>NC_087342.1:77853520-80353520 GCF_030014295.1 Loxodonta africana
GATGGTGGGGACAGGAAGCAAAAATCTTGGGAGTGGGTCACTAGGGGTAATAATGAGTGGTGCCACTCCCATTTCCACCCCTTGATTCCTGGACCCATGAATCCTGACTATGGGAGATACAGCACCATATGTTGGAAGCTGGTTTAGAGCATATACAGCCCCTGGAGAACATTGCCCCATTTCTGCAAGGTATTCCCGCCTAGCTGGTACTGTAACTGTGTCTTTTTGGAGGCCATTCCATCATTCTATCAAACCAGCTGCTTCAGTATGATGGGGAACATGGCAAGATCAGTGAATTCCATGAGCATGAGCCCACTGCCACACTTCATTTGCTGTGAAGTGAGTCCCTTCATCAGAGACAATGTTGCATGGGATACCGTAATGGTGGATAAGGCATTCTGTAAGTCCAAGGATGGTAGTTTTGGCAGAAGCATTGTGTGCAGGGAAGGCAAACCCATATCCAGAGTAAGTGTCTATTCCAGTAAGAAGAACAAAACGCTGCCGTTTCCATGATGGATGTGGTCTAATGTAATCAACTTGCCACCAGATTGCTGGCTGATCACCTTGAGGAATGGTGCCATATTGGGGACTCAGGGTTGGTCTCTGCTGCTGGAAGATTGGGCACTCAGCAGTGGCTTTAGCCAAGTCGACCTTGGTGTGTGGAAGTCCATCTTGCTGGGCCCATGCATAACCTCCATCCCTGCCACCATGGCCACTTTGTTCAAGAGCCTATTGAGCAATGATGGGAGTAGCTGGGGAAAGAGGATGAGTGATTTCATCCTATCCACTTGATTGTTAAAATTCTCCTCTGCTGAGGTCACCCTTTTGTGAGCATTCACACGAGACACAAATATCTTCACTTCTTTGGCCCATTTGGAGAGGTCTATCCACATACCTCTTCCCCATAAATCCTTGTCTCCAATTTTCCAATCATGTTCCTTCCAAGGGTCTGACCATCTAGCCAAACCATTGATCACAGCCCATGAATCAACATACAATCACACCTCTGGCCATTTCTCCTTCCAAGCAAAGTGAACAACCAGGCACACTGCATGAAGTTCTGCCCGTTGGGAGAATTTCCCTTCACCACTGTCCTTCAGGGAGGTCCCCGAAAGGGGCCGTAGTGCTGCCGCTGTCCACTTTCAAGTGGTGCCTGCATATCATGCAGAACCATCTCTAAACCAGGCACAAGTTTTTTCTTCTTTAGTCAACTGATTATAAGGAACTTCCCATGAGGCCATAGGTGCAGACTGGGAGAGGGAAGGTAATGTGACAGAAGTGGAGACCATGGGCATTTGGGCCACTTCCTCATGCAACTTACTTGTGCCTTCAGGTCCTGCTCAGGCCCAATCTCATATATACCACTTCCATTTAATGATGGAGCCTGTTATGCACATCCAACTTAATGACTCCGTGGGTCAGACAACACGCAGTTCACGATGGGCACCCCAGGCCACATGGTGACTTGGTGGCCCATGGTTAAGCATTCAGTCTCTACTAAGGCCCAGTACCAAGCCAAAAACTGCTTCTCAAAAGGAGAGTAGTTATCTGCAGAGGATGGCAGGGCTTTGCGCCACAATCCTAAGGGTCTACTCTGTGATTCATCAAAAGAGACCTGATAAAGACTCCAACAAGCATCTCTATCTGTCACAGACACTTCAAGCACCATTGGATCAGCCAGATCATATGACCCAAGTGGCAGAGTGGCTTGTATGGCAGCCTGAACCTGTTGCAGAGCCTTTTCTTGTTCTGGGCCCCACTCAAAACTAGCAGCTTTTCGAGTCACTTGATAAATAGGCTGGAGTAGCATACCCAAATGAGGAATATGCTGCCTCCAAAATCCAAAGAGGTCCGCTAGGCATTGTGCCTCCTTTGCAGTTGTAGGGGGAGCCAGATGCAATAATTTTTCCTTCGCTTTAGAAGGAATATCTTGACATGCCTCACACCACTGGAACCCTAGAAATTTCAATGAGATGGAAGGTGCCTGAATTCTTGTGGGATTAATTTCGAAGCCTTGAGTATGCAAATATTTTACTAATAAGTCCAGAGTCCTTGGCACTTCTTCCTTACTAGGCCCAATCAGTATAATGTCATCAATGTAATGGAACAGCATGACATCATGTGGAAGAGAAAGGCGATCAAGGTTCCTGCAGACTAATTATGACGTAGGGCTGGAAAGCTGATGTAGCTCTGAGGTAGGCAACTAAAGGTGTACTGCTGGCCTTGCCAGTTAAAGGTAAGCTGCTTCTCATGGTCCTTCAAAACAAGTACGGAAAAAAAGGCATTAGCCCAATAAATAGCTGCATACCAGATACCAAGAGATGTATTAATTTTCTCAGGCAATGAGACTACATCTGGATCAGCAGCTGCAGTTGGAGTCACCATCTGCTTAAGTTTTCAATAATCCACTGTCATTCTCCAAGATCCATCTGTTTTTTGTACAGGCCAAATAGACGAGTTGAATGGGAATGTGGTGGGACATTTTGGGTCTCCTGGAATTAGTGTCAGTTCAGAGCCAGTATCCAGTAATCCCTGAAATGTCCGATCATTTCCTTTTCCCCAGTAAACAGTCACTCTGGTAAAAGGCTGTAGATCCCTTTGGGGAAGGCTGGGAGAAAGATTAACGGTATAAGTTTTTGGCAGTGCATTGGACTCCTTCCTCAAGGGGATCAGTCCTCCTCTTCAATCAGCAGGTAGTAGGTCTGTAAACTTGCTCAAGTCTGAATTGATTGAGGGGCCGTGACTCTCTGTTCTGATGATTCAAGTTAGACTGCTGTTCACTTGACCTAGAATTCTTCTGCTTGTGCAGATCAAGTAAATATTTAGTAGATTTCCTATCTATTTCACTCCTAGGGACACCATGACCAAGTAGTCAATACCATAAGTCCACACAAGTCAGGCTATTCTGATTACTGCTTTGACTCTGCTGTCCATTACAGTAACCACACCCACCTTGTCTTTGTTATTTGAGTGCCGCCACTTGGCCCCTACCACCACGGGCTCCAATCAGCCCCATTGTAGCTAGGTGTCTTAATTCAGTTAGGGCAGTTCCCACTGTCAAATCTGACTTACATAAAATAGCAATCACGGCAGTCTTAAGGATGCTGGGGCTCCATTCACAAATTTGTTCTTCACTGTTGTGGTAAAAGCTGCATCCTTTGGGCACTCCATGTGTGGGTCTGTGGGTGTAACCTGATAAATCCACTCTAGCGTGCCAATTTCCCTAAGCCTTTGGATACTTTCTTCCACAGTATACCAAGCTAGATCTGGTGCTTCAACTTGATTTAGTGTAGGACACCTTGCAATCCACGCTTCAGCAACCCAACCAAATAAACTGTTGAATCCTTTCCTAACTTCTCAAGCTGAAACACTGAATGAAGTATCTGTGCTTAATGAGCACATATCAATAAACTCAGATTGATCTATCTTTATGTTCCTTGCACCATTATCCCACACCCTTAGTAGCCATTCCCACATATATTCCCCAGGTTTCTGTTTGTACATATTAGAAAAGTCAAGCAGTTCTTTCAGAGTGTAGTGTACCTTCTCCTGGTTAACACTTTGTACTTCATCTTTTAAGGATCACTGGGACTTAAGTCTAGGTGGGGAAATGTTTTGAGAACATTCATCATTGTCTTGTAAAGCTTCTGCCTCAGGCAATGTCCCAGGCAATAACTCAGACAAAGGCACTTTAGCTGCAGCTGGGTTAATCTCATTAGATGGGAGTGGAGGGGCTAATGGTTCTGTTGGCAGGTGTGATTCAATGGAATTCTGGGGCTCCGTGTCTCCAGCTTCCTGATTATCTGCCTATATGTCCCCATTCCAGGTTTCGGGATCCCATTTCTTCCCAATCAATGCCCTCACTTTAACTTGAGACGCCTCTCTCGGATTTGGCAGTTGAGTTGGCATTGTAATTCAGCCATTCTTATGATAAGACTCTGGGTTTGGTTTTCGGCAATATCAGCTCTGTTACTACAAGAAATAAGGCTTTCTTTCAAGGCACAGTTGGAAACTTTTAGGTCGTTTGTGCGGCCCTTGAGCTTTGACTCTGAAGCCCTGAGCTCATCTCTTTCACCAGTTTGTCTAGTGAAAACAGGACCAACCAACCAGCTTCCTTATACTCCTCATTATGACAAAATTGTAGAAAGGTATCATACATGCAGTGATCTAGAGCCTCATCTTTCACCAATACCTGCTCTATTGGTGGTGATCCTTCATGTATTTGAATTACCACCTCACACCATGGATTAGCAGTGCCCTCTTTACTACTGGAAGCAGAGTCATCAACATATTTAAGACTAACTAGACTTGAGAACCAATTTAGAAAATTCATCAATACAATTTTGTTTCTCTAGAACCACTCTCAGTACCAAATGTCTTAGACTGGTTCTCTAGAAAGCAAAACCAGTAAAGTGTATAAATATATAGAGAGAGATTAATATCAAGGAAGTGACTCACATGGTTGTAGAGGCTACAGTGTCCCAAATTCATGGGTCAGGATAGAGGCTTCTCCTGATTTACGTAGCCACAGGGGCTGGTAAACCCAAGATTGTCAGGTCAGAGAGCCGGAGTCTTGTTCACAGTCTGTGAAGATTGATGAATCCCAAGACTGGCAAGCAAGACTGCAGGTAAGCTGCTAGCTCAAGCCCCAAGAACCAGGGGTCAGACGAACAGGAGCCTGCTGAAGGATCCAGAACAAGCAAAAGCCCCTGAGCCCTGCCAGAACATCCACCCACACTCAATGCAGGCCACATGCCCAAGGAAGCTCCCCTTCAATTGATTGGGTACTCACAGCAGATCCCATCATGGGGGTGATCACATATCAAATCTCAACAGGGAAGTGACCACAACATCATAGGACTGCCAAAACACTGAGAATCATGGCCTAGCCAAGTTGACACACAATCTTAACCATCACATACCCCAATTAGTTAACAAGGATTTAATACCTCCACCCACACCCCATGTCTCACACAGCTGCCCAATATGTTCCAGTCAGCAGATCTAAGGTCCAAACCATACCTTTGGGACTTGAGAAGAGGAGTTGTCCACAGACTTAGCAGCTGCTTTTGTTGCGGACTGCAGCTATGAGCCTACTCTAGGAAAATGTTAGTAGCCCTGAAGGGAAGAAAGCAGAGTAGCAATACCTACGGCCAGAAAGATAGGCATTTAGTAGATACCAAGAGGGTTAAATCTTCCCCTTTTATTAGGATCACACTAATGTCTTCCCCTTGGGTGGCGAGAACAATGGCTTCTTTAGGCATTTTTCTTGGCTGAGTGTACCATATGTGCTGCCCTGGAGATGTCACTTGAGGGATTGTGAATAAATTCACCAGTTTTGCTGTATACCAGAAAAGGAGACCCACTTTCATCCCTTGTGATATAGCTGTCACTCTTTGCCATGTAAAGCATGACTGTCGAGGCCCTATGTGCAGTAAGATGGTGGGCTCCCACATTAACCTGATTAGTTCTTCTGCCTCCAGAGGGATGCAATAACCAATCCACCCCAGTGGGGTAAAGCATGACAAGTACCAATAGACGGTTTTACTTCCTGGCACCAGGTCCTGAAGTGTCCAAAGGACCATGCTGTTTTTTTCCAGTAACGATCTTGGTGGATACACTTCTAGAGCCTGTGACATCACTTGTATCATTGTTGGAGGGTCACTCTGGGCTATTAGTCTGGCATATGGGGCTAAAGCCCCAGTGGGGGCCAAATTTATCAAGTTTAAAGCCTCAGGCAGTGCCCCGCCAGGGAAGCCTTGCCTGAAAGGGGTCGTATTTGTTGTTTTAGTACACTGTTTTTCCTTTCCGCTAGTCCTGTGGCCTGGGAGTTGTAGGGCAGCTCGTAATGCCATTGTACTTTGTTCTCAGCTACCCATTCATGCACATTGTGACCTGTAAAGTGTGTACTCCGGTCACTATTGATCCTTCAGGGTATTCCATACTTAACACTCAATTCTTGTAAGCCTTTTATTGTAGCAGCCTGTCTTATTTATCTAGTACTGCTCTGACAGAAATACCACAAGTGGATGGCTTTAACAGACAGAAAGTTATTCTCTCACAATCTGCTAGGCTAGAAGTCTGAATTCAGGGCGCCTGCTCCAGGGGAAGGTTTTCTCTGTCTGTCGGCTCTGAAGGAAGGTCCTTGTCATCAGTCTTCCCTTGGTCTGGGAGCTTCTTCAAGCAGGAACCCAGGGTCCAAAGGACGTACTGTGCTCCTGGTGCTGCTTTCTTGGTGGTATGAGGTCCCCCGTCTCTCTGCTCGCTTCCCTCTTTTATATCTCAAAAGAGGTTAGCTTAAGACAATCTAATCTTGTAGATTGAGTCCTGCCTCATTAACATAATTGCCACTGATCCCATCTCATTAACATCACAGAGATAGGATTTACAACACATAGGAAAATCACATCAGACAACAAAATGGTGGAGAATCACACCATACTGAGAATCATGGCCTAGCCAAGTTGATGCACATATTTTTGGGGGATACAATTCAATCCATGACACAGCCTGATTTGCTCTTTTATACGGGAATGCCTCTGTCAAGCCAGTAACAGTGTCCACACAAATGAGAGTGTATCTCGCTCTTTTGCTGGGGGGTAGGAGCCCTATATAATCTATTTGCCAGTCCATCACTGGCTGTGTTCCCTTATGTATCTTCCCAGCTTTGTGGGGCAGACACCTTGGACGTTGGTGTGAGCACACTGGGCAATTTTGTACAGCAACCACTACATCACTATGTTTCACTGTTACGCCTACCTGTTTAGCTGTTCTCTAACCAGTACTGGCACTAAGGTGTCTGCTTTTCTGGTGCTTCCCCTTTGGAATATACCATTCTAACTTGTGCTATAGCATCTGGTTCTTGATATCCCAGCGGGGAAACAGGTGAATGGGCTGCTACATGAAAGACAGAGATTAGCATCCGAGGTTTGGAGGTGATCCCATATGTTCTGCCACAAGGCTTTTCCTCCCAGGATTTTACCCGTTATTGTCCATTGTTTTTTATGCCATTGGCCTATCCACATAATTAACCCACAAGCTACCACCCAGCTGTCCATGCACAGGGTTAAGGGCCAGGGTTCGTGGGTGAAGACCATCTATGCAGCCCTTAATTTGGCCTATTAATTATTTTTCCCTGAACCACTTTTAAACCAGATGGTATCAGTGGAGACATGCACAACCATGCCATCCACAGTGGTGGCATACCTTGGCTAGAGCCATCTGTGTACTAGGCATCTGCTGGCAGTGGGCCTTCCCCTCTCTTAGAAGAAGGAGAGGTGGCTCCAGTGGTGCGCTAGCCTGTGCTGGTAAGTCATCTTGATATAACAAGGCCAAGTACAGCCTGTAACTCTTGGGACAATGGACTGGTAGAAAGGGCACAATGCTGTTGCAGGTACACATGCCATTTGGTCAGCATAGCTGTCTGGGCAATAGCTGATGATGACTTGGGAAACAGCCCATTGGCCCACCCATCTGTGGACAATGCTGTGTGAAGGGTTACAGCTCTCACTTGTGTTAATGGCTCTACCTGGTGGAGAGTGTTATAGGCTGCTAACAGTTGTTTCTCCATGGGGCTGTACTGGTTTTCTGCCCCTCTCTATAGTTGGGACCAAAAACCTATGGGGTCACCCTGATCTTGCCACAAAGCCCAGCCAAAGCCATCCTCAGTGCTGCTTATATCTAACTGGAAGGGTAACATTTCCCATAATTTACCTAATTATTTCACTTGTGAAACAACACATTTGCCTTTTCAAAAGCTTGCTGCTGTTCATTACCCCAATCCCAAGAAACATCCTTTTTTAACCAGTCAATAGAGTGCTCTCAAGCACTAGGCCAAGCGGGGAATAAATACACTCCAATATCCCAAAAACCCACAAAGGCCTGAACTTCTTTTCGCATCCTAGGGGTGGGGTAACTTTGTATCTTATCAACTATGGCTTCAGGCAACACATGAGTCTTACATGACCAGACGGCTTCTAGGAATTTTATCCACATTCCCGGCCCCTGCACCTTTTGAGAATTCACAGCCCCTCCTCTCCCCTGTCAATTCACATAGGGAGAGAAGAGGTCATGAATTCTCAAAAGGTTTCAACAAACAGATGCAGCCCTGGAGATGCCCACTCTTCTATGCCAAGAAATATAGAAGACAGCTTCCTGGCTAACCTACTGGAAGAGATCCATATTTATGCCTATTCCCAAGAAAGGTGATCCAAGCAAATGTGGAAATTATAGAACAATATCATTAATATCACATGGAAGCAAAATTTTGCTGAAGATCATTCACAAACAGCTGCAGCAGTATATTGACAGGGAACTACCAGAAATTCAGGCTGGTTTCAGAAGAGGACGTGGAACCAGGGATATCATTGCTGATGTCAGATGGATTCTGGCTGAAAGCAGAGAACACCAGAAGGATGTTTATCTGTGTTTTATTGACTATGCAAAGGCATTTGACTGTGCGGATCATAATAAATTATGGATAACATTGTGAAGAATGGGAATTCCAGAACACTTAATTGTGCTCATGAGGAACCTTTACATAGATCAAGAGGCAGTTGTTTGGACAGAACAAGGGGATACTGATTGGCTTAAATTCAGGAAGGGTGTGCATCAGAGTTGTGTCCTTTCACCGTACCTATTCAATCTGTATACTGAACAAATAATCCGAGAAGGTGGATTATATGAAGAAGAACAGGGCTTCAGGATTGGAGGAAGACTTATTAACAACCTGGAATATGCACATGACATAACCTTCCTTGCTGAAAGTGAAGAGAACTTGAAGCACTTACTAATGAAGATCAAAGACCATAGCCTTCATATGGATTGCACCTCAATATAAAGAAAACAAAAATCCTCACAACTGGACCGATGAGCAACATCATGATAAACAAAGATTGAAGCTGTCAAGGATTTCATTTTACTTGGATCCACAATCAACAACCACGGAAGCAGCAGTCAAGAAACCAAAAGACACGTTGCACTGGGTAAATCTGCTGCAAAGGACCTCTTTAAAGTGTTGTAAAGCAAAGATGTCACCCTGAAGACTAAGGTGCACCTGACCCAAGCCATGATATTTTCAATTGCATCATATGCACGTGAAAGCTGGACAATGACTAAGGGAGACTGAAGAAGAACTGACTCTTTTGAATTGTGGCGTTGGCAAAGAATATTGAATATACCATGGACTGCCAACAGAACGAACAAGTCTGTCTTGGAAGAGGTACAACCAGAATGCTCCTTGGAAGCAAGGATGGTGAGACTGCGTCTTACATACTTTGGACACGTTGTCAGGAGGGATCAGGCCCTGGAGAAGGACATCATGCTTGGCAAAGTACAGGGTCAGTGGAAAAGAGGAAGACCCTCAATGAGATGGATTGACACAGTGGCTGCAACAATGAGCTCAAGCATAACAACAACTGTAAGGATGGTACAGGACTGGGCAGTGTTTCGTTCTCTTGTGCATAGGGTCGCTATGAATTGGAACCTACTCGACGGTGCCTGACAATAACCTGTCCCCTGTAGGTGAATGATTAGGGCATCTAGACAATCCGGTAGCAGAGAAATATCTTCAGCGGTTCACATGAAGTCATCAATGTAATGAAACCAATGGACAGTAGTGGGAAAGGGGAAAAGAATCAGTTCCCTAGCAACCATACCATGGCAAATGGTAGGACTATGTGGAGACTCTTCAGGTAGCACCTGGAATACCCATTGCTGTCCTTCCCAGGTCAAGGCAAATTGGTCCTGAGTGGATGGGGCTAGAGGGATGCTAAAGGACACATTGGCCAGGTCTAATACAGCAAGACACATGCCCAGGTCTCTATTAAGTGTTTCCAACAAGGAAATTATGCTTGGGACTGCAGCATGTATGAGTAAACAAATAATTTCTTTTATAAGGATCAGCACAAAGCTGGTTCCTATGAGGGAGAGGTTAAAGACGCCCCAAATGTCTAACTTTTCCAAACTGCTGTACCACTCCATCATCTCCAACATCAACTACTCCCTCTCACTTCAGTACTCTCCCTCCTGTCTTTGGGTTCCCTAATGCACTGTAACGTCTCACAAAACTCATGAACCATATAAAAGAAATGGCTCACGTGGTTGTGGAGGCTGACAAGACCCGAATTCGTGGGTGGACTTCTCCCCGGCCCTCGGTCTCTGCCTTAAGGGCACTCACCTTTCTTGTTCCCTGGGCCTGAAAGCCCACTGTGCTGCCTCCTGTGGGTCTCTGCTGCAGGTCTCTCCTTCTTTGGTGGTGGTGAGCTCTCCTCTCTACTCAGGAATTGGCTCTCTTTTAAGGTAAAACTGACCAATCCCTCTGTGGGCCACAATTATCTGTTTGTACAGCCCTGCCCAATCACCTGGGTGGGAGTCGCAAGACCATGGCTAGAAAGGCCAAACACAAAAGTAATTAATCATACCACAAGGAGGGACCTTGTTAAGTTCCCTATAGTTCACAGGACCCATCTAGTTTCTTGACAGGCCACAGAGGGCTATTAAAAGCACTGTGGGTTTCCTGGAGGATACTAGTCTTTTCAATTCCAAAATGGTTTCAGTGATTTTTTTGTGTCCTCTGGGCAATTTATATTGCCTGATGTCTGAGTCACTGGTTCCCATGCTGCGTTTCCCCTCAAGATTGCTTTTACTACCCTCACCTGCAGTTGGAATTTTCTCACAGACATGGTCAAAGTTTCTCTTGAGGACATCCACCCCTAGAATGTAGTCCAGTATTGGGGAAATATAAACTTGATATAGTTTAGGAGGAGTATGTCCTATTTGTAGGGTCAAGAGTACCTGACATATGCAGATGGACTTTCTACTGTACCCATCAATTGCCGAGGGGGTCTTTGAAACCATTCACGGTTTCCAAAGGTAATGGTGCATTATGCCCATGTATCAACTAGAGCTAGCACCTGCCTCTTGTTTGTTCTTGACCAATGTATTGTGACCTTTACATGCGGCCTCCAGTCCTCCTGCACAGACCTGATCTGCAGGTTACTTTGGCCCCACCCCTAGTCCTTAGGGATTGACAAGGTCCACTGGTGGCAAGGGCACTTCCTCCCAGGGGGCAGTGAAACCCAGAGGGCAGTATTGTTGCTCCCACTTCAGATTCTTCCAAAGATTGGCCCAAACTGCATTAGGTTGTTTATCTATCTTTTCTACTGTCATCTTGGCAGCCACTAAGTCCACCCACATCTCCTTTTGGGTTACTTTCAAGGGGCCCTTAGACTGTTACCTTACAATGTGGTCAGCCTTCTTTTCTCTCATCCTACAGCTCACACGGCCTTCTCTCTAGCCCTCCCAGTTTCACCCAAGTCGGCTATGGCTTGTCCTACCTGGTAGATCCCTAGCCAACTAAGGGACTAACTATAGCCATCAGTGGGCTCTACCGGGAAGGCGGGAGCACCTGTAGGATCTTTGCCTTCATTCCTGCAGTAAAGAGTTCCGTGTCTGGTCCCCGGAAGTGCTCAGCATAAATGGCATGGCGCATATTTAGCTACCGTACTAGTTGCTGTAACTCTTCCACGAAAGACCACTTCCCAGGCATACCTGGAACATCCCCCTCATTTGACCAAGCTTTTTTATAGCACAGATGATCCAATCCATGAGGGCACGTATGCCCTCTGTGTTCTGAGCTTCGTGTAAACGCTGCTGGAGTGTGGGGTGGGTGGTTATACTGCTCATTTTTTCTGCCTTAGTTCTATTTAAAGAGACATCTGCCCTGATACCCCACAGATGTAATAACCAAGCTGCAATGGTTTCTTTTCCTTTCTGTTGGAATTTCTCACACAATTTAATCAACTCAGTGGGGGGTGTATTCCCGAATTCTCATAGAACTGGTGGGCGTGATTTCTTATCTATGGTCATCAGGTTCACCGGTAGCTTTCATTTTACCGGTAATGAGTGGCCACGCTGGGTTGGGCCGCTCTGCAAAGCCAAGCTTCTCTACTATCACCTACGCAGTCACTACCAGACTCGCTCCCTCAAGGATTCCACTTTTTTTCGTCCCAGCCACCTTTCATCAACATCATCTCCGCCTTGGGCCCTTTCTTCCTCTCCCCTTCCCCGCCCCCATATTTACAAACCCGTAGGCGAGCGTTTCTAGTTTCTCATCCTGTTCACCGACAAGGCTGCTCAATACCTCAGTCATGACCACTCAGGACTGCCATACATCCCTTTCCAACTGTAACTCTTCCTGCAAAGCTCTTACACGTGCTTTAGCAACTAGCTGTGTGTCTGTGGCCAGTGCAATGGGTATGTATTAGGGCTCCTAGCGCTGTCCCTATTTTTTCTTCCATGATCTTCATCCTTTTAGTTTTTATATTTAGGTCTTTGTCCATTTTGAGTTAGTTTTTGTGCATGGTGTGAGGTATGGGTCTTGTTTCTTTTTTTGCAGATGGATATCCACTTATGTCAGCACCATTTATTAAAGAGACTGTCCTTTCTGCGTTTAAGGGACTTTGGGCCTTTGTCAAATATCAGCTGCTTATAGGTGGTTGAGTTTACATCTGGACTCTAAATTCTATTCCACTGATCTTTGTATCTGTTGTTGTACCAGTACCAGGCTGTTCTGACTACCCTGGAGGTATAATAGGTTCTAAACTCAGGTAGTGTGTGGCCTCCAACTTCGTTCTTCTTCTTCAGTAATGCTTTACTTATCTGGGACCTCTTCCCTTCCCATATGAAGTTGGTGATTTGTTTCTCCATCTTATTTAAAAATGTTGTTGGAATTTGGATCAGGATTGTATTGTATCTGTAGATTGCTCTGGGTAGAAGTGATATTTTCACAATGTTGAGTATTCCTATGCATGAGCAAGGTGTGTTTTTCCACTTACGTAGATCTCTTTGGTTTCTTGCAGTGGTGTTTTGTAGTTTTCTTTGTATAGGTCTTTTACGTCTCTGGTTAGATTTATTCCTAAGTATTTTATCTTCTTGGGGGCTATTGTAAATGATAATGAATTGGTGATATCTTCTTCGATGTTCTCTTTGTTGGTATAGAGGAATCCAACCGATTTTTGTGTGTTTATCTTGTATCCTGATACTTTACTGAATCTTCTATTAGTTCCAGTAGTTTTCTTGTGGATTCTTTGGGGCTTTCTGTGTATAATATCATAAAAAAGTCATCTGCAAATAGGGATACTTTTACTTCTTCCTTACCAGTTTGGATGCCCTTTATTTCCTTTTCTAGCCTAACTGCCCTGACTAGGACCTCCAGCACAATGTTGAATAAGAGTGGTGATGAAGGACATCCTTGTCTGCTCCTGCTCTCAAGAGGCATGATTTCAGACTCTCCATTTAGGATGTTGTTGGCTGCTGACTTTGCATCAGTGCACTTTATCATGTTGAGGAATTTGACTTCTATTCCTATTTTGCTGAGAGTTTTTTTTTTATCAGGAATGGATGTCAGACTTTGTCAAATACCTTTTCTGTGTCAATTGATAATATGTGGTTCTTATCTTTTGTTTTATTAATGTGATGGATGACATTGATTGTTTTTCTAATGTTGAACCATCCCTGCATACCTGGTATGAACCCCATTTGGTCATGGTGAATTACTTTTTTTGAATAGTTGTTGAATTCTATTGGCTAGAATTTCATTGAGGTTTTTTTGTGTCTATGTTCATGAGCGATACTGGTCTGTAATTCTCTTTTTTTGTGGTGTCTTTACCTGGTTTTGGTATCAGGGTTATGCTGGCTTCATAGAATGAGTTTGGGTATATTCCTTCCTTTTTTAAGCTCTGGAATACCTTTAGTAGTAGTGGTGTTAACTCTTCTCTGAAAGTTTGGTAGAATTCTCCAGTGAAGCTTTCCGGGCCACGGCTTTTTTTAGCTGGGAGTTTTTAAATTACCTTTTCAATCTCTTCTTTGTTATAGGTTTATTTAGTTGTTCTACCTCTGTGTTAGTTTAGATAGGTAGCGCGTTTCTAGAAATTTGTCCGTTTCCCTAGGTTTTCAAATTTGTTGGAGTACAATTTTTCATAGTATTCTGTTATGATCCTTTTTATTTCAGGTGGGTCTGTTTTGATATCACCCATCTCACTTCTTATTTGGATTATTTGCTTCCTCTCAAGTTTTTCTGTTGTCAGTTTGGCCCATGGTTTATTGATTTTGTTCATCTTTTAAAGAACCAACTTTTGGTCTTGTTGACTCAATTGTTTTTCTATTTTCTTTTTCATTTATTTCTGCTCTAATCTTTATTAGTTCCTTTCTCCTGGTGCCCAAGGGCTTCTTTTGCTGCCTCTTTGTATTTGTTCAAGTTGTAGGGTTAATGTTTTGATTTTCGCCCTTTCTTCTTTTTGGATGTGTGCATTTATTGCTATAAATTGACCTCTGAGCACTGCTTTTGCTGTTTCCCAAAGATTCTGATAGGATGTGTTTTCATTCTCATTTGATTCTGTGAATTTCTTTATTCTGTCTTTAATTTCTTCTATAACCCACTAGTTTTTGAGTAAGGTGTTGTTCAGTTTCCATGTATTTTATTATTATTTTTTAGTTGCTTTTTCTGTTATTGATATCTACTTTTATGGCTTTATGGTCAGAAAAGATGCTTTGTAATATTTTGATGCTTTGGATTCTGTTAAGGCTTGCTTTGTAGCCTAATATGTGGTCTGCTCTGGAGAATATTCTGTGTGCATTGGAAAAGAAAGTATGCTTGCCTGCTGTTGGGTGGAGTGTTCTGTACATGTCTATGAGATCAAGTTGGTTGACTGTAGCATTTAGATCTTCCATGTCTTTACTGAGCTTCTTTCTGGATGTTCTGTCCTTCACCAAAAGTGGTGTGTTGAAGTCTCCTACGATTATTGTGGAGCTGTCTATTTCTCTTTTAAATGCTGTTAGAGTTTGTTTTAGTGCTGTAATTGGGTGCGTAAATATTTATGGTTATGTCCTCCTGGTGTATTGACCCTTTAATCATTATATAATGTCCTTGCTTATCCTTTATGGTGGCTTTTGCTTTAAAGTACATCTTGTCAGGGATTAATATTGCCACTCCTGCTCTTTTTGGATTGTGGCTTGTTTGATATATATTTTCCATCATTTGAGCTTTAGTTTGTTTGTGTCTTTAAGACTAAGGTGTGTCTTTTGTAGGCAACATATAGACAAATTTTTTTTTTTTTAATCCATTCTGCCACTCTCTGTCTCTTTATTGGTACATTTAGTCCATTAACATTCAGCATTAATTTTTGATAGGTATGAGTTTAGTGCTGTCATTTTGATGTTTTTGTGTGTGTGTGTTGTTGACAGTTTCTGTGTTCTGCTTAATTTTCTGTGCTGAGTTGGTTTTCTTTATGTATTTTCTATTCGTCTTTTTCATTGTCTTCGATTTTGTATTTGCTGAGTCTTTATGCTTTTCTTGTTTTTAATTTTGATATGTAGGATTGTTAGTTTTCTTTGTGGTTACCTTAATATTTACCTCTATTTTTCTAAGTTTAAATCAATCTTTTATTTCTTTATATTGCCTTGACTCCCTCTCCATATGAAATATCTATGACTACATTATTTAGTCCCTCTTTTTTGCTTTAATGTTGTCATCTTTTACATATTAATGTCTCTGTTTCCCTATTTTCAGGGTTTTAGCTTTGATTTATTTTTGTGACTTCCCTATATGGGTTGATATCTGGTTGCTCTGTCCTGTGTTCTGTCCTGTGTTCTAGTCCTGGGTTGTTATCTGATGTTATTGATTTTCTAACGGGAGGGCTCCCTTTAATATTTCTTGTAATTTTGGTTTGGTTTTTACCAATTCCCTAAACTTCTATTTATCTGGAAATATCCTAATTTCACTATCATATTTGAGAGACCATCATATTTGCTGGATATATAATTCTTGGCTGGCAATTTTTTTTTCTTCTATCCCATTGCCTTCTTGCCTGAATAGTTTCGGCTGAGTAGTCCGTGCTTAGTCGTATTGACTCTCCTTTGTAGATGACTTTCACTTACTCCTAGCTGCTCTTAAAATTCTCTCTTTACCTTTGGTTTTGGCAAGTTTGATTATAATGTGTCTTTGTGACTTTCTTTTGGGATCTACCTTGTGTCGGGTTTGATGAGCTTTTTGGATAGATATCTTCTCATCTTTCACGATATCAGGGAAGTTTTCTGCTGAAAAATCTTCAACAATTTTCTCCACATTTTAGTCCCCCCACCCCCGTTCTTCTACTTCAATCACTCGTAGGTTATTCTTCTTGATAAAGTCCCACATAATTCTCAGGGTTTGTTCATTTTTTAAAAATATTTTATCTGATTTTTCCTCAAATAAATTGGCATCAAGTGCTTTATTTTCAGTCTCACAAATTCTGACCTCTGTTGCCTAGGTTCTGCTCCTATGACTTTCTATCAAGTTGTCTAACTCTGAAATTTTATTATTAATCTTTTGGATTTCTGTTTGCTGTCTCTGTATGGATTCTTACAGCCTGTTAAATTTGTCTTTATGCTCTTGTATAACCTTCTTAATGTCCTCTATTGCTTTGTCTGTGTGTTCCTTGGCTTGTTCTGTATTTTGCCTGATCTCTTGAACAGCTCCTTATATTAATTTTTTGAATTCTACCTCTGGTAATTCCAAGAAATTATCTTCCTCCAGAAGGTTTCTTGACTCTTTGTTTTGGTGGCTCACTGAAGCCATCATGGTCTGCCTCTTTATGTGATTTGATGTTGACTGTTGTCTCCGAGCCATCAATAAGTTATTATATTTATTTTGTTTGCTTACTGTGTCTTAGCTTCGTTTTGTTTTGTTTTGATATGCTCAAATAGGCTGGTCATGTGAACTAGTTTAATTATTGGCATCTTTGAAGCTTTCCCGTCCTGTTGCCAGGTGGTGAGAGCTGTTACTAGGTATGTGAGCCCAGGAGTCTGTTTACTTTTCTTGTGTGGATTCAGCTCAGGTGTCC
Source organism: Loxodonta africana (assembly GCF_030014295.1). Classification (NCBI taxonomy): domain Eukaryota; kingdom Metazoa; phylum Chordata; class Mammalia; order Proboscidea; family Elephantidae; genus Loxodonta; species Loxodonta africana. Next base: position 77,870,401 of record NC_087342.1, read on the forward strand.
AGGTAGTCAGTCACTGAGGATGTGGTACAGGTTCTCACCTACAGTCCTAGACAGGCAGGGGTGATTGGAGTAGGCACAAGTATCTGCCTGCAGTAGGGAGTCATGTGCTGAGCAAAGCAGGGCGCTGACAACCGCCCCTAAGAGTCTGGGTGGAAGGCATGTTGCTGTTCTCTAGAGCACGTATGTGCGTGGGTTTTGCAGCCAGACTGTGGGGACCCAAGGCTGTTGGTCGTAAGGACTGGGAGGCATCACTTATTCTTGAGCCCCTGTTGGGTGGCATGGGTGGAGCCACCAGTCCTCAGGCCTCTGATGTGGGCAGGTGAAGACCCTGCTTAATGGGCAAGGTGGTGTCAAATATCACGAATCTACCAATCCCCCTTAGTTGTGGCAGTTGAAAATAGGCTTCCAGTATATACCCTGTTGTACTGTGGTAATGAGGGCCTATGCTGTTGGAATGGACCCCACAGGTCTATGCAGGGGTGAAAGGCATTCAAAGTTTGTGGACCCCTTATGCCTGTGCCTAGGCAAAGGGGCTGTGACTGCCCTGAGTCCCCAATTTAGGAAAGCTGGCAGATTATTCTTTCCTGTTTGTTAACTTGTTGCCTCTCCAAATCTGGTAGAATGGCTCAGAACATGCCACAGGTCCTGCTTCCAACCCAGGTGGTGCAGCCATCACTGAAGTTGGACTGGGACCTGGAGCAGCGTGGGGAAGGGGGCAGGTAAGTGGGAGAGTGGTACTTCCCAAAGGGGTGGTTTTTTTGATCCATGTGGTAGGTTAGATGCATGTACTTATCCTTAACTTACCAATTGAGCACTACTTTTTGCTGTTTCTGGAGTCTTGGGCAGACTCTGCACCACTCAGTCTCTCCCAATGTGGAAAACTCGTCCTGAGTGCCACTGCTTTCCTCACTGTGCACGCCAGCCAATCCAGCCTGCAGGGTTCTCGTGCTGGCCAGGTCAGGTCTGGCAACTCCTCCCTGCTTCTGAACCTTCTCTACCTCCACCTGCTGCTCAGTCCAATTTCTCAATTTTGTCTTTTATGTTCAGGGCTCCTAGACTGTCATATGTAATCAATTCACTTTTTTTTTTTTTTTTTGGTGGGGGTCTTTGTTTTAAGAGGTACCACAGGAAGCATCTGACTACTCTGCCATCATGGCCCTGCCTCCTTGGAAGCTTTTATTTTGGTTATACTATGAATGGGCTGGATGGAAACAAACATACAGGAGATCACTGTAGTTAACAAAAAAATGAGGCTAAGCCTGGAAAATGAAAGCCTCAAATTTGAAAATTGATTTGTATTATTAGCAATACCTGGCAAAACCTGGCAAAAATGGAGTTTTGATTTATACCCACCGTAAGGTCCCTAGGTGGTGCAAACAGTTTGCAGTTGACTGCCAACCTAAAGGTTGGTGAATCAAACCCATCCATCTGCTCTGCAGGAGGAAGTCCTGGCAATCTGTTTCAGTAAAGACTATAACCTAAAAAACCCTATGTGGCAGTTCTACTCTGTCACACGAGGTCGCTATGAGTTGAAATCAACTTGATCACACCTAACAACAACAACAGCCCCTCTCAAAAGGTACAGACTACTTAAACTAAAAATGCACAGCTTGAATTTTTTTTTAAATCATCTTTGTTAAGCTATTTTAAGGGTTTTAATTTTCATGGAATATTCAATGCAATGGTACTAATCTCAGCCTTGATTATAGGAACGACAGATTTAAGAAGCCAGCCATAGTAGACAGTTTGAGAAGGGAGTAAATGAATTAGGATATATTTACTTGCTTTTTTAATTAAATTTTCTTCATGCTTATACTTCATAATTTTGAAGAAAAATACATAAGCCCTTCTTTAGAGATAAGAACACAAAATCAGATATGAATTTTCTCTCCGAAAAAGAAAATTAAGTTCTAATTAATGAAATACCTGTGCTGACTGGATTTGTTAGTCTCAGGAAAACTTTTAAGGTAATTATATCTAACTTTTACCCACCTAGTACCCAGTGCTGTCGAGTCGATTCTAACTCATAGCGACCCGTCTGGTAGATTTGAAATGCTGGCCCTTTGGTTAGCAGCCGTAGCACTTAACCACTATGCCACCAGGGTTTCCATCTAACTTTTACTTAAAAAAAAATTTTTCAAGCTTTTGACACCCAAGGACAAAAAGATAATTTTCTTGTGACAATGAAATTGACTGATTTTTCTTTTATCATCATTTATATGCTTGAAATACAGAATAAATTACATATGTCATAAAATAATGGTTAGTATGATAGTGATGTTGCAAAAACTTGTATTAATTAATTAATTGATTAAATTTTTAAGAACTTTTATGCTTGAAATACAGAATAAATTACGTATGTCATAAAATAATGGTTACTATGATAATGATGTTGCAAAACTTGTATCCATTAATTAATTGAATAAATTTTTAAGAACTTTTAAGGGTTTATTTTATTCAAAGTCTATAAAAACATAGCTTGTGATAAGGTGCACAAGAGAGGGAATTTTTCTGTTCTGTGTCCACTCTGGTAAGTGGTGTCTGGGGTCTTAAAAGCTTGCTGGCAGCCATCTAAGATGCATCAATTGGTCCCAACCCACTTGGAGCAAAGGAGAATGAAGAACACCAAAGACACAAGGAAAGTATTAGCCCAAGAGGCGTAAGGGCCATGTAAACCAGAGACTCCATTAGCCTGACAGCAGAACTAGATGGTGTCCCAGCTACTACCAATGACCACCCTGACAGGGAATGCATCAGAGTGTCCCTGACGCAGCAGGAGAAAAGTGTGAGGCAGAACTCAAATTCACATAAAAAGACCAGACTTAATGGTCTAATTGAGACTGGAGGAACTCCCGAAGCCATGGCCCCTGGATTCTCTGTTAACCCAGAACTAAAACAATCCCTGAAGTCCACTCTTCAGACAAAGATTAGATTGGACTATAAAACATAAAATACTACTCGTGAAGAATGTGCTTCTTATTTCAAGCTGATAAAAAAAAAAAATTTTTTTTTTTTTTTTTTAAGCTGATAAACAAGACCAAATGGGTGGCTCCTGTCCTGAGGCCGGATGAGAAGGCAGGAAGGGATAGGCGCTGGCTGGATGGACACCGAAATGCAGGGTGGAAAGGGGGAGTGTGCTGTCACATTATATGGACTGCAACTAGTGTACGTAACAATATGTATATAAATTTTTGTATGAGAAATTAATTTGAGCGGTAAACTTTCACCTAAAGCATAATTTTAAAAAAATACAAAGAAAATTAAAAAAAAAAAAAAGGGACTATTTATGTCATCCTTCTGCAGAATTTACTTTGGTAAAGCGATAAAAAAAAAAAAAAGCGATATCTGATGCTTATTCTTTCCTCTGAAACCTTCATGCATTGCAGTGTTGTTGATTATTCTCTCTCACATTAATACTTAATTTTTATTACATTAAAGTTTCAATCCATGCACATGCCTGTTGTTTAATTTCATTTTCAAAACACTTTGACACTTATTTTTGCTATTCTTATGTGTTCGGTGACTTTTTTAATTGGGGAGAAATAATGCATGGGTGTGCGCGCGCGCGCGCGCGCGGCTTTTTTTTTTTTGTTGTTGTTAATGTGTTTGATCAAAGTGGATATACTGGCCGTTTGTGATAACACTGAACTGACCTGGCCTGCTTTTACATGAGAATAAAGTGAATTTCAGCTTTAAAATGAAAAACACTAAGCTGCATTCCCGGCCCAACCCCCGCATCCAGAGAACGCTCGGTGGGCGGGGCAAGGCCGGGCTTGGCCCACCTTAGGTTTGGCCGAAACAGGAAACCAACGAGCGGTGGTCCTCCCGGTTCCTAGAGCAGAGACGAAAGTGCGCCGGCAAGGGAGAGCTGGCTCTCAGCGGAGAGTTAATACCGTATCTGAGAGCGTTTGGCTCCTTCTGCAGGTCCTTGTCCGGGTGAGTGGTGACTGGTCTCCGGGCTGAGGCAGAACTGCGGTCCAGGAGTCTTGGGAACAGGTGGTTCCCGGCGGGTGCAGAGAATCCATGCCCTACGAAGCCGTGCGGGCTGGGGCTGGGGCCCGGGGCGGGAGGTGTCTGCCTTGGGGCCCTCGGAAGGGGTGAAGCTGTGAATCTAGTTAACAGAGCACAATTTACTGTTGCTAATTTTCATCCATTGAACACAATTTTACATAATTTTTTTTTTTATTCAAAGTAGGCCTATCTGAAAAGGTAATGTTTGAGCAGAAACGAAGGCGGTGGAAACACCCATGTGGCTTTTGGGGGCACGAGCTCTTTAGGCAGGGGGAACAGCAATTGGAAAGGCCCTAAAGCCGGAGCTAACTTGGTGCGTTCGAGGTACAACAAAGAGACTAGAGTGGTTGGGGAGGAGTGAAGAGTGGTTGGGGAGGAGTGAGCCAGGGTGAAATTTGTAGGAGATGACAATGGAGGGATTTCGAGAGGCCGTTTAGAATAAATTTGCATTGTATTGTAAAAGGAATTTGGCTTTTTCTTGGAGTGAAAAGAGTCATTGAAAGGTTTTGAGCAAAGATCTCTAGCTGGGAACTCATGAGAATAGATTATAGGGGGACAAGAATAGGAATCGGGGAAATTTTGGAGACTGTTGCAAGTAATTCGAATGGGGGACGAGGATGCTTTGGGACAATATTAAGGTAGAAGTAGTTAGAAATCGTCAGATTACTGATCTGCTTTGAAGGTAGAGCCAACAGGGTTTGGCTGAAGCAGATGTGGTGTGTGAGAATAAGAGAGAAGGCAAAGATGAATGCAAGGTTTTTGGCCTGTGGATGGAAGATATTGGTGGAAAGACTGAGGTTTAGCTTTGGGACCTTGTGTAGGTTCTTTAACTTTCTATGTCTCAATTGCCTTCTCTCTACAATGAAGTTAATAGTATCATCTCCATAAGATGTGTGAAGATAAGATGAATTAATATATGTAAAGCATGTAGAACAGTTGCACTGGCTTATTGTTTTTACTATTATTGAAACATGAAGCATGAATGGACATTAATGAGAAGAAAACTGGAAGATTGAAGAGTGTTCCAGGCTGTGTAAGTACCCAGGATCAAGAAAGTATTGCAAGTTTGAGGAACTGAAATTGGTTTATTAGATCATAAGAAAATTTTAAATCATACTAAACGGTTTAAATAGGATCCTAGGGGTAATGGTGAGCCATTAAATGTAGTACACATAGCAGAGGCATAATCATATTTCTGCCTTAGAAAGATCACTCTCTGCAGTGCAGAAAATAGTTTAGTGTGTCAGAAAGGGCAATCACAGTAGTCTGTGTAAGAGAAGATGGTGGAAAAGGAGATGAGAGATATTTAGGCAATAGAATCAATAGAACTTGATTGATCAATGCATGAAATATGACAGGACAGGGGAAAGGTCAGTGTTCTGGCACAAATAAGTGAGTAGATGGATCTTTCCCCAAGAACAGTTTGTCAAATTACTTATTATATGTTGCATTCAATATATATAATTACATCCTAGACATGAACCACCATGCTACACTTTATACTAAACATTTATTTTCTTGCTAATAATCATATCATCACTTTTAGGCCCCGAGGTGGTACAAATGGTTTGCTGGCCTGCTAACCTGAAGATTGGCAGTTCGAACTCAACTGGCTGTACCAGGGAAGAAAAGGCCTGGTGATCTGCTTCTGTTAAATTACAGCCAGGAAAATCCTATGGAGTAGTTCTTGTTTTGTAACACATGGAGTCACCATGAGTTGGAACCAACTCAGTGGCAACTAGCAACCGTAGTCATCACTTTCTTGGACTTTTTCACCTCTACTAAGTTTTTTTTTACTAAGAATAGCAAGATTTGGCTTCTTAATTTTAAGTACGTTTTTTGACAAAGAAAAAAATTTATGAGCTGAGGAATGTTACTATGTATACATCCAATAACAAATACATAGCAGCAATATGCATTTGAAGCCCAGCCAGGCGCAACCACTAATTGAGTGGATCCCTCCCCAACACACACACTGATGCACCCTGCACACTGATTCAAAGGAATGTATCAGAAGCTGGCAGGATGCTAATTCATGGATCCTTAGGGTCGCTCAAGAGTAGTCAAAACCAAGAATGCTAAATCTCCTCCCACGTAACCAAGGGCCTGCTCCAAGGGATGATGGTAGTACCATTCTCTGAGTTCCTTTTTGACGTGTTGAATTTGAGAGGTTTCTGTAGGGTATCAAGGTACCAGATAGCCAAAAGAAAATATAGACCTGGCACTCTTGAGAGATGTGAGTTGAAGAATAAGGAAATATCAGCTTAAAGTGGTAATTGAAGTCACAAACATACCTATTCTCTATATTACCAGGCTCTTTCCACCACCCACACTTAAAAAAATCGACCTCCTTGGCTTTCTGGACACTAGTGTTTTTGTTCTCCTACCTCTCTGGTTGCTCCTCCTCACTTTTCTTACTTACATGTCGGTGTTTCCCAGGGTTCCAGCCCCACGTAGCCTTTTCCTACCCGTAACTACTATCCTGAATGTACCAGGCTTTCCAGTAGCTCTGTACTCAGATTATTCTCTCTGTCTAGAAAACCCTTTCTCCGTTTCTTTGCCTGACTTTCACTTGTCTTTTAAGGCTCAGAAGGACTCATCTCCAGGAATTGGGAATTAGGTGCTTTACCTTTGTGTCCTGCCAGCATTCTCTGCCTGCCTTCATCATGGCACTTTATACACTAAATTGCAATTTCTTATTCACCTAAGTTTTCTTGAGAAGCAGAGAGGTGCTAGAGACTAGGAATTTGTCTTTCATTTCTGGCACATGGTAGACCATCAGTCTACTGTGAAATGAGCTATGAATATCTTTATGTCCTTTAAGTTCTAGTGATTGGATTTAATTAATGTATAAGTAGTTCTGCTTATTTTGGTTTTTTTTACCTCAACTTTTTGAGAATTTTCCTATCTACAGAAAAGCTGAAAGAATAGTACCATTAATACCTATATAGTCCTCATTTAGCAACAATTGTGAATTTCCTGCTGCATTTGTATTCACACGCTCTCTGCACACACACCTTTTTAATGAAATATTTGAAAGTAAGTTTTAGGATGCATCTTCTAAGAATAGGAATATTCTGTTAGCCTCTTTTGCCATGAGACCAGAAGAACTGGATGGTGCCTGGCTACCGTTACTGAACATTTTGATCAAAGATTCTATAGAAGAATCCTGATCAAAAGGGGGGATATGCAGAACAAAATTTCAAATTCTCATAGACTCCAGACTTTGTGGAGTTATGGGGGCTGAATGAACCCCTGAAACTATTGGCCTGAGATAATCTTTAAAACTTAAACCAAAAATATCCCCTGAGGTCTTAAAATCAAATAATAGTTTAGCTTAAGTAGTAAAAAATGTTTGCCTTGAGCATTATGTTCTTTTAAGAATGATCTACATGGGATCAAAGTGACAACAGCAACTCTAAAGATTAGACAGGAACCTTAGGGGAAGTGAGTTTATGTTAATGGAGGAGGAACAACTCCGAAAAGGAGGGTGAGAATGGTTGCACAACTCGAAAAATGTAATCAGTGTCACTGAATTGTATGTGTAGAAACAGTTGAATTAGAGTATGTTTTGGTGTGTATATTCTCAACAACAAAATAAAAATAAATAACATACATATATATATGTATAAATATAAGAATATTCTCTTACATAGTCGTAAAACCATTACCCTACCTGAGAAAATTTATTACCAGGAATCAGCAAACTTTTTGTAAAAAGGGCCAGATAGTAAATTTTTCGACTTTGTGGATCATACCATGTGGATGGAAACTACTCAAATCTGCCGTTGTAATGAAAAAGCAGACATACACAATATGTAAACAAATGGGTATAGCCATGTTCCATTAAAGCTTTCTGTACAAAAACAGGCTTCCAGGGCTGTATTTGGCCTATGGGGCTGTAGTTTGCCTGCCCCATTCTAACATACCATTCTTACTTACATTTCTGTAATTCTTCAAAGAAATATTTTCTCTTTTTTTAATCTAAGAGCCAGTTTTCACAGATTGCATTTAATTGTGTCTCTTCAATCTGGAACAGTACCCTCCCCACACCCTCTTTTTATTTTCATGAAATTCTTTATTTTGAAAAGTCCATGCCTATTATAGAATGAGCTGCATTCTGAATTTATCTGGATGTGTCCTCATTATTAGTTTCATGTTAAATATTTTTAGTAAAAATGCCGCATAGTTGATGTGGCAAATGACATCAGGTTGTCTTGTTGGAGTTACTGAGTTTGATCAGTTGGTTGAGTATGTGACTGCCCAATGTCTCTGTTTTTCCGTTTGTAATTAGTAAGCAACCGGTGTGGTGATATTTTGAGACTGTGAGAATGTCCTGTAGTCGCACTCATTTTACTTGGTGGTTTTAGCAATCATTTGTGATCCTTGACAACTATTTCATCAAGGGCCACAAAATTCTGATTTTATAAATCTATTCCTTCTACGTTAGTTAGCAATCTTCTGTTAAAAAAAAAAAAAAGGGAAACCCTGGTGGCATAGTGGTTAAGAGCTATGGGTGCTAACCCAAAGGTTGGCAGTTCGAATCCACCAGGCGCTCCTCGGAAACTCTATGGGGCAGCTCTGCTCTGTCCTGTAGGGTCGCTCTGAGTCGGAATCGACTCGACGGGATTGGATTTTGTATGTTCCTTTTTTAGGAATGGTTTTGAGGAGAAAAAAAATGGATAGTAGCTATCAGGGATGTATAAAGCCAACAAGGGATATTGCTATTATTATTGTTACTACTACTACTATTTCTGATTAATGTTGTTATACTTTAGGAGTATCCCTGAGGAGACAGTCAAAATAAAGTTTTCCAAAACAGAGCAGTCTGAAGCCGGGAATGGCGACAGTATTGGTGAGTGCTCATTCCCTAGCTTCCCTGAATCTGAAAAAGGGGGACTTTGGGTGGTGACAGTGGATCACTTGTCTACTAAGGAATAAGGATTAAACTGTAAAGAAACATCAAAGGCCTTGGACAGGAGCTGTTGTGCAGAGGATTCAGACAGTTGTGCTATGAAGAGACCACAGGACCTCAAGAGACGTTGAGCCAGCTCTGGGAACTTTGCCATCAGTGGCTGCAGCCCGAGACTCACAGCAAGGAGCTGCAGATCCTGGAACTGCTGGTGCTGGAGCAGTTCCTGACTATCCTGTCTAAGGAGCTCCAGGCCTGGGTGTAGGAGCATCACCTAGAGAGTGGGGAGGACATGGTGGTTATATTGGAGGATTTAGAGCCAGATCTTGGAGAAATAGGACAACAGGTGGGAAGGGTAAGGTGTGGTTTTTTGCAGAAAAGCAGGAATCTAGACCTCTGACCAGAGAGGTAGACATGAGCTCACCAGTGGGAGGAGAATTGCTAAGCTTTAGTTCAGTTTCCTTTCAGTCTGGCTGTTCATTTCTCTTGGTTTCACCTCAGCCTTACCTGTTCTCTACTGGGAGGAAACAGAATGAGCTCCAGGTTCCCCAGTCCATTGTCTTTGCCTTTCTGTGGTTTCTCTTTGTTCTCTTTTCTAACATTGAAGTGTTTTTCTGAACAGCTGTTCCTTCCTAAGCCCACCTGTACCTAACTGTCCCTAGGACTCAGACCGGGCAAAGAAACAGAAAAGGCTTGTGGAGAAGACAGGCCCTCTGAAAACAGTGCGGGAGCAACAGGTCCACCCTGAGTGTGAAGTCCCAAAGCCTGAAAAGGAGAAAGGTAAGAAATAGATAGCATCTTCTTGTGGGTGAGATGTTGTGGGCTGTGTATTTCCTTCTTGAATCCCTGCTCAGCATCCTTGATGTTTGGCTTTTTGTTTTGAGTTAAGTTTGTTGAGGTATAATTTGTTGTTGTTGTCGTTAGGTGCTGTTGAGTCAGCTCCGACTCATAGCGACCCTACCTACAACAGAATGAAACACTGCCCAGTCCCGCACCATCCTCACAGTCGTTGCTATGTTTGTACCTATTATCGCAACCACCGTCAGTCCATCTTAGCGAGGGTCTTAGTCTTTTTTGCTGACTCTCTACCTTATCAAGCATGTTGTCGTTCTCCAGGGACTGGTCCCTCCTGATGACATGTCCAAAGTACATGAGATGAAGTTTCGCCATCCTTACTTCCAACAAGCACTCTGGCTGTACCTCACCCAAAACAGACTTTACTTGTGGTAGTTCATGGTATATTCAGTATTCTTCACAAACACTGTAATTCAAAGGTATCGATTCTTCTGTCATCTTTATCCATAGTCCAGCTTTTGCATGCATATGAGGGGATTGAAAATAGCATCACTTGGGTCAGGCGCAGCTTACTTCTCAAAGTGACATCTTTGTTTTTCAACACTTTAAAGAGGTCTTTTGCAGCAGATTTGTCTAATGCAATATGTTGTTTGATTTCTTGACTGCTGCTTCCATGGGTATTGATTGGAAATCCAAGTAAAATGAAATCCTCAACAACTTCAGTCTTTTCTCCATTTATCATGATGTTGCTTATAGGTCTAGTCGTGAAGATTTTAGTTTTCTTTATGTTGAAGCGTAATCCATAGTGAAGGCTGTATTCTTTGATCTTCATCAGTGAGTGCTTCAAGTCCTCTTAGATTTCAGCAAGCGGGATTGTGTCATCTGCATATCATGGGTTGTTAATGAGTTTTCCACCAATCCTGATGCCACATTCTTCTTCATATACTGCGGCTTCTTGGATTATTTGCTCCGCATATAGGTTAAATAAGCATGGTGAAATAATACAACCCTGACACACACCTTTCCTGATTTTAAACCATGCAGTATCCCCTTGTTTTGTTTGAACAACTGCTTCTTGGTCTATATACAGGTTCCTCATGAGCACAATTAAGTGTTCTGGAATTCCATTTCTTTGCAATGTTATACATAATTTGTTATGATCCACACAGTTGAATGCCCTTGCATATCAATAAAACACAGGTAACGTCTTTCTGATAATCTCTGCTTTCAGCCAAGATCTGTCTGACATCAGCAGTGATATCCCTTGTTCCACATCCTCTTCTGAATTTGGCTTGAATTTCTGTCAGTTCCCTGTGGATATGTTACTGCAACCATTTTTGAATTATCTTTAGCAAAATTTTACTTGCGTGTGATAATAATGACATTGTTTGATAATTTCCGAATTCTGTTGGCTCCCTTTTCTTTGAAATGGGCACAAATATGGATCTCTTCTAGTCGGTTGCCCAGGTAGCTGTTTTCCAAATTTCTTGGCATAGACAAGTGAGCACCTCCAGTGCTGCATGTTTGTTGAAACGTCTCTGTTGGTATTCTGTCAATTCCTGGAGGCTTTTTTTTTTGCCAGTGCCTCTAGTGCAGTTTGGACTTCTTCCTTCAGTACCATCAATTCTTGATCATATGTGTAATGGATTGAATTATGTCCCCCTAAAAATGTGTGTATCAGTTTGACTGGACCATGATTCTCAGTTTTGTGTGGTTGCCTCTATTTTGTGATTGTAATTTTATGTTAAAAAGGATTAGGGTGGGATCATAACACTTACCGAGGTCACATCCCTGATTCAATACAAAGGGAGTTTCCCTGGGGTATGGCCTGCACCACCTTTTATCTCTCAAGAGATAAAAAGGAAAGGTAAGCGAGCAGACTGGGACCTCATACCACCAAGAAAGCAATGCCAGGAGCAGAACGTGTCCTTTGGACCCAGGGTCTCTGCGCAGAGAAGCTGCTAGTCTGGGGGAAGATTGATGAGAAGGCCGACAGAGAGAGAAAGCCTTCCCCTGGAGCTGACGCCCTGAATTTGGACTTTTAGCCTACTTTACTTTACTTCTCTTTGTTAAAGCCATCCACTTGTGGTATTTCTATTATAACAGTACTAGATAACAAAGACAATATACTACCTTCTGAAATGGTTGAATGTTGACCAGCCCTTTTTGGTTCAGTGACTGTGTATTCCTTCCATCTTCTTTTGATGCTTCCTGCATCATTCAATATTTTGCCCATAGAATCCTTCAGAATTGCAACTCGAGGCTTGAAATTTTTCTTCTCTTCTTTCAACTTGAGAACTGTTAAGCGTGTTCTGTTTTGGCTTTCTAACTCCAGTCTTTGCACATTTCATTATAATACTTTATTTTGGCTTCTCAAGCCACCCTTTTGAAATCTTCTGTTTAACTCTTTTACTTCGTCATTTCTTCCATTTGCTTTAGCTACTCTACGTTCAAGAGCAAGTTTCAGAGTTTCTTCTGACTTCCACTTTGGTCTTTTCTTTCTTTCCTGTCTTTTTAATGAGCTTTTGTTTTCTCAATGTATTATGTCCTTGCTATCATCTCAAACTTGTCTGGTCTTTGGTCATTAGTGTTCATTGTGTCAAATCTATTCTTGAGATGGCTTCCAAAATCAGGCAGGATATACTCAAGGTCATATTTTGGTTCACGTGGGCCTGTTTTAATTTTCTTCAGCTTCAACTTGATGGTCTATTCTGCAGTTGGCCCCTGGCCTTATTCTGACTGATGATATTGAGCTTTTCTGTCGAATCTTTCCACAGATACAGTTGATTTAATGCCTGTGTTTTCCATCCAGTGAGGTCCACGTGTATAGTTGCTATTTATGTTGTTGGAAAAAAGTATTTGCAATTAATAAGTCATTGGTCTTGCAAAATTCTGTCATGTGGTCTCTGGCGTCATTTCTGTTGCCAAGGCCATATTTTCCAACTACTGACCCTTCTTTTTTTCTGACTTTCACATCCCATTCACTAGTAATTATCAATGCATCTTGAATGCATGTTTGACCAATTTCAGACTGCAGAAATTGGTAAAAATCTTCAGTTTCCTCATTTTTGGCATTAGCGGTTGGTTCGTAAATTTGAATAATAACTGTATTAACTGGTCTCCATTGTAGGTGTATGGATATTATCTTATCACTGACAGTGTTGTAGTTCTGGATAGATCTTGAAATGTTCTTTTTGCTGATGAACGAGACACCATTCCACTTCATTTTGTCATTCCCGGCATAGTAGGCCGTATGATTGTCTGATTCAGAATTGCCAATTCCAGTCCATTTCAGCTCACTGATGTCTAGAATATCAGTCTTTATGTGTTCCATTTCATTTTTTGTTGATTTCTAATTTTCATAGATTCAAACTTGGTACAACCACATTTTGATTATTAGTGGATGTTTGCAGCTGTTTCTTCTCATTTTGAGCCTTGTCACATTCAGCAAATGAAGGTCCTGAAAGCTTGACTCTGTCTGTGTCATTAAGGTTGGCTCTTAGGAGGCAGCTCTTCCCCAGTCATCTTTTCAGTGCCTTCCAACTTGAGGGTCTCATCTTCTGGCACTATATCGGACAGTGTTCCGCTGCTACTCATAAAGTTTTCCCTGGCCAATTTTTTCAGAAGTAGACCTCCAGGTCCTTCTTCCTAGTCTGTCTTAGTCTGGAAGCTCAGCTGAAACCTGTCCATCATGGGTGACCCTGCTGGCATTTGAAATACCGGTGGCATAGCTTCTAGTATCATAGCAACACACAAGCCACCACAGTACAATAAACTGACAGACGCAAGGTAGAGGTATAATTTACGTACAGTAAAATTTATCCTTTTTTAAGTGTGCAGGTCAGTAAATGAGTTTTCACAAATGTGAAACAATTACAGTTGAGTAATTACCACTACATTGAAGATATAGAAGGTTTTCATCATCCCAAACATTTCTCTTTTACTCTTCCCTTTGTGTTTTTATTTCACTGTCCTGTCCAGACTTTCACCTTGCTCTTCTCCCCCATACTGTAGAGATGAATAATAAAAAAAAAAAGTAGTGCTGGTTTCCCATCCAAGGCAAAGAATCCCAGCCACCTGCTTCATTATTCATTTTTTTTTTTTTTCCCCTTTAAATTGTACATGGCGACTGTGTTTTATTTCTAAATGTCAGTTTGGGTTATTATTTTGCTCTACTACATCTTTTTTATCATTGAAATTCCTGTTTCCAGTTTTCTGTCCCTTAAATTTTTCTTTTCCTCTTTCCAGACTGATGGAAGCCCCGCTTCTCTTTTTTGCTTTAGTGTTGTCTTAGTACTCCCATTGAGGTTGTTACCTCCTGTTCACTCTTGATCATTTAAACACAAATTCAGTAATGTTGCTCTCCTGCTTAAAGCCTTTCATTGAGCTGGATAATTTTATTCTTTCTACTTTTTGGGGATGTTTGAAAATTTTTATAATAAAAAATAAAACGTAAAAATAAGGGGGAAAAGGAAAAAAACCGGTTACCTTCAGTGACTCCTGATTGCCGTTAACAAAAGTATCACATGGCCTGGTCTGGTATCTGCTGACTTCTCAGCCTCATGTTCACTATGGTGACCAACTCGTTGAGACTTTTAGCACTGAAAGTCGCATCTCCCGGGGAAACCCCTCAGTCCCAGGCAAACTGGGACAGTCACCCTGTGTCCCCCCAGCTCACGCTGTATATTGCCATCATGCTGAACTATATTCCCTTTCTTATTTGCCCCTTGCTGTTTTTCTCTCCTCAGCCTCTCCTGCCTTGTTTCCTCTGTCTGGATTACTTTATCATCACTCTCCCTCACTAATTTCTATTTATCCTTCAGTACATATTTTCGATATCATTTCCTCTATCATTCCTTAAGTCCCCCTAGTCTGGGTTAGTTTCTTTGTCTATGTTCCTTGAGACTCAAGATTTTTCTGATCATAGAGGTGATCACATTATTTTATAGGTGCTGTTTTATGGACTAAAAGGATAGGGACTTAATTTTGTTTCCTAAATCTGCTATAGTCCCTGGCCTAGAGTAAATAATAAATGTGTGTTTGATGAAGGAATGATTATATATGTAAAGCCATCCCTTACCTACTAGCTACTTCCCTGTTCAATTTCTGAGTCTTCTTCAAAGATGACCTTCTTCTGGAAGCCTTCTGAATAAAGTAGCTGAAAGAGAGGGACTTACCTTTTCTGAATAGCCTTGCAGAAATGGATTTATGCTATGTAATCAGTGGTTAATGTATATCTTAAATACAAGGTGAATGTAATGACAGTATATTCTTGAAAATATTTCTTATCCTCTAGATCTGCTAAAACCCAGAGGGGTTAAGTTACCTTTCTAAGATTATGCAGCTAGTCAGTGACCACATTGGCACTATGTCTACATTTCTTTATTTTTAAAGTGCTACCTCTCTGTCATCCTTTCTTATTGACCCTAGAGTCCTTAATTGACCTATCTTATCTACTGTCCATGTGACAAACCATTTTCAAGAATGTATAACTGTATCATTTAGGATGGTTTGTTTGCGTGCTAGCTTCTATGTGTGTCCATGTGTCTGTATATCTCATGATAAAATTAAAACTATATAAAATAAGTGCCTTCCCACCACAATGCTGTATCCCTTCTCCAAAGGCAGCCACTGGTAATAATTTCTTGTGTATCATGCATATATATATTCCATACATACACAAGCATATACAAACTTTGCTTTGCACACATGCTTGATTTAAAATTTTTCCTCATAGTTGCAGATTTCTTTCCCCAAGCATCAAATAACACGTGACTGGTGGTATATATTTAATGTTTCAGATGAGGAGACGAGGACTGAGAATGGGAAGCTGATCACTGAGACAGACTCTTGCGGAGAAGTGAAATCATCTGGGAAAATACCTGAACCCGTACAGGCTTGTTATGAGTACTCTAACTTGGAAAGGCAGCAGGCAAAGCCCAAGGAGAAACCTGACTATAAATGTTCAGAACGTGGAGATGGATTTGTTCAGCCCTCAGACCTAATAAAACAGGAGAGTGTGCACATGGGAGAAAAACTCTATGAGTCTGAAGTGTGTCAGAGTTCTAGTCTTACAGGACATCAGAAAATTTGCTCTAGAGAGAAAAGTCATCAGTGTCACGAGTGTGGGAAAGCTTTTCAGAGGAGTTCGCACCTTGTCAGACATCAGAAAATCCATCTTGGTGAGAAGCCTTATCAATGCAAGGAGTGTGGAAAAGTCTTTAGTCAGAATGCAGGCCTTTTGGAACATCTCAGAATCCATACTGGAGAGAAACCTTATCTATGTATCCATTGTGGAAAGAACTTTAGGCGCAGTTCTCACCTTAATAGACACCAGAGAATTCACAGTCAGGAGGAGCCCTGTGAGTGCAAGGAATGTGGAAAAACTTTTAGTCAGGCCCTGCTCCTCACCCACCATCAGAGAATCCACAGTCACTCGAAAAGTCATCAGTGTAACGAGTGTGGGAAAGCCTTCAGTTTGACCTCGGACCTTATTCGACATCACAGGATTCACACTGGAGAAAAACCTTTCAAGTGTAATGTATGCCAGAAAGCATTCCGACTAAACTCACACCTTGCTCAACATGTGAGAATCCACAATGAAGAAAAACCCTATGAGTGTAATGAGTGTGGAGAAGCCTTTAGGCAGAGGTCAGGCCTTTTCCAACATCAGAGATATCACCACAAAAATAAACTGGCTTGATAAGGTAACTTCTCCTTATAGAAGATCAGAGAGGGATATGCTGACAACCAAAGAGCTCTTTGGGAAAAGTCTCTATCTAGCCAACTCTGGCATGAGAGAATTCTTGGGGGGTCAAGTTGGATGCTGCTTGCCTTCCATTCGCTCTCATTTTAATTTCTTCTCCTTTGTTTTCCTTGAAGTCAGCTTTGGACCACAATGTAACCTGACCTTATGAATGCCAGTAAATTTCCATTCTTCAGAAAAGACTGCCTTAAACTGGCCCAAGCCAGATTTGGCCCACCTCGCATGTGCAGAAGGGCCAGCTGTGATCTTTGGTTAACTTCAACAGAAGACGCAGCAACACTGGAATGAATCAGAAGGGAAATCATCACCCAGACCCCATTCTGAAGCGAGAGGTCCAACAAGAACCACGTCACCTCCTGTTTCCTGACCACCATAATTCCTGCAATGTCTTCCTTTCCCTCCCTAGTACACCTGTGCGGCCGCCATCTTCCTACCCAAATCATACATAAGCCCTGCTTTCCCATAGCTGAGGGAGTCAGATCTGAGGAACTTCCTCCCAGCTCCTTGCTGTGTGCATTGCAATAAAGTTACTTTCTCTTTCTTGAAGGCCAGTGTCTAGATTATTGGCAGGTCTGAGCACACCAGACAGAACCCATCCTCTAGGGTTAGGCAACAATTTTTGGCATCTAGCTTGGGCTCAGAGGGTCACACAAACCCTCTTGTGGAGCCTGGCACCCCCCTCGACTACGAGCAGAACCACGACTGGCCCTTAGTATACATCCAGTCTGTTGTTCAGAAGGATTGGGTGGGTCTTCTAACTGCGACCAAGGTGGCAACCAGCCCAGAGCGTTTTTACTTTGAGAATTAGAAAGTAACTCAGATATGGACATCCACTAGGCAAGGGCCATTAAAATTCTCTTTTTAAGTGTAAGTGCTTGGAATTGGTGACTGGGAGTATCTGGAGGATTGAAAATAGGACTGAGACATCCCCATTAAGGGTAACTGAAGCACTGCTAAGAATTCTCATTACTTGCTCCGCCACTATGCCCAAGCCGACGGCAGAGAATGGGCATCATAGTTTCTGGTTGACCACAGTCCAGGTTTTGGTTTTGGTTCTGGTTCTGAGGTAGGGAGGTATCTGGAGAATTGAAAGCAGGACTAAGACATCGTCATTAAGCGGAATTGAAACCCTGCTAAGACATCTTTGTTACTTACCCTGCCACTCCCCCTAGCTGATGGCAGAGAACAGGCATACTAGTTTCTGGTTGACCTTGGTCAGGTTCAGGTTCTGGTTCTGGTCATGAGTGAGAGTGTGTGTGTGAGTGAGAGAGATGGGGAGCTAACCTAGTGTTCTCCCTAAGGTTGCATACTTAAAAATTGGTCTTCCTAACGCTGCCTGGCCTGGGTACCAGTTAGAGTTTGCAAAAGAGAGGGAAAATGGGATGAAATCTCCTATAACCTTTATGTCTCTCTGGCAAAATAAAAACCTACAAAAACAGTGTAAGCTGATGGTGCGGAGTGCAGGGGAAGAGGGAGGCAGAGATAGAAGACTCCTGGTCCTTTCAGACTCGGAAAGCCATACATACTCCTTCAGCCCTTTGCCTCTGCCTGCGCCCTTCCTCCTTGTCCACCTGGGGTTGTGGGACCGGTTCCTGGCACAGTGCCAGCCCCGATGCCAACAGCCCCTGCTGCTTCACTAGTAGCAGCCACTACCCCTTTGATGGAACCCTCCGCTGGCCCTCCAATAAATTGCTCACTGGCTCCTCGTGAGCCAGAAACTCCTGGTCCTGCCCAGGGAATAATCTCCACAGTGCACGCCCATAGTAGGGGGCAATTTCTGCTGAGACAATGCCTGCTGTACTGGATCACAACAGCTAGCCTAGAGGGTTTATCTGGGTTCGTACACTGTTCTCCACCTCTGACCTGTAGATGACCAAAAATGCACAGAAGCTTTATTTGTGTCCGTCTTTGCTATGCATTGCCCTAATTGGGCTGACTGTCAGTCACTCCTAATAGTCTATCTCCAGAGGAACGGAGGATGGTCTTAGAAAAGGCACACCAAGAGGCTAACAGGTTGCATAGCCTCAACCCTCAGAATGATCCTAGACTCCCGGCACTCCAAGCTGTACCTCCCATAGATCCATGCTGGGACCCAAATGATCAGTGGGAGGCAGGACAGCTAGAAACATTAATAAAAACTGTTTGATAGTTGCTTTACGGCAAGGGGCCCCAAAATAGAAGAGCTTCAGAAAAGTTCAGGATGTACGACAAGGCTCCAAGGACAATCCCTCCAGCTTCCTAGAACAGATGTACGAAGCATATTGGCAGTTGACTGGTATCTCTGAAGACCCAGAGAATGCTAGGTTAATAAATACGACTTTCCTCAGTCACAGCACCCCCAATGTCACGCGGAAACTTCAAAAGTTAGAAGGAGGTCAGCCAACTACTTGGACTGATGGGGCCCAAGGGCTCCCCTGCACACCTCAGCCAATCCCCATCTCCCACAAGGAGCTCCGAGTTACTTCTTGTGGGGTAAGTCCTTGTGAGCCCCAAAAGGGCCAGTGGCCAACCCAAGGCCCCCTAAAGATAGGCCCCAGACAGTGTACCTGTTGCAAACAAGAGGGTCACTGGAAACAGGAGTGCCCCTCGCGGCTGATCCAGTCTAAGCAGGAACCTAAGAAGAAACCCATGACACAGCTCCCACAACAAGCCAATGACTCAGACTGATGAGGTGCAAGGGCTCCCCTGCAATCCACCCAGTCAATCTTAATCTCCCATAAGGAGCCCTGGGTTGCAATAACAGTGGGAGGACACTTACTGAATTCTTAGTGGACACAGTCACAACCTATTCATGCACATGGAGCCATCTGGAAAGAAAGAGGGCTCCTAACTTCAGGTAAGAAGTAAATAAAACATGCAGAAGAGATTCTAGCCATTCTGGAAGCAGCAAATTTACCAAAAGAGGTGGCAGTTATACACTGCTCTGGGCACCAGAAGAGAAAGTCTTACATAATTAAAGGAAATCGCCATGCTGATCTGGAGGCCAAACAAGCCGCCAGGATAGATACCCCAGCCACCTGGCTTGCTTGAAACCGTCAGTCAACAGTTTGTCACCTGTACAAAGAACTATCCAAAAACAGGCCCACCACCTCCTATGCCTGGGGTACAAGCTTGTGGGACTGGACCTGGAGAAGACTGGCAAGTGGACTTCACAGTTATGCCAACAGCTACAGGAGGTTTCAGGTATCTTTTAGTGTTCTCAGATACCTTTACTGGATGGGTAGAAGCCTTCCCCTGCTGAATGGAAAAGGCATCTGAGGTAAGTAAAGCTCTCCTCAATGACATTATTCCTAGATTTGGCCTACCTTATTCAATTTAAAGCAATAACAGAGGAGCTTTTGTATTCAAGGTTATCCAAGAAGTTTCAGGGCATTTAGGAATCCAGTGGAAATTACATGCTCCCTGGAGGCCACAGTTGACTGGAAAACCAGAGAAGCTCTGCCAAGAGACCAGCCTGCCCTGGATCAAACCACTACACATTGTGTTGTTGACAGTCCGAATGGCCCCTAGAAGCAGGCTCTGATTGAGCCCCTATGAAATGCTGTATGGGAGACCTTTCCTTAAGGCAGCCTGGGGATGTCATACTTCAGATGATCCTCAAGTAGTCCAGGAACTTAGTGTTTACAGATATCCTAGGTCCCTATATGTAACTCTGAAAGCTATTAACCAGTATGCTTCTAGTCACATGTTCTTTCCCACAGATAGAAGTAGGAGTGCAAGCCTCTAGAAGACTTAAGACTTCTCTTTAAGAAGCAGCCTCAATTTACAGATAAGTGACCTACATGTACCTCTTTCTGCTAGTAGTCCCTTCTACCTTTTAAGTCGTCTTTGCCTGGTACCCCCAGGAGCTAATCATTTTCTTAAATATTTGATCCTTGCCTATTAAAATTCAACCTAGGTCCCTAAAACTCTGCCCCACGTCAGCAGAATGCCAGGTGAGTTGCCGACCCTTATCCCTTAAGATTAAGGAATTGCTAGAACTCAAGGGGTGATTGTAACCTAACCCTATGAATGGCAGTAAATTTCCATTAGTCAGAAAAGACTGTCTTAAATTAGCCCAAGCCAGATTTGGCCTGCCCAGCATGTGCAGAAGGGCCAGCTGTGACCTCAACAGAGGATACAGCAACAGGTGGAATGAATCAGAAGGAAAACCATTACCCAGACCCCATCTGAAGCAAGAGGTCCGAAAAAACCATGTCACCTCTTATTTCCTGGCTGCCATAATTCTTGCAACATCTTCCTTACATATTCCTTCTAGAATTTTCTCTCCCGCGTACATCTGCATGGCCACCATCTTGCTACCCAAATCACATATAAGCCCTGCTTCCTGGAGAATCAGATCTGAAGAAGTTCCTCCGGGCACCTTTCTCTGTGCATTGCAATAAGGTTACTTTCTCAAAGGCCAGTGTCTAGATTATTGGCAGGTCTGAGTGCACCAGCTAGAACCCACCTTCTAGGGTTCGGCAACAACAATAGTCTGGCCTTAGATGGTACTGTGGGACCAAATTACACAGCATTCTTTACTTCAGGACTTCTCAAGAGCCTTTTACATGATAAATAAGCATTATGAATCTCCAAGTAGTAGAGCACCTCATGATTGAGAGTTTGAAGTCAGCAGTGAATGAAGTATCCACAGATTTACAGGCTCAAGCAGAACAAGGACAGGTTGGTATTTTTACATGTGCCATAGCAACAAGATTTCTGTGAAATAAAACTAGTGATGTTTAGAAATATAGCACTCTCAAAAGGGTCTTAAAGTACAGGTTAATGGTGAAAATTTCCCTCCAGCTGGTATCATCCCCTTCCTCCCCCTACACCTAATCAGTGAAAGCATTTTTGGAAAGCAGAGCTAATCTTTTGCTGGTTAACTGTAGAATTCGCCCCCAGGGTTGGTTTCATGTAATTTTACCATTTCCCACCCCTGTTCCCGCCACATTACATCATTGATTCAAGTTATAAATCAAGGTTTTACTTAAACTATGGAAAAGATTTCATGAGTCATTTGAATGAGCCGTGTTGAATTAATCGACCTGTCTTACTTGATAACCCCTGTGCCAGTAAAATGGCTGGCCCATAGACACTGTTCAGTAAATGTCTAGTGGAAGAAATTGGACTTTTTTTCCTTTAATATTGGTGAGATACAACTTAAAAATGTTACTTGTTCTGAAATTCTTTGAAATTCACATAATAAAGACAGCTTGGAGAAAACCAGGACCAAAATGTTATAGTAATGATGAAGAATATTAAACTTAGGGGAATCCACTCCCAAACGTCACCAGGATGATAAACGTAATTTACCGATTGGTAATAGCTGTACAGGGTACTGCTGTCTGAAGAAGGCTTCACATGGGCATGGGCAGATTGGTAAACTCCAAGGTATTGGTTAGGACTAGGCTCTGCTGCATATAATAATAAAAATGATGATGAAAAAATGGTAGTGACATAATAAAATAAACGTATATTTTTTCCTCTTAAGAAAAGGCCACAGATACATAGTCTAGAACTGATAAGGTGGTTCCATGGTGTCGCTAGTACCCAAGCCTCTGCCTTTCTGCTCCACTATCCTCGTGCATACCTTCAGTTCTTAAGGTCATCATATGATGTCGATGGCTGCTGCAGCTCAAGCCACCACATGCGAAAAGTGGACAAAAGGCGGGACAAAAATTGGCTCCTCCCAGTTGAGTCAACTCCCTTTGAGCAGCCTTTCTGTAAATCACTTCAGCACATACATTATCGATCATAATTTAGGAAAGAGGCTAGAAAATATGTCTTATTCTGATCACGGGGTGTCCAGCTAAAAATAGGCTTCTGTCACTAAGGACAAAAAGGAGAATGGACATTAGAACAGGCAATTTGTAGCTTTTGACCTTACTTCCTAGTCCTTCCTACTCTGTGATCTGACAAGAAGCACAAGTTAGTACTATTTTCTGGAGGGTGATGAAATCTTTAGGAGAAGCAGCAGCAGCCTTTTGAAACACTAAAGTGTTTCATGGTAAATCAGTCATATTGCATTCCTTAGGAAGCCATGGAAGTATATATCTTTTCTGCCTTTATGAGTAAAAGTGAGTTGATATCAGGAATTTTTGCCCTAAGTATTTTGAAGGCTGTGCTGAGGCCAGTACCTAAGCATTCAGCTCCATGTCATAGTTTAAATCCGTTTAATTCTGTTCAGTTTAAGAAGAAAAGTACATAGAATATCTTTATTATTCTCATTAAAAGGCAATGGGCAAAAAGTATTTGATAAAATCCAAAACCATTTCTTGATGAAAATCCTGAAAAGATTGGGATAGAAGGGAAATTCTTCAGTATGATTCAAGGCATATATCAACAGCCAATAGCCAACATTATACTTAATAGAGAAAGACTGGGCACTTTCCCCTTGAAACTGGGAACTAGTCAAGGGTGCCTGCTTTCACCACTTCTATTCAGTATAGTATTAGCAGTCCTAGCCAGAGCAATAAGACAAGAAAAAGAAAAGGTATCCAGATTGGAAAAGAAGTAGTAAAATTATAACTATTCATGGATGATATGATCCTATATATAGAAAATCCCAAACAGTCTGCAAGAAAACTCCTAGAGCTAATAGAGGAATTTAGCAAAGTTGCAGGGTACGTGGCCAACAAACAAAATTTAGCTGGATTTCTATACACCAGCAATGAGAAATCTGAAAGGGAAATTAGGGAAACAATTCCATTTACAATAGCATCTAAGAGAATAAAGTACCTGGGAATAAATATAACCAGGGACATGAAGGACTTAAACAATGAAAATGATAAAACACTGCTGAAAGAGATCAAAGGAGATTTAAATAAATGGAAAGATGTCCCATGTTCATGGATTGGAAGACTGAATATTGTTAAGATGTCAATACTACCTCTTATGGATTGAATTGTGTCCCCCCAAAATGTGTATCAACTTGGCTAGGCCATGATTCCCAGTATTGTGTGATTGTCCACCATTTTGTGATCTGATGTGATTTTCCTATGTGTTGTAAATCCTACCTCTATGATGTTAATGAGGTGCGATTAGCAGCAGTTATGTTAATAGGGCAGGACTCAGTCTACAAGACTAGGTTGTATCTTAAACCAGTCTCTTTGGAGATATAAAAGAAAGAAGTGAGCAGAGAGACATGGGGGACCTCATTAAACCAAAAAATAAGATCCAGAAGAATAGCATGTCCTTCAGACATGGGATCTCTGTGCTGAGAAGCTCCTTGATCAGGTAAGATGGATGACAAGGACTTTCCCCCCAGAGCTGACAGAGAGAGGAAGTCTTTCCCTGGAGCTGGCACCCCAAATTCAGACTTCTAGCCTCCTAGACTGAGAGAATAAATTTCTGTTTGTTAAAGCCATCCACTTGGGGTATTTCTGTTTTAGCAGTACTAGATAGGTAAGATACTACTACCCAAAGCAATCTGTAGATTCAATGCAATCCTGATAAAAATTCCAACAGCCTTCTTTACAGAAATAGAAAAAGCAAACCTCAACTTTATATGGAATAGCAAGAGGCCCTGAATAGCTAAAGCAATGTTGAAAGAGAAGAACAAAGTAGAAGGACTCATCACTTACTGATTTTAAAGCATATTATGTAGCCACAGTAATCAAAACAACCTGGTACTGGTACAACAATAGATACATAGATAAATGGACTAGAATTGGGAGTCCAGAAATAAACCCACACATCTATAGTCAACTAATTTTTGACAAGGTTACTAAGTCCATTAGATGAGGAAAGAAAAATCTCTTTGATAAATGGTGCTGGGAAAATTGGATTTCTGTATGCAGAAAAATGAGATAGGATCCATACTCACACCATACACAAAAACAAATTCAAAATGGATTAAGGACCTAAATGTGCAAACTAAAGCCATAAAATTCTTAGAAGAAATAGCAGAGGCAGTGCTGTTAGGCCTAGCTTTTAACAATGGATTATTCAATAAAATAGCAAAAGCACAAACAGCAAAAGACAAAATAAATAAATGGGGCCTCATAAAAATTTAAAGCATTTGTTCATCAAAAGACTTTACCAAGAAAATGAAAAAACAAGCTACTGACTGGAGAATATCTTCGGAAACCATGTATCTGATGAGAATCTGATAACCAAAAAATGTATAAAACTTTGACAACTTGACTACAAAAAGACAACCCAATCATAAAATGGGCAAAGGATTTGAGTAGATAGCTCACCAGAGAACATTCAGATGGTCACCAAACACATGAAAAGCTGATCAGCGTCGCTAGCCATCAGAGAGATGCAAATCAAAGCCTCAACAAGAGGGACTTGGGCAGACATGGCTGTGGCAGACGCTTGTCCATTTTCCCACTCTTGCCTATTCTGTAATATTCCTTTGACTTGGGCAGACATGACTATGGCAGCATGCTAGTCTATTTTCCCATTCTCGCTTATTCTGTAATATTTCTTGGACTTGGGCAGACATGGCTCTAGCAGTATGCTTGTCCGCTTTCCCACTTTCGTGTAATCTGTTAATACTTCCTTGGATTCAGGCAGACATTAGCTCTGGCAGCGTGCTTGTCCGCTTCCCACTTTTGCCTTTTTGAATATATGCTGAATAAAAGCTTCTTTTTGCTTTAAAAAAAAAAACCCGCAATGAGACACCATTTCACTCCCACTAGAATGGCTAAGGTAAAAAAATAATAATAATGAGTGTAGGCCAGCATGTGGGGAAATTGGAACCCTTATTCATTGCTGGTGAGAAAATAAAATGGTACAGCCATTGTGGAAAACAGTTTGGTGGTTCCAGAAAAAACTAAAAATAGGACTACCATATGACCCGGCAATTCCACTCCTAGTTATATACCCAAAAAACTTGAAAGCAGAGACTCAAACAGACTGGTACACGAAGGTTCATTGCAGCACTATTCACAATAGCTAAAAGGAGGAAACAATCGAAATTCTCATCAACAGATGAATGGATAAACAAAATGTGGTACACACATACAATGGAATACTACTCAGCCAGTCAGTAGGAGAAATGAAGTCTTGATACAATGCTACAGTATGGATGGAGCTGGAAGACAGTATGCTGAGTGAAATAAGTCAGTCACGAAAGGACAAATTTGTATAACCTCACTTATATAAAAAGACAAGAAAAGACAAATGTATAGAGAGCAAAGTTTATTAGTGGTTACAAGGGTGGAAGGGAGGGGAAAGGGGGGTTAACAGTGATGGAAATATCTAATTGATTACGGTTAGGGTTGCACAGCCAATTATTGTAATTGCTTTCAATAAGTTGTACAACTGTAGAAAGTTGAATTGGCAAAAGTTGTGTGATAGATATATTTACAACAATAACCAAAAAAGAAAAAGAATAGCTGCTGAGGCTGCTTACGTACAGCCAAAAACCTCATAGGATTTGGTTCCTTGGGTTGGAGGTTTAGGGTCATAGTTTCATGGGACATCGCAGGTGATTGGCCTAATAACATGTTTAGTGCCTCTCTTCTACCTCCTAGTTCATTGTGTAGTGCCTGAGGTCTTAAAAGCTAGCAAGTGGCCATCCAAGGCACAACAATTGGTTTCTGTTCACCTACAGGAGCAGCAGAAGGAGAGTCAGGAATATGGAGAAGAAATGGAATGTGTGGGTAATTGCCTCCATGAACAACTGCCTTCTTTGCCATGAGACCAGAAGAACTGGATGGTGCCCAGCTACCATTACTGAACATTTTTGATCAAAGATTCTATAGAAGAATCCTAATCAAAAGTGGGAAAATGTAGAACAGAATTTCATATTCTCATGGACTCCAGACTTCCTGCCCTGAGATAACCTTTAAACCTTAAACCAAAAATATCCCCTTAAGTCATCTTAAAACCAAAATAATTTTTTAGCTTAACTAGGAAAAAAAAATGTGTGCCTTGAACATTATGCTCTTTTAAGAACTATATGGGATCAAGTTGATAAAAGCAACTTGAGAGATTAGATAGAAAATTTAGGGGGCAGTGAATTCATGTTAATGGGAGAGGAACAACTCAGAAAAGGGGGAGAATGGTTGCACAACTCAAAGAATGTAATCAATGTCACTAATTTGTACATGTAGAAATGGTTGAATTGGTGTATGTTTTGTTGTGTATGTTGTCAACAGCAACAACAAAAAATGCTGCAACGGAAAAAAAAAAGCAAAGCAAATGAAAAGATTCAAAGTGTGTAATGTTATATACCCTTAGCGATCTGGCAATTTCGTATTGGCTCTCTCTCTTCATGATTTTATAATATAATGTAAGCATTCTAAAATTAATAACAGCTACATAGGTAGATATCTATGCTATATAGGTGTGGGAAGGTGTATGGGAGTACATGAGCGTACACATATAGGTATATTTGTGGGCATATGTATATGCATGTTTGTGAGGCATACATATTCATATGTACAATAAAGCTCATGGGGGCACAGTTTTGAATACTTCCTAGACATATCCAAACAACTTGTGGAATCAATTTACTGGGTTTGAAATCTCAGGACTATAATCTCTTGGGACAGCTGGGCTAATTGGCATAACTTAGTTCATAAAGATAATGTTTTACATCTTAGTTCAGTGAGTAGTGTCTGGGGTCTTAAAATTTTGCAAGCGGTCATGTAAGATGTAACAATTGGGCTCTTCTCATCTGGAGCAAAGGAGAGTGAAGGAAACCAAAGGTTCAAGGAAGAAATTAGTGCACAAGACTAATGGCCCACGGAAACCACAGCCTCTTCTAGGCTGAGACCAGAAGAACTAGATGGTGCCTGGCTACCACTCCTGACCATTCTGACCAGGGACACTAGAAGGTCCCAGTTAGAATGAGAGAAAAATGTAGATTAAAACTCAATTAAAAATACCAGACTTACTGGACTGATAGAGACTAGAGAAACCCCGAGACTATCGCCCTGAGATATCCTTTTAACCTGGAACTGAAGCCACTCTTGGAGGTCACCTTTCAGCCAAATAATAGATTGGCCTATAAAATAAACAATAACATCCGTGAGGAATGTGCTTCTTTAAAGAACCAACTATAAGAGACTAAAAGGTCAACATTTACCCAAAAGCAAAGATGAGAAGGCAAGGAGGGAAGGGGAAACTGGATGGATGGAAATGGGGCAGGAGGGGTGGAAACGGTGAGAGTGCTGACACATTGCAGGGACTGTAACCAATGTCACAGAACAATTTGTGTATGAGTTGTTGAATGCGAATCTAATTTGCTGTGTAAGCTTTCACCTAAAACACACAAAAGTATTTTTTTAAAAAATTAGTAACACCTTAAACAACCTAATTCTTCATTACAGTTCCAAGGAAAATGGCGTTCTCATCTGTACCCTGGGGCAAACCCATATCCATCTGGGCAAAAATGTTGAATAAACAAAAATGTTGAATAGAGGTGTATTTAAACCACATGTTTTCCTTCCTCGTTCTTAAAACTTATAGAATTATTGAACAAAGGGCAAATGTCATAATGTCATCTCTAGAAAGGTTTTGCTTACATTGTAAGGCTGCTCTACCATCAGTTTCTGTTGAGTTGATTCTGACTCATGGTGATTCCATGTGCATCACAGTAGCACTGTCCTCCATAGGATTTTCAGTGGTTTATTTTTCAGAAGTAGTTTTGCCAGGCCTTTCTTCTAAGGCACTTCTGGGTAGACTCAAACTTCCAGCCTTTCAGTTAACAGCCTAGTATGTTTATGATTTGCACCTCCAGGGCCTGCAAGAGGTTGCTCTAGACACCCTGAAAAGTAAGTTAAAAAATTCTAGTAAAGTTACAAGTTCCACTGAGGCAGTAATTAAAAAAGAATGGAAAATAACAAATGTTGGCAAGGTTGTGCAGAAATTGGAACTCTTATACACTGCTGGTGGGAATGCAAAATGATACAACCAAGATGAAAAATGGTGTGGCACTTCCTCAAAAAGCTAGAAATATAAATACCATATGATCTAGCAATTCCACTCCTAGGTATATACCCTAAAGAAATAAGCTGTGACACAAATAGACATATGCACACCCATGTTCATTGCAGTATTATTCACAATAACAAAAAGATGGAAATAACCTAAGAACCCATCAACAGATGAATGGGCTAACAAACTGGTACATACACACAATGGAATATTATACAATGATAAAGGATAATGGCGAACCTGCAAAACATAACATGGATGAATTTGGAGAACATTATGCTGAATGGAATCAGTCAATCACAAAAGGACAAATATTGTATGTGACCACTATTATAAAGTAACAACAAAAGTTTACATGCAGAAAAGAAAAAAAAAAGTTCTTTGATGGTTACCAGGGATGGGGGGTGGGGGGAGGGAAAATTGCCAAAGAGAAAGAAGTCACGGGTTAATACTGGTGAAGGGAAAGGCAATATATAACATGGGAGAAGTCAGCACAACATGACCAAGGCAAGAGGGAATTCAAGAATAAAGCGCAACTTTAGTAACTACTATAGCATAGACGATCCTGCAACAATAGTATTAATAATTTATGAATGAATACATAGGTAGATATGCCAAGGCATGTGGAAGGGTGTGAGGGAGCACATTCACCAGCAGATGCAGGTTTGGTGGTGGATATTCCTATATACATGACTGTAGGTTCTTCTCATATATTAATATAAACAGTAGAGCGCAAAAGGTGCACAGTCAGGGAAACCTCTTAGATATAACCAAACACCTCTTGGAATGAAGCTCCTAGGCTTGAAGGTAAAGGACTAGACCTGGGGGACATCCACATTAGTTGGCACAACATAGTTCATAAAGACAATGTTCTGCATCCTACTTCAATGAGTAATGTCTGGTGTCTTAAAAGCTTGTGGGTGGCCATCTAAGATACGACTAACTATTGGTCTTCCATCTGGAGCAAAGGAGACTGAAAAAAACCGAAGACTCAAGGGAGCATTTAGTCCAAAGGAGTAATGCACCACATGAACCACAGCCTACATGACCCGAAACCGGAAGAACTAGATGGTTCCCTGTTACCTCTATCTACCGCTCTGATTTGGATGAAAACAGAGGGTCCCAGGCAGAGCAGGAGAAAAATGTAGGATAAAATTAAAATAAAAAACCAGAGGTACTGGTCTGAAAGAGACTAGAGGAACTCCTGGAACTATGGCCCTGAGACACCCTTCTGACCTGGAACTGAAGCCATTCCCAAAGACCACCTTCCAGCCAAACAATAGACAAGCCCATAAAATACAGGATAACACTCAAGAGGAACATGCTCCTTAGAACATTCAATCATACAAGATCAAAAGGGCAACATTTGCCCAAAAGGGAAGATAAGACAGGAAAGGGCAGAAAATCTGGACGAAAGAAAATGGGGAACCCAGGGTGGAAATGCGGAGAGCACTGACGCATTGTGAGGAATGTGACCAAAGCCATGAAACACTTTATGTATGAACTATCAAATGGGAATCTAATTTGCTCTGTAAACTTTCACTTAATGCACAATTTAAAAAAAGATTCCAGTGAAGCTAAAAGTTCCAGAGAACAGGAACCCAGGAAGGATGAACTGTATTTCTAAAATATCTTTTTACTGGTCATGCATTTCTGTTTGGGCAGTATCCTGTAATACCCAACTAAATAGTAGATTAGAAGAATCTGTCTCCATTTCTCGCTCACTCTCCTGTTTAAAAAACTGATAAAATTATAATATAGCTTGTCATTATAAAACTAATATTGAAAAATAGGAAAGAGAAAAAAATCACCTTTTTTCCACCTCTGAAAAATAATCACTGTTAACATTTTTTTGGGTACACACACATACATATATATACACACAAACATGTATGTGTGTGTATGTATATAATTAATAAGTAAATTGTCATCAGTTGGTTTTGATAATTTTGTTTTCTGCTCAACTTTTAACATAATTGTATTATCCATGTTATAACTTCATGAATTATTAAGTTAACTTATTTTTATTTATGATAGAAGTTCATATTCATTGCCGAAAACTTGAAAAATACAAATCCAGTCCTTAGATTTAGGGCCCACTCCACTACAGTTTCTTGTAACTATCACACCACATGTTGTTTCATTCATGCTGTGAACCTAAGGGAGCCCTGGTGGTGTGGTGGTGAAGTGTCTGGCTGCTAACCAAAAGATCGGCAGTTATGAACAGTTCTTATTTTTATCAGACAGGATCCCATTGTAGCCTGGTCTCCTACCATATTCCTGAGTGGGCAGCCTATCATGTGACCCTTCTTTAACCACTATTGATTGGACCAGGAAGAGACCCCCCTAAGCCAGACTTGGCCACTGTCTTAGTTATCTAGTCCTGCTCAAGCAGAAATACCACAAGGGGATGGTTTTAACAAAGAGAAATTTATTTTCTCACAGTCTAGTAGGATAGATGTCCAAATTCAGGGTGTCAGTTGTAGGGGAAGGCTTTCTGTGTTGGCTCTGGAGAAAGGCCCTTGTCATCGGTCTTACCCTGGACTAGGAGCTTCTCTGTGCAGGAACCCAAAGGATGCGCTCTGCTCCCTGCACTGCTTTCTTGGTGGTGTGAGATCCCCCTGTCTTTCTACTTGCTTCTCTTTTTTATATCTCAGAAGAGATTGGCTCAAGACACAATCCGATCTTGTAGATTAAGTCCGGCTTCATTAACATAACTGCCTATCCCACCTCATTAACATCATGGAGGTAAGATTTGCAACACATAGGAAAATCACATCAGATGACAAAATGGTGGACAATCACACAATGCTGGGAATCATGGCCTAGCCAAATTCACACACACGTTTTTTGGGGACACGATTTAATCCATGATGGCCACCAAGATACCCCCAAGAAGTTAAAATTGGATCACAGATTCCAGTTGGTGTCTATTAGGTATTTGAACCAGAACATATGGAATCATTTTTGTGACCACTTAAAAACAGAATAGAGGAACAGAATTGAGAACCCAGATATAAATCCATCCATATATGAGCAGCTGATATTGGACAAAGGTCCAGTGTCAGTTAATTGGGGAAAAGATAGTCTTTTTAACAAATGGTGCTGGCATAACTGGATATCCATTTGCAAAAACGTGAAGCAGGACCCATACCTCACACCATGCACAAAAACTAACTCCAAGTGGATTAAAGACCTAAACATAAAGACTAAAACGATAAAGATCATGGAAGAAAAAATAGGGACAATGTTAGGAGCCCTAATACAAGGCATAAACAGAATACAAAACATTACCAAAAATGATGAAGAGAAAACCAGATAACTGGGAGCTCCTAAAAATCAAACACCTATGCTCACCTAAAGACTTCACCAAAAGAGTAAAAAGACCACCTACAGACTGGGAAAGAATTTTCAGCTATGACATCTCCGACCAGCACCTGATCTCTAAAATCTATATGATTCTGTTAAAACTCAACCACAAAAAGACAAACAACCCAATCAAGAAGTGGGGAAAGGATATGAGCACGCAGTTCACTAAAGAAGATATTCAGGCAGCTCACAGATACATGAGAAAATGCTCTCAATCATTAGCCATTAGAGAAATGCAAATTAAAACTACGATGAGATTCCATCTCACTCCAACAAGGCTGGCATTAATCCAAAAAACACAGCAAATGTTGGAGAGGCTGCGGAGAGATTGGAACTCTTATACACTGCTGGTGGGAATGTAAAATGGTACAACCACTTTGGAAATCTATCTGGCGTTGTCTTAAAAAGTTAGAAATAGAACTACCATACAACCCAGAAATCCCACTCCTCAGAATATACCCTAGAGAAATAAGAGCCTTCACACAAACAGATACATGCACACCCATGTTTATTGCAGCTCTGTTTACAATAGCAAAAAGCTGGAAGCAACCAAGGTGTCCATCAACGGATGAATGGTTAAATAAATTGTGGTATATTCACGCAATGGAATACTACGCATCGATAAAGAACAGTGACGAATTTGTGAAACATTTCATGACATGGAGGAACCTGGAAGGCATTATGCTGAGCGAAATGAGTCAGAGGCAAAAGGACAAATATTGTATAAGACCACTATTATAAGATCTTGAGAAATAGTATAAACTGAGAAGAACACATACTTTTGTGGTTATGACGGGGGGAGGGAGGGAGGGTGGGAGAGGGTTATTTACTGATTAGTTAGTAGATAAGAACTACTTTAGGTGAAGGGAAGGACAATACTCAATACACGGAAGGTCAGCTCAACTGGACTGGACAAAAAGCAAAGAAGTTTCTGGGATAAACTGAATGCTTCAAAGGTCGGTGAAGCAAGGGCGGTGGTTTGGGGACTATGGCTTAAGGGGACTTCTAAGTCAATTGGCAAAATAATTCTATTATGAAAACATTCTGCATCCCACTTTGAAATGTGGCGTCTGGGGTCTTAAATGCTAACAAGCGGCCATCTAAGATGCATCAATTGGTCTCAACCCACCTGGATCAAAGGAGAATGAAGAATACCAAGGTCACAGGATAACTATGAGCCCAAGAGAAAGAAAGGGCCACAGGAACCAGAGGCTTACATCATCCTGAGACCAGAAGAACTAGATGGTGCCCGGCCACAACCGAGGACTGCCCTGACAGGGAGCACAACAGAGAACCCCTGAAGGAGCAGGAGATCAGTGGGCTGCAGGCCCCAAATTCTCATAAAAAGACCATACTAAATGGTCTGACTGAGACTAGAGGAATCCTGGCAGTCATGGTCCCCAAACCTTCTGTTGGCCCAGGACAGGAACCATTCCTGAAGACAACTCATCAGACATGGAAGGGACTGGACAATGGGTAGGAGAGAGATGCTGATGAAGAGTGAGCTACTTGCATCAGGTGGACACTTGAGACTGTGTTGGCATCTCCTTGTCTGGAGGGGAGATGGGAGGGTAGAGAGGGTTAGAAACGGGCAAAATTGTCACGAAAGGAGAGACTGGAAGGGCTCACTCATTAGGGGGAGAGTAAGTGGGAGTAAGGTGTATATAAGCCTATATGTGACAGTCTGACTTGATTTGTAAAAGTTCACTTAAAGCTCAATAAAAATTATTAAAAAAAAAAAAACAGACTAGAGAGAAAACAGCCAAGAGAAGTAAAAGAGTGAAACCAAGTGCTGAAGCTGGAACTCCATGAAAGTCCAGAGACATTCAGGAATAGCAACTTCAGTCCTCAATTCCTGAGGCCCATCTACATGCTAGTTCCAGGAGTCTGTGGAATACGCCTGTACCCTTACAATAAATGTATTCCCTTTTGCTTACGTTAGTCTGACTGGATTTCTGAAACTTGCAAGCAAACAAAAAAATCCCTGGTTAAGTAGATCCAGATCATTAGTTTTCATAAAAAATAATCTTCAGTAGAAGCTGCACAATATTCCATGGTGAGTATAGTGGGTTGAATTTGTCTCCCAAAAATATATATTCAAGTCCTAACTCCTGATCCCTCTGAATGTGCCTATCTTAGTCATCCAGTGCCGCTGTAACAGAAATACCATGGGTGGACAGCTTTAACAAAGAGAAATTTATCCTCTCCCAGTCTAGTAGGCTACAAGTCCAAATTCAGGGCATCAGCTCCAGGGGAAGGCTTTCTGTGTAGGCTCTGAAGGAAGGTCCTTGTCATCAATCTTCCCCTGGCCTAGGACCTTCTCTGAGGATGTGCTCTGCTCCTGGCACTGCTTTCTTGGTGGTACGAGGTCCCCTACTCTCTGCTAGCTTCCCTTTCCTTTTATATCTTGTAAGATAAAAGGTGATGCAGGCCACATCCCAAGGAAACTCCCTTTACATTGGGTCAGGGATGTGACCTTAGTAAGAGTGTTACAATCCCACGCTGATCCTCTTTAACATAAAATTACAATCACAAAATGGAGAACAACCACACAGTACTGGAAAGCATGGCCTAACCAAGTTGACATATATTTTCGGGGGACACAATTCAATCCATGACAGTGGTCTTTTTTGGAAATAGGGCCTTTGCAGATGTAATCAAGTTTAGATGAGGTCCTAGTAGAGTGGGCCCTAAATCCAATGACAGGTGCCTTTATAAAAAGAGGAGAAGACACAGGGATACACTCAGAGGGAAGAAGTCCATGTGAAAACAAGACAGAGATTGGAGTGATGCAGCTATAAGACAAGTAGCCCCAAGGATTGCAGAGAGCCCCTAGAGGCTAGGAAGAGTCAAGGGAGGATCTTACCCTAGAACCTTCAGAGAGATCATGGCTCTGTCAATACCTTGATTTCAGACTTCTAGACCCCTGAACTTCGTGAGAATAAATTTCTATCATTTTAAGCTATTGTTTGTGCTACTTTGTTACGGCACCCCTAGGAAACAAACTATGTGTCCCTATTGTGAGTCATTTATGTTTTTTACACTTCTATCACCATAAACATAGGCTGCCAAAAGAGCAAATGAATCTGTCCCAGAAAAAGTAAAACGAGAATACTCCTTAGAAGCAAGGATGGTGAGACTACATCTCACATACTTTAGACATGTTATCCGGAGGGATCAGTCCCTGGAGAAGGACAGCATGCTTGGTAAAGTCGAAAAAAAAAAAAAAAAAAAAAGTAGAGGGTCAGTGAAAAAGAGGAAGACCCTTGTGATGGTTAAGATTGTGTGTCAACTTGGCTGTGCCATGATTCTCAGTTTTTATATGTGATCACTCCCATGATGGAATCTACTGTGAATAGCCAATCAGTTTAAAGGGAGTTTCCTTGGAGGTGTGGCCTGCATCAGAATATAAGCAGACATTCTGGCTTTTTGCTTGCTTTGGATCCTGCAGCTGCCTCCTGTTCATCTGACCTCCGGTTCTTGGGACTTGAGCTATCAGCTTACCTGCCGATCTTGGGCTCACCAGCCCTTGCAGCTACGTGAATCAGGAGAAGCCTTGCGGTCTTGCCTGCCAATCGTGGGACTCATTGATTCTCACAGCCTGTGACCAAGAGCCCGGCTTTTCCACCTGCCGATCTTGGGTTCGCCAGCCCCTGCGGCTATGAGAATTGGGAGAAGCCTCTATCCTAATCCACGGACTTGGGACTTGCCAGCCTCTACAATCACGTGAGCTGTTTCTTTGACATAAAGCTCTCTCTCTATATATTCATATGCTTTACTGGTTTTGCTTCTCTAGAGAACCCAGTCTAAGACAACCTTCAATGAGATGGGTTGACACAGTGGCTGCAACAATGGGCCCAAGCATAACAACAATTGTGATCATGGCACAGGACCAGGCACTGTTTTGTTCTGTTGTGCATAGGGTCACTATGAGTCGGAACCGACTCGAAGGCACCTAACAACAGTCATCATTAACAACACTCCAGTGAATATCCTTGTACATTCGACTTTGCTAACTTGTACAATTACTTTCCTTCATTAAATTCCCATGACTAGAATCAATGAGACAAAGGGCAGGCATGTTTCCCAAGGGTTTTTTTTTTTAAATCTACATTAAGCCTGTACTTTTTTATTTTTATTTTTTTTATTGTGCCATAGGTGAAAGTTTATAGCTCAAGTTAATTTCTCATTCAAAAATTTATGCACATATTGTTTTGTGACATTGATTGCAATCCCCACATATGACAGCACCCTCCCCCTTTCCACTCCAGGTTCCCGGTGTCCATTAGTCCCATTCCTGTCCCTTCCTGCCTTTTTATCCTGCTTTTGGACAGGAGCTGTCCATTTGGTCTCGTATATATGATAGTACTAAGACATACTTCCTCACTTGTGTTATTTTCTGTTTTATAGTCCTGTGTAATCTTTGTCTGAAGAGTGTGCTTCAAGAATGTTTCCAGTTCTGGGTTAACAGAGCATTTGGGGGGTGTAGTTTCAAGGGTTCCTCCAGTCTACATCAGACCATTAATTAAGTCTGGTCTTTTTACGTGAATTTGAATTCTGTTCGATATTCTTCACCTGCTCTGTCCAGGACTCTCCGTTGTGTTCCCTGTCGGGGCAGTTATTGGTGGTAGCTGGGCACCACCGAGTTTTGCAGGTTTCAGGCTGGTGAAGTCTCTGGTTCATTTAGTCCTTTGGGCTAGGATTTTCCTTGTGTCTTTGGTTTTCTTCATTCTCCTTTGCTCAGAGTGGGATGGGAGAAATAGCTGTATCTTAGACGGCCGCTCGCAAGTTTTTAAGACCCTAGACACTATTCACCAAAGTTGGATGTAGAAAATTTTCTTTATAAACTATGTTATGCCAATTGACCTAGATGTCCTCTGAAACTATAGTCCCCAGGCCTCAGTCCCAGCTACCCTGTCCCTCAAAGTGTTTGGATGTGTCTAGGAAACTCCTTGCTTTTGCTTTGGTCCAGTTGTGCTGATTTCCCCTGTATGGTAGGTTGACCTTCCTTCAACCAAAGTTGACCCTTGTCTACTATCTAGTTAGTGATTTTCTCTCCAACTCCCTTCCCACCCTCGTAACCATCAAAGAATGCTTTTTTCTGTGTTTCAACTTTTTCTTGAGTTCTTGTAATAACGGTTTCATACAATATCTGTCCTTCTGTGACTGACTCATTTCACTCAGCATAATTCTCTCCAGTTTCATCTATGTTGTGAGATGTTTTAAGGATTCTTCATTGTTGTTGCATAGTATTCCATTGTGTGTATGTACCATAAATTGTTTATCCATTCATCTGTCGTTGGGCATTGAGGTTGTTTCTATCTTTTTGCTATTGTGAATAATGCTGCAATGAACATGGATGTGCTTATGTCTATTAGTGTGATGGCTCTTATTTCTCTTGAGTATATTTCTAAGAGTGGGATTGCTGGATCACATGGTATTTCTATTTCTAGCTTTTTAAGAAAGTGCCAAATTGTTTTCCAAAGGGGTTGTACCATTTTACATTCCCACCAGTAGTGCATAAGAACTCCAGTCTCCCTAAAACATCTGCAACATTTGTTGTTTTGTGTTTTTCAGATTAGTGTCAGCCTTGTTGGGGTGAGGTGGTATCTCATAGTTTTGATTTGAATTTCTGTAATGGCTAACGATTGTGAGCATTTCTTCATGTGTCTGTTAGCCGCCTGAATGTCTTCTTTCGTGTCTGTTCATATCCTTTGCCTATTTTTTAATTGGATTATTTATCTTTTTGTTGTTGAGGTGTTACAGTATCTTGTAAATTTTAGAGATTAGACGCTTATCAGATATGTTCTAGTCCAAAATTTTTTCCCAATATGTAGGTCCTCTTTTTACTCTTTTGATGAAGTCTTTCAATGAGCATGAGTGTTTGACTTTTAGGAGCTCCCAGTTATCTAGTTTCTCTTCTGGTGTCTGTGCATTGTTAGTTATGGTTTGCATACTATTTATGCCATGTATTAGGGCTCCTTGCATTGTCCCTATTTTCTCTTCCATGATCTTTATTGTTTTAGATTTTATATTTAGGTCTTTGATTCATTTTGAATTAGTTTTTGTGTATGGTGTGAGGTATGGGCCTTTTTCATTTTTTACAGATGGATATCCAGTTGTACCAGCACCATTTGTTAAAGAGACTGTTTTTACCTCAATTAATGGACTTTGGGACTTTGTCAAATATCAGCTGCTGCTAGGTGGATGGATTTACATCTGGGTTCTCAATTCTGTTCCATTGGTCTATGTGTCTGTTTTTGTACCAGTACCAGGCTCTTTTCACTACTGTGGCAGTATAATAGATTCTAAAATCAGAGAGTGTGAGGTCTCCCACTTTGTTCTTCTTCAGTAATGCTTTACTTATCCAGGGCCTCTTCCGTTTCCATGTAAAGTTAGTGATTTGTTTCTCCATCTAGTCAAAAAAATGCCCTTGGGATTTGGATCGAGGTTGCGTTGTATCTGTAGATAGCTTTGGGTAGAATTGACATTTTCATAATGTTGCATCTTCCTATCCGTGAGCATGGTATGTTTTGCTACTTATATAGGTCTCTTTTGATTCCTTGCAATAGTGTTTTGTAGTTTCTTTTATGTCTCTGGTTATTTATTCCTAACTACTTTATCTTCTTGAAGCTATTGTAAATGGTACTGATTTGGTGATTTCCTTTTTGAAGTTGTCTTTGATTTTGGTATGTTTATCTTGTATCTTGATACTTTGCTGAAATCTTCTATTAGTTCCAGTAGTTTTCTTGTGGATTCTTTGGGGTTTTCTGTACATAAGATCATATCATCTGTGAATAGGGATGCTATTACTTCTTCCTTACCAGTTTGGATTCCCTTTATTTCTTTTTCTTGCCTTATTGCTCTGAGTACAACCTCCAGTACAATGTTGTGTAAGAGTGGTGATAAACGGCACCCTTGTCTGGTTCCCATTCTCAAAGGGATTTCTTTCAGTTTCTCTCCCTTTAGAATGATGTTGGCTGTTGGCTTTGTATAAATGCCCTTTATTATGTCAAGGAATTTGCCTTCTATTTTGCAGAAAGTTTTTGTCAGGAATGGGTGTTGGACTTTGTCAAAGGCCTTTTCTGCAATAATTATAAGATGATGTGGTTCTTATCTTTTGTTTTATTTACATGATGGATGGCATTGTTTTTCTAATACTGAACCATCCCTGCATACCTGATATGAATCCCACTGGGACATATTGAATTATTTTTTTGAAATGCTGATGAATTCTATTGCCTAGAATTTTGTTGAGGATTTGTGCATCTATGTTCATGAAGGATATTGGTCTGTAATTTTCTTTTTTTAGTGGTGTCTTTGCCTGGCTTTGATATCAGGGTTATGCTGCTTTCATAGAATGAGTTCGGGAGTATTCCTTCCTTTTCTATACTCTGACATACCTTTAGTGTTATTGGTGTTTTCTCTGGAAGTTTGGTAGAATTGTCCAGTGAAGCCATCCAGGCTTGGGTTTTTTTTTTGTTGTTGGAAATCTTTTTTATTACCTCTTCAGCCTCTTCTTTTATAATAGGTTTATTTAGTTTTTCTACCTCAGTTTGTTTTAGTTTATGCCAAGAATGGAAGACAGCTACTTGGCCAACCGACTGGAAGAGATCCACAATTATGCCTGTTCCCAAGAAAGGTAATCCAACCGAATGCGGAGACTATGGAACAATATCGTTAATATCATACACAAGTAAAATTTTGCTGAAGATAATTCAAAAGCAGCTGCAGCAGTATATCGACAGGGGACTGTCAGAAATTCAAGCCAGATTCAGAAGATGACATGAAACCAGGGATATCCTTGCTGATGTCAGATAGATCCTGGCTGAAAGCAGAGAATACCAGAAAGATGTTTATCTGTGTTTTATTGACTATGCAAAGGCATTCGACTGTGTGGATCATAAAAAATTATGGATAACATTGCAAAGAATGAGACTTCCAGAACACTTAATTGTCCTCATGAGGAACCTGTACATAGATCAAGAGGCAGTTGTTTAAATAGAACAAGGGGATACTGTGTGGTTTAAAATCAGGAAAGGTGTGCGTCAAGGTTGTATCTTTTCACCATACCTATTCAATCTGTATACTGAGCAAATAATCCAAAAAACTGGGCTATATGAAGAAAAACGGGGCATCAGGATTCGTGGAAAACTCATTAACAACCTGTAATATTTGGAATATGCAGATGACACAACCTTGCTTGTTGAAAGTGAAGAGGACTCGAAGCACTTACTGATGAAGATTAAAGAGCACAGCCTTCAGTATGGATTACATCTCAACATAAAGAAAACAAAAACCCTCACAACTGGACCAATAAGCAACATCATGATAAATGGAGAAAAGATTAAAGTTGTCAAGGATTTCATTTTACTTGGATCCACAATCAATACCAATGGAAGCAGCAGTTAAGAAATCAGAAGACACTTTGCATTGGGCAAATGTGCTGCAAAAGAATTCTTTAAAGTGTTGAAAAACAGAGATGTCACCTTGAAGACCAAGGTATGCCTGATCCAAGCCATGGTGTTTTCAGTCACCTCATGTGCAAGCCAAAGCTGGACCATGAATGAGGAAGACTGAAAAAGAACTGATGCCTTCAATCTGTGGTGTTGGCGAAGAATACTGAATACTCCACCGGCTGCCAAAAGAAGGAACAAATCTGTCCTGGCAGAAATACAGTCAGAGTGCTCCTTAGCAGCAAAGATGGCGAGACTATGTCTCACATACTTTGGACATGTTATCAAGACAAATCAGTCCCTGGAGAAGGACATCATGCTTGGCAAAGTAGAGGGTCAGTGCAAAAGAGGAAGACCCTCGATGAGATGGTTTGACACAGTGGCTGCAACAATGGGCTCAAGCATAACAACAATTGTGAGAATGGGCAGGTCTGGGCAGTGTTTCTGATTTTGTGAACAGCCATGTTCATCTCCTTTGCTGATTTTTCTATTTCGCTTCTCCTTTTGCTTTTAAGGAACCCTGGTGGCATAGCAGTTAAGTGCTACCGCTCCTAACCAAGGGGCTGGCAGTTCAGATCCACCAGGTGTGCCTTGGAAACTCTGTGGTGCAGTTCTACTCTGTCCTATAGGGTCGCTATGAGTAGGAATCCACTCAACGGCAGTGGGTTTGGTTTGGTTTTTGGTTTGTTGGCGCAATGGTTAAGAGCTGGGCTGCTAACCAAAAGGTGGGCAGTTCAAATTCACCACTGCTCCTGGGAACCCTGTGGGGCAGTTCTACTCTATAGGGTCACCGTGAGCAGAAATCAACAGACTCCGCAGCTCCGGTTTGGGTTTTTGGGATCCTTTAAACCTCAATGCCCTTAAAGTTGAAATAGGAGCACTGTGTGCCAAAATTTTATGTGCACATGTCCTTTGGGGGAGTGTTTTTTTATGTCCTTTGACCATCCAGTTCCAATGTGTGGAATGTGTCCTAGAAATATAAAAGAATATATTCAATTTTGTTCTCTCCAGCATTGTTTATAAAGAAAATAACATAAGTATACCTCAGTATACTTTTTTTTTTTTACCTCAGTAGGCACAGTTAAGTAAATTATGGTACAGCCATACAATAGAATACTATTTAGCTCATAAAGGATAAGTTGCTATGGAAAGATCTCTAAGCTATCTTAACTGAGAAATCTAAGGTGCAAAATTATACAGTGATCCCATATTTTAAAATGCACGGATATATACTTATTCACTAAACAAATATTTATGAGTACTATTTTTTTTTTTTTTTATAGGGTCTCTGTAAGTAGGAATCAGCTTGATAACGGGTTTGGTTTTCTTTGTTTACTTTGTGGTAGGTAGGGTCCTCGAAAGATATACACAGAAAATAGTTAACTCTGGTGAGTGGGACATTTATTTTTCATTATCTCCATGTTAGTTGAGTTTTTATTGTACATACACAACCCGTAAAATTTTTTTAAATTAATTTTTGCTGCTTGCTGTATTTTAATTGATTACTGATTCGTGTCCCACACTACTAGCCCGTGAGGACCCCAAACAGAGACTCGGTTTTGTCTTTACCGCCTTGTTGGTTTAAAATAAAGAGCTTTTAACTGAAATGATTTACATAAACGAGGTGAGCTGCTTGTCCGACCCCCGGGGGCTGGGTTCTGGGGGCTGAGGGAGGCCTGGGCGAGGCGGGAAGTGCGTTGCGTCTCTCCCGGCCCCTTCCGCCCACCAACGTCTGGCTCCCAGGTCCCGGCCGTCAGCTGCAAGCCTTGCTCTGTCAGGATTTCGAATCGTTCTCACTCTAGTGTGAAGGGGCCCCGGGGAACCTTCGGAGAGTCAGCGGGCGCCCGAAGGAGTGGGAGAGAGGGTGCGCGGCGGACCCTGACCGGGCCAGACTGCCCTGGTAGCCTCCTGCCCGCGCGCCAGGCGCACCAGAGAGACGAGCGGCTGCGCTCATAGAGCGGCGCGGGACCCGCTGGACGCCGCGACTCCGCCGCCCGCGCGGGGCTGGGCCTGCGAGGCGGGACGGCGGGCCGGGGCCCGAGGCGTCTCCGGGGGCACCCCGGCGGTGCGAGGAAAAGCCCTCGGCCCCCTGGCCCGCGGCTGCTGGAAGTGCTGGCGAGACCCGCCGGCTCTGCGAGGCGCCGCGGCCCTGGCTCCCAGAGGCCGGCCTGCGCCTACAGGTGTGTGGGGACTCCGGACCCAGCGGCGCCGCGGGCAGCGCGGGAGCCTTTCGCGAGGCCGGGCATATCTTTGTTGTACACTTTCGCTGAACCTCTGGTCCGTTAACCAGCAATTAGA
This sequence comes from Loxodonta africana, assembly GCF_030014295.1. Taxonomy (NCBI): domain Eukaryota; kingdom Metazoa; phylum Chordata; class Mammalia; order Proboscidea; family Elephantidae; genus Loxodonta; species Loxodonta africana. Next base: position 77,912,888 of record NC_087342.1, read on the forward strand.
CAAGCATTATTGAGTGTCCATGGTGTGCCAGACTCTGCGCTAGATCCTGGGGTGCAATCTCAGTGAGATACATTCCGGGCCGCCTAGAGTGTCTTGGCCGCTGGCATCTCGTATACGTCTGTGTGCGCTCACCAAGAAGTTCACCGATATTTGTTGAATACCAGGTACGTGTCGGGCATGTAGAGGCCATGCAGAGATAAACCCCGGTCCTCAAGTAAGCTCATTCCTCCTTGGCAGTCGGGAAAAGAGGGGGATGTCAGGAATACGAGAGGAAATGAGAGGTGCGTTAGGACTGGGCTTACTTTTCCATGGGAACATCCCATCTCCACCATTGTGGCTTAGAGGGCAGAATAGGTGGCTAGGAAAAGTTTTACGGAGGAGGTGGCATTTGCTCGGGGCCTTGGGAATTTACCCTGCCAGAAGAGCAGTCCTGGCCATAAACTACAAGGCAGGTGGAGAAAACTGAGTAGTCCCCACAGTAGTGGCATGAGGAGTTTGGGAAGACTTTGGTTTCCTTGAAGGTAGGGATTCTGTTTTTATTCCAGGGTTAGCCTTATGCATGGAAAACAGTGAGGTGTTCAGTAAATTTTTATGGAGTGACAAACAAACCAGCAAAACCCAGTAAAGATCACATCCTGGGATGCCTAAAATTGCATTCTAGAGAGTTTGAATTTAGTTAGTTCAGTGAGGAGCAATTGAAACCTTTTTTTTTTCCCCCCTTGAGGCATTGTTGAATACAGTCAGAATTGGGATTTAGAAAATAGTAATCGAGAGCAGTTTTATTCTGACACCTTAGGGTTGCCATGAGTCAGAATTAAACTCCCTGGCAACTGGTTTTGGAGTTTATGGGTGGCTCAGATGCTGGGCTGCTAGTAGAAAGGTTGAAGGGTTAAGGTTTGAGTCCACCCAGAGGCACCTGGAAGCAAGGCCTGGCGATCTGCTTCTGAAAAATGAGCTGTTGAAAACGTTGTTGAGCACAGTTCTGTTCTGACATACATGGGTTGCTATGGGTTGGAATTGACTGGATGGCAACTGGTTTGGTTTTCATTTAACAATTGATTGTGGGGTAAGTCAGTAATATCACACAAAAAATTATTGTAATAGTGAATGTAAATGATAATAATAAGAGAATAAAAAGGAGGAATGGCTACAAGAGGCATTTTGGGAGAAAGAATTGACTAGACTCAGAGTGATTGGGTACAGGAACCGGTTTCAAGCCTGAGAGCATGGAAGATGGTAGTGACATCAATAAAAATGGAGAAATACAAAGCAAGTGCAGCTTTGAAAGGACTCTAGTTTGGGGGTATGTTGAAATTGTGGGGCAGGAGAGGCCTATAGCTGGAGGTATCCCGCTGGCAGTTCGAGATGTGGGTCTGAAGTGTGAAAGACAAGTTGGAGCTAGACATAGATTTGAGTGTTCTTGAGATGGCAATGTACTGAAATTGTGATTGATGAGATCACAAAAAGAGAAAGTGAGGAGAAAGAACAAAATAACTTGAAGCATGTCTACTGTTCCAGTCATGTATTGTTGCATAAGAACATAAAAAATAAATAAAAACTTATTATTATTTCTCCTGATTCTGTGGGTTAATTGGGCAGTTCCACTGCTGTGATCTCACCTAGAGTTACTTCTATGCCTGCATTCAGCTGGTGGCTCAGCTGGGGACTAGGTTCTCCTGGGTATTGACTGGGGCACCTTGGCTCTCATCCACATGACTACTCTGCATGACTAGCTTGGGCTTCCTCACAGTATGGCAGTCTCATGGCAGTGTGCCAAGAGTTATAAGGCCACTTCCTCTTATAATGTCATTTTTGTCACATTTTATTGGTGGAAATAAGTCATAATCCAGCACAGATTCAAGGGAAGGAGAAATAGACTCACCTTTTGATGTGAACAGTGGCAAAATCTCATTACAAAAGATATTTGGGGGTAGACGTTATAATTTCAGTCATCTTTGGAAATAGTCTACTGTACCTACATTTGAGGTGGAATATTCAGTGAGAGATACACAGAGATAGATGACTTTGAGAATATAGTATCTGTCATGCAGGTAGCCACCTGGCTCCTTCATGAGTAAAGTTATCTCCCTTTCCTAGCTAAAATGTAAACTGCTCAAGCACTCTTAAAAGTCTAATAAGCCCTTCTTCCCTCATATTTCACATCCTTTAGCTCTTGGCTGGACCCCCTCAGGGTTGAAGATGTACTTCTGATTAATTTCACTGATAAAGATAGGCAAAAGGGCTCAGCTTTTGAACATGACCTACTGTGGGGACAAAAATATTACCATGTGGTGTAGCGTTTTGAAGCTCTTGTAATTTTCATGTTACTGACACATTCTCATGCCTCAGATAGACATTTAGAAAAACATTTCTGAACTGTAAACCACAGTCAAGTGATCCCTGTTCTAGCATCTAAGCTTAACATGTATGAAGCTTCAGGCCCTGCTCCTGAAGATGAAGAAGGCCTTGTGAAAGTGAAGGAGGAAGATCCCACATGGGAACAGGCATGTGGCTTACAGGAGAGCAGCTCCCACACTCGGGAGGTTTGCCGCCTGCGCTTCCGGCAGTTCTGCTACCATGAGGCTTCTGGGCCCCGTGAGGTCCTGGCTCAACTCCGAGAACTTTGCCGTCGATGGCTAAAGCCAGAAACACACACCAAAGAGCAGATCCTGGAGCTGTTGGTGCTAGAGCAGTTCTTGGCCATCCTGCCCAAGGAGCTTCAGGTCTGCGCGCAAGTGTATCATCTGGAGAGTGGAGAGGAGGTGGTGACAGCGCTGGAAAATCTAGAGGCAGAACATGGAGACATGGGACAACAGGTGGGAAGAGAATGTTGTGGTGCTATGGGAGAAGAAATGGGGGAACATTTATCTTGTAATTTTTTAACTTTTTATTTTGAAATAACTTTAACTTATAGAAGCATTGGGAAAATAGTACAAAGAACTCCCATTCACCTAGATTTGCTAGTTGTTAACATTTGTTTCATGATGCCCCATAATGCACTTGTGCATGTACTTTTTTGTCTTTATATTTACATACACACACGTATGTGTATATACACACACACACAGGAGGCAGTCCCAGGGTTACGAACATCCCACTGGTTATGAACCAACCCCTATAAAGCCTCTTATATTAAAAATTCAAGGCATATACAATGGTTTGTAGTAACAGGCACTAATACTAGTTTGCAACCCACATCAAAACATTATTATTACTGTATTATTATGTTAAAGATGTTTTAGTGTATCTGGAAGTGTTTCTTTAATTTTTTTAGGCATAGGAAGGTACACTATATACAAAGACAAACATTCAACTAACTGATGTGTGATACGAACCGTATGTAACCTAACTGTATCAACTTAAATGTTTGGAACTCATTCTCGTAGTCCAGGAACTGCATATGTATATGAAGAAGCCCTGGTGGTGCAGTGGTTAACCTCTCAGCTGCAAACCAAAAGGTGGGTGGCTGTCTGCGGGAGGAAGATGTGGCAGCCTACTTCCATAAAGATTACGGCCTTGGAAACCCTATGGGGCAGTTCTACCCTGTCCTGTAGGGTAGCTGTAAGTTGGAATTGACTTGATGGCAATGGCTTTATATATAGATGTCTATGTTGTTGGTGTTGTTTACTGCTGTTGAGCTGGCCCACATCTCATGGCGACTCCATGCACAGCGGGATCATTGTGGTCGATAAGGTTTTCGTTGGCTGGTTTTTCAGAAGCAGATCGTCAGGCTTTTTTCCTAGTCCATCTTAGTCTGGAAGCTCCGCTAAAACCTGTTCAGCATCATAGCAACACACAAGCCTCCACAGACGGACAGGTAGTGGCTGCACATTGGCCAGGAATCGAACCTGGGTGTCCTGCACAGAAGGCGAGAATTCTACTGCTGAACTGTATATGTATATACACGCGCACACACGTATTTTTTTCCTGAACCATGGGACAGTTAGTTGCAGACAGCATACCCCTTTCCTTCTAAACATTTCAGTATGTATTTCCTAAGAACAAAAACATTCTCCTGAATAACCAGAATACAACTATCAAATTTAGGGAACTTAAAGTTGTTATGATGCTATCATCTAAATTATAGTCCTTGTTCAAATTTGGCCATATTATGCCAGTAATGTTCTTTTTAGCAATCTCCCCCCACCCCCCCCATGCCCCAAACCAGGGTACAATCTAGCGTCACATGATGCAGTCGATGTGATTCTTTAGTTTCCTTTAATGTGGAGTAATTCCTGTCTGTCAATGACTTTGATGTTTTTGAAGAGCGTAGCTAGTTATTTTGTAGAATGCCCCTCAATTTGCGTTTGTCTTATATTTTCTCATGGTTAGATTCAAGTTGTGCATTTTTGCTAGAATGCTACTGAAGTATGTTGTGTTCGCCTCAGTGCATCACATCAGGAGACATGTGATGATGGTTTGTCCCATTACTGGTGACGTTAGGGTAGGATCTGTCAGATGTCTCCACTGTAAAATTTGTATTTTCCCCTTTGCATTAATAAATAATCTGTGGGAGATACGTTGAGTGTATCCTATTCCTCAACGAACTTTCGCCCACTAGTTCAAGCAGCCATCTGTTTTTGTTTTTTTCCAAGCAGGGAGTCCTTTACCTGTCTTCTCTAACTGGTTCTCCATTGTAACCCCAGCACCTAGAACAGGGCTTGCCTCTTAGTAGGTATGCAGTCAGTATTTGCCAAATGAATGCATGTCTCTCTCTTTCTACTCTGTCTTACACTCTGGTTCTTTAAACGATTAAATGGGTCTCGTCTTGTGTCCACTTGGCAATTTCCCTAACTGCTGTTAGGTCCAGTTCCTACTAAGATACCCTTTCAAGGTGAGTCTTTTGTCCCCAGGCCTCAGTCTACATTCAAGGACAGGACATGCATCTAGCAGTGACCGAATACCAAGGAGCCTCTTTGGAGTGTCAGCACCTCCAGCTCCTGCCTGAAGTAACCACCCTGAAGTATGAACCTCCAGAGATCCACTTCCAAGAAGTGAGTGGTGAGTGCCAGAGGGTGAGTTTAGTGGGGACATTGCAGTAAGACCACCGACTGGTTCATAGTCTTATCTGTACCCTCAAGTTGTTGTCTTTTTTATTTATCTATTTTTGCCTAGCCCTGTAGGTAAGCAAGTTTTTAAAAACATACGGAATTGTAAAATGTTGGAATTCTAAGATCATCTTGTCCAACACCTTCAATTAATAGTAGGAAACCAAAACCCAGAGCTCATAAATGCTCTGCCCAGGCTCAACGGAGGCAGAGCTGCTTCTAGAATTTAAGTCCCCTGACCCTCTGACCAAAACTCTCTCTCTACTACCTCTCTCCATTCTACATTTTCAATTCTATATTTGAGGACATTTTAGAGATTTACGTGGTAGCTTTCCACAAACTTACCATTTCTCCCATAGTAACATTTTCTTCATTCTCTTCCCTGCCTCTAATCTTTCCACCATTTTAAAGATGGTTATTTAGGCTTAAACAGGTTCTGCCCTTCTGTCCCTTTGAAGTACACCATCCTCTCTGCAGAGCTCTCCTCACATCCAGGCTTCATTTCTAGATAAACCTCCCCAAATACTGGCTACATTTCAGCTTTGTATAGGCCCCTGACAGTGGGATAAACCATACAAAGAATTCAAAGTCTGTAGTCTGCAGTCTGTTGGCTGACTGGGGAGAACAGACAGTACACAGTTCAAAGAGGAGATCTTAGAACCCCATAGTGAGTGTTTTTAACCTTTGTGTGAGGAGCACTACCAATTCTTTCAAGGGAATTCTTTCTTCTCTGGCAGATGCATGTACATCCAAAATTCTGCATATAATTTCAGGAGGTTCATAGTTTAGAATATCTACGTTGGTGATCTATGAATATTGATGTTTTAATGCTAAGTGCAGAATAAGTGGCTCACATAATAAACGGTATGGAAACATTAGCGGGAGATAGAATGATACATACAGGTTTCAGATTATTTGTGATATTTACCCATTGCAGCATAAATAGAGCTTGATATTTCCCTACTTACATAGCTGATGGTTCTGTCACATTTCTTCAGTTACTAAAAACCACTACCACATGGAGCCCCAAGTGTTTTTATTTATGTGAAGAATTTAGAGGGAATAGAGATCCCTGTGTTCTTGGGGGTCAAGGAAAGTTTCTGTGGAGGGGTGGACCTGGCACTGAGCCTTGAAGGATGGCAGGATTTGGAATGGAGCAGAAATGGGAGTGGGTAAGCATTCCTTTTTACCTATGAGTTGCTAAACATATTTACTGAAAGGGATTTCATTTCATTTTGATTGGAGGAAAGGGGATAATGGAAAGTGGAGGAGACTGGTTGTCACAAAGGTTGTGGTAATTGACAGAAAGATAACAGCAGTTGAAAGATACAACATCCTTTAAATGAAGGCTTAAAAACTACATGAAATGGCTATGCAGAGCTGGACCCCAGTGGCATTATCTCAGGAAGAGGGATGGCTTCCCTTAGCTCTCTAAGCCACCATGAGAATGCACCACTGCAGTGGTATGTGTGATGGGGGTGAGGATGCTCTCTGGTTCCCTCGGAAGCTCTCCTTTTCATTTCCAAGTGCACTTTATATCCTCCTAGATTAAAAAAAAAAAAAAAATTTAAAACAAAACAGAAAAACTAGTTACCAGCAAGTCTGTTTTTACTCACGGCAGCCCCGTGTGTGTCAGAGTAGAACTGTCCTCCATACCCTGATTTTTCAGAAGTAGATGGCAGGGCCTTTCTTCCAAGGCGCCTCTGGCTGGGTGGACTGAAACCTCCAACCTTTCAGTTAGCAGCCAAGCACATTAACCGTTTGCACCATACAGGAACTCCTTATGTCTTTTTCTTTTTTTTTAATTGTGTTTTTGGTGAGAGTTTATATAGCAAATTAGGTTCTCATTTAACAATTTATGTGCTTATTGTTCAGTGATGTCGGTTACATTTTTCACAGTGTGTCACCATTCTCATTATTTCCATTTTAGTTGTTCTGTTTCCATTAACCTAGCTTCCCTGTTCCCCCTTACCTTCTCATCTTTAGTCTAGGGTAAATGTTTACTGTTCGGTTTCATTTAGATGGTGATTTAGAGGAGCACAGTACTTACAGGTGATATTATTTATTTTATGAGCCAATCTGTCATTTGGCTGAAAGGTGACATCCAGGAGTGGTTTGAGTTCCAGTTTAAAGGATATCCCAGGGTGATAGTCTTGGGGGTTCCTTTAGTCTCTTCTGGTCTGGTAAGACTGGACCTTTTTTTTAGGAATTTGAGTTTTGTTCTACATTTTTCTCGCATTCTGTCCAGACCATCTATTGTGTCCCTGGGCGGAACGGTCAGTAGTGATAGCCAGGTATCGTCTAGTTCTTCTGGTCTCCAGGTAGGTGAAGCTGTTGTTCGTGTAGACTGTTAGTCCTGTAGACTAGTTTCTTCTTTGAGTCTTTGGTTTCCTTCTTTCTCTTTTGCTCCAGACGAATATCCTTATATCTTCGTAACCCCTCCCAAGTATTCTGGAGACTCCGGCTAAGGGCCTGCTTGCCTATCAGGTACAAACAGCTAGTTATAACCCAGGCACGTTTCTTCGGTCACCTGGACACCAGATAAACTGAAGATCAATTTCCCAGGCATACGTGCATCCTTCCCTTCCAGGCTGTTTCCTATGTGGCTAGAAGGTAGGGTTTGTTCAGGGAAGTGCTGGCTGGAGGGAATGGAATGATCAATTGGAGCCATATCTTTAAATTTGAACCAGGAAATATGGACTTAATCATTAAAAAGTTGTATGCCATCGAAGTCTTTATTTTTTAATCAAAAACATCATTTATAGTGATTGTATTATTTTTGTGTGTGTCCTATTTCATTCTTACCTGTCGTGAAATACAAGATTTAAAAGGAAAACTTGAGTCCTTTATTTTCACTAATCTGTTAATGCTCAATTGTGATTGATTCTTAGTGTCAAACTTGTAAAGTGTTTAGGTATGTTGATGGAGAAGAAGGCACCTTGGGATATCATCTGGTTTATTGCATTTTTCACCATTTTCTCCGGTTCTGTTTGGCAGAGGTGAGAGCAGTGGAGCAGCATGATGTTTAAAATGAGGTTTCATACATTTGAAAACATCCCTCTGCCTCTTTCTCAGGCTTAACTCAGAAGGAGGTTAAGGAGCAAGCACAAGGTCTGATGTGGCCTTTGCTCTCTCACGTTTCCATTCTCTTTGACCTCTTTCCTCACTGCATTATGTCTTTGCCCCCTTCTATTTCTGTTGCCACCCTTTCCCTTCCCCAACTCTTTGCCCTTTTCTCTGCCAGAAGACTTGCTTTACACTGTATTTTTTAAGCTGTTGGATTTGGTGTGTGTGCATTGTGGGGAGGTTAGTAGTGACAGTCAGTTAGGGGCAAGGCTGTTACTTCTAGCAAGCTTTATTCCAGTAGTGCAGTGCCTGGCACTGTGTGGGCATCGTCACTGTTTTGATTATTATTGGTTCCTTTGGGATCAGCAGCTCCCAACATGGAAGATTCTTAAAGGTGCTCCTAGCTCATGCCTAACATCTTTTTTTTCCCTCTCTCTTTGTATTTCCTTTCCTTTCTTTTCACCTTTATCTTTTTTGCTTTCCTTTTCCCCCTTTGTCTCATCTTTCTGCTCTCTTCTACTTTTCTTCCATTTCTTTGTTCTCTGCTTGATCTTTTCTTTCTCATCAGCTTCTTCCTCCCCTCTCATTCTTTTCATGTTTTTTTTTTAATTGTGCTTAGGTGAAAGTTTGCAGTGCAAATTAGTTTCCCATTCAAAAATTTGTACACACGTTGTTTTGTGATATTGGTTATAATCCCTGCAGTATGTCAGCACTTTTTGCCTTTCCCTTTCTACCATAGGTTCTACATGTCCATTCATCTAGTTTTCCTGTCCCTTCCTGCCTTCTCATCTTTGCTTTTGGGCAACATGTTTTTTTATTTTTCTTCATGTATGTGAAAATGGACAGCTGTAAAGCACCTCATGAGTTCATAAACTCCACACAGTTTTGTGGGTGGGTATCCTTAAAGTTTTAGAGCTCCCGAGAGAATGAAAATAGTTGTGATGCTCTGTCTCAAATGGTCTGAAGATCTGAGGGTGTAGAAACCTTGTCTTCTCTTCGTCTTAGTTCTTGTGTGTTTAACAAACATAAAAAAGTTTGGGAGGCTGAGTCCCCACAAAGGACACTCCTAAAGGCCATTGTGTCTTACCCAGGACTTTTGTCTCCTTCGCCCACAGGGCCTGCTCCCCAGGGGCCAGCCCTTCTCCAGGAAGAAAACCTCAGAGACAAGGCAGCAGTGCCTGTGTTTAACTCAGCCAGGTCCCAGGTGAGCAGGGTGCCTGGGCTTGTGGGAGCGTCAGCAGCAATCCTCCATCTCCCCAGTCACCTCCTTACCCCTGAGAGCCTTTCAGGTGGTATAGTCCTCCTCCTTTGCTTGTCACAGGACATTGCAGACCATGTGCATGTCACCAAGGAGCTCTTATTGATTCCATGCTACTGCCTCTGTGTTCCTGGGGGAGTATCCACACCTCAAGGTATAGGATTGAGGGGTAGAATCAGGCCTTCAGTTTCAGGAAGTGCCCCACTTGTTTGATGCTTAGTGACTGATGTTCGGCTTCTGAGGTCTCTAATTTCTGTCTTCTGCCTGAGAATCAGGAACTTTTCTCAAATCTTTACAGTCTCCATGTTCAGCACATGTCCAATTACTATTAAGTGATGATAATGGTGAAATTCTGTATATCCAAGACGAAACTTTGCATTTTCTTCACAAGATGAACTGTTTTTCCCCTTCTTATTCCCTCAGTAAAAAAAAAAAAAACCAAACCCGCTGCCGTCGAGTCGATTCCGACTTATAGGTCGCTGTTCCTTCAGTAGGTCGATCATTTTCCTAGTTATTTAGTTTTTTTAAGTTAAATCTCTCTGATATAAGCCCTCTTGCACACAGCTGCTAGATCATTTTTCTCAAGCTCTCAAGTTTGTAATTCCGTCAAGCCCAGTGCCTCCTGTTGTTAACAAATACTTTACCTTCCTGAAAAGAAATACACAGAAAATAAAACCTACCAGTACATATTTTTTAAATTAACATTATTTTCTTAGCTACAATATACTGGAGAAACAAAGGAAAAGTAATTTATTAAAAAAATAAAAGTATGGAGGCGGGGCCAAGATGGCGGACTAGGTGGACGCTACCGCGGAGCCCTCTTGCAACAAAGACTCGGAAAAACAAGGGAATCGATCACATACATAACAATCTATGAACTCTGAACAACAAGCACAGACTTAGAGATGGAAAACGAACAAATACGGGCAGACAGCGACCGTTTTCAGAACTAGAAGCCAGCGTACCAGGCAGGTGACCTTCGGAGCCCGATCTGGGGCAGAGCCCAGGGGGGCAGACGGCACAGAAGGGGGGCCCAGCCCTTCCCCCCCGAACCCATCCCAGGAGGAAGTCTAGCTGGTTGGCGCGGGTGGCATAGCGGCGCAGCCGGAGGGAGAAGCACCCGGGAGGCAGTGACTGATCTGGGAGTGGGGAGAACAGCGTCCCAGCCGGGAAGCCGTCCCGCCGGGAGTTTGGCAGGAAGCCGGCGGGGTGTGGGGGGGGGTCAGCTATATTTCCCTAAAGCGACCCCGGGGCGGGGCCCACACGTTCGTGCGGGGGGACGCACACCCAGTCCGCGCGTGTGGCACGGCGCACCGGAGGGAGAAGTCCCCGGGAGGAAATGACTGGTCTCGGAGCGGGGAAAGCAGCGCCCCAGCAGGGGAGCCGTCCCGCTGGGATTTGGGCGCGCACGCGGGCGGGGCGTGAGCGCGGGGTCCAATTATATTCCCCTGAACTGACCCAGGGGGCGGGCCCACCTGGTCGTGCGGGTGACGCCCACCCAATTCGCGCATGCAGTGCGGCGCTCCAGAAGGGGAAGTCTCCGGGAGGAAGTGACTGGTCCCTGAGCGGGGTAAGCAGCGTCCCAGCCGGGAAGTCGTCCTGCTGGGATTTGGGCACGCGCGCGGCGGGGCGTGACCGCGGGGCCCAATTGTATTCGCCTGAATAGACCCTGGGGGCGGGCCCACCCGTTCCTGCGGGAAACGCCCACCCAGTTCACGTGAGCAGTGCCGCGCACCGGAGGGAGAAGTTCCCGGGAGGAAGTGACTGGTCTCGGAGCAGGGAAAGCCACGTCCCAGCCAGGGACCCGTCCCGCCCGGATTTTGGCGGACGGGGGCGGAGCGTGAACGCGGTGTTCAGCTCTATATTCTGTGGTGCTACACTCCTAGCTCTCTGATCCCTCCCCCACCCTCCCCAGGCGGCTCCATTAACATCCGAATACCCGGAGCCAGAGGGAGAATTCAGATAGGGATCTGACTGCATTTTTTTTAGCTGATTACCTGGAAAATCTAGTTTGCCAGTGATGGCTCGGAGACAGCAGTCCATATCAAACCACATAAAGAAACAGACCATGACAGCTTCTCCAACCCCCCAAACAAAAGAATCAAAATCTTTCCCAAATGAAGATACAATCCTGGAATTATCAGATACAGAATATAAAAAACTAATTTACAGAATGCTTAAAGATATCACAAATGAAATTAGGATAAATGCAGAAAAAGCCAAGGAACACACTGATAAAACTGTTGAAGAACTCAAAAAGATTATTCAAGAACATAGTGGAAAAATTAATAAGTTGCAAGAATCCATAGAGAGACAGCATGTAGAAATCCAAAAGATTAACAATAAAATTACAGAATTTGACAACGCAATAGAAAGTCAGAGGAGCAGACTCAAGCGATTAGAATGTAGACTGGGACATCTGGAGGACCAGGGAAACAACACCAACATAGCTGAAAAAAAAAAAAACAGATAAAAGAATTAAAAAAAATGAAGAAACCCTAAGAATCATGTGGGACTCTATCAAGAAGGATAACTTGCGAGTAATTGGAGTCCCAGAACAGGGAGGGGGGACAGAAAACACAGAGAAAATAGTTGAGGAACTCCTGACAGAAAACTTCCCTGACATCATGAAAGACGAAAGGATATCTATCCAAGATGCTCATCGAACCCCATTTAAGATTGATCCAAAAAGAAAAACACCAAGACATATTATCATCAAACTTCCCAAAACCAAAGACAAACAGAAAATTTTAAAAGCAGCCAGGGAGAAAAGAAAGGTTTCCTTCAAGGGAGAATCAATAAGAATAAGTTCAGACTACTCAGCAGAAACCATGCAGGCAAGAAGGGAATGGGACGACGTATACAGAGCACTGAAGGAGAAAAACTGCCAACCAAGGATCATATATCCAGCAAAACTCTCTCTGAAATATGAAGGAGAAATTAAGATATTTACAGATAAACACAACTTTAGAGAATTTGCAAAAACTAAACCAAGACTGCAAGAAATGCTAAAGCAGATTGTTTGGCCGGATGACCAATAATATCAGGTACCAGCACAATACAAGGTCACAAAACAGAATGTCCTGATATCAATGCAACTCAAATAGGGAAAGCACAAAAACAAAGAAATTAAGACTAATTCTAAAAAATAAATAAATAAACAAAATAATACACATAACAGAAAATCATGGAAATCAATAGATAAACGATCACAATAATCAAAAAGAGGGACTAAATATAGGAGGCATTGAACTGCCAGATGGAGAGTGATACAAGGCGATATAGAAGGATACAAGTTAGGTTTTTACTTAGAAAAATAGGGATAAATAATAAGGTAACCACAAAAAGGAATATCAATTCCATAACTCAAGAAAAAAGCCAAGAAAAACGTTAACGACTCAACAAACACAAAGTTAAACATTATGAAAATGAGGATCTCACAAGCTACTACGAAAAACGTCTCAGCACAAAAAAGCATGCGGAAAAATGAAATGGCTAACAACACACATGAAAAGGCATCAAAATGACAGCACTAAAAACTTATTTATCTATAATTACGCTGAATGTAAATGGACTAAATGCACCAATAAAGAGACAGAGAGTCACGGACTGGATAAAGAAACACGATCCATCTATATGCTGCCTACAAGAGACACACCTTAGACTTAGAGACACAAACAAACTAAAACTCAAAGGATGGAAAAAAATATATCAAGCAAACAATAAGCAAAAAAGAAGAGGAGTAGCAATATTAATTTCTGACAAAATAGACTTTAGACTTAAATCCGCCACAAAGGATAAAGAAGGACACTATATAATGATAAAAGGGACAATTGATCAGGAAGACATAACCATATTAAATATTTACGCACCTAATGACAGGGCTGCAAGATACATAAATCAAATTTTAACAGAACTGAAAAGTGAGATAGACACCTCCACATTTATAGTAGGAGACTTCAACACACCACTTTCGGAGAAGGACAGGACATCCAGTAAGAAGCTCAATAGAGACACGGAAGACCTACTTACAACAATCAACCAACTTGACCTCATTGACTTATACAGAACTCTCCACCCAACTGCTGCAAAATATACTTTTTTTTCTAGCGCACATGGAACATTCTCTAGAATAGACCACATATTAGGTCATAAAACAAATCTTTGCAGAATCCAAAACATCGAAATATTACAAAGCATCTTCTCAGACCACAAGGCAATGAAGCTAGAAATCAATAACAGAAAAACTAGGGAAAAGAAATCAAATACTTGGAAAATGAACAATACCCTCTGGAAAAAGACTGGGTTATAGAAGACATCAAGGAGGGAATAAGGAAATTCTTAGAAAGCAACGAGAATGAAAATACTTCCTATCAAAACCTCTGGGACACAGCAAAAGCAGTGCTCAGAGGCCAATTTATATCGATAAATGCACACATACAAAAAGAAGAAAGAGCCAAAATCAGAGAACTGTCCCTACAACTTGAACAAATAGAAAGTGAGCAACAAAAGAATCCATCAGGCACCAGAAGAAAACAAATAATAAATATTAGAGCTGAACTAAATGAATTAGAGAACAGAAAAACAATTGAAAGAATTAACAAAGCCAAAAGCTGGTTCTTTGAAAAAATTAACAAAATTGATAAACCATTGGCTAGACTGACTAAAGAAATACAGGAAAGGAAACAAATAACCCGAATAAGAAATGAGAAGGACCACATCACAACAGAACCAAATGAAATTAAAAGAATCATTTCAGATTACTACGTAAAATTGTACTCTAACAAATTTGAAAACCTAGAAGAAATGGATAAATTCTTGGAACAATACTACCTACCTAAACTAACACATTCAGAAGTAGAACAACTAAATAGACCCATAACAAAAAAAGAGATTGAAACGGTAATCAAAAAACTTCCAACAAAAAAAAGCCCTGGCCCAGATGGCTTCACTGCAGAGTTCTACCAAACCTTCAGAGAAGACTTAACACCATTACTATTGAAGGTATTTCAAAGCATAGAAAAAGACGGAATACTACCCAACTCATTCTGTGAAGCTACCATCTCCCTGATACCAAAACCAGGTAAAGACATTACAAAAAAAGAAAATTTTAGACCTATATCCCTCATGAACATAGATGCAAAAATCCTCAACAAAATTCTAGCGAATAGAATCCAACAACACATCAAAAAAATAATTCACCCTGATCAAGTGGGATTTATACCAGGTATGCAAGGCTGGTTTAATATCAGAAAAACCATTAATGTAATCCATCACATAAATAAAACAAAAGATAAAAACCACATGATCTTATCAATAGATGCAGAAAAGGCATTTGACAAAGTTCAACACCCATTTATGATAAAAACTCTTACCAAAATAGGAATTGAAGGAAAATTCCTCAACATAATAAAGGGCATCTATGCAAAGCCAACAGCCAATATCACTCTAAATGGAGAGAACCTGAAAGCATTTCCCTTGAGAACGGGAACCAGACAAGGATGCCCTTTATCACCACTCTTATTCAACATCGTACCTGAAGTCCTAGCCAGGGCAATTAGGCTAGACAAAGAAATGAAGGGTATCCAGATTGGTAAGGAGGAAGTAAAGCTATCACTATTTGCAGATGACATGATCGTATACATGGAAAACCCTAAGGAATCCTCCGGAAAACTACTGAAACTAATAGAAGAGTTTGGAAGAGTCTCAGGATATAAAATAAACATACAAAAATCACTTGGATTCCTCTACATCAACAAAAAGAACACCGAAGAGGAAATAACCAAATCAATACCATTCACAGTAGCCCCCAAGAAGATAAAATACTTAGGAATAAATCTTACCAAGGATGTAAAAGACCTATACAAAGAAAACTATAAAACTCTGCTACAAGAAATTCAAAAGGACATACTTAAGTGGAAAAACATACCCTGCTCATGGATAGGAAGACTTAACATAGTAAAAATGTCTATTCTACCAAAAGCCATTTATACATATAACGCACTTCCAATCCAAATACCAATGTCATACTTTAAGGGGATAGAGAAACAAATCACTAATTTCATATGGAAGGGAAAGAACCCCCGGATAAGCAAAACATTACTGAAAAAGAAGAAGAAAGTGGGAGGCCTCACCCTACCTGATTTCAGAACCTATTATATAGCTACAGTAGTCAAAACAGCCTGGTACTGGTACAACAACAGGCACATAGACCAATGGAACAGAATTGAGAACCCAGATATAAATCCATCCACGTATGAGCAGCTGATATTTGACAAAGGACCAGTGTCAGTCAATTGGGGAAAAGATAGTCTTTTTAACAAATGGTGCTGGCATACCTGGATATCCATTTGCAAAAGAATGAAACAGGACCCATACCTCACACCATGCACAAAAACTAACTCCAAGTGGATCAAAGACCTAGACATAAAGACTAAAACGATAAAGATCATGGAAGAAAAAATAGGATCAACCCTAGGAGCCCTAATACAGGGCATAAACAGAATACAAAACATTACCAAAAATGATGAAGAGAAACCTGATAACTGGGAGCTCCTAAAAATCAAACACCTATGCTCATCTAAAGACTTCACCAAAAGAGTAAAAAGACCACCTACAGACTGGGAAAGAATTTTCAGCTATGACATCTCAGACCAGCGCCTGATCTCTAAAATCTACATGATTCTGTCAAAACTCAACCACAAAAAGACAAACAACCCAATCAAGAAGTGGGCAAAGGATATGAACACACATTTCACTAAGGAAGAGATTCAGGCAGCCAACAGATACATGAGAAAATGCTCCTGATCATTAGCCATTAGAGAAATGCAAATTAAAACTACGATGAGATTCCATCTCACACCAACTAGACTGGCATTAATCCAAAAAACACAAAATAATAAATGTTGGAGAGGCTGCGGAGAGACTGGAACTCTCATACACTGCTGGTGGGGTTGTAAAATGGTACAACCACTTTGGAAATCCATCTGGCGTTATCTTAAACAGTTAGAAATAGAACTACCATACAACCCAGAAATCCCACTCCTCGGAATATACCCTAAAGATACAAGAGCCTTCACACAAACAGATATATGCACACCCATGTTTATTGCAGCTCTGTTTACAATAGCAAAAAGCTGGAAGCAACCAAGATGTCCATCACCGGATGAATGGGTAAATAAATTGTGGTGTATTCACACAATGGAATACTACGCATCGATAAAGAACAGTGACGAATCTCTGAAACATTTCATAACATGGAGGAACCTGGAAGGCATTATGCTGAGCAAAATGAGTCAGTTGCAAAAGGACGAATATTGTATAAGACCACTATTATAAGATCTTGAGAAATAGAAAAAACGGAAAAGAACACATGCTTATGTGGTTACAAAGGGGGGAGGGAGGGAGGGAGGGAGAGGGCTTTTTATTGATCAATCTGTAGATAAGAACTGCTTTGGGTGAAAGGAAAGACAACACTCAATACAAGGAAGGGCAGCCTAATTGGACTGGATTAAAAGCAAAGAGGTTTCCGGGATAAAATGAAAGCTTCAAAGGTCAGCGGAGCAGGGGCTGGGGTCTGGGGAACTTGGTTTGAGGTGACTTCTAAGTCAATGGGCAAAATGATTCTATTATGAAAACACTCTGCATCCCACTTTGAATTGTGGCGCCTGGGGTCCTAAATGCAAACAAGCGGCCATCTAAGATACATCAATTGGTCTCAACCCACCTGGAGCAAAGGCAAAGGAAGAACACCAAGGTCACACGACAACTAAGAACCCAAGAGACAGAAAGGGCCACATGAACCAGAGACCTACATTATCCTGAGACCAGAAGAACTAGTTGGTGCCCGGCCACAATCGATGTCTGCCCTGTCAGGGAGAACAACAGACAACTCCTGAGGGAGCAGGAGACCAATGGGATACAGACCCCAAATTCTCATGAAAATACCATACCTAATGGTATGATTGCGACTAGAGGAATCCCAGAGACAATGCTCCCCAGATCTTCTGATGGCACAGGACAGGAACCATCCGCGAAGACAAATCATCAGGCATGAAAAGGACTGGTCAGTGAGGGGGAGAGAGATACTGATGAAGAGTGAGCTAATTAACTCAGGTGGACACAGGAGAGTGTGTTGGCAACTCTTGACTGGAGGGGGGATGGGAAGATAGAGAGAGAGGGAAGATGGCAAAATTGGCACGAAACGAGAGACTGTAAGGGCTGACTCAATAGGGGGAGAGCAAGTGGGAGAAGGGAGTAAGATGTATGTAAACCTACATGTGACAGACTGATTGGAATGGTAAATGTTCACTTGAAGCTTAATAAAAATTAAAAAAAAAAAGAAAGTCTGCTAAATAAAAAAATAAAAGTATGTATTTCAAAATGAAAATTTTTGTACATGATTACACCAGAAGAAATAACAAAGTAGTCATTCATTTGCATGACATATAATCAAGTTTGGATTAAAAGACCAGACAAAGAAAGGGGGAAGTAACCATAATTGAAGTAAGGCAATGATGTCAAGGCAAAGTATGGACTGACAAAGTGAAGAAAACAAGGAGATATTCTTTAAAAGGAGGTGGACTTTTTAGTGCCAAAATAATTCTGTTTACAGTTTGTGATTGGGCAGTGATGATAGAGAGGAAATATCATCAGTCTGTAACAAACTGGGCACTGTATCCTATCTCAGGCAATGGGAATGAGAGGGCAGATTAGAAAATTAAAAGCTTAGTGAAAAGCCATGTGACCAACTGTCTTAATTATCTGGTGCTGCTATAACGGAAATAAGCACCAGTGGATGGCATTAACAAACCGAAATTTATTTTCTCACGGTTTAGGAGGCTGGAAGTCCAAATTCAGGCACCAGCCCTGGGGGAATGCTTTCTCTCTCTCTCAGCTCTGGAGGAAGGTCCTTGTCTTTTCTGAGCTTCTGCTCTTGGGCAGTCTTCACGTGCTTGGCATCTCTCTTACCCCTTCTCTCCTTGCTAGCTTGCATTTAATCTCTTTTATATCTCAAAAGAGATTGACTCAAGATACACCCTACACTAATCCTGCCTCATTGACATAACAGAGACAACCCATTCCCAAATGGGATTAAAACCACAGGCATAGAGGTTAGGATTTATATTATAACACGTATTTTGGGGAGGACACAATTCAATCCATGACATTCCACCCTTTGGCTCCCAAAAATTCATGCCCTTACCACATGCAAAACACAGTCACCCCATCACATCATCATCAAAGTCTTAAGTCAACTGAAGTCCAAAATCTCATATTCTGACTCAAATATGGGTTAGACTTTAGGTGTAAATTTTTTTTTTTTTAAACTTTATTTGAGAGGTTTTACAATATTTTTAGTCTTTGTGGCTTTATATTATTAACCTATTTGACCCGTGGCATTTGGAAAAATATTAGGTTTACGATGGTGACAAATATGGTGTGAAAACACTCAAGTGATTTAAAAGATGACTTAAAAAAAACAAACACCAAACCCAGTGCCATTGAGTGGATTCTGATTCATCACGACCCAATACGATAGAGTAGAACTGCCGTATAGGATTTCCGGGGAGCAGCTGGTGGATTCGAACTGCCGACCTTTTGGTTAGTAGCCGTAGCTCTTAAGCACTACACCACCAGGGTTTCCAAAAGATGACTTAAGAGCTATAAAGTAAACAGCCTGAATCTGAATTATATTAAGAAAAAAATATTTTTAAAAGGCAAAAGAGCTCCGCCTGGTGTTGGACATAACTAATGAGGATTTTTTTTTTTTTTTTGATGGAATTTTTTTTTTTTTTAATTTTTATTAAGCTTCAAGTGAACATTTACCATTCCAATCAGTCTGTCACATGTAGGTTTACATACATCTTACTCCCTTCTCCCACTTGCTCTCCCCCTATTGAGTCAGCCCTTACAGTCTCTCGTTTCGTGCCAATTTTACCTTCTTCCCTCTCTCTCTATCTTCCCATCCCCCTTCCAGTCAAGAGTTGCCAACACACTCTCCTGTGTCCACCTGATTTAATTAGCTCACTCTTCATCAGTATCTCTCTCCCCCCCACTGACCAGTCCTTTTCATGCCTGATGATTTGTCTTCGGGGATGGTTCCTGTCCTGTGCCATCAGAAGTTCTGGGGAGCATTGTCTCTGGGATTCCTCTAGTCGCAATCATACCATTAGGTGTGGTCTTTTAATGAGAATTTGGGGTCTGCATCCCATTGGTCTCCTGCTCCCTCAGGAGTTGTCTGTTGTTCTCCCTGACAGGGCAGACATCGATTGTGGCCGGGCACCAACTAGTTCTTCTGGTCTCAGGATATTGTAGGTCTCTGGTTCAAGTGGCCCTTTCTGTCTCTTGGGTTCTTAGTTGTCGTGTGACCTTGGTGTTCTTCCTTTGCCTTTGCTCCCGGTGGGTTGAGACCAATTAATGTATTTTAGATGGCTGCTTGTTGGCATTTAGGACCCCAGGTGCCACAATTCAAAGTGGGATGCAGAGTGTTTTCATAATAGAATTGTTTTGCCCATTGATTTAGAAGTCCTCTCAAACCAAGTTCCCCAGACCCCAGCCCCTGGCTTCGCTATCCTTTGAAGCTTTCATTTTATCTCGGAAACCTCTTTACTTTTAGTCCTGTCCAATTAGGCTGACCTTCCATGTTTTGAGTGTTGTCTTTCCCTTCACCCAAAGCAGTTCCCATCTACAGATTGATCAATAAAAAGCCCTCTCCCTCCCTCCCTCCCTCCCTCCCTCCCCCCTTTGTAACCACAAAAGTATGTGTTCTTTTCCGTTTTTTCTATTTCTCAAGATCTTATAATAGTGGTCTTATACAATATTTGTCCTTTTGCAACTGACTCATTTCGCTCAGCATAATGCCTTCCAGATTCCTCCATGTTATGAAGTGTTTCAGAGATTCGTCACTGTTCTTTATCGATGCGTAGTATTCCATTGTGTGAATATACCACAATTTATTTACCCATTCGTCCGTTGATGGACATCTTGGTTGCTTCCAGCTTTTTGCTATTGTAAACAGAGCTGCAATAAACATGGGTGTGCATATATCTGTTTGTGTGAAGGCTCTTGTATCTTTAGGGTATATTCCGAGGAGTGGGATTTCTGGGTTGTATGGTAGTTCTATTTCTAACTGTTTAAGATAACGCCAGATGGATTTCCAAAGTGGTTGTACCATTTTACAACCCCACCAGCAGTGTATGAGAGTTCCAGTCTCTCCGCAGCCTCTCCAACATTTATTATTTTGTGTTTTTTGGATTAATGCCAGTCTAGTTGGTGTGAGATGGAATCTCATCGTAGTTTTAATTTGCATTTCTCTAATGGCTAATGATCAGGAGCATTTTCTCATGTATCTGTTGGCTGCCTGAATCTCTTCCTTAGTGAAATGTGTGTTCATATCCTTTGCCCACTTCTTGATTGGGTTGTTTGTCTTTTTGTGGTTGAGTTTTGACAGAATCATGTAGATTTTAGAGATCAGGCGCTGGTCTGAGATGTCATAGCTGAATATTCTTTCCCAGTCTGTAGGTGGTCTTTTTACTCTTTTGGTGAAGTCTTTAGATGAGCATAGGTGTTTGATTTTTAGGAGCTCCCAGTTATCTGGTTTCTCTTCATCATTTTTGGCAATGTTTTGTATTCTGTTTATGCCCTGTATTAGGGCTCCTAGGGTAGATCCTATTTTTTCTTCCATGATTTTTATCGTTTTAGTCTTTATGTTTAGGTCTTTGATCCACTTGGAGTTAGTTTTTGTGCATGGTGTGAGGTATGGGTCCTGTTTCATTCTTTTGCAAATGGATATCCAGGTATGCCAGCACCATTTGTTAAAAAGACTATTATTTCCCCAATTGACTGACACTGGTCCTTTGTCAAATATCAGCTGCTCATAAATGGATGGATTTATATCTGGATTCTCAATTCTGTTCTATTGGTCTATGTGCCTGTTGTTGTACCAGTACCAGGCTGTTTTGACTACTGTAGCTATATAATAGGTTCTGAAATCAGGTAGGGTGAGGCCTCCCACTTTCTTCTTCTTTTTCAGTAATGTTTTGCTTATCCGGGGGTTCTTTCCTTTCCATATGAAATTAGTGATTTGTTTCTCTATTCCCTTAAAGTATGACATTGGTATTTGGATTGGAAGTGCGTTGTATGTATAAATGGCTTTTGGTAGAATAGACATTTTTACTATGTTAAGTCTTCCTATCCATGAGCAGGGTATGTTTTTCCATTTAAGTGTGTCCTTTTGAATTTCTTGTAGCAGAGTTTTATAGTTTTCTTTGTATAGGTCTTTTACATCCTTGGTAAGATTTATTCCTAAGTATTTTATCTTCTTGGGGGCTACTGTGAATGGTATTGATTTGGTTATTTCCTCTTCGATGTTCTTTTTGTTGATGTAGAGGAATCCAAGTGATTTTTGTATGTTTATTTTATATCCTGAGACTCTTCCAAACTCTTCTATTAGTTTCAGTAGTTTTCCGGAGGATTCCTTAGGGTTTTCCATGTATACGATCATGTCATCTGCAAATAGTGATAGCTTTACTTCCTCCTTGCCAATCTGGATACCCTTTATTTCTTTGTCTAGCCTAATTGCTCTGGCTAGGACTTCAAGTACGATGTTGAATAAGAGTGGTGGTAAAGGGCATCCTTGTCTGGTTCCCGTTCTCAAGGGAAATGCTTTCAGGTTCTCTCCATTTAGAGTGATATTGGCCGTCGGCTTTGCATATATGCCCTTTATTATGTTGAGGAATTTTCCTTCAATTCCTATTTTGGTGAGAGTTTTTATCATAAATGGGTGTTGGACTTTGTCAAATGCCTTTTCTGCATCAATTGATAAGATCATGTGGTTTTTGTCTTTTGTTTTATTTATGTGATGGATTACATTAATGGTTTTTCTGATATTAAACCAGCCTTGCATACCTGGTATAAATCCCACTTGATCAGGGTGAATTATTTTTTTCATGCGTTGTTGGATTCTATTCGCTAGAATTTTATTAAGGATTTTTGCATCTATGTTCATGAGGGATATAGGTCTAAAATTTTCTTTTTTTGTAATGTCTTTACCTGGTTTTGGTATCAGGGAGATGGTAGCTTCATAGAATGAGTTGGGTAGTATTCCGTCTTTTTCTATACTTTGAAATACCTTCAATAGTAATGGTGTTAAGTCTTCCCTGAAGGTTTGGTAGAACTCTGCAGTGAAGCCATCTGGGCCAGGGCTTTTTTTTGTTGGGAGTTTTTTGATTACCGTTTCAATCTCTTGTTTTGTTATGGGTCTATTTAGTTGTTCTACTTCTGAATGTGTTAGTTTAGGTAAGTAGTATTGTTCCAAGAATTTATCCATTTCTTCTAGGTTTTCAAATTTGTTAGAGTACAATTTTATGTAGTAATCTGATATGATTCTTTTAATTTCATTTGGTTCTGTTGTGATGTGGTCCTTCTCGTTTCTTATTCGGGTTATTTGTTTCCTTTCCTGTTTTTCTTTAGTCAGTCTAGCCAATGGTTTATCAATTTTGTTAATTTTTTCAAAGAACCAGCTTTTGGCTTTGTTAATTCTTTCAATTGTTTTTCTGTTCTCTAATTCATTTAGTTCAGCTCTAATTTTTATTATTTGTTTTCTTCGGGTGCCTGATGGATTCTTTTGTTGCTCACTTTCTATTTGCTCAAGTTGTCGGGACAGTTCTCTGATTTTGTCTCTTTCTTCTTTTTGTATGTGTGCATTTATCGATATAAATTGGCCTCTGAGCACTGCTTTTGCTGTGTCCCAGAGGTTTTGATAGGAAGTATTTTCATTCTCGTTGCTTTCTAAGAATTTCCTTATTCCCTCCTTGATGTCTTCTATAACCCAATCTTTTTTCAGGAGGGTATTGTTCATTTTCCAAGTATTTGATTTCTTTTCCCTAGTTTTTCTGTTATTGATTTCTAGCTTCATTGCCTTGTGGTCTGAGAAGATGCTTTGTAATATTTCGATGTTTTGGATTCTGGAAAGATTTGTTTTATGCCCTAATATGTGGTCTATTCTAGAGAATGTTCCATGTGCGCTAGAAAAAAAAGTATATTTTGCAGCAGTTGGGTGGAGAGTTCTGTATAAGTCAATGAGGTCAAGTTGGTTGATTGTTGTAAGTAGGTCTTCCGTGTCTCTATTGAGCTTCTTACTGGATGTCCTGTCCTTCTCCGAAAGTGGTGTGTTGAAGTCTCCTACTATATATGTGGAGGTGTCTATCTCACTTTTCAATTCTGTTAAAATTTGATTTATGTATCTTGCAGCCCTGTCATTAGGTGCGTAAATATTTAATATGGTTATGTCTTCCTGATCAATTGTCCCTTTTATCATTATATAGTGTCCTTCTTTATCCTTTGTGGCGGATTTAAGTCTAAAGTCTATTTTGTCAGAAATTAATATTGCTACTCCTCTTCTTTTTTGCTTATTGTTTGCTTGATATATTTTTTTCCATCCTTTGAGTTTTAGTTTGTTTGTGTCTCTAAGTCTAAGGTGTGTCTCTTGTAGGCAGCATATAGATGGATCGTGTTTTTTTATCCAGTCCGTGACTCTCTGTCTCTTTATTGGTGCATTTAGTCCATTTACATTCAGCGTAATTATAGATAAGTAAGTTTTTAGTGCTGTCATTTTGATGCCTTTTCATGTGTGTTGTTGGCCATTTCATTTTTCCACATGCTTTTTTGTGCTGAGACGTTTTTCTTAGTAGCTTGTGAGATCCTCATTTTCATAATGTTTAACTTTGTGTTTATTGAGTCGTTACGTTTTTCTTGGCTTTTTTCTTGAGTTATGGGATTGATATTTCTTTTTGTGGTTACCTTTTTATTTACCCCTATTTTTCTAAGTAAAAACCTAACTTGTATCCTTCTATTTCGCCTTGTATCACTCTCCATCTGGCAGTTCAATGCCTCCTATATTTAGTCCCTCTTTTTGATTATTTTGATCGTTTATCTATTGATTTCCGTGATTTCCTGTTGTGTGTATTATTTTGTTTATTTATTTATTTTTTAGAATTAGTCTTAATTTGTTTGTTTTTGTGCTTTCCCTGTTTGAGTTGCGTTGATATCAGGACGTTCTGTTTTGTGACCTTGTATTGTGCTGGTACCTGATATTATTGGTCATCCGGCCAAACAATCTCCTTTAGCATTTCTTGCAGTCTTGGTTTAGTTTTTGCAAATTCTCTAAACTTGTGTTTATCTGTAAATATCTTAATTTCTCCTTCATATTTCAGAGAGAGTTTTGCTGGATATATGATCCTTGGTTGGCAGTTTTTCTCGTTTAGTGCTCTGTATATGTCGTCCCATTCCCTTCTTGCCTGCATGGTTTCTGCTGAGTAGTCTGAACTTATTCTTATTGATTCTCCCTTGAAGGAAACCTTTCTTTTCTCCCTGGCTGCTTTTAAAATTTTCTGTTTGTCTTTGGTTTTGGCAAGTTTGATGATGATATGTCTTGGTGTTTTTCTTTTTGGATCAATCTTAAATGGGGTTCGATGAGCATCTTGGATAGATATCCTTTCTTCTTTCATGATGTCAGGGAAGTTTTGTGTCAGGAGTTCTTCAACTATTTTCTCTGTGTTTTCTGTCCCCCCTCCCTGTTCTGGGACTCCAATTACTCGCAAGTTATCCTTCTTGATAGAGTCCCACATGATTCTTAGGGTTTCTTCATTTTTTTTAATTCTTTTATCTGATTTTTTTTCAGCTATGTTGGTGTTGTTTCCCTGGTCCTCCAGAAGTCCCAGTCTACATTCTAATTGCTCGAGTCTGCTCCTCTGACTTTCTATTGCGTTGTCAAATTCTGTAATTTTATTGTTAATCTTTTGGATTTCTACATGCTGTCTCTCTATGGATTCTTGCAACTTGTTAATTTTTCCACTATGTTCTTGAATAATCTTTTTGAGTTCTTCAACAGTTTTATCAGTGTGTTCCTTGGCTTTTTCTGCATTTATCCTAATTTCATTTGTGATATCTTTAAGCATTCTGTAAATTAGTTTTTTATATTCTGTATCTGATAATTCCAGGATTGTATCTTCATTTGGGAAAGATTTTGATTCTTTTGTTTGGGGGGTTGGAGAAGCTGTCATGGTCTGTTTCTTTATGTGGTTTGATATGGACTGCTGTCTCCGAGCCATCACTGGGAAACTAGATTTTCCAAGTAGTCAGCTGCTAGGCTTCCTCCCGGGATGGGTTCGGGGGGGAAGGGGTGGGCCCCCTTTCTGTGCCGTCTGCCCCCCTGGGCTCTGCCCCCGATCGAGCTCCGAAGGTCACCTGCCTGGTGCGCTGGCTCCTAGTTCTGAAAACAGTCGCTGTCTGCCCGTATTTGTTCGTTTTCCGTCTCTAAGTCTGTGCTTGTTGTTCAGAGTTCGTAGATTGTTATGTATGTGATCGATTCCCTTGTTTTTCCGAGTCTTTGTTGCAAGAGGGATCCGCGGTAGCGTCCACCTAGTCCGCCATCTTGGCCCCCGCCTTAGGTGTAAATTTTTATGGAGCAAAATTCCCCTTTACCTGTGAACCTGTGAAACCTAGATCACAAGTTATCTGTTTCCAAAGTACAATGGTGGAACAGGCACATGGTAGATATTTCCATTACAAATGGGAGAAATTGGAGGGAAAGAAGGAATAATGGGCACCAAGCAAGTCCAAAACCCAGCAGAACAATTTATGTTCACTTTCAAGGTTTGAAAATAATCCTTTGTCCTCTGAGACCATCTAGGTAATGGTCCTGCCCTCTAGACACTGGTCGTTTGCCATGCCCTCTGGGTTCTGAGTGTAGGCCCCTTGGCCCTGGGCTTCAGCTCAGCCTTCCAGGCCCTCTGGAATGGCAACTCTGCTTCCTTGGCTTTAGGCGGACCCATCTTCCTAGTCCATCTGAATGTCAACGCCACCCCCTTGGCCCCATTCTTCTGCCCCTTGAACATGGCAGCCCCACCTCCTCAACTTTGGGCAGCTGCCCCATCCCCCGGCACAACTTGATGGCAGCCCACGCTCCAGAACCAAGTTGGCAAAGATCCAACTCTTTGAAACCAAGAAGGCCCTGCCTCTCATGCTCCTTCCAACAGTTCTGCTAATCTCCAAGCTGGTCTTTTTCTTGGAAGACAACAGAAGTAGCTCCTTTGGTCTGTTTCCTGCCTGTAGAATTCTAAGAGTCATATGGCATTCTTTTCTTTCTTTGTCCCCTTCAGTCTAAGCTGATAGGTCTTCTGTTGTGGTAGTTGGTTAGATCCACCAGTCACAGGCTTAATCTCTTTAAGAAAAGATTGTGTAGCCACATTCTTGGTGAACATTCTAAGACATGTGTCCTTAGTTTGTACAACAGAATTTTCCAAATCTTTAAGTTCTGTTTTCATTTTACACAGTTTATTTTTAAGTCCTTCTCTTTCCTCTTGCATTTTACTGTAGGTGGCAAGGAGAAACCATGCTTCCCCTTTAAAATCTTGCTTAGAAATCTCTTCAGCCAGATATCCAAGTTCATCACTTACAACCTCTACCTTCCACCAAACATTTGAACATAATTCTTTGCCACTGCATAAAAAACATTACCTTTCCTCCACTGTCCAATCACATATTCACCATTTTCTTTTAAAGCCTTTCTAGAGCACATTTAACATCCACAATTCTAGCAATATCCCTGTTGCTGGCACCATATGTGTTCTTCTGAGCCATCACCAGAATTGCCTTTGACGTCTGTCTTAGTCATCTAGTGTTGCTGTAACAGAAATACCATAAGCGGATGGCTTTAACAAAGAGAAATTTATTCTCTCACAGTCCAGTGGGTTAGATGGAATTCAGGGCACCAGCTCCAGGGGAAGACTTTCTCTCTCTATCGGCTCTGGAGGAGGGTCCTTGTCATCAGACTTGCCTTGATCTGGGAGAATCTCAGCACAGGAACCTCAGGTCCAAAGGATGCGCTTTGCTCCCAGCACTGCTTTCTTGATGGTATGAGTTCCCCATGTCTCTCTGCTCACTTCTCTCTTTTATATCTCAAAAGAGATTGGCTTAAGACACTGCCTAACCTTGAAGACCTCATCAGTATAATTGCCGCTAATCCATCTTATTACATCATAGTGATAGGATTTACAACATATAGGGAAATCATGTCAGAAGATAAAATGGTAAACGATCATACAATCATGCAAGGGAATCATGACCTAGCCAAATTGACAGATATTTTGGGAGGATACAATTTAATCCATGACAACATCCATAATTCTACCAACAGTCTCTTCAAGGCAATTTAGGCTTTTACTATTCGGCACATTAAAATTCTTTCAACCACTACCTGTTACCCAATTCCAAAACCGCTTCCACAATTTAGGTATCTGTTAGAGTGGCACGTCACTCTTTTGGTACCAAGTCCTGTCTTAGTTATCTAGTGCTGCAATAACAGAAATACCACAATTGGATGCTTTTAACAAACATGAATTTATTTTCTCACAGTTCAGGCTGGAAATGCAGGTTCAGGGCGCCGGCTCTAGGGGAAGACTTTTTCTATCTGTCGGGTATGGAGTAAGGTTCTTGTCTCTTTTGAGCTTCTGCTCCTGGGCGATCTTCATGTATTTGGCATCTCTCTTCCCCTGTCTCTCTTTGCTAGCTTGACTTTTATGTCTCAAAAGAGATTAACTCAAGGTATACCCTATACTAATCCTGTCTTATTAACATAACAAAGACATCCCATTCCCAAATGGGATTATAAACACACAAACAGGCATAGAGGTTAGGATTTACAGCACATATTTTGGGGTACACAGTTCAATCCAGACCTTTGGGGACAATTTTAGAAAACCACAGGCAACACCCAAAATAAAGAAATCATTTTAGCATATAATTTTTCCAACCTAGTAGAACTGCCCCATATGGTTTCCAAGGAGCACCTAGTGGATTTGAACCACCACCCTTTTGGTTAACAGCTATAGCTCTTAACTACTACACCACCAGGGTTTCAGATATCTTATCACTCTCCTATATTTGAAATATTTTAAACAATCTTTTTAAATGAAATTCAGTGAGATATCTGTACGTATATTAGGCTCCAGGTCTGTTAAAAAGAGATCTCAAAACTCCTCCATCTTATATTTACACTCAGTTTAATTGCATTTATAGTAACTGCAGTACTGCATTGAATTCCCCTTCAAATACTTAGTATGAAAATGCTAGAAAATAGTGGAATGATCCAAGTGAACCCATTAATCAATACTTTTGAGACAATGTCTTTATTCCATGTAAGCTTATTTCTCCATAACCTCCTAAATTACTGGGTTTTTCAATATCATCCTATAAAAACTTTTCAGAATTCTTACATACTTAAGGGCAGCCAATTTATTTTAGGTTTAATCCAGCAGAACACTTGAAAGTCATGCAGGATGTGTAGCAGTACTTTGTAGTGTGGAACTGTCCCACACATTGCAATATGTCTGCCATCTCTGGCATCATCCTCTGAATGGCATTGGCAGGAGGTGATGGTAGGCAACATTATTATAACCAAAAAGGTTTCCACAGATTTAAAGAATGCCCCTGAGTGGTTTGTACCACTGGTCTACAGTGTGGTACACTCTTCATAACTGGATCCCTTATCCTTACCACAGTGAAAACAAAGAGCTCATGTGTTGTCTTTTCAGACGTTGGTGAAGACTGAGGAAGAAGCAGCCCAGGCCCTTGCCCCACAGGAGTGGCCTCATCTGGGTTTGGCTGAGAGGAACCTCTCTGGGAACTCAGCTCAGGAAAAGGTTACAAACCTCAGTCTGATGAGTAAGGACAGACCTCTGGCCAGTCCCCTGTCTATGCTTTCTCCCATCATTAACCTTGGTTGTTCCCGGTGAACCTATGTTTCCTACAAATGCTGACCCTTCTTCTGCTAGTCTCCAGACTTCTCTCAGCCCCTATCCTTTTGTGTCCCTCTCCATCGATTCACACAGCTTGTTGATTCTTGTTGTTACCTTCTCTGATCATCCCTCTGTATTCTGATTCCCTCAGCAATTTCTCCTTTGCTCCTCTTTTTCTTCCCTATCAAGAGTTGTATATAACTTGTATTTGTAGACATCCCTTCATACCTGGAAGCCCCACATCCTTCTCTGCCCTCTTCACTTCAGAAGTTCTCTTCACTCTCTGAGAATGCTACCGTCCATGTATACTTTTCTCCAAATGTGCTTTTCCCTATTAGATCCTCTCCTTAGCTGAGCCCTGCTGCCCTACTTGACCTTTTTCAATATCTTTCCATGTTGTGCCACATTTTGCGGGCTTGATGAGACTGAGAACTCTTGGGATATCTGTTGATTTGTGTAGTTTTTTTTTGTTTGTTTTTTAATTTGGAATATCCTGTGTTCTACCCTGGAGGGTGTTTTTTTTGAAAATCAGGAAGCAGGTGACATTTAAATCCCTAATGTATATTTCAGCTGAGGAAGTTGTGACTAAAGATGGATTGTTTCATGCAAAGCAGGAAACTTCTGAAGAAGTGGACCCAGGTGGGGAGACCTCAGGAATACCCAACAGGTAAGTGTCATGGTCCTGAGTGGAATGAATCCTGCAAGTATAAGAAGAAACTAGAATTGAGTCAGGGAAACCAGATGGTCAGAAGGCTGCTTCCCTGGGATAATATAGAAAGAGTGCCGCTCTTACCTCTGTGGTCATAGGAGGCCCCATGTCAAGAATGTGACCCGTCAATATACAACAATTATGCAAAAACATTCACTTGTAGCACAGACCTTTGTACCCAGGAATCCTATCCTGAACCAGTCTACTCTGTGTGATCACTCTTTGCTGGGTTCCCTTATGTTTTTGTAGAGAAGTCAGAAGGCAGAGAACCTAAACCAGAATGAAGGCTGCCAGTGAGGCCGCCATGACAATTAAGAAAGAGATACCATCAGAGCTGGAAGAGGACTTAGGGAGGACAAGTAGAGTGTTTTCAGCCTTCATTCAAGAGAGTCCCGAATAAGGAAAACATCAGAGGGAAAGTAGCCAATGAAGAAGGAGAAATTAAAATTAGTAGGAGATGCTTAATAAGTGTCAGTTGCATGAATGAGAATGTGTAATACGGATACTCCTAAAGTGGAAAGGGAGGGACCACGTCACAAGCAGAGGATTGGTTTCTGAGGCCATTAACTTCCCCAAGACTTGAGAAAAAAGGAGAAAGGAAACAATGGAATAATAACCTGAAGAGCAGGGCCATGGGAATTCTTGTTGGCATTTGTTTGTTTTAGGGAAACAGGGAGATAAATTTCAGCTAAAATTAAAATGCCTTAAAGCTTAAGAGAAAAGGAACTTTGCATAAACCTTTTTTTTAGTGAGGCTTGAGCCAAGAGTGGTGATCTTCAGTGACTGAGTGGAGAGTTGTATCTGGAGAATAGGAATCTGTTACTGTGCCTCTTGGGTGTATTCAGCATTAGGTAACTGAAACCATGACTCACAGTGCTTCAAGAATAAAGATATTTTATTCTTTTATGTAACAAGAAGTCTTAAGATAGGCTGTTCCAGGTTTGGTACAGCAGCTCAACTACCATAATGGGTTTAACGTATGTCTGTGGTCAATATGTGACATGTAAAATAGCCACTTTTGTTTTTTGTGCATGTGTTTTAAATTTATTTAAATAGTATTGTGATAGGTATTGTTCCGTTTCTTACTTTTTCAGTCAGCATAATGTTTTAAAATCCATCTATATTTCTATGTATATATTTATTCCTTTCCTTATAGCTGTTCCATAGGTACCCCATGGAATACATCCACCATGTTTTGCCTATCAGCTTTCCCCAGAGATGGTCACCCACATTGCCTCTAGCTCCCCATCACCATGATCCGTGCTACAGTAATCATCCTCAAACATGCCCCTTGGGTGAAAATTTCTTTCAGATAAATACCTAGGAACAGGATAACTGGATCATAGGATGTGCTTATATTAAATTTACCCACTGCCATCGAGTCAGTTCTGACTCATAGTGCCCCCATAGGGTTCCCAAGGCTGTAGATCTCTACAGAAGCAGACTGCTGCATCTTTCTCCCACAGATCGCTGGTCATTTCGAACCACCGACCTTTCAGTTAGCAGCCAATTACTTTAACCACTGAGCAACCAGGGCTCCTAAATTTAATTTGGTTCTGCTAAATTGACTTCTAGAAAAGATACATGATCTCTACTCCCAGAACAGTAGATGACAGTTCATTTATTTCCATATCTCCTCCAATACTTGGCATGATTCAGTTTTCATATTTGGGGATCCAGGCTCTTGGTCTCTTCCTGTTCTACCATCCTTAGTGCATTGGTTATTTGGCCTTTAACCACAAGATGGTGCTGCAGCTCTAGGTACTGCATCTTTGCTTAAAACCAGGAAGAAGGGTACCTCTAGCTTTATCTGTTCCTTTTATCAAGAAAGCAGAAACCTTACAGAAACCCCCAGCAGTCTTCTCCTTATTCTCATTGGTTGAAATTGGAGTCACATGATCATCCTAGCTACAAGAGAGACAGGGGAATTGCATATCTAGCCAAGGGGAATGGGATTACCACGACTGATTTAGACCAGTCATAAGTTGTAGACTGGACCTGGAAACATTGCTGTCCCAGGCACAATCAGGTTCATGGTTAGTTGGGAGGAAGAGGGCAGGAGATGTTGGCAGGAAAATGACAGTCTGCCACAGTCATGGAGCAGATTATTAGGGATCTGAAACTTTCTTTCACAGGATGTCACAGGCTAGGATGAACTAGAGGGAGGTGTGGATCAAGAATTGGGTTTGGAGAATCAAGATGAACTAATAAAAGAGAAACCAAGGCATAGTTATATTGAAAAGACTTTTTCAGGCACACCTTTAGAAGTTTCTAACTTTTATTTTATTTCATATTCTTCTTTTCCTGTACTGATACATTCAGCAAACATTTTGTCAGTCATATTCAAAGTCATATATAATACAGAGTCCCTACCCTCAGTAAAAGAGCCCTGGTAGCATAGTGGCTAAGTACTTGTCTGCTAACTAGAAGGTCTGCAGCCTCTCCAAGGGAAAAAGATGTGGCAGCCTGCTTCCGTACAGATTACAACCTTGGAAACTCCATGGGGCAGTTCTGCTCTGTCCTATAGGGTGGCTATGAGTTGGAATTGACTGGACAGCAACAGGTTTGGTTTTTGGTTTTACTGTCAGTAAGTCAAATGGGAAAAGAGACACTGCAGATGAGGAAGCACACAACTACCACACACTATGATGAAGTGTCATGGTAGCTATGTTAGAATATGCAGGAGAGGCCCCTGAGATTTGAGTATCAGAGAAAGTGTCTCAGAGGAGGTGACATCTGGGACAAGACTTGATGAGTAAGTAGGAATTTGCTAGATAAAGTGGAAAAGAAGTAGAAAAATAGAATTGCAAATGCCTAGAGAGTATACGAGAAGAACTACCAGAGAGTGGAGTCATAGGAACCACAGAAGAAGACGGTTTCAAAGAGCAAATTTCTGCTTGAAAAATTCTGAGTCATCTTTGGAATAGGAAGAGAGGTCATATTTAGAAATACCAAAGACTGAATAGAAAATTTGAGAAGAGTGATGAAGATGTGAAATAGCTAATGTGGGGAACTGGGGAGAAAGGAAAAAGATAAAGTGAGAAGGATTTCTGGGCAATATTGAACTACCTGAAGTTGAGGACCATTATTTTTAGCAGTGTCTACTTAATTGTGTGATTTCTTTGGCAGCTCACTCTTGGATGAGGAACAGAGAAAGCCAACAGTAGTACTGATCTGATGCCGAAGTTTCACTGGGCAGATGAGACAGATGGACACTGGGGCAGGGTGGTTGATGATCCTGGTAAGAGAGGGGCTAACGTGGTAGGTCATGGGGTCTGGACTGACTAGGAGGAAGGTGAAAACCAGAGAGAATGTAAGGTGAGAGTGAGATGGAAGAACAGGTCTCATGGAGTGAAGAGAATGAAGAGGCTAGAGCGGAAAGAAATTGGGACTAGAGAATGAGCTATTGGAGTTTAGATTTCAGCAATGAGTGAAAAGGGTCAGTGTAACGGCAGGATTCAAGGAATGTCCTTGAAGTTGAGGGTGTCAGAGAACTCTAAGATGGATGTGTTGAATGGATCATACATGTGGACATTGACAACACTCAGGATGATAAACTCTTTTAAGTAAATAAGTGAAGGTATGTAGTATAAAAAAAAAATTTTTTGTTTTTTTATTTTTTAAACATACTCTTTTCAGTGCTTTTTTCCCTTAGGTCTTTTAAAACTAGACTAGTTTACTAATTAGACATAGTAAATGAAATGCAAATTTCTAGAGTTAAAAAAGGAGTTTGTGTAAAATAATACTTTTCATCTTAGTAACTTTAGCTTACTTCCTTGTAAACCCCATAAAAATCAGTTCAAGTACAGTAAATCTGAGTTTCTCTTACATTTCTCCCTGGAGCAGCATGTCCACTGGATGGGTGTAGAACTAGGACAGGCTAAGTCCTCCCATATTCAGAGGTTCTGTGAGAGGTATGAGGGGACCCAGTAAACTCCAGCTCTTTTCCTTGTCCAAGTTCAGAGCCAATTGACGGAGACACAGGAGTCAAACAGATGGTGCTGGAAACCTCAGCTTTATTACTGACAGAAGCTAGGCTAGATGAAGCAGCTCAGAGGCAGAGCTAAGTGGGCTCCTACAGGCAGAGCTGGAGTATACCACACCTCCTCTGGCATAGGCCTGCCTGATAGAAGTTGAGCAAAAAGGACCAACAAATGTCTGTATCCTGCTTCTAAAGAGGACAGAGAGAATCTGCACTAAGGATGCCTAGTTCCTTCTCCCAGATTCAACAAGTAGTTGAGTCATGAGGAGTGACTGAGAGGTAAGGAGTGAAGCTAGAATTGTTAAGTGTAGCTGAAGTCCTCTCCATGGAAACACGAGAAGTTGTTGGTTGATGAATCATGGTGCCCTTATGATAACGAAACAAAATGTTGCCTGATCCTGTGCCATCTTCATGATTGTTGTATGTTTGAACCCATTGTTGTTGCCAGTGTCTCAATCCAACTCATATATAATGTCATTTATCAAACATGAGAAGTAAGTAATCCCCTGCAAAAGAAGATTTAGGAGGCTTCAGAGGGTTTATCATGTATGAAAGAATAAGACTGAGGATTTATAGCATGTGTTGTTTTTTCTTTCCCAGAGACTGTGTACCCCAGATCTCTTATAGCATGCCTGCCCCTCCTAAAAGGACAGTTGCACATTTGAACACTCTGAAGGACCGTCACCTGGGTAACCTGTGGGCCCAGATGCACATTTCATCCTTGGAATATGGTGCAGGAGACATGACCCGTAAAGGCAAAAAAAAAGACAAACCTCGAGTGAGTGAACTGCTCCAAGGCCTCGCATTTTCCGGTGACTCAGAGGTGGAGGAAGATAATGAGCCTGAGACTCAGCCTGCTCAAAAGAAGCAGAAGGTGTCAAGTGTGCCAGAGAAGAATTGGACCAAAAGAGACATTAAACCCAGCTTCCCAAGTTGGTCAGCACTGGATTCTGGACTTTTGAATCTCAAGAATGAAAAGTTGAACCCAGTCGAACTCTTTGAATTATTTTTTGATGATGACACTTTCAACTTGATTGTAAATGAGACCAATAATTATGCTTCTCAGAAAAATGTCAACTTGGAAGTCACAGTTCAGGAACTGAAGTGTGTGTTTGGTGTCCTGCTTTTGAGTGGGTTTGTGAGGCGTCCTAGAAGGGGGATGTATTGGGAAATCTCTGATGCCGATAAGAATCTGGTTAGAGATGCAATTAGAAGGGACAGATTTGAATTGATTTTCTCATACCTACATTTTGCAGATAATAGCCACCTAGACCAAAAAGATAAGTTTACAAAATTAAGGCCTCTCATAAAGCAAATGAATAAAAATTTCCTCTTGTATGCTCCCCTAGAAGAATACTATTGTTTTGATAAGTCCATGTGTGAATGCTTTGATAGTGACCAGTACCTGAAGGGAAAGCTTACAAGAATTGGCTATAAAATTTGGTGTGGTACAACCACACAGGGTTATCTGGTTTGGTTTGAGCCCTATCAAGAAGAACCAACTGTGAAGGCAGATAAAGATCTTGATCTTGGTTTAGGTGGGAATCTAGTGATGAACTTTGCTGATGTTCTTTTAGAGAGAGGTCAATATCCCTATCACCTGTGTTTTGATAGTTACTTTACAAGTGTCAAACTGATGTCAGCCTTGAAGAAGAAGGGACTGAGGGCAACAGGAGCAATTCGTGAAAGCAGGGCTGAAAAATGTCCCCTTATGAATGCAGAACACATGAAAAAAATGAAGAAGGGGCATTTCGATTTTCGAGTGGAGGAAAATGATGAGATAATGTTGTGTCGTTGGCATGGTGATGGCATTATCAGCCTGTGCTCCAATGCTGTAGGCATAGAACCAGTGAATGAAGTAAGTTGTTTTGCTGATGATGAAGAGATCCTTCAGATAAGTCAGCCATCCATAGTAAAACTGTATGATGAATGCAGGGAAGGTGTAGCTAAAATGGATCAAATCATTTCTAAATATAGGGTGAGGATAAGAAGCAAGAAATGGTACTCAATTTTGGTAAGCTACATGATTGATCTAGCCATGAACAATGCATGGCAGCTACACAGAGCCTGTAACCCCAGTGCTTCTCTAGACCTCTTGGATTTTCGGAGATGTGTTGCACATTTCTACTTGGAACCCAATGCTAATCTGTCAGATTAAGGCAGATAAAATGGACACAGTGCAGACCTTAACAAGTTACAGGAAAGTCATAACTACACATTAGATTGTACATCCCAAAGCAAACCTGATGTATGTAATAAGATCATGAATTAAGATTTTAAAAATCAGACATTTATATAGAGTTTCAAAGACTATTATAACAAGTAATGTTAAAAATTATCTGTAAAAATATTGAATTCCAGTGGTACCTTTTTCTATGTCCAATTTTGATGTCAGATGTGGGAAATCATTTGTTTGAATTGATTATTTTGTGCATTTAAAGAATGAATCCTGCCTCTTTTTTAAAAAATTGTTTCTGGAGAATGCTATTTTAAAAATGCAGGCAATGTTGTAGTAACCATAGAGTGGTGCCCAGTGTGTAGTCTAAAAATAGAGCCCATGAGGTAAGGATGATCTAAATAAAATGTAGGGGGTGAGCAGCCAAAGAACTCAGCATTGGTGTAAAACTGGATCACACTGTGTGTAGTGTGTAGATGAGAAGGGCCAGGCACCGCTGTTGCAGGAGAGCGCTGTAAAAGAAAAAGTCAAGAGATGAAGCAGTGTCTTTGAATATTGAAATGAAAAGCATGTCCCACTGTAACTTTGGGAGTCGAGAACAGAAGTCAAAAAAGAAAACTGAAGAGAGGTGAAGCCAGTCAGTAATGGTAGAGTCATCATGAGAAGAAAGAATAGCAGTAGAGTTAGGTTGACATAAAACCCATTAATCCCATGCTGAAATCAATTAAGGAGAAAAGTGAGTGAGTCTAGAATTAAGCTCATCAGTGATAAATAATCCGAGGAGAAATACCAGATGTGAACTCTGAATCTTTAGTGTTGAAGCCTAGTATTGGTGAATTAGTCCGGAAGTTAAAGACAAGCCAGATTCACCTCATTTTGGGGAATATTAGCCACAATTCCTTGCCTTTTACTTCATAACCATTTACAGTCTACTCCTGGCTGAAAGGCAGGTGGTCAGGCTTGAGTTCTTTCAAAAAGAATGTCTATTATGTGCATAGCTATAGGTGGCACAGATGGTTAACTGTAAAGGCTAGCAGTTCGAACCTACCCAGAGGCAACTTGGAAAGGTTTCCGGAAGATCACAGCCTTGAAAACACTGTAGAGTGCAGTTCTACTCTGCACACATGGAGTTGCCATTAGTTGAAAATGACTCAGCAACTGGTTTGCTTTTTGGTGGTAGAAATATAAGCCAGGTGTAATAGAGTCACAGATTCACATGTTCCACACTCAGATGCTCAAAGAAAACAAGTTTGTAAGTGATCTGATGTTCTTCATGAACTACTCACATGACTAAAGTGGGTTTTCTGGTTTCAAGTGGTGGAAAGTCTGGTATCTACAAAGCTTGGAATGTCCTGACCAGAAGATGCCCATCCCTGCCCACACTTTCTACCAAATGGGGCTGCAGGCAAGCCTCACCACTGCCTCTGAGGCTGAAGGGCTCTGGAAAGTTGCTTTTATTTCAGGCCCAGTTTTTCCCTCCTACTAGATCATTCCTATTGACATAGAAACATTCTGTAATAATTCCTAATCTTAAAAACAAAGTTCCTTGACTCAACTTCTACATATTAATCCATATCTCTGATCCCTTTACAGCAAAGTCCTTCAAAGAGTTGCTGCTATTAGCTGTTCTTCACGTTGCCTCTTATTCTTTCTCTAACAACTAGGTTCAGCATAACATATATCAGAACAGTTTGTCAAAGATACTAGAGGAGCTCCAAATTACTACACTCAATAGCCAATTCTCAATCCTCATCTTTCTTGACCTATCAGCAGCATTGACCCAATTAATCACTGCCTTTTGAAACACTTTGATTTGGCTTCTCTCCTGATTCTCTACCTCATGGCTACTCCTTTATAGTCTCCTATGCTGGTTTCTCCTGCTCATTTCCCTGACTTCCAAATGCTTGGTATACCTCAGCTCAGTCTTTGGACTTCTCTTACCTTTCTATACTCATCCCTCAAGTTATATCATCCATTCACATGACTTTTATATAACATCTATATTCTGGTAACTCCCTAATTTTTTATCTCCAGGCCAGACCTCTCTTTTGAACTCCCGATTCATATATCCAATGCTTTCTGTACTTGACATCTCTACAGACATCTCAAACTTAATGATTCCAAAACCAAATTTTCCTGATCTCACCTCCAAATTTCCTTCCCCCACGGACTTCCCCATTTCAGCTTCATTCTTAGATGCTGTGATCATTAAGGTTATGTGTCAACTTTACTGGGCCATAATTCTCAGTGGTTTGGCAGTTATGATGTAGTTTGGCAGTCATATGATGATGTGATCACTTCAGTGATGAGATATGATATAATGTTATCACCTCCATGATGGGATCTGCTGTGAGCAGCCAGTCAGTTGAAAGGGAGTTTCCTTGGGGATGTGGGCTGCACTGAATATGTAAATGGACTTTCTGGCAAGACTTATGGGCTTTTGCTCACCCTAGATCCTGCAGCTGGCTCTTGTTCATCTCACCTCCAGTTGAGACTTGAGCTAGCAACTTACCTGCCATCTTGCTTGCCAATCTTGGGATTCGTCAATTTTCGCAGCCTGTGAGCAAGAGCCCTGCTGTCTGACCTGCTGATCTTGAGTTCACCAGCCCCTGCGGCTACATGAATCAGGAGAAGCCTCTGTCCTGACCCAAGGACTTTGGACATTCCAGCCTGTACAACCATGTGAGCAATTTCCTTGATATAAATCTCTCTATGTATTCATATGCTTTACTGGTTTTGCTTCTCTAAAGAGCCTGCCTAAGACAGTTGCTTTAAAGTAAAAGCCTTGGAGTCATCTTTAACTCCTTTCTTTTGTTCACACTCCACATCCATTTGCAAACATGTACTGTCATATTCAAGGGATATGCAGAATTTACATACTTTTCATTCATCTGTCACTGTTTTTCCATTTCAAACCACCATCATTTCTTACCTGGATTATCGCAATAACTTCCTATCCAGACTCCATGCTTTCCCCTCTCCTCCAACTTCCCCTACAGTCTATTGTCATTACAGCATCTGGAGTAATCCTTTAAAATATAAGCCCAATCATATTATTTTCTGATCAAAGCACTTCAGTGGTTTCTTAAGTCAGAGTAAAAGCTAAAGCTCTTATATTTGCCTGAAGGACCCTTCACGGGCTCTACCTAATCTGACTCCTTCATACACACACTCATTGCTGTCAAGTTGATTCTGACTCATAACAACCCTATAGGACAGAGTTGAACTGCCCCACAGGGTTTCCAAGGAGCAGCTGGTGGATTCGAACTGCTGACCTTTAGATTAAAAACCGAACTCTTAACCACTGCACTACCAATGGGATTCTTTCATATTGCACTTGTATTTTCTACCCTTCTCTACTTCACTTACTTTGCTTCAGCCACACTGGCCTCTGTGCTGTTTTTCAAACAGAGCCTTTGCACTTGCTGGCCCCTCTGTCTGGGGGAATGTTCTTCACATAGACATTTGTATGACTCCCTCTCTTCCTTCAGGTTTCTTGGCCTTCCTACATAAAATAGTAACTCCCTCCCACCTCCACCCTCTATCTCCCTCACCTCACGTTATTTTTTATCATAGAAATTATTACCATCTGATATATTACATACTTGTTTCTTCCACCCTCCCCCCAACTAAAATGTAAGCTCCGTGAGGGCAATATTACTCAAGAATAGCCCCTCCATACCAATTTATTTCCAGGTAGGACTTGGTCCCTTTCAGGAAAATCATTAGAAAAGAACCAAGGGATAGGGACTGGGAGCCTGCTCAGCAACACCCCACATACACAGTCATCCACCCAGGAGACACCAGCACCTGGTTTGCAGGCAAGCTACTCATTCCAAAGCAAAATAAATTTGATAAGAGCAGAATTAGCCACTTGAAAATCTTATACTCCAAGATGGCCCCATTTAGGGACCTGGGAGCCAATGGAATCAGTCCAATTCAGCAACAGTATAGATCCTAAAATGCCTAATAAGGTTGCAAT
This sequence comes from Loxodonta africana, assembly GCF_030014295.1. Taxonomy (NCBI): domain Eukaryota; kingdom Metazoa; phylum Chordata; class Mammalia; order Proboscidea; family Elephantidae; genus Loxodonta; species Loxodonta africana. The sequence continues at coordinate 77,952,908 of NC_087342.1, forward strand.
TATGGCTAAAGGCTTTCCCACACTCATCACACTCATATGGTCTCTCTCCAGTGTGACTTCTCTGATGTTTCATAAGGAGTGTTCGCCTACTAAATTTCTTACTGCACTGACTGCACTGATAGAGTTTCTCACCACTGTGAATTCGAAGATGCTGAAAGAGCCCTGCATTCTGACTGAAGGCTTTGCCACACTCGTTACACTGATAGCACTTCTCTCCAGTGTGTATCCTTTGATGCTGAACAAGGTATGAGCTCAAGCGGAAGGCTTTCCCACACTCTTCACATTCATATGTTTTTTCCCCTGTATGGATTCTTCTGTGTCGAATGAGGCCATTGCTGGCACTGAAGGCTTTCCCACACTCCTTGCACTGATAGGGTTTCTCTCCAGTGTGGCTCCGCTGATGTTCATTGAGTCCTGACCTCTGGCCTTCCCACATTCTTCACATTCGTATGGCTTCTCTCCAGTGTGGATTCTCTGGTGCTGAATGAGGACTGAGCTCTGAGTGAAGCTTTTCCCACATTCATTGCACCTGTAATGTCTCTCTCCAGTGGGGTGTCCCTGCTGCTTTTCTAGCTTACTCTCATGTCTACAAGTTTTTCTGTACTTAGAATCCAGAGGAACATCTCTTTGGAGTCTGCTAGATATATCCCCCAAATATTCTATTTCTTTTGAGATTTCTTGCTTCGGTGCCATCTCCTGGTTGTCAGGTATATTTTTACCATCTGGAATAATAAATGAACCAAGCAATGTCATCACTTTTCTTTATGAAAGAAGACAACCACAGGATGGGGTATATGAGATCCACATCAAACACACACATTCTAGGAATGGCAGTGTAATTTAAGGAGAAATGAAACAGGGATATTAAGACTAGAAGAGTAAGAGATCATCAGCAGTGCTGAAATGGCTGGAGAGGATCACCCAGAGAAGGTGAAGCCCCCACAGGATGTACACAAGCCAGTATTATAGAGAATTTACTACAAACCTGGAATGTTTTTAGTGTTTTGCATGTATAATTAAATCCTCAAATGACCCTATAACTGAAGCACTATGGTTATCCCCATTTTATAGATGTGTAAACTGAAGGCACAGGGAGGTTAAATGACCTGTCCAATGCCACAGAGATAGTAAGGGGCAGTGCTTAAATTCCAAACCAGGCAGTTTGGCTCCTCTACAGAGCCACCAGAGATCCCCTGAATGAACTTGTCATAGTTCTTACCTTGTTCTTGAAATTGGTGGGGACTGAAAGATTCACATTTGAGCTGAGTCACCATGGAGTGAAGCTGTATGACTGTTGATTCCGGCTTGGCCTTCAGATGTATCACATCCTCTGAGAGCACTTCAGAATGTCCATGTTCATGATCTGGGGCCTGGAGGCAGGTAGGTATATTGGGGTTCATAAGAGAAGGATTACAGGAGTCTAAGCTAATAGTCAATGAAAGAGATCATACGGAACCTTATGAAACATTTTCTAGAGAGATGGCACAGCAGAAGGACCAGAGTTTCATTCCACACCCAAGAACAAAAGAGGCAGGGAAGAGTGGCCAAACATTGTGTGGTGGTTTAAAATATGTTCACAAATTCTTTGATACTCCTCTCTTCAAAAGGTAGAGACGAATTTCCCTCTCTTTGAGTGTGGGCTATACTTATTGGCTCACATACAAATAGATTATGTGGCAGATGTAATAGTATATAACTTCTGACCCTAGGTCATAAAAAACATTGCAGTTCCATCTTGTTCTCTGTCAGAGCACTCATTTTGGGAAAAGCCAGCTGACATGCCATGAGGACACTCCAGCAGTCCTACATAGAGACCCACATAACAAAGTACCAAGACTTCCTTCCCAGCAGCCAGAAAGGAAGTGAGGCCCCTACCAACCACCATGTAATTGAGCCATCTTGGAAGTGGAAGCAGCAGGCCTGGTCAGTTCACATGACCATAGTTTTGGCTGACATCTTTACTATAACCTCATGAGAGATCCTGTTAAGTAACTCCCAAATTCTTAACTCACAGAAACTGCAAGATAATGTTTGTTGTTTCAAGCCACTAAGGTTTGGGGATAATGGTTAATTAATACATATGGCTATAACCAACCAACCTGTATCACCAAACTTTGACCTTCATTTAGTATTTGATGTCTAGGATCCCATTTGGCTCCTCTCACCTGTTTCCCTGGCTCACTTAGCTCTCGCTCCAGATCTTCAACCACAGCCACTGCCTCCTCCCCACTCTCTGGATGGTGCTCCTGCACCCAGGCCTGTAGCTCCTTGGGCAGTATGGTCAGGAACTGCTCCAGTACCAGAAACTCCAGGATCTGCTCTTTGGTGTGTGTCTCTGGCCTCAGCCACTGATGACAGAGCTCCCGGAGGTGGCTCAGTGCTTCTCGGGGACCAGGAGCCTCTTGGTAACAAAATTGCCGAAAAATTGGCGGGAAGCCTCTTGGCCAGAAAAGCTGTTCTTTTGAAGGTAAGTTTCTTCATCCCAGATAGGATCTTCCTTCACCGTCACAATCTTAAATCCATCCTGTTCCTCTGTGGAAGCCATTCTGGGGTTAAATAACTCAAAAGGCTCCTCCAGCTTGAGGCGAAGGGGCAACTATGATTTAAGATTCCCTGATTTCATCTTCTTCAGAAGGAGACACCTGATGACAAGAAATCATGTATTAACAGAAATAAATAATAAGAGGAGGGGAAAATATGAAAAAAATAAATAGTATGCTATCATTAATGTGTTTTTTTTTTCCTTAAAGTACATGTAGGTATTTATTTATATATGCTTAGAAACTGGAAAAAGGGTATATAGCAGAGTACATCAGTGCCCCAATTCTTCACCCCTCCCTGGACCCATATACTTGCAGTGCGTTTCCACTCTGACTCTGGGTTCAACAATGTGACTTGATTTAGCCAACTGATATTAACAAATGTGATGCAAGTGGAGACTTGAAAGGTACTTGTGTGATTGGTGCAGTCCTCTGCAATTACTAGGTAATTGCCAGGAGAAGAATATATCCAGACTAGCCTTCAGGTGATTGAGAAATGTGGAACAGAGCCAAATTACCTAAGCGGAGCAGATGAGACCATCCAGAGTAGCTAACAGCCAGCTAACCCCCAGACATGTGACTAAGTCCAGCAGAGTTGCTTGGCTGACCCATAGTTTACTGCAGATGTATAAGCAAGCCTTGCTCACCCCACATCAGCTGAACCCCATAGATTTGTGTGCTAAATAAATGTTTATTGTTGGAGCCCTGTTGGCATAGTGGTTAAGAGCTCAGATGTTAACCAAAACGTTGGCAGTTTGAATCCACCAGTTGATCTTTGGAAACCCTATGGGGCAGTTCTACTCTGTCCTATAGAGTCGCTATGAGTTGGAATTGACTCGACAGCAAAGGGTTTTTCTGGTTTATTGTATATGGGTTTGGGTATACCACCAAAGTTTTGTGGTTGTTTGTTACACAGCATTATTGTGGTAATGGATAACTAATATAGAGGAATAGCCTCGGCGGTGGCGGGGGTGGGGGGTGAGGTAACTGGTGGGAGGGAAGAGGAAGGAATATCTACTTTTCACTGGAAACCCTTCTGTACTTCTTCTGTACCATTTGAAATAAAGTAGTTATTCCAAGAAAATAAATACTTTTACTCTATTTTTAAAATTAACTTAAAAAAATACATTCAACTGAAAGTAGAAACAGTTAACTTTTGTTTGTAAAAGAGTTTCAATTATTGGACAGATACTTATGAAACTATGCTAAGAGGTTGGAATACACAGGAGCTTACAGTTCATGGAGATACAATACAATGAAATAAATGCCATAATTTTGCAGGTATGCACAAGGTATGCATTTGAACAGAACAAGGGGACACTGCATGTTTTAAAGTCAGGAAAGGTGTGAGTCAGGATTGTATCCTCTCATCATACTTATTCAATCTGTATGCTGAGCAAATAATCCGAGAAGCTGGATTATATGAAGAAGAACTGGGCATCAGGATTAGAGGAAGACTCATTAACAGCCTGCGATATGCAGATGACACAACCTTGCTTCCTGAAAGTGAAGAGGACTTGAAGCACTTACTGATAAAGATCAAAGACTACAGCTTTCTGTGTGCATTATACCTCAACATAAGAAAATAAAAATCCTCACAACTAGACCAATAAGCCACATCATGATAAACGGAGAAAAGATTGATGTTGTCAAGGATTTCCTTTACTTGCATCCACAATCAACACCCATGACAGCAGCAACCAAGAAATCAAAAGACACATTGCATTGTGCAAATCTGCTGCAAAAGACCTATTAAAAAGCAAAGATGTCACTTTGAGGACTAAGGTGCACCTGACCCAAGCCATGGCATTTTCAATCGCCTCATATATGTGCGAAAGCTGGACAATGAATAATGAAGACGAATTGATGCCTTTGAATTATGGTGGCAAAGAATGCTGAATATACCATGAACTGCCAGAAGAATGAACAAATCTGTCTTGGAAGAAGTATAGCCAGAATGCTCATGAGAAGTGAGGATGGTGAGACTTCGTCTCACACACTTTGGACATGTTATCAGCAGGGACCAGTCTCTGGAGAAGGACATCATACTTGGTAAAATAGAGGGTCACTGAAAAAGAGGAAGACCCTCAATGAGATGGGTTGACACAGTAGCTACAACAATGGACTCAAGCACAACTATTGTAAGGATGGCACAGGACCAGGCAGTGTTTTGTTCTGTCGTACACAGAGTTGCTATGAACTGGAACTGACTTGACGACACCTAACAACAACCTATTATATGTCAAGCTTCACACACATGGTAAAAGTGAAACAACTGCAGAGTTTGTTGCGTTCCCATCTTCTGTCATTGTACTGAAAACATGGCAGAGAGAGCAAAAAAGAACATGTTCTCATTAGCTTCAACATATTTAGCAACACTAACAAGATACTGAAAATCACAAACCACCTGTGTTGTAAAACAAATCCTAAGGATAACTGATTGCAGTGGGGAGGAAACATAAATGGGGATACTCTACAGAAAGACTGGTGGGGTCTCCTTTTCAACAAGGCAATGAGAAGTGGGGACGGGAGGAGAAGGGTGGGGTTTATAGATTAAAAGGGATTTAACCACATGCGATAATGGTCCTTGATTGGATCCTAGTTGGTACAAACCAAAAGCAAAAGATCTATGGGGCAGCTGGGGGAAATCTGATTATGAACTAGGTATTAGAAGATATTAGGGACGATCCTGCATTTAATTGGGGATGCTAATGATATTGTGGCTATGTATTTTAGAGGTGCAGATGGAACTACTTAGGGTTGACAAGTCATGTTTGTAGTTTATTTTAAAATACTCAAAAGAAATGCGACAAAAACTGCATTATGCTAACGTGAAATAGCATTCTAAAACTGAGGCGTTTGACATAACTAAAATGGCTGACACAGGTCTGAATTAGACTTCATTTTGTCCTAGGCCCCTGCTTCTGCGTTTTAGAGTACCTGACCCATGACCATATTTTTGACCATGATAACTTGTTCTGAAACATTCCGAAGTGGCTCATCCAGAACTTGCAGGACACAGAAGGAACCTGCTCTGCCACGCAGGAAAATGGCTAAGATTGAATACCCCGGCCAATAAAAATTCTTGATAAATGAGTCTTACCAAAGTGCATTGAACGTGAAGCAATCAAAGGCACCCCCTCCCATTCTTCCCAATTCTACAAAGTTCTACAAAACTGAGTATAAAAGACCTATGCTTATACTCCCTCTTCTGACCTCCACTTTGAACTTTCATGTTGCGCTTGCTAATTTGCAAATCTTTGAATCAAACTCTTATTTTACAGAAACTCTGTTTCATTTTTAACACTAATAACCATTAAATTAGTGGTATAGGGTGATCCAACCCAACGCGGAAATTATCAAACAATATCACACACAAGTAATATTTTGCTGAGGTCATTCAAAAGCAGCTGCAGCAGTACATTGATACAGAATTGCCACTAATTCAAGCCAGATTCAGAAGAGGACACAGAACCAGGGGTATCATTGCTGATGTCAGGTAGATCCTGGCTGAAAGCAGAGAATACCAGAAAGATATTTGCCTGTGTTTTATTGACTATGCAAAGACATTTGTGGATCATAACAAATTATGGATAACATTACAAAGGACGGGAATTCCGGAACACTTAATTGTGCTCTTCAGGAACCTGTACATATACCAAGAGGCAGTCATTCGAACAGACCAGGGGGATACTGCATGGTTTAAAGTCAGCAAAGGCGTGTGTCAGGGTTGTATCCTTTCACCATACTTATTCAATCTGTATGCTGAGCAACTAATCCAAGAAGCTGGACTATAGGAAGAACAGGGCATCAGGATTGGAGGAAGACTCATAAACAACTTGGGGTATGCAGATGACACAACTTTGTTTGCTGAAAGTGAAGAGGACTTGAAGTACTTATTGATGAAAATCAAGGACTACAGCCTTCTGTGTGCATTATACCTCAACATAAAGAAAACAAAAATCCTCACACCTGGACCAATAAGCAACATAATGATAAATGGAGAAAAGACAGATGTTGTCCAGGATCTTATTTTACTTGGATCCACAATCAACAGCCATGGAAGCAGCAGTCAAGAAGTCAAAGGACTCATTGCATTGGGCAAATCTGCTGCAAAAGACCTCTTTAAAGTGTTCAAGAGCACAGATGCCATCGTGAAGACTAAGGTGCACCTGACCATGGTGTTTTCAATTGCCTCATATGCATGGAAACACTGGACAATGAATAAGGAAGATCGAAGAACTGATGCTTTTGAATTATGGTGCTGGCAAAGAATATTGAATACACTATGGACCGTCAAAAGAATGAATAATCTGTCTTGGAACAAGTACAGCCAGGATGCTCCTTAGAAGCAAGGGTGGAAAGACTTTGTCACACATGCTTTGGACATACTATCAGGAGGTATCAGTCCCTGGAGAGGGACATCATGCTTGATAATGTAGAGGGTCAGAGGAAAAAGAGGAGGGCCCTCAAGGAGATGGATTGACACAGTGACTGCAACAATTGGCTGAAACATAGCAACAATTGTGAGGATGGCGCAGGACCCGGCAGAGTTTCGTTCTGTTGTACATAGGGTGGCTATGAGTCGGAACCGACTTGACCGCACCCAACAACAATTGTTAAATAAAAGTGATGGGTATACAGGGGTTCGTTATATTATTCTCCATCGTTTCCTGTGTTTTGAAAGCTTCCATGATACAAAAAGATTGTTTTTTGTTTGTTTTTAATGACAAAGAAGAGACTGCACCAAATTGCCTCTAAACCATCCGGACCGTAGATGGTCTTTGAAATGGAGCGGGACCCACAGCCGGACGTTCCTCCTCCACCTCCCCACCTCCCGTCCGGCCACAAAGCCCCGCCCCTCCAGGAGTCTCCTAGGAGTCGTAGGAGAGTCGTAGGTTACGACCCCGGTGGGGGCGTCGCGGGAGCTCCTTATGCTCCTCTACTGGGGCTGCTGGAGCTTGAATGTGCTGGGAAAAAGCACCTAGGAACCGCGCGTGCGCAGACGTCCCTTCCCCGTCTGCCCCAAGGCACGGACCTTAAATCTCCCAGAGCCTGGCGGGTCCTCCTTGGGATGATGCCCCAGATCCGGTGGCGGAATTGAAGTACCCCGAAAACCAAGAACCGCAAAGGCCGGAAGTGCGTCAGCCGCTTTGAGCTGAGCCGCCAAGCCGAGCAACTCACCTCTCTACGAGCTTTCTTAGACTCTCTAGGAACTCCGGAGGTTGTTGCGCCTTGGTGACTGTGTATGTAAATACAAAGTCGGGACCCGAAATCCCTGCCCGTCTAGGTGCGAGAAGGAGAAATCCCAGTGAGGGACTTCTGTGCGGAGCGGCTCCAAGCCTCTGAGAGTCAGATGGTCGTACTAACAAACCGTTAGGGCTAGAAGGGACTTCATAGTTCTTCCAGTTCTAATACCACCCATTCAATGGTTCTCATGGGGGCAAGAATATTAAATTTGTGCTTTAATCTTCCACCTCTGTCTTCTGGAATCTCAGCGTCTACGAGGAGATATGGACATGCAAACAAGTAATTACATGATTGACTTGGATGTGAAATGAAAGGAAATAAAGTTAATATTTGTAAATAGATTAGGGTCGTGTGTGGAACAAGGTAAATAAAGGCTTAGCTGCTAATCGAAAGGTTGGCAGTTCCAACCCACCTGTGGCAGTCGGCTTCTGTAAGGATTACAGCCTTGGAAGCTCTATGGGGGTAGTTCTACTCTGTCCTGTAGGGTCGCTGTGAGTCAGAATCGCCAGCAACGGGTTTATTAGACAGAATTGGTGGCAGAAAAGAGAGGAAAACTCGTAAGGAGCAGAATAAGGAGTAGGAGTTTAGCTTGTCAAACTCTAAGAGCCTATTCATTACTTTATTCAAAATTTAGCTTTTCCTTTTAATGCTTTTGTATATTCTGAAATTGTTTTCTTATAATTTTCTTCTTTACATCAGGATAATTTCTGTCGATTTTATTGATTATCTTTATTGCTTTTGTTTCTCATATACCATTCATTTTTTGTTTCTGACATTCCTAGCCTTCCACAAAGGGACCGCAGTCCAGGACATTTACTTGGTTAGATGTACACTGGGGAAAGGAGGAATACCCAAACATTTTTAGGACCGTTTCACAAAGTCTGAGTTGACATTATACCGAGGTACCCAAAGGGTCACTGTGACTCTCCCTTAGAGTGCAGACATATGGGGGCCAGAAGAGATGAAGTCCTGGCCTAGATCAGGCTCATACTGAGTTCACGGACACCCCTGCCTTCACTGGTCATTTCTCTCATCTCTGAATGTAAAACTGGAATGGTTACACCTGAGAGTTGGAGTAACCCCACATTGATTCTTTGGGCTGGGGGATAACAGCTATCATAGTGGAAAAAGCCGAGTGGCAGCTTCTGAAACTGCCACCCCTGCACCAGCCAAAATAGTAAATTTAAAAAATTGTTTTGCTTATTTATTTATTGTGCTTTAAGTGAAAGTTTACAAATCAAGTCATTTTCTCGTACAAAACCTTATGCACAGCTTTCTGTGTACTCCTAGGAAACCCTGGAGGCATAGTGGTTAAGTGCTACGGCTGCTAACCAAAAGGTTGGCAGTTCAAATCCACCAGGGGCTCCTTGGAAACTCTATGGGGCAGTTCTGCCCTGTCCTATAGGGTCACTATGAGTCGGAATTGACTCGATGGCAACACATTTTTTTTTTTTTATGTACTCCTAGCTGCTTTCCCCCTAATGAGATAGCACACTCCTCTTTTCCACCCTGTATTCCCTATGTCCATTCAGCCAGCTCCTGTCTCCCTCTGCCTTCTCATCTCACCTCCAGACAGGAGCTGCCCACTTAGTCTTACGTGTCTACTTGAGCCAAGAAGCTCACTCCTCACCAGTATCATTTTCTGTCTTGTAGTCCAGTCCAATGCCTGTCTGATGAGTTGGCTTTGGGAACAGTTCCAGTCCTGGGCTAACAGAAGGTCTGGGGACCATGACCTCTGGGATCCCTCTTGTCTCAGTCAGACCATTAAGTCTGGTCTTTTTATGAGAATTTGAGGTCTGCATCCCACTGTTCTCCTGCTCCTTTAAGGATTCTCTGTTGTGTTCCCTGTCAGGGCAGTCATACGTTGTAGCTGGGCACCACCTAGTTCTCCCGGTCTCAGGCTGATGTAGTCTCTGGTTTATGTGGTCCTTTCTGTCTCTTGGGCTCATATTTACCTTGTGTCTTTGGTGTTCTTCATTCTTCTTTGCTCCAGGTGGGTTAGGGCCAATTGATGCATCTTAGATGGCCGCTTGCTAGTGTTTAAGGCCCCAGATGCCACTCACCAAAGTGGGATGCAGAACTCTTTCTTAATACATTTTGTTGTGCCTGTTGACCTAGATGTCCCCTAAAACCATGGTCCCCAGGCCCCTGTCCTTGCTACTCTGGCCTTTGAAGCATTCAACTGTATTCAGAAAATGTCTTTGCTTTTGGTTTAGTCCAGTTGTGCTGACCTTTCTTGTATTGTGTGTTGTCTTGCCCTACACCTAAAATAGTTCTTATCTACTATCTAATTAGTGAATACCCCTCTGCCTCCCTCCCCACCCTTGTAACCATCAAAGAATATTTTCTTCTGTGTTTAAACTATTTTTTGAGTTCTTATAATAGTGGTCTCATACAATATTTGTCCTTTTGCAACTGACTAATTTCACTCAACATAATGCCTTCCAGATTCCCCCATGTTATGAGATGTTTCACGGATTCATCATTGTTCTTAATTATTGTGTAGTATTCCATTATGTAAATATACCATAATTTATTTATCCATTCATCTGTTGATGGACACCTTGGTTGCTTCCCTCTTTTTGCTATTGTAAACAGTGCTGCGATGAACACGGGTGTGCATATATTCATTCATGGGAAGGCTCTTATTTCTTTAGGATATATTCCAAGGATTAGGATTGCTGGATCATATGGTACTTCTAGCTTTTTAAGGAAGCACCAAATCGATTTCCAAAGTGGTTGTATCATTTTACATTCCCACCAGCAGTGATTAAGTGTTCCAGTCTCTCCACATCCTCTCCAACGTTTATTATTTTGTGTTTTTTGGATTAGTGCCAGCCTCATTGGAGTGAGATGGTATCTCATTATAGTTTTGATTTGCATTTCTCTAATGTCTAATGATCGTGACCATTTCCCCATGTGAAGTGTCTGTTCATATCCTCTCCCCATTTTTTAGTTGGGTTGTCTTTTTGTTGTTGAGTTTTTGCAGTATCATGTAGATTTTAGAGATAAGACGCAGATTGGATTTGTCGTAGTCAAAAACTTTTTCCCAGTCTGTAGGTAATCTTTTTACTCTTTTGGCGAAGTCTTTGGATGAGCATAAGTGTTTGATTTTTAGGAGCTCCCAGTTATCTAGTTTCTCTTCTGGTGTTTGTGCATTGTTAGTAATGTTCTGTATACTGTTTATGCCATGTATTAGGGCTTCTAGCATTTTCCCTATTTTTTTCTTCCATGATCCTTATCGTTTTAGATTTTATATTTAGGTCTTCGATCCATTTTGAGTTAGTTTTTCTGCATGGAGTGAGCTATGGGTCTGGTTTCACTTTTTTGCAGATGGATATCCAATTATGCCAGCACCATTTGTTAAAGAGACTGTCTTATTCCCATTTAACAGACTTTGGGCCTTTGTCAAATATCAGCTGCTCATATGTGGATGAACTTACGTCTGAATTCTCAATTCTGTTCCACTGGTCTATGTATCTGTTGTTGTACCAGTAGCAGATTGTTTTGACTACTGTGGTGGTATAATATGTTCTAAAATCAGGTAGAGTGAGGCCTCCCACTTTGTTCTTCTTTTCAGTAATGTTTTACTTATCCAGGGCCTCTTTCCCTTCCACATGAAGTTGGCAATTTGTTTCTCTATCTCATTAAAAAACACCATTGGAATTTGGATCAGGATTGCCATTGTATCTATAGATCGCTTTGGGTAGAATAGATATTTTTTACAATGTTGAATCTTCCTATCCATGAGCAAGGTATGTTGTTCCACTTATATAGGTCTCTTTTACTTTCTTGCAGTAGTGTCTTGTAGTTTTCTTTGTAAAGGTCTTTTATGTCTCTGGTTAGATTTATTCCTAAGTATTTTATCTTCTTGGGGGCTATTGTAAGTGGCATTGATTTGGTGATTTCCTCTTCGAGGTTCTCTTTGTTCATGTAGAGGAATCCAACTGATTTTTGTATGTTTGTCTTGTATCTTGATACTCTGCTGAACTCTTCTTTAGTTTCAGTAGTTTTCTTGAATATTCTTTCTTTAGGGTTTTGTGTATAAGATCGTGTCATCTGCAAATAGAGATACTTTTACTTCTTTCCTACCAATTTGGATGCCTTTATTTCTTTATCGAGCCTAATTGTTCTGGCTAGGACCTCCAGCACAATGCTGAATAAGAGTGGTGATAAAGGGCGTCCTTATCTGGTTCCTGCTCTCAAGGGGAAGCTTTCAGACTCTCTCCATTTAGGATGATGTTGTCTATTGGCTTTGTATAAATGCCCTTTATAATGTTTAGGAATTTTCCTTCTATTCCTACTTGCTGAGAGTTTTTATCAGGAATGGGTGTTGGACTTTGTCGAATGCCTTTTCTGCATCAATTGATAAGATCATGAGGTTCTTGACTTTTGTTTTATTTATATGATGGATTACATTGATTGTTTCTCTAATGTTGATTTTGAGTCATCCCTGCATACCTGGTGTGAGTCCCACTTGGTCAAATATTTGGTGAATTATTTTTTTGGTATGTTGTTGAATACTATTGGCTAGAATTATGTTGAGGATTTTTGCATCCAAGTTCATGAGGGATATGGGTCTGTAATTTTCTTTTTTTGTGGTGTCTTCACCTGGTTTTGGCATCAGGGATATGCTGGCTTCATAGAACGAGTGTGGGAGTATTCCCTCCTTTTCTATGCTCTGAAATAGCTTTTGTAGTAGTTGTTAACTCTTCTCTGAAAGTTTGGTAGAATTCTCCAGTGAAGCCCTCCAGGCCAGGGCTTTTTTTGTTGTTGTCTTTGGGAGTTTTTTGATTACCTTTTCAATCTCTTCTTTTGTTATGGGTCTTTTGTTAGTTGTTTTACCTCTGTTTGTGTTGGTTTAGGTAGGTACTGTGTTTCTAGAAATTCGTTCATTTCTTCTAGATTTTCAAATTTATTAGAGTATAATTTTTCATAGTAATCTGATTCTTTTAGTTTCAGTTGGATCTGTTGTGATATCACCCATCTCATTTCTTATTCGGGTTATTTGCTTCCTCTTCTGTTTTTCTTTTGTCAGTTTGGCCAATGGTTTATCGGTTTTGTTAATTTTTTTCAAAGAACCTGATTTTCGTCTTGTTAGTTCTTTCAATTTTTTTTTTCTGTTCTCTATTTCATTTAATTTTGCTCTGATTTTTATTATTTGCTTTCTTCTGGTGCCTCAGGGTTTCTTTTGTTGCTCTCATTCTATTTGTTCAAGTTGTAGGGATAATTCTTTGATTTTGACCCTTTCTTCTTTTTGTATGTTTGCATTTATTGGTATAAATTGACATCTAAGCACTGCTTTAGCTGTGTCCCAAAGGTTCTGGTAGAACGCGTTTTCATTCTCATTGGGTTCTATGAATTTCTTTATTCTGTCCTTAATTTCTTCTACAACCCAGTAGCTTTTGAGTAAGGTGTTGTTCAGTTTCCAATTATGCCTTTTAATTTTTTTTAATGGAGAGGTTAATGCCACCCTTAAAGATAAAAAGAATGCAGGGATGGTGATTCTCATCATCTCCTCCCTTTAATTCACCAATCTGGTCCCTACAAAAGTCAGATAGATCCTGGAGAATGATAGTTTACTGCAAACTCAACCAAGTATCAACCCAGTTGCAGCTGCAGTGCCAAATATGGTATATATTCTAGAGCATATTAACATGACCTCAGGTAGAAAACAGTCATTGATCTAATAAATGCATTCTTTTCTGTACCTTTCAGAAAAGAGGAACAGAAGCAGTTCATATTTGCATGGGATGGACAAAAGTTTACATTTTTGGTTGTTTCCTATGGGTTAAGGTAGCTCTCCTGACCTTGATCATATTATACTCAGAAGGGATCTGGACTATTTGGAAATCCTAAGGATATCATCTTGGTTCACTTTATTGATGATATGCTATTCAGACCACATGAGCAAAGCTTGATAATATGTTGGAGACCTTGATAAGGTACATGTGCTCCAGAGGGTGGAATATATACCAAATGAAGATTTGGGGACTAGACACATAAGTGAAGATTTTAGGTGTCTAGTTGTCTGGGAGGTCGTATGATAGAATTTTGCAAGACCAACAACTTATTCATTGCAAATACCTTTTTTTCAACAACATAGTGATTATACACATGGACCTTGCTGGATGGAATACACACACAGGAATGAAATCCACTATATCTGTGGAAAGAGATAATGGAGAAACTCAATATCATAGTTAGAACAAGGCCAGGGGCAACTGCAGAACAGACCATCAATTGCGCAAATACAAGTTCAAATTGAAAGTGAAGAAAATGAAAACGAGTCCACAAGAGTCAAAAGTATGGCCTTTAGTATATCCCACCTGAATTTAGAGAGTATCTCAAGAATATGTTTGATGCATTGAACACTAATAACTGGAGACCAGACAAGTTGTGGTATGACATCAAGGGCATGATAAATGAAGAAAGCAAAAGGTTATTAAAAAGACAGGAAAAAAAGAAAACACCAAAATGAATGTCAGAAAAGACTCTGAAACTTGCTCTTGAATGTAGAGTAGCTAAAGAGAAAGGAAGAAATGATGAAATAAAAGAGCTGATGGGAAGATTTCAAAGTGTAGCTTGAGAAGACAATTTATTATAATGAAATGTGCAAAGACCTGGAGTTAGAAAGCCAGAAGGGAAGACCACGCTTGGCATATTTCAAGATGAAAGAATTAAAAAAAAAATTAAACCTCGAGTTGCAATATTGAAGGATTCTATGGGTAACAATTGAATGGCACAGGAAGCATCAAAAGAAGGTGGAAGGAATACACAGAGTCACTGTACCAAATAGAATTGGCCAATGCTCAGCCATTTCAGAAGGTAGCATATGATCAAGTACTGACGGTATTGAGGGGAGAAGTCCAAGCTGCACTGAAGGCACTGCTGAAAAACACGGCTTCAGGAATTGGCAGAATACCAATTGAGATGTTTCAACAAAAAGATGCAATGCCGGAAGCGCTTACTCGTCTATGCAAAGAAAATTGGAAGACAGCTACCTGGCCAACCAACTGTAAGAGATCTATATACATGCCCATTCCAAAGAAAGGTGATCCAAAGGAATGTGGGAATTATCAAACAATATTATTAATATCACAGGCAATAAAATTTTGCTGAAAATAATTAAAAAACAGTTGCAGCAGTACATCAACAAGAAATTACCTGAAATTCAAGCCAGATACAGAAGAGGACATGGAACAAGGTATATCATTGCTGATGTCAGATGGATCTTGGCTGAGAGCAGAAACTACCAGAAAGATGTTTATTTGTATTTTATTGACTACGCAAAGGCATTCAACTGTGTGAATCATAACAAATTAACATTGTGAAGAATGGGAATTCCAGAACACTTAATTGTGCTCATGCAGAACCTGTATCTAGATTAAGAGGCAGTCGTTCAAACAGAATAAGGGGATACTGCGTGGTTTAAGGAAACCCTGGTGGCATAGTGGTTAAGAGTTCGGCAGCTAACCAAAAGATCGGCAATTTGAATCCACTAGCTGCTCCTTGAAAACTCTATGGGGGCAGTTCTACTCTGTACTGTAGGGTCGCTATGAGTCAGAATCAACTAGACTTGACAGCAATGTTTAGTTTGCTTTGGTGTGGTTTAAAATCAGAAAAGGTGTGTGTCAGGGTTGTATCCTTTCACCATACTTATTCAATCTGTATGCTGAGCAAATCTGAGAAGCTGGACTATATGAAGAACTCAGCATCAGGATTGGAGGAAGACCCATTAACAACCTGTGATATGTAGATGACACAACCTTGCTTATTGATGAAGATCAAAGACTACAGCCTTCAGTATGGATTACACCTCAACATCAAGAAAATAAAAATCCTTACAACTGGTCCAGTAAGCAATATTATGATAAAAGGAGAAAAGACTGACGTTGTCAAGGGTTTCATTTTACTTGGATCCACAATCAATGCCCATGGAAGCAGCAGTCAAGAAATCAAAAGGTGCATTGCATTGGGCAAATCTGCTGCAAAGACCTCTTTAAGTGTTAAAAAGCAAACCTGTCACCTTGAAGGTACGTCTGACCCAAGCCATGGTATTTTCAATCACCTCATACTTATGTGAAAGCTGGACAGTGAATAAGGAAGGCTGAAGAAGAATTGATGCTTTTGAACTATGGTATTGGCCAAAAATACTAAATATACCATGGACTTACAGAAGAACAGACAAATCTATCTTGAAGAAGTATAGCCAGAATTCTCTTCTGAAGCGAGGATGGTGAAGACTTCATTTTTCTTATTTTGGTGTGTTATACAGAGGGACAAGTCCCTGGAGATCAGTGAAAAAGAGGACGACCCATGATGAGATGGACTGACACAGTGGCTGCAACAGTGAGCTCAAATGTAGCAATGATTATGAGGATGGTGCAGGACCAAGCAATGTTTCGTTCTATTGTACACATGGTCACTATGCAATGGAACTGACTCGGCACCTAACAACAACAACAGCTGTCTGGGACATGCCAGGCCATCTTCTCCAAACTAAAGAAGAAACTATTGCATCTCATACTTCCACCAATAAGAAGGAAGCATGATGCCTAGTTTGCTTCTTCAGGTTCTGTTGTTGTTGCTAGGTGTTGTCAAGTCAATTTCGACTCATAGGAACTGCATGTAATAGAGCAGAACTGCCCCATAGGGTTTTCTTGCTGTAATCTTTATGGAAGCAGATTGCCTGGTCTTTCTCCTGCAGATCTGCTGGGTGGACTCAAACTGCCAACTTTCCAGTTTGCAGGTGAGAACTTAACCGTTTGCACCACAAGCGTTCCTTCTTTAGATTCTAGAAGCAGCATATTTCACCCTTGCGAAAAATTCTCTGAATCATTTACCAGGTGACAATGAAGCCTGCCAGATTTGAGTGGGTTCCAAGGCAGGAAAGGACTCTATGTGTGAGGTCCAGGCTGCAACACATATAGCATTGATGCTTTGGCTGTATGAGGGGGTATTGCTGGTGTTGCAGGTGTCCATTGTGGAAGTCATCTGTGTGGAGTTCATAGCAAGCCTGAATAAGAGAAACACAACATATACCACTATGGTTCTGGAGCAAGGCGATAGCATCCATAGTGAATTGTACACCTTTTGAAAAATAACTCCTCATGGCACAATGGTTAAACACTCTAGTGGAATAAGTTTGTCACTCAGGTGATCCACCAGGGGTCTCCTGGTTCTCCCCTGTACAATCTTTATATAAAATGGACAAATGCAACAGCCACATCCTGAGAGGACATTAGTGACCAGAGGATTAGACTTCTCAGGGATGAGTGTCTGGGTTACTCACCTAGACCATGAGAGACAATAGCCAGGAATGAGGGGAATATGGAATAGGTAGTATTGAAGGGAGACAGTGAATATTCTTTATGGATATGCTACAGCAGTGGGAGCTGTAAGTCTTTCTACTAGTCTACACTTATAAATTTCCACAGGAACAGAGCAGAATTCTGGAATAGCTGTACCTATTTCTAATTATACCACGCAAGTGATCAAGGGGTAAACTGTACTGTACATTTTGATACCCCACTCATAACAGTCCCTTCAGAACTGAGGCACTCATTTCCCCAGCTGTCTGGAGAGTTGGTGGCTAATGGTTCTTAGTTGAACCTCTCTCTGGGAATTGACCTCAGCCAAAGAATTGCCTCACAAGAGGCCACACCCCTTCCATGCTGAACACCTTGCATTAAAGCAGGAAAATTTTAAAGGGCTATTCTAGTTCTTGAGCTCCTGAAAGGATCACCAGGAGCCTCTCTTGTAACTGGAGTTCAACTGCTCAGTCTGGTCTTTTTTCCTTCCTCATGAGTGTAATTTCTGAGAGCACATCTCAGTAAAATTCCTGAATTCAAATCTCAGTCTTGAGTCACCTTCTTGGGAATGCAATCTAGAACAGTTCTCTTCCTCTGTGATTTCATTCACTTTCATAGGCTTAAATACTATTGCTCTGTTTCTAACCAGAGTTTTGAACCCATTCAAACCCCTGCTGAGAATTTTGCATTTCGACCCCAGATATACGGAATCAGAATCTACATTTTAACAAGATCCTCAGGTGAATCGTGTGTATAATAAAAATTGAGCAGCCATAGCACTTAGCCACTACACCACCAGGGTTTCCGGTATATCATATACAAGGGATTTAATACAGGGATGGAGTTACAGGGTGATGGAGAGGCTGAGGAACCAAATAAACAATGGTGAGGCAACCCAGAGATCAGCAACAGTAGGAAACTGATATCTTAGAGCTGGAGGGACAAAGGCAGGCAGTGGCGGTTGAATCACCCAACAAAAGCTGGATCATGAAGAACATTTAGTGAGAATAATGGTCTCACTTTTAGGGATATCAAACAAGAGGAGTTTGAGGCACTGAAGAGACATAACCATTGAATTGATTCTGACTTATGGAGACCCCAAGTGCTTCAGAGCAGAACTATGATCTTCAGGGTTTTCTTGGCTATAATCTTATGGAAGCAGATTGCCAGGCATTTCTTCCATGGCACTGCTGGGTGGATTCGAACCACTGTCCTTTTCGTTAATAGCTGAGAAAGAACAGTTTGTACCCCCCCCATGAACCTATATCCACAAAACCCAATGCCGTCGTTATAATAAATCCTAACAACTGGTAGAGCAAGTTTTTGCACCTCCTTCAATTGACCAAAAATTCCTTCACTCTTTCATTAGTTCTTACAAATTTAGCATCAACTAGTCAAGTTCCATGGAACACACTATTGAGATTTTGATTGGCATTACAGTGAATTTGTTTATTTAGAAAGGAATGACATTGAGTCCCTCTATACTCAAACATGGTATGTTTCTCCATTACCTATCTTTTTCTTAAGAAATAAGGCTTTGTAATGATTCCATTAAGGTATCTTATTATTTCTTTGCTCCTGGAATTGCTATCTTTAAAAAATTACATTTTTTCTTGTGATTGTGGGGAATGCAATTGTAAATATGAATGGTTTTGTCTAGCAACATAACTAAACTCTCTTATTAATCATCATAACTCGAGTTCCGATTATCTTGGGTTTTTCTGTGTAAACAATTCAGAACGCTCTTTAAAACATGTATTTATATTCAGTGTTTTAATTAGGTAATGTAATCAGCTCTAAAATTAAACATATAAACGCGTACAGTAGCACTCTTCCTCTCACACTTGTCCCCTGCTCACCCGGTTCCTAACCCTTCACCTCTCACAGCCCTCTTTTCTTCTGTATTGCTGTACAGCTTCTTCGTGAATATGCAAACAAATATAATTTAAATTCTTATTCACTTCTCTCTTTTCGCAAATGTAGCAAACTATAAACAGAGTCATGCACCTAGCTTTTCTCTCTTTGCTATAGCTGGAAAAATCATTTTTTCAAAAAGTCTGTTTAATAGCAATAGACTAGGGGAGGAGACCGGGTGGTGAGCTAGCAAACGACAGAGTGTCAGTCAGGGCCGTGGCTAGAGAGGCCCGGAAGCGGCCTCCGTGCCCCGCCCCGCGGGTGGTTTGCTAGTTTTGGACACTTTGTGAGTATGGGGTGAGTGAGGGACGCTGGTTGGGCACCCGCTTACTGGTGTGGATTTAGGTCTCCTCGCGTGGCTCTCCTCTGGCGATGCGTGCAGTTCTTTGGGTCCCTGGGTGGAGTTGTGTTTACGGTTAGGGGAAACCCCTCCTTGGGGAAACCCCTCCGTCACCAGCGCTCTGCAGCCGGGACCCTTCGGGAGGGACACCCCGGCGAGGGGCGTGGAGGAAGGGAGTGCGCTGTGTGGCCGGACGGGGTTGGGCCTGGGGTCCCCGCGGGGAGCCCACTGTGGGTGCCCCTTGTCCAGGGTCTTTTCTAGGAGTCTGGGTCAGTGCCTCACGGCGTTTGGAGACTGGGGATTCTTGGGTCACACTCACAGACAAGCCTTGAAAATGGGAGCCGTTAAATTTTGCTGGAGACAAGGTCAGTACCAAGGTCTTAAAATTACTATTGAAGTACTGGAAAAGAGCTCGAACTTTGGCGTCAGACCGCCTGGTTCGAATCCTGCCTCTGCCACTTATTGGCTGTGGGACTTTTGGCCAGTCCTTTAACCTCTCTATGCCTCATTTTACTGCTTTGTAAAATGGGGATAATGATTATGACCTAATTCACTGGGTTGTTGTGAGAATTAAATGAGTAAATATGTGCAAAGCCCTTAAAATAGTATCAGGCACAGAGTAAGCACCATTTAAAGATTTGCTATAATTATTTCTAATTGTGGAATATTATCTTTATCATGGTATCTGGCTTTTGCTGCTGTTCCTTGGAATTTTAGTGCCATTTGTCAGTTTTCTTTGTAAGGCGATCACCTATATTTTAGTAGGGAAAAATGAGATATTCTTAAGAAGAGCCTCTCCCAAAGCAAAAACCCAAACTGATTTGTGTTGTGTGTTGTGATGCTCAAATTCACAGTGGCATCCAGGCTTGAAGGTGCCTTTTCCTTGGCTTTTTTTGATTCAAGAAGAGCAAGAGAGGTTTTTAACAGTTAAGAACTAGGACCCCTGGTGTGAGCAAACATCTTGGGTCCTTCACAGTCTAGAGATCTGCCAGCTCTTTAGGGAAGAATTGGAAGCACTTAATAGACTGGAGACAATAATGAAGGCCTGAGCCATGGAGATGGCAGTGAGAATGGAGAAAAGGGAACAGATCTGAGAGACATTACAGAGGTAGAAGAGATTGGACCAGGTAATCCAATGTGACAACTGAATGAGAAGAAAAGGTCAAAGATGATTCCGAGGAAACATGGTGGGTGGGTGGCACTGCTGTTTCTAGAGAATGCCACACTGGGGAAGGAGTAGATTAGGAGGGAAGAAAACCAGCGTGGCTTTGAACATATTCAAAGTAGGCTAAGCCCTACTTCCAAGCTAAGTGTAAATTTCGTGGCAAGCCTCACAACAGAGACAGATGGAAGCCTCACCAGTATGTAACCAGGGTTGAGAAATTCAGTTCTATTTCTTCTGATCCATGTCCTGCCTCTTTTCTTTGTCCTTTCCCTAACGTTGGTGTCTTGACAGCAGGTAACTGGTTGCTTTCAGTTGTGACTGTTGGCAACCCCACATGGCTGTAATCTTACGTTAAGTAGATCATTTTTTTTCTGGGGGGCTGCTGGGTGGATTTGAACCACCCACTTTTCACTTAGTAGCTGAGAGCAAACCATTTGTGCCACTCAGAGACCTTCTTGACAGCAGATAAGGACCCAGTATTAGTTTTCTATTGCTGCACAACAGCTTGCCACAAATCTATCAGCTTAAAACAATACCCATTTATTATTTCCCAGTTCTGTAGGCCAGAAGTTCAGGCAGGCTCAGCTGAGTTCTCTGCTTGGGGTTCTCCGAGGCTGAAATCAAGGTGTTGGTAGGGCTGAGCTCTTACCTGGAGGCACTGGGAGGGATCTGCTTTACAAGCTCATCGGGACGTTGGTAGAATTCAGTTCTTTGCAGCCTGAGGATGCTAATTCATTGTATTCAGAGTCTTAGGGATTAAGGCAAGAAATCTTTGGGAGACATCTTAGAATTCAGCCATCCACAGACCATGGTTGTTAATGGGACAGCTCCAAGCCAATCACTGTGAAGGGCTTCCTAGAGAACACAGGAAGTGGCCTGGGTCTCTGCCAAAGGTCTCCTAGCCCAATCTCAACTTCTCTCCCAATTAGTTCAGGAGTAGGGAGGAAGGGGAGCGGCCAGCCCACCCCCAGGACATCCTTTTAGATGTTTACTATGGGATTCAGGACTGGGGTAGTGCGCAGGCTGAAGCTGCAGAGGCATTTGAACAAGGGGAGAAAATCTCTGCAGTTGCTCCCCAAGGGTGTTGCGGGCCACTGGGCATGGAGGGAGGGGACCCTTGCAGTTTCACTAGTTAATAGCGATTTCCTCCTTTTCAGGAATCTTCTGCAGAAATACAGCTCCCAGCTAGAGTGAGGCCCGAGTACCACCTTGGCCCAGGATGGCAAGAGAATCGAGGCAACGCGCAGCCCTGGACGCCCAGTCTACAGAGGACCAGACGAGACTCCTGACCGTGAAGGTGGAGAAGGAGGAAGCCTCCGCCTTAGCAGAAGAGACCTGTTTGCCCGGCAGTCCGGCACCGGGCCGCGAGCGCTCCCGCCAGCGCTTCCGGGGCTTCCGCTACCCAGAGGCTGCAGGGCCCCGCGAGGTGCTGGGCCGGCTCCGGGAGCTCTGCTGGCAGTGGCTGCAGCCTGAGATGCACAGCAAGGAACAGATCCTGGAGCTGCTGGTGCTGGAGCAGTTCCTGACCATCCTGCCGGGGGCGCTGCAGAGCTGGGTGCAGGAGCAGCATCCAGAGAGTGGGGAGGAGGTGGTGGTTCTGTTGGAGTATTTGGAGAGGCAGCTGGATGAGCCGAGGCAGCAGGTAGGGACAACTAGCTTAGTACCTGAGAGCTGTGTATTCTTTCTTCCTAAAATCTCAAGATTGGAGTGAGGGGCATTCCTTAAGATTCAGGGGTTCTGAATCTTTTTCTGTACCATGAACCTCTTTGGCAGTAAGGTTAAGTCCCTGGACCCCTTCTCAGAATAATATTTTTAAAGGCATAAAGGAAAATATAAAGGGCTACAAAGAAAATTAATTGTGCTGAAATACAGTTAGCAAAATATTAAATTTGTGATGCAGTTTTTTTTTATTAACACAGTAAAAAGATATAGGGCAGGTATAATGATTCTGGCAATTTCAAGGTGGTAATAAGCAAAATTACTTTGGAGATTATTTGCCTGGTTGTCATGTGATGTGAAAACATCTGCAGTTTCTATTGGTGACAAAGTCAGAGGTACAGCTCAGACTACCTTGGTTTGTTGCTTGCATTCATAATTGAAGGAAATGCTAAATTTCACTTAAAAAAACCAGTGCCATGGAGTCAATTCTGACTCATATTGACCCTATAGGACAGAGTAGAACTGCCCCATGGAGTTTCCAAGAAGCAGCTGGTGGATTTGAACTGCTGACGTTTTGGTTAGCAGACATAGCCCTTAACCACTACACCACCAGGGTTTCCAGATTTCACTTAGAGGTTAGTAAAATGAAAAATACATTTTTTCCTTCCTTTGTCATGGACCACTTGGGAAGGAGTCCATGGCCCACTGGTTAAGAACCCCTGGTAGAAATGGTTCATTTTTACCTGTATCTTCCTGCTTGTTGTAAGAGACTGTTTCCTCTTTGCATTTTCCTGTGTCCTTGTGCACATTCCTTCAGAGAATGAGACCAGAGTAAAGCCTTCTAATCCACGACCAGGAGTTCAAGGTTCTTGACTTGGACCTACTGCAGCTGAGCTGTGTAACAGTGAAGAGTCATTTCAAGTCTTTTAAGTTCAGGCTCTTCATTCTGTAGAAATTCTGAGCTGCATATGAATTAATGATCATGAAAGTGACTCAAAAACTGTAAATATATAACGTAATTTATAATTAAAAAAATAATATTTAATTATAATTAAATGTAATTATATAATGTAATTTAACACAGGAGGCCCTGCGTTGGACAGTTTCACATAAAACCAAAACCAAACCGATGGCGGTCAAGTTGATTCCAATTCATAGCAACTCAATAGGACAGAGTAGAAATGCCCCCTAAGGTTTCCAAGGAGTGGCTGGTGTATCTGAACTGCCGACCTTTTGGCTAGCAGCCAAACTCTTAACCGCTACACCACCAGGGCTTCCACAGTTTCACATACTGTGATCTTATATCAAGTCCCCCAAACCCTTTAAGTTAGAAACTTCTATTCTCATTTAGCACCATTTTCCAAAGGATTTTCATAAAAGCACAAATGTATATAATGATGGGGCGCAGAATAATTGTGAAAAGCATGGGCTCTGGAGTCATTTGGTCTGAGCTCCCAGTCTAGCATTGCCACTAACTAGCTGGGTGACCCTGGACAAACTTCTTAAACTCTGCTTTAGTTTCCCTATCAGTAAAATGGAGATCATAAAAGTTCCTACCTCCCTGGGTTGTTGTTCATGTTAGATGAGTTAATACTTGTAAAGCTCTGAGAAACAGTGCTAGGCACATAGAGAGCACTACAGAAGTGTTTGATGAATAAATGAAAATAAAAATTAATGACTTCTAGGTCCCAGGTGGTGACCGAGGGCAAGAACTGCTCTATTGCAAGATGGCACTGTTGACAGGAGCCCAGGGGTCACAAAGTAGCCAATTCCAGCCGATGAAGGCTCTGCTCAAGCATGAATCTTTGAGGTCCCAGCCCTTACAAGAAAGAGGTGAGGATTATCTTCTGGGCACTATGAATTCTACCGATTTCATCCAGTTTCCTGTCAGGGTCACCTAAAAGCTGGACCCATTGACAGTTACTTTATATGCCTATCACAGACTGACTTTTTTTTTTTTTTTTGAGAATGAGACTAAAAGGGCAATTTCAAACACAGTGATGGAAAGCCTTCCTAACCAAGCCTGGACATAGTAAATAAGATTTTACTAAAGTTTGGGCTTGGAAAGAATTGATTTTTTTAAGAACACAGTGTCTCCATTCATTTAACACATCTTTATGGAGGTCTCCTATGTGGTAGCCAGTATTGTTGGCACTGGGGATAAAGCTGTCAGTGAGACAGATCCTTGCTCCAATGGAACTTATGTTTAGGGGAGACAGCAACTAACAAATTAATAATACAATTTCAGATAGTGGTTAAGTGCTATGAAGAAAATAAGGCAGAATCTGTAAAGCCAGCCAGAATACTCCACAGATCGTAGAACTATTGCAAAGTGAAGTGTGTAAATCTCCTAAACCATAGGCCTGTTATTAGAACAGCATGAAAATCCCTTCACAAGAAAAAGCTGTAAGTTCCAAGGTGTCCAGTCATATGCCCTGAACATGTGTGCAGGTTCCCAAGACACACAACACTGGGACAGGCCAGCCAATGTGTATTCTTCAACTGACCAACTTGCTTTCTGCCCCTTGCAAAGTTTGTCTCCTGTGGGGAAACCAGAACTTCTTTACATTTCTCTCTCTTTTGAATCTGAGAAAGTTCTATACAAGCAGACTCCCGTTTCCTTTTTTCTGGGCCCAGCCTTGTCTGACTTCGTAGTTTTTCAAAACCAAAGAAGAAAGTACCCTAACCAAAACTGAACCAGTTGCCTTCAATTTGATTCCAACTCATGGCGACCCCATGTGTTGCAGAGTAGAACCTGCACTCTGTGGAGTTTTCATGACTGTGGCCTTTTGAAAGCAAATGGCCAGGCCTTTCTTCTGAGGCACCTCTGGGTGGATCTGAACTGCCATCCTTTCTGTTAGTAGCTGAGTGCCTATCCAGTTGTGCCACCCAGAGGCTTCTAGAAAACACCCTGTTGTTATGTGCCTTCAAGTCAATTCCAACTCCTAGTGACCCTATAGGACAGAGTGGAACTGCCCCATAGGATTTCCAAGGATGTTTTCTTTTATGGGAGCATATTGCCAGGTATTTTCTCCCAAAGAGTGGTTGTGAATTTGAAACACTGACCTTTTACTTAGCCGCTGAGTGCTTAACCATTGTGCCACCAGGGCTCCTTAGAAAGCACCCTAATAGCTACTGAAGACATTTTAAGCAAACATCTTATTTTATCCCCCTGTTGTTAGTTCCCCTCGAGTTGATTCCAACTTGTGGCAAACCCGTGTATGCAGAGTAGAGCTAGTTTTTGAGGCTGTGACCTTAAGGAAGTAAATCATTAGGCCTGTTTTCCAAGGCACCTCTGGGTGAGTTCGAACCGCCAACCTTTTGGCTAGTAGCCAAGCACTTAACCATTTGTGCCACCTAAGGACCCCTATCTCAGCAAAATTCAAGACTAAAGGATCTTCAAACAGAGGGCTCTGTTTTCTTTTTTCTAATTTTTATTGTGCTTTAAGTGAGAGTTTACAAATCGTGTCAGTCTCTCATACAAAAACTTATATACACCTTGCTATATGCTGCTAGTTGTTCTCCCCCTAGTGAAACAGCACACTTCTTCTCTCCACCCTCTATTTTCGTGTCCATTCAGCCAGCTTCAGACCCCTTCTGCCTTATCTCTCCTCCAGACGGGAGCTGCCCACATAGTCAGAGAGCTGTTTTTATTTTGTTTTGTTTTATGTTGCTTTCATTTCTCCATTCCTTCCAAGGATCCTGCCCATGGTTTGTCTCTCTGCAGGAGCACACCTGCTCTCTTCAGGCCCTAGAAGTAGAGCTGGTAGGGATCAGGCATTTTGGAAAGAAACACTCTGTATAAATTTGTTTGGCAGGAATTTATTAACCCAGTTTTCGAACTTGGATTCCACAGGGCGGGGAGGCTGAATGCCAGGATAGATCTCACCCATAGCTTCTTTCCTTCTTAGTTCTCTGGGTTCCTGGTCTTGCCCAGGGTGGAAGCTGCAAAGAAGACACAGTGGTAGCTGCCAGGCTCATCCCAGAGTCCCAGGTGAGCTAGAGTCTCCCGTCTCTCCCCCAGAACTTTTCACTACTGTTGGTCTTCTCACCAAGGTCCCTCCCCACTCCTCCTCAACCCCAATCCGAGATTGTAAAAATGGCACAGGGATGTCTGACCTCATCTAACGGGGAGAGAATCCTTATCATCAGCAGCCCCAGGCTGATCCCCATGAGGTAGAGGTCAGACACACCTCTCTTCTCCAATCTTTTTACCAATTCTGACACCAGCCGTCCCTCCCACGGCACTCTCTACTTCTCTCTTGGGTTTGATAATTCATTGCCACACAGAACTCACAGATCATACTCAACGGTTATGAGGTTTATTAGGGAAGTAACAGGTTATACCTCAGAACCAGGATCAACAGGCTACAACTCAGGATCAGGATCAGGAAGCCCGTAGGCAAAGTCTCCCTTCTTCAGTGCAGGACAGCTCTCTCCGCTCCTCTCCGTGCCCTGAGGACAGGCTCACTCAGCCCTCTGAGGAGAGGCTCCTCTCTTGGCCCTCAGTCCTTGGCCGCACTTGGGCCTGGCCTCTGCCCTGCTTGGGCAAGCCATACAAAGCTCTTTAGCTCTGCCAATAAGCTGCCAGATGCACCCTACTCTGCCAGTAAGCCTTGGCCCAAAGGCGCTTAGCTCTCTCTCGCTCCATGGATCCTCTGTGGGTTGGTGGGCCTTACTCTGCCAAATGCCTGGAGGCACCCCACTCCACCAGCAAGCCTCCTGCCTGAAGGAGCTCAGCTCCCTCACTCCGTGGTTCAGCACAGCCTTTGTAGCCACCTTGTTCTGTGGGCTGGGAAGCCCACCGCGCCATCTTGCGCCGGTCTCCTGGTTCTGCTGCTCTGTCTCTGCTGCCGCTTCTTGTAGTCTCATACTGTCTCCTGTGTTATAGCTCTCTGTCTCCTGGATCTAGGAGGTTCTCAGCACAAAGACCCTGGGTCCTAAGGATGTGCGCCTTTCCTAGCTCTTTTTTCTTGGCGGTAGTGAGGTCCCCACCTCTGCTCTGGGATTGGCTCTCTTTTTAAGCCTAGTGGGGTGGCAGAACTGACCAATCCCCTTGTTAGGGTTCCATATACCTTATTTGCATGGTCCCAACCCTGCAAAGGTTCCATACACCTTATTTGCATTATTAGCAGGCTATCAAATCCCCTTGGTGGGCCACAGGCACATTATTTGCATAGTCCCTCCCACTCATTACAAAACTATGAATGGCTAAAAGGGCCATATTAAGTAATTGACGGCACTGCATAGATCCACCTGTGATTCAAGTTTTCCCGTCTATCCCAAGTTTGCTTATTACTGCCTGTCTTCGTTTTGGTGCCCATGTAAGAGGTATTTCCTGTTTTACTAATAGCTTGGAGGGCTGTCTGTGCTTCCCAGATCTTTTCTACTCCGTCTCTTTGGTCAGCCCCTTCATCTGTGGGATTTTCTTCTTGAACCAAGGGCGATTTAGCAAATGTTAACTGAGGATTTTTATGTGAAGCTGGTCTTGTTTTATTCTGTAAAAGTTTTTCAAACTCTTTGTTTTTAAAAAAGTTTTTACGGTAGTCATGTTAGTGAGGGACATAAAGACATGGACTCTGCCCTCAAGGAGCTCACACTTGAAGGGACACAGAAGACCTGTCCTTTTGAGTCTGAAGTTATTTATGATACCACCTGAGCAATCTTTTCTTACCTGGATTTTCATTTCTCACCCAGTCTTGCTGGAAGATCTCAGTGTTTAAGGCACTTTAGTTCTCCAGTTTTTTCCCACCTCAGACTTAGATTTCATTGTATCTTAAAAACTATTAATGTAAATAAGCCCCCACCTCTACCATGCCAAAAAAGCACAACATAAATCTTTTGAAAGTTTTGGATCTGGTCCACTCCTTTTACTTTGTTGGCCTTTATTTTCCAACTATTTTCACTTTCTAGACTGTTGTCTAGATATTTATATGAAAATACTTATCCTAATCTGTTTAATGTGGTTTTTGATAAAAATGTTACTAAAGATAGGGTTAAGTAGGTATGGTTGGAGAGGCCTCGCTCTCTTATTAAGTGGGACGTTCATTCTTTGCATATGCCCCTCAGGCAGTGTCCAGCTTTGTGAGTGACCTTGGGCAAGGGGAACTAGGTGGGATTGCCTGTTGTTTCAGGGGTTGCTGAAAGTGGAAGATGTGGACCTGACCCTCTCCCCTGGGTGGCCACAGCTGGACTCATCTCAGGCAAACCTCTACAGAGACGAGAGGCAGGAGAACTGTGGCAGCCTCATCTCCCTGGGTAAGATGATGGGCACTCATTTCTCTTAAGCTTTCTTGGTGTTCTTTGTGTATTAGAACCTACTGGGCTATTAGATGCTTTGAAGCCCCATTATGTTTAGATTCAGAACTAACATTTCTGAAACCCAGCTACTAATCAGCTGTGTGACTAGTTCCTTAACCCTTCTGACCTTACCTTGTTCCTTGCCCTGGCACTTCTCTAGTCAGCTTAAGTGTGATATAGTAGATGCAGCCCCTTAGCACAGGCCTTACTCATAGTAAATGTTGACTTCCTTTCCTTCCCTTCTTAGGGCCTAAATGATGAGGAAGGCTGAGGGGTCTCTTCAGGAAATGGGCCATGAGACCATAGAGTGTAAGCACTAGAACGACCTTAGAGATGAGGGTGCAGAGGACAGAGGTTAGGTGACTTGTCTGAGTTCACATAGCTCATTGGTGGCACAGCAGGGGTTCCAACTCAGATCTCCCAACACCAAAACCAGTTCTGTTTTGCAGACCCTGCCATTTCCTGAGGCAAAGTAAAAAATGACTATCTTTTCATTGGTCAGTGACCAGTTCGAGTCATCACTTTTCCTGTTTCTTACAGAATGCTTCAGAAACCCTTTTACTTGCACTTTTTACTTTGGCCTTCTGCTCAGCCCTTTTAGTATCTAATCCTAGGGGTATGGCCCTGCCTTACTGTTCTTAGAGCTGAAAGCCTCTGCATGTATCCCCCCCACAGTTCTTCATCCTCACCACCCTCCTCCACTCCCTTCGCTCCCAGTTGTACCCTTCTTCCGATGCACCCATTCCCAGTCTCAGGTCTCCCTCCTCTCCAGCACTTCTGTTCTCCCCTGTATTCCTGTCTGTACACTCGCACTCAAGTCCCCCTCCTTGGCATATGCAGACCTCCGGAAGTCTTGCCTCCCTGATACGCATCACAGAGCTTTCCTCCCATGACAGGGCATTATTGACAGTCACCCGTCATTTGTTGTTTCAGGTGGTGAAATACAGACTAAGATCAGCAACTTGCCTCCTGAAGATGAAAATCTAGTACGAGAGCCTCGGGAGCTCCCATGCCACCTGGGTGAAGACATTGCCAAGATTCCTCCATGTGCAGAAGCTGGTGAACAGGAGGCCAGGGTACACAGAAAGCAGAAAAATGCCACAGGAAGTAGGCGGCACTACTGCCATGAATGTGGAAAGAGTTTTGCTCAGAGTTCAGGCCTGAGTAAACACAGGAGAATCCATACTGGGGAGAAACCCTATGAATGTGAGGAGTGTGGCAAGGCCTTCATTGGGAGCTCTGCCCTTGTCATTCATCAGCGTGTCCACACTGGTGAGAAGCCATATGAATGTGAAGAATGTGGCAAGGCTTTCAGTCATAGCTCGGATCTTATCAAACACCAGAGAACCCACACTGGGGAGAAGCCCTATGAGTGTGATGACTGCGGAAAGACCTTTAGCCAGAGTTGCAGCCTCCTTGAACATCACAGAATCCACACTGGGGAGAAGCCCTACCGGTGCGACATGTGTGGCAAAGCCTTTAGGCGGAGTTCACATCTGCTGAGACATCAGAGGATCCATGGTGGGGATAAAAACATGCAGGATTCTGAACTTGGAGACACCTGGGAAAGTCAGGGCAGAATGGAAAACCAGTGGGAAAATGCTGAGGCTCCCATATCTTATAAATGTAATGAGTGTGACAGAAGTTTCACTCGGAATAGAAGCCTCATTGAACATCAAAAAATTCATACTGGTGAGAAACCCTATCAGTGCAATGCATGTGGAAAAGGCTTCACCCGAACATCATACCTTGTTCAACATCAGAGAAGCCACGTTGGGAAAAGAATTCTATCACAGTGAGCCATGTAGTACATGCCAAAGGTGGTGCTCATTCCCCATGGGACCGAAGCCACCCTGGAGCTCCTCCTGACTCCAGAAATTGTAGGCTGGGGCTTTGTTTACCACTGAATATAATCAGGTGTTAGACAATATAGAGTCTGATTAGGAAGAATTATCTCCTATAAGGTGATGGGAAAAAAAAGAAAAACTTGTTTAATAGGAGGCTATGAGACTGGTATCTCAAAGAGGTAGGACCTAAAATAGTTTGTTTTAATCCGGTGAACTTAAATGGGCTTCCATACTAGCTGCTCACTCTTAGCCAGTACTTTGTTATATCCCCTGGGTGGATGACTGTGATTAAGCTGTTCCGACCATTTCATTCCACCTGTACCTATAATGAGGAAACCCTGGTGGTGTAATGGTTAGGGGCTGTGGCTACTAACCAAATCCACCAGGTGCTGCTTGGAAACTGGGACAGCACTACTCTGTCCTATAGAGTCGCTATGAGTCAGAATTGACTTGACGGCAGTGGGTTTGGTTTTGGTTTATAATGAAGGAATGGTGGCACAGTGGTTAAGCACTCAGCTGTTAACCAAAAGGTTGATGGTTCGAACCCGCCAGCCATTCCGTGAGAGAAAAATGTGGCAGTCTGCTTCCATAAAAGATTACAGCCTTGGAAGCCCTGTGGGGCAGTTCTGCTCTGTCCTGTAGGGTTGCTATGAGTCGGAATCAACTCAGTAGCAACTGGTTTGGTTTTTTGGTTTCTATACCTTGATGAATCCTCCAAAAGTTAGATTCATGAGGACTTATACTCCCCACTGTGCCTTGCACATAGGCGCTAATAAACCTTTGGTAAATGTATCAGAGAGATTACCTTCATAGATTTGAAAATCTGATGCTGTCTAGATTTCGGAGGAATTTCTCACTAAAGCCATTTGTGCTTGTATCTAATTCTTTGAAGTTCTAGGTTCTGGGTCAGTCTAGCCCCTGATGTAAATTCTGAGATGCTCAGCAGCTTGTTTCTCACTTTTTAGGCCTCTTTGGCCTAATCAGGTGCCCCTAAAGCTCCAGACACTACCCTTTCCTCTCCTCCCACTGTGTACAGACTACATCAAGGTTGTGTCCCCCAAGTGCAAACTTCCTTTGGATCAGTGAATTCACGCTAAATATTTATAACAAGTAGCACGTAAGGTTTCAAAACTGCCTTAGTAGTGTGTGACAGTGTTTATCTTCTATGTAATGATTCCTGCATCGCCTGTGTGGTGCTAGCTCCTCACTTATTCATGTGAGAACATTAGAAGTTCTTGTTACTGCCTCAGGCTAACTACTTTTCTCTAACACGCTTTTGTAGACCATCTTTTTTTCCTCATGGTAGTCAAAATTTCAGTCTTGTGAATTCAAGGGAGGAAACGTGATTGTTTAGTCAGCTCTATAAATAGCACTGTTTTTTTTTTTTTTATATAAGTAGTATTTATTATGTATGTATTTCAAATGGAGTTGCTGCTACAGAAGTCTTTCAGGATAGCTGCTTTCCTGCAAACTTTTTTGTTAGTGTATCACTTCTTATTTATAGAAGTATGCTTTTGTTTTTGCATCTAGAAACCAAGTGAGAAACCAGCAATCCCTTCCCATTTACAGTATCAGTCTAAGACTCTGGGATTTGGATGTAGCAAGGTTTCTTGCTCACCTTTCACAATTAGTGGTTTAGCCATTGTGATATATTCCTGCATGCTGTTTTTTTTTTTTTTTTTTTTTTTAGGAGTTGAGTCATCACCCAAAATTACTTGCAGATTTATCCATGCCCCTGTTTTTATGCCAATTGCCAAGACTTGGTACTTCAAGGTTTTCAGGATCTAGGACAATGAAAACTCTAGGGATCACAATGAAATATTGTCCCATCCGCAACCAATTATGGGTATAGCGCAGGGCTGAGCAGCATTTTTTTCCATTGTGCATGGAGTCACCATGATTTAGGGATGACTTGCTAACAACAACAGGGGAAAGAAATCTAACAAATCCTAATGTATTTTTACATGCACCACAGATGGCATCCCATACTTGATACATTTTTTATTCCAGGTGGTTTCTTGTATATATTATCTATTCCCATGGGCATGAAATGTGCAGTGTAACTATTAAATTTGTGTGTACATTGCTTAATCTGCTTTTGTAAAGCCTTCACCATATGATGTGCCCTTCAAAATCTAATATTTAGAAGCCCAGTGGCCTGACCATCCAGCAGGCTCCTTAATGAGGGCCCATGAGTCTATGTGCTTTAGTCAATGTCAGGCTCTGTACCAAATTGATGTTCAGCTTAACTGCACAGTCTCCAGTGCTTTAGGCAGTTTACTAACATAACAGTGGATGACTTCATAATGTGGATTTACCACTAATGTAATGTGGATTTTCCACATTAGAGATGGACTGTTCCATCAGTGAACCATGCTTCATTATCGGGTTATACCTGTTGCCCAGTCCTCCATAGGCCAGTGGTTTGGGTAAAGCAGCAGATGATTACATCTCTCTGCCTACCATCTCTTGTGCTGTTTGTTAAGGCCTCTGCATCCAGATTTGGTCCTCAAATAAATGTGCTGTCTCTATTTCATATGGGGACTTTTTTGTACTTGCTTACTTTTTGGGATTTTGGTTCAGAAAAGACCCTTTACAGGATGAGAAGTCATCACTTTTTCTTTGGTTTGATGATCTCTATTTATTAGCGTTCAATAACAGCAATGCAGTTGCATCTCAAAGGGCTGTACTCTTCAGAGTTGGAGGAAAGCCTTAAGTGGAAAAGCCCAGGGCCCACTGAATAATCAGGGGGTTTCACTGCCAAAGGCTACAACCAGCTGTTGATTAATTGATTAAAAACACCTGCAATTTCATGTTTTTGATAGAGGAGAAAGGCAGTGCTTATTGCACACTTAAATGAACTGCTTCCAGGGCCTCCATTCAAACGTAGCTGCATTTTTGGTGACTTGATTCACAAACTGTAGGAAAATTCTCAGGTTTGAAATGTGTTGTTTCCAGTACTAAAGATGCCAATGAGATGTGGGGCATCCTTCTTTGTCACTGTGTGTCACATAAAGTCAGTGATTCTCTGGAGTTGTTTGTGGGCCCAGGTCTCAGGCCTGATCTTTTTTTTTTTTAATCTGTCAAGGTATTTATTTGTGTAATGAAAAGCTTTTAAATTTCTCAAGTTCCAATGAATTATTGTAATTAAGGGTGCATTCATTAAAAAGTATCACTAATGAGAAATGTGGCATCCCTGGGTGGTACAAACTGTTAACATGCCCAGCTGCTAACCAAAAGGTTGAAGGTTTGAGTCCACCCAGAGGCCCTTGGAAGAAAGGCCTGCCAATGTATTCTGAAAAGCCAGCCATTAAAAACCCTGTGGAGCACAGTTCTATTCTGACACATATGAGGTTGCCATGAGTCAGTCAACTCGATGGCAGCTGGTTTTTAATGAGAAATGTGGGCAGAAAGAAAGAAGAACATATAAAATTCTAGCAAAGCAAGTGATACCAGGTTAGACTTGCTTAAGGCAAGAGTCTGGCCCACTTTCATGGTTAGAACACCCCTTGATTTCTGGGTCTAGCCAGGCCTAATCTTATTTCAGTTTGAGAAACCTAAGTAGGGAGTCTCTGGTTCCTGTATCCATGTTATCACACAAGATGTAATTGGGGGCTATGATTTTTCCTCCCAAAAGTCTCTTCCAGGGTAGGACTTCTGGTACTGTCAGTATGAGGAGGGTAGGAAAGTCTTCCTGTAGAAAACAATTAGGAAAATGACAAAAATAATAAAAACAAATATTTGAGATCTGTGGGAAATAAAGACAAATTTGAGAAGAGCTTTAATCCTGAAAGACTACTACTACATTGGGTAAGAACTGCAATTTTGTGGCCTCCTCCTAGTGTGGACTCAACTCAGTGACTCATTTCTGATGAAACAAAGTAGAAATAATGGTGTGGGACTTCAATTATTAGGTCATAAAAGGCACTGTGTTTTTCTGCTTGGCATCTCTCTCCCCCTTGAATTATTCGTTTTGGGAGAAGCAGCTGCCATGTCATAAACACATCCGCCTATGGAGGGGCCCACGTGGTGAGGAATTGACGCTTCTGGCTAACACCAAGTAAGGAACTGAAGCTTTCTGCCACCAACCACATGAGTGAGCTCGAACACAGGTCCTCCAGAATTAAACATTCAAATTATTACAGTTCCATCTGACATCTTGATTGAGAAACCTTTAGTGAGAACTACCTAGCTAACCTGGTCCTGGAGTTCTGGTCCTCAGAAACCATTGGGGATAATAAATGTTTGTTGTTTTAAACTGGTAAATTTGATATAATTTGTTATACAGCAATAGATGACTACTACAGACATTTGGTACCTGAAAATGTGATGCTGCCATAACAAAAACTTTAAAATGTGGAAATGGCTTTGGAACTAGTCAGTGGGCAGGAGCTGGAAGGGCTTTGATAAAAATATTAGTCAACACTGAAGAGTCTGGAGGAAACTATTTGTAAAAGCAAAATGTCTTTTGAGGAGGCTATCTGTAAGGGCTTAAAGTGAGGAAAACCTTACTGGAAACTGAAGGAAAGATGATTTTTGTTACATAGCGACAGAAAGTTAGCAACACTATTGCCTGCAGTAAAGTGGAAAGTAAAAAACGTGCCTAGTAAAGTGGATGACCTAAGAAGATTTCTAGGCAAAATGTTAAAGGTGCCACCAGTTTTTGCTGCTCAAAATAAATTGCTAAAGGAAGATTTATTAAACTAAAAGGTTCAGAATTCTGGCTTTAAAGATTCCCAGCCTCTCCAAATGGTGAATAATGCTAAAAATAAGAAATTACTTCCTAGCAAAGATCAAATCCAAGGCACTCTCAAGGAAGCAGTAGATGAAGCTGAGGGCAAGATACAAACTCCTTTGCCAAAACCTCAAGAAGATCAAGTTGGTGTCACAGAGTACAGTTTAATCAGACAACAGGCCTTCAAACGAGTTACGAGTGTGCCTCAGATTCTCTCAAACAATAAGCGTTCTAAGAAGTTTAAGGATGTTGATCCTTAGCAGTCTTAGCTGAAGCCTAAGGTACAGAAAGCCTTATCTCTAAGAAATTTGTGGGTGTGGATTTTGTCTAATGGAATGAATTCAACAAAGTTTTTCATAGATCAGCAGAAACATCACACATTTTGAATAAAAGGAACAGAGACGGTACTAAATGTGAAAAGCAGCCTATGGAGCCCTAAATTCTACTGGCAGGAAGCAGAATGAAAGAAGTATGCAACAACAAACACAGGTAAAAGGATGGATCACTCAGCATGTAGAACTAAGATTCCAGAGTATAGAGTCAAGAGCCATGGAGCATTATTCCCAGGCAGGGGTAGGGCTGGGTCCTAACCAAGGAATTTCGAACATTTGCCTGGATGGATTTTAGCATTGTTATGTGGCTCCTTTGTCCCCTCCCTTTTCCTGTTTTTAAATGTCCACAATGGTTATCCTATGCCTGTCCCACTGTGGTGTGTTGGGGCGCTGGGGGTGGGGGGTGGGGTGGGGTGGAGGGCAGGAGATAACTTGTTCTTTAGTTCACAGTACTTCAGATCATGGATAACTGTACTTGAAGCACTGTTGTTGTTGTTAGGTGTCATCGAGCTGGTTCTGACTCATAGCGACCCTATGCACAACAGAATGAAACACTGCCATGTCCTGCACCATCCTTACAATTGTTGCTATGCTTGAGCCCACTGTGTCAATCCATGTCGTTGAGGGTCTTTCCTCTTTTTCACTGACCCTCTACTTTATCAAGCATGATGTCCTTCTCAAGGGACTGATCCCTCCTGATAACATGTCCAAAGTATGTGAGGCAAAGTCTCACCATCCTTGCTTCTAAGGAGCATTCTGGTTGTACTTTAAGAAAGATTTGTTCGTTCTTTTGGCAGTCTATGGTATATTCAATATTCTTCACCAACACCGCAAGTCAAAGGTGTGAATTCTTCTTCAGTCTTCCTTTTTCATTGTCCAGCTTTCACATGCATAATGAGGCAATTGAAAACACCATGGCTTGGGTCAGGTGCACCTTAGTCCTCAAGGTGATATCTTTGCTTTTTTAACATGTTAAAGAGATCACTTGCAACCAGTTTGTCCAGTGCAGTGCCTCCTTTGATTTCTTGACTGCTTCTTCCATGAGCATTGAAGCAGTGTACCCAAATAAATATATTCCAGGAGCCTTATCACACTGGAACCTGGAGATGAGAATATCCATGAATCCCACAGATATACATAAGTGATTAAATAACTGGGGGAGGATATACAAATCTGTACAGAAAAATTCTAAATAATTTATGTAGATATTCTGCCCTCAAGGAATTGGAGCATAATTTCTTACCCCTTAAGTGTGGACTTCGCATAGTGGCTACTTCCAAAGAGTACAGTACTAGCGGGGGGAGGTGGGAAGGGGAGGGGGTAAAAAAGTAATTTCACAGTGGAGACACCTAGGAAAAGGAAACTACTTTAGTCAGGTGATCAAGGTTAACCTCAACAGCGATGAATCAAGTAGATATTATATACCCTTGATAGGTTGTTGAGATATCTCTGTGGACTTCCCAAAAACTCATATCCCCCATCTAACCATGAGAAAAACATCAAAATGAAATTGAGAAACATTCTACAATATATCTGACCAGTACTCCTTGAAATTATTAAAGGTCATCAAAAACAAGGAAAGTCTAAGAAACTGTCATAGCCAAGATGAGCCTAAGGAGACATAACAGCTAAATGTAATGTGATACCCTGGATGGGATCTTGGAACAACAACAACAAAAAAGACATTAGGGAAAGACTAATGAAATCTGAATAAAGTATTGTTTAGTTAATTACAATGTATCAGTATTGCTTCATTATCTGTGACAAATGTACTATAAGTAAGGTAAGATGTTAACAACATATAAATCTAAAATCATTCTAAAATTTATTTTAAAAGATATGCTCAGAAAAGGAATAGGGAGTACAAGGTAAAAATTACCTACGTTTTAGTTTTCCCAGGTGTTGCCATCAAGAGGGTAGAGAGACCGGTTATGTGAGAAGAGATGGAAACCTCAGAGATGGCACGAGGCTCCTGAGCTCTCCTCCAACGCCTCCTCCACCCAGGATCCTGGCCCCTGTGGAGTCCAGGGCTGTTGAAAGGAATCTTCATCGCCACATTGATGCCTAGACTCTGGGTCAGCTATCTCTGCCAGCCTTACCGCGCAAACCCCTCCACAGCTACTCAGACTTCAAGAGAGCAGAGCGCATGCGCCCCCATATGGCCACAGGGCTAAGGACGGAAGACCACAGATTCATTTCGCCTCCCCACGTGATTCCCCCTTTTGGTTTTCTCCATCATTTTTGTTTCCCACTTGGTCTATTACTATCCCAAAGAAGGAAATATGGCAAGTAAAGTACTGAAAATCTAAATATCTGAAAACTTCTTTAGGCTACTTTGCCACTTATATTTCATTTACAATTCTGTGTCGGAAATAATTTTCCTCCGAATCTGGAAGGCATTTCTTCAATGTCTTCCAGCTTTCAGAGACATTGCTTTTTGTTCCCTCTTTTTATTTTCAGGATCTCTTCTTTTCCATCCTCTTTTTGAAATTTCATTGTTATGTATCTTAGTGTGGATCTCTTTTCATCTAATAAGAATTTGATTGGGCATATTTAAACTATAAACTTTTATCTGTAATTTGTAAGACACTTATTTTAATTATTTTAAATCATTTCCAACTCTCAATTCTTTTTGAAACTTATGTTACGAGGTTGTGTTGGAATTGCTTGATTTACAGTATAAGATTCTTGTAGTTTTCTCTCGTTTGCCATCAATTTTCCATTTTGTACTGCTCTGTCAAAGTGTGACATGTTGTAATTCATCTATTTTTTTTCATTTCTATGATCATATTTTAATTTCCAAGACCTCTTCATTGTTTTCTGTTTGTATTTGACTGTATTTTTTTAATTTGTTATTGTTTCATAAATGTCACATATTTTCTTACATCATTTAGAAATTAGTGATAATAGTGACAGGAGACCTGTGAGGTCTCATGGTTATCTGCTTTCATAATATCATGAACTTTTCCCTCTCAGCACTTAGCTCAGTAGTGATTTTACATTTATCTTTGTAATTTTTTTTTTTAATAAATGCTGGTTATGTATTAAATTGTGTCCTCCAAAATTATGTATTGCCAATCCTAACCTCTGTGCCTGTGGTTATAATTGTAATTCCTAAAAGAGAAATTTGTGTCAATATGCAAGCACATTGAAATTGTCTTTATTACATTAATGAGACAGGATTAGTGTATGGTCTATCTTGAGTCAATCTCTTACAAATATAAAGAGAGCAGATTAGGAGGCAAGGCCAAGACGGCAGCGTAGACAGATGCTTCTGGTGATCCCTCTTACAACAAAGACCTGAAAAGACAAGTGAAACAATTTTACTTATGACAAGCTAGGAGCCCTGAACATCAAAGGCAAAGTTAGAAAATGGACTGAGCAGCAGGCAGAGGGAGAGACGGTTCAGAAGTGGAGAGTTGCCAGAGCTGAATCGTCAGAAACCCTCAGGCAGCATTCCTGAGACTGACTGCAAGGGGTTGGTGGTAGTGTTTGGCCAGAGTTTCCTCAGGGAGAAACTGGCAGCTGCACAGCCTAGTTGCACCTCCAGAACCAGAAAAGAATGGCACTCTTGGCAAAAGCTAAGTACTTGAGTATATTTTACTGTGGCCCCAGCCCCCAAGCCGGTTCCAGTGGCTGTTGATTTCCCTGGGCCTGAGATAGGCTCTGCTGAGTGCTCTGAGCCATTCTCCCAGCCTTGGAGAAGGGATAAATTCACAACTGCGGGAAAAGATAATCTGCCAGGTCCACTAAACTGTGGACCTGAGGACAGAAGCGGCTCCTGTCAGGCATAAAGGGTCCATGGACTTTGAATACCTCCCCCTCCCGCATGGACCTGTGTGGGCCTAGTTCAGGAGAATAAGCCCTTATTGGCAGACTGCAACTCTTTCAGCTGTATGGTAGCGAGGTGGGCATTTGAAATTTGACACTGCTCTGCCTATTAAACAGTGTCCTCGGCTACCCACATCAGGGGCCTAAGGAATGGTGTCTCCACTCAGGTCACCCAGCCACCTGTGACAGGGGTCCAAGGAAAACGGGTACCTCCCAGTCCTTACAACCAAAAGCATTGGGTGCCCATGGTCCATCTGCAGAACTGACCCACCTGTGTGTTCTAGGGAACAGGGACATACTTTCCTCATAGACACTCAGGGGACAGCTGTCAGCCCTCTGCTTTGTTCAGGGTGTGACCCTGCTGCAATCAGATACCTATGCCTACACCAATCACCCCTGCCCCTCTAAGACTGTAGGACAGAGCCTGTACCACACACTTGATGACCAACTACCTAGACACCTGAGCTAAATCCATACAAGAAAAGTGAATGGACTCCTAGGCTTATATACCTGATAACAGCTCTAGCCATCTGGTGACAGGACATTAGAGCTTCAAACGTGAAAATAATCAAGCTGGCCCACTCAAACAAGCTGTTTGAACATATCGAAACTAAACAAAGCAAGA
Organism: Loxodonta africana; assembly: GCF_030014295.1. Taxonomy (NCBI): domain Eukaryota; kingdom Metazoa; phylum Chordata; class Mammalia; order Proboscidea; family Elephantidae; genus Loxodonta; species Loxodonta africana. Next base: position 77,992,760 of record NC_087342.1, read on the forward strand.
AGCTAGGATACAGTAAGCAAACATAAATAATGCAATAACTTATAGATGGCTCGGAAACAATGGTCAATATCAAATCACAAAAAGCATGATTGCTTCAACAAGCTCTCAAAACAAAGAATCAAGGGATCTTCTGGATGAAGGTGCCTTCCTGGAATTACCAGATGCAGAATACAAAAGATTAACATACAGAATTCTTCAACATAGCAGGAAGGAGATCAGGCAATATGCAGAACAAGCCAAAGAACATGAAAAGCAGTTGAAGAAATTAAAAAGGTTATTCAAGAACATAAGGAAAAATTTAATAAGCTGCAAGAATCCATAGAGAGACAAAAATCCATAGAGAGACAGCAATCAGAAATTCAGAAGATTAACAATAAAATTATAGAATCAGACAACTCAATAGAAACTCAGAGGAGCAGAATCGAGCAAGTGGAAGGCAGAATTGGTGACCTTGAAGATAAAGCACTTGGCACCAATATATTTGAAGAAAAATCAGATAAAAGAATTAAAAAAAAAATGAAGAAAACATAAGAATCATGTGAGACTCTATCAAGAGAAATAAACTACGAATGATCAGAGTACCAGAACAGGGAGGGATAACAGAAAATACAGAGACAATTGTTGAAGATTTGTTGGCAGAAAACTGCCCTGAAATAGTAAACGATGAAAAGATATCTAAGATACTCATCAAACTCCACAGAAGGTAGATCTTAAAAGAAAGTCACCAAGACATATTATAATCAAACTTGCCAAAATCAAAGATAAAGAGAAAATTTTAAGAGCAGATGGGGGTAAATGAAAACACACCTACAATGGAAAGTCAATAAGAATAAGCTCAGACTACTCGGCAGAAACATGCAGGCGTGAAGGCAGTGGGGTGACTTATACAAAGCATTAAAGGAAAAAAATTGCCAACCAAGAATCATATATCCAGCAAAACTGTCTTTCAAATATGAAGGTGAAATTAGGACATTTCCAGATAAGCAGAAGTTTAGGGAATTTCTAAAAACCAAACAAAAACTATAAGAAATACTAAAGGAAGTTCTCTGGTTACAAAATCAATAATAACAGATATCAACCAAAGACTAGAACACAGGACAGAGCAAGCAGATGTCAACCCAGAGAGGGAAATCACAAAAAGAAATCAAGGGGAAAAAAAAAAAAAAACACCCAAAACAGGGAAACAGTGGTGTCATTATGTAAAAGAAGACAACATCAAAACAATAAAGAGAGACTAAGAACTGTAGTCATAGATCTTTCATACAGAGAGGAAGACAAGGTAACACAAAGAAATAAACTTTTGGTTTAATCTTAGAAAAACAGGGGTAAATATTAAGGTAACCACGAAGAAGATGAACAATCCTACTCACCAAAATAAAATACAAGAAAAAAATAGAGACTCAGCAGAAACAAAATCAACAACAACGAATAAAACGAAAAGACAATGTATAAAGATAAACTACTCAGCACAAAAAATTAAGTGGGAAAAAGAAACTGTCAACAACACACAAAAAAAGACATCAAAGTGATAGCACTAAATTCATAACTATCCATAATTATGCTGAATGTAAATGGACTAAATGCACCAATAAAGAGACAGAGAGTGGCAAAATGGATAAAAAATACACAATCTGTCTATATGCTGCTTTCAAGAGACACACTTTAGACTTAGAGACACAAACTAAAACTCAAAGGACGGAAATAAATATATGAAGCAAACAACAATCAAAAAAGAGCAAGAGTGGCAATATTAATTTCTGACAAAATAGACTTTAAAGTTAAATCCACCACAAAGGATAAGGAAGGACACTATATAGTGATTAAAGGGACAATATACCAGGAGGATATAACCATATTGAATACTTATGCACCCAATGACAGGGCTGCAAGGTACATAAAACAAACTCTAACAGCACTGAAAAGTGAGACAGACAGCTTCACAGGTATAGTAGGAGACTTCAACACACCATTTTTGGTGAAGGACAGGACATCCAGAAAGAAGCTTAATAGAGGCACAGAAGATCTAAATGCCACAATCAACCAACTTGACCTCATAGACATATACAGAACACTCCACCCAACAGAAGCCAAGTATACTTTCTTTTCTAGTGCACATGGAACATTCTCTAGAATAGACCATATATTAGGTTATAAAGCAAGCCTTAGCAGAATCCAAAATATTGAAATATTACAAAGCATATTCTCTGACCATAAGGCCATAAAAGTAGAAATCAATAACAGAAAAAGCAGGGAAAAGAAATCAAACACTTGGAAGCTGAACAATACCCTGCTGAAAAATGTCTGGGTTATAGAAGACAATAAGAATGGAATAAAGAAAATCATAGAATCCAATAAGAACGAAAACACTTCCTATCAGAACCTTTGGGACACAGCTAAAGCAGTGCTCAGACGTCAATTTATACCAATAAATGCACACATCCAAAAAGAAAAAAGGGCTAAAATCAAGGAATTATCCCTACAATTTGAACGAATAGAAAGAGAGCAACAAAAGAAACCCCCAGGCACCAGAAGAAAGAAAATAATAAAAATTAGAGCAGAATTAAATGAAATAGAAAACAGAAAAACAATTGTAAGGGTTAACAAGACTAAAAGCTGGTTCTTTGAAAAGATTCACAAAATTAATAAATCATTGGCCAAACTGACAAAAGAAAAACAGGAGAGGAAGCAAATAACCCACATAAGAAACAAGATGGGTGATATCACAACAGAGCCAACTGAAATTAAAAGAATCATGCCAGATTACTATGAAAAATTGTACTCTAACAAATCTGAAAACCTAGAAGAAATGGATGAATTTCTAGAAATGCACTACCTACCTAAACTAATACAAACAGAGGTAGAACAACTAAATAGATGAATAACAAAAGGTAATCAAAACACTCCCAACAAAAAAAAAAGCCCTGGCCGGGATGGCTTCACTGCAGAGTTCTACCAAACTTTCAGAGAAGAGTTAACACCACTACTACTAAAGGTATTTCAGAGCATAGAAAAGGAAGGAATACTCCAAGACTCATTCCACAAAGCCAGCATATCCCTGATACCAAAACCAGGTAAAGACACCACAAAAAAAGAAAATTATAGACCCATATCCCTCATGAACTTGGATGCAAAAACCCTCAACAAAATTCTAGCCAATAGAATTCAACAACATATCAAAAAAATAATTCACCATGACCAAGTGGGATTCATACCATGTATGCAGGGATGGTTCAACATTAGAAAAACAATTAATGGAATCCATCATATAAATAAAACAAAAGACAGGAACCACATGATCTTATCAATTGATGCAGAAAAGGGATTTGACAGAGCTCAACACCCATTCATAATAAAAACTCTCAGCAAAATAGGAATAGAAGGAAAATTCCTCAGCATAATAAAGGGCATTTACACAAAGCCAACAGCCAACATCATCCTAAATGGAGAGAGTCTGAAAGCATTCCCCCTGAGATCGGGAACCAGATCCTTCCTTTATCACTACTCTCATTCAACATTGTGCTGGAGATCCTAGCCAGAGCAATTAGGCTAGATAAAGAAATAAAGGGCATCTGGATTTTTTTAGATTGGTAAGGAAGAAGTAAAAGTGTCTCTATTTGCAGATGACATGATGTTATACACAAAAAACCCTAAAGAATCCTCAAGAAAACTACTGAAACTGGTAAAAGAGTTCAGCAGAGTATCAGGAGACAAGATAAACTTACAAAAATCAGTTGGATTCCTCTACGCCAACAAAAAGAATATCAAAGAGGAAGTCATCAAATCAATACCATTTACAGTAGCCCTCAAGAAGATAAAATACTTAGGAATAAATCTTACCAAAGATGTAAAAGACCTATACAAAGAAAACTACAAGACACTACTGCAAGAAACCAAAGGATACCTACGTAAGTGGAAAAACTACCTTGCTCATGGATAGGAAGACTCAACATTGTAAAAATGTTTTCTACCAAAAGCAATCTATAGACACAATGCAATTCTGATCCGAGTTCCAATGACATTTTTTAATGAGATGGAGAAAGAAATCACCAACTTCATACGGAAGGGAAAGAGGCCCTGGATAAGTAAAAAGCGTTACTGAAAAAGAAGAAAAAACTGGGAGGCCTCATTCTATCTGATTTAAGAACCTATTGCACTGCCACAGTAGTCAACGCAGCCTGGTAATGGTACAACAGATACACAGACCAGTGGAACAGAATTGAGAATCTAGACATAAATCCAACCACATACGAGCAGCTGATACTTGACAAAGGCCCAAAGTCAGTTAAATGGGGAAACGACAGTCTGTTTAACAAATGGTACTGGCGTAACTGGATATCCCATCTGCAAAAAAATGAAAGAAGACCCATGCCCCACACCATGCACAAAAACTAACTCAAAATGGGTCAAAGACCTAAATATAAAATCTAAAATTATAAAGATCATGGAACAAAAAATAAGGACAACGCTAGGAGCCCTAATACATGGCATAAACAGTATACAAAACATCACTAACAATGCGGAAGAAAAACTAGATAACTGGGAGCTCCTAAAAATCAAATACCTATACCCATCCAAAGACTTCACCAAAAGAGTAAAAAGACTACCTACAGACTGGGAAAAACTTTTTAGCTATGACATTTCCAATCAGCACCTGATCTGTAAAATCTACATGATACTGCAAAAACTCAACTACAAAAAGACACATAACCCAATTAAAAAATGGGCAAAAGATGTGAACAGACACTTCACTAAAGAAGACATTCAGGTAGCTAACAGACACATGAGGAAATGCTGACTATCATTAGCCATTAGAGAAATGCAAATCAAAACTACAACGAGATTCCATCTCACTCCAACAAGGCTGGCACTAATCCAAAAAACACAAAATAATCAATGTTGGAGAGATTGTGGAGAGACTGGAACACTTACACATTACTGGTGGGAATGTAAAATGGTACAACCACTTTGGAAATTGATTTGGCACTTTCTTAAAAAACTAGAAATAGAACTACCATATGATCCAGGAATTCCACTCCTTGGAATATATCCTAGAGAAATAAGAGCCTTTACATGAACAGATATATGCACACCCATGTTCACTGAAGTACTATGTACAATAGCAATAAGATGGAAACAACCAAGGTGCCCATCGACCGATGAATGGATAAACTATGGTATATTCACACAATGGAATACTACGCATCGATAAAGTACAATGATGAATCTGTGAAAGATTCCATAACATGGAGGAATCTGGAAGGCATTATGCTGAATGAATTTAGTCAGTTGCAAAAGGACAAATAATGTATGAGACCTCTATTATAAGAACTCGAAAAATAGTTTAAACAGAGAAGAAAATATTCTTTGATGGTTATGAGAGTGGGGAGAGAGAGGGGTATTTACTAATTAGATAGCAGACAAGAACTATTTTAGACAACACACAATACAGGAGAGGTCAGCACAACTGAACTAAACCAAAAGGAAAGATGTTTCCTGAGTAAACTGAACGCTTTGAAGGTCAGTGTAGCAGGGGCGGGGGTTTGGGGACCATGGTTTCAGGGGACATGTAATTCAATTGGTGTGATAAAATCTATTAAGAAAACATTTTGCCTCCCACTTTGGAGAGTGGCGTCTGGGGTCTTAAATGCTAGCAAGCGGCCATCTAACATGCATCAATTGGTCTCAACCCACCTGGAGCAAAGGAAAATGAAGAACACCAAAGACACAAGACAATTATGAGCCCAAGAGACGGAAAGGGTCACGTAAACCAGAGACTACAACAGCCGGAGACTGGAAGAACTAGATGGTGCCCGGCTACAACGTATGACTGCCCTGACAGGGAACACAACAAGGAACCCCTGAGGAAGCAGGAGAGCAGTGGAATGCAGACCCCAAATTCTCATAAAAAGACCAGACTTAATGGTCTGACTGAGGACTAGAAGGACCCTAGAGATCATGGTCCCCAGACCTTCTGTTAGCCCAAGACAGGAACCATTCCCAAAGCTAACTCTTCAGACAGGGATTAGACTGGACTATGGGATAGAAAAAGATACTGGTGAGGAGTGAGCTTCTTGGATTAAGTAGACATATGAGACTATGGGGGTAGCTCCTGTCTGGAGCAGAGATGAGAGGGCAGAAGTGGTCAGAAGCTGGCCAAATGGACACCAAAATAGAGAGTGGAGAGATGATTGTGCTTCTCATTAGGGTGAGAGCAACTAGGGGTTTATAGCAAGGTGTATATAAGTTTTTGTATGGGAGACTGACTTGAATTGTAAACTCTCACTTAAAGTGCGCACACACACACACACACACACGAAGCAGATTAGGACAAGGAAACAAGCAGAGATGGGAGAAGATTGATGCCAAGGCACATGGAGATCTCCAAGGAACCAGGAAGCAGAAGCTGAAGAGACAAGGACCTTCCTCCAGAGCCAACACAGGGAGAAAACCTTCCCCTAGACCCAGCACTCTGGATTTGGACTTGTAGCCTCCTAAACTGTGGGAAAATATATATTTTTTTGGTTAAAGCCACCCACTTGTGGTATTTCTGTTATAGCAACACTAGATGGCCAAGACAATGCCTATCTGCCTCATATACGCAAGTCATCCTGCTTATCTGGGAATAGGGAATTGATGGAAGATGAGTTAACAAGGCCTCTAAGAGAAAATGCCCTGGGTTCAATTTCAGCTCCACCACCTCCTTAACCACTCTGAGTCTCCCTCTCCCTATCTGTAAAACTGAATAACATATAGGCTACCTTATGACTTTTACAGAGGATTAATTTGACGAATGCAATACGTCGTTTGATTTCTTGACTGCTGCTTCCTTGTAAAAAAAAAAAAATTTTTTTTTTTTTGTAGATCCAAGTAAAATGAAATCCTTGACAACTTCAGTATTTTCTCTGTTTATCACGATGTTGCTTATTGGTCCTGTTTTGAGGATTTTTGTTTTATGTTGAGGTATAATAAAAAAAAAATTTTTTTTCTTTTTTATAATCCATATTGAAGGCTGTAGTCTTTGATCTTCCAAAAATGTAAAATGATCCTCCCTTTTCACTACATTGTTCTATTTGGGAAAACAAATATTTTTCATAAAAATAAATCATTTTTGCTAAAATGCTGTTGTTGGGTTATTAATATTATTCTAAATGAGTTAATAATTTTTTTGTTTTAATTTTTAACACGGTAAATGCCGATTGGAGTCCCTGGGTGGTGCAAATGGTTAACAAATTCAGCTGCAAAACTAAAGGTTGGAGGTTGAGGGTACCTAGAGGCAATTCAGAAAAAGGCCTGGCAACCTACTCACGAAAAATCAACCACTGAAAATCCTCTGGGGCACAGTTCTCTGATACACGTGGGGTTGCTGTGAGTATGGGTCCGCTAAAAAGCAACTGTGTTTTGTTTTGTTTTTCAATATCAACAGATACAAACCATATAAACAATATCTCTTTGTTGTAAGAGCGTACAAGATTGGAAAGCAAAAAGTTTTAAAACCACCGACATCTTCCTGGGCACATACTCGAGACAGTGTGACAAAGAGTGATCCGTGCAGGAGGAGGGGGTCAGGGCAAAGACCCAGGTCTCCGGGATTGGCTCTAGGGTCTCAGGCCGCGATGGCAGTGTCAGGGTGGGGAGGCCTACCATTGTGGTTTCTCCCTCCCACAACCTGCGTCGTCTCCTTCTGCCTGGACACACATGACGCGTCCCGGTTCTCCAATTGGGCCCCCAATTTCCGGAGCAGCCAGTCACAGTCTCCGCGATTCCCGTTACAAGGTCGGCTCGGACCCGCCGGAACGCAGACCCTCCCTAGAACCCCAGCACCTGGGTCATGGTGCCGGGGACCCTCCTGCTGCTGCTCTCAGGTGCCCTGACCCTGACCCAGATCCGGGCTGGTGAGTGCAGGGTCGGAAGGGAAACCGCCTCTGGGAGGGAGAAGCGAGGGGACCGCCCGGCGGGGACGCAGGACCCTCGGGGAAACCCCCTCCCCCGCCCCGGTCCCCCCACACCTACGTCCGGGCGCTGCTCCTCCCACCGCCCCTTCTCGGTCCCCCATAGACCCCAGACCTGGGAGCCGCGCAGAGAGGGGTTTGCGCGGCTCAGGCGCTCTCTGCCCCCAGGCTCCCACTCCCTGAGGTATTTCCACACCGCTATATCCCGGCCCGACCACGGGGAGCCCCGGTACATCGAAGTCGGCTACGTGGACAACACACAGTTCGTGCGGATCGACAGCGACGCCGCGCATCCGCGGACGGAGCCGCGGGCGCCATGGATCGAACACGTGGGGCCGGGGTATTGGGAGCAGCAGACACGGAGAGCGAAGGGCAGTGCACCATCTTTCCGAGGGAACTTGCTGACCTTGCGCAGCTACTACAACCAGAGCGACGCCGGTGAGTGACGCGGCCCTGGATCTCAGGTCACAGGTTCCCTCGTCCCAATGGACCGGCCGCCCCGAGGTGGCGGGGTCCGCCAACCTCTCGACTTGGGAAGGTTCGTGGGCATTCGCTCAGGTTGCGTTTTCAGTTTAGGGGGAGACGGGCTCTGGCAAATAACCGCCTGTCGGGGCCGCGGGGACGCGACTGACTGAGGAGGCGGGGCCGACCGCGGGGGCGGGGCCGACCGCGGGGGCGGGGCCGACCGCGGGGTGGGGCTGACTGCGGGGGCGGGGCTAGGGCCTCACACCATCCAAGTGGTATTTGGCTGTGAGGTGGGTCCAGATGGGCGCCTCTTCCATCCGTACAATCGGCAGGCCTACGAGGGAGCTGATTACCTCGCCCTGAACGGGGACCTGCGCTTCTGGACCGCGGCGGACACGGCTGCTCAGATCACTCAGCCCAAGTGGGAGGCTGCTGGGTTTGTAGATCAGGTCAAGGCCTACCTGGAGGATACGTGTGTGGAGTGGCTGCACAGATAGTTGGAAAGCGGGAAAGAGACACTGCAGCGCACAGGTAGGAGGGACTACGGAGCGCCTCCCTATTTCCCCGGGGGCTGGGGCCCTGTCCTCATCCGTTGTCCCACAAGGAGGGAAGGAAAATAAGATCAATGCCAGAGTAACAGCCCCGCCCCCATCCCCCCTACCCACGCGCCGTGGGCCAGGAGACGGATGAGTTGGCCCCGTTTCCACCCGTTTCCAGATCCTGTGTTAGAGCTTGGAGGACCTCTCTCCTGGACTATTAAAGGATCCAGTCTCTCAGAACAGTGGGGGAGGGAAATGATCCTGGCTGCGGCCTTGGGACCCAGTGTCTTTGGAGGTCTGACTCCAGTTTTTCCGCGTTTCTTAATCTCTACCCATATCAGGACTAAAAGTCCCCGTTCTTCCCTTCAGACACCTGGAGCCTCCTACCTTGGGCTGGCTCACCTTGATACTAGAAATTTCCAAGGAATAGGAGGTTCTCTCACACTCTCATCCCAGCTGGTGTCTGGGTTTTACACGCCCTCCCCCAACCCCAGTTGCCCTGTCCATTCTCAGGATGGTTCTTGAATTTTCTGTCTCATATCCTCAGACCTCTTAAAGACACATGTGACTCACCACCCCATCTCTGACTGTGAGGCCACACTGAGGTGCTGGGCCCTGGGATTCTACCCAGCGGAGATCACCCTGATCTGGCAGCGGGATGGAGAGGACCAGACCCAGGACATGGAGCTTTTAGAGACCAGGCCTGCAGGGGACGGGACCTTCCAGAAGTGGGCAGCTATGGTGGTGCCCTCTGGACAGGAACAGAGATACACGTGCTATGTGCAGCATGAGGGCTGCCTGAGCCCCTCACCCTGAGATGGGGTAAGGGGGTGATAAGCGCAGAGCCTCTTCTCAGGGAAAGCAGGGCCCCTTCTGGACATAGCAGCAGGGTCAGGGCCCCTCACCTTCCCTTCCCTCCCCTTCCCAGAGTCCCGTTCTCAGTCCCCCGCCCTCATTATGGGAATCATTGCTGGCCTGGCTCTCCTTGGAGCTGTGGTGGCTGGAGCTGTGATCTGGAGGAAGAAGAGCTCAGGTAAGGAAAGGGTGGGGCTTGAGTTTTTTTTTTTTTTTTTGTCCCACTGCAGGCTTTCAAGCCCCAGGTGGGAGTTTGCTTGCCTTCTGCCTCTACCGTGAAGCACTATCTCCACACCCATGCATACCCAGTCTGGGCCCTGTGTGTTAACATTTACTCTTTTGTAAAACACATGTGAACATGAGGACAGATTTTTCACCTTGATTCTGGTGATGGGGACCTGATGCCCACAGTTGCAGGTCAGAGGGGAAGGTCCCTGCTGAGGACAGACCTCTAGGAGGGTGATGGGTCCAGTCCCTGCACGTTTCTTCTGTTGTTGCTTCCTGATCCTGCCCTGGATCTGCAGTCAGTGTTCAAGGGTCCAGGACTAGTCGACTCTTCTAGGACCTCATGGTCCTGCCTCTTCCCTGGTCTTTCAAAGGACATTTTCTTCCCACAGGTGGAGAAGGAGGGAACTATGCTCAGGCTGCAAGTGAGTGTGAAGAGGTGTGATCCCTGAGACCTCTGGAATAATGTAGATGAGAGCCCATAGGGAGTTCACCTACCCCATAATTCCTCCTTTAGGCAGACTTCCTCCTATGGGCTCTGACAAGATTCTGTTTTTTTTCTGTTTCAGGCAGTGACAGTGCCTAGGGCTCTGATGTCTCTTGAGGCTTCTAAAGGTGAGACTCTGGGAGCCGGATATGGGGGAGGGGTTGGGGCAGAGGGGACACGACAGGGTTATGGGGATTCTTTGTTTTTGGACATTTTGAGCATGTGCTGGGCTGTTCAGCATATCAACACTGACCCAAGAAATCAGCTACTGACCCAAATTTGTTCATGATTACTTTCTTCTATAGCATGAGACAGTTGCCTTTTGTAGGACTGAGTGATACAAGATTTGTTCATCCCCCACTTTGTGACTTCAAGAACCCTTGGCTTCCCTTTCCACGACTGGCATCTGGATGTGTCTGTTCCTGTCAGCCTAATATGAAATTGGAGAGAGAGCAGCCCAGTTCCACCTACCAGACCCTCCTCACACTGACCTGTGTCCCTTTCCTGATCAGCATTCCTGTTCCAGCAGAGGCAGGGCTGATAAGTCTCCATCCCCGTTGTAGCCTCCTGTTGCTCTGAGCTGCAGTGTCTCACCTCCTTGTCGAAAATGAGAGTCTGGATATTAATTCGTTTTTTCAAAGTTTTGCCATGAGGTGTGGTTGATGGGTTAATTAAAGGAGAAGAAAATTCTGAAAATTTAAGAAAGGCGATAAATGAAGACCTGAGAACCTTTCAGAATCCGATGTTTGCTGTGCTGAGTCTGTTGCAGGCAGGACAGGAGAAGACTATGGAGTAGCTGAGCCTAGATGGGGCCTGTGCCCAGGTAGTACTCCGTACTTCATGGGCTTTGACATGGTCACTCCTCGGCTAGGTCATCTTCATTGCTCTGTTGTCCTTGTCCCCTTAATAGAACCTTGTCCCACCAGGACCTGTGATCACAGGGACTCAAACATCGTCTGGGTCTTGTCTGTCTGCAGAGCAGTGGGCAGCAAGGGCTAATGTCACTGTGTTAGCCAGGGCTGAGACCTGGCCCAACTCTCAACTCCCATGGTTTATGTTGTTTATTTTTTGTGTCTTGGTCTTTATGGAAGAGTGTGCTTGTTCTTCTTCTTGTGCATGAGTTTTTTGTTCTTGGTCCCATCCTCCTCTGGGTATCCCCATCTCTGACAGCACTAGTAGTTGTTTTCCTGTCATTGTCCCCACAAGGCCCAGGGTGGCCCCTGCACACAGGAGTCTCTGTGGTATCGAGAAACCAATTTTCAGGCTAGTTCAGCTCTCGTTCTCCTTCTAGGACTGTTCCTGGATTATTATTTCCATTTTCTCTGCAACCTTTTTTAAAAGAACCAGATTCTGGAATCAGCAGAAAGGAGGGATCTGATAGTTTCTCATCTTGATAAGTTCCTGTTATGTTTCCATCCTCTGCTCACCCACCCTCTCTCCCTGCTCTTAGCTCTATAATCCTAGTGCTGGCTCCTTCCAGACTGATGACTATCGAAAGCAGACTCTCATTTACATTCGCAGTTGATTGGAAAATAGGGTCCATAAGCCTAGGATTGTTCTTTTCTGAAAATAGAAATGAAATTGTGTGCTATAGTGGGCGGGGTGGCGTGGAAGGGAGGGAGAGCAGCCCCTGTGAGAAAAGTCCAGGCGGCATTAACGTCAGTGTGAGTGGATGTTGTGCTGCGGCTGCCACAGAACAGCCTTTGGTCTGAGGCTGGATTAATAAAGACACTGTCTTTAGAATAGGAAGGCGCTCTACGCTACAGGATCATTCATTCTACTGATATTTATTGAGTGCAGGCTATGTAACACACTTTTTACATCTGGGAAACATCAGAGAACTAAAAATGCAAAAATCGTCTTGTGGAGCATGTGTTCAGGTGGGGAGAGATAGACTACTGACTGTAAGCATAGAAACAAGCAAAGTATTTACGTTAAAAGGAAGTAAGTGCAGTGGGGAAGGGGACCCAGAGGGTGGGTGTGTGGGGAGGGGGAAGGTGGCTATGGTAACTTGGGTGATCCTTGTGGGCTTCCTTGAGGAGGTGACCTTTGAGGAAAAATTTGAAGGAAATGAAGGAATTAGCCATGAGGATGTCTGGGGAAATTCTTTCCATGCTGGGGGAACATCCAGTGCAGACACACTAGGGCAGGAGGGTGTCTGTGTTCTGGGAGCAGCGAGGAAGGCAGTGTGGCTACAGCAGAGTCACTGAGTGAGGTCAGAGGTACAGCCAGACCATGCAGGCCTTGAGGATGTTGGAAGAGTTTTTGACTTTTCTCTAGGTTAGATGAGTTACAAGACAGTTTTGAGCAAAAGAGAGACATGTTGCAACTTCTCTTTTAAAAGGATCACTCTGGCTGTTGTGCTGAGAAGAGTTGAGAGGAAGAGCAAGGCAATAGGGAAAACTGGGAAATTTGGATAGTATTCCAGCTACAGATGTTGGTTGCTTAGACCTGGGTGTGAGCAGTGCAAATAGTGGGACATGATGGGATTCTTGATACATGTTGAAGATGGACTTTAAAGGACTTCATAATGGATTGAATTTGGGATATGAGAGAGAGGAGTCAAGGAGGACACCAAATATTTTGGACTGTGCAAATAGAAATATGGTGCTGATGTCCACAGAGATGGGGAAGACTCTGGAAGAAGCCTCTTTGAGGAGGGGGCATCACAGTCTGTCTCATTTTCTGAATCTGAGATAGACCTACAAGTGACATTGTCAAAGTGGCAGTTGGATACACTAGTCTGCAGTTAAGGAGAAATGTCTGGGCCGGAGAAGTAGATGTTGGAAAGTGATGCCACATCAATGGTATTTAAAGCCTTGAGAATGGATGAGGTAACAAAGGGAGTGATTAGCTATAGAAGAGAAAGGAAAAAGGACTGAACCCTGGACCCTCCAGTGCTAAATGATCTGATTAGCCCATACACCAAGAGCAGACTGCACAGTTCTAGAAGCACATCCAGAAAGTACGTAGACCAGGGAGTCCCAACCTTTACTATGCACAGAAATCACCTGGAAATCTCATTAAGATTCAGGAAGTCTGGAGAAGAACATGAGATTCTGTATTTATAATAAGGTTGATGCTTTTGCTGCTGGTCTTCAGGTCACACTTTTAGTAGCAAGAACATAGACCAGGAATTCCCACATGGCTGTGCATCAGGTTCTCCTGTATAGCTTAAATAAGGGATTTCTGGACCCTGGGCCCAATACTCTAAGACAGTGGGTCTGGGGAGAGGCTTGGGTATTCTGTAACAAGCCCCACGAACACTCCTTGTGCTCAGCCAGATTTGGAACCACTGATGCCAGTGATCAGAGTGGTGCTCAGGGGGATGGAGGTTCTTAAAACCACATTAAATGTACAATGGAATACAAATTTTTATAATTTTAACATAAAGGAATTTATCTATACAATATTGGGGGCTCATCTCATTTTTATGAAATCGATAGAACCAGGTCCGAGACTACACAGGCAGGAACAGAATCCACAATCCCACCCTCAGTCGGGTCTCATATAGAAACCACGGCCGCTGCTGCTGGGTCAGATGCCACTGCCCACACCACTGACACCCTGATGCTGGACACCGGGCCCTATGACCAGTACGACTCTCACTGCTGCTCCCAGCAACTGGATGTCACTACTGCCATTCACACCACCTTTGCCAAAGTGCATTCCGCACAGTCCTAGCTTCTCTGGCAGCACGTCCTGAGTCAGAGTCTGGCATATGGGCATCTGACTGGTGAAGCCTAAGCCCCATGCCCGTGTCCAACTGCATGAATGTTTGGGAAAGTGAGTTTTCCTCTTTCATGGAAGGAGGTGGTCTTCGCCTCCTATCAAGATTTTAAGTGTGGAATTCTCCTAATGTAGGATGAGTGTTCAGGTGCTGGAGGGTGGGAGGATCGGGGATGGAGAAAGAATGACAAATGACAATTCCTGAAATAGTGTTCTGGGACTAAGACTTGATCTGGTACATTGTAGGTATTTGATGGTGTTGGTCGGATGAATGAGTGACTAATAAATGACATTTTTTCACTTATTCCTTTGACGGTCTGTTATGGGATCCTGCTTTTGTCTACTCTGGTTTGTATACACAAATATGGGGTGTGGTATTGTGGCCTGGTGAAATGATTACCCAAAACATTTCCTGTCTTTGTCTCCTACTAGGATTAAAATATGTACTGACATATTAATTCTTATAGTTCCTTGTACCTGCACTATTTCTGGGGAGACGATCCATAACATTTATCAGTTTTTATGTGATCCCTGCAAAAGTTTTTTAAAAAACCCAAGTTTAGACACTGTGCTACTTAGTCTGGTCCATGAACAGCTGATCACAAACTTTTTAGCAGCACCAGTGATGTGATATAAATGCTCATCTTTTGCTTGGCTGTTAACCAGTCTGGGGCAAGATATGACAGAGGTTTACTTGCTTCTTACTCTCAATTTCTGTCTGTACCTCCTTGTGAGCTGGTAACAAACAGTTCACAGAGCAGTGCTGGTACACAGACCACCTTTGAATAACACTGGTTTAGACAACTTGTATTCCAGCACCTAAGCCCAAACCAAAAAAAAACCAAACCCAGTGCCACTGGGATTTCCACACCTAAACCCATTGTCAGGTAAAAAGCAGGAATCAATCAGTAGTTAATGGGGATTTCTACCACCTTTATGTCACCTTTATGGAAACCCTGGTGTCCTAGTGGTTAAGCACTACGGCTGCTAACCAAAGGTGCCAGCAGTTCGAATCCGCCAGGCACTCCTTGGAAACTCTATGGGGCAGTTCTACTCTGCCCTGTAGGGTTGCTATGGGTCAGAATCGACTCGACAGCACTGGGTTTGGTTTTTGGTTTTTTATGTCAGTTTGTCATACTGTGGCAGCTTGTGTGTAACTGTGATTCTGGAAGCTATGCCACCAGTATTTCACATACCAGCAGTGTCACCCATGGTGGACAGGTTTCAGCAGAGCTTCCAGACTAAGACAGATAAGGAAGAAAGGCCTGGTATCTGCCTCTAAAAATTAGCCAATGAAAACCCCATGGATCACAACAAAACATTGTCTCATTACCAACAATCATGAAGATTGTTCAGGACCAAGCAATGTTTTGTTTTATTAGGCATAGGGTCACCATGAGTTGGAGCACACTCAACAGCAACTAACAACAATAGGGATTCCATTTCCAGTGTATGGTAGGCTAGCTTTTGAGGCTGTCTCTTTCACTGAAAACAACTAAAAATAATAGATAAATTATAAGAAGCATCTAAATGTGTAGAACAAGCAAGAGAATAATCATGTAGGCCAAAATATATATGTGGGCAGGAACCCAGGGAGAATAGTTATGTTTATTCTGAGGGCATTTGCCAACTCTGGGAAATCGTAGCTTTGGATTTCTCAGGCTCACAAGCTGTAGGAGGCAGGAGATGATGCCCAGAGCTTGTCAGTTGGGGCATGTAATAGGAGACACCTCCACCCTAGAAAATCCGGGAAACCAAAGATTCATATCCTTAGAGTAAAAAGAAGTAAACATTCTCAGAGTAAAAATCCAAAAGCCTTACAGGGAACAGTAAGTACTCCAGAGATGGGAATAGTGACTGTTCCCACCAGCCAGAGAGGAAAACTTAATAATTCACTGGGCATTGGGTAAAGTATTCAGGAAAGTCTTTCAGTAGTGGGAATAATTAGCACTGGCCTAAACACAGCTCTGGTTTCACCTGTTGTTAGTGTTGTTAGCTGCCATCAAGTCAGCCCCTGACTCATGGCAACCCCATGCACAAAGGAAGGAAACACTGCCCAGTCCTGCACAATCCCCAGGATCAGTTGTGGATCAGACTGCTGTGATCCATAGGGTTTTAACTGGCTGATTTTCAGAAGTAGATTGCTGGGCCATTTTTCCTAGCGTCTTCTTCTGGAAGCTTAGCTGAAACCTGTTCAGCACCATAGGAACACACAAGCCACTACCGACAGACGGGTGGTGCTGTGCATGAGGTCCACTGGCAGGAAATCAGACTCAGCTCTCCCGCATGGAAAACTAGAATTCTACCACTGAACAGGGAAAACCGTGGTTTCACCTAGGGAATATTAAAATCAAGTCTTAAAAGGATCAGATAGCTTCCAAGTAACTTATCATGTCCCAGAAATATAAGCTCAAGATCATTTAACCCACCCAACCTACTGCCGTCGAGTAGATTCCAACTCATAGCGACCCTAGAGGACACAATCATTTATAGACATAAAAAACAACTAGCACCTAACAAGGCAAAATTGTACTGGGGAGGAAGGAGGTGGGGCTGGGAGAGTAAATGGCGTTGAGGTGGTGCAGTCCCTGTTCAAACTCAGCGCTGACCACTCAGTGGCGCGAGCAGCGGTGCAGGAGGCTGCAGCCCCGAGGCCTAGCTCCGGCCAGGCGGGCGGTCAAGGCAGGGAGGAAAGATGCGGGGATTTCCCTCCCCGCGCCGCCCCCCCGCCGCGCCGCCCCCCCCCCCCCGCCCGCCGCAAGCCTCTGGCTTCCTCTTTACCAAACGCGGAGTGTCTGGTTTCGACGGTGGCTGAACTCCCTTCCTCACCCTTTCTCCCACGCAGGTTCGTGGGCCTTTGGGAGCAGGAGAGGCAGAGGCAGCCCGAGGCCAAAACACCTGCCAGGCGCCAAGGAGAATATGCAACAGGTGTCAAAATGACTCCAGACTTGGGAAGACATAGGAAGAAATGGCAGTTCAAAATTTGCTGAAGTCTTTTCCATCAAACGGACCACCCTTAGCACAAAATGGGGAGAGGCCACATTTAAAGCTAAATTAGGGCAGAAGAGGCCCAATTTCAAACCAGATATCCAAGGAATCCCAAAGAAACCCAAGGTGGAAGAAGAAAATACTGGGGATTCTTTTGGATTTGATAGTGGTGATGAAGAGAAACTAACAGCCTCATTATGGGGAACAGAGAGATGTTTATGAGTTTTAGAAAGTGTAACAGTGTATAATCCAGAAAATCAAAGCTACTTGATAGTATATAAAGATTCACAGCTCATTGTTTCATCAGCTTGATTACTAGCCAAAAAGTTGGTGGTTTGATAAAGAAAATGTTCTATATTTTACTTTGATGAGTAGCGTCTGGGGTCTTAAAAGCTTGTGAGCAGCCATCTAAGATACTCCACTGGTCTCACCCGGTCTGCAGCAAGGGAGAATCAAGAAAACCAAAGACGCAAGAGAAAGATCAGTCCAAAGGACTAATAGACCACAACCACCACAGCCTTCACCAGACTGAGTCTAGATGGTGCCAGGCTTCCCCCACCGACTGCTCTGACAGGGATCACAATAGAGGGTCCTGGACAGGGCTGGAGAAAAATGTAGAACAAAATTCTAACTCACAAAAAAAAAAAAAAAAAAAAAGCCCAGACTTACTGGTCTGACAGAGACTGGAGAATTTCGAGACAGACACACTTTTAGCTTAGTAATGAAGTCACTCCTGAGATTCACTGTTCAGCCAAAGATTAGACAGGCCCGTAAAACAAAATGAGACTAAATGGACACATCACTCTAGGGGCAAGGACAAAAAGGTGGGAGGGGACAGGAAAGCTAGTAATGGGGAACCCGAGGTCAAGAAGGGGAGAGTGTTAACATGTTGTGGGGTTGGCAACCATATTGTCATATAACAATATGTATATTGCTTAATGAGAAGCTAGTTTGCTCTATAAACCTTCATCTGAAGTGCAATAAAAAAAATGTTAGTGGTTCAGATTCACCCAGAGGCACCTAGGAAGACAGGCTTGGTGATCTGCTTCTGACAGGTCATAACCTTGAAAACCCTATGGATCAGTTCTATTCTGCAACATGTGGGGTCTCCATGAGTCATAACTGAATCGACCCAACAGCAACTAACAACACCAACAACATATCTTTTTGGAAGTGGGTTGTCAGGCCTTTGTTCTGAGGCACCTCTGGATGGACTGGAACCTCCAACTTTTTGACTAGCAGCTGAGTACATTAACCATTCCCAAACCCCTGGGTCAGACAACAGGGCCAGAAGTCAGATTTGGGGTCAGCGTTGTAGGACCTTTACATTTAGGGATAGTTGGTGGCAGGGAGCAAGGTCTGAGACAGCAGATCCCTGTCTACTCAAATCCATGAAGAAGAATAAAAGAGGCAGTATGTCAGCGTCCTCGGTTCTCAGGGCTGGGAGAGGAAGGGGCCACCCTCCGGGCTCCAAGAGGATCCACCCTTGGTATTCGGAAGGATGGTGGTGGGATGCCTGGGGTCTGGAGGTCTGGGGAGGTGCAGAAGGACTGCTCTGTCGGGTTCCTGGGAGATGTTGGGCAAACACCTGGGCCGGGTCTCATTGTTGATCTCATTGTAGCCCACTACAATCTCTAGCCTCCATGCCACATCCTGCCCTCAGTCCTCCAGGAACGCCACTTCCATGGCCACCAGCGGAGGCTGGGGGGCGGGCAGCTCCCTGCCCATGAAGGGCCACCTTCCAGGTTGCCAGGGCTGTGGCCTTAGGCAGGTTTGGCTCTAGAAGAAGGGGAATCCCCTTAATCACATTCCCTATACTCATCTCTTTCCCTTTCTTTATGTGTGTGTGTGAATTATACCATACCTTAGGTACAGAAAAAAATGCATAAAACTTAAGTACAATTTACTGATTAGTTATAAAACACACCTGTGTAATTACCATCTGTGAAAAATAGAGACCTCTACAAGCACCCCAGCCAGCAACTCCCTGTGCCTCTCACCTAACAGAACGCATCCCTCCCAGCACAGGTATCCACTAAGCTGACTCCTTCCAGTGCCCCTTTCTTCTCTGGTTCCTTCCCAACCACGACTTTTTGCCTCTATCTCCTTAATGTCCCTATTTCCTCCCTCTCTTTGCTTCTCCAGGAGCCTCCCCATCTTCCTAGGTCAGTGACCCAGCATGCACTCCCTCCCCTGGGTTGGGATTGATTCCTGAGATGAGATGCCTTCATCCCTGGAAGTAGCAGCAAAACAAGTGACAAGGACCTGGGGGTCCAAAATCCTATCCTGACAGGGGAAGTTAGAAGCAAGGTATTTGAGAATGAGCCATGTGATACTGGGTTAGAATTGGACACATCAGTATGAACTCATGATTAACTATCGATATGGGTGAATATATATATATATCCTCACATATATGTAATCATAGATATGTATTGTATGTGGTGAGTATACATGTATTTCCTTGTTCTGTCTGCTAAGGTGGCCTAGAAGCAATGAAATCCCAATAGCAATGAGGAAACCCAGTGCCCATACTTGGTTTCTAATACCATCCTCAAATAAAAGGACCCAAGGCACCTTGGAGAAATAACTGACTCGATGGCACCGGGTTTGGTTTGGTTTTGGTTTAGGGCTGGGGCAGGGAATATACAAGATGAGTCTGGTGTATCTCCAGGAAGTAACAAAGTGCTCAAACAACAAAATCATGGGAATTTGTCAAAGTGACTCAGGAGCCAACTGAAACAACTCCCAAAGGCCAAAGTTGGAACAGCTTGAGCAACAAATAACACAGAATTGGATTATAATCTGAAATATAATACAAATATCCACAAATCCATACTGATATATATATAAATGATTTAATAAATAAATGAATGACGAGAATAGACAAGCCTAAAGAGAGATGGCAACTAAATGTAATGTGGTATCCTGGATGGGATCCTGGAACAGAGAAAGGACACTAGGGAAAAACTAGTTAAATCTGAATGAAGTATGAAGTTTAATAATAATGTATCAACATTGCTTCATTAGCTGTGACAAATGTACAATAGTAATGTAAGATGTTAACAACATATAAATACAAAACTATTCTGTCTGAGTCATCTAGTGTTGCCATAACAGAAATACCACAAGTCGATGGCTTTAACGAAGAGAAATTTATTTCCTCACAGTAAAGTAGACTAAAAGTCCAAATTCAGAGCGTCTGCTCTAGAGGAAGGATTTCTGTCAGCTCTGGAAGGTCCTTATCCTCAATCTTCCCCTGGTTGAGGAGCTTCTCTACTCAGGGACCTGGGGTCCAAAGACTCGCACTGCTCCTGGTACTGCTTTCTTGGTGGTATGAGGTCTCCTGTCTCTCTGCTCACTTTTCTCTTTTATATCTCAGAAGAGATTGCCTCAAGGGACAATCCAATCTTGTAGATTGAGTCCTGCCTCACTAACACAATTGTTGACCATCCCCCTCATTAACATCACAGAGGCGGGATTTAAAACATATAGGAAAACCACACAATACTGGGAATCATGGCCTGGCCAAATTGATACACACATTTTTGGGGGGACATAATTCAATCCATGACATTTTCTAAAATTTATTTTAAAAGATGGTATTCAGAAAAGGAATGGGGAATACAGGCAGTCTTCAGGTTACAAACCTCTGAATTATGTATAATCTGTAATTATGAACCAACACCTGTAAAGCCTATTATAACAAAAATGTGGGGTATTTGGCAACCAGTGTCACAAAACAATTTCTGTATTGTTTAATGAGAAACTAATTTGCTCTGTAAACCTTCACCTAAAGCACAATTTAAAAAAAAAATGCGAGCTATATACGATGGTTTGTAATAACAAATTGGTACTACATTACTATTATTACTGTATTATGTTAAAGATGTTCTAATGTAACTGGAAATGTTTCTTTAATGTTTTTTATGCATAGAAAGGTACACTATTTAATAAAACAAACATTTAACTAACTGACGTTAGATATATCACTGAACTGTTCCTAACTATTCTGACTTACATACAAATTCGACTTAAAGACAGATTTATGAGCAGAATTCATTTGTAATCCGGGGACTACCTGTACAGAATAAACCAGATAGTTATTTCCTTTGTCTGAGTAAATTGTTAGATAAAAATGCATCGCATTATTTCCAAACTGTCTGAACATAACTGTAGTTTCAGGTATTAATTAAAGTGTTAAAGCTTTTAACCATTCTTCCCCCTTTTGATCTCCCACCAGTTCTGCCCATTGGCAATAGGAGCCTAGGGAATTAAATTTATAGCCTCCCTTCCCTGCTTACAGACCAGTATAGAGAAGAGCTGGTGTGAAGCTATGAGATGAGAGAGAAATGATGGGCTCACTAGTTCAGGGTTGAGCATTTGACCCAAATGGAGCTAATTATAGTCCCTTTCCTAGGATTTTGGATTTGGAATAGACACTCTTAAACCGGGTAGAGCCACAGCAGTGCCTTGGAAAGCCTGGAACCATATTTTCGCTGTCACATAGATTGTGAGGCATAGAAAGCCTGTTTGCATCAGGAATATTGAAGTGTCCCCCAAGAGATGGATAAAAATAAGATGGAGAACCAATGAGTCCCAGTGTGTTCTTGAGACCTTATAGGATATCTTAGTATCCTTATACTACATTCCCCCTTTTTTCCTTAGGATAGCTCCAGTGGGATTCTGCCCTTGCAACCAAGAGACCTCTTTATAACCAGTGTGTTGTCATATTATACGGCAGGCAGAATAAAGACTCCCATAAAGTTATCAACATCTTAATCTTGCAACCTTTGGATATATTACATGGCAAAATGGACTTTGATGATGTAATTAAGGTCACATCATAAAATAGAAAGATTATACTGGATTATCTTGGTGGTCCCAATCTAATCACATGATCCTTTAAAAAACTGAGAGCTTTCTGGCTGTAAGCAGAGGAGAGATGTGGCAAAGCAGATGAGGAAGAACAGAAGGTGAAAGAGATTTGAAGCATGAGACTCAACTTGCTGTTGTTGTTTTTGAAAATGAAGGGGCTATGAGCCAAGGAATGCATGTGGCCACTAAAGAGTGAAAATGACTTCTAGCCAACAGCCAACAAGGAAATGAGGCAGTCAGTCCTGTAAGAACACGGAACTGAATTCTGCCAACAGTCTGAATGAGCTTGGAATCAGACTCTTTCCACGAATTTCCCAATGGCAGGCCATCCAGCTGACACCTTGATTCTGGTCTTACGAAACCCAGGGTAGAGAAATTTGCTGAGTCAACCAGGGTTTCTGACTTACAGAACTGTGAGATAATAAATTTGTGTTGTTTTAAGCCACTCTGTGGGCACTTGTTATGGCAGCAATGGAAAATAAATACAAGCAGCGTAGCATCACCTGGAAGCTTATTAAAAATCAAAATTCAATCTACTGAATCTGAATCTATATTTAAGATTACCTAGGTTTTTACGTTTCTCTGCATACACTCATTTTTGAGAATCACTGCTCTGTAATACTTGCCTGCTATGGAAGTAAAAAAGCTGAAAGACAGTTATATTCACATTTGTAGCAAAGAAAGAAAAAATCAGGAACCCTGAAGACCAGATATATATAGATTTATTAGAGGGAATAGGGTTACACATTTGTGGAGCTGGTTGAATAGTCTCCACAAAGCTCCAAAGTCTATAGGCAGGCTGGAAGGGAAGATCATAAGCAGGCTGGAAACTCATAAGCATTAGCTGGAACCTATTGTCCATTCTTGTTGCCTCTGATCTTGGTGACAAGGGTATCCTATAAGAGCTGGGACCCTTCATCTCAGATTTAAATACATGCACCTGGATCAAGAGGCAGACAAACTGAAGGAAGACTCAAGGGGAAAGGAGAGCAATTGTAGGCTGATGCTGCTTCACCTAAGGTCCGGGATTGTTGTTGTTAGCTCCCAGCGAGTAGACTCCCAACTCATGGCAACTCCATGTGTTACAGGGTAGAACTGCTCCATAGGGGTTTTCTGGCTGACATCTTTACAGAAGCAGTTCACGAAGACTTTTTTCCACAGAGTGGCTGGGTAGGTTCAAACCATCAACCTTTAGGTTAGTAGCTCATTGCAAACTGCTTGCACCATCCACGCTCCTCATAAGTTATTCTAGAACATTAAAAACTTAATTCTTTTTATGATGCAAGTAAAATACTGGAGCCTAAACCTTAATAATACAGTTAAAAAAAATTACAGACCAGTATCACTTTTTATTGAGGAAAAATGCACTGAATAAAATAGTAGCAAAATCCATTACCATATTAAAAAACTAACTGCTACTCACAGCAGATCCGACCATGGGGGTGATCACATTATACGCCGACTGCTGAAACACTGAGAATCATGGCCCAGCCAAGATGACACACAATCTTAACCATCACATACACCATGACTAAGGTTTATTCCAGGAATGCAAGGTTGGTTAGACATTAGGAAATCCTTTCAGAGAATACAAAATAATAATGGCGTTAAGGAAAATAACGTGATCTCTACAGACGCTGAAAAAGTCTTTAACTAGATGTAGTACATCTTTTTATATAGTAGCTGTAACACCTACCAAAACAAAAAAATATTAGGGATGTACAGCAGACACAAACCCAGGATCCTGAAATAATCACTGTGAAGTTTTAAAATATGTGGCTACTGTATTTAGTTGAGCTTGGCTGCTAACCAAAAGGTCGGCAGTTCAAATCCACCAGCGGCTCCTTGAAAACCCTCTAGTACAGTTCTGTTCTGTCCTATATGGTTGCTATGACTTGGAATCGACTCGATGGCAAGGTGTTTGGCTTTTTGTTTATATTTAGTGACCCACTATAAAATATATAAGCCTTGTTCTATGCATGGATAGAAATTTGGCTATGTTACTACCTTGCTGAAGGAGAGCTTCTAAAGATTCTTTCCTCTTTAGCTTATAGGTTTTCGAAGTGAAATTAATATGTAACTGAAAGTATTGACCCTCACAATATTATATCACACGTTATCTACAAGGGAAACTACCTCTGTCATTATCTGTCAATAGGCTGTATATATCTTTTTGTTTCTTAAAAAATAATAAAGTTTAAGCTGAAAATAGATACTCTGAAGGACACCTACATGGCTTTGTGTTGGAGGATAGAGAGGTAGTCTCAAATGTTTGGAAGTGGCCAGCAATTCAATGATGTTGGTTGTTTTCACTCTATTGAAACATGGTGTGATTTCTGTGTCCTGGGGTACCCATACATGCCTATCTAGCCTTTAAAGAAAATATTATATATTTACAACAAACAATAAACAACCAGTACTACTGTCTATACTCGTTGAGTGAATTAAAAACATGAGATTAGAGTAGGCGTGGGGGAAACAGCACATCCTGCAACACGTAACTGTCCAGAAGATAGTATCACAAGTCCAGGGATGCAGGTAAACAGCATATTTCAAAAGTCCTGGTTGCTCTGGGAAGGGAAAACGAACTTCTGACTTTTCCTTTTCTTGACCCAAGACATTCAATGAATATTTTTACTGGCTAAAACGGGCAATTTAGAATACTCATTCCCCATACAACTTGTCCATTTACCTTAATGATGTTAATTTTTGTGATGTTGAGGTTGGAGCTCCGTCTATATGACTTCCCACAAGTCTCTCATTTTTAAGTGTCCCTCTAATATGGACTCACTGATGTTTATCAAGGTGCAACCTCTGTCTGAAGACTTTTCCGTGCTCATCATGCTGGCAGGATTTCTCTTTAGTGTGAATTCTCCAATGCTGAATAAAGTTGGTGATTCCATGGAATACTTTCCCACATTTATCTCTCTCCAGTAGATTCCCTGGTATATAGTCGGTCCTGACTTCTCAGTGAAGGCCTTCCTACATTTTTCACACAAGGTCCTATAAGGTTTCTTTGCTGAATGAAGGCATCTTTACGGTCATTACATTTATGAGGTCTCTCTCTTACATGGACTCTCTGATATCAAATAAGGCCACTAAGGCTGAAAGCATTCTCACATTCCTTACACTCATAGTATTCTTCCTTGTGGCGGATCTCCTGTTGAGAAAGGAGGGTCCCATTATATAAAAATAGCCTTTCCACACTTGTTGCTCTCAAACAGATTCTCTTCAGTGTGGACTCCTGATGCTGTGTAATGACCCACTAGTAACTAAAGCGCTTACTACACTTACTGCATTCATTGTTCTGTTCTATAGAGATCCCCCCACGTGATTCAGCATCTTAAGATTTTTTGTGTGTGTTACAGCCAAGTCCTTATTTCAATCTCAGTAACACACATAAAAAAAAAAAAAAAAAAAAGCACAGACAATTCAGATGTCAGTTGTCTCTTCTGCAGACATAATGAGACTTGTGATGAAGAAGAGAGAGAGAAAAATAAAATCTAGTTTTACCTTAAGTATGCAGCCTATATCTCTAAACTGGCATCCCAACTTTGTCAAGTGCCAAGGAGGGCAGGGTTCAGTTTGAATGACAAGAGGAGACAGCTGGGCAGAAAGAGTTTGGAAGAACATGGGAGATATTCTCACAAAATATGACAAGCAAAGAATCAGTAAGGAGTAATCCAAAGGTTAAGAAGTCAGTTTGAATCCAGAGCTGAGAAACAGGGAGTATCATGAAACCAAGACAGAGTTTAATATGCTAAGGATAGTTAAAAGGACCACTTACACTTAGTCTACTGCTGTAGACATAGGAAATGCTCAATAAATGTTTGTTGAGTGGATCATTAAACCAGGGGATATTCTTAAAGTTAACTTGAAGCGGTAGCTAGACTGGTTTCAAAATACATACTAATTTTATATGGGGGAATCAGTAAAGTGAAAAATTATGGGGGGGGGGTGGGGAAATAACTTTTCCAGGTAATGTTCAGGACTAAAAAATAAGCACGCAACATTTTGAAGCTAAGGGAGTTGAACAGGCTGAGGAAAAAATGTTACAAATATGGCTGAACATTTCTCCTCAGGAATCAGGTAGATAACAAGGAGGTAGGCAGGGGTGAAGTTTCAAGGAAGCGGACACTACTAATAAGCGTTCTTCAGAGTTTCCCTTGAGAGGCTCCTGTCTTCTGCCATTCTCTCCAGAGATCCTTTCTCATCAGCTTTCTGTTTTAAAAGGCAATAATGCTGAGAGTTACCCTGAGACAGGGTCTGAACAGGTTGAACCTGAAACCTTTGTGATTCCAGGGTACTATTCTGCCATAAGCAGAATAGCCTGGGACCTAAGGCAATGGGATAAAGTTGGTCTCAGAAAACCAAACTTAAAGCTAAACTCTTAGTAAAAATGCCCCCCCACACAAAAGTCTCCCAATATAGAAAGAGAAGGTTCCAGAAGTGTACATAAATAGCAGGGGGAATTAAAGCCTATGAGGGAAATGCTGGGTGACGGCTCCAGACACATCTGGTGGATTCTAAAGTTCAGTTTTGCTGTTTTCTGGGCTATTCCCAAAGCCTTTCAGTAGCAAAGCCTAAGTGATGATCCCAACCCTTCCCACCTGATGGCTTGTCCTTCGAGCTGTTTCTTCAATGTCTCCAGCATAATCTCTCCACATTCTGGATGGCATTATCCTACCCAGGTCTGCAGGCCCCTAATCAGGGTCAGGACCTGCTCCAACACCTGTTTCTGGGTATGTATTTTTGGTCTCAGCAACCCCTGAGCCAGCTGAGAGCTGCATGGGCTCCATCCATCTATCTCCAGGTGGTAACAACATTGGTCGAAATATTTGTGTTTTCTTTGCCAGCATCATTCTTGGTCCAGGCACAGTCCTCTTCCCCTAATGTCATTATTAGAGACCCTTCCTGCAAGAGGACTGCCATTCTGGAATTACAGAGCTCAGGAGAAGGTTCACTCCAGCTTGGGGTCCACACTGACTTTTCAGTAGTATTTCCTCATAGCTAGTCTTCTTCCTGAGGCATAAAACAATACTGTTAACAGAAACTTTAAATTTTGCTTAGCTTTTCTACCCAAGAACTCACTTACCTAGACAGTGCACAGAATGAAGGAACTGTGTCAGGAAGCTAAATAAGTTAAGAGAGAAAGTGGGAGTGGCTTACCAAAGTCGCTTTTACTTCTTGAATGTGCATTGGTTCCCAAGGCAAGAAAGTAAAGGCAGATCTGGGTAGGAGCTTTTATCCAAGGCTGGATGGACAAAGCAGTAGGGAAACTTTCAGCCTGGTTACAGGTAACTTCTGGCCCGGGGCTGGGGCATCTTGAGCCCAAACCATTTGAGAGCACGAAGCGTAGTAATCAAAACCATAGCAAACAATTATAAAGCACTTAACAGGTACAAAGCACTGTTCTAAGCACTTTACGTATACTGTAAAACCAGTGAAAGCCAGAACCTGTGTAAGGCGGAAGCCTCCAGAAAAGAAAACTCCAATATTTTCCACTAAACTGAGCAACAGAAATGTGGTAAGACCGCACCCTGTCAAAGGCAGAAAACTTGCAAAACCTGGAAAAACAAGGTGGTTCTGTGGAGTTCCAGCTTTCACAGTTTTCACTGTATTACAGAACTCATTTAATCCATATTATTGCTCAGTGAGGTAGGTACTATTATTACCACCACTTTATATACGAGGACACCAAGGCAAAAGTTTACCTTCCTCGCCCAAAGTCACTCAGCTAGTAGTGGCGAAGCTGAGATTCGAATCCAGCAAATCTGTCTCAGGAAGACATGCTCCTAAACTCTACCTCAGGAATCCATAAGGAGCCTGACAATTTCCAGAATCTACAGGAAGCTATTTTTTTTATTTTTTATTTTACAGGAAGCTATAAAGAATCCCTAAATTGCTTCTTCATTCTTTATCGGGGATGAAATGGGGAGATACCTACTCCTAAATCCTTCATTGATGTGGGCAGAACTGAGGCACTAGATCAAGGTGTAGGGCATGCATAGCTAGCTGGGAGAGGAATAATGAAGATCTAACCAGAAGTCAGAGGTTCCTAATGGTCTCCACTTAGGAATTCTTCTCAGGACACCCAAGACCAGGCCATTTGGGCTTAGGAAGATGATGGCAAACAAACATATCCCCCAAAGATCACCTTGAACTCTGGTAGGTGAAAGTTCTGGGTGTCTTGACTGATGAATTTTCAGACCCAGAATCCTTCTTCTTGAATGTGTGAAGAGAATCAGCTGTTTCCATGAAATCATGGGAAAACTGCTGGCTCTCAATGATGATCTTACAATGTAAACTAGGGAGCTAATCAACTGAGAAGTGAAAAAATGCTCATCATAGTTGGCTTTGTAAAATTCAAATTATATATATGCATATATATAATAGAAATTGTATATACAACATACATAATACTATCAATATACATATCTATACATATAGATAAACATATTAAAATATTATGTATGTATAGAGATAATGTGTGCAAACTCCTTATAGATTATACCCACAAACATTTGGAACTAGAGAGGAACCAAAGAAATTCATTTAAAATGATGAACTGCAGGAGTGGCTGTGCTATGAGAACTTTTCAGTGTGGACAGATATAAGTTGAGAAGGGATACAATAAGGTTACCAAATAACTATCCCTAAGTTGAACAAGGACTCACTGTTCAGATAAATTCCGGCCTTGTGAAGTCAGGAGGGGCACCATTTGAGCCATAAAAGAGGCAAATCTTAAGCAAATTAAACCACTATTTTACATAATATATAGTTATGTTTTGTTTTTAACCCAAGAAGTGGTACTGGCTGCAAATGTAAAATCACTTTTAAAAACTCGTTGAAGATATATAATGGGTTATTAACACTTGGGGACATATCTCTAAATCGTTGACTTGTATTAGAAAAGTCAAATATCTATGACAGCCAAAATAATGCAGAGAGTGGATTGTCATTCTAAGACTGGAGGATGATCCTTTCATATAAAGAGCCCATTTTTAAAGTAAAATGTCTGCTGAGGACACCCTCATTGTGCAGAGAACAAGAATTAGGGCTGATGTTTACAATGGCTAATCCTCATTCAAGATTTGGTAGGCAGAGAGGGTGATGATACCTTTGGTATTTTGACCCCAGAGCTTTGGGGTTTCTAAAATATTTTCGAGAATAGTGATAGGAGTTGAAAACTTTCTACAGGTAAGTACTCAAGACACTAAATACCACTGCAACACATAGTTTGTTCAATTGGAATAAATAATTAGAGGAAGTGTGTTACAGATGTTAAAAGCATGGACTCTGGAATCAGGCTGTTTGGCTTGAAATCTTGGCTCTACCACATACTTGTGACCTTGAGGAGCTTTAATTCATTGATTTCAGTTTCTCTAGCTGAAAATGAAATAATTTAAGGAAAATAAATTAAGTAAAGCATTTAGTTATGTCTGGCCCTTCGTAAGCAGTTAATAAATATATTATTAACAAATCCTTCACCATTCCAAAAGATGACCAATAGTGGTGGCTTTGTTCTTACTGTAACAACAATCAATAATCTACTGGCTATTAACAAAAGAGGATACTTCTGTACCAAGTACAGGAGTGCAGAGCTTTTCAAGTTTTTCTATCTGTGCTCTCCACATCTGTTCTACCCCACAGTTCAGATCTCTGCTCTATCCCATTCTCTTTCTCCATCAGCTTTATCTCACATCACAAATTTCAGCAACTTTTTAATTCAATTTTTTGGGGGCCCATCTTTCATTAGTCCCTTTCTACTGCACGCTCTGGAACCTGTTTTCATCCAAAGCCTGTGTTTAAGCTCACTTCACTTTTCACTGCTTTTAAAAACTTGGGTCTCCCCCAACTTCATCAGGTGCTTTTTGCCTTAAAAACCCAGTGTCTTGTTTAACCTGAATCAATTAGAAAACAGAAGCCAGTCAACCTTATTCTCATTCTTAATGCTATTTTTGAGCTGCTGCTTTATGATTCATCATTTGAATGTTACACCGGTATGACTTCTCCTCACTTATTATATTGTTATTCGACATTTTGCATTTATGGCTATAGTAAAAAATCTACTAGATGACTACTTTGTGCATTAACGATGTACATCTGGCAGTAACAGATGCCAAGGTGCGAGGCTAAAGTTATGTTTTGATGGTTAAGGTTGTCAGCTTGGCTGCGCCATGATTCTTAGTGGTTTGGCAGTTACGTAATGATGAAGTCATCATCCATTTTCACACACTAATCTGCATAATAACCTGGTCTTTGGAACCTAACCATATTGATAAGTGAGGTTTACTCCCATCTGGCTGCTGTGTTAATATTGACTGCCGTTACTTCTACATTAAACCTGCTTCACTTTCATACTCTCTTTCCATTCAGCCTCCTGTCATCACTGATGATTTCAAAATTCATGTAGATAAGCTGCTTCAAAGGTCCCAGATTCCTAGATCCTGTCATAGCACGTCTTTTATCCATAAAGGCTTACACTTGACTTCATTGCAAGGCATTCCTCTGTTCACTACACTCCCCAATGTAGCACTCTTATCCCATATCGAACATCTATCATGTCCTCTACTTGCCCCTCTGGGCCTTCAGTTTTTCTGTCCCCAATGTAGCCCCAATTAATAACTTTACTTCACTATATGTTGTTGTTGCGTGCTGTCAATTCCAACTCCTACTCACCCTACATAAGTAATCCTTATTCTGGGTAACTAGTTTGATCTTTTTTGATGTCTACCTGAAAATTCCATGCCCCTCTACCTTTTTTTGGTATTGCAACTGTATTTAAGCACAAGAAACACCCAGAATAAAATCCCCACATTTTAACAAGTTATGAATCATATCCTTATATATAATAGGCATATTTCATTGTTCTGGGTCTTTGTTTTATGGTCCTTTTGTAATATTAGGTATTAAGAGAATTAGATTAGGTAGGCAGATGGAGGTACATGTATGTGTTGAGAGAATATGTTAAGCAGAAGATGAACTGGAGAGACTCCAAGTCAAGACATGCAAAGGAACAGAAAGCAAGGTTAAGATAAGGTTTGCATTCCAGTGAGCAATCAGATTAAAAGGGGAGACTCTGAGGTTACTATGAAGAGTAATTTTAGTTTGGGTAACAGGTTTGAGAAATCTGATAAGCCGGGGAGTATGGACAGCATCGATTTGGTAAGGTGGACATTCTCACGAAGGGTCTCGTCACTAAGTAAAGTCCCCTTCAATAAGAATTTGCATGAGAGTAAGCAGTGGGAGTAGGACAAGTAGGGAACAAGCCTCACATAGATGTAGCTACAGAGCTTTAGGCTCTCTTTAGGATTATTATGGATTGAATTATGTCCTCCAAAAATACGTGCTGTAAATCCTAACCTCTATGTCTGTGGTTATCTCATTTGGGAATGGGTTGTCTTTGTTATGTTAATGAGACAGTATTAGTGTAGGGTGTATCTTGAGTCAATCTCTTTTGAGATATAAAAGAGATTAAACAAGTAAGTAGAAGCAAAGATGGGGGAAGAGAGATGTCCAGCCACATTGAAGATCTCCCAGGAGCAGAAGCCCACAGAGATAAGGACCTTCTTCCAGAGCTCAGAAAGAAAGCCTTCCCCTAGAGCCAGTACCCTGAATTCGGACTTCTAGCCTCCTAAACTGTGGGAAAAATAAATAGCCATCTATTTATGGTAGTACTGTTATAGCAGTATTAGATAACTAAGACAGGGATCCTTGTTTTCTCCAGGTAAAAGACTAGTTTTTAATCCCAGCTGCCTCAGTGCCTTATGTGTGCAACCCCAATGTTGGTCTTATGATAAAGTCTAAATAAGCAGTTCTCAATTTATAAATGAGTTATTTTTCAATTGTTCATCTGCTTTTCCACGCTATCAACTCAGTGTTTTTCCATATAGAAACAGTCATACCAATTTCAACTCCAAAAGCCAATTTGATACATAAACCAAAAAAAAAATCCACTGTCATCAAGTTGATTTCAAGTAAACTGTCCCATAGGATTTCCAAGGTGGTAAATCTTTATGGATGCAGACTGCCACATCTTTCTTCTGCAGAGCAGCTCGTGGGATTGAACTGCTGACCTTTCGGTTAGTAGCTAAGTGCTTTAACCACTATGCCACCAGGGCTCTGAAATTTGACACACAGTATGTCTAAATTATAAAGCTAATAATATTATCATTTATATGGGAAAATATGTTCATACTTACTAATTAGAAAGTTGGGAACTAATCTATTCCTATAGCACTAGAGACTCTTAGTTCTAAGCCAGTGATGACATTCTGATGTTCTGTATGGAGGTTATGGATAGAGGGGTAACAGACAGAGATACTTGGGAAATACGGTACAGTATGTCACAAAGGTGGGAAAAAGATGGAATAAAGATGCAGGGCTGGATAAAAAGGTAGTTATGAATGGGACTTATATAGCAGAATGGAAATCACCCTTTTTTTCTTTCTCCCCATCCCCTTTTGTCACTGTCTCACCACTTCAAACCCACTGATCAGAAAGAGGTGAGGGAAAAGGGGCTGGAGTTGGGTGGAAGCAGGGTTGAGGAGGTAGTCCCAGAAATTGAGGAGTTTGCTGTGGCAAGATAGAATGGGAAGGAAATAAGAGAACATCTCAGAAGGGATTAGGAATGATTTCTGTAAATAAGAGATACACAAACCATGTGTACTTCTATGTGGCTTGCCTATTAAACACTGAAATAACCATCATCCAAAGAGGAAATTTTTACTCAGTAATACAGGAAAAGTCGATCAGTTGTTGGTTAACTTGTTTTTCAGAAGCTCCAAGGGGTAGAATCATTAACCTCTGGGATATTTTACATACTCCAGAAGGTATGTGAACCAAAAATTTAAAGCAGTCCTCAATAGCAGTTATTAGAAAATTCAGAACACAATGATAACTATAAGGAAAGAGTTGAGGAACAAAGGTAGGGTAAGAGTATAACTGTTAAGACCACCAGCATTCCTCCAACTAAATAAACAAGGCCTGCACTGAGAAGACCTTTGAGAATCCTGGAATGTAGGTCAGTCTGTTTTTGGAAACACTTAAACCTGAGTAGGTCAAAAGACCATCTTGAGGCCCTAGTTTTCAGGCATGACGCTTATCTAATTCCCTGCTTCATTCTAAAAAGATGGTAGCACATGTCCCCCGGTAGGGCTTTCCTTGTGCTAAGATCTGTAGTGGTTCCTTGTTTACAGGACTGTGCTCAGGCTTCCTTCACAGACAACAGCGAAAGCAGCTGTGATTCAATGCAATGTTTCTCAAATTTCAGAGTACATCAGGTGACTGTGGAGTTATGAAAATGAAGATTCTTACACATACCTTCCACTCACACCTATCGAAGCAGAGTGTCTGTGAGTGAGACTCAGGCATTTTACACAAGCTCCACAGATGATGTGGATGGTCATTAAAGTTAGGGAATCACTGGTTTAATGGACAGGACTTGAAGTTAAAACCAAAAAACAAACCCACTGCCGTCGAGTTGATTCCGACTAATAGCGACCCTACAGGACAGAGTAGAACTGTCCCACAGAGTTTCCAAGGAGCACCTGGTGGACTTGAACTGCCAACCTTTTGGTTAGGAGCCATAGCTCTTAACCACTACGCCACCAGGGTTTCCAAGACTTGAAGTTAGAGACTTCCATTTCAGTTGCTGGTCTCTTCCTTTGTGTGATAGCTATAAAGCCATGTCACCATCTCCATGAGTATCTTCATTTGTCAGTGAAGAATAATTTCAAGTTACAGAGGCATTTTAGGAATTAAATGAGCAAAATACTTTATAACTGTCAAAGCTCTTTACAGTATTGAAGGAAATTATTGACCTCCCACAGTCTGTCCTCAAGCTATGTTTCCAACTTTAATGGTATCAATTTCCCAATTTGCAATCTCTACTTTAGGTAGATTAATCTTGTCACTGATGCTTCCAAACCACATTGCACTTTTGCCACTGGTTATATTTCATCCTAATGTTTTCTCCCTTTTGCCTTCCAAATCTGCCCATTAAACTCTTTTCTTTAATACAATCTTTCCTGACTACCCTGGGCAAAATTGGTGTCTGTCCTGTAGAATGTATAGCACTTACTGCCCATCAAGTGCCCTTTAATCCTATACTACTTTGAGTATCACCTGTATTGTCCTTTATTCTCATTTAACTAAATATGTGGAGCTTATGTATTTTAAACTAGGTTGCAAACTGTGTCAGAAAAGGAATCTGGTGTTATGCTTCTGGTTCCCCACAGCACTAATAAAATGAGCAGCATGTAGTGGTTCTTTATGAAATATCTGAGGTTTCCTTATAGCAAAAATGACTGATGTTTTGCTCCAAATCATTACAAGGCTAGTATTTTCTCTCCAGCCTGCCCTGTGTGAGACAGCTTCCCTGCAATCATCACACAGGAACAGATTTCTCTCCTTTGTGGATAGCCTGATGTTGAATAAGAGTTGAGTTCTGCCTGAAGGATTTCCCACACTCTTTACATTTACACGGACCACCCCTACTATGGATTCTCTGGTGTTTACTAAGATCTGACCTCTGTCTGAAGACTTTGCCACAGTCTTCACATTGGTATGGTTTCTCCCCGGTGTGGATTCTCTGATGCTGAATGAGGCTGGTGATTCCTTGGAAGGCATTCCCACACTCATAACACTTGTAAGGCCTCTTTCCAGTGTGGATTCTCTGGTGTTCAGTGAGGACTGATCTTTGAGCGAAAGACTTCCCACACTTAACACATTTATAGGGTCTCTCTCCAGTGTGAATTTGTGGATGTTCTATAAGGCTTGTCCTCCGAATAAAGGCTTTCCCACATACGTCACATTTGTAGGGTTTCTCCCCAGTGTGGATTCTCTGATGCTGAATAAGGCCACTCTGGCTGAAGGATTTCCCACATTCCTTACACTGACAGCATTTTTCCTTATGGTGGACCTCCTGATGGGAAACAAGAGATGAGTTATAAACAAAGGCTTTCCCACACTCACTGCACTCATAGGGTTTTGCCCCCGTGTGAACTCCTTGATGCTGAATAAGTACTGAACGCCGACTAAAACTTTTATTACAATGAGTACACTGATAAGGTTTGTCTCTTGTGTGGATCTTGAGATGGTGAAAGAGGCCTGCTTTCTGGCTAAAGGCTTTGCCACACTCATTACAGTGGTAGTGTTTCTCTCCTGTGTGAAGTCTCTGATGTTGATTAAGAGCTGACCAACGGCCAAAAACTTTGCCACACTCATTACATTTATACGGTTTCTCTCCAGTATGTATTATTTTGTGCCGAACAAGCACAGTTCTGCCACGAAAAGTTTTTCCACATTCTTCACATTTGTAGGGTCTGTCTCCAGTATGGATCCTCTGATGTTCTATGAGGCGTGAGTGCTCACTGAAGGCTTTTCCACAACTGTCACACTCATAACGTTTTTCTCCTGGACAGATTCTCTGTTGTTCAGTAAGATCTGAGTTCTCAGTCAAATTTACTCCATTCTCATCACATGTGGGCTGTTTATCTTCCTGCGAGTATCCAGAAGGATTTTCTAGTTTTTCTTCAGGTTCATGGGTTTCCCCGAACCCAGCAGCCATCTCACTTTCAAATCTGTTTGATATATCCCCATACGGTTCCACTTCTTCAGAAACTTCATGCTTTAGAATTAAATTCCTGTACTCATTTTCAGTCTCAACATCTGAAACTACAAAGGAATCACAAATGTTACCCAGCTGCCTGTGACAGCAAACAGCAGCCTCATTAGAGAACGATGAAAATTTTCAAATGAAAAACATAAAGTAATAACCTAGACTTTCTGTATGACTATAAAAGTGGACCTAATATATACAGTACTCCAACAATCGTTAAGGAATAGATCAACAACCCAAGAGAAAGTGGGCAAAGGAAAAATTGACAGTTTCCAGGAAAGGAAATACAAAAGCTCTTAAACATCAGATGCTCCATGTCACCACAAGGGAAAATTTAAACAATACTGAGATATAATTTTTCACCATTGGATTTGCATAATTAATTTGATATTACATTGTATATATAAAATGGATATAGTTGGTAGGAATATACATTATAAATCTCTATGGGGGTAATTTGACAATATCTATCAAATTACAAACGTATACATTCTTTGACCTAATAATTCCACTATAGGAATTTATGCTACAGATATACTCACATACATGGTTATTCACAGAAGTACTATTTATAATAGGAAAACACTTTAGACAAATGTCACTGCAGGGGACTGGCTAAGGTAATTGTGTTGTACATCCAAACACTTTAATACTAAGAAAGCTGTTAAAAATAAAATGTGCTACCAGACTGAGCCCAGCACAACTAGATGGTGTCCGGCTACTGCCACTGACTGTCCTGACAAGGATCAAAATAGAGGGTCTCAGGCAGTGCTGGAGAAAAATGTAGAACAAAATTCAAACACACAAAAAGACCAAACTTACTGGTATGACAGAGACTGGAGAAACCCTGAGAGTATACCCCCCTAATACCCTTTTAACTCAGTACTGAAGTTACTCCTGAGGGTCACCCTTCAGCCAAAGACTGGACAGGCCCATAAAACAAACAATAGTACATGTAACTCAACCACTAAATGGGCATACCAGCGCAAAGGCAAGGATGAGGAGGCAGGAGAGGACAGGAAAGCTGGATGAATGGAAATGGGGAACCCAGGGTCAAGAAGGGGAGAGTGTTGACATGTCATGGGGTTGACAACTAATGTCACAAAACAATATGTGTATTGTTTAATGAGAAGCTAATTTGCTCTGTAAACCTTCATTTAAAACACAATTTAAGGAGGTGGGGCCAAGATGGCGGAATAGACAGACGCTCCTGGTGAGTCCTCTTAGAATAAAGACCTGAAAAAACAAGTGAAACGGATATATTTATGACAAGCTAGGAGCCCTGGACATCAAAGGCAAGGTTAGAAAACGAACTGAGGGGCAGAAAGAGGAACAGATGGTTCAGAAGCAGAGAGGAGTTACGGGACCTGAATCGCTGGGAGCCCTCAGGCACCATTCCTGGGAGGGGCTGCAGCAGGCTGATACTAGCGTTCGGCTGCAGCTTCCTCAGGGAGAAGCAGCCAGCCACACAGCCTACTCACACCTCTGGAACCAGAAAAGAATGGCACTCTCAGCAAAAGCTAAGTAAAAAAAAAAAAAAAAAGTACCTGTGTATATTTTAGTGCACCCCCCACCCCCAAGCCAGCTTCAGCAGCTCTTGATTTCCCCAGGCCTGAGATAGGCCCTGTTGAGTGCCTAGAGTCATCCTCCAGGCCCTGGAGAAGGAATAAATTCGTAATTGGGGGAAAAGAAAATTTGCCAGGTCTACTAACCTGGGGAGCTTAGGACAGAAGCGGCTCCTGTCCAGGCATAAACAGTCCATGGACTTTCAGTACCTTTACTTCTGCATGGACTTCTGTGGGCCTATTTCAGGAGAATAGGCCATTGTTGGTAGACTATAACCGTTTCACCTGTGCAGTGGAGAGGTGGCTGTTTGATGTGTGACACTGTTTTGCCTATTAAACAGGGTCCTCACCTACCTACATCAGGGGCCTAAGGACTGGTGGCTCTACTCAGGTCACCCAGCCACCTGCGACAGGGGTCCAAGGATAACTGGTACCTCCCAGTCCTTACAACCAGAAACATTGGGTGCCCATGGTCCGTCTGCAGAACACGCTTTCCTCAGAGACACTTGGGGGGCGATTCTCAGCCCCCTGCCTTGTTCAGAGTGTGACCCCCTGCTGCAACCAGATACCAGTACCTACACGAAACACCCCTGCTCTCTAAGGCTGTAGGAGAGAGCCTGTACTGCATACTTGACGATCAGCTACCTGGACACCTGAGCTGAATTCATACAAGAAAAGTGAATGGACTCCTAGACTGATATACCTGATAATAGCTCTAGGCACCTGGGGACAGGATGTCAGAGCTCCAAAGGTGAAAATAATCAAGCTAGCTCACTCAAGCAACCCATTCGGACATATCAAAACAAAACAGAAGTTATGATATAATAAGCAACATAAAATAAACTAATACAGCAACTTATAGATGGTTCAGAGACAACAGTCAATATCAACTCACAGAAAGAAACAGATCATGATTGCCTCAACAAGCACTCAGAACAAGGAATCAAGGGATCTTCTAGATGAAACTGCCTTCCTGGAATTACCAGAGGCAGAATACAAAGGATTAATATACAGAACCCTTCAAGACATCAGGAAAGAAATCAGGCAATATGCAGAACAAGCCAAGGAACACATAGATAAAGCACTTGAAGAAATTAGAAAGGTTATTCAGGAACATAATGGAAAATTTAATAAGATGGAAACATCCATAGACAGACAGCAATCAGAATTCAGAAGATTAACAATAAAATTACAGACGTAGACAACTCAACAGAAAGTCAGAGGAGCAGAACTGAGCAAGTGGAAGGTGGAATTTCTGAAGATAAAGCACTTGGCACCAATATATTTGAAGAAAAATCAGATAGAAGAATTTAAAAAGATGAAGAAACCTTAAAAACCATGTGGGACTCTATCAAGAGAAATAACTGACGAGTGACTGAAGTACCAGAACAGGGAGGGATAACGGAAAATACAGAGAGAATTCTTGAAGATTTATTGGCAGAAAACTTCCCTGAAATTATGAAGGATGAGAAGATATCTATCCAAGATGCTCCTCGAACTCCACATAAGGTAGATTTTAAGAGAAAGTCACCAAGACATATTATAATCAAACTTACCAAAACCAAACACAGAGAATTTTAAGAGCAGATAGGGATAAACGAAAAGTAACCTAAAAAGGACAATCAATAAGAATAAGCTCGGACTACTCAGCAGAAAAAAACTCAGCAGAAACCACGCAGGCAGGAAGGCAATGGGATGACTTATACGCAACATTGAAGGAAAAAAATTGCCAGCCAAGAAACATCGAGCAAAACTGTCTCTCAAATATGAAGGTGAAATTAGGACATTTCCAGATAAACAGTAGTTTAGGGAATTCGTAAAAACCAAACCAAAACTAAAAGAAATACTAAAGAGAGTTCTTCGGTTAGAAACTCAATAATATCAGGTATCAACCCAAGACTAGAACACTGCGCAGAGCAATCAGATGTTGACCCAGACAGGGAAATCACAAAAATAAATCAAGATTAAAAAAACACTCAGAACAGGGAAACAGCAATGTTATTATGTAAAAGAAGACAACATTAAAACAATAAAGAGGGACTAAGAAATATAGTCATAGATCTTTCATATGGAGAGGAAGACAAGGCGATACAAAGAAATAAAAGTTAGGTTTCAATTTAGAAAAACAGGGGTAAATAATAAGGTAACCACAAAGGCACAAACTATCCTACACATCAAAATAAAATACAAGAAAAAACTAGAGACTCAGCAGAAACAAAATCAACAACAACAAATATGAGGAAAAGACAATATATAAAGATAATCTACTCAGCACAAAAAATTAAGAGGGGAAAAGAAACTGTCAACAACGCACAAAAAAAGACATCAAAATGATAGCACTAAATTCATACCTATCCATAATTACACTGAACGGAAATGAACTAAATGCACCAAGAAAGAGACAGAGTGGCAGAATGATTAAAAAATACCATCTGTCTATATGCTGCCTATAAGAGACACACCTTAAACTTGAGAGACACAAAGAAACTAAAACTCAAATGGTGGAAAAAAAATATATCAAGCAAACAACAATCAAAAAAGAGCAGGAGTGGTAGTATTAGTTTCTGAAAAAATAGACTTTAAAGTTAAATCCATCATAAAGGATAAGGAAGAATGCTATATAATGATTAAAGGCACAATATACCAGAAGGATATAACCATATTAAATATTTATGCACCCAGTGACAGGGCTGCAAGATACATAAGACAAACTCTATCAGCATTGAAAAGTGAGCTAGACAGCTCCACAATAATAGTAGGAGACTTCAACACACCACTTTCTGTGAAGGACAGGACATCCAGAAAGAAGCTCAGTAAAGACACAGAAGATCTAAATGCCACAACCAACTTGACCTCATAGACATGTACAGAACACTCCACCCAACAGCAGCCAAGTATACTTTCTTTTGTAGTGCACATGGAACATTCTCTAGAATAGACCACATATTTGGTCATAAAGCAAGCCTTAGCAGAATCCAAAACATTAAATATTACAAAACATCTTCTCTGACCATAAGGCCATAAAAGTGGAAATCAATAACAGAAAAAGCAGGGAAAAGAAACCAAACACTTGGAAACTGAACAATACCCTGCTGAAAAAAGACTGGATTAGAGAAGACACAAAGGATGGAATAAAGAAATTCATAGAATCCAATGAGAATGAAAACACTTCCTATCACAATCTTTGGGACACAGCGAAAGCAGCGCTCAGGGGTCAATTTGTAAAAATAAAAGCACATATACAAAAAGAAGAAAGGGCCAAAATCAAAGAATTATCCCTACAACTTGAACAAATAGAAAGAGAGCAACAAAAACCCTCAGGCACCAGAAGAAAACAAATTAAAAAAATTAGAGCAGAACTAAATGAAATAGAAAACAGAAAAACAATTGAAAAGAATTAATAAGACAAAAAGCTGGCTCTTTGGAAAAAAACAACAAAGGTGATAAACTATTGGGCAAGCTGACAAAAGAAAAACAGGAGAGGAAGCAAATAACCCAAATAAGAAATGAGATGGGTGATATGACAACAGATCCAACTGAAATTAAAAGAATCTTATCAGATTACTATGAAAAATTGTACCCTAACACTTTTGAAAACCTAGAAGAAATGGATGAACTCCTAGAAACACACTACCTACCTAAACTAACACAAACAGAAGTAGAACAACTAAATAGACCCATAACAAAAGAATAGATTGAAAAGGTAATCAAAAAACTCCCCCCCAAAGAGCCCTGGTCCGGATGGCTTCTCTGCAGAGTTCTACCAAGTTTTCAGAGAAGAATTAACACCACTACTACTAAAGGTATTCCAGAGCACAGAAAAGGACGGAATACTAACTCATTCTATGAAGCCACCATATCCCTGATACCAAAACCAGGTAAAAAAAAAAAAAAAAAAGACACCACAAAAAAAGAAAATTACAGACCTATTTATCCCTCATGAATTTAGATGCAAAAATCCTCAACAAAATTCTAGCCAATAGAATTCAACAACATATCAAAAAAATAATTCACCATGACCAAGTGGGATTCATACCAGGTATGCAGGGATGGTTTAACACTAGAAAAACAATTAATGTAATCAATCTGTAAATAAAACAAAAGACAAGAATCACATCATTTTATCAATTGATGCAGAAAAGGCATTTGACAAAGTTCAACACCCATTCCTGATAAAAACTCTCAGCAAAATAGGAATAGAAGCAAAATCCCTCAAGATAATAAAGTGCATTTATACAAAGCCAATAGCCAACATCACCCTAAATGGAGAGAGCCTCAAAGCATTCCCCTTGAGATCAGGAACCAGACAAGCATGCCCTTTATTACCACTTTTATTCAACATTGTGCTGGAGGTCCTAGCCAGAGCAATTCAGCTACATAAATAAAGGGCATCCAGGCTGGCAAGGAAAAAGTAAAAGTATCTCTATTTGCATATGACATAATCTTATACACAGAAAACCCTAAGGAATCCTCAAGAAAACTACTGAAACTAATAGAAGAGTTCACCAGAGTATCAGGATATACAATAAATATACAAATAGATTCCTCTACACCAACAAATAGAACACCGAAGACGAAATCACCTAATCAATACCATTTACAGTAGCCCACAAGAAGATAAAATATTTAGGAATAAATCTTACCAGAGATGTAAAAGGCTTATACAAAGAAAACTACAAAACACTTCTGCAAGACACCAAAAGAGACTTACATAAGCGGAAAAACATACCTTGCTCATGCATAGGAAGACTTAACATTGTAAAAATGTCTATTCTACCAAAAGTGATCTATAGATACAATGCAATTCTGATCCAAATTCCAACAACATTTTTTAATGAGATGGAGAAACAAATCAACAACTTCAGGTGGAAGGGAAAGAGGCCCCGGACAAGCAAAGCATTGCTGAAAAAGAAAGTGGGAGGCCTCGCTCTACCTGATTTTCAAACCTATTATACTGCCACAGTAGTCAAAACGGCTTGGTACTGGTCCAACAACAGACACATAGACCAATGGAACAGA
This sequence comes from Loxodonta africana, assembly GCF_030014295.1. Taxonomy (NCBI): domain Eukaryota; kingdom Metazoa; phylum Chordata; class Mammalia; order Proboscidea; family Elephantidae; genus Loxodonta; species Loxodonta africana. The sequence continues at coordinate 78,035,083 of NC_087342.1, forward strand.
ATTGAGAATTCAGACATAAATCCATCCACATATGAGCAGCTGATATTTGACAAAGTCCCCAAAGCAGTTAAACGGGGAAAAGATAGTCTTTTTAACAAACAGTGCTGGCATAACTGGATATCCATCTGCAAAAAAATGAAACAAGACCCACACCTCACACCATGCACAAAAACGAACTGAAAACGGATCAAAGACCTAAATATAAAATCTAGAATGATAAAGATCATGAAAAAAAAATAGGGAGAACATTATGAGCCCTAATACATGGCACAAAGAGTATACAAAACATTACTAACAATGCAGAAGAAAAACTAGGTAACTGGGAGCTCCTAAAAAATCAAACACCTATGCTCATCCAAAGACTTCACCAAAAAAGTAAAAGATTACCTAGAGACTGGGAAAAAGCTTTTAGCTATGACATTTCCGATCAGCACCTGATCTCTAATATCTACATGATACTGCAAAAACTCAACTACAAAAAGACAAACAGCCCAATTAAATAATAGGCAAAAGATATGAACAGACACTTCACTAAAGAAGACATTCAGGTAGCTAACATATACGTACGGAAATGCTCATGATCATTAGCCATTAGAGAAATACAAATCAAAACTACAATGAGATTCCATCTCTCTCCAACAGGGCTGGCATTACTCCAAAAATACAAAATAATAAATGCTGGATAGGTTGTCGAGAGACTGGAACACTTATACACCGCTGGTGGAAACATAAAATGGTATAACCACTTTGGAAATCAATTTGGCACTTCCTTAAAAAGCTAAAAATAGAACTACCATAGGATCCAGCAATCCCATTCCTTGGAATATATCCTAGAGAAATAAGAGCCTTTACATGAACAGATGTATGCACACCCATGTTCACTGCAGCACTGTTTACAAAAGCAAAAGGATGGAAGCAACCAAGGTGCCCATCAATGGATGAATAGATAAATAAATTATGGTATGTTCACACAATGGAATACTACACATAGATAAAGAACAGTGATGAATCTGTGAAACATTTCATAACATGGAGGAACCTGGAAGGCATTATGCTGAGTGAAATTAGTCAGTAGCAAAAGGACAAATATTGTATAAGACCACTATTACAATAATTCAAGAAACAGTTTAAACATAGAAGAAAATATTCTTTGATGGTTACGAGAGGGGGAGGGAAGAAGGGAGGGAAAGAGAAGGGTATTCACTAATTAGATAGTAGATAAGAACTACTTTAGGTGAGGGGAAAGAGAACACACAATACAGGAGAGGTCAGCACAATTGGACTAAACCAGAAGCAAAGAAGTTTCCTGAATAAAATGAATGCTTTGAAGACCAGCATAGCAGGGGTGGGGGTTTGGGGACCATGGTTTCAGGGGACATCCAAGTCAATTGGCACAATAAAATCTACCAAGAAAACATTTTGCATCCCACTTTGGAGAGCAGCGTCTGGGGTCTTAAACACTAGCAAGTGGCCATCTAAGATGCATCAATTGGTCTCAACCGACCTGGACCAAAGGAGAATGAAGAACACTAAGGACACAAGGTAATTACGAGCCCAAGAGAGCAACATCATGATAAACGGAGAAAAGAGTGAAGTTGTCAAGGATTTCATTTTACTTGGATCCACAATCAACAGCCATGGAAGCAGCAGTCAAGAAATCAAAAGGCACATTGCATTGGGTAAATCTGCTGCAAAAGACCTCTTCAAAGTGTTGAAGAGCAAAGATGTCACTTTGAAGACTAAGGTGCGCCTGATCCAAGCCATGGTCTTTTCAATTGCATCATATGTATGTGAAAGCTGGACAATGAATAAGGAAGACCAAAGAAGAACTGACGCCTTTGAATTGTGGTGCTGGTGAAGAATATTGAACATATCATGGACTGCCAAAAGAACGAACAAATCTGTCTCAGAAGTACAGCCAGAATGCTCCTTGGAGGCAAGGATGGCAAAACTGCGTCTTACATACTTTGGACATGTTGTCAGGAGAGATCAGTCCCTGGAGAAGGACATCGTGCTTGGCAGAGTACAGGGTCAGTGGAAAAGCGGGAGACACTCAACAAGGTGGACTGACACAGTGGCTGCAACAATGAGCTCGTGCATAACAACACTTTTAAGGATGGCTCAGGACCGGGCAGTATTTTGTTCTGTTGTGCATAGGGTCGCTATGAGTCGGAACTTGACGGTACCTAGCAACAACAACAAAAGACAGAATCCAAAATAAAAGACAGAAAGGGCCCCATAAACCAGAGACTACATCAGCCTGAGACCAGAAGAACTAGATGGTGTCCAGTTACAACCGATGACTGCCCTGACAGGGAACGTAACAGAGAACCTCTGAAAGAGCCCGAGAGCAATGGGATGCAGACCCCAAATTCTCATACAAAGACCACACTTAATGGTCTGACTGAGACTAGAAGCACCCCAGTGGTCATGGCCCCCGGACCTTCTGTTAGCCCAAGACAGGAACCATTCCCGAAGCCAACTCTTCAGACAGGGATAGGCCTGGACAATGGGATAGAAAAAGATGCTGGTGAAGAATGAGCTTCTAGGATCAAGTAGACACTTGAGACTATGTGGACATCTCCTATCTGGTGGGGAGATAACAGGGCAGAGGGGTTTAGAAGCTGGTGGAACGGACATGAATAGAGAGAGTGGAGGGAAGCAGTGGGCTGTCTTATTAGGGGGAGAGCAATCAGGAGTATATAGCAAGGTGCATATAAATTTTTGTATGAGAGACTGACTTGATTTGTAAACCTTCACTTAAAGCACAAAATTAAAAAAAAAAATTTAATAAATAAAAGAGTTACCGTCTGAGTGAAAAAGAGAAGAAAAATATGTCTCTGAATATGGAAAATGTATTTACATTAAAAAAAATCTCTGGAAGAACACACAAGAAACTAATAATAGTGACAACCTGTTTCACAGTAGGGGGATGAAAGCAGATGGCTGGGGAATTGTATGAAATGGAAATTTTTCACTGGATAACATAAATTTTTGTTTTTGAACCATTGAATGTATACCTATGTAAATAAACTAAATGAAAAAGAAAAAAAAATAGAGAAAATAGTGATAAGGAAGGTACAGGGTCTTTACCCATTCACTACCTTTCAGAGTTTTGCCATATCTATTTTATTATTCCTTCTCTTTATAGGTGTACACAATTTTTTCCCCCTACGCCATCTGAGAGTTAGTTGCATATATCATGGGCAAAGGCTTTTTAATTGAGGAGGAGGGATATAGTCAAAGGGGAAGATAGTGGTAATGTCTGGTAGGATAAGGGCTAGCAATAGCAGGGAGGTCAGTGCAAAGGAAGATAACAGTAACAGGAATTAATATTAAATCAAACAAAACACAACCACTATTTGGAAAACTGTAAGTACAAAGAGAAAGAAGAATATAGTCTTTTTGAAGAATATTTTAAGAGTGGCACACCAGGCTGAGAATCTAAAAAACACCAAACCAAACCCAGTGCCGTGAGAATCTAGAGAGGTCTTTAATGATCAGAGAGAGTGTTGGCTACAAAAGAGCCCAAAATGCCCTGTTAACCCTGTCTTCCCCTTCTTCTCAAGATACATCTTTCTTCTTTACCTTGTTCCTGTTGGACTTCAGGTTCTGGACAGTCACGCTTTAGTTTAGCTTTCACGGACTGAAGGGACATGCTGGGTTCTTGTTCTGTTCCTGGAGGTGCCATCTCCTGCAAGAACATTTCCTGTTCCTCCATGTGGACTGAGACCTGAGGAAAATGAGATATAACTGAGAGAGTCCCCTGGATAACAGAAAACAAAAGGTATCCTATTCATGGCAGTGGGGAGAAAGGCCCATACCCAGCTCTCTGAAGCTTGGAATGATCTCCCTCCCAGAAATCAGCCTGTCATAATCCTACTCATACTTCAAGGTCAACATAAAAGCTGCCTCCTCTGAAGAATCCTCCCTTCCCTAGCTGGAAGCAAGTTCTCCTATTCTTACATTCTAACGTATGTTAGTTGTCCCACTTTTATATGTTTGTCTTATGCTCACAGAAGTGGAGAAAGCAAAGGGAAAAAGAAGGAAAAGGAGGTAAAAACAGGCAGAAAGAAGGGAAAAATAAAATTGAAAGAACAGGGAAGGGGCTAAGTAAAGGGAAATGATGGAGAAATGATAAAGAAGGAGAAGGGAACAAAGGAGAAAGAAAAAGAAAAGAAAGAGGTTGAAGAAGAAAGGAAACATGAAGGAGAGAAATCTCTTCTTTATTCACTCCCAGAAACTATTCCCAATGTCTCCACTCTTCTGAGGCCCTCATCCCACTTTTCTCTGGGAAAATGATCTTATTTCTTACTTATCTGACCTAACAATTGCCCAGAGTTTACTTCTTCATTCATTCTTCACTTTACCCATCACTACCTTCATCTCCTTTCCTTCCCTTCTTATTTTCAAGGCTCACTTTACATGTGCCTTCAATCCCACCCCTTTCAACTTCCCTCTGACTCTTGTTCCCGCAATAAACTCTTTATTCAGCAATTTCAGCCCCTCTGTGACTCCCATTCCTCCATGGGCCCATTCCCTCTTGCATTTAAAAATAATAGGTCTCCCCAGAATGGTACTGTGAAAAGCTGGGATCTGGATTCACTCTAGTTACTTTGTCTCTTAGTTTAGTAGTTCTGGACTAGTTACATAATCTGTCTGACATTTTAACACACCATGTATGTGAAGCATGAAGAACAGGGCCTTAGCATACAGCAGGCCCTCCAAATGACTCCTCCCCCCGACCCACTCAATGGCTAAATGTTTAAGCCAGAGGTCATTGCCATACACTGCCTCTATGTCCTTGACACATTTTCACTTTTTAACCTCTGCTTTTTTTTTTTTTTTTTCCAGACTAGGAAACAGAATCAGCAGAATGTTATCTCAGATGTACAGAAATAGATGTTTTGATACCTCAAGGAAAAAAAAAAAAAAAAAGCCAGTACAGTGAGCCGTGCCTTTTATCCCTGAATCTCTGGCTGGGCCTTAGAAATCAAGCTGTCAACTCTATTAGCTGCCCCTGGCATGCTTCAAAGAGATGGCAGGTTGGCAATATAAACTCAACATTTTTGCCTGCACCTGAGTCTCTTCAGTTTTCATTGCTGGTTACTCTGATGATCTCATCCTGGGTCATGGCTTTAATGCAGTTCCCAATTTTATATTTTTAGCGCAGACATCTCCATTGAATTCTAACTCATAATACCTACTTGCTTGCTCAACTTCTCCACTTGGATTTAAAAAAAAAAAAAAAAAAGCCCACTGCCATCAAGTCGATTCCGACTCATAGCGACCCCATAGAGTTTCCAAGGCTGTAAATCTCTACGGAAGCCAAATGCCACAACATTCTCCCATGGAGCTGCTCGTGGTTTCAAACTGCTGGCCTTTCAGTTAGCAGTCGATCATTTTTAACCACTGCAAAACCAGGGCTCCTTTGAGTTCTAATGGACCTCTCAAAATTAACTTATCTGAAACCCAACTCTTGATTCCAGTCCCTCCACCCCAAGCCTACTTCTCTCCCAATCTGTGACTGACAAATCCATTCTACCTGATGTCGAGACCAAAAAGTTTGGCATAATCCTTAACCGCTCACTTTCTCTCACATCCAGGAACTACATACTACATAAAAGCAAATGCTATCAAGCTCTACCTTCAAAATACATCCACAGTCCAATCACAACTCACCACTTCCACTGCTACTATTCTAAAAAAAAAAAAAAAGCCACCAATATCTCTTCCCTGGATTACTGGTTATGGCTCTATCCTCCCAAACTGCTCTCCCTGCTTCTACATTTGACCCTATATTTCCCTGCCCTCCCCTTCCCCACTATAGAACTTCCTCAGCATAGCATTGAGGATGATTATTTTAAAACTTAAGTCAGATTCTCTCTCTTCTCCTCTCAAAACTCTCCAATGACTTTCCACTTTACTTAGAATAAAATTCAACATCTTTATAATGGCCGAAAGTTCCTACATGATTTGATTCCAATACCTATTTGACTCCATCTCCTCCTTGCTGTTCTTCTACCATGACAAGCAAATCTTCACCTTCAGACCTTTCCATTTACTATTCTCTCTGCCTGAATGCTCTTATCCTAGACCACTGCATGGCTTGCTCTTTTAATTCAGACACTACTGCAAGTGTCACCTTACCTGCCCCAAATGTCAAGCCTTCCCTGACCGTTCTATCAAAAATAGTATAACCTGTCCTATGGTCACTCTTTCTTTACCCTGCTTTATTGTTGTTTTCATAGAATTTACTACCACTGACATATTGTATGTTTGTTATTTTGTTTCCTGTCTGTCTCTCCTCAGTAGACTATACAGGAGAGCTGAAACCTTCTATGCTTTGTTCACGGTTGCATCCCCAGTGCCTACATGGATGACTGGTGCAAAACAGACTTTAAGTGAATATTTGCTGAATGAACGAACTGTTCCCCAATCCATCTTCCCCTACAGTCTTTGTTAGGAGTGTCTCCATTACACTAGTCTTTCAAACTTGAAATCTCTGATGCTTAGCCCAAAAAAGATTTTGCTCAGTAATGAATTCTCCGTTTATTCTTTCTTCATTATACATCTAATCTGTCATCATTTCTAGTTAATTTATCACCTAAGACATGTCTCATCCTTTGTAGTTACTCTTTCATGGCTCTATTTCAAACTTAGAAATTCTTGCCACATACACCTTCTTTCTGCAGTCTATTTTGTACCCCAATGCTAGATTACACATCCTATCTTACTGTTTTTTATTTAACTGTTTCATATGCCTTATGCCAATATTTCCTAATCTTGGTTCTATCCACACTCTGGGTTGGATAATTCTTTGTTGTATGGGACTGTCCTGTGTGCACTGTAGGATGTTTGGCAGCATCCCTGGCCCCTACATGCTAGATGCCAATAGCACCTCTCACTTATGACAACCAAAAATATCTTAGGACATTGCCATATGCCCTGAGGGGTAAAAAATTGTCACTGTTTGAGAACCACTGTCTTTTACCAATGTTAAAACAAAAAAAGGTCCTACATAATTTGGTTCTCTTTTACATCTTGGAGTTAGTAAAGCTTATTTACATGCAAGGAGAAAGGTTAAGAACCTCTTTCCTACAGAATAAAATCTAAATTCCAGAGGCTGATATTCAAGGTCCTGGACTCTACTTTCAACTCTTCTACTCACAACTCAGCTTTCCAACCTAACTAGGCCTCTGCTACGCAAAGAAGCATGAGTCCCCCACCCTGCCCCTCTCCACCAACTTTCCCCTCTGCTGCTACATCTCAGCCCCCAGAAATAGTGACTTTAACTTCAACATCTTTTAATCCTTTAATGGAGTTGAGGCTCTGTGAAATAGATGTCCACAATTTATCTTTTCTCAAACAGAAACCACATCTTATTTCTCACCTGCTCTCCTGGCTCATCCAGCTCTCTCTCTAAATCCTCCAGCACAATCACTGCCTCCTCTCCACTCTCCGGATGCTGCTCCCGCACCCAGGCCTGGAGCTCCTCAGGCAGGATGCTCAGGAACTGCTCCAACACCAGCAACTCCAGAATCTGCTCTTTGGTGTGGGTCTCTGGCCTCAGCCACTGATGGCAAAGTTCTTGGAGCTGGCACAAAGCCTCACGGGGTCCAGATGTTTCCTGGTAGCAGAACTGCCTAAAGTACTGTCGGAAGACCTCTCTGCTATGGGAGTTGTTCTTTTGCAGCCTCTGATCCTTTCTGGTGGTATACTTATATTCTTCCTTCTCCTCCTTCTCTATCTTTACTTCCAAAACTTCATCCTGGTCTGCAGGGGCCGGGACAGTCCACGTAGCTGCCATCATAGCCGTGTCAAAGCTGTACCAATGTTTTAAGCAATATATTCCCTGGAAAATTTCTTCCTGGGTGAACTGGAGAAACAAGCCATCATTATTAACACAAACTACATCATAAGCAAACATTGCTAGTTCTAAGAATTTAAATATGAACCTTGAAAATCTGCCTCTAGGTTAATTGATTATACTCAGGGAAATACTATGATAGAAAAGACTTCCAAATACCATAGGCTAAGATAAAGAGACTAAGTAAAAAGCTCCAAGAGCCAAGTTATTTCACCCCTTTTCAAGATGGAAGAGTGAGAAGGAAACCTATTTCCACTTAGTTCTAAAATAAAGAAAAACGAATTGGTATAAAATAAACATTTAGGGCAAGTACATAACCACAATAAAAGGCTGGTGCAACGCTGGTTTGTTGCCTTTTTTATTTTTTTAATGCCCAGACGTCTGTCTGGGGGAAACCATGAAGCTCCAAAAGCTGAAGAGTCACACGAACTTATTTCTTTGTAACTTAGTCTCTATGCTCCTCTCTTCATTCTTCATTGATAAAGTGAAAAGGCTGGAGATGTTGCTCTTTAAGGCCTTCTTCTGCCGTCGCGCTCTATGATTCTAAACGTAAATAAAGGCTGCCAGGCAGGCCCAGGGCAGGTTCCCTAGGACACCGGTCGGTGTCTGTGAGCTAGGAATGTTAGAAGCGTCTAGAGAAGCCGAAGAGTACACGGCCCAAGGCAAATCTAGAGGCAATGGGGCGCACAACCCGTAATGTCCGCGGAGACCCGGGGCGGATCCCTCATGAATACACTATTCTGATATGGTTTGCCGGGAGGGGAGCGTCCTGCGGCCCCACCTGGGCGGGGGAAGACCGGAGCCCACCCCGCACCGGCCTCACTGAGTTGAGGGGCCCAGGCCGTGGGAACGCAGCAACCCGTCGCCAGGCAACCGCAGTCCCACCGCCATCTACCCCTCCTCTTGGCCCGGAACACGGGCTGGCTCACCCGCGGCCCCAGGGAGGGCGAAGGGCTGAGGTCTACCGCCCCTACGGACCCCGGAACCCTCCAAGAGACACCCACAAAGGCCGGAAGCGACCGGTCGGTGCGGAGGACATGGTCGCTCAGCCTGCGCACAACGCACTTCCGCGGGAGCTCTAGGAAGTGGGGCGTGAGGGCGGCTTTTCCACTCGGTGGTTTTCCTTCGCGTCCACCGGGAAGAGCCACTGGGGTTTCTTACGACCCTGGTTAGAGGGAATTCTTTTTTCCCTTGTTTACCCCGCCATTTTCCCGGAGCTCCCCAACCCGATTGGTGGTGGACGCTTGCAGAGAGGATCTGAAGATAAGGAAATCCTTTACTCTTCGTTGTCACTTTCATTTGGGTTTTTTCATCTATAAAGTTTGGTCTGGACTACTTTCTTCCGTGGTAGTGCGACGGAATAAAAGTCCTGGCGACAAGATTACAGCCAACAAAACCCTATGAAGCAGTTCTACTCTGTAACACGCGGCATCACCTTGTGTCCCCATCCACTGGAAGCAACAGGATGTTTGTCTCAGTCATCATGTTGGCCGATGGAAACCCCAGGTTTTGCTATGTGGGACTGTCACAGTCAATAAACAGTAGGCAGAGGTGGGAGATCAGAAAGGTGCCTTTATTTCGTTGCTCAAGGAAAGGAAAGTTGGGGCTGGTGTCTCCAACACTGCTTGCAGGCAGCTTGAGGAAGTGGGCTTTTACAGAGAGCAGACAAGGAAATGTGAATTTATCATGAATATTCACGATGGACCTTAGTGCAGGCTTCCGGAGCTTGTAGACGATTGGATTTTCTTTAGACAAGGGTTCAGTTCTGTGGGATGGAGGAAGAGTTTGATTTTCTTTCATTAGCATGTTTAATCTCCACCCAGAGGCACTTCTTTTGAGCTAAAAAAAAAACCGTAAACTCATTGCTGTTGAGTAGAGTCCAACTCACAGTGACCGTATAGGATAGAGTAGAACTGCCCTATAGGGTTTCCAAGGAGTGGCTGGTGGATTTAAACTGCTGACCCTTTGGTTAGTAGCCTAATGCTTAAAAAAAAAAAAAAACTTAACCATGTTAAATTGTCAAGATGGCATTGAAAACCTTCTAAAACCAGTTGAGGCCGGCTATGGCTCATTCTGTGGTTATCTTGTCAAGGAAATTACAGAAAAAAATGTGTATCCTTTTCCGCCCTGTGTAGGAAGATAAGCCTGAGCAGGCCATTAGAAGGGCTGAGTTCTGAGGCTGCCTGTCTCATTCACTCTCACCTTTATTTGGGTTTATGCATCTGTGAAGTTGCAGTGCCTCAAAGGTATGGTTTTCTGACACCTTCCCTACTCAACAGTGCTTCATGGCTTAAAGGACATGGCCTCTTCTACATACACTCCTCAAGGGGCAACCTGCTGGTTTGTGCCTGCTTTTCTCACCTTCAACAATGCTCTTGGGGTCCATTTTTATGCTCTGAAAACCAACGGAATTCAATGGGGAAGAAGCCATATAAAAAAGATAATTTAGTAAGTAACAGGATATAAAATTAACACAATTGATAGCCCTTATGTATACACATAACCAGTGATAACCAGCTACAAGATAAAATGGAAGATCGTATTTCCAATAACAACAATAAAAGAAAGATAAAATACTTAGAAAGAAACTTGAGAAATGTGTAAAGCCTGTGTAAGAAAACCTTAAAACACTCCTTAAAGACTAAGTGTAATTTTAAATAGAAAGCCATATACAGTTCTTAGAAAGACCAATAAAGATGTCAACCTTTCTTAAATATATTTGTAACGATAATATTCCAATAAAAATACCAGCACATACTGTTCTGGAGTTAGATAGGTTGATTATAAAATTCAAATGGGAAGGTAAGAATAGCCAGGAAATCCCTGAAATAACAATGGTGAGGGGCAGCCTTATCCATTATTAGAACATATTATAAAACGAATACAATTGAAAGAATATGGTATCTATGCATAAACAGACCAAAAAATGTTCATAAATGGACCCAGGTATATATGGATATTTCATAAATGATGAAGGTGGCATCTAAAATCAATGGGGGAAATGAGGGCTTATAAGTCAGTTTTATTGGGACAACTCATAGTCATTTAGTGAAAGATAAAATTGTATCCATATTGCTCACCATGTACTACAATCAGGATAAATTCCAAATGGATCCTAAATCTAAATGTAAAAAATGCACCCATACGCGTTTAGAAGAAACCAGGAGTAATTCTAACACTTGAGAGTGAAGAAACCTAACCACGACCCAAAATCCAAAAAATAAAAGATAAATCTGACTACATAAAAATAAAATATATTGCTTGTCAGGACACATTAAAAAAGTCAGAAGGTAAATGATACGCTGAAAAAAGTTTGCAACATATCACAAAAGGCTAACATCCCTAAAATATAAAGATTTCCTAAAAACTGAGAAGAAAATAATAACCCAGTAGAGAAAATTGGCAAAAAAAGGAACAGTTGACAGAGTAGAAATGCTAGCAACCCTCAGACATCTGCAAAGCTGTTCAACTTCACTCAAAATATAAACATACAAGCTAAAAACTACACTGAGGTACCATTATTAATGGGAATTATAATGTATAATCTTTTATGAACTATGGTTGCTAATCAGTTTCTTTAAAAGTGATCACACTGGGCATCAAAGCAGATCAGAGCCAGACATGAAAGCATTAAAAAATCAAACTGTGGGACCCTGACGTAACTGTACTGATAAAATTGTTGTCGAATGACGTTTTTGTATTTTGAATCCATATTTCTCATCTGGAAAAATGTTAATACCTAAACTCAATGTAATAGCACGTAATACGTTGTTGTTGTTTTTGTTGGGTGCCAACAAGGTGATTCTGGCTCATAACAAGCCCATGCAACAGAGTGGAACTGTCCCGTAGAGTTTTCTAGGCTGTAACATTGTTGTTGTTTTTGTTGGGTGCCAACGAGGTGATTCTGGCTCATAACAAGCCCATGCAACAGAGTGGAACTGTCCCGTAGGGTTTTCTAGGCTGTAACTTTTACAGGAATAGATTGCCGGGTCTTTGTGCTGAAGAGCAGCTTGTAGGTTTGAACCACCAGCCTTTTGGTTAACAGTCAAGCACTTAACCATGGTGCCACCAGAGCTACTTATTTAACACATAGTCAATTTTTTAATTCTCATGTAGGAAAGAAATGACTAATTTTTAAACTCTAGATTATTATTAGTGATAATAAAACCAGAAGCCAAAAACAAACCAAGGTTTTGTGATATGAATTATGTGAGCTTCTAGAAAATATATGGCAGAAAACACAGGTACCATATGTCAATAAAGGAAGGACTTTCAGAGTTCACATGGAGACAGTGGATTTTTTTATTTCCTGTTCACAGTTCTAATGGGAGAGTCCACAACCAGCTGTTTTAAAGAATCAATTTGCATCTAATTCATGAATGCTGATATAGTTCTTTGCTCAGGTCAAGAAGCTGATCTATCTTTAAGGTATGTGGCATAGACTGAGGAAAAGGCTCAAGAATATTTAGATATGTCCATGCTGTTAAACATAAACTGAGTCATGCAACTAGGCATATACTATGATTTTGCCAGAGTACATGTTGAATAAACCCTTGTTTACAAAAATGATCAAAAATTTAATCTCACCCAGGTGACAAAAGGAGGAACTGAGACTAGTAATATAAATATACTGTGGGGACTGTACGTGACTTAAATTCCACCCTAATGTAGCAAGAATTCAGTGGACAATGTCTACATAAAGTAAACGAGCGAATAGTAACAGGCATGTTGTTTAGTGATACGGAGATGACCACTAGGAGAACCAGGAACAGAAAAGGTGACCCTCAGGAATATCACAGTATTAAGTCATATAACAGGGTTTGTTGCTTTTCATCATAATACCTGGCATGATACTTAGACTTTTTTTTAAATTATAAGCCTAATTAATTAAAAAAAAATACAATAGAAAAAAATTAACATTTTGAGTATTGGCCAAAATTTGATTGCTACTGCCCAACATGAACATATTAACAAAAAATAGAATATTCCTATCTTAGATACATCAGTTAGGCTGTTCTGTTGTTTACCACAGTGGTTTCTTTGGGAGGGCTGGATGTTACTGTGGGTTACAGGTCCTCATTTCTTGGATCCACTGATCACTAAGATTTTATGGCCCATTTACCATATTTGCTCATATTTTATATGTATAGAGGTTCATTCTGTGCTTCTAAATGCAGACTCCAGTCTTTGGTTAAAACTGAGATTTTTTTACATAACCACCTGGAGGCCCTGTAGGAAGCGATGGCCACTTGCAGACTACTGCTCTTATGTTCCATCTTGGATCAGATCGAAGCATTCAGAGTATGAGGATGAATAAAGGAAAAAAGAGAGAATGAAAAGGGAGAAAAGTGGGGGAAGGGTATAATCCATATTCCCACAATGACGAAAAGAACACTGTTGGGTACTAGAGGCCAGTTGCCAAGTTTTGTAACATAAGTAGGACAGCAGCATGCTGCAGAGGCAGAGCACCATTTAAGAGAAAGGGAATGAACTTGAGAGATTTAGATCTGGGTCTCTTCTGGCACTTAATAACTGAGTGACTTTGAGCAAATGACTTTACTGAGCCTCAGTTGTCTCACCTATAAAACATGCCATGTGTAAAGAGTATACTATAAATAGTCGATCCTCACTGATTGTGGATTCTGTATTTTTTAATTTGTCTACTTGTAAAATTTATTTTGTAGCCCCACAATCAATACTCATGGTGCTTCAATGCCCATTGTCAGACACGCGCACAGTGGTAAAAACTTGAGTTGAGTGACACACGCGTTTCCAGCTGAGGTTGAACAAGGTGGTGCTCTGCCCTCTCATTTGAGCTGTCATGCATAAACATACAGTCCACTTAGTGCCTTGTCTCTCGAATTTTTGTGCTTTTTTGTTCATGATTTTGCTGCTTAAAAGGGTCCCCAAGCTTAGTGCTAAAATGCTCTAATATTCCTAAATACAGGAGGCTGTGATGTGCCTTAGAGAGAAACTATGTGTGTTAGGTAAGCTTTTTTCAGACATGAGCAATAGTGCTGTTGACTGTGTGATTATTGTTAATCAATCAATATGGTGCATCTAGGAAAAAGAAGAGGAAACTCACCAATCTGTACTTGAGGCTGCTTCAGAAAGTGTTAGAGTAACATCTATATTACATGACAAAGTGATGGAAAAGAGGCTAAATTTGTAGATTCAATGAGATGATGAGAGATTAAAAAAGCATGGTGGAACGCCTTGTGGGAATGAAAGCCAAAGAAATTTACAGTCACATTACTCAGGGTTCGGAAAATGTTAAACCTCCTCATCTAGTGTTCTATTTTGAAGAAATTACATGTAGTTAATTATTTGTAAATATATATATATTAAGTAAGGTGTCTTTAAACAGAAACACATATAACATGATTATATATTGATTGATTGATGAAAATGTACTGAGGCTTATAGGAAACTAAACCTGTATTTCTGCTAGGAGCAATGACTTAGGATTCACAAATTAAGTCTTCACGATGATTTAACAGACCATAACTTCCACGAATAATGAGAAGCAACTATGTTTAGTATATACTAGTACGTAGTCTATAATAGCTTCCCAATAAATCACATTATTAACAATAATATATTATTACAGACAATTTGCTCTGTTGTCTGATACCAGCTTACTCAATTCCTTTGGCAATATCTGGGTGCTAGATAAGGAATTAACAGTAGAAGGAAGTTTTCCTACTCTTACCGCAATCATGAGGTCTTTCACCAGTAGATTTTCCAATGTTTAGTTAATATTATGCATCTAATAAACTATTTACTCCACAGATTATACTGGAAAGGCGTTTTCCCCCAATGTGTGCTCAGTTGGGCCTGTGTTCTGACTGAAGGCTTTGCCACACTCATTGTAATAACAACACTTCTCTCCAGTGTGGACAGACTGGTACTGGGTAAGCACTGACAACTGGCAAAAGGTTTCCCCACACCACGTTATAGGGCCTCCCTCCAATGTAGATTTTCTAATGTCTAATAAGGCATCAGGATTGGAGGAAGACTCATTAACAACCTGCAATATGCAGATGGCACAACCTTGCTTGCTAAAGTGAAGAGGACTAGAAGCATCTACTGATGAAGATCAAAGACTACAGCCTTTAGTATGGATTACATCTCAACATAAAAAAACAAAAATCCTCACAACTGGACCAATAAGCAACATCATGATAAATAGAGAAAAGATTGGCGTTGTCAAGGATTTCATTTTACTTGAATTCACAATGAATGCCCACATAAGTAGCAGTCAGGAAATCAAACAACATACTGCATTTGGGCAAGTTTGCTGCAAAAGACCGCTATAAAGTGTTAAAAAGAAGAGATATCACTTTAAGGACTAAGGTGTGCCTGACCCAAGCCATGATATTTTTCAATTGCTTCATATGCATGTAAAAGTGGACAATGAATAAGGAAGACTGAAGAAGAATTGGTGGTTCTGCATTATGGTGTTGGCCAAAAATATTGAATATACCATGGACTGCCAGAAAAACAAAGAAGTCTGTCTTGGAAGAAATACAGCCAGAGTGCTCCTTGGAAGCGAGGATGGCAAGATTCTTCTCATGTACTTTGGACATGTTATCAGGAGGGACCAGTCCCTGGAGAAGGACATCATCCTTGGTAAAGTAGAGGGTCAGCAAAAAAGAGAAAGACCCTCAACAAGATGGATTGACACAGTGGCTGCAACGATGGGCTCAAGCGTAGCAAAAGTATGAGGGTGGTGCAGGACCAGACAGTGTTTCGTTCTGTTGTACGTAGGTTGCTATGAGTTGGAATCGACTTGATGACACCTAACAGCAACAATAAGGCCAGCTTTTGCACTTAAAGTCTTTCTACATTCTTCACATTTGTAGCATTGTTCTCCTGTGTAACTTTTCTAATGTTCAATACACCCTGGACTGAACCATATCCTGCAATTGTTACCTCCAAGGCATTTCTATCCTGAGGGGTGTGTGTTGTGATGTTGGACAAGTCATTTACTGGGTCTCTGATTTCTCTCAGCCTTGTTCTGCTCACAGAGGTTCCCCTCATTAACTAATTTTCAACGAGGCCCACAATTGTGACTTCCAGTCTCTTTCTGGGTTGCTTAGTTCTTCCCTGAGTGAACATTATAATTCTCAGTGCAGGCTGCCCTCTGATTGATGGGTTTCCCACGATCTTCCTGCTTACAGGGTTTCTCCCATAATGGATTCTCTGATGCTCAGTGAGGCTTATTCTCTAACTGAAGGCTTTCCTATACTCATTACATTTTACACACTGATGTCAAAAGGAGGATGAGTTGCACTCATAATGTTTCTCTACTGTCTGAGCCCCCCGATGGCTGAATCAATATAGACTGGCAAGTAAAGTTTTTACTACACTGATTACAAAGAAAGCTTTTTTTCTCCAGTGTGTTTTTTGAGATGATTAAAGACTTCCATTCTGAGTAAAGGCTTTTCAAGAGTAGTGTTTCTTGCCTGTGTGAAGTCTCCAATGTTGATTAAAGATTGATCTTTATTAGTCAGTTGCAAAAGGACAAATATTGTATAAGACCACTATTATAAGATCTTGAGAAATAGTTTAAACTGAGAAGAACATACTCTCTTGTGGTTACGAGAGGGGGGAGGGAGGGAGGGTGGGAGAAAGGTACAAGAACTACTTTAGGTGAAGGCAAGGACAACACTCAACACAGTGGAGGTCAGCAAAACTGGACTAAACCAAAGCAAAGAAGTTTCCTGAATAAAATGAATGCTTCGAAGGTCAGCAAAGCAGGGGCAGGGCTTTGGGGACCATGGTTTCAGGGGGCATCTAAGTCAATTGAAATAATAAAATCTTTTAAGAAAACATTCTGCATCCCACTTTATAAGAGTGGTGTCTGGGGTCTTAAAAGCTAGCAAGCGGCCATCTAAGATGCACCAATGTGTCTCAACCCACCTGGATCAAAGGAGAATGAAGAACACCAAGGACACAAGGTAATAACGAGCCCAAGAGACAGAAAGGGCTTCCGGAGACCGGAAGAACTAGATGGTTCCCAGCCACAACTGATGACTGCCCTGACAGGGAACAAAACAGAGAACCCCTGAGGGAACAGGAGAACAAATTCTCATAAAAAGACCAGACTTAATGGTCTGACTGAGACTAGAAGGACCCCGGTGGTCATGGCCCCCAGACCTTCTGTTGGCCCACGACAGGAACCATTCCCGAAGCCAACTCTTCAGACATGGATTGGACTGGACAGTGGGTTGGAGAGGGATGCTGGTGAGGAGTGAGCTGCTTGAATCAGGTGGACACTTGAGACTATGTTGGCATCTCCTGCCTGGAGAGGAGATGGGAGGGTAGACAGGCTTAGAAGCTGGCAAAATGGACATGAAAAGAGAGAGTGGAAGGAGGAAGCGGGCTGTCTCATGGGGGGCGGGGGGAGAGAAATTGGGAATATGTAGCAAGGTGTATGTAAGTTTTTATGTGAGAGACTGACTTGATTTGTAAACTTTCACTTAAAGCACAATAAAAATTATTTATAAAAAAATGAATATTACCCGTCAGTACTGTGTTTCTTTAAAAAAAAAATCACCTATATGAGACCAAACAGTCAACAATTACTTTAAAACTAAGATGAGAATGTACGGGGGAAATTATATTAATGTATGGGGAAATTAGATTAATGGAAAAGAAACAACCAGAACAAAAACAATGAGAACGTTCATGCATTGTAAAGAATATAACCAATGTCACTGAACAATTTGTATAGAAATTGTCAAATGGGAACCTAAACTGCTGTGTAAACCTTCATTGAAAACATAATGAAATATTCTTAAAAAAAGAAATTGATCTTTGACAAAGATTTCACACTCATCCCATTTACAGGGTCTAGTTCCAGTTCAGACTTCCATATGTTGGATAGGCCATTGCTTGAGCTAAAGGTTTTCCCACACTCTTCACATACAGCTGGTGGGTCTAGAGTGTAACTTCTTAGGTGTTCAGTGAGCTCTGTATTTAAAATGAGGACTGTCATGCTCACCCTCCTCCAAGGATTTCTCTGTGAGGTAGAGACTGATTTTGTGGATTATGCACAAGTTAGAGACCTTAAGCTTGACTTGTTTCTCAACTGTGAACGTACTGACAGCTTTCCTAACCTTTCCTCCAACAGGATGTTCCACTCTTGGGGCCCTGAGAAATTTCCCTGTTGGATATGTCCCCATGGAGTTTCCTTTCTTCAGAAAATATTTGTTTTGGACACAAATCTCTGTATTTGCTTCTGAAAATCACCACTACAAACTATAAATAGACTATCTAAGGAATAGCATGAATTCAATGAAATGAGTATGATTCCAATTTGAGGCAACTGTTTCAGTATATGGGTAACAGAGCTTCTTCACACAGGAGAGGGAAGTGGTTAGCATGAGACAAGCAAGCCAGCAGCAGGGTGAGAAGACTTAGGTGAATGTCACGGAAAGAACGCAAAGCAGAATAAAAAGTCAGTTGAGATGAGTGGGAGCGACAGTATTTGAGGATAAGAATACACTGTCTTAAGCCTTTGCAATGTCAAAGTGATGCAAATACATAGTGTAGAAATGTGAAATAAGTACAAAAATTTTGGATATGTATCAACCAGAATTAAGAAGAGAGGAAAGGAAAGTTGAAGACAATGATTCTGAGGTTGATTTATAATTACAAGAAATGAAGAATCATAAGACAGGGATCATGGTAAATATGAGAGTATGTCCCAGAGACATTTCTCTCAAAAGCAATTCAAGAGACAGTAAGTAAAGGTACAGTAGAAGCCTTGTTTCATTTGAGGTGCTTATTCTAAGTCAGGAATTTATGGTCTCCTGAAGTCTCTTTTTTTTTTTTCTGGGACTTCTTAAATTGATCCCTCTTTTGAGCTTTGCTGCTAGGTATAAAAGCAAAAGAGAATTAAGTATGGCGGATTGGGGGAAGTATAGCATGTTTTTGACATATAAAATCAAAGGTATACAAAAAAGTAAAGAATATTTTATTCTCTAAAGATAGTTAGGAAAGGCAGAATACTCTTACATTGAATGCACAGGGTTGGCTTTCTGGAAGATGTATCTTTAAGGAGCGGGGAAGGAATGCTGAAAGTATGATAAGGAAAGAAGATGTCAGTGGCAGAGGTATTCAGCCTTTAAGGCCAGCTGGAAACAAGGGAAGCCAGAGGAGGAAGAAAACAATGGGAGAGATGGTAGAAGAACTTGAGACTTAAAAAAAAATTTTTTTTGGATAGGTGGACTGCTGGGGGAAATTAAATGTTATTATGGAATTATTGTTATTAAGTGTGATGTTATTGTATTATACACAAAATATCATTATCCTTAGGAAACATATTAAAGTGTTTAGAGGTAAAGTATTATGGTGGTTCAAATACTTGTCAAAAATTTTTTGAAAAGAAAATGAAAGGGAGTGTGCCTATAAACAAAAAAAACCAAACCCAGTGCCGTCGAGTCGATTCCGACTCATAGCGACCCTATAGGACAGAGTAGAACTGCCCCATTGAACTTCCGAGGAGCGTCTGGCGGATTTGAACTGCGACCCTCTGGTTAGCAGCTGTAGCACTTAACCACTATGCCACCAGGGTTTCCAGTGTGCCTATATATATGAGATAAAGCAAATGTGGCAAAATGTTTTTTAAAATGTTACTTCACCAAAATAAAAAAAGTTTATTAAGAAGAGGAAAGAAATCATACATGCAAAGCAATAGGAACCCATCAGGTTTTACATGAGAGGAGTCTTTGTGGTTGATGGCTATAGAGGCAGATGTTGAGGAATGTGCACCAGATTGGGAATCAAAGGGCATCAGTTTTTGCCTCATTTTGTCTCTAACTAGAAATTGACCTTGAGCAAGTCTGGTTTGTAACCTATAAAACATGGGGTTGGATCAGTAGATTTCAGTCCTCCTCTCACTTTTTTTTTAAATCACTAGAAGAACTCTTTTTAGGAGTTTCAGTATAGAGAATGGATCAAAGAAAAGCTGTTCCAGCTGAAGTAAAGAGGATAATCAGCCCTGCCTGACTAACCTGGTCCTACTCATGGCTGACAGCCAGGTAATATACGAGGAGCCACCTAGTATTCCAGGGAACACGGTTTGAAAACCAGTGGATTTGCTGCTTTTGGAAGGCCTTTATACAATTTCAGTCAACTGCTTCTTAAAGTTGTGTGTACTTGTAACATACACGTTTGTGAGGCAATTAGCAAACTAAGAAGCTCTGAGGTTCTTATAGCAAGAAGAAATCAACTAACTGAAAAGCTATTGGAATTATTTAAAGATGAAATATTAAAGAACCGAGGAGTAAAAGAGGCCAGTATTCCGTATCTGGTGTCCTCCTACACCACAGGATTAAATAGGATGATACGTGAAAACACTGTATAGTGTCTAATACAAAATAAACATACAATAAATGTTAGCTGAATCTGGATCTAGAAAGTGACACCTCCTCTTAAATGTAAGAGATAAAAAAAAAAAAAAGAGGAGAGGAAAAATTACAAAAGGACCAAAATGACCCCAGGAGAATCCATCTCCTCATCTCTTTTAGGGAATTGCATTCTGGAGAGTTGCATTTGAGCTGAATTTCCACTGGTTGGAGCTAGATATTCTTTGAATCCTGTGAGGTCCCTAGAGATGTCCTTTCCTCCAGGAACTTTCTCTGTCCCTTGTTACAGGTTGAGGCCTGAGAATGGGTGAAGGAGGAACAAGTGGGTCATATGTTATTTAGGGCAGCAGTTTAGAAGTAAGATGAAGCACAGCTAAAGCCTGATAGCGATTTTGCCCTCCTTGTACCTAACCATCTGTGGTGGAGATTTAAGTCCCAGTTCTCCCATGACAGGTCTTTTCTGTTTGCTTCTCCAGACCTACTTTATTATTTTTTTTTAACTGAAATTTAGATGAAGGTTTACAGAACAAACTAGTTGCTCTTCAAACAGTTAGTACACACACTGTTCTATGACATTGGTTAACAACCCCACGACATGTCAACACTCTCCCTTCTCAACCCTGGGTTCCTTATTACCACCTTTCCTGTTCCCTCCTACTTTCCAGTCCCTGCTCCGGGGCTGGTGCACACCCCCTTTAGTCCTGTTTTGTTCCATAGGCCTGTTCAATCTTTGGCTGAAGGGTGAACCTCAGGAGTGGCCTCATTACTGAGCTGAAAGGGTGTCCAGGGTACATACCCTCAGGGTTTCTCCAGTCTCTGTCAGGCCAGGAAGTCTGGTCTTTCTTTTTGAATCAGAATTTTGTTCTACATTTTTCTCTAGCTCTGTCTGGGACCCTCTATTGTGATCCCTGTCAGAGCAGTCAATGGTGGTAGCTGGGCACTGTCTTGTTGTACTGGACTCAGTCTGGTGGAGGTCATGGTAGTTGTGGCCCATTAGTCCTTTGGACAAATCTTTCTCTTATGTCTTTAGTTTTCTTCCTTCTTCCTTGCTCCCGAAGTGGTGAGACCAGTGGAGTGTCCTAGATGGCCGCTCACAGGCTTTTAAGACGGCAGATGCTACTCACCAAAGTAGAATGTAGAACATGTTCTTTATAAACTCTGTTATGCCAATTGAGCTAGATGTTCCCTGAGACCATGGTCCCCACAGCCCTCAGCCCAGCAATTCGATCCCTCAGGGAGTTTGGGTGTGTCTATGGAGCTACCATGGCCCTGCCTTGTGCAGGCTGTGCTGGCGTCCCCAGTATTGTGTGCTGTCTTACCCTGCACCAAAGTTACTGCTTATCTATTGTCTATTAAGTGTTTTTCCATCCCCACACTTGTAACCATCAAAAATTGTTTCTTTTTGTATGTAAACCTTTTCATGAGTTTTTACAGTAGTGGTCTCATACAATATTTGTACTTTTATGATTGACTTACTTCACTCAGCATAATGCCTTCCAGATGCATCCATGTTATGTGATGCTTCACAGATTCTTCGTTGTTCTTTAACATTGTGTAATGCTCTGTTGTGTGTACGCACCACAGTTTGTTTATCCATTCATCTGTTGATGGGCATCTAGGTTGTTTCCATCTTTTTGCTATTGTGAACAATGCTGCAATGAACATGGGTGTTCCATTCTGGAGAACATTCCATGTATGTTGGAAAAGAATGTGTACGTTGCAGCTTTAGGGTGGAGTGTTCTGTATATGTCTATTAGGTCAAGCTGGTTGATTTTGCTCTTTAGCTCTTCTGTATCTTTATTGAGTTTCTTTCTAGATGTTCTGTCCTTTACTGACAGGGGTGTGTTGAAATCTCCTACTATTATTGTGGAACTGTCAATTTCTGTTTTCAGTGCTTTGGAGCCTTGTCATTGGGTGCATACATGTTTATTATAGTCAAGTCTTCATGACGGATCATTCCTTTAATCATTATATAGTGCCCTTCTTTGTCTTTTATGGTGGATTTCGTTTTGAAGTCTATCATGTCTGAGATTAGTATTGCCACTCCTCTTTTCTGGTAATTATTTGCTTGATATATTTTTTTCCATCCTTTGATTTTTAATAAATTTACATCTTTGTTTCTAAGGTGTGTCTCTTGTAGACAGCATACTGATGGATCCTGTTTTTTATCCATTTGGTCACTTTGCGTCTCTTTATGGGTGCATTTAGGCAATTTACATTCAGTGTAATTATTGACAGGTGTGAGTTTGTTGCTGTCATTTTGTAGGGCTTTTTTGGTTTTTTCGTGGTGCTAACATTTTCTTTGTTCCTCTAACTCTCCTGTGCTGAGTTCCTTTTGTTTGTGGATTTCTTTTTCATTTCTTTTGTTTTTTGTTGAGACATTATGTTTTTCTTCTTTATTTTGATGAGCAGGTTTGTTAACTTTCTTTGTGGTTACCTTGAAATTTACCCTTATCTTCCTAGGTTTGATCTAGTCTATTATTACTTGGTATCACCTTGCCTTCCTCTCCATTAGAAAGTTCTATACCTATACTGTTTGTTCCTTCTTTTATAGTTCTGACATTGTTGTCAATTACAGATTAACTTCTCTGGTTCCCTGTTGCAATTGTTTTGGTTTTGGATAGTCCTGGGTTGGTATCTGGCTGGTACAATCTTGCCTCCTAGATTCAGGCTGTGGTCTGATGTTTTATCTCAGGCCAAAGGACTCCATTTAATAATTCTCTTAAGTTTGGCTTGGTTTTTACATATCCCCTTAATTTCTCTTTATCTGAAAAGGTCCTAATTTCACCATCATATTTGAACAAAAGCTTTGCAGGATATATTATTCTTGACTGGCAATTTTTGTCTTTCAAGGCTATATATGCCATCCTATTTATTGCCTTCTTGCCTGCATGGTTTCTGCCAAATAATCAAAGCTTGATCTTATTGTTTCTCCTCTGTATGTGACTTTTTTTATTTTTTTCAAGCTGCATGCAGGATTTTTTTTGTCTTTGGTTTAAGTAAGTGTGATTATGATATGCCTTGGTGTTTTTTTTGGGGGGGTCTATCCTATATGGGGTTCATTGAGCTTTTTGGATGGTCAGCTTTTCATCATTCATGGTATTAGGGAAGTTTTCTGTCAGCAATTCTTCGATGATCTTCTCTGTGTTTTCCATTTTCTCTCCCTGTTCTGGAACTCTGACTCACAAATTTTTGCTTTTGATTGTATCCCACATATTTCTGTGGGTTTCTTCATTTTTCTTTTTTCTGATTTTCCCTCAAACAGAGTGGTATCCAAGTGTTTTTCTTCAATTTTGCTAATTCTGTCTTCCATCATTTCAAACCCTCTCCTTAGACCTTCTGTGACACTGTCCATTTCTGAAATCTTGTTATTTATCTTTTGGATTTTTAATTGTTGTTTCTGTGTGATTTCTAGTTGTGAGTTAATTTTGGCATTTTGTTCCTGTATTACTTTCCTGAATTGTTCCATTTTTTGTCTGTATTTTACATGAATTTGTCCACCTTTTCCATAAATTTGTCTATTTTTTCCTCATTTTTGTCTGCTTTTTGCTTCAACTCTTGGATTGCTCTGAATATTAGAGATTTGAATTCCCTTTCAGGTAGTTCTAGTCCCTTTTCTTCTACTGGAAAGTCATCTGGTGTTTTATTTTGGATGCTTACTGGAACCATCTTGTCCTTTTTTTTCAATATGTTTTGATATTGTCTGTTGTCTTCAGGACATTCAGTAGTTATTTTCTTCATTTCTCGATTGCAGATTTGTTTTTTTTGTCCGGCTTTTTTGTTTTGTTTAGTTATGTCTGACCAGGCAGGCTGTGCATCCTCTGTTGTTTGCTCATCTCTAGTCACAGCACTTTTCACCTCCTTGTCCAATGGCAGGGCCAGTCAATCAGCTAGGGTGCAGCAGGGCAGGTACAGCTGAAGGGGAGGGGCTGGGATGGGCTATTTGTGGCACTACTAGGGCGACAGGGCAGGGCAGGAATCAGTGCTGGGCAGGTTCCAGTAGGCTGTGCCTGTGCTGCTCAGGGGTGTGATGTTCAGTGCACTGTGCACATAGGCAGGAAAGATGTGGGAGGTTGTGATGTGTGGAGCTAATAGGGGTATGGGAAAGAGGAGAAACAGGAGCTAAAAACAAACAAGCAAAGAAAGAAAGACAAAGAGTGCTAAGGGAGACTGCCTGTGGAGGGGAGAGAAAAGAAACCAAAAAATGGAGAAAAGCAAAGAAGAAAAAAAAGAAAAAGGGAAAAAGAAAGAAAAAAAATAACTAGATGAAATTTGGAAAAGAAAAAAACATGAGAAAAACCCCCAGGAGTCCCAGATTCCCACCAGTGGGGCTGCTAAGATGGGGGAAGTGGCTCCCTGGCTGTGCAGTATAGCCTGGCTAGAGGGGGTAGAGATGTTATACAGCACCAGGTATTCAGGGGATGGGAAAAGAAGACAACTGTAGAGAGACGAGAACTTAGAAATGAGGAAAGACAGAAAGGGAAAAAGAGAGAAAAGAGAAAAAAAAAAAAAAAAGAAAGAGAGAAAGAAAAGAAATGCCCCTAGGGATCCCACCTACCTGGCTGCATAGATTCGGTGGTGGCTCCTAAGCCGTGCAGTGCAGCCCACTAGAAGGGGCTCCCAAGCTGCGAAAAGAAAAGAAACAAAACGAAGCAAAACAAGGCAAAAAGAAAGAAAGAAAGAAAAACCTCAGGGATCCCACCAGCATGGTATCCCGGGCGGGGGGAGTGATCCCCCAGTTGAGTGTGGTTTCACAGCCTTTCAAGAAGAAGCAAAGATGGCACTTGGAGCCAGGTGTTCCCGAGAAAGGAGGGCGAGGTGGTAGGAGGCACAGAAGAAACCAAAAGAGAAAGAACCAACAGCTCAGGAGCCTGGCCAGTGTGGCAGGGCGAATCCAAGCAGCCTAAGGCCAAAGCAGCTGGCTCCCAGCCAAGACATTGTGACTGGCGGGAAGCAGAGGAGGCCGAAGAGGGGATGAAGAAGGGCGGTTATGACAGTGTATATCGCTCCTTACTGGGTGCTCTGTCTCCTGCTGGGAACTTCATGAAGCTGCTTTCCCCTACTCTCTGTCTGTTGATCTCTGATGTGGGTGGGGCTAATCCAAGTGGCATGGATGCTGCACTTCCTGGCTGGCAGAGCCACTGCAAGCCAGCCAGGAAGCTCGGAGGTAGAGCAGCGGGGAGAGAATAGGGGGTGGGAAAGCATGTGTCGCTGGTTACTGGGTGCTCTGGAAGTTCCAAGAAGCTGGTTTACCGTGCTCCCTGTCTGCTGATCCCCAACAAGAGTCCAAGATGGTCGATCTATGCTGCACTAGCGGTGGGGCCCTCTGCAGGTATCTCTCCTCACTCGCTGTCCTCTGTCAGTTTCTTATTCCATTCAGTGCTTGGTTGAGTTCTTTATCTCTTCATTTGACACTTCAGGTTCCAGGAATGATGTTTGTCTCTGCTTTACTTAGTTTTTCTGGTCTTTGCTGTAGAGGTATGGTGTGGTGCTTCTGTCTATGGCACCATGTTGGCCGAAAGTCTCGATCTACTTTCTACTGTGGTCTGGACCCGCAGAGAGTTACCTGCATGGACAGCATCAATGGGTTCTGTTGTCCTCTGCCTTCTGGTTTTGTTTTTTCCAATAGGAGGCACTGGCAGATCAGAAGGCAGCTGAACAGTGAAGTTGGAGTGTTTATTTTCCTGGTCCTCTCTATACGGTCTATATGAGTTGAAATTGACTCAGTAGCAATGAGTTTGGTTGGCTTAATGGGCTTCCTGTCAGGTGCCATGGCTAACTTCGATCCTTTGCCCAAGGCCATAGCTTCTAACAGGTGCCCCTCTCTCTTTAGGGCTAGCAGTGGTAATGACTCCCTGCTATTGATAGTCCTGGAAGACTTCATGTACTTTATTGATTTCTTTAGACTTTACCCATCCCTTTGTAATTATTCCTTTTAACATTAAATGACCCATTTTGAGTGTCTCATCTGTTTCCTGCCTAAACCTTGAATGAATAATTTCCCTCTCCTCATTTTTCACCTGCCATCTGGCTTATCAAACTCTGTTATGGATTGAACTGTGTCCCCCCAAAATATGTGTTGTAAACCCTAACCCCTATGTCCGTGATTATTATTCCATTCGGGAGTGGGTTGTCTTTGTTGTGTTAATGAGACAAGATTAGCGTAGGGTGTATCTTAAGTCAATCTCTTTTGAGATATAAAAGAGATTAAACAAGCCAGCAGAGCAGGGATGTGGGAAGACACATGCCAAGCCACATGAAGATTGCCCAGGAACAGAAGTTCCAAGAGACAAAGACCTTCCTCCAGAGCTGACAGACAAAGCCTTCCCCTAGAGCTGGCACCCTCAGTTCAGACTTCTAGCTTCCTAAACTGTGAGAAAATAAATTTCTATTTATTAAAGCCTTCCACTTATCATATTTCTGTTATACCGGCACTAGATAACTAAGAATTTGGTACCAGAAGAGTGAGGTATTGCTCTAACAGATACCTAAAATGTGGAAGCAATTTTGGAATTGGGTAATTGGGAATTGGCTGGATGGCAATGGGTTTGGTTTTGGTTTAAAAGTAAAAGCCTAGGTTGCCTTGAACAGACCGTTGGTAGAATTATGGACATCAAAGGCAATTCTGGTGAGGGCTCAGAAGGAAGTGAGAAGAGCTATACAGAAAGTCTTGTTGCTAGAAATATGGACATGAAATGTGTTTCTGGTGAGGCTTTAAAAGAAAATGATGAACATGTGATTGGACAATGGAGGAAGGGCGGTGCTTTTTATGGAGTGGCAAAGAACTTGCCAGAAGTATGCTCAAAAGTTTGGTGGAAGGTAGAACTTGTGAATGATAAACTTAGATACCTGGCTGATGAGATTTCTAAGCAAGATCTTAAAGGGGCCACATGGTTTCTTCTTAGAGTAAAATGTGAGAGGAAAGAGATGGACTTAAAAATGAACTATGTGAAATGAAAACAGAACTGAGAGATTTGGAAAATTCTGTTGTACAGACTAAGGACACACGTCCTAGAATGTTCACCAAGGACATGGCTATACATTCTTTTGTTAAAGAGATTAAGCCTGTGACTGATGGATCTAACAACCACCACGCAGAAAAACCATTAGTTTAAACTGAACGGGACAGAGAAAGAAGGAACAGAAAAAACGCAGTCTGCTTCTTGGAATTCTACAGGCAAGAAACAGGCCAATGGCATTACATCTGTTGTCTTCCAAGAAAAGAAAAGGACCTTCCTGGGAACAGCTTGGAGATCAGCAGAACTGTTGGCAGGAGCATGGGAAGCAGAACCTTCTAGATTTCAAAGAGTGGGTCCATGACCTCTGGGGTCTCAAAGGTTAGAGCCAAAGCCTCTTAGGTTTCAAAGAAACAGATCTCCACCATCTTGGTTCCAGAGTGTGAGGCTGCCATTCAGTTTGGCCAAGAGGATGGGGCTGATGCAGAAAGCTGAGGACAGGGCTGCCATGCCCAAAGGGCAGAAGAATGGGGTCTGCTGGGGCTGAGGGGGTGGGGTCACCACTCAGATGGACTAGGAAAATGGGGCCGCCCAAAGCTAAGGGAGCAGAGTTGCTGTCCCAGTAGGTGGAGCTGAAGCCCAGGGCTGAGGAGCTTCCCCCCAGAATCCAGAGGGCATTGCCAATATCCAGAGTTTGAAGGGCAGGGCCATTTTCCAGATGGTCTCAGAGAACAGAGAATTATTTTCAAGCCTTGAGAGCTAGTTTAAACTGTTCTGCTGAGTTTTAGACTTGCTTGGTGCCCATTATCCCTTCTTTCCAATTTCTCCCATTTGTAATGAAAATATATACCTTGTGCCTGTTCCACCGTTGTATTTTGGAAGTAGATAACCTGTATTCTAGATTTCACACATTCTCAGATGAAAAGGAATTTTGCCCCAGGGTGGTTTACACCCCACATCTCATCCATATTTGATTTAGATGATTTAGAAGATGAGATTTTGGATTTGGAGTTGGTTTAAGACTTTTGGGATGTAATATCATGGGGTGAACATGTTTTGCACATGGGAAGGACATGAACCTTGGGGGGCCAAAGGGTGGAATGTTATGGATTATGTACCCCCAAAATGCATGTTGTAAATCTTAACCTGTATGCCTGTGGTTATAATCCCATTTGGGAATGGGTTGTCTTTGTTATGTTAATAAGGCAGGATTATTATTATAATATGGTAGTGTGTACCTTGAGTCAGTCTCTTTTGAGATATAAAGAGAGTAAACTCAAGCTGCCAAGCAGAGATGGAGGAAGAGGGATGCCAAGCCACACTGAAGATTGCCCAGGAGTAGAAGCTCAAAGAGACAAGCACCTTCCTCTAGAGCCCACAGAGAGAAAGCCTTCCCTACAGCTGGCACCCTGAATTAGGACTTCTAGCTCCTAAACTATGAGAAAAAAAAATTGTTTCTTAAAGCTACCTATTTATGGTATTTCTGTTACAGCAGCACTAGGTAACTAAGACAAGGATCTTTGTTTCCTGCAGGTAAAAATTAGTGTTCAAACCAAGCTGCCTCAGTGCCTTATGTGTGCAACTCCAATGTTGGTCTTATTAAAGAGTCTAAATAAACATTCCTTGATTTATAAATGAGTTATTTTTCAAACATTCATTTGCTTTTCTATGCTGTGAACTCAGTGTTTTTCTCCACAGCAACCATATCAATTCCAACTCCAAAAGCCAATTTGACACATAAACCAGTTGCTGCCAAGTTGATTCTGATTCATAGCGACCCTATAGGACAGAGTACAACTGCCCCATAGTGTTTCCAATACCATTAACATTTATATGGGAAAATGTGTTCATACTTAATAATTTTTTGAAAGTTGGGAACTAATCTATTCCTATAGGACTAGAGACTCTTTCAGTTCGAAGCCAGTGATGATATTCTGATGTTCTGTATGGGGGTTACGGATAGAGGGGTAAGAAACACAGAGACTAGGGAAATGGGGTACAGTATGTCATAGGGGTGGGAAGAAGATGAAATAAACACATAGGGCTGGGTAGAAAGGTAGTTATGAGTAGTACTTATTAGAGCAAAAAAGGAAATCACCCTTCTTTTCTTTCTCCCCTTCCACTTTGGTCACTGTCTCACCACTTCAAACCCACTGATCAGATAGAGACGAGAGAAGGCAGCTCTGGAGTTAGGTAGAAGTGGGATTGAGGAGGCAGTCCCAGAAATTGTGGTTTCCTATGGCAAGGGAGAAAGGGAAGGAAATAAGAGAACATCTCAGAAGGGATTAGGCATGATTTTCTATAAATAAAAGATATACAAACCATGTGTACTTCTTTCTATGTGGCTTGCCTATTGTACACTGAAAGAACCATCATCCAAAGCAGAAATTTTTACTCAGTAGAACAGGAAAAGTCAACCCGTTGCTGGTTGATTTGTTTTCCAGAAGCTCTAAGAGGTAGAATCATTAATCTCTGAGGGGTATTTTACATGCTCCAGAAGGTATGTGAACCAAAAATTTAAAGCAGTCCTCAATAGTAATTATTAGAAAATTCAGAACACAATGATAACTATAAGGAAAGAGTTAAGGAAGAAAGGTAGGGTAAAGCTGGTAAGACCACTAGCATTCCTCCAGCTAAATAAACAAGGCCTGCACTGAGAAGACCCTTGAGAACCCTGGAATGTAGGTCAGTCTGTTTTTGGAAACACTTAAATCTGAATAGATCAAAAGACCATCTTGAAGCCCTAGTTTTCAGGCATGATGATTACCTAATTCTCTGCTTCACTCTAAAAAGCTGGTGGCAATGTCCCCTGTAGGGCCTTCTGTGCTCAGGCTTCCTTATTTCACAGACAATGGTGGCAGCTGTGATTTAACGCAATGTTTCTCAAATTTCACAGTACATCAGGTAACTGTGGAGTTATGAAAAGGAAGATTCTCACACACACCTTCCACCCCCACCTCTTGAAGCACAGTATCTGTGAGTGGGACTTAGGCATTTTAAACAAGCTCCACAGGTAACTCAGATGTTCATTAAAGTTGGGGAATCACTGGTGTAATGCACAGGACTTGAAGTTAGAGACCTGCATTTCAGTTGATCTTTTTCTTTGTGTGATAGTTACAAACCCATGTCACTATCTCCATGAGTGTCTCATTTGTAAAATGGAGAATAATTTCAAGTTACAGAGGTATTTTAGGAATTAAATGAGTAAACTGTTTTGTATCAAATTGCTTTATAGTTAAGTGAAACTACTGGTCTCCCACAGTCTGTCCCCAGGCTGTTTCCAACTGTGATGGTTGATGTTACGTGTGAAATTGGCTAGGCCATGATTCCCAGTATTATGTGATTGTACTCCATTTTGTGGGGTTGTGTAATTATGCATTATAAATCATAAACCCTTACATGTTAATGAGGCAGGATTAGTGTGGGGTGTATCTTGAGTCAAGTCACCACCATACTTCAATCACCACCTTGCTCAAGTTATCACCTTGCTCAAGTAAGGGGAGTTTTCTTGAGGGTGTGGCCTGCACCCAATATATATGAATGCTCTGGCAACGTTCTCTTTCTCGCGCTGGATTCTGCATCTGGCTCATAATCTGACCTCTGGTTTTGGGATTTGAGCTAGCAGCCTGCTGATTCTGGGATTTACCAGCTTATGCAGCCCTGTGAGCCAGCAGCCTATCATTTGACCTGATTCACCAGCTTCCATAGCCCCATGGGCCAACAGCTTGTTGTTAGACCTGCTGATTTGGGTTTGTCAGCCCCTGCAGCCTATGTGAGTTAGGAGAAGCCTCCAGCCTGATGTCTGACCCTTGGATTTGGGACTTGCTGGCCTCTACAACCATATGAGTCATTCCCTTGAGATAATTTACACACACACGCTTCACTGATTTTGCTTCTCTAGAGAGCACAGCCTAAGACACCAAGACACCAACCTTAATGATATCAATTTCCCAATTTGAACTACTTAAGGTAGACTATCTTGTCACTGATGCTTCCAAACCACATGCACTTCTGCCTCTGCTTATATTTGTATCTTAAAGTTTTCTCCTTTTTACCTTCAAAATCTGCCTATCAAACCCTTTACCTCAATACAATCTTTCCTGATCACCCTGGGCAACAGTCATCTGTCCTTTCAATTCTACTGTCCTATAGTCCTTACTTAACTAAATATGTGGATCTTACATATCCCAAACTAGGTTGTAAACTGCTTGAGAAAAGAAATCTGGTGTTATGCTTCTGGTTCCCCACAGCACTAATAAAATGAACAGCACATAGTGGTTCTTTATAAAATATCTGAGCTTTCTTTATAGCAATAATGACTAAAGTTTTGCTCCAGATCATAACAGAATAGTACTTCTCTCCAGTCTGCACTGTGAGACAGCTTCCCTGGAGTCATAACACAGGAACAGATTTCTCTCCTTTGTGGACAGTCTGATGTTCAATAAGAGCTGAGTTTTGCCTGAAAGATTCTCCACACTCTTTGCATTTATAGGGACCATCCCTAGTATGCGTTCTCTGGTGTTTACTAAGATACGACCTCCGTCTGAAGGCTTTGCCACAGTCATCACATTGGTAGGGCTTCTCCCCAGTGTGGATTCTCTGATGCTGAATAAGTATTGAACGCCGACTAAAACTTTTATTACAATGAGTACACTGATAAGGTTTGTCTCTTGTATGGATCTTGACATGGTGAAAGAGGCCTGCTTTCTGGCTAAAGGCTTTGCCGCACTCATTACAGTGGTAGTGTTTCTCTCCTGTGTGAAGTTTCTGATGTTGATTAAGAGCTGAGCACTGGCCAAAAGCTTTGCCACACTCATTACATTTATACGGTTTCTCTCCAGTGTGTATTATTTTGTGCCGAACAAGCACAGTTCTCCCACGAAAAGTTTTTCCACATTCATCACATTTATAGGGCCTGTCTCCAGTATGGATCTTCTGATGTTCTATGAGGTGTGCATATTGACTGAAGGCTTTTCCACAGCTGTCATACTCATAAGGCTTTTCTCCAGGACAGGTTCTCTGTTGTTCAGTAAGACCTGAGTTCTCAGTCAAATCTACTCCATTCTCATCACATGTGGGCTGTTTATCTTCCTGCGAGTATCCAGAAGGATTTTCTAGTTTTTCTTCAGGTTCATGGGTTTCCCCAAACCCAGCAGCCATCTCACTTTCAAATCTGCTTGATATATCCCCATACGGTTCCACTTCTTCAGAAACTTCACGTTTTAGAATTAAATTCCTGTACTCATTTTCAGTCTCAACATCTGAAACTACAAAGGAATTACAAATGTTACCCAGTTGCCTGTGACAGCAAACAACCACCTCATTAGGGAACAATGGCAATTTTCAAATGAAAAACACATAAAATAAGAACCTAGAGTTTCTGTATGTCCATATACACACCACACACCCACTGCTGTCAAGTTGATTCTGACTCATAGCAACCCTACAGGACAGAAAAGAACTGTCCCATAGGGTTTCCAAAGAGTGGCTGGAGGATTGGAACGGCCAGCCTTTTGGCTAGCAGCTGAACTCTTAACCACTGTACCACCAGGGTTCCGTATGACTATAAAGTGGCATTAAAATACAGGGTGGACCTAATATAAAGCATTCCAAAAATTGTTAAGGAACAGACCAACAACCCAAGAGAAAGTGGACAAAAGAAAAATTGATTTCCAGTAAAGGAAATACAAAAACTCTTAAATGTAAGAAAAAAGGTTCCACGTCATCATAAGGGAAAAACAAATTTAAACAGTAATGAGATTTAAATAATTTTTCACCTACTGAATTTGAATAATCAGTTCGATACAACATTATGTATATGAAATAGATAGCACACATTGCTGGTATAAGCATAAATTAAAAATCTCTACGGGGGCAATCTGACAATATCTATCAAAATTATAAATGCATACGTTCTCTGACCTACTAATTCCACTGTAGGAATTTATAGTACAGATATACTCACATACGTGGCTATTCCCTGAAGTAGTATTTGTAATAGGAAAACAATGAAGACAACTTAAAAGTCACTGCATAGGACTGGCTAAGGTAATTGCGTTGTACATCTGAACATTTTAATACTAAGAAGCCGTTAAAAATAAAAAGTGCTACCATCTGAGTGAAAAGAGAAGAAAAATATGTGTCAATATGAAAAATGTATATACATTTTTAAAAAATCTCGGAAAGAGCACACAAGAAACTAATAATAGTGACAAACTGTTTCAGAGTGGGGGGAGGAAATTAGATGGCTGGGGAATTGGGTGAGATGCTTTTCATTGGATAACTTTTAAAGTTTTGTTTTTAAACCATTGCATTTATACCTATTTAAATAAATTAAATGAAAAAGAAAAAAATATAGAGAAAATAGTGATAAGGAAGATACAAAGTCCTCACCCATTCACCAACTTTTAATGTTCTGCCATATCTACTTTATTATTCCTTCTCTTTACAGGTGTACACAATTTTTTTTTCCCCTGAACCATCTGAGAGGTAGTGGAAGACATCATGGGCAACAGCTTTTTAATAGAAGAGGAGGGATATAGTCAAAGGGAAGATAGTGGTAATGTCTGGTAGGATAAGGGCTAAAAATAGCAGGGAGGTCAGTACCAAGGAAGATAATGATAAACCAAAAGCCAGAAAACCCACTGCCATAGAGTTGAAGATCTCAAGTAAAATACAACTAAAACTGGAAAAACGTAAAGAGAAAGAAGAATCTTTATATTCTTTTTGAAGAATATTTGAAGAATGGCAAACCAGGTGAGAGTCTATGTATAGGCCATCAGATTCCTAGAGGTCTTTAAATGATCATAGAGAGTATCTGCTACAAAAGAGCCCAAAATGTCCTGTAAGCCATGTCTCCCCCTTGTTCTTAAGATAGGTCTTTCTTCTTTACCTTGTTCCTGTTGGGCTTTGGGTTCAGGAGATTCACACTTTAGGTTAGCTTTCATGGACTGAAGGGACATGCTGGGTTCTTGTTCTATTCCTAGAGGTGCCATTCCCTGCAAGAATACTTCTTGTTCGTCAGTGTGGACTGAGACCTGAGGAAAATGAGATATAACCGAGAGATTCCCTCAAACAACAGAAAACAAAAGGTATCCTATTCATGGCAGTGGGGAGAAAGGCCCATACCCAGCTCTCTGAAGCCTGGAATGATCTTCCTCCCAGAAATCAGCCTGTCATAATCCTACTCATACTTCAAGATCAACATAAAAGCCACCTCCTCTGAGAAATCGTCCCTTTCCTAGCTGGAAGCAAGTTCTCCTATTCTTAAATCCTAATGTATGTTTGTTGTGCCACTTTTACATTTTTGTCTTATGCTCAGAGAAGTGGAAAAAGCAAAGAGAGAAAGAAGGGAAGGAAAAGGAGGTTAAAAACAGGCAGAAAGAAGAGAAATATAAATAGGAAGAAGAACTGGGAAAGGGATAAGTAAAGGGAAATGATAAAGAAGGAGGGAACAAAGGAGAAAGAAAAAGAAAAGAGGGTTGAAGAAAAAGAAGAAATGAAGAAAGGAGAGAAATCTCTATTCACCCCAGAAGCTATTCCCAATAGTCTTCGCAATTCTGAGGTCCTCATCCCACTTTTCAGAAGATAATCTTATTTCTTACTTATCTGACCTAACAACTATCCAGAGTTTACTTCTTCATCCATCCTTCATTTTACCCATCTCTACCCTCATCTCCTTTCCTTCCCTTCTTACTTTCAAGGCTCACTTTACATATGCCTTCAATCCCACCTCTTTCAACTTCCCTCTGACCCTTGCTCCCTCAATTAACTCTTTTTTCAGCAATTTCAGCCACTCTGTGACTCCCATTCCTCCATGGGCCCGTTCCCTCTTGCACTGAAAAATAATAGGTCTCCCCAGAATGGCACTGTGAAAA
This sequence comes from Loxodonta africana, assembly GCF_030014295.1. Classification (NCBI taxonomy): domain Eukaryota; kingdom Metazoa; phylum Chordata; class Mammalia; order Proboscidea; family Elephantidae; genus Loxodonta; species Loxodonta africana. Next base: position 78,070,163 of record NC_087342.1, read on the forward strand.
GCAGGGATTTGGATTCAGTCAAGTTACTCTGTCTCTTAGTTTAGTAGCTCTGGACTAGTTGCTTAATCTGTCTGACATTATAAGATACGATGTATGTGAAGCACCAAGAATGGGGCCTTAGCATAGAGCAGGCCCTCCAAATAACTCCCCCCGCCTTGCCTGCCCCCGTTCCATGGCTAAATGTTTAAGTCAGACGTCATTGCCATACGCTGCCTCTATTTTCCTGACGTGGTTTTACTTTTTAACCTCTGCCTCTGGACTAGGAAACAGAATCAGCAGAATGTTAGCTCAGATGTATAGAAATAGATGTTTTGATATCTCAAATTAAGAGAAAAGGGGGAAAAGAAAAAAGCCAGTACAGTGAGCTCTGCCTTTTATCCCTGGTTATCTGGCTGGGCCTTAGAAATCAAACTGTCAACTCTATTAGCTGCCCCAGGCATGCTTCTAGAGAGAGGACTGGTTGGCATTGTAAACTCAACATTTTTAAAACCAAATTACTTTTGCCTGCACCTAAGTATCCCATTTTTCTTCTAGTTCTCCCCTTATCTCCCTGGCCACTCTTCAGTTGCCATTGCTGGTTACTCCTTTGATGATCTCATCTGGTGTTATAGCTTGATTACAATCCCCAATTTTGTATTTTTAACGCAGGACATCTTCATTGAATTCCAGCTCATTATATCTAGCTGCTTGCTCAAATTTCCACTTGGATTCTAATAGGCATCTCAAAATTAACACATTCAAAACCCAACTCTTGATTCCAGTCCCTTCACCCCTAACCTACTTCTCTCCCAATCTTTCCCACCTCAAAGAATGACAAATCCATTCTACCTGATGTTCAGACCAAAAACTTTGGCATAATCCTTAATTGCTCACTTTCTCTCACATCCCACATACTACATGCTGTATGAAAACAAATCCTGTCAAGCTCTACCTTCAAAATATATCCAGGATCCAATCACAACTCACCATTTCCACTGCTACTATTCTAGTCCAGGCCACCAATATCTCTTCCCTGGGTTACTGGTTATGGCTATATCCTCCCAAACTGCTGTTCCAGCTTCTACCTTTGACCCCTGTGTTTCCCTTGCCTCCCCTCCCCCACTGTAGAACTTCCTCAACATAGCATTGAGGGTGATTATTTTAAAACTTAAGTCAGATTATCTCTCTCCTCCTCTCAAAACTCTCCAATGACCTTCTACTTTGAGAAAGTAGATTCAACATCTTTATAATGGCCTCAAAGTCCCTACATGATTGATCCCAATACCTATTTGACTCCATCTCCTCCTTGCTCTTCCTCTACCATGACAAGTGAATCCTCACCTTAGGACCTCTCCATTCACTATTCTCTCTGTCTGAACACTCTTATCCTAGACAGCTGCATGGCTTGTTCTTTTAATTCAGATCTCTGGTCTAAATGTCACCTATCTGCCCCAAATGTCAAGCCTTCCCTGACCTATCAAAAACAGTACAACCTGTACTATGTTCACTATTTCTTCTGCTTTATTGTTGTTGATTTCCACACAGAATTTATCACCACGGACATGTTATATGTCTGTTATTTTGTTTCCTGTCTGTCTCTCCACAGTAGACCATACTCTACAGGAGACCAGAAACCCTCTATGCTTTGCTCAGTGTTGCATCCCCAGTGCCTAGATGGATGCCTGGTGCAAAATAGACATTAATAAATATCTGCTGAACGAATGAACTGTTCCCCAATCCAACTTCCCCCAAAGACATTTTTTCTTATCTTTTTTTAAAATTGTGATTTAGGTGAAAGTTTACACAGCAAATTAGTTTCTCATTAAATAGTTAATAACAAATTGTTTTGTGACATTGGGTGCCAACTCCACAATGTGTCAACTGTCTCCCCTTTTCCACCACAGGCTCCTTGCTTTCTTATGTCCAGTTTTCCTGTCCCTTCCTGCATTCTCATCTTTGCTTTTGGGCTGGTGTGCCCATCAGTCTCGTATACATGATGAAATTATGAAGCATGTCTCCCAAGTATGCTATTGTTTTGGCCCTATAGACTTGTTCAATCTTTGGCTGAAGGGTGACTCTCAGTAGTGACTTCAGTACTGAGTTAAAAGGGTGTACAGAGGTCAGGGTTTTCCAGTCTCTGTCAGACCAGCAAGCCTGGACTTCTGTGTGTGTGTGTGTATTTGAATTCTGTTATGCATTTTTCTCCTGCTCTGTCTGGGACCCTCTTTGTGATCCCTGCCAGAGCAGTCAGTGGTGGTAACTGGGTACCATCTAGTTTTTCTGGGCTCAGTCTGGTAGACGTTGTAGTAGTTGTGTTCCATTAGTCCTCTGGACTAATCTTTCCTTTGTGTCTTTGGGCTTCTTCATTCTCCTTTGCTCCAGTGAGGATGTGACAAGTACATGCATCTTAGATGGCTTCTCACAGGCTTTTAAGATCCCAGCTGCTACTCACCACAGTAGGATGTGGAACATTTTCTTTATAGAATATGTTATGCCACCTAAGCTAGATGTCCCCCAAACTACAGTGTTTTTAGGAGTGTTTCCATGACACTAGTCTTTCAAGCTTGAAATCTCTGATGCTTAGCCCAGAATAGGCTGCCTGGTAAAGAATTCTCCATTTGTTCTTCCTTCATTATAAATCTAATCTGTCATCATTTCCAGTTAATTATGACCTAAGACATGTTTCATCCTTTGTAGTTACTCTTACATGGCTCTGTCTCAAACTCAGGAATTCTTGCCACATACTCCTTACTTCTGCAGTCTATTTTGTACCCCAATGCTAGATTACACATCCTATCTTACTGCTTTTATTTAACTATGTTTTGTACACCTTATGCCAAGATTTCCTAAATTTGGTTCTATCCACACTCTGGGTTGGATAGTTCATTGTTGTATGGGACTGTCCTGTGTGCACTGTAGGATGTTTAGCAGCATTCCTGGCCTGTACCCACTAGATGCCAATAGCACCCCTCACTTATGACAAACAAAAATGTCTTAGGAATTGCCACATGCTTTCTGGGGTACAAAATCACCACTGTTTGAGAACCACTGTCTTTTATCAATATTAAAACAAAACGAAAAGGTCCTACATAATTTGGTCCTTTTTCACATCCTGGAGTTAGTAATATAAGCAAGGAAAAAGATTAAGAATCTCTTTCGTACAGAATAAAATCTAAACTCCAAAGGTTGATATTCAAGGTCCTGGACTCTACTTTCAACTCTTCTACTCACAACTCAGCTTTCCAACCTAACTAGGCCTCTGCTACTCAAAGTAGCATGAGTCCCCTGCCCTGCCCCTTCCCACCAACTTTCCCCTCTGCTGCTACATCTAGCCCCCAGAAATAGTGGCTTTAATCTCATCATCTTTTAATTAATACTTTAATGAAAACGAGGCTTTGTGAAATAACCCTGTGTCTCATTCTGGCCTAGAAGTCCACAATGTATCTTTTCTCAAACAAAAACCACATCTTTTTTCTCACCTGCTCTCCTGGCTCATCCAGCTCTCTCTCTAAATCCTCCAGCACAATCACTGCCTCCTCTCCACTCTCCGGATGCTGCTCCCGCACCCAGGCCTGGAGCTCCTCAGGCAGGATGCTCAGGAACTGCTCCAACACCAGCAACTCCAGAATCTCCTCTTTGGTGTGGGTCTCTGGCCTCAGCCACTGATGGCAAAGTTCTCGGAGCTGGCGCAAGGCCTCACGGGGTCCAGATGTTTCCTGGTAGCAGAACTGCCTAAAGTACTGTCGGAAGACCTCTCTGCTATGGGAGTTGTTCTTTTGCAGCCTCTGATCCCTTCTGGTGGTATACTTATATTCTTCCTCCTCCTCCTTCTCTATCTTTACTTCCAAAACTTCATCCTGGTCTGCAGGGGCCGGGACAGTCCAAGCAGGTTCCATCATAGCTGTGTCAAAGCTGTACTAGTGTTTCAATTACTATATTCCCTGGAAAGTTTCTTCCTGGGTGAACTGGAGGAATAAGCCATCATTATTAACACAAACTATATCTTAAATAAACACTGGTAATTCTAAGAATATAAATATGAGCCTTGAAAATCTGCCTCTAGGTTAAAAGCTGCAAGAGCCAAGTTATTTCAGCCCTTTAAGAAAGAGTGAGACTTAGTAGGAAACCTATTTCCATGTAGTTCTAAAATAAAGAACAACTAATTGGAATAAAATAAACATTTAATGCAAGTAATATAAATAAAAGGCTGGTGCATCCCTAGCTGGTGCCTTTAAAAAAATTTTTTTTTAATGCCCAGATGTGTGTATAGGGGGAACCATGAAGCCCTAAAAGCAGCAGGGTCACATGAATTTATTTCTTCGTAATTTAATCTCTATGCTCCTCTCCTCATTCTTCATTAATAAAGTGAAAAGTCTGGAGACATTGCTCTTTAAGGCCTTCTTCTGCCCTTGCATTCTGTGGCTTGCCAGGCCGGCCCAGGACAGGTTCTTTAGGATACCGGTCAACGTCTGTGAGCTAGGAGTGTAAGAAACATACAGAGGTGTCGAAAAGGAGAAGAGAACACGGCCCAAGGCAAGCCCAGAGGATTTGGGGCACACAACTGTACTGTCCGCAGAGACCCGGAGCGGACCACTCATGAATACACCCTATTCTGAGATGGTCTCTGAGACAGGAGTGTCCTGCGGCCCCACCTGGGTGGGGGAAGACCGGAGCGGGGTGGGGGAAGACCGGAGCCCACCCCGCACCTGCCTCGGCTGGGTTGAAGGGCCCAGGCCGTGGGAACGCAGCAACCTTTCGCCCGGCAACTGCAGTCCCACCCAGCGCCCTCTCCTCCTGGCCAGGAGCACAGGTTCGCTCACCCACGGCCCCAGGGAGCCAGCCAAGGACTGCCTCCTACAGGGCGAAATGCTGAGGTCTCCAGTCCCTTCGGAGCCCGGAACCCTCCAAGAGCGACCCACAAAGGCCGGAAGCGGCCGGGCAATACCGACGAAAAGCTCGCTCTGCCGGCGAGTGGCGCATTTCCGCGGGAGCTCTAGGAAGTGGGGATTGAAGGAGGCTTTCAACTCAGTGGTTTTTCCTCGCGTCTACACAAAAGGACCGCTGGGGATTCTTAGGCCAGCAGTTAACGGAATTGTTTTCTTTTTCTCCGCCCATTTACTCCGCTATTTCCCCCGAGTTCCGCAACTCTATTGGTGGTCGACGCTTGGAGAGAGGATGTGAAGATAGAGAAATCCTTTACTCTTCCCTCTCACTTTCATTTGGGTTTTTGCATCTGCGAAGCTTGCTCTCAATTAGTAAATGTTGCCTGTTTTAACCTACCCAGTGGTGCCACGGAAGAAAGGCTTGGTGATCTGCTTTGGTAAAAGATTAAAAAAAAAATTTTTTTTTTTTACAACCCAGAAAACTATGTGAAGCAGTTCTACTCTGTAACACGTGGTGTTGCCATGACTCCAAATCATCTGAGGCAACAGGTTTTTTAGTTCACTCTTCACTCACACTTATATTTGGCTTTTTGCATCTGTGAGGTTGCAGTACCTCAAAGGGGTGGTCTCCTGAGGCCTTCCCTACTCAACAGAGCTTCACTGCGGCAAAGGACATGGCCTCTTCTATATACACTCCTCAAGGGATAACCTGCTGGTTTGTGCCTACTTTTCCCACCTTCAACAATGGTCTTGAGGTTCACTTTTATGCTCTGACGGTATGATTATACACCTGAAGACCAACGGACTTCACTGGGGGAAACTATATTAAAAAGATTATTTAGTCAAGTAGTGAGATATAAAATTAACACCCTGAAATCGATAGCCCTTATGTATACACATAACCAGTGATAATCATTTACAAGATAAAATGGAAGACCATGTTTCCAATAACAACAACAAAAAGATAAAATACGTAGGAATAAATTTAAGAAATGTGTAAAATCTATATGAGTAAACCTTAAAACACTTCTTAAAGGTCAAGTGTGAATTTAAACAAAGTCATGTACAGTTCTTGGATAGAAAAACTAAATAAAGATGTCAATCTTCCCTATATATGTTTGTAACTATAATATCCCAATAACAATACCAACACATACTGTTCCAAGGTTAGATTGATTATAAAATTCATATGGGAAAGTAAGAATAGCCAGGAAATCCCTGAAAAAACAATGGTGAAGGGCAGCCTATCAATTATTAGAACATATTATAAAGCTGTTGTAATTAAAAGAGTAGGATATCTATGCATAAGCAGAGAAGGAAATGTTCAGAAATGGACCCAGGTACATATGGATAGTTAGTAAATGTTGAAGGTGTTATCTACAATCAATGGGGAAATGAGGGCTTATAAGTAAGTTTTACTGGGACAACTGACAGTCATTTGCTGGAAGATAAAATTGTATTCATATCTCCCACCATACATTACAATCAGGATAAATTTCAAATGGATCCTAGATCTAAATGTAAAAAACGCACCTATACATGTTTAGGAGAAAACGAGTAAAAATTTTAATACCTGGGAGTGAAGAGTCCTTAGCTAACCGTGATTCAAAATCCAAAAGATAAATCTGACTACATAAAAACAAAACGTATTGTTTGTCAAAACACATCACTAGACAAGTCAAAAGACAAATGACACACTGAAAAAAGTTTGCAACATATTACAAAGGGCTAACATCCCTAATACATGAAGAGCTGCTAAAAACTGGGAAGAAAATAGTAATAGAGAAAATTGGCAAGAGAAATGAACAGTTGACAATAGAAATGCTAGCAAACTTCAGACATCTGCAAAGATGTTCAACTTCACTCAAAATATAAACACACAAACTAAAAACTACACTGAGGTGCCATTACTAAAGGGAATTACTATGTATAATCTTCTTATGAACTATGGTTGCTAATCAGTTTCTTTAAAAATTATCACACTGGGTAGAAAGCAAATCAGAGCTAGACATGAAAGCATTAAAAAATTAAACTATGCATGGGACCCAGAGGAAACTGTACTGAAAAAATTGTTGTCAAATGACATTTTTGTATTTTGAACCCATACTTCTTGTCTGGAAAAATGTTAGTACCTAAATTCAATATAATAATATTTAACACATTGATGTTGTTGTTGGGTGCTGATCAATCGATTCCAACTCATAGCAACCCCATGTTACAGAGAACTCCCGATAGGGTTTTTTAGGATGTAATCTTTACAGGAGCAGATTGCCAGGTCTTTCTTTCACAGAGCGGCTGATGGGTTCAAACCACCAACCTTTTGGTTAGCAGTCAAGCACTTAACTATTGTGCCACCAGGGGTCCTTATTTAACACATAGCCAACTTTTTAATTCTCATGTTAGGAAAGAAAAGACTAATTTTTTTTTTTTTTTCGGGTGGCAGTCTACCTGGATTTTTTTTTTTTTAATAATTTTTATTGTGCTTTAAGTGAAAGTTTACAAATCAAGTCAGTCTCTCACATATAAACTTATATACACCTTACTACATTCTCCCATTTACTCTTTCCCGAATGAGTCAGCCCGCTCCCTCCTTCCAGTCTCTCCTTTCGTGACCATTTTGCCAGTTTCTAACCCCCTCTACACTCCCATCTCCCCTCCAGACAGGAGATGCCAACATAGTCTCAAGTGTCCACCTGATGCAAGTAGCTCACTCCTCATCGGCATCTCTCTCCAACCCATTGTCCAGTCCAATCCATGTCTGACGAGTTGTCTTGGGGAATGGTTCCTGTCCTGGGCCAACAGAAGGTTTGGGGACCATGACTGCTGGGGTCCTTCTAGTCTCAGTCAGACCATTAAGTCTGGTAAGAAAAGACTAATTTTAAGCTCTAGATCATCATTAGTGATTATAAAAGAATACTTTCATTTACAGATTTGAAACCAGAAGCCAAAAACAAACAAGGTTTTAGGATGTGAATTGTGAGCTTCTAGAAAATATATGGCAGAAAACACAGGTACCTTATGTCAATAAAGGAAGGACTTTCAGAGTTCACATGGAGACCGTAGAATGTTTTGCTTCTTATCCACAGTTCTAATGGGAGAGTCCATGACTAGGTGTTTTAAAGAAACAATTTCCATCTAATTTATGAATGTCAATACAGTTCTTTGCTCAGGTAAAGAAGTTGATCTATCTTTAAGGTATATGGCATAGACTGATGAAAAGGTTTAAGAATATTTAGACATGTCCAGGCTGTTAAACATAAACTGAGCCATGCAACAAGTAGGCATATACTATGATTTTGCCAGGGTATGTGCTAAATAAACCCTTGTTTAAAAAATGATCAAAAATTTAATCTTCCTCCCCTGCCCAAATGACAAAAGGAGGAACTGAGAATAGTAGCACAGTGGTTAAGAGCTATGGCTCCCAAGCAGGAGGTTGGCAGTTTGAATCCACCAGCCACTCCTTGGAAACCCTATGCAACAGTTCTACTCTGCCCTACAGGGTTGCTTTGAGTTGGACTCGACTCAATGGCAGTGGTTTGTACAAGACTTAAATTTCAATCTAATATAGCAAGAATTCAATGCACAAAGTCTAGATTAAGTAATCCAGAAAACAGTAACAGAGGCGCGTTTTGTAGTGGTATGGAGGTAACCACTAGGAGAGCCAGGGATAGAAAAAGTGCCCCTCAGGAGTATCATGAAGTGTATTAAGTGGCATAGCAGGGTTTGTTGCTTTTCATTGTAAAACCTGGCGTGCTACTTAAATGAATAATTTCTTTTATAAGGATTAGTACAACACTGGTTTCTATGAGATGGAGGTTAAAGATGTCCCAAATGTCCAACTCTTCCAAACCGCTATACCACTCCATCATCACTAGCATCCACTATTCTCCCTCCCCTCAGTAATTTCTCTCCTGCTTGGTTTTGGTAATTCACTGCAATGTCTCACAGAACTCAGAGTTAACTGGGTTTATTAGGGAAGTAATAGGGCACAACTTGGAATCGGGATTAACTTGGAAATAACAGGAACAACTCAGGACGCAGTTCTTTGATCAGGACAGCTTCTTGCCCTCTGCTACTGGGCCCTGCTGGGACCTTGCTGCCACTGGGTCCTTCTGGGGGCCTACTCAGGCAAGTGTTACACCTCTTAGCTCTGTGGGTCAGCAAGCCCCACCGCAGTTGTCACACACTTATCTCCTAATTCCTGTGTCCCATGGCGCTATCTCTGGCTTCTGTGTTACAGCTCCTCTCTCTCTCTATGTCTCCTTTAAGCCTAGAGGAATGGCAAAACTGACCAATACCCTCATTAGGGTTCCATATACCTTTTTTGCATGGTCCCACTCCAACAAGGGTGCCATGCATCTTCTTTATATTATTAGCAAGATATCCAAGCCCCTTGGTGGTCCACAAGCGCCTCATTTGCATAGTCCCACCGAGACATTTGGTGGGAGTTACAAAGACTATGGCTAGAAAGGCCATATTAAGTAATTCATTGCACTTCAGGCCACCCCCTGGCTCTTCTAGCCATTGGCTTTTTCATACTTGAAGCATTAACTTCCCCCTTCCAATCATTTTACCAGCCCAAAAGAGTCATTAACAATTAGTCCTGCAGTAGCGCAAAGAATCCTAAGGGTAGGTTACTCAGGTACCAGCCATTCAGGTCTGCTGCAGGTGTCCATTCTATCTGATCAGGTTCTCCAAAAGCCATCTTGGCTTCATCCTTTCCGGCATATGATAAAATTTAACTGAGATTATTCCCTTGGTCTGAGTCCCACAAGGTATTAGTATAGCAAAACCTTTAAGGGACTTAAGGTTTGGCAACTGTACTCCAGTCCAGCAGTGCCTCCCCCTTAGTCCACTTTTTCACACTTACACAGCTTCTGCAATTACACTTTCTACTATCCCAATTAACTCTGTTAACAATCAACACTCATAACTGAATCATCTAATACAATCAACATCTTCCCACACCCTCTTTTCCCCAGACCCATCAAGAAAAGAGGAAACTATTCAGTGGGGATTCTCCCTTGTCCCCTGCATTTAACGTAAACACACTCACGAAAGCATGTAAGCCAGCCACTTCATGCCTTTATCTCCCTGTTTTAGATAGCCAATGTTTAAATAGACCATCCCTATTAAACCAGTAGTCTGAGGAGACAGCATGTTACTTGATCTTGAAGAATCTTCTGTTCCTTTCGGAACTTTGAGCATCTGCATTCATAAGCAAAGTCCAGTTCAGAGCAAGCCACCAAATCACAGCTATCTATGGTGTCAGAAAGTCAAGCTGGATTCAGAAGAAGATGTGGAACCAGAGATATCATTGCTGATGTCAGATGGGTCTGGGCTGAAAGCACGGAATACCAGAAAGATGTTTACCTGTGTTTTATTGACTATGCAAAGGCTTTGCGGATCATAACAAATTATGGATAACACTGCAACGAATGGGAATTCCAGATCAGTTTATTGTGCTCATGTGGAACCTGTACATAAACCAAGAGACAGTCATTAAAGAGAAAAGGGGATACTGTGTGGTTTAAAATCAAGGAGGGTGTGTGTGAGGGTTGTATCCTTTCACCATACTTATTCAATTTGTATGCTGAGCAAATGATCCTAGAAGCTAGACTCTACGAAGAAGAACACAGCACCAAGATTGCAGGAAGACTCATTAACTACCTGTGATATGCAGATGACACAACTTTGCTTGCTGAGAGCAAAGAGGACTCAAAATACTTACTGATGATGATAAAAGACTACAGCCTTCAGTATGGGTTACACCTCAACATAAAGAAAGCAAAAATCTTCACAGCTGAACCAACAAGCAGCATAATGATAAACGGAGAAAAGATGGAATTTGTCAAATATTTCATTTTACTCGGATCCACAATCAACACCCATGGAAAAAACAGTCAAATCAAACAACATATTGCATTGAGCAAATTTGCCACAAAAGACCTCTATAAAGTCTTAAAAAGCAAAGAAGTCACCTTGAGGACTAAGGTGTGCCTGACAAAAGCCATGGTATTTCCAATAACCTCATATCATGCAAAAGCTGGGCAATGAATAAGGAAGACCAAAGAAGAATTGATGCCTTTGAATTGTGGTGTTGGCCAAGAATATTGAATATACCGTGGACTGCCAGAAGAACAAACAAGTCTGTTTTGGAGGAAGTACAGCCAGGGTGCTCCTTGGAAGTGAGGATGGTGAGACTTTGTGTTACATACTTTTGACATGTTATCAGGAGGGACCTGTACCTGGAAAAAGACATCATGCTTGGTAAGGTAGAGGGCCAGCAAAAAAGAAGACTCTTGATGAGATGGACTGACGCAGTGGTTGCCACAATGGGCTCAAGCATAGCAATAATTGTGAGCGTGGTGCAGGACCAGGCAGCGCTTCCTTCTATTGTACACAGAATCGCTATGAGTGGGAACTGACTCGACAGCACCCAACAATGATAACATGGTGTCAAACATCTTTCTCTTCATTCAGTCGGGTTCTGGTCAGCTCATCCCTACCTCATGTGGGCTAGGTCAGTGGGAATCAGCCTTAGGTTCGGAAGTTCACACACCTCCAGGCACTTCAGATCAGCCAGTCCCTTGTCTTTCATCCCTAGCTCCCATGGAGAGGTCAGCAGGCACCAATGGAACATGTTCAAACTGAGCCCATCTCTTCATTGCTGTACCTCCCCCACTTCTGCTCATGGAATGGTCCCAGGTGGTCACCACAAGCAAGCATACCAGGCTGTCTACTTGGCAGCTCCCTTTTTTTAAAAAAATTTTTTATTGTGCTTTAAGTGAAAGTTTACAAATCAAGTCAGTCTCTCATTCAAAAATTTATATACACCTTGCTATATACTCCTAGTTGCTCTCCCCATAATGAGTCAGCACACTCCTTCTCTCCACCCTCTATTTTTGCACCCATTCAGCCAGCTTCTGTCCCTGTCTGCCTTCTCACCTCCCTACCAGACAGGAGCTGCCCACATAGTCTCATGTGTCTACTAGATCCAAGAAGCTCACTCCTCACCGGTATCATTTTATATCCTATAGTCCAGTCCAATCCCTGTCTGAAGAGTTGGCTTTGGGAATGGTTCCTGTCTCGGGCTAACAGAAGGTCTGGAGACCATGATCTCCAGGGTCCTTCTAATCTCAGGCAGACCATTAAGTCTGGTCTTTTTCACAAGAATTTGAGGTCTGCATCCCACTGCTCTCCTGCTCCCTCAGGGATTCTCTGTTGTGTTCCCGGTCAGGGCAGTCATCGGTTGTAGCTGAGCACCATCTAGTTCTTCTGGTCTCAGGCTGATGTAGTCTCTGGTTTATGTGGCCCTTTCTATCTCTTGGGCTCATAATTACCTTGTTTCTTTGGTGTTCTTCATTCTCCTTTGCTCCAGGTGGGGTGAGACCAATTGATGCATCTTAGATGGCCAGTTGCTAGCGTTTAAGACCGCAGATGCCCCTCTCCAAAGTGGGATGCCACTCTCCAAAGTGGGATGCAGAATGTTTTCTTAATAGATTTTATTATGCAAATTGACCTAGATGTCCCCTGAAACCCTGATTCCCAAACCCCTGCCCTGCTATGCTGGCCTTTGAAGCGTTCCTTTTATTCAGGAAACTTCTTTGCTTTTGGTTTAGTCCAGTTTTGCTGACCTCTCCTGTATTGTGTGTTGCCTTTCCCTTCACCTAAAATAGTTCTTGTCTACTGTCTAATTAGTGAATACCCCTCTCCCTCCCTCCCTCCTCACTCTAGTAACCATCAAATAATATTTTCTTCTCTGTTTAAACTATTTCTTGAGTTATTATGATAGTGGTCTCATATAATATTTGTCCTTTTGCAACTGACTAACTTTCGGCAGCTCCCTTTAACTTCCAGTCCTGGAAGTTCTTCTGATAAGCACTGACTTTTCCTGCCTCAATGCACCCAAAGGCAAACCTTGCTGGAAATTCAAAAAGCAAAAGTTTTTTTTTTTTTCCATAAGTCCTTCCCTCAGATGTACATCTCCTGTTCTCTCAGCAGCTCGATGAGTCTGTGCTTCTTTTCAAATGCAAATTTCCTGACTCCAAAGGGTAAGAGTGGTGTTCAGGTATACTCTGGTCTACTGCATTGAAATGAACAGCCTGCGTTTCTTTAAGGAAAATCCTAGTTCCCCTTTTAGCATATCCAGTCAAGTATTGGCTGAAGGCAGAGTTACACGCTCTCCATAATCTATAATACCCAATATTCTTCTATCATACATTTAGGTCTGTTTTACAACACTAGCTAGGAGAACATTCAATATCCATAGTACATTCAAATAAGCACATAATCCTTTTATAACATTCCTGTTTCTCTTCTCCACCACTTGACTATCTTCCCATTCACATGCGTATGGATCAAGCTTCTGGCTGAGTGGAACCAGTAGATTTCAGCCCCCTACCAATCATCTTGTTTATTTAACCTTTTGCCCCAGGCCACTCCAGATGCAGTTTTTTTCCCTCAGCTGCAGCATAATCTCTTATTTTCCTTTCAACCATTACAGGTAACAACAACCAAAGTAACCATCTAAGAATTAAAAGTTTCACTTCCCATGCTCCTTTGTTCTTTCTCTTACAAGGTTCCATGCTTCCATGAATCTAGAGCCATTGTAACAAATCTGGCTCCTGACACCAGCTGTAAAAATGGCATGGGGGTGGTGTCTGACTTCCTCTAACTTCACAAGGGGGAAAGAGAATCATTATCTGCACCAGCAGCCCAAGGCTGATTCCTATGTGGTTGAGGTCAGACATGCCTCCACTCTCCAACCTTTTGACCAATTCTGACACTAGCACCTTCCCATGTGGCACTCTCTACTTTTCTGCTGGGTTCAGTAGTTCATTGCAATGGCCACACAGAACTCACAGACCATAGTCAGGATTATGGGGTATATTAGGGAAATAACAGGTTACAATTCAGGTTCAGGATACAGTTCTTTGATTAGGACAGTCTCTTGTCAGCCAAGCCACAAGCAGACCTCTTCGTGGCCCTTGGCCCCTTGGCCTAGCCTCTGCTCTATTCGGGCAAGTGTTATAAAGCTCTTTTAACTCCACCAATAAGTACTCGGAGGCAACCTATTCCACTAGGAAGACCCTTAGCTCTTTAGATTTGCAGGTTGGCACAACCACCATGCTGTTTCCTACCAGTGTGCTGGTTCTGCTATCTCTGCCACTGCTTCTCGCCATCTCCAGTGTTATAGCTTTCCCTCTCTGTCTTGGTTCTGTTGCCTTTCTCTGTCTTCCGTGTTACAGCTCCTCTCTCTCTCTCTCTGTGTCTCCGTTTAGGCCTAGGAGGATGGCAAAACTGATTAATCTCTTCATTAGGGTTTCATACAACTTATTTGCATGGTCCCACCTTCTTTACATTATTAGCAAGCTATCCAGTCCCCTTGGTGAGCCACTACTACCTCATGTGCATAGCGTCACCCAGTCATTTGGTGGGAGTTACGAAGACTATGGCTAGAAGAGCCATATTAAGTAATTCACTGCACCGCAATGAATCAAAGATATTTTAAAGTCTATATGGTCAAGACCAAACTCATGAGAGCCATTTTCCCCCTAATCTAAGTTTTCTTTCAGTGTTCTCCATCTTAATGAACAGCATCTATCCATTTAGTTTCATAAGCCAGATTTAAGGAATCATTCATAACATCTTGCTCTCCTTCACTCCCTATAGTCAACTCAACTCTGAATCCTGTCACTTTCACCTCCAAAATAGTTCTTATCTTCACCATCACCCTTTCAAATGGATTACTGCAATAGTCCCCTAACTGGTCTCCTGCTTCCATTCTGAACTTCACATTGCAGCCCGTAATTCGCTTTTCAAAAAGAAAACTGATCACATCGTCTAACTCCCCTGATTTTCTATTTAAAACTTGTCAACACCTTCCCAATATTCTTAAGCTGAATAAGAAATTTTTATATGGCTTCCAAGCTCTGCCTGCGTTTCCAGGCTCATCCGGAAGTCTCAATCTCTTCATTCCAGCCATATTAGGCTGGATTTCCTTAAAGGTACCCTGCTTACTCCTCAAACAGGGTCTTTTGCACAGGCTATTACTACTGTCTGGAGCGTACCTGTCTCCAACCTCTTCTTTTCTCTTAGTTAATACCTTCAGATTTTTGTGTCATTTTAAAATTTATTCATTCAATAAATATTTATTTGGTCCTTACTGTGAGCTAACTGTTCTAGGCCTTGGTGATAGCACAGTGAACCAGACCAGGTATTTGTGTTCCTGCAACTTAAACTCTAGAAGTGGAGGGCACTAATCAAACGCATGAACAAAATAATTACAGACTATGTTTTGGACTTCAGAAACTTAGTGTTGTAGCATCACTGAGCTAAGAACAGAGAACTGGAGAGAAACAAGAAGCAGTGGGAATAGTGGAAGATTACTGCAAAGTGAAAGATCTCTGGTCTCAGTCCATCTCTCTTCTCTATTATCTGTTCCTAACCTTATCAAACCCTGTATTTGATGACACCTAAATCTTTTTTTTTTTTTTAATCTGTGTCTTTAGTTCTGGCCTTTCCCCCTGAATACCAGACTCATCTATCTCAGTTTTCTACATCACCATATGTTAGCCTAATTGAAATCTCAAATTTTAAAATGTCTGTGGGAAAAAACACTGATTTTTCTCCCACAAAAGCTGCTTCACATAGGCTTCCTATTTTACTGAACAGCACTGCCATAAATTTGGGTGTATAATGTGGTTTCTCTTTCTTCCCATCACCAATCCAAAGCCAAGTCCTCCTGGTTCTACCCCCAAAATGCATAACAAATATCCCTTGCTTCTATCTATATTGTCAACATCCTAATCTAAGCCACAATCATCTTTTGTCTAGACAACTATAATGGCCTGTTAACTGGTGCCTGTTTTCAGTTTTGTTTTGTTTATAATTGTTGCAAGTATATATATAATACAACATTTGCCAGTTTAACTTTTTCCCCTCTGCTTTCACTTTTGCCCCTAGTCCATTCTCCTCACAGTAGCTAGAATTATCTTTTCAACATGTAAATCAAATGACATCAGTGCCGTTTATCTAATGTCAAACTCCTTTTCTAAAGAGCTCTACATGATTTAGCCCCTACCTGCATTATTCTTTTATTTTCTCCCGTGTTCAGACATTCTAGCCATCTGTCCCTTAAACATATCAAGCTTGTCTCATTTATGATATGTACTTGCTGTTATCTCTGCCCCAAATACTCTTCTTCCAGATCTTAGAGTCTGCCCAACCCATTTTTAAGTCTCATCTCAAATGTTTAGAACCCTAAAGAGGCCTTCCTGGACTATCTTACAGTAGCCCTTTATCACACTCCAGTACTACTATCACAGTTTCCTATTTTATTTTTCTCATAACACTTATCGGAAGCAATTATCTATGTTTCTGTTTGTCAACCCCCTTCCCTAGAGTGTACATTTCTTGAGGAAAGAGACTCTTGTTCACTGATAACATCTAATATGCACTCCAAATATTTTTGTCTGTTAACTAATATTCCAAAGACATAGGTTTCTGTGTGGATTTTAATACTTTAGAAGTGATAACTTGATCATCTTAGCAGCAGTCTCCATTGGTTCTTTTCTTTGAATATGGATCAAATTTTCCCATCACTTCATACATGGGTAATTTTGGCTTGAATTCTGGAAAAGGGAATATGTTGTAGAGTCTGTGGATTCTGTTATGTTCCTCCAAAAAGCTGATTTTTCTAAGAAGGTGGTTAACTTCATTTTACTTAAATTGTCACCCCTGTGGTGCCTGGCAGATAAAATCTCAGCTGTTACTTTAGCCTTAACTGAGTTGCCTGCACTCTACCCTGTGCGTGCACGGTTCAAGGGTCAATGGGAAATTTGAACAGAGTTTATTTGTAGAATTTGGAGCTCCTTTTTTCTGGTTGTCTTCTTTCTGGGAGTTTCACCTGCCCCCCCGCCGCCCACCTTTCTAGTTGATACAGTTGCCCCAAACTCTGTTCTCTGGTTCTTTAAGAAAACATGACTGTAGGCTTTCTATCTCTGCTTCAGTTGCACCACATTGCACATACTGAGACCTGCTCTCAGGCTAACAGATGTAATTAGCTACCCATGTCCTGCCTCTGGAAAGCCTGGTGGCGTAGTGGTTAAATGCTACGGCTGCTAACCAAGAGTTCAGCAGTTTGAATCCACCAGGCACTCCTTGGAAACTCTATGGGGCAGTTCTAATCTGTTCTATAGGGTCGCTATAAGTCGAAATCAACTAGACGGCAGTGGGTTTTTGGTTTGGGTCCTGCCTCTATCATGGACCAAATCAGTTATTACAACTGAAAGGACTTTCCAAACAAATGCAGTTATTAATGTCGCCCCTCACCTACTACAATGCAGATTTTCTGAAAGGCAGGTATCATGCTTTGCTTATTTGTGCAATTCTTGTAGCAGCTCACATTGCACTAAACATAGGCGTTCAATTCATTTTTGTTGAACTAAATTGACTAGCTCCTAGTTATGGTTGGAAGTAACTACAAAACCAATAGTTCGAGGGTTTATTCTACAAGTCAGTAATTTTTCCTCAACTAATGAGGACTATGAAATACATAACTGAAAAAAAATTGGGGGGGCGGGGCCAAGATGGCGGACTAGGTAGACGCTACCCCGGATCCCTCTTGCAACAAAGACTCGGAAAAACAAGTGAATCGATCACATACATAACAATCTATGAACCCTGAACAACAAACACAGATTTAGAGATGGAAAACGAACAAATACGGGGAAGCAGCGACTGTTTTCGGAGCCTGGAGCCAGCATCCCAGTCAGCGGAATTTCTGGAAAAACAAGTTTCCCAGTGATGGCTCGGAGACAGCAGTCGATATCAAACCACATAAAGAAGCAGACCATGACAGCTTCTACAACCCCCCAAACAAAAGAATCAAAATCTTTCCCAAATGAAGATGCAATCCTGGAATTATCAGATACAGAATATAAAAAAATAATTTACAGAATGCTTCAAGACATCAGGGATGACCTCAGAAACGAAATAAGGCAAACTGCAGAAAAAGCCAAGGAACACACTGATAAAACTGTTGAAGAACTCAAAAAGATTATTCAAGAACATAGTGGAAAAATTAATAAGTTGCAAGAATCCATAGAGAGACAGCATGTAGAAATCCAAAAGATTAACAATAAAATTACAGAATTAGACAATGCAATAGGAAGTCAGAGGAGCAGACTCAAGCAATTAGAATGCAGACTGGGAAATCTGGAGGACCAGGGAATCAACACCAACATAGCTGAAAAAAAAACAGATAAAAGAATTAAAAAAAATGAAGAAACCCTAAGAATCATGTGGGACTCTATCAAGAAGGATAACTTGCGTGTGATTGGAGTCCCAGAACAGGGAGGGAGGACAGAAAACACAGAGAAAATAGTTGAAGATCTCCTGACAGAAAACTTCCCTGACATCATGAAAGACAAAAGGATATCTATCCAAGATGCTCATCGAACCCCATTTAAGATTGATCCAAAAAGAAAAACACCAAGACATATTATCATCAAACTTGCCAAAACCAAAGATAAAGAGAAAACTTTAAAAACAGCCAGGGAGAAAAGAAAGGTCACCTTCAAGGGAGAATCAATAAGAATAAGTTCAGACTACTCAGCAGAAACCATGCAGGCAAGAAGGCAATGGGATGACATATACAGAGCACTGAAGGAGAAAAACTGCCAGCCAAGGATCATATATCCAGCAAAACTCTGTCTGAAATATGAAGGCGAAATTAAGATATTTACAGATAAACACAAGTTTAGAGAATTTGCAAAAACCAAACCAAAGCTACAAGAAATACTAAAGGATATTGTTTGGTCAGAAAACCAATAATATCAGATACCAGCACAACACGAGGTCACAAAACAGAACATCCTGATATCAACTTAAATAGGGAAATCACAAAAACAAATTAAGATTAACTAAAAAAAAAATGCTCATAACAGAGAATCACTGAAGTCAAAATGTAAAAGATCACAATAATCAAAAAGAGGGACTAAATACAGGTGGCATAGAACTGCCACATGGAGAGTGATACAAGGCGATATAGAACATTACAAGTTAGGTTTTTACTTAGAAAAATAGGGGTAAATATTAAGGTAACCACAAAGAGGTATAACAACTCCATAACTCAAGATAAAAGCCAAGAAAAACGTAATGGCTCAACAAACATAAAGTCAAACACTACAAAAATGAGGATCTCACAATTTACTAAGAAAAACGTCTCAGCACAAAGAAGTATGTGGAAAAATGAAATTGTCAACAACACACATAAAAAGGCATCAAAATGACAACACTAAACACTTATTTTTCTATAATTACGCTGAATGTAAATGGACTAAATGCACCAATAAAGAGACAGAGAGTCTCGGACTGGATAAAGAAACACAATCCGTCTATATGCTGCCTACAAGAGACACACCTTAGACTTAGAGACACAAACAAACTAAAACTCAAAGGATGGAAAAAAGTATATCAAGCAAACAATAAGCAAAAAAGAAGAGGAGTAGCAATATTAATTTCTGACAAAATAGACTTTAGACTTAAATCCACCACAAAGGATAAAGAAGGACACTACATAATGATAAAAGGGACAATTGATCAGGAAGACATAACCATATTAAATATTTATGCACCCAATGACAGAGCTGCAAGATACATAAATCAAATTTTAACAGAACTGAAAAGTGAGATAGACACCTCCACAATTATAGTAGGAGACTTCAACACACCACTTTCGGAGAAGGACAGGACATCCAGTAAGAAGCTCAAAAGAGACACGGAAGACCTACTTACAACAATCAACCAACTTGACCTCATTGACTTATACAGATCTCTCCACCCAACTGCTGCAAAGTATACTTTTTTTTCTAGCGCACATGGAACATTCTCTAGAATAGACCACATATTAGGTCATAAAACAAACATTTGCAGAATCCAAAACATCGAAATATTACAAAGCATCTTCTCAGACCACAAGGCAATAAAACTAGAAATCAATAACAGAAAAACTAGGGAAAAGAAATCAAATACTTGGAAACTGAACAATACCCTGCTGAAAAAAGACTGGGGTATAGAAGACATCAAGGAGGGAATAAGGAAATTCATAGAATGCAACAAGAATGAAAATACTTCCTATCAAAACCTCTGGGACACAGTAAAAGCAGTGCTCAGAGGTCAATTTATATCGATAAATGCACACATACAAAAAGAAGAAAGAGCCAAAATCAGAGAACTGTCCCTACAACTTGAACAAATAGAAAGTGAGCAACAAAAGAATCCATCAGGCACCAGAAGAAAACAAATAATAACAATTAGAGCTGAACTAAATGAATTAGAGAACAGAAAAACAATTGAAAGAATTAACAAAGCCAAAAGCTGGTTCTTTGAAAAAATTTAAAAAATTGATAAACCATTGGCTAGACTGACTAAAGAAATACAGGAAAGGAAACAAATAACCCGAATAAGAAACGAGAAGGGCCACATCACAACAGACCCAACTGAAATTAAAAGAATCATATCAGATTATTATGAAAAACTGTACTCTAACAAATTTGCAAACCTAGAAGAAATGGATGAATTCCTGGAAAAACACTACCTACCTAAACTAACACATTCAGAAGTAGAACAACTAAATAGACCCATAACAAAAAAAGAGATTGAAACGGTAATCAAAAAACTCCCCCCCCCCCCCCCAAAAAGCCCTGGCCCGGACGGCTTCACTGCAGAGTTCTACCAAACTTTCAGAGAAGAGTTAACACCACTACTACTGAAGGTATTCCAAAGCATAGAAAATGACAGAATACTACCCAACTCATTCTATGAAGCCACCATCTCCCTGATACCAAAACCAGGTAAAGACAGTACAAAAAAAGAAAATTACAGACCTATATCCCTCATGAACATAGATGCAAAAATCCTCAACAAAATTCTAGCCAATAGAATTCAACAACATATCAAAAAAATAATTCACCATGATCAAGTGGAATTTATACCAGGTATGCAAGGCTGGTTTAATATCAGAAAAACCATTAATGTAATCCACCACATAAATAAAACAAAAGACAAAAACCACATGATCTTATCAATTGATGCAGAAAAGGCATTTGACAAAGTCCAACACCCATTTATGATAAAAACTCTCACCAAAATAGGAATTGAAGGAAAATTCCTCAACATAATAAAGGGCATCTGTGCAAAGCCAACAGCCAATAGCACTCTAAATGGAGACAACCTGAAAGCATTTCCCTTGAGAACGGGAACCAGACAAGGATGCCCTTTATCACCGCTCTTATTCAACATTGTGCTAGAAGTCCTAGCCAGGGCTATTAGGCTAGACAAAGAAATAAAGGGCATCCAGATTGGCAAGGAGGAAGTAAAATTATCTCTATTTGCAGATGACATGATCTTATACACAGAAAACCCTAAGGAATCCTCCAGAAAACTACTGAAACTAAGAGAAGAGTTTGGCAGAGTCTCAGGTTATAAGATAAACATACAAAAATCACTTGGATTCCTCTACATCAACAAAAAGAACATCGAAGAGGAAATAACCAAATCAATACCATTCACAGTAGCCCCCAAGAAGATAAAATACTTAGGAATAAATCTTACCAAGGATGTAAAAGACCTATACAAAGAAAACTACAAAGCTCTACTACAAGAAATTAAAAAGGACATACTTAAGTGGAAAAACATACCTTGCTCATGGATAGGAAGACTTAACATAGTAAAAATGTCTATTCTACCAAAAGCCATCTGTACATACAATGCACTTCTGATCTAAATTCCAATGTCATTTTTTAAGGTGATAGAGAAACAAATCACCAACTGCATATGGAAGGGAAAGAAGCCGCGGATAAGCAAAGCATTACTGAAAAAGAAGAAGAAAGTGGGAGGCCTCACGCTACCTGATTTCAGAACCTATTATACAGCCACAGTAGTCAAAACAGCCTGGTATTGGTACAACAACAGGCACATAGACCAGTGGAACAGAATTGAGAATCCAGATATAAATCCAAGCACATATGAGCACCTGATATTTGACAAAGGCCCAGTGTCAGTTAATTGGGGAAAAGATAGCCTTTTTAACAAATGGTGCTGGCATGACTGGATATCCATTTGGAAAAAAATGAAACAGGACCCATACCTCACATCATGCACAAAAACTAACTCCAAGTGGATCAAAGACCTAAACATAAAGACTAAAACAATAAAGATCATGGAAGAAAAAATAGGGACAACCCTAGGAGCCCTAATACAAGGCATAAACAGAATACAAAACGTTACCAAAAATGACGAAGAGAAACCCGATAACTGGAAGCTCCTAAAAATCAAACACCTATGCTCATCTAAAGACTTCACCAAAAGAGTAAAAAGACCACCTACAGCCTGGGAAAGAATATTCAGCTATGACATCTTCGACCAGTGCCTGATCTCTAAAATCTATATGATTCTGTCAAAACTCAACCACAAAAAGACAAACAACCCAATCAAGAAGTCGGCAAAGGAAATGAACACACCCTTCACTAAAGAAGATATTCAGGCAGCTAACAGACACATGAGAAAATGTTCTCGATCATTAGCCATTAGAGAAATGCAAATTAAAACTACGATGAGATTCCATCTCACTCCAGCAAGGCTGGCATTAATCCAAAAAACACAAAATAATAAATGTTGCAGAGGCTGCAGAGAGATTGGAACTCTTATACACTGCTGGTGGGGATGTAAAATGGTACAACCACTTTGGAAATCTATCTGGCATTATCTTAAACAGTTAGAAATAGAACTACCATACAACCCAGAAATCCCACTCCTCGGAATATACCCTAGAGAAACAAGAGCCTTCACACAAACAGATATATGCACACCCATGTTTATTGCAGCTCTGTTTACAATAGCAAAAAGCTGGAAGCAACCAAGGTGTCCATCAACGGATGAAAGGGTAAATAATTGTGGTATATTCACACAATGGAGTATTATGCATCGATAAAGAACAGTGACGAATCTGTGAAACATTTCATAACATGGAGGAACCTAGAAGGCATCATGCTGAGCGAAATCAGTCAGAGGCAAAAGGACAAATATTGTATAAGACCACTATTATAAGATCTTGAGAAATAGTAAAAACTGAGAAGAACACATACTTTTGCGGTTACGAGGAGGGAGGGAGGGAGGGAGGGAGAGGGTTTTTTACGGATTTATTAGTAGATAAGAACTGCTTTAGGTGAAGGGAAGGACAACACTCAATACATAGAAGGTCAGCCCAATTGGACTGGACCAAAAGCAAAGAAGTTTCCGGGATAAAATGAATGCTTCAAAGGTCAGCGGAGCAAGGGCGGGGGTTTGGGAACCATGCTCTAAGGGGACTTCTAAGTCAATTGGCAAAATAATTCTGTTATGAAAACATTCTGCACCCCACTTTGAAATGTGGCGTCTGGGGTCTTAAATGCTAACAAGCGGCCATTTAAGATGCATCAATTGGTCTCAACCCACCTGGAGCAAAGGGGAATGAAGAACACCAAGGTCACACGACAACTAAGAGCCCAAGAGACAGAAAGGGCCCCATGAACCAGAGACCTACATCATCCTGAGACCAGAAGAACTAGTTGGTGCCCGGCCACAATCGATGACTGCCCTGACAGGGAGCACAACAGAGAACCCCTGAGGGAGCAGGAGATCAGTGGGATGCAGACCCCAAATTCTCATAAAAAGACCATACTTAATGGTCTGACTGAGACTAGAGGAATCCCAGCGGTCATGGTCCCCAAACCTTCTGTTGGCCCAGGACAGGAACCATCCCCGAAGACAACTCATCAGACATGAAAGGGACTGGACAGTGGGTAGGAGAGAGATGCTGATGAAGAGTGAGCTAATTATATCAGGTGGACACTTCAGACTGTGTTGGCATCTCCTGTCTGGAGGGGGGATGGGAGGATAGAGAGAGTTGGAAGCTGGCAAAATTGTCACGAAAGGAGAGACTGGAAGGGCTGACTCATTAGGGGGAGAGTAAGTGGGAGTATGGAGTAAGGTGTATATAAGCTTATATGTGACAGACTGACTTGATTTGTAAACGTTCAGTTGAAGCTCAATAAAAGTTAATAAAAAAAAATCTTAACCTCAAAAAAAAATTTGCAAGATAAAGAAATACATTAATATTTAAATGTAAAATTAGTCAAGTTAACCATAAATCAACCACTTACTTCATTCTGATTAACCTATTGCCGTCAAGTCGATTCCAACTCATAGCAAACCAATAGGACAGAGCAGAACTGCCCCATAGGGTTTCCAAGTAGCAGATGGTGGATTTGAACTGCTGACCTTTTGGTTAGCAGCTGTAGCTCTTAACCTTTGTGCCACCAGAGCTCCTGAGTTTGGTTATTAACTAATCAAATAAAATATCTGTGATTCCTATTCCTTAAACTCCTGACACCTAAGAAGATAACAATATTTTCCTAATGGAAGTCTGTATGCTGAGCAAATAATCATAGAACCTGGACTCTGTGAAGAGGAACGGGGCATCGAGATTGAGGGAAGACTCCTTACCAACCTTTGTTATGCTGATGACAGAACCTTGCTTGCTGAAAGTGAAGAGGACTTGAAGCATTTACTGAGGAAGATGAAAAACCACAGCCTTCAGTATGGACTACACTTCAACATAAAGAAAACAAAAATCCACACAACTGGACCAATAAGCAACATCATGATAAATGGAGAAAAGATTCAAGTTGTCAAGGGTTTCATTTTACTTGGATCCACAAGCAACACCCATGGAAGCAGCGGTCAAGAAATCAAAAGTCACGTTGCATTGGGCAAATCTGCTGCGAGAGACCTCTTCAAAGTGTTGAAAACAAAGGTGTCACCTTGAAGACTAAGGTGCACCTGACCCAAGCCATGGTGTTTTCAATTGCCTCATATGCATCCCAAGGTTGGATAGTGAATGAGGAAGAGCAAAGAAAAATTGATGTCTTTGAATTATGGAGTTGGGAAAGTCATTGATTGAATTGTGTTCTCCAAAAATATCTTTCAAGTTGGCTAGGTCATGATTCCCAGTATTGTATGATTGTCTACCATTTTGTCATCTGATGTGATTTCCCTATGTGTTGTAAATCCTATCATTATGATGTAATGAGATGGATTAGTGGCAGTTATATTGATGAAATCTACAAGATTAGGTAGTGTCTTATGCCAATCTCTTTTGAGATATAAAAGAGAGAAGCCACCAGAAACACAGGGGAACTTCATACCATGAAGAAAGCAGTGCCGGGAGTAGAGCACATCCTTTGGACCTGAGATTCCTGTGCTGAGATGCTCCCACACCAAGGGAAGACTGATGACAAGGGTCTTCCTCCAGAGCTGACGGAGAGAGAAAGCCTTCCCCTGGAGCCAGCGCCCTGAGTTCACACTTTTAGCCTACTGGACTGTGAGAGAATAAGCTTCTCTTTGTTAAAGCCATCCACTTGTGGTATTTCTGTTATAGCAGCACTAGATAACCAAGACAGTGAAGAATATTGCATATACCATGGACAGCTAAAAGAACAGACCAATCTGTCTTGGAAGAAGTACAACCAGAATGCTCCTTAGAAGCATGGATAGTGAAACTACGTGTCACATACTTGGGACATGTTACCAGGAGGGATCAGTCCCTGGAGAAGAAAATTATGCTTGGTAAAGTGGAGGGTCAGCAAAAAAGAGGAAGACCCGTAAGGAGAAGGGTTGACGCAGTGGCTGACACAATGGGCTCAAGCACGACAATGATTGTAATGATGGCACAGGACTGGGCAGAGTTTCGTTCTGTTGTACATAGGGTTTCTATGAGTTGGAACTGACTCAACAGCACCTAACAACAACACAACAATGAAACTTGTTTTTATACTTGTACTAGAGTTGGTTTCAAGCTGTGAAAGACTATAAGATTATATAAGACATAATTTAATGAGTAGTGTAAACATTAATGACGTTTTAGAACTACATTAGTTGATGATTTAAATGATTTGCAGTAAAGCTTACTGTGATGGTTAAGATTGTGTGTCAACTTGGCTGGGCCATGATTTTCAGTGTTCTGGCAGTTGTATAATGTTGTGATCACTTCCCTGTTGAAATCTGATACGTGATGACCCTCCATGAAGGAATCTGCTGTGTGGTACTGGTGGGGACAGGACTTGTGGCAGCTCAAAACCCCCTCAACCTTCATCTCCCAGCCCTCCTCTGCCTACTTGCTTCCTGCTTGCCTTGCTGGGGCTTTCGCTGGTTCTGGATCCTGCAGTTGGCTCCTGTTTATCTGGCCTCTGGTTTTTGGGACTTGGGCTAGCAGCTTACCGGTGTCTTGCCTGCGGAACTTGGGATTCCTGAATCCTAACAGCCTGTGAGCAAGAGCCCTGCTCTCCAACCTGCTGATCTTGAGTTTGCCAGTCCCTGTGGCTATGTGAATCAGGAGAAGCCTCTATCCTGATCCATGGACTTGGGATGTTCCAGCCTCTACAGTCGTGTGAGCTGTTCCTTGATATAAATCTCTCTCTCTATATATTTATATGCTTTACTTCTCTGGAGAACCCAGCCTAAGACACTCACTAAGCCTTTCCTTAAAATATACTATACTCAAAGTATGAAAAGATTAATATGTTTATGGTGGTCAATATGAACAATGATCATCTTTTTCTTGCAATAGAATTCAAAATCAATAAAGAAGATTCTGGCAATTTTCCTGAATCCTTAATACAATGCAGAAATGTTTTCCGAGTTTTCTATACCCCTCCTCTGAAGATTTGCTTGGTCTCTCTAAGTTTTCCTAATGCAAATTAAGTCACAAAATACAAATTAACACACTTATGAAAAAAAAGGCATTTTTCTTGTTTGCAGTCTTGGCTGGGGGCTACATGTTATAGTTAATCAAAACTTAAGCTCGGATTAGAAAGCCCAAGAATTCGCCCTACTGACATTGAAAAGATGCTGAATCAGTTTTTTATTTGACTTCACAAACCATCATCACGGCAGCAGCATTTAAAATATGTTAATCTCCTAATACTGCTAACTGTACTTTACATATAACTTAAGTTTTTATTATGAAATATTATTAAACAGCAGTCCAAATTTTTGTAAGAACTGCCTATTGAAGCAACCGCTAAAACATCTGGAAACCTAAACTGGTAGTCCATAGGCTGCCCTTTAAATCACTAAAATAATGTATGTAGCTCATTTGATCAAACCGTTAAGAAAAACTAAATGACTTGCTCTGTTAAATCTGACAGGACTTTTTTGGACATTGTGAAGGGCCAGTTCTCATTCAAAGCCCATCTAGTGGTCTGGTATGAAGAAATTCTGCCTTGCCAATTTCAGATGCTGGCCATTTATGAGTTACCAATGTTAGATGGGGTGCTATTGGTCAAAGCCTTTCTCATCCATATTTACCAACTTCCTAAGTTCTCTCTCAAATGGGTTATCTGGTGTTTAATAATGAGTGTTGACTAAAACTTTAACTATACTGATTACACTGAAAGGGTTTCTCTCCAACATAGATTCTGAGATGATTAAAAAGCTCTGTGTTCTGACTGAATGCTTTCCCACACTTGTTACAGCGATAACATTTCTCTCTGGTGTGAACTCTCTGGAGCTGTTTAAGGGCTGACCACTGTCCAGAAACATTCCCACTTGTGACATTTATTATAGGGTCCCTCTCCAGCATAGATTCTCTTATGATAAGCCCATTGTTTGCACTGGAAGCATTCTTATATTCTGCACACTTGTGCATCTAATTCTGGTGTGAACTCTCTTATTTTCAACGAAACCTGCACTCTGAGTAAAGGCTTTCACACCCTAATTACATTCGTACATTTCTCACCAGTGTGGATCCCTGATGTTGAATAAGTATGGAGTTCTGAGTGAAACTCATTCCACATTCATCGCACTTATGCCATTCCTGCGGCATTTTTCTGGATATCTTTCCCTGATATATTTTGACTTCTCTACAATCAGAGTTCTGAAGAATAGTGCCAGTGTTTCCCTGTTGGCCTGCTATGTCTTCAGATTTCTTCTGCTTTGGAAGCACTTCCTTTGCCATTTTGATCAAATTATCTGAAAGAAACTGTGAAAATGTCAATACAATTTGCTCATAACACATCCCTTACTCACTTGCTCATTGAATAAGCACTTACTGGAAGTACATGCTAGAAGAAAGAGATAAGAGAACTAAATGTTCCACATAAAACAAATGTGTATTTAGAGGTTGTGACTTTTAAATTATAGTGGGTTACCATTTAAAAAAAAGGAGGGTTATGTGTGTGTATACATATGCTTACGTTAAAAAAAAAAAAAAAAAAGATAAACCATAAAAGTAAAGAGTAAGAAAAGGTTATCTATGGAAAAGGAAGGGAGTAGGGAAGGGGGAACAGGAATAGAACTAAACTTCTTTGAAAATGTCTTACTTTGTAGATTTAACATTTAAACCAAGTTGATATTTAACATAACTAAGGAAAATAAAATTTTAAAAATGATCACTAAACATTGAAAATGAAATGAAACAAACTGAACTTAAATGTGTACTTACAGGTGGCATAACCACACAAAAGACAAATAATCTCGTGTCTTTAAAACAGTAATTTTTTTGTATTATATCTAGTAAGGTATATCTTAGGGACAAAAAGAATGGAATAAAAAACTTGCACACACCGCTATTAAGCTGTTTATAGTTAATTACATTGTTGATGGTAATATTGATATTATTATTATATACATTGTGGGATAATGCAAATGACCGATTATTTGATACTCTATTATTTCTGGTGTTTTTGAAAAGAGAATTCTCCGAAAGATACAAATGAAAGATAAGAGATTAAGTGAAGACCCTGTAAGTATTGAATTTGAATTGAAACTATCAATGTGAACCATGATACATATTTTTTCTTAATTTTTTTCCCCTAGCTCTGGCCACTGAAAAGACCAAGGAACAATGAGCAACTAAGCAATGAATATTCCTAGTGCCCTACTTTTGTTCTTGAAATACAATTTCCCACTAAATAGTATAAGGCTCCTTGAAAAAACGATTGATTCCAGGACTGGGGAAGGAAAATTATAAGATGGGCCTGATATATTTTGTCATACCAAATAACAACAAAGCTATCAAGGAATACTAGGCTAATGTCATAAAGATTCAGGAACCAAAGAGTTTCATACTTCCCAAAGATGAGACATGAGTTTCAATAAGGATACTAAATACAATGGACTGAAACACACGAAATATGCTTAAATCCATGAGTTCCTAGTGATACTACTATTAATAATAGTAACTGGAGATAGCTGTACAGATAGCAAACTAATTCATTGTTTTGAAAACTGATAAAAAAAAAAAGGTGGGGGAGGAAGTTAAATGATTATCTTGCCTTTCCTTTACAAATAATTGAGTAACTAAACAGAAGATCAAGGGAAGTGCCTCTTTATTGAAATATTTGAGCTTTTTTAAATGAAGAAGAAATGATAGACATCCCCATGTTGAATCTCCTACTGGATCTAGGCATTCAACATCAAGAGCTGCTAACATCACAGAAAAAGAGACAGGTATTACAAGCTCCTGATAGAATATGCCACCTTGCTAAAATAATTAAACTTGTCTTGCCAAAAAAATTGAATTTGGTTTTGATTAAGCCTCTAGATTTACTACAATTTACAGAAAATTGGATGATGGAACACATTAAACTGCAGCATGGGATGTACGCATCAAAATTCAAAATGTGGAAAACTCTACAGGACAACCTGATTTCTTCAACAAGTAAATTTCAAGGGGAGAGAAAAGATGGAGGGGGTACCTTTATATTAAAAGAAATTTAAGAGATATATCAACCAATCACAATGTGTTTTCTTTTTTGGATTCTGACTCAAACAAACCAGCTTAAAAACAAAATGAACAAAAGTTTATGACAACTTTGAGACAATCGGAAAATTGACGACATTCAGGATTTGTTAATTTTTTAGGTGTGATAATAGCATTATGGTTATGTTTTTAAAAAGAATCCTTTTTGTTATGCCTCTAAGAATTCATATCTTTTAGAGCTACAAACTTAAATATTTACAGCTGAAAAAAATATAACTGAGATAAGCTCCAAAATCATATGGAGTAAACACATGTTTATATGTGCCACATACATTTTCAAGTATAAAATAAAGCACATAAAATATATGGATGCTTCCCAGATATAATCAAACACCTCATGGGATTGGTCTACTGGGTTTGAGGGTTTAGGACCATAGCCTTGTGGGGAAACTCAGTCAGTTGGCATAATATAGTCCATAAAGACAGTGCTCTACATGCTAGTTTGGTAAGTAGCATCTGGGGCTTTAAAAATTGTGAGTGGCTGCCTAAGATACAACTATTAGTCTCTACTTGTCCAAAGCTAAAGAGAAAGAAGACAACAAAAGACTCAAAGAAGAAACTAGTCTACAGGACCAATGGTCTACACAAAAAATGACATCACCTACTTTGAAACCAGAAGAACTAGATGGTGCCTCGCCACCGCTACCGATGGTTCTGACCAGGGACTCAATAGATGGTCCCAGATAAGAATGGGAGAAAAATGTAGAACAAAACTGAAACTCCTAAAAAAAAGGCCAGACTTACTGGACTGGTAGAGACAAAAGGAACCCCTGAGACTATCACCTGGGGATACCCTTTAAACTTGGAACTCAAACCACTCCTGGAGGTCACCTTTCAGCCAAATGATAGATTAGCTCATTAAATAAATATCACCCATGAGTACTGTGCTCCTCAAAATAATCATCTAGATAAATGATGATTTATGGTCTTTGGTAAACATTTACCCTAGACCAATGATGAGAAGGCAAAGGGGTCAGGGAAGCTAGGTTAATGGAAACAGAACAACCAAAATGGAAATAACGAGAATGCTGTTATGTTGTGAAGAATGTAAACAATGTCACTGTACAATATGTATAAAAAATGAGGACCTGATTTCCTATGTAAACTTTCACCAAAAACACAATATTTTTTAAAAAATCACATGGAAAAAAATAATATGGGAAATGAGTAGAGTTATAAACAAAATAACATGTTGAAGTTGAGTGACAGCTTCATAGAGATTCAGTATGCCATTCTGCTTTTACATATGCTTAAATTTTGTTAATAATAAAAGATAAGAAAGTCTGGCTTTTTGTTGGAGGCATTTTAAAAAACAAAAAAAGAGGCAACTTAAAACTCTCCAGGGCCAGTTAAAAAATAATTCAACACATACACAGTGAAACATACAATAGCTATATGTATATATTGCATGTAATTGTCTTAGAAAGATACCTGAGATATAATACTAAATTTAAAAAAAAGTGGTAAATAACGTGTATGGTATAAGTCCATTTGGGTATGTCTGTGTGTTTTTCCAATGAGCATGCATCACTAAATAAAGTTTGTTTCCTACTCTCATTTTTAAAAAATGTGCTATCTGAACATTTTTTACTTTTCTATTACATTTAGCTTTTGGGTTGTTTCCTATTGGTTTCAATACAGAAAAGCGTCCTCCTGCTTCTGGGATAGGAGGCCAGTGTTAGGGAAGTTGGCAGTAGTAAGTTAGAATGGAGAAACTGAACCATGCAACAGGAAATAGAGAGTGGCAGGATTTTTCAACAATTTTAATGCAAAGAGGAGAGGTAAGAAACGAACCATAATCAATGTTAAAACGATAGGCTTAGAGGAACAAGTTAAAAGCAGAACAGGCATTCAGTGAATGGTAGGCGAAAGTGTTAGTGATGAGGTTTATTTGGAAAAGACACCAGCATTTCCTAACTGCTTCCCAGTATAAACTCTGCCTCACCTACCCACCCCCCAGCCCCCCACCCCCGCCGCCCCAATAGGGCACAGTACCCAAGATTCTGAGTTGAGCTGAGCGTTTACTGGCTGGAGGTGAACCCAAGGTGAGTCCTGAGCTGCTTGCCAGATAAACTATTTGCTGTTGGGGTACTTCCTCTCCCTGTAGGAGGTCTGGGACCTGGGGACAATTAGGTACAGTTTGACTTGGATGGTATTTTCTGAGAGTCCTAGAGCTTAAGATTTCAAGAGAAGAGAAAGCAGGGTGTCACTTAATCTGGAAGGGCAGGGGATAAAAGGACAGGGGGGCACATATGTGGGGAACATAACTGGGCAGTACATGTTGGCCATTTTCCTCTCATTACACTTGAAAGGTGATCTCAATTCTTTTATCTCTCTGGAAATAATGACTGCTTTCTGATAATTGATAATTTCTATCTAATCTCACCTTTCCTCCTGGATCATCTAGCTCCCTCTCCAAGCCCTCCAGGACAGTAACAGCCTCTTCTCTACACTCTGAGCTGCTCCTGCACCCATACCTGGGGCTTCTCAGGCAGGATGGTCAGGAACTGCTCTAGCACCAGCAGTTCCAAGATGTGCTCCTTGGTGTGGGTCTCCGGCCTCAGCTGCTGATGGCAAAGAGCCTGGAGTTGGTTCAGGGCCTCTCAAGGCCCGTGGGACTCCTAATAGCAGAAATGCCTGAAGTTTTGTGTGAAGAATTCTGGGCCAGAACCTCCATTTCCAAGCAGGCTATAATCTTTAACTCTTTGACATTCCTTCTGTTCTTCTGCAGCCTAGAAGGGCTGGACTGACTTCACTGCTGAGTGAAACAGCTCAGAAGACTGGCTCACTACATCAACATGTTTGCTTCAGGCTTCAGTCTAAGCCACAACACATTATTGTTAACAGAGATCAACTCCAAAACAAGAACATATTTACTCAGACTGAATGGCCATGATTGAGGCATTGATATGAAGGGAAAGAAGCTCTGTAAAAGATCAAACAAGCAAAAAATAGCATAAGAATAATGACATAAAATTAAGTAAAAGACAATTCAGTTATTAGCTTTTAGACCTAGAAACTTCAGCAAAATATTCACATGAAGAAAAACAATAGTTGCACATAGCAATGCAAACAGCTTTGCCTGCTTATATTGCTTGTCAAAGTTTCAGTCAATTAACATTTATAAATCAACTTCTGTGTCAACAGTTATGCTAGATGCTTTCAAAGGCTGTTTCAGAAAACAGTGTGCATGTCAGTCAGGGGTCTCATTTTTGACTCATGGGTCCCAAGTCAATCAAACAAGGCTTCCTTAGTATACAAGTCCAGTGGGTATCGTTCAGTCCTTTTCTCACCAGGTGCACCTAGCACTGCTAACCACTCTCTATCTTCTAAGGAACTCCACACACTTTTTTTTTTTTTGGGGAGATGACACAACCTTTTTTTTTTTTTAATTGAACTTTAGATGAAGGTTTACAGAACCAGTTTCCCATCAAACAGTTAGTATATACATTGTTGTATGGCGTTGGTTAACAACCCCACGATGTGTCAACACTCTCCCTTCTCAACTCTGGATTCCCCATTAACAGCTTTCCTGTTCCCTCCTACCTTCTGGTCCCTGCCCCAGGGCTTGTATGCCCCTTCAGTGTTGTTTTGTTCCATGGGCCTGTTCAATCTTTGGCTGAAGGGGAACACCATACACTTTTTTTTCCATCTTTTTCTTTTTTTCTACCGTGCTTCATGTGAAAGTTTACAAATCAAGTCGGACCCTCATACAAAAATTTACAAACACCTTGCTATATACTCCTAATTGCTCTCCCCCTAATGAGACAGCACACTCCTTCCCTCCACTCTCTCTTTTCATGTCCATTCAGCCAGATTCTGACCCTCTCTACCCTCTCATCTCCCCTTCATACAGGAGATACCAATATAGTCTCATGTGTCTACTTGATCCAAGAAGTTCATTCTTCACCAGCATCATTGTCTATCCCAAAGTCCAGTCCAATCCCTGTCTGAAGAGTTCGTCTTGGGAATGGTTCCTGTCTTGGGCTAACAGAAGGTCTGGGGACCATGACCTCCTGAGTCTCAGTCAGACCATTAAGTCTGGCGTTTTTACAGGAATTTGGGGTCTGCATCCCACTGTTCCCCTGCTCCTTCAGGGGTTCTTTGTTGTGTTCCCTGTCAGGACAGTCGTTGGTTGTAGCCAGGCACCATCTAGTTCTTCTGGTCTCATGCTAATGCAGTCTCTGCTTTATGTGGCCTTTTCTGCCTCTTGGGCTCATAATTACCTTGTGTCTTTGGTGTTCTTCATTCTCCTTTGCTCCAGGTGGGTTGAGACCAATTGATGCATCTTAGATCGCTGCTTGCTAGCATTTAAGACCCCAGACACCACTCACCAAAGTGGGATGCAGAATGTTTTCTTAATAGATTTTATTATGCCAATTGAATTAGATGTCCCCAAACCCCCGCTCCTGCTACTCTGGCCTTTGAAGCGTTCAGTTTACTCAGGAAACTTCTTTGTTTTTGGTTTAGTCCAGTTGTGCTGACCTCTCCTGTATTGTGTGTTGTCTTTCCTTTTACCTAAAATAGTTCTTATCTACTATGTAATTAGTGAAAATACCTCTCTCTCCTTCCCTCCTCCCCCCCAACCATAACCATCAAAGAATATTCTCCTCTCTGTTTAAACTATTTCTCGAGTTCTTATAATAATGGTTTTATACAATATTTGTCCTTTTGCAGCTGATTAATTTCACTCAGCATAATGCCTTCCAGATTCCTCCAAGTTATGAAATGTTTCATGGATTCATCATTGTTCTTTATCAATGTGTAATATTCCATTGTGTGAATATACCATAATTTATTTATCTGTTCATTCGTTGATGAGCACCTTGGTTGCTTCCATCCTTTTGCTTTTGCAAACAGTGCTGCAATGAACATGGGTGTGCATATATCTGTTTGTGTGAAGGCTCTTATTTCTCTAGGATATATACCAAGGAGTGGGATTGCTGGATCGTATAGTAGTGCTATTTCTAGTTTTTTAAGGAAGCACCAAATCGATTTCCAAAGTGGTTGTACCATTTTACATTCCCACCAGCAGTGTATAAGTGTTCCAGTCTCTCCAAAACCTCTCCAACATTGATTATTTTGTGTTTTTTGGATTAGTGCCAGCCTTGTTGGAGTGAGATGGAATCTCACTGTAGTTTTGATTTGCATTTCTCTAATGGCTAATGATAGCATTTCCTCATGTATCTGTTAGCTACCTGAATGTCTTCTTTAGTGAAGTGTCTGTTCATATCACTTGCCCATTTTTTAATTGGGTTATCTCTTTGTAGTTGAGTTTTTACAGTATCATGTAGATTTTAGAGATCAGGCACTGATTGGAAATATGATAGCTAAAAACTTTTTCCCAGTCTATAGGTAATCTTTTTATTCTTTTGGTGAAGTCTTTGGATGAGCACAGGTGTTTGATTTTTAGGAGCTCCCAGTTATCTGGTTTCTCTTCTACATTGTTAGTAATATTTTGTACACTGTTTATGCCATATATTAAGGCTCCTAGCATTGTTCCTATTTTTTCTTCCATGATCTTTATCATTTTAGATTTTATATTTAGGTCTTTGATCCATTTTGAGTTAATTTTTGTGCATGGTGTGAGGTATGGGTCTTTTTTTTTTTTTTGCAGATGCATATCCAGTTATGACAGCACCCTTTGTTAAAGAGACTGTCTTTTCCTCATTTAACTGACTTTGGGCCTTTGTCAGCTATCAGCTGCTCATATGTGGATGGATTTATGTCTGGATTCTCAATTCTGGGGAACACCATACAATTTTGGTTGCCTTTCCATAACTTGGTTTCAGTAAAGTGATTGGGCCAGTGCTTGGCACTTACGATGTATGATGGAAGTACTTGGTAAAGAAATATAGGACTCTAATGGCTCTTTCTCTATGGCTCTTCTTCTGCCAACCAAGAAATATCTGGTTCCCCAAAGCTGAGATCCAGCTTTATTCAAATCCCACATTCATTTTAGGCAATCTCATCCATTCTATGGCATGAGCCCTCATCTGAGAACTCATAAGCCTCATTGTCTTACTCCAATCATTCTTTGGAGTTCTAGAACCCTATATTCAATGATGCATTAAACCTTTCCACTTTTATGTCTTATGGGTATATTCAACTCAACACCACTGAAAATTAATTCATCATTTTCCCTTCCTAATTAATTCCTCCTCCAATATTACCCACCTGTGATGTTTAAGGTTGTACGTCAACTTGGCTGGGCCATGATTCTCAGTGGTTTGGTAGTTATGTAATGATGTGATTTGGCAGTTTTGTAATGATGTAGTCATCCTCCCTGATGTGATCTCATGTTATCAACCAATCAGTTGTAAGGGGAATTTCTTCAGGGTATGTGGCCTGCATCCAATATATATGGACATTCTAACAAAGATCACTTGTTTGCTCTGGATCCTGCAACAGGCTTGTCATCATCTGACCTCCAGTTCTTGGGACTTGAGACAGCTGCCTGCCATACTGCCTGCCGATCTTGGGATTTATCTGCCTCTACAGCCTGTGAGCCACCTGCCTGCTGTCTTACCTGCCAATCTTGGGATTCATTTGTTTCCACAGCCTGTGAGCCAGTAGCCTGCTGTCTTACCTGCTGATCTTTCATCAGCCTCTACAGCCTGTGAGCCAGTGGCCTGCCAGCTGACCTACTGATCTTGGGTTCATCAGCCCCTGCAGCTGCAAGAGTCAGGAGAAGGCTCCAGCCTGACACCTGATCCTTGGACTTGGTACTTGCCAGCCTCTACAGCCACATAAGCCATTTACCCTTGAGATAAATCTCTCTGTCTCTCTCTCTCTCTACACACACACACACACACACACACACACACACATATATATATATATATACATGTACTTCACTAATTTTGCTTCTCTTTAGAGAACCCAGCCTAAGACATTTGGTACCAAAAGTGATTAGAGAAAAACAAAATCGTAAGGATGAGTTTTCTAAATTGGTTCTCAAGTCTGACTAGTCTTAAAGGTGCTGATGACTCTGCCTCCAGTAGTAAAGGGGTGCTGCTAATTCATGGCATGAAGTAGCAATACTAATATACAAAATATCACCACCAATAGATCAAGTATTGGTGAGAAGCGAGGCTCCGAGTAATCACGTTTGATACTTTTCTACAATTTTGTCAGAATGAAAAGCATAAGGAAGCTGGTTGGTTGGTCCTACTTTCACTAGACAAAGTGGTGAAAGAAAGAGATGAGCTTAGGGCTTCAGAATCACAGCTCAAGCATGCATAAAAGACCTCAAAGTTGCCACTTGTGCCCTGAAAGAAAGCCTTATTTCTTGTAGTATGGAGCTGATGTTGCTGAAAACCAAATCCAGAGTCTTATCCTAAAAGTGGCTAAATTACAACCCCAACTGAATTCCCAACCTCAAATCGTGTCTTAAGTTAAAGTGAGGGCACTGATTGTGAAGAAATGGGATCCTGAAAGTTGGGATGGGGACATATGGGCAGATAATCAGGAAGCTGGGGACACTGAGACCCTAAATTCTGCTGAATCCCTCCTGCCAACATGACCAGCCCTCTTCTTTCTATCTGAAGAGATTACTCCATCTTTGTCTGCTAAGCCACCCCCCACGGTAAAACCATTAGCCCCTCCACTGCCATCTGATGAGATTAACCTAGATGTGTCTGAAGAGCATTTGTCTGAGATATCCCTGAGGTGGTGTCGATTCATCACCTGGGGCGGTGTCTGAGTCATTGCCTGGGGCATTGCCTGGAGTAAGACACTGCTGAATGTTCCCAGGACCCACCACCACAACCCATTTTTGCTTCTAGACCTATAACTAGACTTAGGTCACAGCGAGCCCCAAAAGGTGAAGTACAAAGTGTGACCCAGGAGAAGGTACATGACACTCCAAAAGAACTACTTGACTTTTCTAATATGTACAAACAGAAACCTAGGGAATATGTGTGGGAAAGGCTATTAAGGGTGTGGAATAACGGTGCAAGGAACATAAAGTTGAATCAGTCTGAGTTTATTGATATGGGCCCACTAGCACTTGATTGTCTTACGCCAATCTTTCTTTGGAGTTCTAGAACTCTATATCCAATTGTGCATTAAAGCTTTCCATTTTTATGTCTTATGAGTATACCACTGAAAATTCATCATTTTCCCCTCCTAGTTAATTCCTCCTCCAATACTACCCATCTGTGATGGTTAAGGTTATATGTCATCTTGGCTGGGCCATGATTTGGCAATTATATATGTAGTTCTTATTTTACAGATGGAGCCCTGGTGGTGAGCCCTAGCTCAGGCTGCTAATCAAAAGGTTGGCAGTTCAAATCTACCACCTGCTCCTTGGAAACCCTAGGGCTGTTCTACTCTGTCCTATAAGGTCGCTATGAGTCAGCATTGACTCAACAGCACACAAAAATAGCAAAGCACAGATTCTTCATTCAATGTTTCAGCTCAAGAGGTTAGGAAAGGATCTAATAGTTTATTAGGTTGGTTCACTGAAGCGTGGATTACTCAGTGGCCTACACTAAATTGAGTTGAAATGCCAGACCAACCTCGGTATACTGTAGAAGGAATCAAAAGGCTTAGAGATACTGGCATGTTAGAGTGGATTTATCAGGTTAGATCCACAGACCCATGTCTGGAATGACCAGAGGACACAAGTTTTACCACAATGGTGAAAAACCAAATTTGTTCAAGGAGACCCAGCATCCTTGAAGACTGCTGTGATTTCTATTTTATGTAAGTCAGGCTTGACAGTGGGAACTGCCCTAACTTCTAAAGTGAAGGATAAGTTGTTACATCTGGCCCCGCATACAACTAAAAAGGAGACATAACAACATAACACCAAGTGAGCCTCTTTGGATTTTGGAGGCAACATATCCGTTATTTGGGTGTGCTGCTCCGGCCTATTTATCGAAAAAAAAAAAAAAATTATCAAGTGGCTCAAAAAAATGTCAGTTTTCAGTGGGGCCCAAAACAAGACAAGACTTTTCACAGGTTCAGGCTGCTGTGCGAGCCATTTTACCATTTGGGCTGTGTGATCCAACTGATCCAATGGTGCTTGAAGTGTCAGTGGGAGATAGAGATGCTGTTTAGAGTCTTTGGCAGGCCCTTTTGGTGAATCACTGTGCAAGCCCTTAGTTTTTGGAGTAAAGCCTGCCATCCTCTAAAGATAATTACTTTCCTTTTGAGAAACAGCTTTTGGTTTGTTATTGGGTCTTAGTAGAGGCTGAACGCTTAACCATGGGCCACCAAGTCACCATGTGGCCTGAGCTGCGCATCATGAACTGGGTGTTATCTGAACCACAGAGCCATAAACTTGGATGTGCATAGCAGCACTCCATTATATAGAAATGGTATATACAAGATTGGTCTCAAGCAGGACCTGAGGGCATAAGTAAGTTGCATGAGGAAGTAGCCCAAACACCCATGGTCTCTACTCCTATCACATTATCTGCCTTCTCCCAGTCTGTACCTATGGCCTCATGGGGGGTTCCTTATAATCAGCTGAGTGAGAAACAATAAACTCATGTTTGTTTCCTGTACCTGTGACCCTATGCTCTATGGCTCTAGAGGTCTTAGTTCCAAAGGGGAGAATGCTCCCACCTAGAGACACAACACAGATTCAGTTGAACTGGAAGTTAGGAATACCACCCAGCCACTTTGGGCTCCTCATGACTCTGGATCAACAGGCAAAGAAGGGAGTTACTGTATAGGCTGGTGTGATTGACTGACTACCAAAGGGAAACAGGATTGATGTTGTATAATGGAGGTAAAAAAGAGTATGTCTGGAATATAGGCGATCCATTAGGGCATCTCTTAGTACAACCATGCCCTGTGATTAAAGTCAATGGAAAACTCCAGCAACCCAATTCCGACATGATTAATGGCCCAGACCATTCAGGAATGAAAGTGTCTAAGGCAAAGATCCACAACCAGCTGAGGTGCTTGCTGAGCGTAAAGGGAATAAGGAATGGGTGGTGGAAGAAGGTAGTTCTAAATACCAGTTACGACCATGTGACCAGTTGCAGATACAAGGACTGCAATTGTTATGAGTATTTTTTCCTTGTATGTGTGCATCAAATATTTTTATTTTCTTAACTTATAAAACATAAGACGTAAATGGGGCCAGTGCGTTTTCAGTTGTATGCATGTTAGTTGTATCATGTTGGGCGCAAGTCTGACTCTGTAATTGCTTTCATTTAGAGATTGTGTATGGTTTAAGAAGGTGTGTACAGGTGCCAAGTTGACAAGGGGTGGATTGTGATGGTTAAGGTTGTGCGTCAACTTGGCTGAGCCGTGATTCTATGTAGTTTGGTAGTTATGTAATGATGTAGTTTGGCAATTATGTAATGATATAATTTGGCCGTTACATAATAATGTAGTCATCCTTCAAGATGTGATCAGCCAATCAGTTGTAAGGGGAGTTTCTTTGGGGGTGTGGCGTGCATCCAATATATATATAGGCATTCTAGCAAAGCTCTCTTGCTTGCTCTGGATCCTGTATTTGGCTCATCATCATCTGATCTCTGGTCAGTTCTTTGGACTTGAGTCAGCTGCCTGCCATATTGCCTGCTGATCTTGGGTTTCATCAGCCTCTGCAGGTTGTGAGCCAGCGGCTGCTATCTTCCCTGGCAATTTTAGGATTCGTCAGCCTTCACAGCCTGTGAGCCAGCAACCTGCTGTCTTAACCTGCTGATCTTGGATTGATCAGCCTCTGCAGCCCATGAGCCAGTGGCCTGCTGTCTGACCTGCCAATCTTGGGTTCATCAGCCCCTGCAGTGGGTCAGGAGAAGCCTCCAGCCTGATGATGGACTTGTGGACTTCGCAGCCTCTACAATTGTGTGAGCCAGTTATCCTCGAAATAAATCTCTCTCTCTGTCTCTCTCTATATACATATATACCATCACTAGATTTGCTTCTTTAGAGAACACAGCCTAAGACACCGTCTCGTATATAATGGCACCACAATCACCTAATAATCCAATCCAAAAACTTGTCTATTATCCCTGACTACCATGGACTGGCAGAAGAACAAATAAATCAGTCTTAGAAGAAATAAAACCAGAATACTCCTTAGAACTGAAGATAGCAAAAGTTCGTCTTGCTTACTTTTGGACATATTAGGAAATACCAATCTCTAGAA
The DNA here is from genome assembly GCF_030014295.1 of Loxodonta africana. NCBI lineage: Eukaryota > Metazoa > Chordata > Mammalia > Proboscidea > Elephantidae > Loxodonta > Loxodonta africana. The sequence goes on from NC_087342.1 coordinate 78,111,009, forward strand.
AAAGGCATTATGTTTGGTAAAGTAGAGGTTCACTGAGAATGAGGGATACCCTCAATGACATGGACTGACACAATATAGCCATAACAATGGGCTCAAACATATCAAAGATCATGAAGATGGAGCATGACTGGGCAAAGTTTCTTTCTGTTATATGTACGGTCAGTATGAGTTGGAGCCAACTAAACAGCAACTAACAATAACACTTATTAAAAGCAAAACAAAACTTACGTAGTACTTAGTATAATGAGCCCTGGTAGCAGAGTGGTTAAGTGCTTGGCTGCTCGGACAGCGATTAAGTTTGGCAGTTCGAACCCATCAATGACTCCATGGAAGAAAAGACCTGGTAATCTGCTCCTGTAAAGATTATACTCTAGGAAACCCTATGGGGCAATTCTACTCTGTCATATATGATTATCATGATTGGGAATCTAATCAACAGCAGTGGGTTTTAGTACTTAGTATATGCCAGCTAGTGCTCTAAGTACCTTTCTGATTTCTCTCTCCCTTTCTTAATTTGTCTAGTTAAATCTACCTCTTTAACATAGTTCTATTCCCTCACCTCTTCATTTCTATAGTTACCGCTTTACTTTCATCAACTTATGGTACCAATTATTTCTTTGACAGAGCGGTTAGACTAGAAAAAGAAACAAAGGGCATCCAAATTGGTAAGGAAGCAGTAAAAATATCTCTATTTGCAGATGATATGATCTTAACACAGAAAACCCCAAAGAATCCACAAGATAACTACTGGAGCTAATAGAAGATTTCAGCAAAGTATCAGGATACATGACAAACATACAAAAATCAGCTGGATTCCTCTACACCAGCAAAGAGAACTTCGAAGAGGAAATCACCACATCAATACCATTCACAATATCCCTGAAGATAAAATACTTAGGAATAAATCTAACCAGAGATGTAAAAGACCTGTACAAAGAAAACTACAAGACACTACTGCAAGAAACCAAAAGAGACCTACATAAGTGGAAAAACATACCTTGCTCATGGATAGGAAGACTCAACATTGTGAAAATGTCTACTCTACCCAAAGCAACCTACAGATACAACACAATCTGATCTCAATTCCAATGGCATTTTTTAATGAGACAGAGAAACAAATCACCAACTTCATATGGAAAGGGAAGAGGCACTGAATAAGTAAAGCATCCTGAAGAAGAAGAACAAAGCGGGAGGCCTCACACTACCTGATTTTAGAACCTATTATACTGCCACAGTAGTCAAAACAGCCTGGTACTCATACAACAACAGATACAAAGACCAATGGAACAGAATTGAGAATCCAGACGTAAATTCATCCACCTATGAGCAACTGATATTTGACCAAGGCCCAAAGTCCATTAATTGGGGAAAAGACAGTCTCTTTAATAAATGGTGCTGGCATAACTGGACATCCATCGGCAAAAAAAGGAAACGAGACCCATACCTCACACCATGCCCAAGTCTCTTGTCACTCTTGCTTCTGGTCATGGTGCCTTCCAATGTATTCACCACAGTGCTTCTAGAATATTTTTAGAAGGCTTGTAAGATTCCATTATTCCCCTGCTTAAACCTAGACAGAGGCTCTCCACTCTGTTAAGTATACCTTCCCATCTACTGTACAATGCCACAGTTCACAGGGTGCCTCAAATGACTTATATGAGTGGCTGTGTATTGATCTCCCTGGCTATTGCTGTGGACTGGCACATGTAGGACAGTTGAAGCCCTTGGTCTGGTCTCTTCTGTGAAGCAGTATGCACACAAACATTTCCTCTATGTGCCATGACATATAAAAGATGGAGAAGCATACTGCCCTATGTAGTCTAAATTCTTCATCACATTTGTTACTGCCTATTTTCCTCTTTGCCCCAGCTCCACCACACCCACCTGCATCCACTTGCAGTTTTCTAAAACCGTTTTATTATCCCTCTGTCACTCACTGTATCACCCAAGCTCCATTTCCTCTTTGCTATGCAACTCCTACTAGTCCACTGAGATAACTCTACCGTTGCCTGCTCAGGGAAGTTATCTCTAGCTCTCCACTCCCTTCCAAAGCCCCTCCTCTGTAGCAAGTTTTTTTTTTCCCCTCAAGTCACTGATCACACTATACTGTAGTAATTGTTTATCTGTCTTCCCCATTACACTGTAAAGTACTGTCTCTGTTATCTGGTTTATTTCCATTTTTCTGACATCGACCCTGGCACTTATTTGGCACTCAATAAATATTTGCTTGATGAATATGCTAACTTCTGAATCTGTTTTCTTAGCCACAGAAATTCACCTAACACCACTCTTTGATTTGCAAAACTGTGAGGGTTACTTCATGGTAAAACACCTTCAAAAGCACTAAGCCTTTACAGTACAAATATATATACGGTGTGACAATATAACCATTACTATAGAAAACTCTGAAAAACTAGTCACATAGTAGGGTCCTAAAAAACCAAAAACCATTGCTATCAAGTCGATTCCAACTCAGAGAGATATAGGACAGGGTAGACCTGCCCCATAGGACTCAGGAAAGGTATTTGTGAAGAAATCACCTTTTAGCTTTAAGAACCCACCAGCCGATGGACCCTGGGTAGGCCTCTTGCAGGTAAGGGGTGTAAGAAGCTGGTGGCCCACATAGACCCAGCTCTGAACAGTGCTTGTGTTCAGTTCTCTACATATCCGAAACGCCCAGGGGCACCGACACAGAAATAAGAATCCAGATTCTGAGATGTGTTCTTTGTTAGGGGGGAAGAACCTGGGAAAAGGGTACCATCTCCTGCCTGGGGACAGAGCCTGCTTCCTGCCCACATTCTTACAGAGGCTGGGGGCGTTAAGAAACGACTACTCCTCTATGGAAAAACGCTAATTGGATCAGTTTACGCCACGGAAATCGGAAGTATGTCACAACGCTAGAAGACGTCCCCGGTAGCGCTTAAACATCCTCTCTAGGAAACTGGGAGGACCCGTCATCTCAGTGGTTGATTTGCATTATTTTTTCCAGTTAGCTGCTCAGGAGCCTCCTCCTGGGGGAACCGCTCAGGAGGGTGCGTTAATGACCAGGGTGCTTAACCTCTTGTGTCCAGCAGTCACTCAGACTGGACTGACTTCTCTTATCGCCCCCACTGAGACCACGTGACCGATCTCACCGGATCCACCCTGGCCCTGTGATCCTCAGAACCCCAGTCTTACAAGGTCCCAGGCTTTAGAGTATCTGCTTCGGGCCTTCAGGGAGATTGCTCACTTTGGCCCCTACCAGGAACTGCAAGACTGCTTCACACCACACCCCTTAAAAATCTTAGAGCTGTTAAGGATCTGCAACCCTACCAGGTTGAAGCAGGGGCTACAATCACGTCCCGGGGACGGGGCACTGTGGGGTATAGGCACAGGCACATTCAGAGTTGTTCCTCCCCGGCCCTGGGCTTGTTTCTCAAAAGATCGAGGTTTCTTAAACGAAAAAAAAAGTTTCCTCGGGGCTGGTGTTATTTGTACAATACCCAGTATCCGGTTACCTTCACTCTGCCTGTCAGTACTGCCTCCAACTTCAGAAATGATAATCAACAGTCGCCTGAGGAAAGTGGCAAAAAGGGCCACAAGTGTTAGCTTGATCTCCACTGTTTTAAATCATTTTATTTTTTAGTTTATACAAAAATTTATACACATTGTTATGTGACCCTAGTTGCTCTCCCTATAATGTGACAGCATGCTTCTCCTTTCCACCCCGGATCTCCTATGTCCGTTCAACCAGCTCCTGTCCCTTTCTGTCTTCTCATCTCACCTCCCGACAAAAGCTGCCCATGTAGTCTCATACATCTACTTGAGCGAAGAAGCACACTCTTCACAAGTATCATTTTATGTCTTTAGTCCAGTCTAATCTTTTTCTGAAGTGTTGGCTTCGAGAATGGTTTTAGTTTTGGGCTAACAGAGTCTGCGGGCCACATCTTCTGGGGTTCCTCTGGTCTCAGTCAGACTACTAAGTCTGGTCTTTTTACTAGAATTTGAGTTCTGCACCCCACATTTCTCCTGGTCTGTCTGGGACTCTCTGATGTCTTTCCTGTCAGGGTGGTCATTGGTGGGAGCTGGACACCATCTAGTTCTTCTGATCTCAGGCAGATGGAATCTCTGGTTTGTGTGGCCCTTTCTGTCTCTTTGGCTAATGTTTTCCTTGCGTCTTTGGTGTTCTTCATTCCCCTTTGCTCCAGGTGGATTTGGACCAATTGATACATCTTCGATGGTCACTTGCTAGCTTTTAAGACCCCAGATGCCACTCAACAAAGTGGGATGCAGAACATTTTCTTAATAAACTTTGTTATGCCAACTGACCTAGATGTCCCCTGAAACCAGACCCCCACCTCTGCTACTCTGTCCCTCGAAGTGTTTGGTTGTATTCAGAAAACTTAGCTTTTGGTTTAGTCCAGTTGTGCTGACCTTCCTTATATTGTGTGTTGTCCTTCCCTTCACCTAATTCTTGTCTACTATCTAGTCAGTGAATAGCCCTTTCCCTCCTGTCCCACCCTTGTAACCATCAAAGAATGTTTTCTTCTGTATTTAAACCTTTTCTTGAGTTCTTATAATAGTGGTCTCATACAGTATTTGTCCTTTTCTACTGACTAATTTCACTAAGCATAAAACCTCCCAGATTCATCCATGTTATGTTTCATGAATTCATCGTTTTTCTTTATCATTGCATAATATTCCATTGTGTGAATATACCGTAATTTGCTTATCCATTCATCTATTGATAGGCACTTAGGTTGTTTCCATCTTTTTGCTATTGTGAACAGTGCTGCAATGAACATATATCTATTCATGTGAGGGCTCTTATTTCTCTAGGATATATTCCAAGGAGTGGGATTGCTGGATCGCACGGTACTTCTATGTCTAGCTTTTTAAGGAAGTGCCAAATTGATTTCCAAAGTGGTTGTACTATTTTACATTCCCACCAACAGTGTATAAGTGTTCCAGTCTCTCTACGACCTCTCCAACATTTATTTTTTTGTGTTTTTTGGATTAATTCTAACCTTGTTGGGGTGTCCACTGTTTTAAATCTTTACTTAAATAAATTAGGTTCCTGATCACCAGCAAGTTTTGGTGTTGTAGATCTCTGACTACATACCCTTCTATGCGGAATTAGCAGAAAGCTGGAAGAATGCAGTGGTGGTGATGGGAGGCCAAAACCTTGGCCTTGTGAATGATGTTGAGACAACTGCAGAACATGGCAACAAGGCCATTGCAGTTTGTCTTTGGCACCATGCAGTGGTTATAAAGGTTCTGGCTCCACAGCCAATCATGTAGATGAAATGTAATAATTTATGAAACTATTTGGCACAATGCAGGACCTCATTCATCCTAGCTACCAGCTTAAACTAGCTTACCACCCCCTACCTTATTCCTGCAAACTTCTGATTCCATGCCCCACATTCCCCCTTTCCTCTACAATGTAAGGTTGGATATTCTATACTGCTCCATTGATCCATCATGGAAAAGTTCCTGTGCTTCCACCATGCCACTCATCTTGTATGGTAAACCGTTCATTCACTCATTAGGTTCATCTTAGATAACTGTGTTAACATCGGGTTTTTTTGGAGGGGGGTAAAAGGGGGTGGCTCCCTTTGTTTTTGTTTTTTTTGTAAATATACCGTCCCACCCTTTGTTACCTAATCAATAGATTATTCATGGAGATTATTTCAAACCAGGCAGGTGGTGGCTACCTGGTATTCCTCACATTTAAATTTCAAATAGCCTCCCGTATAACGCTTCATATATGTTCTGCCTTAACTTTCACAAGGGAACATTATATATTTTTTATTTTCCCTCTCATCTTCTATCTCCTCAGTTGGAAAAAATTGCCTATTGCAACAGTCATGAGTAGGGGGACATACATCTTGGTTTACGCCTGTTGTAATTACTTCTTTGGTGTAATTATTAAAAGCACTGCCTTTCACTCTCCCAAGTATCCCAAATTAGACAATAAATTATATAGTGACCTTGCCAGTTTGCCAGTCCCTGTCCTCAGAAACTGATTCAGAAGGTGTGGGGTGACCAGGGAACTGCATTTTAAATAACCCAAGTGATTGTAATGCAGGTATACATTAAGAAACAGAACTTTCATTACTGCCCAGTCATAAGGCTTAGGCACCTGGCATGGGAAACTAGGGTCCAAAGATGATGAAAAGTTACATACTGATTTATAGATTTTGCTCTTGTCCCTGTTCTCTTTTCCACAGAATTAAGAAGGTTGAGGCATGAAGGGCAGCCAGACTATGGTATTTTCACTGCTTAAGGCAGTTTTTTTTTTTTTTCTTTTAAGGCAGTAGTACCTAAGGCACTTGGTCCAACTGAGAGACAGGGAGCTATTCAAATACATATGATGAAGATGAAGCAGGTTTTTTTTTGTAACTTGTCTCTACATCATTTTATTTTTCCTTCTCTTTGGTCACCATTTATTGGGTTAACCAGAGTTTTGGCATCTAATTTTGCCTTCTGATTCATTTTAATGTCCTCACATTTCGCTCTTCTTCCTTCATTTTCCTTTCCATTTTGCTGCTGTCATTGCTCTTGTTTGCAGATGCCTAACATTATGTCCCAGGGCTCCAAGTCCAAGTGTCTATGAAATTACACATAATTCACAAAGGTCTTTGTTCATAGTTGTTTTTTTTTTTTTCATTTTAATGTAATTAAAAAATAGATCATGACAAGTGCTTAACCGCTTTAGGCTTCACCTTCCTCATCTAGGAATAGAATGAGCTAAACTGCTAAAATCTCTTTTTAAAGTTAATATTCTCTGATTCCACATTTAAAAAGCTCCTATACTACAACACAAAGTACCTTCAATGGTTCCATACTGCCCACCAAACAAAGACTAAATGCATTAGGAGTGCTCAAGATCCTCTCCATCTGGCCCCCACCTTCCATCTCCCGCTTCCATACTTCCTTGCAGGAACTCCATGATCCTGTTCCCTCTACCTAAAACATTGCCTTTACCTTCCATCTCCCTCTGCATAGAGTCTACTTTTCTCTTAATTACTAACTCAAGATTTAACCAATAGCACATGTATAGTGGTGTACATTTTATATTTCAAAATTCCTCCAAAGAAAATATTCAAATTTTATAATGATTTTGACTTCAGATATATATTTATTCTTAAAAATTCTTGGAGATAATTTTTGTCTTGTTGGAAAACTATAAAACACGATCTTCCACTATCAATTATTATTTTTTTTTTTTTAAAGAATGCTGTTGTTAGATATAGAAAATAAGAGATTTTTCTAAATGTAAAATATGGACAGAGTCTTGATAGTTCTGGAGTCCTGACCTTTAACTAAAAGTTACAGTAAAACAGAGTCTTCAATAGTCTATCTACAGCTCTGGGCAGGCTTTGGTTTGAAGATTCTCAGCCATTTCTTGATTCACAGTGTCCACTGTCCTGAACAGTGCTCAAAGGGGTACTAGACTGTCTTCAAGAACTAATAAACTTAGTTAATTGGATGTAAATCAAAATTCTCCACACCTTTCTTGGCCACAGAACTTCAACTACTCTGATCTTTCAGGTTGGACTTTTCAAGGGGCTTGGGAGGGATGGGTACTGGTACAGGGAACAACTGAAAGGAGATGAAGATTAGACTTCTTGAGCTGGATAAAAGGAGCCAGGATGGAAAAAACAGAAGAGAGAAATGAGGGAAATTTAGAAATGTGAAAGACCAGCAACTAAAAACTTCAGGCCAGAAAGAATTGAAAAAATGACAGAAGAAGCAAAGGTTTACATGGTATCAGTTAGGTAAAATGTTATTTCTCAATTAATGAGGGGTATGCATTCCTAAAATAATTAGTATAAATATCAGAAAACAAGGAAAGTTGGTTTGGTACACTGTCAATTATCTTAATCATGTTAACCATTACTGTGTTTTTAGTGGTGCGTCTTTATGACATACATAATGCGACCTTTTTTTTTTTTTTTTATCATTTTACCCGTTGTAGAGGAAAATGAGAATTTCTGAGGAGCTGTAAAACAACAAGCACAAACCAAACCAAACATCTACCCTTCAACTGCAGGTGTCAAGAACTCTATTATAATAAAATACACCCTTGTAAAAGCCTGATTTGTTCATATTTTAAATCTTTTTTAGCTGATGCAATGGAATGATGTAAACACACTGTTTCAGAGAGGCATTTAAGACACTTATTAACTGAGATTATTATAATATAGGTATTATATCATTTTAAAGAATGCATATATACTAGAAAGACTGTGAAATTCTGGTTCCCAAATTCTGTTTCCTAATTTATGTGGAAGCTGTTAGCTTTTAAATAGAAAGAGCTTGACTTGGACTAAATTGTGAAGAATGAAACAGAATATATAACATTTGCAAATAGTGATTTTCATCTATAAACCTTTTACTATCGAGTTGATTCTGACTCACAATGACACTATAGGACAGAGTAGAACTGACCTATAAAGTTTCCAAGGAACGGCTGGTGGGTACAAACTGCTGACCTGGTTAGCATCTGAGCTTTTAACCACTGTACCACTAGGGCTCCTTTTCATCTATGGAGTTCTATTAAACAAACTGCGGTACACAGACAAATGAAATGCTATCTACTTATAAAAAGAACAACAAAGCTCTCTGTAATGATGTGTAGTCTCTAAAGGTTATACTGTTTCATGAATTCAGCAAGGTGTAGAAGAGTGTAAACAGTATGCCACCTTTTTGTGTCATGGGGGAAATAAGGTTATATGTTCAGATCTTCTTGTATTTACATAATGAAGCACTGAAAGATACACAAGGAACTAATAAAATGGCTACCTATAAGGGAAACATGGGGACCTATTTTATATTGATTTGATTTTCAAACCATGTGAAGAAGTATTACCTTTTTTAAAAAAAGTGCCTCTAAGTAAATTAAATATTAAAAGGTAAAAACAAGGGATCACTACAAAATAAATAAAATACCTCAAATGAGGGATAAGTTGTGGGGGCTGGGGGGAGGGGCTTTTCCTGGAACTCCATTGCGAAGTAAACTTAGGGATTATGCATTTATTGAAACATATAGATGGGAGGGCTTGTTAAGCTACAGAGCAAAACCTCAATGACTTATAAATTCTGTAAGTTCTGCGTACTTATAATTTCTATTTGGTGATATGTTTCCAGTGGCTTTGTACAAAAAGCATTGCAACAGGAATTAGAAAATAGGATTCTGGTTCCAGCTCTGCTATTAACTAGTTTTGTGATTTTGGACAATTACTTCCCAGAGCCTCCATTTCCTTATCTATCAAATAAGAGAATGCAGAAGTAATTGCTAAGCTTCCTATATATAGCTCTTTTATTTTTCTTAAGTCATCCGCTGTATATTTGGTCTTCCAAACCAGATTGTTCTCTCCATAGGCTTTCCATTTCTTTGTATCCTGGGCCTAGTACAAAGCTTTGTAAACAGTCAAACAGAGTTAAGTACAAGCAATTTATGTATGTATGACCTTCCAGATAATCAATAGAAAATGCTCTCAAGTGTGGAAGTTATAAAAAAGCAATCAGCATGGAAGACTGATCATGTACTCTTCTCTCTACATTTGAATATGTCTGAAATTTTCCATAACAAAAGGTTAAATAAGGAACAAAAAAGCAAAAAAAAAAAAAGCAGTGATTATTATGTCACAGGAAAAATGCAAAAAGTATTATATTTTTGTAACAAAGATCTGAAGTGAAATATCACATTTTTAGTCAAATTTCTTTGTCTCTTCACAAATTTAAAATCATGAACAACATTCGTTGTGACTAGCCAGTAAGAAGCTAATAATATATGGTTGCTTCGATTTCTTGGTCCTTGACTAAAGACCGAGTTCCTAAAACTCTATAGGGAAAAACATTTATATGGGAGGATTCATCTGCCCCCTTTTGTAGATTAAAAGGCATTTTAACATATCTTATGAGCATGGAAAGAAGTATGGTAATTTACATTACACATTATACTACAATTATTTTTAAATTAATTTTTAAATAATCAGTGAACTGCCTTTGGTGTTATTCTGTAATCAGGCTGCAGAAGTTTTTTAACTACTTTTTAAATATTTAACATTTTTAAAAGTTTTTTTTAAAACTAGGATTAATAAGAGTCTTCCTGAAGCACACCTAGGAAACTTCTTGCACAAGTATGTGTGGGACAACATCTATAGTATATATTATGATGAAGTTGAAACAAGAAGCAATATTCAGTATGGCAAAGCTATGTATGGATGTCACTGCCCACAGAAAACCTGACTGATGTATTTACGGCATTATTATGCTTCTGTTCACATAAGCATTTTCATTCGCTTTCCCTGGAGCTTTCCAGGCTCGAGGATTAAAGTATTACTGTTCTTTCAGGGACAAAGTAAGAAGCAGTAGGTATCTCTGCTATTTTGACTAACGGTCTGACATCAGGAAATTTTGCCCTACCTGTTCCAAGGAGTTAGTTGGATTGAGCTGCAGGGTGGACTTTCCGATGCTGGATGAGGTTACAGTGGTAAATGAAGTTCTTACCACATTCTTCACATTCGTAAGGTCTCTCTCCAGTGTGAATTCTCTGATGCTTAATGAGAACAGAACGCCGACTAAAACTTTTACTGCACTGATTGCACTGGTAAGGTTTTTCCCCAGTGTGGATTCTGAGGTGATGGAAAAGCCCAGCATTCTGGCTGAAGGCTTTGCCACAAACGCTACACTGGTAGCGCTTCTCTCCTGTGTGAAGTCTCTGATGCTGAAACAGGCCTGATCGCTGGCTGAAGGCCCGCCCACACTCATCACATTCATAGGGCTTCTCGCCTGTATGTGTTCTCTGGTGCTCGATAAGGATGGAGTTCTGGGTGAAGCTTTTCCCACATTCACTACAGATATAGGGTCTCTCCACTGAAGAGCTTATTCGCTGCTTTTCCAATCTGCCCTCATTGTCACAGGTGTCTCCACATTCAGGGACCTGAGGAATATTACCATTCAGTTTTCCAGGTTCTTCCACAAGACATTTCACTTCTTTAGAAATCTCCCTCTTTGGAGCTAACGCCACATCCCAAGTCCCAGCTTTGCCATCTGAAACAGTAAATGGGTAACATGAATGTTATCTTTCCAAAGGAAAAAAAAAAAGTAGCTATGGGAATGTGTGAAAGAGGACAAATAACTACTTTTTCTGTTTATTTTCTTCACTTTAAAACAATTATATATGGGCTTCTGTCCATTTTAGGGAGAAGTAATGATTCATTGAAATTGCTTGTTTGTCTGCCTCTCCCATCAGACTGTAAACACTATGAGGACAGACACCATGTTTGCTTTGTTCATCACTATATCCCCAGTGCCTAGCACAGTGCTTCGCATTAAAAAAAAAAAATTGCTATAGAGTCTATTCCAACTCATGGTGACCCCATGTGTTGGAGAGTAGAACCACTCCATGCGGCTTTCAAGGCTGTGACTTTTCAGAAGCAGGTCGCAAGGCCTTTCTTCCAACACATCTTTGGGTGGGTTCAATCCAAACCCAAACCCACTGCCATCGAGTTGATTCCAACACATAGCAACCCTACAGGACAGAGTAGAACTGCCCCAAAGGATTTCCAAGGCTATAAATCTTTATGGAAACAGACTGCTGCATCTTTCTCCCGTGGAGCAACTGGTGGATTCTAACTAGCGACCTTTCAGTTAGCAGCTGAGCACTTTAACTACTTCATCACCAGGGCTCCTGGTGGGTTCAAACTGCCAATCTTTTGGTTAGTCACTGAGCACTTAACTCTTTATACCACCCAGAGATTCCTGCATGGTGTGTTTTTGTTGTTGTAGAGTGAGGGCTTGGAAACAGTTTGTTCCAGTTTGAACTCCTGCTGAGAATCTGAATTTCCACCCTAGATATACTGAATCAGAATCTACAGTTTAACAAGATTCCCAGGTGATTCTTATGTATATATATGTATATAAGAATCACCTAGGGAGTCTTATTAAACTGTAGGTTCTGCATAAGAATCACTAGGGGATCTTGTTAAACTGTAGATTCTGATTCAGTACATCTGGGGTAGAAATGCAGATTCTCAGCAGGGGTTTGAACTGGAATGAACCAGTTTGAAGCCCTGCACAGTCAATTCTGACTCAAAATAATCCTATATGACAGAGTACAACCACCTCAAAGGATTTCCTAGGCTGAAATCTTCAGAAAAACAGATTGCCAGGTCTTTTCTCCCACAGAGCTGCTGGTGGGTTTGAACCACCGACCTTTGAGTTAGCAGCCAAGCGCTTAACCATTGTACCACCAGGGCTCAACATAGCAGACACTAAATAAATACGTGTTTAATAACTGAACATTCAGGGAATGAGGTAGGCTTCCTGATAAAATTCTAATCCTCACCAATCTCCTGAATCAGGCACTCCTCTTGCTGCTCCTCCAAGGTTTGGAGGTGGGCACGTGATGGCTTCTGGGCTGCTCCTAGAGTTGCCTTCTTCTTCATACGTTCTTCCTGTTCATGAGCATGGGTTGGGGTCTGGAGGAAATAAAGGGAACCATATATCAGAGAGGACTTGCAAGGAGGCCTTCTCAGGGCCACTAGATAGGAAAAAAAGGACCAAGAAGCTGGCAAAGAAAAAACAAAGGCAGAGAGATTAAGAGCCCACATCAGATCAGACATAAAGAAATCCTCTTCCTCTTCTTATTGCACCAGTACCCCATACTTGCTTCCATAGGTACAAATCGCTGTTATCCCATCTTCCCACCTGCTCTCCTGGCTCATCCAGCTCTCTTTCCAAATCCTCCAGTACCGTCACTGCCTCCTCTCCACTCACAGGGCGGTGTTCTCTCACCCAGGCCTGGAGCTCCTCAGGCAGTATGGTCAGGAACTGCTCCAGCACCAGTAGCTCCAGGATCTGCTCCTTGGTGTGTATCTCTGGCCTCAGCCACTGATGGCAGAGCTCCTGAAGTCTTCGAAGAGCATCCCGGGGGCCAGGTGTCTCCTGATAGCAGAACTGCCTGAAACGTCTACGAAAGATCTCTCTGTTGTGAGGGTTATTTCTTGGCAGGCCAGATTCTCGCCCACAGGGCTGGTCCTCTCCTTCCTCCTTTATCTTCACTGAGAGAAGTCCCTCCTGCATCTCTGGAGTTTGAAAGGCCAAGTCTGTGGCCATTTTAGGCATAACTGTTCAAAAAAGAATCTATTCTTGGTAAGTCCTCCTGGATCTTTTCTTTTGGAAATCCTGAGATCTAAGAAATAATTTGCAGAAAATGAAATGTAAAAATGCAGAAAAGCTAATCACAGGCAGGAACTGAGAGTATTTATACAAAAACTAGTTACTCTGTCACATGAAAAGAGAACACTGAATGTGTGATTAAAAATAAGGACTAACAATTACTGACACAAGTAATCTAGGATATCTGCCTTGTTATGGGAAGGAAAATGGAAAATAAAAATTAAAAAATAACAACGAAAACACAGTTTTATGGAAGGATCATCCTGAATAAAATAGTTCAAACTAATTAGCTTGAATACACTGGGTTTTCATTTGAATGGCAAGATACATGACTTGTAGTAAGTTTTTAGCTGCATAGAGGTTACCAAGTACTTTGGACCCTAGCAGTCACAGATTACACTAAGAATCAAGGAGAAAATGGGGGTAAAAATTGAGGAGGGTGGGAAAGTAAAGAAGATTAAAAAGATGGAATGAGAATGAAAGAAACGACTTGGGGAAGAGGCACAGTCCTTCCAATTAGGTGAAGTGTGGGGGTGACAGACCTATGTTTGGACTTATGTGGCAGATCTGGGACTGAGGCATGATCTTTCAGGTACTCCCTCTCCAGTTTCAGGCTTCATGGTTTGAGCCTCAGCCTTCTCATCCGGAAAAAAAAAAAAAAAAAACCCGTTGCTATGGAGTCGATTCTGACTCATAACTCACAGTGACCCTATAAGACAGAGTAGAACTGCCCCATAGGGTTTCCAAGGAGCAGCTGGTGGACTTTTGGTTAGCAGCTGAGCTCTTAACCACTGCACCACCAGGGCTCCATCTGTAAAACAGGAATTCCAAAACCAACACTGTCTATTTTTCTAGGTTAATACATGTAAGGATCAAAGGAGATCAGGCATAAAGAACACAAGCTGGCAGTTTGGTAAACTCTAAAGTATTATAAATTACAACTATTGTTATTTTTCTTATTAATGTTATTGAAAGATTAAATGAATGTGATCTAAACACTAAGGCAAAAGAATCAAAGTAGTCAAGCAGAGTGGTCTTGGCTCAAAGGTAGCCAAATGAAGTAAATATTAATTCTAATACTTTAAAACAGGGATAAAGTTTGCAACCTCTTGGAACTCCTGGAGGGTGGAATATGGGCAATTGTATGTAAAATAAAAATTACTGCCAACAGAAAGACAAATGTCTCCGTTACAGATTGAATTCTGTCCCCCCAAAATATGTGTCAATTTGGCTAGGCTATTTTTTTTATGATTCCAGTCTTGTGTGATTGTCTACCATTTTGTCATCTGATGTGATTTTCCTATGTGTTGTAAATTCTATCTCTATGATGTTAATGAGGCAGTATGAAAGGCAGTTATGTTAATGAGGTAGAACTCAATCTACAAGATTATGTTGTATCTTGAGCCAATCTCTTCTGAGATATCAAAGAGAGCAGAAAGAGAAACTTCATGCCACCAAGAATAAAGAACCAGGAGGGGAGAACATCCTTTGGACCCAGGGTCCCAGCACTGAAAAACTCCTAGACCAGGGGAAGATTGATGGCATGGACTTTCCCCCAGGGCCAACAAAGAAAGAAAGCCTTCTCCTGGAGCTGGCACACAGAATTCTGACTTCTAGCCTCCTAGACTATAAGAGGAAACCCTGGTGGCTTGGTGGTTAAGTGCTACGGCTGCTAATCAGAAGGTCAGCAGTTTGAATCCACCAGGCTCTCCTTGGAAACTCTATGGGGTGGTTCTACTCTGTCCTGTAGGGTCGCTATGAGTTGGAATCGAGTTGACAGCAATGAGTTTGGTTTGATTTTTTTTTAGGCTGTGAGAGAATAAATTCCTCTTCGTTAAAGCCAATCCACTTGTGGTATTTCTGTTATAGCAGTACTAGGTAACTAAGACAGTGTCTGACCAGGCGAGTTGTTGTTTGTCTTCGGGTGGATCCCCACTCATGGTAACCCCAAATGTGCAGAGTAGAGCTCCTCCATAGGGTTTTCAAGGCTGTTACCTTTCAGAAGCATGAGGGCAACTTTCTAAAATAAAAATAATTATGCAAACTAATGACTGCTAAGTAACATTCTTGGGCAGAGGCTTTCAAACTTTTTTTAACCAGGATACTCCGTAAGAAATATTTTATATTGTGACCCAGAACACACATACATGTGTATATGAATGTATAAGTTTGTGCATGTGTGAGATATACACACACACAAATAACTGAAACAAAAATTTCACAGAATACTATTTATGCTTACTTTATGTAGCATACTGTCATGGATTGAATTGTGTCCCTCCAAAATGTGTTATAAATCCTAACTCCTATACCTGTGGCTGGAAACCCTGGTGGTGGTTAGAGTTATGGCTGCTAACCAAAAGGCTGGCATTTCGAATCCACCAGGCTCTCCTTGGAAACCATATGGGGCAGTTCTACTCTGTCCTATAGGGTTGCTCTTGAGTTCAATCCACTCGACAGCAATGGCTTTAGCTGTTTTTGGTATATCTGTGATTATAATCCCATTTGGGAGTGGGTTTTCTTTATTATGTTAATGAGATAGTATCAGTTTAAGGCACTCTAAGAGACGTGGAAATCCATTGGAGGTTTTGAGCAGAGTGACAAAATTTTACTTAACATTTTAAAAGTACAATTCTAGCTGCTGTGAAAAGCACAGACTTTGGGGGAAAGGTGAAGACAATTAAGAGGTTGTGGCAGTAATCCAGGGGAGAGATGATAATGGTTTAAACAATGGTGAGCTGAGTTTGTACTAGAGTGAGAAAGTTTTGGGGTGTAAATATCAAATAGGTAAGTTAAGAATACATGCTCTCACATTACTTGATTAACCCAGCATGGGTTCAAGAATTAAACAGTCACTCGTGCTCTTTTTTCAACCTTCTAGGACCCTGGAAAAATAAGACTCTTTTTCCTACTTGATAACCCCTTGGTTTCAAGTCAAAAGTTTTCCTATTCATAGACAATGTAGCTAATGCTTTGAGCTCTGCCAATAGGAAATCTCAGTACAGTCATATTCTAGTATGTGGTGTCTCAATTCTTTACTCAGTTTCACTAAGAACAATTTTCCTCTTTTCTGTTTATATCCTGAGGCCCTTTTTGTTTCCTTCCCCTGGTTTTGCTTTTATCTGGTAAGCTGAAAACCCAGGTCCTCCACTCTAGAAAAAAAGACCAGGCCATATTAGTTCTCTTTGAACCTAGTTTGTCTAAAAGGCTACCTAAGATTTTATAACCTTGCCCTACTGGTCACAAGCACACGGTTATTAATTTCCCATTCAGGATCACTACCTTGTTGTATACACTGGGTATACAACTAGCATAATAATGTCCTCTTACTTTAAAAAAATAAAAAATACATCTGCATTTTAAGCTGTTTTTTCTTTGAGCCAAGGCAAGCCTAACACCCCCAAATCTACCATCATTCTTGTAGAGGGATGCTCTTTACCAAGGATACACATGTAGGTGAAGACAAGTACTAAGTATACAATGCAAACGTGCTTTAATCATAATTCAACTCCCCCCCACCACCACCGTTCTTGCCTCTGCTGTCACCATCAATAACTCCCCACTGCTCACTAGGTGAATTCCAAACTCTCCTGCCTGGCTCAATACCAGTCAGACCTCTAGCTTCCACTGTCTCACTCTGCTCTTGAGTTCCTCTAGTCCGCATGCAAAAACCCTCAGCTCCAGTTAGACTATTCTCACTATTTTTAATCAGGCTTTTTTCATCTCTGCTCTGTGTCCTTGGTCTACATTCTTCATTTATTCAAACTGTACCCAATCTGTGCAGTTTGATTCAAATCTCACAGTCTCTCTGAAGTCTTCCTCATTTATTCCAGCCCACCCACTTTCTCCTTCTGGCTCTTATATCCTCTGCTGTCTGACCTCTACTTTTAACCCTTAGTCACTATCTACCTTTCACTTTTACTTCTTCTCACATTTCTTTTTAAATCCAAAAAATATAGAGGAATATAGAATTCCTGCACCAAGTCCTACACCAGAAATAGCCACTGTTAAAGACTGGAATCTCTACTTTCAGACATTCTCTAGGAATATACAATCATTCACACATACACACACACAGTTGATATAGGCCCATATTTTTCCTATGCATGTAAGTAGGCGGTAGCATAGGTAGCAGGAAACAAAGATAGGCAGACCTGGCTGTAAATTCTGACTAACAATGTGATCTTGGCCAAGTTACTTGATTGATTTTTCTGAGCCCCAATCTCTTCATGTATGAATTGAGGATGACAACTACCTTGCAAAGTTGAGAACAGTAAATGAGATAATATATATAAAGTAATTTTTCACAAAGTCTGGCACGTAATGAATATGCAAATTAACTACTTTTTAATTAGATAATGTACACTTTTTGTACAATGATGGTTTAACCAATGGTTTCTACCTTCCCTTAGGGCCAGGACTGTATTCTTTTCTATTGCCCAAAGCAAACATGGGGGGGCATGTGGGGAAACACACATACACAAGCACAGGCAGAAATGGCCAATTCACCAGGTTTGCAGACACGCTGTGACAGACATATGTCTTCAGATACATACTCCTCTCTAATTTTAAATGATAACTAGAGGCCCAGACTACTGAGACCCAAAGAGGGGTAGGATCTGACTCAAGTTAATGAAATAACTTTCTGGGTTGTGCCTATAAAACTAACACAGAAGCAGAGAGAGGAGTCAGCATAGCAAAGGGTTTAAGAAAATGGACCCTGGAGCCAGAAGGCCTGATTTGAATCCTGACTACACCTTTTACAGGCTGTATGATCCTGGGCAAGTTACTTAACCACATGTTCTTCAGTGTAAAAAGGGAGGCAGGGAGTGACAGGTAGTAACAGTGCCTATCTCATCAATATAAGTTCACCTCAATAATATTTGGGAAATGCTTAGAACAGTGCTTGGCTGGCACATACCGAAAAAAAAAAAAAAAAAAAACAAACTCATTGCCATGAAGTCGACTCTGACTCATAGCAGTCCTACAGGACAGAGTAGAACTGCCCCACAGGGTTTCCAAAGAGCGGCCGGTGGATTCGAACTGCCAACCTTTTGGTTAGCAGCCAAACGCTTAACCACTGTGCCATTTTTTGGTGACACATTATAAAGCTATCTCTACTTATTGTTTAAAATAAGGCCACAGTTGAGAAAGACAGAAGTCGGAAAAGACAAACATTCCTTGATATCAAATCTATTTGGATCCTAAGAGGAGGATGGGGAAGAGTTCACAGTGGCACCGTTACTACGGCAGGGTAGCTGAAGGGCTCAGGAATACACAAAAGGGGGTGGGAGGAAGGTAGTCTGTTCTTTATGAAATAAGGCCATGCCAGGCTCCGAGCAGCCTCCTCTCATCGTTTCGGCCAAACTCTGGCCAAGAAGTCCCCGCCGCCCTCTCCCCACACTCAGTCCGGGGTCGCAGCACACACACCGCCCTTCCGAAGGCATTCGAAGACAGGTCCCGGCCCTTCAGCAGCCTGGACTCGGAAGCTCACCGAGGCATCCGTGAGACGACAGGCCAGCTGGCCCAGATCGCTCCACCTCTGAATCCTTGACAACCGCAACCCAGGGAATGATAAACTACAAAGGCCGGAAGTGCGTCATAACGCCCGCCTTTTCAGCGGAACAGTGCTTCTGGTCGCGTTCTTTCTAGGAACCTCGGAGGTTTCCACGCATTTGTGGTGGTCTGGTCTTATTCTCGTTCTAAAAAAAAAAAAAAACACTGCTGTGGAGTCCATTCTGACTCATAGCGACCCTGTTGGATAGAGTAGAACGGCCCCACAAGCTTTCAAGCTATAATCTTTAGGGAAGCAGACTGCCACATCTTTCTTCCGGAGACCAGCTGGTGACCTTTTTCTGGCCGGCGGGCACTTAACCACTGCGCCACCAGGACTCCTAGACCCTTTCGGGGTGTAGCGGAAGGGCACAGAGATTTACAAGTTATCCTGTTAGGTGCCCTCCAGTCGGTTTGATTCACAGCGACCTTATGTGTAACAGAAGGAAACCCTGCCCTGTGTCACAACAGTAGGTATGTTTGAGCCCATTGTTGCAGCCACTGCGTCAATCTATCTTGTTGAGGGTCTTCCTCTTTTTCACTGATCTTCTACACGTATTAACTCATTTACTCCGTATAACAACCCTGTGGCTTTGGTACAATTACCTCATTTTCCAGATGAGGAAACTGAGGCACATTCCTTCTACATTAGATGGCATTTCCTGCAAAGAACGCCCCCCCCCCATTTTTATTACAATAAACTCATGGATTATTTCTAAAGTCAGTGTTATACTTAATTTCTCTCATTGTTTTGATGCTCAAAATACTCCAAATTTTGTTAGTGGGAGCTCCTTCAAGCTGGTTCCTATGTCCTTTTGGCATGTTCCAGCCAGTTTTTGTGTACTTTCTTACTTTCTCACACAAGATGTTTCAAGCTCCTTTTGTGCTTTCCGTGCTGTAGACCAGGAATCAGTCATGGAATCATGGTTACTTTTAGTGGGGAATGGTGTACAGAAGCCAAAATCTTGGTTCTGGGCAATAGATAAGCTCATTGCTACTGGGATATACTTTTAGGCTCTGTCAGTGAACAAGAGCTGAGAAATATATATATGTGTATGTGTGTACATGTACCCTACAGGACAGAGTCCCATAAAGTTTCCAAGGCTATAATCTTTATGTAAACAGATTGCCACATCTTTCTGGAATAACTGGTGGGTTCAAACTTCTGATCTTTCAGTTAGCAGCCAAGCACTTAACCACCGTGCCACCAGGGCTCCTCTGTGTGTATACACACACACACACATATATATATATTTTAATCAGAATTTTATAGGATTTTTTTTCTAAATCAAATACAGCTCTACAGGATCCTTCATTTTCATCATCCCATATTTGTTTTTCCTTTCTCCCAAAGTGGAACCCTGATCCCCAACATCAGTATGTTCATTCAGTTTGCTCTCTTATTAGAAGAATAGTTTCAATATCACTAGCAACAACACACCTACTAGTATAGTTTCACATTTCTTTGCAGTTTTTTTTTTTTTTTTTGGCTATATCCTATTCAGGGAGTATAGTCAGAGTACTGTACACATACCTTACTCGAATTATTAGATTATGTTATAAATTTGATGTACAGTTGGATCATTTGTATTCAATTTCAGCGTTTGCTTTCCTTTCATCCCTTTTTATTTCCCTCTTGAACATGCAAAACATTTAGTTCAAAATAAAATTATATAAAAAGATACATTCAGAGACATTTTGCTCCCATGTCTAACTCCTTTACCATATATGTATGTGTGTATATATATATGTATATACTCATGCCCCATTTTCCTTAGTTTTTCTATTCCTACAAATGGAGCCCTGGTGGTGCAGCGGTTAAGAGCTCAGCTGCTAATCAAAAGGTAGGCAGTTCAAATCCACCGGCTGCTCCTTGGAAATCCTATGGGGCAGTTCTACTCTGTCCTATAAGGTCACTATAAGTTGGAATTGACTTGATGGCAATGGGTTTGGTTTGCCTTGGTTCATCCCTACAAGTTATTATATATACTTTTGCACCTTGCTTTATCGCCTAGCAGAATAACGTGGAAATAATTCTAATCACTCTAAACAGGTTCATAGAAATTGTCTTTTTTTTTTTTTTTACAGCTGCATAGTAGTGTATGTACCATAATAAATAAACTAGTCTCCTAGGGTTAGGCTTTTATTTCCAATCTTTTGCTTTAACAAATAATGATGTAAGAACAATGAGTAGGCGGGTGGAAGAAGTGTATGTCTTTTTAGGGATTGGATCATTTTGCACTCTCATCAGCAATGTGTGAGAGTTCCTGTTTTCCCATGTCCTTACCAATGATATGTTTTCAGGCTTTTGAATTTTGCCAACATGATAGATCACTAGACATTTCTTAAGGAGCCACAAACCCAATGCTGAAATCCCTGCTAAAAATGGATTCACAGTGCCAAGTGTTGGCAAAGCTTATGGAGCAATGGGCATTCTTATGCACTGCTGCTGGTGAGAGTGTAAATTGGTAAAACCATTTTGGAAAACTCTTTGGTATATCTACTAAAGTTGAATGTATACATCAGTTTTACTTCTAGTTATATAGCTACCAGAAGTGCACATACATGTGCATCTAAAGAAACATCTTAGCAGCACTTTTGGGGATAGCTTTAAACTAGAAGCAACCCAAATGTCCATTAACAGAATGGATACAAAAATTGAAGTCTATTCATACAACAGAATGTTGTGCAAATGAAACTATGCAGCCACAAGCCACAGTGATAAATTTCAAACATAACAGTGAGTGAAAGAATACATACATACTTCATGATTTCATTTATAAAAAGTTCAAAACAGGCAAAATTAATCTCTAGTGTTAGAAGTCACAACAAGGAGGAGGAAAGTAGACTTTGGGAGGGAACACAAGTGGCCTTCTGGGGAACAAACAGTATTCTATTTCTTGATGTTGGTGGTGGTTATGTGGGTGGTTTCAGTTTGTGATATTTCATTTAGCTTACAACTATGATTTGTGTACTTGTATATGTGTATTGCAATAAAGTTTTTAAAAAATCCAAACCACTCATTTTACAGTTGAAGAAATCAACACCCAGAGAAATGAGGTGTGTTGCTGAGGTCAGCAGAGCCAGGACTGAAATCCAGGTCTCCTGATCAGCTAGCTACCTAGGCTTTCAGTAAATCACTTAACCAGGCATAACCACACACTTGCATATGGGTTGTAAAGGGGTCATTTCTTTGGTTATAAAATTAACAGTTCAAAGGATATAAATTCTAGTCAGAATGAAAATCATTAAATAAGGATGCAGTTATTAGCAATGCTTAAATATGTATGTCTTGTATAATAATTTTAGGTCAATGTGTGTGTGTGTGTATAAAACCCTGTTGCCACTGAGTTGAGTCCAACTCATAGCGACCCTGTAGGACAGAGTAGAACTACCCCATAGGATTTCCAAGGAGTGGCTGGTGGATTTGAACTGTCAACCTTTTGGTTAGCAGCTGTAGCTCCTAACCACTGTTCCACCAGGGCTCACTCTCTATATATACACATACTAAAAAAAAAAGCCAAACAAACAAAAAACCAAACCCACTGCCTTTGAGTCAATTCCAACTCATAGCAACCCTATAGACAGAGTGTAACTGACCCATAGGGTTTTCCAAGGCTGTAAATCTTTACTGAAGCAGACTGCCACTTTTTTCTCCTGAGGAGCAGCTGATGGGTTTAGATCGTCAACCTTCTGGTTTGCAGCCAAGTGCTTTAATCACTGCACCACCAGGGCTCTTTTATATATATTATTATATAATTATTATACATATATATATAGCCTAAAATTATGATAAAAACAAAAAACCAAACTCATTGCCATCGAGTTGATTCCAACTCATAGCCACTGTGTCAATCAGTTTCGTTGGGGGTCTTTCTCTTTTTCACTGACCCTCTACTTTACCAAGCATGATATCCTTCCCCAGGGACTGGTCCCTCCTGATAAAAGTCCAAAGTATATGAAATGAAGTCTCACCATCCTTGCTTCCAAGGAGCACTCTGGCTGTACTTCTTCCAAAAAAACTTGTTGGTTCTTCTGGCAGTCCCTGGTATATTAAATATTCTTCTACAACTCTGTAATTCAAAGGGATCAATTCTTCTTCAGTCTTCCTATTCATTGTCCAACTTTTCCATGCATATGATGTGACTGAAAATACCATGGCTTGGGTCAGGCGCACCTTAGTCTTCAGGGTGACATTTTTGCTCTTCAACACTTTGAAGAGGTCCTTTGCAGCAGATTTACCCAATGCAATGCATCTTTTCATTTCTTGACCGCTGCTTCCACCGGCTTTGATTGTGGATCCAAATAAAATGAAATCCTTGACAACTTTAATATTTTCTCCATTTATCATGATGTTGCTTATTGGTCCAGTTGTGAGGATTTTTGTTTTCTCTATGTTGAGATGCAATCCATACTGAAGGCTGTAGTCTTTGATCTTCATCAGTGAGTGCTTCAAGTTCTCTTCACTTTCAGCAAGCAAGGCTGTGTCATCTGCATAACACAGGTTGTTAATGAGTCTTCCTCCAATCTGGATGCCACGTTCTTCTTCAAATAGTGCAGCTTCTGGAATTATTTGCTCAGCATACTAAGTTTGGTGAAAGGATATAACCCTGATGCACACCTTTCCTGACTTTAAACCATCCAGTATACCCTTGTTCTGTTTGAACGACTGCCTCTTGGTCAATGTACAGGTTCTTCGTGAGCACGATTAAAAAAAAAAAAAAAGTGTCCTGGAATTGCCATTCTTAACAATGTTATTCACGATTTGTTATGATTCACACAGTTGAATGCCTTTGCATAGTCAATAAAACATAGGTCAACATTCTTCTGGTATTCTCTGTTTTCAACCATGATCCATCCCATGTCAGCAAAGATATCCCTCATTCCACAGCCTCTTCTTAACTGGCTTGAATTTCTAGCAGTTCCCTGTTGATGTCATGCTGCAACTGCTTTTGACTGATCTTCAGTAAAATTTTACTTGTGTGTGATATTATATTGTTCAGTAATTTCCACATTCTGTTGGATCACCTTTCTTTGGGATGGGCACAAATGTGGATCTCTTCCAGCCCGTTGGCCAGGCAGCGGTCTTCCAAATTTCTTGACATAGGCCAGTAAGCACCTCCAGCACTTCATCCATTTGTTGAAACATCTCAGTTGGCACTCCATCAACTCCTGGAGCCTTGTCTTTTGCCATTCCCTTCATCACAGCTTGGCCTTTTTCCTTCAGTACCATTGGTTCTTGATTGTATGCTACCTCCTGAAATGGCTGAATGTCATCCAATTATTTTTGGTACAGTGACTCTGTATATTCTTTCCATCTTCTTTTGATGATTCCTGTGCCGTTCAATGTCTTGCCCAGAGAAATCCTTCAAAATTACAACTTGAGGTTTGAATTTTTTCTTCAGTTCTTTCAGATTGAGAAATGCCAAATATATTTGTCCCTTTTGGTTTTCTAACTCCAGGTCTTTGCACATTTCATTATAATACTTTATTTTGTCTTCTTGAGTCACCCTCTGTTCAGCTTTTACTTCTTCCTTTTGCTTTAGCTACTTGACATTCAAGAGCAATAAAAACAGGGAATGTTTTTTAAAGGGTAGTTGATTAAAACAGATCAGACAATTCTAAATACACTGACTATAATTATGTAAAACTTATATGTATTATGTAAAGATTATATATACTAAAAACATCCTGGCATACCATTTTAAAACTTATTTAAACTTTTTTTTCAACAAGCCTTTTTTTTTTTTAAGGTAAGCTTGGTGAGTTTAAAGGACCTTCGACTCAGGGTTTTTACCTATTCTTGTTGCCCACTCTCCTCTTTTCCTTATCCTTGCTCTATTCTCCCCTCCTAACATCCCCTAGAATACTACCTTGTCTCCTACTTCTAATTTAGTTCCCTGCACAATTCATTCATCTGTCCATTGATCTTCCAGCACACATTTATTGAGAGTTGTATTGCAAAACTTAAATTTACATACCTTTATTTAGAGATTGCTGTTTGCCTACTATCTAGTCTTTCCTTTTTCTTATGTAACAGAACTCCGATTTTAATCTGTATACATTGATACTTGGAATAAAGATTACATTTCTCAGCTACCGTTGAAGCAGACTATCATCATGAGACTAACTTCAGTCCAATTAAAGAGGATTTGTTTGCATTCTGAGAATGCTTCTTCAAAGTGATGATTTGGTGGGGAGAGTCCCTTTTTTGCCCTTCCTGTGAACTGAAATGCAGAACTGATGACTGGTGCTTCAGCAGCCATTGAAAGAGAAACTGTGTACAGAGGATAGTGACAAGGCTTAAGAGGCCTAGATTCCTGATGATTGTGTGGAGCAAAAGCAACAACCCTAAACTATCTACCTTTAGATTTCCTTTACATGAGAGAAATACACCTTGTGTATTTTTTCAGGTCTTTGTTACTGGCAGTTGATCTTAAATTCTGATAAAAGTGTTTGTACCTTGACTCCCTGTCTAGGGCTTTCTTTCTCTTTAACATGATTCCATAATCTCTGATTCAATCTACTATCCTGGCTTCCTCCACCCAAGCACAAATTGGGGGTGGGGGGTGGGGAGGGAAATTAGAAAGGAACAATACCTACAATGGCAAAAGGAAAGTAGGTGGAGGAGAGAGAAAAAAAGAGAGAGATTGACTGATTTTCCCAGGAGAGAAGACAGGTGAAGAGATGGGAAAAAGTGCAGGAGAGAATGGACAGCAATGACATTGCATTAGCTGGTTCACTAGATAGTGGGTAAATTATAATGTTCAAAATACCATATTGTCACCCCTATGTCTTAAGTGTTCATAGCTTGAAGGGCTGGGTTACCCTTCAAGGTTATCACATTTTGTACTTTAACCTCTCCCTTAGAAACCTGGGGGAAGTTCAAGGGTTGTCTACTTGTAAGTACACTGGCTAATCATATCACTAGGATATCAATAGGCTATTTCAATTATTAAAAAGATAGTAATATCAGAATTAACAGTAATGAGTTAATGCCTTCAGTTACTCAGCCCCTAAAATAAAATGACTTTCATATGGGAATCAAGCTAAAGGAGAATCTTTCTTTCTTGAAGCACATCTAGTTTACCCATCTTAGGTTCTATTTTGTTCACCTGTAGCCTTCCTTTCATTGAATCATGCTACCCATTTTCTCACCCAGTGAAGTCTCTAGGTCTTTTATCTTTGGTTTGTATCACTCTACACCCCTTGTTTTGGGAAGGCCACAGAATTCGTTCCCAAATCCAACCTATTTGTCTCTGCACTAACACAAAAGAGCCTGGACAAGGAGCACGTCCTTTGGGACTATCCTACCTGGATTCTGGCATCAACAACATGTAGAGTACTATTTGGAAAGGAGCTTTCTCTGAGAAAATTAGTCTGGTGTACGTCTGGGTCAGCATTATGGCCTCTTTGCTCAGGCAGGGTGACCAATGCTTCCTCCAGCACTAGTTTTTTCCCCAGTACTCCAGAAAGAGCTCATCCTTTTCTTCCCTAAGAAGCAATATCTTACTTTAGAAGGTAAAACCAAATTGTCACCAAGTTAACTGAAAACGCATAGGCAAACTGTCCAGGGCTCAATGGTTAGTGACCTATGGGGTCAGAGATCTTTATTTAGTCCAAGCCCATTCTACACAACCTCTGAGAGGTTCAGCATTCAAAAAACTTATTTATTCTAAATGGGGCTACAGCAATACATATAAATAAGGCAATCCAGCAATACATTTTAGTGAGCATCTATTATGTCCAAGGTATTACAAAAAAAAAAATGCCCCTTCTTTAAGTTCCCTTCAATGTAGTTGGCGAAACAACAAAGATAAAGAGAGCATTTATAATATGAAAGAGTAAGAATAGAACACAGAGATGGAAAAAGACATAGAAGCTAGTGTGTCCAAGGGATGCCTGTGGAAAGTGAGATTAGTAAAATAGGAACAGAGAATTCCTGCAGAAGAAAACGACATTTGAAAGGCTAGGACCAGTTTATGGAGAAGGCTCTTGGAATATCAGGCTGAGGGATTAATTATAGAGACAGGTCTTCCACCAAAGCTAGATGGCATTCACAAATATCACTTAATTGTACATGTGGCAAGGACTTTAGAAGGATTTTATATTCTAACCCCATAACTCACAAATGAAGAATCTAAGCCCTAGGTCTGGGCAACTTGTCAAAAGTCACACAGCAGTTCAGAGAAAACTAGAACCTAGTACTCTTTCCTCATCCATTACTCCCTCCCTTTTTTAAAGCAACATCTCAAAATAGGTTATTAAGGTGTTGATCACAACATATTTAGAAAGCAAAAGAAAAAGTGAGTAAGCAAACCAATGCCTGAACCTTTAACTATTCACTTGGGAGATGTTATAGTACTCCCAACTCTGCATTGTGGGTGTACACTTTTCTCTAAATCTGAATTAACCATGAGTAGGATGAAATTGGTCATTTTGAAGCTTTGCATTTTTAGCTAGCCAGTCTAGGGACACGGAAAAAGAAAATCTGGTCTAGTTCACCCTGAGAGAAACTAGTTCATGGATACTCTTATGTCAAAGGAGATTGAGTTGCTGACATACTGTAAGTGCTCATGTGGCTTCTCTGAATTCTGTGAGGAACAAATGTTGCTTGACATTTTTACTGAAACCTAAAAACCTAACTCAGTGCTGTCGATTCCGACTCATAGCAACCCTATAGCACAGAGTAGAACTGCCCCACAGAGTTTGCAAGGCACGCCTGGCGGATTCGAACTGCCGACCCTTTGGTTGGCAGCAGTAGCACTTAACCACTATGCCACCAGGGTTTCCAGGACATTTTTACTACAGTAATTGAAACAATGCAATTCTGATTAGTTGTGCTTTTTTTTTTAATGTTGAAAGAGACATGACCTCTGTCTGAAGGATTTTCCACACTTACTTCACAGATATGGTTTTGCTGTTATGGATTCTCTACTGTTCAGTGAGATGTGAACTCAGATGGAAGGACTTCCCATACTCGTCACATTCATAGGGTTTCTCCCCATTGTGAATCCTTGGATGTCTGGTAAGGTCAGAATTTCCACATTCATCACATTCATAGGGATTTTCTCCTGTGTGAATTCACTGATGTTTAGTGAGGTTTGAGCTTTCCCTGAAAGCCTTCCCACACTCGTTGCACTGGTTAACATTTTATTCAGGTACGGTATTACCGATGCTGAGTAAATCCTGGGCTATTATTGAATGTTTTGCCACATTCACTGCACTTTTATGGTTCCTCCCCAGTGGGATTTCTCTGATGTTTAATAAGGATTGAGCCTTGACTAAAACACTTACCATGCTGATTACACAGTAAGGTTTTTCACCACTATGAATTATGAAGTATTTAAAACCGGTCGTATTTTGACAGAAGGCTTGCCCACATTCTTTACACCAAAAAGGTTTTTCCCCTGTGTGGTTTCTCAGATGTCCAATAAGACTGATGCTCTGCATGAAGCATTTCTCGCACTGATGACATCTGCGTTCTTTTTCTTCCTCTGAATTTCCTTGACGCCTTTCAAATCTGTCCTTGCATTCACAAAGGTATCCAAAATGAGTGGCCTGGACAATGTTCTTGCCTCTCTAGATTCTACTGAGTATCGTCCTCTGTGATTCCATTTCTTTGGATGTCTCCTGCTTTGGAGCCAATTTCCCAGTCTCAGGCTTGTTCTTTCTTTCTAAAATAGGAAATGGATCATTCAAATGTTACTTTTTGTTAACGTTTATTATTGAAAACTTTAAACATATATAAAAATAGAGAGAACAGAAATGTCACCTTTTTGAACTTAATGAAATACTAAAACTCCTGAAGGATCATTTAGCCATGCTCCCCCAACAATTAATAAATACCTCTTTGGTTCAATTAAGGAAGAAAAGTACTGGAAAAGAAAGGTGGAATAAACATATGCTAGATTTTTTTTACTATAGAATTAATAATCTGTGAAGTACTAATTAAGGTGGGATTGGAAACAATACTGGGGGACAAATCATCAAGTCTAAGTGCTTAAAGGGTATTTTAAATTGCATTCAAATACAATTACAGCAGAAAGACCAGAGTATTTATCCAATTGCTTGGAAAGAAAACCATTTGCCTTTATTTTCCCCCAAACAGGACACTGCTTGCAGATTTAGTGTAAGCCAATAATTCCTTTATATAAACATAAGTCAGTATTCCTTCATGAACACAATGAAAAACAATTCATTTCAGTGATATTTGAAAGGAGATAAATTAAATGACCCATTGAGTTCATTAAAATGGAGACTTCACCTGAACCTACCAGACATACTAGTAAAGAACCGATTTCTAGGCTCTTCTAGTCACTTTATTACTGCTTTCTAGAGACAGGTTCTGAACGGGGGTCAGAATGTAAAAAAAAGGGGGGATGCTTGGTAAGTGGAAAGCACATTTGACATGCAGAGAATGTGCAAACAAAAAGGGTACTTAATCTAGACCGGAGTGATATGCAGGGGAAGATACTGACATGAAAAGAGAAAAGTATTTAATGTGGAGGAACATAAGAGAAATGTAGTCAAAGTGAGAGACTTAAAGAATGACTTTAAGATTGGTGAGTCAAGAAAACCTAATGGGCTGAGGCTAGAGGCAAGGAAGGCATTTAGAAGGCCACTGTGAAGGAGACGTGGTATAAAAATCTTTAATGAAAAGCAAAGATGGGTGCGTGAAAACAAAAAGAATAGAAATCTTTTGTTTAAAATGCCAAGAATAATGGTTATATTTCGTAAAGAGAGGGAGATGAGTCAGGGAGGGTTCCAGAGGAGAGTAAGGGTTAGAGACACTAATGATTTAGCTGTAAAGGATGGTTTTGGTTGGTCAAGCAGGAGCCCCCTACCCTAGCCCACCTCCCCAAATATATTCCTCCTCTTTCTCCTCACCTCTTTCTTATAGGGAATGGGATGCCAGAGAATCATGCTTGGGCAGGGTCTCCATGTGCTGGAGCTGATAACTTGGTTGACTGCGTGCGGCTCCCAGGGATATCACCTTCTCCCAGAATACTTCCTGTCCATCTGCTTGGGATGTACCCTGGAGACAATTAGGGACCACTGGCCTAGGGAGGAAACTGCTAGGAGAACTAGAGCAAAACCCTCAGGAAACATCTTCCATGGAGAAGGGACAGGGAAAAAGGACCCGATGGGCTTAGAAGGGGATATGAGACAGAAAAAGGAACTGATAGAATCAATCAAACCTGATGAGGACCAAAGCTCAGTAATGCTGCCCTGTTCTCCTATTGAACAACCATTAACTGCTGCACTTTGCCACCACAGAACACACTTCCCCTTCTCACCTGAAATCCTGGGTCATCAAGTTCTCTCTCCAAATCCTCCACCAAAGACACAGGCTCATCACCATTCAATGGATGATATTCCTGCATCCAAGATTGGAGCTCCTTAAGCAGGACAGTCAGGAATTGCTCCAGGACCAGTAGCTCTAGGATCTGCTCCTTGGTATGCTTCTCTGGCCTCAGCCACTTATGGCAAAGTTCCCAGAGTTGACTTAGAGCCTCCCTGGGCCCAGGGGTTTCCTGGTAGCAGAGCTGTCTAAAGCACTGGTGGAAGACCTCCTGGCTGTATTGGCTGTTTTGCTGCAAGTCAGTTTCCTGTATAAAAAAGTTATCTTCCTCTACCTTTACTATCACAGGTCCCTTCTGTTCTTCTTCCTGGATGATAAAATCTGTACCCATTTTCACTCAGAAGATGGGTCCCTGAAAACAAACTTATACTCCAGGGAGATTATCCTTCAAAAAAATATAGTGTTATTAAAATGAAAAATTGCCATCAGTTGTAAAAAATCTGCAGATATTCTAAAGGCCAATGTCTAGGCCACTTTAGGAAAAGCAAAATGGAAAAGGTTTACTTGAGGTTTTGTTCACAGTGATGCAAATGATTTGAGGATTTGTCATTCTTAGTAATGAAAATTTATATGACTCTATTTAAACTCTTCTGTTTTAGACATGTCAAATGCATTCCATCTGAAATCCTTCACACTTGCCTGCGATGCTCATACTCAAAAATTCCCATGGGACATTCCCTGGTTTCATCAAAGCACCATTTCTCAAAGAGGTATTTCTAGCCTCTCCTATTTAAAATAGCACTCCCACCACTATCTATTCTCTTACCCCACTATATTTTTCTTTATAATACTCACCACCACCTGACACTATATGCTTATTTGGTTTTTTGTTTGTTTGTTACCCACAACAACATAAGCATCATTAAGGGCTTTATCTGTCTGTACATTGCAGTATTCCCAGTGCCTAGAATAGTGCCTCATATATAGGAAGTGATCAATAAGTATATACTGAAAAAGGAGTGATTAACATAAGGCATTAGTTGCCAGACTGTCTAAAAACTTATTCGAGAATTGTTTCCTTTCTACTGTATGATAAATAAATATGAGTAAAGAAATAAGGCAATGAGAACATTAAACAGAACAGGTCCACAATCCCTGTTCCACAATTTTGAAATCCTTCAAAGCTCTGAAAACCAAATGTTTTTTCAAGAGTCATTTGTTGGCAATACCTGACCTGAGGTAATTTCATTTTGTGAGAAAACCTGGCTTAAAATGACAAGAAATTATTTATAGTCTTAGAATAAATATTCTTATTACAGAGATTACATAAGTATTAATATATATGCATTTATAGGGTGTTCAAACAATATAACATATGCACCATAATGCTTTTTAAAAATTCTTCAAAATCTGACCCCAAAGATTGGCAAAAAGTTTTCCTGTTCTCTATGTGTTAAAGACCAGATCCAAAGAGAGCCACCCCCCTTTCACACACTCAGGAGTCCTTCTTTGAAACCTTCAGAGAAGAGACTGACTCCATGTCGCTGAAAAGAGCCGGTGAGGGTTGTGAGCCGGGGTGGGGCACGGGCACGGGGTCCCATCCCTTCCTTCCGAGGCCACCACCAGGAGTCTTTCCAGAAGACAAGCATCCTGCAGCCCAGGTTGGAAACAGGTGGCCCACACCCGGCCAGAAACCGGTCTGGGGCGACCCTGGGCCTCAGGTTGCCAACCCCTACCGCCCCCCAGTCCCCTAAGCGAGCCCAGCACCCACACATCCGGAGGCCTTGGAAACCCCCCGCAACTAGGTACCCGCCATCATCCCGGAAGTGTTGCCACGCCCATCTAGGAATGAATAGTCTATGGTTTGTCCGCGTTACCCGAGAGTTCCGTAGCAAATCCTTTCCTTCTGGAGTCCGCGCCTGCTCAGTCCAGGAACTGCCTGTCGCTGAGAGGATCTTCGTTTCTTACTCCCTCGGCTCCTGTTTTTTTGGCCTGGCGTCATCGCTTTCCTCCATCTCCCTCCAGTCAAGTCAGCGTCTTCCAACTCCTACCTGTGTCAGCCTTCCAGAATTTTCTTTTTCATATTTCTTTTCCTGCTCATATAAGCATATAAAGACATATACATTTATATGCAAATACAGAAAGACGGTGTAGTGCGTAAGAAACTCGTTTACGAACTTGACTTGGAAACCTTGGTAGTTGCTTAATCTTACTGTGCCTCATTTTCCTTACCTGCAAAATGAGTATAATAATAGTACATAACATCAGAGGGTCAGTTGTATTGACTAATATGGAAAAAGCCGCTAAAAAACTCACCAAACCAAACCCACTGCCATTGATTCCGACTCATAGCGACCCTATAGGACATAGTAGAACTGCCCCATAGGGTTTCCAAGGAGCGCCTGGTGGGTTGGACCTGCCCACCTTTCGGTTAGCAGCTATAGCGCTTAACCACTATACCAGCAGGGTTTCCAAAAAGCCGCCAGAGCACAATAAATACCATATAAACAATCCTATATATGCTTTATATATATGCTAATTATATACATACATAGAAAAAATACATATATAGAACTGGTGGGTAATTGTATGATTTCTAAAAATTGGGTAATATTATATTTACATTTTCTTACATATTTTATATATAACTTTACAATCCCGTTAGAAACCGTTCTAAATCATCTGGAATAGTTTTTAAGCATTACCTTTAATGACCACGTGGTATTTATTTTATTATCTAATCTTTCAAGAGTATAATACACTGTATTTCCAGTTTTTTTTTTTTGTCATAATGGACAAGTCTGCAATAAACATTCATGACATCTTCTGCACAGATGATTTTATTTCTAGTGGATAAGTTCTCACAAGTAGGATTGCAGGGTGGAAGAATACATGCATTTTTAATAATAGTACAAGGTGTTAGATTGCTTTCCAAAAGGCTGTAACATCTCACTTCAAAGAGCAACATGTGTTATAGCTCTTCTAATTTTTTGGTTTAAGTTTAGTGATAAATAAATATAAGTTTAGTGATATCTCATTTTAATTTTATTCACTGGTGTGTCTCAAATTCATATCTCCAGATTTTTTCTCTAGTTTCCATGATTGCTTATCTTTCTACACTTAAATGTCTCAAAGCCACATCAAACTCAACATGTGCAAAGCCAAAGTCATGCTCTTTTCCCCAAGACATGATCCTCTTCCAATGTTCATTTTGTCCATTTGCTCAAACCAGAAACTTAGAAATCCCTCTTCTTTACCTGCACATAAAATTTCTCAAAGCCCTATCAAATTTATCTTCATAATATTTCTTGAATACATTCATTTCTCTCCATATTCTCTGTTGCTATCCTCTAGGCTGTCATCATAGCTGTCCTGGACTACGGCAACAACATCCTGTCTCTCCACAACCCATCTTGACCTCCTCCCATTCTCCACAACACAGGCAGTAATCTTTAAAAAATTATCAGAGGTTCTTTTAGGCTTTCCTGCATTCTGGAATCCTGGTGAATCATAATCTTCACTAATTCAAATAAAAATCTTAGCAAGTTTTCTTGAGGAAATTGGCAAGCATGACATTTCACCTCTAAATTTTCGCATGTCTCTACTGATAAGAATATTAAAAAAGGTCCGCTAATCCCCTAATATATTTAGTTCACATTAAAAGTTCCCAAATTGTTTTAAAATATCTTTTATATCTAAATGAAGGAGGCCTGGTGGAGTAATGGTTAAGCCCTTGGCTGCTAACTAAAAGGTCAGCCGTTTGAGCCCACTCAGTGGCTCCATGGAAGAAAGACCTGGCAATCTGCTCCATAGAGATTACAGCCTAGGAAACCCTATGGAGGACTTCTACTCTGTCCTATAGGGTTGCTATGAGTTGGAATCTACTGGACAGCAAACAACAACATACCTAAATGAGTATTGACTGTATAGAAAAATAATATATTTTGGGGTTTGTCTTCGTTTTCTAGTGCTGCTATAACAGATATACCACTAGTGGATGGCTTGAACAAACAGAAATTAATTTTCTCACAGTTTAGGAGGCTAGAAGTCCGAATTCAGGGTACCAGATCTAGGGAAGGTTTTCTGCCTCTATCGGCTCTGGGGAAGGTCCTTGTTTCTTGGTTCCTTGGCAATCTTCGTTTGGTGTAGTATCTATCTTCTCCCATCTCTGCTTGCTCCTCTGTCCCATCTCTGCTTGCTCCTCTGCTCTTTTCATATCTCAAAGGTGATTGGCTTAAAACACAAGCTGCAGTGATTTGCCCTCTTAACAAAGAGAACCCATGCCAAAATAGGTATAACCACAGGTATTAAAAACAATAAAAAAAACAGTTTCTGCCCAGCTGATTCCAATTCATAGCGACTCTTTAGGACAAAGTGGGGCTAGGACTTACAACACATATTTTTGGGGGAAACAGTTCAATCCATAACTGGGTTTAAATTTATTTATCTAGCTATTGATATATCTAGATATACATACATATATTTCAAACTAATATTAAATCAACTTTTTTGTGTTTGGTTATGTCTCTTTAAATCTAGAACAATTCCCTACCTTTTTTTCTCATGACATTGAGCTTTTGAAGAAGCCAAGCCAGTTTCATTGAAGAATGTAACATGTTCTAGATTTGACAGATCCTTTCTCATGTGTCCTTTAATTTTTTTTTTCCTCTAGCCCATGTGATTTTTGTGCACTAGAAATTTGGTCTAGAGATACATTTGATTTAGTTTATCTTTTATTATTCTTTTAGCATTTACCTTAGAAAAAATAACATGTGTTTTTCACTTACTAATGTCCAATGTCACTTGGTACTTAAACTCCCTTTCTGGATAATGCATGACCTTTCCTCCCAGGGTTGTATCCTTTCACTATACTTATTCAATCTGTATGCTGAGCTAATAATAGAAAAAGCTGGACTATATGAAGAAGAATGCAGCATCAGGATTGGAGGAAGGCTCATTAACAACCTGTAATATGCAGATGACACAACCTTGCTTGCTGAAAGTGAAGAGGACTTGAAGCATTTACTGATAAAAATCAAAGACTACAGCCTTCAGTATGGATTATACCTCAACACAGAGAAAAAAAAAAATCCTCACAACTGGACTAATAAGTAACATCATGATAAATGGAGAAAATATTGAAGTTGTCAAGGATTTCACTTTACTTGGATCCACAGTCAATGCCCATGGAAGCAGCAGTCAAAAAATCAAAGGATGCATTGCATTGGGTAAATCTTCTGCAAAAGACCTCTTTAAAGTGTTGAAAAGTAAAGATGTCACCTTGAGGACTAAGTTGTGCCTGACCCAAGCCATGGTATTTTTGATCACTTCATACACATGCGAAAGCTGGAGAATGGATAAGGAAGACAGAATTGACGCATTTGAATTATGATATTGGCGAAGAATATTGAGTGTACCATTTACTGCCAGAAGAATGAGCAAATGTGTTTTGAGAGAATTACAACCAGAATGCTCCTTAGAAGCAAGGATGGTGAGACTTCGTTTCATGTACTTTGGACTTCATGCTTGGTAAAGTAGAGGATCAACAAAAAAGAGGAAGACCCTTAACGAGATGAATTGACACACTGGTTGCAACAATGGGCTTGAACATAGCAATGATTGTGAGGATGGCATAGGACCAGGCAGTGCTTCGTTTTGTTGCACATAGAGTCTCTATGTGTTGGAACTGACTTGATGACACCTAAAAACAATGATAAATTTTTAAAGAGGGACCGTCAAATTATATAAGATTCAGGCTGTACAAAACCTGGATTCATCTCCTATATTTTCTTCCGAATGATTTAAATTTTGATTTTTTACAATTAAATCTTTATATTTAGGACAGAATTTTGGGTGGGATATGATGAGAGATGGTGATCAAGTTTTATTTATATTTTTCTGCATGAAAACTCAATTGTCCCACACCAGTTATTGAATAGTTCACTCTTTATTTATCTGCAGGCCCACTTATTCATAAATAAAGGTTTCATTTATGTGGGGTTTTTACCTACACTTTGTTCTTCATTCTATTTTATTAGTCTAGATGCTCATTCATAGTCACAATTGAAGAAGTGTATACCAACAAGCACTGAAGTGAGTAATCCAAGCTTCATACGTATTCCTTCCTACTCTCACTATCTCCTCCTACTAATCAGGGTCAAATAGCTCTTCCATGATGGTTATCCTCTTATCATCTTCCTGTACTCAAGGAGTCCAAAATGCCTAGGTGCCCGTTGTAGCTCATACACCAATATTCCTCTTGCCATGACCCCTATAAAGGGTGCACTATCTTTGGGACCATATCACTAATCTTGAGAAGCCCAGACTTGTGGGAATGGAAAGCACAAGTCCCCAGAGATTCATTGTGAGTAATGATAAGTGGGGCCATTCTTGCTTCCACTTATTGGTTCCTGGACTCTTATATTCTTCCTGTTGGAAACACAA
The DNA here is from genome assembly GCF_030014295.1 of Loxodonta africana. Lineage (NCBI taxonomy): Eukaryota > Metazoa > Chordata > Mammalia > Proboscidea > Elephantidae > Loxodonta > Loxodonta africana. The sequence goes on from NC_087342.1 coordinate 78,147,484, forward strand.
CACCATTTAGAGACTCCACATATATTAAATCCTGGAAAATGTTGCATTAGTTGAGAGCTGGTGCTTCAGCTGTGCCTTCAGTAAGACCCTTTGTCAGAACAAGGGCTTCTGGATGATGTGAAAATAAGCCCATGGTCACAGGCTTTCTTCCACACTTCCTTTGCTGTGAGTGGCCACCTCCTGGTGAGATAATATATTGTGTGGTTTTCCATGCTTGAGAATTCAAATGACCTTAGAATTCAAATAACTCTTGCCTGAGGTTCTGTGAACAAGAAACTCAAACCCTGTTTTAGTAATCTAGGGATGCTATAACCGAAATACCACAAGTGAATGGCTTTAACAAATACAAATTTATTCTCTCACAGTTTAGGAGGCTCTCCAAACTTAGGGCTCCAGCTCTAGTGGAAGGTTTTCTTTCTCTGTTGCTCTGGAGGAAGGCTCTTGTCATCAATCTTACGCTGGGTCTAGAAATTTCTTGTTGTAGGGATCCCAGGTACAAAGGACAATCTCCACTCCTAGGTCTTCCTCTTGGTGGTAGTGGGTCCTCCCTTTGCTTGCTTCTCTCTGCTTTTATGTCTTGTAAGACAGTGAAGGGCAGTGGCTCAAGATACATTCCAAGCTAACCCTACATCATTAACATAACAAAAATAATATAATCCTCATTAACATGACCTAATCCTACCTCATTAACATGACAGCTCACTCCCAGATGGAACCCCATAACCATAGACATAGGGGCTAGGGTTTACAACACATCACAAAGTAGAGGATAATCAGATCACAAAATAGAGGACAAACACACAATACTGGGAATCATGGCCTGGCCAAGTTGACACATGTTTTGGGGGGACACAACTCAGCCCATGACAAACCACTTACTTGCCTGTCCATGAAAGAAGGAGCCTAATATTATTAAGCTGCCACCAAATTACTGTTTGATCTCCTTGAGAGCCATATAGAGGACCTCAGCATTGGTCTCTTTTGTTGGAAATTCAGACATTCAGAGGCATCAATAGTTATTTTGGCCTTGGTAAATGGGAGTTCATTTAGTTGCATCCCTGTGTAATCTCTATTATCTGCCACTGTAGTCACTCCAGTCATGTAGCCATCATGACCGTTCTAGGGAAGCTGATGATAAAGACTGGCAAACGTCAACTGGTCAAGTTCTTTTTTTCAACTTAGTTGTTCAGTGCCTTTTTCATAGTCGATGCTTTCTGGTGGATGCCATGCTATTTCAGGGTTCTTCCTTTGGGAGGTAGGCCACATCTTCAGTCAAAGTGTACCAGGTCTGAAAATTGGCTTTATTGAAGTAAACACCCTCAGTCTCTTGACTACTCATTCTTGCCTTCTTTTGATTGTATATATTAAGCAGCAATCTCATTGGCTGCCTATCTATTTTTCCCTCTAGGGATGCTTCTCCAATCTTTCTGATTATAATAATAATTGCAGCCCCCTGTACTCTAGTGCTTAAGTTCTGCCACCTTACTTCATCATCCCCATTATTACTAGTGAACCAAAGTCTGTCAGTACCTCTAATTGTCAACCCTGGTCTGAAGAAGAGACCCACCTCTGAACTTTTTATTGATGTTGGTGCCTCCCTCACCAGCTCATTACTATCCTTTGAAAAGGCTATTCTTTCCTCTTAGTAGACCGGACACTCTTGCCAAAAATAAGTTGACCATAGATGTATGAGTTTATTTTAGACTCTCAATTCTATTCCATTGGTCTATGTTGTTGTTGTTAGGTGCCGTTGAGTCAGTTCTGACTCATAGTGACCCTATGCACAACAGAACGAAACACTGCCCTGTTCTGTGCCATCCTTACAATTGTTGTTATGCTTGAGCTCATTGTTGCAGCCACTGTGTCAATCCACCTTGTTGAGGGTCTTCCTCTTTTCCGCTGACCCTGTACTCTGCCAAGCATGATGTCTTTCTCCAGGGACTGGTCCCTCGTGACAACATGTCCAAAGTATGTAAGATGCAGTATCACCATCCTTGCCTCTAAGGAGCATTCTGGCTGCACTCCTTCCAAGACAGATTTGTTCGTTCTTTTGGCAGTCCATGGTATATTTAATACTCTTCGCCAACACCACAATTCAAAGGCGTCAACTCTTCTTCAGTCTTTCTTATTCATTGTCCAGCTTTCACATGCATATGATGTGATTGAAAATACCATGGGTTGGGTCAGGCGCACCTTAGTCTTCAGGGTGACATCTTTGCTTTTCAACACTTTGAAGAGGTCCTTTGCAGCAGATTTGCCCAATACAACTCGCCTTTTGATTTCTTGGCTGCTGCTTCCATGGCTGTTGATTGTGGATCCAAGTCAAATGAAATCTTTGACAACTTCAATCTTTTCTCCATTTATCATGATGTTGCTCATTGGTTCAGTTGTGATGATTTTTGTTTTCTTTATGTTGAGGTGTAATCCATACTGAAGGCTGTGGTCTCTGATCTTCATTAGTACGTGCTTCAAGTCCTCTTCACTTTCAGCAAGCAAGGTTGTGTCATCTGCATAACGCAGGTTGTTAATGAGTCTTCCTCCAATCCTCATGCCCTGTTCTTCTTCATATAGTTCAGCTTCTCAGATTATTTGTTCAGCATACAGATTAAAGAGGTATGGTGAAAGAATACAACCCTGCCGCACACCTTTCCTGACTTTAAACCAATCAGTATCCCCTCGTTCTGTCTGAACTACTACCTCTTGATCTATGTAAAGGTTCCTCCTGAGCACAATTAAGTGTTCTGGAATTCCCAGTCTTCGCAGTGTTATCCATAGTTTGTTATGATCCACACAGTTGAATGCCTTTGCATACTCAAAAAAACACAGGTAAACATCGTTCTGGTATTCTCTGCTTTCAGCCAGGATCCATCCGACATCAGCAATGATATCCCTGGTTCTACGTCCTCTTCTGAATCCAGCTTGAATTTCTGGCAGTTCCCTTTCGATATACTGCTGCAGCCGTTTTTGAATGCATGTCATATTAATGATATTGTTCTGTAATTTCCACATTCAGTTGGATCAGCTTTCTTGGGAATAGGCATAAATATGGATCTCTTCCAGTCAGTTGGCCAGGAAGCTGTCTTCCATATTTCTTGGCATAGATGATTGAGCACCTCCAGCGCTGCATCTGTTTGTTGAAACATCTCAATTGATATTCCATCAGTTCCTGGAGCCTTGTTTTTCGCCAGTGGCTTCAGAGCAGCTTGGACTTCTTCCTTCAGTACCATCGGTTCCTGATCATATGCCATCTCTTGAAATGTTTGAATATCGACTAATTCTTTTTGGTATGATGACTCTGTGTATTCCTTCCATCTTCTTTTGATGCTTCCTGTGTCGTTTAATATTTTCCCCATGGAATCTTTCACTATTGCAACTCAAGGCTTGAATTTGTTCTTCAGTTCTTTCAGCTTGAGAAACGCCAAGCGTGTTCTTCCCTTTTGGTTTTCCATCTCCAGCTCTTTGCACATGACATTATAATACTTTACTTTGTCTTCTTGAGAGGCCCTTTGAAATCTTCTGTTTAGTTCTTTTACTTCATTGATTCTTCTTTTTGCTTTAGCTGCTTGACGCTCAAAAGCAAGTTTCAGAGTCTCCTCTGACATCCATCTTGGTCTTTTCTTTCTTTCCTGTCTTTTCAATGACCTCTTAATTTCTTCATGGATGACGTCCTTGATGTCATTCCACAACTCATCTGGTCTTTGGTCACTAGTGTTCAATGCATCAAATCTGTTCTTCAGATGGTCTCTAAATTCAGGTGGGATATACTCAAGGTCATATTTTGGCTCTTGTGGACTTGCTCTGATTTTCTTCAGTTTCAGCTTGAACTTGCATATGAGCAATTGATGGTCTGTTCCACAGTCGGCCACCAGCCTTGTTCTGCCTGATGATATTGAGCTTTTCCATCGTGTCTTTCCACAGATGTAGTCAATTTGATTTCTGTGTGTCCCATCTGGTGAGGTCCATGTGTATAGTAGCCATTTATGTTGGTGAAAGAAGGTGTTTGCAATGAAGAAGTCGTTGGTCTTGCAAAATTCTATCATTCAGTCTCCGTCATTGTTTCTATCACTAAGGCCATATTTTCCAACTACTGGTCCTTCTTCTTTGTTTCCAACTTTTGCATTCCAATCGCCAGTAATTATCAATGCATCTTGATTGCATGTTTGATCAATGTCAGACTGCAGCAGCTGGTAAAAATCTTCTATTTCTTTATCTTTGGCCCTAGTGGTTGGTGCATAAATTTGAATAATAGTCGTATTAACTGGTCTTCCTTGTAGGCGTATGGATATTATCCTATCACTGACAGTGTTGTACTTCAGGATAGACCTTGAAACGTTCTTTTTGACGATGAATGCAACAACATTCCTCTTCGAGTTGTCATTCCCAGCATAGCAGACTATATGATTGTTCAATTCAGAATGGCCAATACCAGTCCATTTCAGCTCACTAACGCCTAGGATATCGATGTTTATGCGTTCCATTTCATTTTCGATGATTTCCAATTTTCCTAGATTCATACCTCATACATTCCAGGTTCCGATTATTAATGGATGTTTGAAGCTGTTTCTTCTCATTTTGAGTCGTGCCACATCAGCAAATGAAGGTCCCAAAAGCTTTGCTCCATCCACGTCATTAAGGTCGACTCTACTTTGAGGAGGCAGCTCTTCCCCAGTCATCTTTTGAGTGCCTTCCAACCTGAGGGGCTCATCTTCCAGCACTATATCAGACAATGTTCCGCTGCTACTCATGAGGTTTTCATTGGCTAATGCTTTTCAGAAGTAGACTGCCGGGTCCTTCTTCCTAGTCTGTCTTAGTCTGGAAGCTCAGCTGAAACCTGTCATCCATGGGTGACCCTGCTGGTATCTGAATACCGGTGGCATAGCTTCCAGCATCACAGCAACACACAAGCCCCCACAGTATGACAAACTGACAGACACGTGGGGGTCATTGGTCTATACATCTGTCCTTATACCAGTACTACATTGTTGTGTTTATTGTAGTTTTATAGTATATTTTCAAATTGAGAAGTGTGCATCCTCCTTTTTAAAGATTGTTTTGCTTATTGCAATATAAAAGATTGTTTTGTCTATTGCATACTGCATATGAATTAAGGATCAATGTTTTCACTTCTGTAACAAAAAAGGCTGTTGGAATTTTGATAGGGTTTGAGTTGAATCTGTAGATTGCATTGGATAGTACTAATATCTTAACGGTACTAAACCTTCCGATCCATGAACACAGGATGTCTTTCCATTTATTTAGGCCTTCTTTAATTTCTTTCAGAAATGTTTTATAGCTTTCAGTGTACAACTCTTTCACTTCTCTGATTAAATTTATTCCTCTTAGATGTTATTACAAATGGAATTTTTTCCTTAAGTTTCTTTTCAGATCGTTCATTGCTGTTGTATAGAAACACAATTGATTTTTGAGTGTTGATCTTGTACCCTGCAACTTTGCTGAACTTGTTTATCAGCTGTAGTAGCTTTCTTGTGGTTTTGGGGGGACTTTACATAGAGTCATGTCATCTGTGAACAAAGAGATATTTTTACTTCTTCATTTCCAATTTGGATGCCTTTTATTTCTTTTTCTTCCCTAATTGCTCTCGTTAGGGCTTCCAGTAAAATGTTGAATAGCAGTGGTGAAAGCAGAAATCCTTGTCTTGTTCCTGATCTCAGGGGGGAAGCTTTCAGTGTTTCATCACTAAGTTCAATGTTAGCTGTGGGTTTTCCATAAATGCCCTTTATCATGTTGAGTATCTCCCTTCTATTCTATGCCTAGTTCTCTGAGTGTTTTATCATGAAAAGGTGTTGAATTTTGTCAAATGAGATAATTATGTGGTTCTTTTTCTTTGTTCTATTAATGTGGTGTATTATGTTGATTGATTTTCTTATGTTGAACCACCCTTGCATCCTGGAATAAATCTTGCTTGGTCACTGTATATAATCCTTTTAATATGCCATTGGATTCAGTTTGCTAGTATTTTGTTAAAGATTTTTGCATCCATGTTAATAAGGAATATTAGTCGGTAGTTTTCTTTTCTTGTGGTATCTTTGGCTTTGATATCAAGGTAATGCTGACTACATAGAATGAGTAAAGAAGTGTTCTCTTTCTCCTCCTCCTCTTCATCTTCTGGAAGAGTTTGAGAAGGATTTGGTGTTAATTTTTCATTAAATGTTTGGTTGAATTCACCAGTGAAGCCATTTGGTCCTGGAGTTTTCTTTGTTTGGAGGTTTTGATTACTAATTCAGTCTCTTCATTTGTTACAAGTCTTTGGAATGTTGTATTTCTTCTTGAGTCATTTTAGGTAATTTGTATGTTTCTAGGAATTTGTCCATTTCATCTAAGTTATCTTATTTGTTGGTCTACAGTTGTTCACAGTACTCTCTTATAATCCCTCTTATTTCTGTAGGGTCAATAGTGATGTCAACACTTTCATTTCTGATTTTAGCTCTTTGCATCTTTTCTTTCTTTCTTGCCTAAATATTTTCTAAGACCCAGCTTTCTAGATTCAGATCTTTTCTGAGAGCCAACTTTCTTTATCATTTCTATCCATCTTCTCTTGGGTCTTATTTTTTAGTTATTCAGTGATCACGAATGTGTTTCTCTTCTACAACTGTGATTAAAAATGTATCTCATTTTCAATGAAAAGCATTTTAAATATTTACTTTTTAATTCAAATTTAATTTGTTATAATTCGTGATGTGAAGTATAGACTCAAATTATTTATTTACCATACCAACATCAATAGTTTAATACCAGCAACATCTAAGATATATCTACTGGTCCCATCCTGGCTGGAGCAAAGAATAATGAAGAAAACCAAAGACACAAAAAGGTTAGTCCAAAACAATAATAGACCACAACCACCACAACCTCCTCCAGATTGAGCCCAGGACAACTAAATGGTGCCAGCTACCACCATTGACTGTTCTGACAGGGATCACAAAAAAGGGTCCCGGGCAGAGTGGGAGCAAAATGTAGAACAAAATTCAATCCACATGCACACACACAAACACCAGACTTTATGGTCTGACAGAGACTGGAGAAATCCCAAGAGTATGGCCCCTGGATACACTTTTAACTCAGTACTTAAGTCATTCCCAAGGTTTACCCTCAGCCAAAGATTAGACAGTTCTATAGGACATAAAATGACACAAGTGAGGAACGTGCTTTGTATTTCAGTCATGTGTACAAGACCAAATGGGCACACGAGCCCAAAAGCAAGAGCTAGAAGGCAGGAAGGGACAGGAAAACTGAACAAATGGAAACAAGGAGCCTGAGGTGGAGAAGGTGAGAGTGTTGACACATCTAGGGATTGGCAACCAATGTCACAAAACAATTTGCGTATTAATTGTTTAATGAGAAACTAATTTAGTCTGTACACTTGCACCTAAAGCACAATTTTTAAAAAATCACAATCTGAAAAAATACATATATTGTTTAATAATAGCACTTCCTTTCCCTATTGTTGAGATACTTCTGGTTTAATAAGTCCTTACAGTAATTAAATGTAATAACTCATAAATAATTTTACATTTTAAAGAAAATTCCATACAACTTTGATAATTATTTTTTTAAGGTCTTTAAAGTTCTAACAGGGTGAGACACTTTTCAAGGTAATTCCTTTCAGATTTATTTGTTTCAAGAGCTTCCTATGCTTTAGCATTTTTCACGGATATTGTACTGAAAGTTCAAATTCGTTTTCAAACTATCCATTAGAAGTTTTGTTATGAAAGTGCTTCTCTTCACAAGTAAAAGTTTTCTTGACTTTTGAGCATGATTTTGGTGGGTCATATGTAAAAAGGAGAATGTATTTCAGATTACTGTTGGCCTTCCCATTCAGAATAAAGCATCGATTCTTCGTATTCTCTTTGATAATATGGCCCTTCTCAGAAGCCTCCTCAAAGCTCCTTTAACATCCTTGTTCCTCAGGGTGTAGATGAATGGGTTGGCCATAGGAGTAATAACACAGTAAAATAGGGTCAGAAATTTGGCAAGGTCTTGAGGACCATTCCCTGAAGGCTGCATATAGATATAGATTCCAGGGCCATAAAATAAAGACACCACCAGTAAGTGTGAAGAGCAAGTACTGAAGGCCTTAAGTCTCCCATCAACAGAAGGAATTCGAAATACAGTTTGGGCAATGTAACTGTAGGAAATAAGAATCATGAAAAGAGGACCCATTGACAGGAGGGTGGCCACTACTGCTAAAGTAATCTCATTGACTGTGGTGTCCACACAAGCCATCTTAATAAGACCAGGCAGCTCACAGAAAAAGTGGTCCAGTACCTGGTTCCCACACAGGGGCAGCTGGACTGTGAGTGTGAACTGGAGCAGTGAATTGGTCAGACCGAAGAGCCAAGCAGTGTTAGACAGCTGCAGGCAGAGCTTGTGGTCCATGATTACAGAGTACCTCAGAGGCTTACACACAGCTACATAGCGGTCTAAGGCCATGATGCCAAGCAGGATACATTCAGTACAGCCTAGCCAGTGAAACACATAGGCCTGGACCATACAGCCTATGTAAGTGATGCTCTTATTAGATGCTGCTAAGTTGAACAGCATTTGGGGCACCGTTGTGGTGGTGAAACAGAGATCCAAAAAGGAGAGGTTGGTGAGAAAGAAATACATGGGACTCTGTAGTTGGGAGTTGAGAGACCAGAATAATAGCAATGTTTCCCAACCATGTGAAGATGTAGGAGGTCATGAGGACAAAGAAGAGAGGCAGATCCAACCATGGGTATGTGGTAAATCCCATGAGAATGAAATCCTTTGGAAAACTTTCATTCATGTGCTTCATTGAATTTTGTTTAAAGGTGCCTGCTAAAATCAAGAAAGATTCGGGTGATTAAAAAAAAAAAAAAACCCTTGTGTCAACAGAAATTCTGAAGAAATTAGGGAAAAATATATGCTTTCAAATGGAGAGATGGGGCACACTCTCAATGGAAATCAAAACAACAATAATTAATGTTATTATTAGCAACATTTGAAAGTCCCACTTAGTCGAGAAAGTGATTTTGTATACATATGTAGTATATGTATACATACCCAGAAAAACCATACAAGCGTGTATATAAACACATACATATATATATATATATATTTTTAAGTCAAAAACCTTTGCAATGGGTTAATGGACATTGGCTGTTATGGCTCTTCTGTCTGATTTAGTGGAAAGCTTTGATGAGGAAAGAGTGGGACTCCAAGAACTGGAATAAGGATATGTGGAACATTCAGAGTGTTCATGGTACCCCACCACCCATCTCCCCATTCTAGCCAAGGCAGACTTCCTCTTATGTCTGATGAAGTAGCCTTGCTTAAGAATGCTGTACCTCCTCACTGAGAGGGTTATAATGTAAAAGAAAGCCAATTCTCCTCATGACCCTCCTCACATTCGTCAAGTATACAGGGTTAGATACCAGCGGGCTCTGCCAGGGCCAATTCCAGAGGGAAATGATGTAAGAAACATTGCAGCACTTTGCTAAATATGCATAGAAATTTGTAGACTGTATGTGGAAATGAATTCTGAAAGTACTAGACCAAGGAAATTAGATATGAAATTATCATGATGGGCACGCTTACCAAGGAGACTTGCTTCAATTTACCAGCTAGAGCCCTGAGTAAGTTTGACCTGGTTTTAAAGTGACCCATTTAAATAATGTTGGTTAGCCAGAATTCCTTAACGTATGGTGGAAAGACCCTGGAGGGATGAATGGGTGAATGTAATATCTGAGTTAACACAATTGATGAGAACAGGCTGACGATGAGGACAAAATTATCATTTCATGTGGCTCATTGGGTTTCAAAGGGAGAGGACCATATCCACAATCACAGACTATAATTTTATTCTAAGACAGCTGTTTTAAATGAGTGACATCATGTGATGATGGATCAACACAAAGTATCCCTCTCTTTAAAAAGCAACTCAAAGTGTAAGAAATCTTGCCTTTGTTACCAATTCTATCTTTATAATATATAGAAGGAGGATATTTTATACAAAACACGGGTAATTGTGATAGATTTTTTTGACATGTAAAACAAAACACAGGTATCTGATTCATGACAAAGTAAACTAAATTAATCAACAAATCTGTTAAGAATGGAGAATTCTTGAATACACTCAGACAAATTTCTGCTTGTTCTAGATCAGGGTAGCCTCTCAATTTGCACTTGTATCAGAAACCAGAGAAGGCTTTTCCATGAAAATGCCATACCACATACCCAGCTGAACTGCCCTTCATCTAGCTTTGAGTTAATACTTGTCTCCTACTTTATTTATCCCACTTTGAACGACTGCTGAACCCGAGAAATTCTGATTAATTCCACTAGAATCTGCTCATTCTCTATTCTCTCCATTCTTTCTCTCATTTTTCCTTCCTCCATTCCTTATTTTTTTTCCTTTTGTCATCTGGGTACCATGCATTCAGTCGTCGTTACATTACTATGCTTTTGTAGAATTTTGGCTTTATGCACTTATTTAAACCATTTCATCTTTGAGTTTGAATTGTTCAATTAAACTGTTCAAAATAAATAATCATATTTCTTAATTTCAGAGATTTTGATCTTGTAAGCCCTTGGTGGGGTGCAGGAATTGGTATTTTCAACCAATACTTCATGTAGGTGGCTTTTGGATCATACTTTAAGAAATATTCATACTTAAAAAACTATTCATTCTATAAGAATGATTTGAGCACATACTATATATTAGTCATTATTCTAGGTGCTGGGGACACATAATTGAACAAAACGGACACTCCCCTCATGAATTTTATGTTCTATTTGGGGACACAAAAACTAAGCAAATAGTGATATAACATCTCATGTGATAGGTACTAGAGGGAAAAATAATGCAACCTAAGTGGAGGTAGGGCATGCTGAAGAGATTTGCTATTTTGTGCAGAGAATTTAAAGAAGCTCTTACTAATAAAGTTACATTTTGACTAGAGTCTTGAATGAAGTGAGGAAGTGAGCCATGGAGATTTTGAGGGAAGAGCATTTCAGGCAGATTGTACAGTATAAACCCTGAAGTATAGGCATGCTGAACGTAATTGTGTAGAAGCAAAGGTGTACGGTAATAGGAGCTCGATAATTGTAAGATACCTGTCAGAATAAGCAAAAAATACTGTGTCTGTTTAGAGAAGAAAATGAGAATTAAAGAAATGAATAGAAAGTCATAAGCCATGTCAAGTTCCTTCCAAACCATAAGGCTTCATTTACTCACCAAGAATAACCTCATGTCTTCAAACTTGATTTCCAGATGGTATAGGAGTCCCCCAAGATCACCCTATGAATGGGAGAGCCAAATTTGCCCTATATCTCTTGTAGCTCCTACCTGGAAGAAGTTAATTATTGAGCACCTCACATCTGGAGAACATGGAAATAACTGCAAGAAATGAAATGACAGAAATAAAATAATGACCTTTTCCTTTAAGGACCTGTAATCTAATCATGGAGGCAAAACATTCAATAAAATCAAATGTGTATCAAAAATTAATACATCTAGAATGCAGTTTTAATATGTGAATTTAAAAATATACTGGTTGATTCATTTTTTGAGTTATTTATCCATTCACACAATGAACTAATGTTATTACCTATGTACGTCTACCAAGCACAGGGCACTGTGCTAGGCACTGTAGGGCAGGAAAATGAACCAGAACCAATCTCTGTTCTCAAGAAGATTATACACCGAGAACTCTCTATGTATGCATAAATAACTAAGAATAATTAAAAATATGCTAATGGCCATCCTAGACTTGTAGGTAAAGAAAAGAACAAAGAGAGTTTGGAGGTGGAAGAAATTATTTCCAGTAGGGAATCGAGGAGGTGATGTTATTATTAAGATGGGTGGTATTGAACTAGATCTTGAAAATTAGATATGGATTTCAGCTTAAGCATGGCATATTTAACACACGCATTTGATTTTTCCTACCAAAATGGCAGTAGGAATAAAAGAGGTATAAACTCACAATGAAAAAGAAACTGAGAGCAGGAGGAGATGGTAGCAGAAAAACAATGTCAACTGCACTTTGGAAGCTGGAAAGCAGATGATTGGATGATAAATGTCTTAGAAAAGCTGAGAAAGCAGAAACCCTAGGCAGCAGTGAAGGGAGCCAAAAAAAGAGTAGAGTCATATGTGAGAAGCCAGAAGGACATAGGAATCGGAGGATTTCTGATGCCTTGAAAGTGATGGGGTGACACAGAGCTGAAGAAAAAAACAGGATTGTCTGAGAGACTCTATAAAGAAATGAGAAATTCAGAACCCCAATTTCTTTAATGCTGCCAAGTGACTGCTCCTCCCCTTACTCTGGCAGAAGACAGCAGGTGAAAGTGAGGGTGAGAGTGAACTAAAGACTCTCTGGAGTTAAGGACACCAGGCAAACCTTAGAGCCAGACTGAGGGAACCAAATGAAAATGGAATGAGTGGTGAGACCCCAACTCTCAACCCCTCTCAATTATCAGAACTTTGGCAAGATAAGTGGATATTCGAGAGAATGAGTACAAACTACAACATTAAAGGGAGGTCCCAGGAGACTGCTAGAGAGCAAACAGGATTGGATAGGCATGAGCAGCCCTGTCTCCAAGGGGAAGGGGAAGGGAATGGATAGGCTACCTGGTGTAACAGAACTGAGAAGAGATTTTTAGGTAATCATAGTTTATTACATGATTTCACTGTGATAATGTTTATCAGATCATGGAAATATAAACTCTCAATGCCCATCTAACCAAAAAGTATAACATTAGAGCATCTGAGTATTTGAATGGTGATGCATAGATCTGTCTCCCCCACCCCTGCCTTTTCTCTTTTTCTTCATTGTGTAAGGATTAAAATATCTCATTTTTTAATAGTAAGCAGTAAAAAGTGGGAAAATCCAAATAAGAGTAAAAGCTTGTTGCTAGGAAATATGGGTAAGTAGAAGAAAATACTGAAATTATTCAAATTTTATTGCCAGAGGGGAACAGAATTAGGAGTGAGGAGTAAGGAGGAAGGGAACAGCTATTTTTCATTGAAATCTTATACTATTATTTGATTTCTTTAAATTTGAACACAAATTTATTTCATGTAAATGAATATTAAATAAGAAGAAATTAAGGGAACCTAATGTCTATAAACGATAGTGAAGGGCATCGGAGAGACAAGCATTGACTCGAAGGATAAAAAGCACACGTCATCAATTATTGCAGCATTGGGTGCATGAAGTGGTGCAGTGAAAAATCAGGCTGTAAAAATCAAGTCCCTAATATGGAAAATCTTGAACACTGGGTTAAGGAATCCGATCAAAGGAAGATTTTTTTTTCAGGAGTAGTATGAAACGATTGGAACAGGACTTCAGGGTGTTTAATATGGTAGCATAATAAAGGATTAAAGAAGGAGAAACTGAAGGCTGGGAGGCTACTGGAGGAGTCCAAGGGAGAGAGACTGAGACCACTAGCTAGGATAATGGCAGTGGAAATCAGGAGCAAGGTACGAGTAAGATAGAGGAAGGAACTGAAAAACAGTTTGAAGTTTTAACCCAAGGTGCTGGGAGAATGGAGCTACAATGAACAGAAAAGGGCTTATATGTGAGGACTTATCAGAGTGGATGATTTCATCAAGAAAGACTTTTTAAGAAAGGTGAATTTTGAGTTCAGTCTTTAAGAACTGGCCTTGAGAGTCCATTCACCAAAGGATGGATTCCTGTCTTTCGCACACAACTCTAGGTCAATCTGACCAATTACCCATCCACAAAATATCATACAACTTCCTGAATCTGTGAGTGGGGTAGTTTGTTTCAGTTGTTTAACCACAAGGGCAGGGCCAGGGACAGATACAGGGGCAGAGGGTGTGGCAGGTAATATATCTCCAAAAACAGAGATGATAATAAATGACTATTTGATAGAAGTCCATGCATTTGCATATGAAATGAGAGAGGGAAGGAGCAAAACAAAATTTCTGCCCCCCCTCCCAAAATCCTCAATATTTTGGCTTATTGGTCATTGTTTATACCGTTTGATCTTTTAGTTAATGTTCAAAGTACTGGATTTTAGAGGGTTGATTTTTAGTGACCTGACCTGTGCTCTCATTGCTCCCTGATTCCTAGACAACTGGATATTTTGGATTTGTTTCTGGAACTGGGTTGAAGAGGTGACAGCCTGGCTCAATGAGAATTCACTTAGCTCACTGAGGCATCTTACCCTGCCTGATCTTACGCAAAATTCAGAACCTGCACTTTCTCTCTCAAAACGAAATAAAATAAAGCACAAATCAATACCATCCTATGCTGGTGTGACTAGAAAGAAACATCACCAGAACATACCTCTTCTCATTTGGACTTACATTAAGCAAGTGTCTTTAGCTTTGGAAGCTTATTTAGCAGAAAGACTACAAAAGGGTTGGATTACAAAAAATCCTGAGAGAAGGAAGCATGTACCTTTAGTCCAGGGAACTAATAAGAACCACCAAAGATCGTGATTTGCCAGGTAGGGTGCAAGTAATCCTGCAGGCAGAGGATACTCACTCCTAGTCCAAGTCTGTTTCAAAGGCAGATAAAACCAGTTATCGCCAAGGGCGCAACTGATCCCTTAGGGGTTGCCACAGGTGAATGAGTCTCCCTGGAGAGTCAGCAGGTGTTTTATTTACCGTTTTGTTTATGATAAGAAATTGCATCATTTCTTCCATGCATGTTAACGGCAAGGGAGAGCAGGATTTACATCCACCAATTTTCAGAAAGCAAACAAATGCTGTGTTAATAATAGTAACAGTGACAATGATAGCTTAACTACATTCTAGACACTTCACATGAATCATCTTACATAATGCTCCTAATAACTCCTTGAGGTGGGTACTATTATCCCCCTTGTTCTATAGATGTGAAACTTTAAGCTTAAAAAAGGTAATAATTTCTCCAATGTTTACAGAGCTCACAAATGTCCAGATCTTAAACACCAAGTGAATGCTTTGCAAACTCCATGAGTAAACATTGTATTTTTTTTTATGTCTGTGGGAGGCCTGGTGGTGCCATGGTTAAGAGCTTGGCTGTTACCACAAGGTTGGCAGTTTGAATCCACCAGCCACTCTTTGGAAATCCCATGGAGCAGTTCTGCTCTGTCCTATAGGGTTGCTTTGAGTCGGAATCAACTTGACAGCAGTGAGTTAAGGTTTAAGGTTAGGGTCGTGTTCAAAGGTACATACTTCTTTGGTCTTTTCAATCAAATTGAAAGCATCTTGGTGACAAAGGTTCATGTCCTCTTTTCAATTTGCTTAAGCACAGTGGAAGCAAATTGAGACTAGGAGTTGGAACTAACTCGATGGCAACAGGTTTGGTTAGTTTTTTTATTTCTTTTGAGGGCTGGTAAATTGCAATCCATCTTCATTACATGAGGAATATCTCAGAGCAAGCCATTCCTCAGGCACTCCTCCAAAGCAGAGCTTAAGAAAAACAACCAAACCAAACCCACTGCCATCGAGTCCATTCCGACTCATAGTGACCCTATAGGACAGAGTACAACTGCCCCATAGAGTTTTCAAGGAGCACCTGGCAGATTTGAACTGCCGACCTCTTGGTTAGCAGTCGTAGCACTTAACCACTACGGACACCAGGGTTTCCAGAGCTTAAGAAGCATCTTAAAAAGTGCTTTAAAGATCAAATCCTTGCTTAATTGTCCGACATAGGGATTTTTCCAATACTTTTTTCTCAACACTTTCTTCACATCCACAAAGCTACCTTATTAGATTCTGCCATGACTAAATTGTTGCTCAGAGTTGTGCCCTAAAACCCTCCCTATTCCTACTTTTAAATCTAAAGAATCAGAGGATGGAGAGAACATGATGCATAGAGCATGATGAGTTGAAGAAGAGTAGAGCCCAAGAGATGGCGAAAATTGATTCGGTCTGTTTATACTGCCTGTTAATTCTTCATTAAGAACCTCCTGCCTGGATTTCTAAGGCTCCATTTTACATTTTATTCCTTCATGAGGTAAATGAGTTAAACAAATGTTCACCTAGCTGGTATTTTCACCTGCAGAAAACAAAGAGTTCTCAGGCTCCCTAATGCATGGAGAAAAGTTTTTAGAGGAATCTAAACGTCTAATTTTGTTTATCTCTGTGGCCAAAAGCTTTACCCCTAACTCTAATCAAATAGAAGTCAGATGTCATGAGAAAAGTTTGCGGTCTGGAATCAGACAGAGCTGGTTTTGACCCTAAACTCTGTCACTTACTAGCTGTATTACCCTGAAGAGCACTGAGCCTGTTTCCTGTCTTCAAAGATTTGATTATAGTACGTATTTGTCAGGATTGTTGTGTTGATTAAATGAGATTGTGTCTGGAAATGCCTGAAAATAATAGACTTCCAATAATGCTAACTTCTTGTCCCTCTTGATGGTAAGAGGGTAAGTGAATGTTCATCAACTGGTACAAAAGTGCTAATGACATGGGTGGACCTCACCATCAGTTCAGCTATGAACATAGTATTTTAAGCTGGAGATTTGCATATATGATTAATTTGCTTCAAAATCACTTGGAGTGCTTGTTCAAAATGTAGATTTATGGACCCTTCACTCAACAGAAAGTGAAACCTCTGGGATAAGCCCCAAGAAACTGTATTTTAACTAGTTCCCTAGGTGATTAAAATGCACACTTAAGTTTGGGAATCAGTGAATTAGAGGAACATTCTGCTTATTAAATTGAGGAACTAAAGTTCATTTTCCAATGGGGTCAATTTGTTTAGTTTCTTTGGGATTAAAACCCATCTGTGAATTCTGAAGGCATGTAAAGAAATATAAATTACTATTATAACTCAGTGATATTTGGAAAATCAAATGCAAAATAGATAACATAACCTTGGTTTCTCTAGAATCAATAATAAACTATATGAGAGTTCAGAAAAGAATTTTAAGTAGGAGGAACATTTTTATTTTTGTCCCCTCCCCCATCAAACCAACAACAGATGACAGGGAAGAGCTTCAACAAAGTTGGCCCAAACATTTCAAAGAGAGCTAAAAGAAATTTAAAAAATCATACAAACTCCGATCCAAATTCCAATGACATTTTTTAATGTTATGGAGAAACAAATCACCAACTTCATATGGAAGGGAAAGAAGCCCCGAATAAGTAAAGCATTACTGAAAAAGAGGAAGAAAGTGGGAGGCCTCACTCTAACTGATTTTAGAACCTATTATATAGCCACAGTAGTCAAAACAGCCTGGTACGGGTACAACAACAGGCACATAGACCAATGGAACAGAATTGAGAAGCCAGATATAAATCCATCCACATATGAGCAGCTGATATTTGACAAAGGCCCAGTGTCAGTTAATTGGGGAAAAGATAGTCTTTTTAACAAATGGTGCTGGCATAACTGGATATCCATTTGCAAAAAAATGAAACAGGACCCATACCTCACACCATGCACAAAAACTAACTTCAAGTGGATCAAAGACCTAAACATAAAGACTAAAACAATAAAAATCATGGAAAAAAAATAGGGACAACGTTAGGAGCCCTAATACAAGGCATAAACAGAATACAAAACATTACCAAAAATGATGAAGAGAAACCCGATACCTGGGAGCTCCTAAAAATCAAACACCTATGCTCATCTAAAGACTTCACCAAAAGAGTAAAAAGACCACCTACGGACTGGGAAAGAATTTTCAGCTATGACATCTCCGACCAGTGCCTGATCTCTAAAATCTATATGATTCTGTGAAAACTCAACCACAAAAAGAGAAACAACCCAATCAAAAAGTGGGCAAAGGATATGAACACGCACTTCACTAAAGAAGATATTCAGGCAGCTAACAGATACATGAGAAAATGCTCTCGATCATTAGCCATTAGAGAAATGCAAATTAAAACTACGATGAGATTCCATCTCACTCCAACAAGGCTGGCATTAATCCAAAAAACACAAAATAATAAATGTTGGAGAGGCTGCGGAGAGATTGGAACTCTTATACACTGCTGGTGGGAATGTAAAATGGTACAACCACTTTGGAAATCTATCTGGCGTTTTCGTAAACAGTTAAAAATAGAACTACCATACAACCCAGAAATCCCACTCCTCGGAATATACCCTAGGGAAATAAGAGCCTTTACACAAACAGATATATGCACACCCATGTTTATTGCAGCTCTGTTTACAATAGCAAAAAGCTAAAAGCAACCAATTTGTCCATCAATGGCTGAAAGGTTAAATAAATTGTGGTATATTCACACAATGGAATACTACACATCGATAAAGAACAGTGGTGAATCTGTGAAACATTTCATAAAATGGAGGAAACTGGAAGGCATTCTGCTGAGTGAAATTAGTCAGAGGCAAAAGGACAAATATTGTATAAGACCACTATTATAAGATCTTGAGAAATAGTATAAACTGAGAAGAACACATATTTTTGTGGTTACAAGGCGGGGAGGGAGGGAGGGTGGGAGAGGGTTATTTACTGATTAGTTAGTAGATAAGAACTACTTTAGCTGAAAAGAAAAATTTTTTTTTTTTCTTAAGGATAATACTCAATACACGGAAGGTCAGCTCAACTGGACTGGACCAAAAGCAAAGAAATTTCCGGGATAAACTGAATGCTTCAAAGGTCAGCGAAGCAAGGGCGGGGGTTTAGGGACTATGGCTTAAGGGCACTTCTAAGTCAATTGGCAAAATAATTCTATTATGAAAACATTCTGCATCCCACTTTGGAATGTGTCGTCTGGGGTCTTAAATGCTAACAAGTGGCCATCTGGGATGCATCAATTGGTCTCAACCCACCTGGATCAAAGGAGAATGAAGAACACCAAGGTCACACAATACCTATGAGCCCAAGAGACAGAAAGGGCCACATGAACCAGAGACTTACATCATCCTGAGACCAGAAGAACTAGATGGTGCCCGGCCACAACCGATGACTGCCCTGACAGGGAGCACGACAGAGAACCCCTGAGCAAGCAGGAGATCAGTGGGATGCAGACCCCAAATTCTCATAAAAAGGCCATACTTAATGGTCTGACTGAGACTAGAGGAATCCCGGCGGTCATGGTCTCCAAACCTTCTGTTGGCCCAGGACAGGAACCATTCCCGAAGACAACTCATCAGACATGGAAGGGACTGGACAATGGGTTGGAGAGAGATGCTGATAAAGAGTGAGCTACTTGTATCAGGTGGACACTTGAGACTGTGTTGGCATCTCCTGTCTGGAGGGGAGATAGGAGGATAGAGAGGGTTAGAAACTGGCAAAATTGTCACGAAAGGAGAGACGGAAAGGAGGGAGTGGGCTGACTCATTAGGGGGAGAGTAAGTGGGAGTATGGAGTAAGGTGTATATAAGCTTATATGTGACAGACTGACTTGATTTGTAAACTTTCACTTAAAGCACAATAAAAATTATTAAAAAAAACATACAAACTATGAATGATCAAGATAAATAAGAATTATAAAAAGTCATGAATGAGATATTTGGGCGAAATGGAGATTTAATAAGAGTGCTGACAGAGCTCAGAAGAAAAAAATAGAAGCAAAAAATTTATATATATATTTCAAATATAAAGATAAATATATATATTTATATATATATTTCAAATATAAAGAATATATAAAGAAAAATACATATATTCTTCAAATGTAAAGAAACAGTAGAATGAATTGACTCTACAGATAATACAATGAGGGATGCAGAATGGAGGAAAGTGAAAATGTTTTCAATATATATGAAGAAATAAAATACATTCAAGAGAACGATATAGAAGATAAGCGTCATGAATTGAATTGTGTCCCCCCAAAATATCTGTCAACTTGGCTAAGTTGTGACTCCCAGTATTGTGTGATAGTCTATGATTTTGTCATCTGATGTGGTTTTCCTATGTTTTGTCAATCCTACCAATATGATGTTAATGAGGAAGGGTTAGAGGCGGTTATGTTAATGAGGCCAAACTGAATCTACAAGGTCAGATTGTGTCTTAAATCAATCTCTTTTAAGATATAAAAGAAGTGAGCAGAAAGACGGGGGGACCTCATACCACCAAGAAAGCAGTGCTGGGAACAGAGGATGTCCTTTGGGCCACGGGGTTCCTGCACCTGAGAAGCTCCTAAGCTAGGGGAAGATTGATGACAGGGGCCTTCCCCCAGAGAGAAAGCCTTCCTCTGGAGCTGATGCCCTGAATTCAGACTTGTAGCTTACTAGACTGTGAAAGAATAAATTTCTCTCTGTTAAAGCCATCCACTTGTGGTATTTCTGTTAAAGCAGCAGTAGATAACTAAGACAATAAGTAAATACGATTCCAATATATATAATAAGAGGGTTATTACTAAAGAAGAAAATGAAACAGTGAAGCAGAAGAAGAGATATATAAACTGTTAATATATTTTTTTTTCTGAAAAAAGGCTAAAATTTTCACATAAAATTGCACATCTGGAAATAAAACAGCCACTACCAAGACATAGTCTAGTAAAAGTGCTTGTCTTTAAAGAAAAAGAAAACAAATTTTTTTGAAATATAGGTACAAAATTCTTGCCACTAATAAAGAAAAAGAGACTGGCATTACACTTTCTACAATAATGCTTATTTTAAGCTAAAAAGATAATGCTGTTGTTAGATGCCAGAGTGTTTCAACTCATACCAACCTCATGTACAATAAAACGAGACACTGCCTGGTCCTCACAATCTTTGCTATGTTTGAGTCTATTGTTGCAGCCACTGTGTGAAGCTCTTCCCTGTCATCTTTTGTTGAGTGGGTGGTCAGTTCATCTCTTTTCAGCAGTCCTCTATTTCACCTAGCATGATGTCCTTCTCTAGAGACTGGTCCCTCCTGATAACATGGCCAAAGTAAGGAAGACACATTCTAACTATCTCATTTCTAAGGAGCATTCTGGCTGTACTTATTCCAAGACAGATTTGTTCATTCTTCTGTCAGTCCATGGTATATTCAATATTCGTTACCAAGACCATAATTCAAATGCATCAATTCTTCTTAAGTCTTCCATATTCCTTGTAGAGCTTGTGCATGCATTTGAAAAAAAGGCGATTGAAAATATCATGGCTTGGGTCAGGTGCACCTTAGTCTTCAAGGTAACATCTTTGCTTTTTAACACTTTGAAGAGGTCTTTTGCAGCAGATTTGCCCAATGCAACACATGGTTTGATTTCTGGGCTGCTTCTTCCATTGGCATTGATTGTGGATTCAAGTAAAATGAAATCCTTGACAACTTCAGTATTTTCTGTTTATCATGATGTTGCTTTTTGGTCCAGTTGTGAGGATTTTAGTTTTCTTTATGTTGAGGTGTAATCCATACTGAAGGCTGTGGTCTTTGATTTGCATCAGTAAGTGCTTCAAGTCCTCTTCACTTTCAGCAAGCAAGGTTGTGCCATCTGCATATCGCAGGTTGTTAATGAGTTTTCCTCCAATCCTGATGCCTCATTCTTCTTTATATAGTTCAGCTTCTCAGATTATTTGCTCAGCATACAGTGAAAAGATACAGCCCTGACACACATCTTTCCTGACTTTAAACCATGCAGTATCCCCTCGTTGTGTTCAAACAACTGCCTCTTGGTCTGCGTAGAGGTTTTGCATGAGCAGAATTAAGTGTTTTGGAATTCTGATTCTTTGAAATATTATTCAAAATTTGTTATGATCCACAAAGTTGAATGCCTTTGCATCGTCCATAAAACACAGGTAAACATCTTTCTGGTATTCTCTGCTTTCAGCCAGGGTCCATGTGCCACCAGCAATGATGTCCCTCATTCCACGTCCTCTTCTGAATCCAGCTTGAATTTCTGGCATTTCCCTGTCGATGCGCTTTTGAATGATCTTCAGCAAAATTCTACTTTTGTGTGATATTGATGATATTGTTAGATAATATCCACATTCAGTTGGATCATCTTTCTTGGGAATAGGCATAAATATGGATCTCTTCCAGTCAGCTGGCCAGATAGTTGTTTTCCAAATTTCTTGGCATAGACAAGTGAGCACTTTCAGCGCTGCATCTGTTTGTTGAAAACTTTTAACTGGTATTCCGTCATTTCCTGGAGCCTTGTTTTTCACCAATGCCTTCAGTACGGCTTGGATTTCTTCCTTCAGTATCATCAGTTCTGGATCATATGCTACCTCCTGAAATAGTTGAACGTCGACCAGTTCTTTTTGGCATGTGACTCTGTGTATTCCTTCCATCCTCTTTTGATGCTTCTTGCATCATTCAATTTTTTGCACATAGAATCCTTCACTATTGCAACTCTAGGCTTGAAATTTTCTTCAATTCTTGTCAGCTTGAGAAATGCCCAGAATGTTCTTCCTTTTTGGTTTTCCAACTCCAGTTCTTTTCACATTTCATTATAGTACTTTTTCTTCTGGAGTTGTTCTTAGACATCTTTTGTTCAGTTATTTTACTTCATTATTCCTTCTGTTTGCTTTAGCTACTCTACATTCAAGAGCAAGTTTCAGACTCTCTTCTGACATCCATTTTGGTCTTTTTTTTTCTGTCTTTTTAATGACCTTTTGCTTTCTTCATGTATGATGTCCTTGATGTCATCCCACAACTTGTCTGGTCTTCGGTCATTAGTGTTCAGTGCATCGGGTCTACTGTTGAGATGGTCTCTAAATTCAGATGCAGATGGGATATACTCGAGGTCCTACTTTGGCTCTCATGGACTTGTTTTAATTTTCTTCATCTTCAACTTGAACTTGCATATGAGCAACTGATGATCTGTTCTGCAGTTGGTCCCTGGCCTTGTTCTGACTGGTGGCATTGAGCTTCTCCATCATCTCTTTCCACAGATGTAGTGGATTTGATTCTGTGTATTTCATCCATTGAGGTCCACGTGTATAGCTGCAGTTTATGTTGATGAAAAAAAGTATTAGCAACGAAGAAGTCATGGTCTTGCAAAACTCTATCATGCAATCTCTGGCCTATCACCAAAGACATATTTTCCAACTACTGATCCTTCTTTGTTTCCAAATTTCCCAACCCAATCACCAGTAATTAACAATGCATCTTGATTGCAAGTTTGATCAATTTCAGACTGCAAATGTGGGTTAAAATCTTCAATTTTTTTCATCTTTGGCATTTGCAGTTGATGAATAAATTTGAATAATAGTCATATTAACTGGTCTTCCTTGTAAGAATATTGATATTATCCTATCTCTGACAGTGTTGTACTTCAGGACAGATCTTAAAACACTTTTTGATGATGATTGCAACATATTCCTCTTCAATTTGTTATTCCTGGCAAAATAGACCATATGTTTGTCTGATTCAAAATGGTCAATACCAGTCCACTGCAGCCCACTAATGCCTAGAATATTAATCTTTATGTATTCCCTTTCATTTTTGTTGACTTTCAATTTTCCTACATTCATACTTCATACATTCCATGTTCCAATTATTAATGGATATTTCCAGCTGTTTCTTCACATATTGAGTCGTGCCAAATCAGCCAATGAAGGTCCCATGTCATTAAGGTCAACTCTACTTTGAGGAGGCAGTTCTTTCCCAGTGGTATTTTGAGTGCCTTCCAATCTGAGGGGCTCATCTTCTGGCACTATATTAGACAGTGTTCTGCTGCAATTCATAAGGTTTTCACTGGCCAATTTTATCAGAAGTAGAGTGCCAGGTCCTTCTTCCCAGCCTGTCTTAGTCTGGAAGGTTGGCTGAAGTCTGTCCATGATAGATGACCCTGCTGGAATTTGAAATACCAGTGGCATAGTTTCCAGCATCATAACAACATACAAGCCACCACAGTATGACAAACTGACAGTGGTGGAAAAGACAACAGAGCAACATATTTCAGATATTCAGGAAGGAAAATGTGAGACAAGGATTACTGAACTCAAACTGACCTTCAAATCTCAGGCAAATTGTTATGAATATGGAAGAACTCAAGGAATATAATTTTCTTTAGGTTTCATTAGATTTGAGTTATCTTTCCCGGTCTTTTCTATGCACGCATAGAGATAGATAGATAGACAGATAGCTGCTGTCCAGTCTACTCAGACTCATGACAACCTTATGTACAACACTATGAAACATTGCTGGTTCTATGTCACCTTCACAATCACCAAAGTGTACATGCGAGTCCATCATTGTGACTATTGTGCCAACTCATCTCACCGAGGGTCTCTCCCATGCTCCCTAGCCCTATATTTCACAGCAATTGATTCCTCCCAATGACACGTCCAAAGCACGTGAATCAAACAGTGTTCTTTTGTGATCCATAAGGTTTTCACTGACTAATTTTTCGAAGTAGGAGAAAGGCCAGGCCTTTCTTCCTAATCTGTGTTAATCTGGAAGCTCTGCTGAACCTGTCCACCATGGGCAGGGGGTGTAGCTAAGGTATGCCCTGGGTTCTGCTTAAGGAGGTGTGGGGCACCCATGAGCAATTTCTACTGGCCATTATAGTTTCCACAGCCAGCTGTGAGGGATCCTTCAACGACTTAAAACTAATTGCCATAGGTGCTGTCTTCCATAGATATGCTGCTCATGGGTTACCCTGCTGATATTTAAAATACCTGTGGGATAGTTTCCAGCAGCATAGCAACAAGCAATCCACCACAGTACAACAAACTGACAGATAGTGGATGCACACATTAGATAGTATACTTCTTTTTTCTCTCCCCATTTCTTACAAAAACGTAGTACACTATGTACACCTACACATTTCTTTCTTTTTTAAATTTTGTTTATTTTGTTGTTACCGTTGAAAATATACACAGCAAAACACAGACTGATTCAACAGTTTGTAAGTATGCAGTTCAGTGACTTGATTACAGGCTTTGAGTTGTGCAACCATTCTCACCCTCCTTTTCTGAGTCGTTCCTCCCTCATTAGCATAAACTCACTGCCCCCTAAGGCTCCTATCTAATTTTTCCAGTTGCTGTTGTCAATTTGATCCCATATAGGTAGTTTTTAAAAGAGCATAATGCTAAGACAGACTTTTTTTTTTTTTTTACAAGTTAAGCTAAACTATTGTTTGGTTTTAAGAAGACTTCGGCGGATATTTTTGGTTGCACAGTTCTTTTTTTTATTTTATTTTAACACTATATAGTGGAGATCACTCCATTTACAAGTTTAGAAATCTTTCTCATTCCTTTCACAGCTTGTATTAGTTTCCCAGGGGCCCTGGTGGCACAGTGGTTAAGCATTTGGGTGCTAACCAAAAGGTCAGCAGCTGGAATCCACCAGCCACTCCTTGGAAACACTATGGGGGAGTTCTACTCTGTATGAGTCAGGGATCGACTTGGCAGCAATGTGCTTGGTTTTTAAAATTTTTTTATTTTTTGATTTAGTTTCCCAGGACTGCTGTAACAAAATACCACAAAGCAGATGGCTTTAAGGAAGAGGTACTTATTGTCTCACTGTTCTGAAGTCTAGTAGTCCAAATTTAGGCTGTCAAAAAATCCCTTGTCATCAAATTAATTCTGACTTCGACTCACAGAGACCCTGTAGGACAGAGTAGAACTGCCCCATAGGGTTTCCAAAGTTGTAATCTTTTATGAAAGGAGTCCTGGTGACACAGTAGCTAAGCGCTTGGTTCCTAACTTAAAAGGCTGAGGTTTGAACCCACCAGTCACTCTTCAAGAAAAAGATTTGGCAGTCTGGTGCCATAAAGATTTACAACTTTGAAAACCCTGTGGGGCAGTTCTACTCTGTCCTATAAGGTCACCAGGAATTAGAATCCACTTGACTGTAAAGGGTTTAATCTTCCAGGGTATCAGCAGGGCCATGTTTTCCCTGGAGGCTGTAGGGAAGGCCCTTTCTTGTCTCTTCCAGGTTCTGTTAGCCTCAGAGTTCCTTGGCTTACACATACAGTATAACTCCAGGCCATCGTTCCTCTGTCCGCGTCTCTTCTCTTTTATGAGGATACCACTCAGAGGGAATTAGAACCCACCCTAATCCCATCTGACCTCATGTTAATTTAACTGATAACATCTCCAAAGGCCCTGTTTCCAAACAAGATCACATTCACTGATACTGGTTGGTTAGAACTTCAACATATCTTTTTGAGGGACACAATTCAATCCATAACACAGCTGTATGTATGCATCACAGATTGTTCAATAGTCCTCAATTAATGAACATGTGGTTTATTTTCAGTCTTTTTCTATTACAAAATTTAAGAAGATGAGCCATGTTCATATTTCATTTTGTATTTTTACCGGTAAAACCAAAAAACACAAAAACCAACCATTTGCTCTCAAGTCAATTTCGACTCATACTGACCCTATGGGATAGAGTAGACCTGTCCCACAGGGTTCTCAAGGAGCACTTGGTGGATTCGAACTTAGCAGCGGTAGCTTTTAACCTCTACACCACCATTTTTACCTGTGTGCGTTTAGAATTCATTGCTAAGAAAGGGTTTGCTGAATGGGAGGATAAATGCAAATAACATTTTTCTAGTTACAGCTTCGTACCTTTTGAATCTGTGCATATCACATAGCAGAAGCTCAATAAATATTTGTCAGAGAAAAAGAACTGGCATAATTTAATAGAAAAACTTACATGAAAAGTTATTTAGGGCATATCACTTTTCCTTTGGGAATGGGAATTCTGTAGCCACAACGGTCTGTGATTAATGGAATCAGAATTTACAGTTCAATAAGCACGTTAAAGAATTTAGGGGTTCTGAGGATACAGAGGAGAATGGTTTTCCATGGAAAGCAAAAACAGAGGCCCTACTGGGACTTGAACCCAGGATCTCCTGTTTACAAGACAGGTGCTTTAGCCAACTAAGCCATAGAGCCCATACGTTTGTGTGTGTTAGTACTGGGGCTATCCTGATCAATGATATGAAATATTGTTGCTAGGAAATCTACACCATCCAGAGCAGTTTACCATAAGAACGTGGGCAAACTCCAAGAAGACTTTTTGCTTACTCATATGTGCTGTAGAACTAATAAAGCAGGAAAAGTTTCAGGCAACTGGAGTGCCTAGGCCAATAATGCTTCAATTATTCCAAAGATAAATCCCAGTAAAAGTCCAGGATGCCTAATCTTTCCAAATGGGAGGAAGGTTTCTAAAAACAAACTTTGCTGTTACTGCGCCTCATCTTTGGTAACTTAGATTCTTAGTTCAAATGCCCTAAGTGAGGGTCTCTAACAAAAGAACTCCACTGAGAGTATCAGACCTCCAGGTTACACATCACTTGTGATCATAGCAAGCAATGATTTGGAGGGGAGGGAATCGGAGAGAAGAGAAGACTGGGAGAGTCCAATTCAACTACGGAGTCTCCTTTAAAGTTGCCGCTCCTTTAAAATCCCACAATGTCAATGTCAAGCGCTATAATGACCCTAATCAGACAACCAGAGGTGTAGAGCCTCTTGGGGAAGGGGGCGGGGAGCGGCGAAGAGAGGGGGTCTTGGCCACATGGGATTCCTGGATCCAGGTACAGTTCTCCTGAGGTGAAGACCCTTATGGCTCCAGCGAACCTCTGTTGTGTCCTCTTCCTACCCAAGGTCTGGTTTCAAAGCCAGTAGGCCATCGATTCGCAAAAAAGTAACGTCTTCTGGTCTCTAACCCGGGCCTTGAACTCTGCAGTGACCCCCTGCCATCCCCCCCTTTGCATCGCGGGGACGCTCAGAGGGCCGGGCTGGCCAGCTGTGAACCTGAAGGAAGCTCTGTGCCCCTGGGAAGTTCCCGCGTTCCACTGTAGAAGGGCTGTGGGAGTCGGCGTGAGGCTGCAGGGCCAGGAGACCCTAGGACATACATGGGCTGAAGTGTCTGGGGTGGGGGGTAGGGCAGTGGAGGGGAGACCCAGGGACCCCACCCAGACTGCGTGGGAGAAGTGAGAGCCAGCAGGACGTGTCCTCCCAAGGCCCTGGGAAGACACCAAGACAGGCGTCAATTGCAAACTGATCTGGGCTCTAAGGTTTGGGAATTAAGACCATCAACACATTCAGCAAAAGGTGGAAGATCTGGGCAGAGTTTCTGTTGCACATAGGGTCGCTATGAATTGGAACCAACTCAATGCCACCTAACACAACAATACATTTCTAAAGAGGAACCCTCAAATTATACGATTCAGGTTCTAAAAACCTGGATCCGTCTCCTATATTTTCTGTCAAATGATTTAAATTTTGATTTTTTACATTTAAAATTTTATGTTTCAGACTAAACTTTGTCCACATGATTACGTAATTGTCCCACACCAGTTATTGAATAGTCTCCACTCTTTCTCTACTTACTGTAGGCCCACTTACTCATAAATAAAGGTTTCATGTATGTGGGGATTTTTCCCTACACTTTTGTTCTTCATTCTAGTCTATTGGTCTAGACACTCATTCATACTCACTATTGAAGAAGTGTGTACCAACAAGCACTGAAGTGAGCCATCCTAGTTTCATACATATTCCTTCCTGCTCTCACTAAG
Source organism: Loxodonta africana (assembly GCF_030014295.1). NCBI lineage: Eukaryota > Metazoa > Chordata > Mammalia > Proboscidea > Elephantidae > Loxodonta > Loxodonta africana. The sequence continues at coordinate 78,175,805 of NC_087342.1, forward strand.
TAACAACCATTCCATTTCCTCCTACTAATAAGGGTCATATAGCTCTTCCGTGATGGTTATCCTCTTATCATCTCCCTGGACTCAACGGGTCCAAAATGCCTAGGTTTCCCCTGTAGCTCCTACTCTGATAGGCCTCTTGCCATGTCCCCTATAAAGGCTGCACTATCTTTGGGACCATAGTCACTAATCTTGCAAAGCCCAGACTTGTGGGAATGGAAAGCACAAGTCCCCAGAGGTTCATTGGAAGTAATGATAAGTGGGGTCTTTCTTGGTTCCACTTCTTGGTTCCTGGACCCATATATTCTTCCTATTGGAGACACAGCACCATTTAGAGACTCTATGTATATTAAATCCTGGAGAATGTTGCATTACTTGAGAGCTGATCCTTCAGCTGTGCCTTCAGCAAGACCCTCTGTCAGAACAAGGGCTTCGGGATGATGTGGAAGTAAGCCCATAAGTATGGGCTTACTTCCACACTTTCTTTCCTGTGAGTGACCACCTCCTGGTCAGATACTATATTGTGTGAGATTCCATGCTTGTGAACTTGAATGACCCTAGAATTCAAATAACACTTGACTGAGGTTCTGTGAACAAGAAAGTCAAACCCTGTCTTAGTTGTCTAGTGCTGCTATAACAGAAATATCACAAGGGGATGGCTTTAACAAATAGAAATTTATTTTTCAGAGTTTAAGAGACTAGAAGTCCAAACTTAGAGCTCCAGCTCTAATGGAAGGTTTTCTCTCTCTGTTGGCTTTGGAAGAAGGTCCTTGTCATCAATTTTCCTCTGAGTCTAGGAATTTCTCAGTGCAGGGATCCCAGGTCCAAAGAACGGGCTCCACTCCTAGCTCTTCTTGTTGATAGTGGGTCTATCCTCTCTGTTTGCTTCTCTCTGCTTTTATCTCTTGTAAAGCAGTAAATGGTGGTGACTCAAGATATGGTCCACCCTAATCCTACCTTGTTAACATAACAAACATAATATAATCCTCATTACTATAACAGACAGCTCACTCTCAAAAAGGTACTGGATTACCACAGGCATAGACGCTAGGCTTTACAATACATCACAAAGTGGAAGATAATCAGATCACAAAATGGAGTACAACACACAACACTGGGAATCATGGCCTGGCCAAGTTGACACCCATTTTTGGAGGCCACAGTTCAATCCATGACAAAGCACTTGCTTGTCCATGATAGAAGGAGGCTAATATTATTTAGGAAACCCTGGTGGCATAGTGATTAAGTGCTAAGGCTGCTAACAAAAGGACTGGCGGTTCAAATCCATCAGGCGCTCCTTGGAAACTCTACAGGGCAGTTCTACTCTGTCCTATAGGGTCGCTATGAGTCGGAATCGACTTGAGGGCACCGGGTTTGGTTTGGTTTTTGGTAATATGATTAACCTGCCACCAAGTTACTGTTTGATCTCTTTGAGAGCCATATTCAGGATCTCAGCATTGGTCTCTATTGTTGGAAGTGTAGACATTCAGAGGGATCAATAGTTATCTCACCTTGGTAAATGGGAGTCTGTTCTGTTGCATCCTTGCATAATCTCTATTATCTGCCACTGCAGCCACTCCATTCATGTAGCCATCATGCCAGTTCTAGGGAAGCTGATGATAAAGGCTGCTTCCATAGCAGTGGGTGGAGTGGGTTAATGTCAACTAGTCAAGTCCTTTTTTTTTCAATGCAGCTGTTCAGTGCCTTTTTCATAGTGGATGCTTTCTGGTGGCTGCCATGCTACTTCAGGGTTCTTCCTTTGGGAGGTAGGCCACATCTTCAGTCAAAGTGTACCAGGTCTGAAAATTAGCTTTATTGAAGTAAACACCCTCAGTCTCTTGACTACTCATTCTTGCCTTCTTTTGATTGTGTATATTAAGCAGCAATTTCATTAGCTGCCTATCTATTTTTCCCTCTAGGGATGCTCCTCCAGTTTTTCTGGCTGTAATAATAATTGCAGCCCCCTGTACTCTGGTGCTTAAGCTCTGCCACCTTTCTTTATTGTCGCCATTGTTACTAGTGAACCAATGTCTGTGAAGACCTCTCTAATTGTCAACCCAGGTCTGAAGAAGATAGCCACCTCTGAACTTTTTTTTGATGTTGGTGCCTTTCTCACCAGCTCATTACTATTCTTTGAAGAGACTATTCTTTCCTCACTTAGTGGACTGGACACTTTTGCCAGAAAGAAGTTGGCATAGATATATGAGTTTATTTCTGGATGGTCAATTTTGTTCTGTTGGTCTATACATCTATCCTTATGCCAATACTACACTCTTTTGATTTCTGTAGCTTTATACTGTGTTTTGAAATTGGGAAATGTGCATCCTCCTGCTTTGCTCTTCTTTTTAAAGATTGTTTTGGCTATTGCATATTCCATATGAATTGAGAATCAATGTTTTCACTTCTGTGGAAAAGGCTGTTGGAATTTTGATAGGGTTTGAATTGAATCCGTAGATTGCTTTGAACAGTACTAATATCTTAACAGTACTAAACCTTCCAGTCCATGAACACAGGATGTCTTTCCATTTTTTTAGGTCTTCTCTAATTTCTTTCAACAATGTTTTATAGTTTTCAGTGTACAGGTCTTTCTCTACTCTGGTTAAATTTATTCCTTTTAGATGTTATTGTAAATGGAATTCTTTTCTTAATTTCCTTCTCAGATTGTTCACTGCAATTGTATAGAAACACAATTGATTTTTGAGTGTTGATCTTGTACCCTGCAACTTTGCTGAATTTGTTTATCAACTCTAGTAGTTTCTTGTGGGTTCTTTGAGACTTTCTTTGTATAGGGTCACGTCATCTGGGAACAGAGATAGTTTTACTTCTTCCTTTCCAATTTGGATATCTTTTATCTCTTTTCTTGCCTAATGCTCTGGTTAGGATTGCCAATAAAATGTTGAATAGCGGTGATGAAAGTAGGCATCCTTGTCTTTTTCCTGATCTTAAGGGGGAAGCTTTCAGTGTTTCATCATTAAGTTCAATGTTAGCTGTGGGTTTTCCATAAATGCCCTTTATCATGTTGAGTATCTCCCTTCTATTCTAGGCCTAGTTCTCTGAGTGTTTTATCATGAAAAGGTGTTGAATTTTGTCAAATGAGATAATTATGTAGTTCTTTTTCTTGTTCTAGTAATGTGGTGTATTATGTTGATTGATTTTCTTACGTTGAACCACCCTTGGATCCTGGGATAAATCTGACTTGGTCACGGTATATAATTCTTTTAATATGCCATTGGATTCAGTTTGCTAGTATTTTGTTAAAGATTTTTGCATCCATGTTCATAGGGAATATTAGTCTGTAGTTTTCTTGTGGTATCTTTGATTGGCTTTGGTATCAAGGTAATGTTGACTACATAGAATGAGTTAAGAAGTTTCATCTTCTTCTCCTCCTCTTCATCTTCTGGAAGAGTTTGAGAAGGATTTGGTGCTAATTTTTCTTTAAATATTTGGTAGAATTCACCCTCTAAGCCATTTGGTCCTGGACTTTTCTTTGTTGGGAGGTTCTGAGTACTAATTCAGTCTCTTCATTTTTTTTTTTTTTTTTATACGCCTGTTGAAATGTTCTATTTCTTCTTGAGTCAGTTTAGGTAACTTGGGTGTTTCTAGGAATTTGTCCATTTCATCTAGGTTATCTTATTTGTTTGGCATACAATTGTTCATAGTATTTTTTATAACTACTCTTACTTCTGTAGGGTCAGTAGTGACATCCCCACTTTTATTTCTGATTTTAGCTACTTGCATCTTTTCTTTCTTTCTTTTTCTCCTTGTCAGTCTAGCTAAATATTTTATTAGATCCAGGTCTTTTCTAAGAACCAACTTTCTTTTCATCTCTATTCATCTTTTGGTTCTTGTTTTCTGTTTATTCAACAATCACAAATGTATTTCTCTTCCACAATTGTGATAAAAAAGGTATCTCATTTTCAATGAAAATCATTTTAGATATTAACGTTTTAATTCAAATTTAATTTGTTATAATTTGCGATGTGAAATATAGACTCAAATTACTTATTCACCGTACCAACATCAATATTATTTAATATGAGCAACATCTAAGATACATCTACTGATCCCATCCTGGCTAGAGCAAAGGAGAATGAAGAAAACCAAAGACACAAGGGAAAGGTTAGCCAAAAGGACTAATGGACCAGAACTACCATGACCTCTGCCAGACTAGCCCAGAAAAACTAGATGGTGCCGGCTACCACCATTGACTGCTCTGACAGGGATCACAAAAAAGGGTCCCGGGCAGAGTGGGAGAAAAACATAGAACAGAATTCAAATCGACACACACACACACACACACACACACAAAGATCAGACTGCTGGTCTAACAGAGACTGGAGAAACCCCAAGAGTATGGCCCCTAGACCCCCTTTTAACTCAGTGCTGAAGTCATTCCCAAGGTTCGCCCTTCAGCTAAAGATTAGACAGTTGTATAGGACAAAAAATAACACATAAGAGGAAAGTTCTTTGTAGATCAGTCACGCATATGAGACTAAATGGGCACACCAGCACAAAAGCAAAAGTGAGAAGGCAGAAAGGGACAGGAAAATTGGACGAATGGAGACAGGGAACCCTAGGTGGAGAAGGTGAGAGTGTTGACACGTCTAGGGATTGGCAACCAATGTCACAAAACTATTTGCATATTAATTGTTTAATGAGAAACTAGTCTGTACACTTTCACCTAAAGCACAATTAAAAAAAAATCACAATCTGAAAAAACATATATATTGTTTAAAAATGGTGCTTCCTTTCCCTATTGTTGAGATACTTCTGGTTTAATAAGTCCTTACAGTAATTAAATGTAAAAACTCATAAATAATTTTACATTTTAAAGAAAATTCTGTACAACTTTGATAATTATTTTTTTAAGGTCTTTAAAGTTCTAACAGGTGAGACACTTTTCAAGGTAGTTCCTTTCAGATTTATTTGTTTCAAGAGCTTCCTATGCTTTAGCATTTTTCACTGATATTGTACTGAAAGTTCATATGGCATTTTCAAACTATCCATTAGAAGTTTTGTTTGGAAAGTGGTTATCTGCACGAGTAAAGGTTTTCTTGACTTTTGAGCATGGTTTTGGTGGGCCATATGTACAGAGGAGAATGTATTTCAGATTATTGTTGGCTTTCCCATTCAGAATAAAGCATCAATTCCTCATATTCTCTTTGATGAAATGGCCCTTCTCAGAAGACTCCTCAAAGCTCCTTTAACATCCTTGTTCCTTAGGGTGTAGATGAATGGGTTGGCCATAGGAGTAATAACACAGTAAAATAGGGTCAGAAATTTGGCAAGGTCTTGAGGACCATTCTCTGAAGGCTGCATATAGATATAGATTCCAGGGCCATAAAATAAAGATACTACCAATAAATGCGAAGAGCAAGTATTGAAGGCCTTTAGTCTCCCATCAAGAGAAGGAATTTGAAATACAGCTCGGGCAATGTAACTGTAGGATATAAGAATCATGAAAAGCGGACCCATTATCAGGAGGGTGGCCACTACTGCTAAAGTAATCTCATTGACTGTGGTGTCCACACAAGCCATCTTAATAAGACCAGGCAGCTCACAGAAAAAGTGGTCCAGTACCTGGTTCCCACACAGAGGCAACAGGACTGTGAGTGTGGACTGCAGCAGTGAATTGGTCAGACCGAAGAGCCAAGCAGTGTTAGACAGCTGCAGGCAGAGCTTGTGGTCCATGATTACAGAGTACCTCAGAGGCTTACACACAGCCACATAGCGGTCTAAGGCCATGATGCCAAGCAGGATACATTCAGTACAGCCTAGCCAGTGAAACACATAGGCCTGGACCATACAGCCTATGTAAGTGATGCTCTTATTAGATGCTGCTAAGTTGAACAGCATTTGGGGCACCGTTGTGGTGGTGAAACAGAGATCCAAAAAGGAGAGGTTGGTGAGAAAGAAATACATGGGACTCTGTAGTTGGGAGTCTAGTTGAGAGACCAGAATAATAGTAATGTTTCCCAACCATGTGAAGATGTAGGAGGTCATGAGGACAAAGAAGAGAGGCAGATCCAAGCATGGGTATTTGGTAAATCCCATGAGAATGAAATCCTTTGGAAGACTTTCATTCATGTGCTTCATTGAATTTTGTTGAGAGGTGCCTGCTAAAATCAAGAAAGATTTGGGTGATTAAAAAAAAAAAAAAAAACCCTTGTGTCAGCAGAAATTCTGACGAAATTACAAAAAAATAATATGCTTTCAAGTGGGAGAGATGAGGTACACTCTCAATGGAAATCAAAACAAAGATAATAAATATTATTATTAGTAACCTTTGAAAATCTCACTTAGTAGAGAGAATGATTTTATATACATATAGTGCATATGTGCACATATATATATATAAAGTCAAAGTCCTTTTCAATGAGTTAATGGAGATTGGCGTTCCTGTATGACTAAAGGAGCCAATGGAGTGTGGACACTGTATTCCTTCTCCGAGCTTTCTGGAAGCAAAGGGAATATGGGACCTAGGTTTAGTCAATCATATGCTCCCACTGACAGGGAGTGGGAATCTTGGTGAAATTATGCAAAGGAATGATGAAGGGGAAAAAGACTGTTAGAAATTTGAGCAACTGCCTTAATGATTAATGGCCCATGGTGGCAGCACCAAGGGGTGTGTCCCACATAGTCTGTTTCTGCAGTAGAATCTTGGCTCAGTCTTTCTTCCCTTCATTTCTGCTTGTTTATCAAGTTAGGTTCATCACCCTTCCCATTGATTCTGTGACCTATCAGTAGTTTCTTTCTGCATAAGTTGTCAAATTTGCTTTATTTGTTTACAACCAAGGACTTTACTAATACGGAACATGTTGAAAGAAAATGAGTTGAAAGCTTCTGCAGGTCTCTTGTAAGTCAGGGTACTGATGAGGAAAGAGTGGGACTCCAAGAATTGGAATAAGGATATATGGAACATTCAGAATGTTCATGGTACCCTACCACCCATCTTCCCATTCTAGCCAAGGCAGACTTCCTACTATGTCTGATGAAGTAGCCTTGCTTGAGAATGCTGTACCTCCTCACAGAGAGGGTTATAAGGTAAAAGAAAGCCAATTCTCCTCACGAGGCTCCTCACATTCATCAAGTATACAGGGTTAGATACCAGCAGACTCTGCCAGGGCCAATTCCAGAGGAAAATGATATAAGAAACATTGCAGTACTTTGCTACATGTGGGTGGAATTTGTAGACTGTATGTGGAAATGAATTCTGAAAGTGCTAGACCAAGGATATTGGATATGAATTTATCATAATGGGCACGCTTACCAAGGAGACTTGCTTCAATTTACTAGCTAGAGCCCTGAGTAAGTTTGACCTGGTTTTAAAGTGACCTGCTTAAATAATGTTGATTTGCCAGAATTCCTTAATGTATGGTGGAAAGACCCTGGAGGGATGAATGGGTGAATGTAATATCTGAGTTAACACAACTGATGAGAACAGGCTGACGATGAGGACAAAATCGTCATTTCATGTGGCTCATTTGGTTTCAAAGGGAGAGAACCATATCCACAATCATAGACTATAATTTTATTCTAAGACAGCTGTTTTAAATGAGTGACATCATGTGATGATGGATCAACACAAAGTATCCCCTCTCTTTAAAAAGCAACTCAAAGTGTAAGAAACCTTGCCTTTGTTACCAATTCTATCTTTATAATACATAAAAGGAGGATATTTTATATAAAACATGGATAATTGTGATAGATTTTTGTGACATGTAAAACAAAACACAGGTATCTGATTCATGACAAAGTAAACTAAATTAATCTACAAATCTGTTAAGAATGCAGAATTCTCAAATGAATACACCGAGGCAAGTTTCTGCTTTTTCTAGATCTGGGTAGCCTCTCAATTTGCACTTGTACTAGAAACCAGAGAAGGCTTTTCCAGGAAAATGCCATACCACATACCCAGCTGAACTGTCCTTCATCTAGCTTTGAGCCAATTCTTTTCTCTTACTGTATTTATGCCATTTTGAATGACTGTGTCAAATCCAAGAAACCCTCCTGACTAATTCCACTAGAATCTGCTCATTCTCTACTCTCTCCTTTCTGTCTCTCATTTTTCCTTCCTTCATTCCTTTTTTTTTTTTTTTTTGTCATCTATGTACCATGCATTCAGTCTTCGTTACATTACTTTGTCTTTGCAGAGTTTTGGCTTTATGCACTTAATTAAGGCATTTCATCTTTGTGTTGTAATTGTTCAATTAAACTATTCAAAATAAATATTCATGTTTCTTATTTTCAGAGATTTTGATCTTATAAGCCCTTGGTGGGGTGCAGGAATTGGTATTTTCAACCAATACTCCATGTAAGTGGCTTTTAGATCATACTTTAAGGAATAAAAACAAAAAAAAAAATTTTTTTTTTAAGAAATACTCATACTTAAAAACTATTCATTCAATAAAAATTATTTGAGCGCCTATGATATATTAGTGACTATTCTAGGTGCTGGGGATACATAATTGAACAAAATAGACACTCCCTTCATAAGCTTTATATTCTGGTTGAGAGAGACAGAAACTAAGCAAACAAGTACTAGAGGGAAAAATAATACAACATAAGGGGAGGTAGGGCATGCTGAAGAGATTTGCTATTTTGTGCAGGGAAGTTAAAAAATCTTTCTCTGATAAGTTACATTTTGAGTAGAGACTTGAATGAAGTGAGGAAGAGAGCCATGGAGATTTTGAGGGAAGAACATTTCAGGCAGGTGGTACAGCATAAACCCTGAAGAATAGTCACGCTGAATGCGATTGAGTAGAAGCAAAGGTATTCGGTAATAGGAGCTCAATAGTTGTAAGATGCCTCTCAGAATAAGCAAAACATACTGTGTCTGTTTAGAGAAGAAAATGAGAATGGAAGGAATGAATAGAAAATCATAAGTCATGTCAAGTTCCTTCCAAAACATAAGGCTTCATTTACTCACCAAGAATAACCTCATGTCTTCAAATTCAATTTCCAGATGGCGCAGGAGTACCCCAAGATCACCCTATGAATGGGAGAGCCAGATTTGCCCTACACCTCCTCTAGCTCCCACCTGGAAGATATCAATTACTGAGTACCTCATATCTGAAGAACATGCAAGAAATGAAAGAAATAAAATACATGGCCTTTTCCTTTAAGGACCTGTAATCTGACCATGGTGGCAAAATATTTAATAAAATGAAATGTGTATCAAAAATTAATATATCTAGAGTATAGTCTTAATATGTAAACTAAAAAATATACTGGCTGATTCATTTATTGAGTCATTTATTTATCCATTCACTCATTGAATTAACATTATCACCTATGTCTACCAAGCACTGAGCACTGTGCTAGGCCCTGTAGGGCAGGAAAATGAACCAGACCCGATCCCTAATCTCAAGAAGACTATACACCAAGAACTCTCTATGTGTGCATAAATAACAAAGAATATTTAAAAATGTGCTAATGGCCATCCTAGACATGTAGGTAAAGAAAGGAACAAAGAGAGTTTGGAGGTAGAAGAAATTATTTCTAGTTGGAAATCAAGGAGGTGATGGTATTACGAAGATGGATGGTATTGAACCAGATCTTGAAAATTAGATATGGGTTTCAGCTTAAGCACGGCATATTTAACACGCACATTTGCTTCTTCCTACCAAAATGGCAGTGGGAATAAAAGAGGTATAAATTTACAATGAAAAAGAGACTGAGAGCGGGAGGAGATGGTAGCAGAAAAACAATGTCGACAGCACTTTGGAAGCTGGAAAGCAGATGATTGGGTGATAATTGTCTTAGAAGAGCTGAGAAAGCAGAAACCCTAGGCAGTAGTTAAGGGAGCCAAAAAACAAGTAGAGTCTTGTGAGAAGCCAGAAGGATGCAGGAATTGGAGGATTTCTGATGCCTTGAAAGTGATGGGGTGACATAGAACTGAAGAAAAAAAGGATTATCTGAAAGACTTTATAAAGAAGTGGGACATTCAGAACCCCAATTTCTTTAATGCTGCCAAGCAACTGCTCCTCCTCTTACTCTGGCAGAAGGTGGCAGGTGAAAGCGAGGGTGAGGGTGAACTAAAGATGCTCTGAACTTAAGGACACCAGGCAAACCTAAGAGCTGGAGTGAAGGAACCAAATGAAAATGGGATGAATGGTGAGACCCCAACTCTCAACCCCTCTCAATGATCAGAACATTGGCAGGATAAGTGGCTATTCAAGAGAATGAATACAAACTACAATGGTAAATGTTGTAGGAGGCTGCCAGAGAGTAAACAAGATTGGACAGGCACCAGGAGCCATGTCTTCAAGGGCAGGGGGAAGGGATTGGATGGACTACCTGGTGTGACAGAACTGAGAAGAGCTTTTACCATAATCATAGTTTATTATATGATTTCACTGTGGTAATATTTATGAGATCATGAAAGTATAGACCCTCAAAGCCCATCTAACCAAAAAGTGTAATATAAGAGTATCTGAGTATTTGAATGGTGAGGCATAGGTCTCCCCCTCCTCTTTCTCTTCATTGTGTAGGGATTAAAATTTCTCATTTTTTAATAGTAAGCAGTAAATAGTGGAAAAATCTAAATAAGAGTAAAAGCTTGTTGCTAGGAAATATGGGTAAGTAGAAGAAAATACTGAAATTATTCAAATTTTATTGCCAGAGGGGAGCAGGAATTGGGAGTGAGAAATAAGGAGGAAGAAAACTGCTATTTTTCATTGTAAACCTACTGTATCATTTGATTTCTTTAAATTTGAACACAAAGTTCTTTCACATAAATGAATATTAAATAAGAAGAAATGGAAGGGAACTTAATATCTATAAACGATAGTGAAGGGCATCGGAGAGACACGCATTGACTCAAAGGATAAAAAGCACACGTCATCAATTATTGCAGCATTGGGTGCATGAAGTGGTGCAGTGAAAAATCAGGCTGTAAAAATCAGGTCCCTAATATGGAAAATCTTGAATACTGGGTTAAGGAATCTGATCAAATGAAGATTTTTTTTTCAGAAGTAGTATGAAACGATTGGAACAGGACTTCAGGGTGTTTAATATGGCAGCATAATAAAGGATTAAAGAAGGAGAAACTGAAGGCTGGGAGGCTACTGGAGGAGTGCAAGGGAGAGAGACTGAGACCACTAGCTAGGATAATGGCAGTGGAAATCAGGAGCAAGGTACGAGTAAGATAGAAGAAGGAACTGAAAAACAGTTTGAAGTTTTAACCCAAGGTGCTGGGAGAATGGAGCTACAATGAACAGAAAAGGGCTTATATGTGAGGACTTATCAGAGTGGATGATTTCATCAAGAAAGACTTTTTAAGAAAGGTGAATTTTGAGTTCAGTCTTTAAGAACTGGCCTTGAGAGTCCATTCACCAAAGGATGGATTCCTGCCTTTCGCACACAACCCTAGGTCAATCTGACCAATTACCCATCCACAAAATATCATACAACTTCCTGAATCTGTGAGTGGGGTAGTTTGTTTCAGTTGTTTAACCACAAGGGCAGGGCCAGGGACAGATACAGGGGCAGAGGGTGTGGCAGGTAATATGTCTCCAAAAACAGAGATGATAATAAATGACTATTTGATAGAAGTCCATGCATTTGCATATGAAATGTGAGAGGGAAGGAGCAAAACAAAATTTCTGCCCCCCCTCCCAAAATCCTCAATATTTTGGCTTATTGGTCATTGTTTATACTGTTTGATCTTTTAGTTAATGTTCAAAGTATTGGATTTTAGAGGGTTGATTTTTAGTGACCTGAACTGTGCTCTCATTGCTCCCTGATTCCTAAAAAAAAAAAAAATTCCTAGACAACTGGTTATTTTGGATATGTTTCTGGAATTGGGGTAAAGAGGTGACAGCCTGGCTTAATGAGAATTCACTTAGCTCATTGAGGCATCTTACCCTGCCTGACCTTATGCAAAATTCAGAACCTGCAGTTTCTCTCTCAAAACAAAATAAAATAAGACAAATAACACCATCCTATGCTGGTGTGACTAGAAAGAGACATCACCAGAACATACCTCTTCTCATCTGGACTTGTATTAAGAAAGTGTCTTTAGCTTTGGAAGCTTATTTAGCAGAAAGACTACAAAAGGGTTGGATCACAAAAATTCTGAGGGAAGCAAGTACCTTGAGTCTAGGGCTCTAATAAGAGCCACCAAAGATCTTGATTTGCCAGCTAGGGTGCAAGTAATCCTGCAGGCAGAGGATACTCACTCCTAGTCCAAGTCTGTTTCAAAGGCAGATAAAACCAGTTATCGCCAAGGGCGCAACTGATCCCTTAGGGGTTGCCACAGGTGAATGAGTCTCCCTGGAGAGTCAGCAGGTCTTTTATTTACCATTTTGTTTATGATTATAAATTGCATCGTTTTTTCCATGCATGTTAACAGCAAGGGAGAGCAGGATTTACCCCCACTAATTTTCATAAACAAATGCTGTGTTAATAATAGTAGCAGTGACAGTAATAGCTACATTCTAGACACTTTACTTGAATCATCTTACATAATGCTCTTAACAACTCTTTGAGGTGATGCTATTATCGCCCTCATTTTATAGATGAGAATATTTAAGCTTAAGGAAGGTAATAGTTTCTTCAACATTTACAGAGCTCACAAATGTCTAAATCTCAAACACCAAGTGAATGCTTTGCAAACTCCATGAGTAAACATCGCATTTTTTTGTCTGTGAGAGCCCTGGTAGTGCCATGGTTAAGAGCTCCACTGCTACCACGAGGTTGGTAGTTCGAATCCACCAGCTGTTCCTTGGGAACCCTATGAAGCAGTTCTACTTTGTCATACGGGGTTCCTATGAGTTGGAATCAACTTGATGGCAACGGGTTAAGCTTTAAGGTTAAAGTAATGTTTGAGGCACATTCTTCTTTGGTCTTTTCAATGAAATTGAAAGCATCTTGGTGACAAAGGTTCATGTCCTCTTTTCAATTTGCTTAAGCACAGTGCTAATCAAATTAAGACTATGAGTCGGAATCAACTTGACGGAAGCTGGTTTGGTTTGGTTTTCGTTTTTTATTTCTTACAAGGGCTGGTAAATTCCAATCCATCTCCATCACATGAAGTCTATCTCGGAGGAAGCCACTCCTCAGGTACTCCTCCAAGGCAGAGCTTAAGAAGCAACTTAAAAAGTGCTTTAAAGATCAAATCCTTGCTTAATTGTCTGACATAGTGATTTTTCCAATGCATGTATTCTCAATACTTTTTTCACATCCACAAATCTCCCTTATTAGATTCTGCCATGACTAAATTGTTGCTCAGAGTTGTGCCCTAAAACCCTCCCTCTTCCTACATCTATCTCAACACTTTTTCTTATCTACAAAGCTCCCTTATTAGGTTCTGCCATGACTAAATGGTTGCTCAGAGTTGTGCCCTAAAATCCTCCCTATTCCTACTTTTAAATCTAAAAAAATCAGGGAATGGGGAGAGCATGTCTTAGCAGAAGCAGATCTAAAAAAATCAGGGAATGGGGAGAGCATATCTTAGCAGAAGCAGATGAGTAGAGCCCAAGAGATGGAGATAATTGATTCAGTCTGTTTATGTGGCCTGTTAATTCTTCATTAAGAACCTCCTGCATGGATTTCTGATGCTCCATTTTTCATTTTACTCCTTCATGAGGGAAATGAGTTAAACAAATATTCACTCAGCTAGTATTTTCTCCTTGCAGAAAACAAAGAGTTCTCATGCTCCCTAACCCATGGGGCAAAGGTTTGAGACCAGTCTAAGTGCCTATTTTTGTTTACCTCTGTGGTCAAAAGCTTTATCACTAACTCCAATCAAATAGATGTCTTGAGAAAGCAGGATTCTAGAGTCAGACAGCTGGCTTTGACTCTAAACTCTGTTGCTTACTAACTATATTACCTTGAACATCATTAAGCCTGTTTCCTCTCTTCAGAGATCTGGTTATAATATGTATTTGACAGGATTATTGGGATGATTAAATGAGATTGTGTCCGGAAACATCTGGAATATAACAGACTTCTGATAATCCTCACTTCTTGTCTCTCTTTATGATAAGAGTGTAAATGAATGACAGTCCACCCATGTCATTAGTACTTTCAGACATAGGTAAACCTCATAGTCAGTTTAGCTCTGAACATAGTATTTTAAGCTGGAGATTTGTATGTGGGATTCATTTGCTTCAAAATCACTTGGAGTGCTTGTTAAAAATGAAATTTCTGGGCCCTTCACCAAACAAGAATTGAAACCTCTGGGATAAGTCCCAAGGAACTATATTTTAACTAGTTCCCTGGGTGATTCAAATGTGCACTTAAGCTTGGGAATCAATGCATTAGAGGAACACTCTCTTTATTAAAATGAGGAACTAAAGTTCAACTTTCAGAGGGGCCAATTTGTTTATTTTCTTTGGGACTAAAATCCATCTGTGAAGTCTGAGGGTGTGTAAACCAAAAAACCAAACCAAACTGGTTGCAGTAGAGTCTGACTCATAGCAACACTGTAGGTCCGGTAGAACTACCCCATAGAGTTTCCAAGGAGCACCTGGTGAATTCGAACTGCTGACCTTTTGGTTAGCAGCTGTAGCTCTTAACCACTTCACCACCAGGGTTTCCAAGGGCATGTAAGCAAATATAAATTACTGTTGTTATAATTCAGTGATATTTGGCAAATCAAATGTAAAGCAGATAACACAATGATAGGTTCTCTAGAATCAATAATAAACTATATGAGAGTTCAGAAAACAGCTTTAAGTATGGGGGACATTTTTATTATTGTCTACCCCACGCATGCACCCGACAAAAGATGACAGGGAAGAGCTTCAACAAAGACATCGCAAACATTTCAAAGAGAGCTAAAAGAAATTAAGACAATGATAGATGTTATGAATGTATTAATATAAATAAGAACTATAAAAACTCATAAATGAGATATTTGGACAAAATGGAGATTTAAGAAGAGTGCTGACAAAGCTCAGGAGAAAAGAATAGAAGTAAAAAAAAATATTTCAACTATAAAGAGAAACCAGAAGGAACACTAGAATGAATTGACATCACAGATAAAATGATGAGGGAAGCAAATATTAGAATGGAGGAAAGTGAAAAAATTTTCAATATATATGAGGGAGAGAGATAAAACACATTGAAGAGAAAGATATAGAAGATAAGTGTCATGGATTGAATAGTGTCTCCCTAAAATTTCCGTAAGCTTGGCTAGGCCACGATTGTGTGATTGTCCACCATTTTGCCTTCTGAGGTGATTTTCCTATGTGTTGTAAATCCTGCCTCTATGATGTCAATGAGGCAGGATTAGAGGCAGTTATGTTAATGAGACAGAACTCAGTCTACAGGATTAGGTTGTATTTTAAGTCAATCTCTTTTGAGGTATAAAAAAGAGAAGTAAGCAGAGAAACAGGGGACCTCATACCACCAAGAAAGCAGTACTTGGAGCAGAGCGAGTCCTTTGGACCCAGGGTCCCCGGACCTGAGAAGCTCCTAGACCAGGGGAAGATTGACAACAAGGCCTCCCCAAGAGAGAAACATTTCCCTGGAGCTGGCACCCTGAATTTGGACTTCTAGCCCATTAGGCTGTGAGAGAACAAATTTCTCTTTGTTAAAGCCATCCACTTGTGGTATTTCTATTATAGCAAAACTAGATACCTAAGACGATAAGTAGATTCCAATATATGTAATAAAAGAGTTATTACTAAGAAAGAAAATGAAACAGTGGAGCAGAAGAGGAGAAACATAAACTATTAATATAATTTAATTTGTTCTTTAAAAAAGACTGAAATTTTCACATAAAATTACACATTTGGAAATAAGACAGTCACTACCAAGACATGGTCTAGTAAAACTACCGATCTTGAAAGAAAAAGAAAAAAAAATCTTTTGGAAATATGGGTAAAAAAATTCAATCAGTAATAAAAGAAAATGAGATTGGCATTAGATTTTTTACAGTAACGCTTACCTTAAGCTAAAAAGATAATGTTGTTCTTAGACGCCATGGAGCCCATTCCGGCTCATAGCGACCCCATGCACAATAAAACAAAACACTGCCCCGTCCTGTGCCATCCTCACAATCTTTTCACATTGTTGTAGCCACTATGTGAAGCTCTTCCCTGTCATCTTTTGCTGGGTGGGTGACCAATCCATCTCTTTTTCACTAACCCTCTACTTAGCATGATGTCCTTCTTCAGGGACTAGTTTCTCCTGATAAGATGGCCAAAGTAGGTGAGACAAATTCTCACTATTCTCCTTTCGAAGGAGCGTTCTGGCTGTGCTTCTTCCAAGACAGATTTGTTCATTCTTCTGGCAGTCCGTGGTATATTCAATATTCTTCACCAACACCGTAATTCAAAGGCGTCAATTCTTCAGTCTTCCTTATTCACTGTACAGCTTGTGCATGCATATGAGGCGATTGAAAATATCATGACTTGGTCAGGCATGCATTAGTCTTCAAGGTGATATCTTTGCTTTTTAACACTTTAAAGAGGTCTTTTGCAGCAGATTTGCCCAATGCAACACGTGGTTTGATTTCTTGACTGCTGCTTCCATGAGTGTTGATTGTGGATCCAAGGAAAATGAAATCCTTAACCACTTCAATATTTTCTCCATTTATCATAATGGTGCTTATCAGTCCAGTTGTGAGGATTTTTGTTTTTTATATGTTGAGATGTAATCCATACTAAGGTACTAATCTTTAATCTTTATCAGTAAGTACTTCAAGTCATCTTCACTTTCAGCAAGCAAGGTTGTGCCATCTGCAGATTGAAGGTTGTCTGTGAGTCTTCCTCCAATCCTGATGCCTCCTTCTTCATACAGTTCAGCTTCTCAGATTATGTGCTCAACATACAGATTGAATAAGTACAATGAAAAGATACAGCCCTGGTGCATACCCTTCCTGATTTTAAACCATGCAGTAGCCCTTTGTTCTGTTCAAATGATTGCCTCTTGGTCTATGTGCAGGTTCCTCATGAGCACATTTAAGTTTTCTGGAATTCCCATTCTTTGCAATGTTATCCGTAATTTGTTATGATCCACACAGTTGAATGCCTTCGCGTAGTCGATAAAACATAGGTAAACATCTTTCTGGTATCCTTTGCTTTCAGCCAAGACCCATCTGACATCTGCAATGATATCCCTTATTCCACATCCTCTTCTGAATTCAGCTTGGATTTCTGGAAGTTCCTTGATGATATACTGCTGCAACTGCTTTTGAACGATCTTCAGCAAAATTTTATTTGCGTGTGATATTAATGATATTGTTGCATAATTTCCATATTCTTTTGGATCGCCTTTCTTAGGAATGGTCACAAATATGGATCTCTTCCAGTCAGTTGGCCAGGTAGCTGTCTTCCAAATTTCTTGGCATAGACGAGTGAGTGCTTCCAGTGCTGCATCCGTTTGTTGAAACATTTCAATTGGTATTTCATCAATTCCTGGAGCCTTGTTTTTTGACAATGCCTTCAGCGCAGCTTGGACTTCTTCCTTCAGTGCCATAGGTTCTTGATCATATGCTACCTCCTGAAATGGTTGAATGTTGGCCAATTCTTTTTGGTACAGTGACTCTGTGTATTCCTTCTGTCCTCTTTTTATGCTCCCTGCATCATTCAAGTTTTTGGACATAGGATCCTTCAAGATAGCAACTCTATGCTTGAATTTTTTCTTCAATTCATTCAGCTTGAGAAATGTCAAATGTGTTCTTCCCTTTTGGTTTTCCAACTCCAGTTCTTTGCACATTTCATTATACTACTTTGTCTTCTAGAGCTGCTCTTTGAAATCTTCTGTTCGTTTCTTTTATCATCGTTTCTTCTTTTTTGCTTTAGCTACTTGACATTCAAGAGCAAGATTCAGAGTCTCTTCTGACATCCATTTTGATCTGTCTTTTTTCTGTCTCTTTAATGGCCTTTTGCTTTCTTCATGTATAACGGCCTTGATGTCATCCCACTTTTCTGGTCTTGGGTCATTAGTGTTCAATGCGTCAGATCTATTCTTGAGATGGTCTCCAAATTCAGTGGGATATACTCAAGGTCGTACTTTCACTCTTGTGAATTTGTTTTAATTTTTTTCAGCGTGAACTTGAACTTGCATATGAGACTTGGTGGTCTGTTCCACAGTTGGCCCCTGGCCTTGCTCTGATTGATGATATTGAGCTTCTCCATCATCTCTTTGCACAGATGTAGTTGATTTCATTCCTGTGTATTTCATCCAGTGCGATCCATGTAGAGTCACGGTTGATGTTGTTGAAAAAGGTATTTGCAATGAATAAATTGCTTACCTTGCAAAATTCTATCATGCAATCTCTGGCCTATCACCAAGGACATGCTTTCCAACTACTGATCCTTCTTCTTTGTTTCCAACTTTTGCATTCCAATCACTGGTAATTATCAGTGCATCTTAATTGCATGTTTGATCAATTTCAGATTGCAGAAGTTGGTTAAAATCTTCAATTTCTTCATCTTTGGCATTTGTGGTTGGTGTGTAAATTTGAATAATAGTCTTCCCTGTAGGGGTATTCATATTATACTATCACTGACAGCATTGTACCTCAGGATAGATTTTGAAATGCTCTTTTTGACGATGAATGTGACACCATCTGTCTGATTCAAAATGGCCAATACCAGTCCATTTCAGCTCACTAATGCCTAGGATATTGATGTTTATGCATTCCATTTCATTTTTGAGGACTTCCAATTTTCCTAGATTCATTCTTCATACATCCCATATTCCAATTATTAACAGACATTCAAAGCAGTTTATTCTCATTTTGAGTCATGCCACATCAGCAAATGAAGGTACCAAAAGCTTTACTACATCCACATCATTAAGGTTCACTCTACTTTGAGAAGGCAACTCTTTCCCAGTCATATTTTGAGTGCCTTCCAACATGAGGGGCTCATCTTCTGGCACTATATCAAACAATATTTTGCTGCCAACTATAAGGTTTTCACTGGCCAATTTTATGAGAAGTAGATCACCTCCAGGTCCTTCTTCCAGTCTGTCTTAGTCTAGAAGGTCGTCTGAAATTGGTCCATGATGGGTGAACCTGCTGGTATTTGAAATACTGTTGAAATAGCTTCCAGCATCACAGCAACAAGAAGCCACCAGAGTAGGATAAAATGATGGTGATGGAAAAGACAAAAGAGCATATTTCAGATATTCAGGAAAGAAAATGTGAGACAAAGATTATTGAAATCAAACTGTCCTTCAAATTTCAGAAAAAAAATTGTTTAGAATATGCAAGAACTCAAGAAATATAGTTTTCTTTAGGTTTCATTAGATTCGGGTTCTCTTTCCAGGTCTTTCTTATGCACACATAGAGATAGATAGCTGCCATCCAGTCTACTTAGACTCATGGCAACCTTATGTACAACAGAATGAAGTATTGCTGGTTCTTCATTATCCTCATAATCACCGACATGTGCATCCAAGTCCATCATCGTGGCTATTGTGTCAACCCATCTCACCAAGGGTCTACATCACGCTCCCTGGCCTTATATTTCACCAGCGATTGATCCCTCCTGATGACATGTCCAAAGCAAGTGAGTTGAACTATGTTTCATTGTGATCCATAAGGTTTTCACTCACTAATTTTCTGAAGTAGAAGAAAGGTCAGGCCTTTCTTCCTAGTTTGTGTTAGTCTGGAAGCTCTGCTGAAACCTGTCCCCCATGGGCAGGGGACAAATCTAAGGTATGGCAGGTAGGACTCATGCCCTGGGCTCTGCTTGAGAAAGGAGGGGGGCACCAGTGCGCAGTTTCTGTTGGCCATTATAGTTTCCACAGCCAGCTGTGAGAGATCCTTCAGCAATTTAAAACTAATTGTCATAGGCATTGTCTTCTGTAGATGTGCCACTGATGGGTGACCCTGCTGGTATTTGAAATACCTGAGGGATAGCTTCCAGCATTGTAGCAACAAGTGAGCCACTACAGTATGACAAACTGACAGATAGTGGATGCACACATAAGTTATTTTTTTTTCTCTCCCCTATTTCTTACAAAAAGATAGTATACTATGTACATCTGCACATTCCTTACTTTAAAAAAAAAAAAAAAGCTTATTTATTTTGTTGTTGCTGTCAGGAATATACGCAGCAAAACATACACCGATTCAACAGTTTCTAAATGTGCAATTCAGTGACATTGATTACAGGCTTAGAGTTGTGCAACCATTCTCACCCTCCTTTTCTGAGTTGTTCCTCCCTCATTAACATAAACTCACTGCCCCCTAAGATGCCTATCTAATTTTTCCAGTTGCCATTGTCAATTTGATTCCATATAGATTGTTCTTAAAAGAGCATAATGCTCAAGACAGACTTTTTTTTTCTTACAAGGTAAGCTAAACTATTGTTTCGTTTTAAGAAGACTTTAGGTGATATTTTTGTTTGCACATTTTTTAAATTTTTATTTTAACACTATATACTGGAGATCACTCCGTTTACAAGCTAGAAATCCTTCTCATTCCTTTTACAGTTTATATTCCCAGGGGCTCTGGTAGCACAGGGGTTAAGTGTTTGGCTGCTAACTGAAAGGTCCGCAGCTGGAATCCACCAGCCACTCCTTCCTACTACTCTGTATAAGTCTGGGGTCGACTTGATGGCAATGTACTTTTTTTTTTTTTTTTTAATTTCCCAGGACTGCTGTAACAAAATACCACAAAGCAGATGGCTTTAAACAACAAGTATTTGTTATCTCACAGTTCTGAAGTCTAGTAGTCCAAATTCAGGGTGTCAAAAAATCCGTTGCCATCAAGTTGATTCCAGCTTCCACTCACAGCAGCCCTATAGGGACAGAGTAGAGCTGCTCCATAGTGTTTCCAAAGTTGTAATCTTTTATGGAAGGAGCCCTGGTGGCACAGTAGTTAAGCCCTTGGCTGTTAACTGAAGAGGCTGAGGTTTGAATGCACCAGCTGCTCTTCGAGAGAAAGATGTGGCAATCTGCTGCCATAAAGATTTACAACTTTGGAAACCCTGTGGGGCAGTTCTACTCTGTCTTGTAGGGTCACTATGAATCAGAATGCACTTGGCCGTAAAGGGTTTAATCTTTCAGGGTATCAGCAGGGCCATGTTTTCACTGGAGGCTGTAGGGGAAGATGCCTTCTTATCTCTTTCAGGTTCTGGTAGCTTTGGCTTACACATGCAGCATAATTCCAGGCCATCTTTCCTCTATCTGCATCTCTTCTCTTTTATGAAGATACCCACCCTAATCCCATATGAACGAATGTTAATTTAACTGATAACATCTTCGAGGGCCCTGTTTCCAAACAAGATCACATTCACTCATACTGTGGGGTTAGGACTTCAACATATCTTTTGGGGGGATGCAATTCAATCCATAACACAGCTGTATGTGTGTATCATAGATTATTCAATAGTCCTCAATTAATGAACATGAGGTTTATTTTTAGCTGTTTTCTATCATAAATTTTAAAAAGATAAGCCATGTTCATATTTCATTTTGTATTTTTACCCATGTGTGTTCGGAATCGATTGCTAACAAAGGGTTTGCTGAATGGGAGGATAAATGCAAACAACATTCTTATAGCTACAGCTGTGTACGTTTTGAATCTGTGCATATCACATAGCAGAAGTTCAATAAATATTTGCTGGAGAAAAAGAACTGGCATAATTTAATTCAAAAACTTACATGAAAAGTTATTTAGGGCATATCACTTTTCCTTTGGAAGTGGGAATTCTGCAGCCACAACTGCCTGTGATTAATAGAATCAGAATTTACAGTTCAGTAAGCGCCTTAGAGAATTTAGGGGTAAGGGAGGATAGAGAGGAGATTGATTCTCCATGGAGAGGAAAAACAAAGGCCCTACTGGGATTTGAACCCAGGATCTCCTGTTTACAAGACAGGCGCTTTAACCAACTAAGCCATAGAGCCCATGAGCATGTGTGGGTTAGTACTAGGTCTAGCCTGATCAATTATATGAAAAATTCTTGCTATGAAGTCTTCATAACCCAGAGCGGTTTACCTTAAGAAAATGGGCAAACTCCAAGAAGACGTTTTGCTTACTCAGATGTGCTGTAGAACTAATAAAGCGGGAAAAGTTTCGGGCAGCTTGAGCGTCTGGGCCATAATGCTCCAATTAGTCCAAGGATAAATCTTAATAAAAGTCCAGGATGCTTAATCTTTCCAAATGGGATGAAGGTTTCTAAAAACAAACTTTGCTGTTACTGCGCCTCATCTTTGGTAACTTAGATTCTTAGTTCAAATGCCCTAAGTGAGGGTCTCTAACAAAAGAACTCCACTGAGAATCTCAGACCACCAGGTTACACATCACTTGCACCCATAGCAAGCGGTGATT
Organism: Loxodonta africana; assembly: GCF_030014295.1. NCBI lineage: Eukaryota > Metazoa > Chordata > Mammalia > Proboscidea > Elephantidae > Loxodonta > Loxodonta africana. The sequence continues at coordinate 78,198,042 of NC_087342.1, forward strand.
TGGAGGGGAGGAAACCGGAGAGGAGAGAAGACTGGGAGGGTCCAATTCAACTACAGCGTCTCCTTTAAAGTTGCCGCTCCTTTAAAATCCCACAATGCCAATGTCAAGCGCTATAACGACTCTAACCAGACAACCAGAGATGTAGAGCCTCTTGGGGAAGGGGGCGGGGAGCGGCGAAGAGAGGGGGTCTTGGCCACATGGAATTCCTGGATCCAGGTACAGCCCTTCTGAGGTGAAGAGCCTTATGGCTCCAGCGAACCTTCGTGGTGCCCTCTTCTTACTCAAGGTCTGGTTTCAAACGCAGTAGGTCATCGACTCGCAAAAAAGTAACGTCTTCTGGTCTCTAACCCGGCCGTTGAACCCTGCGGTGACGCCCTGCCCTCGTTCCCCCATTGAGTCCCCCACCCCGGGGATTCTAGGAAGGCCCAGTTGGCTAGCTGTGCACCTGACTGCAGCTCTGCGCCCCCAGGAAGTCCCCGAGTGGGACTGTGGGAGCCGGGGTGAGGCTGCAGGGCCCGGAGCCCCTAGGACAGACAATGACTGAAACGCTGGGGCGGGGCGGGGGGGCGGGGGGTCGGAGGGAGGCAGGGCAGTGGAGGGGAGACCCAGGGACTCCGCGCAGACCGCGTTGGTGAGGTTAGAGCTGGCAGTAAGTGACCTCTCAAGACCCCAAGAGGACTCCAAAACAGGCGTCAATTGCAAACTGCTCCGGGCTCTGAGGTTTGGGAATTAAGGCCATCAACACAATTCAGCAAAAAGTGGAAGAACTGTTTGCACAAGAAAACTCACACACATGTACATATACACACAACACACGCATTCACACACAGCCATGACTCAATTTCCGGGTGGGTGGGACCGGGAGCTCCTCTGTTCTCTGGTTTTGGACAGAAAGAATAACTTCCCGCTGCACAGCTCCCCCATCCCGCACCCCGATCCCCAGACGCAGCTGACTAGAGGCTTCTTCACCTCCACCTAGTCAAGGTTCGGGCGTAGCGTTCTCCCTACCTAACAAAACCTGTTGCCACCCTAGTGATTTTTAATCATTTTCTCAAGATTTTTTTTTTTTTTTTTCTCTTGTGGAGTTCCATGGATTTTATTCTTTGGCTGTCTTTACACTTTGATATCCGGGTACCATAAACAGCAGCAAAGGAGGCATACTAAAGTCTCCAGCGTCCCTGCTTGATGGACCTAAAACCAAATTCTTTGCCCCTGATAAAGTGTCAAGGTCTCTTCCCAGTTACCCAGTTCCTCAGGCACACACACAGCTTCTTGTATATCCTCTCAGGCAAACTCAGTTTCTTGGGTATCCTCTCAGGGACATTATTTCCTCCACTTTTCATACCAATAAGGGAATTCCAAACACATTCCACTGCATCTTGGTTTTTTCACTTCATGTACGTTGTAGTGGTTTCCAAATCAACACAGAAAGAGATTCTTCCTTTTTTTTTTTTTTTTGCTTGGCACCGTGGAATTCCACTGTATGGGTATATCATAATATGTATCTTGCCCATACAAACAATGCTGCAATAAGTAATACTGTGTATCTGACATTTCAAATGGGTGTGAGTACTTTTTATACATGGAATTGCTGAAGCAATGTATGTGATGTGCGATGTTAATTCTGATGGATCTTGCCTAATAAACCTTCCCACCAGCATGCCACAATGGTCTGGTTTCCCACACTATTACAACCACTTTGTATTATAATACAATGATGACAATAACAATAATAACAAACCCATTGTCTTCTAGTTGATAGATTCTGACTCTTGGTGACCCCATGTGTTACAGAGTAGAAATGCTCCACAGGGTTTTCTTGGCTGTAATCCTCATGGAAGCAAACTGCCAGGCCTTTCTTCTGCAGTGCCACTGTGTGGGTTGGAACCACAAACCTTTAGGTTAGCAGGTGAGCTTAAACCTTTTTCACACCCAGGGACCTTTGTATCAACATAGGCCTTGGGTAAATGACACATGCAGATATTAACATAGAGTAAACAAGCATTGTTGGACCACCCAATTTGGTCCAATGGAGCCAGCCAGAAATTGGAAAATAAATAGCTATTTAAGACTCCACTTAAAATTGATGCAGCAAAATGAAAAGTTCAGATAGGATGAAAAGTAAATAATGTAAATAAAAGTCGAAACTCAAATAGAAATGAGTGGATTGTTTGATAAATGGTCTTGGGTTAATTTGGTAGCCATCTGGGAAAATAAAAGCTTTTATCATATGTCACCTGTGATACTAAAATAAATTTCAAATAGACATAAAATTTAAAAGTAAAAAATGAAAAATAAAACAAAATGTAATTACTGGAAATGCTAAGACAGAAAGTTTGTATAATTTCAGGGTAGAAAACCAATTTTTACACAAAACTTAGAAACAATGAAAGTTTGACATAATTCACTACAGGAAAAAATTCTGCCTGGACACACTTCCATTTTCTTAAAAAAAACAAGACAAAACAACAACTAAAACCCCAAACAAACAAAAAACACATAAGCAAAGTGAAAAAAAAAAATCAAATGGACAAACTATGAAGAAAATATTTATAATTTCCCTAATATGTAATAGGAAAATATGAATTTCCCTAATATATAATATGCAATAAATTAGGTTCAGAACATATAAAATATGGGGAAAATAAGAAGTAGATTTCTACTGGTTTGTTTGTCCCTGAGTGGTACAAATGGTTAAAAGGCTGGGCTGCTAACTGGAAGATTGGAAGCTGGAATCCACTCAGAGGCACCTCAGAGGAAAAACCTAGTAATCTACTTCCAAAAAATATCAGCCATTGAAAACCTTAAGTAGCACAGTTCTACTCTGACACGTGGAGTCTCCGTGAGTCAGAACTGACTCGGTGGCAACTGGTTATCGGCTTGTTTACGCAAATGACATTTCTTGCAAGTAACCCCAGACTGATATAGTTGCCTGGGTAGGCAGAATCCCGTGCAGCTGGAATGTGGAGGGAAGTGGTGGAAGAGGAATGTTTTCACCGTATATGAAAGTTTTTGTTTCTGTAATTCGGAAATATGTGAAAGTTATATTTATTTCAATATAAACATTAAAAAAACATGAAAGTCTTTTTTTCCTTGGACACAATATACCGTTCTCATAGAAGACAACAGCTGGATTTTCTTAGAAGACTATAGTTGATCACTTACCCTGCTGTTAACCCAGCCTCAAGCAGCTTGCCCCAGCCAGTTTTGCAACCTGTTCTGGGGTGGATTCTGCTTATACAATAGGGTTGGCAGCGGTGGGATTCGAACCCACGCCCCCGCAGAGACTGGAGCCTTAATCCAGCGCCTTAGACCGCTCGGCCACGCTACCGCTTATGGAGGAGCATTTCAAATCTTAATATTCGTAATGACACAAGAATGTTTTCTGGTATGTTTGAAATCTTAAGGTCTGTAAAGACACAAGAATGTTTTCCACCACGTTATTCTTTTCTCAGAACATTTCTACAAGGTAGTTGTCCAGAACATCAGTAAATAACAGTTGAAATTTATTGGGAACCTATTATGTGCCATGCACTGTCCTTACATACACTGTCATTCAGTCCTCTAACCTGCCTCAAAAGATAGATACTTTTACTATGATCTTCATTTTCCTGATGGAGAATTTGAGGCACAGAGATGATAAGCAACTTGCTGAATGTCACCCAGCGGTAAGTGATGTTTACAGCAGAGTGGAAAACTTCACCCTGTTGTATATTTATTTAACCAAGGGTAAAATTCTGAAATGATTTTGATCAGTGCTATTGTGACAAACCGCAACAGCAAATTTATGTATGACGTAGCATCAATTCCTTTTGGGGCACTGAGGTGTATAAAGCCAAACCAAACCCGGTGCTGTCGAGTGAATTCCAACTCAGCGGCTCTGTAGGACAGAGTAGAGCTTCTCCATAGGGTTTCCAAGGAGCGGCTGGTGGATTCCATCTGGAGATCTTTTGAGTTGCTGCCTGAGTTCTTATCCACTGCGTCGCCAGGGCTCAAAAAAAAAAAAAAAAAAAAAAATCCAGTACTCTCCCCGTCGGGGAATCGAACCCCGGTCTCCCGCGTGACAGGCGGGGATACTTACCACTATACTAACGAGGAGTGGGCTTACAGTACGAAAAAATCTAATTTTTCCAGAAAGTTCATTGAGACTTGAAATCTCTGGAATCGAGAGGTTTGCTAAAAGCGGCTTGTATAAGTGCCTTCTTAGCGCAGTAGGCAGCGCGTCAGTCTCATAATCTGAAGGTCCTGAGTTCGAGCCTCAGAGAGGGCATGAGGGTTTTTTTTTTTTTTTTTTGTCTCGTCTACGTAGATACACTCACTTGAAAAAGAAACGTGGTAGTAGAGAAAATTATTCCACTAATCAAATTTTTGAGAATGAAACACAGATTCCAGAAGTGACTCTCAGTCAGTCTCATGTAATGTGATTTTAAGTGGGGCTGTAGAATCTGTGATTTTAAACACTCTGCCAATGAATCCGTCAGGAACTTTATCAGTTTCCTTTGGTAGCAAGACAGTTTGTCAATACACTGACTACAGTACGACCTAATACTAAGCTCTGGATTAGTTGCCTGTTGCCACTGCAGCAGATGACCACAAAATTGATAGCTTTAAAAAACGCAAATTTATTATCTTCAGTTCTGGAAGTCAGAAGTCTGAAGTGAGTTCTATGGGACTAAACTCAAAATGTTGACAGAGTTGCATTTTTTCTGGAGACTCTGGTGCAGAATTCATTCCTTGCCTTTTCTAGCTTCTAGAGTCCACCCACGTCACTAAGGTCCATTCTACTTTGAGGAGGCAGGTTTTCCCCAGTCCTATTTTGAATGCCTTGCAACCTGAGGGGCTCATCTTCCGGCACTATATCCGACAATATTCCACTGGTATTCGTGAGGTTTTCACTGGCCAATTTTTTCAGAAATAGACTACCAGGTCATTCTTCCTAGTCTGTCTTAGTCTGGAAGCTCCGCTGAAACATGTCCACCAAGGATGATCCTGCTGGTATTTGAAATACCCGTGGCAAAGCCTCCAGTATGATAGCAACACGCAAGCCACCACAGTAGACAAACTGACAAACATACTCCTCAAATTAGAGTAGACCTTAACGATGTTGATGGAGTCAAGGTTTCAGGACCTTCATTTGCTGATGTGGCACTACTCAAAATGAGAAGAAACAGCTGCTGATATTCACTAATAACTGGAACAAGGAATATACGAATTATGAATCTGGGAAAACAGAAGTTTTCAAAAATGAAATGGAACCCATAAAGATCAATATTCTAGGCGGTAGTGAGCTGAAGTGGACTGGTATTGGCCATTTTGAATCAGACAATCATATTGCCTACTATGCTGGGAATGACTGCAGTCTGAAATTGATTTTAAAAAATGCAATGAGGATGCATTGATAATTACCGGTTGTTGGAATGCAAAAGTTGGAAACGAAGAAGAAGAATTAGTAGTTGGAAAATATGGCTTTGTTGAGAGAAACAACGCTGGAGATCACATGATAGAATTTTGCAAGAACAATGACTTATCCATTGCAAATACCTTTTTTTAAACAAAATAAACGGCAACTATACACTTGGTGAAAACTCTGGTGGCATAGTGGTTAAGAGCTACTGGCTGCTAACAAAAAGGTTGGCAGTTCGAATTCACCAGCTGCTCTTTGGAAACACTATGGGGCAGTTCTACACTGTTCTACATGGTCACTATGAGTCAGAATCGACTCCAGGGCAATGGGTTTGGTTTTGGTTTGGAAATATTGGACCTCACTGGATGGAAAACACAGGAATCGAATTGACTATATCTGTGGAAAGAAAGTGGAAAGAGACGATGGAAAAGCTCAACATCAGCCAGAACAAGGCCAGGGACCAGCTGTGGAAAAAGCCATCAATTGCTCACATGTGAGTTCAAGTTGAAGCTGAAGAAAATTAAAACAAGTCACCCAAGAAATCCACTGCCGTCGAGTCGATTCCAACTCAAAGCAACCCTATAGGGCATAGTAGAACTGCCCCATACGGTTTCCAACGAGAGCCTGGTGCATTTGAACTGCCAACTTTTTGGTTAGCAGCCTCAGCTCTTAGTCACCACGCCACTAGGATTTCTAAAACAAGTCCACAAGAGCCAAAATACTAGTACATCCCACCTGAATTTGGAGACATCTCAAAGGTAGATTTGACACATAAAACACTAATGACCAAAGATCAGACAAGTTGTGGGAAGACATCAAAGACATCATACACGAAGAAAGCAAAAGGTCATTAAAAAGACAAGAATGAAAGAAAAAACCAAATCGGATATTAGAAGAGACTCTGAAACTTGCTCTTGAAAGTGAGGTAGCTAGAGCGAATGGAAGAAATGATTAAGTAAAAGAGCTGAACAGAATATTTCAAAGGGCAACTCTAGAAGACAAAGCAAAATATTCAAGTGAAATGTGCAAATACCTGCAGTTAGAAAACCAAAAGGGAGAACACACCTGGCATTTCTCAAGCTCAAAGAACTGAAGAAAAAATTCAAGGCTCAAGTTGCAATATTGAAGGACTCTATGGTGAAAAAATTGAATGGTGCGGGAAGCATCAAAAGAAGATGGAAGGAATATACAGAGTCACTGTACCAAAAAGATCTGGTTGACTTTCAACCATTTTAGGAGGTAGCATATGATCAAGAACCGATGGTATTGAAGGAAGAAGTCCAAGCTGCACTGAAACCACGGGTGAAAAACAAGGCTCCAGGAAGTGACGAAATACCAGTTGAGATGTTCCGACAAATGGATGCAGTGCTGGAGGTGCTCACTCATCTATGCCAAGAAATTTGGAAGACAGCTACCTGGCCAACTGACTGGAAGAGATCCATATTTGTGCCTATTCAAAAGAAAGGTGATCCAACAGGATGTGGAAACTGTCAAACACTATCATTAATATTACATGCAAGTAAAATTTTGCTGAAGATCATTCGAAATCCGTTGCAGCAGTACATTGACAGGGAATTGCCAGAAATTCAGGCTGGATTCAGAAGAGGACGTGAAACCAGGGATATCATTGCTGATGTCAGATGGATCTTGGCTGAAAGCGGAAGATACCAGAAAGATGATCACCTGTGTTTTATTGACTATGCAAAGGCATTTGACTGTGTGGATTGTAACAAATGATGGGTAACATTGGTAAGAATGGGAATTCCAGAACACTTAATTGTGCTCATGTGGAATCTGTACATAGACAAAGAGGCAGTCGTTTGAACAGAACAAGGGGATACTGCATGGTTTAAAGTCAGGAAAGGTGTGTGTCAGGTTATATCTTTTCACTATACTTATTCAACTTGTATGCTGAGCAAATAATTAGAGAAGCTAGACTATATGAAGAAAAATGTGGCATCAGGTTTAGTGGAAGACTCATTAACATACTCAAATGACACAACCTCGCTGTCTGCTTTTGTAAAGATTACACCTAAGAAAATCCTACAGTGTAACGTATGAGGTCTCCATGACTTGGAATCAACTCCATGGCAACTAGCATCAACAATGATAAAACCAACAATGACAGCGAACTTTAATAATTGCTTATTTATGTGACAGATATCTTTCTAAAGTATCTTATGTATATTTACTCATCAAGTCCTCCCATCAGCTCTATCAGATAGGCTTATTACTATGTCCATTTTATATACGTGGAAATAGAGGCCAATTGGGTGAAAGTAATTTGCCAAGTTCCCTTAGGAGCAGCTGGGGGTTGAATACAGGCACTGTGATCTAGTTTAACAGGGTTCTACTCAAAATGAAGAGAGGTGATGTCTAGACATAGTTGGGGAAAATTTTTCTAATTATTTAATCTTGTTACTGATGATAATTAGGAAAATATAGTGGTCACATCTTGAATATTTCTCATTAAAATAATTTAAAACAATTGCCAGTAACTTTTTGCAAGAGACAGGACGTCCCTCTCTGGTTATCCTGCCCCCACCCTGTACACTTCCCATATTTCTTCCTTGCTTTATTTTTCTCCATAAACTTCATCAATATCTGATATGTTTACTTATTTTTTTACTTATTTTACACATCATTTTCTTTATTGTCTGTGTCACTGCCGCCAGAACATAAACTTCATGAGAGCAGTGATTTTCTGTTGGGTTTTTCCACATAGATACCTGGCACATAAAAGACCTGCAGTTAATATTTGTTGAGTTAATGGGTGAGTAAAGGGAGACACAAAGACGTAAATTTTCATGAATCTATAGGGCTGAAGCTAAGTTGCTGTAGATATTTGACAGGTTTCCCCAATCTAATCTTTTCCCTCAACAAATGTGTCCTAGCTCTGGATGTACGTGGGTCTAGGACATTTTATCTTCCAGACGATCATCATTCTTAAGGTTTTCTAGTTCTTTCTAAAGAGGATTACCATGGGAATATAATTGTTTTTTCTCATATCCTCTTCAAAATGGCAAGATGCCGCTACAAACATCCTACTTTTCTTTTGTAGCTAATAGTTTATTCATTGTTCATTAATTTATCTTAACTCTTATAAAATGGATTATAGAACTGGAGATGGTTGGACTTTAGAGAGACTGCATCTACTTATCTGGGTGCTTTTAACTGTTAACACATTTTAGGTGCAGAAAAATATTTTACCACAGTTTAATGGAAAATATGTATGAAGAGTGAACGAGGTAAGCTCACATGCATTATTCTTTGGCAGTGGTTTGCATTTAAATTGTCATTTCCCTAAGAATCTGCTTCTTTTGAACAGCAGGCTGCAGTCAAACAAATTCAAATCACCGGATCTGCAGGAAGACACTTGCCAGTTTAATAGATTTTCAGCAAGAGGTGACTTTCTAGGAAAACCTTAAGGCCCTACTGGGAGTCGAACCCAGGATCTCCTGTTTACGAGACAGGCGCTTTAACCAACTAAGCCATAGAGCCACACGAATAACAAGGTCTTGAACTGTGTCTATGTCATTTCACTTGGGCTGGGTGAAGAAATCCGTTGTTCTGTGCATAGTCAAAAACTCAAAAAAAAAAAAGTTGTGCATAGTAGCAGAGAACTTTTCACTCTGTTGTACATAGAGTCGCTCTGAGTCGGAACCGACTTGAGGGCATTTAACAACATTTGTTGTCTTTAGAAAATATGCCAGCTCCAAATAGGTGCTTCACTTGCTCAGGTGCACTTCAGTTGAAAGAATCCAAGAGGAAAAGTATCAGGAAGCTGGAGCTTCAGACAGAGGATTTCTGTATTATTCCAAGGAAAATCGTTGCAGAAATATGCCATATGTGGATAAGACCATTCCACACTATTAAAAAAAATTCTTTTGAACTTTTAAGTATTTGTATAAGGTAACTGGCCGTACAGACCAAAGTAAGTCACTGGCGGCACGTGGAACTGCCAGATGTGTTAAGAGGGGTACCCGCATCTCTTACGGGGAGTCCAGAAGACTGTGAAACAGGTGTCAGCAACCTGGTTTCTCTTCCAGTTCCGTTAGGTCATTTTCAAAAGCATGGTAATGAGCTATTTTAACAACCTTCCACGTGGAGCCTGGGGGGCTGAGGAGAGGGAGGCAAGTGCCCCTGCAGCTTTGTCCTCAAAGACTTTAGGGAAAACTTGAAAAAGCCGACCAAGAAAAGAAGCCATTAGTTTGTCCCAGTTTCGCCCCGCCCCGCCCTTTGCCCTCTTTTCTTCTCTCTGCCTTGGTTTCTTATTCATGCAGTTCTAAGAATCAGCTCCCGGAAGAGTTAACGCCTTCCTTTCCCGAATCTGGTCCTTGCACCCCGCGGTGTCCCTGCCCTGGCACCCAGACCCTTTTCCCTCGGTGACGCTCAAAGAGAGAGCACCGCCTGCGAACTGTAAACCCGACGGTGGCTTCGTGCCCCAAAGCCTCGCGGAGGGCGGGGAGAGGGCGTGGGAGTCAGGGTGAAGCTGTGAGTCCCGGGGTCCCGAGGACAGACTGGACTGAGACTTGTGATGGGACGAGCGGCGGTGGGGTCGGGCCAGGGGACCCAGGACCCAGCCCAGAAAGCTTTGGAGCGAGAGGGATGCGTACTTTTAGCGCCCGGGGAGGATGCGACCGTCCGCGTCAAAAGCAAACGGATCCCCGCTCTGAACTTCGTGAATTAAGATCATGAACACATTGGGTAAGTAGGAGGTCCGTCCGCACAGACATTTTCTCCCATGTCTTCCACAATAGGGACTTTACAAGAAAGCTGGAACTGGAGTTCGAGGTGTGTGAGGATGGGGATGGGTTGGGAGCCTCCTGGGTTTTCTGGTTGCTGACATTAAAAATAACTTTCCGGTGCTGATCCCTAAACACAGCCTGTAAAACTCAAGACTCTTCATCCCCCGGTCCTCACAGCCCTGGTGCCACGTAGACTGTGGTTACTGAATTTCCAGAATTGAATGGGGTCGCCCAGTGTCGGGATGACTCTATGGTAACGGGGTTTTTTTGTATTTTCTGGCTGCCTTCCCCTTTACACCCCGGTCTGTCAGTTTGTTCTACCGTGATGGCTTGAGTGTTGCTATTACGATGCTGGAAGTTACACCAACAGTCTTTCAAATACCAGCAGGGTCATTCATGATGGACAGATTTCAGTCGGGAGCTTCCAGACCGGGAAGAAAAGCCAGGCGATCTACTTCTGAAAATTAGCCAGTGAAAACCCTATGGATCACAACAGAATATTGTGTGTACAGTGCTGGAAGATGTGTCCCCTAGGTTGGAAGGTGCTCAAAATGCAGAGTGGCCACAATGGACTCAAGCATACCAACAACCAGGCAACGTTTCCTTCTCTTGTCCATGGGGTTGCCATGAGTCAGAGCACACCGCAGGGGAACTAACAAAAACAGCATCATGAAGAGACAGCACAGGAAGTGAAATTCAGGTCTCCTGAGTCCCTGTTGGAAGGACAGTGGGGTAACGACTAGAAACCAAATTCCATGTTTGGCAGGTCTTTGTAGCTGGGAGGGCTCATTACAGTGTAGTATATTGAGGGGAGGAGGGTGTAGAGCTTGGTTTCTACATAATTTTGCAAATTAGGAATATAGTTTAAAGCCAGGAAACGCCCCCTTGGAACATGATGACTGATTAAAATTTTAATGGCTTTAAACTATATTCCTAATTTGCAAAATTATGTAGAAACCAAGCTCTACACCCTCCTCCCCTCAATATACTACTAGCTTTTTATTAGACTTTTAAAATAGATTATTAGAAGTCATAAACAATTTATTTCCCTTTCATGTTGTGTTAAAAACAGCGTTAAGATTCAGTTTTCCCTAATAAGGGAATAGAAAAATTGCCGTGATGATTGTCATTTAGGTTTGATTGCCATGCACCTTTCCACTCCACTTCTAAGTAACGCTTACTTGTTTCATCATATGGTCCATTTATTCTATGTATCTTTAACATATCCTGCAGATACTAATGTACTTACTATCTATATTTAACACAACTTATAAATTCTTCACCTGTCTCATAAGTGACTTGATTATTCATTTTTCTACTTAACAATCCTGTTAGTTTTGCCTGTATCTCATAATCTTACTTACTATGTAATAGTCTTAGTTATCTAGGCCTGCTGTAACAGAAATACCACAAGTGGTATCTTAACAAAGAGAAGTTTATTTTCTCACAGCCTACTTGGCTAGAAGCCTGAATTCAGGGTGCCATCTCCGGGGGAAGGCTTTCTCTCTCTGTTGGCTCTGGGAAAAGATACTTGTCATCAGTCTTCTCAGGCTGAGGAGCTTCTCAGTGCAGGTCCAAAGGACTCACTATTCTCCGGGCTCTTATTTCTTGGTGGTATGAAGTCCCCCATCTCTCTGCTCACCTCTCTCTTGTATAGCTCAAAAGAGATTGGTTTAAAACACAACCTCGTCTTGTAGAGGAAACCCTGGTGACATAGTGGTTAAATGCTAGTCTGCTAACCAAAAAGTTGCAGTTCGAATCCGTCAGGTGCTCTTTGGAAGCTCTATGGTGCAGTTCTACTCCGTCCTATAGGGCTGCTATGAGTTGGAATAAACTCAACAGCAGTGGCTTTTTGGTTTTGATTTTTGGAATCTCATAGATTGAATCCTGCCTCATCAACATAACTGCCTCTAATCCTGCCTCATTAACATCATAGACCTAAGATTTACAACACATAGGAAGATCACATCAGATGACAAAACGGTGAACAGTCACACAATACTGGAAAGCATGGCCTAGCCAAGTTGACACATATTTTTGGATGACATAATTCAATCCATGACATTCACCCAATTTTTTTTTTAATGCTTTCTATATGAGGATATTATCAAATAATACAGCAAACATACTTAATGAGGTCATCCAGCCGAGCATTCTTTCTTCTCGGAACTGAAGTCTAAGATGTTACGGTCCTGAATCAGAATGAGTCTGAGCCCGGTCGTCAGGCTCAGAGGGCCAGAGGGTCTTCAAAAATTCAAAAGTGTATGAATTGTTGTTTGAAATGTAAGTTGGTAGGGCCAGTTTGGAAAACAGTTTGACGATTCCTCAAAAAGTTGAACATAGAAGTGCATTAAAAAAAAAAAAAAACCTTTGGCTACTTGTGGATTCTGACTTAAAGCGACCCTGTATGGCGCAGTAGTTAAGAGCTATCTGTGGCTGCTAACCCAGAGGTCAGCAGTTCCAATCCACCAGCCACTCCTTGGAAACCCTGTGGGGCATTTTTACTCTGTCCTATAGGGTCAGTATGAGTCGGAATTGACTCGACGGCAACGCATCTGGTTTTTGAGTATGAGTCAATACGGATGACAAAGGGTTTGTTTGTTTTTTGACTACATGCTAAAAGGTAAACAACACTGTCATAAACTGTAGGTGGCACTCTGAGGTTATGAAATAGTTTGTGTAGTGCACTGAGGCCCCTGTATTCTAGAGGCCAAAGCCAAAAAAAAAAAAAAAAGCCAAACCCGTGGCTGTCCAGTGGGTAGAACTGTCCCATACAGTTTCCAAGGAGCAGCTGGTGAACTGGAACTGTCAACCTTTGGTTAGCAGTCAAGCTCTTAACCACCACACTACCAGGGCTCCCTTGAGGCCAAAGGGTGCCCAGAAGACACTATTATGCCCTTCCTTGCATTTTGCAAGTAAACAAGAAAAGGTAGCCTGTATGGATTCATTAGGAAAACTTTTGGGGGGAGTAAAATCTCTATCCAAGAACTTCCCAGAGAGTCAAATAATATTTCTGATTTAAAACTTGAAAGAGCAAGAGAAAGCTTGTAGTCAATACAAAGGCTGGTGGGGGGAGGAGGGTGATGAAAGAGAGAAGAGAAAGTGAATTTTTTTTTTTTAACTTCAATTCACAATGTACATCTAAGTCTTTGGGAAGATAACACACCTTGAATTGGGACTCACTCACATGGCGACCACAAGGATCAAAGACTGAAGAAACTGAAAAACCAAAAGGAAGGCTGGACTGTCGATGTCAACCTTCAGGTCTCAGGAACACTGTAAAGACTGAGTGGGGGTGGCAGTGTGGCTGTGGCTGTGGATGTGGCTGTGCAGAGGAGTCTGTAGCTACATGAAGTACAGGAGAAAATATCTTCTTTCATCCGGTGTCAAAATGACAATGTTTCCTGCAAATCCTCCATTCCCAGAGCAGTGGAGTTCGAACTTTAGCTTTTATGAGAATTGCCTGGAAAGCTTGCTGTTATGGATTGAATTGTGTCTCCCAAAATATATATTGTAAATCCTAACTTCTATGTCTGTGGTTATAATCCCATTTGGGAATGGGTTGTCTTTGTTATGCGAATGAGGCAGGATTAGTACAGAATGTGTCTTGAGTCAATCTCTTCTGAGATATAAAAGAGACTAAAACAAGCAACAAGAGAAGCAGAGCTGGGGGAAGACATGCCAAGCCACATGAAGATTGACCAGGAGTAGAAGCTCAGAAGAGACGAGGACCTTCCTCCAGAGCTGACACAGAGAGAAAGCCTTCCCCTAGAGCTGGCACCCTGAATCTAGACTACTAGCCTCTTAAACTGAGAGAAAATAAATTTCTGTTTGTTAAAGCCACCCACTTGTGGTATTTCTGTTATAGCAGCATAGATAACTAAGACACTTGCTAAAATATAGTTGGATGGACCCTATCCCTAGAGTTTCTAATTCGGTAGGTCTGGGATGAGGTCTGAAGATTGCTTTTCAAATAAGTTCCCAAATGCTGCTGCTGCTGGTGGTCAGGGGACCACACTTTGAGAACCAATGCCCTAGAGATAGATCAAGAAAGAGAAAATGGTGGGTGAGTAAGGGAATGAAAGTTTGTCAATCTCCTTCTCTTGGGGCCTCTAGTGGGAGTTTCTCTAAACAGTGAGTCGTTTGTGGAGGGTTGCTGTGCTATGGATTGCTTTCGTGTGGCCTTTCTTACCATGGTCTTGTAACTCCCACCCAAGCGATTGGGTGGGACTGAGTAATAGGGTAATTGTGGCCCACCAAAGGGATTAGTCAGTTTTGCCATCCTGCTGGGCTTGAAATGAGCCACCCCACAGGTGGGAAAGAGAGAATCCAACCACCACCAAGAAAGAACAGCCAGGAGCAAAGAGCATGTACTTTGGGCCCAGGATCCCTGTGCTGAGAAGCTCCTAGAACCAGGAGACAGAGAGAAAGCTGTAACACTGAAGGCAGTGAGACCTGGCAGCAGAGACCCAGTGGCAGAGACCTGGCAGCAGAGACTCAGCAGCAGGAGACAGTGATAGAAAGCTAAGTGCCTCTGGGCAGAGTCTAGGGCCAGGGAGGGACATGCCTGTGAGCATGGCTGGGATAAGTCTGTCCTGATAGAACTGTATCCTTAGTGTTCCTGAGCCTGAATTATAACTGTTACTTCCCTAATAAACCCCATAATCGTGAGTATTGTCTGCGAGTTCTGCGTGGCCCTTGCAATGAATTATCGAACCTGGCAGAGACATAGAGACTGACATAGGAGGGATGGTTGATGTCAGAATTGATAAAGATGGTGGAGAGGGGAGGCATGTCTGTCCTCCACCTCATAGGAATCAGCCTTGGACTGTTGATCTTGATTCTCCTTCCCCCTTCTGAAGTTAGAGGAGGTCAAACACCGCTCCCGTGTCATTTTTATAAGGGTAATAGGTGGCTTCATGGTCCTATCCAGATCCCCTTTACTGGACCAGTGTACCCACCCCACCTGCTCTGCGTGTTGGCTGCAAATGGCTCACAGACACCTCTTCTTCAGAGTATTGCCCTCAGACTTCTCCAGAGATTTTCCTATAGACAAAATCAGTCACCTCACCTGGGAGTTATGCCTCTGAGGGGCAGGGGTTAGCCCATAGCTAACGACTGACTGGCATGGGTTACAAAAGACCAGCCCTCTTGCTTCAAGGTGGGACTGACTATAGTGCCATTTATACTGAAGCTAAAATCCAGGAGAAATCTTGTCTATACTTCTCTCCTTTCCCCTGCCCTGCCCTGCTTCAATGGTTTGTTTTCTCCTGAGACTACTCTCAATAAGTGGTGTGTGCCTGAATCATTTTTCAGGTTCTGTTTACAGCGATTGGAGCACAAGTCAAGGAGTGTTCATGAGACCACAGGATCAAGACTTTGATGTATTCTGGGATGGCTACACTTTCCTAGAAATTTTGGAACTCCAACTCCAGAACTAACATGAGCATCCTTAAAGGTCAATAACCACCAATGTCCATACAGCCCACAGGGAAGGGAAAGACTGTATTGGAGTCTTACCTTCAGGACTGGGCTGCTCAGCAAATCTGGGAGTGGATGATTAGAAAGGATCTGAGTCCTGGTTATCTGGGACTTAAAACTTCCACACCCTGCTGGAGACTCTCCCCAAAAGCTTTGCAATCAGTGGAGACCTAGTGATTCTAGATGCCTTTTAGGTGGTTTACATGGCAATGAGTTTATGTGGGAGCCTTGCTGGTATACTGGCTAAGATCTATGGTTGCTAACCAATAGGTCAGTAGTTCAAATCCACTAGCTGCTCCTTGGAGACCCTCTGGGGCAGTTCTACTCTGTCCTATTGACTTCATGGCAACAGGTTTGTTTTTTTATGGTTTAGGTTTATGTGAAGATGCCTGGGCTTGGGACAGATAAGTTCCAGTTTATCTGATTTGCATGAAAAGGTCTGGGAACTACTGGTTCAAAGAAAAAAAATTGCAGTGAAAAATGGTACCAATAAAGATAATGGTGATAATTGCCGTGATAGTAATAGTAGTAAAGTTTAACTACTATAATGGACCTGGAGTCCTGAGACAACTCTGGCAGTTCACCCCCTCCCAGGAGGTTTCATGTATGACTTTCCTTGGGGACTAAGATCTGTTATAGGAATTGAGGTGGGGAGTGCAGAGTGAGAGAATGAACAAGCTTATCTCTTGATCCTCTCTTTGTAAAGAGTTTATCATTAGTATTGTTATTAGTTACCTTCTGATCAGGACCGTTGACCCCATAGCTACCCCTCACGTACTCTCACTTCCAACTGCAAGGTAATTTTGGTTTCTGGGATAGGAAGATCTATTCATTTCCCTGGTCTTGGCTGTCCCCAGGACAATAATGTCTGTTTTCTGTTCAGGGACAGCCACTGGAGGGCACCAGGAATATATAGAGCCTGGATTTCTCAGCACAGATGTGGATTGAGACCTCTCCCTAATCTTCAAGTGTAATATGCTCAAACCGAAGGTTGAAATTCCCCTCTTTCATTAGTGGGAAATGTTGTTTTCCTGGAGTGTTCAGCTCTGTACATGAACTTGAGATTACTGGTTTAGGCTTGATTGTCCTGATATGAGAATAGTAAGGGATCCAAAACTCTTTTGGAAACTATTAAGGTCTCTGGAGGTTATCAAGACCCTCAGAGATTTAGAAGAAACTCAAAAAATGAGACATGCATTTTTCAACACCACTGGTAACTGGTTCTTTTGCTATAAGGGCAAGACCTGAGTGTTTGTGGGAGAAAGGGATGAGTTCACATTGAGGTCTGAGACTGGGCGTAATAGAGAATGTCTGAGAAGAGATGGACCAGAGACCCAGTAGAGTCAACTTCTAAAGGACCAGAGGCATCCTAGATGTTAAGAAAATTGGAGGTCCAATGGACAGGTACTGATAATCTTGCTCATTATGTATTTACTAGTGTTGCTTGTGGCTGTACAAACAGTTACATCTAGTGGTTTTCTTCTCATTCAGTTCCCATTTTTTGTCAGTGGCAGTTCTCATCATTCCTTTCTCCTTTCCTTTTAGGATTTGAATTCCAAGTTGGAGTAGTTTGGAACAGAGGTTATTGGTTCCACATCAACCTTATCAAAAATTTGGAACCTAAATTCAGAGCATGATATCCATGTACCTCGAATATACCAAAATGTAGACATAGCACTGAGAAGATAGAGCTAGAAATCTAAGAGTCGCTGGGTGAGCCAATTGCTCTGTGCCTGACCCTTCTGTAATCCCCTCACTGCCTTCACAACTGCCATTAAAAAAACCCAAAAAAACCAAACCCATTGCCGTTGAGTCAATTATGACTTATAGCAAACTAATAGGACGGAGTAGAACTGCCCCATATAGTTTCCAAGGAGCACCTGATGGATTTGAACTGCCTGCCGTTTGGTTAGCAGCTGTAGCTCTTAACCACTATGACACCAGGGTTTTAATAGTGCCTAGTAAGAGATTCATGGAAGAACCAAATCCAATGGGCTATGGCCAATCAAACCAAACCAAACCCAGTGCCATCGAGTCGATTCCGACTCATAGAGACCCTATAGGCCAAAGTAGAACTGCCCCATAGAGTTTCCAAGGAGTGCCTGGCGGATTCGAACTGCCGACCCTTTGGTTAGCAGCCGTAGCACTTAACCACTAGGCCACCAGGATTTCCAGCCTAAATGGTAAAATTAAAAGAAAAAAAAAAATCCGTTTTCTGTCCTAGGTTTTAAGTTCAAGAAGACAAAATATCAAATTATTTTCAGTTTCTCATGTGTGTTTACTGCCTATGAATTTTAGGATCTTTATAATCACTGCTGGCTCTGCTGTGTCTGACTTAGTTTAGCAATATTCATGATGCTATAAAAAGATCAAGTAGGGGATTGCATTTTTATTTAGGTGCACAGCAGGATTATAACCCCCTGTATTGTTTGATATTTTACCCTGGTATTTAAATTTTCTGCACTTCATAAGTGCAAAATATATTTTAAAGTATAAGTACCTGTGTTCGAAACAATTTGTGAAAAAAAGAAACAGCTATTTTATTTCCCTTCCCTTACCTAATCTTCTCTTTCCTTAGTTTCTACCAATGATTTTTTAAAATACACGTCCATATAAACAAGTTCCATTTTAATTATAAAACTGTATGGGGCAGACAGTCATTCCTAGCTGACTCTTTGATCATCTGATAAGGAGTGGTTTTTTTGGTGTGCTTTTCTTCTGGTTTTATGTGTTTTTAGATTTTAACAGTGTGAATTAATTAATTAATTAATTAGGGGTCCCTCAGGAGACCTGACTGGGAGTGTACAGAGGGGCCCTGATTCCAAGAGGTCTGTGCTCACTGTCACAGCATCACTGTGAACATCCAGGCCCAGCCATTGATGCTGCCTACTGCTTTTGAACGGGCCAAGGAGGGATCTAGAGAGCTTTTGAAAAAGCAAAATACTGAAGAACTAAGCTAAGTGGTCAAGGGATCAGGGACAAAGTGAGAGAGGAAGAAGGAGTATGACTCTAGGCATAATATGAGATTAGAGAAACACCACAATGAGCCCATCTGCTGCATAAATTTTTTTTTATTTTTTATTTGAGACAATGATGACTCCAAAGTTGGAGAGACCCAGGGTGAGAGGAGACAGCCCATCGTCCAGAGTGAAGGGACATCCCTGCCCACGTGCCATGACCTGAATGCACTAAGGGACAGGCACCAGGGAAGGTTCTGGTAGGGTCTGACCTAGAAGGGCTTTAGGACCCACCATCATGGATATGTCCCTCCCTTCATGTAAGGTGAGGTTCCTGCTTTCACCCTGCCTTCAGAGGTCCTACAGGACAACTACAGGATGTCAGGGCAATGAAGGAGGACTGCATAGGGAGAGAAAGAGTGTCACAATGCATACCTAATTTCTAGGAGACAAGAGGCTATGAAGGGGACCCAGACAATCTTGTTGCCAGTTCCTGCTTTCTTTAAAACGTCAGCATGGGAAAAGGGTAGGTGTCAGAGCTTCTGGGTATTGCTTTTTGAGGATCATGGGGTAATCTGAACCATCTACCTTGATTTCATTTGGAATGGATTGGAAGAAAAATTGATACTTTGGGAAGAGAAAATTGGGGAGATAGGTTTCCCATTTCTAATTGTTCAAACACACACATATGCAGGTGCTTTGGTAGTACAGGATGGTTTGGTCATATGTAGGCTGGGCTGGAAGCAGTGCAGAGCGAAGATGGATTCTTAGTTACGTAGGTCCTTCAGGTGGGAGGAAGGGTTGCTACTTTTGCCACTCTCTGGCCCTTTCTACTGGGTTTCAAACTGCTTCAGGTACTCGAGGATGTCTGAATTGACTGTGCTGACTGAAGCCTTATGGTACCAGCGCATGACAGGGACTCCATCAGGTCCCACCAGGAATTTCTCAAAGTTCCAGCGGATGTCATGGACCTTCATAGGCTCCCAAAAGAGTTGGCTTGATGAGCCCAAAATCTCAGAGGGGGGAGGGCAGGAGTTCTGCAGCAGAGATATGAAAAATAAAAAGATGTTTATTTCTGCTTCTGTCTGGTCCCCACCCCTATATAGTCTACTCACCATAATATGTATCAATTATTAACTACCTGACATCCTCCCAATCAACCACAGACATATCAATGAATCATCGACAATACAACTACTACTATTCAAGCAACCAAGAGTTAGACAGCATGTTGCTAAACAGAACACATTCCTCCTTTCCCTGCTTCCCCCCCATTTTCATGATTATACCATAGTGCTTCAGAAAAAGAATATATAATTTGTCTAGCTTTAGTTTCCTTAGCTGAAAAATAATGGCTTGGATTAGTGTAGTTGTTCCCAGAGTTTGGGACTCCATAGGCCAGTAAAAGTTCAATGAGTATTTTTTTTAGAGAGTAAAGGAAAATTACCAGCATTCATCATGACAATAAAAAATTTTAAAGAAAATTAAAATTTAAAAATGAAAGGATTTTTAAATATTGGGTTGAACCATATAAAATTTCCCCTATCATCATTTTGAACAATGAAACTGGCAATTTCATATGTTTTAACTTAATATCAGAATAAAGGATGGTCTTTTACATTCAACTAAGTTTTACAGAAAAACTCCCAATGTTGTCCTTTTTTTTTCTCATTTTGGTATGAATGAGTGAAAATTTCAACAAGATCCAGCCTTATTCCATAGGCCAGCATTCGGAAATCAGTGGACTAAGAGATCCTCAGGGGCCCTTTCATGCTGGTCTTCTGCAGCTCTAACATTCTGTGACTCTAAAAACACTTACCACATGGCAGCTTACATAGGCATTTCTATGTTTGTCTCCCAACTAGATATGAGCTCCTATTAATATTTGTTAACTCATTGCATAGCCTAGTAGGGATTCAATAAACAATTGTTGAATAAATAAATCATTACTATTCAGTAGGGGAGGTTAGCCCACGTAAGAGTGGACATACATACTCTTGTCAAAAAAGAGCTTATCAATTTTGTTGATTTGATAAACTCTTTTTTGACAAGAGTATGTATGTCCACTCTTACATGGGCTAACCTCCCCTACTGAATATGGATTGGACTGAACAATGGATTGGAGAGGGATGCTGGTGAGGAGTGAGCTTCTTGGATCAGGTGGACACTTGAGACTGTGTTGGCATCTCTTGCCTGGAGGGGAGATGAGAGGGTGGAGGGGGTTAGAAGCTAGCAAAATGGACACGAAAGGAGAGAACGGGGGGAGAGGGCGGGCTGTCTCATTAGGGGGAGAGTAATTGGGAGTGTGTAGCAAGGCGTATATGGGTTTTTGTGTGAGAGACGGACTTGATTTGTAAACTTTCACTTAAAGCACAATAAAAGTTATAAAAAAAAAAAGTTTATCATACAAACATTATGTGTTTCCTCTGCTTGAACTCAGAGCCCCACAATAGTTGTTGCCATGATCTCTGAACTTATTTGAGCATCTCCTTCCAAGGAGTCCACCCCCAATCCCAGACATGAGCCCCACTGCTTTCAGTGCATCCCTGCCTGAACAATCTATACCAAAATTATGTTCACTCACCTTCAGGAAAGTAAATATCTTCTGTTCTTTTTCTCCATTCACATCCCCTTTCTCAAAGAGCTGGAAATTGGGGACAAAGCCACCACCTGGACGCACGTACCTGCAACGAACCCGAGTGTTCCCAGGAGGGTTCAAATTAAGACAACGGTGTATAGTAATGGCTACCACAATTTTGCCAAAAAAAAAAAAAAAGGAAATGAGACATAAAGGGAGAGAGGTTGTAGATAGGGAAGGTGAAGAAAGAGAGGTATCTGGGTATCAGGACTTCATGCAATAGGCTTTATAGAGCCAATGGAGAATTCCAAGAATATTGGAAGGCCTTAGTTGAGCTTGATTACAGGAAATGGAAATGAACCCCTTCTCTTTCCCCTCAGTCTCCTCATGATTTGTTTCCATTTCATTCTCTTCTTTCTCCTAACCTTCCAACTCCGGAACCAGCATCTCTGTGCTGCTTTTCCACTATATGTTTCCCTGGTCTCACCATCAAAGAACTCAAAGTTAGTGAGACTACTTCAGCATTGCCACAAGGGCCAGAAAGAATTCAAAGCATCATGGTGATGTTCTTGAACCTATTAATCTACCATCCATACCAGAAGTTTCCAGAATGGAGGGCCTCTAGGCAGAGAGGGGAGGGAAAGTCCTGGCAAGACCTCTGCAGGCACTCACTTGAGTCCAGAAAGGATCTCTGAGTTCTTTCCTGGTTCTTGTTTTCCAAATTGGTTGCAAGGAAAGCCCAATACAACTAGACCAAAAGGCTTCAGCTCCTCTTGTAGTGCATTCAATTCTGTAGGTAGAGAACAGAAAGCATAGGTAGCTTGACCAGCATCCCTGCTTTGATCAGAGAAACATCATTGGGTTTTTCCATTTAACACCTAAAGAAATTGAATACTATAAAAAGAAAGGTTCAAGGTTATAGAGATTGACAGGTTTCCAGAATTCTTTGGCTGTTTTTTTTCTCACACAGTATTTTTCACAACTGGCTATACTTCAAAATTCAATGGGAACAATTTTTAGAAAACACAGGTTGGTTGGTCCTATATGGGGGTCCTATTTGATTCAGAAGAGAAGCCATATTTGAAAGCCACTTCCTTCCTTAGTTGGTGGACTGAGCAAAAATTTTTTTAAGGAAAAGGCAAATCTTTTCCTCCCCCACCCCAGTCTGCTCCATAATGACACAACTTGAGGATTATGGGGGCACTACAGTCACATTCCCAGGAGCACACTCTGGTGCTCTAACCTGGGAGTGGCAGAGGGAATCAGAGAAATTTGAAGCCTAGCTCCATAGTATTCTCTGCTCTCTTATCAATTCTAGTGACCTAACTAATGCCTTTTCCCCTGGAATCCTCACTGGCACTCCAGGGCACAAACTCTAACTTGCTCCTTACCACTACCAGGAAGTTGTCCAACTTGTCTGCCTAGGCTTGGAGCATTATTTCCATCTTAGTCATTTTCAGGTCAAATTTATTAGTCCCTTTGAGGAGCACCAAACAGTACCATTCAGACTCAGCTCTACCTGCTGGCATCTCCCCTAAGAACCTGCTCTTATACAGAGAGTGGCTCTCTATTTTTATGTATTTCCTCAGTTATTGTCCACACATATCTCCCTCTTATCTTTAGCAATCAAGAATATTTCCTTCCCATCAATGACTGCCCTGACAGGGAACACAAAAGAGAGTCCCTGATGGAGCGGGAGAAAAGTGTGGAGCAGAACTCAAATTCACGTAAAAAGACCAGACTTCGTGGTCTGACTGAGACTGGAGGAATCCCCAAAGCCATGGCCCCCAGACACTCTGTTAGCCCAGAACTAAAACCATTCCGAAGCCTACTCTTCAGATAAAGATTAGACTGCACTATAAAACATAAAATAACACTCATAGGGAGTATGCTTCTTAGTTCGATCAGATACATGAGACCAAATGGGCGGCTCCTGTCTGGAGGCAGGATGAGAGGGCAGGAAGGGACAGGAGTTGGTTGAATGGACACAGGAAACCCAGGGTGGAAAGGGAGAGTGTGCTGCCACATTACAGAAATTGCAACTAGTGTCATAACAATATGTGTATAAATTTTTGCATGAGAAATTAACTTCAACTGTAAACTTTCATCTAAAGCACAATTTAAAAAAGGGGAAATACATAAATATAAAGAATGTTTCCTTCTTAAAGCAGAAATAGAGTACTTGAGTGGAGCAGACAGTTAACATGCTTGGCTGCTAACCAAAAAGTTGGAAGTTTGAGTCTACCCAGAGGCACTTCAGAAGAAAGGCCTGGTGATCTACTTCTGAAAAATCAACCATTGAAAACCCTACGAAACATGGTTCTGCTCTCACACATATGGGGCCACCGGAAGTCAGAATGAACTTGACGGCAGCTGGTTGGTCGGTTGGAATAGTAGAAATACTTCACAGACCTTGATTCTGGTCCTTTGGCAAGTTTCCTCTTATTTTCCTCATCTGGAGTGTAATTTGAATGAGATACACTTTTAAATCCTCACTAACTATGTAATTCAATAAATTATATCGCGGCAAAGTAATGGAAAATTATATACCTTAGAAGTGAATGAGGAAACTCATTACGTGTTGTTATAGAATAATCTCCAAGATATTTTACCATGTGAAAAAGCAAGGTGCAAATGGTTACCTAAAGGGAAGGGAACATAAAAGGTTTCATTGTAAAACCTTTTGTATCTTTTGAATTTTGTAAATGTATCGCCTATTCAACATATAACATGTTTAAATTAAACCTAAAGCAGAAAATAAAGTCCTTGTCATGTCAAGAACAGCATCTGTCTCTAGTATAATCCGTATAGAACTTTAAATCACCTTTTCTGGATAACCAGGAAACTCAAACTCTTCTTGATGAGCGCACAAAGAAAGAAAAATCTACCTCAGCCACTATAGAAAGTTGGGCCAAGTGTGGAGAGATGGAGCATTCTCCCATATTACCAGTCACCTCGCCAGCCTTCACACTACCCCAAAGGCATTCAGATAGAAAACCACATTCCCTTCTTCTCTGTCATTTTGAGATGCCCATTGATCTCAAAATCTTTTCCCAAAGATCAATCCTATCTCCTGTTGTTACCAGGAGTCACCAATAAGAAATATAAAAGCAACCCCTCACAGGCAAGATCTAGTCTGGAAATCATAGCTAGGCCTTGGTATTCTCCTGTCGAACACAAACAATTTCACAAAACATCAATAACATATAACTTGTGACCATAAATGATCAGGGCAAAAATAAGACCACTCTGTAATCATGTCCGAACACAGGCAAAACAAGAACATTTTCCAAGCCAAAAAAGGGACCAAACATCCCTCATTCTTGCCAATATGAGTGACTGACACTTCTTTACTATTACAGCTTTGTTTTTGTTGTCGAGTTGGCCTCTGACTCACAGCTATCGCACAGCAACCCCATATAAGAGTAGAACTGCCCCATAGGGTTTTCTTGGCTGTAATTCTTATGAAAGCAGATTGCCAGGTCTTCATCTCATGTGGCCACTGAGTGGGTTCAAACTGTCAGTGTTTAACAATTGCACCACCAGGGCTTCTTGAGGTGCATTAGTCTTGCTTTATTCCTCCCTAAGTGTAGATATGATTTACTAAGATATCCAATCACAGAATTGCCCCCATTTCCTGACAGCATCCAATCCAGAGCAAAACTTCAGTTCCTTGAATCCTTCCCCAAATCACCTAACACAAGGCCGGACACTATAATAAGTTCTTTCTAATGCCTTACTAAGAAGCCCTATAATTCCCTACAGTGTATGTTCTCCCAGGTAGCACTGAGCAACAAACTCAACTTGTTCAACTATAGGTGTGTTTCTGGTGGTCTTTGGTTCAATCTTAGTTCTCAAGTGTAGAGAGAATTCTTCTGGTAGTCTAAGGAGCAGAGCAGTGGTAGGACATAGGGGAATGGAATCATATCTCTCCTCTGCCACCAAAAGAATACACTAGCAAAAATTTCTGTAATTAGAATATGTAAATAGAATATGGCCATCTGGTAAAGCTAGTTCCAAAAGAGTTGAAACATGAGTTCTCACCAGGATACTGAGCTGTTAAGCCTCAATAGGTGGCCACATTGACGAAGAGGACATGCTTGCCCACATACTGCTTGAACTGGATATATTCCTCGCCGTTGAGAGTGAGGGCTCCATACTCATAGATGTTGCCTGTCACCCCTTTGTAGCAATCCGTCTGAAATGTAATAAAAAATAATCATAAAGATGCAATAGTAAAATAAACAATTCCCAAATACCTGTAAACTTTTTCAAAATACTCAAAGACCTTTCATGCAATAAGTTGAAACTCTGAGAACTGAAGAGACTTTTCAAGTAATATTTATAATCGGGTTCACACCACTACTAGAATTTATGTCTTCTGACTTTTTTTCTTCTTCTTTCTTTGTGGAGGAACAAGCTTCATAATGCTCTTCCCATTTCTGGAAAATTAATACATCTCACCTCTGTTCTGGCAATGCACCCTCCCCTACATCCTTACTCCCACCTCCAGTCATCCATCCCTTCTCAAATATTCTTAATAGACTTTTGCAGAGTTTATCATAATAGAAATAAGTTCTACATTAATTTCTCATTTATGTGTTCTTATCTTGTAATTTCCTTCCCAAAGCCAGGCCCAAAACATGACCCTTCTCTTGATCCCCTTGAAGAATCTTTTCAAAGTTTGCCTATGGGGTGCTCACTGTTACCAATCCCCCTCTTCTTATCCTTATATTGTGGAGAAACAATTTAGACTGCTCAGGAATGGGGGATTATAAATTATAAAGCCTAGGGAGGAAACTTCCTATCAACAGGCATACCAAGGCTAAAAGGCAGACTGAGCCTGGAACCAAAGACCAAGCTCTTGTTATAAGAGGGGTTGGATTTAAACTAGACAGACTTCCTGGAGATGTGGAGGAAAGTCTTAGAGTTTTAAAGTAATATAATTTGGGGTATATGGGATCTTAGTTCACCAAGGTCTGCCCCACGCAGTGAAGGAATACCCATAGGTGAGCTTCTATGGTGAGAGTGGGGCAAGAAGATTTATCATCTACTAAGTCTGTAAATACTGACACCAGGACACCAGGCAATAGCTGTTCTTTCACTATTCTTGGCGAGAAGGAGGTTCCCTCTAGGGCAAGCCCCTTTCCTAAGTGTCCATACATTCATTCACACCTGCGCACACACAGAAGTCCATATATTTGGGAGCATCACCCTAAGGAACTCCCTGTGAAGGGGTTGCCATCTATGTGCCTGCATTCTCCTTGCCTTCATGCCAACATTGCTCTGTGCTAAACGATTTCTAGCATTTGCCCTTCTTGTTACTGCAGTAGAAAGCTACATGGAAATCACTCTGTAAGCTGGAATGCAGGGTCCCAGGAAAATTGTAGACTTAAAGTCTCCAATCCTTCCTTTCCAGCTCACCCATATTCTTTGATTCTGCTTCAATTTGTTTAGGTCTGTCTGAAGAGGTCAGGATACCCGAAAACATAAGCTTTTCATAAGAAAATTTTCTACATCCAGAACTCACACCTACTCAGGAAGCAGTGACTGATACAGACCTGGAAATTCACTTTGGAGATTGCTTTTTTATTTCAGAGAGGGGGAGTAATCTTACTGCAGGTACCAGCTGTTGATTTTACATGCATCATCTTAGTCTTCACATGAACTCAATAACAGAGCTAATTCAAGTGTTGTCTGAGGACTAACCTTGGGAGCAATGTTAGAGATGCAAATGCCTGGGCCCTACCTCAGAGCTACAGGATCAGAAGCTATGGGGTTAGAGCCTAGAGATCTGTTCTACAACAAGCTCTTTACATGATTCATAGGCAAGCTAAACTCTGAGATGCCCTGCATTACCAGATGGGCATTGTTCTTCATCTTTTATAGATGGGAGGAAGAAACCAATACAAGATATGTGACAGGTCTAAGGCCACAGCGAGGCTCAAGTTTTTGAATGAATTTGTGTGGTTTTAAAGTTAGCACTTGTTGCCTCAAATCATCTACTTCAGCCTCAACTCCTAACCCCACCTCATAAACCCCTAGACATATACACACACCTTTTACCAGGGCAACTGAGATCCAGTATAGGGGCTTTCTGATGGGTGTCAGGCAATTTGGGGCAGAACTAAGACCTAAGAGCACATTCTCTTCCTCAGATCGCAGCCTTGTCTCCACCTCACCACAACCATCTCCTCTATGATTACAACTGGCTGACAGCCATCATAGCCTTATATACTTTATTGTTCCCTGAAAAAAAAAGCTTTTCTTTCTCTGACCCTGGAACCCCTCTGAGCACATTCCCGTACCAGCTTCTTTTCTCCCTCTTCCTGCTTTCTGCCCGAGCAGCCTCTCCTAGAGATCAGGTCTAGCTTCTTCTCAATCCCTTTGCCTTTCAAGACCCGCCCCATTTCCCGGGAACCAGAAGGCTGCTCCTTAGATAAGTTTGAGACAAGTCTGGAGATTGGCTCTGGCCTATCAAGCGGCCCCCAGAAATAAACAGGAAGGAGAATGTACGCTTTGTCCACGGTCTACGCGTGTCTCGATGAACCCCAAGCACAGAGGAGAAGAAGGTCCACTTGAGAGACAGTCGGTTTAGGAGAGGCCCTGCCGCAGACGCAGAAGTTTGGGAAGAGCTGGGAAGGCGGATCTCTTCCTTAGAGAACAGGGGAGGGAAGAGCTCCTTGCATCCCTGGAGGCCGAGCTAGTCTTCAGGTGCTCAGATCCACCTGGGTCCCCTGCGGGACACTCACCTTCATCTTCTCCTGGTTCGGGCTCGGCTGAACAAAGCCCACCAGCAACAGCGAGAAAAGATAGGAAGCCCAGACCTGCCGGATCATGGCTCGTACTAGGAGGTCCCAACGAGTCTGATATCCAGCGGAATCTCGGCCCCTTTTGAGCCCCTGGCAGGGACCAGTTTGAAGACTCGCCCTCCAATCGCAGGGCGGCATTCGGTCCCACCCTTTCCCTCCCTCTAGCCCCTCCCCCCTCGCTAGCGCCCCCCTCCCCAGGGCACTGGGGAGATGGGACTAGCACGCGTTCCAGAATCTGAGATACTGCCCCTGCCCTCTCCAGGTGAGTGTCACTTCCTACGCGGTGGCGCAGTTAAGAGCTAGCCTGCCATGCAAACCCTGGTGGCGTAGTGGTTGAGTGCTAACCAAAATGTGGGCAGATCGAATCCACCAGGCGCTGCTTGCAAATTCTATGAGGCAGTTCTACTCTGTTTTATAAGGTCGCTATGAGTCAGAATCGACTCGATGGCAGTGAGTTTTGTTTTGTTTTGTTTTTTTGCCATGCAGAAGATCGGCAATTCGAATCCATCAACAGCTCCTTGGAAATCCTATGGGCCAGCTCTACTCTGTCCTATAGGGTTACTGTAAGTCAGAATCCACTGGAAGACAGCGGTGCGGCTTTTTCGTACCTGGATATCCAGGAAGTAAAGCCACTGCCAGATAGTTTGAGTTTCGTTATTCCAAAGCACATCACAATGCTTTTATCACAGCTTGAAAAACAAAAGATCTTTCTAAAGTTTCTAGTACCACTTATGTTATAAGAGAGTCGGGAGAAAATTGACACTGGGTGAAAAATATCCTCAGTGTAAAGAGGAAAGATTAATGTTTATTATACCAATACTGCTTAAAAGTCTAGAAGAAAAACGGCCCTACAGGAAATGAGCAATTCACTTGAAAAGGAATGAGAATGAAGAAACTATAGAAAAAAATTCCCTCTCCAGTAAACATATATATATATATATAGTTATTAGGTGTGGTGGAGCTGGTTCTAACTCATAGCAACCCTACGTGCAACAGAAAGAAACACGGCCTGGTTCTGTGCCATCCTCAAAATTATTATGCTTGAGCCCATTGTTGCAGCCACTTTGTCAATCCGTCTCATTGAGTGTCTTTCTCTTTTTCACTGACCCTCTACTTTACCAAGCATGAAGTCCTCCAGGGACTGGTCCCTCCTGATAACATGATCAAAGTATGTGAGATGTAGTCTCGCCATCCTTGCTTCTAAGGAGCATTCTGGCTGTATTTCTTCTGAGACAGATTTGTTCGTTCTTTTGGCAGTCAATGGTATATTCAACATTCTTCCCCAACACTATAATTCAAAGGCGTGAATTTTTCTTCAGTCTTCCTTATTCCTTGTCCAGCTTTTGCATGCATTGTGAGATGATTGAAAACATCATGGCTTGGTTAGGTGCACCTTAGTCTTCAAGGTGACATCTTTACTTTTTAATACTTTAAAGAGGTCTTTTGCAGCAGATTTGCCCAATGCAATACATAGTTTGATTTCTTGACTGCTGCTTCCATGGTGTTGATTGTGGATCCAAGTAAAACGAAATCCTTGACAAGCGCAATCTTTTCTCTGTTTACCATGATGTTGCTTATTGGTCCAGTTATAGGGATTTTTGTTTTCTTTATGTTGAGCTGTAATTCATACTGAAGGCTGTAATCTTTGATCTTCATCAGTAAGTGCTTTAAGTCCTCTTCACTTTCAGCAAGTAAGATTGTGTCATCTGCATACTGCACGTTGTTAATAAGTCTTCCTCCAATCCTGATGCCATGTTCTTCTTCATATAGCCCAGCTTCTTGGGTTATTTGCTCAATATACAGATTGAATAAATATGGTGAAAGGATACAACCCTGACACACACCTTTCCTGACTTTAAACCATGCAGTATCCCCTTGTTCTGTCTGAACAACTGCCTCTTGATCCATGTACAGGTTCCTCATGAGGACAATTAAGTGTCCTGGAATTCCCCTTCTTTGCAATGTTATCCATAATTTGTTATGATCCACACAGTCAAATGCCTTGGCAGAGTCAATAAAACACAGGTAAACATCTTTCTGGTATTCTCTGCTTTCAACCAAGCTTTTTTTTTTTTTTTTTTAGCTCAGGGAAAGGCCAAAAAGTTCAGGGTCTTTCTTTCTCCAGGACCTTGAGACAAGATTATGCCCAAGAAGTTCACCATCTAGACCTACTCAGAGAACCAAAAAAATTTCTTGAAACTGATCCCAGTGCAAGGGAGCTCATTTGGACCATAGTTTGATATATTAATATTCCTATAAAAGCTGGAATGTTCCAGATTGAAATCTACTCTCTGCCACCTTCCCTGATTATAATCTTTATAGGTTAGAACTGGACAGAACTAAAAAATCATCTTTACTTCATAGATAAGGAAACTGAGATTCAAGAACAAGTGACACACCCGAAAACCCAATGCTGTTGAATGGATTCCGACTCATAGTAAAGCTATGGGACAGAGCAGAACTGCCTGGCAGGGTTTCCAAGGCTGTAACTCTTTGGTAGGTTCAAACTACTGGATTAGCAGCCAACCGCTTTTAACCCCTATACCACCAGGGCTCCTAGAACAGGTAATAGTTTGGCCAAAGTTAGGAGCAGGGTCTTCAGTCTCAAGACCAGTGTTTTTCCCACTTCACTGAACTGTTATCCTCCTTCAGAGATGATTTCAGCATCATGCGTGCTAGACAAATCAGTAAAAAAGAGGAATACCCTCGACAAGATGGATTGACACAGTGGCTGTAACAATGGGCTCAAACATACCTACTAGTGTGAGGATGGCACAGGACCAGGCAACAGTTTGTTCCGTTATAAATGGGGTCACTATGAGTTGGGGACAACTCAATGCCACCTAACAATAACAGTATGCATTGCAATAGCTAATCCTTGATAATGGAACTATCTTACATTTTCTCTCAATTTTAATAATGTAAATGAAATGAACTTAAATATACCTTAGAGATCTGTCAGTTTTCTCAATGATGTTAAATGTTTCATCTGAGGTCATGTAGCATTTTGGGTTGAGCTGGAGGAAAATTCCTTCATGGATCTTCCTGGTCTTTTTTTCACCACACTCCGTTGTCTGCTAAGGAACAAGCTCTTATTCAGAGAGACAGATGGTTGTTCCCCAAACTGTTTATTAGATTGATCTATCAGCAAATCCATGTTCCCAGCACTTTGCTAGGCACCGTGGCGTTAGAAGATGAAAATATATATCATGTCCTCAGGGAGCGGAGAAGGAGTGGAAAATGAGAATCAAGGGTCATAGTTTTCAAAGGAGAATTTGGCATAACATAAGAAATGAAGAAGGGAATTAAAGAGAAAACTCCCAATATGTTCAAATCTAAGGAAATAATTTGTTACCTTATGGCCATAGGACTAAGGATATGATAGATGAACCACATCCTTTAAGTGCTTTATTTTAATGGATCTTTGGCATGCATAGCTCAACACTAATTAGAGTATGAGCTATGATTTAAAATCAAAGCAAAGTGAGAATGAGCAGCCTTATCTCTGGTAAATAATTTATTTTACTTAGCTGTGAAAATACTGAAAATAACTCATGGAACTTATAGCACCCCATGTAGGAAACAACTCTGTTACAAAGAAAAAATTCTGAGGGTGGAAGGTGGGACTCAGGAATTGCACAGACCAAGAGACAGAAAGGGCCATATAAACCAGAGACTACATCAGCCTGAGACCAGAAGAACTAGGTGGTATCCGGCTACAACAGATGACTGTCCTGACAGGGAACACAACAGAGAATCCCTGATGGAGCAGGAGAACAGTGGGATGCAGACCTCAAATTCTCATAAAAAGACCAGACTTAATGGTCTGACTGAGACTAGAAGGACCCCAGAGGTCATGGTCCCAGGACTTTCTGTTAGCCCAAGACTGGAACCATTCCCAAAGCCAACTCTCCAGACAAGGATTGGACTGGACTATAAGACAGGAAATGGTACTGGTGAGAAGTGAGTTTCTTGGCTCTGGTAGACACATGAGACTATGTGGGCAGCTCCTGTCTGGAGGCAAGACGAGAAGGCAGAGGGGGACAGGAGTTGGCTGAATGGACACAGGGAATACAGGGTGGAGAGGAGTGTGCTGTTTCATTAGGGGGAGACCAACTAGGAGTACATAGCAAGGTGTATGTAAGTTTTTGTATGAGAGACTGACCTGGTTAGTAAACTTTCACTTATAGCATAATAAAAAAAAAAGAATTGCAGAGAAATCATGGAATCATATAGCTGAAAGAGACTTCAGAGGTATTCTAATCTAAATTTTACATCTTCCAAGGATTGTAATAACTTCTGCTTACTTACTCTTGGTTAATAAAAGGAATAGCCCAAGGAAAACAGAAATACTGAAGTTTGGGACTTCAGGGCAGTAAGAACAGAATCTTGTGGGACCAGAAAACCTTTGGAAATAAACATACCACCTCCCACACACATACACATTCACCATAAAATCTGAAATGTCCATTGATTATAAGATAAGCTTGTCAAAGAAAGAGGAGAGCACTGAAGACAGGTAGGGTCACAATAACAGAATTCTTTGTGTCTTTGGCTGAATTTCAGTGTGGGGCATTCTTTATCACACAATAAACACTAGGCTCAGATGATAATTTAGTAGGAAAGCCTCTTAACTTCTCAGAGGCCCCCAGGGCCTGAAAGAAGGGCCACAGAGTCCCTGAGAAGAAGACCGTATTCTTTACTTCTCCAGAGGCATCATAAGTCAGAAACCCCGGAACTCACCAGCAACTTTCAACAATAGCCTCACAGTTTTTGCCAATATTTTGCAACTAGAAAAGGGTGGAGGAATGGAGGTCTAGGATTCTGGGAAATCCTGGTTTTTCTACATGTAGGAGAGGCTTACCTCTCCATTCCTATCCTCTATGCAGCTTGTGGGCAGACATCACTCAAATGAGGGCCAGTCAAGGGTATCTGCCAATACACTTACCATGTGACCTTAGTTTTCTTCCTCTGTCAGCCTCATGTCCACATCTATTTAAAAGGCAGTTTCTAAAATGGTACAACTAAGACAGAGGTCCCGGGCTGTGGAAAATTCCACCGCCTCAAGTAGCTTGCTTGGCAAGTGCTGTAGCTTTAAGTTAAAATCCTGGTTCTACTCCCCTTAACTGCTGCCCAAAAGTAGAGGAAATTTGCAGAAACCAGTTTAGGTGCCATGTTGGCATTCAGGATAACCTTTTAGCTCATTAAATACCTCATACATAGTAACTTCCCTGCCTCTGAGTGGAGTTTAACTGCCTTTTTCTGAACAAGTGATGCACGAAGTTATATGTAAACCCTATTGTGCCTGCATAGTATAATTAAGAATGTTGCTGATGTAACTTGTAAGAACTTCTTACTTGTAAACCCCTTAAAATAACCTTCCCTCTCACCCTTGCTGAGCAGTCTTGGTGGCAGCAGCCCTGACTGTCCCTTTCCTTACACAATGAAATAAAGAAGCCTTTCTACTCTTGTTTGTTGGCTGTGATAAGTCATGCTGAGCAGAACCTGAGGTTTCCACGCAACAACACAACCACTGTGGAAAACAGTTAGGTGGTTCAAAAAGGTAAACATAGAACTGCCATATGACCCAGCAATTCCACTCCCAGGTATATACCCCCAAAGAACTGAAAACAGGAATGCAAACAAATACATGTACACCAATGTTCATTGCAGCACTATTTACAATAACCAAAAGGTGGAAACAACCTAAGTGTCCATCAGGAGATGAATGGGTGAATAAAATGTGGTACATACATGCGATGGAATACTACTCAGCCATAAAGAGAAATGAAGTCCCGAGGCATGTTACAACATGAATGAAATTTGAAAACATTATGCTGAGTGAAATAAGTCAGTCACCAAGGGAAAAATATTGTATAATTCTACTTATATGAAATATCTAAGATAGGCAGGTGTATAGAGATCAGAGTTAATTAGTGGTTACAAGAAGTGGGAGTGAGTGAAAGGGAGGGGAAAGGGGGGACTCACTGCTTAGGGGACACTGAGCTTCTGTTAAGAGTGATGAAAAAACTTGGAAACAGATAATAGTGATATTTGAACAGTGTGATAAACATAACTAAATCACTGAATTGTACATCTTTCTCCCACAGAATGGGAGTTTGAACCACAGACCTTTCAGTTAGCAGCCAAGCTCTCTAACCACTCTGCAACCAGGGCTCATTGTACATTTACCACACACACACACACACACACACACACACACACAAAGAAGGTAGATCCAGTCCTTCCTATCACTTGCTACTTCTAAAGGTCTGTGCTGAGGGTATAAGAGAGTATTGAAGGAGGTTTTAAGGGATCTGGGCAGGTGATTTTTGAGAGAATCCAAGAGACCTTCTTTTGAGATCAAATCATCTGATTAGCATAAAGTGTTGCATATAAAAGTTACTCAGCATGTGTCTTATGTATTTAGTTGAACTTCAAGTTGTGAAGAGAAATTGCATTTAAGGTTGGACTGGGCATAATAACAAACTATAAATTTGAAAACTCAGCTTGTCTAGCCCTTTTATTTAATGGATAAGGCCAGAGGCACTAGAGTGATTTTCACAATACCAAACAGCCAAAGCATGGACCCTGGTCACACTTTAAGATGCTCTATCTGCCACTCGAATTCTTATCCTTCATTATTATTAACTCCTTCCC
Source organism: Loxodonta africana (assembly GCF_030014295.1). Classification (NCBI taxonomy): domain Eukaryota; kingdom Metazoa; phylum Chordata; class Mammalia; order Proboscidea; family Elephantidae; genus Loxodonta; species Loxodonta africana. Next base: position 78,232,682 of record NC_087342.1, read on the forward strand.
TAGCCTGTTTGTGATTTCCTGGCCTCTAAAAAAAAAAAAAAAAAAACATTTTTTTTTTTTTTTTAATGGCGTGTAAGACTGAGGGAAAGAGACAAATGTTTTTGTGGCAGTGACAAGATTTAGCAACAGGTCTTCATTAATGCTAAAAAACAATCAAATAGCCCCTTCTAACCTACTTCTTCTACCCCACAATTATAGGTACCAAAAGACATGAAAACCTAGCAAAGCAAGAACACAAATTCTCAAATAAACATGAGGTTTAAGCCATTGTTCTATATTCCAATGTAATGGGACATACAATACTTCCCAACTTGGGCTGAAAATTAATAATTTTCTTCCTTAAATCAAATATTTATGATATGGCTTAATCTTACATCTACCACCCAATTTCTCCACCCTAACGTCTCTTTCTCAGCAAATGATAAAGCATAGCACAATAATAAATAGGAATTTATTGGAAAAGAATGGTACAAGTCAAGAGGCTATAGGGACCAGAAGTTTGGCCAGATGCATTGTATAATCATGGGCCAATGACCAAGCCCTGCACTCTCATTCCCCAGCCATTTCATTAGCCTCTTAGCCTGGGGACAACACTGCCATAAAAGAAAGAAGAGAGGTATTGAAGTGAGGAGTCAGGATATTGAGTTTTCATCCCAGTTCTGACGGTAATTCACTGTGCCCACTTGGCAAACCAATCCTCTCTGGACCCCAGTTTCCTCATCTGTTGACTGGCACATTTGGACTACTCACTGGGTAATTACTAGGGTGTCTTTTAGCTCTAATAAACTATGTTTTTATGATGTCTCATGGATCCATCAGAGGCAGGTTAGGTAAGAATACATTTTTGACCCTTGCTACTCAATGTGTGATTCATGAACCACCGAAATTAGCATCACCTGGAAGATTCTTGGAAATGCCAAATCTCAGGACCCAACCCCAAGCCACTAGATCAGAGTTTACTTTTTAAACAAGCTCATCATGTGATTTATATGCACACTGAAGTTCCAGAAACATTGCCCTAAAAACAAACAAAACTCTTTGCCATCGAGTCAATTCTGACTCATAGCGACCCTATAGGACAGAGAAGAACTGCCCCATAGGGTTTCCAAGGCTGAAATCTTTAGGAAAGCACTCTGCCACATCTTTCTCCTGAAGAGCAGCTGATGGGTTCAAACCACTGAGCTTTCAGCTAGTAGACAAGTGCTTAACCACTGCTGCACCAGTGCTCCTTTTACCATTGTCCTAGATGACTATCTTTTGCCCTGTGTCCTCAAACTTTCATCACCGAACCAATGGAACACTATGCAGTACATTTAATTATGAAGATTAGCCGTGGGGGCCTGAGTATCTCACTTTGCCAAACAGCCTGTCCCCTGGAGAAGGGCTCATTCATGCAAGAGTAGCAGGGATGAGGGATGCACAGTCACAGTGGAAAGTTTCCAGAGTGAAAGCTCTAAACTATGAGTCAGTGAACTCCCCTGGGCTTGAGTTTCATTCTCTGTAAATGGTGGTCATTGTCTCTGCCTCACCTACTCTATAAACCTACTGTAAGATAACTGGAAAGGTACTGGGAAGTATTTGGGTTGGCAAAGAGGCACAGAGTTGGTTTCACTGGCTACCTCCTTCCATTCTTCTCCCATCTGGCTTTTCATAGCCAGCTCAGCTTTACGGAACTCCTTGTGAATTGAAGTGATAAATTCTTCCCCTCGCCTGCCCCGCCTCTTCCAGGTTCACAGAAAAGGCTGTCACTGCCTCCTGGAACTGAAGTCTGGGTGGGGTTTAGTTTTTGTGAACTCTCTTGGAAGACAGAAACTTTTTGTTATCTCAGATTTCTGAGTTCTTTTCAGTGGCCTCTAATCTATGTCCTGATCAGTGACACCCAATCCAGTCATGCAGGGCCCCAAGGCCTTTTGGGCAGTCAGGCAGAAGGCGGCCCTCTTTGGGCACAGACCTGCACATATTCCCAAGCTATTCTGCTCTCTACTCCTTTAAAAAAAAAAAAAAGTGGCCGAACCTTAGACTATGAGGCTATAGAGACCATCCAATTCACTACCCCATGTGCCACCAACTACCTCCTTGATTCTGAGAAGCTATTGACTCTGTACCTCATTTCCTGATTAGTAAAATAAGGATAATAATAGTATCTACCTCTTAGGGCTGCTGTAAGGATTGCTATTGTTGCTAGGTGCTGTCAAGTCAATTCTGACTCATAGTGACCCTAGGTACAACAGAACAAAATGCTGCATGGTCCTGTGCCATCCTCACAATTGTTCTTATGCTTCAGCCCATTGTTGCAGCCACCGTGTCAATCCATTTCATTGAGGGTCTTCCTCTTCTTCGCTGACCCTCTACTTACTTTACCTAGCATGATGTCCTTCTCCAGGGGTTGTTCCCTTCTGATAACATGTCCAAAGTACATGAAACGAAGTTTCACCATCCTTGCTTCTAAGGAGCATTCTGGTTGTGCTTCTTCCAAGACAGATTTGTTCACTCTTCTGGCATTCCATGGTATATTTAGTATTCTTCGCCAACACCATAATTCAAAGGCATCAATTCTTCAGTCTTCCTTATTCATTGTCCAGCTTTAGCATGTATATGAGGCAATTGAAAATACCATGGCCTGTGTCAGAAATACCTTAGTCCTCAAAGTAACATCTTTGCTTTTTAACACTTGAAAAAGGTCTTTTGCAACAGAAAGCAATATGTGGTTTGATTTCTTGACTGCTGCTTCCGTGGGCATTGATTGTGGATCCAAGTAAAATGAAATCCTTGGCAACTTCAATCTTTTCTCCATTTATGATAATATTACTTATTTGGCCAGTTGTGAGGATTTTTGTTTTCTTTATGTACAGGCTAAATCCATACTGAAGGCTATAGTCTTTGATCTTCATCAGTAAGTGCTTCAAGTCCTCTTCACTTTCAGCAAGCACGGTTGTGTCATCTACATATCACAGGTCGTTAATAAGCCTTCCTCCAATCTCGATGCCACGTTCTTCTTCATACAGTCCATCTTCTTGGATTATTTGCTCGGCCTACAGATTGAATAAGTTTGGTGTAAGAACACAATTCTGATGCATACCTTTCCTAACTTTAAACCATACAGTATCCCTTTGTTCTCTTCAAATGACTGCTTCCTGATCTATGGACAATTTTCCTATGAGCAAAATTAAATGTTCTGAAATTCCCATTCTTGTAATGTTATCCATCATTTGTTATGATCCACAGAATCCAATGCCTTTGCATAGTCAATAAAATACAGGTAAGCATCTGTCTGGTGTTCTGTACTTTCAGCCAAGATCCATCTGACATCAGCAATAATATCCCTCATTTCATGTCCTCTTCTGAACTCAGCTTGAACTTCTGGCAGTTCCCTGTTGAGGTACTGCTGCAACTGCTTCTGAATGATCTTCAGCAAAATTTTAATTGTATGTGATATTAATGATATTGTTCAGTAATTTCCACATTCTGTTGGATCACCTTTCTTTGGAATGGGCACAAATACGGGTTTCTTTCAATTGATTGGCCAGGAAGCTGTCTTCCAAATTTCTTGACATAGATGAATGAGCACTTCCAGCACTGCATCTATTTGTTGATGCAACATCTCAATTGGTTTGTCTTCAATTCCTGGAGACTTGTTTTTCGACAATGCCTTCAGTGCAGCTTGAACCTCTTCCTTCAGTACCATTGGCTCTTCATCATATGCTACCTCCTGAAGTGGTTGAACATAGACCAATTCTTTTTGGTACAGTGACTCTGTGTATTCCTTCCATCTTCTTTTGATGCTTTCTGGGTTGTTCAGTATTTTCCCACATAGAATCCTTCAATATTGGAACTCAAGGCTTGAACTTTTTCTTCAGTTCTTTCACCTTGAGAAATGCTGGGCATCTTCTTCCCTTTTGGTCTTCTAATTCCAGGTCTTTTCACATTTCATTAAAATACTTTGTCTTCTTGAGCCGCCCTTTGAAATCTTCTCTTCAGCTCTTTTAATTTATCATTTCTTCCTTTCACTTTAGCTACTCTATGTTCAAGAGCAAGTTTCAGAGTCTCTTCTGATATCCATGTGGTCTTTTCTTTCCTGTTTTCTTAATGACCTTTCGCTTTCTTTGTATAGGATGTCCTTGATGTCCTTACACAACTCATCTGGTCTTTGGTCATTAGTGTTCAACGCATCAAATCTGTTCTTGAGATGGTCTCTAAATTCAGGTGGGATATGCTTAAGATTGTATTTTGGCTCTTGTGGACTTGTTCTAATTTTCTTCAGCTTGAACTTCAATTTGCATATGAGTAATTGATGTAAGGATTAAATGTGATAATAACTATAAAGCGCTTAGTCCAGAGTCTAACATAGCAACTAGAAGTTTATTTATCACTCACATTTCCATCTTTATGCATGAAAAAGCTGAAGGCCAGGGAAAGAGGTCATAGGGTTAGCAATGGTAGAAAGAAGGCAAACTCTTGATTCTTACTCTAGAGCCCTTGCCCTGGTTCCATATGGATCATGATGCATAGATAAGTGTATAGAGAATTACACAAGTTTTGCTTTTACTCAGCCAGTAGGATAATAAAAGTAATAAAACATGCTACAACATGGATGGAGCTGGAAGACATCATGCTGATTGAAATAAGTCAATCACAAAAGGACAAATATTGTATAACTTCACTTATATAAAAAGATAAGAGCAAGCAAATGTATAGAGACCAAAGTACATTAGTGGTTACAAGGGGCAGGAGGGAGGGGGAAAGCGAGGTTATTATTTATGGAGTACTGAGTTTTGGTTTATCGTGATGGAAAAATCACACTGGTTTCTTAGTTATCTAGTGCTGCCTTAACAGAAATGCTACAAGTGGATGTCTTCAACAAACAGAAGTTTATTCTCCCACAGTCTAGTAGGCTAGAAGTCCAAATTCAGGGCATGAGCTCCAGAGGGAGGCTTTCTCCTTCTGTCAGCTTTGGAGGAAAGTCCTCATTATCAGTCTTCCCTGGTCTAGGAGTTTCTCCTCGCAGGAACCCCAGGTCCAAAGGGCACGCTCTGCTCCCGGCAATGCTTTCTTGGTAGTATGAGGTCCCCATGTCTCTTTGCTTGCTTCTCTCTTTTATATCTCAAAAGAGATTTGCTCAAGACACAATCCAATCTTGTAGATTGATCCTCCCTCATTAATATAACTGCTGCTGATCTCATCTCATCAACATCATAGAGATAGAATTTACAACATAGGAAAATCACATCAGGTGACAAAATGGTGGACAATCACACAATACAGGGAATCATGGCTCAGCCAAGTCAACAGATATTTTCAGGGGACACAATTCAATCCATGATAGTAGGGTTGCACAGCCAATTATTGTAAGTGCTATCAATAAGTTGTACACCTGTAAAAAGTTGAATTGGCAAAAGTTGTGTGATAGATATATTTACAACAATGGAAAAAAAAAAGCGTAGCTGCTGAGGTTGCTTATGTACAACCAAATGCCCCATGAGATTTGGTCTGGAGATTTACAGTTATGGTTTCATGGCATATCCCAGTTAATTGGCCTAATAACACGTTTAGTTCTTCTGTTCTACCCCCTATTTTATTGAGTAGTGCCTGGGGTCTTAAAAGCTTGAAAGTGGCATTCAAGGTACATTGGTCTCTATTTGCCTAAGGCAACAGAGGAAGGAGGGTCAAGAATAGAAGGAGGAGATGGAATGTGTAGTCAGTTGTCTCCATAAACAACTCCCTCTTTCGCCAGGAAACGAGAAGTGGATGTTGCCTGGCTACCATTAATGAGTATTTTGATCAAAGATTCTATAAAATGTTAATGGAGGCACGGAGACTGGATGAACCCCTGAAACTATTGCCCTGACATAACTTTTAAACCTTAAACCAAAACCCCCCTGAAGTCTTCTGTAAACCAAACAATAGTTTAGCTTAACAAGTAAGGAATGTCTGCCTTGAGCATTGTGCTCTTTTAAGATCTATCTGTATGTGGGATCAAATTGACCACAGCAACTTGAAAGATTAGGTAGGAAACTTAGGGGTCAGTGAGTTTATGTTAGTGGGAGAGAGGAGGGGAAGAACAACTTGGGAAAGGAAGTTGAAAATGGTTGCACAACTTGGAGAATGTAACTGATATCACTGAGTTGTACATGCAGAAATTGATGAATTGGTGTATGCTCTGCTGTGTATAGTCTCAACAACAAAAATAAAACAAATTATATTTACAAGAAACCAAAAGAGATCTACATAAATGGAAAAGCATGCTCATGAATAGGTAGACTCAACATTTTGAAAATGTCAGTTCTACCCAAAGCAATCTACAAATACAATGCAATTCTGATCCGAATACCAACAGCATTCTTTAACCAGATAGAAAAACTAATCATTAACTTTATATGGAAAGGAAAGAGACCCTGAATAAGTAAAACACTATTGAAGAAGAAGAGTAAAGTAGGAGGCCTCGCACTACCTGACCTCAGAGCCTACCATACAGCTACAGTAGTCAAAATAGCCTGCTACTGGTACAACAGACACATTGACCAACGGAACAGAATCGAGTATCCAGATGTAAACCCATCCACCTATGGTCACCTGTCCTTTGACAAAGGTCTACAGTCCATTAAATGGGGAAAAAGGCAGTCTTTTAAACAAATGGTGCTGGCAAAACTGGATGTCCATCTTTAAAAAAATGAAACAGGACCTGTGTCTCACACCATACACAAAAACTAATTCAAAATGGATCAAAGAGCTTAATATAAAACCAAAAACTATGAAGATCATAGAAGAAAAAATAAGGTCAACACTAGAGGCCCTAGTACCCGGTGTCATGGATTGAATCGTGTCCCCCCAAAATATGTGTCGACTTGGTTAGGCCATGATTCCCAGTGTCGTGCGGATGTCCTCCATTTTGTTATTTTCCTATGTGTTATAAATCACAATCTCTACCTGTGGTTTAAGAGGATTAGGGTGGAATGTAACACCCTTGCTCAGGATATCCAATGTACAGGGAGTTTCTCTGGGCTGTGGCCTGAACCACCTTTTATCTTACAAGAGATAAATGGAAAGGGAAACAAGCAGGGAGTTGGGGACCTCATACCACCAGGAAAAAAGCATGGGAAGCAGATCACATCCTTTGGACCTGTGATTCCTGCACAGAGAAGATCCTAGTCTAGGGGAATATTGATGAGAAGAACCTTTTTCCAGAGCTGACAGAAAGAGAAAACCTCCCCCTGGAGCTGATGCCCTGAGTTTGGACTTCTAGCCTACTAACAAAACCAAAACCAAACCTAGTGTCATCTAGTTGATATTGACTCATAGACATCCTATAAGACAGAGTAGAACTGCCCCATAGAATTTCCAGGGAGTGCCTGGTGGATTCTAACTGCCAACCTTTTGGTTAGCAGCCGTAGCTGTTAACCACTACGCCATTAGGGTTTCCTCTAGCCTACTAGACTGTGAGAAAATAAATTTCTTTTTGTTAAAGCCATCCACTTGTGGTATTTCTGTTATAGCAGCACTAGATGACTAAGACACATGGCATAAATAGGATACAAACCATAACTATCTATACACAAACACCAGAAGATAAGCTAGATAACTGGAATCTTCTGAAAATTAAACACTTATGCTCATCAAAAGACTCCATCAAAAAAATAAAAAGAGAACCTTCAGATTGGGAAAAAAAATCTGTGGCTATGTTATATCCAACAAAGGTCTAATCTGTAAAATCTATAGGAAAATCCAACACCTCTACAACAAAAAGAAACTGGCAAAGGTTATGAACAGACACTTCACCAAACAAGGGATTCAGGCAGCTAACAGACACATGAGGAAATGCCCATGATCACTAGCCATTAGAGAAATGCAAATCAAAACCACAATGAGATACCATCTCACCCTGACATTACTAGTATGAATCAAAAAAAAAAAAAACAGAAAATAACGTTGGAGAGGCTGCGGGGAGATTGCAACGCTTATGCACTGCGGGCGAGAATGCAAAATGATGCAACTATTTTGGAAAATGATATGGCACTTCCTTAAAAAGCTAGAAACAGAAATACCATATGATCCAGCAATCCCACTCCTAGAGAAATAAGAGCTGTTGCATGAATAGACATATGCATACCCATTGTTCACAATAGCAAAAAGATGGAAACAAGTGCCTATCAACAGATGAATAGATAAACTATGGAATACTATGCAATAATAAGGAACAATGATGAATCTGCAAAACATCTCACAACTTGGATGAATCTGGAGGACATTATGCTAAGTGAAATGAGTCAATCACAAATGGACAAATAGTATATGAGACCACTCTTATAAAAACACATGAAAAGGCTTATACACAGAAAGAAACAATCTTTGACGGTTACAAGGGAGGGAAGGGATGGGGAGGGAAAGAGATTAACTAGACAATAGGTAAGTGATAACTTTGGTGAAGGGTAAGACAGTACACAATGCTGGGAAGTCAGCACAACTTGACCAAGGCAAAGTCATAGAAGATCCATAGACACATCCAGACTCCCTAAGGGACCAAACTACTGGGCTAAAGGCTATATACCATGGTCTCAGGGGACATCTAGCTCAATTGGCATAACATAGTTTATAAAGAAAATGTTCTACATCCTACTTTGGCGAGAGAGCATCTGGGGTTTTAAAAGCTTGTGAGCAGCATTCTAAGGTACTCCACTTGTTCCACCCTGTCTGGAGCAAGGGAGAATGAAGAAAACCAAAGATACAAAGGAAAGATTAGTCCAAAGGACTAATGGACCACAGTTACCACAGCCTCCACCAGATTGAGTCCAGCACAACTAGATGGTGCTTGGGTACTACCACCAACTGCTCTGACAGAGATCACAATAGAGGTTCCTGGACAGAGCTGGAGAAAAATGTAGAACAAAACTCAAACTCACTAAAAAAGACCAGTCTTACTGGTCTGACAGAGCCCAAACCCATTGCCATTGAGTTGACTCCAACTCATAGCAACCCTATAGCAACCATATAGGAGAGAGTAGAACTGTCCCATAGATTTTTCAAGGAGTGCCTGGTGGATTTGACCTGCCAACCGTTATGATTAGCAGCTGTAGCTCTTAACCACTACGCCACCAGGGTTTCCAGCTAACCAAAAGGTCAGCAGTTGGAATCCACCAGCTGCTCCTTGGAAACCCTATGGGGCAGTTCTACTGTGTTGCTATGAGTTGGATTCTACTCAAAGACAACGTGGTCTGACAGAGACTGGAGACATCTGAGAGTATATCTCCTGTATATCCTTTAACTCAGTACTAAAGTCACTCCTGAGGTTCATCCTTCAGCCAAAGATTACACAGGCCCATAAAACAAACAATAATACACGTAGTTCAACCATGTATATGAAACTAAATGGGCACTGGACAAATGGAAATGGGGAACTCAAGTTTGAGATGGAGAGAGTGTTGACATGTTGTGGGGTTGGCAACCAGCATCACAACATAATATGTTTAATTGTTAATTGTTAATGAGATCTACCTGCTGGTGTTTGTATCCATAAATTCACGTAAAACAAGTAGATGCACTTCTATAAATCTCTCAGTTTTAACTTCAAATTCCCCCTTAGTCCTGCATTTTTCCTTCTCTTTTCTGCTTAAATACATATTTTCTCAATGAAAAAGAGTGAAGCAAAATAGATGCTAAGTAACACCGCTTTGTCATCATCAAGGGCTAACATTATATCTTGTTCCTCAAACTCTGTATTTATCTCTTGTTCCCTTTCTGATATAATTTAGCTTGAACACAAACACACACACACATTCACTTACTCTGTGGAGTAAAGGACCTAATCTTGGGGATTAGATTCATGCTGATCCTTACCGTGCACACTTACAAGAAGTTAGGGCAAGACCAGTCGCAGAGAAACACAAATGTTGGTGACGTCATAAATTCTCATGGTTGTTGGCATCATTACAAGGCAAGAACTATGGACTTTGTTGTTTCCACCAGCAAGCACACTGCATGGCAGGTAATGGATTCTCTATTAACTCATGCTCAATGAAAGATTAATCATTCCTTAGAAGAGTCAAGTTTGAGCAACGCCAGCTCTGGCTACCTGCTAATCCAACTATAGCTTTGGAAGACCTCCATATCAACTGAGTTCCTGATTCTGAATTCACTGAACCCCATTCTTTCTCCTATATTTTTTCCATTTCTACACTATCTTTTGCCTTCTTTAATTATTCTTTCCTTTTTACCCTCTTCATTGTGTACAGGGAAAAAAAATGCTGGATTTAATATTTAAATAGACCTGGCTTTAAGTTCTTTCTAGCTGTGTGGTTTGGGGCAAGTCATATAATTTTTCTGTGTATCAGTTTCTTTTTTGTAAAAGAATGAATAATAATGACCTTTTTTGATAAACATTAAACAAGGTTTGTATCTGGAAATCCTTGGCACATAGTAAGGACTCAATGAATGCTAATATCATTCCTTTTTTCTTTTCTTTCTTTTTCCTTTTTCCCTTTCCCTTCCCTCTCCATTCACCTCTCCATTATTTATCCTTTAATCTATTCTGTTCCTTTTCTGTCCATCAGTTTTATGACACCTCCTCACCCTTGCTGAATATTTCCAGCTTGTTCCTTTTTTCAAACTTTTTATTATGGAAAATTTCAAATCTACACAAATGATTCACTTTTTAACCACTTCAGCAATGATCAACTAACTCATGGCCTATCTATTTTTATCTACACCCAAATATGCTTCTTACTGCTGCCCCCCAACACACATACACACACACTTACACACAGAATTAATTTGAAGTAAATTCCAAATATCGTATCACTTCATCTGTAAATATTTCCATCTTCTACTGATCTTAACCAGGAAGACAGCCAGGCTTTTCCCTCAAATGCCACTGAGAGGGACTATGGGGAGTTCTATTTCAAGACTTGGTCTCCCACTGGTCTTGATGCCCTTCATAAGTTGCCTCAGTCTAAGGGGTGGAGGTATGGGAAAAATGAAGCCAAGAAGTCTCAGCCTCTAATTTGTTGTTCTAAATTTGATTCTGATTGCAAAACGAATAGACGCTGTTTGGGGGCCAGAGTTGTGGATTTGTCTAGCCCAGGCCTTGTGACTAAAATGAGACAATCTCACAACTGAGGATCTCATTCTCATATATATGGTTGAAGGCCTGGTAAACATCATCTATAAGACACATTTGAGCTCAAAACTACTAAAATTTCTTGATTCTCACTGTTGTTTCCCTGGAGTTAGAAAACCAGAGGGAAGAACATGATCAACATTTCACAAGCTGAAAGAACTGAAGAAAAAAAATTGGGCCTCAAGTTGCAATATTGAAGGATTCTATAGGCAAAATATTGAACAACATAGAATGCATCAGAAGAAGATGGAAGAAATACACAGAGTCACCGCACTAAAAAGAATTGTCAACGTTCAACCATTTCAGGAGGTAGCATATGACTAAGAACTGATGATATTGAAGGAAGAAGACCAAGCCAGACTGAAGGCATTGGCAAAAAACAAGGCTCCAGGAATTGATGGAATACCAATTGAGATATTTTCACAAACAGATGCAGCACTGGAGGTGCTCACCTGTCTATGCCAAGAAATTTGAAAGATAGCTACCTGGCCATCAGACTGGATACAATCCATTTTTGTGCCCATTCCAAAGAAAGGTGATCCAACAGAATGCAGAAACTATCGAACAGTATCACTAATATCACATACAAGTAAAATTTTGCTGAAGATAATTCACATATGGTTGGAGCAGTACATCAACAGGGAACTGCCAGAAAGTCAAGCCAGATTCAGAAGAAGACATGAAGTGAAGGATCTTATTGAGGTCAGATGGATCCTGGCTGAAAGTTGAGATTACCAGAGAGAGATGTTTACCTGGGTTTTATTGACTATGCAAAGGCATTCCACTGTGTGGATCATAACAAATCATGGATAACATTGCAAAGAATAGGAATTTTAGAACACTTAATTGTGCTCATGCAAAACCTGTGCATAGACCAAGAGGCAGTCATTCGAACAGAACAAGGGGACACTGTGCAGTTTAAAATCAGGAAGGGTGTGCACCAGGGTTGTATCATTTCACCATACATATTCAATCTGTGTGCTGAACAAATAACCCAAGAACCTGTACTATATGAAAAAGAACGTGGCATCGGGTTTGGAGGAAGACTCATTAACAACCCAATATGCAGATGACACAACTTTGCTTGCTCAAAGTGAAGAGAATCTGAAGCACTTACTGATCAAGATCAAAGACTACAGCCTTCACTATGGATTGTATCTCTGCATAAAGAAAACAAAAATCTTCACAACTGAACCAATAAGCAATATCATGATAAACAAGAATTTGTCAAATTGTCAAGAATTTCATTTTACTTGGATCCAGAATCAATGCCCATGGACATAGCAGACAAGAAATCAAAAGATGCATTGCATTGGGCAAATCTGCTGCAAAAGACCTCTTTAAAAGTGTTAAAAAGTAAAGATGTCACTTTGAGGACTAAGGTGCGCCCGACCTAAGCCATGGTTTTTTCACTTGTCTCATATAGGGTCACTATGAGTGGGAATCGACTCCATGGCAAAGGTTTTTTTTGTTTGTTTGTCTTTCATATGCATGCGAAAGCCGGACAATGAGTAAGGAAAACAGAAGAAGAATTGATGCCTTTGAATTAACGGAGTTGGTGAAGAACATTGAATATTCCATGAACTGTCAGAAGAATGAACAAATCTGTCTTGGAAGAAATACATCCAGAGAGCTTTTTGGAAGCAACGATGATGGGACTTCATTTCACATACTTTGGACATGTTATCAGGAGGGACCAGTCCTTGGAGAAGGACATCATGCTTGGTAAAGTAGAGGGTCAGAGAAAAAGAGGAAGACCGTCGATGACATGCGTTGACACAGTAGCTGCAACAATGGGCTCAAACATAACAATAATTGTGAGGATGGCACAGGACTGGGCAGTGTTTCCTTCTGTTACACATAGGGCCTCTAGGAGTCAGACTCGACTCAAAGGCATCTAACAGCTCTTGTTTCCCAATCATCTAGAGGTAAGAATTTGTCAAATCGGTTTTAAAAGTGTTCAGAATCTCTCAAGAGCTACTAAAAATGCCATCCTTGAAGGAACTTTGGTGATTTTCTGATCCAACTCTCTCTTTTTTATAAATGGATAAATTGAGGCCCATAAAGGAATAGTGTTTGCCCAATGTCTCACAGTTCTATTGGTGGTGATGGGTTGTCACATGTGTTAGCTAGGTGAGGCATATTTATTCTCTCCCTGGAGCAGCTAAGTCTGAGTACTAGACTATGGAGTGTTTCCAGGTGGGAGGGCATCTGGTCTTGAGAGTTGTGACTTACTCAAATTCCTGTAGTTGTGCATGGACACAGAGCTCTCACACCTACACCCTCCGCCAGCCCATTAAGGCAGGCGTAATAAACAAGAACATTGCCTAGGGGAGTACACATCCTTCCTCTCACTGCCTCCCCACCCCAATCTCCAAGAATCAGAGTTCATCCTGGAGCAAACTGGGGGAGGAAAGCTTGGCACTAGTGACAGAGGCTTCAGCAAGTCTGTGTCTTAGGGCCAGTTGCCTTAGTGAAGGCTCAGGTTTAGGGTCATAGTTAACCTAAACCAGACATAACTTGATTTTGTTTTGGGAGAAGGTCAGAAGTTTAAGAACACGTAAAAATGCAAATTAAATGTATTTCCTCCATTTCTAAATGCATATATTATAGGGAATTGAAGAAACTTAGAGGGTAAAGACAGAAGTGGATTTGAAGTAAAAATTCAAGTTCATGATCTAGGTCTACACCAATGAGAATTTAGTCATTTAGTCACTTCCCCTTTTGAACCTCTCTTTTCCATTTGCAAATTCAAGCTATGCCTGTTCAACCTCTATAACTGGCTGACTGTGAAGAATTATGCAGGAGGTTTGTGAACTATAAATCCTATGCAAACAATAGGACAACTACCTTGAAGTGGCAGACTTGGGAGTAGATCCTATGCTTCACACTTGCAAGTAAGGAAAGTCCTGGAGACCTGAAGGAATCCCAGATGTCAATGGAGAGTCTCTAATTGAGGAAAAATATTCAAGTAAAATAAAAGGATGGACAAAAACCTCTAAGTCAAATATAGATACTTGCAGAGGCTCTTGTTTGAATCTGGGATGAAGAAGCGGACTGCATCACAGCAAGAATTGGACCTGCTTTCTTTATGACCAAAGGAGGTAAAAACAACAAAAAAGCTGGTATTTAATTTCAGGTAGGATTAATCATTAACAGAATCCAGGATAGGGAGTCTGAAAGGCTTCATCTCTCTAAACTGCCACACACTACCTTTGTGATCTCAGGCAAGAAACTTATCAACATAAGAATCCTCCTTCAAGGAAAAACTAGAGTCTGATTGAAAAAAAAAAAAAAGGAGGGGGGGTGCAGTGATTGAGATGTATTGATTTTTCCCACTCTGGTCTTTTTCAGATCACAGACTATAATAGTAGGATTTTTAAAGTCAATAAGTAACGATTTTATGGTTCAATTTAGGCATGAACTAGATTTTCAGCCTTGATTTATGGCTCAAATCATGAACACCTCCACCTAAAATCTTGTTTGGAAAAATTATATGACCTTTCCTTTCAGTGGGAATTTTTTTTATATATGTCAAGATAATTTGATGTTGGGGAAGTGGGGTTCCAAAGATCCAAGTGGGATTTCCTGAGATCAGGATTCTAAAGCCCAAGATGAATGTTTTGGAGGAATAGAAAGAATTCAACTTGCTGAAGCATGAGGTTCACAAGGGGAACCACACGGAGTGAGAACTGGGAAGAAGGTTGAGACCACATCAGGAGACCATTAATACCATGTTGGAGATTCTAGGTTAGATACTATAATAAACAATAAATAGGTTACCACTATTGACTCTTCATCAGTGGAGTGATATGATCAGGCAGGTGTTTAGAAATTTCAATGGCAGCAGGCTGAAGCAAGAAAAATTTGAAGAGGAAAAGCATAAAATTGAGAAGACAAACTAGGGAATTATTTCAGCACTCCAGAAAGGAAATGACAGGAATTTGTTACATGGCCCTGGTGGAAGGTATGAAGAGAAGGCAGCAGCTACGTGATACAGTTAGGGGGATGAGATGACAAGAAATGCCCTCCATGTGGCCCCCTGCTGAACCAGAATTCCTGTACCATCTCTTGGGAGTTCTTGTCTCCAGGGAAACTGAATCAATGGAACACAGAGACTTGGGAATGCAGAGAGGTTTTAGGCCACTTTATCTGAACATTGAGGTGAAGCTCATTATGAAAACTTCTCTTCCAGTGTAGAAAATTTGTTACTGTGTGATAAGTGCAGACAAAGTGCTTCAGAAAGTAAAGAATTTATAATAACAAGGAGGACTGTGTGTAACAATTCCACATCACTGAACACATGACTTGGGGAAATCAGTTTTCTATTGAGCATCAATTTTTTCATATGCAGAATTAACAATAGGTGTTTACCTTGGGCCAGGGTCAGTAGTAAATTTAAATGAACTATCTCCTTTATTCTTTAAATTAGCTCTATGAAATTCATATTATTATTCTCCCAATATTAACAGATGAGAACTAGAGGCCAGACAGAAACCTCTCCTAAGTCACTTGAGATGCTTGGGATGGATTAAAAAATTGAATTACCTTATCTTTGAGGCTTTATACTTTAAGCTCCACAGCTCTTTGAACTGTGATAGAGGGGAGAAGGGCAGGAGAGTCAGTATCTGTGGGCAGGTAGGTGCCATAAAGCAGGAAACCTGCATGGCTGCCCCAAGCGGTTTAGGAGCTTTGTGGCTGGGTCAGATGTCATTGTTTTGGATTCCTCCCCCCTCCCTTTTTTTTTAAGATACAGGGTTAAGAAGAGATCAGAAATCTGGGATAACAAAAAGCTTCTATTTTCCAAGACAGCTCATGAATGACCAGACTCTACCAGCAGCAAGATTTAAACCCACTCAGACTTCAGTTCTAGGAAGTGGCGGCAGCTTTTTGTGTGAACCTGGAAGAGGAGGACAGATGGAGGGAGCTGGTTGGAAAGGGTCTTAGAAGTGGGGAGGAATATTTTATCAGTTCAATAAAGGAGGGAGCTCAAGAAAGCTGATCTGACAGTACAAATCCTACTGGAGGTAGAAGAGGAGTGGAGGAAGAGTGGTAAAGGAAAACAACCCTGAGCCTCTTTACTAATTCACATATTTTTCAACATTTCTTTGGTATTGATCTCATTAGAGTCTAGTTAGTTCCTGAGCTCACCCTTTCTTGTAGTGCCTAAGCATCAGGAAGAGTCCCTGGGTGGTGCAAACGGTTAAGCACTCTACTACTAGCTAAAAGGTTGGCTATTTGAAATCACCCAGAGGCATAGGGTGATAGACTTGAAAACACTGTAGAGCAGTTCTACTCTGACACAAACGGGGTCACCATGAGTTGAAATGAACTTGACAGCAACTAATAACAAGAGCCAGGAACAACCTGACTACAATAGCAATCTCCATTGTTCCAATCATTTTGCCTTCTAAATCATCACAGGCATTATTTTAGAGAATGTCTTGATGCAGCATAATAAATGTTGCCAGCATTCCAGTGCGTAATATCTGTTTCCTAGCCGCTCATCATCTCTGAGAGGTAGGAAAATGGGAGTGGATTAGAGACAAAAGTAAACTAAGACGTAAATATAATAAACAAAAGTCCTTGCATACCCTAGTGATGACGAAGTGCTATCAATTTAAGAGCTTGATTAATTCAATCCTTTGTAGCTGCGTCCAAACGGAAAAAAATATGAATATTTAATTTTTTAAACTTCTAGGAGCCAATAATCTGATAAGGAATGTACAGTGTTTTTCAAGACTATAATCAATATGCATATGAAGCATATTATATATGCCCATGGGGAGAAGGGAAGGAGAGTGGAGTTTGGGAATCAAAGAATATGAATAATAAAACAACAGAAAGGACTTGCAAGGACAATTATAATGAACTGAGGAGTCTGATTAACTCAAACCTTAGCATTTGACTTGTGTCTCGGTCATCTAGCGCTGCTATAACAGAAATACTACATGTGGATGGCTTTAACATAGAGAAGTTTATTCTCTCACAGTCCAGCAGGCTAGAAGTCCAAATTCAGGGCACCAGCTCCATGGCAAGTCTTTCTCTCTCTTTTGGCTCTGGAGGAAGGTCCCTATCATCAGTCTTCCTTTGGTCTGGGAGCATCTCAACACAGGAACCAACACAGGAACCTCAGGTCCAAAGGATAAGCTCTGCTTCTGGCACTGCCTTCTTGGTGGTATGAGGTCCCCCTGTTTCTCTGCTGGGTTCTCTCTTTTATATGTCAAAGAGATTGACTTAAGACAGTATCTAATCTTGTATCTCATCAATATAACTGCCACTAATCCATCTCATTTCATCATAGTGATAGGCTTTACAACACATACGGAAATCACATAAAACTGTGGACAATCACACAATACTGGGACTCCTGGCCTGGCTAAGGTGACAGATATTTTGGGGGGACACAATTCAACCCAAGACAACACGCAAAAAATAAAACTGTACTGTAGACAAGAAGGAGGAAGGTCTTGCTCAGCCTCCCACGAGGTTACTAGAGATGAAATATGCTATTTAGATGAAAAATCGAGCAATTCCTAGGGCTCTAGGTCTGCGTTCATCAACTACTGAGCAGTTGTTGGAAACTGCTGCTGAATGGATGGGGTTCTGATGCCTGTTGACAGGTGAAGCATCTCTATTCTTACAGGAACCTGTGTCTCATTTCCACGATAATTCTTAGGCCCTGGGTCCTCCAGGAGATTAAGAAGAGAGCTTGCTAAATTGTCACCAAAGTATAGCAGGTACAGTGAAACCTGTGAGAGCTGGAACTTGACAGGGGTATGTGTGGCTTGTTTTCCCAAGTCTTGCAAGTTTTCCACCTTTGACAGGGTGCTTACCACTTTTCTATTGCTCTCTACTGAGAATCCTACCTCATTTCAGTGCTGAATTTTCCGTCGCTGACTGGTTTCCCCCTTACATAGTTTGTGACTTTCAAAGATTTTCTATATTATGTGAAAGAAGGTGCCCTGCAATGGAATTTCTAAAGGAGACAAAATTAGCCCTGACTTGTTCCACAGTATGCATGCTCTAGAGCCCTTGTTTTCTTCTTTCTTTGAAAAGCTGATCTTGCATTGACTTGACATTTTTTTTTATGTGTGTGTGTGTTTGCCTGTATGTGTTACTTTGTAAAGCCTTTCCCAGCCCCACAAGATCCTGCTCT
Organism: Loxodonta africana; assembly: GCF_030014295.1. Taxonomy (NCBI): domain Eukaryota; kingdom Metazoa; phylum Chordata; class Mammalia; order Proboscidea; family Elephantidae; genus Loxodonta; species Loxodonta africana. The sequence goes on from NC_087342.1 coordinate 78,250,948, forward strand.
CACTGCCCTAAAGTCTCATGGCTTCTGAATTTCCATTTTTACTTTTCTGCCTATTTCTCCTACACAGCAGTCGTTGAACACTCTGCCATAATGTGTTCTTGTTCACTGGAAGTACTTAATCAGAGTAAATGACAGCTTTTTGAGGATGCAATTCATGTACTGAGTGAGAGATTGGATTAGATGATCTCTGAATTTTCTGTCAATTGCATGATTCTATGACTTTTCTATAGCTCCCATCGCATACCTCAGGATTGTTTCTTCTGATTTAGTGGTTTTCCTTCTCAAATTTCTGGATGCTTAGGTTTCATGAGCCATCTCAAATATTCCCAAATCCAAAATACATTAATTTTTAAACCCTGTTGGGTCTGTTCAAGCTAAATAAAACATCCACTTTCTTTGCTTTATTTTGGATTATCTATTTGCTGGTCTGACCTTCTGAGTCACACATACCTGTGATAGTAAAAATATGGTAAAATTGATTTTAAAATTATAGTTGATTTGTCTATCAAAAATTAGGATCTGTGGAGAGAAAATTGTAAAATATTTCCTTGCTTGTGAAACAATTAGGCGTTACCTCTCTATTTTTTCTTTTTGTATTCTTATTGTACTTAAAATTTATTTTTGAATTTCATCAAGGATCCTTGGTTTCCACGGTAACATTTTGTCCCTGCTCCCTGAGGCTTGTTGTTGTTGTTGTTATGTGCAGTCCAGTCAATTCCAATTCATGACGACCCTGAGGCTAGGATCTCTATTATAATGTATGGTGCATATAAAAACCAAACCCATCGCCAAGGAGTGTATTCCAACTCATAATAGTGACCCTGCAGAGCACAGTAGAACCGCTCCATAGGGTTTCCAAGGATTGGCTGGTGGTTTCCAACTGCCAACCTTTTGGTTAGCAGCTGAGCTCTTAACCACTGCGCCACTGGGGTTCCATGGAACATATAGTATAGAAAAAAAACTTGCTAAATTAAAAGCTGAGCTAGCAACCTTCAAAATATCTGTATGTGTTTCTGACTGAGCAATCTTAATATTGAAAAGAAAACATACTCTTGTAGAAAGGTCACAAACCCAAGACTTAGACAATGTTAGTCCTAACTCTAGGACCTAACTTCAAGGTAACCTGGGTTACCTTGGGAATCGATTCGTCAGCAGTGGGTGTGGTCTGGTCAGATATTCTGGTTCACTTGTTCCATAAATGTTATATATTTCTAGATATATCACAATCTGTGTAAAATTACTAATTTGGTACATTTGATTTGCTTCAAACTTTCTGCTTTTTTAAAAAAACAACACTGTAATGAACATCCTTTTATATACATCATTGTTGGCTTTTCCAATCATTTCCCTAGAAGAAATTTCTGGAGTCAAAAGTTATTGACCTTTTTTTTTTTTTTTAATTTTTATTGTGCTTTAAGTGAAAGATTACAAATCAAGTCAGTCTCTCATACAAAAATTTATATACACCTTGCTATATACTCCTAATTGCCCTCCCCCTAATGAGACAGCCCGCTTCTTCCCTCCACTCTCTCTTTTATTGTCCATTGTGCCAGCTTCTGACCCCCTCTGCCCTCTCATCTCCCCTCCAGATAGGAGATGCCAAAAGAGTCTCAAGTGTCTACTTGATCCAAGAAGCTCATTCTTCACCAGCATCTTTTTCTATCCCATTGTCCAGTCCAATCCCTGTTTGAAGAGTTGGCTTTGGGAATGGTTCCGGTACTGAGCCCACAGAAGGTCTGGGAGCCATTACCACCAGGGTCCTTCTAGTCTCAGTCAGACCATTAAGTCTGGTCTTTTTATGAGAATTTGGGGTCTGCATCACACTGCTTTCCTGCTCCCTCAGGGGTTCTCTGTTGTGTTCCCTATCAGGACAGTCATCGGTTGTAGCCAGGCACCATGTAGTTCCTCTGGTCTCAGGCTGATGTAGTCTCTGGTTTATGTGGTCCTTTCTGTCTCTTGGGCTCGTAATTACCTTGTGTCTTTGGTGTTCTTCATTCTCCTTTGCTCCAGGTGGATTGAGACCAATTGATGCATCTTAGATGGCCACTCTCCAAAGGGATGCAGAATGTTTTCTTAATAGATTTTATTATGCCAATTAACTTAGATATCCCCTGAAACCATGGTCCCCAAACCCTCGCCCCTGCTACGCTGCCCTTTGAAGCATTCAGTTTATTCAGGAAAGTTCTTTGCTTTTGGTTTAGTCTAGTTGTGCTGACCTTGCCTGTATTGTGTGTTGTCTTTCCTGTGACCTAAAGTAGTTCTTATCTACTATCTAATTAGTGAATACCCCTGTCCTGCTCTCCCTCCCTTCTGCCTCTCGTAACCATCAAAGAATATTTTATTCTCTGTTTAAATTATTTCTTGAGTTCTTATAATAGTGGTCTTACACAATATTTGTCCTTTTGCAACTGACTAATTTCACTCAGCATAATGCCTCCCAGATTCCTCCATGTTGTGAAATGTTTCACAGATTCATCATTATTCTTTATTGGTGCATACTATTCCATCATGTGAATATATCATAATTTATTTATCCATTCATCCATTGACGGGCACCTTGGTTGCTTCCATCTTTTTGGTATTGTAAACAGTGCTGCAATGAACATGGGTGTGCATATATCTGTTCATGTAAAGGCTCTTATTTCTCTAAGATATATTCCAAGGAGTGGGATTGCTGTATCGTATGGTAGTTCTATTTCTAGCTTTTTAAGGAAGTGCCAAATAGATTTCCAAAGTGGTTGTACCATTTTACATTCCCACCAGCAGTGTATAAGTGTTCCAGTGTCTCCAAAACCTCTCCAACATTTATTATTTTGTGTTTTTTGGATTAATGCCGGCCTTGTTGGAGTGAGATGGAGTCTCATTGTAGTTTTGATTTGCATTTCTCTAATGGCTAATGATTGTGAGTGTTTCCTCATGTATCTGTTAGCTACCTGAATGTCTTCTTTAGTGAAGTGTCTATTCATATCCTTTGCCCATTTTTTAATTGGGTTATTTGTCTTTTTGCAGTTGAGTTTTTGCAGTATCATGTAGATTTTAGAGATCATGTGCTAATTGGAAATGTCATAGCTAAAAACTTTTCCCCAGTCTGTAGGTAACCTTTTTACTCTTTTGGTGAAGTCTTTGGATGAATACAGGTGTTTGATTTTTAGGAGCTCCCAGTTATCTAGTTTTTCTTCTGCATTGTTAGAAATGTTTTGTATAGTGTTTATGCCATATATTAGGGCTCCTAACATTGTCCCTATTTTTTCTTCCATGACCTTTATCATTTTAGATTTTATATTTAGGTCTTTGATCCATTTTGAGTTAGTTTTGTGCATAGTGTGTGGTATGGGTCTTGTTTCACTTTTTTACAGATGCATATCCAATTATACCAGCACTATTTGTTAAAAAGACTGTCTTTTCCCCATTTAACTGATTTGGGGCCTTTGTCAAATATCAACTGCTCATATGTGGATGGATTTATGTCTGGATTCTCAATTCTGTTCCCTTGGTCTATGTATCTGTTGTTGTACCAGTACCAGGCTGTTTTGACTACTGTGGCAGTACAATAAGTTCTAAGGTCAGGTAGAGTGAGGCGTCCCACTTTGTTCCTCTTTTTCAATAATGCTTTACTTATCTGGGGCCTCTTTCCCTTCCATATTAAGTTGGTGATTTATTTCTGCATCTCATTAAAGAATGTCCTTTGAATTTGGATTGGAATTGCATTAAATCTATAGATGGCTTTTGGTAGAATAGACATTTTTATAATGTTAAGTCTTCCTGTCCATGAGCAAAGTATGTTTTTCCACTTACGTAGGTCTCTTTTCATTTCTTGCATAAGTGTTTTATAGTTTTCTTTGTGTAAGTCTTTTACATCTCTGGTAAGATTTGTTCCTAAGTATTTTATCTTCTTGGGGGCCATTGTAAATGGTATTGATTTGGTAATTTCCTCTTCGATGTTCTTTTTGTTGGTGTAGAGGAATCCAACTGATTTTTGTATGTTTATCTTGTATCTTGATACTCTGCTGAACCGTTCTATTAGTTTCAGTAGTTTTCTGGAGGATTCCTTAGGATTTTCTGTGTATAAGATCATGTCATCTGCAAATAGAGATACTTTTACTTCTTCCTTGCCAGTCTGGATGCCCTTTATTTCATTATCTAGCCCAATTGCTCTGGCTAGAACCTCCAGCAAAATGTTAAATAAGAGTGGTGATAAAGGGCATGCTTGTCTGGTTCCTGATCTCAAGGGGAATGCTTTCAGACTCTCCCCATTTAGGACGATGTTGGCTATTGGCTTCGTATAAATGCCATTTATTATCTTGAGAAATTTTCCTTCTATTCCTATTCTGCTGAGAGTTTTTATCATGAATGGGTGTTGAACTTTGTCAAATGCCTTTCCTGCATCAATTGATAAAATCGTGTGATTCTTGTCTTTTGTTTTATTTATATGATGGATTACATTAATTGTTTTTCTAATGTTCAACCATCCCTGCATACTTGGTATGAATGCCACTTGGTCAAGGTGAATTCTTTTTTTGATATGTTGTTGAATTCTATTAGCTGGAATTTTGTTGAAGATTTTTGCATCAAGTTCATGAAGGATATAGATCTGTAATTTTCTTTTTTTTTTTGTGGTGTCTTTACCTGGTTTGGTATCAGGGATATGGTGGCTTCAAAGAATGAGTTTGGGAGTATTCTATCCTTTTCTATGCTCTGAAATACCTTTAGTAGTAGTGGTGTTAATTCGTTTCTGAAAGTTTGGTAGAACTCTGCAGTGAAGCCGTCCGGCCGGGGTTTTTTTGTTGGGAGTTTTTTGATTATCTTTTCAATCTCTTCGTTAGTTATGGGTCTATTTAGTTGTTCTACCTCTGTGTTGGCTTAGTTAGGTAGTGTGTGTCTAGGAATTCATCTATTTCTTCTAGGTTTTTTAATTTGTTAGAGTACAAGTTTTTAATAGTAATCTGATATGAGTCTTTTAATTTCAATTGAGTCTGTTGTAATATCGCCCATCTCATTTCTTATTCAGGATATTTGCTTCCTCTCCTGTTCTTCTTTTGTCAGTTTGGCCAAAAAGTTTTTGAATTTTAAGGGAGGGGAATGTAATTGACTATAAAAGAGTAGCATGAGGGAGATCTTTGTGGCGATCGAATAGTTCTGCATCTTGATTGTGATGGTGGCTTTACTAATCTAAGCATGTGATATGATAACATAGAGCTATATGCACGTATTCTAACAATGTCAGTTTCCTGGTTTTGATATTGTCCTTTTCTTGTGTTAAGCTGTAACCAGTGGGACAACTGGGTGAAGTATACATGGGACTACTGTGTTCTATCTTTGCAACTTCCTGTAAGTTCATAATTATTCGACATTAAAAGTTAAAAAAAAAAAAAAGTCATGCATTTTTAAAAAGTAGTGTATTCAGATTGGCAGATTATCCTCCAGGAAAGTTGGCAGCTATTCCTATCATTTTCCTCCCCTAGCCCTCGCCACTCAACGCCAGTGTGTAAAAACCACGTATACCAGACTGGGTACCCTCATTCCTTTTATCCTTTGCCAGTTTGATAAATGAAGATTGTATCTTATTTATATTTCTTTAATTGATGGCAAGGGAGAACATTGTATCCTATCGCGTAGGCCATTTGATTTCCTGTTTAGTGCCAGTTTTTCTGTTGGGCTGCATGTTTTTTCCTTACTTGTTTTTAAGCACTTGGAAACATTTGTAATTATTTGTATAATGAATACATTAATGCGCTGTCCTTCATATATTTTGTTAATAGTTTTTCCCTTCAAGGCCAGTTTCCTCTCAACTTTCTCAAGGAGATTGTAGGAGGTCCATTCTTTGATATTTTTAAGCTCAAATAATAGTATTAGGAAAGTCTTTGGAATGTCTTCATCAATCCTCTCACAGTGACTTTACTGCAATGTCTGGGAGCCTGTGTCTGCATCTAGACCCTCTACTCCACTCAGAGAACCAGGCAATAGTCTTCATTGACCAAAGAGGGCTTGCCTTCACCTTTTCCATAAATTCTGCCAGTATTTATATGGGTCCCAGATCTTGATCAGTGATGAGTGCTGAGTGCTCATGGGGGTGTGTGGGGGCAAGGATGTGGTTTGAATTCTATGGTCCTCACTCCCTACTCAGGCCCCAGAGATTCTTGCTGCCCTACGATTGGCTAGCACAGGCTTGGGCCAGTCTCTGCCAAGGTATCAAAAGGCTGCGGATGTGCATGAGAATCTCAGAAGCATCAAGATCTACAAACATTAATCATGACTGGGCAGTTAAGGCCCTCCTTTCTTTTCTCCCTTCTCCTGGCTGGTTTTGTGCAGCCAGATCCCAAGCCCGAGAAGGTGAAGGTGAGTGATCTCCAGAGAGGGTGGAGAGAGGCTCAAAGTGGGAATTAGAATTACCCTCTGTCCTGCTTCTAGCTTCCACCCTCCAGTCTTTTTTGTAGGTCTCGAACCCCTGCTTTCTTTTTCTTTGAAGGTTCTACTAAACCTTTCTTCTTTTCTCCTTGAATCTTCTTTACGTCTATAAATGGGTGTTTCTTGAGTTGAATATGGCTAGGGGAGAAAGTCTCCTTACTGTGGTTCTTTCTCCCTTCTTTCCCCACCTGCGGGTCGACTGGCTACCATGCCAGCCCCATCAGTGTCTGAGTCAGAACTGGGTCTGAACTGAGTCAAAACTGGGTCTGAAGCACGGGGCAGTGATGGGCGTCAAGGGGCAGTGAGGCCTGGGTTTAGATGAGTGGCTGAACTCCCATCTCAGAGAGCTGCTCTGTGGGAAACTCACCAAAAAGAGAACAAAGCTGATCTGCAGGTTTTAGGACTGGAGTAAGTCACAGAGTTACCAGAGAAGCATAAAACAAATGGAAAAAAATAACCAGAGGGCTAAAACAACTGGATTTGGAGTCAACAATTTTGGATTCTGGCCTCAGTTCTATTCTCAACTGACGCTCCAGTGACTTATTTTAAAAACATGAGTGTACGGTAATGGGAAGAAATTGCAGGGAAGGATAGCGATGAACTTGATGACTTAGAGGCAAAATAGAGACATGAAATTAGGGCCGGGCAAACTTTCATTCACATACAGGATTATCACTTTTGGCCTTGGACTTCACCTCTGATAGCTTCTGCTTTCTCTTTTTGAATTTGCGAGTAACAGTCCCTAATTCATGGGTTTGTGAGCAACAGTGATTATATACATAATGTTTTCTTTAATAGGCAGCTCTGGCAAGATCCACCCCTCTGAAATTGACTAGATGATCTCCAAAGTGACTTTCTAGTTTTAGGAATTGATATGACTTTTATGTTACCCAGTGCTGCTTAATTGAGTCTGGAGACCCTGGACTGTAGAATTCACTTAATAAAAAGCATAAAAGGTAGCTTGCTTTTCTCTTTAGCTCCACTTACTTCCAAGCCCTCTCATCCCAGCTCGTTAATCTCTGCCCTTTTTCATTCCCCCATGTGTTTTCTGGGGGTCTTACATAAATAAGAGGAAGAGAGATTTGACTTGCTCGTTGCTGAAAAAAAAAAACCCATTGGATTTCAAGTCAAAAGTCTAAGTTTCAGTCCTGTCAATAACACCTTAGACAGTTCTTGTTGTATTATTCTTTGAGTCCTTTGAAAAATTATACAGATGTTAAGAATTGTTGGTACTAACATTACCATTTAAAAAAATTTTCCAGATGAATTGCTACAAAGATGTGAAAGGCACCATCTATGATTATGATGCCCTCACTCTTAATGGAAAGGAACACATCCAGTTCAAGAAGTATGCAGGCAAGCATGTCCTTTTTGTCAACGTGGCCACCTATTGTGGTCTGACAGCTCAATATCCTGGTAAGAATTCATACCCAAATCTCCTGGGACTAGATTTGCCATCAGATTATGTTCTAAATTATAATTGGAATGATATTCTTATTCTAATTATATACTAAAATAAATATTCATGATCATGTGACTTCTTCCCCAATGTTAAACCAAAAAACCAAACCCATTGCCGACTCACAGTGACCCTATAGGACAGAGTAGAACTGCCATAGCTCTTAACCACCGTGCCACCAGGGCTCCCCACTATGCTAAAACCAAAACCAGTTGCTGTTGAGTCAATTCCAACTCATAGCAACCCTATAGGTCAGAGTAGAACTGCCCCATAGAGCTTCCAAGGAGCGCCTGGTGGATTTGAACTGCCAGCCTTTTGGTTAGCAGCTGTAGCACTTAACCACTAGGCCATCCTGGTTTCCCCCCACTATGTTAGGAGTTAGCAAACTATTGTGCACAGGCTAAACCTGGCCTTCCTGTTTATATAAACAAAGTTTTCTTAGAATACAACCATGCCTATTTGTTTACATATTGCCTATGGTTACTTTGTGGAAACCCTGATGGATACTTTTACACTACCAGGCGGATTGAATAGTCGTAAGAGAGACAGTATTAGTAGTTGTGACAGAGATCATTAAAAAAAAAACCCAAAACAAAAAAACAACCAGTTGCTATTAAGTCCATTCCAATTCATGGTGACCCTATGTGTGTAAGAGAAGAACTATGGTCCGTACAGTTATCAGTGGCTGATGTTTTGGAAATAGATCACCAGTTCTTTCTTCTGAGGTCCCTCTCAAAATCTAAATTATTTACTATCTGGCCCTTTACAGAAAAAGTTTGCTAAACCCTGCCTTGCTCTGCTCACAAGAAGAAGGTAGGGAAAACATCTTTCTTACCAAAAATAGAAAGTGAATAGTCACAACCTGGTGTGCTACTGATAGATCAGTGGGCTTATAATATTGGAGAGGTTTTTCGGTTTGTTTGTTTATTTGTTTTTCATCCTCTTTTGCATCACTTTTTTTTCCATTGCTCCTTCTCTGGGAGGGGCCAGAGGGCATTGGACTAAGATCCTTTCTTAACCCATAGCATTTTCAGGGAGTCTAGTTTAATCTTAGTTTAAGTATGGAGCTTTCTTATCAGATATTGTCTGATCAACTTATATCTGAAAACTAGGAGCCTCTCAGAAGATTCCAGAAGTCTCCTGGCAAAACCAGGAGAGAGTATCAGTGCTTTTGAGACTTTTCCGGGATTATACAGGCACCTTAGATGACAGGGAAAAGAGAGTTGGGATTTCTATATTTGGAGTCGCATTAGATTAGACTGAGCGCTGGTTGAGAAGGCTGCAATAGAGGCAAATACTCCCCTGCCAACCTCAACTCCTCCTTCAAGTGTAGTTTTCTCCCTATCTATACGTTATTCAGGAAAGAATTTTATGTTTCTGATATTCCAGGCCAGGTAGTTTAAGGATGATTGAATAAGGAACAGGATGGATTATACCAGAGACAGATGCATTTTTTGTATTTGAACTAATAAGTGTTTTGTTTTCTCTTTTTAGTTATGTTGTTTTGAATGGATAATATATTCACACAGCTCAAAATTAAAAAGGAACAAAAACATTTAGTGTGAGAAGTCTCCTTTCTTCCCTCCTTTCAGACAACCAATATTATGTTTACAGAATAGATCATTTTTTCTACTTTTCCCCCAGTTTTAACATACTGTAAATACTATTTGTCACTTTGCTTTTTTAAATTATGAAAGTGCTTTGGAGTTCAGTCCATTTCCTCATTCTTTTTTTAAGACTGAATAATCCCATTGGATCATAATTTATTTTACCAGTTTATAGGGTCTTTAAAAATCAACTTATTCAGTCATATAATTGGAATCATACAGTATGTAGCCTTTTCAGATTGGCTTCTTTCACTTAGCAATGTGAACTTTAGATTCACCGTGTCTTTTTGTGGCTTGTTAGCTCATTTAATTGTTGAATTCCCTCGTAGAGGATGTACCACAATTTTTTTTATCGATTTACCATCTTGGTTGCTTCCAATTCTTGGCAATTATGAATAAAACCAAAAAACCAAACCCATTGCTGTTGATTCCAACTCATAGCGACCCTAAAGGACAGGGTAGAACTGCCCCAGAGGGTTTCCAAGGAACACCTGGTGGATTCGAATTGCTGACCTTTTGGTTAGGAGCTGTAACTCTTTGCCACTATGCCACCAGGGTTTCCATTATGAATAAAGATGTTATAAATATTTTTTAACGATCAATTTATTCAGTTCCCATTCCACACATAACAGATGAGAAAACTGAAGAACAGTTGCCCAAGGACAGGAAGACAGGCTTCCTTATTTCTAGTTTATTTCCTAGTGGACATGATCATCCACAGTTGCTGAAAACAAGAGGAAGGGATACAGTGAGAGAGACTGAGGAACCATGTGGAAACAGGAAATCAATCTCTATTTTTAAAATAAAAAAGACCAAGAGGAGATATCAGGGGGCTGAGCTGAATCCCAGTGGAATTATCTGGTGTTTATCAGGGAACTAAAAGCTTCTAGCCCAGAAAGGGCTGACAAAGAAGATGGTTGTTAAAGCCTGAGCAGACAAGTTGGAAAACTTCCTGGCAATGGATGAAAGCAGTTGGAAGTTTGCCTTCTAGACTATCAATGAGGATGTCTGGGGAGAATGCATATTTAACATCCTGAGGATTGTTGAAGAATACCAGAAAGCTTGACTTAGACTTCTCTGGTTCTCTTTGCCTCTGTCAGGTTTATCCCCCTCCATTGGGGGTGAGCCAGCCTTTTCAGGGGAGAGAAAGCCTCAGTACTCTTTGTCCTTGTCTTTTCCTTCAAAACAAGAATGATTTAACCTACCAATTAACCAACAAGGGAAAGCAAAATGATGAGCAGTGATGTTCAAACCTTGCTTAAAAATCACCTGGTGAGCTTTGGAATCATAAAGCTGACTGGCCTCCAACTCAGATAAATGGAATCAGGAAAACCTCTGGAATGGGACTTAGGCATTCCTGTTTTTAAGGAAGGGCCCCCAGCTGATTCTGATGTACTGCAGATTTGGGAAATAAGGTGCTATAAGAAAGGGCATTTGGAAGTGTGTCCAGAGATTCAAGATCTAGCCTCAGCTCTGCCACTAAAAGTATCTCTGATCTAAAGATTTTTTCCTCCCTGGGCCTCTGTTTCCTCATCTGGAAAATAGGTAACTCCAGAGATCTCTCTCTGCGCAAGGCAGGGTCTCATGTTGTCCCTTTTCTACCTGCAGAACTAAATGCACTTCAGGAGGAACTGAAGCCCTTTGGCCTGGTAATATTGGGCTTTCCCTGCAACCAATTTGGAAAGCAAGAACCAGGAGAGAACTCAGAGATCCTTCCTGGACTCCGGTGAGTGCCTACATGAAACCCTATAGGAGGCTCCTGTCTACTTTTTCCCTTCTCCACAGAGGTCCTTCCATGTTGGAAACTTCCCGAGTGGGGTGGGGTGACGTGGTGGTAATGGTGGATCAGTAAGCTCAGGGCATCTACAAGTTGATATTAACTCTGGCCTACCTTAATGAAAGTCTAGCAATGTCAGGGACTATCTCTCCATCCCTGGGTAACGAGGTCTGCATGGAGTGGTGGAAGGGCAGGAGTACAGAAATAACTGGTAGAGAAATGGTGGGTGGGGCAAGGACAGGGAATGGAATAGAGAAAAAATAAATTATAGAACTCAAATGCAAAATACAGTCATATTGTCCCTCCCCATCCTCACCTACTGTATATCCACCTTTTCCTGCCCTTTCCTATGACCTCAAACCCTGGTCTCCCATTATAACTTTCTCATATTCTGGAGTTTCCTGGGAACATTATGGCTCATTGCAGGTATGTCCGTCCAGGGGGTGGATATATACCTAATTTCCAGCTTTTTGAAAAAGGAGATGTGAATGGTGAGGAAGAACAGAAAATCTTCACCTTCTTGAAGGTGAGTGAATTACTGACATAAGCCCCCTCTTGCTTCCCTAATATTCCTAGCATTGGGTTGGTGTGGTAGAAATGGACCTAAGGGCCCATTCCTAAAGGTGGGATTGGATGCTTTGGAGAACAGCTTCAGATCAGCACAGGGATTTGGGTTTCATTTGTTAGTATTTTGAGGGCTTTGGCTTCATGCGGTGAAGAGAGTTGTTGTAGAGTGGTAGCTTTTTACTGTGATCAACCTCTTGCTCGTTGATACTCATTAATTTGTTTTGATTATTGACATTCATTAATTCATCTTTCTCATTGACATTCATTAATTCATTCAGGATACGTTATGGATTGCCTGCTATCTACAAGGCAGTTTGCTAAATAATAAGAATAAGAATTGTAAGAATAAATAATACGAGTAAGACATAGTTCGTACCCTTGGCAAGTTCGTACTGGAAAGGGAGACATAGAAATCAACAGGTATAATACAATGTAGTAAGTGCTTTGTATGAAACACCAACTTTTAAGTATAGAAAATGCCAGAGCTGAAAAGGCACCAAAAGGTCACCCAAGTGAATTATTCATAAATGCTGAATTCTAGGCCAAGACTGGTTCACGTAGAGATTTTCATATATTCTCTTTAAGTTGAGGAAAACAGGACAATGTACGGAGAGTTTCGGAAACTCAACTTGTCTAACTTACAGGACTGCCTTTTATTCTAAGATTATGACCCACACACAATTTATTCCACAATGATCTTTTTTAAATGAAACAATGAAATGATGCTTTAAATTTTATTTGACAAAACAAAATATTGGTAACTCTATGTTGGTTCCAAAAGATATTTATTGAAACGCTCCTGGCCCATGGATCCCGAGGACCTGGAAAACCACACTCAAATCCAAGCTATTCATTTTTCAAATAAGGAAGTAAAAAGTGGGAATATGGGTGACATAGCTTGGTGGTGTAGTGGTTAAGTGCTACAGCTGCTAACCAAAATGTCAGCAGTTCGATTCCACCAGGTGCTCCTTGAAAACTCTATGGGGCAGTTCTACTCAGTCCTATAGGGTCACTGTGAGTTACAATTGACTCAACGGCAACAGATTTGTTTTTTTTGGTTTAGCTTACCCATAGCACCATGTGATGGGGGCAAGGAGAGAAACAGAGAGAAGGAATAGATTTTTGCTATAATATCTACTGTGGGATCCTTGTTTATTGGAATGGTGTTGATTCAGAGAACTTATGGATATTTTTTAATGAATTAAAGTATCTAGGGATAAGAGGGAGTGGATTATCTGTGGGTGAGAATAACCTTTTTCCATTTCTTTGCTTTAGCACTCCTGTCCTCACCCCTCTGACATTTTGGGTTCATCCAGATATATCTTCTGGGAACCTATGAAGGTCCATGACATCCGCTGGAATTTTGAGAAGTTCCTGGTAGGATCTGATGGAATCCCTGTCATGCGTTGGTCCCACCGGGCACCAGTCAGCACAGTCAAGGCAGACATTCTGGAGTACCTGAAGCAATTGAAAACGAAATAGGAAGTCCCAGAATCAGGGAAAGGATCCATCAACCTAAAGATCTGTTCAAGAAATATCCATCTTCTCATCACACTCTCTTTCTAAATGGCCTCCACTTGACTAAATCGCCTCTATACTGTCCACATTTTCCAAACTGCACAAAGTAGGTTTATATTCTGATGATTACTGCTATTTCTCCACCCAAGAATATATAGGCAAAGAAAAAAAAACAATGGGAACCCTGAATCCTCAGACCTCTGCTAGAAATTTAAAAATTTATGTCCATTAAAGGAAAATTATCCTTCCTTGAGGATGGTTCAGACTGCCTCAGTATCCTGAAGAGGAATGTCCCTAGACTCTGACTCCCTGTTCTTTCTCTACCCACAAGATGTAGGAATAGCAATGAGGTGACAGTCACACTGTCAAAATTCCACATCATAAAGTTTTTTCTCCCCTAGGACAAACATGTATCAACCCATTTTGGTTTAGTCTTTATCCATGGACTCCTCCCCCTTCCCCTCACCCCATCCAACACCTGTCATTCTCCTGTAGGAAGCCTTAAGTTACAGTGGGAACAGGAACCTACAGGATAGCAGGACCCATAGCATCTCTCTGAATTGAACCCTACAAGAGCTTTCTTTAGTGTATAATACTTAGTTCATTCAGGTCATGACACCTGAGCAGAAATGCCTTCCACACTTGGAAGGATGTGCTTTCCCTCTCAACTCTAGACTACTCAGCTTCAGAGCCAGTCTTGCTACTATCTCCAATAAAATGTTTTCTGCTGCACCTGGGATTACTGATGTGGTTTTTAAATCCTATCCTGTGCTCAAACTCATCTACCTCCTCTTTCTCACTCTATCATAGATGCTGTATTATCCAGATAACAGCCTCCCACCCTCAGGATGGAAGGAACACTGAACATTTTGAATACTAATAATGTGGCAACTCTGTAGGTCAGATTCCTTTCACCTGCCCTTTCCCGCCCACACCCCTATCAGGGTTTGTTGTTGCTGCTCGTTGTTGGTTTTTGTTGTTAATTTAGTCACTGACTTTTCCAAATTATTTTTATAAAGTCTGGATTCTTTGTCATGTATGGTCACTGAAGTCTCTGTTCTATTAACTTAGTGGTCAGCTAGTGATTTGACAGTGGTTTCCTTAAACAACTGGAGTTAAAAGATAGGAAAAAGGAAAAAAAGAAAACTCTCCCAGCCTTTTCATATTGGCTCTGTTCTGGGGCATTCATTCAATGTTTGGCCATGCTGTCTACAACTCTTTCTTAGCCTTCACTTCCTACTTGCACAGTTTGAAGATCAGTCAGAGGTGAAAGCCTTTCGTGAACATACGTCCAGCTCTAGGCATATGCATGGCCTTCACAATTCCATGGTATATGTGGGGAAATTTAAAAGCCTTTATTCCTCCACATATCTGCTTTTCCAACCTCTTCCTTCCAAGGTTTTTCAGTCTATTGCTTGTCCTGACTTTTATCCCTCTTCCAGGCTACTGAAGCCAATGCTTTTGCCTTTAAATGCTTTCAGCAAGCGCTGCCCCAGGCAGCCACCCCAGTGCAGGGAATCCTCTGAGTTCATCCAAACAAAGACAAGCCCTTGTGCTGGCCTTTCAAGAATTCATCAGGCAAGTTGAAACACACAACCACAACTCTTTGAAAATTACGGCCTTATTGCTTCCTCTGGTGTTAGTAACCTGCACCCAGAGTGCAGGCTGCTGTCTTTATGGCTGCCACCAGTCTGGAGCTGGGGGTGGAGATAATAATTGAGCGGTTTAAAATGCCATAGCATTCTCTTACCACAATACAGCAGCTTCTTTCTTCATTAAGCTTTCCCTTGGTTGTAAGTTTTTACTTTGAGAAAAACTTAGTTTTTCTTTGTTTTGTGAAAGTTCGTTCTGACAGTTTTTGCCAGGTTATCAACTGTTTTTGTGGAGGAATGGAGCTCTGAAGTTCCCTACTCTGCCATTTTCAGTGATGTCACCACTGATGTATATATTATTCCTGAAATTTGAGCACTGTACGCACACACACACACAAGCACATATAATATCTTGTTCTATGAGTGATCAGGAGCCCCTGGGTGGCACAAATGATTAGGCACTCAGCTACTAGCCAAAATATTGGTGGTGCAAACCCACCTAATGGCACCTTGGGAGAGAGTCCTGACAATCTGCTTCTGAAAGGTCACAGCCTTGAAAACCCTATGGAGCTCAATTCTACTCTGCACCTGTGGGGTTGTTATGGGTTGTAATCAACTTGAGAGCAACTAACAATAACAACATAGATGACCTTTTTTTCTTCTGGTGCCAACTGAATCACTACCTAGTATTCAATTGACTGAATTCAAATCCTGGTACCGCAAACTACAAATTTCGTGACTTAGGTAGGTAGGTAATTAATTTCTCTGTGCCTCAGTTCGTCATCACTAGAAGGGGTAGAGTAATAATGCTTAGGAGTGCTAAATAGGGAGCTGCATGATCTTTGCCTACTTCATAGTTTTGTCATCTAGAAAGCAAGAATAAATTTGGACACCTTCCCTACATAGTGTTTAATGAGTGGATGAAGTTGTGTCTCTGAAAGTTCTTTGAAAATTACAAAATGGAAAGGTTGTGGCCAAGAGATTTCAACACCAGGAATAGAGCTGGGACAGTATGGAAGAGGCACACAACCATTTCCCACTGAGTGAAGACTACATAAGTTCTTCTCTGAGGATATAAAAGGAGGCAGCAGAGCAGTGTAAGAGAAAATACAACTTAGGTTTTGAAGGCCATTATTATGTCCCAGTTTGGTTAATTATAAGTGACACCTTGCATAAGTTCACCTTCTATTCAATATGTGGCAGGTTGGAATGTTCTCGGTAAACACTTGTGAGATAATTTAATGAAAGCAGCCTGACCCTCAGGATCTCAATTTTCACAGTTCTAAAATGTTCAATAATACTTCTCTGTTTGATAGATAGGGTGGTAAGACTGAAATGAAACAATGAGTAAAATGATTCCTTTCTAAGTTATAAATAGCTATTTAACTTTGTGAGCCCTGGTGGCCAGTGGTTAAGAGCTATAGCTACTAACCAAAAAGTTGGCAGTTCCCATTCACCAGCTGCTCCTTGAAAACCCTATGAGTCAGAATCAACTCGATGGCAATGGATTTGATTAAAATTATGATTTTTTATTATAAATAACTATTTAACTTTGACTAAAATTATGATTTTTAGGTGAAAAACTTCATTTATGTTATGAATTAGAAAAACTAAAACTTGTTGCAGAAACATCTAACATGTATGTTATTTAGGTGATATTACAAATAGAAGAATAACTTAGGCACAGTTGGGCAGAAATTATGAGATCCAGGTTGGTAATGGAAAGAACTATTTTGCATATGTGTATATGCACATTTTCTGATGAAAGGCTAAAACATTTCATCATATTCTCAAAGGTGCCCTCTAACTACCTTTCCATCTAAAGAACAAAAAGAAATACAAGCTAACTAAGAAAAAGCATCTATGGGCCAGTCGTCTAACTCAGTGCTTCTCAAACTTTAGCATACCTAAGAATTAGCAATGGAGCTTGGTAAAACCGATTTTTGGCCTACACCTCCAGAGATTTAGTAGTCTGGGTTAGGGCCCAAAATTTTCATTTCAAACAAATTCCTGGTAATGCTGATGCTGCAGTCTGTGGAATACACCCTTTGAGTAGTACTGAGGAAGTTAAGTCTTACTGGTCCGTGGTAGCATAGTGGATAAAGAGCTTAGCTACCAACGAGAAGGTAGGAGTTTGAATCCACCAGCTACTCCTTGGAAGCCCTAGGGGGCAGTTCTACCCTGCCCTATAAGGTAGCTAGGAGTTGATGGTTTTTGGGTTTTTTTTTTTAGCGGTCATTTAAGAATCATATATTTCCAATTCTTTCAGAAAAGAGCATATACTTTCCATCTAACTTGAGGCTAGCATAACCTTGATAGAAAAGTCTGACAAAGATAGGTAGAAAAAAGAAAATTACAGACTAATCTCTTTTGAGCATAGATATAAATATTCTCAACCAAATATTAGCAAAATAAATCTGCCATTATGATGCTTCTCCCAAAATAATTTCCTTACAAAACCACACAGTCCATCCTATCTTAATTCCTTGAGAGATACAATGATGAGAAGTAACATTCAATATTCTAGACTCCTGCTGTAGTGTAGATTACATTGCCCTCAAACAAGTAATGGCACTCTATAGAGCTTGTGACAAGGGCTTTTTTAAATTTTATGCATCATATATATGTAATGATAGCTAGGAAACTTTGGCGGCATAGTGGTTTAGGTGTTTGGCTGCTAACCAAAAGCTCAGTAGTTCAAATCCACTAGGTGCTCCTTCGTTAAACCCTACTGGGCAGTTCTACTCTGCTATTGGGTCACTATGAGTCAGAATCCACTGGACAGTAATGGGTTTCAATTTTTTTTTTTTTTAATGATATCTTTAGAGGAAAAACTTACCACCTAACTGAAAAATTTTATTTGCCCTCCAATCATTGGTTTTCTCTCTCTTTAGAACTCCACTTTCTGTTATTTACAATCTTTGAATCTTTAAACAAATGAATGGGGAATAATCATTAGTTTTTAAAAATTATCTGAACACCATAATAAAGTCTTATCCTTGGCTCATTATATTTTCCACAGGAGTCCCCTACATCTACCTTTGTTCTGAAATAGTTGTGTTAAAGATACCAAAATCCGGGGAACTTTTTTCTGTCAGAGACAGTCTTCTTAGCTAGGTAGGCCACAGTCCTCCCCTAAGGGGCAATGTTTATGGTTATGGAATCAGAGAGAAGGTCCAGATGGGTTTGTCAGACTTTGGCCCTTCCTCAAGGCCCTTCCTGGGATAGCTCTTTAGCTCAGGCTGGGATATTCCTAGGAAGAGAAAACACTGAATCAGAAAGACAGCATTTGTCCTGGTGCATTGGCCCTTAAGCTCTAGGATGCACCGCAGTGCCAAAATGTCCTCTGGATCAAAAGACAGGTCAAAGAGGTCCAGCAGCATTAATTAAATTTTGGTGCATTAGGGGATAGAGTAATTGTTGTCTTTTAAAAATATGCAATAATATGGGATAACGAGTCATTATACCCAAAGTTCTTAGAACAACCCCAGCCCTATAGCAAGTGCTGTTTCCTTTAGGACAATCATCACTATGAAAAATAATTTCCGTTATAGTATTAAATAAAAAATAAAACAGGATACAAAACTGTGCATGTATATTATATACGTGTGTATGCATGTGAAAGAGCTCTGGTGACGCAGTGGTTAAGAACTCAGCTGCTAATTGGCGGCTCGAACCCACCACCCGTTTTGCAGGCGAAAGATGTGGTAGTCACAGCCTTGAAACCCTATGGGGCAATTCCATTCCGTCCTATAGGGTCGGTATGAGTCGGAATTGACTCCGTGGCAAAGGATTTGGTTTTGGGGTGTGTGTGCGCGCGCGCGTATGTGCGTGTGTGTGTCTTTTGCAGCCATGCCCCTCTCCACAAAAATCCTCTGTAAAGGTTTTATAGGAAAAAGTCTGAAATGAATACAACAAATGTAAACAATGGATTTTTCTTTATAAGAGTATAGAAAATTTACAAATAATCATCTTACTGTTTTCTGGTTTTCTTCGTTTCCTCAGTCTGTTCGGCATCAGTACATTTAAACAGGAATTTTCCTAAGGAGATACCAGCATTCCGAATGTTTCAAGATAGCAAATTATTTTCACATTCTTAGGTTAAAAACCAGCGAGTAAGAGGGGAAGGGGGTACGTGTGGCATTTAAAGCAGAGGAAAGGCTAGTGGAGGTGTAAGAAAGTAGACTGACCGCGAAGGAGATCGCTGGAAACCGGAAGCACCTAAAAACGCACAGGTTCCAAGCAGGGGAAATGCATACTTCTTGGTGAAACTTTGTCCGGAGTGTTGTGATAGACACGTCTGCTTTACGCGCAGTCATTTTAGCTTGCGGCTTTTGTGGAACCAATGTGACTTTCATTCGCAAATACTTTCAAATGACAGTGTGGATTTAGAGAAGCCGTGGGAACCGGAGCGAAAAATCAAGGTATCAGCTCCGGACATCACTGTATTGTGGGGGAAACGACTACCGATCAGCTAGTACCGGGGATCCCTTGATGGCCGCTTTTAATTCCGTTCGTGAAAGTGGCAGATCAGAAGCTGCTCTCTCGTTCACATCATTTAATACCTGTAACATAGATTTTTAAAAACATTTAACCTGCAATTTTTTTTTTTTTTATAAAAGCGTCTATATTAATGCCTCCTAAAGACACCTCAAGAGTAGCTCCAGTGGCGCAATCGGTTAGCGCGCGGTACTTATAAGGCAGTACATCTGTGAGCGATGCCGAGGTTGTGAGTTCGAGCCTCACCTGGAGCAGTTTTTCTGCTCCCTGACTCGTGCAAACTCAAAGGGGTAGGGTTAGAGGTTTAGGTCTCTTTATAAATGAGGAACTGTTGCGATTTACATCGTGGTTAAAAATCAGAGTCCAGACTCTGCTGAGGATTTGTCTTAAAATTTCCTGCTCGAAGTTATGCATAACAAACGTTTTGAAGATTGCCTTCTTCCAATCCTTTCGCCACAGGAGACGTAATACTCACATTGTCCTCCTGCTGTTCTTTGAAACCCGCTTCCCTTCCCTCAGTTTTTTCTCTCCTCTGGGCTTCCTCTGGAGCCCTGGTGGAGCAGGGGTTAAAAGCTCGGCTGCTGGCCAAAAGATTGGCAGTTTGAATCCATCAGCGGCTCCTTGGAAGCCCTACTCTGTTCTATAGGGTCACTATGGGTCCGAATCGACTTGACAGCAACAGTTATGGTTTTTGGTTTTTATTTGGGCTTCCACTGGGACTCATTCTTACCATTCTTAATAAGTTTATGATGCCTGGGATAATGACAGAGACAAAAGTATTCAGTCTCAGAAAATCAACTAACACATTACAGGCTCTGAGTTGAGAGACAAGCATTGTGCGTGGGCCGTTGTAATTTCACCCTCAAAAGTATTCAGTCTCAGAAAATCAACTAACACATTACAGGCTCTGAGTTGAGAGACAAGCATTGTGCGTGGGCCGTTGTAATTTCACCCTCTGGATCTTAAGCGTTATCAGAGACACACTGGAGACAGAGCTCTTCGGCCACATAATCTCACCTTCTGGGTTTTAAGCTTTATCTGAGATATCCTGGAGACATAGGGCTCCCTGGCCACATAATCTCACTTCCTGGATCTTAAAATTAATCTGAGACATCCTGGAGACATAGAGATCTTTGGCTTTACAGATTTATAAGGCTCAGCACTAGCTCAGCTACTAGCCAAAAGTTTGGTGGTTGGAGCCCACCCAGAGGAGCCTGGGAAGATAGGCTTGGCATCTGCTTCCAAAAGGTCACGGCCTTGAAAACTCTATGGAGGTCAGTTCTCCTCTGCACACATGGGGTCTCCATGAGTTGGAATCAACCCCACAGTAACTAACAACAACTACCACTACTAACAGTACAATTTGGAGTGTTTACATTCTCCCTGGAGCAACTCTGAGCAATGCTCACTTGGATTAACCAGGACTGATTAACATTTGGTAAAGAAGTGATGTTGTTGTTAGGTGCTTTGAGATGGTTCTGATTCATAGCAACCGTATGTACAACAGAATGAAACATTGCCAGTCCTGCAACATCCTCAAAATTCTTGCTATATGTGAGCCCGTTGTTGCAGCCACTTTGTCAGTCCATCTCATTGAGGGTCTTCCTCTTTTTCACTGACACTCTATCAAGCATGATGTCCTTCTCCAGGGACTGATCCCTCCTGATAACATGACCAAAGTATGTGAGACTAAGGCTTGCCATCCTCACTTCTAAGGAGCATTCTAGTTGTGCTTCTTCCAGGATAGGTTTGTTTATTCTTCTGGCAGTGCATGGTAAATTCAGTAATCTTCACCAAGACCATAAATAAAATGCATCAATACTTCTTCCATCTTCTTTATTCATTGTCTACCTTTCGCATGTGTATGAGGCAATTGAAAATACCATGGCTTGGGTCTCGCACACTTTTTTTTTTTTTTTGGGTCTCGCACACTTTAATCATAAAGGTGACATCTTTGACTTTTAAGGCTTTTAAAGAAATCTTTCGCATCTAATTTGCCCAAAGCAGTCGTTTGATTTCTTGACTGCTGCTTCCATGGACATTGATTGTGGATCCAAGTATGGGCATTGATCGTGGATCCAAGTAAAAAGAATTTCTTGGCAACTTTGATATCCTCTCTGTTTATCATGATGTTGCTTATTGGTCCAGTTGTGCGGATTTTCATTTTCTTTATGTTGAGGTGTAATCCAAACTGAAGGCTGTAGTCTTTGATTTTCATCAGCAAGTGCTTAGAGTCCTCTTCACTTTCAGCATTGAGCAAGGTTGTGTCATCTCCGTATTGCAGGTTGTTAATCAGTCTTCCTCTAGTTCTGAAGCTGAGTTCTTCATATAGTCCAGCTTCTCGGATTACTTGCTCAGCATACAGATTGAGTAAGTCAAAAAGAACATTTCAAGGTCTATCCTGAAATACAACACTGTCAGTGATAGGATAATATCCATACACCTACAAGGAAGAC
Organism: Loxodonta africana; assembly: GCF_030014295.1. NCBI lineage: Eukaryota > Metazoa > Chordata > Mammalia > Proboscidea > Elephantidae > Loxodonta > Loxodonta africana. Next base: position 78,272,829 of record NC_087342.1, read on the forward strand.
CAGTTAATATGACTATTATTAAAATTTATGAACCAACCACTAATTTCAACGACGCAGAGATAGAAGATTTTTACCAACTTCTGCAGTCTGAAATTGATCAAACATGCGATCAAGGTGCATCAATAATTACTGGTGATTGGAATAAGAAAGTTGAAAACAAAGAGGAAGGATCAGCAGTTGGAAAATATGGCCTTGGTGATAGAAATGACTCTGGAGATTGCATGATAGAATTTTGCAAGACCAATGACTTCTTCATTGCAAATACCTTTTTTCAACAACATAAACAGCGACTATACTCATGGATCTCCCCAGATGGAATACACAGGAATCAAATTGACCACATCTGTGTAAGAGATAATTGAGAAGCTCAATACCATCAGTCTGAACAAGGCCAAGGGCCAACTGGGGAACAGACCTTTAATTGCTCATATGCAAGTTCAAATTGAAGCAGAAGAATATTAGAACATGTCCGTGAGAGCCAAAGTATGACCTTGAGTATACCCCACTTGAATTTAAAGATCATCTAAAGAACAGATTTGATGCATTGAACACTAATGACCAAAGGGCAGATGAGTTATGGGATGACAATAAGGACGTCACACATGAAGAAAGCAAAAGGCCTTTAAAAAGACAGAAAAGACCAAAATGAATGTCAGAAGAGACTCTGAAATGTAGAATAGCTAAACAGAAGAAATGAGGAAATAAGAGAGCTGAATAGAAGATTTCAAAGGGCAGCTCAAAAAGACAAAGTAAAGGATTATTATGAAATGTCCAAAGACCTACCATTAGAAAAACAAAAGGGAAGGCCATGCTCGGCATTTCTCAAGCTGAAAGAACTGAAGAAAAAATTTAAGCCTCAAGTTGCAATATTGAAGGATTCTAGGGGCAAAAAAAAAAAAAAAAAAAAAAGAATTGAATGACGCAGGAAGCATCAAAAGAAGATGGAAGGAATACACAGAGTCACTGTACAACAAGAAAAAAACAGGTTGATGTTCATTGCAGGAGGCAGCATACGATCAGACCAAGAACTGATGGTACTGAAGGAAGAGGTCCAAGCTGCACTGAAGGTGAAAAACAAAGCTCCAGGAATTGACGGAGTACCAACTGAGATACTTCAGCAAACGAGACAACGCTGGAAGTGCTCACTAGTCTATGCCAAGAAATTTGGAAGACAGCTACTTGGCCAACCGACTAGAAGAGATCCATATACGTGCCTATTCCAAAGAAAGGTGATCTTATGGAGTGTGGAAATTATTGAACAATATCATTAGTATCACATGCAAGTAAAATTATGCTGAAAGTAACTAAAAAATAATTGCAGCAGTACCTTCACAGGGAACTGCCAGACAGTCAAGCCAGATTCAGAAGAGAATGTGAAATGAGGGATATTATTGCTCATGTCAGATGGACCTTGGCTGAATGCAGAGAATACCAAAAAGATGTTTACTATATTTTATTGACTATGCAAAGGCATTTGACTGGGTGGGTCCTAACAAATGATGGGTAACATTGTGAAGAATGGAAATTCCAGAACACTTAATTGTGCTCATGAGGAACCTGTACATAGATCAAGAGGCAGTTGTCTTCAAACAGAACAAGGGGATACTGCATGGTTTAAAATCAGGAAAGGTGTGTGTCAGCGTTTTATCCTTTCACCATACTTATTCAATCTATTTGTAAAAGAATTGAGTGGATAATTTACTTACCAAGACACACAATAGGCATACCAGTAGGGGCTAGCCATAGTATTGTTTTTAGTGTTAAATGAGACAATAAGTGATAGTTTGATTAATGGCCATAAATTCTTCCCATTCAGGTATGTGTCAGTTGCAATGTAATCTAGCAGCTTCTCCCATCAAGAGATGGAGCCTATTTCCCTCCCCCTTGAATGTGAGTTGAAAGTGTGAATTGCTTTGATCAATAGAATGCTGTGGAAATAGTGCTGTGGAAGTGATGTCGTGAGAGTTCTCGGTTAAGGCTTCTAGAAGCCTCGCGACTTTCCCCCCTTTGCCATCTTGGACCCCTGAGACAACTATGTATAGAAACCCTTTATATGTCCTAAACCCAAACCTAAACTCATTGCCAGCAAGTCAATTCCACTGCATAGCGGCCCTGTCGCTATGGATGGAAAATGCATGGAGAGAAAGTAGTCACTGCTATGCCAGCCATCGCAGTCATCCCAGCCATTCCAGCTGACACCCAGATATGTAAGTGGGATCATCTTGGAGCATCCAGTCCCAGTCAAGCTCCAATCTCCAAGACTGCAATTACATGAGTAACCTTGGACACAAGAATTGTGCAGCTTAGTGCAGCCCAAATTGTTGAACTGAAGAATTGCAAACAAGAAAAACAGTTGCTGTTTTAAGCCAGTAAATTTGGGTGAGGTTTTTTACAACAGCTGTAGATGACTAATATAAGCTTTTAGCATAGTAAGAATTTGAAATTAGTTAGCAGTTTATTATTTGGGGGGAGCCTCTTGTTGTCACAGCATTGGGCTCCTCTGCTCCTGCCGTGACCTGAAGACTCCAGCCGGAAGACTGTAGCATCATATATTTGATAAGGGATATGTATCCAGAACATATAAATAATTCCTAAACTCAATAACAAAAAGACAAACAACCCAATTAAAAAATTGGCAAAGGATTTGAATAGATGTTTCTCCAGAGAAGATATACAAATGGCCAATATGCATATGTCGTAAGGGAAATGCAAATCAAAACCACAAGGAAATCCACTCCACACCTACTAGGACAGCTAGAATAAAAAATTCAGATAATAACAAGTGTTGATGAGAATATGGAGAAATCTGAAGCATGACACACTTTTGGTGGGGATGTAAAATGGTACAGATATTTTGGAAAATTGTCTGGCAGTTGTTCAAATGATTAAGCATATAGTTACCATTGGCCCAGCAATTCCACTCATAGGTATTTAGCCAAGAGAAATAAAAACATATGTCCACTCAAAAATTTGTACACAAATGTTTACAACGTTATTCATAATTGCCAAAAGGTGGAAACAAAGCAAAAGTCCATCAACAGGTGAATGGATAAACAAAATATGGTACATTTATATGATGGAATATTATTTGGCCATAACAAGAAATGAAGTACTGATATATGCTACATCATGAATGAACCTTGAAAACATTATGCTGAGTGAAATAAGCCAGACACAAAAGAATAAATATTGTATGATTCCACTTATGTCAAATCTATGGAGTAGGCAAATCTATAGAGACAGAAAGTTGATTAGTAGTTGCTTAGGGTTGGAGCAGATGGGGGGATAGAAGGGTACGGGGTTTCTTTTTGAGGTGATGAAAATGTTCTAAAATTGACTGTGGTGATGGTTGCACATACCTGTGAGTATATTAAAAACCATTGATTTGTAAAATTAAAATAGCTGAATTGCACGGTATGCAAATTTCACCTCAATAATGCTGTTTAAAAAAAGAGAGGAAGGAGTGCCTCTTCATCTCCCACAGTAAAAAAAAAAAACCAATAGATATTGTCTATAATGAAGGAATCATCCTATTATCCTCTAGCTCATCATATTTCTATTACAAAGTCTAATGCTACTCTATTTTCCAATACTTTCCATATGATGTGTTTCCTCTCTCCCCACGCCTAAACCTAGAAGCTTTTAAAATCTTCACTTCACCCCTGGTGTTTCAAAATTTTCAGTATTTATTACAGGGTCACTATGAGTCAGAATCCTATAGGGTCAGAAAATTGGGATCATATGCCTAGGAGTGCATTTTAATTTTCATTCTCCATGCTGGTCACATAGTGTTTCCTCAGTGCAAATTGGAAATTCAAATTCTTCAATTATAAGTATTTTAAAAATTAGTGACCTTTTTGGTATTTTTCCTGGATTTTATCTATTCTTAGCAGTGGGGTTCTTTTAAGTTGGGTATTAGATTTTCAGGAATGTCCTTGCATTATTTTCCTTGCTGCTGTAACAACTTACCACAATCTTAGTGACATAAAGCATCACAAATTTGTTATTTTACTGTTGTGGAGATCAGAGTCCAAAATGCATATCACTGAGCTAAAATCAAGATGTAAACAGGCATCAAAAGACAAAATAAATAAATGGGACCTCAAAAAATGAAAAACATTAGTTCGTCAAAAGACTTTGCCATCCCCCTTTACCATGAGACCAGAAGTGGATCGCACCCAGTTACCATTACTGAACATTTTGATCAAAGATTCTATAGAAGAATCCTGATCAAAAAGGGAAAATCCAGAACAGAATTTCAAATTCTCACGGACTCTAGGCTTTCTGGAACCACGGAGTGTGAATGAACCCCTAAAACTATTGCTCTGAGATCATCTTTAAACCTTAAACCAAAAATATCCCCTGAAGTCTTCTTTAAACCAAACAATAGTTTAGCTTAACTAGTAAAAATGGTTTATCTTGAGGCAGATATTTGGTATAAACCCAAAAGACTTGAAAGTAACAGAGACTTGTACACCAACGTTCATTGCAGCACTGTACACAATAGACAAAAGGTGGAAATAACCCAAATTCCCATTGAAAGATGAATGGATAAACAAAATGTGGTACATACATACAATGCATTACTGCTCAGCCAGTAGGAGAAAGGAAGTCTTGATACATGCTACAATATGGATGGAGCTTGAAGACATTATGCTGAGTGAAATAAGCCAATCACAAAAGGAAAAATATTGCATGACCTCTTCCTGTATAAAAAGACAAGACAAGTTAAATCTGTATAAAGACCAAAGTTTATTAGTGGTTACAAGGTGTGGGACTTGGGGGAGGGATTATTGCTTATAGAGTACTGAGTTTTAGTTTACAGTGATGGAAAAATGGCATTAAGGGTAGGGTTGCACAGCCAATTATTTTAAGTGCTATCAATAAGTTGTACACCTGTAGAAAGCTGTGCTGGCAAAAATTGTGTGATAGATGTATTTATAACAATGACCCCCCCCCCAAAAAAATGCTGAGGCTGCTTACGTACAAACACCTCATGGGATTTGGTTCCTTGGTTTGGAGGCTTAGGGTCATGGTTTCATGGGCTAGCCCAGTTAATTCACCTAATAACGTGTTTAGTGCTTCTGTTCTACCTCCTAGTTCATTGCATAGTTCCTGGGACCTTAAAGGCTTGCGAGCAGCCATCCAAGGCACAACAATTGGTCTCTATTCACCTAGAGCATGAGAGGGAGAAGGACAGTCAGGTATAGAAGAAGGAAATGGAATGTGTGACTAATTGCCTCCTCAAATAACTGCCTCCTTTGCCATGAGGCCAGAAGTGGATGGTGTCCAGCTACCATTACAGAACATTTTGATCAAAGATTCTATAGAAGAATCCTGATCAAAAGGGGGGAAATGGGGAACAGAATTTAAAATTCTCATAGGCTCCAGCTTTTCAGGAGCCATAGAGGGTGGATGAATCCCTGAAACTATTGCCCTGAGATAATCTTTAAACCTTAAAACAAAAATATCCCCTGAAGTCTTCTTTAAACCAAACAATAGTTTAGCTTAACTAGTAAAAAATGTCTGCCTTGAGCTTGTGCTCTTTTAAGAACTGTCTGTATGGGACCAATAGACAATAGGAAATTGAAAGATTAGATAGGAACCTTAGAGGGCAGTGAGTTTACGTTAATAAGAGAGGAACAACTCAGAAAAGGAAGGTGTGAATGGTTGTATAACCCAAAGAACGTAATCAATGTCACTGAATCATAAACTGTTGAATTGGTCCATGTTTTGCTGTGTATATTCTCAACAATAACAACAACAAAATAAAATTTTATAAAAAGAAAAACATCAAAGTTATTTTTTAAAAAAAGGGCTGCTTTATTTTTTGCTTAGTTTTATTATCCATACATGTATCTCTACAGAATAAAAATAAATTTGCCTATTTTTAACTTTATGTAAATAGAATCATACAGTAGGTGTTATAGCTTCTTTCACTCATTACCTTTGAACAATTCATTCATGTTGTGAGCAGACATAATTCATCCATTTGAACTGCTATGTAACATCCCATTGTAAAATATGCCTCATTATATTTATCCATCTAATTATTGACCCTCATTTATTGCTGGATATCTTTTCTGCTTAAAAAATTATAAACGATAACACTATGCATATTCTTGTTAATGGCCTTCTGTGGGGAGTAAATCTAGGAACTAATTGCTGGATCATAGCATATGCATATGTTCAATTTTAATAGATAATTCTAAACTATTTTAAAAAGTTGTATTGACTAACATTCTCCTCAGTTGTGTATGAGACTTCTTGTTGGTTTGTATTCTAATAAGCTATTGGTACTGTCAAAAATTTTAATTTGTGCCTTTCTGGTTGGTATATAACAGTACTTCACTGTAATTTTTTGTATTTCTCTGATTACTAATAAAGTAATATCATTTGCCAACTGGATTTCCTTTTTTGTGAATACCTGTTCAACTGTTCTACCCACTTGTCTTTTTATCATCGAATTGTAGGAGTTCTTTGTGTATATATATATATATATATATATATATATACTCATGCTGCCAAATATATCAATCTTTATTGTTGCCATGTTGTGCTTGTTTAAAAGTTCTTCCCTGCCTCAAGGTTATGAATATATTTTTCTTTATAACTAACGCTGGAGATTTCCGATTAGCTAATAAATAGAGGCTCCAATTTAATCCAGGATGGGCCTGAGTGAATAAAGTTTTGCCTTTCCTCTTCCAGAGTACTTTATGGCCCTTCTCTACAACCTCTATTGAGCCCTGGAGCTTCCTAGGGGTTAAGAGGATTTCTTACTAAATTGTCACCTCAGTCTAGTGTTTAACCAAACCTAGACACACTGCCATCAAGTTGATTCTGACCCACAGTCTAGAGTCTAGTGTTTACTGTGTGATAAACGTGATTTACACTGAAATTTCAATCTGAGAGCCATTGGATTCTGTGATATTCTGACCTACCCTCAGCTCTAAAGCTTTCTCTTTAAAAACTGACCTTATAGTTATTTGACATTCTGGAATGTGGTCTGTGTGTGCTTGTTTGTGTCTGTTCCTGTTCAAAACCTTTCCTATTCCTACCAGCTTCTCTTCTCAGTGCCCTAAAGACTCCCCAAACAATTTTCTTCTTTTTGCACTTTCCTTTCTTTTTCTTCCATTTAAAAAGATATTGGGCTAGTTCTGAGATAATAGGTTAGCAGGAGTATATAGGTAGAGACTGCACAACAACTTCTATAATTTGTAAAAGAGTTTCTTGACCTTGGTGGAAGTTTGGACTCAATCATTTCCAAAGTTTCTTTTAAGTGCATGAATATTACAAATTCATCTGCCATATTGAGGTCTATCCTTCAACCCCAAGGATTTTTCCTGATTTTGTGGTCCCTTGATTTCCATGAGCTATCATAAATATATGCATAAGCCTAAAAGTAAATCATTTTCCATTTACACGGCTGCCAAAAAACGTTTGAAAAAAACCATTTTCTCTACTTTGGTTTTGGATTGTATCACGTTTGTCAGAACCTCTGACTGAAGCTTCTCAGTGATTAATAAAAATTAAAAAAAGAAAATTGTTTAATATATGAAGTTTATTTTCCTATCAAATTCTAGGCCTTATGCAGAGTAAAACAAAATAAAAAAGGGTCCATTCATGTGGAAAAATAATGAAGAACTTATTCTCCAATTCCCTTCTTTTCTTATTGTATGTAACTTATCCGATATTGGTTTATCTTCATTCATTTAGGTCCAATATATTGCAATCTAGTTGATTGCAAATCTGTTAGATAATAGGTCTATCATAATCCAATAGTTTATTTTTGCACACAATTATATTATCTGAGGATAATGGTGCTTTTGCTTCTTCCTTTCCAACCATTATACCTTTTATTTCTTTTCTTCTTATGACTGAAAAGGCAATGAATGAGGCACACAGGGGTTTGTAGTATTGAATAGAAATGGTGAAAGATGATTCCCCTGACTTGTTACCAGTCTCAAAAACAATGTTTTCAATATTTCACTCAACAGCACCTAACAACAACAAAGCTGTTTGAAAGGTATATTATGCGGGAAAAAAAAAATCTTCTTAAGCCGTTCTGCAAGAGTAATTGCGGGTATTTCCCTTTTTCTATACTGTGGAAGAGTTTGTGACTGATTAGATTTATTTCTTCTTTGAATGTTTTGAAGAAATTGCCGATAAGTGACTAAACGACAGGGCACGGAATTTTCTCAGTAGGAACATTTTTGACAACTAATTCAATTTGTCGAATAGTTTGAGACTATTCATACTTGCTGTTCTTTCATGAGTCTAATAAATTACATTGTTCTAGTAGTTTTTTCATATCATCTAAATATTCAAATGTATTTAACCAGGCTCTGTCGTCTTTTGTTCCTTACCTTGCTCGTTTTTTCACATGGGTTCAGGTCTCAGTTTAAACCTTGGTTCCTCAGATATAGCTAATACTGCAATTAATTCACCGCGCAACGAGCAGGAGAACCCGGGCAGTGCTTGTTGCAGAGGCTACGAGAAAGGCCGCACAGTGTCCCTGTCTGCAACCACCTGACTCAGGATCAGATTTTATAACATTGTGTTTCTCTGAAAAAAAAAAAAAAACCAAACCAAACTCGTTGCCGTCGAGTCGATTCTCTAGCTCCTCTAAAGTGTGGGAAGTTTTCCTTTCGAAAGGGGGCGACGTTTAAATTGACTTAAAAAAAAAAAAAAAAAAACTCCCGATGCAGACATTTTGTGTGTGTGTCAGCGGGACAAATGTTTAATTTCTCCCAGCGTCTACTGTGGACAAAAGGAAAAGTGAGGGTCGTCACAGGCTAAAATCAACAAAATGTTCTTGCGCTGCCAGACCAGAATAGAACTTCTGAACTTTTGTGCCCTGCCTCTCCCAGGCACTCAGCCCTCTGAGAGTCGGCAAAGTCCAAGAAACCGTGCACACCTGTGGGCTTACCTGGCGTGAGCTTCGTCCTTAAGTACAAGCCGGTGTTTGGTGCAAGCGCCGACTGCTCCTCTTTTGGGTCAGTCAGATCCCGGGGAGGGGGGGAGGGGATCCCTTTGACGCATCATCCTGTTTCCCGCTGGGACGGCTGCAGAGACTTCAGGTTCCCTTTCAGAAAGCGCTCGGAGGTTATAACTCGGGGATACTGATTTGGGGCAGAGCGAGGCAGTGAAAAAAACAGAAGTCCAACCACGAAGGGATTCGAACCCTCAATCTTCTGATCCGAAGTCAGACGCCTTATCCATTAGGCCACGTGGTCTTACGAATAGTAAGGTGGGGAAAAACTGTAGACAATTGTTGAGAGTCTGAGCTATTCGACTGTATTATTCGGTGCAATCTGAATAAAATTACATGATAGTCACTATTAACTTCACTTCAGAGATGGTGCCGTTAATACTCACAAAAGCTAAGTAACTCCTCCAATGTCACAGAGTGACAGGCTGACGACAAATAAGAATTCCGATTTTCTCCAAACTCCTGCCCTTGACACCAGATTTCCTTTCTGAACAAACTTTACACGTTTGCTGCGGCACCTCTCTCAGCGGGTAGCATTAGGCCGTAAAGAGAAAAAGAAAAGGATTCAACGTTCGTCTGTAATCAGGACTACAAACGCTCAGTTTGCCTTCAGAATGAAGACAAAGTGAGAACGGAGACCACCTGGGAGTAAATGAATATCATCGTGAGATGGACGAGAAGGGACTTCCTCCTGAGACCCTCTCAGCGCGGCGTCCACTTCCTGCCTCGATGGCTTCAACGAGGATTCAATCGAGGGCGTCTTCCTAAGCCTGCCACCTCCTGGAAACAACGAAGAATAGACCACTAGGACTACTCTCCGGAGAGACGTTTGTAACAAGCCCAAGAATGTACCAGCCACTTAGTGAGCAATTAGAAAATGTCTCTCCTCTAGTGCAGCCGCAAGTTGTGATGATGTGTGGCTCAAATGGAAGGCTTCTGACTTCAGGCTAGACATTTGGGGGTTTAATTCACTTTGTGGTGGTTGTTTTCTTTCCAGCTAATCTGTTTGCCTAGACAAAACCACCCCATCTCACCGGATGCTAACCTCTTGCTAATAGCGGTGTCCGCAGAGGAAGCAACTGGATAGGAAGGAACGCTGAGGCCTGGTCCCTGTGAACACCACCTGTTGTCCACCCTCCCCCTGGGTGTGGTAGACACGATGGAAGCGACATTTATGGAATAATTCATCATTCTCCACTGATTTGAGATGCCAGATATATCATGTACTAAATTCCTGCAAATACTGTGTTTAATATCTGGATTTTCTATTACATTACACTGATTTTCTTTAATGTTTGGATAATATATTCTGGTACATTGTTATTGTGCATTAATATGTGTCTTCAGTTGCCCAGTAAGGAGTGTTTGGAGTGCTTCACAATCACTAGTCTGACTGTATGTCAATTATTGGTTGTGTGGTTTTACTCAAGCTTGCTTTGGTTCCTCATGTCAAGTGAGAGAATCTAATGCACCTTGTTGTGAGATTACAATTCTACTTAAGTGAGCAACAGGACTGTTCCCTGTTAAGAGCTGCTTTTAAGTAATGAGATTGCTCCTTTTAAAAAATGTTCAATTACACATATAAATCACATATGTTGAATCAATTGAAATTTGTGAATTACCAGCTACAGTTTTTTCTAAATTGATTGGTTAAAATTAATTTATAGACATATACTCTCTCACTCCTAATTTTAGTAACATCAATGGGAGGGAAGATCACTTTCTGGCTCTGCCACTTTTTACTGTGTTAAACTTTCTAACAGCCTATGAAGAAGAAAACCCTTAAAGGATTCCCACTGAAGGTCTGGCTAGTTATAGAGTACATCCCACTTTCCTCCTAACTTCTTCCACTCACCAAGATCCTTCCTGTCTTAGTTACCGAGTACTGCCCTATGGGAAATACCAGGAGTGAGTGGGGTAGTGTATGAGGGGAGGGAGCAGGTAAGATGGAAGTTAACTACGGGGAAATAAAAAAAGCTCTCAAAGAGGTGAGTTTGGGAAATAAGGTAAATTCATATGAAAATTTTAATTGAGAAAGAATAATATTGTCTAAGATTAAAAAACCACCAAACCCATTGCCATCAATAGCGACCCTATAAGACAGGGCAGAACTGCCCCATAGGGTTTCCGAGGAATAGTTGGGAAATTTGAAATGCCTACCTTTTGGTTAGCAGGCAAGCTCTTAACTGCTGGGCCACCAAGTGTCCTATTTGAGATTGGCACAGTGGTTAAACATTACGTGGAACAGATTTCATTGAATCAATAAAAACATAATATCCAATTATATCATGTCTAATGATGCTAAGATTGATCTGTGATTAACGGCCATTTTCAATGGTGCTTGTCCAGCTTGGTTTTAAGACATCTTGCCACCAAAGATGAGAGTTTGGAGAAACACCTTCAGGGTGGAGAACTGAACATTCTTGCAGTTGGTGTTGAAATAGCAACCGCCCTCCAGGCAGAGATACTGGAAAGGTAGTTTGACATCCGTGGGGCCCCCAGCAAGAGGAGTTGACTATGATTCCACAGGTTTCTGACCAGTGTTTTATGTTGGAGAATACTGTGAATGTTCAAGGTATTCATTCCATGAATAGCTGTCTAAATCTCAATCCTATGAAATAACAAAAGCCCCTAGAGAGACTAGAGTGAATTACTAATCATTCGCAGAATTATTTTGGCTGTAGGAAATTATTTTGTGCTTTGCCTGCAAGGAATTGTTTTCATACATATATGAAGTCTTTATTTAAATTTGGCTTTTGCTACCATTATAAAATTGGTTGCTTATATCTTTAAGGGGTTATTGTAATCCTGAGGAGCCAGTGGGATCTTTTGGGGCCCCTCAAAGGCCCATGACTGCTTATTAGAGCACCTCTAAGAATCAAGGTTAACTGGTTGAAGCAATTTGTCATTTGTCTTGCTATGAAAACATTTAGTTCAAAACAAATCTGTCACTCAAGAGGGTCGTAACATTTTAAACATTTATGCATTTGCGTACAAAGCATGCAGCTATCTAGAAAAATGGAACTAATGAACTGGAGGTGATTTGAACTTACAGTGGCCACCACAGGGCTTTTTGATAGGACCAAATAATCTATTTGAGACAGGACCTAGAACCAAAAATGGCCTCAGATCAGTAGGCTGTCGTTTTTGATTGGTATAAATTCTCAAACAGACAATATATATCTTCAGTTTATTCCCTTAAAGATAACATCCAAAATTAGGAACTACACTCTTCTTGCCCTCCTTCTGCTAATTTCTACGGATGCCTTTCTAAAGACAGCCACTACCTTTTGTTAATGACTTCAAATCTGATTTTAACTCTAAAACTGTAACTGTTCCTGTGGTTTTTCTTTTAAAGTTATCTCTATCTTTTAAGGTAATCTCAAAAATCTATCAGTTTCTCAAAAGACAAGAATCACATGATTTTATTAATTGTTGCAGAAAAGGCATTTGACAAAGTTCAGCACTCATTCATGATAAAAACTCTCAGCAAAACAGGAATAGAAGGAAAATTCCTCAACATAATAAAGGGCATATATACTAAGCCAACAGCCAACATCACCCTAAATGGAGAGAGCCGGAAAACATTCCCATTGAGATCGGGAACCAGAGAAGGGTGTCCTTTATCACCACTCTTATTCAACATTGTGCTAGAAGTCTTAGCCAGAGCAATTAGGCTAGATAAAGAAATAAAGGGCATTTTTTTTTTTTAGACTGGCAAGGAAGAAGTAGAAGTATCTCTATTTGCAGATGACATGATCTTATACACAGAAAACCCTAACGAATCCTCCAGAAAACTACTGAAACTAATAGAAGAGTTCAGCAGAGTATTGGGATACAAGATAAACATAAAAAAATCAGTTGGATTCCTCTACAGCAACAAAAAGAACATCGAAGAGGAAATCACCAAATCAATGCCATTTACACTAGCCCCCCAAGAAGATAAAATACTTAGGAATAAATCTTACCGGAGATGTAAAAGACTTATACAAAGAAAACTACAGTACACTTCTGCAAGAAACCAAAAGAGACTTACATAAGTGGAAGAACATACCTTGCTCATGGATAGGAAGACAACATTATAAAAATGTCTATTCTACCAAAAGTGATCTATACATTTAATGCAATTCCAATCCAAATCCCAAGGACATTCTTTAATGAGATGGAGAAACAAATCACCAATTTCATACAGAAGGGACAGAGGCCCCCGATAAATAAGGCATTACTGAAAAAGAAGACAAAGTGGGATGCCTTACTTTACCCGATTTTAGAACCTATCATACCACTGCAGTAGTCAAAAGAGCTTGGACCAATGGAACAGAATTGAGAATCCAGACATAAAGCCATCCACATATGAGCAGGTGATATTTGACAAAGGCCCCAAAACAGTTAAGTGGGGAAAAGACAGTCTTTTTAACAAATGGTGCTGGCATAACTGGATAACCATCTGCCCAAAAATGAAACAAGACCCATACCTCACTCCATGCACAAAAAACTAACTCAAAATGGATCAAAGATCTAAATATAAAATCTAAAATGATAAAGATCATGGAAGAAAAAATAGGGACGATGTTAGGAGCCCTAATACATGGCATAAACAGTATAGAAAACATTATAAAGAATGTAGAAGAAAAACTAGATAACTGGGAGCTCCTAAAAATCAAACCCTTATGCTCATCCAAAGACTTCAACAAAGGAGTAAAAAGACTACCTACAGACTGGGAAAAAGTTTTTAGCTATGACATTTCTGATCAGCGCCTGATCTCTAAAATCTACATGATACTGCAAAAACTCAACTGCAAAAAGACAAATAACCCTATTAAAAAATGGGCAAAAGATATGACTAGACACTTCACTAAAGAAGACATTCAGGTAGCTAACAGATATATGAGGAAATGTGCATGATCATTAGCTATTAGAGAAATGCAAATCAAAACTACCATGAGATTTCATCTCACTACAACAATCCTGGCATTAATCCTAAAAAACCTATAAAAAACACAAAATAATAAGTGTTGGAGAGGCTGTGGAGAGATTGGAACACTTCTACACTGCTGGTGGGAATGTCAAATGGTACAACCACTTTGGAAATCAATTTGGCGCTTCCTTAAAAAGTTAGAAATAGAACTACCATATGATCCAGCAATCCCACTCCTTGGAATATATCCTAGAGAAATAGGAGCCTTTACACGAACAGATATATGCACATCCATGTTTATTGCAGCACTGTTTACAATAGCAAAAAGATGGAAGCAACCAAGGTGCCCATCAACGGATGAATGGATAAATAAATAATGGTACATTCACACGATGGAATACTACGCATTGATAAAGAACAGTGAGGAATCTGTGAAACACTTCATAACATGGAGGAACCTGGAAGGCATTATGCTGAGTGAAATTAGTTGCAAAAGGACAAATATTGTATAAGACCACTATTACAAGAACTTGAGAAGTAGTTTAAACTGAGAAGAAAACATTCTTTTGTGGTTATGGGCGGGGAGGTGGGGACGGTGGGAGAAGGGTACTCACTAATTAGATAGTAGATAAGAACTACTTTAGGTGAAGGGAAAGACAGCACACAATACAGGGGAGGTCAGCACAATTGGACTAAACCAAAAGCAAAGAAGTTTCCTGAATAAACTGAATGCTTCAAAGGCCAGCGTAGCAGGGGCAGGGATCTGGAGACCAGGGTTTCAGGGGACATCTAAGTCAACTGGCATAATAAAATCTATTAAGAAAACATTCTGCATCCCACTTTAAAGAGTGGCGTCTGGGGTCTTAAACACTAGCAAGCAGCCATCTAAGATGCATCAATTGGTCTCAACCCACCTGGATCAAAGGAGAATGAAGAACACCAAGGACACAAGGTGATTACGAGCCCAAGAGACAGAACTGGCCACATGAACCAGTGACTACGTCATCCTGAGACCAGAAGAACTAGATGGTGCCCGGCCACAACCGCTGACTGCCCTGACAGGGAACACAACAGAGAACCCCTGAGGGAACAGGAGAGCAGTGGGATGCAGACCCCAAGTTCTCATAAGACCAGACTTAATGGTCTGAGACTGGAAGGACCCCAGTGGTCATGGCCCCCAGACCTTCTGTTGCCCCAGGGCAGGAACCATTCCCGAAGCCAACTCTTCAGACGTGGATTGGACTGGACAATGAGTTGGAGAGGGATGCTGGTGAGGAGTGAGCTTCTTGGATCAGGTGGACACTTGAAACTATGTTGGCATCTCCTGCCTGGAGGGGAGATGAGAGGGTGGAGGGAGTTAGAAAAAAAAAAAAAGCTGGCGAAAAGGACAGGAAAAGAGAGAGTGGAGGGAGAGAGTGGGCTGTCTCATTAGGGGGAGAGTAACTGGGAGTGTGTAGCAAGGTGTATATGGTTTTGTGTGAGAGACTGACTTAATTTGTAAACTTTCACTTAAAGCACAATAAAAATTATTTAAAAAAAAAAATCTATCAGTTTCTGAGCCGTGGCAAACAAGGCAGTGGGAATTTTTTTTTCCACATTAACAAACTGTACCATTTCTCAGGGATCTGTCCCTTAATGTCTCATCAGAACAGTTCCTGAGGGGAGGAAAACTCACACTTTAAAGCTTTGATCCAAGAGTGAATTGTAAGATAACGTAGAACATTTACCTGGTCTCAAGACCCTCAAACATTCAGGGGAAGGGTTGCATCAGTATGTCAAATGTACAATCTCAGCCAACCAGTTGTATAGCAACTCTGACAATGAATAGTAGTTCTGCTTAGCTTATTAAATTATGTATAAATGCAAGATGGTACTTACAAAATAGACCCAAGGAGGCCCCAGTAACAGTCACTGGTCTAACAGATGCTAAATCACTCTGCATGTACATGGTAAAAGAAATTCATATAACTTCCCCCTGAGTACTGCCAGAGTAGCTTAAGTCAAAACACCTTCTAAAGAAAATCTTAAAGACTGAGACAAACTCCCCTTGACGCGAGTCTTTTGTGATACTCCAAAATCACAGATCTTGATGCAAACAGTGGAGGCATTGTTCTGCTATGTTTATTAATAAATTAGAGCATGACATGGGAGATTAGAAAAAAATGCTAAAATCTCATTGGATAACAGCCACCTTGAAGACTGGAAATGAGGCACAGGATATGACTGAACATTACCAGTGGACTACATTAAAAGGCACTTTTTAAAAAACTACTAAACAATTGTTGGCCCAAAAAGCGCAACAACTGGGTAAACACAGTGCCCTCAGAGATGCTCAAATAAGTTTAAATTCAATTTTAAAACCATGAATTTCACTTTCCTTCTAAACATTACAAACAATTTTGTCATTAGAAAAAAGAGGTTTCAAATAGTGGCATGATATTAACCAAAATTGGATTCTGGGAAATTTTCCCACCGAAAATTATTTCTCAAAATTATTAACTTCCACCTGCGCGCGCGGGCGCACGCACGCGCACACACACACACACACTCACGGGGTCGAGGGGGAGTTGAAAAGAATATGATGGAGTCTTAGGTAGTGGGAAGAGTCTTGGTTACTAAGACTAAAAACAAAAGATATGCAAACAGTTTCCGTCAAGCTTTAGGAAACTTCTGCTTTGTCTTTTAACCAAGTTTCAAAAGTTTTAACGGTTCTTTTAAAATAATTATAGCAATTAAAAAAAACAAAAACCAGAGCCTTGATAGCTCAGTGGCTAAGAGTTCGGCTGGCTAACCAAAAGGTTGGCAGTTTGAATTCACTAGCTGCTCCTCGAAAACCCTGTGACACAGTTCTACTCTGTTCTATAAGGTCCATATGAGAGTCTATAAAATTTCAAGTCACTTATTACTTCTATCTTGGTGAATACTTGGACTAAATATTTTTCTTTTTTTGGTTTAAAGGGCAGTTATATTTCCTTCCCCTGATTTTATCACCATGTGTGATACGATGCAAACAATATTTTGGTTCATACAAGTTTTAAGTGGAAACTTCCTCAATTCTTACACTTGTCTTACAGATCAGATGAATGTCCCTTACTTAAATTATATTTCAGGCAAGTTACAAATAATGTGGACTCACAGAATTAATCCATTTACAATACATTAATAAAATTTTAGAGTATCGCTTTTTTATAGGATTTTAATACCATTTAGGATTGTGATGTTTTAATATTATTTTAGCACATTAGGCTAATAATAAATTGAGATATTTAATAGGTGATCTTCAATTAAGAACAAAAATATTTTTCAAAAAATTAAAAACGAATAGTGCAAAGATAGAAAAATATTTGCCACCACACATTTTTTTCTTATGTACTCTTGTCTATAGGTAAATCATTGGTTCTTCATAACATTCAAATTGAGGGTAAAATCAAAGTAGTATAAACAGAGTCTTATAACATGCTTGGTAAGATTAATTAAATTTTAAAAGGTAAATTTTAAAGCTTACATGTTAGTATCTATTATTATTTAATATTATTTTATTGGCAAAGTGGTGAAGAGTTTGGCTAACCAAAAGGCTGGCAGCTCAAATTCACCAGCTGCTCTTTGGAAACCCTATGGTGCAGTTCTACTCTGTCCTATAGGGTCCCTGTGAGACAGAGTTGACTCCATGACAATGGATTTTCTTTTTTATGCGTATATTATTAAAATATATACAAGTCAAGTATATTACAAGATATTTTATAAAAGAAGTTTGTGGATAAGAGATAGAAGAGAGCTGTTGACCCAAAATAAAGATGTCACTGAGTATTGTTTTCTGCTGTTCTATACATGCAGGAAACCCTGGTAGCGCAGCGGTTAAGAGCTATGACTGCTAACCAAAAGGTCAGCAGTCTCAACAAGGGTTTCTCTCATTTTCACTGACCCTCTACTTTACCAAACATAATGTCCTTTTCTAGAGGTTGATCTTTCCTGATGACGTGTCTGAAGTAAGCAAGTTGAAGTCTCGCCATTCTCACTTCAAAGAAGCATTCTCTTTGTATTTATAACCACAGAGCTAAACAATTAAGATAGTAAGGGATTCCTCATCTTCAGAGAAGCTGAAGATCCTGAGGTTTGTTATGTTATATTTTTACTATAAAAAGTATGGATAAACTCATTATCAACTCAGCCAAGACTGTCATGTTTATTCTTAGACATCCGTGCTGTTATCTGACATCTTTTTTTTCAGGTTGCTTTTATCCAAGATCAGGCCAAAAAAGTGTCTTAAGGTGCCTGTCTTAAGAAAGGCAGCTGTACAGACAGCAGACGGAGTCACCAGGGACTGGTAGGGAAAGAAAAGTGCCTAGCTCCTAAATTTGTCTCTAAAGACCAATAAGGTGTTTTTTACACCCAAACCTTTTCGGGTGCTACCTAGACAGCCAGTTAATAACACCAAAGTCTTGCTCCCTCACCTTCTAATCCATACCATGGCACTCAGATACAGTGGGCTGGTGCTAGAAATATCTAGAGAAGATTGGAATGATCCATATTTTCCTAATTAGTTCAAAAGTAATGCACTGGATGCTCTGCTTGTTGGGCTCAGAATGTGGTGGAATTTTATCAACTCATAAAGAAAAGGAAAAGTTTCACTGATATGTATATTACTCGGTGACCATATCCCATTTCATGATCAATAGAAGTATGCTTATACTCATGTACATTCCACTTCAGGATCAGTAGAAACAGACTTTGGATGGACTTGTTATCAGGAGGGACCAGTACCTAGAGAAGGACATCATGCTTGGTAGAGTAGAGAGCCCGTGAAAAATAGAAAGACCCTCAGTGAGATAGATTGACACAGTGGCTGCGACAATGGGCTCAAACATAGCAGTGATTGTGAAGATGGCACAGGACTGGGCAGCGTTTCATTCTGTTGTACATGGGTTTGCTTTGAGTTGGCACTGACTCCACCATACCTAACAACAACAACAGAAACATACTTATATTCAAACACATGGGTTGTCGTAATAACCAACGATAGATTTCTAAGCAGATTTTATCTTTAGGTTTAAAATACTTCTGTCAGTTCAGAGCAGGAGAAAAATGTAGAACAGAGTTCAAATTCATGTAAAAAGATCAGACTTAATGGTGTGACAGAGACTGGAGGAACCCCCAAAACTATGACCCCAGACGCTCTGTTAACCTGGAACTGAAACCATTCCTGAAGCCCACTTTTCAGACAAAGATTAGATGGGACTATAAAACCGAAATCAATACACATGAGGAATGTGCTTATTATTTCAATCAGGTATACCAGGCCAAATGGGCAGCTCCTGTCCAAAAGCAGAATGAGAAGGCAAGAAGGGACAGAAATTGGTCAAACAGACACAGGGAACTCAGGGTGGAAAGGGGGAGTGTGCTGTCACATTGTGGGGATTGTAACCAATGTCATGAAACAATACGTGTATAAATTTTTGAATGAGAAATTAAAAAAAAAAAAAAGAAAAGGTTAAACTGTAGGAAAAAAATACTCCTGTCAGTTGGCATCAGTGGTGACTTAACATTTTATAGGATGAACTCCAGTACACTGGAAATTCATATTGTCTGTAATATGTTGGCCCCTTCAAGGTGAGCATCAATCGAGACATTTGTCAAAAACAAACAATCAGAATACCATTAACAGTTTGCTATGCATGTTTAATAGGCAATTTGCAATTGGCCAGCACATCATTTACTGAGTAAATCAATGCTCTGATTAATTAAAAAATTTAAAGCATTACGTATATAATTTTATCAAGAACTTTGAACAAAGAAATTTTGATTGGTTGATGATTACATCAGAATAGCAGCTGGTGGATTCAAACTGCCAACCTTTTGGTTAGTAGCCAAGCTCTTAACCACTGTACCACCAGAGTTCCAGAATGTGTTCAAATATTATCAAAGTTTAAACAGAAACCTTGCTAAGACAGTCACAAGATCAGTGAGCAATGGTTGCAAGACCTCTGGGGTCTTGGAAACAAGACACGCTCATTAATCTTTGTTTTCTGAAAGAATAAATTTCGTGTTTCAGTGAGCCTGATCACTTAGATACAACGACATGAAACAAGACAAGTTACTTTTAAAGGTTAGAGTTTAAAGCATAGCTACAGGCATTAAAAAATTATATATGTCTATGATTATATATATATAGGAGCCCTCGTGGTGCAGTGGTTAAGAGCTGGACTGCTAACCAAAAGACCAGCAGTTCCAATCCACTAGCAGCTCCTTAGACACCCTATGGGGCAGTTCTACTCTGTCCTATAGGGCCATTATGAGTGGAACTGACTCCAAGGCAACAGGTTTGATTTTGGGGGGTTACGATTATACAGGGAGCCCTGGTAGTGAAGTAGTTAAGTGCTAGGCTGCCACCCAAAAAGTTGGTGGCTTGAACCAGCCACTCCATGGGAGAAAGATGTGGAAGTTGGCTTCTTTAAAGATTACAGCCTTGGAAATTATATTGGGCAGTTCTACTCTGTCCTATAGGATCACTAAGAGTCAGAATTGAATTGATGAGAACAGGTAATGATGATACAGCCCATAGGTTTCTAGTGTTTAATAAGATGACCTTTTGTGTCATGGGTAAGAGAATTCTCCCTGTTCTCATAAAACCAAAATTTATAATTTTATTTCATACCTTGTGGATTAGTTACAGTAATCCTATTTGCTTATATTTCCCACCAGAAGATTCTACTCTCCTCCATTCTGATAATGTTAGTTACTGGAATAAATTAATGAGAGTCATTGAGTCTTACCATCAACAGGTTTCAGATCTTTCCTCATACTTGTGTAAAGATGCCTGCCTGGTACAGGTCAGAAACCATATTTCTGGTAGAAAAATCAAAGAAATTAAAGTCTTGGAAAGGACTATACCAGGAATTCATAACAGCAGGAGAAAGATTCTATTTCAATTTTAAGAAACAAGACATTAAGATCCAGGTATTCCTATATTCCCACTCGCTCTCCAGAAGCAGTTACTATCCTATAGTAACCGTCCTTTTTTGTGTCCTTTTTTCCCTGTTTTCTGCTTTAATCAATGTACTTATATCCACAAACAATATAGTTTTGTGTTTTTAAGTGTACAGAAATGAAATCATACTGGGGGAATTATTCTGCAGCTTGTTGTTTTTCATGCAAGGATAAGAAACATGGGGTCACAAACTTAATCTGAGGCACCATTCATTCATTCCACATTTCTTTACTCATTGAACAAACGTGGCTCCAGCAACTGAGAGCCATGCAGCTCCTGACGTCGGCTGAGTCCTCGGGAGAGAATGGGATTCGGAGACAAGTACAGTATAGCCACAGTGGGCTATCCCGTCCTTTGCACTCTGAACCTCTGCGGAAGGAGTATTTGAGGCTAGGAATGTATGAATTCTGTCTCTGAGGAGTAGGAACCAATGAGAAGCCGAGAACATGGCGGAAAGTAGTGAGCTCCTAGTCCTCGTCGGAGAGGGGCGTGGTGGGCCTCAGGTTTCGAAGTGCTCCCGGTATTCCACTACTTTTCACCCTATCCTCACTCCCGCTCCCTGAGACTCATGGCGGGTCTCTCCCAATGGACTCCACTTATGAGTCAATTATGTATGCTCAGAGAACACTGGGAGCCCTGGTGTCACAGTGGTTAAGAGCTATGGCTGTTAACCAAAAGATTGGCAGTTTGAGTCCACCAGTCACTCCCTGAAGGCCCTATGAGGTAGTTCCACACGGCCCTACCAGGTCGCAAGGGTTTGGGTTTTTTTGTTTTGTTTTGATTTTTAAGAGGACAGGGTTAGAGATGCAGAGTGATGGAAGCTCTATATCAGGATGCAGGTAAGGGTAGAACGGTGAATTTCCTTTTAGAAAGTGCCAATTTAAAAGTTAGACTAAGTGGTGAGGGTAACGATGCGAGGTCGGGGCCGAGGAAAGGCTCAGGCAGAAACTAAAAACCACCCAACAGGAAGGAGGCTACTGCAAATCATAGCTGAGGGTTCTTTATTTTCCAACGATTAAGATGGTAAAGTGCCTCAGAAAGACCCAAAACCACACGGAGTAAAGAAGCTTTCGTCAATGTCAGACCCTGCTCCACCACCTGCCGGGCGGGGCAACTCCTCACCACTAAGCAAGAGAAAAAAGGGCAGGAAGGGAGGACAGCGGGGCGGCGGAAGGGGAGCGAGGAGAGACGGTGTCACGTGTCGCTTCATTCTTCATTTCGATTGGTGGAGGCATCATCTCCGAGGGTCTGGAAGGTCTGCTCTGCTTTTTCTCCATTTTACTCTTAAAGCTCTGCTATTTTGAGAATAGCAGACTGGAACCACCGAGAATTTGAGATGTCATTCCCAGTAGAAAATATTTTACTGAACCAAGACTCTTCAAAGTGGACCCTGAGAATAAGAAACACGGGGACACAACACTAATCTGAGGCACCATTCATTCATTCCATCTTTATTTATTCATTGAACAAACATGGCTGAGAACTTCGCGCTTATACCAGGCACAACTGAAGCACAATATTCCCTGTATGGGTGTCCTCGAAGATGGGGACCAGGGAAAGGGAAAAGCGTCCGTACGCCCTAGGCAGACTGCACTGTCTTGTCAACACGGAAGCGCTAGAATTGTCTCCAAAACACTCTGCTTCTCTTAATAATCATTGACCCATAGTTGAGTTGTAAATTCTTAAAAAAAAAAAATTCCGGAAAAACCTCAGAAATAGTCACAGTACTTGTTCTTAAGCCTAAGCCGCAGTTTGAAGCAACAATCGAACGCCTGGTCGCTGCAGCAAGCAAACGGTTATAATTTGGAGAGGTTTCATGCCCACTCCATCCCCGCGCCCTGGGCAATCGGAGTTCACCTGAAGACCCCTCCTGTGACAATGGTGCCACAAAGTGGGTTGGGATAGATTAATTTCCCCAGGAAACGATATTCGCCCTTTTTTCAGTGGGGTGAAACGAGTTACTGATATTTAAACTTGTCTCTTGGAATCCTGTCTCTTCCGGGGATTGGGGTAGGGGCAAGGATGTTGTGATCCTGTCACCGAGACATTTTCTTTTCTTTTTAGTAGTAAAGAAACGGTCACTAAAATACCACTGTAAGGCCCCACTGGGATTCGAACCCAGGATCTCCTGTTTACAAGACAGGCGCTTTAACCAACTAAGCCATGGAGCCAACTCGGTTGGTGATTTCTAAAAGTGCCTTTTATTTACTTTCCAATAACAAAGGTATCGCTATTGCAATCAATGTGTGTATGTGTTTTGTTTTGTTTAATATTCTATTAAAATTATTTAACATGAGTCCAATTTCAGCTTCTTAGCAATCATTGTAGTACGTACTTGGAAGGACCGTGAAGACTGAGAAACAGTTTACCATTGAGATGCTTACAACCTGTGCTCCTTTTTCTCACCCATCAGAAAATGACCACCAACGTCCTCATTTCTCTCAGTGGCTTCATTCCTAGTGTCCCATGTGATTCCTGCCCTCACGACCCTCCGGTCGCTGAACCATGCAGCTCCTGACATTGGCTGAGTCGTGGGGAAAGGATAGAATTCTGAGACAGGATAGCCACAGCGGCCTGTGGAGGAATCCCGCCCTTTGAGTTCTGAACCCCTGTGAAGGGAATATTTGAGGCCAGGAATGTATGAATTCCCGTGAGCTGACCTCCGAGGGGCGCATTCACCCTATCCTTAATTTCCAACTTTATCCTTGAACACAGCCCATGGCAGAATCTTTATTATTATTATTTTTAAATCGTCTTTAAACTTTAGAAAACCTCTGCTCATTATTTAAGCGCTAATTTATCATTTTCATTCAAAAATCCTCTCTCCTTATCACCCCAGTCATTAGGCGATGATACCTTACCCAAGTCAGTTACCATGTAAAAAGGCAGTATTTTCAGAATTAGGCATAGGAAGAAGTCTCCCCCAAACACACACGCACCTTTAAAACAACAATAAAAAAACCTTTACCGTAATATCCAGTGTGTGGTTTCTTTATGTTTTTACCAGAATTTCTCAAATTTACGTTGTTCAGTTCTTCACACTTTTCTAAATTTGCATAGTCTTTTTAAAATAAATGGAACAACGTATATTTTTCTGCAACTTGGATTTTTCTTTCAAAATTATATTCTTAAAAGTAATCTATGTTAATGTGCATAATTGTAGGTCACTCGTTTTTAAAGTCAACTTTATTGAGGTATAATTTACATACAATAAGATGCACCCATTTTAATTATATGGCTCAAAGACTTTTGGTTATTCCTACGTAACCACCACGAAAATGAAGATACAGAATATTTCCATCATCCCCAAAATGTTCTCTCAGTGATCACTCTTTTTTCCTATATACATAATTTCATTTATTTTGTTGTTGTTGAGAATATACATAGCAAAACATACACCAATTCAACAGTTTTTACATGTACCATTCAGTGACATTGATTACATTCCTTGAGTTGTGCAACCATTCTCACCCTCCTCTTCTGAGTTGTTCCTCTCCCATCAACATAAATGCACTGCCTCCCTAAGGTTCCAGTCCAATTTTTCCAGCTGCTATTGTCAATTTGATCCCATATAGATGGTTCTTAAAGGGCATAATGCTTAAGGCAGACATTTTTTACTAGTTAAGCTAAACCATTGTTCGGTTTAAAGAAGGCTTTGAGGATATTTTTGGTTTAAGGTTTAAAGATGATCTCAGGGCAATAGTGTCACTCTTGTCCAGCGTGCTCAGACTTGCCAGTTATCTGGACACTGGCATTTGAGAAAGAGAAAGTAACTTTACTGCAATGAGCAGAGCTGGGAGCCAGGAGGAAGTTCCTCAGATCCGGCTCCCCAAACTACAGCGAAGCAGAGCTTATATGTGATTTGGGCAGCAAGATGGTGGCTGAGCAGGTGTACTAAAAAAAAAAAAAAAAAAATTTTTTTTTTTTTTTAGGGAGGGAAAATTCTAGAAGGCTGCCGGGAAACAGGAGGTGATGTGGTTCTTGTTGGACCTCTTGCTTAGGAATAGGGTCTGGGTGATGATTTTCCTTCTGATATTTTCCTCCTGTTGCTGTGTCCTCCACTGAGCTCAATTAGGGATCACAGCTGGCCCTTCTGCACATGCAGGGTGGGCCAAAACTGGCTTGGGCTAGTTTAAGGACTAATAGAAATTTACTGGCATTCATAGGTTCAGACTATAATAGTTTCAGGGGTTCATCCAAACTTCGTGGCTCCAGGAAGTCTGGAGTCCATGAGAATTTAAAATTCTGTTCTGCATTTTCCCCCTTTTGATTAGGATTCGTCTATGGAATCTTTGATCAAAATGTTCAGTAATGGTAGCCAGGCACCATCCAGTTCTGGTCTCATGGCAAATGAGGCAATTGTTCATGGAGACAATTAGCCACACATTCCATATCCTCCTCCTCTTCCTGACTCTCCTTTTTCCTCTGTTGTTCCAGACGAATAGAGACCAATTGTTTTTCCTTAGACGGCCATTTGCAAGCTTTTAAGATCCCATGTACTATGCATCAAGCTAGGAGGTAGAACAGAGACACTAAACGTATTACTAGGCCAATTAACTGGGATGTCCCATGAAACCATGTCCCTAAACACCCAAACCAAGAAACAAAACCCCATGAGGTTTCTGGTGTACATAATCAGCTTCAGCAGCTGCTCTTTTTTTTGTCATTGTTGTAAATGTATCCATCTTAGTTATCTAGTGCTGCTATAGCAGAAATATCACAAGTGGATGGCTTTAACAAACAGAAATTTATTCTTTCACAGAGAGGGGGCTAGAAGTCCAAATTCAGGGCACCAGCTCCTGGGGAAATCTTTCTCTTTCTGTTGGTTCTAGGGGAAAGTCCTTGTCATCAGTCTTCCCCTGGTATGGAGCTTCTCAGCGCAGGGACCCCAGGTCCAAAGGTCATGCTCTGCTCCTGGTGCTTCTTTTTTGGTGGCATGAGGTCTCTCTCCTCTCTGCTTGATTCTTTCTTTTATATCTCAAAAGAGATTGACTCAAGATACAACCTAGTCTTGTAAGTTGAGCCCTGCCTCCAATCCTGCCTCACTGACATTGTAGAGGTTAGTGTTTGCAACACATAGGACAGTCACATCAGATCACAAAATGGTAGACTATCACACAATACTGGGAATCATGGCCTAGCCAAGTTGACACACATTTTTGGGGGACACAATTCAATCCATAAAATATCAATCACACAACTTATGCCAATTCAACAGGTGTACAATTTATTGACAATTAGACTAATGTGCAACTCTATCTTCAATCAACACGATATTTTCATCGCTGTTAACTTTCCATTCTCCTCCTCCCTATCACCCCTGGGGAAACCCTGGTGGCATAGTGGTTAAGTGCTATGGCTGCTAACCAAAGGGTTGGCAGTTCAAATCCTCCAGGCGCTCCTTGGAAACTCTATGGGGCAGTTCTACTCTATCCTATAGGGTCGCTATGAGTTGGAATCGACTCGATGGCAGTGGGTTTGGGTTTGATCACCCCTGGTAACCACTAATTAACTTTGTTCTCTATCCATTTGTCTTTTCTTGTATTTTTATATAAGTGGAGTCATACAATATTTGTTCAATGCAATAACTAAGTGACTTCTTTCACCTAACATAATGTTTTCTAGCTCCATCCATATTGTAGCATGTATCAAGACTTCATTTCTCCTACTGGTTAAGTAGTATTTCATTGTATGTATGTATCACATTTTGTTTATCCATTCACCTTTTGATGGGCATTTAAGTTGTTTCCACCTTTGGCTATTGTGAATAGTGCTACAATGAAAATTGGTGTACGAGTTTCTGTTTGAATCTCTGTTTTCTAGTCTTTGGGGTATATACTTAGGACTGGAATTTCTGGGTCACATGGTAGTTCTAGTTTTAGTTTTTTGAGGAAATGGCACAATGTTTTCCACAATAGCTGTATCATTGTGCATTCCCACCAATGGGTAAGAGTTCCAATTTCCCCATATCCTTGCCAACATTTGTTATTGTCTTAGTTATCTAGTGCTGCTGTAACAGTAATAACAAGTGGGTGTCTTTAACACACAGAAGTTTATTCTCTAACAGTCTAGGAGGTTATAAGTCTGAATTTGGTGTGCCAGCTCCAGGGGAAGGCTTTTTTTCTATGTCTGTTCTTGGGGAAGGTCCTTGTCATCAATCTTCCCCTGGGTCTAAGGGCTTCTCAGCACAGGGACCGTAGGTCCAAAGATGTGCTCCACTGCTGGCTCTTCTTTCCTGTTGGTAATGAGGTCCCTCTCCTCTCTGTTCACTTCCCTCTTTTATATCTCAAAAGAGATTTACTCAAGATACAACCTAATCCTGTAGATTGTGTTCTACCTCATTAACATAACTGCCTCTAACCCTGCCTCATTAACACCATAGAGGTTAGAATTTGCAACATATAGGATAATTACATCAGATCACAAAACCACAACTTACTGGGAGTCATGGCCTAGCAAAGTTCACAGACATTTTTGGGAGACACTACTCAATCCATAACAATTATATTCTGTGTTTTTTGTTTTTTTTTTTAATCTTAGCCATCCTAGCGGGAGTGAAATTGTATCTCATTGTGGTTTGGATTTGCATCTCTCTGATGGCTAATGACGTGGAACATCTATCTCTTCATGTGTTTGGTGGCCATTTGAATATCCTCTTGGTGAAATTTGGTGAAATGTGTATTCAAGCCTTTTGTCTATTTTATGATTAGGTTTTTTGTCTTGTTAAGTTGTCAAAGTTTTGTGTATATTTGATTGTTAGGTTCTTGTCAGATACATGCTTTCCAAAGATATTCTCCCAGTTGGTAGCTTATCTTTTTACTTTTTTGTTAGTCTTCTGATGAACAAATTTTTTAATATTTGTGAAGTCCTACTATTTACTTTGTCTTTTGCTGTTTTTGCTTTTGTTATTATATTAGATAATCCGTTGTTAAAAGCTAGCCCTGACAACATTGCCTCTGCTTTTTCTTCTAAGAATTTTATGGTTTTAGTGTGCACGTTTAGGTCCTTAATCCATTTTGAATTTGTTTTGGAGTATGGTGTGAGGCATGAATCCTATTTCATTTTTCTGCATGAGGAAATCCAATTCTCCCAGCACCATTTATTGAAGAGACTCTTCTTTCCCCCATTGAATGGACTTAGCACCCTTGTCAAAAATCAGTTGACCATAGATGTGTGGGTTTATTTCTGGACTCTCAATTCTATTCCATTGGTCTATGTGTCTATTGTTATACTAGTACCAGGCTTTTTGTTTATTTTTTTAAAAAAATTTTATTGTGTTTTAAGTGACAGTTTACAGCGCAAATTAGTTTTGTTACCAATTGCCAATCTGACACAAAAGGCCCTTATTTTTTCCCCAGTAAGAATACATGTGAAAGACAAAACTGTATCTTCAGGAAGCTTTATTTTGTTCGAGTCAAGCAAAAGGAGTCAGTGAAGAACTAAGCCTCTCTAAAAGACTGACTCGTCAGAGTCAGAGAGGCCACAGGTATAATAGTTTAGGGTAGGGTAATTGTGTCATTTTTGCTTATGGGTTTTCTGGAATCACCAGGCAGTAGTCATCCGTCAGTCACGGTGCGGATATCTGTGCCTGTTCCAGGGCCAGTTCCTCTGAAAAACATCTTACAAGGGAGCACACTGTTCTTTCCTCATCACACAAAAAGGATGGGGGTTTTGCGTACTTAGCCAAGCACATAATTTTTGTAAGTAAGTTGCAAGTTGTAGATGATGCAGGGCTCCTTGTCTAGGGGCTCAGTCCCTTTTTCTTCCCTATCTCAGTTTCTCATTCAAAAATCTGTACACAAATTTTTATGTGACTTTGGTTGCAATCCACACAATGTGTTAGCACTCTCCCCCTTTCTTTTTTCGCCCCTGTTCTCTATGTCCATCTGTCCAGTTTTCCTGTACTTTCCTGCCTTCTCTTTCCTTTTGGGCAGGTATTGTCCATTTGGTCTCATATATTTGATTGAACCGAGAAACACATTCTTCACATGTATTATTGTTTGTTTTATAGGCCTGCCTAATCGTTGGCTGAAAAGTGGACTTTGGGGGTGACTTCAGTTCTGAGTTATTAGGGTGTCCGGGGCCATAGTTTCAGGGGATCCTCCAGTCTCTGTCAGATCAGTAAGTCTGGGGGTCTTTTTGTTTGTTTGTTTCTTGAATTTGAATTTTGTTTTACATTTTTCTCCTGCTTTATATCTGGAACCCTCTGTTGTGATCCCTGTTAATCAGTGATGGTAGCCGGCACCTTCTAGTTCTTCTGGACTCAGGCTGGTGGAGGCTGTGGTTCATGTGGTTCGTTAGTCCTTTGGACTAATATTTTTCTTGTGTCTTTGATTTTCTTCATTGATCACTCATTTTTACTACTGTATCTTAGTTGTTGATAAGTTTAGCATGAATTATTTACTCATTTTCCTGTGAATGGACATTTGAGCTATTTCCAGTGTGAGCTTTTATAAACAGTGATGTTATAAATATTCAATTATATGGCTTCTAGAGATGCTCAGAAGTTTGTAGGGCATGCACACCTTCAACTTTACTAAACTCAAAAAGCAAACCTATTGCCATCAAGTCGATTCCAACTCATAGCTTCCCCATAGGATGTCCAAGGCTATAATCTTTATGAAACCAGATTGTCACCTCTTGCTCCTGAGGAGTGGCTGGTGTGCTGGAGCCTCCCACCTTTTAGTCAGTAGCTAAGCTCTTAAGCACTTCACCGCCAGGGTTCTTTTTAACTTTACTAACTTTTTTTTTTTTAACCCCACAGTTGCTGAGTCGATTCTGATTCATGTGACCCTATAGGACAGAATAGAACGCCCCCCCACCATAGGGTTTCCAAGGCTGTAAATCTTTTTTTTAATAATTTTTATTGTGCTTTAAGTGAAAATTCACAAATCAAGTCAGTCTCTCACACAAAAAACCACATACACCTTGCTACACTCTCCCAATTACTCTCCCCCTAATGAGACAGCCCGCCCTCTCCCCCCATTCTCTCCTTTCGTGTCCATTTTGCCAGCTTCTAACCCCCTCCACCCTCTCATATCCCCTCCAGGCAGGAGATGCCAACATAGTCTCAAGTGTCCACCTGACCCAGGAAGCTCACTCCTCACCAGCATCCCTCTCCAATCCATTGTCCAGTCCAATCCATGTCTGAAGAGTTGGCTTCGGGAATGGTTCCTGTCCTGGGGCAACAGAAGGTCTGGGGGCCATGACCACCAGGGTCCTTCTAGTATCAGTCAGACCATTAAGTCTGGTCTTATGAGAACTTGGGATCTGCATCCCACTGCTCTCCTGCTCCCTTAGGGGTTCTCTGTTGTGTTCGCTGTCAGGGCAGTCATCAGTTGTAGCGAGGCACCATCTAGTTCTTCTGGTCTCAGGATGATGTAGTCTCGGGTTCATGTGGCTTTTTCTGTCTCTTGGGCTCGTAATCGCCTTGTGTCCTTGGTGTTCTTCGCTCTCCCTTGATGCAGGTGGGTTGAGACCAATTGATGCATCTTAGATGGCTGCTTGCTAGCATTTAAGACCCCAGACGCCACTCTTCAAAGTGGGATGCAGAATGTTTTCTTAATAGATTTTATTATGCCAATTGACTTAGATGTCCCCTGAAACCCTGGTCCCCAGATCCCTGCCCCTGCTACGCTGGCCTTTGAAGCATTCAGTTTATTCAGGAAACTTCTTTGCTTTTGGTTTAGTCCAATTGTGCTGACCTCCCCTGTATTGTGTGCTGTCTTTCCCTTCACCTAAAGTAGTTCTTATCTACTATCTAATTAGTGAATGCTCCTCTCCCACCCTCCCTCCCTCCCTCCCCCCCTCTCATAACCACAAAAGAATGTTTTCTTCTTAGTTTAAACCATTTCTGAAGTTTTTATAATAGTGGTCTTATATAATATTTGTCCTTTTGCAACTAATTTCACTCAGCATAATACCTTCCAGGTTCCTCCATGTTATGAAATGTTTCACAGATTCCTCACTGTTCTTTATCAATGCATAGTATTCCATTGTGTGAATATACCATAATTTATTTATCCATTCATCCGTTGATGAGCACCTTGGTTGCTTCCATCTTTTTGCTATTGTAAACAGTGCTGCAATAAACATGGATGTGCATATATCTGTTCATGTAAAGGCCCTTATTTCTCTAGGATATATTTCAAGGAGTGGGATTGCTGTATCGTATGGTAGTTCTATTTCTAGCTTTTTAAGGAAGTGCCAAATTGATTTCCAAAGTGGTTGTACCATTTTACATTCCCACCAGAAGTCTATAAGTGTTCCAATCTCTCCACAGCCTCTCCAACATTTATTATTTTTGAATTAATGCCAGCCTAGTTGGAGCGAGATGAAATCTCATTGTAGTTTTGATCTGCATTTCTCTAATGGCTAATGATGGTGCACATTTCCTCATATATCTGTTAGCTACCTGTTAGCTACCTTCTTCAGTGAAGTGTCTATTCATATCTTTTGTCCATTTTTTAATTGGGTTATTTGTCTTTTTGCAGTATCATGTAGATTTAAGAGATGAGGCGCTGATCAGAAATGTCATAGCTAAAAACTTTCTTGCAGTTTGTAGGTAGTCTTTTTACTCTTTTGGTGAAGTCTTTAGACGAGCATAAGGGTTTGATTTTTAGGAGCTCCCAGTTATCTAGTTTTTCTTCTACATTCTTTATAATGTTTTCTATACTGTTCATGCCATGTATTAGGGCTCTTAATGTTATCCCTATTTTTTCTTCCATGATCTTTATCGTTTCAGATTTTATATTAAGTCTTTGATCCATTTTGAGTTAGTTTTTGAGCATGGAGTGATGTATGTGTCTTGTTTCATTTTTTTGCAGATGGATATCCAGTTATGCAAAGCTGTAAATCTTTACAGAAGCAGGCTGCCACATCTTTGTCCTGAGGAGCAGCTGGTAGTCTCCAAGTGCTGATCTTTCTGGTTAGTATGTGCCACCAGGGCTGCTTTAACTTTACTAGATAATGTCAAATTGTTTTCCAAAGTGGTTGTACCAATATGCACATAAGATCCCTAGTGTAGGGGTTATAGTTGATCCACACTTTTGTCTACACTTGGGTGTTGTAAAGCAGTATTTCATTGTAATCTAAATATACATTTCCATGATTACAAATTATTTTGAGTAGCTTTTTATAGGTCTGTTGGCCATTCAGGTTTTCTCTTCTTTGAAGTGCTGTTGCATTAATTTCTCTGCTTAGTTGTTTGTATATTTTATTATTGTCTTGCAGTAATTCTTGATATTTTGGATAATAATCCTTCGTGAAGTATATGTGTTGCAGATATATGCTTCTAGTTTTTGCTTAGTTATTTCACATTTTACGGTTTCAGGGTTGCATTGTTTCACCATACTTATTCAATCTGTATGCTGAGTGAATAACATGAGAAGCTGGACTATATGAAGAAGAACAGGGCATCAGCATCGGAGGAAGGCTCAATAACAACTTATGATATGCAGATGACACAATCTTGCTTGCATAAGGTGAAGAGGACTTGAAGCACTTGCTTATGAAGATCAAAGACTACAGCCTTCTGTGCGGGCTACTCTTCAACGTAAAGAAAACAAAAATTCTCAAACTGGACTGATAAGCAACATCACGATAAATGGAGAAAATATTAAAGTTGTCAAGGATTTCACTTTACTCGGATCCACAATTAGCACCCATGGAAGCAGCAGTCAGAAAATTGAATGAAGTATTGCATTGGACAAATCTGCTGCAAAAGACCTCTTTAAAGTGTTAAAAACAAAGAGGTGTCTTTGAGGACTAAGGTGTGCCTGACCCAAGCCACGATATTTCCAATTGCCTCATATGCATGTGAAAGCTGGACAATGAATAAGGAAGACCAAAGAATTGATGTCTTTGAATAATGGTATTGGTGAAGAATATTGGATATACCATGGACTGTCAGAAGAACAAACAAGTCTGTCTTGGGTGAAATACAGCCAGAGTGCTCCTGGGAAGTGAGGATGGTGAATCTTTGTCTCACATACTTTGGACACGTTATCAGGAGGGACCAGTCCTGGAAAGGGACATGATGCTTGATAAGTAGTGGGTCAGTGAGAAAGAGGAAGACCGCCAGTGAGATGGATTGACATAGTGGCTGCAACAATGGACTCAAACATGATAATGATTGTAAGGATGGTGCAGGACCGGGCAGTATTTCGTTCTGCTGTGCATAGCGTCACTGTGAGTCAAAAATGACTTGAGGACAGCTAACAACAATAACTGCATGATAAACAAAAGTTAATTGTTTGAATGTAGCTAGATTTATTATTTGTCGTTTGTGTTTTTGCATCTTAAGAAATAATTTCTTCAAATTCAGAAAGAGGTTCTCCCATATTTTCTTTGGAAAGTTTTATAGCTTTGCCTTTCACATTTAAGTCTTTAATATATTTAGAAAACGTCATTTTCTTCCAAATGGATAATCATTTTTTCCCCCCATGAAGTAGCAATAGTTCTGCCATATATCAAGTTTCCATGTATCTACAGGATTATTTCTGGGATCCTTATTCTATTCCAATGGTTTTTTTTTGTCTATTTCTGTTTTAATACCACCCTGTTTTTTTTGTTTTTTTTTTTTTTGTCTTAAGCACTATAGCTTTATAATAAGCTTTGATATAATGCAAGTTTTTTCCATCTTTTTTTTTTTATGTTTCTTAGCAAATATTGACTCGTTGCTCATATACACAAATTTTAGACAAAACTGTAACTCTGCGTGAAAACTCTATCAGTGTATTCAATAGAGTTGCAAACTGGCACCTTTCTATTATTAATCCTTTAAAGTACGGCCACATCCTTTTATCCCTACTACCATTTCTGCAGCTCAGGCCGTTATTAGAATCTATTTCATTACAAAATCCTCCTTGGTCTCCTGCCTCCACCACCCCCATCTATTTTTCACACTGTAGCCAGAGAAATCATGCTAAAATATACTTCAAGTCACCCTCTGCTTATCATCCCTCCTGTGATTACCTAATGTCTCCAGGATTAAGGCTAAATTCCTCAACTTGTTTTATCTTTCTGAACTGACTTCTGTTCACTTATGCATTCTTACCTCTGGCCACCTTTTCCCAGCCTACAGAACCCTGAATTCCTCTGTTCTACTGCCATTCTGAGTTCATGTTTTGTTCCTCATATTAAATGACAGAAGGTCTTTCAGACAGAAAACTGGTAATTTGGAAATTTTGCCTTCCCAAAGGTGCAAAAAAGATTTCAGCCAGAAATTAATTTGCATTTTAACTCTGAGAGAAAATACAACATTGAAAACAACTTTGCATTCTTTCAGAGTCCTAGCCTCCAAGGCGCAGACACAATAGAATCACAGACTCTTAAAAGTCATACAGTCCATAAACAGTCTCATTCTTTTTCCTTTTTTATGTTGTTTAATGAATCCATGGTTTAATAGATTAAGATAACTATAATTGTCTTAATCTTAATAACAAGTTGACTGTAAATTCAATTTAGCACAAATTTATCAGAATACAAAAAATACAGGAGGTTCTTTGAACCAGTAAATAAATATCTCATCTCCTAATTTAGTAATTTCTAACTGTGTAGTGTTTGGAATTTTCATATTATTTTTTCTATCTTGGTGAACATTGGCAAATGCATTCTGGAAGTAATCATTTAGGAAATCCCAGGAGTAGTAGAAACTGGGCTTAAGAGCCCCCATCTAATTATCAAAGTTCCTAACAGACTCACTATGCAAAGTGCATAGCCACATGGGAGAAGGGAGCTCTTCCTAACAGGGATGCCTTTAACATCTCATCTAGGATTCTTTTGGGCCTCTGAAGTGTTCCTAGGTGCTGTTATTGTTGTTAGGTGCCATTGAGTTGGTTTTGACTCATAGCAACCCTGTGTACAACAGAAGGAAACACTGCCAGGTCCTGTACCATCCTCATAATTATTGTTATGCTTGAGCCCGTTGTTGCAACCACTGTGTCAATTCATCTCATTGAGAGTTTTCCTCTTTTTTGATTACCTTCTACTTTACTAAGCATGATATCCTTCTCCAGGGAGTGATTCTTCTGATAGCACATACAAAATATGTGAGACGAATTCTCGCTATCCTTGCTTCTAAGGAGCTTTCTAGCTGTATTTCTTCCAAGACAGATTTGTTCATTTTTCTGGCAGTCCATGGTATATACGATATTCTTCATCAACACCATAATTCAAAGTCACCAATTTTTCTTCAGCATTCCTTTTTCGTTGTCCAGCTTTCACATCCATATGAGTCAATTGAAAATACCATATCTTGGGTCAGGTTCACCTTAGTCCTTAAAATGACGTATTGGCTTTTTAACACTTCAAAGAGATCTTTTGGAGCAGATTTGCCCAATGCAATGTGACATTTGATTTCTTGACTGCTGCTTCTATGGTTGCTGATTGTGGATCCAAGTAAAATTAAATCCTTGACAACTTCAATATTTTCTCCATTTATCTTCATGTTGCTTATTGGTCCAGTTGTGAAGATTTTTGTTTTATATTGAGGTGTAATCCATACCGAAGGCTGTCATCTTTGATCTTCATCAGTAAGTGCTCAAAGTCCTCTTCACTTTCAGCAAGCAACGTTGTATCATCTGCATACCAAAGGTTGTTAATAAGTCTTCCTCCAATCCTGATGCTGTATTTTTCTCCATACAGTCCAGTTTCTCAGATTATTTGCTCAGCATACTTACTGAATAAGTATAATGAAAAGATACAACCCTGACACACACCTTGACTTTAAACCACTCAGTAGCCCCTTGTTCTGTTCCAACTACTGCCTCTTCGTCTATGTACAGGCTCCTCATG
Source organism: Loxodonta africana (assembly GCF_030014295.1). Taxonomy (NCBI): domain Eukaryota; kingdom Metazoa; phylum Chordata; class Mammalia; order Proboscidea; family Elephantidae; genus Loxodonta; species Loxodonta africana. Next base: position 78,308,520 of record NC_087342.1, read on the forward strand.
AGCACAATTAAATGTCCTGGAATTCCCATTCTTTGTGACATAACTAATAATTTGTCATGATATACATAGTCGAATGCTTTTGCATAGTCAAAAAAACACAGGTAAACATCTTTCTGACATTCTCTGCCCTCAGCCAAGATCTATCTGACATCAGCAATGATATTCCTTGTTCCACATCTGGCTTGAATTTCTGGCAGTTCCTTTATGTACTGTTGCAACCATTTTTGAATGATCTTCAGCAAAACTTCACTTGTGTATGATGTTAGTGATATTGTTCAATAATTTCTGCATTCTGTTGGATTACCTTTCTTTGGAATGGTCACAAATATGGATCTCTTCCAGTCGGTTGGCCGGGTAGCTGTCTTCCAAATTTCTTAGCATAGATGAGTGAGCACCTCCAGCTCTACATTCAAATGTTGAAACATTTCAGTTGGTATTCCATCAATTCCTGGAGCCTTGTTTTTCACCAATGCCTTCAGTGCAGCTTGAACTTCTTCCTTCAGCACCACCAGTTCTTGATCATATGCTACCTCCTGAAATGGCTGAACATTGACCAATTCTTTTTGGTACAGTGACTCTGTATTCTTTCCATCTTCTTTGGTGCTTCCTGCATTGTTTAATATTTTCCCTGTAGAATCCTTCAATATTGCAACTCGAGGCTTGAATTTTTTCTTCAGTTCTTTCAGCTTGAGAAATGCTCAGCATCTTCTCTTTTGGTTTTCTAACTCCAGGTCTTTACACATTTCATCATAATACTTTGTCTCCTCGAGCTGCCCTTTGAAACCTGTTCAGCTCTTTTACTTCATCATTTCCTGTTTTGCTTTAGTTACTCTGTGCTCAAAAGCAACTTCCATTTTGGTCTTTTCTTTCTTTCCTGTCTTTTTAATGCTCCCTTCATATACAATGTCCTTGATGTCATTCCATAATTCATTTGGTCTTCAGTCATTTTAGCGTTCAATGCATCAAATCTATTCTTCAGATGGTCTCTAAATTCAGGTGGGATATACTCAGGGTCATACTTTGGCTCTTGTGGACTTATTCTAATTTTCTTCAGCTTCAACATGAACTTGCATATGAGCAATTAATGACCTGTTCCACAGTCAGCCCCTGGCCTTCTTCTGACTGATATTTAGCTTCTCCATTGACTCTTTTCACAGATGTAGTTGATTTGATTCCTGTGTATTCCATCTGGTGAGGTCCACATGTATAGTCGCCATTTAAGTTGCTAAGAAAAGATATTTGCAATGAAGAAATCATTGGTCTTGCAAAATTGTTATGGTATCTCTGGTGTCTTTTCTATCACCAAGGCTATATTTCGAACTATCGATCCTTCTTCTTCGTCTCCAACTTTCACATTTCAATCACCAGTAATTATCAATGTGTCTTAATTGCATGTTTGATCAATTTGAAACTGCAGAAGTTCATAAAAATCTTCAATTTCTCCATCTTTGGCCTTAGCGATTGGTGTGTAAAGGGCCTTAGTGATTGGTGTGTAAAGGGACTTCCTGTAGGTGTGTGAATATCATCCTATCACTGACAACACTATACTTCAGGATAGATCTTGAAATGTTGTTTTCGACTATGAATGCAACACCATTCCTCTTTAAATTGTCATTCCCAGCATAGTAGACCATAAGATAGTCTGATGCAAAATGGCCAATAATAGTCCATTTCAGCTGACTAATGCTTAGGATATTCATGTTTATGCATTCCATCTCATTTTTTTTGACAGTTTCCGATTTCCATAGGTTCATACTTCATACATTTCACAGTCTGATTATTAATGGATATTTGCACCTGTTTCTTCTCATTTTGAGTCGTGCCATATCAGCAAACGAAGGTCCAGAAAGCTTAACTCCATTCACATCATTAAGGTTGACTCTACCTTGTGGAGGAAGCCCTTCCCCAGTAGTATTTTGAGTGCCTTCTAACGTGAGGAGCTCATCTTCTGGCACTGTATCAGACAATGTTCCTCTGCTATTCGTAAGGTTTCCACCGGCTAATATTTTCATAAGTAGACCACCAGGTCCTTCTTCCTAGTCTTTCTTAGTCTGGAAGCTCAGCTGAAACATGTGCATCAAGGGTGACCCTGCTGGTATCTGAAATACTGGTGGCATAGCTTCCAGCATCACAGCAACATGCTTGCCACCACAGTATGACTAACTGACTCATGCATAGGGTCCAAGGTGCTAGCCAACTCAAAGTAGGGGTCCCCAAAGGCCCAGGGATTGATTGTACCAGTAACATTCCTCAAGTCCTCCCTTCTTTCTGTCTTCCCCCTGCTGCAAAACCCCACACTGCTTTGTTCTCTCTCAAGCTTCTCACCACCAAAACTAAGGGAGAAGAGGTCCTCCAACCTAGGCAGGTCTGGGGTAGGGTGTATGGAAGATCCCTGGGTATGAAGTTGTGCAGATCATCTTGCTTCTTAGCTGCAACTCCCACTTTTTTTCTTGTTTCCCCCAAACTCAGACCTAACTATGACAATAAACTTTGCCGAAGCCCAAGGTTAGTCCAAAGACTGAAAAATATGTGTGTTGGGAGGGGTGGTTGGACTTGCAGAAGATCAGTCTGCACACCCACTAATTAGGGTGGCAGAGATATGCGAGTTGCCTGTGCACTATGGAATACCAAGGAATGTAATCAAATGTGAGCCTCCCCCAGTGCTTCACTCAGGAAAACTATAAACCAGCAGAGAATTTCCCAACAAAAGACTTTATGGCTGTTGGGAGCTGAAGGAAATTAAAGAGGTTAAGCTAAAGGTTAAGTTATACAGTTATATACAAACTAGAAGTGTAACCCAGTAACTTGCTCTCTGACTAAGCCCTAGAATTTCAGCTTTCTCATGGGGAATGTGTGCAAATTCTTCCAAGATCTTTGTGGAGACTTACCACTGTATAACTTAACTTACAGTTTAACATCTTTCAGAAAGAGTTCCTTCAGATATTAAATAGTAAAAAAGAATGTACACTAAGCCAATAAAACAAACAGGGAGAAGGGAAGGAAAGAAAGACTAATATTCCTAAGTCTGAAAAATATAAAGTAATTCAACCTGCTGGTACTAAATCTTACAACAGAAATATGTAGGCACCTAATTCAGTTATCTAAGGCTTTATTCCAAAAATCTCTTCCAAATGACTCTAACTCTGTCCTCAGATATCCAATACTTTAGAATTCTTAGAGGAAAAGTAATGGAATTTAGTTCTTTTTAGAAATATACTCTTAATATCCCCCTCAGTTTGTTTTCTCCAAGACCACTTTAAATATTTATAGAAATAAATATGAAACCATCACATATGTTGCTTTTTAAAATTAAAAATGGGAAATGCAAATACTTTATGCAATCAATAAAACAAATGGTAGAAGATTAAAAATTGTAAATTCCTTAATGCTAAAAGATCAGATAGGAAAGAGGGCATGTAAATCACGAAGGAGAGGAATTAAACCACTGTCTTCTAAATCTACCCACCACAAAATTTTTGGAAAGCTGTAACATTTTATTAAAACAAACAATAAAATATAATCCAACTGATGTTTCCGGACTGAATGTAGAAAAATATTTCATCCTCTTTCAAAGGTTTTGGGAATCCAATTCCTTAAAAAGTTTTCTTTTTTTAATTAAAAGGCTAAACTATTAGTGATATTTTTTATCACTAAATATCTTTTCCTTCTTCAACTTTCAATGTTACCTTTCTTTGGAAAGAAGCACTTACCGTATGTTGTTGCTTCCCTGTCTAGCAAAACTGTCATTTTCTTCAAGGATCCAGGCATTTTTTACCCTAAAGAAAATGCCTTGTGCTAAGCATCTGTTTTCAGTCATTCTGAGTAGTTACACAAGCATGAGACCAGATATGTGTGGCATTTTTTATGAGTCACATGCAAACAATAACAAAGATTGAGGTACCAATAATATCTAACCTTGTCACACAGAATCTTTAAGGCAGTCCAATTTAACAAGGCCTAAAAACCTTCACCTGACAAATTTGTCACTGTGGTCCTATCCCCCCACACAAAGGAAACCAGAATTTATCATTATAAATCCAAACCATAACGCCATTGCAAGAAATGTATTTCTCTCATGTCACCTAATTATACATTGTCTAATCGTGCAGCTACCAAACCAACTTAACATCAACTTTCAACCTAATGTTACAGCGTGGTTCAGCTTAATAAGCTTAACATCTTATTGCTCCCTTCCCTTGCATTTGAATTCTAATTCCACTCCCTGAATTCACTTCTTTTCGTTGATCTAGTCTGCCACTTCAAAGAAATCATTCCCCATTCTGAAGTCATTCTACAATCTTAACCCCCTAATGAAATATAAAAATAAAAAAAGACATAAAAATATGAGACCAAATTTTTGATATTAGAATTAGCAGATTTAAAATTACATTTTAATAAATATAACAAATGTGACAGGAAAAAATAAAAAGAATCATAAAAACTTCACACATTCTTCACTGGAAGTGTACATATAGGCAATTAATGTAAAGAATTGCTATTAATTATACTCATAGTTTTTCATAGTTCTATAATTTTAACTGAACTGAGAGTTAAAAGTGAAATAGCAAATTCCTCACACTAAATGTCTATATGCATACTTTGGACACTTTATATATGAATATTTAAAGTTTTTAATGTGACAAATGAGCTTGCTTCTTGCTTGTTAATTTGTCTAATCGAGGTTGAATGGATGACAATGCTACTCGCAGAGGATAATGGATATTTAAACTGTTTCGGTGTTTTGTTTTAATAATGCTTAAAGTAGAAAAACCAGCCTCACAGAGGTATGTTGAAGGGAATAGAAGAAGAGTTTTTAAAGCAATCTCGGCAAGTTCTGGATACTCATTTTTAACTTTTATCCAAAATGAAGCAAGTGATGCTGTATTTTCAAAATTCATCTTCAATCCTTCATCAGTAGCCAGCTCCAACAACTTATTCTGTAGGGTTACAGTTAGATTCGAATTATTTTTTGATGAAAGAAATGGATTTTGGATCCATGAATTTCCTATGCGTGGATCTTCTTTTGATGGAAAATAAATTTCAAAACATTCTAACAAATTAGTTAGATGTTCATTGATAACTTTTCGCAGATGCACAGTGTCAAGGTCATTACCTACTTCACTGGTAAGTGTTGTTAAATTATGGAACATGTCATAACAACCTGTAGAAACTCTGTTTTTCCACATTTCTAACTTTCGTTTTTGTCCTTCAATTTTATCTGCCATTGAAAAACATGTTGCATTCTTTCCTTGCATAGAAGCATTAAGATCATTAAAAATGCTGAAGATATCAGACAAGTAAGCAAGTCTGGCTGTCCAATTCACGTCTTTAAAAATTTGGGACCAAACTGGTTTCTTGCTTTGCAGAAACACTAAGAGTTCCTTTCGTAATTCAAACATTCTCGACAGAATTTTTCCCCGTGATAACCACCGTATCTCAGCATGCAGTAACAGTTGCTTATGTTCAGTTTCCATATTATCACATAATAAAGAGAATAACCTTGAATTTGATGCATTAGCCTTCACATAATTCACAATTTTTACTATGTCGGTAAGCACACTATTTAGTTCAGCAGATATTTTTTTCATAGCAAGACTTTCTCGATGAATGAAACAGTGCGTTGTTTTACATTCTGGCGCAAACGCCTTAATCTGGGCAACCACTTCAGAATGTTTTCCTGTCATTGAAGCTGCACCATCAGAACATACCCCTACACAGAACTTAAATTCCAAACCACATTTGTTGACAATGTAGTTCTTCACAGCTTCGTAGAGTTCTGAGCTAGTCGTGTTTGTAGGCAAAGCGGCTGAAAAAAAGAATTCTTCCTTTATATCATCGTCATGTTCGAACCTCACATATACTAAAAGAATTACCATGTTAGCAATATCTCTGCACTCATCAAGCTGCAAAGAAAAGTACTTTGCTAGCTTTATTTGTTCTATGAGTTGGTCTTCCATATCATTAGCCAGTTCCTGAATACGTCGAGCTATGGTGTCATTGGAAAGCGGTACTTGAGCCACTTTTTTTGCTGCAGACTCACCCAACATTTCCAAGCATACTTCTTTGATGCAGTCTTTCACTAATGTTTCGGCAATTGTGTACGGAGTTTTAGACTTAGCAACTGGAAGTGCTACCTTATAAGAAGCCCGCAAAGCACTAATGTTGATATGTGAAACATTGAACACCTGCTTTGGTTGGCTTTTTAGTTCGCTACTTTTCCTTTCAAAGAATTCTTTTGGTTGTGAACTTATTTCTTTATGTTTTGAAAATAAATGCCGCTTAAGTTTTGATGGTTTCATTGCTTCATTAGCCAGTATATCTCCACAAATAATACACTGTGGTTTTAGCACTTCACCATCAATTACGGCTACAAAACCAAACTCAATATATGAGGGATCATACTTCCGAGTAAAAGTAGTATGCGCTTTCTTGGTTTTCACTTCTCCAGAATGACTTCCACTGTTACCATTTCTTTTCTTACTACTGCTGCCTTCAGAAAAGGTGTGTCTTTTCTTGACAAAAAAATCCAGTGAAGCTTGTTTCTCCATCTGTAAATTAGGATTAAAAATAAATAATACAAATTTTACTTCCCTCTTTGGCTAACAAGATTACCACCAGATTAGTCACACATTAAAAACTGGGCTTAATTAAAAACCTAAGTTAATTTACTTTTAAAAAGTAAATAAGTGCCTACATTCCCTCAGAGTTTTATATAGTTTTGGTTACAGCTGACAAACTAGTTGTAAAATATTACACATTTGAATATGACCTGCTGTGCGCGTCTGGTGTTTCCACTTTCACCACGTGTGGCCCCACTTAAGAGTCCAACAACACCCAAATTGGCCTATACTCTGTTCAGCAAGATGAGTTCATTGATCATGGATATCGCAGCAATGTCAAGTTGTTATAAACATTTCCAGGCACTCTCAATTTTGATACTTATTTCATTATGGACTGGTAAAAATAGTTTGCAGACCAAAACTAGTCTGCAGATCACACTTTGATTAGCATCAGCCTAAATCATGTGTAACCTCCATATTTGAAAGCTCTGACCTGAACACACATTAGCCCTGCCTCGTAAAGCCTACTGATTTAAAATCACCTTGGTCTTACCTCACGCTCTCTATCTAAATGCCCAAACTGAACTCTCACCACAAGCCCATATCACTCAGCCAAATTTTCACCCCCACCCGCTCCTAAACATTTCTTTACTTGACCCAAAATACCCTTTCTTAAATTTATGTTGGAGAAGAGTGATAGATAAAATTAGACCAGTAAGGTATGGCTAGAATAGAGGACCTTCAGTAGGTACAAGAAGAATTTGAATTCTTTTTCTAAAAACTAGGGAATCATTGCTGGTTTTAGAGCAGGAACTAGAATAAATTTCGACTCTACCATGTTCCCTGTTAAGGGATACCTGGGGCTTAACACAGAGCCAGGTACATAGCAAGTGGTCAATTTATTAGATGATTTAATGAAAAATGACTGAATAAATATATTGCTACGTTGTGTTTGCACAATGTGAGAACTATGGGTTGGCTGCCTACTTCAAAATCTAGATTTTCAGATGAGTAGAGAAAACCCTTGTATATTATGGTGGTGAAGGGATGGAAACAAAATGCCCTTTCATAGCTTACCTCCCCACCCAAATTCAGGCACAACTGAAACAAAGCAAAAACCAAAACCAAACCCGTTGTCATTGTGTCGATTCCATCTCAGAGGAACCCTATAGGACAGAGTAGAACTGCCCCATAAGGAGCAGCTGGTGGATTTAAACTGCCCAAATTTTGGTTAGAGACTGTAGCTCTCAACCACCTCACCACCAGTGCTCCAAATTGAAACAAAGTAACAAATTCATCAGTTCCCAAATTCACTCTTTTGTGGAAACACACAAACACTCCATTTAACCCTGGATCCTAGCTTTCTCATTACCCTAAGAGATGCTTTGTACCAGAAAGGAGTAAAAGAGCTACTGTTCCTCATCCCAGAACAAAAATAGGATAGCATTCAAGGTTATAATTTCCAACTTGGGGAAAAAAAGGCATCCAAAATAATTAGCCTTTCTTTAGAGAAAATATACTCAAGGTGGCAGTAATTGTGCTTTAGTGTACCACGTAAAACTTGTAACAATAACTCTGTCATCATGATCACAGTAAAGTGTAACGAGGTTCTTCCCCTGCTTTGATCTAGCAGATACTCAAACTCTTACCCAATCTCCTACTTTTCCTGGTGAAAACGGTGTCTCCGAAGGCTTTAGCATTTTGGATGGTTGAACAGCCGGACTTCTTTGAGTCTCATCATGTTTCCTTTTCACTGGAGTGGTGTTATAACAAAGACTACAAGTTATTCTGTGGCCATAGCCATCAGTCTCACTTTGAGAGGGCACTCCACAGATTGCATGGACATTTCTGTCCCATGATATACAACTCTTAGCACCTGTGCATTCTTTTTCACAAACTACACAGGATAAAAATCCTGGTCTACTTTCAGAAGAGTTTTTTTCCACCACCTTCCTAGTAATAAAAAGATTCTCTTCGATGTCACTACTATCTGTTCCAGTCTCAATGTTTTCTTCATATTGGGCTCTTAGAGTATTTTCTAGCTCTTTGTCAGCTTGTTCTAACTCATTTTCTGTGTTCAGGCCGGCAACAAGTTCTTCAGTTAACTGAGAATGAGACAGGCCCAGTTTTGCTTCAGGGCTAAATGTACCTTCACATGGAGTCTGCTGCATGTCTCTGTGACAGGGTTGATTTTGCGTCATCTGAATGAACCACAAAAATTCAGCCCAGTGTGATGAGTTGTTAGCTTGCATCCAGGAGATAATCCTATTTTGGATATCCACATTAGCTTTCTCCATAGAGTTTTGGCTTTGACAGGTCCAAGGGTTCCCATGGACAATTTTCAACTCTGGCCAAATATTATTGAGTTCACTAACAATCTGGCTTGAAAATTCCCTCCCATTGTCAGATTGTAAGACACTGGGTGCCCCAATAATTGTAAAAATATCTAAAAGAGCATGTGCAACTTCCTTGGGACTTTTAGATTTTAATGACCTCAAAAAACTTAGCTTTGTATGGAGGTCTTGATAATGCATAATAAATTTATACTCTCCATCAGGATTCAATTGCATATCTATAAGATCCACTTGGCACCTTGAGTTAACTTCCTTAATTGGCTGTGATGTTAAAATTTTCTTGGGTTTTGAATTTTTCTGTTGGCATGGTTTGCAAAGTGTCAGGTATAGCATGATAACTTCTTTCGTAATGTTCTTATATTTTGCTTGTAATTCTTTTTCCATGCGGGTGCGTCCCCCATGTCCAATGCTGAGATGTGTATCATGCAGAATGTCGAATAAATCTTCACTGTGTAAATAATACCGTATTTTACCTGTTTCCTCATTTACAGCCTCAATCAGTTTCTCATTTCCTTGGACAAGGATCACATCAAATCTAGCCAAGCGACGGTAGTCAACTGATTCCTTTTTTGCCTTAGCTTTAGCCTCTTTGACTTCCCTTACCAACTGACAGTACTTTGCTTTAGAAAATATCTTAGTGTTATTACTTTTGTTTTCCAATAACACTGCTAAGCTTCTGAAGAACTTTTCTCTCATGTTGTCTGGATCAATTTCTGCTTCATTAGCATCTAAGTTACTGAGGTTATCATCACCCACACTTTTGGACACCATGGAAAGCCATGAAAATGACCCTAAAATATAAAGGAAAAAATAAATTAGGATATTTAAGAATGTAATTTAAAGTCTTTTTTTTTTTTTTAATTTAAAATCAGATATTGCCCCCAAACCACTACAGCTCGGGGTGTAAGTGGGGGTTGTGGATATATAAAAGAGGTGCACAATTTTGGTTACGGTGTCCAACCCCGGAGGAATGAAGGGAGGGTGAGTGAAGAACTCTATCCAGAACAAAACTTTCTGACACAGTAAAGCCAGGAGGTGACTTTCAGTAGTAGTATCCGGAGTGAGCCTTAAAGTTTTATATAAGCTCTGTTTTATGTAAAACAGGAAGCAAAGAATAATATTACTATTTGTTAATTTTATTATTTATTTCTTTTCATTTTCTTTATGAACTATATAAGAACTTTTTTTTTTTTTGACTAGAGAAGTCTCAGCAATACATTAGTAGATTTTTTTTCAAAAGTCCCAGATTACAGCACATTTTGTGCTTCAGTCAGGTCAGCTGTTAGATCAACATTTAAAGTTTAAGTCCCAAAACAATACATTTACATCAGTTCTCTTTTGGGGTCCCCATACAAATACAAATACCCACATTACTAATTTTAATAAGGGAAGAGCAGCATAGGAGCCTGAACTAGTGAAAAATCTCTGACTTAATAAAACATACTTTAAAAAAATGTTTAGAATATTCAAAATAACAGAAATACTTAGAAAAATTCAAACTTGGCTTACTAAATCTTAAAAAACTACTTTGAAAAAAAATAATTTGGGATTAGTATATCCCTTCCAGTCTTACAGCTGCTTATAAAAAATACTTTTTCTCATTGTAACATTGTTTACCCTACCAATTTGTATCCTGAATGTTGAACTAGTAATTTAAATCATTATCAAATGTTCATAATTTCTAAAAGTAGGCTCAAATTAGTGATATGCTACTATGTGTTTTGGCCTCACTTTAACTCTCAGCTATTCCACTAAGACTTCTTTGATGATTTAATTTAAGCTCACAGTGAGTTTGCCTTTCCTAATAAACATAATCTATTCATAACACAAATTAGCACTCAGCACTTTCTTTCACTGTTTCATATATAGATCTAACAAGACTCTAAGTTTCTAAAGAAGCAGGGATCACTTATTTCTCCAGTATCTTTCACATTACCCAACATATTACTATATACAAAGATGTTCAATAAAAATTTGTTGACTAATTTCATAACTGAAAATGGCAGTACTCACAGTAAGTACTATCTCAAAATGCAACTGAAAAGACCATTGTATGAATAGTATTTCTTTCCACACTAATCCATTTTGTGTAGTGCCTGCTTTAATCTATTTTTAGTGGATTATTTGTATTTCATTGATGTTTGCCAGAAGTCGTCAACTCCTAGCTAGCACAGAATACATCTGTGTAACTCCCTTAATTGCCTAGTACAGAGCAGCAAGGTGGATAGAAAATGACTTTGAGAGTGATAAGTTAAAAGAGTTTGAATAAGGAATGACGGATAAAGGGAGAAATGGTGGGAAGTAGCAATAAGGACTCTGAGAAGAAAAGGAAGGTAAATGAGGATGAATTTGCAGGAGGAAAGGAATGATAAGTGAGAACCAAGAGAATATGATCTCCAGTAGTTAGTAGAATTGGTATTAATAGGTCTAGGATGGGCAGGGAATAGGGAATTGCTAGGGGTATAAGAGGAAAAGAAAATTGTATCCATTACAGTTATCCCTTCTTTGGAAAAGAAAGCTACTCCAGAACCAAGCCAGCCTGTGTGCCTGCCTCTACTACACAGCATTATACTATTTACAGACTTTAGAACTCTAATGAACACGGGCTTCAGAAATTCTATTTTCTTCAGTAGAATTTCTAATTCTTAAACAACTATTATGTGACAACAATTGGGGGCAGGGGCAATAGAAATGGAGCATATAGCTAGAGTGACAAGAGTTCAACAGTTACGTGCACAGGCATCTCTGATTTATCCACAATACTTAACTCCGTTACAAAATATCCATGGATAATCTGCGTTCAATTGTTTTTGACATTATTCAGCCAAAAAAACCAAAAGCGTTGCTGTCAAGTAAATTCCAACTCATGGCAACCCCATGTGCTTCTGAGTAGAACCTGACTACTTGTTGCTGTAGGGTCGCTGAGCTGGAATTGATTCGCCAGCAATGGGTTTGGTTTTGGTGGTTTTAATATCACTACACTACATTGGTTGACTTTTCCTTCAGCTATATTTAGTAGAAGCTGAAGTGGAATGAGGTTTGATAAGGCTTGAATTACTAGATCCTTCCCTCCCCCAGTTTTCATCCTCTCTCCAGGGATTAAATTATCCTCACCATTATCTTGAAGTAAATATGGCTCTGGAGATTCACATTCCATTCTGTCCACCACAGGATGGAGCTGGGTACCTATGGACTTCTTTGCAATATCCAGAGAGGTCATTTCTTCCATAGGAACTTCCTGCCCATATGTGCCTGGTGGAACCTGGGGACAAATAGGTTCATTTGGGAATCAATATCAGTAATCACTTCACAAACCATAGCTAAACTTCAAATCCACAAAAAGTCCTGATTTCATTGAACTGGAATGTAGGAAGAAGAAAAAAAAACAAACAGTCCGCATTGAATTCTGAAGAGGAGTGCAAGACAAAATAAGAAGAGAAATGAGAAATGCTAGAACTAACAAAGCCAGAGCCATACGACAGAAACTGTTTCCATCGGACAAGAGTTGATATGCACCCCTGTGATTTCAATTTTTGGCAGAAAAAAAACAGTAGAAATACACTGAAGGAATCTTTCCTAAATTGTGATGATTGAAAATACATATGTAAATAAGTTTCAGTGTGAGCAGTTAAAAGTAAATATTTTGGGGGGAAATGCAAATTATCTAAGAGAGACAAATAAGCTGTTAAACCAAGGAAGGAACTAGACAGCTGTTTCAGACCAACTGTGAAAAACATTAGCCCAGGGTGTTATGATGAAAAAGCCAACCAATTGGATAGCTGTGTAGGGTAGAAAAGAAAACATTATCCTCTCCTTACCTTAATCATCTAGTATACGGTTTATAATTAAGTTTCCCAAGTGTCCCAAAAATTTACTTTATGATTTGCTTTTTTTTTTAAATCCATGATCCAATTAGTGTTTATGCATTGTTTTTGGTTATTATGTCTCTTTTGTTTCTTTTAATCTAAAATAGTCCCCCCCTTTTTTAAATTAGATTTTGAAGAGTCCAGAACCAGTTAAAATGTAGAAGATCCCACATTACGGATTTTCTGGTTGTTTCTTCACAAATAGATTCTGGCCAATCATTTTTGGAAGAATGTTACATAGGTGATGTGTATTTACTGTGTCACATCACAGGAAATATGATATCATGTTATTTCATTGCTAATAATGATAAATTTGATCATTTGGTTATGATAGTGACCACTAGATCTAGCCATTCTAAAAAATATATTTTCCCACTATAATTAATAAATCAGCTATGCATTAATAATTTTGGGGTATGTGAATATCCTATTCCCTAACAGTCTTTCCCCCAATAGTTTTAGCATTCCTTGATCCTTGCGTAAATCAATTTTTACATTGGGTGTAGCAAAACGGTCACTTCCTACTTTTATAATTCCTTCTATATTAGCTAGCAATTTTCTGTAAAGAGCTTTCTATCCCTACCCCTTTGTCTGTGTCTCTTTTTGAGTATCACTATAGACTTTTTTTATAATCCATTCCATCCTTATTTAACTTGATGCTCAAACTGATGCACAAATTTGGCCAGAGGGAGCCCCTTCAAGCTGGCTCCTGGGTCCTTTACATATGATCCCACTAGTTGGGTTTTTTTTTTTTTTTTTTTTTTTTTTTAACACATCCATGTTTTCAGGAACAATAAACAATACAAGGCCCACTTTGTATTTTCCATATCCCAGCCCTGGTTCCAGCTACTTTTTCCATGAAGTCCTGATTCCTTCTAGAGGGTAATAAACATGGAAAAACCAAACCCGCTGCCGTCAAGTCGATTTCGATTCATAGTGACCTTATACCGCAGAGTAGAACTGTCCCGTAGGGTTTCCAAGGAGCGCTAGGTGTATTCGACCCACTAATCTTTTGGTTAGCGGCCATAGCGCTTAAACGCTAAGCCACTAAAATGACGTTTAGTACAAAGATCTTGCCTCATTGTTAATGAGGTGTCGTTGCCCCTAGACCCGTTCATGGACAGAATCGAGATATGTGTTTTATAAAATATCACAAGTTCAATTCAATTTCATCACCGTAGGGTTTTTCCTCATCTTTCCCCAGTTCAGGGATCCCTGGTGGCATAGTGGTTAAGAGCTAGGCTGCTAACCAAAAGGTCAGCAGTTCAGATTCACCAGCTGCTCCTGGGAAACGCTACGGGGCAGTTCTACTCTGTCCTATGGGGTCGCTATGAGTAGGAATCGACTCTATGGCAATGGGTTAGCCCCGGTCTGTATTAGTATCTCCCTTTTCTCACGTCGGAAACCCTGCTGTCCTAGTGGTTAAGTGCCACCGCTGCTAACCAAAGAGTCAGCAGTTCAAATCTGCCAGGAGCTCCTTGGAAACTCTACGGGGCAATCCTAGTCTACTCTGTCCTAAAAGGTCGCTGTGAGTCGGAATCAACTCGGTGGCACTGGGTTTGGTTTTTGGTTTTTCTCACCTTGAGGAAAAAGAAAAAAAAAAAAGTTCACAATAATATAAATATGTGTCGCATTTGCTCTAACCTACACTAAACACAAAATAGTTTCAGAATTACAACACCAAATCTATGTTGAAGAACACTTCCAACAACATACGTACTAAGTGAAATTCAGTATTCTTTGCAGCCTTTTTTGTCCTTAGGTAGTGCCTTAGTTATCTACTGCTGATATAACAAATACCACAAGTGGATGGCTTTAACCAGAAGAGATTTATTCCCTTACGGTCTAGGAGGCTGGAAGTCTGAATTCAGGGTGCCAGCTCCAGGGGAAGGCTTTCTCTGTCTGTCGGCTCTGGAAGGCCTTTGTCATCAATCTTCCCCTGGACTAGGAGCTTCTCAGTGCAGGGACCGGGGGTGCAAAGGGTGCACTCTCCTCCTGGCACTACTTTCTTGGTGGTATGAGGTCCCTTTGTCTCTTTGCTCGATTCTCTGTTTTATATTTCAAAAGAGATTGGCTTAAAACACAACCTAATCTTGTAGATTGAGTCCTGCTTTATTGACATAACCAAAACCAAACCCAAACCCAGTGCCGTCGAGTCGATTCCGACTCATAGTGACCCTATAGCACAGAGTAGAACTGCCCCATAGAGTTTCCAAGGAGCGCCTGGTGGATTCGAACTGCTGACCCTTAAGGTTAGCAGCTGTAGCACTTAACCACTACGCCACCAGGGTTTCCTTTTATTGACATAACTGTCTCTAATCTTGCCTCATTAACATCATTGAGGTAGGATTTACAACACATAGGAAAATCACATCAGATGACAAAACGGTGGATAATCACAAATACTGGGAGTCATGGTCTAGCCAAATTGACTCATATTTTGGGGGAACACAATTCAAACCATGACAGGCAGTATCTCACTAAGGGTATATAGTCAAAATACTGTATTCAAGTTGCCTGAATTGATTCTTTTCTCTGATTATGTTATTAATCGGATACACAGTCAGGTTCACTGGTTTCTGTTTGTGCATATATATATATTTTTTATCCTTTTGAATTTAAGGTCGTTGTTTTTAAAACACTTATAACACTCACTCGGTATCAAAAAGTCAAAACGTATTTTCTCAGAGAAGTCTTGCTCATAACCATATATCCTGCATCTAACTTTCACCTGCTCCCATAAGAAATTATTTTTGTTAGTTGATGTTTTACTTTATCTTTATTTTTGCAAAAGTAAAAACATTATATTTATACACACATATGTTTGTGTGTATATACTTATATGTGTGTGTATATATATACACAAATTGAGTACAAAAGTGTGTACATACACTTATTTCTTCTTTTTCATATGTATATATAAAAGAACATAACAATGATTGTGAGGATGGCGCAGGACAGGGCAGTGTTTCATTCTGTTTTACATAGGGTCGCTATGAATCAGAACCGACTTGACAGGAACCTAACAACAACAACAATATAAAATAAAGGAGTCCTAGTGGTACTTTTTTAGTGGTACAGTGGAAACCCTCGTGGTGTAGTGGCTAAGAGCTAGATTGCTAGCCAAAAGGCTGCAGTTTGAATCCACCAGGCGCTACTTGGAAATGGTATGGGGCAGTTCTACTCTGTCCTATGGGGTTGCTATGAGTCGGAATGAACTCTAGGGCAATGGGCTTGGTTTTTTTTTTTTTTTAGTGGTGCAGTGGGCCCTGGTGGTGCAGTGGTTGAGATTGAAAGGTCAGTGGTTCCAAACCACCAGCGGCTCCTCAGAAAAAAGATAAAGAGTTACAGCCTTGAAAACCCTGTGGGGTCACTGAGAAGGAATCAGCTTGATGGTATATATTAAATAACATGCGAAAACATATCAGGAATGCCTTGTATGTAAATATACAAAATATGTTTATAGTAGTTCATACTTTTTTTAATCCGGAAATAATTTTTAGTAGTTTATACCTTTTTTTTTAATTTGGAAATAAGTTCATACCAGTTCGTACAGATCTTCCTCATTCTTTTCTGTTTGAATAGTATGGCATTATATTGATGCACCGTAGTTTATTCAACCACTTTTCTATGGATGGGCCTTTAGGTTGTTTATAATATTTTGCTTTTATAAGTAATGTATATTGAAAAACTATGTCCATGTTATTTCTTATTTGTACACATATATATTTCAAAGTAAATTCCCAGAAGCGGTATTGTTGAGTCAAAGGGTAGACACATAAAGAGGTTTGCTGGATGGTGTCAAAATACTTGCTCTAGGAGCTGTACCATTTTGTTCTCCCACCAGCAACGTAAGACAGGACCTGTTTTCCCACAGTTAGACCACCAGAGTGTTTTCCAGCGTTTGACTTTTTGCCAGTCTGACAGGTGACAAACGGCGCTTCAGTATAGTTTTAATTTGCTCTTCTAATGATTGAAATTGGGTACTTTTTCATATGTTTAAAAGTCATCTGTTCATATTTCTGAAAACTGCTCATGTCTTTTTAGCATTTTTAATTGCATTTCTATTAAGGAGATTAGCTTTTATCCATGACATATTTTGCAGATATTTCCATCGACTTATTATTTGAACCCTATTTACAGATTTTCCCCCTGCATTTTTTTAATGTATAAAAATTTATTATTCTCTTGATATTACTTCTAAATTTTGCAGTGATTAGAAAGGCTTGCCTCACACTTAGATTTTAAAAGAAGCCATTTATGTTTTCTCCTAGTACCTGTACAGTTAAAATTTTATGTATGGATCTCTGACACATTTGAAGTTTACTCTGGTATATGGTATAAGGTATGAATATAATTTGTTTCTTTTCAAAATGTCTATTCTTTGGTCCCAACAGCATTTATTTTATTTACAAGTCCATCTTTGCACTCAGTGGTTTGAAATGGCACATTTAGTATACAAAATTTCCGCATGTGCTTCGGTCTACTTTTATACTTTCTGTTGTTTCATTGATCCGTCTATTCATGTGCCAGTACCACTGTTTTATTTTAAAAGGCTTTATGATGTGTTAGGATTTAGTAGGGCTATCCTGTCTTCTTTACTCTTATACGTTTTTCTTAGCTATTCTTTCCTACTTTATTTTCACACAGGAATAAAATTTGTATGTTCTAACCCTTTTCTTCTCATAACTAAGCAATTAGGTTTTTTTTTTTCCTGAGACAGTGGGTAGAAATTCATTATCTGTAATCTTTAAGCTTTGGGTTCTAAGCAGCACAGATACCTGCTTTAGGTATGGATCAAGCTATAATATAGTAACATCTCATTAGGTTATTAGCTAATACAGTAATTTCCTTATAATTAATTTCATTGGGCAATAGCTAGTTCACTGTGTTCTTCAGCTTCCTTGGGTTCTGCTTACTTACTTTTTTATGCTAGCTGCAGTGGTGGGTGATCAATGGCAGGCAATTTCTCCCAGACCCTTCGATGGCACTGGGTTTTTTTTATAGTTAAATAAGAGAGAGGGTAAAAAGGAGAGGGCAACAGTGGTCATAATAAGTTTATATGGCAGGAACATTCAAAATAAGTTATTCCAGCTGACTTCAAAAGGTTGTTGTTATTGTTGTTAGGCGCCGTTTAGTCAGTTCCGACTCATAGTGACCCTATGTACAACAGAACAAGACACTGCCTGGTCCTACGCCATCCTCACAATCATTGCTATGTTTGAGCCCATTGTTGAAGTCACTGTGTCAATCCGTCTCGTCAAGGGTATTCCCTTTTTTCACTGACCCTCTACTTTACCACGCATGATGTCCTTCTCCAGGGACTGGCCTCTGCTAGTAACATGTCCAAAGTAAATGAGATGAAGTCTTGCCATCCTCACTTACGAGAAACATTCTGGCTGTGCTTCTTCTAAGACAGATTTGTTCTGGTAGTCCATGGTACATTTAATATTATTCACCAAGACCGTAAGTCAAGTGCTTCTTTGGTCTTCCTTATTCATTGTCTAGCTTTTGCAAGCTTAGGAGGCAACTGAAAACACCATGGCTTTAGTCAGGCTCACCTTAGTCCTCAAAGTGACATCTTTGTTTTTTCACACTTTAAAGAGGTCATTTGCAGCAGACTTTGAAAGGTACTGTTATTTAAATATTCAGCATGATCTTTCTATTTTAAATAAAAATACTTGAAATAGATAGAGCTTGAACTGATACCAAATGATTGATAAGTCAGAGAATGCTTAAAATAAACCACTGTCTTTAATATAAAAGGATGTTTACCTCCAAATTATCCATATGGCACTGTTTATTACACTGGTGTTCAATTATGTTCCACTTTCTTGGGAAACCAGAATAACCAATTTAAATCTCTAGTGTATTTTCTCTTTGAGCATTTGTGTAAGTCAATTTACTACAGTATGGGCCTGTAAATTTAGTTATCTAACCATCCAGTATGTATGTTTTTCTGGGCTATTACAGTCTAATATCTGATTGTGCCGAGCTAAGAAACAACAGTCAATGTACAATAGGAGAAGGTGGCTATTGTGGGTTGAATTGTGTCTTCCAAAAAGTTATGTTGAAGCCCCAACCCCCGGTATCTGGAATGTGACCTTATTTGGAAATAGGATCTTTGCAGATGTAATCAAGTTAAGATGGGTCACACTGCTGTCCTTATAAGAAGTGGAGAAGAGGAACAGGCATGGCGAAGGCCATGTGAAGATGGAGACAGAGATTGGAGTGATGCATCTGAAAGCCAGGGAATGCTACGGATTGCCAGCAACTGAGAGTCAAGGAAAGACTCTCCCCCAGAGCCTTCAGAGAGACCACGGCCCTGCCAAAACCTTGATTTCAGACTTTCAGCTTGCATAACTGTTATTTCAAGCCAGCCAGTTTGTGGCCGTTTGTTACAGCAACTCTAGGCAACCCTGTCTGGCAGTTTGTTGGCAGAAACCCTGAATGTTCCCATCTGGCATCTCCTTCAGTGTAACACTGTATTTGTGTAACTTTTCCCACTCTGATGGCATGTCTGTCTTTAAGCTTCTTGATGAAGGCTAAAGCATTAATGCCATTAGCAACAACAACAAAAAGTTGTGTTACAGTGTGTTATACTACTCTAGGAGAGATTTCATTGTGTTAAAGACTCCCTGGGTAAATACAAATGGCTAAGTACTCACCTGTTTACCAAAAGACTGGAAGGTTTGAGTCCACCCAGAGGCACCTGGGAAGAAAGGCCTCATGATCTACTTCCAAAAAACTGGCCATCAAAAACCCTATGGAGCACAGTTCTACTCTGACATATATGGGGTCACCATGAGTCAGAATCAACTCGATGACAACTGTTGGTCATTGACTTAAAAGCCTTCTACTCATTTCTACATATTTGCTGGTCAATTAAGCAACAGGTAAACTGGGGTGTGAGAATATGTTAGGTAGGATCCATTCTGAATCTCTACCATTGCGAAGTCTAGTGGTCACTTAGTAAAAGTAAGTATTTAATGGTCAACAACCTCCTAAAGCTGTCTTAAGAGAATAGTGCCTCCAGGGTTAATCACAGCTTTTTGGTTAATTCTGATACTGTGAAGGAGAGTGAGAGCTTCTCAAAAAACAAAACAAAAAAAAAGCTGTTACTTGCCTAAGAAAGGAAATTTTTTATTCATATTTACTTTGTATACAGTGAAAAGAACACAAATAACAAACTTGGACTCTTCAATTGGAAGTTTTAAGTATGGCGCCTCTGGCTCTACCTCTGTAAATGCACCACTTACAGTGGGAGTGGCCTGGCCACTTCATATTCCTGCCAAGCTTGCTCCGTTGCACAAAGCCTTGTAGAAGCCACATGTACTCAAGCTAACCACCTCAATGGTTTGCCTTGCCGCACGCTGTTGAGGACAAGCAAAGAAAAATAATTTATCTACCAGTATACAAGACTGTATACAAGACTGTAGCATAGAAAACTAGTTAACTCATGCCATACCATATACATTATTTCCCTATGCTCTAGGTCTAACTTGTAAAATCCAAACGAGAACTCATCTCATCCTCCAGTGAGTATTTATGGTTAATTTTGAAAATTTCCCTCACTAGGCCTTGGCTTTGTAGAAATAACTTCTTATTCACATGTATTATGAATCTAAGAGTATGCATGTATTCAAGTACCCTAGCCTATCATGCAGAAGACACCACAATGGGATGAGTCTTTTTTCTTAATATAATTTTTTATTGAAGTATTATAAATGTAGTGTCTTAGTTATCTGGTGCTGCTATGACAAAAATAACACAAGTGGATGGCTTTAAACAAAAGAAATTCATTCTTTCACAGTTTATTTAGGAGGCTAGAAGTACGAATTCAGGGTGCCAGCTCTGGGGGAAGGCTTTCTCTCTCTGTTGGTTCTGGGGGAAAGTCCTTGTCATCAATCTTCCCTGGTTGAGGAGCTGGTCAGTGCAGGGACCCTGGGTCCAAAGGATGTGCTATTCTCCTGGCTCTTCTTTCCCCCATCTCTCTGCTTACTTCTCTCTCTTATATTTCAAAAGAGATTGGCTTAAAACACAACTTAATCTTGTGTCCTGCCTCATTAACATAACTGCCTCTAATCCTACCTCATGAACATCATAGAGGTGGGATTTACAACATATAGGAAAATCACATTAGATGACAAAATGATGGACAATAGGAATCATGGCCTAGCCAAGTTGACACTTATTTTTGGAGGACACAATTTAATCCATGACACTTAGGAAAAAGTGCATAGCTCATAAGTGTAGTGCTCAATGATATCACAAAGTGAACCAGGTTAAGGAACAGAATTTTATCAACATTTCACAAGGTTACCTTATGACTCACCTTCTTCCCAAAAGTGACCACTACTCTATAAGGAAATAATTTGAACTGAGAGCAACTGATAGATTCATTTG
This sequence comes from Loxodonta africana, assembly GCF_030014295.1. Lineage (NCBI taxonomy): Eukaryota > Metazoa > Chordata > Mammalia > Proboscidea > Elephantidae > Loxodonta > Loxodonta africana. The sequence continues at coordinate 78,329,706 of NC_087342.1, forward strand.
CTTTTTGAACTTTATATAAACAGAATTATACAATAGGTATTCATTTTTTCTGGCTTCTTTTCCTCAACATTAGGTTTGTGAGATTCATTCACATTGTTGAATGTAGCCATTGTTCATTCATGTTCATTGTGTATAGTATTCAGTTGTATAAGCACACCCCAATGTATTTATCCATCCACTCTTAAAGAGCATTTGTGTTGTTTCCAGTTTTTGGCAGTTATAAATAATGCTGCTATGAATATTCTCTTCTACATCTTTGGGTGTATTTCTGTTAGGTATATACATGGTAATACTTTTGCTGGATCATGATTCCATACGGCAGGTATTTCCAAAGTAGTCATAACAATTTACTCCTTCCAGTAGTACAAAATAGTTTTAGTAACTCGACATCCTCACCAAAATTTGGTCATATCAGTACTTAATTTTATCCATTCTGGTTGGAATAAAGTGGTACCACATCGTTGTTTTAAGTTTTATGATCACTAATAAAACTGAGGATTGTTTTATAATTTTATTGGCCAACTGGTCATCCTTCTTTTGTAAAGTGAGCGTTCAAGTCTTTTGTTGATTTTTCTTTTCTATCTTTTTTCTCATTGATTTGTAGTACTTTATTCAGATATGAGCTTGTTGTATGTGCTTTGTCTTCATCTGGCATTGAGAAAATAAAATTAGTCTGGAAGACCATGTTGTCTGAAAGTAATGATGCTTTCACTGATGTCTGGGCTGTCGTCAGGTTTCCAATGCCAAGCAGTGACAAATTAAAAACGCTTTATGTCCATACTACTACCAAAGGTGGAATTACCATGAAATGAGTAACAGGCAGTTATAATTCACATATACTGAATTTTTTTTTGCAAATAGTGCGCCCATGTAAATAACACGAATACACACATAATGCGAGGAAAAACAGAAATTATGGTAAAAAGTTCTTGCATAGCACAAATGCATATACTTTGCACGTCTAGTGACACTTCCAAAAGTGAATTTCAGCCTGCTTCACCCTCATTCAATAGTCCGAAAGTGTTACTTTTGATCATATTTATGTAATAAAGATATAAGCCATGGTCAAGAAGTCATGGATTGAGTTTGGTAGTATCCAGGCAATTGGAAAATAAACTGAAACTGAGTGTGTGCTCTGGGGCAGTTTTATGCCCGGGCCTCAGAGGGGTGTTCTTGCAGCCCATCTTCGGCCAGGTAAATCGCGCCTGGTTGGTCGCGCCTGGTCGGACGGAAGGCTGAGCACTGGCTGCGCCCAACGCGAGCGGAGGCCACTGCCCGTGCGCGCCCAGGTCCCGAGGTGTCGGCCCCACACGTAGCCAGGCAGCAGGCGGGTGTGCACTGCCCTGGGGGCCAGACTGGCTCGTCCGAGCGAGGGACAGTTGACCCCTCTGCGGCCGCTGATCTCGTGGCTCTCACTCCCGCCCCGCGTCCGCGAGATTCAAACGTCCCCTGCGCCGCGGCGGGCCTGCTGGAAGGCAGGCCGGGAAGCCGCGCCAACCTGGCCCGCCTGAGCGGCCTCTAGCCCGGGTGCACAGACTTGCGCACCTCCCGGGCTGGGGCCTGCCCTCCGGACTAGGGCTGTTTCCGGAGCGGAAAAAGTGATTTCTTCCCGAACTGGAGAAAACGGTTTTTAGAGCAGGGAAGGTATCCTGCTGGGAGAGGGGCTGCTTTAGAAATGGAGGGTAGCCTGGTAAGGGTCTGATGCTGGGAACCAAACCTCCAGGTTAACAGGCATCAAGATGAAGACTTAACATTAAATCCGTGGTGGAGTGGGTAATTGAAATTGACGTCAACAACGTGTAAAAAAAAAATATTGGTATAGTGCACTTATGAAAATAACACGTGGGGGTGTCGCGTGGTATGTAAAAATCATATAAAAAATCATATAACGCGCTAGTTATTTGTGTAAATTACGGTAAGTTCTTAACGTCTTATAAATATTATTGATCAATCTGAATTGTAAGGGCCTTGCATATAAGTTGTGACACAACCCAAATTACCATAAAATACAGTTTATCTGCAGGTCCTGATTTATTTAAGCTGCTTGGCTAAAGTTTGGCATTTCCCCATTTGCGTATGTTGAAAAGAAAGCTAGGTTAAATAATCAAGGGTTATCCTATAATTAACAATAAAATATAGAATTATCTAATTTTTGCTGGATTGGAAAGTTAATACAAGTATTACCAGTATATTAGTGACTTTCCTATACTAAATGCTTTTATGGTTTTGTCTTGATGAAGAAAAACAGAGGCTATGTCGGTATTCAGGTGTCAGCCAGTAAAATGTTCTGCTTTAAAATACATAGATCGTAAATAAAATTTTATATTCATCAGCAATATCCATGAAGAGAAATTGTTTCTAGTATTGTCATCCTAGTCACCCAAAATTCATCGAGCAAAGAAGTTCCTGAAATGATTTTAGTGTGCATAGTGAGTAGTACTGAAAAAACCTAAGACATTGTAGAGAAAACGTCCCTGGCCCACCTAAAAAATATTAAGCTGTGACTATTTCAAGCTGTAAGACAACAGCAATGTTGATTTTTCCTCCCCTCAATTCTAGTTGCAGCAGCAGGTCACACTCTGAGCAAGGCAGGGGGCTGACAACAGTCCCCCAAGTGTCAGTGAGGAAGAGTGTCTGTGAGGAAGCATGTCCCTATTCCCTCAATACTAGTGAATTGGTGGAGAACAAATACTGTCAGAACCATGAGCTCTAATAACGCAGCTTCTCCAGGCAGAACAAGATACTCAAATTGTTAAGGGATTTAACAGGTGTCAAAACTTGCTCTGCTGTGTGGCTGGAAAATGTCCATGGATACTGAACCCCAAATTGCACACAAACCAGAATACTTCAAAAGGGAATATTCAATGGCATATGAGAAAATGAATGCCAAGGTGAATACCATGTCTTGCTCCCTTTCCCCAAATTGAACACCATGTTGTAAATTTACTCTCTTCTCAGACTGTGAAAAGTATATAGAAACCAAATAAATTTTCTTTTAAGACAAAATTTATAAAATGGTTGAGCCAGTTCCCTTTGGTAAAAATCTCCCCTCTATAATCTTTAGAATAAGATACCTTATGTAGACTGCTTCGTATAATTATAATAGCATGTGTTTCAGTTTGTCCAAATCTTTCCATAACTGGGGAAAAGCAGGGTCCTGGAGCAAGAGATGTAAATTTTCTGGGACAGGGTATAATCTGCTGTTTGTGTTAAACAATCATATCAATCCTGTAAAGTTAGTGTAAGTATCCTGAGCCCTTAGAAAACAAGGACAGGAAATTAAGTATGGATGTGGCTCACTGTGATGCACTCCCCACTGTCACCCTCCCCGCCCCCCACCTTCACCTAGCCTGTTGACTCCACTACTTTTCCACCAGAGGGACTGATTCAAGGTAGGGGAGCCTGGTCTTGGAAGAAATAGGATGAACTCCACTTCTGCCCATCCCGTAGAAGTTTGAAGGGTGTTTGGGGATGGCAATAACAAATTTCAAAAATGACATTACTTCAACTGGTTATGACAGTCATTTGTATTTCACTATTTAATCCCTGAGTTTGATTAAAAAAAAATTATTATTAGGAACTTCTGGTTGTAAATTCATGGAGTATATATGGCTGTCTTCATTAGAAATGCATATATTTTCCAATAACAGTATGTTAGAACTCCTAATAATGGCTGAAACAAACAGGCGTTATTCTCGCCATATAACAAGAAGTCCAGAAGAAGGAAGTTGCTGGCATTGGCTCACTTACTAGCAGCTTTGTCAGGGGCTGTAGCTCTCTTTATATTGCTGTTCTGCCATTCTTCATATATTGATATTTACCTCATACTTATCATCACTTCCTGTTCACAAGAGGGCTACCACTGCTCCAGATACCACATTCATATTCAAGGCAAGAAATGGGAAAAGATGGAAGCAAATACGTCTGTCCTGTTTTACCAAAGAAGTAAAAGCTTCCCCAGAAACCCCTAAAAAATGTTTATTTCTCCCTGGCCAAAACCATGTTGCATGGCCAATTCTAGTGCAAGGAAGGCTGGAAACGTATTTAGTTAGGTGCATTGCCAACACGAATAAAACTAATGTTCTATTAGGAAGAAAGAAGGAGAGAACAGAAATTAGGTTGGCAGCTAAAGTGTCTGCCACAATGATATTTCCCTGTCAGAAATCATACAAAAAACAAGAAAAATGAGAAACATTTACGCAAACTAGATGTTCAATAAGACTGGAAGATATCTACAAGCCTGAGCCATATGAAGAACTATCAGATGTGATCAGGGTATAACTCTTGACATTACCCAGGGAATTTCATCAAATGCCAAGTCCTACCAGTGGCTGCACTTTAAAAACAAAGCTTGAAGAGGAAATTCTAAATTAACAGGCATACCTCAAGGGGGAAAAAATACTGTTTATTTCAAACAAAGCAAAAAGATGTGCTGGATAGAGGTGAGAGATTGCCTGTACAGGCATCTGTGCTATAATTTAAGATATGCACTCATAAAAAACCACTTTCTGCAAAACTGCAATTAAAAAAAAAAGGTTTATGGGGAAAAAAGGTTTAAAGGGTAACTATTTAAAACCTACACAATTTTGTCACCAGAGTACTAATAAAACTCTAACAATTCTAGTCACACTACAATGGTTAAAAGACTTATGGAACCTCCAATAACTAAATAGCACAGTAAGTATAGGATTTTAACTTAGAAAAGTGACGGTATCTGGATGGAAAGAGTCGTAAGGAAAGGGTGAGGCAAGGGTAGAGTGACATCATCACTACAAATTCAGGCGGAGGTGCACTTGCACACTTTCCAAGAAACATAGTGATGGTTCTGGCTCATCATCTTGTATTTGTTTCCTTCACACTGGTTTTTGTAAAAAGATATGCAGTTTTTTCTAACATTTTCCTTTCATAAAGAAGCCACTTATATAGCTCCAAATAGGATCTTCCGCCACAAAGTGCAATCCTTCATTCTGCACTATAGTCATTATCTTCTATCCACGGCAAGTGCTTCTCTGTCATACTTAGAGCAGAGCATAACTGAGAAGTGAAAAGCTCTTGTGGGGCTGCTTGCTGAACTTCGTCATCATCCTCCAAACCTTCCATTTATGCCTCAGCAACTAGCACTTGTACCTCTTGTGTAGAAAGATCCTCTTTGTGAACTCCAGCAGTTCCTCAATATCCTCACTCCCAACTTCTTCAAATCCAACCTCCTTTGCAAGAGTAACACAACTAGCTTTGATTTGGGGAGCTCTTCAGATGGCTCAAAGCCTTTGGAATCATAAATCAGGAAAAATTTTATGCTACACCCCATGCAAATAGGTTTTTGTGACATCATTCCCAGGCCTCTAAAATAATATCAGTTGCAAGTTTAATGGTGAATCGATTTCAAAATTCACTGTTGGGGAACTGTCACTCCCTGTAGCTACAACCAACATCTTGAATGTTTGCCTTAAATAACATGCTTTAAATGGCAACCACACCCTGATCAAGGGGCTAGAGTATGGCTTGGTGTATTGCTGAGAATTGTAAGAATTTAAAAAATAAACTTTTCCTCTTAACGATATTTTTATAAAATATCTACAAAAAGATCACCTAGAATATCAGTAAAGATCTGCCCTGCCATCCAGCTTCTCTTGCTCCATCTGTAAGAGACACCAAGGCTAGTCTTTACAATTCCTTTTAAAGCTTATGAGTTGGCACAATGATAAATCACAACAGGCTTTGGCTTTATATCTTCAGTGGCATTTGCACCCAGTATCACAGTCAGTTGATCCTTTGTAGCTTTAAACTCTAAAGCTCGTGTTTCCTCCTTAGAGAGAGGGGTCTTTGAGGACATTTGCTTCCAACAGAGACTGGGTTCATCAAAATTAATATTCTGATCCAGGGTATAGCCTTCTTCATCAATTAAATTTCTTAACACTGGGAGAAATGTCTTCACAGTTTTTTCATCTGCACTCACAGCATCAACAGAGAGCTTAACACTGTGGAAAACATAGCAGTTCTTGAGGCCACTAAACCAGCCACTACTTGCACTAAATAAAGGAACTTCTACAGGATTGTTAGCTTTTTTCTTACAGTCTTCATATATTGTTAAGGCTTTCTCTTTAATTTTGAGAAAGGTTGCTCTTTGAGAAAGGCTGCCCCTGACTGCTTCTTTGCTTGGTATTCAATCCATATACTAAGCAAACAGTCCATTTCTTCCATTTCCTCATGCCTTGTTCTAACAGACTTCGTAGCAAGGGCAGTTGTTCCAGCTAGATAACTTTATTTTCCCAGCATTGTCTCTAATTGTGCATAACATTGACTTCTTTATGCCAGTTGTACAACCAACGTCACAAGTTCTTTCATTTCTTTCAAAATGTTTTATAATTTCAAGCTTTTCTTCAATTGTTAAGGTTTTTCTTCTTTTACACTCACTAGCAGAAATTGTATCACCAGCATGCTTCTGTGGCACTTGCAAACCCCTTTGCTTGCTCATTTTCTGGAACACAAAAAAGTTTAGCAAAAAGTGCACGAAGGTGGGAGGAAACCATGCAAATAAACACTTCCAAGACAGAGCTTGTGGCCAAACTGAGCCAAGAGAAAGGATGTGGGAATGGATGGGAATTATATGTAGTACAGCATGTCTCCATAACTTGCTGCATTCAGCTATAATCATGTACCTTGCATTCAGCTGTTCTTAATTGACCCAAAACATCAACTTGCTGGGAAAACTCATGTAGGAGCCGCACATCTTCAGCATTATACTGACTCATTTCCCTGTTCAACAATACATTAGAAATTTTGCATTCCAGAAACACGTGTCTTAGCAGACCAGGCTATATATATTATATATTTATGTTCAAAAAGATTCCTGATAAATGCACAGGGAACATCATTATAGAAACGTAAGGGTGCCCAGCAATATTCATAATGTTCTAAAATTACTGTCACAGAAGACAACTATACTCTTAAAAACGACCTCTAATATAATGGTAAAAAAAAAAAACAAACAGAATACTGGGCTGAATACACCTCTGATACCAATGACTCTAGGTGCTGAAAAGTATCTAGGAAATCATGCAATTAATTTCTCCATTATACAGATAAAGACATTAAAGCCAGGAGAAGGTGTGATCTGCCTAAAGTTACACAGTTAATTAATGGCACAGCCTATCATATAACCCAGATCTTATGATTCATCTTTTCAGACACTTCTACTAAATTAGGCTACTTCTCTATTTGTCTCTCCTAGAAAGCATTATTTGGAGCCCTGGTGGCACAGTGATTAACAGCTATGCAGAAGGTCAGTAGTTCAAATTCACCAGCCTCCTTGGAAACCCCATGGGGCAATTCTACTCTGTCCTATAGGGTCAAATGTGAGTCAGAATCGACTCGACCATAACGGGTAGAAGGTATTATGCTGATTTATTTTCATAAATGGTACAAATAGTGGGCATCATAAAAAAGATAGCTACACATCAGTGATTTTTTTTTTACAATCTCCCCTAATATACTTAATATCACAGTCACTTTTCCAAAGATAAGCAATAAATCTTTTCCACAGATAAGCAATAAATCAAAGTTTCCCGTCTGGTTAAATCATCTACTTATTCAGATCAGCTATCACTTACACAGACTTACCCTACAAGCATGAATCTATTCATATACATCAGTGCTCAAATAAGAAATAATGTCCCAAACCAGAGTTTGCAGCCACCAATGTGAAGTTAATCCCATTTACTTCACCCTGGATATCCAGGCACCCAAATTCTCCAGAGATGACACCGCCAATTTCTCACCTGCTGTCTGGGTTCATCGAGCTCCCTCTCCAAATCTTCCAACACAGTCACCGCCTCCTCTCCACTCTCAGGGTTATGCTCGCGCACCCAAGCCTGGAGCTCCTCAGGCAGGATGGTCAGAAACTGCTCCAGCACCAACAACTCCAGGATCTGTTCCTTGGTGTGTATCTCTGGGCTCAGCCACTGATAGCAAAGTTTCCGGAGTTGACTCAGGGCCTCCCTGGGTCCAGGTGTCTCCTGATAGCAGAACTGTCTGAAGCGCTGACGAGAGAATTCTCGGATATGAGACAAGTTTCTCTGTAGGCAGGATCCCTGATCCCAAATATGGTCTTCTTCCTTAACCCTTACTTTGATAATCTCCCCTTGTTCGCCTGAAGCCTGGCCACTCAAGGCAGGGAGGGCCCCAGAGGGTGTCGCCATCCCGAGCTTAGCTCAGAGAAAGGTACCCTCCAGTCAGGATTTAGGCAAATGGATAACTTTACTTGAGCTTTCCACCCCGCCGGTCAGGAAAGTTTTCGCTATAAGAAAAACAGTATTAATACCGAAAAACTATAGACGCAATGAAAAAGGACTTGTTTACGTGCCGACACAGGGCTGTTACAAGAGTTATTCAACAAAGTGAAGTCATCCTCTGACAAGAAGACCGGAAAGAGTGAGCACAGGACTAACTACTCCTTAAAACTGCAGGGTCACAAACAGCGCAGCAGGTAACCTGTGAGACAGAAAACTGAGGTTACCAAGAACACGCTGGCCCTAAATACGGGCTGGGTATACCACCCAGGCAAGGAAACGAAAGAGGGTCGCTCTGAAGGCCGTAGCTCCCTGCAGCCTGGGCCGGGGGCGACCAAGACCGAGAGGGGCTCCTCCCACACCACGAGCTGCCTGCAGCGGAGGTCAGGTTGTCGCCGCGCACACGCCCCCCTCCCTCGGCCGCAGCTCCCACCTCTGAGTGCACACGGGTCACACCCGAGATGCGAGCCGAGGACAACACTCCCCGGTACCGTGGGCTGCCCAACCGACACACCCCCCGCAGGCCCCGGCACGTTCCGGCGGGGCAGAGGAGCCGCATTCACTTCCGGTACGCTCTAGGATTCCGGGCGGTGCAGTCATCTCGGTGGTTGAGGTGCTGCGGGCTGGTAAACTAGGCAGGAAAAGTACTTAGGGACCTGTAGAAAAAATGAACTCCAGAATTGCCCAGTTTTCTGTTGTTCTGATGAAACGAATTTCACACTGTGAGCAGTGCTGACGTAGAGGCTGCTCTGGGTTTGGTAAACCGCCGCTGGCATTTAGCCCCCGGTTACTCACCTGGTCGTCCTAAAACTTGCGCTGAAGGACGTCTTTAAGACAACAAGTCGGCTCTTCCCTGACCTTTTCTCATTAGTTTAGGGCCACCCCCTTTTTTCCCAGTCACCATACTTCAGACTTGGAAAAGAGGTATAAGATCTAGTCCAATCTTTATGTTTTACGAATGGGAAAACCAAGATCCTTAGTGGATGGGCTTCACTTTAATGTGTAGCAGAAAGCATTTCTGCTACTTCTGGCTCTATGAGCCGTGACTGTAAGCAATTGTGGGTAACTGACCCCAGAAAACTAATAAGCAAATTCTGCACAAGTTTTCCGAGCCTAGAGAGTCACTAGATTGAAGCAACCAGAAAATTCCCACCTAGTTTATGCTCCTTCAAGGAATTTGTGCTTCTGGAAAGGCAGAGTATTTGAAGGTTTACGGAGCTAGCGATGCTAGAGGATATGCAGTTATCAAGGAGAGACGTTGTAGCGGGAGCGAAAGGCTCCGGCTGTGAGATTCCGCCACAGGTCTGGGAGAGCAGGAATCATCGCCAAGTGCCCACGTTGGATTCCCCCTTCCTTCTCCCCAGCCCAGCCCACCCCACAAGCAAAAAACCAAACCAGTTTGCCTTCCTGGCTGATTTTTCCGAAGTAGATTGCCAGGCCTTTCTTCCAAGCACCTCTGGGTAGACTCAAAGTGCACCACCCGGGGACCCAGCCTGCCCCATACTGGAGTGCTCCATACATACTAGAAGTCCAAGGAAGATATATTCAATCGCTGAATGGCTCCCCTTCCCCATTCTCTCTTTGCACCTTCTTTGATCCCTGTGGATTATTTTTTGGCCTTTCAAATTCCAGAGGCTTTGACAAATCAGAACATTTCTTTTGGAAATCTGCAAATGGTCTTGAGTGAGTCGCTATACTGAATGAAATTGTATATAAATTTTTAATCTATCTGCCCAGAGACCAAAAAATACCAAAACCCAGTGCCGTCGAGTCGATTCCGACTCATAACGACCCTGAGACCACACTTCACAAAATACTGCTTTCAACTTAAAAAAAAAATCAAGTAAATAAAAGCAGAACAACTCTTTTCATAAATATAGCAAATGTTTTATTTTAATAAAAGAAATGAAAATTTAACTGTACTGCAACATCACTTTTCACCTACTAAATTAACAGATCCCAAAGTTGTCAAAACACCACATTGGGGAGGGTGAGGGGAAATAGGAACTTCAGTCATCACTGCCTGGGAATGTAGATTAATAAAATCCTTTTGGAGGGTAATTTGGCAATATCCATTGATATTTAAAATGCATATATCCTAGGGCATAGTAAGTCCACTTCTTAAAAATGTATTACAGTATCACAGATATACACACATCCAAAATAATATATGTATGAACTTTTCCATTGCAGCATAGTTTGTGATAGCAAAAGATGAGGGAAAACCTAAATATCAATCAATAGCCCACCCACCCAGTGCCGTCGAGTTGAAGAGGGCTGGTTAAATAATATACAGTAACACATACATTGGAATACTGTGCATTCTGGGAAAAGAATAAGCTATCACTTTTTGTGACATAGAAAGTGCTCCAAGATGTACTGATTATGGGGAAAGGACAAGGCACAGGCCAATGTGCATGGTGTGTTATCTCTTTTTGAGATTAAAAAAAAGAGGAATATATAATATACATTCATTTGTGCTTAATATGTTTCTGGAAGGAATTAATAGCAGTGCCTATCTATGGGGAGCAGAATTAGGTGGCTGGGGGGTAGGGGTGGCTGCAGGATTTTGCTATACAGTTTTTTTATACTTTTTGAACCATGTGAATGTAGTGCCTATTCAAAACCTTAAATAAAAGGGAGAAATATGTATTTTTTTGTCCCTGAAGGCCTGACAAGATGGAAATCATACGTAGAAACAGTATTGACATTCTTCTCTGTCTTGCTTAAGAAGGATCTAACTGGGAATGTTGTATGGGTATATTTTTCAGTTTTGTCATATCTGTAAGCAGAGACACACCCTCTACCTCAAAGCTAGAGATCCTTGGACAATAAAGATTGAGTATTTTACTTTAAAGTTAGCATACATGGTGAAAATTGTAGTGCAGTTAAAATTAGGCTGAAAATAGCCCACAATGTACAGTATAAATAATTTGTGGTACATATCTCTGTGGACGATTTTATCATTTAGTTGTTTGTCGGACAATTTTTCTATAGCCCTCAACTAATTATTCAATTGGTTCCTCAAAAAACCTGGGAACTTTGTGCTGAGTATGTCTCCTGCACTCAAGGTTACCGTCCAGCGGAGAAAGGAAACGCTACTCAAACGATTGCACCGGTTAACTTAATTTACAAATTTAAGTGCCACTGAGGAGGAATTGTGAAGAAGTTTGAGAGAATATTTAATTGAGTGAGTTCTGAAATGGGAAGATAAATTTAGCAGTTTACTCAATTTAGTGGTAAAGAACGAATCTACCACACGTAAGGACTGAGTAAACACTGAACTTACATGTCTTCTTGGGTACCTGGAGCAGAGAGATTTAAGAAAATCCTCAACAAGCCGACGAGGGTGGGATTCGAACCCACGCGTGCAGAGCACAATGGATTAGCAGTCCATCGCCTTAACCACTCGGCCACCTCGTCCGGCGGACCCAGCGCGTCTTTCTTCTTGAAGTTTGTCCTGTAGTAATTATACTCAATCACCTTTTTTTTCTGGTTTAATCCTGATTGTATCCTCACAACCACACCCAGGGTCAAGTACTTCTTTAGGTACGTTTCGCAGCAACCACAACACTGATAAATGACGCTTAGAGTCACTTGGCACATATAAAAGAAACAAGTAAAACCAGTATACAAATCCTTGTTGAACAGATGAATGAATGAACATACCAGCTCCCGTTGGCCGCCCCGTGTTCTTTCAGAAATTTATATTACTGAACAGAATTTCTACTAGGATTTGTGTTTTCTGCGAGTTACCAGGGAACAACGAAATCTGGCTCTTCGATTCCGTTGCATTTGCATCTGAAGTATGGCCGACAGCCAGGAAACGAATTTATTTCTCTCTTGCTGCCTTCTCCAGGGCGTGGCACTGACCAGTCTGTGACATGTCAGCAATGGTGAGAACGCGGTTGAAAAAAATGCAAGGGCCCTGATGGGACCGTTTTGATTCCAGAGTAGGTGGGAATATTAAAGCATAAAACTGATTTACCACCAACACTGAAGAAGGGCTGAGCAGGATGACAGTGGAGAAATCCCCAATGGTCCACTGGTGCAGAGGTCAGGATACCTGGGTCCTGGCTGTGGCTCTTTCTCATGCACTATGTAAATTTGGGCAGGCTGCTTCACCAGTTTCATCCCCACTCCCTCCATCCCACCCCCACAATTTTCACCATTTTTCCAGGGAGAAGCTGAAATTGACAACCTCAGATAAACTGGGCATCAAAACACCCCTTCCACTCACCAGAGTTTGTTTGCTTTTCTATATCTAGTGTAGAATTTTGGAGAGAAAAGATGCTTTCTTGCCAAAACGTGTTGCTTTTTCCTTATGACACCTCTACCTCTGTTCTCAGCTTTGGCAGGAGAGACCCTGTTCTCTCCCTTTCATGTTCCTTCACTGAATTCCATATTCTCACCTTCAACATAAAACTACCCCTCACAGAAAACTCACCTATGTTAGAAAACTTAAAGATTTATCCAATTAGTGAGTAAAAAATCATTTCTTTGAATGAAATCAGTTGTTATGGTTGTCCTTAAGGTTTGAGTTAGGACGGCCATTCTACCACTCAAATCTCTTAATGTGACAGAGACTGAAAGAACCCCTGAGTCTCTGACCCTAAGACACCCTTTGGATCTGGAACTGAAGCCATTCCTGGGGATTACCTCTCAGCCAAACCATTAAAAAAAAAAAACCCCAGTGCCATCGAGTCCATTCCGACTCATAGCGACCCTATAGGACAGAGTAGAACTCCCCCAAGCCAAACCATAAACAGGCCCATAAAATAAACAATAACTCCCAAGAAGAATGTGCTCTCTCATGGGTGTTATTGTTTATTTTATTACTAGAACAATCAGTTATATGAGATGGGAAGGGCAACATTTGCCCAAAAGCAAGGATGAGAAGGCAGAAAGGAGTAGAAAATCAGGATGAAAGGAAACGGGGAACCTAGGGCAGAAATGGGAAGAGTGCTGACACATTGTGGGGAGTGAAACCAATGTCATGGAACGCTTTATGCACAAACTATCAAATGGGAAACTAATTTGCTCTGTAAACTTTCACCTAACACATAATAATAATAAAAAAAAATCTTAAAAGAACGCTTAAGAATCTCTTCATGTTCTCTTCTTTTGTTCCTCTTTGAGGGTTCCAAGGATAACCAAATTTTATACCAGTGACTTCCAATGTATTTCTGAATACCAACTTTAAAGGGGAAATCCCCCATCTTCTGTGGTATCCCCACTAAGAGATAATATTATGCTTTTAGAATAGATGAAGGGATCACTAACCTTCCCTGCTAGAAGAGAGATGTATTTTAATCAAAATTTTTGATTATAAATAAAATGATTTGTTTCATTGAATATCATGTGCTTATATTGTACTATACTAATTGGTTAGCAATATCATAACATTCCTACTCTGATGAAATTAATAACATAGCTTGGGGCAGACAATAAATAAGTAGACAAGCAAATACGTGTATAAACTTATGAAAAGCTGAATGACAAGCTAAATACCCCATTTGTCAGAAATTCCTTAAGTACAGCCTAGAGGTTCAAGACAGCACGTGAATAAAATTATAGCATTTAGTAACATCATGATCTGCCAAAGCCCCTTTACCACTCAGCATGAAGGCTCCTGGTTTGCAACACCAGACGCCCAAGGCTTTAGCTTTTATTTATCCTCAGAAAGCGCAGAAGGTCGTGGAACACAAGTTGGTGGTGATGGCACTAAACCTAATATGCTGCTCAAGGGCTTGGTGGTCTCTCTCTAAATTCACATAATCCCTGGTCTCTGTCTTTCAAAAGCCTTCATAGCTGAGCAATAATGACAATGGCAAACACCTACATAGCTGTGGACTCTATGCCAAGCACAGACTGAAGCACTTTGCTCCTTGTGATTAATGGAATCCCGGAACCATCCTCACCAGACGAGGCATGTGCTCTTGTCCGTCGGCCCTTCCAGGGTCACAAGGCAAAGGGTGGCTGAGCCACAGTTTTAGTGGGGCAATCTGGCCCTACAGGCCTGGCTTTCAACTGCCAAGCAGTGTTTCAGGGGTGAAAATTTGAAAAAGTGTTTCCCCAAAACTCAGCAGAGAGGCAATAGAGCTTGGTTGAGTGGTTTGTCTGAGGCTAGGGGTGGGGAGTGTCTATCATAACAAAAGACCTAAAAAGGAAACAGCAGCATTAAAGGCCAGAAGCCATGCTTGGGATGAATTTGTCAAACACCAAACCCAAAGCCCTGAAAGGAATGCTGTTCTGTGCGCAAGTGAGGGGCTCCTTCGATTTCTCTGGTGGCTTTAGAGGGGCATTACCTGTTATAGGGGAAAAAAATCACAAAGTTTAGTAAAGCAAAAAGAAAGTTTTATTCAAAAAGACAAAAGTTGAGAAGTGGACAAGCATGCTGCCAGAGCTAATGTCTGCCCAAATCCAAAGAATATTACAGAACAGACAGAAGTGGGAAAACGCCAAGGAAGGTTCAGAGTCATCAGTATATATTAACATTACAAATGGGCAAAACCATTGACAGCTTCACCTTTTCACAGATTGGGTAGAAACTGTGATCCTACATTTTGAATTATCTTTCTTAACGATCATTGGTACAGGTTTCAGTAACTGACAGTCAGAAGGGTCTTCATTGATCCAACAGATTTCTATTTACTAAATGTTAATAGAAAAAGATAAGAGTGGAAAGTCTTTTGTGTTCTGGCTTATGTGAAAAGTTCTGTAAAAGATATTTTTCAAGATTATTCTATTGTCTTTATACCTCAGGGCCAAGCTGATGTGTCCGTGTGAGTCCTTGTGAGCTCTTGTGAGCCCAAATCCAGCTGGGTCACATTCTCTATGCTCAAAAATGCTCAAGGACAGGCAATAATGACTCCAAAATTATTTCCTAAATTATAACCACTCCAGTGGGGAGAGCTGTGGTGGTAACCAGCTCTAGAAGGCACCTTTTCTTTCCTTAGTCACAAGGCCCTTGTCCATGCAAATCAGCTTCCCAGAGTTGGGCCTCTCTCACACCAAGGAGAATCTTAGCTAAGGCTTCAAACTACCCCTGTTTCCAGCCTCGAGGGAGTCAAGGTCCTGTCCACCCTCTTCTAGAAAAGTACATGTCCCTGGACGGATTAGAAAAAGTCAAGGAGGATAACTGGTGAAATGTAGGAAATTCCTATGGTGGGGGCATCTTGGCCCTCGCGGGGATGCAAGTGTGGGTTTCAGAAATGACCATCCGAGGCACATTCTCTAGAAAGAGCAGTGACTCTGAAAATGGGGGCACTTCCAATCTTTCTCTGCTCCATGTACGCAGGCGCTGTCCAAAGACCCTTTCCCCTCTTATATCTTCCTTCCAGGCTTTTCAGTCTGCCTACCGCTTGCCCTGACTGTTATGTCATGCCCTAGGTAGCTGCAGCTTGTATATTTGCCTTCAAATGCTTTGACAAATGCTACCCCAGGGGCCGCTTCAGCCCTGAGAAAGCTCCAAGTTGGGCGAAACAAAGGCAAGCCCCTAAGCCAGCCACCAAATAGCTCAAAACACACCACCACAATTCTTTGACGAGGTGGGCACTGCTCCTTCTGGCACCAGCAAGCTGCACCAGGAAGGCGTGATGCTTGCTGTCTTCAGAGCCACAACTGAACTGGGGAGTGGGGGATGGTAGGAGGGCAATTTAAAATGCCACAGTACCTTCTTTCTTTGTTAAGCATTCTCCTAGTGGTTTTAAGCTTCTTATCGGATTTCGGAGTTCCACAGAAATTGATTTCAACCATTTTGTCAGCTTAACCACTGCTTTAGTGGAGGGACAGAGTTCTACCATTTTTGGTGATGTCACCCCCCTCCACTTTTTATAATCCTAAGTTAAACACTATTATTATTTCATTCAGACAATAATTGTTCGGATTTTCTTACATGCTTAACATTTTGTTTGTGCTCTATTCATTCTTACCTCTCAGGCTGGTATCATTTTTCTGTTTTGAAGTACATCATTTAGAAATTTTTTTAATAATGGATTTGTCATTTACCTCACCTGTGTCAAGGTAACCAACAGATGATTAAGATAAGTTTTTCTTTATGGAATGTTTACATGTAATAAATGCAAAAGAAATCCTAAAATATTTTAATCATCATTTTGTGATTCTTACTGCATAATGGATCTAAGTAATTATAATCAATGGGTGCTAAGGCAAAGGGATGGAACAGCTTATAGTATCTGAACCCACCAAATAACATTAGCATAGTTAAAAGTGGAAGCACCTACCTATATTATGTGCCACGTGGTGTGATGCTGTAGGAAATACATAGCAACACCTAGAATGTAGTCTAGCTTAAAACAGTTGAATGTAAATCTAATCAAACTTCAGATGTAACTAAAAGTTTACAGGAAGTGAGGGAGAAGGACAAATAAACATGTTAAATGACACCGTAAAATGAGCTGAACTTAGAGCAGAGGAAATTCTACAAGACAAACTGCCCAGTTACATCAACAAATAAATGCTATAAAAAGGTAGAAGTGGCATTGTTATATAGTAAAACAGTTTTAAGAGATTTATCAACCAAAAGCAATGTGTGGACTCTAAATCTTCTTTGGACTCTAAATCAAGCAAATCAACTATAAAAAGGCATTCTTACACAACTGAGAAAATTAAATATGGACTGGATATTAGATAAAATTAAGAAATTTTAGTTAAATATTTTATGTATGATAAAGTTATTGGTATTATGTTTTTAAAAATGTCCTTATACTATATACTGACGTATTTGAAGATCAAATCACACGATGCCTGGAATTAGGTAAAAAGATGCTTTAACAAAAAAGAGGGATGAATGAAATAAAAATGGTAAACGTTAACCATCATTGAACCTAGGTGATGTATGCATGGAGATTCATTATACCTTTCTCTAATTTTATTTAAGTTTTAATGTTTTAATAATATAAAGCTAAAAGAGTCTTATTGGGTACAACCCTTTTGGTTGTAAACTTGGTATTTATTTGTAAATAGTGCTAAAAATCCCTCATTCTTGAAGCTCAATTTGATGATACGCAATTCTAGATTAACAGTTCTTTTACTCAACACTTCTAAAATATTGTTTCACCCTTTTCTGGTTTTTATTGTGGAAGTTAAGATGTTTGTTAACTTTCTAATTGTTCTTCCTTTGCAGGAGATCTATCCACTATCTCTTGCTAATTTCAAGGTCTCTTATCCAAAGATTAAAAAAAAAAAAAAAAAAATTTTTTTTTTCTTAATCTTTGGTGTAACATAGTTCCAGTATTATGTATGCAGCTATGAGTTGTTTTTCTTTTATGTGCTTGTGATACACTGTGCTTTCTGAATCTATTAGATGAAATTTTTCTTTCCAGTTCTGGAAAATTCTCAGATATTATCACTGTAAATATTGCCCGACCTATATGTTTTTCTCTTATTCTTGTGCTCTAATTAGATATACTTCAAAATTTCTCATTCAATCTTCCATCTTTATTAATTTTCTTTATCAGTTATCTGTGGCTGTGTAATAAACTAACCCACAATTTTGTGGCTTAAAACAATATCCCTTTATTTTCTTGCAATTCTATGGGTTGGCAATCTGGGAAGGGCTTAGCTGGAATGGGTCATCTCTTCTCCTTGTGGAGACAGCCACGTTTGCTAATTCATTTCTGATCAGTTGACAGGTCAGCTGAGGACTAGCTGCTCCTGCATAATATCAGTCACATTTCTGGCAGGTGGCAGGGGCTATTTCCTGTGATTCAATAGTTTTTCTCCATGTGACCTTTCCAACAGGATGACCCAGCTTTCTTACGCCATAATAGCAGTATTCCTAAAGGGTGAAAGCTAAGAGCTGCAAAGCCTAGAGGCCTGGACTTGGAAGTAACATGACATTACTTTCACTGCATTCCATTGGTCAAAACAAGTCATAAACCATATCCAAGGATTAGGAGATTGGACTCCATCTTCTGATGGGAGGAGATGTAAATAATTTGTGGTCACATTTAGCTACTACAGTTTTGTCTTAGTTATCTAGTGCTGCTATAACAGAAATACCGCAAGTGGATGACTTTAACAAAGAGAAATTTATTGTCTCACAGTTTAGGAGGCTAGAAGTCTGAATTCAGGGCACCAGCTCCCGGAGAAGACTTCCTCTCTCTGCTGGCTCTGGGGAAAGGTCCTTGTCATCAATCTTCCTCTGGTCTAGGAGCTTCTCAGCTCACAGACCCTGGATTCAAAGGATTCACTCCACTCCTGGAGCTTCTTTCTTGGTGGTATGAGATCGCTATCTCTCTGGTTGCTTTCTCTCTCCTTTTATCTCTTGTAAGATAAAAGGTGATAAGACCACATCCCAGGGACACTTCCTTTACATGGATCAGAGTTGTGACCTCAGTAAGGGTGATGTATCCCTACCTAATTGTCTTTAACATAACCTAATCTTGCCTCATTGACCACAGGCAGAGATTAGGATTTACAACACATAGGATAATCACATCAGATCACAAAATGGAGGACAACCACGCAATACTGGGAATCGTGGCCTAGCCAAGTTGACACATATCTTGGGGAGACTCAATTCAATCCACGATGTTCCACCTTTTGGCCCCCATAAATTCATGTCCTTACCACGTGTGAAACAATTTCAAGCCCATCATATAACCCCAAAAGTCTTAAATCAACTCCAAGTCCAAATTCCATCCTGGGGCAAAATTCCTTTTCATCTGTGAAATCGAGAATACAAGTTATCTGCTTCCAAAGTACAGTAGTGGAACAGACATTTCCATTACAAATGGGAGAAATTGGAGGAAAAGAAGGTATAACAGGCACCAAGCAAGTAAGCAGAACATATTACTTTAGCTCTCAAGGCTTGAAAATAATCCTTTGTTCTCTGAGGCCATTTAGGCAATGGCCCTGACCTTCAGACTCTGGATGTTGACCACACACTCCAAATTCTGGGTGGAGGCCACTCCACCTTGGGCTTCAACTTATCCATCCAAGCACACTAGCACAGCAACTCTACTCCTTTGGATTTGGCAGCCCCATTCTTTTAGTCTATCTGAGTGGTGACCCTATCCCATCAGCCCTCAAGGGCTCCGTTCTTCTTCCCCTTGGACATGGCAGCCCTGCCCACTCAGCTTTGGGCAAGGGACCTGCCCCTATCCCGCTGGCTCTTGTGAAATGCAGCCCCATACTTCAGAACCAAGTTGGTGAAGATCTAACTCTATGAAACCTAGGAGGATGTTGAGCCACCCTTTGAGACCCAGCAGGCCATGGTTCCACACTTTAAGACCCCAGATGTGGTAGTCCCAAACTCTGAGACTGAGGCAGCTCTGCTTCCTGTGCTCTTTGTCTCTTTAGCTTCTGCTTCCTGCTTCCTTGACCTCTTGGCCCCTCAGCCCTTTGGAAGGGCCGGATGTTTTGCCCTGATCAGACAAGGTTCCAAAGCTCTTTGGGAGCCTCCTGCCAGAAGGCACTCAGCTCTCTTGCTCTGTAGATGGGTCCTGTGCCATCTTGCACCGGTCTCCTGGTCTTGCTGCTGTCGTTTCTCTCCTGTTGATCCTTGCCATCTGTGTCATCTCTGATGTTACAGCTTTCTTCATTTCCTTCTGAGCCCTTACCAGAATTGTCTTTCATGTCCATAATTTCACCAACGGTCTCTTCAAGGCAATCTAGGCTTTTACTCTTAGGCACCTTAAAACTCTTCCAGCTTCTACCTATTCACATTTTCAGAACTGCTTCCACATTTTAAGTATCTGTTAGAGCAGAAACCCACCCATGGTATCAAATTCTGTCTTAGTTATACCTAGTGCTGCTATGACAGAAATACCACAAGTGGATAACTTTAACACAGAGAAATAAATTGTCTCACAGTTTAGGGGCTAGAAGTCTGAATTCAGGGCACCAGCTCCCGGGAAAGGCTTTCTCTCTCTATTGATTCTGGGAGAAGGTCCTTGTCATCAATCTTCCTCTGGTCTAGGAGCTTCTCAGTGCAGGGACCCTGGACCCAAAAGATACACTCTGCTTCTGGAGCTTCTTTCTTGGTTGTATGAGGTCCCTATCTCTCTGGTCCTTTCCCTCTCCTTTTATCTCTTGTAAGTTAAAAGGTGATGCAGTCTACAACCCACGGAAACTCTCCTTACATCGAATCAGGACAGTGACCTGAGTAAGGGTGTTGCATCCTAACCTAATCCTCTTTAGCATAACTTAATCTTGCCTCATTAACCATAGGCAGAGATTAGAATTTACAACACATAGAAAAATTACACCAAATCACAAAATGAAGGACAACCACGAAATACCAAACAAAAAACCAAACCCACTGCCATTGAGTTGATTCAGACTCGTAGCCACTCCATAGGGTTTCCAAGGCTGTTTTTAAACCTCTACAGAAGCTGACTGCCACATCTTTCTCTCATGAAGCCACTGGTGGTTTCCAACTGCCAAACCTTCAGTTAGCAGTCCCTCACTTTAACCAGTGTACCACAAGGGCTCCTTAACAGCACAATACTGGGAATCATATCCTAGTCAAGTCAACACATATTTTGGGGGCCATAGTTCAAGCCATGACAGGTTTGTTCCATGTTGTTCACTATTTTTGCTTTTTTCTAGATGAAATTTTTGGCTTTATCTCTCAGCTTAATAATTCTTTCTTCAGCTCTATCTGATATGCTAGTTGACCTTATCTATTAAGAATTTTTTATTTCAACTATGATGTCTTTCATTTCTGGAAGTTTCAAGTTTTTACATTATTCTATACATTTATAACTTGTCGTTGCATACTCCTGTCTGTAATTATTTCTTTACTGAATTATTATATGTCCTGCACAGCTATTGTATACTTTGTGTCCTAAAATTTCAACATCTGCTGAATCTCAAACATAGTTGTTTACCTTCTTGTGTCTGTAGTAATCTTTGCTGTTGATCTTATTGTATGATCTTAATATGAGGGAGGATATACAAGACTAACTTGGGGAATTTTTCTTTTGGAGAGGGCATATTTCTACTTCTACCAGAAGTTAGAACACAAAGTTAATCCTAAACCACTTCTGCCCCACTAGAGGTTTTAGACTATTACAAAAGTATCAGGCTCAATTTTTCCATCTCTCTGCTGTTCTGATATTAACTACCCGTCTCCACATATGTATTTCTGTTGATATCTGGCTCAGAGCTCTTCCCAGCCACCTGCTGGTCCAGGTCAGCTTCCTTTAATTGTTGTTTCCAACTGCTGTTCTTTCCAGGAGCCCTGGTAGTATAGTGGTTAAGTGCTTGGCTGCTAACTGAAAGGTCAATGGTTTGAACCCACCTGCTGCTCCAAGGGAGAAAGATGTGGCAGTCTGATTCTGTAAATATTACAGCCTTGGATACCCTATGGCAATTCCCTACAGAGTTGCTATGAGTCAGAATCAGCTCAATGGCAACAGGTTTTGGGCTCTGATTTCCAGGCAGTCCAGGCAGGGCTCCCATTTTTATAACTTTGGTTACTGGTCACCCTGACCCTGACTCCAGGTGCTCTGGGATCAGATTAGAGTGCAGATAATATTTATTTCTTTGTTTTAAATGACCCCTAGAAAATCGTTCAACTTTTTGTGAGATAGAAACATTGTAACAAGTGTACTATCCAGAGACTAAATGTTTGAAAGTGGGAAAGTCCATCAGAGCTTCCAGTTGGTCATAACGGATGATGATTTAAAAAAAAAAAAAAAAAAAACCAAAAGGCACAAATAGCTGAAAATTGATACAGCTATCACTAAAGGTGATGATTTTCATTCAACAAGGCATGACAGAGATGAAATTAATAGAAAGATAACAGGCATCAACAAAACCTTACAAGAGTAATATATACTAAATAAAAGAACCCCTTGCATGAGCAATGAATAATTGGAATTTGAAACTAAAAACTAAAAACACACAATTAACATTGGCACACAAAACTTACATACTTGCGTATAAATATTTTGTTAGATTTATACATATTTCCTCTGTATGAGAAAAACCACAAAACTCTGATGAAAGAAATCAGAGAAGATCCAAATAAATGGATAAAAAAAAAAAAAATGGATAGCTATTCCAAATCATGGGCAGGTATATTTAATGTTAACAATTTCTCAATTCTTCCCAACATGATCTATAAATTCAATATACAACCCTAAAAAAACCCATCACTTTGTTTTATGGATACCAACAGACTGATCCTAAAGTTTATATGGAGAGGCAAAAGATCTAGAGTAGCCAATACAATGCTGAAAGAAAACAAAGTCAGAAAACTGACACTCCTTGATTTCAAGACATACTGTAAAGCTACAATGATCAAGATACTGTGGTACTGGAGGAAGAATAGACAAACAGATCAATGAAACAGGATAAAGAGACTAGAAATAGATTCACACACAGTTAGTTGACTGATCATTGACAAAGAAGCAAAGGCAATTCCATGGAGTAAAGATAATCTTTTCAACAAATGGTGTTGGAACAACTGGACTTCTGTGATGAATCTAGTGAATCTAGACATAGCCCTTGTGTCTTTCACAAAAAAAAAAAAAGCTACCTCAAAAAGGATCAGAGGCTAAATGTTTGAAAGTGGAAAGGTCCATCAGGGCTTCTCGTCAGTCATAACTGGTGAAGATTTAAAACAAAACAAAAACCCAAAAGGCACAAAGAGCTGAAAATTGATGCAGCTATCAGTAAATGCAAAACTATACAACTTCTAGAAAATAACATAGGAGAAAATCTAGGTGACCTTGGATTTGGTAATAGATTTGTAGATACAACATGGAAAGCACAATCCATAAATGAGAAAACTGATGTTGGACTTCATTAAAATTAAAAACTTCTACTCTGTGAAAAACCCTGTGAAGAGAATAAAAGACAAACTACACACTGGGAGAAAATACTTCCAAAATATGTATTTGGTAAAGGACTTGTGGCCCAGATATGAGGTCCCTGGGTGGCACAATTTGTGCTTAACTACGATTTTGTTTACTGGCCAAAAGGTTGACAGTTGAACCCCCTAGTGGTACCACAGAAAAAAGGCCTAGCAATCTGCTTCAGAAAAGATTACAGCCAAGAAAACCCTATGGAATTCAATTCTACTCTGACACAAATGGGGTTGCCATGAGTCAGAATTGACTTGATGGCAACAAGTTTTCTTTGTTTGTTTTGTTTCATCCAATATATACAAAGAATTCTTAAAACTCAACAATAAGAAAACAAACAGTTCAATTAAAAACATTGGTAAAAGATCTGAACAGACACTTCACCAAAGATACTCAGATGCAAATAAGTGTATGAAAAGATGTTCTATATCATATGCCATTAAGGAATTACAAATCAAAATGAGATATCACTACACACCTTTTTTTTTTTTTTTTTTTTACCAGTTGTGATGGAGTCATTGCTGAGTCATGGTGACCCATGCGTGTCAGAGTAGAACTGTTTCCAGTGACTGATTTTTTAGAAGTGGAACAC
Organism: Loxodonta africana; assembly: GCF_030014295.1. Classification (NCBI taxonomy): domain Eukaryota; kingdom Metazoa; phylum Chordata; class Mammalia; order Proboscidea; family Elephantidae; genus Loxodonta; species Loxodonta africana. The sequence continues at coordinate 78,353,429 of NC_087342.1, forward strand.
CAGGCCTTTCTTCTGAAGTGCCTCTGGGTGTATTCAAACCTCCAACCTTTCAATTAGCAGCTGAGTTAACTGTTTCTGCCACCCAGGGACTCCATATACCTATTAGAATGGGTGGTGCAGTGAATTGCTTTTATATGGCCTTTCCAGCCATGGTTCTTTTTTTTTTTATTAACTTTTATTGAACTTCAAGTGAACATTTACAAATCAAGTCAGACTGTCACATATAAGTTTATATACACCTTACTCCGTGCTCCCACTTGCTCTCCCCCTAATGAGTCAGCCCTTCCAGTCTCTCCTTTCGTGACAATTTTGCCAGCTTCCCTCTCTCTCTATCCTCCCATCCCCTCTCCAGACAGGAGATGCCAACACAGTCTCAAGTGTCCACCTGATATAATTAGCTCACTCTTCATCAGCATCTCTCTCCTACCCACTGTCCAGTCCCTTTTATGTCTGATGAGTTGTCTTCGGGGATGGTTCCTGTCCTGTGCCAACAGAAGGTTTGCGGACCATGACCGCCGGGATTCCTCTAGTCTCAGTCAGACCATTAAGTATGGTCTTTATATGAGAATTTGGGGTCTGCATCCCACTGATCTCCTGCTCCCTCAGGGGTTCTCTGTTGTGCTCCCTGTCAGGGCAGTCATCGATTGTGGCTGGTCTCAACTAGTTCTTCTGGTCTCAGGATGATGTAGATCTCTGGGTCATGTGGCCCTTTCTGTCTCTTGGGCTCTTAGTTGTCGTGTGATCATGGTGTTCTTCATTCTCCTTTGCTCCAGGTGGGTTGAGACCAATTGATGCATCTTAGATGGCCGCTTGTTAGCATTTAGGACCCCAGACGCCACATTTCAAAGTGGGATGCAGAATGTTTTCATTTTGCCAATTGACTCAGAAGTCCCGTTAAACCATGGTCCCCAAAACCCCACCCTTGCTCCACTGACCTTTGAAGCATTCATTTTATCCCGGAAACTTCTTTGCTTTTGGTCCAGTCCAATTGAGCTGACCTTCCATGTATTGAGTGTTGTCCTTGTCTTCACCTAAAGCAGTTCTTATCTACTAATTAATCAGTAAAAAACCCTCTCTCACCCTCCCTCCCTCCCTCCCTTGTAACCACAAAAGTATGTGTTCTTCTCAGTTTATACTATTTCTGAAGATCTTATAATAGTGGTCTTACACAATATTTGTCCTTTTGCCTCTGACTCATTTCGCTCAGCATAATGCCTTCCAGGCTCCTCCATGTTATGAAATGTTTCAGAGATTCGTCACTGTTCTTTATTGATGCGTAGTATTCCATTGTGTGACTATACCGCAATTTATTTAGCCATTCATCTGTTGATGGACACCTTGGTTGCTTCTAGCTTTTTGCTATTGTAAACAGAGCTGCAATAAACATGGGTGTGCATATATCTGTTTGTGTGAAGGCTCTTGTTTCTCTAGGGTATATTCCGAGGAGTGGGATTTCTGGGTTGTATGGTAGTTCTAGTTCTAACTTTTTAAGAAAAAGCCAGATAGATTTCAAAAGTGGTTGTACCATTTTACATTCCCACCAGCAGTGTATAAGAGTTCCAATCTCTCCGCAGCCTCTCCAACATTTATTCTTTTGTGTTTTTTGGATTAATGCCAGCCTTGTTGGAGTGAGATGGAATCTCATCGTGGTTTTAATTTGCATTTCTCTAATGGCTAATGATCGAGAGCACTTTCTCATATATCTGTTAGCTGCCTGAATATCTTCTTTAGTGAAGTGCGTGTTCATATCCTTTGCCCACTTCTTGATTGGGTTGTTTGTCTTTTTGTGGTTGAGTTTTGACAGAATCATGTAGATTTTAGAGATCAGGCGCTGGTCGGGGATGTCATAGTTGAAAACTCTTTCCCAGTCTGTAGGTGGTCTTTTTACTCTTTTGGCGAAGTCTTTAGACAAGTATAGGTGTTTGATTTTTAGGAGCTCCCAGTTATCTGGTTTCTCTTCATCATTTTTGGTAATGTTTTGTATTCTGTTTATGCCTTGTATTAGGGCTCCTAACGTTGTCCCTATTTTTTCTTCCATGATCTTTATCGTTTTAGTCTTTATGTTTAGGTCTTTGATCCACTTGGAGTTAGTTTTTGTGCTTGGTGTGAGGTATGGGTCCTGTTTCATTTTTTTCCAAATGGATATCCAGTTACGCCAGCACCATTTGTTAAAAAGACTATCTTTTCCCCAATTAACTGACACTGGGCCTTTGTGAAATATCAGCTGCTCATATGTGGATGGATTTACATCTGGGTTCTCAATTCTGTTCCACTGGTCTATGTGCCTGTTGTTGTACCAATACCAGGCTGTTTTGACTACTGTGGCTGTATAATAGGTTCTGAAATCAGGTAGAGTGAGGCCTCCCACTTTCTTCTTCTTATCCGAGGCTTCTTTCCCTTCCATATGAAGTTGGTGATTTGTTTCTCTATCACCTTAAAAAATGACATTGGAATTTGGATCGGAAGTGCATTGTATGTATAGATGGCTTTTGATAGAATAGACATTTTTACTATGTTAAGCCTTCCTATCCATGAGCAAGGTATGTTTTTCCACTTAAGTATGTCCTTTTTAATTTCTTGTAGTAGAGCTTTGTAGTTTTCTTTGTATAGGTCTTTTACATCCTTGGTAAGATTTATTCCTAAGTATTTTATCTTCTTGGGGGCTACTGTGAATGGTATTGATTTGGTTATTTCCTCTTCGATGTTCTTTTTGTTGATGTAGAGGAATCCAAGTGATTTTTGTATGTTTATCTTATAACCTGAGACTCTGCCAAACTCTTCTATTAGTTTCAGTAGTTTTCTGGAGGATTCCTTAGGGTTTTCTGTGTATAAGATCATGTCATCTGCAAATAGAGTTAATTTTACTTCCTCCTTGCCAATCCCAATGCCCTTTATTTCTTTGCCTAGCCTAATTGCTCTGGCTAGGACTTCTAGCACAATGTTGAATAAGAGCGGTGATAAAGGGCATCCTTGTCTGGTTCCCGTTCTCAAGGGAAATGCTTTCAGGTTCTCTCCATTTAGAGTGCTATTGGCTGTTGGCTTTGCATAGATGCCCTTTATTATGTTGAGGAATTTTCCTTCAATTCCTATTTTGGTGAGAGTTTTTATCATACATGAGTGTTGGACTTTGTCAAATGCCTTTTCTGCATCAATTGATAAGATCATGTGGTTTTTGTCTTTTGTTTTATTTATGTGGTGGATTACATTAATGGTTTTTCTAACATTAAGCCAGCCTTGCATACCTGGTATAAATCCCACTTGGTCGTGGTGAATTATTTTTTTGATATGTTGTTGAATTCTATTGGCTAGAATTTTGTTGAGGATTTTTGCATCTATGTTCATGAGGGATATAGGTCTGTAATTTTCTTTTTTTGTAATGTCTTTACCTGGTTTTGGTATCAGGAAGATGGTGGCTTCATAAAATGAGTTGGGTAGTATTCCGTCATTTTCTATGTTCTGAAATACCTTTAGTAGTAGTGGTGTTAACCCTTCTCTGAAAGTTTGGTAGAACTCTGCAGTGAAGCCGTCCGGGCCAGGGCTTTTTTTTGTTGGGAGTTTTTTGATTACCGTTTCAATCTCTTTTTTTGTTATGGATCTATTTAGTTGTTCTACTTCTGAATGTGTTAGTTTAGGTAGGTAGTGTTTTTCCAGGAATTCGTCCATTTCTTCTAGGTTTGCAAATTTGTTAGAGTACAATTTTTCATAATAATCTGATATGATTCTTTTAATTTCAGTTGGGTCTGTTGTGATGTGGCCCTTCTCGTTTCTTATTCGGGTTATTTGTTTCCTTTCCTGTATTTCTTTAGTCAGTCTAGCCAATGGTTTATCAATTTTGTTAATTTTTTCAAAGAACCAGCTTTTGGCTTTGTTAATTCTTTCAATTGTTTTTCTGTTCTCTAATTCATTTAGTTCAGCTCTAATTTTTATTATTTGTTTTCTTCTGGTGCCTGATGGATTCTTTTGTTGCTCACTTTCTATTTGTTCAAGTTGTAGGGACAGTTCTCTGGTTTTGGCTCTTTCTTCTTTTTGTATGTGTGCATTTATCGATATAAATTGGCCTCTGAGCACGGCTTTTGCTGTGTCCCAGAGGTTTTGGTAGGAAGTATTTTCATTCTCGTTGCATTCTATGAATTTCCTTATTCCCTCCTTGATGTCTTCTATACCCCAGTCTTTTTTCAGGAGGGTATTGTTCAGTTTCCAAGTATTTGATTTCTTTTCCCTAGTTTTTCTGTTATTGATTTCTAGTTTTATTGCCTTGTGGTCTGAGAAGATGCTTTGTAATATTTCGATGTTTTGGATTCTGCAAAGGTTTGTTTTATGACCTAATATGTGGTCTATTCTAGAGAATGTTCCATATGCGCTAGAAAAAAAGTATACTTTGCAGCAGTTGGGTGGAGAGCTCTGTATAAGTCAATGAGGTCAAGTTGGTTGATCGTTGTAATTAGGTCTTCCGTGTCTCTATTGAGCTTCTTACTGGATGTCCTGTCCTTCTCCAAAAGTGGTGTGTTGAAGTCTCCTACTATAATTGTGGAGGTGTCTATCTCACTTTTCAGTTCTGTTAAAGCTTGATTTATGTATCTTGCAGCCCTGTCATTGGGTGCATAAATATTTAATATGTTTATGTCTCCGTGATCAATTGTCCCTTTTATCATCATGTAGTGTCCTTCTTTATCCTTTGTGGTGGATTTAAGCCTAAAGTCTATTTTGTCAGAAATTAATATTGCTACTCCTCTTCTTTTTTGCTTATTGTTTGCTTGATGTATTTTTTTCCATCCTTTGAGTTTTAGTTTGTTTGTGTCTCTAAGTCTAAGGTGTGTCTCTTGTAGGCAGCATATAGACGGATCGTGTTTCTTTATCCAGTCCGAGACTCTCTGTCTCTTTATTGGTGCATTTAGTCCATTTACATTCAGCGTAATTTTAGATAAATAAGTGTTTAGTGTTGTCATTTTGATGCCTTTTTATGTGTGTTGTTGACAATTTCATTTTTCCACTTACTTTTTTGTGCTGAGATGTTTTTCTTAGTAAATTGTGAGATCCTCATTTTCGTAGTGTTTGACTTTATGTTTGTTGAGTCGTTACGTTTTTCTTGGCTTTTGTCTTGAGTTCTGGAGTTGTTATACCTCTTTGTGGTTACCTTAATATTTACCCCTATTTTTCTAAGTAAAAACCTAACTTGTAATGTTCTATATCGCCTTGTGTCACTCTCCATATGGCAGTTCTATGCCACCTGTGTTTAGTCCCTCTTTTTGATTATTGTGATCTTTTACATATTGACTTCAATGATTTCCTGTTATGAGCATTTTTTTTTTTAATTAATCTTAATTTGTTTCTGTGATTTCCCTATTTGAGTTGATATCAGGATGTTCTGTTCTGTGACCTTGTGTTGTGCTGGTATCTGATATTATTGGTTTTCTGACCAAACAATATCCTTTAGTATTTCTTGTAGCTTTGGTTTGGTTTTTGCAAATTCTCTAAACTTGTGTTTATCTGTAAATATCTTAATTTCGCCTTCATATTTCAGAGAGAGTTTTGCTGGATATATGATCCTTGGCTGGCAGTTTTTCTCCTTCAGTGCTCTGTATATGTCGTCCCATTCCCTTCTTGCCTGCATGGTTTCTGCTGAGTAGTCTGAACTTATTGATTCTCCCTTGAAGGAGACCTTTCTTTTATCCCTGGCTGCTTTTAAAATTTTGTTTATCTTTGGTTTTGGCAAGATTGATGATAATATGTCTTGGTGTTTTTCTTTTTGGATCAATCTTAAATGGGGTTCAATGAGCATCTTGGATAGATATCCTTTCGTCTTTCATGATGTCAGGGAAGTTTTCTGTCAGCAGATCTTCAACTATTTTCTCTGTGTTTTCTGTCCTCCTTCCTTGTTCTGGGACTCCAATCACACGCAAGTTATCCTTCTTGATAGAGTCCCACATGATTCTTAGGGTTTCTTCATTTTTTTTAGTTCTTTTATCTGATTTTTTTTCAGCTATGTTGGTGTTAATTCCCTGGTCCTCCAGATGTCCCAGTCTGCATTCTAATCACTCGAGTCTGCTCCTCTGACTTCCTATTGCATTGTCTAATTCTGTAATTTTATTGTTAATCTTTTGGATTTCTACATGCTGTCTCTCTATGGATTCTTGCAACTTATTAATTTTTCCACTATGTTCTTGAATAATCTTTTTGAGTTCTTCAACAGTTTTATCAGTGTGTTCCTTGGCTTTTTCTGCAGTTTGCCTTATTTTGTTTGTGATGTCTTGAAGCATTCTGTAAATTAGCTTTTTATATTCTGTATCTGATAATTCCAGGATTGTATCTTCATTTGGGAAAGATTTTGATTCTTTTGTTTGGGGGGTTGTAGAAGCTGTCATGGTCTGCTTCTTTATTTATGTGGTTTGATATCGACTGCTGTCTCCAAGCCCATACTGACTGGGACGCTGGCTCCAGGCTCCGGAAACAGTTGCTGCTTCCCCGTATTTGTTCGTTCTCCATCTCTAAATCTGTGTTTGTTGTTCAGGGTTCGTAGATTGTTATGTATGTGATCGATTCACTTGTTTTTCTGAATCTTTGTTGCAAGAGGGATCCGAGGTAGAGTCTACCTAGTCCGCCATCTTGGCCCCGCCCCTAGCCATGGTTCTTGTAACTACCACAAAATGATTAGGTGGGACTAGCAAATAAGATGTGTGGAACACTTGCAGGGATTAGACAGTCTGCTAATCCATATAAGGTACATGAAACCTTTGTGGGGGTGGGACTATGCAAATAAGATGTCTGAGGCCTACCAAGGGAATTAGTCAGTTTTGCCATTCCACTAAACTTCTAAAAATCTAATCCCAGAGATTGAGGAGGGACCTCACTACCATCAAGAAGAAAAGCCAGGAGCAGGGTGTGTCCTTTGGACCCAGGGCCCCTGCACTGAAAATCTCCTAGACCCAGGAGACAGTGCTATAACACTGGAGATAGCAGCAGCACGGGATTGGCAGACAGCTTTAGTTGGCTGGTAGACTGACCCACAGTGAGAAAGAGCTGAGCGCCTTTGGGCAGGAGGCTTCCTGGCAAAGCGAGGTGCCTCTGTGCACTTATTGGTGGGGCCAAAGAGTTTTGTAACACTTGTCCAAGCAGGACAGAGGCGCAGCCTGAGTGAAAGCTGAGGCCTAAGGCTAGGGTCAGCAGCGGGCACAGCTGAGAGTGAGGCCTGCCTGCCTGTGGGCACACTGGAGAAGAAGCTGAGAGGTTGGAAGCTGTCCTGATTGACAAAATGTGTCCTGTCTCCTGAGTTGTTCCTGTTACTTCCAAGTTGATCCTGATCCTGAATTGTAATCTCTTACTTCCCAAATAAACTTCATAACAATGAGTATAGTCTGTGAGATCTGTGTGGCCATCCCAATGAATTATTGAACCCAGAAGAGAAGTAGAGTGTGCTGTGGGAAGGATGACTGGCTTCAGAATTGGTAAATAGGTTGGACAGTGGAAGTATGTCTGACCTCCCCCTAGTGGGAATCAGCTTTGTGCTGACCCTGATCTTGATTCTCCTCCCCCTTTGTGAAGTTAGAGGACCTCTGGCACTACTACCATTTTACAGAATGGCTAAAATCAACAACAAACGCTAGTGAGAAGGTGAAGTAACGTGAACTCTCATTCGTTGCTGGTGTGACTGCAAAATGGTACGGCCACTTTTGAAGGCAATTTGTCAATTTCTTACAAAGTTAAACATAGGCTTACCATAGATCCAGCAGTCACACACTTAAGTATTTCCCCAAATGAGTTGAAAACTTATGGCCACACAAAATCCCACATATGAAAGTTTACAGCAAGTTTATTCATAATTGTCAGAAAATTGGAAGCTACCAGTATGTCCTTCAATAGGTGAATAGACAAACTGTGGTACATCCGTACAATGAAGTATTATTCAGAGATAAAAAGAAATGGCCTATCAAGCCAGAAAAGACATGGAGGAACCATAAATGCATATTGCTAATCAAAAGAAGCCAGTTAGAAAAAGCTACATATTATATGATTCAACAATATGACATTCTGGGAAAGGCAAAACTATAGAGACAATAAAAACACCAGTGGGTCTAGGGATTCATGGGAGGAGGGAAGAGTTAAATGAGTGAAGCACCGGGCATTTTAAGAGCAATGAAACTAGTCTATATGATACAGTAATGGATACAGGCATTTATGCATTTGTCAAAGCCAGTAAGCTGTACAACACAGAGTGAACCCTAATGTAAACTATGGACTTTAGTTAATAATTATTTATCAATATTGTTTCTTCAATTGTAACAAATGCACTACACTAATGCCAAATGTTAATAATGGGAAAAAGTGTGTGCAGGGAGTTTCCATTCTGACTCATAGTGACCCTATAGGACAGAGTAGAACTATCCTGTGGGGTTTCCAAAGAGAGGCTGGTAGATTAGAACTGCTGACCTTTTGGTTAGCAGCTGAGCTCTTAATCACTGTGCCACCAGGGTGCAGGGGGTATGGGGCCATAAAGGAACTCTGTACTTGCTGAACAAATTTTCTGTAAATCTAAATTTGCTCTACAAAATAAAGTGTATTTAAAAAGAAAGACCTTTTGCAAAAGAGTAAGTAAATACCCAAAATCATAAAACACTGTCAGGAAAAGAGGAAACAAAAGAAAAATGAATCAAGGAAATAAATAATTAATTCAGAGAAGTGATGCCTAAGGGATTTACAATATGAAGAGATGTTGAACCCCACTGGAAATCAGAGAAATCAAACGAAATCAACAATAACGCAAAATTATACATCCATAGTGGTATGGATTAAATTGTGTCCCCCAAAATATGCATTGTAAATTCTAACCTTCAGGCCTGTGGTTATAATCGCATTTGGGAGTGGGTTGTCTTTGTTACTTTAACGGGGCAAGATTAGAGTAGGCTGTATTTTGAGTCAATCTCTTACAAGATATAAAAGGACCAAGTCAAGTAAGCAAAGATGAGGGAAGATAGATGCCACACCGCATGGAGATTTCCAAGAACCAGGAAACAGAAGTTGAAGAAACAAGACCATCCCCCATAGCTGACAGAGTCTTCCCCCAGAGCAGGCACTCTAAATTTGGACTTCTAGCCTCCTAAACTGTTTGTTAAAACCAACTACTTGTGGTGTTTCTGTTACAGCAGCGTTAGGTAACTAAGACAGATAGAATGGCAAAAATCACAAGTGGGGATAACATCAAGTGTTGTTAAAAGTATGTGAAGTATAGTGTTTTAATACTAAAGTAGAGGGAGTATATTTTCTAGTTTGCTTTAGTATAGCTGTATAAACTGTGATTAATCTCTAGTCTTTGAAACATATTTACGTGCTCTAAAATACATCTCATGATTGTTCCTTTAAAGAAAAATGAGGTAATCAATTATTTTAGTGTTGATTACGTTACGTTCCTCTCCCAGGAAGAAAAACACACAAGACCAAGAGAGCGAACAAAGCTTAAGTACACCTCAAAGAGGAGTCAACATTCCCGGAAATCTCTAAACCCTGACAGAAACCAGGATGGCGTGAAGAGACTGGCAAGACTCCACGATGACAGGAAGAGACTTAAAGGCTTCAGTGATCACTTTGTCATCATGTCCACCTCAAAGAAAAGTTGAGATTCCTGGTACTCTCTAAACCCTGACCTTCCCCCTATAAAATACTCCTGTTAGCCCTTTAAGGGGAGACAAAATTTGAGAGAAATTTAACCGTCTCTGTCTCTTAACATCGGTGTTCAATAAAGCCCTCTTGCTGCTTACCTCCTCATGTGTCAGTTTTGGCTTTGTGGCAGGCGGCTCAAATCCACCATTTGCCATAACATATAGGGAAACAGAAACTTACATGAACTGCTGGCAAAAGACAAATTAAATTATTGCAGCCATTCTAGAACACAACCTTGCAATACTTAGTGCAATTAAGTGTGTGTATTAGTTCCTACAACTGCTGTTTAAAATTACCACAAACTTGGAGGTTTAAAACAACACCCACTTATACTCTAACCATTTTAGAGGTCAGAAATCAAAATCAGTTTCACCAGACTGAAATCAAGGTGTTGGTAGGGCCAAGCTCCCATTGGAGGCTCTAAGGGAGACTTCATTTCCTTGTCTTTTCCAGTATCTAGGGCTGCATTCCTTGGCTGGTGGCCCCTTCCTCCATCTTCTAAGCCAGCAGTACAGCATCTTGCTTCATTGTACACATTGCCTTTTCCTTCTCTGCTTCCCTCTTAAAAGGACTCATGTGATGTATATTTAGGGCCCACCTAGATAATCCAGGATAATCTCTTCATCTCAAAATGCTTAACTTGATCACATCTGCAGTCTCTTTTGCCATATAAGGTAACACATTTGGATTCCAGGAATTAGGACCTGGATATCTTTGGGGGCCATTATTTAGCCTATTACAATATATATATATTTTGGACACAGTGATGCAAGCCCTGGGCATATATCCAAGTGAAATTCTTCCTGAGATCTTTAGGGAAATCTATACAATGATGTTTACTATAGAAAGTCTTAAATTTGATCTCTAGCCCTCTTCTTTTCTCTTCTCTTCTCTTCTCATTCTAAATATCATCCACGTGCTAGTTCTCCCACTAAAAAAGCAGAGTATCTAGGTTTGGCACTGTCACTAGTTTTGATTTTCAATCCTTCCTGAACACTATTTTTTCACTCTCCACCTCTTCTTTCTTCCTTTCTCCTACCCCAAATCAGTTAAAAATAATTGTACCTAAAGTAGGTTTCAGAAATTTCTGCTTACATAAAAAAAAAAAAAAAAGTTTTTTTTTCCTCACAAAAATTCCCTGGATCCTTAATTTCTCTAAGAGTAGTGAATCTTATACCCAGAGCATGCTTGTAGAGAATAAATGTTTAAAGGACATTTTTCTGTGAGATGATTAATTTTTTAGAGGAATTATTTATTTCCCTGTGGCTTCTACTGCACCCTCCATGATCCCTATGACCAATGAACAATAAATAATCCCAGACACATGGGGAGTTCCTGAGCTGGGGAAGGTGATGCTGATCAAAGGGAGATAAGTGGATCCTTTCAAGTCGAGAAGCTCCAACTTAATATCAACAATAAGAATAATAATAAACCCAAAACCCACTGCCGTGGAATCAATTCTGACTCATGGCTCCCCTATAGGACAGAGTAGAACTGCCCCGTAGGGTTTCCAAGGCTGTGCATCTTTATGGAAGCAGGCTGCCACATCTTTCCCCCACACGGTGACTGGTGGATTTGAACCAACCACTGTGCTCCTAATAATAATAATAATAATAATAATAATAATAATAATAATAATAATAATAATAGCCACCAAATAATAAAGACACACTCTGTGCCTGGCCCTCGTGAAAGCAAGTTGTTAAATTTCTTCTTTAAATCTCATAACAATCTTGAAATATAGCTATCATCATCCTTGATTTACATGTGACTAAGATTTGGGGGCCTGGGTAGCTCAGTCGGTAGAGCATCAGACTTTTAATCTGAGGGTCCAGGGTTCAAGTCCCTGTCCTGGCAATATTATCAGTTTTGGAGCCCTGGTGGTTAAGTGGTTAAAGAGCTTGGCTGCTAACCAAAAGGTCAGCAGCTGGAATCCACCAGAAGCTCCCAGGAAGCCCTAGTGGACAATGGGTGGGTAGCTTTTTAAACTAAGATTTAGAACCCTCTGACCAGTTGATTCTGACTCATAAAAAGACCCTATAAACCATAAACTAAGGTTGAAACTAAGGTTTAGAGAGTTTAAATAACTTGTCCAACCCAAAGAAGTAAAAGGTCTCCAAGGCCATTTTAACCCCTAATCTGGCAGACCACAAGCTCTGTAAACAAGTATATAATACTATTTCCCCTTCTCCCCAGGCCTGTGCTCTCTACTGCAAAATCCAAACGGTGTTTGTTCCTAAAAAATGTCTGTCTAACTTTAGGTTTCCTTAGATTTTCTTACCTATAGGTTAGAACTATCCAGCAATGTCCTAGGAGAGGGAAAAGCACCCTACAAATTTTTTTCTGAAACTTCTTTTTTTAAATTTTACTTTAGATGAAGATTTACAAAGCAAATTAGTTTCTCATTAAACACTTAGTACACATATTGTTTTGTGACATTGGTTGCCAACCCCATGACATGCCAACATTCTCCCCTTCTCGACCTTGGGTTCCCATTACCCAGCTTTCCTGTCCCCTCCTTTCTTCTCGTCCTTGCACCTGTGCTGGTGTGCCCTTTTAGTCTCATTTTGTTGTATAAGCCTGTCTAATCTTTGGCAGAAGGGTAAACCTCAGGAGTGACTTCAGTACTGAGTTCAAAGGGTGTTACTCTCAGGGTTTCTCCAGTCTCTGTTAGGCCAGTAAGTCTGGTCTTTTTTTTTGTGAACTAGGATTATGTTCTACATTTTTCTCCAGCTCTGTCTATTGTGATGCCTGTCAGAGCAGTTGTTGGTGCCCGGTCACCAACTAGTTTTGCTGGACTCAGTCTGGTGTAGGCTGTGGTAATTGTGGTCCATTAGTCCTTTGTACTAATCTTTCCCTTGTGTCTTTTGTTTCCTTCTTCTTCCCTTGCTCTAGACTGGGTGGGACCAGTGGAGTATCTTAGATGGTCACTCACAAGCTTTTAAGACCCCAGATGCTACTCAACAAAGTAGGATGTAGAACATTTTCTTTATAAACTATGTTATGCCAATTGAGCTAGATGTTCCCCAAGACCATGGTTCTCAGGCTTCAGCCCAGTAATTCGGTCCCTCAGGGAGTTTGGATGTGTCTATGAAGCTTCCATGACCTTGCCTTGGTCAAGTCTCTTTTATGTTTTCTTAAAACCTTTAAAAAAATACACTGAACACAAAATTTAAAATGAGTATAAATTACAAAGTAGAAGAAGTTTATTTTGCAGCACAATAGAATAGAAATCAGACTCTCTCAATATTGGTCTTTTTTTATTTTATTTTATTTTTGGTGAAAATATACATAGCAAAACCCACTCCCATTCCACAGATTCTAGACATAATAATCACAGAAATCAGTTACATTCTTCACATTGTGTCAACATTCCAGTTATTTCTGTTCTAGTTGTTTCACTTCCATTTACTTAATCTCCCTACACTCCACCAGCCAACTTTCTCATCTATGTCTTAAAATAGCTGTTGACCTTTTGGCCTTATTTTTTTTTAAAGGAACACAATAATCAAGGGTGACAATCTTTACTCTTTGGGCTAAAGTGTTACTTAGTTTAAAGGTAACTGCAGGGACAGTTTCAATTGAAGGTTTGAAGAGAAACTCAAGACCATAGCCTCAGGGATTCCTCCAGCCTCAGTAGGTCCGGTAAATCTAGACTAATAATTTAAAGTCCTGTTCCACATTTTTCTCCCCTTTTATCAGGATTCATCTATTATGTTCCTGATTAGAAAGTTCAGTAGTGGTAGCCAAGCACCATCTAGTTCTTCTGGTCTCAGGGTGGAAGAGGCATCAATATTGGTCTTGGTGTGTGGCATCCTCAGGGGGTGCCTCAAGGTGGATGGGGCAGAGACAAGTCTCCACTATTGTTTTTGAGAGTATTTTAAGAGGGACTAATTCTACTGAGTTTGGTAAAAAAGAGGGCCAACAAAAATGAGGGAAACTCTCAATGAGATGAACCGACACAATAACCATAACAATGGACTCAAATATGCCAGTGATCATGAAGATGATGCAGGACTTACCAACATTTCATTCTGTTACTCATAAGGTCACCATGAGTCAGAGCCAACATGACAGTAACAACAAAAATTCCAATGAAATGATACGTATTATGCTTCTCATTGCTTTGGAGAGAAGAAAAAGAGAAATCTCAACTAAATGTAGAGGCACTAAATTAGGGACTCAGATAAAATATAATTATACCTTACTCTGAAGATACAAGTTAAAAATAATAGTTAACTTAATTATTCCACACGAAAAAGGTTCCTGTTGAACTCTGATGGTACAACTTGATGAACTGCATTAACCACTACAGAGTGTATCTTAGCCCAAGAAAAAATCAATAACAAATATAACTTTTCTTTCATTTCAAGCTTAACCTTGATAACGTCGGCAAATTCTGTACTTGTAAAGGCGATCCCTTTCTGGAGATGAATTCCAAGCAGAAACAGGAATGGAAATTTCTCAGGGACTGGATTAACACATATCTGTCTGTACGCTGGGTTTTGTATTGTGTTCCAAAAACACTGTATTAAAAAAAAAAAACCCATTGCCGATATTGAAGCATAATATATGTACAGAAAAAGTGCACAAATCATGCTTAATGCTTTTTCATAAAGGGAACACATCCATGTAACTAATACCTAGATAAAGAAACAGAACATTCCCAGTATCCCCCAAAACCCCTCTCCTGCCCTCTTCTAGCCACCATTCACAAGAGAGTAACTATCTTGGCTTCTCATATCATACATTAATTTTGGCAGTTTTTAAGCTTTATGTAAATAGAATTATACACTATGTTGGTTTTTTTTTTTTTTTTTTTTTTTTGCTCAACATTATGTTTGTGATATTTTTCCAAAAATATATTTAATTAAAAAAAATAATAAAACACTTTCCTCCATTTCTTTCTTTCTTTCTTTTTTTTTTTTTTGGTTCAGCAAGGGTACACCAGACCAGGGGGAAAATCAGTTGGGAAAAAACTATGCAGCCCAAATTCCCATCCTGTTTATTGTTTCCTCATCCACTTTTGCTGAGGAGAAGCCCTAGTGGTGGGTGATTCTTTACTGGACGTGAAGACAAGTGACAGACTCATTCTAAGAAAGTGGAAGAAAAGAGAGCGGCTGAGAAAATAAGGAAGCAGTAAAAAATGATGGGGGTTTACTGGATCCATTGGGACTAGAGAGGAATCCACAAAACTATCGTCCTGAGATACTCAAAACCTTGAAGCGAAACTATCCCCTAAAGTCACATTTAAATTGAATAGCAGTTTAGCTCAAAATGTAAAGAATTCACCCTGGAGTGCTACATTCTTTTAAAAATATGTCTATATGAGACCAACTGGACAACAGTTACTCAAAAGCATAGATGAGTAGTTTGGGGCCAGTGAGTGTAATAGGAGTGAAACAACTAGAACAGAAATAATGAGAATGTTGACACAATGTGAAGAATGTAGCCAACATCACTGAACATTATGTGTAGAAATTATTGAACGGGAGCATGTTTTGCTATGTATATTTTCACCAAAAATGCAATACAATCTTTTAAAACTTAAAGGGACAAAGTACCATTACAATGTGAAAATCAGGCAAACACTACCTTAATTAAATGATCATAATATCACCACTGATAGGTCAACCTAACATTTTATGCTCCCTGTTGTAATGAATTGACAAAGACACTCAGGTAATATTATTGTCAACAATGTTTACCTTAATCTTTGCATGAAGAAACATAGCACAAATCCAAATTGAGGGATATTCTGCTAAACAACAAGCTTAGACTCCAAAAATGTCAGTGTCATAAAAGAAAATAGGCTAAGGAATTGTTCTAGTTTAAAGCAGACTAAAGAAATATGACAAGGAAATGTAATATAGGATCTTTGTGAGGTGTTTGATTAGAATGAAAGAATCTATTACTATTGGGAAAATTAGGGAAATTTGAATAAGGACTGTAAAATAGGTAATGGAATTGCTTTTTCATGTTAAATGTCTTGATTGTGGTAATTGTATTTTAGTTATGTAAAACAATGCCCTTATTCTGAGTAGATATACACTAAAATATTTAGGAGTGAAGTGTCACAATGACTGCAATTAATTCCCAAATGGTTCAGAAAAACAAAGTAAAATTGTGAAAATGGGTATAAGAAATAAAGCAATTCATGAAGAACAAAAAACGGGCACAGGAAAAGTTTGGGGGTAATGGATAGGATCATTATCTTGTTTGTGTTGTGGTTTCATGGGTGTGTGTATATGTCAAAACTTCCCAAAACTGTACTCTTAAACATGTTCGGTTTACTGTAAAAAAAAAAAAAAAAATGGGGGCATTTCACACAGATATTTCACACAGACACGGGAGCCAGGTTGAAGGCACTCCACTGGCCAAATCCAGGACGATGGGAGCTCCAAAATAATTTACCTAACAGTCGTCGGTTGGTATTCGAGAGGGATTGTTTCTAGGACCCCAAAGATATTCGGGGATCCTGAAGTCCCTTAAATAAAATGGCGTAGTATTTGCATATAACCTATATACTACACCTATTCTTTAAATTACCTCTAGATTGCTTTTAATACCTAAATACAATAACCAAACCAAAATTAAACCCGCTGTGGAGGAGTCAATTCTGATTCTTAGCGACCCCATATAAAAAAAAAAAAAAAAAAAAAAAATCTGTTGCGGTCGAGTCGATCCCGACTCCTAGAGACGCTATAGGACACAGTAGAACTGCCCCACAGAGGTTTCAAGGAGCTGCTGGTGGCTGAATCCAAGGATGGGCAATCCGAATCCCAGGATACGGGGGCCGACTGTATAATAATCAGTTATGAATCGCTGAAAAAATAAGAATCCGTATGTCCGTACAAATAATAAAATGATAAATGAAGAAATAAATGGGGGAATATTTTAGTTTCCTAAGGCTGCTGTAACAAAGTACCACAAATTGGGAGACTTATAAGAACAGAAATTTATTTTCTTACAGTTCTGGAAGCCAGGAGCCCGAAATCAGGGTGTTGGCTCTGTTGATTTCTTCTGAGGGCTCTGAGGGAGGAACTGTTTATACCCTCCTCCTAGGTGCTGACCACAGCTCGCAATCTTTGGCGTTCTTGGGCTTGTGGATGCGTCACTCTAAATCTCTGCCTCCGTCTTCACATGGCCATTTTCTGTGTCTCTTCTCCTCTTTTATAAGGATACCTCTTACATTGAATTAGGATCCACCCTACTCTAGTATGACCTCATGTTAAATGATAACATCTTCAAAGACTCTGTTTCCAAATAGGATCATATTCTCAGGTACTGGGGGCTAGGACTTCGACTTATCCTTTTTACGAACACAAATAATCCATAAGGGGAGGGGATAGGGAAACGCTTGCTTTTGAGTAGAGGCTGAGCACTGACTGTAAATGTGGCGGGTCACCTGGAGTTGGAAAACCATTATTTTGCATTGGTTCAGGCAACAATTATCAGTGGATGTTAAACCTTGTGGAAAATTTTGATGAGGAGCAGGATACATGCAGTCTTAAATTGTCTCCCCACAAACCAGGTGTTCAAAATTAACTTCACCAGTGAGGGGGAGATGGACATCATAAGTCTCCAGATAGCATACTCTGAGAAGACACAACATTGCCTATTTATATTCCAATGCTGAACGCATAACCTGAACCCAACCATGAGAAAACATCAGACAACCCCAAAATGAAAGACGTTCAAAAGGAAATAAAACAAAAAGGACAGTATTCTTCCAAGATGTCTGTCATAAAAGACAACAAAAAGCTGTGGAAATGTTCCAGATTAAAGACTGAAAAGACAAGCCAACTGAATGTAATACCTGGCTCTACACAAAAGGGGGAAATGCTATAATGGACATTATCGGCTCAGTTGGAACGCAGAGTATACATTAGACACAGCTATTGGACCAATGCTAAATTTTCTTTAAGTTCACAATAGTACTGTGGTTATATACTAAAGTATGTAAGGTTAAATGGATTCGATGTGTGCAATTCACTCTCAAATAGGACAGACAGCGAGCAAATGGGTAGAATATTAATAATAGTTAACTCTGGGTAAAGGGTTATACTAGTATTTTTGTACCATGCTTAGTCTTTCGACTTTTTAGTAAATTTGAAATCATTTCAGAGAGACTGCACCGGAGACGCCAAGAAGCAGAAGCCAAGCCTGCTAGATCTGCTCTCCTCCTTTGTCGAAGGAACCCCCTCCTGCTCGCTTCTCAGAGCAGGGGACCGCAAGGGGGTTGCGGGAAGAAATCGCCTCTCAGGACGCGGATCTGGGCGCCTACTTGGTGCCTCTCACCATGGCTCGGGTTTTCAGTTTGTCCTCGTGACCTATCCAGGACACCTCGAGCTCGCAGGGACGTTCCCTGCCTTCGCCACGAAACGTTCAGGAGATGTGTTTGGCTTTTGGACACGGAGATGATTTGAGGGTCTTTGTTCTAAGGGAGGCGGTGCTGGGCGCGGGGACTTAAGCGCGGTGGGCGAGGACCCCCCTACACTCCACCCTTCTTCGGTCTCCCCCAACCCCAGTAAGGCTGTGTTCTCCACCGGCTTGGGGGAGGTGGGGCCACCTGCTGGGACCTTACTGCAGGAAAAAGCAGGAAAGCAGACCCGAGAGAGCGAGAGGCACCCAGATTTCTTCCCTTTGGCTTCCTTCTTTTGGAATCTCATTGTTTCTTCTGAGGCGGCTGAGCTGGATTCAGCTTAGCTGTTTCACACATGAAGAATTTACATTCCTGTTTCATTAATAACTTACTAAATCCTTAAGAAACGAAGAAATAATTATTATAAGTCACGAAAGGAATCCCAAGTAAAGCTTTCACAGTTGGGGGTGTAGCTCAGTGGTAGAGCGCGTGCTTAGCATGTACGAGGTCCCGGGTTCAATCCCCGGCACCTCCACCAGTTTTGAGACGCTATATTTGTAATCGGAGCACTTTCTTCCCTCTCCTTCTAGCCAATCTGTTTTCCATTTCAGTTTCTCCCGTTAAACCTGATCTCCTCTTTCATTCAATTTTCTGCCTGTTAGGAACTAACCTGACACCTAGTACTGCTTTTGCGGTACCAATTTCTGTTCCGAGCGCACTGTCATCACCAGAGATGCTGGGCCTGAAACAATGCCAGAATCAACCAGCTGGCTCATTGGGGAAATCTTTGAACGCTGTGTAAAAAGCAAGTTTGCAAGTTTATCAGCCTGGTTTCTTTGCATTCCGTATTATGGGATTACTGAACACAGAAAAGAAAGAAAGAAAAAATAGAAGATTTAAAAACATAACAGACTGTCAGTTCCATTCTCCTTCTTTTGAATCCTGAAGAGCTCTTGGAGTAAAGAACACAGGAGAGGGAGTACCAGAAACAAACAAAAAAATCTTATTGATTTCCTTCTTCTGAAATTCCGATCAACCCAAACTTTGTTTTCTCTGATCACCAGAAATGGAACCAGTGCCCCCCAGTTATTACCATGGGTAGTATGCATACAAAAGACAATGAAGTTCTGCTTGTCATAATACACAGTGCCTTCCAAGTCTGAAATGAATGATACAGATTGAATGAAGATTGGCTGGTTAAATGAATCCAGAACCACCACCACTTAGCTGAAATAGCTCATTGGGAGTGTGAGAGGCCAAGCATATAAATAACTCTTGTTCAATCAAGTAAATGATGTGCTGGGGTCATTTTAGAATTAATTTTACTGGAGGATCACTTTCAGTGACTCCAATGCAAACAAGCGTCCCACAACACTTACATATGTTAACCAATCCAAAAATCAAAGCTGACTCACCTAGGCCAGAAACTAGTCTGAAATATTGGTGGAATACACAATCTGAGGGAAAAAAAAACCAATTGTCAAGTTTTGATCTATTTATTTCTAGGAATTATTTTTTAATCTGGAAAATAATTCTGTGTAACATATATAGCTTTAATGGTCTGTACCATCCATTTTCCACCACCCATCTGTCATTTTGTCATACTGTGGTGACTTGCATGTCACTATGATACTGGAAGCTATGCCACCAGTATTTCAAATACTAGTAGGGTCACCCATGATGGACAGGTTTCAGCAGAGCTTCTAGACTAAGACAGAGTAGCCCTTTGGTGATCTTATTATTTTCTGCTTTGAATTTTTTTTTTTTCATACCATGTGTTTCTATTAATGGAGGTATGCTGAGTCATGGAGTGTGATTAAATTTTTGGTTGGTAATATGGATTTTGAGAAATATTATTTGGGACTACATGGCTACCACTGAACTTTTTCCTGACTGATGGCTGATCTTCTTTCCCAACGAACATTGTTTGCTCAAAATATGTTGGGGTACCTTCCATTAGGTTATGCTGGGAATCTCTGGCTTTCCAAATATGACACACACACAAAAATAAAACCAAGCCCACCAGGGCTCCCTAACTATCACACAGGAAACCATAAATATGCTTACAAGGCTTACCTAGGGGTACAAAAGTCAAAAAGTGACAAAATTTTTACCCACAGTTCCTGGTTGCACTACCTTACTTTCAAGTCTCATACTCCAGGTATTTTGCTTCAATTAATGTTTGTTTCACCTTTTGCTGTTACACAAGTCCCCACTGAAGGGCAGTAAATACTTTCAGTGGGAAAAGCATACTCCCAAAAAACTCTTGAGGGATAAAAAGTGATTGGAATACTGTGTGTCCACAGATCACCAAATGCTAGGAAGAAAGACCTGGCAATTCTGCTTCTGAAAATCAGCCAGTGAAAACCCTATGACCAGGATGGAATATTGTCCAGTATAGTACTGGAAGATGAGCCCCTCTAGGTTGAAAGGCACTTAGAACACAAAGTGGCCACGACAATGGACTCAAGCATACCAACAATCATGAAGATGGCACAGAACAGACAACATTTTATTCTGTTGTACACTGGGTTGCCATGAGTTGGAGCTGACTTGACAGCAACTGACAACAATAACAACCACCTATTTTAAGTCCCATTAAGGTATTTGTGGTTAAATAGAATATTAAAATGGTTTCATGACAAGACAATGATACTATCTTCACTGCTATTTACTACTGTAATGGAGGTATTAATCAAGGCATTTAGACAGGAAAAGAAAATTAAAGGATCAAGTATCAGATAGTGTCTTGTCATCTAGTGCTGCTATAACAAATACCACAAGTGGATAGCTTTAACAAAGAACAATTTACTCTCTCACAGTTTAGGAGGCCAGAAGTCCAAATGCAGGATGCCAGCTCCAGGAGAAGGCTTTCTCTCTCTGTCGGCTCTGGAGGAAGGTCCTTATCATCAATCTTCCCCTGGTCTAGGAGCTTCTCCAAGAAGGAATCCAGGTCCAAAGGACAAGCTTGTTTCCAGTGCTGCTTCTTGGTGGTATTAGGTCCCCCTGTCTCTCTGCTCACTTCTTTTATGTCTCAAAAGAGATTGGCTCAAGACACAATCTAATCTTGTAGATTGAGTCCTGCTTCATTACCATAACCGTGACTAATCCCATTTCATTAACATCATAGAGATAGGATTTATAACACATAAATATTTATGGGTGAAATTAATATAATGTCTGAAATTTGATTTATACACTAGGGGAAAAACATAAAAGAATAAAATAAAAAGGAAGTGGACTGGATAAAGATGAAACAAGAACAACGAAATGATGATAAATGATTAAAGTTGTCTGATGGGTACATGGGAATTCATCATAATATGCTCTCTACTTCTGTCTATGTTTCAAAATTCCCAAAACAAAAAGTTAAAAACACAAATGTCATAATTTTTTAGATGTCCTAACCAAATGTATCAGGATTTGCCTTTAAGTCATTTGCTCTTTGTCTTATTTAAGAAGGCTTTGTTGGCCAAGAAATAAAAACAGTTTTTGTATAATCTTAAATTTTTTTTTAAATTTTATTTTCATCGAAGAACAGCTTCTGCTTCTTAAAATTCAGAGCAGTGTATTAATTTTTAATTCTATCTTTGTTTTACTTAAAGTAGGGAGCTTTGAGATAATCATATACTTTATCCTGTAAGTTTCTAGAAGGCTCCTCTCTCATTTATGTAATGTGTATTTTTCCCTTTTTATCCCACTTCCCCTTTCTTATCTTAGATTCTTTCCGCTATATGCAATAATTTAAATGTGTTTAACGTGTCCTCATAATGTATCTTTTTATTTTTCTGTCTTCTTTTAACTTATATTGCTTTTGTGCATACACCAAAAAAAAAAAACAAACCTATTGCCATGAAGGTGATTCTGACTCATGGCAACTCCATGTGTTACAGAGTAGAACTGAGTTCCATAAGGTTTTTTTGGCTGTGGTCTTTACAGAAGATCACCAGGCTTTTTTCTGCAGTACCCACTGGGTGGATTTGAACCACCAACCTTTTGGTTAGTAGCCAAGTGTAAACCTCAGGGACTTCTGTATACATACTGTATTTTTAATTTATGTAAGTGCTGTGATTCATAGAATTCAATATGTTTCTTACCCTTCAAAACGAGTAGTCTTTTTAAGGTCCACCAATATTGCTGTATGCCTATCTTGTTCACTATGATGCTTGGTATCATAGACTAGATTCTCTGGGAAGCAGACCTCTAAAGTATGGCTGGTATGGCCCATGCCCTGGGTGCCACTTGAAGGGGGCTGCCACTGAGCAGTTTCTATTAACCATAGCATTTCCATCACAGCTGTGAGAGATCATATTTGAATATGAATGCTTTCGTATTTGAGAGCCTCCCTGGGTCAAGGCAGACTGTGTTATCTTGCTCTGCTGAGTGTAAAAAGGGAAGAAACTTAAAAAAAATTTTTTTTTCCCATTGGTGAAAGCAAGGAAGGTGCAGTTGTAGTTTTTATAATGTATTAAGTAAAAAATTAACCAACTTGACTTGTATTTTTGAGCTGATATTATAATAAAGTTATCTAAAAGATGGGTTTCAGATGTTTGGACAGGAGTGCAGAGACCTATCAAGGGAGGGCAGAGGGGAAACTTGTCCCCGGCCACAGGTCTAAGGGGGCATAAGAAGAGGGGTCAAATGATATCCTGAGGTGTCACAAATATGAAAGGTTTCTGATTGAGGCAGCTGGCAAGAGGAGGGGAAGGGAGGCATTTCTGCTGAAGTGTCACTGCTATCAACGTGTACTCATCTGGAAATGGGGGGGCAGGGTGGGGAGCAATTTAGAGATTGCCTCTGGGTGCTGGAACTGGAGAGGGGTTGCAACAATTTAGAGATCGCCCCTGGACTCTGTTACCCCCACTAAGCCTCTAAAAATAGGAGGCAATTTCAGTGCTTGCCAAAGGCACTGATTTCCATAGACAGCCTCTGGCTTGAAAAAAAAAATAAAAACTATGATGATGATAAAGATGATAATGATGATGGTAGTTAACTTACTGTATGCTTAAGAGATAAGAAAGAGGTTTTATTTACATGGAGTTTAATGTGCAGGGTGTTTATTAAGGAGTACCTTTGGGATCCATACATGTGGAGGGCAGAGAGTAGACACAAGATTGGGCAGAGGGAGAAATCAAACCGTGACTCAGGCTGGACAGCCTCAGCCCAGCCCATGGGGAGTTCTGAATCAAAAATAGCCCACCCAAGTCCTCTTATGTTTGGCTGAATCTTATGTTTGGTTGAAATATTTAATTTTAATTAATTGAATTTATCTTCCACTTTTTTTTTTTTTTTTTTTGGCCTTATGGTTTGTGCTTGGGAGAGTCATGTGTGCCACTAGTTGAGAATGATAATAAAAACTATGATGATGATAAAGATGATAATGATGATGGTAGTTAACTTACTGTATGCTTAAGAGATAAGAAAGAGGTTTTATTTATTTTATAAAATGAGTCATGTCAGTAATTATTATGAAGAAACAGAACCAAAATATCAATTATAAAATCATAATAACATAGGACAAACAGAATGGAGGAAATATGGAGAACAAGTTTTATGTATCTAGCTACCTCTTGCACGACGAACAGTCACTTTTTCTTTAGAAACAGTTTCCCTCATTGAAGAAGACCCTTCCTAATCTCTATTAAGAATCCAGTTTACCTGAGTTATGTATGTTCTGTGGTATGCATTATTTAATAGCTGTTGGTTTCAAATGGAAACCAGAAAGATGAAGAGAAGTTACAGTGATGGTCTTCCCTGAGCCAAAGATCTTGGTGTTGTAAGATTAATGACAAGAATGTGATACTCATCCATGCATTATTCTCCCCCACACTGCTCCCCCTACCATTAAAGAGTTGATGGAGCAGCATCAAAAATGTCCTAGTACTCGAAGCAATGTGGCTTCATTTCAGCATCTGTATTTCTTTTTCAAAGTAAAATAAAGAAAGATGGTACTCAGTTATTTTAAGTATAAGTTCCTGGAAATGTTCAGTGTGATTATATTTACATGTCACAGAACACAAGAATTACCATGAACATATAGAAAATGTGGCATCTGTTTTCAATTTGCTGCATTCTCATTCCTTAGGTCAACAGCTAGTGCACCAGAGCAAGTATGATGTATTGAGAAGACAATTACAGGGCAATAATTAAAAATATAAAAGCTTCTCCCTGGAACCAAAAGAAAACATTCAGCACACGATATTAGACAGGACATAGAGTAAATAGATGTTGTGGACTTCTGTGAAAGGATAAATTAAATTTGCCACTCAAAAAAGAGATCCTTACAGGGATCAAAAGTCTGCTCAGTATTAGGACCTAACCAACAGAGCCAGTTGCATGTGGAATGATACATCAATAAAAAATAAATAGAAAACAAAAAAGTATGTATTTAAGCGCATATAATTCTGGCATTTTAATCTATTTTCAGAGTTGCTAAGGGAACAAAACCATATGCTTTTCAGAATTCAGACCGTGACATGCCCTTTAAGAGGCAAGACAAAAGAGGAAAAAAAAAATGTGGGGGATTAAATCTGGGTCCTCCAAGGTAGGATTTCTGTATTCTACCTCTGAACCACATCCGCATTATTGATGTTTCTGACTCTTCTGATCACTGGCCAAAAATTCCACCAAATTGCATCTTTATGTAGCTTCTTCTAGAATACTTGCACTCGAGAAGTGGGAAGGTTGGAAGTAATGACTAGTAGGGACATGGAAAGGGGAACAAAATAAAACATGAATCAGGGGCAAATTAACCAGTAAGCAAGGTATACCCAGGCTTACCTTAAGCAAGGTACTCAGGGCTGAATTATGTTTATTTACTAATCTGTAGTGTACAATATCACACGGTTTTCACACATCAAAGACGTGGTGAAAAACAGGTGAAATTGTGCAGGTTAGTAAGTAAGCACAAAAATTGTAAGCAGATGGGTACCTTGCTTATTGGGTACTCTGTCCCTGCCATGAATGAACAGGCAGATTGAATAGCTAGAGGTTTTGTTTCTGTTCCTTGGTGGAGAAGACATAAGAGGAGAAACTAAGAATAGAACTGGGAACCATATGCATGCAAATTATAAGCTTTACCTCTTATTATGGAAGCCCTGGTGGCGTGGTGGTTAAGTGCTACGGCTGCTAACCAAAGGATCGCTAGTTCGAATCCGCCAGGCGCTCCTTGGAGACTCTATGGGCCAGTTCTACTCTGCCCTATAGGGTCGCTATGAGTCGGAATAGACTCGACCGCACTGGGTTTGGTTTGAGTTTTTTGACCACTTACTATATCCTGGCATCTCTCTCTGTTCTCTCTCCAGTCTTTGGTCAAAGAATTCTTTAACCTGATTTGCGTATCTTCTTGTGACAAGACTGTCAATAAGTCAGGTCTTGTTTATGAGAAAAAAAAAATTGCCTTTAGGTCACCCAATTGAACCATACCAGGCCTCATTCAACAAGCAGTTGAAAAACTGGCTTACAATGGGTTGTATACATGACATTCGAAATAAGTATCATATTGGTGGAAAGACCAAAGTTTAAAAAAAAAAAAAAGCGTCAGAATAAATAGCTCTGACAGTTCTGAAATAAAGCACAAAGTCTGTTGAGGGGATGATCCAAATGGCTAGGAGAGTAGAATCATCTTGAACTCTGCTCCAGAGAATTACGTTTCTAGTCACAAACCATCTACCTTCAGTCAGTCACTGTCTTCCTGCATAACACTGTAAACCTGACTGTGTAAAATGAGTGATTAAAACAGTATCTATGGGAAGAAACGGAAATCTTAGTTGTTAAGAGCTAAGGCTGCTAACTAAAAACTAGGCAGTTCGAGCGCACCAGGCGCTCCTTATAAACCCTATGGGGCAGTTCTACTCTGTCATATAGGGTAACGAACAAATCCAGACTATCACCACTCATAACTTGTTTTAGAGGAAGCCTTGGTAGTCATTTTATTGACCTGTGGTGACGTTTAAAAGTGTTTTGAAATGTTTATGATTTCGATATATTAGATATATAAGTTTTATTAGCCGTCTGGAGGTATTTGGTTAATATTAATATGTTCCGAGTAATTTGGTACATCTATTTTAAAATCTTCCAGTAACCTGTTAATTTAAGTTGGGCAAGTAGGAGAAAAAAACCCTCAAATTCCCATCCTGAGAAGGCTTAGCTAAAGTGGAGATGCCGGGGATCGAACCCGGGGCCTCATACATGCAAAGCATGCGCTCTACCACTGAGCTACATCCCCAACGCTGCAAAAACTGTTCTGCTTATGATTGTTGGCTTATAAATTTTTCCGAAATGGTACGACTCAGTCCTGCACAATTCCGAGGTTTTTTTTTTTTTTTTGATCTATATTCACAGAAATATAATCAGGTAGATTTAACAAAAGCTTACTAAATAATACAGTCTATAAGTTCCCTATACTTTTCCTTAATATAATTTAGCAGAGTTTATACTTACATATTTATATAATTTGACGAAGTTTGTTTCCTTCTCTAGCAAGGTAGCTTCGGAGGGCAGAGCTGAGACTGTATCTATCCCATCGCTCTATCCCAAGCCCCCAGTATAGAGTCCGGCACACAGCAGCAAATCAATAAAGAGCGATGAGAAAATAAATTAAAAGTGTACCCTGTTCGGTGTGTATGCTATGCTACAGTACAGATAATCTTGCAGTGAAGTGTGTGTGTTGAGGGTAATCCCAAATACATAAACTAATAATTTCAATACAATATGGCAAGTCCTCTGACCAAGATAAGTGTACGTAACTACAACAGCAGGCAGGAAGCATACTACACAGTTGCGCAGAAGTTGACGCCTCCAGGAGTCTTACAGGCAGGGCTTGGTCAGATGAATAAAGGCCAAATGTTGCACTCGAGGACCAATTTAGGCTTGCAGCTGTGGGCGGCTGTGCTTCTAGGATTTCTGGGTGGTGGTGGAGCATCGACGCCCCCAGTAAGTACCGGACAGAGATTTCTTCAGGCTCATAGGAGGGGTCTTGTTGACGAGCAGGACAAAGGCAATTTACTCTTGGCAGAGATCAACAGAAAAATGAGACCTGGCTTTGACGCTGGGTGGAACTGATCTGGTCTCCCCGTGACCCTATCATATGGACATGGAGCTGGCGTGGTGTATTTGGTAATTGTGCTGGTGACAGGAGGGGTAAGCGTTACCAATGCTCAGCACTGAAGCCCGAGCTCTTGAACCGCCCCTCCCTGGTGCCGATGGCCGTTGTGCTCACAGGAGCCGACCATTGAGTGTCTTCCGGAACCGCTCACATTCCTAGCTGCCGACCACTGTCCTACGACCCCTTCGGCTGCAAAAACATGGTCCTTGCTCCCGCTCTCCGGAATTTAATTCAGGCTTCAGATCGCGGGTTGGGTAGTCTAATGCTCCTCTCAGGCCAAGCCTCTTTTCTCCTTTGGGATTCAGCTGGAATGCTCTGTTTACTTCCCGGAGTAATTTCTAGCCTTTGGGGCCGCGCCACGCAGGAGCAGGTGCCCCGCCTTCTTTGCACTCCTGCTCTCGTCCTGCCGGGACAAGTGTGCAGGGCAGGGATCCTATTCCTCACCCTCCACCGCGCCTTTTCTTCCTAGTTGCCGACTCCTTGGCCTCCCCCGGTTCACGTCCCCTTGAAGGCCCTTCGCAATGGTCGGAGCAAGCCTTGCCCCGTCGCCGGTCTGGTCTTTGCCGGGGCCTCTGCAGCACATCAGTTCTCCCAGAAAATGCCCGGGAGACCTGCCCTTTCCCAGACCGCTATGGGCACAGCCGTGTTGGGAAGGGAAGAGAAAGTGGGAAAATAGCAGAGGGTTATTTAAAAAAAGGCAAACGCTAAGGTGAAACGCTTGGAATAATAGCGGCACAACAAATAGATAATGTCAATCTCTAAAAATATGCAATAAAGAGAATGGCTTTTTCCTCCAGCAAGGCTCAAGACCATTGGTGAGGACAGTGGTCTTACCGAAAGCCCCCTTAATATGAGCCACCCACCCATCACCTTCGAGTGATTCCGTCTCATGGCAACCTTATATGACAGAATAGAACTGTTCTATAGGGTGTTCAAGGCTGCAATCTTTACAGAAGCAGACTGCCACATCCAGTGGAGCAGCTGGTGGGTTCCAACAGCTGACCTTTCTGTTGGCAACCTATCACTTAACCACGGCGCCACCAGGGCTCCTTTTAATATGAGCAGGAGCTCGGTAAACCAGTTGCCCTCTAGTGGATTTTTGACTCATGGAGACCCCATGTGTGTCAGAGTAGAATTGTGCTTCACAGGGACATATGTGACGCGACCACACAGCGTCCCGAGTTTACTGCCAAGTGCAGTCGATGACAGCATGGCCAGGTGCCCTGTCCCTCTCTCTTGACAGTAGAACTTCCTTGGGTCTCCCGCACTTGCTGGGGGCGGGGAGGAAAGCCCTGGGTGACCCTGGCCTTGGCCGCCGGGTGTGCAGGTAACCGAGCCCTCCGGTCCCGCTCACTCGGAGGTCAGTCGGAGTCTGCTGCTCAGGCCGGCACACTGCGGAGTGAATGTTGCCAGCACCGCTGCGCCTCCCTCGGATTCCTCGGGGCGGAGGAACGGCGGGCTCCTGTTCCCGGCCCGCGGAGCAGGACTGGATTCTACCTTACTGATTTTCTAACTGAGGCCATGATTAAGAACGGCGGCTGGGCGCGCTCCTATAATACTGTCAGCGGTGAAATTCTTCTATCCGCGCAAGACAGACCAGAGCAAAAGTCAAGGACGCGTTCATTAATCAGTAACAAAGGCCAGAGAATCAAAGACCTCCATTCCCCTTCTTCGTTGCCACCATAATTGAAATCGACTGGTGCGCTGACCCTCCCTGGGAAAGCGAAGTCTTTGGATTCCAGAAAGAGAAAAATTTCAACTCACAAAGCTGAAACTTAAAAACTGGACCAGGAGTGGAGCCTACGGCTGGATTGGGTGCGGACGCGGGAAACTTGCCAGGGCCTGGATGTGGACAGAACCGATGCGTTGACAGCTCCGTGTGAAATCAGTGAGTGGTGGTGCGGTGGCCATTTGCAGTAGGCAAGCGGTTTGTCTGGTGAATTCGGGTAATAAACGAGACTCGGAAGATAACTATCACAAGACCTCCAAACCGTCGACGTTCGCAAATTCTTACAGGTCCAGTCACCTGAGACTGATCAGAGAACAGGTCTTTCTTTCTCGGTCTTCTTGTTTCACTGTAGCTCAGTGGTAGCATAGTTGTTTCGCTACTTTGTTACTGTGTCTCGAGTTCTATCCTTGTTGAATTCAGCTTTGTCTTGTATGGTGTCCTGATGGTTAAGAGCTATGGCTGCTAGCCAAGAGGTCGGTAGTCCGAATCCACCAGGCTCTCCTTGGAAACCCTATGGGGCAGTTCCACCGTGTCCTGTAGGGTCGTTAGGAGTCGAAATTGACTCGACTGCAACAGGTTTATGTTTTTGTTTGTTTGTTTGTTTGTTTATGTCCTGTGTATCTGTAGATGTGCTGTATCCTGGCGTTTTGCTCTTCTTAACCTGCTTTTGCTCATCTTTATTTCCCTCTTCTCTTCCTATGGCTAGTGGATAGATTCTTTAATGTCAGGGACCTTCAAGTGTCAAGGAAAATGTCCACTGCTGTTTGTACTTTTTCATTTATTTTTTAAAATTAATGTTTTTCAAATACTCACATGCTGTTTTATAAAAATATAAACTCGAACGCTTAGATTTCCTTTCACATACTTAAATATTTATTTTAATCAACGGCTATAGAAAGATCAGGTCTGAAACGTCAAATCATTTTACGCTTAAATGCTGGAAACGCCTTACCAAAACCAAAAATCAAACCCGTTGGCGACGAGTGAATTCCACCTCATAGCGACACCTCTCTGTTAGCAGCCAGGCGCTTAACCACTGTGCCACCAGGGCTTCTTCTGGAAAGACCTTAGTACTGTGTTAGTGTTTAAAAAATGATACAGTAAATGCTGTCTTTATCAATACCTTACACCAGTGGTTCTTGAAGTTTAGAATCATCTGTAACCAAAAATCTAAACCAAACCCACTGCAGTCCAGTCGATTCTGACTCATAGCGACCCTATAGGGCAGAGCAGAACAGTCCCATAGAGTTTCCAAGGAGCGCCTGGCAGATTCGAACTGCCGACCTCTTGGTTAGCAGCCGTAGTACCTAACCACTACTCCACCTGAGTCACCTATACCCACTGCCTACTGCCGTCCAGTCGATTCCTACTCACAGCAACCCTATAAGACAGAGTACAATTGCCCCATAGAAGCGCCTGGCGGATTCTAACTGCCGACCTCTTGGTTAAGAGCCTTAGCAGAATCATCTGTAAAAAAAAAAAAAAAAAAAAAACATCTGTAGGGCTTATTAATCACAAATTGCTGGGGCCCGCCCCCAGAGTTTCTGATTCATTAGGTCTGGGGTGGGGCCAAGAACTGGTGTTTTTTAACAAGATCCAGGTGATGCTGATATTGTTGGTCCGAAGACCACACTTTGAGGAGCATCACCTTATAATAAAAGCCCGTTTCAAAAGTGTAATATTCTTAAATTACATTTGAATCTTCAGCATGTCTCTTACACCTCATTTCCCAGGATACAGGTTTACTCACCCAATCTACAGAGTGGGATTTTCTTTCTTAGACCAGGTTAAGATTTAGATATACATTGAATGTGGATAATTCCAGGCCCTGAACCTGAGGCTTAGGGGCACCTTGCAAGATGGTTGTATCTAAGGCCTTTATGCTGCTGAATCGGCTCTGTTTACAGTTAGACTTTGTAGCATACATACAGCGAGAAATATCCCACTGGCTTGCTGTAACCATCTATGTTTCTATATTTTCTGATGCAAGCCTTTCCAAAAGGCTCTTGATCTGAATGTCTTAAGTTTATGGTCCTGCTCAGACACAAACCAATTTTGAAACTGCTTGCTCAAAGCTGGTCAGGTTCAGGTGCATCAAAGCCTTCAGTGACATGGTTTACATAAACTACAGCTTCTTTCTGACATTCTAAAAATTTTTTTTTTCTAGACCAGTAATATTCACATAATTCTTGCACAACAAACTCACAAAATATATTGTAAGAAAAATTTGATCAAGTATTTATAAAGAAAATTGTGTATACGGATAGGGGCTGTACCATTGAGCATTCTGTGGGGAAGTAGCTCAGCAGTAAAGCATTTCTGTTGCATGCCTGAGGTCCTGCCAGCATCTCCAACCTCTGTTGCTCCTGGGAGTCATTTAAGACTGTTAAAAAAAAAAAAAAAAAAGACTGTTAGGTGGTAAATAATGATGAACAAATAGGTTTGGTTTTAGCACATTTCATATTCCTAAGCATTTTAAACTTTAAGTGAAATTTCATCTTCTTGCATCCTAGTTCAAAAAACAAATATGATGCGGCTGAAAAGAGTTTTCTGAGCTTATAATACCAAGGCGTCACTGACTCTGATGCTATATATATATTTTTTTGGCAGCCGGAGGTAGTTAAGAGAGGAGGTTAGGCTGAGAAAATAGATTGGTTTCCACTTGCACCCTCTTTTCTCCCACAACTTTTTGATCTTTGTCACAAGTACTTCTATGCTCTAAGGCCATAAGCAAATATTTTATTTCTTATATTTCGGAAGAGACCATATTTTAAGTAAATTGCTGAATAGAAAGTACAATAATAGTGTAAGTGTATAAAAATATGACTAATTTGTAATTAGTTGACCGACTAAGGCAAAGAGGAGAAATTATAGGCAAAAAACAGTCTCTTAGGCAAGAGGACATGGTTGGTTAGAAATGGATCCGAGAGGGAAAGGATTTTTATCAGCTGCTCCTTAGTTCTTTTTCTAAGGTAGCAAAAACTGCTTTTGTCAATTAACATAAGGACAAAGGTTACAGTGTTCTCTAAAATCACGAGCTGAGAAAATTTACTCTTGGAAATCATATCAGTAAGAACAGAACATCCTACTAGTGCCTCGATTATCTGAGCCCTGTGGGTAACTTTGACACAGACTCAGCCTTCACTTCCAACCAACTCCAGAGTTTCAGTAAGGGTTTCAGGCACATCTTTTAATATTTATTGTAACTCTGCAGCTTCCAGAAAACAGAATCCTGAGTCCTTTTCTCAGCCAAGGCCTGATGCTAACCACTTCATCCACAGCCCTGCTTGGCTTTCATTCTATTTGATTTGGTGAAAGCCAACATGTCTTTTTGCATTGCTCCCTTGCTAAGCAAGGACTGAATTAGGCTTTTATGTGTTAAAGTTGAGCAATTGGATTTATTTAATACTTGGAATATGGAAACTAAAAATGGATATTGTGAGGGCAAGTGATTAATAAATAGGAGATGGTTTTTTTCATAAAAATAAAAATTAAATTAAAGTTCATGAACTTGATAAAGGAAAGGCCTACTTAAGACATAAAAAACCAACTATGTAAATAAATATATTGGACTCTGACTCATGATGACTATCTTAGGCTGGGCAAAAACAGTGAAGCATGTATATATACATACATACCTAGAAAGAGAGAGATTTATCTCAAGGAAATGGGTCATAGGTTCGTAGAGGGTGGCAAGACCCGAGTCCATGGGTCATACATCAGGCTGGAATCTTCTCCTGACTCATGTAGCCGCAGGGGCTGATGATCCGAAGATCAGCAGATCAGACGGCAGGCTGCTGGCTCACAGACTGCAGATCTTGATGAATCCCAAGACCTGTAGGCAATACAGCAATGGCTCAACTCCCCAGAAGCAGAGATCAGATGATAAGGCAGAAGCAGGATCCAGAGCAAGCAAAAGCCAGAGAGCATTGCCAGAATGTCCATATATACTGGATGCAGGTCACACCCCCAAAGAAACTCCCTTTACAACTGATTGGCTGATCACATCATGGAGGTGATTACATCACAAAATGGAGGATTACTACATCATTACATAAATGCCAAAATATTTTATTATGTAACTGCCAAATTACTTCTTTCCATAATGGCAAAACCACTGAGAATCATGGCCCAAGCAAGTTGACACGCAACCTTAACCATCATAGCCCACTGCTTGTCAGCATGGCACCTGTGCACATCTCCTTAAACCACACACAATTGCTAAATAAAAACAATTACAAAGTCATATTTGCTCCTAACATGATATAACTAACATGTGTACAATTGAAAACACACTAACCTTGTTTACTTCCTATATTTTACAAGTAAAGAAAAAAAAATTGATACAAGGCAGGAATACTTATAACAATTACAGTCCTCATTTCTGCAATTGGCTACATGGTTGCAACTGGTATTTAGAACTACCTTCTTCCACCATCCATTCCATATTCCTTTGCACTAGCAAGCACTTCAGTTGGTCCTGGTTCTTTGCATGGTGGAGTGACCCAAACCTTCATTCTCAAAGGATCTGTGCCATTAGTAGTCATGTCAGAAATGAGTTGTTGTAGATTTTCATTTACTTTAATCATAGGGCATGGTAGTTCTAAGAGATGTCTTAACGGATCACCTGTATTCAAGACATACTCTTTTTCACTTCCATTAAATAATATCAATCCAGTTTCCCCCTGGTAATCAGGATCAATCACACCAGCCAATACAATAAACCCTTCTTTGCCTGTTAATCCAGAGGCATGAGGAACCCAAACTGGCAGGGTTGCATTCTTAACTTCCAGTTCAGTGGAATGAGTGTTGTGTCTCCTGGTGAGAGCATTCCTCCCTTTGGAACTAAGACCTCTAGACCTGTGGAGCATAGGGTCTTGGGGACATGAAGCAAAAATTTTATGAGTGGGTCACTAGGGGTAATAGTGAGTGGTACCACTCCAATTTTCATTCCTTTGATTCCTGAACCCATGAATCCTGGCTATGGGAGAAACAGCACAATATGTTGGATGCTGGTTTAAAGCATATACAGCCTCCTGGAGAACATTGCCCCAACCTGGCAAGGTGTAGCCACCTAGTTGGTGCTGTAATTGTGTCTTTAGAAGGCCATTTTGCCATTCTATCAAGGCAGCTACTTCAGGATGATAGGGAACACGCTGAGACCAGTGAATCCCATGAGCATGGGCCCTTTGCTGCACTTAATTTGCTGTGAAATGCGTCCCTTAATTCGAGGCAATGCTGTCTGGGATACCAGGATGGTGGATAAGGCATTTTGTAAATCCACGGACAGTAGTTTTGGCAGAAGCATTGCATGCAGGGAAGGCAAATCTGTATCCAGAGGAAGTGTTTATTCCAGTAAGAACAAAATGGCGCCGTTTGCATGATGGAAGCAGTCCTATATAATCAACCTGCCTTCAGGTTGCTAGCTGATCACCTCGAGAAGTGGTGCCATATCAGGGACTCAATGTTAGTCTCTGCTGCTGGCAGATTGGGCACTCAGCCATGGCTGTAGCCAAGTTGGCCTTCGTGAGTGCACGTACATGTTGCTGAGCCCATGCATAACCTCCATCTAGTCCACCATGGCCACTTTGTTTATAACGTCATTGGGCAATGACAGGAATGGCTGGGGAAAGACAATGGCTGGTTTCCACAATGCATCATTTTATCCACTTGATTGCTAAAATCCTCCTCTACTTTGATGAGTGTTATGGATTGAATTGTGTTCCCCAAAAAGGTGCATCAATGTGGCTAAGCCATGATTCCCAGTATTGTGTGATTGTCCATCATCATTTTGTCTTCTGATGTGTT
Source organism: Loxodonta africana (assembly GCF_030014295.1). Classification (NCBI taxonomy): domain Eukaryota; kingdom Metazoa; phylum Chordata; class Mammalia; order Proboscidea; family Elephantidae; genus Loxodonta; species Loxodonta africana. Next base: position 78,388,088 of record NC_087342.1, read on the forward strand.
ACAAATACTACCTCTATGATGTTATTGAGGCAGGATTAGAGGTAGTTATGTTATTGAAGCAGGACTCAATCTACATGATTAGGTCGTATCATGAGTCAATCTCTTTTAAAATGTAAAAGATAGAAATGAGCAAAGAGACGGGGGACCTCCTGCCACCAAGAAAGCAGAACCAAGAGCAGAGTGCATCCTTTGTACCTGGGGTCCCTGCACTAAGAAGCTCCTAGACTAGGGAAAGATTGATGATAAGGACCTTCCCCCAGAGCCAACAGAGAGAGAGAGACTTCCTTGGGGACTGGTACCCTGAATTAGGACCCCTAGCCTCTTAAACTGTGAGGGAATAAATATCCTTTGTTAAAGCCGTCCACTTGTGGTATTTCTGTTAGAGCAGCACTAGACAGAGAACATTCACATGAGACACAAATATCTTCACTTCATTTGCCCACTTGGAGGTCTATTACACACCACTTCCCCACACCTGCTTGTCTCCAATTTTCCAGTCATGTTCCTTCCAAGACCCTGACCGTCAAGTCAAAGCATTGGACACAACCTATAAATCAGCATACAGTTGCACATCTGGCTGTTATTCCTTTCAAGCAAAGTGAAAAACCAGGTGCACTGCTTGAAGTTCTGCCCATTGGGAAGATTTCTCTTTACTACTGTCCTTCAGGGAGGTCCCAGAAAGGTGCTGTACTGCTGCCACTGTCCACTTTTGAGTGGTGCCTGCATATTGCACAGAACCATCTGTAAACCAGGCATAAGTTTACTTTTTCTCAGTCAACTGATCATAGAAAGTCTGCATGAGGCCATAGGTGCAGCCTGTGTGAGGGAAGATAATGCAACAGGAGTGGAGAACATAGACATTTGGGCCACTTCCTCATGCAACTTACTTGTGCCTTCATCCTGATCAGGCCCAATCTTATACATGCCACTTCCATTTAATGATGGAGTGCTGCTGTGCACATCAAATTCTATGGCTCCATGGGTCAGACAACATCCAGTTCATGATGGGCAGCTCAGGCCACATGGTGACTTGATGGCCCATGGTTGAGCATTCAGTCTGTATGAAGGCCCAGTAACAAGCCAACAGCTGATTCTCAAAAGGAGAATAGGTATCTGCAGAGGATGGCAGGGCTTTGCTCAAAAGTCCTAAGGGTCCGTGTTGTGATTCACCAATAGGGCCTGCAAAGATTCCAAACTGCATCTCTGTCTGCCACTGACACTTCAAGCACCATCGAATCAACCAGATCATATGGCCCAAGTGGCAGAGCAGCGCGCATGGCAGCCTGAACCTGTTGCAGATCCTTCTCTAGCTCTGGGCCCCACACAAAACTGGCAGGTTTTCAAGTCAGTTGATAAATAGGCTGGAGTAGCACACAAATGAGGGATATATTGCCTCCAAAATCCAAAAAGACCCACCAGGCACTGTGTCTCCTTTTCGATTATGGGAGGGGCCAGATGCAATAACTTATCCTTCACTTTAGAAGGAATACCTTGACATTCCCCATACCACTGGACCCCTCCCCTAGAAATTTCACTGAGGTAGAAAGTGCCTGTATTTTTGTGGGATTAGTTTCCCATCCTCTAACATGCAAATATTTTATCAATAAATCCAGAGTCTTTGAACTTCTTCCTTACTAGATCCAATCAGAATAATGTCATCAACATAACGGGCCAGTGTGATGTCTTGTGGAAGGGAAAGGCAATCAAGATTACTGCAGACTAAATTACGACAAAGGGCTGGAGAGTTGATATACCCCTGAGATGGGACACTGAAGGTTCACTGCTAGTCTTGACAGAAGGCAAACTGCTTCTGGTGTTCTTTAAAATCAGAATTGAGAAAAAGACATCTGCAAGTCAATAGCTGCATTCCAGGTACCAGGAGATGTATTAAGTTGCTCAAGCAATGAAACCACATCTGTAACAGCAGCTGTAATTAAATTCACCACCTGGTTAAGTTTATGAGAATCCAATGGCATTCTCCAAGATCCATCTGTTTTTGCACAGGCCAAATAATCGAGTTGAATGGGGATGTGGTGGGAGTCACCACTGGTCTTAGTCATCTAGTGCTGCTATAACAGAAATACCACAAGTGCGTGGCTTTGACAAACAGAAATTTATTTTCTCACAGTAAAAAAAAAAAAGTAGGCTAGAAGACCAAATTCAGGGCAACAGCTCCAGGGGAAGTCTTTCTCTCTCTGTCAGCTCTGGAGGAAGGTCTTTCTCGTTAATCTTCTCCTGGACTAGGAGCTTCTCTGCATAGGAACCCCGGGGTCTAAAAGACACGCTTTCCTCCAGATGCTCCTTTCTTGGTGGTATGAGGTCCCCCTTCTCTGCTAGGTTCCCTGTCCTTTTATCTCTTGAGAGATAAAAGGTAGTGCAGGCCACACCCCAGGGAAACTCCCTTTACATTGGATCAGGGATGTGACTTGGTAAGAGTGTTACAATCCCACCCTAATCCTCTTTAACATAAAATTATAATCACACAATGGAGGACAACCACAGTATACTGGGAATCGTGGCCTAACCAAGTAAATACACATATTTCGGCGAGGGCATAATTCAATCCATGATACCACCCCTACATCCTTCAAGTCCTTGATGATGGCAGTAATTTCTGCAGTTCCTCCAGGAATTTGATAATTGCTTTTGGTTTACTATTTTCCTAAGTTGGGCAGTTCTACTGGTTTTAGCTTTTCTTACCATGATAGCCCTTTCTCCATTTGTCAGAGATCCAATATGGGGGTTCTGCCAATTGTTGAGTATATCTATTCCAATTATGCATTCTGGTGGTGGGAAAATCATTACAGGATGGATTATGGGGCCCACTGGACCCACTCTGAGACGAACGTGAGCTAAGTATTAATTAATAACCTGGCCTTCATACACCCCCATTCTGACTGGTAGGCCACAGTGATGTTTTGGGTCTCCTGGAATTAGTGTCAGTTCAGAGCCAGTATCCAGTAATCCCCGAAAAGGCTGATTATTTCTGTTTCCCAAATGAACACTCTCTCGTAAGACTGTAGATTCCTTTGGGGAATGTTGGGATAAAGATTAACACTATAAATTTTTGGCAATGCAGTGAGGTCCTTCCTCAAGTGGTTGTGGGTCTGTAAACTGGCTCAAGCGTGGGAATTGATTGAGGGGCTGTGGCTCTATTCTGGTAATTTGAGTTAGACTGCTGTTCACTTGACCTAGAATTCTGCTTGTACAGATCAAGTAAATACTGTGTAGATTTCCCATGTATTTCTTACCTAGGAAAAGCCAGACTATTCTGATTACTGTTTTGACTCTGCTGTCCGTTACAGTAACCATGCCCACCTTGTCTTTGTCAATTGAGTGCCACCAGTTGGCTCCTACCACCACGGAGTCTGATCAGCTCCACTGTAGTTAGGTGTCTAAATTCATTTAGGGCAGTTCCCACTATCAAATCTGACTTACATAAAACAGCAATCACAGCAGTTTTTAAGGATGCTGGGTGTCCCTTCACAAATTTATTCTTCACAGTTGTGGTAAAGGGTGTGTCCTTTGGGCACTCCATGTGTGTGTCTGTGGGCCCAACCTGATAAATCCACTCCAACATGCCCATTTCCCTTAGCCTTTGGACTCCTTCTTCTGTGGTATACCAAGGCAGGTCTGGTGCTTCAATTTGATTTAGCATAGGCCACCAAGTAATCCATGCTTCAGTGTGTCAACCAAATATACTGTTAGATCCTTTCCTAATCTCTCAAGCTGAAATATTGAGTGAAGAATCTGTGCTTAGTAGCCCGTATCAATAAAACTCAAGTTGACCCAACTTGTTATGGGATAGCTACTCCCTTAATAGCCACACCCTTAACAACCATTCCCATATGTATTCCCTAGGTTTCTGCTTGTACATAGTAGAAAAGTCAAGCAGTTCTTTCTAAGTTTAGCATACCTCCTCCCAGGTCACACTTTGTATTTTACCTTTTGGGGCTCTCTAGGACTTAAGGCTAGTTATTGGCCTAGAAGCAAAAATGAGTGGTGGGGATGTGTTCTAAGAACACTCAGCAAAGTCTTGTAAGGCATCTGCCTCAGGTGATGCTCCAGACAATGACCCAATCACCTCCCCAGGTGATGACTCAGACATCACACCAGGCAATATCTCAAGACAAAGGCTCTTCAGACACAGCTATGTTAATCTCATCAGATGGGAGTGGAGGGGCTAATGGTTTTACTGGGAAGGGTGGCTTAGCAGACAAAGATGGCGAAATCTTTTCAGATGGGAGTTAGAGGGCTGGTTCTATTGGCAGTAGTGATTCATCAGAATTTAGGGGTTCAGTGCCTCCAGCTTCCTGATTATCTGCACATATGTCCCCATCCCGAGTTTCAGGATCCGATTTCTTCCCAATCGATGTCTTCACTTTAACTTCAGATACCACCCAAGTTTGGAAGTTCAACTGGCATCGTAATTCAGCCACCTTATGATAAGGCTCTGGGCTTGCTTTTCTGCAATATCAGCTCTGTTACTACAAGAAATAAGGCTTTATTTCAGGGCACAATGGCCACTTTGAGGTCATTTATACAGTGCTTGAGCTGTGACTCTGAAACCCTGAGCTCATCTCTTTCTTTTACCGCTTTGTCTAGTGAAAGTGGGACCAACCAACCAATTTCCTTATGCTTCTCATTCTGACAAAATTGTAGGAAATATCAAACATGCAATCACCCAGAGTCTTGCCTCTCACCAATACTTGATCTGTTGGTGGTGATATTTTATGTATTTCAATTGCTACCTCATACCATGGATTACAGTGCCCTCTCTGCTACTGGAAACAGATGCATCAACATCTTCAAGACTAACCAGCCTTGAGAATCAATTTAGAAAACTCATCCTTACAATTTTCTGTAGAACCATTCTTAGTACCAAATGCTTTAGTCTGGATTCTCTAGAGAAGTAAAACCAGTGAAGCACATGCACGCACACATATAAACCAAAAAACCCATTGCTCTTGAGTCAATTCTGACTCATACCGACCCTATAGGACAGAGTAGAACAGCTTCATAGAGTTTCCAAGGAGTGTCTGGTGGGTTCAAACTGCTGACCTTTTGGTTAGCAGCCATAGCTCTTAACCACTATGCCACCAGGGTTTCCCACATATATAGAGAGAAAGATTTATCTCAAGGAAATGGCTCACATGGTTGCAGAGAATGGCAAGTCCTGAGTCCATGGGTCAGGCATCAGGCTGGAAGCTTCTTCTGACTCATGTAGCTGCAGGGGCTGACAAACCCAAGATCAGCAGGTCAGATGGCAGGCTGCTTGCTCACATGCTGTGGAAACTGATGAATTTAAAGAATAGCAGTCAATACAGCAGACTGCTGGCTCAAGTCCCAAGAATCAGAGGTCAGATGATGACAAGCCTGATGCAGGATTCACAGCTAGCAAAAGCCAGTGAGCTTTGCCAGAACATCCATATATATTTGATACGGTATCCTCTGAGGAAACTTCCCTTAAAACTGATTGGCTGATCACATTAGATCACTTCACAGAGGTAATTACATTATATTACAAAATGGAGGATAATTACATCATTATGTAACTGCCAAACTAGATCATTACATAACTGCCAAACCACTGAGAATCACAGCCCAGCCAAGTTGACATACAATCATAACCATTACAGTGGCCTTATGTGCAACAGGAGAAAATTCTGCCCAGTCCTGCATCATCCTCACAATGGCCAGCAAGTTCAAGTCCAACCTTGGGGATATTATGCCAGTCTATTTCACGGAAGAACAACTATGCCTTCGCTGGCCCTCTGCTTCAAGAAACATGATATCCTTCTCTGGCAAATGATCCCTCCAGGTGACATCCCTACTTGTCCAAAGTAAGCAAGTCAAACAATGTTGTGTTGGTATCCATAAAGTTTTCACTGGCTAATTTTTTGGAAGTAGATCGCCACTCCTTTCTTCCTAGTCTGTCTCAATCTGGAAGCTCTGTTGAAACCTGTCCACCATGGGTGACCCTCCTGGTATTTGAAATACCAGCGGTGTAGCTTCCAGAATCACAGCAACATGCAAGCCATCACAGTACAACAAACTGACAGAGAAGTGGTGCTTGCTGGAATATGATCATTAGACAAACAGAAAAGCTAGTTACAAACTGTAAAGGTATCTTTAGCATACATAAAGGTAAAAATTATTATTAAAATAAATAATCAGCTTTTACAAATCGATTTCCAAATAAAACCAATTAAAAAAACCAAAATTTTTTATTCTTTTTTTTTAATCTAACCAACAATTTGGATGAAGGTGAAACTTGCATACAGTGACCCTGATTTTTTAATAGATTAACCCACAAAGGAGTTATGTAACTGTGTGTTTCTGTGGCAGGTAGTATTTCAGTCTAAAATGAGCTGCAAGTAACATTTATTTTGACCTTAAATATTTTTAACAAGAAGACTTCATAAACTTTGCCCAAAACTCCCCCATTAGTCAATGGACATGTGTTTTGCATTCATTCAGGGATATTACAATATAATTTATAGTTTTATACTTCAAGTTAGTAAAGAAAGACAGAAAGAAAATGAAAACAGGCACACACACACACACATAAAAGGTGACAAATATATCTCCAACCTCAGAGGCAGGGAAGAATTGTTATTATCTAAGAAATATCAGGTTTCCTACTCTGCCATGTCAGCTACATAATCATAGCATTTTACTCTGTATTATCACTCCAAGTAAAATTTCTCTCGGTCGATGAAGATTTCTTAACTTTGACTACTGAAACATAATTCCCCCCTTCCACTTTGCTAATAATATATATATATTTTTTTTGGATTATTGAAAGTTTCAGTTCAAATCTTCATTGAAAGTTTCTGATAAATGAAGGAAGGGAGGAAAGAAGGGAGGGAGAAAGGAAGGGAGGGAAGGAGGGAGGGAGGATAAATGAATTAACAAAATAGTGAGTGAATGAACAAATGCACAAACTTGTTCCAAGAAATTTACTTGGTAAAGCCTTCAATATGTGTTTAATGCTAAACGTTGTTCAGGAAAAAAAAATTTTTTTAAATAACATGTATGTTGTATTTTATAGTTTGCAAGAAGTATTTTATTAAGTTTGTTTCCTGTTCTCCTCATAACCCGGTGAAAATAGAAGAGTTTACATTCGTTGGATAAGGTTGATTGGCATTCAGCATCCATTCCCATTTTATTCTGGTTGACTTTCTACACTGGAGAGCCTGGAAAGCTAAAATATACATTTCCCAGACTCCCTTCAGGCTAAGGATTTTGGCAAATGAAGTGTAACCAATTTTCTGAGATTTAGAAGGCAGGATGTTTGGATATTTTCTGTTTGCAAAAAAGGTCATGGACACATGGTTTGTCTGCAGCAGTGTTACAGTCTCGTTTCTAACTTTATAGGACTGGAATAGTGGCAAACAAAGTGGCCATAGTCTTTGCTACAATGTCCAGTCACCAGCTTTATGAGTTTGGGAAGTAGTTATAGAGAAAATAGTCTCCTAACCCTAACTTCGTGTTTCCAGCTGCAGTGGTATGTTCTGAGTCTCAGCAATTTGATTAGTAGTTTCCTCTATAGAATAGTTGTATAGATTTTTTTTTTTTTTTGGAAGTCATACTTGAAGGGCTAAAGTCTGTTTCTCAACCTCTTCTAATGATTATGTAATAATACAATTTCCTGTATTTGATGACTTTGTGTTTAAAATGCTCAGAGTGATCCCTGTTTGCCACACTGAACTCTGATTTTTCGGTTTAAGAAATCTGAAAATAAATAACAATAGTAATAGGTTATAACCTATGAATAAGATAAGAATCCATGAGTTCATATAAATAAACAAATAAATGGAGGGAAGGAAACATTCTTTCACTTATAGTAGAAAGTCAACTAGTAAATGTAGAATGAATGATGGATTTAAGAAAACACCATTTGGTGGCCATTATATTAATAATTGATTCAGGTAAGGATCATCAATGGGTGTTAAGTTAGCTGGGTAAAAGTTGAACGATGAGATATTTACATAGTCTCAAACTATTTCCTCATAGCTATTTACTAATTATTAATTAAAAGGGAAAAGTAATCACTTTACAGTAGAAACTTGTCAGATTCCACAATAATATCACTGGTAATGAGACAACTGTGTCTCCTGATATGATGCACTAAAAAGGACACACAATATTAGTTCTTTGGTATTCCTGCTTAACATACACATAGTCTGAATCTAATCACGAGGAAACAGGAGACGAACCCAAATAGATGAATACTTTATAAAATAACTGTCCTATCGTTGTTGGTGTTGTTAAGTGCTGTCAAGTTGGTTCTGATTCAGAGCGACAGAACGAAGCACTGCTTGGTCCTGCACCATCCTCACAATTGGTGTTATGCTTAAGCTGGTTGTTGCAGCAACAATGTCAATCCATCCTGTTGAGCGCCTTCCTCTTTTTCATTGACTCTCTACTTTACCAAGCATGATGTCCTTCTGCAGGGATTCATCCCTCCTGATAACATGTCGAAAGTATGTGAGACAAGCCTCACCACCTTTGCTTCCAAGGAGCATTCTGGTTGTACTTCCTCCAAGACAGATTTGTTCGTTATTTTGGTAGTCCATGGTATATTCAATATTCTTTGCCAAAACCACAATTCAAAAGTGTGAATTCTTCTTTGGTCTTCCTCATTCAAGTCCAGCTTTTGCGTGCATATTAAAAAATATATATATATATATTAAAAAAAAGAAAAGGCAATTGAAAACACCATGGCTTGGCTGTGTCAGGCACACCTCAGTCTTCAAGGTAACATCTTTGTTTTTCAACACTTTAAAGAGGTCTTTTGCAGCAGATTTGACCAATGCAATGTGTCTTTTGATTTCTTGACTGCTGCCTCCATGAGTGTTGATTGTGAATCCAAGTAAAATGAAATCCTTGACAATTTCAATCTTTTCTCCATTTATCATGATATTGTTTATTGTTTCAGTTGTGAGGATTTTTGTTTTATGTTGAGGTGTAATCCATACTGAAGGTTGTGGTCTTTGATCTGCATCAGTAAAGTGCTTCAAGTCCTCTTTGCATTCAGCAAGCAAGGTTATGTCACCTGCGAAATAAAGGTTGTTAGTGAGTCTTCCTCCTATCCTGATATCACATTCTTCTTCATATAGTCTAACTTCTCAGATTATTTGTTCAGCATACAAATTTAATAGGTATGGTGAAAGAATACAACCCTGATGCGCACCTTTCCTGACTTTAAACCATGCAGTATCCCCTTGTTCTGTTCAAACAACTGCCTCTTGATCTATGCACAGTATCCTCATGAGCACAATTAAGTGTTCTGGAATTCCCATTCTTCAAAACGTTATTTGTAATTTGTTATGATCCATACAGTTGAATGCCTCTGCATAGTCAATCAAACACATGTAAACATCTTTCCGGTACTCTCTGCTTTCAGCCAGGATCCAACATCAGCAATGATATCCCTGGCTCCATGCCTCTTTTGAATTTGGCTTGAATTTCTGGCAGTTTCCTGTCGATACACTGCTTGCAGCTGCTTTTGAATGATCTTCAGCAAAATTTTACTTGCGTGTGATATTAATGATATTGTTCGATGATTTCCACATTCTCTTGGATCACCTTTCTTGGAAATAGGCATAAATATGGATCTTTTCATAGACGAGTGAGCACCTGCAGCTCTGCATCTGTTTGTTGAAACATCTCAATTGGTATTCCCTCGATTCCTGGAGCCTTGTTTTTTGCCAACGCCTTCAGCGCAGCTTGGACTTCTTCTTTCAGTACCATTGGTTCCTAATCATATGCTACCTCCTGAAATTGTTGAATGTCGACCAATTCTTTTTTGGTACAGTGACTCTGTGTATTTCTTCCATCTTCTTTTGATGCTTTCTGCGTCCTTTAATATTTTTCCAGTAGAATCTTTCAATATTGCAACTTCATGCTTGAATTTTTTCTTCAGTTCTTTCAGTTTGAGAAATGCCAAGTGTGTTCTTCCCTTTTGGTTTTCTATCTCCAGGTCTTTGCACTTGTCATTATAATACTTTACTTTGTCTTTCCGAGCTGCCCTTTGAAATCTTCTGTTCAGCTCTTTTACTTCATCATTTCTTCCTTTGGCTTTAGCTACTCCAAGTTCAAAAGCAAGTTTCAGGTTCTCTTCTGACATCCATTTGGTCTTTCATTTCTTTCCTGTCTTTTTAATAACCTCTTGCTTTCTTCATATATGATGTCTTTGAAGTCATTCCACAACTGGTCTGGTCTTCAGTCATAAGCGTTCAATGCATCAAATTTATCCTTTGACAGATTTGAACTGACCTATACTCTTCAAAAAAGCCAGCATCACCAAAGAAAAAGAAAGTCTACAGATTAAAGGAGATGAAAGAGACATGGCAACTGAATTCAACACATTATGAAAGATTTCCTTTATAAAAAAAGAACATCGTAGGGACAATTAGCACGATCTGAATAAGACCTATATTAATGGATAATAGTCTTGTATCAGTGTTAATTTCCTGATTTTGATCATTGTACTGTGGTTGTGTAAGAGAATGTTCTTGTTATTAGGAAACATCTACTGAAGTATTTAGGAGTAAAGGGCTATCATATCTATAACTCAATCTGAAATAGTACTATATAATATAAAATAAACCATTTAGTTTATTCTCTCATTTAAGGTAGAATGTTCACTTTTGGCAATTTAGGTGAAGAACTTATTGCTGTCGAGTCGATTTTGACTCATAGTGAACCTATGGATATACAGGAATTCCTATTCTTGTAACTTTTCTGGAAAATGAAGTTATTTCAAAAAGTAAAAGTTAAAAAGAAAAGAATGAAACATAGGCCAGAGCAGTAAAGACTCTCAACGAAGGTCCACATCTGGCTAATGGCAGATCCAGGACATGCATAGACTCTATCACCCAAAATTACCTGTTCCTTTTCCTCCAATGTATGATCAGTCACTCGACTGACAGTCTTTTCTCTGCACTTATATGGGCACAGATTATTTACAAAAATAATTTCATCCATTGAATGAGGATTGATTTTCCCAGAAGGAGGATGGTATCCCTATATTGCATTGGGAGTCACTTCATTTTCAATGTGTGCCCCACTGCAGAATCTTAGGAGTTCTTTGTTGAGTTTGCAATGTGATGAGACTGATTCAGATGTTTGCTGAATTTGAAGAGCTCCCTTAAGGCTCTTTAGATAACCCCTCTTGAGGATCAAAAGGCCTTAGAGAATTTGACCTCCAATTTATCTTACTTTGGCAGCTAAGAACTTCCAATAAGAAACAGAATGGAGAGCTAAAATTTCCAAAGAGAACTCCCCGTTAGCCCAATAGAATGCTCATTAAAACATTAGCAAGTTCATCACCATTAGGTAAAAAGAGAAGAAGATACAATTATTTTCTTTTTGATCTATAATTAGGCAAGGCAATGGATGCATTAAATTATTTTTCTGTCAAATTTTTATTCTTAATCATCTTGAAAAGTAGTCACTTGTGAACTTTCTTGGGGTTGGAGAAATAAACTCTCAATTGTGTGGTTTCTCCCTGAAAATAGGATGGTATTCCCTTTGATCGTTTCTTGTGTTTATACTTTCTATACCTTTATTTGTGTCGCTTAAAGTCTGCTCTTTTCTTTTTTGATTTAAAGCTCTTTGCCAACAAGAAACCGATAAACAATTCTGGAGAACAAATCCCTAGCTTCAAATTTTTATTTCTTGATTAGCAATATTTTGAAATGAGTGTATTTTCATATCTGCCTCCAGATGGATTCTCTAATTCCTTTTAAGATAAAATTAAAACTCCCAAATATAGCCTATAAAAGTCTGACATGGTGTAGCCCCATCCTCCTCCAGCTTCATATCTCTTGCTGTTTACCAATATCCTTCCACTCTAGCCATATTGGCTTTCCTTCAGTCTTAGGCACTTTCCCTGACTTCTTCTGCTTGAAATACTCTGTGGTTTGCCTGACTTTCCTAAACTGTTCTTTCCTTTCTTTGCAACTCAAGTCTCTCCTCTGATCTCCCTGACTTAACCAAATTCCTCTTACTTGTTCTAAATCTCACTAATTAGGTTTTGTAGCACTTATCACAGCCACAATGTTTTATGTATATTTGTACTTATGTAATTAATTTCTGTCCCCCCAACTAAGCTCTTATCTTCTCTTTGGTAGACCAGACCTACTTAATTCACATTTCCATAAACTAGCATAAGTAGGCATTCAATACATAATTTTTGAATGAATGATCGAATGAATGAATGAGCTCCAGAACCATCAACTAAAATAGATAAAGGCAGATCTTCAACAGCTTGGGATCCGCTTTAAGAGGAGCTTGTGCACCCATAGAATCCCTTCTAAAATTCATTTCAGTGATCTTACATCCAGAAGCAAAAAGAGAAATATAATATCATGGAATTGACATGCTGGTTTAGATTCATGATCCCCCAGTCCAAACATCTGCCTCTAATGGCCGAATTTTAAAAAACTAAGGAAAGGGAATGATAGTCATATAAAAATCAACATTGTTATGAATTGCATTGTGTCCCCACAAAATATGTGTTGTAAATCCTAACCCCTATACCTGTGGATGTAATCTCACTGGGGATAGAGGTTTCCATGTTATGTTAATGAGGCCATCATCAGTATAGAGTATGTTTTAAACTAATCACTTTTGAGATATTAAAGTGCAGATTAGGCACAAAAACAAGCAAGCACAGATGAGGGGAGAGATGCCAGTGACATCACTAGGGTTGGTGTCACCCAGTACAGTAACTCATGGTGACACCCCTCCCATGGACCTCCTCCTCTACCAGACCATACAGAATTCTTAGTAATGTTTTTTTGTACTAACTTTACTCATAAATTGTATTCCCGTGTATCATCCTTCTTTTCCTTTAATTACTATACTACATTCTCAAAAAAGTTATTGATATAGGTTCACAAATATCCATTACCACAATATTGTAGGTAAAACATCAGAAAATTGGACAAAATCAGCTGCTATATAACACCTACAGAAACGAAAACAACAGCGGGGGCTTTTAGCCTACAGATGAAACCACGTGATTGTAAGCATAGATTTGTTCCTTGTAATTGAGTAATAATAGGCTCTAATGGAGGTTGTTAAAAGGTTTAAAAAAGTAAATTAGCATGCAGTTTTAGCCTTGTAGGTTTATTGATACATGCAAGCCAGGCTTATGAGAAATGTTTTTGTTGTTGTAACTAACTACAGGGACTTTTTAGAAAAAAAAAATTAATTTCTGCTGAAATACTGCTCAAGAATCTTATAGACAGTCATTTTGGTGTCACCCCCTCTGACAGTGTCACCCAGTTCATTCCACAGCCCCGCACTCCCCTAGTGATACCACTGATAGATGACATACCACATGAAGGTCGCCAAGGAATGAAGGAACAGAAGCTGAAAAGAGACAAAGACCTTCCTCCTGAGAAGACAGAGAGAAAGCCTTCTCCTCGAGTCAGCGCCCTGAATGCAGACTTCTAGCCTCCTTACTGTGAGAAAACAAACTTCTGTTTGCTAAAGCCACCCCTTGTGGTATCTCTGTTCAAACCAAACCCAAACCCATTCCACGTGGATTCAAACTGCAGACCTTTTGGTTAGCAGGCAAGCTCTTAACCACTGTGCCACCAGTGTTCCACATTTCTGTTACAGCAGCACTAAGAAACTAAGACAAACATCAAGAAATATAATCGGTTCCTACAACGGCTTATATTTCCTTAATACCGATTTGTGATTTACAAAAGTCAAGGATTTCTTTCAGTGGTTCATGGACACCCAAGGGACTAAGGAGGTCAGTGAGCGCCTTGAAAGTATATACAAAATTTTTTCGTATGTCTTTTTTTTTTTTTGGTCATGGTCCAGAGTTTTCATTAGGTAATCAAATAAGTTCATTCATTAAACAATTTTAGGAGGTAGTATCCCTAAACCATGCTGGATACTGGTTGCTTTTGTAAATAAGATTATTTGGTATTTAAGACCAGGACTTTTAACTGAGAAATAATGACTTTAATTTCTAGCTTAATTACTTACTAGCTGTGTAATTCTGGCAAGTTACTTCACTTCTCTCCAATTCTCAGTTTCCTCATCTGTAAAATGTACATAATAATGCTTATTTTTGAGAGTATTTCTTGGGATTAAAAACGTGAGAAAATACACAAAACACAACACAGCAAGTGTTCAAGGAACGGTAACCATTTTTAAGAGTGCTTAGGGTTTGAAAAAGCAGCAGAATATATTTTTTAATGGTTTATATTTAAGGTTTTTCCATTTTATTTTAGAAATTGTTGACCTATGATTGATTTTGAACCCCCAAGAACAGTTAAATCCCAATATATTTGTGTGATAGATCATCGGTACAGAGCCTGAGTTTTTGAGTATGTAGGTGGAATGAGGGGAATTTGGAGAGATCAGAGCACGGAGCAGTGGATGTGACATTGTGATTTAAGGTAACTTCAGACTAGAAATTAAAACGTTTTCCCCTTTTGACGAAAAAGGCCCCGCTGGGATTCGAACCCAGGATCTCCTGTTTACGAGACAGGCGCTTTAGCCAACTAAGCCACAGGGCCGGTGGCGCGGAGGGTATGGCTTCTTTTATGAACAAATCGTACTCGATTAGGTGAACAGCTGTGTTGTCAATCAGTGCACGCACTTCTCAAATCTGACTTCGTAGTAAAGGCAGTGTCAGGCAAGGAATTTCCGGAGTTTAGACTCTCATCAAGCTTGACACACACACATATGCAGGCACACAACCGCTTAGAAAATGTACTAGAACAATGTCAGCGTGTCCCCGAGGGCAGATGAAACCACAGAATCCGCGAGAGTGGAGACGAGCTGCGTGCTCAGTGCGGAGGAAAGGGCCTTCCTGAGTGCGACCGGAACCGTTTTTAAATTCCACCGGATTGCAGTAATTTAGAATCTTCAAGTAACTGAATATTCTAAAAGTGAAGTGAAAGGCTTTTCTATTAAAATAAATCAGTTACAACTTTTATCAGATTAATGACATTCTTGGCCGTTAGAAGATGGCACGTATGTGCTTTGAAAAACAAACAGAAACGCATAACACTTTCAGACTCTTCTAAGAGCTGTGAGACCTTACACCCTTTATAAGCCAAGGAGGGGGCTTGGTCAGGGCTCTCTTAACGGTTTTATGATTCAAATTCCGAGACCCGTTCCTTGCCCGAGGCAGGGAAATGACCTTTTGTTCTTGTGGCTCTTAGGAGGTGTACAGATGGAAACCACAACTTGCAGGGGTTCTGGAGACGTCATCGAGAAATTCCTCGTTTTCAGTTCTGCCTTCCTCATTTTGAGATTTCAAGGGGATGCTCTTTAGTATCGTCTTCACTTTATTTAGAAATTAAATACATATTAAATGACTTGAAAAAATCACAAAATCAAGAATCCATTCTTAAGTGTTAATGTTTGGGTCCTAGTTTTCTGCCTTTAATTGGGATTGAGGTTGGTGCTGAAAAGGAGAAGCGTGGAAATCTTTTTTCTTTTGGCTTACTGCACATCTACCGAGCTTCGGCTGCCTTGTTAAAAGGGCAACAGGGAGGACTCCAGAATAATTTCTTTAACCAAACAAAGGCTGGAAGTGCCTCTGGGACTGGTCAAAAACCCCAACCAAACCAGTTGCCATTGAGTCTACTCCCACTCAGGGCCACCACACGTGTGCAGAGTAGAGCTGCTCCATAGGATTTTCAAGGCTGTTACCTTTTGAAAGCAGATCACCAGGTCTGTCTTTTAAAGGACCTCTGGGTGGGTTTGCACCACCAACCTTTTGGTTAGTAGGTGGAGCAGTTAACCATTTGCATCACCAAGGGATTACTCTGGGACTGGCAGTGCCCTTGAATCCTAAAGTCTTTCATAATTCCTCTCTTGAGTCAAATGTTTAGCATAGCCATTTTCAATCCCACTCAGAATGTTTTTGTGGTGAATATAAACTTATTTTCTCATTAACCAGGATGGTCAATTTTTAATTTAGTATATATTAGCAAAACACTAGGTTTAGGACTACCACTACTACTCCAGCTACAGTTGCTGTATATTTACTGAGTTTTGAAAAAGCACCCCAAAAATCATAATGGGCCAGAAATCATGGCATTTTGAAGTCTGATTAGCTGAATTATCTACGATCAAAGGATTGTATAAATTTTAGACACAAAAGTACAATTGGGATGATAGTATTTACGGTGAAATATTGTCCATGTAGGTGTTTCTTGTGTCACAAATGGTTTGTGCTAGACTACTAACCTAAAGGCTGGTGGTTTGAACCCACCCAGAGGTGCTGTAGAAGAAAGACCTGGCAATCTGCTTCCACAAAAATTACAGCCAAGAAAGCCCTATGGAGCAGTTCTAATTTTTAACTCGTGGGGTTGCCATGAGTTGGAAATGACTTAACAGCAACAGTTTTGTTTGTTTGTTTTTTGTTTTTTTCAATAAAAGTCACATTAGTGAGTACCTACTGTGTGTCAGGTGCTGAAATAAGTTCTGTGGCTACAACTAGGTACAAGATGGCTACATACGATAGACTATCAAACAAGAAATTTTCATAAATTACATTATTGTTCTTGCTGTTAAGACAGGCCCCAACTTACAGCCTGTATCTATTAAAGAAATTGAAGCAAAAATTAATAACCTTCCAAAACTGACAGCACAAGGCCCAGATGGTTTCACTTGTGAATTCTAACAAACATTTAAAGAAGAAATGATACCAATTCTCTACAATTTATTTCAGAAAATACAAGCAGAAGGAACCCTGCTTAATTCATTTTTTGAGTCTAGCATTATCGTACTGCCAAAAACAGACAAAGCATTGCAAGCAAGGAAAATATAAAGCAATCTGTCTCATGAACATAGATGCACAATTCCTCAGCAAAATATTAGCAAACTGAATCCAATAATGTATAAAGACAGTTATGCCCAATGACCCAGTGGGGTTTATTCCATGTTGCAAGGCTGGTTCAACATTTGAAAAACAGTGTAATTCATCATAACAGCAGGTCAAAGAAGAAAAATCATGTGATCATATCAATAGATGCACAGAAACTATTTGACAAAATCGATATCTATTCATGATAAAAGCTCTCAGGAAATTAGGAATAGGGAGAAAGTCCTTATAAAGACTATCTACAAAATACCTACAGCTGTCATCATATTTAATGGTGAGAAACAGAGTGATTTCCCCTTAAGACCAAGAGCAAGGCTGGAAGTCTTAGCTAATGCAGTTGGATAAGAAAAAGAAATAAAATGTATACAGATTAAAAAGAAAAACTTTTTTTTTTTTGGAAGAAATAAAACTGTCTTTGTTCACAGATGATATGATTGTCTATGTAGAAAATCTCAAAGAACTGACAAAAAGACTTCTGAAATCAACAAACGATTATAGTAAGGCTGCATGATACAAGGTTAATATACAAAGTCAATTATACTAGCAATAAACAATTGAAAATTGAAATTAGAAACATGATGCCACTACATTAGCATCAAAAAATGAAACACTTAGGTATAAATCTAACAAAATATGTATGAGATCTATACGAAGAAAATTACAAAACTCAAAAGAAATAAAAGGAGATATACATAAATGGAGAAACATTACATGTTTATGGATGGAGAGACTCAGTTAAGATGTCAGTTCTCCCCAACTTGATCTATGGATTCGATGCAATCCCACACAAAATCCCAGCAAGTTATTTTTTATGGATATAAACAAACTAATCCTAAAGCTTATATGGAAAGGCAAAAGATCCAGAATAGTTAATACAGAAGAAAAATAGTTGGAAGGCTAATACAGCCTGACTTCAAGTCTTAGTATAAAGCTATAGTGATCAAGAGAGTGAGGTACTGGTGACATAATAGACAAATTGATGTGGAATAGTATAGAAAGCTGATAATTTAGTCAACTCATCTTGACAAGTGCGCAAAGGCAATTCAGTGACGGAAAGGATAATCTTTTCTACAAATGGTGCAGGAATAACTGGATATCCCTAAGCAAAAAGAGTATTTAAACACAGACCTTACACATTTCACAAAAAATTAACTCAAAAATGGACCACAGACCTAAATGTAAAATGCAAGACTATAAATTTCTAGCAGATAACATAGAAGAAAATCTAGATAACTTTGGGTTTGGCGATGACTTTTTAAACACACCAAAAGAGGAATCTATGAAAGAAAAAAATTGATAAGTTGAACTTTATTAAAATTAAAAGCTTCCGCTGTGTGAAAGATATGGTTAAGAGAATGAAAACACAAGCCACAGACTGGGAGAACATATTTGTAAAAGACATATCCAATAAAGGACTTGTATCCAAGATATACAAAGAGCTCCTAACACTCATAAGAAAACAAACAACCCAACTAAAAAATGGGTAAAAGATCTAAACAGACACTTCACCAAAGAAGTTACACAAAAGGCAAATAAGCATATTAAAGAGAAGCTTGACATCATAGGTCACTGTTGTTAGGTGCCATCAAGTCAGCCTGACTCCTAACAACCCTATGTGTAACAGAAAGAAACACTGCTCAGTCCTGCACCATCTTCACAATCATTGTTATGCTTGAGTTGATTGTTGCAGCCACTATGTCAATTCATACTGTTGAAGGTCTTCCTCATTTTTGCTGATCCTTTACTTTACCAAGCATGGTATCCTTCTCCAGGGACTGATTCCTCCTGATAACACGTGCAAAGTGTGTGAGACAAGTCTTGCCATCCTTGCTTCTAAGGAGCATTCTGGCTGTACTTCTTCCAAGACAGATTTGTTTGTTCTTTTGGCAGACCATGGTATATTCAATATTCTTCACCAACACTGTAATTCAAAGATGTCAATTCTTCTTCTGTCTTCCTTATTCATTGTCCAACTTTCACATGCATATGAGGCATTGAAAACATCATGGCTTAGGTCAGGAGCACCTTAGTCTTTTAAGTGGCATCTTCAATTTTTTAATACTTGAAAGAGGTCTTTTGCAGCAGATTTTCCCAATCCAATGCATCTTTTGATTTCTTGACTGCTGCTTCCATGGCTGTTGATTGTGGATTCAGATAAAATGAAATCCTTGACAACTTCAATCTTTTCTCCATTTATCATGATGTTGCTTACTGGCCCAGTTGATAGGATTTTTGTTTTCTTTGTGCTGAGGTATAAATCCACACTGAAAAAAAAAAACACTGAAGACTATAGTTTTTTGATCTTCATCAGCAAGTACTTCGAGTCCTCTTTGCTTTCAGCAAACAAGGTTATGTCAGCTGCATAATGCAGGTTGTTAATGAGTCTTCTTCTAATCCTGATGCTGTGTTCTTCTTCATATAGTCCAGTTTCTCATATTATTTGTTTACTATACACATTGAGTAAGTATGGTGAAAGGATATAACCCTGACTCACACCTTTCCTGATTTTAAGCCTCACAGTATCCCTTTGTTCTGTTCTAACGACTGCCTCTTGGTCTATGCATAGGCATCTCATGAGCATAATTAAGTGTTCTGGAATTCCCATTCTTCACAATGTTATCCATAACTTGTTATGATCCACACAGTCAAATGCCTTTGCATAGTCAATTAAACACAGGTAGACATCTTTCTGATATTCTCTGCCTTCAGCCAGGATCCATCTGACATCAGCAAAGATATCCCTCAATCCATGTCCTGTTCTGAATCTGGCTTGAATTTCTGGCAGTTCCCTGTGGATGTACTGCTGCAATCATTTTTGAATGATCTTCAGCAAAATTTTACTTGTGTGTGATAATAATGATATTGTTCAGTAATTTCCACATTCTGTTGGGTCACCTTTCTTTGGAATGAGCACAAATATGGATCTCTTCCAGTTGGTTGGCAAGGTAGCTGTCTTGCAAATTTCTTGGCGTACAGGAGTGAGCACTTCCAGTGTTGCATCCATTTGTTGAAATATCTCAATTGGTATTCCATCAATTCCTGAGTTTTTTGCCAATACCTTCAGCGCAGCTTGGACTTCTTCCTTCAATACCATTTGTTCTTGATCATATACTACCTCCTGAAACGGTTGAATGTCAACAAATTCTTTTTGGTACAGTGACTCTGTATTCCTTCCATCTTCTTTTGATATTTCCTGCATCGTTCAATATTTTGCTCATTGACTCCTTCAATGTTGCAACTCAAGGCTTGAATTTTTTCTTCAGCTTTTTCAGCTTAAGAAACGCTGGACATTAGGGAGTTACAAATTAAAACAACCTTGAAATACCACTGCAAAGGTATTAGAATGGCTTAATTTAAAAACTCTGACACCACCAAATGCTGTTGAGGCCATGGAGCAATAAGAACCCTCATTCATTGCTGGTGAGAATGCAAAATGGTACAGCCACTTTGGAAGACAATTTGGCAGTTTTTGTTTTTTTTTTTAAATAAACTTAAACATTAGCTTACCGTACAATCTAGCAATCATGCTCCTAGGTATCTACCGAAATAAGGTGAAAATATATGTGCACACAAAATCCTGCACACAAGTGTTTTTAACAACTTATTCACAATGGCCCCAAATTAGAATCAACCAAGATGTCCTTCTAAAGGTGAGTGGATAAGAAATATGGTACAACCATATCGTGAAATATTATTCAGTGATTTAAAAAAAAAGAGCTGTGAAATGATGAAAAGACATGGAGGAATCTTAAATGCCTATTGCTAAGTGAAACAATCCAGTCTCGAAAAGCATATTGTATGATTTCAACTATATGACTTTCTAGAAAAGGAAAAGCTATAGAGACAGTAAAAAGATCAGCGGTTGCCAGGAGTTCAGGGGGAAGGAGGGAGGGATGAATAGGTGGAGCATAAGGCATTTTTAGGGCAGTAAAAAATATTCTGTGTGATACTGCAATGGTAGATACATGACACTGTACATTTGTCAAAACCCACAGAATAATGCAAACTATGGATTTAGTTAATAATAATGTATCACCATTGGTTGGTTCATCAGTTGTAAGAAATGTATCACAATGAGGCAAGATACTAAAAAAAATAGGGGAAACTGTTGTTGGGTGGAGGGAGTACACAGCAACTTTGTACTTTGTACTTTCTGCGAAATTTTTCTGTAAACCTAAAATTACTCTAAAAAATAAAGTCTATTTTTCATAAAACGTTTAAAATGTAAGTGGAAACATAAATGCATATGCAATATCAAAAAGAAAAAAAGGAAGGGGGAAGTAAGGAAGTCTCTAGGTTAAAATACAAAGGAAATCCGAGTCCAGCATTCTAAGTACATGAATTGACACCTTTTAAGCTAGAGAAGTAGACAGAAGCTCTATAGAATGATAGCAGCTCCACCTTAGTGCATTCAGAGTCAGAAGACATGGCCTGGGGCCCATTTGGGGACAGAGATGTGAAAATGAGGCTCCAAAGGCTTTTCCCACCCTGGGCAGAAGACTAGAAAAATTCGACAAACTATAGTGGAAAACAGCAAGGAAGGTTGTCTTCTGCCAGGAGCTTTTGTGAAAGTAACAATTAAAGCAACATTTCCAATGAAAAATCAAAATCCAAACTGCACCAATCCAGAATGTGTGGCCTAAATTTATGCCACCTACAGGGTTCAAAAAAAAAAAAGAAAAATTTTTTTTTTTTTTACAGGGTTCAGGAATATCAGACAGGGTTCAGGAATATCAGACCAGAAACTAAGGTGAAAACTGATCTATTACTGGAACTCCAGGGAACGTGACAGAAGCAACTGCAAAAAAAAAAAAAAAAAAGTCTTTGGGGAAAGTTTGCCAGAACATTGTTGTTAGGTGCTGTGGAGCCAGTTCAGATGCATAGCAACCCTGTAGGACAGGGTAGAACTGCCCCATCGAGTTTCCAAGGAACAGCTGGTGGATTTGAACTCCTGTCCCTTTGGTTAGCAGCCAGGAACTTGGTCCCCAGAATAAAAAGCAACTCCATTAAGTATGTTATAATAAAAATGATGTGGACTAAACCAACATGAGGGAGAATAAACATACTAAGTAATAGTGAAATTAGCACCATACAACTGAAGATAATAAAACATTTAAAAAGCCATCATAAAAGAAAATGAGGTACAGAATTTCAATTCTCCTGGAATCCAGACTTTATAGAGCCATTGAGGCTGGATGAACTCCCAAAATTATTGCCCTGAGATAATCTTTAGCCTTGAAACCATAAACCAAAAATGTTCCCTGAAGCCTTCTTTAAAACAAACTATAGTCTAACTTACTAGTAAAGAATGTCTGCCACAAGAGTTGTGCTCTTTTAAAGAACTTGCTATGTGTATATGGGATCAAGTCAATAAAAGCCACTCAGAAGGTTACATAGGAAGCTTAGGGGGAAGTGAGTTTATGTCAATAGGAGAGAAACAAATTGAAAATGGGTGAAGAATGTAATCAGTGTTGCTGTATTGTACATGTAGAAATTATTGAATTGGTGCATGTTTTGCTATGTGTATTTTCCACAATAAAAAAGCACATATAAAAGGAACTTCAAATCACTAAGATTAATAAAAATGTGAAAGGAAACTGTAATTAAAAATAGGGGAATGTAAAAAAGGGAAGGAAAAATGGAAAAAGAACTAAATAGAACTTCTAGAAATGAAGAATATAATAATTGAAATTAAATCAAAGAATAAACGGCAATTTTGCGGTTGCAGAGAAGATTAGTAAACTAGGAGATGACCTGTGAAACTTGCCCAGGGCACAAAGTAGAGAGAGAAAAAAAAGGAAAACATGAGACACAAATATGAAGGGTGGAGTGAAAAAGCCTTATATCTGTCTGTTAATGGTTTTTTACAGGAGAAGGGGAGGAAAATTTGAGTAGGTAATTCCTGAGATTTTTCCAAGTATGAAGAAATGCGAGAGATTGAAGTCTTCCTTAATTTATGCCTTGTAGTAATATTGAAGTAAAACAAAGATTAATTCTAAAAGACACACAGAACAAAAAGATTCAGTAGAACAATTATAATTGTGCTTTAACTCAAGTACAGTAGAATATGAATCTTAAATGAATTACCTTAACACTATTTAGATAAATCAAGCTGATATATGCTTTAAACACAATTTATGTGGTATGTTTTACTTGGGGCATAAAACTTTGAAACAGCATTTTTTTTTTAACTTTATCCATTGAGTTTTCAATTTTAAAATTGTCTGAAAAAAGTCTCAAAGCATTTTTAATAGCTAAAAGGTAAAAATAATTAATGCCCATGAAGAGAAAAGAAACATATCGTGTCTTTTTAGCATTGAAAAAAAACCTCTTATATTACTTTAA
Organism: Loxodonta africana; assembly: GCF_030014295.1. NCBI lineage: Eukaryota > Metazoa > Chordata > Mammalia > Proboscidea > Elephantidae > Loxodonta > Loxodonta africana. The sequence continues at coordinate 78,411,309 of NC_087342.1, forward strand.
AGTTAATGGTTCAATGAAAAATCTTTTCTAGTATAGGGAAACTGTGAAGATGTATTTGCTTTGATTTTTTTTTTTTTTGCTAATGTTTTCTCTTGCTGGTAAAAACTAGTTTGCTTATAAACTGTCATCATACTTCATGAAAATATCTCGTAAGTCTGATCTTATTTTTCCTTCAGTTAAGATAAGCTTCTTACATAGTAATAAAAAAAAAATACTAAATTTATAGTGGATTTCTCATCAGCAGCAATGGAAACTAAAAAAACAAACAAAAAACAGTGAAATAATAAGATTATGGTGCCGAGAGAAAATAACATTCAGGTTAAAATTTTCTCTCTCTTTTTGTCACTCTAAATAGAGACGGAGAAAGAGAGATCCTATAAGTTCATTCCCCCTCTATTACCCTCCTTATCTGATATATGACCGTTTTTACCTTTTTTTTTTTCTTATGAATTTTAGAATTAGCGTGTCTCTCCTCCCTGGCAAAAAACAACCATGAATTGACCAGGCTGCATTACATTTATGAACTAGCTTGAGTAAAGTTGATGTTGAGTCTTTGTACCAATAAATATGGTATGGTATGCCTTGCCATTTGTTCATCTTTGGGGTTCTTCAGTATCATTCTAAGCTTCTTCATTTTAAATAACAACTCTATTGAGATAAGATTCACATGACATAAACTTCACCCTTTAAAGTGTACACTTCAGTGGTTTTTAGTGTATTTAGAGTTGTGTATCCATCACCATTGTCTAATTTCAGAATATTTTCATTACTCTCAAAAGAAGTCCCATGTCCATTAGCGATCACTCCTATAACCCTCACCCCCTGGCAACCACTAGCCTACTTTCTGTGTCTGTAGGTTTGCCTATTATGGACATTTCAGATAAATGAAATGATACAATACGTGGCTTTCTGTATTTTACTATTTTCACATAGCATAATATTTTCAAGGTTCATGTTGTGGCATGTATCAATATTTCAATAATTTTATGGCTGAATAATATTCCTTTGTATGGATATGTCACATTTTGCTTACCAGTTCATCCACTGATGCACAGTTGAGTTGATTCCAGCTTTTTGGCTATTAAAAAATAATGCTGAAATGAGCATTGGTGTACAAGTTTTTGTGTGGATATGTATTTTCATTTCTCTTGGATGTATACCTAAAAGTGAAATTGCTGGGTCAGAAGGAAACTCTATGTTTAACTTTTTGAGAAATTGCCATAACTTTTTGAGAAGTGGTCTTACTATTTTACATTCCCACCAGTAATGTGTGTGAGTTTCAATTACCCCACATCTTCTCTAACACTTGCTATTGTCTGTCATATGAATAATAGCTATTATGCGCATGTATTATGGTATACTGTAAAGTGGTATCTCAGTGTAGTTTTAATTTGCACTTTCCGAGAAGCCAACAGTACCTGACGAGGTGGCCGAGTGGTTAAGGCGATGGACTGCTAATCCATTGTGCTCTGCACGCGTGGGTTCGAATCCCACCCTCGTCGGCTGCTTCAGGATTTTCTTGAATCCTCTGCTCCAGGTAGCCAAAACAATAGGTGTGATCACCACCTAGTCAACATTTACCTGTCGGCGCAAGCGGTTAGACGTTCGGTTGTAAACCAAAAGGCTGGCAGTTCAAGTTCTACTCTGCCCTATAGGATCATATAGGGTCACCGTGAGTTGGAATCGTCTCAACGGCAAGGGACTTGGCTTTTTCGGGTTAATGACTAATGAGGAACCCCGATGGTGCAGTGGTAAAGAGCTTGGCTAACCAAAAATGTTGGCAGTTAGAATCCACCAGCCACTCTGGGGCTGTTCTTTGTCCTATAGGGCACCTATAGGGTCTCTATGACTCAACCCCAGGGCAACGGGTTGGTTTTTGGAATGACTAATGATACTGAGCATCAGTATCATTACAAATGGCTTTGGCCATTTGTATATCTTCTTTGGAGAAATAGCTATCCTTTGCCTACTTTTAAATTGGGTTATTTGTCTTTTTTTTTCTATTGAGTTGTAAGAGTTCTTTACGTATTCTGGATACAAGTCCCTTATCATATATATGATTTGCAAATATTTTCCCCCATTTCCTATTCTGTGGGTGTTTTTTTCACTTTTTGATTATGTCCTTTGAAGCAAAAAATCTCAAAGTGTTCTAATATCTTTAAAGCTACATCAGGACGCCATACTTTCACAGGTACATTCTAACACCCAGACCTAAATTTTGTATTTTTTTCTTAGAGGTTCAGGTGGCACAAGAACTGGATCTATCCGTGTTTGACAGCCCAAAACATTAAAAAGTGACAAAAAGGGTGGCAGCCATTATTATCTTTTAAGATGGGTTCCTGTACTTGTAAGGATTTGGTACATTGCCCTTAGTCATATCAAGGAGTCCCTGATTAATCACAGCCAGGCAGGGACTGTCCATGGCTCCGGGGCTGCTGGAGACCAGACTAAGAAAAAATGAAACCACAGAAAAACTGTTTGCTAAAGCTCCTGCAGTTGCTAATGTGTCAGGGTGTCACAAGTTGGAAGTCTACACTGAAGCACCAAGATACAGTCAGTAGATGTTGCATTCCAAAAGGGAGCAGACCTTCTGGAAAGTACACAAAGGAACTAGCCAAAGACAGACCTCACTCTCGTGAATGGTATAAAAAGGGACAGCTTTAGAGAGAGAAGTGGATTTTTTTTTTTTAAGAGCACTGACGTGAGCAGTTTTAGAATCACTGAGGCAAATTCAGAGATTTCAAAAGAGATCAGTATGACCCGTTGACCCGTTGCCATCAAGTCGATTCCGATATGAAGAGATCGGTATAAAAGGGATCAAATCCACACAGCGATGTGAAGGCTGTGAATTTACTGGCAAAACGCAGTCTCTGAAGGAAAAAGTATCTGTGTCGAAATGCTTGTATTTCACCCCTTTGTGTTCGTTTTCTGAGGGAATTCCCATGTTTCGAGAAGCTAAATTTACTCAATTCTTTCATAATCCCAGGTCTGGGAAGATTGCCTTTTCTTTCCAGCGAGCTTCAGGCAAAATCCATCTTTCTCTCATTAAACCTCAAAATGTAAAACCTGAAACAGCCGACCGTCCCATCCTCCACCCCAGCCTCCAGCACCAAGACTAAGTGAAAACATTAATACGTTGACAAATTTTCTAATTTGGATTTATGTGGATAAATGACCTTTTTAAAAAATGGGACAGAAACCGAAGTCACTCGGTTTCGCTTTGTGGGTGACCATACGTAAACGCTGCTGAGGTCGGAGAGAAATGAAAACAAAAAGCAAAAGGGTTACAAGCTTGACCGGAGCAAAACAGAAATAGTTGGAGGCAAGATGCTTTCTAATTCTATAGAAATGGTTTGTGAAAGTAACATAGAAAGATGATTCATGAGTAGGAACGTAAAAGAATGGAGATGCTGGGGATCGAACCCGGGACCTCATGCATGCTAAGCATGCGCTCTACCACTGAGCTACATCCCCACTGCATGTTACTTACTATTTCCAAATCAATATCATGAAATAAAACAGAAATTTACTTCCTTCAAAAACTTTTTTAAATTTAAATTTCTTTCTTTTTGTTCTTTCTTCAACAAGGTTTACAATTTTCATCCCCATGTTTTACAAGAATCCACTAAGAAATTCTGACTTGTATTCTGTAAATATTTTGTCACTGATGAAAAAAGAACAAGGAAATCGAAGACTATGTAACTGGGGTTGGAAATTTCAGTAGGAAACAGACTCCTAGATCTTCCTATTCTGAATGATTTTCTCTTTTTTCAAAAGAAATCGTGGACACAGGAAAGATCCTTTCAGGAAAGGTAAAAAACGCTTTGCCAATGACTGTCTTTAATTATGGAAACAGCTAAACAGTCCCCAATTTCCCTTCCCTATCTCTGCATCTTATCCCCTAACTCCAGAAACCTCTACGTATCTTTTCTTAAAAAACAAGTTGCCAACGGAGGAATTTCTGCTGCAAAAGTAAACTTTCACTCTCTTGGTAACTGGGAGGGTTAAAGCGTAAAAATGTAGATTGCATCTTGCAGTCCGCATTTTACCCAGGCAGAGTATACGAGTAAAATCCAGCAAATACGAATCCTCAGACTCTTTAGAACGAATGAAGTGAGAAATACCTTACTTCTCCTTAGATTAAGGCTAAGCTCCTGCTTTTGTGGTGCTTTGTTTTTTGCAGACAATGATAGTCTGGACATTGGAACCCCTTTGTCACCAAGAGGTGCAAACTGAGGTTTTGGGCCTGCCTAGAGAGTTCAACAGAGTCCCCAAATACAGTGACCTAGGAAGCAAATCTTGAAAGATGTGTAGAAATGCCAAGTAGAATTGAGGGGAGGGTTTACAAGCACATGTAAGACATAAACTTGCACATCGTTCAGAACACTGAAGTTGGGAGGAGGAGCAAGGTGGCGATGATGCTAGGAAAGTTGACCTGACAAGGTTACACTAGCATTTCTCACCCTTACTCCTTGCTAAGAGAACCAGAATTTTGTTCATACAGAGAGCTTGCACAAGTGATGAATGGTCTAAACTAATTATGGTTATTTCATTTCCTTTTGCTAGTGATTTTTTATTTTATTTTACTGTGTTTTAGGTGAAAGTTTACAGTGCAAATTAGTTGCTCATCCAAAAATTTATACACAGATTGTTTTGTGACATTGGTTGCAATCCCCGTAATGTGTCAGCACTCTCCCTCTTTCCCTATACGCTCTGGATTCTCCCTGTCCAGTTGAAAAGACTGTCTTTTTCCCATTTAATGGACTTCGGTCCTTTTTCAAAGATCAGCTGACCATAAAAGCAAAAAACCAAACCTGTTGATTCCAACTTATAGCAACCCTATAGGACAGAGTAGAACTGCCCCATATGGTTTCCAAGGAGCACCTGGTGGATTCAACCTGTCAGCCATTTTTGGTTAGCAGCCAAGCTCTTTAACTACTGCACCACCAGGACCCCAGCTGACCATAGGTGGATGGATTTACAACTGGGTTCTCAATTCGATACCATTGGTCTATGTGCCTGTTGTTGTGCCAGTACTAAGCTGTTTTGACTACAGTGGCTGTATAGTAGGTTCTGAGATCAGGTACTGTGAGGCCTCTACTTTATTCTTTTACTTTAGTAATGCTTTGCTCATCCAGGGCCTCTTTACTTTTCATATGAATTTGGTGATTAGTTTTTCCACTGGAATTGCATTATATCTATAGATCATTTGGGGTAGAACTGACATTTTCACAATGTTGTTTTCCTGTCCATGAGCGTGGTATGTTTTTCCATTTATGTATGTTTGGTTTTTTTGCAATAGTGTTTTGTAGTTTTCCTTATGTGTCTTTTACATCCCTGGTTAGATTTATTCCTAAGGATTTTGCCTTTTAAGGGGCTATTCCCAGTGATTTTTTTAATGGTGGGTCTATAGCTGGCAGATAAAACATGCAGAGAAGTAAAAGACCACACTTACCAGTCTGACAGGGACCAGAGGAACCCCTGAGACTATGGCCTTAAGACACTCTTCTGAACTGGAACTGAAGCCATTCACAGAGACCACCTTTTAACTAGACCATAGACAGGCCCATAAAATAAACAGTAATACCCGAGAGAAAATTGCTCCTTAGAACAATCAATTATATGAGACCAAAAGGGTAACATTTGCCCAAAAACAAAGTGGAGAAGGCAAGAAGGGGTAGAAAATCAGGATAAAAGTAAACGGAGAACCTAAGATAGAAATGGGGAGAGCGCTGGCACATTGTGGGGAATGACACCAATGTCTTGGAACACTTTATGTATAAACTATTGAATGGGGAACTAATCTGCTCTGTAAACTTTCACCTAATGCATAATAATGAAAAAAAAAAATACAGAGAAGACTGCCTGTGGAACTTCAGATTTATTTTTTTTTAGGATAAAAAAAGGAACACAAGAGGAGAGTTGAGCGTCTAATTCCAGTCTTCACCACTTGATTTTCAAGATCTGTGGTCTGTGATAACAGTCTGGAATCTTGAGAAAGCCAGATAAAAAGTTATCTCTCCAAATTTTTTTTTGGTAACTAAGGAGAAATGTAAAAAAAAAAAAAGGCATGAAACAAACTTTTCTAATCCCAAAACTATTGATAGATATAGATTCAAGGCCACTTCATTGTCTGACCATATTTTTCCTTTCAAAAATGTAAATAAAAAAAAAAAAGATTTTCTGTGAATATTACTTATCACAGCAATACTGTAGTACTAGCTAGTACTCCAAAATCTAGTGAGTTAAAAAAATAAACATTTATTATTTCACAGCTTCTGTAGGTCAGGAAATCAGGAACAGCTTAGCTGGGTGGTTCTGTCCCAGAGTCTGTCATGAAGGGGAAGTCATGATGTCTGCAAAGGCCACAGTCCTCTAAAGACCTGTGTCTGAAGGACCTGCTTCCAAGGTGGTTTACTCATATTGGTAGAACACTTCATCTCCTCCCCACTCATGGACCCAGTAACTGAATTTTCCCAGAGGAAAAATCCAAGAGAAAGCAAGAAAGAAGCTGCAATGCCTTTTATGACTTAGCCTGGGAAGTCACACATTGTCACTTCTGCCAGTCTAGTCCTGGTTCAAGTGGGAGGGGACTGCATGGGGGAGGATGATTCCAGGAAGTGAGGATCAAGCTAACCACTTGGAGGTTAGCTATTACACTGTATCATCCTTAATTGTAGCAACAGAGCTTATTACAATATCTGGTGTTACGGGTTGAATTGTGTCCCCCCCCAAAATATGTGTTGTAAATGCTAACTTCTATGCCTGTCGTTATAATCCCATTTGGGAATGGGTTGTCTTTGCTATGTTAACAAGGCAGCTGTAGTGTGGGGTATATCTTAAGTCAATCTCTTTTGAAATATAAACGATAATAAATGCAAGCTAGTAAGGAGAGATGGGGAAGAGAGATGCCCAGCACATGAAGATTGCCCAGGAGTAGAAGCTCAGAAGCTAAGAAGAGACAAGAGCCTTCCTCCAGGGCAGACAGAGAGAGAAAAAGTTCCCCTAGAGCTGATGCCCTGAATTCAGACTTCTAGCCTTCTAAACTGTGAGAAAATAAATTTATGTTTGTTAAAGTCATCCACTTATGGTATTTCTGTTATAGCAGCTCTAGATAACGAAGACAGCTGGCATAAGCAAATATTTGATTTATAAGAAAAGCAAATAAGTGAATGGATAGAGGGATAGACTCTTATATAAATGAATAATCCAGAAAATTCGTCTCAGTACTTAAGAGATTTTCAATGACCCAAATCATAAAATTTGCCTCGAATTCTCTTAATTCTGTTAGAAAAAAATGGAAAATTATAGAAATGTATAAACTATCAAAGCTAAACTAAGAAGTTATATTTAAAAAAAAACCCTGAATTAATACATAAAAAACAACTAAGAAGTTATATTATTAAAAAAAAAAACTGAATTAATACATAGCCATTTAAAATACTGAATCAAGAATTTAAACAGAGTTTGTACAAAATACAGTTCCCAGTCAGAGACAAACTTACTGACAAGTTCTATGAAATCTTAAAGAAAATGATAACCCCTATGTTATACAAAAATATTTTAGATACTAGAAAAGTTCTGTAAGTTATTTCAGGACATTCCATTGGGTGTTGATACCAATGGAGAAAATATAAGAAAGAAAAAGTATAGGACATTTTTACTAATGAACACAGAAGCAAAATTATAATAGTAATAAAAAAACAACCTTGCAAACAGAAATAGAAATATATTTTTAAATATATCACTGAAGAGTGGGTTTTATTAAAGGAATCCATTACAAAATGCATTAATCTAATTCAACATATTAGGGGATTAAAGAGGAGAAATCATACAATAATCTCAACACTTTGAGCAAAGTTTCCTCATTGGTAAGAAAAAAAAAAAGTAATAGCATTAAATGTCTCTTTCAGCTCTTATATTCACATAAATAACCATGGTCTACTCTAGACCCCAGTATCTACTTGGAGGATAAGGAACAAACCCTACAAAAGCTCCAGATGACTATTAACACATATTCATGGGAGCATGATGTTTTCAGAGCCACAGTTTTGTCTTAATTCTTCAGACATGATTTATTTTCAACCTTAAAATTGGTAAGTGGGGGACTTCCACTTCTGACCAAGATGGAATAACAAGGACCAGAATTGCTCTCCCACCTGAATCAACAAAACATATTTTTTTAAAAAAAAGGCAAAATATATGTGAAACTATGACTTTCAAGGCACTGAACACCAAGCAAAGATGAGCGCAATGATTGCCTCAACTTACTGCCTTGAGAGTGTTTCCAGACCATGGCACAGGAAGGAGAGATTCAGGAAGAGCCTTATGGCCTCTCTAAATTCAGGTGATGAAGCTGAGAGCCTGGGAAGACCAATGTTTCCAGGATGCCCACACGATTAAGTACCAGAGACAAAGGAGTCACACAGAGAAAGAAAACAAGAGATCCACAGAGGGTCCCCCTTCAGTATTCAGCAGAGTACTAATCATTGTGCATGTGAGGAAAGTACCCAAGACTGGAGAAAGAACAATCTGAGAGGAATAGGGGTGTGGGGTTTATATTAACTTTATCCAAAGAATTTGGTCTTTGACTTCGATTACTGAAACATAATCTCTAAAAAAAAAAAAAAAAAATCCTTGGAATTTAAGGGTCTTCAATCAGGGTTCCAGGCCACATCTAAACAACAGGTTAGGTGAGGTGATGAGGTGACTCTGGGGTGAGGGCTAGCCAAGCCAGAAAAACCCATCTCACAATCACCTCATGGTATCGACTGACCTCATAGAACAAGGGCTGGAGTTTGCATTATGTAATGAGACCCCAAATAAAAAGCTCTGAAAACCAAAGCTCCATGAGCTTCCTGGTTGGTGAAAGGCATTCATGCAAGTGGGAGGGTACTGCAACCTGTGGCATGTGGAAGCTCCATTTTGGGAAACCACCCAGACCTCACCCTATGCATCTCTTTGTATTCTTTTTCCCTACAATAAAACAGTAATCATTAAGTATAGTGCTTTCTATGAGTTCTGTGAGTCATTTCAGCAAATTATTGAACCTAAAGGAGAAGTGGGAGCTAGCAGATCAGAAGTGGGGGAACTCAGGGGACTCCCAAGCTTGTGCCTGTATCTGAAGTCTTAGACCAACTCAGCATTCTGAAGGAGGGTGTACTTTTAACTTTTGAGATCTAACCTAGCTTCTGGGGGTGGCTAGGGTCAAAGAGAGAAGTGCTTCATGGGCAGCTGGTGTCAGAACTGAACAGAGAAGTGAAAAAGTGGGGATTTTTTTTATATCCTCATAGAGGGGAATAGTATTGAACACACACAGAGCCAGGAATAGTGCCTATGTCCACCAGCCAGGTTGGAAAACTTCATTATTCAAGGGGCATTGGGTAGAATACTAAGAAAGGTATTACCTCAGTGATGGAGAATTTGTCTCACCCCACCTAACAAATCTTAAAAGCAAGGCCTAAAAGGACCGAATTGTTTCTAAATAACTACAACCCAGAACAAAGCTGAAGATCAATAGGAATACCAAAGTATTCAACACCCAACAATGTAAAATTCACAAAGTCTGGCATCCAGTAGTTCATCTGGACTATATGAAGAACAATGGAGCATCAGATGACACAACCTTGCTTGCCAAAAGTGAACTCGAAGGACTTACTGATAAAGATCAACGACTACAGCCTTCAGTATGGATTACACCTCAACATAAAGAAAACAAAAATCCTCACAACTGGACCAATAAGCAACACGATGATAAACAGAGAAGAACTGAGGTTGTCAAGGGTTTCATTCTACTTGGATCCACAATCAACACCCATGGAAGCAACAGTCAAGAAATCAAAAGACACATTGGATTGGGCAAATTCACTGTGAAAGATCTCTTTAAAGTGTTGAAAAGCAAGGATGTCACCTTAAAGACTAAGGTGCACCTGACTCAAGCCATGGTGTTTTCAATTACCTCATAGGCATGTGAAACCTGGACAATGAGTAAGGAAGACTGAAGAAGAATTGACACCTTTGAATTGTGGTGTTGGCTAAGAATATTGAATATACCATGGACCGCCAAAAGAACGAACAAATCTGTCCTTGAAGAAGTACAACCAGAATGCTCCTTAGAGGCAAGGATGGCGAGACTGCGTCTTACATACTTTGGGCATGTTGTCAGAAGGGATCAGTCCCTGGAGAAGGACACCATGCTTGGCAGAGTACAGGATCAGTGGAAAAGAGGAAGACCCTCAGTGAGATGGGTTGACACAGTGGCTGCAACAATGAGCTCAAGCATTGCAACGATTGTAAGGATGGCTCAGAACCGGGCAGTGTTTCTTTCTGTTGTGCATAGGGTCGCTATGAGTCAGGATCAACTTGATAATGCCTAATGACAACAACAACATAGTAAATTAAAATAAAAGCCAATGTTGGGGCTCTTGCAAAAAAACTTTTTTGTGTGTTTTATTTTACTTACAAAGTAATCCACATATGGCTAAGATTATAAAAGAAAAAAGAAAAGAAAAGAAAAAATGTTGGTGACATCCTGGGGAAATTGGAACCCTTATCTATTGCTGGTGGGAATCCAAAATGGTACCACCATCGTGGAAAACAGTGTGGCAGTTCCTAAAAAAACTAAAAATAAAACTATCATATGACCCAGCAATTCCACTCCTAGGTATACATCCAAAAGATTTGAAAGCAGAAACTTGTACACCGATGTTCATTGAAGCACTAGCCACAACAGCCAAAAGGTGAAAACAACCTAAATGTCCATTTTAATGGGTTGAATTGTGTTCCTCCAAAATATCTGTCAACTTGGCTAGGTCATGATTCCCAGTATTGTATGATTGTCCACCATTTTATCATCTGATGTGATTTCCCTATGTGTTGCAAATCCTATTTCTATGATGTTGATGAGATGGGATTATTGGCAGTTACGTTGATAAAATCTACAAAATTATATTGTGTCTTAAACCAATCCCTTTTGAGATAGAAAAGAGAGAAGCAAGCAGAGAGACAGAGGGACTTCATACCACCAAGAAAGAAGCACTGGGAGCATAGCGCATCCTTTGGACCTGGGATCCCTGTGCTGAGAAGCTCCTTGCCTGGGGAAGATTAAAGACAAGGACCTTCCTCCAGAGCTGACAGATAAATAAATTAGAGAAAGCCTTCCTCTGGAGCCAGTGCCCTGAATTTGGACTTGTAGCCTACTAGACTGTGAGAGAATAAATTTCTCTTTGTTAAAGCCATTCACTTGTGGTATTTCTGTTACAGCAGCACTAGATGACTAAGGCACTTGTCAACAGATGAATGGATAAACAAAATGTGGTACTTACATACAATAGAATACTACTCAGCCAGTAGGAAAAAGGAAGTTTTGATATATGCTATAACATGGATGGAGCTGGAAGATATTATGTTGAGTAAAATAAGTCAATCACAAAAGCACAAATATTGTATGACTTCACTTATATAAAAAGACAAGAAAAGGCAAATCTACAGAGACCAAAGTTTATTAGTGGTTACCAAGGGTTGGAGTGAGGGGGAAAAATGGGGTGATTGCTTATGGGTTGCACAACAGATTAATGCCATTGCTGTCAATAAGTTGAACACCTGTAAAAAGCTGAATTGGCAAAAGTTGTGTGATAGATATATTTACTCCAATGACCAAAAAAAAAAAAAAAAGCTGCTAAAACTGCTTATGTATGACCAAACACCTCATGGGATTTGATTCCTTGGTTTGGAGGTTTAGAGTCATGGTTTCACGGGGCATCCCAGTTAACTGGCATAATAACAAGTTTAGCACTTCTTTTCTACCTCCTAGTTCATTGCATATTTCCTAAAACCTTAAAAGCTTGCAAGCAGCCATCTAAGGCACAACAATTAGTCTCTATTCACCTGGAGCAACAGAGGAAGAAGGAGAGTCAGGAACGGGAGAAGGGAATGGAATAAGTAGCTAATTGCCTCCTTGAACAAATGCCTCCTTTGGCATGAGACCGGAACTGGATGATGTACGGCTGCCATTATGGAGTATTTTGACCAAAGATTCTGTAGGAGAATCCTGATAAAAGAGGAAAAACACAGAACAGAATTTCAAATTCTCATGAAATCCGTATTTTATGCAGCCATGGAGGCTAAATGAACACCCAAAATTATTGCCATAAGATCATCTTTAAACCTTAAACCAAAATTATCTCCTGAAGTCTTCATAAACCCAAACAACAGTTTAGCTTAACTAGTGAAGAATGTCTGCCTTGAGCCTTATGCTTTTTTAAGATCTATCTATACGGGATCAAATTGACAACAGCAACTTGAAAGACTAGATAGGAACCTTAGGGTGCAGTGAGTTTATGTTAATGGGGGACCAACAATTCAGAAAAGGAGAGTGAGAATTGTTGCACAACTCAAAGAATGTAATCAATGTCATTGACGTGTACATGTAGAAACTTGAATTGGTGTATGTTTTTGCTGTGTATATTCTCAATGACTACAAAAAAATAAATAAAATAAATTATTTTTATAAAAGTAACCTATATAATGCACAGATTTGTGATATACAACTTTAAATTATTGTTTCTATACAGTTAACATTGTTTCTAGACAGTTGCCAGGAGTTGGAACCAACTAGTTGACAACTAACAGCAACAATGTCTGGAGTATGGACTTAGGTAGTAAGCATGTGAGATAGCAAATTTAGCTGGTCAAATGACCAAATGGTTTCTAAGTAAATTAAATATCCCTCACAGTCTACAAGATCCCATTGTAAGTGAAAAATGGGTGGGGAAAAGTGGTTAATTGAGAAATTAAGAGATTGGAACAGACAGGGCTCTTAGAATTTAGCTTCAATCTTGAGGTTGTTCCAGCCTTGCTGGATCTCAATCTCTTGGGAAAAAAGTCAACTGTACTTACTGTTTAGGCCCCTGGGAAAGATTTCAAGTCTCTGACTGCTCTTACTCCAGTTCCTAAGGAATGATCATAGGACAGGTCTTTATGTTCTAAAACATACTTCTCAATGAAGGTCCCACCACGGCTCATCCGGACTCTTATAATAATATCTGATCTAATCTCTTTGTTTTCATGTCATTTCACTATCATTTCCAATCTGTTTTCCACATTACTTATAGAAATGACTTTGTAAGATTAAAATCTGATTGTGATTGTCTCTTGTTTGGAATGCCTGGGGAACAGAGTTTTAATTCCTGTGGTGACTCATCCTGAAGCTATCACCCTAAGTTGATCTTTGAACCTTGAGCCTTGAGAAAGCTGGTTTCCTAAAAGTCACCTTTAAGTCAAAAGTGGACTAAATTAGTTAGTAAGGAATATTTTGCCTTAGGCATTGTGCTCTTGTGAAAGAATTTTCTAAGGGCAGTTTCAACAGTAACTCCAAACGTCAGACTAGAACTATGTTTTAGGGTAAATCAGTTATTATTTTCACTGTTCTTCAGGATAATGCTATTGGAATTCTTCATGACCACAAATTGTTTTATCAGTTCCATTTCACCCCTTTTTCCATGGTAATGTATAATTACTAGCCATAGTAAGATTGGGTATGAGAATCTTTGGAAGTTCTTTCTTCCTTGTAACATTTTTCACTCCCTAGTTGAAATGTTACCCTGATTTGCAAGTCACATTTTAAATAAACCAATCAATTTGTATTACTGGTTTAATATGATTTTTGTTGTAACATGCTTCATTGCCTCCTCATTGCCTATTGAGTCCCCTAGGAAAGCATACACAGAGACCTTGTCATTGGAAACTTTTGCTGCCCCCCCCCCCGCCCCCCGTGGCTCAACTCCTTTATTATGTTTAGGGAATCTGACATTTTTAGAGTAAGATACTTGTTTTCCCAGGCTACTGACACTGATCTAAGCTTGTCCAATTAGACATTCTTTTCCATTTAAGTCAACTATATTCAGTGTTTGGTTTTTGCAACCAAGAACCATAGCTCATACAGAATTCAAGATCCTTGATGAGCTACGTATTCCTATATAATTTCCCACCTTTCCTCGTCACATCCTATGATTCAGCCATATTTAACTACCTAAATTTTCCAACATTTTGTGTCATGTCTTCATGCCACATGCATGCTATTTATTATGACTAGAGTAACACTATGACCCTCATTTCCAGCTGTAACAGCTCCACTCATTCTTTAATACAAAACACAAGTGTCTCTTCTTTCATGGAGGTTTCTCTGACCTACCTACTCAACAAGAGTTAATCCTACCCTCTTCTGTATCGCAGTGTATCTTTTATAAACCTCCAGTATGGTAATTATGATACAGAGTTGCAAATATTTGTTTACATATTGGCTCTCCCTCACTGAACTTTCAGTTGTATCCACTTAGCACAGTTACATAGTAACATAGATGAGCCACTTAATGTCTATGAAATAAACAATTGGATTTTCTCTTAAAATAACAAAAAATTTTTTCCATTTTACTGTGTTTTCTCATGTGAACAAAAACAATAAAGTAAACTTACTATCAATATTACAAGGCACTCAACTGAATCAAGAATAAACGTAAACGCAATGCAGAAATCACATGAGCCTAAAAAGTCATTTACCTACAACTGTCCAGGATGCAACCCTCAGTTGGGTCCTAAGTGCTGTCAGGCGATCTTTTATGGGTTCCCAACCAAATTTGCTTTCCATTTCTAACTTTTACTACTTTCTCAAACCTCCTGTGGTGGACCACGACCAGCAGTCCTGCACAGAATCCTTGAGTAGGGCCAAAGATGCAGTGAAAAATGGTAACTAGGTTAGCAACTACAGCACATCAAGAAATTACTTTTATGGTCCTAGGGTGAACCATTAAGGACTGATAGGCAACTCCCACCTCAATACTAAAATGGCATGCTACCTCCCCTTCAAAATTAATTAGTTAATTTCTGAACTGTCCCTCTGGCTTTGCTCACTGCATAATAAAACACCCAACCCAAGGAGTTTTCAGGGCGTAGGGAATACATATATAGGGAATATGGCGCTTGTTAATTAAATAAACATAAGAAAAATAAACAAAGACAAGAAACAACTCGGTTTAAAGCAAATATAGAAACGAAGATGAGAAAGGGCTACAATATTTT
Organism: Loxodonta africana; assembly: GCF_030014295.1. Classification (NCBI taxonomy): domain Eukaryota; kingdom Metazoa; phylum Chordata; class Mammalia; order Proboscidea; family Elephantidae; genus Loxodonta; species Loxodonta africana. The sequence continues at coordinate 78,426,384 of NC_087342.1, forward strand.
GTTTAATAATTCTAGGCTACAGAATGAATTAAACAAAAAAGGAAACAAAGAAAAAGCCACTCTGGAGATGCCGGGGATCGAACCCGGGACCTCATACATGCGAAGCATGCGCTCTACCACTGAGCTACATCCCCTGGTAGAAAACCAGAGTCAGATAGGAAACCTGTCCTTTTAATAGCCGGAAACGTTTCATATAATTATTTTATCTTATTTTCTGTTCAAGCAAGCAGTGTTCAAAAAGTGACCACCCCTAAGGATGAATTCCACTTAAAGCTTCCTCCAAATTACTTCCACGTAGCCCTGACCCTCCCTAGTCCGGGATACATCGATGACATCCAGATCTTATCTATACTGAGAACAGATCACAGTTGTAGTAACCTCAGCACCATTGTTCCTTCTCCAAGACCCTCGTATTCGTCTTCCGTTGGCCAAATAGAATCCCAGGGGGAAAGAATTCAGGGATGTTTTAAGACTCTTCGGAAAATGTTCTGCTAGCTAGAAAAAAAGAAGAAGAAGAAGAAGAACCTGTAAAATGCGACCCAAGTTCCTTGCAGCTGAGGAGGTTGAAAGGTCAGATGCATTTTTTGAGGGGCTGATCCCTCTTGACCCCACTCCGAGAAGAAACTGTCCAGACAGACGAAAACGTGAAAATTCTGCCCTCATCTTTGTCCCCACAGGCAATGGCTTGCCCCTCGCAGACCATCTGGCAGACCTGACACCCGGAGCGGGCATCTCTGAACTTTGGTTGTATGGCTGTGGGAAGAACCCTAGATTTAATCAGGCGAGTTTGCTTGTTTTCCCCTTCCCTTGCCCCATGCTTCAGCTTCTCCCTCGGATTTTCTGATTCTGAGTCTCCGCAGGCTTCAAGGCTGAGGCGTGAACTTGAACAAGATAGCCCAGCCCGGACCCGCGCCAGCCGGGACCTGTGCCGGCCCAGAGCTGTCGCGGCCAGACCTTTCCCCTCGGCTGGAAGCGAGTCTCGGCCCTCTGACCCGACCGCTGCTGCCCGAGTGTTAAGTCTCTCCTTCAGAAGGTATACAACAGACAACAGGGAATCTTCAAAAATAAAAGCGAGCTCAGAAAGGTGATACGGAATGCTAGCCATCAGATCTACAGCCTCCGTCTCACACACAGACACACACACACGCACACACACGTGAGAGATCCACGACTGCTCAGCTACTGCTGAGGACCTCGCTTCAGGACAGTGAAAAATACTCAGCAAAGGAGGGTCATATTTTAGACCCAAACCTCAGTCCTGGCTACCTGGGGCATCATTCTGAGACTTTACTGCTCTTATGCTCCCCCAGCTGTCACAGCCGCTCCCTTTCTAACAAATAAACCCGCTTCAATATTATCTTTAAGACGGGAGGATGGAGGTGGGGAGACTACGGAAAACTACACGAGCACCGACACTAAGACCTCGTATTACAAGGCTTTCCCATAAGGGAAGCATTTTATTATCACTGAACAATTCGAGAAAATCTGGCTCTTCCAGCAGATGATGAAAACAGGTATGCCACTTTAATCATTACATTAGAATACTAAGTAACAGGAAACAGGACCTTGGTATTGGTTCATTTATTTTTTAACCAAAAGATTCCAGCATCCTCCAGCCTGACTTCCAGGGAGAGTTGTGATAGCTCTAGAGACTCCTCCGCTGAGTGGGAGATCTCTTAGACCACAACTTCTATCAAAGGCTGTTCACTCTTAGTCCCCACTATTTTGGTTTCACAGATTCATACTTGCCCTTGTAAACTCTTTAGTTGCAGATCAAGGCAAAGAGACTAACCATGTACCAGAAGTTACATTAGGAGGAAAACACTTAGAAGAATTTGATTTCCAGGTGTCTGAAGAAAAGTAATACCATCCCAGAGCCACAATAGCCAGGCCTAACCTCTCCTTCTCCTTACAAAACACACTCCTTAAAAATCCTTGGTCCTCATTCTCTCCTGCTTCAGGGCTGGCATGGCAGGCTGCTAATTGCTCTGTAAATTCATTCTCCTCTTTCTCCTGGGCACATGGCTGTCCAGATAAAGGCTGCATTTACACTCTCCCTTACAGTTAGATGTAACCGTAAGGTTAGCTCAGGACTATTTTACATTAGTTGGCACGATGGGTGTAACTTTCAGGTCATTTCTGACTTAAAGAAAAGTCACTTACCCTGGCCTTTAGCTCTTTATCCCTGCTGGCTACTGGGATGTGTATATGATGGTGGTGAACTGTGTTGTACTACTATGCAGGCAAGTAGAAATAGAGCAGTTGTCTTACAGAAATACAATATACATGTAGATGGCAGAGCCACCCCAGCAACCTGGTTTCCTGGGTGACCTCGTGGACTTACCTACTCATCCTGGACTGTTACTATCACAGGTGACAAAATTCTCAGTTATATTTCACGGCTTTGTAGTGCAAATAAATAAGGAATAAACTGCTTTGGGAGATCGGCTGACTAGATACTGCTTTAAAAACACAAACACACTTTCATTATAATAAACCTAAATTCTGAATAATCTACAACAGCAAATATTTTGATGTACTTTTTCATCTAGGAAGAAAGAAATGAAAAAACTGAATGTAAATTTAGTAATAATCTAATTCAGAAGACTGAGCTACCTTCAGTGCAAATGCCAAAGACATTTGGGGAAACAAAAGGCTAAGCTTTGGCCCACACAAAGAGAGGAAGACAGCGATTGTCTGCATTAAGCCAGGACCTCAATAGGAGCTGTACTCAAGATGATAATGCGGGCTAGAAACTCCAAGAAGACCAGGTTTCTGAATCCAGAAGAGTAAATATTTATCCCTGATGGTGGAAGGCATCTCTAATTTGTGACCTCAGGGTACCTATGGTTTTTATTAAACTAAATATGAATTCAAAATAAAAATAAGGAATGAATGAATAAAGGTAACTATGTATAAAGGTGTCTTAATTTCCTAGCATTGCTATAACACAAAGACCACAAGTGGTTTGCTTTAAAGAACAAAAATTTATTTTCTCAGTTCTGGAGGCTAAAAGTCCACATCGAGTTCTTGGCAGTGCGGATTCCTTCTTTGTTGTTAGCCTCCAGGTTCCTTGTCTATCTTCACCTGGCATCTGCCTGCTTCAGTGCGTGCGTATCCCTGTGTTCAATCTGTTCCTTTTATAACTAGAAGTGATTAGATTTAGAACCCACTCTACTCAGGTATGATCTAATCAACATAACAAAGAAACCCTAAATTCCAAGCAGGATTACATCCACAGGTTTAAGGGTTAGGATTCCAACACACATTTTGGGGGAACACAATTCAATACATAACAAAAGGCAAAAAAAAAAAAAAAGTAATAGCAGATTTAGACCATTGAGGGTCAAATACAGAGATAATTAGCAACAGACTATAATATATGAAGTGGAATGCAATATGGCAATCTATGAGGTGACTACAGAAAATAAAGAAATATTTTTAAAAAGCAAGAATATAGACTATAAAAAATGGCCAAGAACTTTTCTAAATGGCTATATTATAATTTTGTTATTGTTGTTAGGTGCCAGAGAGCCGGTTCCGACTCACAGCAACCCTATGTACAGCAGATGGAAACAATGCCTGGCCCTGCGCCATCCTCACAATTGTTATGCTTGACCCCATGGTTGCAGGCACTGAGTCAGTTCATGTTGTTGAGTGAGGGTCTTCCTCTTTTTCGCTGACCCTCTACCAAGCATGATGTCCTTCTCCAGGGACACTTGCCCCTTGTCATAACATGTCCAAAGTATATGAGAGAAAGACTTGTCATCCTTGCTTCTAATGAGCATTCTGGCTGTACTACTTCCAATACAGATCTCTTTGTTCTTCTGGCAGTCCATGGTATATTCAATATTCTTCACCAACACCATAATTCAAAGGTATTTTCCTTATTTGCTGTCCAGCTTGCACATGTATATGAGGCAATTGAAATCACCACGGCTTGGATCAGGCAAACCTTAGTCCTTAAATTGACATCTTTCCTTTTTAAGACTTTAAAGAGGTCTTTTGCAGCAGATTTGCCTAATGCAATATGCCCTTTGATTTCTTGACTGCTGCTTCCATGGGTGTTGACAACTGTACCAATAAGCAACATCATGATAAACAGAGAAAAGATTGAAGTTGTCAAGGATTTCATTCCACTTGGATCCACAATCAATACCCATGGAAGCAGCAGTCAAGAAATCAAAAAACGCGTTGCATTAGGCAAACCTGCTGCAAGGGATGTCTTGAAAGTGTTGAAAAGCAAAGACGTAATCTTGAAGACTAAGGTGCGCCTGACCCAAGGCATAGTATTTTCAATCACATCATATGCATTGAAAGCTGGACAATGAATAAGGAAGACCAAAGAAGAATTGACGCCTTTGATTTTTTGTTGTTGGCAAGGAATACAGAATATAGAATATGCCATGAACTGCCAAAAGAGCAAAAAAATCTGTCTTTGAAGAAGTACAGCCAGAACACTCCTTAGAAGCAAGGATGGCGAGACTGCATCTTACATATTTTGAACATGTTCTCAGGAGGGATCAGTCCCTGGAGAAGGACACCATGCTTGGTAAAATACAGGGTCAGCAGAAAAGAGGAAGATCCTCAATGAAATGGACTGACACAGTGGCTGCCACAATGGAGTCAAGCATAACAATGATTGTAAGGACGGCTCAGGACTGGGCAGTGTTTTGTTCTGTGGTACATGGGGTTGCTATGAGTTGAAACTGACTTGATGGCACCTAACAACAACAACAGCAGCTTCCATGGAGGTTGATTGTGGATCCAAGTAAAATGAAATTCTTCACAATTTCAATTATTTTCTCTGTTTACCATGATGTTGTTTATTGGTCCAGTTGTGAAGATTTTTGTTTACTTTATGTTGAAGTGTAATCCGAACTGAAGACTGTGGACTTTGATCTTCATTAGCAAGTGCTTCAAGTACTCTTCACATTCAGCAAGCAAAGATGTGTCATCCGCATATCACAGGTTTTTCATGAGTCTTCCTCCAAACCTGATGCCACCTTCTCCTTTGTATAGTTCAGCTTCTCAAATTATCTGCTAAGCATACAGATTGAGTAAGTATGGTGAAAGGATACAACCTGGACACAAACATTTCTTAACTTTAAACAGCACAATATTCCTTTGTCCTGTTTGAACAACTGCTTGTTGGTCTAAGTACAGGTTCCTCATGAGCACAATTAAATGTTCTGGAATAACCATCCTTTGTGATGTCATCCGTAAGTTGTTATGATCCACACAGTCGAATGCCTTTGAATAGTTAATAAAACACAGGTAAATATCTTTCTGGTATTCTCTGCTTGAAAGTCAGGATCCATCCGACATCAGCAATGATATCCCTTTTTCCACATCCTCTTCTGAATCTAGCTTGAATTTCTGGCAGTTTTCTGTAGGTGTACAGCTGCAACCGCTTTTGAATGATCTTTGGTAAAATTTTATTTGCATGGGATATTGACAAAATTGTTCAATAATTTCCACATTCTGTTGGGTTACCTTTCTTTGAAATGAGTACAAAGATGGATCTCTTCCAGTCAATTGGCCAGGCAGCTGTTTTCCAAATTTCTTGGCATAGACGAGTTAGCACCGCCTATGCTGCATCCGTTTGCTGAAACATCTCAATTTGTATTCCTACGAGTTCCTTGAGCCTTGTTTTTTGCCAATGCCTTCAGTATAGCTTGGACTTCTTCCTTCAGTACCATTGGTTCTTGGTCATATGCTACCTCCTGAAATGGTTGAACATGGACCAATTCTTTTTGGTACAGTGCCTCTGTGTATTCCTTCCATCTTCTTTTGATGCTTCCTGTGTCATTTAATATTTTCCCCATAGAATCCTTTAGTATTGCAACTCAAGCCTTGAAGTTTCTCTTCAGTTCTTTCAGCTTCAGAAATGCTGAGTGTCTTCTTCCATTTTGGTTTTGTAGCTCCAGGTCTTTGCACATTTCACTATAATACTTTACTTTGTCTTCCCAAGCATCCCTTCGATATCTTCTGTTCAGCTCTTTAACTTTATCATTTCTTCCTTTAGCTTTAGCTACTCTATGTTCAAGAGCAACTTTCAGAATCTCTTTTGACATTCATTTTGGTCTTTTCTTTCTTTCCTGTCTTTTTAATGGCCTCTTGCTTTCTTCATGTATGATGTCCTTCCACAACTCATCTGGTCTTTGGTCATTAGTGTTCAGTGTGTCCGATCTATTCGTTAGATGCTCTCTAAATTCAGGTCGGATATACTTAAGGTCATGCTTTGGCTCTCATGAACTTGTGTTAATTTTTTTCAGCTTAAACTTGAACTTGCATATCAGCAACTGATAATGGTCTCTTTCGCAGTCAGCCTCTGGCCTTGTTCTGACCGGTGATATTGGGCTTTCCATCATCTGTTTCTGAAGATGCAGCAGATGTGATTCCTGTGTATTCCGTCTGCTGAGGTCCTTGTGTACAGTTGCTGTTTGTTGTAGAAAAAGGTATTTGCAAAGAAGAAGTCTTTTGTCTTGCAAAATTCTATCACGAGATCTCCATTGCCATTTCTACCACCAAAGCCATATTTTCCACCTAACAATCCTTCTTCTTTGTTCTCAACTTTCACATTCCAACCACCAGTAATTACTGATGTGTCTTGATTGCATGTTTGATCAATTTCAGACTGCAGAAGTTGGTAAAAATCTTCAATTTCTTCACTTTGGCCTTAGTGGTTGGTGCATAAATTTGAATAATAGTCATGTTAATGGGTCTTCCTTGTGGGCTTATGGATATTATCCTATCGCTGATAGCATTGTACTTCAGGATAGATGTCGAAATGTTCTTTTTGACGATGAACATGACACCATTTCCCTTTAATTTGATTATCTGATTCAAAATGGCCAATACCAGTCCGTTTCAGCTCACTAATGCCTAGGCTGTCGATCTTTATGTGAACCATTTCATTTTTGAGGATTTCCAATTTTCCTAAATTCATACTTAGTACATTCCATGTTCTGATTATAAATGGATGTTTGTTTATGGCTATTTCTTCTCATCTGCCTTGTCAGCAGATGAAGGTCCCAAAATCTTAACTCCATCCACATCATTAAGGTCAACTCTACTTTGAGGAGGCAGCTCTTCCCCAGTTGTATTTTGAGTGCCTTCCAACCTGAGGGGCCTCACCTCCTGGCACTATAACAGACTACGTTCTGCTGTTATTCATAAGGTTTTCACTGGTCAATTTTTTCAGAAATAGACTGGCAGGTCCTTCTTCCTAGTCTGTCATAGCCTGGAAGCTCCTCTGAAATCTTTCCCCCAAGGATGAACCTGCTTGTATTTGAAATACTGATAGCAAAGATTTCAGTATCACAGCAACACGTAAGCCACCACAGTACGACAAATGGACAGACACAATATTGTAACTCTAGAAATATTGAAATTAAAATCAAATTATAGTTTAAAAGTATATTGTATGTGGCTTAAAAAATAGTGAACCTGGATAATGATATGAAGAATTTTCCCAGAGAAATAAACAGAATAAAAATATGATTAAGAGGTATCCACTAAATGTGCATAAATTGAAATGGTCTAATATACATCTAATTGGAGCCCCAGGGGAAAAGATAAGAGAAAGACAGTATTTGAAATGATAAGGGCTGAGAATTTTTCAGATTTGATGAAAATAAGTGAATTTACAGATATAGGAATTACACACAAAAACGTTGTAGGTAAATAAAAGTTATACATAGGCCCATAGCAGTAAAACTGCAGAATACTAGGAAGCTATACAGGAAAAAAAAAAAAAAAAAAAAGGTAGGTTACCATGAAAAATGAAAATTAGAGTCACAGCTGACTCAGAGGGATCACAAAACAGTGAAATGATATTTTTTTTATTAACTTTTATTGAGCTTCCAGTGAACGTTTACAAATCAAGTCAGACTGTCACATATAAGTTTATATACATCTTATTCCATACTCCCACTTGCTCTCCCCCTAATGAGTCAGCCCTTCCAGTCTTTCCTTTCGTAACAATTTTGCCAGGTTCCAACTCTCTGTATCCTCCCATCCTCCCTCCAGACAGGAGACGCCAACACAGTCTCAAGTGTCCACCTGATATAATTAGCTCACTCTTCATCAGCATCTCTCTCCTACCCAGTGTCCAGTCCCTTTCATGTCTGATGAGTTGTCTTCGGGGGTGGTTCCTGTCCTGTGCCAACAGAAGGTTTGGGGACCATGACTGCCGGGATTCCTCTAGTCTCAGTCAGACCATTAAGTATGGTCTTTTTATGAGAATTTGGAGTCTGCATCCCACTGATCTCCTGCTCTCTCAGGGGTACTCTGTTGTGCTCCCTGTCAGGGCAGTCATCGATTGTGGCTGGGCACCAACTAGTTCTTCTGGTCTCAGGATGATGTAGGTGAAATGATATTTTTAAAGTGCTAAGAGAAAATTTTCAAACTAATATAAGATGGAAAAAGTGTTTCAAGAGAAAAGCAAAATAAAGACATTTTTAGATAATCAAAAACTGAGTTTAAAATGCCACAAGATAATCTATGAGTGGCCATCTAAGACACTCCACTCGTTTTCTCCCTTCAGGAGCAAGGAAGAATGAAGAAAAATAAAGATACAAGGGAAAGATTAGTCTAAAGGACTAATGGACCACAACTACCACGACCTCCATCAGACTGAGTCCAGTACAACTAGATGGTGCTCAGCTACCACCACTGATGCCCTGACAGGGATCACAATACAGGGTCCCAGACAGAGTTGGAGAAAAATGTAGAACAAAATTTTAACTCAGAAAAAAAAAGCCAGACTTACTGGCCTGACAGAGACTGGAGAAACCCTTAGAGTATGGCCCTGGGCACCCTTTTAGCTCAGTAATGGAGTCACTCCTGAGGTTCACCCTTAAAAAAAAAAGGATTAGACAGGCCCATAAAACAACAAGACTAAAGGGGCACACCAGTCCAGGGGCAAGGACAGGAAAGCTGGTAATAGAGAACCCAGGGTCAAGAAGGGAGAGTGTCGACATGTAGTGAGGTTGTTATCCAATGTCATAAAACAATATGTGTACTAACTGTTTAATGAGAAGGTAGTTTGTTCTGTAAACTTTCATCTAAAGTAGAAAAAATAAATAAAAAGCCACAAGATAAAAACTTGCTTTGTCAGAAAAAAAGAAAATGAATCTAGAAAGCCTGAAAACTAAGAAGGCATGGTAAATTAAAAATAAATAAATAACATGAAAGTATATCTAAACAGACAGTACCTGTATAAAATAACAAAGAGTAATAACATCATTGACTAATTGGGAGGGTTTAAACTAGAACTATAATATTATACAAAAAGATCATATAAATTGAGTGTGCATGATGGAAGTTAAAAATTCCAAGTCCTAAAGCTTGTGGGTGGCCATCTAAGATACTCCACTAGTTTCACCCCATCTGGAGTAAGGGAGAATGAGGAAAACTAAGGGAAAGATTAGCCCAAGGGACTAATGGACCACAACTACCACAACCTCCACCAGACAGAGTCTAGCACAACTAGACAGTGCCTGGCTACCACCACTGGCTGCTCTGACAGGGATCACAAGAAGGTCCTGGATAGAGCTGGAGAAAAATGTAGAACAAAATTCTAACTCACAAAAAAAGACCAGGTTTACTGGTCTGAATGAGGCTGAAGAAACCCTGAGAGTATGGCCCTCAGATTCTCTTTCAGTTTAGTAATACAGCCACTCCTGAGGTTCGCCCTTCAGCCAAAGATTAGACAAGCCCGTAAAAGAAAATGAGATGAAATGGGCAGGAGGAGATAGGAAAGCTGGTAGTAGAGAAACTAAGGTTGAAAAAGTGGAGAGTGTGGGCATGCTGTGGGGTTGGTAAACAATGTCACAAAATAATATGTCTACTAATTGTTTAACTAGGAGCTAGTATGTTCTGTAAACCTTTATCTAAAGTACAATTAAAAAAAAATTCCAAGTCCGTGTCTTCTTCAGGGGGAAAGTTATGATCCTGATTAACTTTTGATTTTGTTAAGTATGCAAGGTAATTTTTCAACAATAAACTCTAAAAGAGTAGAAATAGAATAATAAGATTATAAAATGGTACTACCACTATAAAAAATGGTATGGTGTTTCCTTAAAAAACTAGAAACAGAAATACCTTATGATTCAGCAATCCCACTCCTAGGTATATATTCAAGAGATATAAGAGCAATGACATGAATAGACATACGCACACTTATGTTCATTGCAGCATTATTCACAACAGCAAAAAAGGTGGAAACAACCTAAGTGCCTATCAACGGATGAATAGATAAACAAATTGTGGTACACACACAATGAAATACTAGGCAACTAGAAAGAATAATGAGGAGTCCATGAAACATCTTATAACGTGATGGATGAATCTGGAGGAGGTTATGCTGTGTGAAATAAGAATCACAAAAGTACAAATATTGTATGGTCTCACTATTATAAAAAGTCAAGAATAGGTATACACACAGAAAACAATGTTTTTTGATGGGTACCAGGAATGGGAGGAGGAAGAATCACTTCCTAGAGAGTAGACCCTTGTTATTTTTGGAGATGGGAAAGGCAACATCAAATAAGAGTGAAGTCTGCACAATCTGACCAAGGTAAATAAAGACACTAAGAAGCAAGCAAAAAAAGGGACAACTTCAGTAAATTCTATAACATATACAATTTTGCAACAACAATAACAACCAAAAAATATATGTGCGGTTACATAGGTAGATATGTATGCATATATGTGTATAGAAAGGCATATGCACGTACATGCGTGTGCATGTATTGGTGTGTCTGCAGGCGTATCTATATACATGCTTGTGTGCACTGCATATATGTTCATATATATAACTTAAGCACATAAAGGGCAAGTTATGGAGACTTTCTAGACATATCCAAACACCTCATGGGATTGGTTTACTGAGTTAAAAGGCTTAGGGCCATAGTCTCATGGGACAACTCAGTCAATTGGCACAACCTAGTTCATAAAGATAACGTTCTACATCCTAGTTTGGTGAGTAGCATCTGGGGTGTTAAAAGCTTGTTAGTGACCATCTAAGATACAACTATTGATCTCTACTCACCTGGAGCAAAAGAGAATGAAGGAAACCAAAGGCTCAAAGAGCAAACTAGTCCACAGGACTAATAGGTCACATGAATCATGGCCTCTTCCAGACTGAGACCAGAAAAACTAAATGGTACCTGGCTACCACTACTGACTGTTCTGACCAGGGGTACAATAGAAGTTCCCAGATAGAATGGGAGAAAAATGAAGAACGAAATTCAAATTCCTAAAAAAGGCCACACTTACTGGACCAATGGAGACCAAGGAATGCCTGAGACTATCACCCTAAGACATCCTTTGAACTGGGAAATGAAGCTACTCCCAGAGGTCACATCTCAGCCAAGTAATAGATTGGCTTATAAAATAAACAATTATCTATATGAGATCAAACAGTCAACATTTACCCAAAAGCAAAGATGAGAAGGCAAGGAGGGGCAGGGTTGCTAGATCAATGGAAACAGAGGAAACAGAATAGAAATAAAGAGAAAGGTGACACATTATGAAAAATTGTACTCAGTGTCATTGAACAATTTGTACAAAAATTGTTAAATGGGATCCTAATTTACTGTGTAAACTTTCACCTAAAACACGATAAAATATTAAAAAAAAAAAAAGAATAATAAACTCTGTAAAAATAGAAGAGAATGTAATCATGTATAAAAAGAATTACATACCATGAGCAAGTGGGATTTATTTTAGGTATGCAAGGCTGGTTCAACATTCAAAGATCAATTAACGTCATCCATCCTTAGTATCTTATGATCACATCAATAGATGCAGAAAAAGTATTTGACAAAATTTGACACTAATTCATGATAAATACTATAAAAACCAGTAGTAGAGGGGAACTTTCTCAATCTGATAAAGAACATCTATGAAAAGCCTAGTTAACACTTAATGGTGAGGACTAGATGCTTCCTCTTAAGATGGGAAATAAGACTAAGATATCCTCCCTCATTGCTCCTACTCAACATTGTATTGAAAGTCCTAGCTAAGGCAATTAGACAAGAAAAGGAAATAAAATGTATGCAGATTAGGAAGAAAGAAATAAAACTGTCTTTGTTCAAAGATATGATTGCGTAGAAAAATCCCAAAGAATCCACACAACAAACAAACAAACATTCTCCTGGAACTAATAAGTGATTGTAGCAAGATGGTATAATATGATGTCAACATACAAAAGTAAGTTGCTTTCCTATATACCAGCAATGAACAATTAAAATTTGAAATTAAAAACACAACATCATTTACATAAGCACCCTCCTAAGAAATGAATACTTAGGTATAAATTTAGCAAAATATGTTGTTGCATGCCAAAGAGTCAATTCTGACTCATAGTGATCCAGTGTGACGTATGTACAAGATCTGTATGAGGAAAACTGCAAAATCCTGAGGAAAGAAACCAAAGGTCTAAACAAAAGAGGAAACATCCCATATTTTTGTACAGGAAGACATAGTATTACCAAGATGTCAATTAAAGAGCTATTGATCTTCAGTGCAATCCTAATGAAAATATAAGCAAACTTATTTTATGGATACATACAAACTAACCCTAAAGTTTATATGTAAAGGCAAAAGACCCAGAATAGCCAGCATAACACTAAAAAGAAAGAATAAAGTCAGAAAATTGGCACTATCTGTCCTCAAGACTTACTATAAAACTATAGTAATCAAAACAATGTGGTATTGGTGAAAGAAAAGAAAAACAGAACAATGGAACATAAGAAAGAGCCCAGAAAATAGATCCACATAATATAGTCAACGGGTCATTGGCAAAGAAGCAAAGGCAATTTAATGGAGAAAGGACAGTCTTTTCAACAAATGTTGCCGAAACAGCTAGACACCACCCACATGCAAAAAAATGAATCTAGACATGGACCTTACACCTTTCACAAAAATTAACTCAATTAAAATGTTAAATACTAAATAGACAACTTTTAGAAGATAATATAGAAGGAAATCTAGGTGAACTTGAGTCTAAAGATGACTTTTCGGATACAACACCGAAGGCATGATCTATGAAAGAAAAATTGTTAAGCTGAGTTTCATTAAAATTAAAAAATTGTGCCTGTGAAAGACACTGTTAAGAGAATGAAAGGCTTGTACTCAAGATATAAAAAAGAACTCTTAATACTCAACAATAAGAAAACAATTAAAAACAGACAAAAGGTTTCAACAGATACCTCACCATAGAAGACATACAGATGGCAAATAAGCATATGAAAAGATGTCCTGGCAAAATGTTCCCTTCAGGCGAGGCTTCTTTACAACAAAGAGCTAAAAAACCAAGTGAAGTGAGTGTATTTGTGACAAGCTCGGAGCCCTGAGCATCAAAGGCAAGCTTAGACAACGAACTGAGGTGTATGGGAAGGAAAAGGCCGTTCAGAAGTGGAGAGGAGTTACCAGACCTGAATCGCGGTGAGCCCTCAGGCACCATTCCCGGAGCAGCAGCAGCGGTGGCAGCGGGCTGGTACTAGCGTTGGGCTGCAGTTTGCTCAGGAAGAAGCAGCCAGCCACACAGCCTGCTCACACCTCTGGAAACTGGGGAGAACGGCACTCCCGGCAAAAGCTAAGTACTTGCGTGTATCTTACCGCGCCCCACCCCCCCAACTCCCAAGCCGGCTTCAGCAGCTGAACACCTGGGCCTGAGATAGACCATGGTGAGGACCTAGAGCCATTCTCCCAGCATTGGGGAAGGAAAAAATTTGCAACTGGTGTGAAAAGAGAATTTGCTGGCTCCATTAACTAGGGGACCTCAGGACAGAAGCGGTTCCTGTCCAGGCTTAAACCGTCTGTGGACTTAGCACCTTTCCCTTCTGCATGGACCTGTGTGGGCCTATTTGGGGAGAATAGGCCCTTGTTGGCAAACTCCTACCATTTCAGCGGTGTGGTGGAGAGGTGGGTGTTTGATGTTTGACATTGCTTTGCCTATTAAACAAGGTCCTCATCTACCCACATTAGGGACCTAAGGACTGGTAGCTCCACTCAGGTCACCCAGCCACCCACGACAGGGGTCCAAAGATAACTCATGCCTCCCAGTCCTTACAACCAAAAACTTTGGGTGCCCATGGTCCTTCTTCAGAACCCACCCACCAGCACGCTCTAGGGAACAGAGACGTGTTTTCCTCAGAGACACTTGGGGGTTGGTTCTCAGCCCCCTGCCTTGTTCAGAGTGTGACCCCCTGTTGCAATCAGATACCAGTATATAAGCCAATCACCCCTGCCACTCTGAGACTGTAGGACATAGCCTGTACCACACACTTGATATCAGCTACCTGGAAACCTAAGCTGAATTCATACAAGAAAACTGAATGGATTCCTAGACTGATATACCTGATAACAGCTCTAGCCAGGTGGGGACAGGACACCAGAGCTCCAAAGGTGAAAATAATCAAGCTAGCTCACTCAAGCAACACATAGGAGTATGCCAAAACAAAACAAAGCAAGCAGCTACAACACAGTAAACAAGCGTAAACTAATACAAGAACTTATAGGTGGCTCAGAGAAAACAGTCAGTATCAAGTCACATAAAGAAACAGACCATGATCACCTTAACAGGCTCTCAAAACAAAGAACCCAGGGATCTTCTAGATGAAAGTGCATTCCTGAAATTACCAGATGCAGAATACAAAAGCTTAATATACAGAACCCTTCAAGACATCAGGAAGGAAATGAGGCAATATGCAGAACAAGCCAAGGAACACACAGATAAAGCAACTGAAGAGATTAGAAAGATTATTCAGGAACATAATGAAAAGTTTAATAAGCTGGAAAAATCCATAGACAGACAGCAATCAGAAATTCAGAAGATTAACAATAAAATTACAGAATTAGATAACTCAACAGAAAGTCAGAGGAGCAGAATAGAGCAAGTAGAAGCTAGAATTTCTGGACTAGAAGATAAATCACTTGGAACTAAAATATTTGAAGAAAAATCAGATAAAAGAATTTTAAAAAATGAAGAAAGCTTAAGAATCATGTGGGACTGTATCAAGAGAAATAACCTACAAGTGATTGGAGTACCAGAACAGGGAGGGATAGCAGAAAAAACTGAGAAAATTGTTGAAGCTTTGTTGGCAGAAAACTTCCCTGATATTGTGAAAGATGAGAAGATATCTGTCCAAGATGCTCATCAAACTCTACATAAGGTAGATGTTAAAAGAAAGTCACCAAGACATATTATAATCAAACTTGCCAAAACCAAAGATAAAGAGAGAATTATAAGAGCAGCGAGGGATAAACGAAAAGTCACCTACAAGGGAGAGCCAGTAAGAATAAGCTCGGACTACTCGGCAGAAACCATGCAGGCAAGAAGGCAATGGGATGACATATTTAAAAAATTGAAGGAAAAAAAATTGCCTGCCAAGAATCATATACCCATCAAAGCTGTCTCTTAAATATGAAGGTGAAATTAAGACATTTCCAGATAAACACAAGTTGCGAGAATTCGTAAAAACCAAATGAAAACTACAAGAAATACTAAATGGACTTCTTTGGTTAGAAAATCAATAATGTCAGGTTATCAACCCAAGACTAGGACACTGGGCAGAGCAGCCAGAAGTCAATCCAGGCAGGGAAATCGAAAAACACAAAGCAAGATTATTTAAATAAAAAAAAAGCCCAAACAGGGTAACAGCGATGTTATTATATAAAAGAAGACAACATTAAAATAATAAAGAGGGGCTAAGAAACGTAATCATACACCTTCCATATGCAGAGGAAGATACGGGGATCCAAAGAAATAAAAGTTAGTTTTAAATTTAGAAAAATAGGGGTAAATAATAAGGTAACCACAAAAGAGACAAACTATCCTACTCATCAAAATAAAATACAAGGGAAAAATACAGACTCAGCAGAAACAAAATCAACAACCACAAATATGAGGGAAGGACAATATAAAAAGAAAATCTACTCAGCACATAAAATCAAATGAGAAAAAGAAGCTGTCAACACACAAAAAAAGACATCAAAATGATAGCACTAAATTCATACCTATCCATAATTACCCTGAATGTAAATGGACTAAATGCACCAATAAAGAGACAGAGAGTGGCAGAATGGATTAAAAAACAAGATCCGTCTATATGCTGCCTACAAGAGACACGCCTTAGACTTAGAGACACAAATAAACTAAAACTCAAAGGATGGAAAAAAATATATCAAGCAAACAACAATCAAAAAAGAGCAGGAGTAGCAATATTAATTTCTGACAAAATAGATTTTAAAGTTAAATCCATCAGAAAGGATAAGGAAGGACACTATACAATGATTAAAGGGACAATACACCAAGAAGATATAACCATATTAAATATTTGTGCACCCAATGACAGGGCTGCAAGATACGTAAAACAAACTCTATCAGCCTTGAAAAGTGAGATAGACAGCTCCACAATAATAGTAGGAGACTTTAACACACCACTTTCAGTGAAGGACAGGACACCCAGAAAGAAGCTCAATAAAGACACGGAAGATCTAAACACCACAATCAACCAACTTGACCTCATAGACCTATAGAGAACACTCCACCCAACAGCAACCAAGTATACTTTCTTTTCTAGTGCACATGGAACATTCTCTAGAATAGACCACATGTTAGGTCATAAAACAAGCCTTAGCAGAATCCAAAACATTGAAATATTACAAAGCACCTTCTCTGACCATAAGGCCATAAAAGTGGAAACCAATAACAGGAAAAGCAGGGAAAAGAAATCAAACATTTGGAAACTGAACAATACCCTGTTCAAAAAAGACTGGATTATACAAGATACTAAGGATGGAATAAAGAAATTCATAGAATCCAATGAGAATGAAAACACTTCCTATCAGAACCTTTGGGACACAGCAAAAGCAGTGCTCAGAGGCCAATTTATACCAATAAATGCATACATCCAAAAGGAAGAACGGGCCAAACTCAAAGAATTATCCCTACAACTTGAACAAATAGAAAGAGAGCAACAAAAGAAACCCACAGGCACCAGGAGAAAACAAATAATAAAGCTGAACTAAATGAAATAGAAAACAGAAAAACAATGGAAAGAATTAACAAGACCAAAAGCTGTTTTTTTGGAAAAAATCAACAAAATTGATAAACCACTGGCCAAACCGACGAAAGAAAAACAGGAGAGGAAGCAAATAACCCGAATAAGAAATGAAAGGGGCGATATTACAACAGACACAACCGAAATTAAAAGAATCATATCAGATTGCTATGAAAAACTATACTCAAATTTGAAAACCTAGAAGAAATGGATGAATTCCTAGAAACACATTACCTACCTAAACTAACACAAACAGAGGTAGAACAGCTAAATAGACCCACAACAAAAGAAGAGATTGAAAAGGTAATCAAAAAACTTCCAACAAAAAAAAAGCCCTGGTCTGTACGGCTTCAATGCAGAGCTCTACCAAACTTTCGGAGAAGAGTTAACACCACTACTACTAAAGATATTTCAGAGCATAGAAAAGGACAGAATACTACCAAACTCATTCTATGAAGCCACCATATCCCTGATGCCCAAACCAGGTAAAGACACCACAAGAAAAGAAAGTTATAGACCTATATTCCTCATGAATGTAGATGCAAAAAACCTCAACAAAATTCTAGCCAGTAGAATTCAACAACATATCAAAAAAACAATTCACCATGACCAAGTGAGATACATACCAGGTATGCAGAGATGGTTCAACATTAGAAAAACAATTAGTGTAATCCACCACATAAATAAAACAAAAGACAAGAATCAAATGATTTTATCAACTGATGCAGAAAAGGCATTTGACAAAGTGCAACACTCATTCATGATAAAAAACTCTCAGCAAAATAGGAATAGAAGGAAAATTCCTCAACATAATAAAGGGCATTTATACAAAGCCAACAGCCAACATCACCCTAAATGAAGAGAGCCTGAAAACATTCCCATCGAGATCCGGAACCAGGAAAGGATGCCCTTTATCACCACTCTTATTCAACATTGTGCTGGCAGTTTTAGCCAGAGCTATTAGGCCAGATAAAGAAATAAAAGGCATCCAGATTCCCAAGGAAGAAGTAAAATTATCTATATTTGCAGATGACATGATCTTATACACAGAAAACCCTAAGGAATCCTCCAGAAAACTACTGAAACTAATAGAAGAGTTCAGCAGAGTACCCGGATACAAGATAAACATAAAAAAATCAGTTGGATTCCTCTACAGCAACAAAAAGAACATCGAAGAGGAAATCACCAAATCAATGCCATTTACAGTAGCCCCCAAGAAGATAAAATACTTAGCAATAAATCTTACCAGAGGTGTAAAAGACTTATACAATGAAAACTACAGTACACTTTTGCAAGAAGCCAAAAGAGACTTACATAAGTGGAAGAACATACCTTGCTCGTGGATAGGAAGACTTAACATTATAAAAATGTCTATTCTACCAAAAGCAATCTATTCATTTAATGCAATTCCAATCCAAATCCAAACGACATTCTTTAATGAGAGAGAGAAACAAATCACCAACTTCGTATGGAAGGGAAAGAGGCCCTGGATAAATAAGGCATTACTGAAAAAGAAGAACAAAGTGGGATGCCTTACTTTGCCTGATTTTAGAACCTATTATACCCCCACAGTAGTCAAAACAGCCTGGTACTGGTACAACAACAGATACATGGACCAATGGAACAGAATTGAGAATCCAGACATAAATCCATCCACATATGAGCAGGTGATATTTGACAAAGGCCCCAAAACAGTTAAATGGGGAAAAGACAGTCTTTTTAACAAATGGTGCTGGCATAACTGGATAACCATCTGCAAAAAAATGAAACAAGACCCATACCTCACTCCATGCACAAAAACTAACTCAAAATGGATCAAAGACCTAAATATAAAATCTAAAACGATAAAGATCATGGAAGAAAAAATAGGGACTAAGTTAGGAGCCCTAATACATGGCATAAACTGTATACAAAACTTTATAAATAATGTAGAAGAAAAACTAGATAACTGGGAGCTCCTAAAAATCAAGCACCTATGCTCATCCAAAGACTTCACCAAAAGAGCAAAAAGACTACCTACAGACTGGGAAAAAGGTTTTAGCTATGACATTTCTGATCAGCTCCTGATCTCTAAAATCTACATGATACTGCAAAAACTCAACTGCAAAAAGACACATAACCCAATTAAAAAGTGGGCAAAAGATATGAATAGACACTTCACTAAGGAAGACATTCAGGTAGCTAACAGATATATGAGGAAACGTTCACGATCATTAGCCATTAGAGAAATGCAGATCAAAACTACAATGAGATTTCATCTCACCCCAACAGGGCTGGCATTAATCCAAAAAACATAAAACAATAAATGTTGGAGAGGCTGTGCAGAAATTGGAACACTTCTACACTGCTGGTGGGAATGTAAAATGGCACAACCACTTTTGAAATCAATTTGGCAGTTCCTCAAAAAGCTAGAAACAGAACTACCATATGATCCAGCAATCCCACTCCTTGCAATATATCCTAGAGAATTAAGAGCCTTTACATGAACAGATATATGCACACCCATGTTTATTGCAGCACTGTTTACAGTAGCAAAAAGATGGAAGCAACCAAGGTGCCCATCAACAGATGAATGGTTAAATAAATTATGGTATATTCACACAATGGAATACTACACCATCGATAAAGAACAGTGAGGAATCTGTAAAACATTTCATAACATGGAGGAACCTGGAAGGCATTATGCTGAGTGAAATTAGTCAGTTGCAAAAGGACAAATATTGTACAAGACCACTATTACAAGAACTTAAGAAGTAATTTAAACCGAGAAGAAAACATTCTTCTGTGGTTATGAGAGGGGGGAGGGAGGGAGGGTGGGAGAGGGACACTCATTAATTAGATAGTAGATAAGAACTACTTTAGGTGAAGGGAAAGACAGCACACAATACAGGGGAGGTCAGCACAATTGGACTAAACCAAAAGCAAAGAAGTTTCCTGAATAAACTGAATGCTTCGAAGGCCAGCGTAGCAGGGGCAGAGGTCTGGGGACCGTGGTTTAAGGGGACATCTAAGTCAATTGGCATAATAAAATCTATTAAGAAAACATTCTGCATCCCACTTTGAAGAGTGGCATCTGAGGTCTTAAACACTAGCAAGCAGCCATCTAGGATGCATCAATTGGTCTCAACCCACCTGGATCAAAGGAGAATGAAGAACAAAAAGGACACAGGATGATTATGAGCCCAGGAGACAGAAAGGGCCACATGAACCAGAGACTACATCATCCTGAGACCAGAAGAACTAGATGGTGCCTGGCTACAACCGATGACTACCCTGACAGGGAACACAACAGAGAACCCCTGAGGGAGCAGGAGAGCAGTGGGATGCAAACCCCAAGTTCTCATAAGACCAGACTTAAAGGTCTGACTGAGACTAGTGGTGGTCATGACCCCCAGACCTTCTGTTGGCCCAGGACAGGAACCATTCCCAAAGCCAACTCTTCAGACATGGATTGGACTGGACAATGGGTTGGAGAGGGATGCTGGTGAGGAGTGAGCTTCTTGGATCAGGTGGACACTTGAGACTATGTTGGCATCTCCTGCCTGTAGGGCAGATGAGAGGGTGGAGGGGGTTTGAAGCTGGCGAAATGGACATGAAAAGAGAGAGTGGAGGGAGAAAGTGGGCTGTCTCATTAGGGGGAAAGTAATTGGGAATGTGTAGCAAGGTGTATTGGGTTTTTGTGTGAGAGACTGACTTGATTTGCAAACTTTCACTTAAAGCAGAATAAAAATTATTAAAAAAAAAAAAAGGTGTTCTACACCTGTTTACTGAAGACCTACTAATTAAAACAACAATAGAATACCACTATATATATATATATTAAATAAAAAAAAAAAACTTTGCCCATTGAGTCAATTCCTACTCATAGTAACCCTATTACACAGAGTAGAACTGCCACATAGGGCTTCCAAGGAGAGAGTGGTGGAATCAAACTACTGACCTTTTCTTTAGCAGCCATAGCTCTTAACCACTATGCTAAAATCTAGAACCGTGGCAATACTCAATGCTGATGAGGATATAGAGCAGTAGGAACCCTCATAGCATGGCGCTCCTAGGTATTTACCCGAATGAAGTGAAAATTTATGTCCCACACAAAAACCTGCACTCAAGTGTTTTTAACAGCTTTTTTTGTAATTGCTAAAAATTTTAAAGCAACCAAGGTGTCCTTCAATTAGGTGGATGGATAAACAAGTTGTGGTGCATCCATACAATGGAGTATTATTCAGTGATAAAAAGAAATTAGTTGTCAAGCTATGAATAGACATGGAAGATCCTCAAATGTGTATTCCTTTGTGAAAGAAGCCAGTCCGGAAAAAGCTATACTGTATAGTTCCAACTATATGACATTCTGGAAAAAAGCAAAACTATCAGGACAGTAAAAACATCATTGGTTGCAATATCATTGGTTGCCAGGTGTTTAGGGTGTGTGTGTGGCAGATGAATATGTGAAGTGCAGGCAGTTTAAAGGCAGTGAGGTTATTCTATATGTACTGTAATGTAATGGTGAATACATGACAATGCATTTGTCAAAACCCATAGAACTGTACAGTACAGTGAACCCTTACGTCGTTTTAATTAATGTGGACTTTAATTAATAATCATGTATCAATATTAGTTCATCACAACAAATATACCATACTAATATCAAATGTATTAGAAAGGGTCTACCCATTGCCCCATTGCCATCGACTCATAGCGACCCTATAAGACAGAGAAGAAAGGGTCTAGGGGAGAGCAATTCCAGTAATTTTAGATGCAAGATACTAAAGTAGCAAACAACACTTTGATTCATATATTATAAAGGGAGAAACTATATGCAAATTATATGGGAAATCTCTGTGCTTTTTGCTCAGTTTTTCTGTAAACCTAAAACTGTTCTAAGAGGTAAAGTCTATTTTTTAAAAAGGGAAAATAGATTGAGAAAAAAATTAATCCAAAAGAAGGTATTACAATTAGAAAAAGAATTATAACCTGTTATTAGAGTACAAGCTAAGTTCTTCATATGAAAAAATAAAAGAAAGAGGTAGGTTAAAATTTCACCAGTGTCTCTCTTGGGGAACAGCTTGGGAAAGGCAGGTGGTTCAGGTCTGTCATACACAAAACATGGCTACCACTTGTAAGTTGAATGTGGCTGCTCAATTTATTAGCATACCAAAGACTGTAACTGAAGAAAGGCACTAGAGAAGAGCAATTCGAATAATTTTAGATGCAAGATGGTAAAGTAGCGAACAACACTTTCATTCATATCCTGTTGGCTAGAATTTTGTCAATACCACACTCAGGTACAAGGGATGCTGGAAAATGTTATCTTTTAGCTGATTAGCCATATGCTGGGCAAAAATCCTATTAATATGGCAGAGAGAGAGGACAAGTAGCAGTCTGACACACATAGGAAAATATAAACAGAAAGCACAAAACAAAATGACAGAAACACACACACACACAAATACAGCAGTAATCCCAGTAAATAAAGGACTAAAATGATTTATTAAAAAATGAGGATTGTCAGATAAGTTTTTTTTTTTTTTAGTCAATAAATACTAGGTATAAAATTTTTTTTTTTTTTTTATAAGAGGAGTCATGCATATTGATAAAATTACTAGGTTCTTAGACATCCTTTCAGGGTTTTTTTTTTTTTTTTTTCCTTTTTTTTAGTGACTTTTTTACACAAAGGGTAACACTTTGTATATACACTGCTTGGCACTTCGCTTTTTTCACTTTACGTTATATCCTGGAGCTCTTTCCCTAGCAGTGCACAGGGAGCTTTCTCCTTTTTAAAAAAAAATTATATAGTATTCAGGACGTCTGTCGGTTTGTTGTACTGTGTGGGCTTGCGTGTTGCTGTGATGCTGGTAGGTATGCCACTGATATTCAAATACTAGGAGGGTCACCCGTGGAGGACAGGTTTCAACTGAGCTTCCAGACTAGGAAGAAGGACCCGGCAGGCTGCATCTGAGAAGAATTAGCCAGTGAAAACCTTATGAATAGCAGCAGAATACTGTCTGATATAGTGCCAGAAGATGAGCCCTTCAGGTTGAAAGGCACTCAAAATATAACTGGGGAACAGCTGCCTCCTCAAAGTAGAGCCGACCTTAATGACATGAATGAGGTCGAGTTTTTGGACCTTCATTTGCTGATATGGCACGAATCAAAATGAGGATAAACGGCTGCAAACATCCATTAATCATCTGAATATAGAATGTAGGAAGTATGAATCTGGGAAAATTGGAAATCTCCAAAAATGAAGCAGAATACATAAACATCAATATCCTAGGCATTAGCGAGCTGAAATGGACTGGTATTAGCCATTTTGAATCAAATAATCATACGGTTTACTATGCCGGGGATGACAACTTAAAGAATAATGGTGTCACGTTCATTGTCAATAAGAACGTTTCAAGATCTATTCTGAAGTACAACACTGTCAGTGATAGAATAATATCCATAAGCCTACAAGGAAGACCAATTAATACGACTATTATTCAAATTTATGCACCAGCCACTGAAGCCAAAGATGGAGATACTGAAGATTTTTACCAACATCTGCAGTCTAAAATTGATGAAACATGGAATCCAGACACATTGATAATTACAGGTGATTTGAATGCAAAAGTTGGAAACAAAGAAGGATTGTTAGTTGGAAAATATGGCCTTGGTGATAGAAATGACACCGAGATCACATGATAGAATTTTCCAAGACCAACAAATTCTTCAATGCAAATACGTTTTTTCAACAACATAAACGGCAACTGTACACAAGGACCTCTGCAGACGGAATACACAGGAATCACATCAACTACATCTTCGGAAAGAGATGATGGAAAGCCCAGTATCACTAGTCAGAACAAGGCCAGGGGCCAACCGTGGAACAGATCATCAATTGTTTATATGCAACTTGAAGACGAAGAAAATTAGAACAGGTTCACGACAGCCAAAGTACGACCTTGATATATCCTACCTGAATTTAGAAAGCATCTCAAAAACAGACTTGACACATTGAACGCTAATGACCGAAGACCAGATGAGTTGTGGAATGACATCAAGGATATCATACATGAAGAAAGCAAGAGGTCATTAAAGAGACAAGAAAGAAAGAAAAGAAAAAAATGGGTGTCAGAAGAGACTCTGAAACTTGCTTTTGAATGTCGAGTAGCTAAAGGGAATGGAAGAAATGATGAAGCCAAAAAGCTGAACAGAAGATTTCAAAGTGTGGCTCAAGAAGACAAAGTCAAGTATGATAATGACATATGTGAAGACCTGGAATTAGTGTCTTCTGACACTCAGCATTTCTCAAGCCGAAAGAACTGAAGAGAAAATTCAAGGTTCATGTTGTACTATTGAAGTGTTCTATGGGGAAAATATTGAAAAGAAGATGGAAAGAATACAGAGTCACTGTACCAAAAGGAATTAGTCCATGTTCAACCATTTCAGGAGGTAGCATATGATCAAGAATGGATGATACTGAAGGAAAAAGTTCAAGCTACACTGAAGACATTGACGAAAAACAAGACTCCAGAAATTGACAGAATACCTGTTGAGATGTTTCAACAAATGGATGCAGTGCTGGAAATGCTCACTCACCTATGCCAAGAAATTTGGAAAACAGTTACCTGGCCAATCAACTGGAAGAGGTCCATATTTATGCCTCTTTCCAAGAAAGGTGATCCAACTGAAGGCGGAAATCATTGAACAATATCATTAACATCACATGCAAGTAAAATTTTGCTGAAGATAATTTAAAAGTGGCTGCAGCAGTGCATCGACAGGGAACTGTCAGAAATTCAAGCCAGATTCAGAAGATCAAAAAAAAAAAAGGAAGTGGAATAGGGGAAATCATTGCTGATGTCACAGGGATCATAGCTGAAAGCAGAGAATACCAGAAAAATGTTTACCTGCGTTTTATTGACTGTGCAAAGGCATTTGACTGTGTAGATCATAACAAATTATGGATAACATTGCAAAGAATGATATTCCAGAACACTTAATTGTGCTTATATGGAACCTGTACATAGATCAAGAAACAGCCTTTCAAACAGAACAAGGGAATACTGCAGTGGTTTAAAGTCAGGAAAGGCGTGCGTCTGGGTTATATCCTTTCACCATGCTTATTCAATCTGTATGTTGAGCAAATCATCTGAGAAGCTGGACTATAGGAAGAATGGCATGTGAGAATTTGTGGAAGACTCATTAAGCACCTGTGATATGCAGATGACACAACTTTGCTTGCTGAAAGGGAAGAGGACTTGAAGCACTTACTGATGAAGATCAAAGACCACAGCCTTCAGTATGGATTACACCTCAATATAAAGAAAACAAAAATCCTCACAGCTGGACCAATAAGTAACATCATGATAAATGGGAGAAAAGATTGAAGTTGTCAAGGATTTCATTTTACTTGGATCGACAATCAATGCCAGTCGAAGCAGCAGGCAAGAAATCAAATGACACATTCCATTGGATAAATCTGCTGTGAAAGATCTGTTTAAAATGGTAAAGAACAAAGATGCCATCCTGAAGAGTAAGGTGCACCTGACCCAAGCCATGGTGTTTTCAATCGCCTCATATGCGTGTGAAAGCTGGACAATGAATAGGGAAGATGGAAGAAGAATTGACTCCTTTGAGTTATGATGTTGATGAAGAATATCGAATATAGCATGGACTGCCAAAAGAATGAACAAATCTGTCCTGGAAGAAATACAGCCAGAATGCTCCTTAGAAGGAAGGATACAGAGACTATCTCACATACTTTGTACATGTTATCGGGAGGGACCAGTCTCTGGAGAAGGACATCATGCTTGGTAAAGTAGAGGGTCAGTGAAAGAGAGGAAGTCCCTCAA
Organism: Loxodonta africana; assembly: GCF_030014295.1. Classification (NCBI taxonomy): domain Eukaryota; kingdom Metazoa; phylum Chordata; class Mammalia; order Proboscidea; family Elephantidae; genus Loxodonta; species Loxodonta africana. The sequence continues at coordinate 78,452,299 of NC_087342.1, forward strand.
CGAGGTGGATTGACACAGTGGCTGCAACAATGGGTCAAGTATAGTAATTGTGAGGATGGCACAGGACTTGGCACTGTTTCATTCTGTTGTGCATAGGGTACTATAAGTCAGAACCGATTCAAAGGCACCTAACAACAACAACATAATATTGAGATGTGTGAATTGTTTGTTTAATTCATCTATTTAACAACTTCTTAACAAAAAAGGCTCTATTCTAGGTCTGGGGGACACATCATTGGATAAAAAGATAAAAAAATCTATGCCTTCATGGAACATATATATGATTGCGTTTTTTGTGCTTATTATTCAATGTTTCTTTAAAAAAATTTTATTGTGCTTTAGGTGAAAGTTTAGACGCCAAATTAGTTTCTCATTTAAAAATTTATACACAAATTGTTTTCTGACTTTGAGTGCAATCCCCACAATGTGTCAGCACTCCCCCGCCCCTTTCCCTTTATGCCCCGGGGTTTCTTGTATCTATTTGTCCAGTTTTCCTGTCCCTCTTCTTTGATTTTAGGCAGGTGTTGCCCATTTGGTCTCCTATACTCGATTGATCTAAGAAGCACTTTCCTCACGTATGTATATTATTGTTTGTTTTGTAGGCCTGTCTAATCTTTGGCTGAAAGGTGGACTTTGGGAGTGTCTTCAGTTCTGAGTTAGCAGGATGTCTAGGTGCCATACTCTGAGGGGTTCCTCCAGTGTCTGTCAGACCAGTAAATATGGCCTTTTTCTTTGAATTTGAATTTTGTTCTACATTTTTCTCCCACTCTGTCTGGAACCTTCTGTCGTGATTTCTGTAGGAGCAGTTGGTGGTGGTAACTGGGCACCATCTAGCTCTTCCGGGATCAGGCTGGTGGAGGCTGTGGTTCGTGTGGTCCATTAGTCCTTTGGACTAATATTTTCCTTGTGTCTTTGGTTTTCTTCATTCTTCTTTGGTCTGGTCGGAATGGGACCAATAGAGGTATTTTAGATGGTCACTCACAAGCTTTTAACATCCCCGATGCTACTCACCAAAGTAGGCTGTAGAATATTTTCTTTATGAACTGTTATGCCAAGTGACCTAGATGTCCCCCGAGACTGTGGTCCCCAGCCCTCAGCTCCAGTAACTCAGCCTCTCAAGGTGCTTGGATGTGTTTAGAAGCTTTTATAACTTTGCCCTGGTAAAGTTGTGCTGACTTCCCCTATATTGACTTCCCCTTTCACCGAAGTGAACACTTGTCTACTATCTAGTTAGTGATTTCCCCTCTCCACCTCTCTTCTCCAGCATAACCATCAAAGATTGTCTTTTTCTGTGTATAAACCTTTTTTTGGTTTTTATAATAGTGGTCTCATACAATATTTGTCATTTTGTGGTTGACTTATTTCACTCAGCATAATGCCCTCTGGATTCATCCATGCTGTGAGATGTTTCACTGATTCATCATTGTTTTTATCATTGTGTAGTATTCTATTGTGCATATGTACCATAATTTGTTTATCCATTCATCTGTTGATGGGCACTTAGGTTGTATGATTGAGTTTTTAAAGTCTTTGTTAATTTCATCATCTTAATCTTTTCTGATCTGTTTCTGTTGACCAGAGTTTGTAACATCAATTATCGAATAGTCCGTATTTATCCATAGTGAGTGATTATAACCTAACACTTGTTGTGGGAAAAAAAAATCATAAGTTTAGTAAAGCAAAAAGAAAGTTTTATTCAGCATATATTCAAAAAGGCAAAAGTGAGCAGTGGACAAGCATGCTGCCAGAGCCATGTCTGCCCAAGTCCAAGGAGATATTACAAAACAGACAAAAGTAGGAAAATGGACAAGCATGCTGCCAAAGCCCTGTCTGTCCATGTCCAAGGAAATATTACAGAATAAACAAGAGTGGGAACAAACAAGCATGCTGCCAGCCCCACGTCTGCCTGAGTCCAAAGAATATTACATAACAGGTAAGAGTGGAGAAATGGACAAGCATGCTGCCACAGCCATGCCTGTCCAAGTCCAATGAAATATTACAGAATAAGAAAAATTGGGAAAATGGACAAGCATGCTGATACAGCCACGTCAACCAGAGCCCCAAAAATGTTACAGAACCATTAGTATCTATTAACACTACAAATGGCAAAACTGTTGAAAGCTTCACCTTTTTACAGATTGTCTAGAAACTGTGATCCTACATTTTGAATCATCTTTCATTACAATCATTGTTACAGGTTCAGTAACGACAGTCAAGAGGGTCTCCCCTGGTCCAACAAATTTTCTGTTCACTAAATGCTAATAGAAACAGACAAGAGTGGAAAGTCTTTTGTACTCTGTTTGATTGGCTTATGAAAAAATAAAATAAAACTTGTCATCAAGTCCATTCCGACTTATAGCGACCCTATAGAACATAGTAGAACTGCCCATAGGGCTTCCACGGAAAGGAACATGAATGGCAGAATACCAAACAGAAAGGAGATATTCAGAGAAGGGGTTCTCTTGAGTTTTTGGCTGAACACTAAATTACACATGTGAAGGGAAAAATCAACTAAAGCCAGGCAAAGAACAATTGGTGGAAGTTGAAAGTTAAAGAATTCCCAAAGCTCGTACAATGCTAGGAAATGTATAGTTTCTGATCAGCTATAGTGGAGAGATCTTGCTGAATCCTGAGGCATTCAGGAGTGACCCCAACAGCAATAGTGTTAAACTAGTCCTAGGGTAAAATCCATTCTAGATCTGCCAAATCAGGAGTTGTTTTTTAAAAGTCTTATAAAGACCAAGGTAGTCCATAAATAGCATAACTGGGCCTGCTTGCCAAAAAAAAAACAATGTTCTTTTAAAAAAGGCACAAATTCACACACTCAAATATGTTACATTCACAATAACCAGCATCAAATAATGACAATAATAATAATATTACTAGACACGAGAAACAGGAAGATGTGACCCATGATTGGAGTAAAAATTGGTCAACCACTATGCCACCAGGCTTATGTGAAAGGTTCCCTAAACGATATTTTCCAAGATTGTCCTAGCTATTGTCTTTATACCTCAGGGCCCATTTGACACGTCCTTGTAAATCCTTGTGAGTCCAGCTCCAGCTGGGTCACATTCTTTATGCTCAAGGACACAGAATAATGACTCCAATATTATTTTCTAAATCACACTCTTGTAATTATAGAACTACGCACACAAAAAAGTATGGATATAGAATATTTGATTTGCACATTTAACAAGTTTGATCTAATGGATATATACATAAAACGCCAGATAAGAACAGAGGTCCCTCACAATCAAAATAACATTAGGTCAATTACACTAAGTTTAAAAAAAAAAAAAGTGCAACTAAAAATTCTCAGAATTTTTAGAAACTGTGACTTCCTTTCTTTTCAAATATCTATTTAAAGTCCTTGCAAATGTAAATTTTACCTTGTTAACTCTCATTCCCCTTGCTGATAATATCTTCATCTGAGTCTATCTTCAGGTACATATTTTGCCATTTTACTGTTACGCATTCTATTTCCAAAGCAATACATATTAGAATAGTTTTTTAAAGAATATTATCACCCTTTTAAAGTTGGTTTACTTGTAAACACAAGAATCTTTCTCCCAGTGGATTCCAGAGTAATTTCTTGAAAGTTGAGGGGTTCAGAACATTGTGGAAATAAGACCACAGACTTGGAAAATTTAAATAGGGCCTTCTGCAAAGGAGAAGTAATGGACAGACTCCATTGACAGGAAGTCAGATGGCTACTTCCTCTGAGTCTTAACATTCATGTTATGAGTAAGTGATTTGGGTAGAGGACAATTCTATGTCATTCACAGAACAATCCGCTGAAAAAGTATATTAGCCTTCAGGTATCAAAAAGAAAAAGAATGGTAGAAGGATACGAAATATCATGGACTTTATCAGAAAAAATTCAGGTAGCCTTTGTTGTTACCTGAATACAGTTGAGTCAGTTCTAGGTATACTTACACGGGTATGCAGCACTTAACGCCCACAATACCTTCTGTAAAATAGGAAGTTACGTAATTTGAATATTGTGCAAACATCATATTATATGCAGGAGACAGGTGGACAGGACTTTAGCAGAGTGACTGCATCTTTGGCTTTGCCACTGCAGTTCCTGCGTGGTAGCTGTCAGAGCTGCGCTGAGGCCTCTAGGTGCACCGCAGACTCCCTTCCCTTCCTTTCTCCCTGCCTGCCTTCCCAGCACCTCTAATGGGCTTTAAACTCTTCCAGCCCCTCCCAGACTGCTCTGCAACTGCCAGTGTGAGAGAAGCAGAGGTCTCAGACCGGTTGATGACCAGGATTCCCTGGCCAAGTGGGGCAGAGGCCTCCGGAGGGCATCAACTTCGGTGGCTGGGGTGGCATCTGCGCTGACCCTACCTGAGGCGAGTGCGGTGGGACAGGCAGTCACCCATGGTCGCAGGGAACCCCCTCCTCCTGCCTTCCCCAGGGACCAGGAGAGCCAGTGAGAGCCAGATAGGATCTACCATACTTAGCAAAGTACATCTGCCTTACTCCGTTCTCCTACCAGGATTTCTGAACTGTATGATAACCTTCTGCAACCATGGATGCATTTGCGGTGGGGCATGCTGGAGCAGGCATTATTTGGTGCATACCTGTATAGTGACTGAGCATAGCCTCATAAAAGTGAATAAAAATTTATATACAGATTTTGAGTCTGAGTAACTGCTTTAATTTCTGAACACATTGCACGCTATGTATTTTGTTCTGTTTATTCAAAGCATTAGTTCTCATGAACTCTGCAGCCCAGTATGGTAGCCCTAAACAAACAAACAAAAAAAAAACCAAGCCCATTGCCATGGAGTGGGTTCCAAGTCATAGAGACCCTATAGGACTGCCCCATATGGTTTCCAAGGGGCACCATGTAGATTCAAACTGCCAACATTTTGGTTAGCAGCCATACCTCTTAACCTCTGCACCACCAGGGTTTCCATGGTAGCCCTAGGTGGTACAAATGGTTAATGTCACTTGGCTGCTAACTAAAAGGTTGGAGGTTTGAGTCCATCCAGCGGTGCCTTTTGGAGAAAGCCCTGGTGATCTACTTCCAAAAAATCAGCCAACAAAAGCCCTATGGAACACAGTTCTACTCGGACACGTGGGGTCACCCTAACTCAGAGTCACCTCCACAGCAGCTGGTACCATTTAAGAACTGTGTTACCTTCTGTCCTCTTCCAGTTTCAATATTGGCTAATATTGCTCTATTATTTGGAAACCCTGGTGGTGTAGTGGTTAAGTGCTAGAGCTGTAACCAAAAGGTTGGCAGTTCAAATCCACCAAGTGTTCCTTGGAAACTCTATGGGGCAGTTCTACTCTGCTCTATAGGGTCACTATGAGTCAGAATGCACTCAACGGCAAGGGTTTTATTTAGAAAATTAGATTGTTGAACTGTGATGGTAAAGGCTATATGTCAGCTTGACTGGGCCGTGATTCTCTGTGGTTTGGCATTGATGACGTAATTTGGCAGTTATGTAATGAAGTAATCAACTGTATGGTGAGATCTGCTATGAGCAGCCAGTCAGCTGAAAGGGAGTTTCTTGGGGGCGTGGCCTACCTCCAGTATATAAATGGATGTTCCAGGAAGGCTGTCACTCTGGATCCTGTATCCAGCTCCTCATCATCTGACCTCCCGTTCTTGGGACTTGAGCTAGCAGCTTCCCTGCTGATCTTGGGTTCATCAGCCCCTGAAGCTACATGAGTCAGGAAAAGCCTCCAGCCTGATGCCTGATCCATAGACTTGTGACTTGCCAGGCTGTACAATGTGAAGAGGACTTGAAGCACTTACTTATGAAGATCAACAATCACCGCCTTCAGTATGGATTACACCTCAACATAAAGAAAACAAAAATCCTCACAACTGGACCAATAAGTAACATCATGATAAACAGAGAAAAGATTGAAGTTGTCAAAGATTTCATTTTACTTGGATCCACAATCAACACCAATGGAAGCAGCAGTCAAGAAATCAAAAGCTGCATTGCATTGGGCAAATCTGATGCAAAAGACCTCTTTAAAATGTTGAAAAGCGAAGATGTCACCTTGAAGACTAAGGTGCACCTGACCCAAGCCATGGTATTTTCAATCACATCATATGCATGTGAAACCTGGACAAAGAACAAGGAACACCAAAGAAGAATTGATGCCTTTGAATTGTAGTGTTGGTGAAGAATATTGAATATGCTATGGACTGTCAAAAGAACAAATAAATCTGTCCTGGAAAAAGTACATCCAGAATGCTCTTTAGAAGCAAGGATGGTGAGACTGCATCTTACTTACTTTGGACATGTTGTCAGGAGGGATCAATCCCTGGAGAAGGACATAATGCTTAGTAAAGTACAGAGTCAGCGGAAAAGAGGTAGACCCTCAACGATATGGATTGACACAATGGCTGTAACAGCAGGCTGAAGCATAACAAGGATTGTAAGGATGGCACAAGACCAGGCAGTGTTTCATTCTGTGGTATATAGGGTCACTATATGAGTCAGAACCGACTCAACGGCATCTGTACAATCGTGTGAGCCATTTCCTTGAGCTAACTCTGTCTTTCTCTTTCTCTCTTTCTCTGTCTCTCTCTGAGAGGCATTTGACTGTGTGGATCATAACACACAGTTATACTTCACTAGTTTTTCTTCTCTAGAGAACGTAGCCTAAGACAAAGGAAACAACATTAAGTTATCCTCCACTCACCACTGTAAAAAGGAGGTGAAGAGCATTCTGGCACAGAATGGCCAACATGTCCTAACTGAAGAGATTATGTATGTCTCAGTTCCAGTCACTTCATTATTGCTCTCTTTCTTCTGTCCTTTCTTGTTCCAACTTGCAGAAACTGTGGAAGGTACTTGTTTTAATTTCTGGTAGTTAGCCTATGATATAATAGTAGTATTCGTCTGTCAAAGTACCTAAATGTAAAACTGGAAATTTATTAGACAAATAACCTTGGAATGCCTATAATGGGCCTGACCTGAAAATGTTTGTGTAAAAAACTAATAATGTCCTATTTTTTCTCTAATTGAACTTTGTGTCTTTGACATCCAGCACAAGACTGGAAATACGGGGAGCCATTAAATTCTGTAAATGTATGCGCGGGTGTATTATGATACAAGAACTCAAGAATTGCAATTCTATAATCTGGGTGTGTGACTTGGTGCAATTTAAAATTTGGTGACGTAGGACAAATTTTGGGACTTTATTTCATCATTCTTCCTATATCTGTAAATCAATACCACGTAAAAGGATTTTTAAAAATAAAAAGAATATCATGCATCGTGTATGAAATGATATTCCAACATACCCAAATATTACAACATGTTTTCTCTGGGACTCCTTCCAAAACACCACGCATGTTGAGTTCCTCAGAAAATTCTGTAATGTAAGCGTTAATCGCAAAGCTGTCTGTTAAATACAGGCTGCAACAATGCTGTGTGAAGAAAGACTGGACCTTCCAACAACAACAAAAAAAACTATGAAATAATTTTTGAGGTATAGCTGGAGGCAAACAGAAAAAAAAAGAATCCCTCCATATCATGAATGTACAAGTGTCCTCTTGGAAACCAGTTGTCTCCAGTCACAATGCAGAGTAATGATTTACCGGGGACATTACTACCAACCTAGTTGTATTTTATATCAAGACCTAAGGCCATCTTAAAACCAGTCCTATCCCCTCCACCCCACGCATAGATGCCTACACAACTTTGGATGGAACACCTCCTGAATTCTCTCCCTCCTTGAGAACAGTCACTTTTCTGTTTCCTATTCTCACATTCTACGTCTGATAAGACTTTTTCTGGGCCAAATGAAAAGCAAATTTTGCCAGACAAATGAGGTGCTCCTAAACCCAAAGACTTGTTCTTGTTGTTGTTAGGTGCTGTCAAGTTGCTTTCTGCTCATAATGTCCCTACGTACAACAGAATGATACATGACACGGTCCTGCGCCATCCTCACAATCGTTGCTATGTTTGAGCCCATTGTTGCAGACAGTGTGTCAATCCATCGCATCTAGAGTTTTCCTCTCTTTCGATAACCCTCTGCCTTACAAGGTGTCTTAGTTATCCAGGGCTGCTAGAACAGAAATACCACAAGTGTATGGCTTTAACAAACAGAAGTTTATTCTCTCAGAGTTTACAAGGATAGAAGTCCAAATTCAGAGCATCAGATTCCAGGGAAGGAATTTTCTCCCTGTTGGTCAGTCGTCAATCTTCCCCTGGTCTAGAAGCATCTCAACACAAGGATCCAGGGTCCAAAGGACGAGCACCACTCCCAGTGCACCTTTCTTGGAGGTACGAGGTCCCCCTCCTCTCTGCTCAATTCTCTCTCTTATATCTCAAAAGAGATTGACTTACAATACAACTTAGTTTTGTAGGTTGAGTCCTGCCTCATTAACATAACTGCCTCTAATTCTGCCTCTTTAACATCACAGAGGTTAGGATTTACAACACATAAGATTGTGATTACATCAGATCACAAAATGGTGGACAACCACACAATACTGGGAATCATGGCCTAGCCAAGTTGACGCAATTCAATCCGTAACACCAAACATGACGTCATTCTTCAGGGGCTGGTCCATGATAATATGCTGAAAATATGCTGAAAGTAAGTGTGTGAGATGAAGTCTCGCCATCCTCACTTCCAAGGAACATGCTGGCTGTACTTCATCCAAGATGAACATGTTCGTTCTTCTGGCAGTTCATGATTTATTCATTATTCTTTGGCAACACCATAATTCAAAGGCATCAATTCTTCTTCCGTCTTCCTTATTCATTGTTCAGCTTTCACATGTATATAACGGAATTGAAAACATCATGGCTTGGGTCAGGCCCACATAAGTCCTCAAAGTAACATCTTTGCTTTTTAACACTTTTAAGAGGTCTTTTGAGGCAGATTTGCCCAACACAATACGTTATTTGATTTCTTGACTACTGCTTCCATGGGCGTAGATTGTGGATCCAAGTAAAATGAAATCCTTAACAAATTCAATATTTTCTCCATTTACCATCATGTTGCTTATTGGTCCAGTTGTGAGGATTTTTGTTTTCTTTATGTTGAGGAGTAATCCATACTGAAGGCTGTAGTCTTTCATCTTTATCAAAACTCACTTCTTGAGTTCTTGTATCATAATACACCCATGCATACATTTATAGAATTTAATGGCTCCCCCTATTTCAGGTCTTGTGCTGGATGTCAAGTCCTCTTCACTTTCAGCAAGCAAGTGTATGTCATCTGCATATCACAGATTGTTGTTAATGCATCTTCTTCCAATCCTGATGCCATGTTCTTCTTCATATAGTCCAGCTCCTCGTATTATTTCCTCAGCATACAGATTGAATAAGCATGGTGAAAGAATACACCCTGATGCACATCTTTCTTGATTTTAAAACACACAGTAACCTTTTGTTCTGTTCAAACAAATGCCTCTTGGTCTATGTACAGGTTCCTCATGAGCACAATTAAGTGTTCTGCAATTCCCATTCTTTGCAATGTAATTGCATAAATTGTTATGATCCACATAGTCAAATACTTTTGCATAGTCAATAAAACACAGGTAAACATCTTTCTGATATTCTCTGCTTTCAGCCAAGATCTATCTGACATCAGCAATGATGTCCCTCATTCCACACCCTCTTCTGAATCTGGCTTGCATTTCAGACAGCTCCCTGTCAATGCATTGCTGCAACCACTTTGGAATGCACTTTGAATTTTAGTTGTGTGTGATATTAATGATATTGTTTGATAACTTCCACATTCTGTTGGATCACCTTTCTTTGGAATGGGTATAAATATGGATTTCTTCCCGTCAATTGGCCAGGTAGCTGTCTTCCAAAATTCTTGGCATAGGCAAGTGAGCATCTCCAGCACTACATCTGTTTGTTGAAACATCTCAGTTATTATTCCGACAATTCCTGAAGCCTTGTTTTTGGCCAAATGCCTTCACTGCGGCTTGGACCTCTACCTTCAGTAACATCAGTTCTTGATCATATGCTACCACCTAAAATGGTTGAATGTCCACCAATTCTTTTTGGTACAGTGACTCTGTGTATTCCTTCCATCTGGTTTTGATGCTTCCTGTGTCATTCAATATTTTGACCAAAGAATCCTTCAAAATTGCAACCCCAGACTTGAATTTTTTCTTCAGTTCTTTCAGCTTGAGAAATGCCAAGCATGTTCTTCGGTTTGGGTTTTCTAACTCCAGGTCTTTAACATTTCATTATAATACTTTATTTTGTCTTCTCAAGTGGCCCTTTGAAATCTTCTGTTCAGCTCTTTTACTTCACTATTTCTTCCATTCTTTTTAGCTACTCTACATTCAAGAGCAACTTTCAGAGTCTCTTTTGACATTCATTTTGGTCTTTTCCTTCTTTTTAATGATCCTTTGCTTTCTTCACTATGATGTCCTTGATGTCATCCCACAACTCCTCTGGTCTTCGGTCATTAGTGTTCAGTGCATCAAACCTGTTCTTGAGATGATCTCCAAATTCAGGTGAGATATACTCAAGGTTGTATGTTGGTTCTCATGGACTTGTTTTCATTTCCTTCTGCTTCAAATTAAACTTGCATAGGAACAGTTAATAGTCTGTTCCTTAACTTTGTTCTGACTGATTATATCGAGTTTTCTACCGTTTCTTTCCTCAGATGTAGACAATTTGATACCTGTGTTTTTCATCCAGTGAGATCTATGTGTATAGTCACCATTTATGTTATTGAAAACAGTATTTGTAATGATTAAGTCATTGGTCTTGCAAAATTCTATCATGTGATCTCCAGCATCATTTCTATCACTAAAGCCATATTTTCTGGAAGATCCTTCTTCCTTTCCAGTTTTCACATTTCAATCACCAGTAATTATCAATACATCTTGATTGTATGTTTGATCAGTTTCAGACTGCAGAAGTTGGTAACAACTTTCAATTTCCTCATCTGTGGCATTAGTGGTTGGTGCATAAATTTGAATAATAGTCTTATTAACTGGACTTCCTTGTAGGCATATGGATATTATCTTGTCACTGTGTGATGGTTAAAGTTCTGTTGCAACTTGGCTTGGTCTCGATTCTCAGTGGTTTGGCAGTTGTGATGTAGTTTGGCAATCACCTAATGATGCAATAACTTCCATGATGAAATTTCATATAATGTGATCACCTCCATGATAGGATCTGCTGAGAATAGCCAATCAGTTGAAAGGCAGTGTCCTTGGGGGTATGGCCTGCATCCAACATAGGTGGACTATCTGGCAAGTCTCGCTGGATTTTCTTCTTTCTGGATCCTGCACCTGGCTCCTGTTCATCTGACCTCCAGTTCCTGGGACTTGAGGTAGCTGCTTACTTACCAATCTTGTGATTCGTTAGCCTCCGTGGTCTGGATCTTGGGTTCTCCAGCTTCTGCTGCTAAGTAAGTCAGGAGAAGCCTCCAGTCTAACCCATGGATTGAAGACTTTCCAGCCTCTACAGCCATGTGAGTCATTTCCTTGATACATATCTTTCTCTGTCTCTCTACATAAATATATAGGTATATAGATGCCTCACTAGTTTTGCTTTTCTAGAGAATCCAGCCTAAGACACACTGACAGTGTTGTACTTTAGGATAGATCTTGAAATGTTCTTTTCGATGATGAAAGTGATGCCATTTCTCTTCAATTTGTCATTCCTGGCACAGTAGACCATATGATTGTCCAATTCAAAATGGCCAATACCAGTCCATTTCAGCTCACTAATGCCTAGGATATTGATCTTTATACATTCCATTTCATTTCTGACTTCTAATTTTTCTAAATTCATACTTGTACATTCCACTTTCTGATTATTAGAGGATGTTTGCAGCTGTTTCTTCTCATTTTGAGTCACGTCACATCAGCAAATGCAGGTCCCCAAAGCTTGACTCCATCCACGTCATTAAGGTTGACTCTACTTTGAGGAGGCAGCTCTTCCCCAGTTGTGTTTTGATTCTCTTCCAACCTGAGGGGCTCAGCTTCTGGCACTGTATTAGACAATGATCTGCTGCTATCCATGAGGTTTTCACTGGCCACTTTTTTTCAGAAGTAGATTGCCAGGTCCTTCTTCATAGTCTGTCTTAGTCTGGAAGCTCAGCTGACTCTTGCCCACCATAGGTGACCCTGCTAGCATTTGAAACACTGGTGGTATAGCTTCCAGCATCACAGCAACATGAAGCCACCACAGTATGATAAACTGACAGATGCTTGGTGATTCAAAGTAGTACAAAGACTACTTCATGGCATTTCCATGAACATAAGAAAGAATCTTATATGTGCAGAAGAGGGCAACAAGGAGATAGTAATAATCTCATCTGGATTTCTAAGGATTTCCAGAATTTCTAAGTATTTCCTGGGATTGCTAAGAAAGTTCCAAGAACATAATGCTATCCGGAATGAATCCAGAGCCGAAGATCATCGTAGCTCATTGCAAGATTTTTCCATGAACATCATTAATAAGCCCCTAATCTTCAAATCGCAATGGACCTTTCCCAGGTCTCACTCTACCTACTGTTCCTCTCCTCTGTAACCACATAATTAGTAAGAATTTCACTATCAGTGATCCTTGCAGAAATCCAGTCTCAGGGATCACTGTACTTGCCAGGCACCTTCATAAGAGGGCTTCTTAAATTTGCAGGCATCTTATGCCAGTCAGGTTCAAACCAGGACTCCTCCCCCCTTAAGGCCCCATCCAACACCCGCAAAGCAAAATAAAACAAACTACCAGCAAGCAGAAGAGCATTCTTCTCCTGTAGCTTCCTAAAATATATCACCATCTGCAGATTATTTTTACAGGAGCGAGGAGACTGAGTTTATTTTCTGAGGACCCACTCCCTTTCGTGCTTCTCAAAGCCTTGGGTCGGTTCTTTCAAACTCATCACTTCACCTTCGGCTCTAAAGTCACTATCCATACCCATACCAATGACTCAAATGCCAATAAGAGGGTAAAGCTGAGTTTTCAATTGTTTTTTGGATATGAGAACACACGGGAAGAAAAACCTCAAGCCTTCCGCCCGAACAGGGACTTGAACCCTGGACCCTCAGATTAAAAGTCTGATGCTCTACCGACTGAGCTATCCGGGCTCATGAAGTTGGCTGTAGCCTACAGTCTAGTAAAGGCGGTTATATTAGGTTAATGTCAACTTTTGTGTTGCATCTCAAGGCAAAGTGTCAAAAACCGATCGCTTGCACATATAACCCACATGCTCAAGCCAATAACAGCCGACCGTTTCTTTTTCTACAGTTACCAAACTACTCCCGCCACAACCGTGCACGGGATTGGGACAGTTTGCCTTCCCTGTGGCTCCTTCGAAAGCCATCATCAATACCAGCTGCTATTGCACCTCAAACGAAAACCCAACATGGTCGCGCTCCCAAGAGCTCAGCTACGGAAACAGTCCCTTTCAAAGCCAACGAAATTTGGATAAAAATGAATGAGATCTTCCTTCTCCTCCAGAGGCACAGGGCTCTAATATTTCCTTGTACCTAGAGGACGAAGAGAAGAGATACTGGATACGTCCTACCACCCCGTGCATCCAAATCCTATTCGAGCTTAAAGACCCATATTCAAGGCTTCTTTGCCCCACTTTTCTAATCTCAACTTCGCCTCAACCTTCTCCCCAGTCACCTCCACCTTCCCTTCTCCTCTCCCCGCCTTCGCTTTGGCCTCCTCCTGGATGAGGTCTTCCATCCAGGATCCCGGTTCTTGAATGTGGAGAGCTCAAGAGGAATGAAACGAATTAACACTTTTACGCCTACAAGCGTCTCCAACCTCATCTGACACTGAGACGCAAAGGGTCGACGCTTTCCGCCTTTGGCCACTATTTTGTGTGGTAGTCAACCCAGACAAGAGTTTTGGATGAAGTCCGAAAGCATATTCTGGGGATGGGGATGAGGGAACGCATAAAATTCAATCTGAAAATGGCTGTATATTCAACGGTACTGTTTTCCTTCCTCCTCCCTACCCTACCTTCTGTCTTTCAAATCAAAACTCTGTCTGCGAGGAAAGCCGCTGCTGGGTCCCGATCTTGTTGCTCCAGGTTGCTGTGTCACATACTGCATTTCATCCGAAGTTTTGTGACCTAAATTCTCCAAGGCAGCACGTAGTTCCTCTTCTTTGTATCCTTCGCATTACTTTTGTCTGATTTTAGGCAGCTTTGTAAGCGGAGAAAGAGGAAGTTGGGCGAAGCAGGGAATATGAAGATGTAAGAAAAGTGCTCTTTTCCTGGGCCGCTCCCTAGTGATGAAAAGGAAGTGCCCTCCAGAGAGTCAGCTGGGGAGCCGACCTGGCAGTAACTGGAGCAGAAACTGAGTCTTAGAACCGTAAATCAACCTAGGGGCACGTCATTTTTCTTGCTTTGTTTTGTTTTCCAGAAACATATAAAAGACGCACAATCCTCAATTTCAGTGAATGTTTTTCGGCCCTCACTTCAGGGGCCCTCTCCTCCGTTGCCACATGAAAATCCAGGCCTCCAGATGCAAGCTTTCTGTGGGATTCCAGATTCAGGCATGACAGTGCTCGGCAAACATGTTCATGAATTTGCTTCAGAGATATTTCAAATTCATCATGTCCACACAGTGCCAGAACAGCACTGGTCTGTGGCAGACACTTGTTGCTTTTCAGATTCAGTAGCTGAAGGTTTTCTGTCTTTTCTTTTCCGGAGGCAACTTTTCGGATTTTCTTCCTTGTAACCTGCTCTCTGGAGGGCACTGGATTTTCTGCTGCAACTCTGGCAGACAGGAGGAATGAAGGTGCAGGAACCCTCATGTGATGTGTGGGAAGCCAGTGGTAGGGCAGAAGTTGGGTGGAGAAGGAGTATCAAATCCACAGGTCCTAGCTGAGGGCACATAAGGCCCGAAGGCCACTCAACAGGGAGAGGGTTGAGGTTGAGGCTTCAAGAACCTAGGTATTAGCTACTTCCTTTTCCTGGGAAAAGTGTCCAGAATATGGATTGCCTGTGGGCTACAGTGGCCAGAGTCCCAGTACTCTTTGGGGGTTTTCTATTTCTCATGTCTTCTGCCCACTCCCTTAGTTTACCAGAGGTCTTTTTAATCTAGTGAGATTATGAAGAGCAAGAGGGAAAAGACCACTGCTGGTGGGGGAATGTACGGCTGGATGTGCAAGCTTTTGTGCTCTCTCACATTGGCTCAACCAGGAGCCAAAGGAACGGAAATCTGGGAGGGAACAGCTAATTCACTCAAAAAGGAATTTAAAAGCAGTCTTCATTTGGCATCTGCCCTGAAACAGACAGCTCTGTGTTAAAACGTTTCTCAACTGACAGAGTCCAAAAACAACCAAAACCCTTGAATGGTCAGGTGTTTTAGGTTGTTAAAGCATCTGCTGATTAAACAGGTCTTCCCCGGTTCAAGTGTCTATGGAGTCTTGTCTTTTTCATTTTTCTCTGTGAGTAGTCCTGGTGGCAGTGATTAAGTGCTTGGCTACTACTCCCCGGGAGAAAGATGTAGCAGCCGGTTTCCCGAAAGATTACAGCCTTGGAAACCCTATGAGGCAGTTCTACTCTGTCATAAACGGTGGCTATGAGTCAAAATCAATTTGATGGCAATGGGATTTTCTTGGTTTCCGTTGGTAGTGAGTGGACTCCTACCCTCTAGGGCCCTCATAGCCTTTGGGAGGCTAAAGGGAGATGTTGTTTGTTTCTACACACAGCGCAAGCTTGTCTTTCTCTTGTGAAATTAGACTTTTATAGTTTTTCTACTCCTTTGATAAAGTGTCATCCGAAATGAAATGAAAATGGAGCTACTTTTGGTACAACCAAACAACATAGGCCAATGTTGATAAACAAAGTAATAGTAGCTCCTTGTTTATACCACCAAAGTTTATTTTAGGAAACATAAGCAATTTAGACGGGTCTATCTATTCTTACCCTTCTTTGCCCTCTCCCTCCTCACCCCCACACATAGCCTTTTGACTGTATCTCCCTCATGAATCTTTGGTGTGGTGTCAAATGATCACATTATGTTTTTATATGAAGTTCTAAAGACAAGATGAATCTAAGAAATGTGGAAGGGAAGGAATTTTAATTGGGTACTCGCCAATACTCATGTGATTTTAATTCAGCTGGGTGAGTCGTTTTACAATCAACCAGAATGATCAACCAGAATAACCATTCTGCCAAAGCTCAGAGTCGCACAAGAAACCTTTAAGACTTAAAGATTAATCCCCTCTTGAATAGAACTATTCTGGCCAGCTGATAGCGTCGGTCCCTCAAATTTCCAAATTATAGTTTCAGCATTGGTGTTGCAAGTCTCCAAGTTTCCTGAGCGCTGCAGTTTGGGTAGTCCAACGTCCTCTAATCACTTACCCGCCACAGACCGTTCTGATAGGGATCACAATAGAGCGTACTGGACAGCTGGAGAAAAATGTAGAACAAAATTAAAACTCACACCCACAAAAAGATCAGATTTGCTGGTCTGACAGAGACTGGAGAAACACCAAGAATATGGCATCCGGATGACACCCTTTTAACTTGGAACTGATGTGACTCCTGAGGTTCATCCTTCAGTCAAAGATTACACAGGCCTAGGAAACAAACAATAACACACGTAGTTCAACCATGTATACGAGACTAAATGGACACAGCAGCCCAGGGGCAAGGAAGGGAAGGCAGGAAGGGACAGGAAAGCTGTACAAATGGAAAAGGGGAGCCCAAGATTGAGAAGAATGTTAACACATCGCAGGGTTGGCAACCAGTGTCACAAAACAATATGTTGATTAATTATTTAATGAGAAAGTAATTTGCTCTGTTAACTTTCACCTAAAGAACAATTTAAAAAGACAGAAAGAAAAAAATCACTCACCCAAACATATTTGGGATCTGCTCCCTCTAATCAGCTAAATGGGTGGGTGGAGGAGAAGGGAAATGAGAAGGTCAAAAAAAGCAAACAACCCAAACCCGTTGCCGGGAGTCGATTCCGACTCACAGTGGCCCCAAACGCAAAGTAGAACTGCGCTATAGGGTTCCCCGAGAGGGGCTGGTGTATTTGAATCGCCAATGCCTTGGTTAGTAGCTGAGCTCTTAACCACTGCTCCGCTAGGGCCAGGTAAACCAGCCGCCAACGTTTCTCTGCTTTGACTGCGCAGCTATGACTGCTGAGACAACTGCAAGAACTAAAAGACAGTTTCCGTAAAGCCGTTTATTTTTCTCCTTCCTTTTTCTGTCCTGATCTTCCGTGATATACTAAAACCTAACATTAGTGGGCTAGTTGTTCCGGTGGCAGCCTTTTTGCTTTGGACTACGGGCTGGTTCCTTTTCTTCCTCTTCCCTCTAGTCTTCCTTCTGCTGACGCCCTGCCCTGGGAGACACTAAGCCCTAACAAGTAGAAATGAAAGAACACTAAAAACAACCCTTTGGACCATTAGCTTCCTTTTCCTGTGAGCAGAGAAAACATGAAAAAAGAAATGAGGGTGAAAGTTGTTAAAAGGTGAAGTGGAGGTGCCAGGGATTGAACCAGGGACCTCGTACATGCGAAGCACGCGCTCTACCACTGAGCTACACCCCCAGACGGCTTACGGGTCTTATTATGACCGTTCTTTTCATAAAAGAATACAGACATTTTTTCCTGCGGTTTCCTCCTCCCTCCCCCGACCCCGAAAACCTGAGTGTTGGCTAAAGAGAGACCACTGAGCTAAATTCCACTCTTTCTGAAGTCACTGAAGTGGATACTGTCCAGCGGCTTCGAAAACAGAAGGGTAGCTGGACTGTAGTCTCAATGACCCTTTCTGGTTCTAGGATTTTCCCACTCCGGTACACCTGCTCCAAAGCCACTTTGCCAGCAGACCATTTATTTAGATGAAAGTTACTTGCCTCCACCAGGAAAACCCCAAGAAAGTCACACCTCTCCAACGTATACTGCAGGGATAATGACTCCGAATGACGTGCTCCTTCGACCCCAGGCATCTGTTGCCTTTAGTAGAACTGGCTAATTGAACTTCACATCGTGTTGGGTCATCGCTCTGCCAGCATCAGTTTTCCAGCTGACTCTATTGCTCATGCCATGTTACACCTTCTGAGCCTGTCCTTAGTTCTGGTTGCACACCTACATCTCTATCCCTCACTAGAGGATCCTGTCTACAAAGGAATTTAGCCTGGGGGAAACTCCAAAACACCATCAACTTTGAATGAACTGACTTTTTTCCAGACTGGAGGAATCTACAGGTCAAAAGCAGAGTAGGGATGGCGGAGCAACTATCGAGGAAAGCTATCAAACTCCCTTTCCTCTGAAAACTCACTGACATAGCAGTAAATGTTGCTATAGATGTAGATGTTTGAAAGAATAAAGTCGAAGAGCCCTAAAAAAAGCCCTGGAAACCATCAAAAGGTGTCGTTCGTGAATCAGAAAAAATGAGGAGGTCCTGGATAATACAAAACAGATAGGGTTGGATTGGTGGGAAAAGAGCCAAAGCAAGGGCTGTTCTCCCACTGAGATGCTTTCAGCTTAGTGTGTATGACATGGCATGTTCACATGTTGTTTACAGGATCCTTCATATGATATTGAGGAGAGTATTCCAGGCAGGCCTTTGTTTAAATACTTAAAGTACTGAACATAAGTAAAATTAAACAACTCCCCAGAAGCCTGGACAACGGCCCAAGACTTCTGGGCATTTCATCATTAAATATCCCCTAGTAAACTAACCTCATTAATCCCTGAAGAACGCCCCTTCTTGTTTTCCCAGGGACCTTGCTCACTCTGAAGTAACTGATGCCAGATGTTTAACTTAAGCGTTTCTTTTTCCCAAGACCTGTATCTCTAGAATTTTGTGTTTTCCGTGTGACTTGTTCTTCTGCACTACTGTACCAACTGTACATTCTTTTATCACAAAGTTGTAAATGACAATATAAGCAGAAAACAGCTTTGCCATAGTTGCAGCAGTTTCTCTAAAACTGCCAGTTTGCAAACATCTCTCTCTTTCTCACTCAATAAATAGTTATCTTTTTAGTTGTTGGTCTTATTGTTTTTAATACTGGTGAAGGCAAGGAAGGCTGGAGGCACGCGATTTCAATTTTCCTCGTCTTAGACCTTCAGAAAATTTATTTTAGAAAGTGAGTGCTGGAGTGTGTTTGTTGTCAGGCATCTTGGTGCAGGAAGGAGATGTCGTTTTGATGTAAATTGAGGACCTTGCAAACCCTAGGAAGGGATCTGGGACTTTCAGACCTTTAGTCTAGGACTTTCTCAACTGAGCTGTGTCTGCCACACTATTACTTTCACCAACGCTAATAATTTTCTCAGTTTCTTTTCAAAGCATTCTCTGAGAGGTGTCATTCCCTTTTTTCTCACTCAGGTGAAGCTGGGAACCATGTGCCAGCATGTACTGTGACGAATCCTATTACTGTTAACTGAGGGGAAAGGGTTGACGGAATCAATGGATAGGTCGTCAGCTTTCAGTCTTTTAACTGACACAGGCACATATGAGAACACAAATGGATCTGTTGACAAAGATTGTCAACAGATTGCCCGAGGACGTCTTTTATTTTCTTTCAATCCTTCCATTTCTTTTGTGTTCCTCATTTAACTATAATATGGAACCAAAGTGAGGCAGATCTTTCCACTCTTTCTCATTCCCTCTGGTTTCGCTTGTTCTGATGCAACCGGATTGGGAAGTACGGTGGGGTTTGAAACAGTGGAATTTCTCTCTGGCCAACTGTGAGATCTGAGTAGTTCCCTTAGAAACATAGCTAATATTTCAAAGAGGATCTTCGCGCTCTTTCTGTCCTGAGAGATGTGTGGCTCAATGGGAGTGTGTCCATTCCTTGACAGGGTTCGAAACCATACACACTCGATCTGCTTTTTAGAATTCCCGACACCTCCCCTTTTAAAAACACGTTTTGCGTATTCATATGGAGGTAAACACATTATTTGATGGATTGCCTTTAAATGTTTCCTTTTTTCTATTCCGAAGCAAGAAGCCCACCACCACATTAATGTCCTCAACAACCCTCTGTTCCCCTTTCCGGTGTCATTGAAGAGCGAGACAGAAAAAGAAGGACTGAAAGAGGAGAGAAAGAACAGGCTTGATCTTTCATTTGGAATTCCCTTAGTTTTCTGAGCAGTGTTTGGAGCATGGAACAGCGGGAGGTTACCAAGCAGAGAAGATTCTTCCTATTTTACCTATCCTGACACTTTCACGCCCTTCATCTTCTGTACCAGCCCATTCACCGTCTCCAAAAATTGGATCATATTTGTCAGACATGATGGCAACAGAGTCCATGTAATTCTGGGTAAGTAGATAATATTGAATAAGATTAAGTATTTAAAAACACACACACACAAAAAAACACAAGAATCTTGTAAATAAGAAGGTTAAACAATACTTTGAGGATATAACTAAAAACTATACCCCGAGGGAGCCGAAATAGCTCAGTTGGGAGAGCGTTAGACTGAAGATCTAAAGGTCCCTGGTTCAATCCCGGGTTTCGGCAGTTCTGTTTAGCTTTGCGTAATTATTCCCATCCCTTTTCTTATACAGCGATTGTTGCAACCAAACTGGGAGGTGCAGTGGGACTCGAAACAGCGGAGTCTCTTTCTGGCCAACTGTGATATCTGCCAGGACCCCTTAGAGCACCTGGTGGAATTCAGCTGAACCCCATAGATTTGTGTGCTAAATAAATGTTTATTGTCAGAGTCCTGGTGGCGTAGTGGTTTAAAAGCTCAGCTGTTAACCAAAAGGTCGCAGATCGAATCTACCACGTGCTCCTTGAAAATCTTAGGTGGCAGTCCTACCCTGTCTATAGGGTCGCTATGAGTCGGAATCAACTCGACTGCAATGGGTTTGGGTTTTTTTTTTTTTTTTTTTTTTGGTTATTTAAAAATTAACAAACGAACTGAAATTCAGGCAAGGAGCCCTGGAGGTACGATGGTTACACCCTAGGCTGCTAACCTAAAGGTTGGCGGTTCGATCTATCCAGCCGCTCCGCGAGAGAACCAAAAACCAAAGCCAAACCCAGTGCGTTGAGTCGATTCCAACTCATAGAGACCCTATAGGACAGAGTAGAACTGCCCCACAGAGTTTCCAAGGAGGGCCTGGTGGATTTAAACTGCCGACCCTTTGGTTAGCACCCGTAGCACTTAACCACTACGCCACCAGGATGTAGAGAGAGCAAAGTGGCAATCTACTCCTGTAAAGATCACAGCCTTAGAAAACCCCCGGGACAGTTTTACTCTGGAAATTCTGGAATAAGAAATTTCAATACGGTACATACGTTTTTTACATACGTTGCACTTACAAGGAGCCCTGGTGGCGCGGTGGCTAAAGTGGTCGGCTGCCTACCAAAAGGTCGGTAGTTTGAACCCATCAGCAGCTACCGGGAAAAAGGTGGGTAGTCTGTTTCCCGAAAGACTACAGCCTCGAAAAACCTATAGGGGCAATTCTACCCTGCTTTGTAGAGGAAACCCTATGGTTCCACCCTTTCCCATAGGGCCGCCAAGAGTCGGAACCGACTTAACAGAAACGGGTTGTGGTTGCAGTTATGACTCATTTCTGCTTTCATGTTATGTATGGGGTGGGGCAGGGAAATGGGGTGTTTTTAATCAAAAGAACTGTTTAAAAGTCCTGTAGAAAAAGAATCACTATACGATATGGCTGTATATGTGTGGGTGTGGTGTATGCAAGGGAAATTTTGCGATCAGAAAATCCGCGTTTGTGTTTCGAGTCCACTCTGTTATTAAAATGCTGGAATAAGGAAAAGTGTTGAACATCATTGAACTTTTAAACAATTTTAAGAACACCTTGAATGTTCTTGCTGATAAGACATCCCTGCAGCCTTGCACCCCTGTCTGAAACTTCCAAATCTCTTTTTCTGTCCAAGGCAACAACAAAAATAAGCCTTTCTGTATGAAAAATTCTGTTGAACATTTATGAGGAGACCTAGAATTCTGAAAAATGAAAGCAAATGGCAGTAAGTCATCAAGACTCAAGTACAAGTATTCCTTATTTTCCCCTCTAACATCAGCCTCTTTCTTGACATTCTTTGTTAGGGATAACAGGTAATTTTTTTTTTTGTCATTTTGAATTTTTTTTTTTATTAAGTGTTTTGGTTTCACAGTGTCTGCTTTTCCCCTGGAAACTCGTGGACACCGTCAGGAGAAAAATCCTACGGTGCTCCAACCTCAGAACAGCATCAAGTTGCAAGAGGAAAATTGGTACAAAGTGAGAAGAAACATTCGGATAAGGATGTTTACTGTACAGAAACTGGGAACCAGATATTTTATCCATTAGGTCACTCAGCCCAACTCAACTAAGACACTTGCGTTTTATTTCCTTAGAAAATATTTGATTGGGCAAGCAGTATCATTCAGTGTTTTATTACCTAATTGAGCAAGGATTCCTTTATATTTTATTGAGGTGGAAGACCTACGGCAATTACCAAAATGTAACTAGTCTGTATTCAATATCTATAAAATGAGGCCAATGACTACTACATAAAAGAAGATGCTGAAAAGATTGAAGGAGATCATGAATGTGACCACTTTCTTCCAAGTCCATGCATGAACTTGAAACATAAATATTGTTAGGTCCTACTCCACCCTCTCTGCCTCTGGGGTTCTCCCAGGACAACACCTAATCAGGTACCATCTTCTTTAGCCAGTGTTGTCTGATAGAAACATAATGCAAGCCATAAATGAGGAACACTTACGCAGTTTTAAATTTTTCAATAGTGAGATTAAATAAGTAAAAAATAAAGATGAGAATTTATTTTTAACAATATACTTTATTAACCTGATATATCCGAAACATTATTAAGCAATCAATTTAAAAATTATGACTTCTGGTTTCCAGTCTGGCATGTAAAGAGCTTGGAAATCATCTCTCCCATCCTCACAACATGAAAAAAGCTGCAAAACTAAAAATCAACTGCTCTTCATAGGTACATCAGAGAATTGAGATCGCAGGGCAAATCACCACCCTGATGACTAGAGAGACAAACAGGCTGATACAGAGAATCACTGGTAACTAGGAGCAGAAATTGTCACTGCAGCTGGACCCAGTATGGGTTAGAAACATTTATTGCTGGAGACCGAGTGTGGGCTGGCTTAAAAGGGAAAAATTCCTGGAGGACCAGCATTAGGGGGTCCCTCACACTTTTGTGAGTTTTTCCATGAAGAGCAGCAGTAGATTTTCACTGTGAAGTTCAGAGAAAAAATCCCCTAGTTTTTCCAGCAAAGGGAGGGGAAAAAGTAAAAATTTTGAAATAGTGCTCTGTTCTTAACAATGACCTGCCCTCAGGGGAAATTACTTTATCAGAGTCTAACCAACCTGGACTTTATCGGATCCTAACACAGTGAAGGAAGGGATATACCCAACCCCAGCCCCCTCTAGTCTTCTATGTGTGGGAAGGGAAATACCCAAATAAGCCCTTGGGTTGGTTTAAGCCTTGGAGGTGGGGGCAAAGGAAACACCCAACTCCACCTCCCTCCAGTCTTCCTGTTTCACCTAAGGGGCAGGGAAAAAAAAAAAAAGCTGAGAAGGATTTGTGACACTCGCAACTCCTAGGCTCACTAAAACACTGATATCTACTTATAGGATTATAGATTACTTTCCCTTTCCCTATACCTTACCACTTCATTGTGGCCAATGACTATCATATCAAACAGTGCAGCATCACACATATATATCATATATTTGCAGGCTTTCTGAGTCGGGTATATGTGGCATGAGCATGTCTTCAACCTCAGAGGAATTCTGTAATAAATGAACCTATCTTACATCTTCTGTACAGACAGATATTCCCAATAGTGTCATTGGTAGAGTCTGAAGTGTCATTGGTACAGTCTAAAGATAGCTATAGATATTAGAATTTTTAATTTCCGTTTTGTTTACGAAGTAAATTGAAACGCACACACACACCTCTTACTCTGAATTCTCAAGAATCCAAGACACCCAGGTTTCCCCAAGTACAACACAACATAATGCATAGCTACATAACTACAAAAACCAAGTAATGTTTTTGTGAGCTGTCCTAATATTGCTTCTACAGCATCAAACAACCAAGATACCACCCAACATTTACACACACACAAACATACACACATACCCATCAGTTTTGTGTGTGACACTCTAACACTCTCCTCAAGTGAAACCTATCACTCATTGCTTCTTGTTCTTTTTGTACAAATCCCATGAGCCATCTGAAAGAACAAGTCTGACAGACAGATCATGTTCTGCCAGTTTCAGAAAGGACTCAATGTTGTTTTTATGAAAATTGGCAGAAGATCATATATGGGCAAACCAGGATGAGAAAGAGTTAATAGACACTAAAAATCTGGTACAGGGAAATGGATTTTCTCTTAGTTATTTTATGTAGTTCAAAGAACACAATCTTAACCGTGATAAATCCCAGGGTTCAAGAACAGTCTGGGAGTAAGCTTATTTTTCTCTACAAATATTAATAATGAATTTCTAATTCCCAAATCTCAAAGCACAATTGGCAGTCTTCATTCACCCTCCACATGCTTGCAAATCCTGATCACTCATAAATCCAGGGCTGGAGACCAGAGTACTGGCCTGAATTCACTGTATAATATTCTCTCAAGCTTGTCCCACAGTATCTTAGATTCAACATGAGCAAAACTAGCTTATCTTCTACTGTGTCATATAGGGTTCCTACTAGTCAAAATAGACTTGAGGGCAATGGGGTCTTCCAATCTTTTCCCTGCCCACTCCCACCCAAATTTAAAACTCTCTTTTTTGTACTGCCTTCCTTTTTTGTTTTTTTATTTTGTTTTTTCTGCTTGGTAGGAAACCCTGGTTGTATAGTGGTAAAGAGCTGGGCTGCTAACTAAAACTTTGGCAGTTCAAATCCACCAGGCGCTCGTTGGAAACCCTACCGGGCAGTTCTACCCTGTCCTAGGGTCGCTATGCGTCGGAATTGACTCGACAGCAGCAGGTTTGGTCTTTTGGTTTTCTGTTTGGTAATGACATTTTTAAAAATAAATGCTTCACCCACTTTTGTTCTTTTCCTTTAAGCCTCGTCTGTTTACCTTCTGAATTACTCTTACAATCACCCTTTCTCTCCATCCTTAAGCTGCTGTTTCATTCATGCTTTATGAATTTCTCTCCTGAACCATTGGTCCCAGAACCATTGGTAGGGCCCCTGAATTACCTGGATGTCTACAGTAGAAGAGAAAAATCCTTATAATGAAATACTGACTGCATCGCCCCCAGAATTTCTTCTGACGGTGACTTACCTCCATCAAATCTGGCCTTTAACATTCTGATTGAGCAAACATAGTGAAGAGTTTTAGGCAGTGAGAAGTTTTGTGTCTCAGTCTCAGGTTAAGACATATCTAGAGGAAGTCAGAAGAAGCGACAATTTAGACTTGATTCTTTGCCACCCACAATAGGAGACAGAGACTTTTAACAACTCAAGGTTTAAAAAAAGCCAGAATGGAAAAGTCTTGTGGCTATTTATCTGACACATGTTTCCAATTCTCTGCCTTCACTTTCAAGCCCTATACTCTAAAGAATCAGTATCCGCACTGGTTCCTGAGCACCTTCTGCCCAAAGCAGCTGCTGATGCCCCTTAACACTGAAAGACACTGCCACCAGACACTCTGGGATGAAGTAGCTCAGAAAATAAAAACTTGTATCTAGGTAACGGAGAAAGATGAGTTTCCCGAGAAGGGGGTGTAGCTCAGTGGAAGAGCGCATGCTTTGCATGTATGAGGCCCCGGGTTCGATCCCCGGCACTTCCAGGTTTTTTTCTCCGTTTCAACACTGCTTAAATCCAATCTTGAAGGAATACAGATTTACTTCTAATATTTTCCATACCATTCCTGCACACATAGGAAGTAAAAACATAACCCAGTGAATTCCCTTGAATGCTCTTCCATTCATATGCGGTGAGACTCTGTATCTGTTGTGACCGTGACAACAGAAAGAAGACATTTTAGAAAGGAGAGAAAAGAAGAACCGGATCCCAATGGAATCTCATGAATCACTGGAAACAAGCGTGCAGGTTAACCGGCGGTTCACCATGGCTTCCATTTGTATTATTAGAGACAAAGAGTCAGAAAAACGGGGTGGGGGAAGGGCCCCGTGGACAGTTTTCTTTGCTGCCTTGTGTTTTCTGGGCCAAAAGAGCGAGCGAAGGTAGAGGAACCCGTCTTAATGCCCACTGATTTCTCTACCGTTGCTCCGTATAAAAATGAGAGACGGACGGCTGTAGGTCCTGAGTCTTTTTAGGCCAGAGAGTGGCTTGGACGCCGTACAAGGGAACGAAAACTGTCAGGGAATTAGAAGCCTTCTCAACTCGAAAGTAGAAGAAATAACTAGAATCCACATATTCCCAATTGATATCCCATCATATCAATTTTTCTATATTTCCTCATTTATTCTATTTTCCCCGTTGATTTAAAACTTTAAATAAAGCATTCACTGGAGACCTCGGTTAACATCTAAAGGAGGCAGATCCACGTGAAGAAGTTGGGAAAAGTTTTTCTGCCACGATGGAAAGTAGATACAGGTAGTTCCCGAATTATGAATATTCGAGTTACAATGAAAAGCACTTAGCACCCGTCCTTTTTTGGTACATCTTATCATTAATAGCATGTACTTACACACAATGGTACAGCCCATAATTTGTTGATGTAATCATTCTCATGCTAAACCCCAAAGACAAATAAAGATCTAATTTATAAGGACACTGATAATAAAAGATAAGGAAAACTAAGGAAAAAAAAAGAAGTATTCTACTTACGTCAAAACTGACAATGGAGTCTTAACTCGGGGGCTACTACAAATAAAAGGTGAATAGATGACAGGTATGCTGGTTGCTTCTGTTGTGAAGAAGAGCCACTTCCTCTGCTCCTTTGATCCTTCGTGGTCAATCTGATCACATCTGCTTTGTATGACCAGGAAACTTCTAGGAATTTCTAGCCCACACCTTTTGAAGGTTTCTAATACTTTATGGTTTCAAAACTGTCTCTATCTCTGCAGGCATTTCCTGTTAAATTGAAGCACTTTGGGAAGACACAGAATTAGATGTTTGTTCTCAGCCCTCCAACCTGACCGTCTATCAAACTGAATTGTCTTACTTTCATTTCTCCTTCAACACAAATATCCATAGCAAGTACCCTGGAGAGACTGTCTTCCAAATCTGATTGGCCCAGTGTTGGTTGTGTTCCTGGAGTCAATTATTTATGTTTTAGGATACATTTTAATCACAGAGGTAATGTAATCAGGGCATGTATTTGCTGTTGTTTTTTTTTTTTTTTCTGTTATCCACTTGGTCTCTCCTGGCACTTTAAGCATGTTAGCCACTGTCGACACTGCACAGGGGAACAAGGAGTGGGGAGAAATTAGGGTGCTGTGAGCAGAATTCCAAATTCAAAGTCCAGCCCTAGAGCCACATAATCAGCGATCTGTGGTTTCAAGTGGTCCAAGAGATACAGATGCTAAAGCTTGAGAAGCACTGCTCTGTAAGTTTGAGAAGGAGATCCTAAGCACCATGTGAGGGGGAAGAGTGGCCCCAGGGGTTTGCTGTCCATTTTTAAGAGATGGTTGTATTTGCCTTACATCAGGGATTGGAGAATTTCTCCTCTCTTCAAGAACCCCAATAGTTTAGGTGAGTTGGAGGTCACACAAAAGAGCCTTTGTTTTTTCTGTGGATGAATTTACAAAGGAAGTGAAGTGATGCTTTCCAGTCAAATACCTGGAGTCCAGTCAAGCTGTTTGGCCCTATGTTATGGATTGAATTATGGTTCTCAAAAATATGTGTTGTAAATCCTAACCTCTATGCCTGTAGTTAAAACCCCATTTGGGATTGGGCTGTCTTTGTTATGTTCATGAAACAGGATTAGTGTAGGGGTGTATCCTAAGTTGGTTTTTACCAAAATATAAAAGGAGCAGATCAAGCAAACAGAGATGGGGAAAGCCACAGAGAAATCTCCAAGGAACCAGGAAATAGATGCTGAAGAGACAAGGACCTTCAACAAGAGCTGACACAGAGACGAAACCTTTCCCTAGAGCTGGTATCCTGAATTCATACTGCTAGCCTCCTAAACTGTGAGAAAATAAATTTCTATTTGTTAAAACCATCCACTTGTGGAATTTCTGTTATACCACCCCTAGATAACTAAGACAGCATATAAGGCTCTCAACTGAAATCCAAGCTTAAAATACAGCAAGTTTCAGAATAGAGGCTGTAATCATTATCTCTGTCCTCATAGAGTTGGAACTCTGGACTTGGCCACATCTCCAGACCCCACCTAGTGATTTGGCCAATCCTAAGGTCTACCATCAAGTTGCCAAACCTATAATACGAGGGAATCGTAGCTTAAAAATCTTCTTGGGATTAAGGAGGCTTGTACTCTGAAAGAGACTACTTTGTGGATAACAGACTGTTCCTCTTCCTCCCCGGAAGAAATCCCACCCCCACCCACTTTCTACTCTGCCCTCCCATGTATATCCTTCTTTCCTTGTAAAGCCACTGCTTTTTGTTTGATCCTACTAGGTACGGGACTTTTATTGTATGCCAACTTGGCTTTCCCCATTCTTCACTCTTACAAGAGCCAAAAGTAAGCAGTACAGAAGTTCACTGCAGAAGTATGCATTAGCTTCTTCAGGAAGGTTTTTCCACTTTTTTCACCGACCCTTACTTTACTAAGCATGATATCCTTCTCCAGAGACTGATTCCTCCAGATAACATTTCCAAACTATGTGAGACGTAGTCTTGCTCTCGTTGCTTCTAAGGAGCATTCTGGTTGTGCTTCTTCCAAGACAGATTTGTTCATTCTTTTGGGAGTCCATGATGTTCAATATCCTTTACCAACGCCATAATTCAAAAGCGCCAATTCTTCTTTGGTCTTCCTTATTCATTGTCCAGCTTTCACATGCATTGAGGTGGTTGAAAACACCACGACTTGGGTCAGAGGAGCTTAGTCTTCAAGGTAACATCTTTGCTTGTCAACACTTTAAAGATGTCTTTTGCAGCTGATTTGCCCAATGCAATGCGTCTTTTGATTTCTTTTTTTTATTTTTGTTTTTATTAGGCTTTAAGTGAAGGTTTACAAATCAAGTCAGTCTCTCATACAAAAATTTATTTATAGCTTGCTATGTACTCCTAGTTGCTCTTCCCCTAATGAGAACACTCCCTCTCTCCACACTGTATTCCCCGAGTCTGTTCAGCCAGCTTCTGTCCTCCTCTGCCTTCTCATCTCCCTTCTAGACAGGAGCTGCCCACATAGTCTCATGTGTCTACTTGAGAAAAGAAGCTCACTCCTCACCATTATCATTTCCTATCTTATAATCCAGTCCAATACCTGTCTGAAGAGTTGGCTTTTGGAATGGTCCCAGTCTCGAGCTAACAGAAGGTCTGGGGACCATGACCTCCACGGTCCTTCTAGTTTCACTCAGGCAATTAAGTCTGATCTTTTTATGAGAACTGAGGTCTGCATCCCACTGCTGGAAACTCTGGTGGGATAGTGGTGAAGTGCTACGGCTGCTAACCAAAAGGTCAGTAGTTTGAATCTGCTAGGCGCTCCTTGGAAACTCTACCCAGTGGTTCTGTTCTGTCCTATAGGATCGCTCTGAGTCGCAATCGACTCGATGGCAGTGGGTTTTGGTTTGTCCCACTGCTCTCCTGCTCCATCAGGGATTTTCTGTTGTGTTCCCTATCAGAGCAGTCATGGGTTATAGGCAGGCACCATCTAGTTCTTCTGGTCTCAGGCTGAGGTACTCTCTGATTTATGTGGCCCTTTCTGCTTCTTGGGAAACCCTGGTGGTGTTGTGGTTAAGTGCTACGGCTGCTAACCAAGAGGCTGGCAGTTCAAATCCACCAGGGGCTCCTTGGAAACTCTATGGGGCAGTTCTACTCTGTCCTATACGGTCGCTATGAGTCGGAATCAACTCGATGGCAGTGGGTTTGGTTGGTTTTCTGTTTCTTGGGCTCATAATTACCTTGTGTCTTTGGTGTTCTTCATTCTCCTTTGCTCCAGGTGGGTAGAGACCAATTGATGCATCTTAGATGGCCGCTTGCTAGCATTTAAGACCCAGATGCCACTCACCCAAGTGGGATGCAGAATGTTTTCTTGATAGATTTTTATGCCAATTGACCTAGATGTCACCTGAAATCACGGTCCCCGGACTCCCGCCCCTGCTACTCTGGCCTTCGAAGCATTTGGTTTATTCAGGAAGCTTCTTTGCTCTTGGTTTAGTCCAGTTGTGCTGACCTCTCCTGTATTGTGTGCTGTCTTTCCCTTCACCTAAAATAGTTCTTGTCTATCTAATTAGTGAATACCCCTCTTTCTCCCTCCCTCCCTACTCTCATAACTATCAAAGAATATTGTCTTCTGTGTTTAAACGATTTCTTGAGTTCTTATAATAGTGGTGTCATACGATATTTGTCCTTTTGCAACTGACTAATTTCATTCAGCATAATGCCTTCCAGATTCCTCCATGTTATGAAACGTTTCTTGGATTCAGAGTTGTTCTTTATCAATGCATAATATTCCATTGTGTGAATATACCACAATTTATTTATCCATTCATCCGTTAACGGACACCTTGGTTGCTTCCATCTTTTTGGTATTGTAAACAGTGCTGTAACGAACATGTGTGTGCATATATTTATTTGTGTAAAGGCCTTTCTTTCTTTCTATAGGATATATTCCAAGGAGTGGGATCGCTGGATCGTATGGTGGTTCTATTTCTAGATTTTTAAGAAGCACCAAGTCGATTTCCAAGTGGTTGTACCATTTTACATTCCCACCAGCAGTGTATAAATGTTCCAGTCTCTCCACAACCGCTCCAACATTTATTATTTTGTGTTTTTTGGGTTAATGCCAGGCTTGTTGGACTGAGATAGTATTTCATTGTAGCTTTGATTTGGATTTCTCTAATCGCTAATGATCATGAGCATTTCCTCCTGTATATTAGCTCCTGAATGTCTTCTTCGGGGAAGTGCATTTTCATACATTTTGCCCATTTTTAATTGGGCCATTTGTCTTTTTGTTGTTGAGTTTTTGCAGTACCATGTAGATTTTAGAGATCAGATGCTGATCAGAAATGTCATAGCTAAAACTTATTTTCAGTCTGTAGGTAATCTTTGTACTCTTTTGGTGAAGTCTGTGGATGAGCATAGGTGTTTGATTTTGAGGAGCTCCCAGGTATCTAGTTTCTATTCTGGTGTTTGTGCATTGTTAGTAATGGTTTGTACACTGTTTATGCCATGTTTTAGGGCTCCTAGCTTTGTCCCTATGTTTTCTTCCATGATCATTATTATAGTAGATTTTATATTTTCAGTTAGTTTTTGTGCATGGTGTGAGGTATGCATCTTGTTTCATTGTTTTGCAGATGGATATCCAGTTATGCACTATTTGTTAAAGAGACTGTCTTTTCCCCCATTCAACTGACTTTGGGCCTTTGTCAAATATCAGCTGCTCATGTGAGGATAGATTTACATCTGAATTCTCAATTCTGTTCCATTGGTCTATGTATCTGTTGTTGTACCAGTACCAGGATGTTTTGACTTCTGTGGTGGTATAATAGATTCTAAAATCAGGTAGTGTGAGGCCTCCCACTTTGTTCTTCTTTTTAAGTAATGCTTTACTTATCCAGGACCTCTTTCCCTTCCATATGAAGTTGTTGATTTGTTTCTCCAACTCATCAAAAAATGTCATTGCAATTTGGATCGGAATTGCATTGTATCTTTAGATTGCTTTCCGTAGAATAGACATTTTACAATGTTGAGTCTTTCTATCCGTAAGTAAGGTATATTTTTACACTTAAGTATGTCTCTTTTGGTTTCTTGCAGTAGTGTCTTGTAGTTTTCTTTGTATGGGTCTTTTACGTATATGGTAAGATTTATTCCTAAGTATTTTATCTCCTTGGGGGTTACTGGAAATGGTATTGATTTGGTGATTTCCTCTTCGATGTTCTTTTTTGTTGGCTTAGAGGAATCCAACTGATTTTTGTATGTTTATCTTGTATCCTGATACTCTGCTGAACTCTTCCATTAGCTTCAGTAGTTTTCTTGTGGATTCTTTAGGGTTTTCTGTGTTTAAGATCATGTCATCTACAAATAGAGATACTTTTACTTCTTCCTTACCTATCTGGATGAGCTTTATTTCTTTATCTAGCCTAACTGCTGTGGCTAGGACCTCCAACACAATGTTGAATAAGAGCGGTGATAAGAGGCATCCTTGTCTTCTTCCCGATCTCAGGAGGAATGCTTTCAGACTCTCTCCATTTAGGATGATGTTGGCTGTTGGCTTTGTATAAATGCCCTTTATAAATGCTTAGGAATTATGCTTCTATTCATATTTTGCTGAGTTTGTATCATGAATGGGTGTTGGACTTTGTCGAATGCCTTTTCTCCATCCTTTGATAAGATCATGTGGTTCTTGTCCTTTGTTTTATGTATATGATGGATAACATTGATTGTTTTTCTAATGTTGAACCATCCCTGCATACCTGGTAAGAATCCCAGTTGGTCATGGTGAATTATTTTTTTGGTATGTTATTGAACTCTATTGGCTAGAATTTAGTTGAGGATTTTTGCATCTAAGTTCATGAGGGATATAGGTCTGTAATTTTCTTTTTTTGTAATGTCTTTACCTGGTTTTGGTATCAGGGATATGCTGGCTTCATAGAATGAGTTTGGGAGTATTCCATCCTCTTCTATGCTCTGAAAAATTACCTCTAGTAGTAATGGTTTTAACTCTTCTCTGAAAGTTTGGTAGACCTCTCCAGTGAAGCCTTCAGGGCAAGGGTTTTTTTTTTTGTTGGGAGTTTTTTAATTACCTTTTAAGTCTCTTCTTTTTTAATGGGTTTATTTAGTTGTTCTATCTCTGTTTGTGTCAGTTTAGGTAGTAGTGTGTTTCTAGAAAGTCATCCATTTCTTCTAGGTTTTCAAATTTGTTAGAGTATAACGTTTCATAGTAACCTGATATGACTGTTTTAATTTCAGTTGGGTCTGTTGTGATATCACCCATCTCATTTCTTCTTCAGGTTATTTGCTTCCTCTCCTGTTTTTCTTTTGTCAGTTTGGCCAATGGCTTATCAATTTTATTAATTTTTGAAAGAACCAGCTTTTGACCTTTTTAACACTTTCAATTGTTTTTCTGTTCTCTATTTCATGTAATTCTGCTCTAATTTTTTTATTTGCTTTCTTCTGGTGCCTGAGGGTTTCTTTTGTTGCCCTCTTTCTATTTGTTCAAGTTGTAAGGATAATTCTTTGATTTTGGCGTTTTCTGCTATTTGGATGTGTGCATTTATTGGTATAAAATGACCTCTGAGCACTGCTTTAGCTCTGTCCCAAAGGTTCTGATAGGAAACGTTTTCATTCTCACTAGGTTCTATGAATTTCTTTATTCCATCCTTAATGTCTTCTATAACCCAGTTGTTTTTGAGCAGGGTATTGTTCAGTTTCCAAGTGTTTGATTTCTTTTCCCTGCTTTTTCTGTTATTGATTTTTACTTTTATGGCTTTACTGTCAGAGAAGATGCTTTGTAATATTTTGATGTTTTGGATTGTAATATTGTGATGTTTGATTTGGATTCTGGTAAGGCTTGCTTTATGACCTAATCTGTGGTCTATTCTAGAGAAATTTCCATGTGCATTGGAAAAGAAAGCATACTTGGCTGCTGTTGGTTGGAGTCTTCTGTATATGTCTGTGAGGTCAAGCTGGTTGATTATGGCATTTAGATCATCCGTGTCTTTATTGAGCTTCTTTCTGGATGTTCTGGCCTTCACCGAAAGCGGTGCGTTGACGTCTCCTTCTATAATTGTGAAGCTATCTATCTCACTTTTCAATGCTGTTAGAGTTTGTTTTATGTATCTTGCAGCCCTGTCATTGGGTGCATTTAATGTGAATATATGCTCCTGGTATATTGTCCCTTTCATCATTATATAGTGTCCTTCCCTATCCTTTGTGGTGTATTTAACTTTAAAGTCTATTTTGTCAGAAATTAATATTGCCACTCCTGCTCTCTTTTGATTGTTGTTTCTTAGATATATTTTTTCCTGCTTTGAGTTTTTGTTTGTGTCTTTGCGTCTAAGGTATGTCTCTTATATGCAGCATGTAGATGGATCCTGTTTTCTGCCACCCTCTGTCTCTTTACTGGTGTGTTTAGTCCATTTAAATTCAGCATAATTATGGATAGGTATGAGTTTAGTGCTGTCATGTTGATGTCTTTTTTTGTGTGTTGTTGACAGCTTCTTTTTCCCACTTAGTTTTTTGTGCTGAGTAGTTTATCTTTATACATTGTCTTTTCCTCTTATTCATTGTTGTTGATTTTGTTTTTGCTGAGTCTTTATGTTTTTCCTGTATTTTATTTTGATGTGTAGGATTGTTAGTCTCTTTTTGTAGTTACCTTAGTATTTACCCCTATTTTTCTAAGTTGAAACCTAACTTTTATTTCTTTATATTGCCTTAACTTCCTGTCCATATGAAAGACCTATGACTACATTTTTTAGTCCCTCTTTATTGTTCTATCGTTGTTATCTTTTACGTACTGACTTTTCTGTTCCTGTTTTAAGCATTTTTTAATCTTGATTTATTTTTGTGAATTTCCCTACCTGGGTTTATATCTGGTTGCTCTGTCTTGCGTCCTAATCTTGGGTTGATATCTGATATTATTGGTTTTCTAACCAGAGAACTCCCTTTAGTATTTTTTGTAATTTTGGTTGGTTTGTTTTAATTTTTATTGTTCTTTAAGTGAAAGTTTACGAATCAAGTCAGTTTCTCGTACAAAAATTTATATACACCTTGCTATATACTCCTACTTGCTCTCCCTCTAATGAGACAGCACACTCCTTCTCTCCACCCTGTATTTCAATGTCCATTCAGCCAGCTTCTATCCCCCTCTGCCTTCTCATCTCCCCTCCAGACAGCAGCTGCCCACATCGTTTCATATGTCTGCTTGATCCAAGAAGCTCACTCCTCACCAATATCATTTTCTACCTTATAGTCCAGTCCAATCCCTGCCTGAAGAGTTGGCTTTTGGAATGGTTCCTGTCTTGGGCAAACAGGCATTTAACTGACTTTGGGCCTTTGTCAAATATCAGCTGCTTATATGTGGGTGGATTTATGTCTGGATTCTAAGTTCTGGTCCACTGGTCTATGTATCTGTTGTACTAGTACCAGGCTGTTTTGACTGCTGTGGTGGTAAAATAGATTCTAAAATGAGGTAGTGTGAGGCCTCCCACTTTGTTCTTCTTTTTTTCAGTAATACTTTACGTATATGGGGCCTCTTTCCCTTCCATATGAAGTTGGTGATTTGTTTCTCTATATCATCAAAAAATGTCATTGCACTTTGGTTTGAAATTGTATTGTATCTATAGATCTCTTGGTAGAATAGACATTTTTACAATATTGAATCTTCCTATCCATGAGCAAAGTATGTTTTACCACTTATGTAGGTCTCTTTTGGTTTCTTGTAATAGTGTGTCATAGTTTTCTTTGTAAAGGTCTTCCAGGTCTCTGGTTAGATTTATTTCTAAGTATTTTATTTGGACTATATGAAGAAAGCTGTAGTATCAGGATTGGAGGGTGACTCTTAAACAACCTGCAATACACAGATGACACAACATCGCTTGATGAAAGGGAAGAGGGTTTGAAGCACTTACTGATGAACATCAAAGACCACAGCCTTCAGTATGGACTATACCTCAACATAAAGAAAACAAACATCCTCACAACTGGACCATTAAGCAACATCGTGATAAATGGAAAAAAGGTTGAAGTTGTAAAGAAGTAGATTTTACTTGGATCCACAATCAACATCCGTGGCAGCAGAAAGCAAATGATGCATACTTTTGGGCAAATCTGCTGCAAAAGACCTCTATAAATTGTCAAAAAAGCAAAGATGTCGCTTTAAGGACCAAGGTGCATCTGGTCCAATCCATGGTGTTTTCAGTCATCTCCTAATGCATGTGAAAGGTAAACAATGAACAAGGAAGACTGAAGAAGAATTGGTGTCTTTGAGTTATGGTGTTGGAGAAGAATATTGAATAAGCCATGGACTGCCAGAAGAACGAATAAATTTGTCTTGGAAGAAGTGCATCCAGAATGCTCCTTAGAAGGAAGGAAGGGGAGACTTCGTCTCACATACTTTGCGCATGTTATCAGGAGGGACCAGTCCCTGGAGAAGAACTCCATGCTTGCTAAAGTAGAGGGTCAGCCGAAAAGAGGAAGACCCTCAATGATATGGATTGACACAGTGGTTGCAACAATGGTCTCAAGCATAAGAAGGATTGTGAGGATGGCACAGGACTAGGCAGTGTTTCATTCTGTTTTACATAGGAACACTGTAAGTCTGAACTGACTCAAGGGCTTAACACTTAACAACAACAATGTAATGATGTGATTACTTCCATGATTCAATTTGATATAATGTGATCCCTTTCATGACAGGATCTGCTGTGAGTAGTGAATCAGTCAAACAGAGTTTCCTTGGGGAGGTGGCCTGCTTCCAATATAACAGAACTTTCTGGAAAGGTTCATGGTCTTTTGCCTCCACTGCCTCCTTCAGCAGCCTCCTGTTTGTCTGTCTTCTGGTTCTTGGGACTTGAGCTAGCGGCTTTCTTGCCATCTTGCCTGCAGACCTTGGGATTTGTTGGTCTTCGCAGCCTATGAGCCATAGCCCTGCTGTCTAACTTGCTGATCTTGGATTCACCAGCCTTTAGGGCTACATGAATCAGGAGAAGTCTCCAACCTGAGCCACTTTCCAGCCTCTACAATTGCATGAGCCATTCCCTTAGTATAAATCTATGTATGTATTTATTTGCTTTACTGGCTTTCCTTCTGTAGAGAACCCAGCCCTAAGACAATAGTTGAAATGAGTTCCTTGTAGACAGCATGCACAGGCAGTCCCCAGGTTACGAATGTCCAACTTACAAAACGACCTGTTTTGCCCTTTAATGTTGTGTAAATTTGCCCTCTGTTTGAAATGATTGAACCAAACCCTACTCAAAACAAAATCTTCATCACAATCACCTTCACTTGCTGTACGTGCAACTTTTAATTCATTGAAAAGTCTTCCAGCCTTTTTTGTGCTAAAGTGCTAAAGTAAGGCTATAGAAGAACCATATGCAACTGTTTAACTTACCTACAAATTTGACTTAAAGACACAGTTAGGAAAGGATCTGTTTTGTAACCCTGAAACTGCCTATAGTTGTGTCATATTTTCTAATCCATTTTGCCAATCTCTGTATTTTAATTGGTGTATTTAAACCATTTATATTCAATGTAATTATTGATTATTCCAGAGCTTGATTCCGGCATTTTATTTTTTTTGTTTTCTGTTTGTTCTCTCTCTTTTTTATTTCTCTGTTTTCTTTTTTCTTGTCCTTTTATGGATTATTTGAATTTTTGGTGTCATCATATTACCAGTTCAAGTTAAGTGTAGCAACCTTACCCCCCCTTTTTTTCCCCATTACACTTATTCATTTATAATATAATTATTTTAACTACTCACTGTACATACATTCAGAACCCCATTAGATAGTGTGATACTTTTTGCCTCAACCATCAAACATGATTTAGGAAACTCAAGAGAAGAAAAGCTTACTGTGTTTATTTGTATTTTTGTTTACCATGCTTTTTTTTTTTCTTTTGGTGTTTCAAGATTCCTTCTTGTACTATTTTCTTTATTTCTTGAGAACTTACTTTAGCCATTCTTTTAGGGTAATTCTGCTGGCAGAAAATTCTATTAGCTTTCCTTTGTCCCAGAATGTCTTGATTTCTCCTACACTGGATTCACAGTTCTTTCAGCGCTTGAAAAATGTGCCTCTTCATTCTGGCCTCCATGGTTTCTGATGAGATATCCATTGCCATTAAAATTGTTTTTTCCCATATAGGTAAGGTGTCATTTCTATCACTGCTTTCAAGATCTTTTTTTTTGTTTGTTTGTTTGATTTGCTAAGTTTTGGTTGACATATTTCCCCCCATTCAACTGACAGAGGAGCCTCTCCTCTAAAAACCACATAAAAATCCAAAACTCCATGTCAGCAGTCTATAGAGTTTCAGAGTTATGTTTAGAAAACAACTTCATAAGGCTGTCTGTGAGGATTGGCAAATTCATCATGTAAACATTCCACACCCGTAAAGCAAAAAGTAACCACAGTTTCAATCAACGTACAAACAGAACTATACAAACTTTTTTCTGTAGTCAGTGAAAGGCATTACGTCTTTTCTAGCTCCCCAAATCTAAAATATCCCTAAATCTTGACCTTACCTTTCTCCTTGCTAACTCTAATTTTCATCATCCATGTATTTTTCCTCTGCATTACCGAAAGGTTTGTCTTTCTGCCCAGAGTGTGACAAAACAGACTGTGACTGGGCAAACTGATACTATTTCTTTTTTTCATTCTGGCTCCCTTCAGATTCCTGTAGAGTAGTGATTAGGAAGAATGGAGTAAAGAAGCAGAGCTTCTAAGAGAAGTAACTAGGGTAAACGGAGGACTTCTACCTGAGAGAACTAATTAGAGTAAAAAGAAAGAACGCCTGGACAGGGACTTGAACCCTGGACCCTCAGATTAAAAGTCTGATGCTCTACCAATTGAGCTACCCAGGCTCTAGGTGAACACTTTGTGTGTGCCCAATTTAGATTTATTTACATGCCCAGATGGCTTGTAGTATCATGCACTTAAGTAGTTTTCCTTGATTTCTCTTCATTGCCAAGATTTTGTTTGAAAGAGATGTTGTAATCCCTTGGAGCATTTCCCTTCCGTCTCTCATTGCTTTGTATGTCTTTAGGTTTTAAGAACCAGAGTGTCATCCTCTAGAGAAAGCACTGCCAGGTTTCAGACCACTCTGCTAGACCCAGAGGGCATCATTTCTTGCAGGTGTTGTGATTTTATCCCTTTGTTTCTTATTTCCATATCTTCACCTATTCTTCTTGAAGCAACTCTCACGCTACTATTCTTCGTATCCCCCTGCATTGTCTTCCATACAGCCTTGGGATACAGGAGAAAAGAGTTGAAGGAGATAGAGTTTGAAGACTGACGAGAAGTTCCATAATGGTGGGCAGGCAAAGGAGCCTGGGTTTAACCTTCTGCATCCCTGTGCTTGCTCTTCTTAATGATGCCACTTGTCTACCATGTGTGAGTCACTCCTTTTCATTTTCTTTTTCCTCCTCCACCTCTTCCTTCTTCTTCTCTCCCTTCTTCATGTTGTTATTCACTGCTGCTCACATCCAAAGGAAAAGGGTAATTATCTTGATGAATTAGTATGCATTAGGACACGCCATCCAGAATATGACCAAAGATAGTTTGTAAGTTTTGCCCTAAACCTGGAGAACATACTCTACGTGGGATCTGGGAACAAATAGAGAAGTTTTGGGGTGAAGGAAAGACTAACTTCTCTGGGGAGGAAAGACAGCATGGAACATGGGAAAAGACTATTGTTTATTTTTTCCAAATAGCTTGGCACTTCCAAGAAACCAAGACTATGTAAAAACTGAGAGTATTTGTAATTGCTTTACTGTAGGAATTTATAGATTTCTCATCTTTTCTATCCTACCAATATACAAGGCATATTTGGGGGGTAGGTCACATAAAACTCCCTTGGATTGGTTTGTGGGTCAATCCAAGGGAGCTAAAGAAAAATTTTAAACAAAATACCTGGGGGGGGGTTAGCTTTTCAATGAGACGAGCCCCCTCCAAGCTATTTTGGCTGTCTTCTTCCCACTTAAAGTAGCTTGGAACTCACCAAACTGCACCTCAAACATCGGGACCACTCTCCCAGGAAGGTTTGGAACCCACAACACTGGGCCACCTCCATACTGGGTGATTCTTTTATTTGTTGGTAGAGGATCAAGTTGTGAAAACCTATGTTATGAATGGATTAAAATAAAATATTTTCCTGGAATTAAAAGTCGGCATTTCAACAAGGGGAGCTCTTTGAGCTTTCAAGCCTTTCTCCCTGGAGCAACGCCATTTTATCTTTGAGACAGAAAAGGTCTGAACATACCAACCTAACCCTGTATGACGTTGTTAATGCAACTGATAACATCTTCAAAGACCCTATTTCCAAGGAAGACCACATTCACAGATACTGGGGGTTAGGACTGCAACATATGATTTGGGGGGACACAATTCAATCCATAACACAGCTGTATGTATATACCATACATTATTCAATAGTCCTCAATTAATGGGTATGTGGGTTATTTTTAGTCTTTTTCTATTATAAATTTTAAACAGATGAGTCACGTTCATATTTCATTTTGTATTTTTACCCATGTGTTTTTGGAACTGATTGTTAACAAAGGGTTTGCTGGATGGGAGAATACTTGCCAATAACATTTTGCTAGCTACAGCTGTATACATTTTGAATTTGTGCATATGGCATAGCAGAAGCTCGATAAATTTTTGTTGGAGAAAAAGAACTGGCGTAATTTAATGCAAAAACTTGCATAAGGAATTATTTAGGATGTATCACTTTTCCTTTGGAAGTGAGAATTCTCCAGCCACAACTGCTTATGATTAATAGAATCAGAATTTAGGGGTAGCGAGTAATAGAGAGGAAACTGGTTTTCCATTGAAAGGAAAAATACCAAGGCCCTACTGGGAGTCGAACCCAGGATCTCCTGTTTACAAGACAGGCGCTTTAACCAGCTAAGCCATAGAGCCCACGGTGTATACACTTTTGCACTGGCCTGTCTTGTCTGATTAGATGAAATATTGTTGCTACAAAGCCTACACGAAGTGCAGTTTGCACTGAAAACATGGGCAAACTCCAAAAGACGTTTTGCTTACTTATGTGTGCTGTAGAGCTAATAAAGCAGGGAAAGTTTCGGGCACCTTGAGTGTCTGGGCCAATAATGCTTCAATTAGTCCAAGGATAACCCTCAGTAGAAGTCCAGGATGCCCAATCGGTCTAAATGAGATAAAGTTTTCTAAAAAAATAAACTTTGCTGTTACTGTGCCTAGTCTTAGGTAACTTAGATTCTTCTTTCGAATGCCTTGAGGGTCTATAACAAGGGAATTACACTGAGAGACTCAGATGGTCAGGTTTCGCATAACTTGTGCCCACAGCAACCAGTGATTTGCAGGGGAAGGAACCGATGAGAAGACTGGGAGGGTCGAATTCAGCTACAAAGCCTTCCTTAAACCATCCCTTCCTAAAAATCCCACAATGCCGACGTCGAGCTCTATAATGACTCCAATCATACAACCAGAGTTGTAGAACATCTTGGGGAAAGGGAGAGGCGAAGTGGGGCCGGCTGGCCGCATGGGGTTCCTGGGTCCAGGTACAGTCTTCCTAAGGTGAAGAGTCACCACCACCCGTGCGCCGTCTACTCACCCAAGGCTGGTTTCAAGCGAAGTAGGTCATCTGCTCCCAAAGAAAGTAACCCGGCCCTTGCACCCTGCGGTGACCCCAGCTTTCCTCCCCTCCCCTGTTGTATCCTCCTCCTCCCAGGACGCTCAGAGGGCGGGGCCGGCTGATTGTGAACTTGACTGCAGCTCTAAGCCCACGAGAAGGTCCCCCGTGGGACTGTAGAAGAGCCGTGGGACTCGGGGTGAAGCTGCAGGGCCTAGGGCCCCTAGGACCCACGGGCACTGAAAAGCCTGAGGGGATGAGCGAGGAGGGGGAGCGGGACACGGGAGGGCAGACCCAGGGACCCCGCCCAGACCGCGCTGGTGAGGTGACAGCTGGCAGGACAAGTCCTCTCAGGGCCGGGGGAGAACGCCAAGACAAGCGTCCATTGCAAACGGATCCCCGCTCTGAGATTTAGGAATTAAGAAAAAAAAGACCATCAACATATTCAGTAAAAGTGGAAGATCTAGTTGCACAAGAGGAAACTTTCTCAAAC
Source organism: Loxodonta africana (assembly GCF_030014295.1). Lineage (NCBI taxonomy): Eukaryota > Metazoa > Chordata > Mammalia > Proboscidea > Elephantidae > Loxodonta > Loxodonta africana. Next base: position 78,494,045 of record NC_087342.1, read on the forward strand.
ACGGATACGTATACACACAACACACACACTCACACAGAACCAAGACTCCATTTCCAGGTAGGTGGGGCGGGAGCTCCTCTGTTCTCTGGTTGTGGGCATAAATAATAACTTCCCGCTGCCCAACCCCTAACCCCAGGTGCGGGTGAGGAAAGACATCACCTCCGCCTGGTCAGGGTCCTCGCATCACGACTGCCGTCGTAATTTTTAATCATTTTCTCAAGATTTTTTCTTTCTTTCTTTCCTGGAGTTTAATGGATTTTTTTTCTTTGGCTGTCTTCACACTTTGTGATATCTGGCTATCAAAAAAAAAAAAAAAATCATAAAGAGACAGCAAAAGACCAGACTTGATGGTCTGACTGAGACTGGAGGAACCCCAGAAGGCGTGGCCCCTGGACTCTCTTAGCCCAGAACTAAAACCATTTCAGGGGCCGACTGTTCAGACAAAGAATAGACTGGGCTATAAGACATAAAATGATACTCTTGAAGAGTGGGGTTCTTAGTTCAAGTAGATACACGAGACTAGATGGGCAGCTCCTGTCCAGAGGTGAGATGAGGCAGAACGGAATAGGAGCTGGTTGAATGGACATGGGAAGGGGTGGAAAGGGGGAGAATGCGCGGTCACATTATGGATATAGCAACTAGGGTCACATAACAATGTATGTGTACATTTTTGTATGAGAAACTAGCTTGAGCTGTAACCTTTCACATAAAGCACAATTTAAAAAAAGAGAGAGAGAGACGACAATGGAGCAAGCTTAGGTCTTCAGTGTCCCTGCTTGAGGGATGGAAAACCAAACTCGTTGTGGCCAAAAAATATAAAAGTCTCATCCCTGACTCTCTTGCAACCCTCTTATTCCTCCAGTTTCTCCTTCCACAGGCAAAACAGTTTCTTGGGTATATTCTGTGGATATTATTTGCTCCACTTTTTATTCAAATAAGGAAATTCCAAACACTTTTCACTGCATCTTGGTGTTTTCACTTCAGGTATGTTGTAGTGATTTCCAAATCGAAACAGAAAAGGGCTTCTTTCTCCTTCCCTTAATTAAAAAAGAAAAGAAAAGAAAAACCAGCTGGGTCAAGTTGATTCTGAGAACTACCCCATGGGGGAGTAGAACTGCTGCATAGGGTCCCAAGGAGCAGCTGGTGGATTCAAACTGCCAACCATTTTTGATTAGCAGTCAAACTCTGAACCACTGTGCCACCGGAGCTCCCTTCTCTGCTTGGCAGTATAGAATTCTATTGCATAGCTATATCATTAAAAAATAACTTGCCCATACAAACAACTCTGCAATAAGTAATACTGCCTGACATTTCAAATGGGTGTGAGTACTTTCTATACGTGGAATTGCCAATGCAGAGTATGTGACTTGCGATGGTAATTCTAATGGATCTTGCCTAATAACCATTCCCATCAGCATGCCACAATGGTCTGGTTTGTGGCACTATTGCAACGGCTTTGAATTATAATGAAACAATGACAATAACGATAATAATAAACCCATTGCCTTCTAGTAGATTCTGAAACATGGTGAGCCCATGTGTTATAGAGTAGAGCTGCTCCACAGGGTTTTCTTGGCTATAATCTTCAAGGAGGCAGATTGCAAGTGCCACTGTGTGAGTTCAAACTGCCAACCTTTAGGTTAGTAATCACCAAGGGACCTTTATATATACCAAGATAGGCCCTGAGTGAATGACACATTCAGTTATTAACATAGAGCAGACAAGCCTTTGTTAGGCCACCCCAAATGTACTTGGTCCAATGCAGCCACTCAGAAATTGAAAAATAAGTATGTATTTAAGACTCCACTTGTAATCGAATTGGCAAAATGAAAAACTCAGATGTCGGGGAAATAAACACATAAATGAAAATATGATAAAGATGGGGTTATGGATTGAATTGTGTCCCTCCAAAATGTGTATCACCTTAGCTAGGCCATGGTTCCCAGTATTGTGTGGTTGCCTTCCATTTTCTGATCTGATGTAATTTTCCCCTGTGATGTAAATCCTAATCTCGGCAAGCAGTTGGTTAAGATTAGGTTACTTTAAGGAAGATTAGGGTGGGATGCAACACCCCGTCTGAGATTGTAGCCCTGATCAGATGTAAGAGTTGTTTCCCTGGGTTGTGGCCTGCATCACCTTTTAGATTACAAGAGATAAAATGAGAGAGAAGTGAGCAGAGAGATAGGGACCTCAATACCACCAACAAAAAAGTGCCAGGAGCACAGCAAGTCTTTTGGACCCCGGGTGCCTGCGCTGAGAGGCTGCTAGCCCAGGGGGAGATGGTTAACAAAGACCTTCTTCCAGAGCATGCAGAGAGAGAAAGACTTCCCCAAGAGTTGGTGACCTGAATTCTGACTTCTAACCCCCAAGAATGTGAGAGAATAAATTTCTATTTGTTAAAGCTGTCCACTTGTGGCATTTCTGTTATAGCAGCACTAGATAACTAAGACAGGTGGCAATTCAAGTCGATAGAAATGGATGGATTATTTGATAAATGATGTTGGGCTAATTGGGTAGTTATCTAGGAAAATAAAAGATTACATCAATATATCATCTGTGATACTTAAATTCCAAGTAGATATAAAATTTAAATGAAAAATAAAGCCAAATATAATTACTGGAAATGCAAAGACAGAAAGTTTACATAACTTTGGGATAGAAAATCAATTTTTATGCAAAACTTAGAAACTATGGAAATTTGACATAATTCACTACATTTAAAAAATTCTGCCAGGGGGGCCGAGATGGTGGACTAGGTAGACGCTACCTCCGATCCCTCTTGCAACAAAGACTCGGAAAACAAGTGAATCGATCACATACATAACAATCTACGAACCCTGAACAACAAACAGAAATGGAGAACGAACAAATACGGGGAAGCAGCGACTGTTTTCAGAGCCTGGAGCCAGCATCCCAGTCAGGTAACCTTGGCGCCGGGCTTAGGTCTGGGCCCAGGGGAGCTGAACGTAAAAAAACTTGAGACGGCGCAAACAAGGGGCGCAGCCCTACCCTCCTGAACTGACCCCGGGAGGGGGCCCAGCTGGTCCGAGCGGGCCGCGTGGCCACGCGGCTGATGGGAGAACTCCCCTGGAGGCAGTGACTGGATTTGGAGCCGGGAGTGCAGCGTCCCAGCCGGGGAACCTTGACGCCGGGCTTTTGACTGGGCACTGTCACGGAGCAAACACGGGGCGTAGCCCTAATCCCCTGAACTAACCCCGGGAGGGGGCCCAGCTGGTCCGCGGGGCGGCACGGGGACGCTCCTGAAGGGAGGAGAAGTCCCCGGGAGGCAGCGACTGATTTTGGAGCCGGGAGTGCAGCGTTCCAGCAGGGGAACCTTGTCGCTGGCCTTTGGACTGGCAGCGGAGAATCTGACCGCGGCTTCAGGGGGCCAGACCCCTGGGGACAATCTCCACACAGCCAGCACACATAGGCGACATGCCCCTCAGGAATCTCAGAAAAAATAGTCATTCCAAGCAAGATAAGCAATTTTGGCTATATTCTGGGGTGTTTTTTTTTTTTTTTTTTTAACTCTCCTGTTTCTCTGAACCCTCCCCCACCCTTCCCAGGCGGTTTCATTAACATTGGAATTTCCTGAGCCAGAGGGAGAATGGCTCCGTCTTTGCCGCGCTTTGCTTTTCCTTTTTTTGTCTTTTCCTAACCCATTCTTCCCTCCTGAGAGAAGGAACAACAAAAAACCCCGGGACCAAAAATCCATCCCTAATTGGACTAAAAACACAGAAACAGCTACAGCCAAGCATATATGATCCAAATCTCGGACTTTCATCCTTACAGGGAACAAGGTGGAGGTTATAATTCAAAGGCAGTTCTGACAGGGATCGGACTGCATTTTTTTTTTTTTTTTAGCGGATTTTCTGGGAAAACAAGTTTCCCAGGTCTGATATCTCTGCTTATTCAACAGAGCCCTAACTGACCCACGACAGGGAACTGAGGGCTGAAGCTCCCCCCAGACCGCCTAGCCTCTTGCCTTAGGGGTCTAAAGAGGGTGACACCTACCAATGAGTAGAGGTACTTGCACTGGGGGCCTAAGGTACAGCTGTAGTGCCCTCCCACCAAGGTGCTACAGGAATAGAGACACACCTACCTCACTGACACTTGGGGGAAGCCTGTCAGCATCCTGCCCCCCCCGGGAGGGTGAACCCCAGCTGCTAATAGAATCTGGTGCACACAACTATCACCACTACTTCTCGAGGAGGATAGGTGTTACGGTGCAGCACACACTTGATGACCCAAAATCAGATTCTACTCAAGAATAGTGAATAGACTCAAGCATATATATTTGGCAACAGCCCAAGCCAGCTGGTAATAGGTCATAAGTAAGTCAAGGGCTACAACAAACAAGACAGCACAATCTAGTAGCCCATCCATGTATATTGAAAGAAAACAAAACAAGATAAGACTCAGTGAGCAATTACAGAATAAACCACTACTATTTTTTTTTTTATCTTAGTGATGGCTCGGAGACAGCAGTCGATATCAAACGACATAAAGAAGCAGACCATGACAGCTTCTACAACCCCCCAAGCAAAAGAATCAAAATCTTTCCCAAATGAAGATACTATCCTGGAATTATCAGATACAGAATATAAAAAACTAATTTACAGAATGCTTCAAGACATCAGGGATGACCTCAGAAACGAAATAAGGCAAACTGCAGAAAAAGCCAAGGAACACACTGATAAAACTGTTGAAGAACTCAAAAAGATTATTCAAGAACATAGTGGAAAAATTAATAAGTTGCAAGAATCCATAGAGAGACAGCATGTAGAAATCCAAAAGATTAACAATAAAATTACAGAATTAGACAATGCAATAGGAAGTCAGAGGAGAAGACTCAAGCAATTAGAATGCAGACTGGGACTTCTGGAGGACCAGGGAATCAACACCAACATAGCTGAAAAAAAATCAGATAAAAGAATTTTAAAAAATGAAGAAACCCTAAGAATCATGTGGGACTCTATCAAGAAGGATAACTTGCGTGTGATTGGAGTCCCAGGACAGGCAAGGAGGACAGAAAACACAGAGAAAATAGCTGAAGATCTGCTGACAGAGAACTTCCCTGACATCATGAAAGACAAAAGGATATCTATCCAAGATGCTCATCGAACCCCATTTAAGATTGATACAAAAAGAAAAACACCAAGACATATTATCATCAAACTTGCCAAAAACAAAGATAAAGAGAAAAATTTTAAAAGCAGCCAGGGAGAAAAGAAAGGTCTCCTTCAAGGGAGAATCAATAAGAATAAGTTCAGACTACTCAGCAGAAACCATGCAGGCAAGAAGGCAATGGGATGACATATACAGAACACTGAAGGAGAAAAACTGCCAGCCAAGGATCATATATCCAGCAAAACTCTCTCTGAAATATGAAGGCGAAATTAAGATATTTACAGATAAACACAAGCTTAGAGAATTTGCAAAAACCAAACCAAAGCTACAAGAAATACTAAAGGAAATTGTTTGGTCAGAAAACCAATAATATCAGATACCAGCACAACAGAAGGTCACAAAACAGAACATCCTGATATCAACTCAAATAGGGAAATCACAAAAACAAATTAAGATTAATTAAAAAAAAAATGCTCATAACAGGGAATCTTTGAAGTCAATATATAAAGGATCACAATAATCAAAAAGAGGGACTAAATATAGGTGGCATAGAACTGCCATATGGAGAGTGATACCAGGCGATATAGGACAATACAAGTTAGGCTTTTACTTAGAAAAATAGGGGTAAATATTAAGGTAACCACAAAGAGGTATAACGACTCCATAACTCAAGATAAAAGCCAAGAAAAACATAACGACTCAACAAACATAAAGTGAAACACTATGAAAATGAAGATCTCACAATTTACTAAGAAAAACGTCTCAGGACAAAAAAGTAAGTGGAAAAATGAAATTGTCAACAACACACATAAAAAGGCATCAAAATGACAACACTAAACACTTATTTATCTATAATTACGCTGAATGTAAATGGACTAAATGCACCAATAAAGAGACAGAGAGTCTCGGACTGGATAAAGAAACACGATCCGTCTATATGCTGCCTACAAGAGACACACCTTAGACTTAGAGACACAAACAAACTAAAACTCAAAGGATGGAAAAAATATATCAAGCAAACAATAAGCAAAAAAGAAGAGTAGCAATATTAATTTCTGACAAAATAGACTTTAGACTTAAATCCACCACAAAGGATAAAGAAGGACACTACATAATGATAAAAGGGACAATTGATCAGGAAGATATAACCATATTAAATATTTATGCACCCAATGACAGGGCTGCAAGATACATAAATCAAGCTTTAACAGAACTGAAAAGTGAGATAGACACCTCCACAATTATAGTAGGAGACTTCAACACACCACTTTTGGAGAAGGACAGGACATCCAGTAAGAAGCTCAATAGAGACACGGAAGACCTAATTACAACAATCAACCAACTCGACCTCATTGACTTATACAGAACTCTCCACCCAACTGCTGCAAAGTATACTTTTTTTCTAGCGCACATGGAACATTCTCTAGAATAGACCACATATTAGGTCATAAAACAAACGTTTGCAGAATCCAAAACATCGAAATATTACAAAGCATCTTCTCAGACCACAAGGCAATAAAAGTAGAAATCAATAACAGAAAAACTAGGGAAAAGAAATCAAATACTTGGAAAATGAACAATACCCTCCTGAAAAAAGACTGGGTTATAGAAGACATCAAGGAGGGAATAAGGAAAGTCATAGAATGCAATGAGAATGAAAATACTTCCTATCAAAACCTCTGGGACACACCAAAAGCAGTGCTCAGAGGCCAATTTATATCGATAAATGCACACATACAAAAAGAAGAAAGAGCCAAAAGCAGAGAACTGTCCCTACAACTTGAACAAATAGAGTAAGCAACAAAAGAATCCATCAGGCACCAGAAGAAAACAAATAATAAAAATTAGAGCTGAACTAAATGAATTAGAGAACAGAAAAACAATTGAAAGAATTAACAAAGCCAAAAGCTGTTTCTTCGAAAAAATTAACAAAATTGATAAACCATTGGCTAGACTGACTAAAGAAATACAGGAAAGGAAACAAACAACCCGAATAAGAAATGAGATGGGCCACATCACAACAGACCCAACTGAAATTAAAAGAATCATATCAGATTATTATGAAAAATTGTACTCTAACAAATTTGCAAACCTAGAAGAAATGGATGAATTCCTGGAAAAACACTACCTACCTAAACTAACACATTCAGAAGTAGAACAACTAAATAGACCCATAACAAAAAAAAAAGAGATTGAAACGGTAATCAAAAAACTCCCAACAAAAAAAAGCCCTGGCCCGGACGGCTTCACTGCAGAGTTCTACCAAACTTTCAGAGAAGAGTTAACACCACTACTAGTAAAGGTATTTCAAAGCATAGAAAATGATGGAATACTACCCAACTCATTCTATGAAGCCACCATCTCCCTGATACCAAAACCAGGTAAAGACATTACAAAAAAAGAAAATTACAGACCTATATCCCTCATGAACATAGATGCAAAAATCCTCAACAAAATTCTAGCCAATAGAATTCAACAACATATCAAAAAAATAATTCACCACGACCAAGTGGGATTTATACCAGGTATGCAAGGCTGGTCTAATATTAGAAAAACCATTAATGTAATCCACCATATAAATAACACAGAAGACAAAAACCACATGATCTTATCAATTGATGCAGAAAAGGCATTTGACAAAGTCCAACACCCATTTATGATAAAAACTCTCACCAAAATAGGAATTGAAGGAAAATTCCTCAACATAATAAAGGGCATCTATGCAAAGCCAACAGCCAACATCACTCTAAATGGAGAGAACCTGAAAGCATTTCCCTTGAGAACAGGAACCAGACAAGGATGCCCTTTATCACCGCTCTTATTCAACATTGTGCTAGAAGTCCTAGCCAGAGCAATTAGGTTAGACAAAGAAATAAAGGGCATGTGGATTGGCAAAGAGGAAGTAAAATTATCTATATTTGCAGATGACATGATCTTATACACAGAAAACCCCAACGAATCCACCAGAAAACTACTGAAACTGATAGAAGAGTTCGGCAGAGTCTCAGATTATAAGATAAACATACAAAAATCACTTGGATTCCTCTACATCAACAAAAAGAACATCAAAGAGGAAATAACCAAATCAATACCATTCACAGTAGCCCCCAAGAAGATAAAATACTTAGGAATAAATCTTACCAAAGATGTAAAAGACCTATACAAAGAAAACTACAAAGCTCTACTACAAGAAATTCAAAAGGACATACTTAAGTGGAAAAACATACCTTGCTCATGGATAGGAAGACTTAAAATAGTAAAAATGTCTATTCTACCAAAAGCCATCTATACATACAATGCACTTCCGATCCAAATTCCAATGTCATTTTTTAAGGTGATAGAGAAACAAATCACCAACTTCATATGGAAGGGGAAGAAGCCTCGGATAAGTAAAGCATTACTGAAAAAGAAGAAGAAAGTGAGAGGCCTCACTCTACCTGATTTCAGAACCTATTATACAGCCACAGTAGTCAAAACAGCCTGGTATTGGTACAACAACAGGCACATAGATCAGTGGAACAGAATTGAGAACCCAGATATAAATCCATCCACATACAAGCAGTTGATATTTGACAAAGGCTCAGAGTCAGTTAATTGGGGAAAAGATAGTCTTTTTAACAAATGGTGCTGGCATAACTGGATATCCATTTGCAAAAAAATGAAACAGGACCCATACCTCACACCATGCACAAAAACTAACTCCAAGTGGATCAAAGACCTAAACATAAAGACTAAAACGATAAAGATCATGGAAGAAAAAATAGGGACAATGTTAGGAGCCCTAATACAAGGCATAAACAGAATACAAAACATTACCAAAAATGACAGAGAAACCAGATAACTGGGAGCTCCTGAAAACCAAACACCTATGCTCATCTAAAGACTTCACCAAAAGAGTAAAAAGACCACCTACAGACTGGGAAAGAATTTTCAGCTATGACATCTCCGACCAGCGCCTGATCTCTAAAATCTATATGATTCTGTCAAAACTCAACCACAAAAAGACAAACAACCCAATCAAGAAGTGGGCAAAGGATATGAACACACACTTCACTAAAGAAGATATTCAGGCAGCTAACAGATATATGAGAAAATGCTCTTGATCATTAGCCATAAGAGAAATGCAAATTAAAACCACAATGAGATTCCATCTCACTCCAACAAGGCTGGCATTAATCCAAAAAACACAAAATAATCAATGTTGGAGAGGCTGCAGAGAGATCGGAACTCTTATACACTGCTGGTGGGAATGTCAAATGGTACAACCACTTTGGAAATCTATCTGGCGATATCTTAAACAGTTAGAAATACAACTACCATACAACCCAGAAACCCCACTCCTTGGAATATACCCTAGAGAAATAAGAGCCTTCACACAAACAGATATATGCACTCCCATGTTTATTGCAGCTCTGTTTACAATAGCAAAAAGCTGGAAGCAACCAAGATGTCCATCAACGGATGAATGGCTAAATAAATTGTGGTATATTCACACAATGGAATACTACGCATCGATAAAGAATAGTGACGATTCTATGAAACATTTCATAACATGGAGGAACCTGGAAGGCATTATGCTGAGCGAAATTAGTCAGAGGCAAAATGACAAATATTGTATAAGACCACTATTATAAGATCTTGAGAAATAGTATAAACTGAGAAGAACACATACTTTTGTGGTTACGAGGTGGGGAGGGAGGGAGGGTGGGAGAGGGTTTTTTACTAATTAATTAGTAGATAAGAACTGCTTTAGGTGAAGGGATGGACAATACTCAATACATGGAAGGTCAGCTCAACTGGACTGGACCAAAAGCAAAGAAGTTTCTGGGATAAAATGAATGCTTCAAAGGTTGGCGAAGCAAGGGCGGGGGTTTGGGGACCATGGTTTAAGGGGACTTCTAAGTCAATTGGCAAAATAATTCTATTATGAAAACATTCTGCATCCCAATTTGAAATGTGGCGTCTGGGGTCTTAAATGCTAACAAGCGGCCATCTAAGATGCATCAGTGGGTCTCAATTCACCTGGAGCAAAGGAGAATGAAGAACACCAAGACCACACGACAACTAAGAGCCCAAGAGACAGAAAGGGCCACATGAACCAGAGACCTACATCATCCTGAGACCAGAAGAACTAGTTGAGACCAGCCACAATCGATGACTGCCCTGACAGGGAGCACAACAGAGAACCCCTGAGGGAGCAGGAGATCAGTGGGATGCAGAACCCAAATTTCCATAAAAAGACCATACTTAATGGTCTGACTGAGACTAGAGGAATCCCAGCGGTCATGGTCCCCAAACCTTCTGTTGGACAGGACAGGAACCACCCCCGAAGACAACTCATCAGACATGAAAGGGACTGGACAGTGGGTAGTCGAGAGATGCTGATGAAGAGTGAGCTAATTATATCAAGTGGTCACTTGAGACTGTGTTGTCATCTTCTGTCTGGAGGGGGGATGGGAGGATAGAGAGAGTTGGAAGCTGGCAAAATTGTCACGAAAGGAGAGACTGGAAGGGCTGACTCATTAGGGGGAGAGCAAGTGGGAGTTCGGAGTAAGGTGTATATAAACTTATATGTGACAGTCTGACTTGATTTGTAAACGTTCACTTGAAGCTCAATAAAAGTTAATAAAAAAAAAATTCTGCCAGAACACACCTTCATTCTCTTAAAAAAACAAGATGAGACAAAACAAAACAACAACAACAGAACTCCAAACAAACAAAAAATACATAAGCAAAGTGAAAAAAAAAAGAACAAACTATGGAGAAAATATTTTTAAGTTCCCTAATAAGTTATAGGGAAATATTAATTTTCCTAATATGTAATGTGCAATAGATAGGTTTGGAAAGTATAAAATGTGGGGAAAATAATAGACTCCTATCGACTTATTTGTTCCTGAGTGGTGCAAGTGGTTAATTGGCTAGGTTGCTAACCAGAAGATTGGGTGTCTGCCACCCACAGACACCTCTGAAGAAAAGCCTGGAAAACTACTTCTGAAATATCGGCCATCAAAAACCCTGCGGAGCACAGCTCTACTCTCATACAAATAGAGTTCCCATGAGTCATAGTTGACCCCATGGCAACTGGTTATTGGCTTGTTTATGCAAATAATATTAATTGCAGGTAATCCCAGACTAATACAGTTGCCTGGGAAGACAGAATCTGTGGAATGGGGAGGGGAGGTGGTGGAAGGAAAAGATTTTTCCTGCATGTAAACACTTACGTTTTTGAAATTTGGATGTATGTGAGTTATATTTATTTTAATATAAACATTTTTAAAAGTTTGTTCCCTTGGACATGAAATTCTGTTCTTATATATAAAAAGGAGACAGAAATAACAGCCTAATTTTCCTAATAACACCGTAATTTTTCTTAATAAATACTTTTCTTACGATATCCAGTCTCAGGCAACTGCTTCAGCAGAGATTTGCAAAAGGTCCTTCGAAGATTTCATTTTACAATAGACTTGGCAGCGGTGGGATTCGAACCCACGCCTCCGCAGAGACTGGAGCCTTAATCCAGCGCCTTAGACCGCTCGGCCACGCTACCGCCCTGCTAAAAGCGCTTTTCATAAGACTTACAAAGATGCGAGACTGTTTTCCACCAAGTTATTCTTTCCGAGACAGTTTCTGCACGGTGGTTATCCAAAACAACGATAAGTGACAACTAAAATTTACTGGTAACTTACTACAAGCCTTACACTGTCCTTACACTTACTGTCATTCAGTCCTCATAACTACCTCAAAAGCTAGGTACTTTTACTATGATCTCCATTTTCCTGATTGAGAATATGAGGCACAGAGATGATACGGAACTTGCTGGATGTCACTCAGCGGTAAGTGATGTTTAAAGCGGAGTGGAAAACTTCACTCTGTTGTATATTTATTTACCCAAGGGTAAAATCCTGAAATGATTTTGATCAAGGTTATTCTGACAAACTTAGAGCAACAGCATACTTATGTATGACATAGCACCAATTTCCTATGGGGCATGGTGGTATATTAAAACAAACAAACAAACAAACATTGCCGTGGAGCCGATTTCAACTCACAGGTCAGAGTAGGACAGAGTAGAACTGCCCCATAGGGTTTCCAAGGAGCGGGCTGGAGGATTGGAACTGCTGGCCTTTATGTTAGAGTCTGGGCTCTTAACCAGTGCGCCATCTGGACTCCTAAATATGTATAACATATAAAAACCTAACTTACCTGAAATTTCACTGAAGCTTGAAATTATTCCAATTGAAAACTTTACTAAAAGAGGGGTGTGTAGGGGTGCCTTCTTAGCGCAGTAGGCAGCGCGTCAGTCTCATAATCTGAAGGTCCTGAGTTCGATCCTCAGAGAAGGCACGATAGTTTTTTGTCTCTTTTACATAAACTCACTCGAAAAAGAAACTGTAGTAGGGGAAATTACTCCATTGATCAAGTTTTTGAGTACGAAGCGCAGATTCCAGGACTAACTTCCAGCCAGTGACGCGTGATGTGATTATAAGTGGGGCTGTAGAAAATGTGATTTTTAAACACTCTGCAAGGAATGTTTCACGAACTTCACCAGTTTCCTTTGGTAGCAAGACAGTTTTTCAGTACACTGACTACAGTACAACCTAATACCAACTCTGGATTAGTTGCCTATTGCTACTGTAGCAAATCACCACAAATTTAATACTTAAGAAAAACAACAACAAATTTATTATCTTACAGTTCTGAAGGTCAGAAGTCAGCGCAGTCCTAGCTCCATACATGCCCATTTCAATCTCTGTATTGAGATTCATGTGTAGTTGATATCTTTACCTGCCATATCACTTGAAAATTTCTTCCCTCTCGTATACTATAAATGGAATCATACAATATGTGCTCATTTGAGCACTGATTCTGTCACTCACTGTTTTTTATTAGATACATCCATATTGTTTCTAGTAGCAGTAGTTCTATACTGCTGTCATATCCCATTGTATTAATACTATACATCACAGTTTTAAAATTCATTTAAATTCATTTTGCTGTTGATGTACATACAAAACAGCTAATGCTGCTATGAACATTTTTGTACATATCTTTCAAGAGCAATCCTCATTCATTTTTCTTGGGTCTAAATGCACCTGTGGAGTTTCAGGGTTATAGGTTATATATATACATATATATATATATATTGTTTCAGGCAATATTTCTAATTAGTGCACCAGTGTGGATGTGCCAGTTGACAGTCTCATCAGCAATGTATGAAAGTTTCAGTTGTTTCAATCATCAGCAACTTCATTTTTTCAGTTCTTTTAACTTAAGACATTTTGATGGAGTATTATTTCATTGTTTTTAATTTGCATTTCCCCTTTAATTAATGACATCTAGCTGTTGCACTCCACCAGATCAACTGCAGGAGGGGCTGTGAGGTGCACAGGTCATGTTTCACAGGGAAAAGGCCACGAGCGATTAACTGTAGTCGTGGTCCAGTGGTTAAGGCGATGGACTAGAAATCCATTGGGGTATCCCCGCGGAGGTTCGAATCCTGCCGACTACGGAGTAGCTATAGCCCAGACGATGCGGCGGTTACCAGCGTGACCATTAACTGAGACGTCGGCAGTCTGTTAGCTGGTGGCCGGAAGTCAGCCACGGTTTTACTCTCTCGTCTTCTATTGGGTCGCTACTATGCACGGTTTCTTTGTTTCTTTTTTAGTAAGGCCCTGCGTGGCTCTCAGCCACAGAGGAGCCGAGCAGGCCCTTGGCGGAGCTGCCTGGCCCTTCATGATGAGAGATTTTGAGGCACTTCTCTCAGAGTGAAGGGTGGTGAAGAGATGGCTGACAGTGTCAAAACCTTTCTCCAGGACTTTGCCAGGGGGACTCAAGGACTCCATCTGGAGTATCTGTACCATCTCAAAGGCAGAGGCTACAATACGGCAAAAGAAAGAAACAGCATCGAAAAAGGCCAAGCAGTGTCCTGACACAGAGGATAAAGCCAAAGCAAGAGAGTGAGCCAAGGCGTATTGTTAGTAGAGTTTTCCAGTGCTGCGCTTAGAATGGAGGAGGGTTCTGCTTGAGTCTCCTCTTGTTTCATCAAGTGTTTATTCCTGTGCTTCAGTAAGTAACAGCACAAATTATTGATGATCCGTCACTACATGGAGATGTTTAGTGGTGGCTGGAATTCTTTCCCAAGTCAACTTTCACTGCTCTTTGGGTGCTCCCCTGTTTGTGCTTAGCAAAGTCGTCAATGCCGTTTGGTTCCAAGATACAGCTGATCTTGCATTTGAGGTAGCAGGGAGGAAGCCTCACACATTCCCTAGTAAAACCAAAACCAAACCCAGCGCCCTCGAGTCGATTCCGACTCACAGCGACCCTATAGGACAGAGTAGAACTGCCCCCATAGAGTTTCCAAGGAGCGCCTGGCGGATTCGAACTGCCGACCCTTTGGTTAGCAGCCGTAGTGGTTAAGTGCTACGCCACCAGGGTTTCTCCCATTCTCTGGTGTCAGCAAATAATTGTTGATATGCTCTTCAACCTTTTGCTTCAGGTGCTTTTTCTTCTCCAAGAGTTGTTTGGGAGTCTCTTCCCCACCTATCCTGTTGGTCAGCTGGTTAGTCTCCTGTATATGTCCCTGCCTTCTGTATTCACTACACTGTTCTGAATATCGCTGGTTCAGTAAAGGAATTGAAATGTACTAGCGGTTGTCAAACATAGGAAGGAATTGGCCCTACTACTTTGGGTTTGGCTTGCCCTTGGGTTTGCTTACAACAATGCAGTTCTTATACATTCTCAAAGCCAGGTGTTCGGAGTGTTTTCTCCTGGTCCAGGAAATTGCTCGGTCAGTTGCTTTTCTTTCCCAGAGTCCTTTGCAGGTGGGACCCATCTTGCATTGTTTGAAGCCCTCACACCAGTACCTTTTAAAATTGCTTATTGGGCAGTTCAGTATACTCTTTTGTGAAGCACATGTTTATTCTTTGCTGTTTCTTATTGATGTTTCAGTCTTTTTCTTAGTGTTTTGTAGGACTTCTCCACATATTCCACATTAGGGTCCTTTGTTAAATGTAAGTATTGAAATATCTTCCCCCTGACTGTGGCAATTCCCTCTTTTTAAAGAGAGAGAGAGAGAGAAAATCAAGTCGATTCCAACTCAGCCACCCAATAGGACAGAGTGGAAACCCATAGGGTTTCCAAGGACTGGCTGATGAATTCTTGGTTGGTAGCCAAGCTCTTAACCACTAGGCCACAGGACTTCAATAATAGTAGCAATTATATAATGGCTTGTTACAGCTTAGAGATAAGTGAAATGTGTGGCAGCAATGCTATAAGTGAGGCAAGAATATTCTGTTATTAGATACCTGTTCTGCTCATGAAGTGATATAGAGTTATTTGGAAATGGACGTAGATTCGTAGTAGATGTATATTGAAAACCCTAGGGCAACCACTAACAAAATTTTAAAATGAAGTGTAATTGATATGCTAAGAGAGAAAATGCAGTCTGTCCTTTTCTTCCCTACTTTGTAATGGTAATGAGAAACTGCAGCGAAAGAGAAGAGGTGGTCTATGGCGTGGTGCAACATTGTTGCTTCCCTGTCAGCAGATCCTGCGTGAGCGCTTTGCTTTGCTTCAGTTTGATCCTGACTTTATCGTGCATAAGCAGTAAGGTTGGGAGCCCCAAGGAGTGTCAAGGACCACAGCCCAAAGAGTGTGAAACGATTTACCCTCTCTGTGAGTAGGAAAAACACAACTAAAGATATTCTGAAAGACAGCCACCAGAGGCTGGAAGAGATAAGAAAAACTCTCCTTTAGAATCTTCAGAGGCAATGTGGCCCTACCCATCCACACACCTTGATTTCAGTGATGCTAATTTTGGACTTTTGGTCTCTTAAAATTGTGAGTAAATAAATTTCTGTTGTTTTAAACCAAATACATATGTATATATCCTGAAAGACAAAGGTGAGAAAAGTCCGAAGCAAACTTGCCAATATTCAACTGTGAATCGGTAAGGAGAAAAAAAAAAAAAAAAAAACCGACCGATGGAGGTGCTGGGGATTGAACACAGGACCTCGTGCATGCTAAGCACGCGCTCTACCACTGAGCTACACCCCCTTCTTAGATTCTCACTATGGATTTATAGACTCATCTACAGGCAATTTAAATCTTAAGCTTTGACAGGTCAAAATTCATTACATTCAATTCTTGTTCCTGGATTGGATCCTGCCTCGCAGCCTGGACGAGAAGGAATAAAACACATTCCAGACCAAACGACTCTGAGATCTTCCAGCAGCCATTGGCTTCTTCAAGGGCTGCTTTTGGCCAACTGCATGAGCGCCAGTCAGTTTCAGTCCACCACGAGGGAGAGCCCTAGGATTGAACATTCTGTTAAGTTTTCTGATTTTCTTCTTGAAAAGTCTTCTCTGCCTATGAAGCTTGCAGAAAGACACAAAAGATAGTACAGGCGAATACAAAAAGGAGTTCTGTAAGTACTGCGAGGGAATCAAGACCCAGGTGGGGAGATAAGACTAGAGGTTAATTAATTCACAGTACTTGACCGAATCAAAGTGCGACAAGAACATGTCTCAAACAGTCAAGCTCACGCAAACGGCTGCGTCCAGCATCTGATTTGGAAACGTGGCTATAGCTCTGTCTCCGCGTTACTGTTGCGCTGGTTTTTAAGAGGCCGAAGTCAGAAGAGAGAAGAGAAAGGTGGACGCCCCTGTCGTTAAAGCCTCTCTTTTAGACCAAATTATTTCCCTAATGAAGAAAGCACAAGGGAAGCGCTTTATGAACTGGGAACAACCTGCAAAACAAATTCACACTTTATACACTTCCCCTCCACCTACAGAAGTCCGCAAATTTTACCAGTTCCTCAGGCGCAAAAAGTAGACACTTCCCACCTTTAGCCAATATGTGGTGAGACTGTTAATCCAGATGCGATGGAGAAAATCCAAATCTTCTTGGACGGAGGGGACATGTGCCCGGAATCTATAGTTTAAGTTACTACTATATTAGAAAGACACCTGTCTGGGAACTGAAACACGACGAGAATTGGGCTCGAGGGAGGGGATGAATAAGAGAGAGTGGCGGGTTTTATGGAGGGAGAAAGGAGGACGCTGAGCGAATGAGAGGAGCAGCAACAGAGGAATAGTAGAAGAGAAGAAGAATAGGGTTTGGAAATGGGTCTCTAAGGACGGGTAGGATGGGAACCGGCGCGAAGTTAGAAAGTGACCAAGTTCACATCTTTACTATGCTTTCTCCAGGCCCTGGGGAAGAGAGAGGCTAAAGTAAGTGTTTTCTAAGCGTATGTCCCACAAAAAGACACGACTCGTTTTGTCCAAAATTTCGTGATTGAGAGGGCTTTGCTGCACTTTCCATCGCTGAGCATTTTGGAAAGTGCCCGTGTCGTTGCGTGTTTGTGGAATAGCAGTTGCTGACATTGGAGGCTTTGGAAAAAGCTACAGGAAGCCGTTTTGTTCGGATCCCTAAATTCAGCAGCGCTGAATTTAGAACCTGGATCCCCTGACGGCTTCGGGCTGGACTATCTTGTATTTGCAGCAATTGATTTTTAGTGTCTTTGGGCTTAATATTCAAGGGAAAGAATGAGGAAGGAAGGTTAAGCAATGACCTAGCATTTTTGGGTTTGAATAGACTCTTACCGAATCCAACCAGTTGCTGGGAAGCTCAGTACACCAGGTCCCTGCCTGAAGATCTAGTATTCACGACCCAGTTCTGGTGTAAGTACTTTCGGTTTTCCCAACTTCTAATTCATGCACAAAAGGCTACTGAGCCCAGCTTTCTCCTGGAGCAATTCTGGGCATATACTGTCTTTTCTCCATGGGAACCTGAAGAGCAAGGCTTTGAATATAGAAAGTCAGATTTGCAATATTATTTGAGAGCTATTCATTCAATGTGCCCAGCAACCTTATTCTCTGTCCTACTGTCAAATGAATGAGCAAAGAAGTGGCTTAAGGGTTGAAGAGGGTGGTACAGGGTTGAGAGCTCAAGGTGGATGATGCAATTTTGATTTGGAAATTTGAAGAGCAGGATAGAAGGTGAAATGTTTTTAAGAAGATCCGAAGTTTCTGGATCGTGCAGTTGCTGTGTTCTTTCACTTTGGGAAACGAGGGCTGGGCTTTACGGCTTGTTAGGTTTTCTTTTTCTTTGGAGGCATTGGATAGACTTAGAAGGGTGGAATAGGAGTTTGATTTAGGACTTCATTTATTTAGGATACTTATGAATTTAAGGAGCAAATTCATGTTAATGTTTGATAAGCATGTTGATTCCTGAGGCTAAAATGTTACAAAGATTTCTTCCCAGGAGTTTTGTATACAGAATGTGTTTGTAGAGGAGAGGGTCACTGCACAGAGGTAGAGTGAGACATGAAGAGAGTCCATTGTAATTTGAAGATTTGGACCTCCTTGAAGGTGTTCATTGAAAACCAAGGGATAAGCTTTACCTCTAGAGTGATTTTGGACTCTGGAGTTTATACCATTTACCATTACCTTCCTGGAGTTTCTAAGAAGATATAATAAACAGCAGCTTCCAGGTGATATAACTTGTATCTCTTCTTTGCCAACTTCTGTTCCAATAAGAATCCTCTCCATGTTCATAGAAATCCTATGAATTCCCCTTAAAATTTGGGGGAGGACTCCATTTTTCTAACAGAGCTTGCCTCCTAGCTAACTCAGAAGGCAGCTCATCAGAGCAATTGAACATGAGAAAAGTAAAGAAAAGCAAAGGTTTCCTTGAAGGAGAGCATTAAACAGGCGTCAGACGCAAAGATACGTAGTCACTTGAGTACAGGTAGGATGATAGAGCAGGGATTAATTTGGCTCTGGGTCTGGAGAAGCACAATTAGGATAGTTTTGGGGTAACTGTGAAGTCAGTTATATTGTGGCTAAAGCAATCTGGATTCCAAACGTACCCTTGTAAGTTTCTGATATGGAGGGATGCGGGGATGCGTTCTTGTTAAACCAAGTTGTACTTGGAAGTTTCAAAAGTGTATTTTATGTATCATTGGTGAGAAGGTCCAATATGCTATGTGAAGCACTATTCGAACATCTCAAAGGAGAGACTGTGGTAAGAGTTCTTAAGTTATAGAATTTTTATGAGATATTAAAGGTTGAACTTAGTAGGAAAAGCCACACATACGCTCTCTGTGCTCTCTTCAGGAAATTCAAAACCTTTAAATTGTGTGTATAATCCCTGTAGATCCTGGAAAGAATAGAAGTCAATCTGTTTTGGAACGATTCTCAGAAGTGAGGGCATGGGAAAATGTTTTGAAGGCAAGGAGTTATACATTATGCTCCGCATTTTACAGACTGTATTTGCATACATGATATCCTTTGATAGTTTACAAAAGCTTTTTAATAATAGTGGTTATTGTCTTGCTTTACAGGTATAGAGAGGATATGCAATTTGCCCTATTTCACTAATTTATTAATGGATGGGAGTTAAGACACAAACCAAGATTGTATGCCTGCAAATCTTGAGTTCTTTCCTTCTAATTCCATACCACGTCTTTCTCTCTCTCACACATATACATTTAGTATTTCCCTCTTGCGTCGAGCCCTATGTGTATTATATGACAGAACCAAGTATGCAATTAAAAGCCATTGCCATGGAGTCAATTCAGACTCATAGCGACCCTACAGGACAGGTTAGAACTGCCCCATAGAGTTTCCAAGGAGCACCTGGTGGATTCAAATTGCCAACCCTTTGGTTGGCAGGTGTAGCTCTTAACCACTGTGCCACCAGGGTTTCCATAAATGCAATTAGACAGTAACTAAATCAATAATATTATTATCAGTTTCCCAGTCTTGCTCACAACCCTTTTAGGAAGGCACCCATTTTAGGAATTCATTGGTTATTGGCTTAATGAAGTTCTAGCATCCATGTAGGATCTTTGGCAGAAGAACTGTAACTACCACATCATAGGTCAGCTTCCAGAAGTTAAAGCAGATAGCTCCTATCATTCCTGCAATTTGGAATAGGAAGAGAACCGGCGAGGTGGGGGGGTGGCGTGGGGGGGAGGAGTAACCGTGACGGGCCTGGAATTGATGGAGAAAGGAACATATTGAGAACTTGTGATTCAAAATTCCTTGCAATTAGGGTAAGATTCAACAATATCTTAAAAAAAAGAAATAAACACCCACTGAAACCTTGAAAGCTCTCTACAAGAAGTAATAAACAGAGAGAACAGAAAGATAATCGTTAGTGAGTACACAGATTTGCTCTCCAGTCTTTTCGAGACTGGGCCCATTTTAGGTTTCCAAAACCTCTTTACTGTTAATTATTGATTTGTGAAAGAAGAGATTAAGCCTATAGCGCTTTTTCCGTCCTGCAACACCTCAGAAACCAGCGCCTGGAAAAGTTGAGCAACAAGAAACAAGCGACCACGAAGGGACTCGAACCCTCAATCTTCTGATCCGGAATCAGATGCCTTATCCATTAGGCCACGCGGCCACTGCCGTAGTTCCACTGTAAAAGAAGGTAAGTGAAAGTATTGACATGGGAGCATTAGGTTTTTATTTTCAAACTTTTAACTTTGCAATTCGAGAAAATTTGAACAACATTCAAAAAAGGAATTAAATATTACCTGAAACCTCTAAAAAAGTTGCTTAGAATTAATGAACTGTGAGATGTGACAAGTGACTTATTTCTTCGAGGGTGCTCTCGTCTAAGTCACTGATAATGATGACTCGATTGGGTACAGAAATATGAGCCAAGAACGAAACTCTGCAATGAATGAGTGCAGACTACAGCATGACGAGAAGGAGCTCCAGGAGTTGGTATGTCCTTCTCAAAGATAAGACGGCAAGAGCTCCCCTTTTCAGAAATGTCTGTTTTTAACGCCAGGAAAATATTTTATTATAATCCATTCATAACATAGGTTTTCGCAACTTGATCCTCTACCAACAAGTAGGAGAATCATCGGACGCGAAAGTAGGACGAAGTATTAGGCCGCAAACGTCCCTGAGGGAGTGGCTTCGCTATCTAAGGTGCAGTCTGGTGACTTCCAAGCTACCTCAAATGGAGAGAAGGCCAAAATAGCTTGTCTCATTGAAATAACTCCCAGGTATTTTTCCTAGAAGTCTTTCCCTAGTTCCCCTGAGAATTGATCCACAAAAAAACCCACGTTGATTTTGTGCCACCCACCCCCAACTATGCCTTGTATATTGGTAGGGTAGGACATAATTTCCTAAAGTAAAAAAAAAAAGTAAAGCAATTACAAATTCTCTCAGTTTTCACATAGTCCTGGTTTCTTGGAAAAGTGCCGAGTTATTTGGAAGAAATAAAAAAAAAAAGTCTTTTCTCATGTCCCGCGCTTTCTTTTCTCCTCAGAGAAGTTAGTCTTTCCTTCACCCCAACACTTCCCTATTTCTTTCCAAATCCACGCTACAGCATTTTCTCCATGTTTATGTCAAAACTCACGAACTATCTTAGGTCGTATTCTGGGTGGTATGTCCTAATGTACACTAAATTCATCAAGATAGTTACCTTTTTCCTTTGAAGGGAGCAGCAATCAGTCAATAAAGACATGAAGGAGGAAGAGGAAAAGGAAGGGAAGGAGGAATAAGAGGGGGAAGAGGAAAAAGAACTTAAAAAGAAGGAGTGGCTCAGAGATGGTAGAGAAGTTGCATCAGGAGCATAAACAGGCATAGAGATGAAGAAGATTAAACCCAGGCACATTGCATATCCACCATTGTGGAATGCTCTCGTCGGACTTCAAATTTTCACTCTTTCAACTCTTTTCTCCTGACTTGCAAGGCTGCAAGAGCTACAAGACAGTGCAGAGGGATACGGAGAAAAGTAGCATCAGAGTTGCTTCAAGAAAAATTGATGCAGGTGGACAAATAAGAAACAAAAGAATAAAATCACAACAATAGGCAAAAATGAACCCCTCTGGGTCTAACAACGTGATCTGAAACCAACCTCTGTTTCTGAAATTCTAAGGCGACAGAACACAAAGCAGAAGGAAGCTAAAATCTCCTAGTGTTTAATATGTCTTTGAAACAGCATCTTCTTGGCAAGAAGAATTAAAAGGAAGCTATTTTATTTGTGAAGTGGAAACCCTGGTGGCGTAGTGGAAACCCTATGGGGCAGTTCTACTCTGTTCTATAGGGTCGCTATGAGTCGGAACTGACTGGACTGCAGTGGGTTTGGTTATTTGGGCGGAGCCCTGGTGGTGCAGTGGTTAAGAATTTGGCTGATAAACAAAAAGTTGGCAGTTCCAACTCTTTTGGAAACCTATGAGGTAGTTCTGCTCTGTCCTACAGGTTCACAATGTGTCGGAAGCGACTGGACAGCAACGATTGTTTGTTGCTGTTATTATTTGGGAGATAGACCATGAGACGTAAAACTAATTGGCCTACACAAAGTCTACTCTAGTTACTCAAAGCTCGACGGCACGGGTGCCTGGGTAGCTCAGTCGGTAGAGCATCAGACTTTTAATCTGAGGATCCAGGGTTCAAGTCCCTGCTCAGGCGTTCTTTGTAATATTCGGTTTATTTCTCTTAAAATTCTATTGAGATTCAGCTCTCCCTTAGAGAAACTCATGCCGACATTTACTATAGATTTCCTCTTCTTCTTTTATTTCTTAATTTATTGTGCTTTAGGTGGAAGTTTATATTCAAGTTAGTTTCTCATTCAAAAATTTATGCACATTGTTTCATGACATTGGTTGCAATCCCCACAATGTGACAGCATTCTACCCCTTTACGCCCCAGGCTCCCTTGTGCCCATTCGTCCAGTTCCTGTCCCTTCCTTCCTTCTCCTCTTGCTTTGGGCAGGAGTTGCCCATTTGGTCTGTATATTTGATTGAACTAAGAAACACATTCCTCAAGTGTGTTACTGTTTGTTCTATAGGCCTGTCTAATATTTGTCTGAAAAGTGGGCTTTGAGAGTGATTTCAGTAGTTTTGAGTTAGCAGGGTGTCCAGGGGCCATAGTCTCAGGAATTCCTACAGTCTCTGTTATATCAGTAAATTTGGTCTTTTTTCTTTAATTGGAATTTTGGTCTACATTTTTCTCCCTCTCTGTCCAGGACTTTCTGTTCTGATCCCTGTCAGAGGGGTGGGTGGTGGTAGTCTGGCACCATCTCATTTTTCTGGGCTTAGGCTGGTGGAGGCTCTGGTTCATGTGGTCCTTTAGTCCTTTGGCCTAATATTTTCCTTGTGTCTTTGGTTTTCTTCATTCTCCTTTTCTATGGATGAGATGAGACCTACAGATGTTTCCTAGATGGCCACTGGAAAGCTTTAAGACCTCAGATGCTATTCACCAAAATAGAGTGTAGAGTCACTATGAACTGTTATGCCAGTTGACTTATGTCACCCAAGACTGTGGTCACCAGCCCTCAGCCCCAGCAACTCCGTCCCACAGGACATTTGGATGTGTTTAGGAAACTTCTATGACTTTCCCTTCATCAAGTTGTACTGACTTCCCCTATATTCTGTGGTGCCCTTCCCTTCACCAAAATAGACACTTGTCTACTACTTAGTTAGTGATTTCCCCTCCCCACACTCCTCGCCCTTATAACCATTAAAGATTTTTTTCTTCTCTGTGTAAACCTTTTCTGGAGTTCTTGTAATAGTGGTCTCATACAATATTTGTCCTTTTGTGATCGACTTATTTCACTCAGTGTAATGCCCTCCAGATTCATCCGTATTGTAAGATGTTTTGTGTATTCATCATTGTTCTTTGTCATTGCATATTATTCCATTGTGTGTATATATCATATTTTATTTATTCATTCATCTGTTGATGAGCCATACACAAAAACTAACTCAAAATAGATCAAAGACCTAAATTCAAAACCTAAAATGATAAAGATCTTGGAAGAAAAAATAGGGGCAATGCTAGGAGCCCTAATACACGAGATAAATACAAGTCATAACTAACAACGCACAAACACCAGAACATAAACTAGGTATCTGGGAGCTCCTAAAAATTAAACACTTAGCCTTATTAAAAGACTTCACCAAAATAGTAAAAAAAAAAAGAACCTACAGACTGGGAAAAAAATTTTGGCTAGGACTTATCTGACAAGGATCTGTTCTCCATAATCTACAAAATACTTCAACACCTCAACGACAACAAAAAATAATCCAATTAAAAAAATGGACAAAGAATATGAACAGTTTACCAAAGAAAACATTCAGGCGGCTAACAGACACATGAGGAAATACTTGTGTTCTTTAGCTGTTAGAGAAATGCAAGTTAAAACTACAATGAGATACCATCTCACTCTGACAATACTGGCACTAAAAAAAAAACAAACAAAAGAACAAATATCAGAAAATAACAAATGTAGGAGAGGTTTCAGGGAGATTGGAACTCTTATGCACTACTGGTGGGAATATAAAATTGTACAGCACTATGGAAAAAATAGGGTGACTCCTTAAAAAGCTAGAGATATTATCAAGTAATCCCACTCCTAGGAATATATCCTAGAGAAATAAGAGCCATCACACAAGTACACAGGTGCACACTCACGTTCGTTGTAGCACTAGTCACAAAAACAAAAAGATAAATACTACAGACTTCTTGACCTCTCTTCCTGTTGTTCGGTCAACAATAATCGAATGGAACAAGGACAGAAGAGAAAGGGCAAAGGCTTAGGCGTTCAGTTACTAGCCACAAGGTTGGTGGTTTGAATCCACCCAGAAAGGCCTCAGAAGACAGGCCTGGCAATCTGCTTCGGAAAGGTGAAAGCAAGCCCTGAAAACACAATTGAGCAGTTGTATTCTGCATACATGGGGTCACCAAGAATTGTAATCTATTTGACAGCAGTTAACAGCAGCCCCTGTCTATTTCCAAGCAGAAAGATAACCCTTTCGGTAATTCAGAGGAAGAACGTATGGAGGATGAAAAGTAGGAGACAGTAGGGAGAAAGATAAGATCAGGATTTAGGGATGTTTTGGACTTGGGGAGCTGGAAAAGATGTAATCTCTTTCACTGAATGCAAAAGTACAGAAAGAGGTTCATGTAGCTATGCTTGTACCTTTACTGAAATTGTGTTTACTTTTTGCTTTGCAGCTGTGGATGTTTGCATGATGAATTTCTCAACCCTAAGTGACAGCCTTGTAAAGTTGTTCTCTAAATGCTGGAATATCCAAATGTGAAATTCTATAGAGACTGCTGACTTGGAGATCTGGATTTTTTATGTGGTTTTTGGAGGAGAGGTTTCTCTGTCAGTTGAATGACACAACAACAGCAACAAAAAGTCAATTAAAACCTCTGAACTCTAAAAACAAAAAGATCTTGAAAGCACTGAGAGAAATAGCAACTTACCTGTAAGGAAAAAACAATTCAAATGACAGAGATATCATTCTCTGGAGGCCAGAAGGAAGTAGCACATTTTTAAAGTGCTTAAAGAAAAAAAACTGCAATCCAAAAAAAAACTTTTGGGAATGAAGGAGAGATCAACATATTCTCAGACAAAAGAAAGCTAAGAGAATTTGCCACCAGCAGACCTATCCTAAAATAATGGCTAAAGTTAAGTTCTCCAAAAAGAATGAAAATAATAAAAGAAGAAATCTTGGAACATCAAGAATGAAGAAAGAACACGATAAGCAAAAACAGGAGTAACTACAATAAGCTTTCCTTCTCCTCTTGAGCTTGCAAATTATGTCTGAAGGTTGAAGCACAAAGTATAACACTATCTTATGTGATTCTAAGTGTATGTAGAGGAGGAAATAGTTAAAACAATTACGTTATAAATGAGGGAAGGTAATGGGGAGAAAAAAGGAGGGAAAGTTGCTAAACTTAACTTGAACCGGTAAAATGATGATACCACTACACTGTGATAAGTATATATATTGTTATACGACTAAAAGATCTATTCAAAGAGATACATTCAAAAACTATAAATTAAAGTGGTATTCTAAAAACAATGTTCAAATTAAAAAAAAAAAAATTCCTAGTAAGTTGGAGATCTCTATTTGTATCCAATTAGAGGCTGACCTTGTGCTTGATCTCCACTACCTGTTGTGTTTCTTGAGGGAATTAAAATGAGGATACTTTAGTTTTGCCTGAGGCTGGAAATATGAGATCATCTTTTAAATTTCGACTTCATATTTTTAAACTTTTGTAAGTGGCAATATGCAAAGGCTTTGGGGGGTGAGAGAATGGAACTGATTTTTGTACATTCCCCAAACACACGACTTGTACAGAAAGCACTATGTAGAAAAATGATAGACTATAGTTTTTTTTAACTCCTTAACAGGTGTTTCTTTTTTGGAAATATAAGCAACTTATATAACTATTCTTATTCCCCATTGTCTTAGTTATCTAGTGCTGCTGTAACAGAAATACACCGAACAATATTTATTATCTCACAGTCTAGGAGGCTAACCCAACAAACCCAGTGCCGTCGAGTCTAGGAGGCTAGAAGTCTGAATTCAGGGCACCAGCTCCAGGGGAAGGTTTTCTCTCTTTTGGTTATGGGGAAAGGTCCTTGACATCAATTTTCGCAGGGACCCCCACATCCAAAGGACGCACTCTGCTCCCAGTGCTTCTTTCTTGGCAGTATGAATTCCCTCTCCTTTTTATTTGCTTCTTTCTTTTATATCGCAAAAGAGATTTACTCAAAATACAAACTAGTCCTATAGATTGAGACCTTCCTCATTAACATAACTCTCTCTAAGCCTGCCTCATTAACATTATAGAGGTTAGGATTTACAGCACATGGGATAATGACATCATCTCACAAAACAGTGGACAAACACACAATACTGGGAATCACGGTCTAGCCAAGTTGACACACATTTTTGAAGGACACAATTCAATCCATAACATTTCACCCTTTGCCCCTCCCCAAATTCATATCCTTGCTGGATGTAAAACACATTCATCCTATCACTTTACGCCAAAAGTCTTAAATCAACTCCAACTCCAAATTCCAAAAATTCCTCTGTATCTGTGAAATCTAGAATATAAGTTATCTGCTTCCCAAGTACAATGGAGTGGTGGAACAAGCACAAGGTAGACATTTCCATTACAAATGGGAGAAATTGGAGGGAAAGAAAGGGTAGTAGGCATCAAACAAGTCAGCAGAATGTGTTACATTAGCTCTCAAGGCTTGAAAAAAATCCTCTGTTGTCTGAGACCATTAAGGCAATGGCCCTGCCTTTTACTCTGGGTGTTTGGCACTCTATGAATTCTGGGTAGAGACCCCTCAGTCTTGGGCTTCAACTACCCTTCCAAGCCCACTGGAATGGCAACTCTGCCTCCTCACATTTGGGAGGCTCTGTTTTCCTAGTCCATCTGGGTGGCAACCCTACCCCCTCAGCTCCAACAGGCTCTGTTCTTCTGCTCCTTGGGCATGGCAGCCCTGCCCCCTCAACTTTGGGCAGGGGATCTGGCCCCATTCCCCTGGCTCTTCTGAATGGCAGCCTCACACTCAGTAACTGAGTTGATGAAGACCTAACTTTTTGAAAACTAGGGGGCTATGGACTCACACTTTGAAACTCCAGAGGCCATGGTTCCACATTTTGAGACCCCAGGATGGTGGCCCTACCCTTTGACTCTAAAGCAGTTCTGCTTCCCAAGTTCCTTGTTTCTTCTACTTCTGCTTCCTGGTTCCTCAAGCCTTTTGGCCCCTCAGGCCTCTTGGGCCAGCTCACAGCCAGCCCTGCTCTGGCAACTGTTACAAAGCTCTTTAGCTCTACCAGTAAGTGCCTGGAGGCAGCCCACTCTAAATACCAAATGTCTCAGGTTGGGTTCTCTAGAGAATCAAAACCAGTGAAGGGTGTGTGTGTGTGTGTGTGTGTGTGTATACAGAGAGAGACTGAGAGGGAGAAAAAGATTTATCTCAAGGAACTGGTTCAAGTGGTTGTGTTGTTTCTGTTAGGTGCCGTCTACTCGGTTCGAATCATAGCGACCCTATGCACAAGAGAATGAAACACTGCCCGGTCCTGCGCCATCCTTACAATCGTTGTTATGCTTGAGCTCATTGTTGCAGCCACTGTGTCTATCCACCTCATTGAGGGTCTTCCTCTTTTCCGCGGACCCTGTACTCTGCCAAGCATGATGTCCTTCTCCAGGGACTGGTCCCTCCTGACAACATCTCCAAAGTATGTGAGACACAGTCTCGCCATCCTCGCCTCTAAGGAGCACTTTTTCCAGGACAGATTTGTTCGTTCTTTTGGCAGTCCGCGATATATTTAATACTCTTCGCCAACACCACAATTCAAAGGCATCAACTCTTCTTCAGTCTTCCTTATTCATTGTCCAGCTTTCACATGCATAAGATGCGATTGAAAATACCATGGGTTGGGTCAGGTGCACCTTAGTCTTCAGGGTGACGTCTTTGCTCTTCAACACTTTGAAGAGGTCATTCGCAGCAGATTTGTCCCATGCAATGCGTCTTTTGATTTCTTGACTGCTGCTTCCATTGGTGTTCATTGTGGATCCAAGTAAAATAAAATCCTTGACAACTTCAATCTTTTCTCCATTTATCATGATGTTGCTCATTGGTCCAATTGTGAGGATTTTTGTTTTCTTTATGTTGAGGTGCAATCCATACTAAAGGCTGTGGTCTTCGATCTTCATTAATAAGTGCTTCAAGTCCTCTTCACTTTCAGCAAGCAAGGTTGTGTCATCTGCATAACGCAGATTGTTAATGAATCTTCCTCCTATCTTGATGCCCCGTTCTTCTTCATACAATCCAGCTTCTCGTATTATTTGTTCAGCACACAGATTAAATAGGTATGGTGAAAGAATACAACCCTGACCCACACCTTTCCTGACTTTAAACCAATCAGTATCCCCTTGTTCTGTCTGAACAACTTCCTCTTGATCTATGTAAAGATTCCTCATGAGCACAATTAAGTGTTCTGGAATTCCCATTCTTCACAGTGTTACCCATAGTTTGTTAAGATCCACACAGTCAAATGCCTTTGTATAATCTATAAAACACAGGTAACCATCCTTCTGGTATTCTCTGCTTTTAGCCAGGATCCATCTGACATCAGCAATGACAGCCCTGGTTCCATGTCCTCTTCTGAAACCAGCCTGAATTTCTGGCAGTTCCCTGTGGATATACTGCTGCAGCCGTTTTTGAACGATCTTCAGCAGAATTTTGCTTGTGTGTGATATTAATGATATTGTTCTATAATTTCCACATTCGGTTGGATCACCTTCCTTGGGAATAGGCATAAATATGGATCTCTTCCAGTCAGTTGGCCAGAAAGCTGTCTTCCATATTTCTTGGCATAGACAAGTGAGCACCTCCAGCATTGCATCTGTTTGTTGAAACATCTCAGTTGATATTCCATCAATTCCTGAAGCCTTGTTTTTCACCAATGCCTTCAGAGCAGCTTGGACTTCTTCCTTCAGTACCATCGGTTCCTGATCATATGCCACCTCTTGAAATGGTTGAATATCGACTAATTCTTTTTAGTATAATGACTGTGTATTCCTTCCATCTTCTTTTGATGCTTCCTGCTTCATTTAATATTTTCTCCATGGAATCCTTCACTATTGCAACTCGAGGCTTGAATTTTTTCTTCAGTTCTTTCAGCTTGAGAAATGCCGAGCGTGTTCTTCCCTTTTGGTTTTCCATCCCTAGCTCTTTGCACATGACACTGTAATACCTTACTTTGTCTTCTTGAGAGGCCCTTTGAAATCTTCTGTTCAGTTCTTTTACTTCATTGATTCTCCCTTGTGCTTTAGCTGCTCAACGCTCAAGAGCAAGTTTCAGAGTCTCCTCTGACATCCACCTTGGTCTTTTCTTTCTTTCCTGTCTTTTCAGTGACCTCTTGCTTTCTTCATGGATGATGTCTTTGATGTCATTCCACAACTCGTCTGGTCTTCAGTCACTAGTGTTCAATGCGTCAAATCTATTCTTGAGATGGTCTCTAAATTCAGGTGGGATATACTCAAGGTCATATTTTGGCTCTCGTGGACTTGCTCTGATTTTCTTCAGTTTCAGCTTGAACTTGCATATGAGCAAATGATGACCTGTTCCCCTGGCCTTGTTCTGACTGATCATATTGAGCTTTTCCATCATCTCTTTGAGTCAATTTGATTTCTGTGTGTTCCGTCTGGCAAGACCGATGTGCATTGTCGCCATTTACGTTGGCGAAAGAAGGTATTTGCAATGAAGTCATTGGTCTTGTAAAATTCTATCATTCGATCTCTGGCATTGTTTCTATCACCAAGGCCATATTTTCCAACAACTGATCCTTCTTCTTTGTTTTCAACGTCCGCATTCCAATCGCCAGTAATTATCAATGCATCTTGATTGCATGTTTGATCAATTTCAGACTGCAGCAGCTGATAAAAATCTTCTATTTCTTCATCTTTGGCCCTAGTGGTTGGTGCGTAAGTTTGAATAATAGTCGTATTAACTGGTCTTCCTTGTAGGCGTATGGATATTTTCCTATCACTGACAGCGTTGTACTTCAGTATAGATCTTAAAACATTCTTTTTGGCGATGAATGCAACACCATTCCTCTTCGAGTTGTCATTCCCTGCATAGTAGACTATATGATTGTCCGATTCAAAATGGGCAATACCAGTTCGTTTCAGCTCACTAATGCCTAGGATATCAATGTTTATGCGTTCCATTTCATTTTTGTTGATTTCCAATATTCCTAGATTCATACTTCATACATTCCAGGTTCTGATTATTAATGGATATTTGCAGCTGTTTCTTCTCATTTTGAGTCACGCCACATCAGCAAATGAAGGTCCCAAAAGCTTTACTCCATCCATGTCATTAAGGTCAACTCTACTTTGAGCTCTTCCCCAGTCATTTTTTGAGTGCCTTCCAACCTGCGGGGCTCGTCTTCCAGGACTATATCAGACAATGTTCCGCTGCTATTCATAAAGTTTTCACTGGCTAATGCTTTTCAGAAGTAGACTGCTGGGTCCTTCTTCCTAGTCTGTCTTAGTCTGGAAGCTCAGCTGAAACTTGACCTCCATGGGTGACCCTGCTGGTATCTGAATACTGGTGGCATAGTTTCCAGCATCACAGCAACACACAAGCCCCCACAGTACTACAAACTGACAGACACGTGGGAGTCAAGTGGTTGTAGAGGCTGGCAAGTTCCGAATCTGTGTGTCAGGTGTCAGACTGGAGGCTTCTCTTGACGCTTGTAGCTGCAGGGGATGGCGAACGCAAGATCAGGGAGTAGGATGGCAGGCTGCTAGCTGAAGTCCCAAGAACAGGAGGTCAGATGCTGACAAGCAGAATGCACGATCCAGAGAAAGGCAAAAGCTATTGAGCTTTGTCAGAAAGTCCATATACATTGGATGCAGGCCACACCTCCAAGGAAACTCCCTTTCAATTAATTGGCTTCTCACAGCAGATCCCATCATGGAGGGGATCACACTATATCAGATCTCACCAAGAAAGTGATTACATCATTATACAACTGCCAAATTACTTCATAACTGCCAAACCACTGAAAATCATGGCCCAGACAAGTTGACACACAACCTTAACCATCACACCCACCCAAACATCTTTGGCCCCATCTCCCTCTGGCACCTTCGGTAAGGTGTTACCTTGTTGTTTTTGTTACATGCCTAAGCTTTCAATTAGACTCAGATTCATGGCAACCTTACGTACAACATCTTTGAAATCACCGCATGTTCAAGTTCATTATTGTATCTGTTGTGTCAATCCATCTCGTTGAGGATCTCCCACACTTTCAGCAGCCCTCTACTTCACTAACCATGATGTCCTGCTCTAGCAATTGATTCGTTCTGGTGACATGTCCAAAGCAAGGGGGTAGAACAGTTTTCTGTTCTGATTCATAAGGTTTTCATTGACTAATTTCTGGAAGTAGATCACCAGGCCTTTCTTACTAGTCTGGATTGGTCTGGAAGCTCGGCTGAAACCTGTCCGCAAAGGTTGATCTTAGTGATATTTGAAAAACCGGTGGCATAGCTTCCAGCATCATAGCAACACACAAGACACCACAGTAGACAAACTGACAGACAAGTGGTGTTACTTAAAAAAAAAAAAAAAAAAGATCTGTTGTGGCTCAGTGGATTCCAACTCATAGCAACTTTATTGGACAGAGAGAACTGCTCCACAATGTTCCCAAGGAGCAGCTGGTGAATTCAAACTGCCAACTCTTTGCTTTGCAGCTGAGCCCTTAAGCACTGTGCAACCAGTGCTTCAAAAGCTTTAAGCCCTACTGAGAGTCAAACTCAGGATCTCCTGTTTACAAGCCAGGTGCTTTACCCTACTAAGTCATAGGCCCATGTTTCCTTATAGGAGCCATTGCCGTCAAGTCGATGCCCTCTATAACGACCCTATAAGACAGGGTAGAAATGCCCCATAGGTTTTCCCAGGATCAGCAACCAAGCTCTTTAACCAGTTCGCCACCAGGGCTCCGCGTTACCTTAAACCGAAAAAAAAAAACCAAACCCGTTACCGTCGTATAGGACAGAGTAGAACTGCCCCATAGAGTTTCCAAGGAGCTCCTTGCGGATTAAGAACTGCCGATCTTTTAATTAGCAGCCGGAGCACTTAACCACTACGCTACCAGGGTCCCCCCGTGTTACACTAGCTGTTATGAATTCACTTAAAGATTTTAGAATAAAAACTGAAGTTCAATGAGGAAATAAAGAAAGTAAGAAATTTAAACCCTCTATCGAAAGCTACTAGACAGCATTGCTCCTGGGATTTTACTTCAGTTTAATATTATGGCTTAGGGGGTACTGGGGAGTCGGTGGATGTATTGTGTGTAAACCTCCTATGAACTTCGAGTTCATATGGACAAAAAATACCTGCTTCGGAAACTCGGGATAGAACCTTGAATATCTGTTGGTGGAATGCTGGCTCATCTAGGCGATCCCGGAGCACCTGAGAGCTGGCTTTCTTCAGTCTTCCAAATTATGTTTTAAATGTTCGTGTGGCAAAGGTTTAGCTAAGTGCCCCAGTACCTTTGTCCAAAGTCTACCCACTTATTCACTCAGAAAAACTTGGGACCCAGGATCCAGCACCTCTGCTTCTTGGATCCAATTCTCCGGGGCGGCAACTGAGGGAGAGCAGACAAGAAACGAGTTGGCCAACCAGTCTTCTGCCTTAGACTACCGAACGTTCATAAAACTAAGGAAGCACGTAAAGTTTTTGGCGGAGCAGCTTTTTTTTTTTTCCTCTCATTTCCGATCTTCTTTTTCTGTCCTGCTCTTTAATGATACTGCCAAATGGAACTTAATTAAGGGGTCCATTAATGTGGTTGCAGACCTCATACTTCGGGTGGAGAAGATTCTGATGGGTGTGGTTCCTTCTTTTCTTCTCTTCAATCCCTCTTCCCTCTGCCTCTGCCTGCCCCTTGGATTGCACCTACGCCCTCGATGGAGGAATGGGATACTGTTAAAAGCAAGTCATTGTACTATTTTTTTTTCTTTAATGTGAGCAGGAAAAAATGTCAAAATGTACGTAAAGAACAGGAGGAGGAATAACATGGAAAGAATGAGGTTACGAAAAACCCAGCTGGAGGCACCGGGGATTGAACCCGGGACTTCGTACATGCGAAGCACGCGCTCTACCACTGAGCTACACCCCCGAACTAGTTGTTTTGATCTTTGGAAACGTTTATAAATTTTCAGCTGTGTTTTCTATTGGTTTTGTTTTCTGGTAAAAAGGTAGTTGGAGAAAATCCGCTGGATTTAATCTCACCCTTTGCGACTTTTCTAAACTGGATGCACTCTAGTGGCTTCATACGGAGAAGGGCAACTGGATTGCAGTCCCAATGACACTTTTGTGATCCTGGGACCTTCCCATTCCTGTTAAAAAAAAAGCAAAAACAAAAAAGCCTTTGCCGTCGAGTAGATTCGAACACATGGAGACCCTATAGCACAGAGTAGAATTTGTTAGTCTGCTCTAAAGTCTACTCGCCAGGAAACTGGGTGAAAGTTACTTGACTCCACCAGGAAAATCACAGATTTCCAACACAAATCTCCAGCCATACTAGCTCAAATGAAGTGCCTGAGGAAGTCCAGAGGAAGTCGTCAGCTGTAGCTGAACCGAAGAGTTGCACTCCGTATCAAGTTGCGTCAGATGCCCCGCCAGCATTCACTTTCCAGCCGACTCAGGGCTGGCTCACACCTCACACGTTCTGCGGTTGCTTTCAGTTCTGGTTTCACACTTCCACCTATAGACCTTGTTTGAGGATGGTGTACACAAAGGAGTTTAGGAAAAAAGCAAACGAACAACCGAAAACTTTTACAAGATTCCATCAATTTTAAATAACTGTTTCCCACCCCCCCACTCCCCCAGGTAGGAGAATGAACACGGGTCCTCAATACTGCAAAGCAGATAGAGTTGAATTGGCCAGGAAAGAGGAGATGTAACGGCTGTTCTCTCGCTGGGCTGCCTTCAGCTCAACGTGTAGATCTCCGTTTTCAGTCTAAAGCCTAACGCTACTTCTTTATCAGGACTCTCCATATGATATTGATGGAACTATTTCAGGCAGTTTTTCATTTAAAGGCTGAAAAATATACTGAGCAAAAGTGTTTATTGGGAAAGACGAGGAAGGTGGAAGAAGTGTAATTCCAATTCTCCTTGCCTTAGATTTCTAGAAAATCTCCTTGAGAAAGCGAGTGCAGGGGAGTGTTTGTTGTTGGGGGACTTGCTGCAGGAACAAGAATTGTTCTGACAAAACTTACAGACCTTTTTGTCTAGACCTTTCCTTGAGAGCTTTCCCAAATGTCGACCACGTCTCTACCTTCACTGGCACTTTGGAGTTTGGAAAACACTGCATTCCTTGAGAGATACCCTTGTCTTAGCCTCTTAATTTTTCTTTTCTTTCTGTCCTTCTTTTTTCTTTCCTGTTCCTCAGTAAACTGTGAAATGGAACTAAAGAAACATGGACTCACTTATGTGGTGGTGGCATATGTGTTCCTCCCCTTTCTGGAGATCTTGAGTAAGCCAGGTCTTTCCCTCCCTGTCATTCCTCCTTGTCTTACTTGGGCTGATGCAGTCAGGCTGGTAGCGGCCAGGCCACAGAGTCGAGACAGATCAGTTCTAGAGGCAATCAGTTGGATGATAGATTTATTTCGGATGTGAGCAGGGAATAAAAGTGATTAAAGGCATTTTAATAATGAAGAGAAGTTAGATATGTTATTGAAATACAGCACTGAAGGGAAAAGAAAAAACAATAATGAAGGAGCCTGGGATTAGCTGGCCTTTCTTGCATGTTTAGGCTGTGCTCTACCACTAAGCTATACAACCAGGAAATCCTCTATACTTCAGTAATTTCTCTGTAACTGGTAACCACTCTGGTTTCTGGGTATTCTAGGGCTTAATAGTTAGTAGCATCAAGTCTGCTCTACTGTATTTAACTTCGCTGTTTCAGAAAAAGAAACTCTGTTGGCGTAGTGGCCAAGAGTTATGGCTGCTAACCAAAAAGGTTGGCAGTTTGGATTCACCAGGTGATCCTTTGAAACCCTATGGGGGCAGCTCTACTCTGTCCTTTGGGGTCACTATGAGTTGAAATCGACTTGACAGCAATGGGTTTTGGTTTTCAGTTCAGAAAATACTAGACCGAATCCTTTTTTTTTTTTTTTTTTGCAGCTAGGCCATGAGAAAAACAACCAAATTGCTAGACTGTAAGGTCCTATTCCTGTTTCCCAGTCCAATCAGCCCACTCAAAGTTCTACTCACCTACAGGCTACCAGAGAGGTTCCATTCCACCACAAGGGAGAGTCCCAGGTTGGACTACTCTGTCTCCAGGTCTCTTCCTTTCGACTTCCTTTCTCTCTGCCTATAAAACTGCTAGCAAGACACAAGAGATGGTGCAGAAAAATACAAGGAGTGGCATGCACACTTCGTCAGAAAGTTTAGGTCCTAGTGGGGAGAAAAGATAAAAAAAGAATCAGTTAACTATATTTGATGGAAAATGAAATACAACGAGATGAGTAACTGTAGAGGCGGCCTGGAAATTTAGACATGTATTCACCTTGATTAAATTTCATGAAGTGCTCTTGCTGTAATTGCTAAATTGGTAGAGTATAATCTCTCCTCGCCCATCTGTAACCTTTGCTAATCTGGGACTGTTTTAGTATCTAATGTTATATATCAAACTATTCCAAAATTTAGTGGCTTTAAAAAACCACCCATTTCATTTGCTGGCAATTCTCTGGGTCAGAAATTTGGGCAGGGCATGGCTGGACATTTCTGCTCCTCAGATATCAACTGGGATTGTTTACTGCTCTGCATTCAGCTAGTAGCTGGATTAAGCTCAAAGGTTCAAGAAGTCTTCACTCATGTCACTAGCGTTATCAGTGCCACTCTATATGGCTTTATCTTAGTCTTTCTCTCTCCATGGTGAAAGTTTGAGCTTTCTTATAGCTTGGTGTTGTTGTTAGTTGCTGTTGAGTCAGATCTGACTCTTAGTGACCCTATGTGCAACAGAACGAAACACTGCCCAGTCCTACACCATCCTCATAGTTGTTATGCTTGAGCCCATTATTGCAGCCACTGTGTCAATCCATCTCATTGAGGGTCTTTCTCTTCATTGATGACCTCTACTTCTCCAAACTCAATGTCCATCTCTACGGACTGATCCCTCCTGATAACATGTCCAAAGTACGTGAGATGTAGCCTCACCATTCTTGCTTCTAAGGAGCATTCTGGTTGTACTTCTGCCAAGACAGATTTGTTTGTTCTTTTGGCAGTCCTTGGTATATTCAACATTCTTCTCCAACGCCACAACTCAAAGGCGTCAAAAAAGTTCGGTCTTCCCCTACAGATTGGGAAAGAATTTTCAGCTATGACATCTCCGACCAGCGCCTGATCTCTAAAATCTATATGAGTCTGTTAAAACTCAACCACAAAAAGACAAACAACCCAATCAAAAAATGGGCGAAGGATATGAACACGCACTTCACTAAAGAAGATATTCAGGCAGCTAACAGATACATGAGAAAAATGCTCTCGATCATTAGCCATTAGAGAAATGCAAATTAAAACTACGATGAGATTCCATCTCACTCCAACAAGGCTGGCATTAATCCAAAAAACACAAAATAATCAATGTTGGAGAGGCTGCGGAGAGATTGGAACTCTTATACACTGCTGGTGGGAATGTCAAATGGTACAACCACTTTAGAAATCTATCTGGCATTATCTTAAACAGTTAGAAATAGAACTACCATACAACCCAGAAATCCCACTCCTTGGAATATACCCTAGAGAAATAAGAGCCTTCACACAAACAGATATATGCACACCCATGTTTATTGCAGCTCTGTTTACAATAGCAAAAAGCTGGAAGCAACCAAGGTGTCCATTAACGGATGAATGGGTAAATAAATTGTGGTATATTCACATAATGGAATACTACGCATCGATAAAGAACAGTGACAATTCTATGAAACATTTCATAACATGGAGGAACCTGGAAGACATTCTGCTGAGTGAAATTAGTCAGACGCAAAAGGACAAATATTGTATAAGACCACTATTATAAGATCTTGAGAAATAGTATAAACTGAGAAGAACACATACTTTTGTGGTTAGGAGAGGGGGAAGGAGCTAGGGTGGGAGAGGGTTATTTACTGATTCGTTAGTAGATAAGAACTGCTTTAGGTGAAGGGAAGGACAATACTCAATACACAGAAGGTCAGCTCAACTGGACTGGACCAAAAGCAAAGAAGTTTCCGGGATAAATTGAATGCTTCAAAGGTCAGCGGAGCAAGGGCAGGGGTTTGGGGACTATGGCTTAAGGGCACTTCTAAGTCAATTGGCAAAATAATTCTATTATGAAAACATTCTGCTTCCCACTTTGAAATGTGGCGTCTGGAGTCTTAAATGCTAACAAGCTGCCATCTAAGATGCATCAATTGGTCTCAACCCACCTGGATGAAAGGAGAATGAAGAACACCAAGGTCACACGATAACTATGAGCCCAAGAGACAGAAAGGGCCACATGAACCAGAGACTTACATCATCCTGAGACCAGAAGAACTAGATGGTGCCCGGCCACAACCGATGACTGCCCTGACAGGGAACACAACAGAGAACCCCTGAGGGAGCAGGAGAACAGTGGGATGCAGACCCCAAATTCTCATAAAAAGACCAGACTTAATGGTCTGACTGAGCCTGGAGGAATCCCAGCGGTCATGGTCCCCAAACCTTCTGTTGGCCCAGGACAGGAACCATTCCCGAAGACAACTCATCAGACGTGGAAGGGACTGGACAATGGGTAGGAGAGAGATGCTGATGAAGAGTGGGCTACTTGTATCAGGTGGACACTTGACACTGTGTTGGCATTTCCTGCTGGGAGCCAGGCTGCAAGGGCGGCCCCTCTGCACCCACTGCCCCCAGCATAAACATTGAAGAATCCCTGAAAAGTCAGGAGGAGCCAGGCTGCAAGGGCAGCCTCTCTGCACCCACTGCCCCCAGCATAAACATTGAAGAATTCCTGAAAAGTCAGGAAGAGCCAGGCTGCAAGGGCGGCCCCTCTGCACCCACTGCCCCTAGCATAAACATCGAAGAATTCCTGAAAAGTCAGGAATATCTCTGTCATCTGTGTTATGTTTCTATTTCATTTTCAGCCTGTGTATAGCAGAATGTATAAGCATAAAATTCCATTATAGATTTAGGGACCTTTGGACGGGGGGCGTCCTACTCATAATCCCCTGGTGAAATCTCGGGTAGGGACAGCCCGTGTATTACTTGGGGATCAACATGAAGTTGTCTTAGGGGAAAAACAAATAGCTCGACTATGGAAAACAAGAATAGGATGGTGAAATCCTGGTATTTACCAAGGCCCTTTTTGTGATTAAACCACCACCCACACATGACCCCATAAAAGTGGAAAAACAAAAGGCAGTGAGTTCTCTCAGCCAATTTCTCAGCCAATTACAGATCAACCTTCTCGTCTACCCCGCTCACTGCTGCGCTTGACTGGTCTTTGGGTATAGAGATTGGGCTAATTGTCCTTGGCATAATCATGGACAATATGACGTAACCCAAAGTGGCTGGACTACAAGAATTTGGCCACCCTGGACAAAATGGACAAAGCCTATGTGGCAACAGTTTTTGCAAAAAGATTAATTATTATAAAAACTGTGGAAAGAATTGCAAGATTAAGCATAAAGTGTAAAGCAGTATGAAGTTAATTGTTACTTTGTGTAAAAATATATCAACAAAATATTCTCTTCAATTAAACAAAAAACTCATTGTACTTGTGTATGTATGCGGAACTGTACTATGTGTCACTTGGAAAATTATGTCTCTGGGAAATGATGTTTATGATTATATCTTGTACTGCCCCTTTATTGATCATGCGATGTTATGCTTTTGTAAGCTTATGATATAAAAGACCATGTAAAAAATAAAGAGCAGAGAGAGGCTTCTTTTTCTGCAAAATGAAAATATAAGACACACTACCGCTCGTTCTTTTTCGCCGAACTCTACCCCTCCTCTGGTGACCCTGTTCATTGCTGAGGCTGGCCCCTGGCAATTTCCTTGTCTGGAGGGGAGATGGGAGAGTAGAGAGGGTTAGAAACTGGCAAAATTGTCACGAAAGGAGAGTCTGGAAGGGCTGACTCATTAGGGGGAGAGTAAGTGGGAGTATGGAGTAAGGTGTATATAAGCTTATATGTGACAGACTGACTTGATATGTAAACGTTCACTTAAAGCTCAATAAAAATTATTAAAAAAAAAAAAAAAGTTCGGTCTTCTTATTCATTGTCCAGCTTTCACATGCATGTGAGGCGTTTAAAAACACCCTGGCTTGGGTCAGGGGCAACTTAGTCCTCAAGGTGACATCTTTGCTTTTTAACACTTTAAAGAGGTCTTTTGCAGCTTATTTGCCCAATGCAATGCATCTTTTGATTTCTTGTCTGCTGTTTCCATGGATGTTGATTGTGGGTCCAAGTAAAGTGAAATCCTTGACAACTCCAATCTTTTCTTTGTTTATCATGATGTTGCTTATTGTTCCAGTTTTGAGGATTTTTGTTTTCTTTATGTTGAGGTGTAATCCATACTGAAGGCAGTGGTCTTTGATCTTCATCAGTAAGTGCTTCAAGTCTTCACTTGCAGCATGCGAAGTTGTGTAACCTGCATACACAGGTTTTATTTTTAATATAAAAATTTATGTACACCTTGTTATGTACTCCTAGTTGCTCTCCCCCTAATGAAACAGCACACTCCTCCTCTCCACCCTGTATTCCCCATGTGCATTCAGCCAGCTCTTGTCTCCCTCTGCCTTCTCATCTCCCCTCCAGACAGAACCTGCCCACATAATCTTGTGTGTCTACTGGAGCCAAGAAGATCACTCCTACCAGGATTATTTTCTGTCTTGTAGTCCAGTCCAAGCCCTGTCTGGAGAGTTGGCTTCAGGAATGGTTCCAGTCTTAGGCTAACAGAAGGTCTGGGGACCATGACCCCCAGCGTCCTTCTAGTCTCAGTCAGACCATTAAGTCTGGTCTTTTCACAAGAATTTGAGGTCTGCATCCTACTGCTCTCCTGCTCCATCAGGGATTCTCTGTTGTGTTCCCTGTCAGGGCAGTCATCGGTTGTAGCCAGGCACCGCCTAGTTCTTCTGGTCTCAGGCTGATGTAGTCTCTGGTTTATGTGGCCCTTTCTGTCTCTTGGGCTCATAATTACCTTGTGTCTTTGGTGTTCTTCATTTTCCTTTGATCCAGGTGGGTTGAGACCAATTGATGCATCTTAGATGGCTCCTTGCTAGCATTTAAGACCCCAGCCGCCATTCACCGAAGTGGGATGCAGGATATTTTCTTAATAGATTTTGTTATGCCCATTGACCTTTTTTTTATTGACCTAGATGTCCCCTGAAACCATGGCCCCCAGACTCCGGCCCCTGCTACTCTGGCTTCGAAGCATTCGGTTGTATTCAGGAAACATCTTTGCTTTTGGTTTAGTCCAGTTGTGCTGACCTCTCCTGTATTGTGTGTTGTCTTTCCCGTCACCTAAAGTAGTTCTTGTCTACCATCTAATTAGTGAATACCCCTTTCCCTCCCTCCCCTCCTAACCATCAAAGAATATTTTCTTCTGTGTTTAAACTATTTCTTGAGTTCTTATAATAGATAACACAGGTTGTTAATGAGTCTTCCTCCAATCTTGATGCCCCATTCTTTTTCAGAGTCCCGCTTCTTAGATTATTTGCTCAGCAAACAGATTAAAAAGTATGGTGAAAGAATACAACTCTGACGCACGCTTTTCCTGACTTTAAACCATGCAATGTCCCGTTGTACTATCCAAACAACTGCCTCTTGATCAATGTACAGGTTCCTCATGAGAAACCCTACCGGGTTTCTTTTCGTTTGTCTTGTTTCTTTTCGGTAGTATTGCAAAATGGTAGACTAGGTGATGGCATTAGGGGATGTGGCTAAGATTGTTCTTCTCTTATTTTTTCCTTTTGCTGTCGTAGCAGCCATGTTTACATTTCAGTCGAGCAAGAAATTAGTGGTAGTGGTGGTGTTGGGGGGAGGGATAACAAAAAGTGGAAAAGCAGGAGAGCCAATTCCATATAGTCGATGTTCCGGTAGAAAGCTTGTTGGAGATCAAAAATTTACAGCAGAAAGCGTATTGGAGATCAAAAAGGCACAGTACCCGTGGAGATGCCGGGGATCGAACCCGGGACCTCATACATGCAAAGCATGCGCTCTACCACTGAGCTACACCCCCAGGCTATAGCTACCTTCGTGTTTACGATACACCAGGAAATATGATACACCAGGAAATACGATACCCATTTTATGTAGTTCTTTGAAAAGCTTTTTTTTTTTTTTTGGTTAGTAGAAAGTCCATTCTGTTAACTCCACCATTTCTATAATCTTTAAACTGGATCCTTTTCTTTTCTTGAGGCTACGCTCAAGAAAGTTAACTGAATTCTAGACTAAATGATACAGTTTTCAGCTCTCAGGTTCCTCCTTTTCTGGTCAGTCTTCTCCAAGATCTACTCCCCATCCAAATGCCTGCTTTTCTTCTTCTTCTTCTTCTTTTTTTAAACCACTCCACGGACAGTCTCAGGATGAACTTTTGTCTTCATTCTCTTCCTCGCTAGGTTTGTTTCTTGCAGAGGCCACTCTACATAGTCTCTCTCGGACATCTTGTTCTACTCATGTTTATAAGTGCCATAAATCTGCTGTTAGTCAGTCTCTCTCTTCACTTTCTATACCCAGCCCTGCCTTTCTAACCATCAATCTGTTAAGCGTTGTTAGGTGCCCTTGAGTCTGTTTGGACTCATAGTAACCCTATGAACAGCAGAAGGAAACATCTCCCAGTCCGGACCCATCCTCATAATTGTTGCTAACCACTGTGTCAACCCATCTCTTTGAGGGTATTCCTCAAATATTTGCTCCCCCTCCGCTTTACCAAGCATGTTATCTTGCTCTATGCACTTGTCCTCCTGCTAACATGTCGAAAGTACAGAAGGCAGAATCTTACTATCCTTGCTTCTAAGAAACATTCTGACTGTACTTCTTCCAAGACAGATTTGTTCCTTCTTTTGGCAGTCAGTGGTATATCCAATATTACCAAGACCATAATTCAAAGGCATCAATTCTTTGTCGTTGTCCAGCTTTGGCATGGATATGAGGCAACTGAAAATACCATGGCTTGGGTCAGGCACACCTTAGTCCTCAAAGTGACATCTTTGCTTTTTAACACTTGAAAGGGGTCTTTTGCAGCAGTTTTGCCCAGTGGAATACATTATTTGATTTCTTGACTGTTGCTTCCATGGGCTTTGATTGTGGGTCCAAGAAAAATGAAATTCTTGACAATTTCAATATTTTCCTCCATTTAT
The DNA here is from genome assembly GCF_030014295.1 of Loxodonta africana. Taxonomy (NCBI): domain Eukaryota; kingdom Metazoa; phylum Chordata; class Mammalia; order Proboscidea; family Elephantidae; genus Loxodonta; species Loxodonta africana. Next base: position 78,536,862 of record NC_087342.1, read on the forward strand.
CATGATGTTGCTTATTGGTCCAGTTGTGAGGGTTTTTGTTTTCTTTATGTTGAGGTGTAGTCCATACTGAAGCCTGTAACCTTTGATCTTCATCATTAAGTGCTTCAAGTCCTCTTCACTTTCAGCAAGCAAGATTGTGTTATCTGTGTATTGCAAGTTGTATCTATAAGTCCAGAATGCCTTCCCCTGAAAAATCCAGAAAGCACCTTAATACCAAAATGTGCAAAGTGAAAATAACATTTTTTTTCTATTGTGCTCTTTTCCTAAATTCCATATCTTGAAAAATGGCTTCACCCTACAGCTGGCAAGTCCAGAGAAGTGTTAGTGTTTCTCCCAATTAGCAGTCTTGTGCATTTTGATGCATTTACCTTCTGGCCTCCTCCATTCTCAACTCCTTAGGGTCAGGGACCACATCATCATCACATTTAATCAAGTGATTATCTAAGGACAACAAAAGGTCAATAATTATCCTTAATTGAATGAATGGAAGTCAATGTGCAGATACTTCTAATCTTCTTGAAGGCAAGGAATGACTGTATCCAATTCCTTTGAAGTTGTGGCAGTAGAAAAAGACCCCTCCCCCTTGTTATGCTTCTGCTTCAGGGACTGAGAGATCAAAATTTCAAATCTCAGAGGTATTTGTATGCTTTTCCTTATGTAGGGGTTTGTCCATTCTGTTTTGATAGGTTCACTATTATCTAGCTCCATACAAAGCAATGATCTCTTTCTTTTAAGTAGTAAACATTTTTTCTTCTTTATATTAAGGAATTCTCCCTCTTTTTCTTCTTCCTGCTTCGTTTTCTTCTTTGCAGGTTTCTCCTCCTCTTTTTCCAAAGTATTCTTGCATCTGCGGTCCTTTTTTCCACCCACTGCTGCTGGGAGCCAGGCTGCAAGGGCAGCCTCTCTGCACCCACTGCCCCCAGCATAAACATCGAAGAATTCCTGAAAAGTCAGGAGGAGCCAGGCTGCAAGGGCGGCCCCTCTGCACCCACTGCCCCCAGCATAAACATCAAAGAATCCCTGAAAAGTCAGGAGGAGCCAGGCTGCAAGGGCAGCCTCTCTGCACCCACTGCCCCCAGCATAAACATCGAAGAATTCCTGAAAAGTCAGGAGGAGCCAGGCTGCAAGGGCGGCCCCTCTGCACCCACTGTCCCTAGCATAAACATCGAAGAATTCCTGAAAAGTCAGGAATATCTCTGTCATCTGTGTTATGTTTCTGTTTCATTTTCAGCCTGTGTATAGCAGAATGTATAAGCATAAAATTCCATTATAGATTCAGGGACCTTTGGAGGGGGGCGTCCTACTCATAATCCCCTGGTGAAATCCCGGGTAGGGACAGCCCGTGTATTACCTGAGAATCAACATGAAGTTGTCTTAGGGGCAAAACGAATAGCTCGACTATGGAAAACAAAAACAGGATGGTGGAATCCTGGTATTTACCGAGGCCCTTTTGTGATTAAACCACCACCCACACATGATCCCATAAAAGTGGAAAAACAAAAGGCAGTGAGTTCTCTCAGCCAATTTCTCAGCCAATTACAGGTCAACCTTCTCGTCTACCCCGCTCACTGCTGCGCTTGACTGGTCTTTGGGTATAGAGATTGGGCGAATTGTCCTTGGCATAATCGTGGACAATATAATGTAACCCAAAGTGGCTGGACTTCAAGAACTTGGCCACCCTGGACAAGATGGACAAAGCCTATGTGGCAATGGTTTTGCAAAAAGATTAATTATTATAAAAACTGTGGAAGGTATTGCAAGATTAAGCATAAGTGTAAAGCAGTGTGAAGTCAATTGTTACTCTAAATCAACTAAACAAAAGCTCATTGTATTTGTGTGTGTATGCGGAACTGTACTATGTGTCACTTGGAAAATTATGTCTCTGGGAAATAATGTTTATGATTATATCTTATACTGCCCCTTTGTTGATCATGCGATGTTATGCTTTTGTAAGCTTATGATATAAAAGACCATGTAAAAAATAAAGAGCAGAGGCTTCTTCTTCTGCAAAATGAAAATATAAGACACACTACCTCTCATTCTTTTTTCGCCGAACTCTACCCCTCCTCTGGTAACCCTGTTCATTGCTGAGGCTGGCCCCCAGCACACTGCCTATGCTAAGGAAGGTTTTTTTTTTTTTTTTCCAGTATCAGGTTTGACTATTTAGCACTGCCGTCACAGTTTTTATTTTCATAATTTGATAGCCATTAGGGCTGAGGCCCCTTATGGGTTAAACGAATATTTGTTTGTGTTTATACATTAATTTAATGGAGATATTGAGTGACTACTGTGGACCTGGCACTGTACACTAAGAACGCAATGGCAATCAAGATATTCACGAACTCTGCCCTTATAGGGCTTATATCATAGACATATAAAAAATATGTTAAATAGAAATAGATTGGAAACAAGTATGGGAAGTGGGATGAGGGTGTGGAGAGAGAGAAAGAGAGATAATGTTTTGTTTTGATTCTTGCTTCTTTTACTTTACATAATGATATAATGGAAACCTTGGTGACCTAGTGCTTAACTGCTACCGCTGCTAGTCAAAGGGTCGGCATTTCGAATTCGCCAGGCGCTCCTTGGAAACTATACGGGGCAGTTCTACTCTGTCATATAGGGTGGCCATGAGTCAGAATCGACTGGATGGCGCTGGGTTTTTTTTTTTTTTAATGGTATAACATTTTTGAGATTCATCCACATTGTAGTCTGTATCACTATTTCTTTTCTTTTCTTTTAATTATTGTACCTTAGATGAAAGTTTACAGAACAAACTAGGTTCTCATTAAACAGTTAAGTACACATATTGTTTTGTGACTTTTGTTATCAACCCCATGACATGTCAACACTCTCCCTTCTCAACCTTGGGTTCCCTATTGCCAGCTTTCCTGTCCCCTCTTGCCTTCTCTTCCTTGCGCCTAAGTTGTTGTGCCCCTTCAGTATCCTTTTGTTTTATGGGCCTGTCTAATCTTTGGCTGAAGGGTGAACCTCAGCAGTGACTGCATTACAGAGATGAAAGGGTGTCTCAGGGCCATATTCTCAGGGTTTCTCCAGTCTCATTCAGACCAGTAAATATGGTCTTTTTTTGTCCTACATTTTTCTCCAGCCCTGTCTGGGACCCTCTATTGTGATCCCAGTCAGAGCATTTGGTGGTGGTAGCTGGGAGCCATCTAGTTGTGCTGGACTCAGTTTGGTGGAGGCTGTGATAGTTGTGGTCCATTAGTGCTTTGGACTAATCTTTCCCTTGTGTCTTTAGTTTTCTTCATTTTCCCCTGCTCCAGATGGTGTGAGACCAGTGAGGTATCTTAGATGGCTGCTCACAAGCTTTTAAGACCTCGGAGTGTGCTTACCAAAGTAGAATGTAGAACACTTTCTTTACAAACTATGTTGTGCCAGTTGAACTAGATGCTCCCTGAGACTGTATCATTATCTTACTTTGTGAGTAGAATTTCAGTGTATTATCATACAAAGTTTTGTCAGTGGGCATTTGGATTGTTACCTGTCTTTGACTATTATCAGCAAAGCTTCTATTAACATGCTTTCACAAGCTTCTTGTGGACATGAGTTCTTATTTTGCTTGTGAAAGGAATTACTGGGTTATAGTGTAGATACATGTTCAGTGTTATAAGACACTGGTATATTGCTTTCCAAAGTAGTAATATCATTCTCTATTCACACCAGCATTATATAAGGGTTCCTGCTCTTACCAGTCTTTAATATTAGAAATTTTAGTAAAGTGGTATTTCATTTTTTTAATTTAAAAATTGTATCACAACTTTGTTGTGGTGTAATTGACATTCAAGTGTAAATTTCCCCTACTATTGATACAAAACCCTTCTGAATACCCTACCCAATGCCCCTACAGTTATACGATTTTTCAGTTTAACTGGCAGAAACAGGCATATTTCCAGACCTGTCTGAATGTTGGTCACTGTTCCCTTTGATCCTCTTTGATGGTCCTGGCCTTTCCCAGAACTCAGGTTGTTTTCTCATGTTGATCAGTACTTTGTGACTACTCAAGGGGCACCCTCTACAGACCTGCAGAGTTCTGTCTTCAGACAGCTCTCTGCTCTCTACTACTCTGTCCTGTAAACTCTAGCTGCTGTTTTCTCCCAGTACTCTCAATCAACTCCATCTCCTTATCTGAGTGAGTCAGTCAAGTTCTGCTTGGCTTTCACCTCCTTGTGATGCATTCTGGAAACTTTCTCAAGGTATTAAGCTGGACAATCATGGGGATCACCTCATTTGCTTCCTATCTTTTTAGGAATATTCTCCTTCATTGCTTCATTTGCAGTGTCTTGAAAACCTGTATTTCCTATATTTTGTCTGCATTTTGGTTGTTTCAGGCGGGAGGGTCAATCCAGTCCCTGTAACTTCATCTTTTGAGAAATAGAAGTCAATATTTATTCTTTATTACTGGTTTTTACCGATTTGATTATGATGTGCCTTGGTGTTATCTTCATAATCCTTGTGCTTGGGGTGCATTCATCATCTCTGACCTGTGTGTTTATTGTTCTCAACAATTTGGAAAAATTTCAGCCTTTGTCATATATTTTGTCTATCCTATCCTTTTTTTCCTCTCCTTCATGGTCTGTAATTATATGCTGCATGCAAATACAAACTGCATGATTCACTGATACTTTGTTCTTCCTGGTTTAAAAAAAATTTTTTTTCCTCGTGTTTCATTTTGGATAGTTTTTATTTTATGTCTTCGAGTTCATTCATCTTTTCTTCTATAGCATCTTATTTGCTGGTAAACATATCTGGTGTATTTTTTCATATCGGACATCACGATTTTCATCTAGAAATTCAATTAGATCTTTGCTATGGATTAAACTGCATAATAAATACATATCAAATTCCTGGCTTCTAAACATGTGGATACAATCCTGTTTAGAAATAGGGTTTTCTTTGTTATGTTAACTAGATCATAACCACTAGGGTGAGTCCTAAACCTAATCACTCTTGAGTTATAAAAAAGAAAAGAACAGACACGGAGACACACACATAGTGAAGAAAGATGCCAAGGAATGCAAGGAACACCCAGGAACATGTGGGGATGCAACAAGGTAGGACCTCCCCCTAGAGCCATGCTTTGAATTCAGACCATCATTCAGCCTCCAAAACTGCCACTTGTAGCATTTACTTTATGGCAGCTGTCTTAGTTATCTAGTGCTGCTATAACAGAAATTCCACAAGGGGATGGCTTTAAAAGCAGACATTTATTTTCTCGTAGTATAGGAGGCTGGAAGTCCAAATTAAGGGTGCTGGCTCCAGAAGAAGGATTTCTCTCTCTGTTGGCTCTGGAGGAAGATAACTGTCTCTTTTAGCTTCTGCTCCTGGGTGATCTTCATGTAGCTTGGCATCTCTCTTCACCCATCTCTGCTTCTAGCTTCCTTATTTCATCTATTTATATCTCAAAAGAAATTGACTCAAGATATACTCTAATTCTGCCTCATTAACGTAAGCAACGCAACCTATGCCTAAACCACGTTATAACCACAACCACAGTGGTTAGGATTTACAGCACGTATTTGTCAGAGACACAATTCAATCCATAACATTCCATCTTTTGATCCCCAAAAATTCATGTCCTTGCCACGGGCAAAACACATTCACCCCATGACATCATCTCAAAAGTCTTAAATCAACTCCAAGACCAACCAAAATCTCATCTTCTGAATCACACGTATCAAATATGGGTGAGGCTTTAGGCGTATTCCATCCTTGGACAAAATTCTTTATCTGTGAACCTGTGAAATCTAGAATACAAGTTATCTATTTCCTAAGTACAATGCTGGAACAGGCACACAATGTAAACATTTCAATTACAAATGGGAGAAATTGGAGGGAAAGTGAGGATAATAGGCACTAAGCAAGTCCAAAACCCAGAACAATTGACATTAGCTCTCAAGGCTCGAAAATACTCCTTTGTTCTTTTGGGACATGGGGGCATAGGCCCTACCCTCCAGACTCTGGGTGGTGGCTATATCCTTGGATTCTGGGTGGAGGGTCCTCAGCCCTGGGCTTCAGCTCCAACTTCTAGGCCCACTGGGATGACAACTCTGCTCCCTTGGCTTTGGGTGGCCCCGTTCTCCTAGTCCATCTGAGTGGTGACCCCTCCTTCAGCCTTGAAAGGCCCCATTCTTTTGTCCCTTGGGCATGGCAGCCTTTCACCTCAGCTTTGGAGAGCTGGCCCCAAACTCTAGGCCAAAACGAATGGCAGCCCTAAGCTCTGGAACAGAGTTGGTGAAGAACCAATTCTTTGAAACCCACGAGGCCATGGCTCTGCCCTTTGCCACTCCAGAGGCCATGGCCCCACGCATTGAGACCCCAGAGGCTGTGGGCCCACCCTTTGAGACCAAGGCACCTCTGCTTCCTGTGCCCTTTCTGATACTTCTTTTTATCTAAGAGATTCTCCAAGGAGGGTCCTTTTCTTTTCTTGGAAGACAACAGATGTAGCTCCTTTGGCCTGTTCCCTGCCTGTAGAATTCCAAGAGACAAACAGAGTTCTTTCCTTCCCTTCTTTCTCTGTCTGCTTCAGACTATGCTGATGGGTTTTCTACTGTGGCAGTTGGTTAGACCCATCAGTCACAGGATTAATCTCTGTAACAAAAGATTGTGTATCCATGTCCTTGATGAAAATTCTAGTTTGTACAACAGAATTTTAAAAAGCTTTAAGATTTGTTTTCATTTTGCACAGTTCATATTTAAGTCCATCTCTTTCCCCTAGCATTTTACTGCAAGCAGCAAGGAGAAACCATGTGACCCCTTTAAGATCTTGCTTAGAAATCTCTTCAGCCAGATATCCAAGTTCATCACTTTCAAGTTCTACATTCCAGCAAACATTTGAACATAATGTAAATAAGTTCTTCACCACTGCATAAAAAGCATGGTCTTTCCTTCATTGTCCAATCACATGTTCATTTTTTTTCTTTTAAAGCCTCACCAGAAACACATTTAACATCCACATTCTGGTGCTGGTGCCATATGTATTATCCGACAATAGAGGCTTTCTCTATATTCCTCCTCACTTCCTTCTGAGCCCTCACCAGAATTGCCTTTGATGTCCATAATTCTACCAACAGCCTTTTCAAGACAATCTAGGCTTTTACTATTAGGCATCTTAAAACTCTTCCAGCCTCCACCCATTACTCAGTTCCAAAACTACTTCCACATTTTAGGTATCTTGCTAGAGCAGCACCCCATTTCTTGGTACCAGATTCTGTCCCAGTTATCTAGGGCTGCTGTAACAGAAATACCAGAAGCAGATAGCTTTAACAAACAGAAATTCATTTTCTCACTGTTTAGGAGGCTAGAAGTCCAAATTCAAGGTGCTGATACTAGGGGAAGGCTTTCTCTCTCCATTGTCTCGGCAGGAAGATCCTTGTCTCTGTTAGCTTCTACTCCTGGGTGATCTTCATGTGGTTTCACATCTCCCTTCCCTTATCTCTGCTTCTTGTTTGCTTGTTGAATCTCTTTATATCTCAAAAGAGATTGACTCAAGATTTGCCCAATGCTAATCCTGCCTCACTGACATACCAAACACAACCCACTCCCATATGGGATTATAATCATAGGCATCAAACAAAAAAACAAATCCATTGACATCAAATAGTGGTTAGGATTTACAACATGTATTTTAGGGGGACACAATTCAATTCATAACAGCAGCACTAGTAAATTAAGGCAGCCTTTTAAAAAATGTAATATTCCATATCTCTCTATAACATGCTCATGCTTTCCTCTTCCTTCTTGGACATACAAAATAAATCTATAATAGCAGTTTTAATATTCTTGTTTACTGACCTATCATATGTTATTTCTTGGTCTGTTTTGTTGACTGATTTTTGTATTTAATTTGGGTCATATCTTCCTGCTTCTTTGCATGCCTGGCATTTTTTATTGAATGCCAGGCAGTGTGAATTTTACATTACTAAGGGATGTAGTCACATTACAGTATTTACATTACTAGGAGCCAAATTACAACCTTGAGTGTATCCCACCTAAATGTAGAGACCATTTCAAGAATAAATTTGACTCACTGAACACTAATGACCAAAGACATGTGAGTTATGTGATGACATCAAGGATATAGATGAAGAAAGCAAAAGGTCATTAAAAGGACAGCAAAGAAAGAAAAGAGCAAAATAAATGTCAGAAGAGACTCTGAAACTTACTCTTGAACATAAAATAGCTAAAATGAATAGAAGAAATGATGCCATAAAAGAGACGAACAGAAAATTTCAAAGGACAGCTTGAGAAGACAAGTTAAAATATTATAATGAAATGTCCAAAGAACTGGAGTTAGAAAACCAAAAGGAATGAACACACTTGGCATTTATCAAGCTGAAAGATCTGAAGAAAAAATTCAAGCCCTGAGTTGCAATTTTGAAGGATTCTATGGGCAAAATATTGAATGATGCAGGAAGCATCAAAAGAAGATGGAAGGAATACACAGAGCCTCTGTACCAGAAAGATTTAGTTGATGTTCAAACATATGATTGAGAACTAATGATATTGAAGAATGTCCAAGCTGCACTGAAGGCATTGGAGAAAAACAAGCTCTAGGAATTGATGGAATACCACTTGAGATGTTTCAGCAAACGGATGCAAAGCTGGAGGTGCTCAACCATCTATGCCAAGAAATTTGGAAGACAGTTACCTGGGCAACCATCTGGAAGATATCCATCTTTGTGCCCATTCCAAAGAAAGGTGATCCAACAGAATGCGGAAGTTATTGAACAATATATTAATGCCAAAAGCAAGTAACATTTTGCTGAAGATAATTAAAAAACGATTGCAGCTGTACTTTGAGAGGGACCTGTCAGAAATTCAAGCCAGATTCAGAAGAGGAGGTGGAACTAGAAACATCATGGCTGATGTCAGATGGATCTTGGCTGAAAGCAGAGAATACCAGAAAGATGCTTGCCTCTGTTTTATTGACTATGCAAAGGCATTCAACATCATGATTTGTGGAGAAAATATTGAAGTTGTCAAGGATTTCATCTTACTTGGATCTACAATCAATGCCCATGGAAGCAGCAGTCAAAAAATCAAGCAATGTATTATTGCATTGGCCAAATCTGCTGCAAAACACCTTTTTAAAATGTTAGAAAGCAAAGACGTCACTTTGAGGACAAAAGTGCTCCTGACACAAGTCGTGGTATTTTCAATCACCTCATATGTATGAGAAATATGAACAATGAACAAGGAAGACTGAAGAAGAGTTGATGTCTTTGAATTATGATGTTGGTGAAGAATATTGACTATACCATGGACTACCAGAAGAAAGAACAAATCTGTCTTATAAAAAGTACAGCCAGAATGCTCCTAAGAAGTGAGGATGGTGAGACTTCGTTTCGTGTATTTTGGACATGTTATCAGAAGGGACCAGTCCCTTGAGAAGGATATCATGCTTGGTGAAGTAGAGGGTCAGTGAAAAAAAGAATGACACAATGGCTGTAAAAACTGGTTCAAACATAGCAATGGCTGTGAGGATGGGGCAGTGTTTCATTCTGTTGTAGGTAAGGTCACTTTGAATCGGAACCAACTCAATGGTGCCTAACAACAAGGACAGTATTACTTTGTGTATTCCTTGAAATGTCTTTCAGTCCTTCCCCCCACCTCCTGCCCAGCCCTGAGGAAACAGTGAAATTACTTGAGAACAGTTCAATCATTTTGAGGTTTCATTTGAAACTTTACCAGGTAGGACTAGAGTAGCCTTTAGTCTAGTTTTAATTTGGCTCCACTAAAAAGACAACTTTCTTTCCCTCTACTTGATGGCCTATGTTGTTAGAGATTCTGTACTGTGTCTGTTGGGAATGTGAGCTACTTCTAGTCCCAACGGAGCTCTTGGAATTGCTTTACATGTTGTTTCCTGTAGTTCTTTTTCTGGCTGTAGGAAGTTTCCTCACATTCAGAGGCCAATCATTACTCTGCTGAAGATTCAAATATAACCCTCTGTAGATCTCTGGAATGTTCTCCCTGTGCAGCTCTCTTCCCTTTGGTTATTCTGCCCCATGAATTCTAGCCGTTTTGTCTTCCCTGAATTCTCAATTCTGTCTTCTGCTAAAGGATATGGCCGGACTATGTTTGAAACCCGCTCCATATGATGTGGCCTGGAATCCCTTTCCAGGTGATAAGCTGGAGCAATTGTAGGGCTCACCTTATTTGTTTCTCTTCTCTCAGGCATCATTGTCTTATATTGGTTATCATCATGTGTTTTTGTTTTGTTTTGCTTATTTTATACAGTTTCATTTACTTTATCCTGTTTTTTAATTGCTTAAGGGATCAAGGTAAACTTTGCTCCTATTATTCCATCGTGGCCAGAATTGGAAATCGCCATAGGCCTTAGGTCCTTACTCTAAAAGGACCCAATTGAAAGGATGTTCTCACGTGTTTTTCCAAATTATGTTTTCAGCTTATTCTCTCCCCTCAGACAAAGTTATCCACTGCTGTCCATGACCTCCGATTGAAACTAATCTTAGGCAGTGGTGGATAAGGGGTTGGAGGAGGACCAAGACCAGTAAATCAGAGGGTAGATCTTCTTGGATTCCACTTTTAGATTGTTTGGTGTCCTAGGTAGTCCTCAAAAACAAAGCAAATTGAAAAGAAAATGGTGTGGTGTCTCATATTTCTCTCTTCATTGTGTACTTTATTTTCTATCCTGATAAAAGCTGATACTACTAAAGACAAACAAACACCAAAAACAAAAAAACACTGGGAGTGGGTCCATTACTGTGGTGAAATACTTGTTGCCTCAGGCTTCAGTGATCCTGAATATTTATTCTTTCTCCACTCCCTTTCTAAGTTTCCTTCTTTCTCCTCATATAACCACCATGGCTTATGCCAAGGACCATTGAGTACAAAGGAACAACATTAAAAGTGACCTACTGGAGCAGCAGTTTATTTTCATGTGAGCAGGAAAAAAGCGAGTAATGGAATGAGAAAATAAAATACTGTTTGATCTGTAAAGAATAGAAGTGGAAGCATTGTGAAATGCTACACTTTAACACTGAGTTACACTCCCTTGACAATGTGTTTTTTTTTTTTTTTTTCTGAAGCTCTTTCTTTAAATATAACTATCTTTTTTTGGTTGGGTTTCGAACACGTTTTGTTGGACACATAGATTTCCCACCATTCTAAACTCCACAATCTCTGAAACTACTAAATTTCATTCTGTTAACCATCTATACTCTGAGAAATGTAACTGGATTGTAGAACAAATGAGACTACTGCTTCTAGGACTTTTCCCGTGCTACTTCAAGGTGTTTTTTGCCAGTAGGCTGCCTGAATTGACCTTCCCTTGACTCCTTCAGGAAAAGTCTGAGGATAGAACTTTCTTTTGTACTTATCAATTTCTCTCTCTCCATCGTTTCTTTCCTTTCTGCTTATAATGTTCCTTTAGCCACCATTTTCCTTAAGAAAAGAAGGGCAGCCAACTGTGAAAAGACATTTGTAATACATGTATTTGACATATAGAAGGCGATTTTCAAATCAATAATAATAAAAAGATCCCTGTCCCTGCAAAGGAGTCCCTCCGCCCTCCGCCCTCCGCGCGGCTGCTGCGAGGAGTGGGCGCGGCAGGCGCCTAGAGCGCACATTCCTCCACGGCTCGCGTTATCGCGCGGAGCGCGCGTCCTCTGGGCCCAGCGACCGGGCAGAACTATCCAGGCCGCCTCCGGCTTCGCCCGGCCCTTCCCCGCGCCCAGGGGCCCCGGGGCTGGCTCCCGGCTTTGGGCGGACGATGCGCGGCGCAGCCAGAGCGGCTGCGGAAAGCGGAAGCGGAGGTGACTCTAGGGCTAGGGGCCGGGCCGTGCAGCGCTCCGGTCCACCGCGGACGAGGCGGCCCTGCTCCTGGCTGGGCTGGACCTGCGGAGCTGGAGCCGGGCTGGTGACTCCCCGGCTGGGTAGGCAGGGGCCGAGGCCAGGGCCCGAGAGGAGGCAGCACAAAAGGTCACCCAGATTGGCAAGGAAGAAGTAAAAGTGTCTGTATTTGCAGATGACATGATCTTATACACAGAAAACCCTAAGGTATCCTCCAGAAAACTACTGAAATAGAAGAGTTCAGCAGAGTATTGGGATAGAAGATAAACATACAAAAATCAGTTGGATCCCTCTACAGCAACAAAAAGAACATCGAAGAGGAAATCACCAAATCAATATCATTCACAGTAGCCCCCAAGAAGACAAAATACTTAGGAATAAATCTTATCAGAGATGTAAAAGACTTATACAATGAAAACTACAGTACACTTCTGCAAGAAACCAAAAGTGGCTTGCATTAGTAGAAGAACATACCTTGCTCACGGATAGGAAGACTTAACATTATAAAAATGTCTATTCTACCAAAAGCGATCTATACATTTAATGCAATTCCGATCCAAATCCCAACGACATTCTTTAATGAGATGGAAAAACAAATCACCAATTTCATGTGGAAGGGAAAGAGGCCCCGGATAAATAAGGCATTACTGAAAAAGAAGAACAAAGTGGGAGGCCTTACTTTACCTGATTTTAGAATCTATTATACCGCCATGGTGGTCAAAACAGCCTGGTACTGGTACAACAACAGATACATGGACCAATGGAACAGAATTGAGAATCCAGACATAAATCCATCCACATATGAGCAGGTGATATTTGACAAAGGCCCCAAAACAGTTAGATGGGGAAAAGACAGTCTTTTTAACAAATGGTGCTGGCATAACTGGATATCCATCAGCAAAAAAATGAAACAAGACCCATACCACACTCCATGCACAAAAACTAACTCAAAATGGATCAAAGACCTAAATATAAAATCTAAAACGATAAAGATCATGGAAGAAAAAATAGGGACAACATTAGGAGCCCTAATACATGGCATAAACAGTATAGGAAACATTATAAAGAACGTAGAAGAAAAACTAGATAACTGGGAGCTCCTAAAAATCAAACACTTATGCTCATCCAAAGACGTCACCAAAAGACTAAAAGGACTACCTACAGACTGGGAAAAAGTTTTTAGCTATGACATTTCTGATCAGCGCCTCATCTCTAAAATCTACATAATACTGCAAAAACTCAACTGCAAGAAGACAAATAACCCAATTAAAAAATGGGCAAAAGATATGAATAGACACTTCACTAAGGAAGACATTCAGGTAGCTAACAGATATACGAGGAAATGTTCACGATCATTAGCCATTAGAGAAATGCAGATCAAAACTACAATACAATGAGATTTCATCTCACTCCAAGAAGGCTGGCATTAATCCAAAACACACAAAAGAATAAATGTTGGAGAGGCTGTGGAGAGATTGGAACACTTCTACACTGCTGGTGAGAATGTCAAATGGTACAACCACTTTGGAAATCCATTTGGCGCTTCCTTAAAAAGTTAGAAATAGAACTACCGTGAAGAACTACCATATGATCCAGCAATCCCACTCCTTGGAATATATCCTAGAGAAATAAGAGCCTTTACACGAAGAGATATGTGTACACCCATGTTTATTGCAGCACTGTTTACAATAGCAAAAAGATGAAAGCAACCAAGGTGCCCATCAACAGATGAATGGATAAATTGTAGTATATTCACACAATGGAATACTACACATCAATAAAGAACAGTGAGGAATCTGTGAAACATTTCATAACATGGAGGAAGCTGAAAGGCATTATGATTATGCTGAGTGAAATTAGTTGCAAAAGGACAAATATTGTATAAGACCACTATTATAAGAACTTGAGAAATAGTTTAAACTGAGAAGAAAACATTCTTTTGTGGTTATGAGGGGGGGAGGGAGGGAGGGTGGGAGAGGGGTATTCACTAATTAGGTAGTAGATAAGAACTACTTTAGGTGAAGGGAAAGACAGCACACAATACAGGGGAGGTCACCACAATTGGACTAAACCAAAAGCAAAGAAGTTTCCTGAATAAACTGAATGCTTCGAAGGCCAGCGTAGCAGGGGCAGGCGTCTGGGGACCATGGTTTCAGGGGACATGTAAGTCAATTGGCATAATAAAACGTATTAAGAAAACATTCTGCATCCCACTTTGAAGAGTGGCATCTGGGGTCTTAAATGCTAGCAAGCAGCCATCTAAGATGCATCAATTGGTCCCAACCTACCTGGATTAAAGGAAAATGAAGAACACCAAGGACACAAGGTGATTACGAGCTCAAGAGACAGAAAGGGCCACATGAGCCAGCGACTACATCATCCTGAGACCAGAAGAACTAGATGGTGCCTGGCTACAACCGCTGACTGCCCTGACAGGGAACACAACAGAGAACCCCTGAGGGAGCAGAAGAGCAGTGGGATGCAGATCCCAAATTCTCATAAGACCAGACTTAATGGTCTGACTGAGACTGGAAGGACCCCAGTGGTCATGGCCCCCAGACCTTCTGTTGGCCCAGCATAGGAACCATTCCCAAAGCCAACTCTTCAGACATGGATTGGACTGGACAATGGGTTGGAGAGGGATGCTGGTGAGGAGTGAGCTTCTTGCATCAGATGGACACTTGAGACTATGTTGGCATCTCCTGCCTGGAGGGGAGATGAGAGGGTGGAGGGGGGTAGAAGCTGGAGAAAAGGACACAAAAAGAGAGGATGGAGGGAGAGAGCAGGCAGTCTGATTAGGGGGAGAGTAATTGGGGGTGTGTAGCAAGGTGTATATGGGTTTCTGTGTGAAAGACTGACTTGATTTGTAAACTTTCACTTAAAGCACAATAAAAATTATTAAAAAAATAATACTAGTGACTGATTCATAAGATTATTGTGAAGATGAGATGGACCACAGTAAAAACCCGGGAAATATTTTTTTTTTTAAAGTAACTTCCCAAAGTGGACAAAAGACTTGAATGATCAGTTTACGAAAGAGGATATTTGAATGACCAAAAAACACATGAAAAGGTGCTTTTTATGGCTAGTCATCACAGAAATGTACTTTCAAATGCATAAGATATTACCATACCTTCAACAGGGTGGTAAAAATTAAAAGGACTGTCATTTCTAAGTGTTGGGAAACATGTAGAGCAACAGGAACTTTCATAAGTTGCCTGAAAAAGTTTAAATTGGAACAACCACTTCGAGGAAAAAAAAAAACTAAATTTTTATATAGCTTTGTATAACAGCAATTCCACTTCTGGATTTGGCCTAGGAAAAAATGTGGGCTTATTTCCATTAAAAGCATGTTCACAAAATCTAAAAAGAAAAAATGAAGCAAATATTCATCAATATAATATAAATATTGGCAAACTGTGGTATATTCATACAATGAAATACTGCTCAGCAATGAAAAAGAACAAGCCACTGCTACATGCAACAACCTGGATGAATTTCAGAGACACAATGTTGGTGAAAAGAAGGCAGACACAGAAGAGTAAATAGTGTGTGATTCCACTTATATGAAGTTCAAAAACAGGTAAAACTAGCATACATTGATAGAGGACAGAGTAGTGATTATCTTTGCAGAAGGTTATAGATGAAAGGGCCAAAAGAGATCTTGGTAAGATGCAGGAGATGTTCTGTATCTTTATCTAGGTGGTGAATTACTCTCTTTATATATATATGCAACCAGCGCTCCATGTGTACATACATATAGAGCCCTGGTAGCACAGTGGTGAAGTGCTTGGCTGATGACCAAAAGATCAGCAGTTTAAATCCACCGGCTACTCTTTTGAAACCCTATGGGCAGTTGTACTCTGTCCTGTAGGGTCACTATAACGTTATATTCGTATGTATATGAAAATTTATCAAACTATACACTTATATTTAGTATATATAACTACAAAATTATTAGTCAATTTAAAAATGAGAACCAGACAGGAAGAAAGAACTCCTTTTTGGACATTGTCTTTCCTCCAGAGTATCCCGTCTCTTCACTTTTTTCACAGCTAAGTATCCTATTTTTTAAGTATCCTATAGGATTAATTACCACCCCAAACTCCTCACTCCCTCCCTCCTTTCCTTCCTTCCTTCTTTTCTTTCTCCCTCTACCTATCCATCCCGCACTGCCAGGAATTGGATTAAATCAATTGCATCCAACCAACGTGCAAGTCAGTAGATTCCGAGCCTTCTTGAATGGGCAAGTATACTGAACAACCAGCCTGCAACACTTAAGAATCTGAAACTTTACAAAAACAGAAGTTGAGAACAATCGAAGAACTGAAAAAAGGAAAAAAAAAAAAAAGGTAAAGGAATATGTTCTACCAAGCAGCTGAAATGGCTCGGCTGAGAGTGCCATTAGACTGAAAATGTAAAGGTCCCTGGTTTGAACTCAGGTTTCACCATTCCAAGCGTTTTAGTTAGCATTAAGGAGGACAGACCCGTACAATCCTGTGCTCCACTTTTCTCTTCCTGAAGCCCTTAGTAATTATATCCTAGCCTTTGTGTTTTCTAACAGATGTCCAATGGGACAACGGAGCATAGCACATGAGCAGAGGAAATGCGCTCACTATGAATGCTGGCGGTTCCTTGCCTCTCTATTTTCAGGCAGTGTTAGTAATGTCTCATGAATTTTAGTATTGCACAAAATAAACAGTAAAATGCATGCTAATAATTTAAGGTATCATTTTTCTCTCACTAGAACTACATGAAATAGCAAATAAAAAACACCACGACAATCTAGAGAGACATCGAGGAAGGAAGGAAAAAGTTTTACAGTTTAGTGCCTTATTCATCAGCTTTCCCCCTTGCTTTTTAAAATAAGGTACCCCGCAGTTTCATTTTGCACTGTGCTGGTAATTTTATAGCCAGCCCTGGTCAACATTAAGTAGACATTCATAGGATGATTTTACAAATTTCTTGGATTGAAGACATCTACTACCAAACCCAATGCCTGATCCCACACAGACACCTGTGTTTGAAAGACTGGAGAGTATGTTATTAAATTCCATGCCCAATGTCTACATTCCCTTTCTGACTTCAATGAGCTGTTCTTAAATCTTTATATGAAATGTGGATTGCAATACCTGAGATAACACTGCACCAGAAATCCCAAGGGAAGATGCGGTTTGTACAATGAAACCTGTGAGAGCTGGAACTCGACGGGACTACCTTGTTTTTCAGAGCCTCCTAAGTTTTCCGTTTTTGACAGGGTGCAGTCTTACCACTTCTTTTTTTATCACTCCTTTTCGTGGAATATATCTGAGTTTTCCTTCTCTGACGCATTTCCGCCTTAAACACATTTCAGCTTTACCATGTTTTAACGTATTTCCAAAAGGAAACATCAGACAATAGATAACAAAACCAAACCCGCTGCAGTCGAGTCGATTCCAACTCAGCAACAAGGTAGGGTAGAGCTGCCCCATAGGTTTTCCAAGGAGGCGCTGGCGGATTCAAACTGCCGACTTTTGGTTAACAGCCTAGCTCGTAACCACTGCACCACCAGGGCTCCAACACAATAGGTGAAAAAAAACTAGGCAGGTTGCTGTCGAGTTGATTTCAACTCAGTGACCTATAGGGCCAGGATAGAACTGCCCTATAGATTTTCCAAGAAGCTCCTGGTGAATTCAAACTGCAGACATTTTGGTGAGCAGCCGAACCCTTAACCACTACCCCACCAGGGTAGATAGCGCAGTGTCCTCTTTGCTTTCTTTAGAGAGTCCTGCGCTGTATGGGGAAGCCCTGCCAGCTTAGGGGTTAAGAGCTACAGCTGCTAAAAGAAAGGTCCGCAGTTCGAATTCACCATGCACTCCTAGGAAACCCTACGGAGCAGCCCTGCTCTGTTCTTATAGGATCATCATTAGTGGGAATCGGTTCGACAGCAACGGTTTGCGTGGTTTTTTGTTTTGTTTTGTTTGTTTGTTTTTGCGCTGTATGGTTCTACCAAAATGAGTTCCATTTTGTTTCCAAAGCCTTGGGATGCTACCTGTTAAATTCGAAGGAGAAAGGGCAGTAAGAGGAAAAAAAAACTGTGAAGGTTAGATTTGAAGACAAAAAAACAAAAACAGAAAACCAAGTAGAGAGGCTCCGCTGGGATTCGAACCCAGGATCTCCTGTTTACTAGACAGGCGCTTTTACCAACTAAGCCACAGAGCCCCCTCAACAGTTCGTTTTGGTTTCTCTCTATCAGAGAATACTTCTGTCCTGCTCGTGCGTTTCAGAATAGAACTTGAAACAAGAACTGTGCGTTCATTTCTTTTTAATATAAAAGAAAAACTGTTTCTCTCTTGAACTTTCACTCACTTGGCTTTTGACTGGACTCAGAGCCACCCAGACAGTGATCAATAATTTTGGCCAAACCACCAGTCATCTTTTTTTTTTTTTTTAAATTGCTCTGCATAACCTCACTGTATTTGGCTTGGAGTCTCCAAAACTGCATAGAAAACTCAGGCAGAGGGCAAAATCCAAGCAAGTTCGAAGGGAAGAAACTATGCACAGATGCCCTCAGAGAACTTTGGAACAGTGGCCACGATAATTTGCAAGGGAATATTCTGATGGACCACTTTCCCCAAGGGAAGGGACGAGCAAAACCGTAAGGGCCCCATACTCTTTACCTCGTCCACTTATAGCCAGGGTTACCTCAAATTGTAGGTGCCAGCGCCTGATGCTGGACAGAGGGACCCCCACCGGCTTTACCCGGGACATCTGGGTTGGCTGCTCCTTCTCCAGAAGAGGCCCTGTTCGCGGTACCAGGCATTTTCTACACCCTGACATCGAGATCCCTGCATCTCCACTGCTCCAAGCTATTAGAGCCGCAGCCCCAAAGATCGAAGACTGAGACCTTCCCATCGAACACCGCGACTGTTCTCAGCAGAGTTCTCCAGAGTGAGAACAGGAAGGAGATTATCTAAGGATATGGGCAAGAACCGAATTAACATTTTTGTCACATCCTTCGTACAGTTGGACAGGTCCTCAAATTTCCTCCACCATCGAGGCATAGGTCCTCAAATCTCCTCCACCATGGAGGCACAGAGTAGACACGTTTTCACCTTTTGTCTAATTTGGGCATGTCAGTCAACCCAGACACGAGTATTAGGCAATCCTAAATCATTTTATCTTCTGCCTTATTTTGAAGTTCATTCAAACTTCTCTTAGCCTGTATCTTCCCACAGCCAAAAAAAATCAACTCTGTGGCTTTTCTTCAGCACAGAACATCTCCCCTTTCAAACCAGTAAAACACGACAGAGGCTCGGATGGAGCTGGGATGTTACATATATTAATATTATTAAAGTATTAAATAAACATTATAATATATTAACAAGGTGTTATGAAGAAATTAACCACAATCGACCTCCTAACGCAGGAAGAAAAAGGTGCACAAATGTTGTAGAAAATGTCAGACTTGTGAAATGGATTGAGACCTATAAAATATGGATTTCTAGCCCCGCCGTGCTACTCCGTAATGAATTAAAAATAAGTTGGGAAGACAGGAATATTTGTCATTTAAAATTCTCCCCAGACTGATTCTGATGGTCAGCCTGATTCTGGAACCACTGATCTAGAAAGTTGAGTGGAAGGAAGCAAGTGAGATAATCTGCTGGGAAAACGTCACTGGGAAGGAGGGGCGCGGGCAGAATGATTCCTGGGGATCCTAAGGAAAGGTAGGCAGCAAAGGAGGGAGGTGGCTGCGGTGGAGGGGGAGAAATAGGAAGAGACTTGAACCTGTGATTTTGAAAATATGTAGAATTTGAATGACGGACAGAGAGGGGGAGGTTGAACAATTTCTGTAGCTTACACAGGATTTGGAATAGTTTATGCTTCCAACAGCCAGAGTGAAGAAAAATTGTAATACCTACAGCATTGAATAGAGAACTTAAAATGGTAGTGTCTCAGCAATGGGGCCAAATATTATATAATATTTGCTCTGGTCCTGCCTAACAAAACCTAAAAACAAGCCTTAAAGGGATCAAACTGTGTCCCAGAAGAAAGCTCAAAATTATTTAAAGCAATACCAAAACAAAAAACAAAAAACAGTGCACTTAACTATGTAAAATTCACAATGTCAGGCATGTAAATTAAATATGCTAGACGTGCAAAGGAGCCCTAGTGACATAGTGGTTAACAGTTTGGCTGCTAATCAAAAGGGTGGTGAATCCACCAGCCACTCCTTGGAAACTCTGTGAGGCAGTTCTACTCTGTCCTATAGGGTCACTATGAGTCAGAATCAACTTGACGGCAACAGGTTTGGTGATTTTTTAGACAGGGAAAGAAGCAGAGAATTATGACTTAAAATGAGGCAAAAAAGAAAAAAACTGACAACAAAGTGCTCACATTGGCAGCACATATACTAAAATTGGAATGATACAGAGATTAGCATGCATTCTGAGCAAGGATGATATACAAATTGGTGAAGCACTCCATACTTTTCTTTTTGTTTACCATAGCTGTAATACTAACTTCTGTAATTTAATGTAGCTGTTTTCTGTTAACACATCCCAGGCATTTCTGCTATGTTGTTACTGATTTTATTTTTGAATGGCTAGGTGGTGTTATGTATTGAATTATGTCCCCACAAAATATGTATTGTAAATCCTAACTTCTATGCCTGTGATTATAAGACAGGATTAGTGTAGGGTGTATCTTAAGTCAATCTCTTTTGAGATATAAAAGAGATTAAATAAGCAAGCAAGAGAAGCAGAGATGGGGAAGACACAGGTCAAGCCACATGAAGATCTCCTAGGAGCAGAAGCTAAAAGAGACAATGATCTTCCTCCAGAGCCAACAGAAAGAAAGCCTTCCCCTAGAGTCTGCATCCTGAATTCAGACATCCAGCCTGTTGCCACGAACGAATTGTGTCCCCCCGAAATTCATGTCATTCCCTCTATTGTGTGGTTTCCTCCATTTTGTGATCTGATGTAATTATGTGTTGTAAATCCTATCCTCTATGCCTGTCATGGAAACCCTGGTTGCATAGTGGTTAAGTCCTACAGCTGCTAGACAAAAGGTTTGCAGCTTGAATCCACTAGGCTCTCTTTGGAAACTCTATGGGGGAGTTCTATTCTGTCCTACAGGGTCGCTATGAGTGGGAATCAACTCAACAGCAATGGGTTTATGCCTGTCATTATGGTCCCATTTGGGAGTGAGTTGTCTGTTATGTTAATGAGGATAGGGTGGGATGCACCACCCTTGCTTGAGTCACACCTTTTATCATACAATAGATAAAAGGAGACAGAAGAGAGAAGAGAGGAGGGACCTCCTACCACAAAGAAAGAAAGCCAGGAGTGGATAATGTCTTTTAGACCCGGGGTCCCTGTGCTGAGAAATTTCTAGACTCAGGGAAAGGCTGGTGACAAGGACCTTCCCTCAGAGCTGACAGAGAAAGAGTTCTCCTAGAGCTGGCACCCTGAATTAGAACTTCCAGCCTCCTAAACCATGACAGAATAAACTTCTGTTTGTTAAAGCCATCCACCTGCGGTATTTCTGTTACAGCAGCCCTAGACAACTAAGACAGAATTTGGTGCCAGGAGTGGGTACCTAACAGATACCTAAAATGTGGAAACTGTTTTGGAACTTTGAATGGGTAGAGGCTGAAGGAGTTTTAAGGTGCCTTTTTTTTTTTTTAATGGTAAAAGCCTAGATTGCCTCGAAGAGACTATTGGTGTAATTATGGATGTTGGAGACTATTTTGCTGAGGGCTCAGCAGCGAATGAGGAGAGCTGTAACACTGGAGCTGGCACAGATGGTGAGAAGCAGTGGCAGAGAAATGGTGGCAGCAGAACCAGGGGATGAGCGTGAGATGGAGCAGGAAACTGACCCACAGAGGAAGAGAGACAAGTTGACAGATATTTTTGGTGGACCCAATTCAATCCATGACACATGGTCTGCTGAGTCTCAAAGGGTAGGGCTACAGCCTCCTATGTTTCAAAGAGTTAGATCTTCACCAACTTGGTTCTGGGCAGCCATTCACAAGTACCAGGGGATGTGGCTGGATCTGATGCCCAAAGCTGAGGGAGTAGGGTTGTCATGCCCAAGGGACAGAAGAATGAGGCTTGCTGGGGCAAGAAAATGGGGTTGCCACTTGATGGGATAGGATGGGCAGCCCAAAGTCAAGGAAGCAGAGTTACTGTTTCAGTGGGCCTGGAGGGTGGAGGTGAAGCCCAGGGATGAGGGAACTCACTACCACCAAGAAAGAAGATCCAGGAGTGGATCATGTCCTTTGGACCTGGGGTCCCCGCAGTGAGAACCTCCTAGACCCAGGGGAAGATTGATGCCAAGACACATAGAGACCTCCAAGGAACACCAGGCCCACAGTTGTTGAAAGGAGGTAAGGAATATCCCCCAGAGCTGACAGAGAGAGAAAGCCTTCCCCTAGAGCTGGTGCCTTGAATTTGAGGTTCTAGGCTCCTAAACTGTGAGAAAAAATTTCTGTTTGTTAAAGCCACCCACTTGTGGTATTTCTGTTATAGCAGCACTAGATCCCAGTTCTGTTGCTAAGTTTTCACTGTTATAAATAGATGACTATCTTTGTGCGTAAAGCTTTTTCTCACTGTCATTTCCTTAGGATAGATTTCCAGAGGTGGGATTATTGAATTAAAGAGTATAAAAACTTTTGAGGCTCTTGCTATGTACCAAAAAATGTTTCCAGAAATGTGTGTATCAATTTCCACTCAAGGATGAATGTGTGCTTCTCATCGTTTTATCAGTACTGGTTATTATCATCTGGCTAAAGATTTGCTAATTTGATAATGAAGAATATTGTGTTTCAGTTTGCATTTTCTTTGATTTCTAGCAAAATAGAACATCTTTTCATGTTAAGCAGCTGTATTTCTTGTTTTGTGGATCATCAGTGTCCATTGCTTCTATCTACTGGGCCCTGATAAGTTTGTATGAGCTCATTACATATTAAAGATATTAACCTGTTGTGTGTTAAAAAGACCCTAAAATGACATAGATGTTAGAATTAGTAGATAATAACATTAAACAGCCATTATAGATATATCCCATATGTACAAGAAGGTGGAGGAAAACGCAGTTATGAAAGATACAAAAAAGAGCCAAGTAAAACTTCTAGAGATAAAAAATATATATAACGCCTGGGAAAAAAAAGTTACACTGGTTGGGATTAACATCACATTCAACAATGTGGATAAAAACAGTATTGAGCATGAAGACATAAAACCCAAAACTCATCCCATTGCCATTGAGTCGATTGTGACTCATAGAGACCCTCAGGACAGAGTAGAATTGCCCTATAGGGTTTCCAAAGAGCTGCAGGTGGATTCAGGGTAGTATGAGTTGGAATCGACTTGACGGCAATGGGTTTTATGACAGCCCTTACTGTTTTTGAAGAGTCTAAGTTTTATGCCATCTAACTGATGGCGAAATATAGGGTTTGGGGAATAATGGCTAAAGGGTATGAGTTTTCTCTTTGGGTCTTGAAAGCCCTCCTACCTGCTTCTCTTCTCCCTTATCTTCCTTACTGTTCTTAAATTTTTTTTTTTTCCTGAGGTTTTTGCATTTCTGTATATATTTTAGAATAAGCTTTCCAATTTCTACAAAAAGCCCATTGGGATTGCATTGAATGTATAGGTAAATTCTGGGAGAATTTTATCTTGAGTTTCCCGTTTCATGAACATAAATATATTTCCACCTGCTTAGCTTTTCTTTAGATTTTCACAGCAGTGTTTTGTAGTTTTTAGTATATTAGACTTCTATATCTTTTGTTAAATTTATCCCTAGGTATTATATTTTATAGAGACCCTGGTGGCTTAGTGGTTAAGTGCTATGTCTGCTAACCAAAGTGTCAGCAGTTCAAATCCTCCAGGTGCTCCTCAGAAACTCTATGGGGCAGTTCTACTCTGTCCTATAGGGTCACTATGAGTCGGAATCAACTCGACAGCACTAGGTTTGGTTTTTATTATGTTTTATGAGGATCCCTGGTGGCACAGGGGTTCAGTGCTTGGCTGCTAACCCAAGGCTAGTGGTTCAAATCCAGAAGCCAATCCACAGGAGAAAGATGTGGCAGTCTGCTTCCATAAAGATAACAACCTTGGAAACTCTATGGGGCAGTTCTACTCTGTCCTATAGGGTCACAATGAATTGTATTTTATGGTATTACTGTAAATGAGATTTTTAAAATGTCACTTTTCTATTTTCCCTGCTAATATATAAAGAATTAAATTGATTTTTGTATATTAATCTTATATTTTGTGACCTTGATGAGTTAATTTATTAGCTTTAGTACCTGTTTACAGATGTTAGAACTGTCTAGGTAAATAATCTTACCATCTGAAAATAGGGAAAATTTTGCTTCTTTCTTTCCATTCTAGGCAGTTAAAATTTCTTTTTCTTGTTTTATTGCAATGACTAGGATCTCCAGAATAACGTTGAATAAAAAAAAAAAGTGGCAAAAGAGGACATCCTTTCCTTGTTGCCAGTTTCAGGAGGAATTAGTTGAATCTGTCTCCATTAAATATGATGTTACCTGTAGGTTTTCCATAGTTGCCCTTCACCTGTAATAGAAATTTTCCTACTATTCCTGAGAGTTTTCTTTTCTTTTTTTTAAAATCATGAATGGATATTAACTTTTGTCAAATACCTTTCTATATCTACTGAAATAATATGGTTTTTCTCTTTATTCTGTTAATATAATGAATTACATTGATTTTAGAATGATGAAAAAAACCTTGCATTTCTAGCATAAGCCCAACTTGTTTATGATGATTTATCATTTTTACGTATTTTTGGATTTGATTTGTTAACATTGTGTAAAGGATTTTTGCATCCATATTTATGAGGAATATTGGCCTGTAAACATTTGTTCAAATGTCTTTGTCAAGTTTTGGTATTAGGGATGTGCTGACCTCATAAAACAAGTTCAGCATTTTTTTTTTTTAAAGTTTGAACTTACCAGAAAAACCACCTGGGCCTACAGTTTCCTTCATAGAAGGATTTGATAACAAATTCAGTTTCTTTAATACTTATAGAGCAATTCAAATGTTCTGTTTCATCTCTCAATTTTTAATAAGTTGTACTTTAAAAAAATTGTTCATTTCATCTAAATTTTTCATATTTGTTGGCATAAATTGTTTACAATGTTCTCTTATTATTCTTTCAATGCATGTAGGGTTTCTGGTGATAACCACTTTCCATCCCTGATACTGGTAACTTGTGTTCTTTGTTATTTTTTATTGATCACGCTAGTTAGAGTTTTATAAATACCTTTGTTGTTTGTCTTTATTTTGTTGATTTCTGCTCTTATCTTTATGCTTTCTTTCCTTTTGTTTACATTGGCTTTACTTCATTCTAGTTCCTTAAGGTGGAACCTTTGGTCATTGATTTTAGATCTTCTTTTCTAATGAAAGTGTTTAAATCCACAAGTTTCCCTCTAAGCACCACTTTACCTACATTTCACACATTTGGATATGTTACACTGTAAATTGCATTCACTTTAAAATGTTCTTGTCTCCTTTGTGTTTTCATTTTTGACTCATAAATAATTTGTATGTGTGTTGTATAATTCCATATTTTTAGTCTTTTCCTAGATATCTTGTTTTATGGACTTCTAATTTAATTCTTTTAAATTTATTAAGACTTTTTTATAGCCCAACATGTGTGATGGCTCTTGGTGGATATGTTATGAAAATTTGAAAAGAATATAATTGTAGATTTGATATTTTGTAAATGTCAGGTCAAGGTGGTTGATAGTGTTGTTTGGTTCTTCTATGCCCTTGCTTATTTCAATTTAGTTGTTCTATGAAGCATGAAATGTACAGAAATAAAGGAAGAAATAGGCAATTCCCCAATTACAGAAGGAGGGTTTAACATCCCTCTCTCGGCTAATGATAAACAAGAGAGAGGGATGTTAAACTCTCCTGCTGTAACTGGGGAATTGCCTATTTCTTCCTTTATTTCTGTACATTTCATGCTTCATATATTTTCAGGCCCTGTTATTAAGTTCATATGCATTTCTAACTGTTATGTTCTCCTGATGAATTTTCCCTTTTTCATTAAGAAATAACCCTCTTTAATCTTTGTCTTGAAGCCATTACAACTTCCTTATGTCTGTTTAATTTCAAGCTATCTGTGTTTTTATACTTAAAGTATGCTGTTATGGACAGCATATAGTATTGTTAAATCCACTCTTCTTGTTTCTGCTTTTTAATTGGAGTGTTTAGATCTTTAACATTTCATATAGTGGTTGGTATGATTGGATTTAAAGCTACCATTTTGTTTTCTGTTTGTCTCTTTTGATGTTTTTGTTGTTCCTGTTACTCTTTATTATATTCTTCAGAACTTTTTCAGTATCTTCAATATTCCATTTTAACTTAAGTAATGACTTTTTTTCTGTATCTGGTTGCATTATTCTTTTAATTCTTGCTTTGGAAATCACAATACACATACTTAACCTTTCACCATTTACTTAGAGTTGATATTGTATCACTTAAAGTAAGTGTAGAATTCTGGCAACTATACCCTTTACCCCTCCACCAACTTTATGTTGTATTTGTCATAAACATGTACATATACACCTATCCATGAGTATATTACACCTACACTCCTTGATAATTCTACTATTCAATGTTGTAACTTTTGCTTTAAACACTTATATTTTTTTTTTAACTTAGGAGGGAATATAGCCCATTATACATATATTTACCATTGCATTTGTTCTTCCATCATTACTGAGGATCCAAGTTTGTCTCTAGTATCATTTACCTTTAGCCTGAAGGAATTTCTTTAACACTTCTTGTAGAAAAAGTCTGCCATTAATGAATTCTCTTAGCTTTTCTTCTTTGGGAGTATCTTTATTTTATCTTTACTTCTGAGGGATTCTTTGTCTGGCTATAGATCTCTGTGTTAGGAGTTTTTTTTTTTTTCTCTCACCATTTTAAAGATGTTGTTTCACTGTTTTTTGTCTTCAGTAGTTTCTGCAAAGTAGTCTGCAGTTTTGGGAATTGTTTCCCTAGAAATAATGTATTATTATATTGTATCTGCTTTCAAGTTTTTTTTTATATATTTTGTTTTCAGCACTTGAATTACAATGTGTTTGTATGTGTGTTTTCAAGCTTATTCTATTTGTAGTTCACAGAGTTTCTTTAATCTGTAAATTTATGTCTGTTGTCAAATCTGGGAAAATTTCAATCATTATTTATTAAAATATTTTTCTATCCCGATTTCCTTCTCCTCCCCTGAGACCCTAGTAACACTGTGTTAGACCTTTTAATATTGTCCGGTAGGACCTTGAGTTCCTATTCATTGTCTTCAGTCTTTCATTTTCTTTCTTTTCAGACTAAATTATTTCTATTAATCTTTAATTGGATTATTTTCCTTTGCATTAACATTGAGTCTACCCAGTGAATTTTTATTTCTGATATTATGTTTTTCAGATCAAAAATTCCCATTTAGTTATTTTTTTTAATAGTTTCTATTTCTCTACTAAAAATATTTACATTTTGGTTCATTACAAGGTGTTTAATTTTACCTTACAGAGCACATTCACGATAGATACTTCAAAGTCCTCATCTGATAATTTCAAGATCTGGGTCATCTTGGAGTTGGAATCTGTCTTTTCTCTTGAAAACTGATCATATTCTATTGGTTCTTTGTATGTTGAATAGTTTTTTGGAATGTATCCTTGATATAGTGAATGTCATGTTGTATAAACTATAGGTCCTGTTATAATCTCTGGAGAATGCTGATTCAACCCTTCCTTGAGCATGTGTCACTCAGGTTAGTCTGAGACTGAGGTCTTGGTTTAAACATAATTTTAGTTTGCAAAGCCTTTGCTACGCTGGTTTGGGTCTGTACAAAGCACACACATTTCAGAGCTTAAGAATTATGTGGATTCATATGCAGACTTAGGGAAATCCCTCTTAAACTCTCTCCTCTTCAGGCTTCTTAACTTTCCAGCCTGCAGGGTTCTCTTTTACAGGTTCCTTTGGCTAGAAAGATGTGGTTTCTGTCACTCAGTGCAAGGCCATGAAGAAAAAAACTTTAAAAATGGAAAAATCAGCCCTAGCCTCTTGCAGGTCACTCCTCCAAGTTTTCACTCACTTCCATAACTCGCCTGTGTTGGTTTACTTTTTGGAGTCCTTGTCAAGTTTATTTTTATTGCCCAGAGTTTTAGTTATAATCAGCAGAAGAGATATACTGTGATGGACTCTATCACCATGGAAAACTGAACCTTCTACTGGCAAAATTTTGCTTCTGGGTCTTGCAACTTTAGGCTTGTTGCTTTAGAAGCCAGTGTTCTCCAGGGATAAATTATTTAACCAGAGTACACAACAATGGTTCCATTAAACTGGAAGCTGAAAATGTCACCTGACCACTTTGGTCTTCTCTTTTCAATGAATCAACAGGCAAGGAAGAGGCTTACTACATTGGCTGTAGTGATTGATCTTGATTATCAAGCCCAAACTGGGTTGTTACTACACAATGGGGTCATGAAAGAACTTGTCTGGAATACAAGATTTCCTGGGTTGTTTCTTAGTAATCTCATGACCTGTGAGATTCAAGGGGAGCCATGACTTTGGCATTTTCTTTATTTGGAAGTTGAATATGGTTTAAAGAGGTGCATAAGGTGCCAGATGATTTGCAATATTATTTAAGAAACAGGGCTTACTCATATAAAAGCTTACCTGATATTAATATATATATATGTATTTTTTTTTTCCTCAGCATAGAAATTTGGTGGAAATAGGTGCTGGAAAGAGAAAAGTTTGGAGAGAGAAAAGGATTAAAAAAAAAAAAAAGAATAATAAGAAGAAGGAAAAAGGAGTAAATTAAAGAGAAAGAAGAGGGAGAGGTTCCCAATATAAATGAGAAATTTGTTCAGCACCAAAGGAGGTAATGGGGATAATAGATTTGGAAGAATTTGGAAGAAGCCAGATAATACTGATGAAGGTCTGAAGGCAGAAGATGGAAACCCCTGCTGGTGTTAGTTGTCGCTGAGTTGATTCCTTTGAAATATGAAGCCATGGTCCCTCCGTCCCTAAAGGAGAATTATAATTCTAGACCAAAGAAATTAGTGGGGATTACTTTTCTGCTGCCATTGGTTGAAAGGAATCTGATACAGCTGTTGTTTCCCTTCAAGAATCATAATCAGTAGCTGTGCATATTATCTTTCATGCATTCAGTCAAAGATATGTATTGGCTATTTATTATGGAGAAATCATTGGGTTAATAACTTGATTCAAAGATATGAATGAAGTGGCCTTGACCTGAAGTAGTTGGGATAGAGGACCAGAAGTTAAATGCATAAAAACCCAAAAGACTACCTGGTAACCTACTCTTCTCTGGTCTTACTAGCTGTAGTATGAAGC
Source organism: Loxodonta africana (assembly GCF_030014295.1). Classification (NCBI taxonomy): domain Eukaryota; kingdom Metazoa; phylum Chordata; class Mammalia; order Proboscidea; family Elephantidae; genus Loxodonta; species Loxodonta africana. The sequence goes on from NC_087342.1 coordinate 78,566,060, forward strand.
CACTTCTCAAGTTGTAAAATTGAGGGAAACAAGACAATTGCAAATTGGAGATAATACTTATTATTTAGCACATAATGGTGCCAAGGTGCTCCTTGATGTTGTTGAGGTGCTGTTAAAATATCAGGAGATATTTCCTGGGCTTAACTTGTTGGGGGAAGGCATGGTACGGCATAGAAAATGAAGGCAGGAATTAACAGCAGATCAGTAATTCTTGAACATACCAGTATGGAGAAGATGGTCAAGGAAGTCTCAGTAAAAAGTTCCACAGCCTAGGAGAAAGAAATGGTAAAAAGGAAGACTGAAGAGAAAAGGTCAAGTTGGGACTTTCCAAGGAGGTGTCTCAAAAATAAAATAGAAGAAAGTCATTTGGCAGGTGAGAGAAACTGGGAGAGGACTGACTAGGCAGGTAGAATTCTAGGAGTAAAAACAGTGTCATATGGTCCAAATTTAATTATCCTTCTTTTTTAATAGGTATAAAACGTATCTAGGGTAGAGGTTTTAGAAATAGTGGTTTTAACAGAAGGGACTATTCACTTTCAAAAATTAGGGTTCCAAGAAGCCACAGAAAATAGGTGTTATGTTTCAAGGATAACACAAAAGGTTGCAGAAGAACCAATGACTGTAGTTCAAAGGTAGAGTGCATGCTTTGCATGCATAAGGTTCTGGGTTTGATTGCCAGCACTTCCAGGAAAGGTTTCTTTTTCTGTCCCTAATATATTTAATACCCACAACCCTGGTAATACGGAATGGGCTGCTCAAATCATTCCCTCTTCCCTCCCTATTTCCTGCTCTTTAGCAAAGTAAACACAAGACCCAAAGGATGCCACTACATAGGGTGATTGAAACAACATAAGGAAGAAATAATTGTAAAGCAACAAGTAGCCAACAGGTTAATCAGCTTTTTCACCTAGGCTACTATTTGCAACCACCACTCATCTGTCACTTTGTTGTATTGTGGTGGCTTGTGTGTTGCTGTGATGCTGGAAGCTATACCACTGACATTGCAAATACCAGCAGGATCACCAACAGCATACATGTTTTAGTGGAGCTTTCAGACTAAGACAGATCAGGAAGAAGGACCTGATGATCTACATGTAAAAAAAAATTCCCAGAGAAAATCTTATGAATAGCAGGGTACATTGATATAGCGCCAGGAGATGGATGAGCTCCTCAGGTTGGAAGGCATTCAAAATATGACTGGGGATGAGCTTCCTCCTCAAAGTAGAGTCAACCTTAATGATGTGGACGGAGTAAAGCTTTCAGGACCTTCATTTGCTGATGTGGCACAACTCAAAATGAGAAGAAACAGCTGCAAGCATCCAGTAGTAATCAGGATGTGGAATGTATGAAGTATGAATCTGGGAAAATTGGACTTTGTAAAAAATGAAATGGAACACATAAAGATCAATATCATAGACATTAGGGAGCTGAAATGGACTGACATCGGCGATTTTGAATCAGATAATCATATAGCTTACTCTGCCGGGAATGACAAACCAAAGAGGAATGGCATTGCATTCATCATCAAAAAGAACATTTCAAAATCTATCCTGAAGTACAATGCTGTCAGTGATAGGATAATGCCCATACACCTACAAGGAAGACCAGCTGATACGACTATTACTAGAATTTATGCACCAACCATTAATGCCAAAGATGAAGAAGTTGAAGACTTTTACTAACTTCTGAAACTGATCAAACATGCTGTCAAGATGCATAGATAATGACTGGTGATTGGAATGTGAAAGTCAGAAACAAAGAAGAAGGATCAGCAGTTGGAAAATATGGCCTTGGTGATAGAAACGGTGCCAGGGATCAAATGATAGAATTTTGCAAGACCAATGACTTATTCATTGCACATACATTTTTTTTCAACAACATAAATGGGGACTGTACACATGGACCTCACTGGATAGAATACACAGGAATCAAACCGACTACATCTATGGAAAAAGACAATGGAGAAGTTCAGCATCATTGGTCAGAAAAAGGCCAGGGGCTGACTGTGGAACAGACCATCAGTTACTTATATGCAAGTTAAGCTGAAGCTGAAGAAAATTTAAACAAGTTCATGAGAACCAAAATATGACCTTGAGTCTATCCCACCTGAATTAGATACCACCTCAAGAATAGATTTGACGCATTGAACGCTAATGACCAAAGACCAAATTGTGTGATGACAACAAGGACATCATATGTGAAGAAAGCAAAAGGTCATTAAAAAGACAGGAAGGAAAGAGAAGACCAAAATGGATGTCAGAAGAGACTCTGAAACTTGGTTTTGAATGCAGAGTAGCTAAAGAGAATGGAAGAAATGATGAAGCAAAAGCTGAACAGAAGATTGCAAGGGCAGCTTGAGAAGACAAAGTAAAGTGTTATAATGAAATGTGAAAAGACCTGGAGTTAGAAAACCAGAAGAGGAGAACATGCTCAGCATTTCTCAAGCTGAAAGAACTAAAGAAAAAAAATTCAAGCCTAAAATTGCAGTATTGAAGGATTCCATGGGCAAAATATTGAATGATGCAGGAAGCATCAAAAGAAAATGGAAGGAATACACAGTGTCACTGTACCAAAAAGAAATGGTTCAACATTCAACCATTTCAGGAGGTAGTATATGATCAAAAAACCAGTGATACTGAAGGAAGAAGACCAAGATGCACTGAAGGCATTGGTAAAAACAAGTTTACAGGAATTGATGGAATATCAATGGAAATGTTTCAACAAATGAATGCAGTATTGGAGGTGCTCACCCGTCTATGTCAACAATTTGGAAGACAGTTACCTGGCCAACTGACTGGAAAAGAAACATATTTGTGCCTATTCCAAAGAAAAGTGATCCATCAGAATGCTGAAATTACTATACAATATCATATTAATATCACACACAAGTAAAATTTTGCCAAAGATCATTCAAAAGTGGCTTTAGCAGCACAGGAAACTGCCAGAAATTCAAGCCAGATTCAGAAGAGGAAGTGGAACCAGGGATATCATTGCTGATGTCAGATGGATCTTGGCTGAAAGCAGAGAATACCATAAAGATGTTACCTTTTTTTATTGACTATGCAAAGGCATTCAACTGCGTGGATCATAACAAATTATGGATAACATTGTGAAAAATGGGAATTCTAGAACACTTAATTGTGCTCATCAGGAAACTGTACATAGACCGAGAGGCTGTCATTGGACTAGAACAAGGGGCTACTGCTTGATTTAAAATCAGGAAAGCTATGTGTCAGGGTTGTATCCTCTCACTGTACTTGTTCAATCTGTAATGCTAAGCAAATAATTCAAGAAACTGGATTACATGTGGAAGAACGAGGCATTGGGACTGGAGGAAGACTCATTAACATTTGATATGCAGATGACACAACCTTGCTTGCTGAAAGGGAAGAGGACTTGAATCACTCACTGATGAAGATCAAAGACTACAGCCCTTAGTATACATTACATCTCAATATAAAGAAAACAAAAATCCTCACAATTGGTCCAATAAGCAACATCATGATAAACAAAGAAAAGATTGCAGTTGTCAGGGATTTTATTTTACTTGTATCCACAATCAATGCCCATGGAAGAAGCAGTAAAATCAAATGACTTATTGCTTTGGGCAAATCTGCTGCAAAAGATCTTTTTTTTTTTTTAAGCAAAGATATCACCTTCAGCACTGAGGTGCACCTGACCCAGGTTATGGTATTTTCTTTTTTTCCCCCTTTTTAACATGGTTATTTATTTTTTTATTCTGAGTTGTAACAGTTTTCTATATAATCTGGATGCTAGACCCTAATCAGATACATGATATGCAAATATTTTCTCCAATTCTGGGAGGTGTCTTTTCACTTACTTAATGGTGTCCTTCGAAGCACGAGTTTTGAATTTTGATGAAGTCCAGTTTACCTATTTTTCCCTTAGGTTGCCTATGCTTTTTGTGTCATATTTAAGAAACTGTTACCTAGTCCAAAGTCACAAAGATTTACACATATGTTTTCTTCTAAGAGTTTTATACTTTTAGCTCTTACGTTTAGGTCTTTCATCCATTCTGAGTTAATTTTTATCTATGGTGTGAGGTAGTGGTCCAAATTCATTCTGTTGCATGTGGCTGTCCAGTTGTCCAAGCACCATATGTTGAAAAGATTAGCCTCTCCCCGTTTGTCTTAGTACTCTTATCAAAAATCAACTGACCATAGATGTATACGTTTATTTCTGGATTCTTAATTCTATCCACTAATTTAGATATCTACCCTTATTCCAGTACCACAGTCTTGATTACTGTAGCTTTGTAGTACGTTTTGAAATTGGGAAGTGTAAATCCACCAATTTTGTTCTTCTTTTTCAGGATTGTTTTGGCTATTCTAGGCCCCATGCATTTTCATATAAATTTCGAGATTAGCTTTTCAATTTCTGCAAAAACAATCAAACAAAACAGCTGGAATTTTGATAGGGATTGTCTTGAATTTGTAGATCAGTTTGGGGAGTATTGCCATCTTAACAATATTAAGTCATCCAATACATGAATGTGGGATGCTTTTCCATTTATATGGGCCTATGTATTTTATTTATGTATTTTATTCTTTTTGTTGCTACTGTAAATGGAACTGTTTTCTTAATTTCATTTTTAGATTGTTCTTTGCTAGAGTAAAGAAATACAACTAACTTTTGTATATTAATCCTGTATTCTTCAACCTTGCTGAACTTTTTTGTTGGCTCTAATAGCTTTTTTTTGTAGATTCGTTAGACCTTTCTGTATGTAAGATCCTATCATCTGCAAATAGATATAGCTTTACTTCTTTTCCAGTCCAATTGTTCATAATATTCCCTTTAATCCTTTTTATTTCTCTAAAGCTGGTAGTAATGTCCTCTTTCATTCCTGTTTTGGTGATTTAAGTCCTCCTTTTTCTTGTTCAGTCTAGTTAAAGGTTTGTTAATTTATTAAAGTATAAGACTTAATTTCTCCTTCATTTTTTAAATCGTGGTGAAAATATACAGACCAAAACATTTACCAATGCCTTCCTTTTTGAAGGATAGTTTAGTGGACATAGAACTCTTGGTTGACAGTTTTTTTTTTTCCTTTGAGTACTTTGGATATGTCTTCCCGCTGCCTACCTTCTGGCATCTGTCTTAGTCGTCTAGTGCTGCCATAACAGAAATACCACAAGTGGATGGCTTTAACAAAAAGAAATTTATTTTCTCACAGTCTAGTAGGTTACAAGTCCAAATTCAGGGCATCGGCCCCAGAGGAAGGCTTTCTCTCTCTGTCGGTTCTGGAGGAAGGTCCTTGTCCTCAATCTTCCCTGGTTAAGAAGCTTCTCTGGCACAGGGACCTGGTGTCCAAAGGATGCGCTCTGCTCCTGGTGCTGCTTTCTTGGCAGTATGAGGTCCCCAAATCTCTGCTTGCTTCCCTTCCCTTTTATCCCTTGAGAGACAAAACGTGGTGCAGGCCAGACTCCAGGGAAACTCCGTTTACCTAGAATCAGGGAGATGACCTGAGTGAGGGTGGTGTTTTTATTCCTTTTAACATAAAATTACAATCAGACAATGGAGGACAACCACTCAATACTGGGAAGCATGGCCTAATGAAGTTGATAACACATTTCTGGAGGGACATAATTCAACCTATGACAGCCTCTATAGTTTCTGATGAGAAATATGCTGCCAGTTTTATTGAGGATCCCTCGTACATGACGAGTTATTTCTCTTGCAGTTTCAAGATTCTTTCTTTGTCTTTGTTTTCCTATACTCTGAATACAGTGTGTGTAGGTATGGATTTCTTTATCCTGCTTGGAGTTTGATGAGCTTCCTGGATGTCTAGATTATTTTTCCTCAAATTTGAAAAGCTTTCAGTTATTATTTCTTCAAATATTCTTTATGCCCTCTTTATTTTATCACTGGGCAAGTTCCTAGTCAAGTTAAATAAAAACAAGTCTTTCAGTGGAGTCTCCCAGGGAATCAACAGACAGGTCAAACAATGACAATTCTTTTGACATGAGGTTTTTGAAAGAGCTCTAGCTCCTTCCTGCTCCCCGTGTGGCTGAGATGAACTTGTAGTTCTCATAGACCAAGGTCTGCATATCACTGTCTACAGCCGGGATCTGCAGTACCATGTCTGTCTCACTGTCCATCAGCTGGGCCAGGGGGCACTCCCTTCTCAGCTTGTCCAGATACTCTTCTGGGTCACAGTGTGCTCCACTGAGATCTATTGGGCCAGGGAGTCTGGCCCTGTGGGTGGCCCACTGCATCCCCCTCTGAGAGGCCACAGTATAGTTTCAACATCCCGTGTGCCTTCCGCCGCCTCTCTGGCACCTCCAGTTTATGCCCCTCAGGGATTCTCCAACCCAGACCCCTCCCCCAGCCCAGTGGCTGCAGCCTTCACTCAGCTACAGCCCAAAGGCCCCAAGCCATGGTATTTTCAATCACCTCATATGCATGCGAAAGCTGGACAATGAATAAGGAGTATGAAGAACTGATGCCATTGAATTATGGTTTTGGTGAAGAATATTGAATATACCACGGACTGCCTGAAGAATGGACAGATCTGTCTTAGAAGAAGTACAGCCAGAATTCTCCTTAGAAGGGAAGATGGCAAAACTTCTGCTCAAGTACATTGCACATGCTATCAAGATGGACCAGTCCCTGAAGAAGAACATCATGCTTGGTAAAGTGAAGAGTCAGGGAAGAAGAGGAAGACCCTCAACAAGATGGAGTGACAGTTCAAACATAGCAATGATTGTGAGCATGGTGCAGGACCAGGCGGTGTTTTGTTCTTTTGTACTTGGGGTCACTATGAGTGGAACCAACTCAACAGCGCCTAACAACAGCATGCTATTTGCGATATTATTGAAGAGAAAGGAAGACTGAAAGGAGGAGAAAAAAAGAAGAAAAAGACAACCATGGACAGAAAATATAGCACCCTTTTCTGATCTTCCTCTCCCTCTTCTTATTCTCCGTTTTCATCGACACAAACTTTATTGCAGAATTTAGCTCTTGGATCAGGCATCTTCACCCAAGTCTTGTCATCAGAGTGGACACTACATGGCAGAACCATGTCACTTGCTTTCATTTTAGAATATATTGTTTTACAGAGGTTTTAGAGAACATTCTAATCTTTAATCAGTAATCTGGAGACTTGACAGATATTCTGAGATTTGCATTTTTATGTGGCTGCAAAGAAGAAGGCCTCTGGAGAGTGGGTAGAGAGATGGCTCAAAATTATTCATTTGATGTTAGAATATAAAGAAAGTGTTGTTCCAATTGTCCTTGTAAGCTCTCAATTTTCTGATTAGGGATTAGATCCCGTATCCATTGACGCAATGGCTAAGAGCTCTACTGCTAACCAAAAGTAGATAGCTTGAATCTACCAGCCGCTCCTTGGAAACTCCACGAGGCAGTTCTACTCCCTCCTGTAGGGTCGCTATGTGTCGGAATCGACTTGATAACAACTTTTTTTTTTTAGTTCATTAGGCCCCAGAGTTAAACGTATTTTTACACAAATAACTCCTACGTTTTTATTTTGTTTGGCAGCCGCAGCCCTCTTTCAGACTTCCTGCTCCTCCCCATCCCTCCCCTCCCCTCCCCTCCCCTCCCCTCCCCTCCCCTCCCCTCCCCTCCCCTCCCCTCCCCTCCCCTTCCCTCCTTCTCCCCCTCCCCTTCCCCCCTCCCGCCCCCGGCATTTTCGTAAGAGCTCCAAGCATAAAACTCGCTTGTGCCTTATTTGCATACGGTAATGCCCAAGTGTTGTTCTCAACGCCAATACCAAACCAAAACCAAACCCACTGCTGTCGAGTCGATTCTGACTCATAGCGACCCTATAAGACAGAGTAGAAGTGCCCTGTAGAGTCTCTAAAGAGCGTCTGGCGGATTCGAACTGCTGCACTTTTGGTTAGCAGCCATAGCACTTAACCACTACCCCACCAGGGTTTCCAAACTTAAACCTCCGTGACCCCCACATGATTTGAACACGCAATCTTCGAATCTGGAGTCAGACGCGCTACCCTTGCGCCACGAGGTCACTAAATAACAGGTCACTACAAAGCCTTAATCACACAGAAGTGGCAGGAATTTTCTGTTTCTTGCTTCTAATGCGAAAACAAAACAAACTACCACCGCCACCACTACCACCACCAACAAAAAGTTGAAATTCTGCTCTTCCTCCAGTATTTACTTCCAGTAAGAGAGTTCGAACGCAGTCAAGCTACCTGCAAGTCTTCTTAAATGAATCCCTCACTCCTCGAATCCAACCAGACTCCAAATCCTATGCTAATCCACATACTTCCCTGATATCTCAAATCCGTCTTTTTTTTTATGCCTAAATTCACTCTTTTGTTCATTCATCTAATCTTCGTAAGTCTCCAAAATTGCCTTCCTGCCTACAAAAGGAGGATAGAGTAGAAAATCCTGGGGTTGCTTACATTTGACCAATGGCTTTCTCATTCTCTAGCAACCCTGGCTTTGTCCTCTCAAAGTCTTGCCTTTAGAAGCCAGTTGATTTAACAGGATGATATACATAAAGAGGTACCATATAGCATATTTATATGTTATAAATACCCTGAAAGGTTTCCTAAAAGAAGAAATTTTATTAGCTTCTGTTTAAAAGTTAGAAATATGTTGGTGAAATAAAAGACTAGCCTTGACAGGGACTTAAACCCCCAAATCTCAAATTAAAAAAACTGAACCTCCACCAACTGAGCTATGTCACTTCATAGCTAAAGAACTTCTGAAAATCCAGTCAGCTGAATACATTTGGTTGTTCTCTAACATTTTTGCCTCATATTTTCTTTTTCATTTCGTCTTTACATACTGAGTTTTGCTCCCACCCACACCTGTGATGCTCAAGCCTGAATAAACAATGGATCCCGCTTCTATATGCTACAGTGCTTCCAACACAACCACACATGAGGATCCAGAAAATTTGGCTTCTTTGTGCTTTTAGTGGAAGCCGCTGGTAACAGTGGCTGCTACCCTATGCTCCCTCTAAATCAACCATACACATACCCTCCAAAGTGCTCAGACTGTTTGTCCAGTGACCAAGAGACTGTAGAAACACTCTCAAAGCAGTGACAATTTTGGACCAAACAAGCCATGTCATCCTGTGGGAAAAACATCTTCAACACCTCTTCTCCCAGAAAGGGTACCTTGTCTATTTGTACCCAGAAGATAGGGAGAAAGCTATAAAGCTTTGGATGTGTCCTACCTACTGCCTGTCTACTCCACCTCCTTTTGAATAAAATTTGCTTCAGTAAATTAACCCAATCAAGTTTCTGGGGCTTGAATTTCTAGGTCAGTGACTCCGAAAACTCGATGATTATTAGAATCATCTGGGAAGCATCAAAACCATATAAATTACTGGCTGCTTCCCCTAGAAGGTGCTGTGGAGTTTTCACCGAAGGTAGTGTGGGGTTGACTGTCACATAAAATATTGACAAAACTCAGAGTGACTACCGTTTGTGCCACATGTGACAAATCAAGTTCAAGGACTTATTTAGACCTATGCAGGTTTTACAAAGACCTAGAATTTTACAAAGGTTTTTCAAAGACCTAGTGCCCTAGCTCACATATTGCCTCCTTTGCACTGTCCTCATTCAAGAGAGAATTCTGTCCAAACGAGGCTCTATAATGAATTGTAGATTTTTCCTTCCTTTACTCTTCCTTCTTCCTTCTATGGGGCTTCTTGAACTAGAGCTGAAGCGTCCACTAAGAGGGCCAGGGCCAGGGATCACTAGAGTAGTGACTGTCAAACACAGTTTTTGCTCTTCATTAATGACCAGGTTTTGTGACAAATTTTATTCCTTTTCCGTATTATCTCCCCATTCATGTTGTCCTAAACTTTTAGATCAACACTCATGTCACTCATCTTGCCATACTTCATTTCTCACCAAGTGTTATTAATTTATTCTGCTTCTACTTTTTGTCCCCACCTGCACCTAAATTCCCTGTGGTAACACTTTGCTACTCTTCCTTGTATCTTTCTGCACTCTCTTTTGTGTCTTTCTTGCCACACTTAGGAGAAGATGAAGTTAGAAGAAAACAGAATTAGAGGCAGAAGAAAATATTCCAACCTGGGACTCTTCCTGGTGGTGGATTGAAACTGACACTTTGACAGTTAGTGGGTGAGTAGACCTTGGAGTGGAATGACTGGAATGGGAAGATCTTAGCAGTAGAAATGCTTTAGTGCCTGGCATTCAGTGATCCTTCTCATGGTATTGCTATAAAAAAGGATCCAGTCTAGGATTTTCTGAAATAATGAAGTCAAATACAATGGACACTGCCCTGCAAATTATTAATTACTAGAATATCCAGAAATCTGTAAGAACACCAGTTACAGAGGATTTACTGAAGTATAGAGGATTTCCTGGTTGTGCAGCTTAGTGGTAAAGCACAGGCTAAGTGTGCAGGATAGTCCAGGTTTATCCCTGGGCTCCTTCACTATTGTTTTTCTTTTTCTCCTTCAAAGTTTTTCTTCAACAACACATTCAAGTCTCCCCCCTTCCGCCTCACACACATTTTTCAAGATTTCCTTTATCACTTTTCTCTCTGCTCATACCAAAATACATATTGCCTTTAAAGCTAATCCATTTCATTCCAAAGTCCTTAATGCCTTCCTGGGTGGGGCAAACGGTTAAATGCTTGGCTACTAACTATAAAGGTTAGTAGTTTGAGTCCACCCAGAGGCTCCTCATATCCACTTCTAAAAGAACTGCCCCACAGAGTTTCCAAGGAGCAGATGGTGGGTTCGAACTGCCATTCTTTTGGTTAACAGGTTAGCTAGCACTTAACCACCGTGGCACCAGGGCTCCCTGAATATTCACAGCCATTGAAAATCCTGTAAGGTATGGTTCTATTCCAGAATACAAGAAGTCGCCATGAGTTAGAATCCACTTTTTTTTTTTTAAGCGCCAAACTCAAACCCGTTGCAGCCGGGTTGATTCCGACTCATAGCGAACCTACAGGACAGGGTAGAATTGCCCCATAGGGCTTCCAAGGAGCGCCTGGTCCTTTTGGTCAGCAGCCGTAGTTCTTAACCACTACGCCAGTAGGTATACCTGTAAGTACAGGTATACCCGTTGCAGTAGAGTCGATTCCGGCTCATAGAATAAGTAAACTTGTGTCTGAGTTGACTAACATATCCAAATTTGACTAAAGGCAAAACACATCTACTCTGTGCCTCGATGGTGGAGGAGGTTTGAGGACCTGCCCAGTTGCACGACGGATGTGACAAAAGTGTTAACTCGCTTCTCAGGTCGTGCCCACACCCACAGATCATCTCCTTCCTGTTCTTATTCTGGAGAACTCTGCTGAAAGCAGTCGCAGTATTCTGATCGGAAGGTCTGTCTTCTGTCTTTAGAGCTGCGGCTCTATCAGCTTGGAGCAGTGGAGATGCTGGGATCTCCGTGTCAAGGTGTAGAAAACGCCGGGTACCGCGAGCAGGGCCTCTTCTGGACAATGAGCAGCCAACCCAGACATCCCTGGTGAAGCCGGTGGGGGTCCCGCTGCCCTGCATCAGGCGCTGGCACATACAAGTTGAAGTAACTCTGGCTACAAGTGGACGAGGTAGAGTTTGAGGGACTTACGGTTTTGCTAGTCCCAAAGTGGTCCATCAGAATATTGATTCCCTTGCAAATTACCGCGGCCAGTGTTTCAACGTTCTCTGAGGGTATCTGTGCATAGTTTCTCTCCTTCGATCTTGCTTGCATTTTGCCCTCTGCCTGCGTTTTCTGTGGAGTTTGGAGTCTCCAAGCCAAGTACAGTGAGGTTATGCAGAGCAAGAAAAAAAAAAAAAAAAAGATGACTAGTGAATCAGTGTTTGGGTCAAAGTTATTGGTCACTGTCTAGGTGACTCTGAGCTCAGTCAACGGCCAAGTGAACGGAAAGTCCAAGAGAGGAACAATTTTTCTTTTATATTAAAAAGAAATGAATGTACAATTTTTGTTTCAGGTTCTATTCTGAAACACACGAGCAGGACAACCGAAGAAGTTTGCCGTGGGGGCTCTGTGGCTTAGTTGGTTAAAGCGCCTGTCTAGTAAACAGGAGATCCTGGGTTCGAATCCCAGCGGAGCCTCTCTGGCTCTTTTCTGAGTAACCAGGAGATTGCTTGCCTCCCACAACAAAGGAGGTGGCGTGTTCCTTTTTTTTCTAAAATCTAAACTTGACATATATATATTCTTTTCCTCCCACAGCCCTTCCCCCTTCGGAAGTAACAGGTAGCATCCAAAGGCTTTGAAAACAAAATGGAACTCATTTTGCTAGATCCACACCACCCAAGAACCTCTGAAGAAAGCAAAGAGTAGAACTGTAATTACACTGCACTATCTACCGCGCTATGAGGGTCGCTCCGAGTCGGAGTCGACTCGACGGCAACGGGTTTTTGGTTTTTGTCTACAGCTGCTATGAGTAGGAATCGACTCGAGGACGGCGGGTTTTTTGTTTTATTTTGTTTTAAATCTACGGCTGCTAACGAAAAGATTGGCAGTGCAAACCCACCAGCAGCCCCTGGGAAACCCTCTGGGGCAGTTCTCTGTCCCACAGGGTCGCAATGAGTTGGAATCTATTCGACCGCAACGGATTTGTTTGTTTTTGGTTTAACTGAAGTTCAGAGAGAGAATGTAGGCGGTAGGAGTGCATTTTAATAACACAGTCTCCAGTCTTTCAAATATAGATGTGTGTAATGGGGGGGGCGGGGGGAGGGTTGTAGCGCGTGTCTTCAATACAAGAAATTTGTAAAATCGTCATATGAATGTCTATTTAATGTTGGCCAGGGCCAGCTGCAACATGTACCGCCACGGTACAAAATGAAACTGTGGGATCCCGTATTCAAAAAGGCAGGGGGAAATACTGATGATTAAAGTACTGAATTATGAAACTTTTTCCTTCCTTCCTCGGTGTCTCTCTAGAATTGTCACGGTGTTTTTTATTTGCTATTTAATGTCGTTCTAATGAGAGAGAAACAATATTTTAAATTATTAGCATGCATTTTACTGTTTATCTTTGTTTTGTGGAATACTGAAATTCATGGGGCACCACTAACATTGTATGCAAATAGAGAGGCAAGGAACAGCCAGCACTCATATTTCGCGTATTTCCTCTGATCGTGTGCTGTGCTCCTTTGTCCCACTGGAAATCAGTTAGAAAACACAAAGGCTAAGATATAATTACTAAAATTTTCAGGAAGGGAAAAGTGGAGCACATTATTGTACAGCTCGCTCCCCCTTAATGCTGACTAAAACACTTGGAATGGCAAAACCCGAGATCAAACTAGGGACCTTTAGATTCTCAGCCTAAGGCACTCCCAGCTGAGACATTTCCTCTACTTAGTAGAATCTATTCTTTTACCTTTTCTTTTTCATTTCTTCGATTGTTCTCAACTTTCATTTTTGTAAAGTTTCAGATTCCTAAGTGTTGCAGCCTAGCTTTTCAATATACATGCCCATTCAAGAACGCTTGGAATCTACTGCTTTCCACTTTGGTGGGATCCAATTGATTTAATTCAATTCTTGACAATGTAGGATGATTAGGTGGAGGAAGAAAGGAAGGAAGGAACGAACCAATAAAGGAAGGAAGGAAAGAAGGTAGAAAGGAAAGAAGGGAAGGAGGGAGAAGTTTGGGGTGGGGATTAATCTTATAGGACACTTAGCTGAGAAAGAAAGTGAAAAGACAGGATACTCTGTAAGAGAGACTACATCCAGAAAGGTTTTCTTTCTTCTTCTCTGGTTTTCATTTTAAATTGATTAATAATTACATGTAGTTATGTATACTAAATGTAAATATATAGTTTGATAAAATTTTCATATATGCAGATGTAATGTTATAGCGACCCTATAGGACAGAGCAGAACTGTTCCATAGGGTTTCCAAAGAGCAGCTGGCAGATTCCAACTGCTACCAGTCGAGCTTTTAACCACTGCACCATCGGGGCTCCAAATACATATATTCATATATATACATTCATGTATGTATATGTAAGTATGTATGTATAAGTATATATATGAAAGTTATGTAGTTATCTTCCTGATTTTTGTGCTTGGGTTGCATTAGTTTTTTTGAACCCGTGTGTTGTTTTCACCAAATTTGGAAAAATTTCAGCCTTTTTTTGGTCAAATATTTTGCTGTCCCACATTTCTCTTTAGAAATCCCAGTGGCATAGTGGGTAAGAGCTACGGCTGCTAACCAAAAAGTCAGCAGTTTGAATCCACCAGGCACTTCTTAGAAATGGTATGGGGCAGTTCTACTCTGTCCTTTAGGGTCACTATGAGTCAACGTCAACTCAGTGGCAAAGGTTTTTTTTTTTTTTTTTAACTTTTCTCTTCTCTTTTAGGGACTGTAATTACACATATTTTTTAAGCTGCATGGTTCACTGATGTTTTGTTCTTATTAAAAAAGTTCTTTTATCTCTGTGTTGCATTTTGAATAGTTTCTGTATTATGTCTTCAAGTTCACTAATCCTTTCTTCTATAGCATCTTATTTGCTGGTATACATACCACAGAGTATTTTTTCATATCAGACATTGTATTTTTCATCTAGAAATTCATTTGGGTCTTTGTTATGGATTGAGATGCATCCCCCCAACATATGTATTAAAGATCTGGAGCCTGTACCTGTGGATATGATCCTGTTTAGAAATAGAGTTTTCCATGTTATGTTAATTAGATCATATCTAAATGGAGTGGGTCCTAAACCTAATCACTCCTGAGTAATAAAAAAGAGAATAGACAGAGAGATACACATATAGGGAAAGGCAGATGCTAAGGAATGCCAGAAATACCTAGAAACTTATGGGGTTACAATAAGACAGTACCTCCCCCTAGAGTTATGCCTTGAATTCAGACCACCGGTCAGACTCTAGAACTGCCTACTTGTAGTATTTATGTTGCAGCAGCTGTCTTAGTCACCTAGTGCTGCTATAACACAATACCACAGGTAGATAGCTTTAACAAACTGAAATTTATTTTCTCACAGTTTAGGAGTGTAGGAGTCCAAATTCAGGGTGCCAGCTTTAAGGGGAGGCTTTCTCTCTCTGTCAGACCTGGGGGAATGTTCTTGTCTCTTCTAGCTTCTGCTCTTGGAAGATCTTGGCATCTCTATTCACCCATCTCTGCTTCTAGCTTGCTTGTTTAATCTCTTTATAACTCAAGAGATTAACTCAAGATATAAAAAATCTTGAGTTAATCTCTTTTGAGATACAAAGAGATTAAACTTTACCCTACTCTAATTCTGCCTCATCAGCATAACAAACACAACTCATTCACAAACTGGATTGTAACCACAGGCAGAGAGATTAGGATTTAGAACACATATTTTGGGAGGATACAATTCAATTCATAGCATTCCACCCTGTCCCCACCAGAAATTAATGCCCTTGCCACATGCAAAACACGTTCACCCCATGACATTGTCCCAAAAGTCTTAAATCAACTCCAAGCCCAAAAATCTCATCTTCTGAATCATCTTTGTCAAATATGGGTGAGACTTTAGGTGTATTCCTTCCTGGGGCAAAATTCTTCTTCATTTGTGAACCTTCAAAATGTAGAATACAGTGATCTGTTTCAGAAGTACAGTGGTGGGACAGCTACAAGGTAGTCATTTCCATTACAAAATGGAGAAATTAGGGGGAAAGAAGGGATAATGGGCACCAAACCCACTGCCATTGAGTTGATTCCGACTCATAAAATGGGCACTAAGCAAGTCCAAAACCTAGCAGAACAATTTACATTAGTTCTCAAGGGCTGAAAATAATCTTCTGTTCTTTGAGACCTTCTGGGAAATGGCCCTGCCCTCCAGATTCTGGGTGTTGGCCATGCCCTCTGGGTTTGGGGGGGAGGCCCTTCAGCCCTGGGCTTCAGCTCTGTCTTCTAGGTCCACTGGGACAGCAACTCTGCTTCCTTGGCTTTGGGTGGCCCCATCCTCCTAGCTCATCTGAGTGGTGACCCCACGCCCTTGGCCCCAAGAGGCCCTAGTCTGTCCGTTGGTCATAGCACCCCCACCCCCACAACTCTGGGCAGCCGACCTCATCCTTTGGCCAAACTGAATGGTAGCCCCACACTTAAGAACTGAGTTGATGAAGACGTGACTCTTTGAAACTTAGGAGGCTGTGGTCTACCCTTTTAAACCCCAGAGGCCATTACACCCACACTTTGAGACTGAGACAGCTCTGCTTCCTGTGCTAATTTCAACAGTTCTGCTGACCTCTGAGCTGTTTCACGGATGGTCCTTTTCTTTTTTTTTGGAGGACAACAGATATAGCTCCTTTGGCCTGTTTCCTGCCTTTACAATTCCAAGAGGCAGACAACATTCTTTCCTTTCCTTCTTTCTCTATTCCCTTCAGTCTAAGCTGATGGGTTTTCTGCTATGGTAGATGATTAGATCCATCAGTCACAGCCTAATACTCTTTAACAAAAGGTTATGTCACCTGTCCTTAGCAAACATTCTACGACACGTGTCCTTAATTTGTACAATAGAATTTTCCAAATCTTTTTGTTTTCATCTTACTCAGTTCATTTTTAAGTCCATCTCTTTCCTCTTGCATTTCACTGTAAGTGGAAAGGAGAAAAGACGTGGACCCTTTAAGATCTTGTTTAGAAATCTTCTCAACCAGATATCCAAGATCATCACTTAGAAATTCGACCTTCCAACAAATATTTGAACATAATTTAGACAAGCTCTTTGCTATTGCATAAAAAGCGTCACCCTTCCTCCATTGTTCAATCACATGTTCATTGTTTTTTTTAAAGCCTCACTAGAAGCACATGTCCACATTTCTAGCCACATTCTGTTGCTGGTGCCGTATGTATTCTCTAAGACAGTAAACACTTTCTCTATAGCTCTCCTCACTTCCTTCTGAGTCCTCAACAGAATTGTCTTTGACATCCATAATTCTATCAACAGTCTCTTCAAGGCAATTTAGACTTTTACTAATTAGGCACCTTAAAACTCTTCCATCCTCCACCCGTTACTCAGTTCCAAAACCACTTCCACAATTTTAGGTGTATGTTACAGAAACACCCCATTTCTCAGTACCAAACTCTGTCACAGTTATCTAGTACTGTTATAACAGAAAAACCGTAAGTGGATGGCTTTAACAAACAAAAATATATTTTCTTGTAGTTTAGGAGGCTCAAAGTCCAAATTCAGAGTGCCGGCACCAGGGGAAGGCTTTCTGTCTATGTCGTCTCCGGAGGCAGGTCCTTTTCTCTTTTAGCTTTTTTTTTCTGGACAGTCTACATGTGGCTTGGCACCTCTCTTCACCCATGTCTGCTTCTAGCTTGCTTGTTTAACCCCTTTATATCTCAAGAGAGATTGACTCAAGATATACCCTACTCTAATTCTGCCTCATTAACATAACAAACACAACCCATTCACAAATGGGACTACAACCACAGTTTAGTATTTAGAACACATATTTTGGGGGGACACAATTCAATCCATAACAGCATCATTAGCAAACTAAGATGGTCTTTTAATAAATATAATATTCCATGTCTCTCTATAAGATATTCATGCTTTCCTCTTCCTTCTAGAACATATGATATATATTTATAATATTCGATGGCACTGGGTTTGTTGGTTCTGGGTATCTGCATTACTATTCTTGTTATTTCTCAGCCTATTTTGTTGACTGACTATTATCTTTAATTTGGGTTGTACTTTCCTACATGTTTGCATGCCTTGTAGTTTTTTATTGAATGCCAGACAGAGTGAATTTTACATTCTTAAGGGCTGTATTTACATTTCTGTATTTACATTACAGCTGCTAACCAAAAGGTCAGCAGTTCAAATCTGCCAGGTGCTTCTTGGAAACTCCAATGGGCAGTTCTACTCTGTCCTACAGGGTCTCTATGAGTTGGAATTGACTCGACGGCACTGGGTTTTTGGGTTACTGGGGTATTTACATTACGGTATTTATATTACTAAGAGCTAAAGTACAAGCTTGAGTATATTCAACCTGAATGTAGGGACCGTATGAATAGATTTGACACATGGAACACTAATGACCAAAGACCAGATGAATTACAGGATGACATCAAGGACATCATATATGGGGAAAGAAAAATGTTTAAAAAATAGGAAAGAAACGATCAAATAGGATGTCAGAAGAGACGTTGAAATTTGCTCTTGAACAGGCTAAAGCAAAAGAGAGAAATGATGAAGTAAAAGAGCTGACAGAAGATTTCAAAGGGCAGTTTGAGATGACAAAGTAAAGTGTTATAATGAAATGTCCAAAGACCTGGAGTTAGAAAACCAAAAGGGAAGAATACACTCAGCATTTCTCAAGCGGAAAGAGCTGAAGAAAAAAATTCAAGCCTAGAGTTGTGATATTAAAGGATTCCATGGGGAAAATACTGAATGACACAGGAAGACTCAAGAGAACATGGAAGGAATACACAGAGTCACAGTACCAAAAAGAAATGGTCAACACTCAAACATTTCAGGAGGTAGCATATGATCGAGGACCAATGGTATTTAAGGAAGAAGTCCAAGGTGCACTGAAGGCATTGGTGAAAAACAAGGGTCCATGAGTTGATGGAATACAAATTGAGATGTTTCACAAATGAAAGTGAAGCTGGAAGTGCTCACTCATCTATGCTAAGAAATTTGGAAGAGAGCTATCTGTCAAACAACTGGAAGAGATCCATATTTGTGCCAATTCCAAAGGAAGAAATTACTGAAAAATATCATTAATATCACACACAAGTAAAATTTTGCTGAAGATAATTCAAAAACAGTTGCAGCTGTACATTGACAGAGAGCTGCCAGAAATTCAAGCCGGATTCTGAAGAGGACTTGGAAGAATTACTAATGTCAGATGGATCTTGGTTGAAAGTAGAGAATACCAGAAAGACATTCACTTGTGTTTTATTGACTGTGCAAAGGCATCAGACATCATGATAAACAGAAAATATTGAAGTTGTCAAGGATTTCATTCTGCTTGGATCCACAAAGCCCATGGAAACAGCAGTGTAGAAATCAAACGACGTATTGCAATGGGCAAATCTCTTGCAAAAGACCTCTTAAAAGTGTTAAAAAATAAAGATGTCTCTTTGAGAACTAAGTAAAAATACCACACTTGAAAATACCAGAAGGCATGGTATTTTCAACCACCTCCCCTGAATGAGAAAGCTGGACAATGAATAGGGAAGGCCGAAGAAGAATCGATGCCTTTGAATTATGGTGTCGGTGAAGAATATTGAATATACCATGAGCTGCCAGAAGAATGAACAAATCTGTCTTGGAAAAATTACAGTCAGAGTGTTCCTTAGAGGCAAGGACAGCGAGACTTCCTCTCTAGTACTTTGGACATGTTATCAGGAAGGACCAGTCTCTGGAAAAGGACTTCATGCTTGGTAAAGTAGAGGGTCAGCAGAAAAGAGGAAGTTCCTCTACAAGATGGATTTACACAGTGACTACTAACTGTGGGCTCAAACATAGCAATGATTGTGAGAATGGCACAGGATAAGGCAGTGTTTCCTTCTGTTGTACATAGGGTCACTATGAGTCAGAACCGACCCCATGGCACCTAAGAACAACAACAGCAAGGGCTGTATTGTCTTTTGTACTCCTTTGAACAATTTTGGAGCCCTGGTGGCTTTGCTGCTAACCTAAAGGTCACCAGTCCAAATCCACCAGCTGCTATTTGGAAACCCTATGGGGCAGTTTTACTCTGTCCTGTAGGGTCACCATGAATAAGAATCAACTCAACAGCAACAAGTGTGGTTTTGGGTTTTTTAATTATTTTGAATTTTTTTTTCTTTTTCTGGGAAACAGTTAAATTACTTGACAACAGTTCTGTCCTTTTGAGGTTTCATTTAAAACTTTACTGGGTAGAACCAGAGTAGCCTTTAGTCTAGTGTTAATTTGGCCTCACTAATGAGGCAACTTTCTTCTACTCTACTTGATGCTCCATATAGTTAGAGATTCTGCACTCTTACTGTTGAGAATATGAACTATGCCTACTCCCAGTGGATCTCTGGGAATTATTTTACATGCTATTTCCAGTAGTTCTTTTTATGACATTGTGTAGCTTCCTCACACCCAGAGGCCAATCATTACTCTGCTGAAGATTCAAATAGAACCCTCTGCAGATCTCTGGAACCCTCTCTCTGTGCAGCTCACCTCCCTTTAGTATTCTGCCCATGAATCGTAGCTGTTTTGTCTTCCCTGGATTCTCAATTCTGTCTTCCACTAAAGGAGATGGCTGCCTTGTGTTTGCATTCTTCCTGCATGTGATGTGGCTTGGAAGCTCTTTTTAGGTGGTAAACTGGAGCAATTGAAGGGCTCACCTCATTTGTTTCCCTTTTCTCAGGGATCAGTGTCTCGTAGTGGCTACTGTCATGCATTTTCATTTTCTTATTTTGTACAGTTTTGTTTACTTTATGCCATTTTTTTAATTGTTTAAGGCAGCAAGGTAAATGTTATTTCTATTATCCCATCATAGCCAGAAGTGAAGGTCATCATAGGCCTTAGCTCCTTACTCTGACATTCTCCCAACTAAAAAGACTTTCTCATGTTTTTTCCAAATTCTGTTTTTAACTTATTCTCTCACCTCGAACAGGGTTATCCACTGCTGTCCATGACCTCTGACTGAAACTAATTTTAGGCACTGCTGGTTAAGGGGCTGCAGGATGACCAAGACCAGTAAATCAGAGGGTAGGTTTTCTTGGCCTCTATTTTTAGATTGTTTGATGTCCTAGATAGTGCTCAAAAATAAAGCAAAATGAAAAGAAAATTGCCTGTGGTGCCTCATATTTTTCTATTCATTGTGTACTTTAATTTCTATTCTGATAAAAACTGATACTACTAAAAACAAACACCAAAAATAAACAAAAAAAGTAACAAGAGTGGAGTCATTACTGTGGTGAAATACTTGTTGCCTCAGGCTTCAGTGATCCTGAATATTTATTCTTTCCCCACTCCCTTTCTAAGTTTCCTTCTTTCTCCTCATATAACCACCACTGATTATGCCAAGGAGCAACATTAAGGGTTATCTATTAGAGCAGCAATTTATTTCCATGTGAGCAGGAAAAAAGTGAATAATGGAATGAGAAAATAAAATACTGTTTGATCTGTAAAGAATAGAGGTGGAAGCACTGTGAAATGCTACATTTTAACACTGAGTTACACTCACCTGAATTTTTTCGGGAGCTCTTTCACCAAATATAATTACTTTTTTTTGATGGGATTTAGAACACATTTAGTTGGTCATATAGATTTTCCAACATATTAAATTCCACTGTCTCTGAAACTATTAAATTTCCTTCTGTTAACCATTTATACTATGAGAACTATAACTGGATTATAGACCAAATGAGACTATATCCGTACTATTTCAAGGTCTTTTAACCAGCAAACTACTTGAATGGCCATTTCCTTGACTTCATGAGGAAAAGTCTCAAAATAGGACTTTCTTTTGTGCCTTCACTTTCTCTCCACTATTACTTTCCTTTCTGATTATAACTCTCCTTTAGCCACCATCCTCCTTAAGAAGAGAAAGGGCAGCTGAGTGTGAAAAGATATTTGTAATACATGTATTAATATATAGAAGATGATATTCAAATCAATAAGTAAAAAAAATTGCTCCCCTAAATGGGTGAAAGAATTGACATAGCAGTTTACAAAAGAGGATATTCAAATGGCCAAAAAACACATGAAGAGGCGCGTACTATCACTAGTCATCACAGAAACGCACATTCGAATCCAATAAGATATTGCCACGTCTACACCAGAATGGTTAAAATTAAAAGGACTGTCAATTCCAAGTGTTGGGAAACATGTAGAGCAACAGGAACATTCACACATTGCCAGAAAAAAAAGATTAAATTGGGACAACCACTTTGAAAAAAAATTTTTTTTTAACACAGCAATTCTACTTCTAGATATAGGCCTAAGAAAAATGTCAGCTTATTTCCATTAAAAGCACATAGAAGAATGTTCACAACAGCTAAAAACTTTAAATGAAGCAAATATTCATCAATATGGTATAAAAAAAAACAAAACAAAACCCACTGCCGTTGAGTCTATTCCGACTCAGCGATACTACTGGGCAGAGTAGAACTGCTCCATAGACTTTCCAAAGAGTGCCTGGTGGATTCGAACTGCCGAACTCTTGGGTAGCAGCTATAGCACTTAACCACTACCCCACCAGGGTTTCCAAATATAGTATAAATATTGATGAATTGTGGTATATTCATACAATGAAATACTACACAGCAATGAAAAAGAATAAGCTACTGCTGCATGAAACAATCTGGATGAATTTGAGAGACACAATATTGGTCAAAAGAAGGCAGACACTAAAGAGTACACATAGTGTATGATTCCACTTATATGAAGTTCAAAAACAGGTAATACTAACCTACATTGACAGAGGACAGAGTAGTGGTTATCTTTGGAGGAGGTTAGAGATGGGACGGCCACAAGGAATCTTGGTAGGATGTTGGGGATATTCTGTATCTTGATCTGGGTGGTGCTACACATTATGTATTTATGATCATACACTGAAATTCTACTCACAAAGTATGAAATAGTGATGCAGACTACAATGTGGATAAATCTCAAAAATATTATAACATTATGTTAAGTAAAAGAAGCAAGAATCAAAACAATACATACTCTCTTTCACTCTCTCTCTCCTATCCCCCATTCCCCATACTTGTTTCAAATCTTTCTGTTTCTATTTACCGTATATTTATATATGTCAATAACATAAGCCCTGTGAAGGCAGCGTTCATGAATATCTTGTTTGCCATTGAATTCTTGGTGCACAGTGCCTGGTCCACAGTAGTAGCTCAATATCTCCATTGAATTCATATATAAACAATACATTCATTTGACACATAAATATTATCACATAAATATTCCTTTAACATATAAGA
Organism: Loxodonta africana; assembly: GCF_030014295.1. Classification (NCBI taxonomy): domain Eukaryota; kingdom Metazoa; phylum Chordata; class Mammalia; order Proboscidea; family Elephantidae; genus Loxodonta; species Loxodonta africana. The sequence continues at coordinate 78,588,913 of NC_087342.1, forward strand.
GGCTTCGGTTTTGACAAACATGAAATTATGAAAATAAAAATAGCTATGATAGCAGTGCTAAATAGATTTCAAACCTGATATTAAAAAAAAAAAAAACCTTCCTTAGCCTAGGCAATGGGTGGAAATAAGGACTGCAGATACAAGAACACTGTGGAAAGAGAGGAAGAGGAGGAGAAGAAAACTGAGAAGGGAAAGGAAATGTAGATGGAGTTGGAAGAGGGAAAAGAGGGAGAATTCTTTAAGACAAACAAGAAAAAGTTTACCACTGAAAAGAGAGATCATTGGTTTGCATGGATTTTTTTTTTTTTTTTTTGATAATAGTGGTGAATCTATTGAGGCAGAAAAGAAAAACCCCTACATAAGGAAAAGCATACAAGTACCTTTGAGATTGGAAATGGTGATCTTTTCGCACCTAGAGAAGAAGTGTAACAAATGGGGCTGGGGGTGAGGATGGGAGGGTAGGGAAAGTCTTTTTCCTCTGCCACAACTTGAAAGGAATCGGGTACCCTCATTCTTTCCCTTCAAGATTAGAAGTGTCTGTACACATTGACTTCCATTTTTTCAGTTAAAGATTAACTATTGACCATTGTCATAGATATCACTTAATTAAAGGTGAGGATGATGTGGTCCCTGACTCGAAGGAGTTGAAACTGGAAGGGGTCAGAAGGTAAATGCATCAAAACCCACAAGACTGTCTGCTAACTGGGAGAAACACTAACTCTTCTCTGGACTTGCCAAGCTGTAGGATGAAGCCATTTTTCAAGATAATGGAGTTTAGGGAAACGGCACAATTAGAAATAATAGATAATTACTTTATTGTGCACATATTGATATCAAGGTGCTTTCTGGATTTTTTTCAGAGGAAGATACTCCGAGCTTTACTTATAGATGGATGGTGAGAAAGGCGAGGCTGGGTGTAGAAAGTGAAGGAGGAGACTCATTAACTGCAGATGGATGATAACTTAAAGACATTAGGAACAAGCTGTCCGAAAGAGACTAAGTAGAGTGATCCACACAAGAAAGAAAAGTGGATAGGAAGACAATGAAGACAAAAGTCCATCCTGGGACCTTCCATGGAAGTGGTTAAATATATAGATATATGTGTGTATGTATACCTACATATTATGTGTATATATGTGTATGTACGTGTGTGTGTAGGCATTTGGATGGGGAGAAGATCTTGGAGAGGACTGCAGGGACTAGGAGGAACCTGGAAGAAGAAACAGTTATCATTTGGTCTAGAATTCTTGAGCGTAGCCGCAATAAACGATCCAGTTTAAAGATTATAGAAATGATAGAGTTAACAGAATCAGCTTTCTACTGGCAAAAAAAAAAAAAAAAAAAAGAGCATTTCAAGGAACTACAGAAAATGGGTGCCATATTTCCTAGTGAATCACGAAAACAATAAGCCGCATCGCCGGGGGGTGTAGCTCAGTGGTAGAGCGCATGCTTTGCATGCATGAGGTTCCGGGTTCGATCCCCGGCATCTCCACGGCTGTTTTACTTCTTTAGTCTATCCGAACACAACCTAAGTAGCCTGGAATTGGCTCTCCTACTTTTCCACGTTTTGTTGTTCCCCACCTCCACTAATTTTTGGATGCTGCATTTGTTGTCCAGCAGGCAATAAATGAACAAACTGTAGTAATAGTTAATGCAGAAGACACTAATCACTGGGAAATGTCAAGAATGCTCTGAGTTTGCAAAAATCGTAGAAGTGATTGTCCTCTGAGTGGCTAGTGGCAGTAATGTTGTTTCCTTTCAGAGATAGCCTTAAGAAATCTGCAGTTGTTGCTTTTCCTTCTCTTGGAATACCCCCTCTTGGAAACAAACATGTGAGAAATTCAATTATTATAGGACTACCATTCTATGAGAAAGCCCAAACTATCACCATAGAGAGAGAAAGGCTAAGAGAAAGCCACATGGAATGGCACCAGTCACATGAATGAAGCCTTCTTGAGCCTTTGTGCCCAACCCAGCTACTAGCTGAATGCAGAGCAGTAAACAATCCCAGATGATATTTGAGGAGCAGAAGAAACGTCCAGCCATGCTCTGCCCAAATTTCTGACCCACGGAATTGTGAGCAAATGAGATGGGTAGGTTTTTAAAGGCATTAAATTTTGGAGTTATTTGATATACAGCATTAGGTACTAAAACAGTCCCAGATTAACAAAGGGGAGAGATGTGTGGAGATAATAATTTTCTTACCTGAAAACTGATAGCAGGAAATGGGACTTTTATAGATCTTCTAAGGAAGTTTTAGTTTCAAAATAATAACCAAAATAAATCAAAAGAGAAAAGGTTCACCTGGGAGCAAGCTCATTTCTTTGTTTTCCACAAATACCAAAAATAAACTCGTTATCTCCTAGTCTTAATGGATAATTTGAAGTTCTCACTCTACATGCTCTTTGGATGTCTTCTCCTAGCCACAAGAATATCAAAATTCAGGTTAAGAGATGGCTGCAGAATTCTAAACTCAGGTTATACTGTGCTCAGGCAGACATCTTCAAGGGACTGTCTGCTAAACATTTTAAATACATCCTATTCAAACTCAAACTCATCTTTTCCGCTTTATTGCCCCACCTTTGCTCCCAAACCGGAAACAACAAACCAAAACAAAAGAGAATAGTCCCACCTGGGACTCTCCCTTGTGGTGGAATGTCTGCTATCTTGCTGATGAGCAGAACTTGGAGTGGGCTGACTGGTGGGGAGACAGGAATGGGGCCTTTTGGTCTGGCACTCAGTTATTTTTCTCATGGTCTAGCTGCAAAGAAAGGATGCAGGATTTTTCAAAACAGAGAAGCTAAATACAGTGGGGTAAACTTTGTCTTACTAACAATTAAGACCTAGAATATGAAGAAACCAGAGTGGTTACCAGTTACAGAGAAGTTAATTGAAGTATAGAGGATTGGTACAGTGACTGTATTCCTTCCGTTTTCTTTTCATGCTTCCTGTGTCATTCAATATTTTGTCCATACAATCCTTCAGTATGGCAATTTGAGGCTTGGAATTTCTCTTCAGGTCTTTCAGCTTGAGGAATACTGAGTGTGTTCTTCCCTTTTGGTTTTCTAACTCTAGGTCTTTGCATATGTCATTAAAGTATTTTACTTTATCTTCTCGAGCTGCCGTTTAAAATCTTCTGCTCAGTTCTTTTACTTTATTGTTTCTTCCATTTGCTTTAGCTAGCTGATGTTTAAGAGCAAGTTTCAGAGTCTCTTCTGACATCCATTTTGGTCTTTTCTTTGTTTCCTGCATTTTTAATAACCTCTTGCTTTCTTCATGTATGATGTCCTTAATGTCATCCCACAAGTAGTCTGGGCTTCTGTCATTAGTGTTCAATGTGTCAAATTTATTCTTGAGATGGTCTCTAAATTCAGGTGGAATATACTCAAGGTTGTATTTTGGCTCTTATGGACTTGTCTTAATTTTCTTCAGCCTCAGCTTGAACTTGCACATGAGCAATAGATGGTCTGTTGGCTCCTGGCATTGTTCTGACTGATGATATTGAGTGTTTCCATCCTGTCTTTCCACAGATGTAGTTGATTTGATTCCTGTTTTCCATCTAGTGAGGTCCACGTGTATAGCTACCATTTATTTTGTTGAAAAAGGGTATTTACAGTGAATAAGTCATTGGTCTTGCAAAATTCTATCATGCAATCTCCATCATCATTTCTATCAGAAGGCCGTATTTTTCAACTACCAATTCTTCTTTGTTTCCAACTTTCGAATTCCAATCACTGCTAACTATTACTGCATCTTGATTGCATGTTTGATCAATTTCAGGCTGCAGAAGTTGATAAAAATCTTCAATTTCCTCATCTTTGGCATTAGTGGTTGGTGTGTAAATTTGAATAATAGTGGTATTAACTGGTCTTCCTTGTAGGCTTATGAATATTATGCTATCGCTGATGATGTTGTTCTTCAGGATAGATCTTGAAATGTACCTTTGGATGATGAACGTGATTCCATTCCTCTTCAACTTATCATTCCCAGTATAGGAGACCATATGAATGCCTGATTCAAAATGGCCAATATCAGCCCATTTCAGCTCACAAATGCCTAGGATGTTGATTTTTACACTTTCTATTTCATTTTTGGTGACTTCCAATTTTCCTAGATTAATACTTAGTACATTCCACATTTCAATTATTAATGGGTGTTTGCAGCTGTTTCTTCTCGCTTTAAGTCATGTCACATCAGCAAAGGAAACTTCCGAAAACTTGACTTCAACCGTTTTATTAAGTTTGACTCTACTTTGAGAAGGCATCTCTTCCCTGGTCAAATTTTGAATGCCTTCCAACCTGAGGGGCTCATCTTCTGGCACTATATCAGACAGTGTCTCGCTGCTATTCATATGGTTTTCACTGGCAATTTTTTTCAGCAGTAGACAGCCAGCTTCTTCTTCCTAGTCCATTTCAGTCTGAAAACTCCACAGAAACCTGTCCACCATGGGTGACATTGCAGGTGTTTGAAATATCAGTGGCATACTTCCAGCATCACAGTAACATTCAAGCCACCACAGTACAACAAACTGATAGATGCATGGTGGTATCATATGATCAAGAATCGATGGTATTGAAGGAAGAAGTTCAAGCTGAACTGAAGATGTTAGCTAAAAACAAGGCTCCAGGAATTGATGGAATGCCAATTGAGATGTTTCAAAAATAAGATGCAGCACTGGAGGTCCTCACTTATCTATGCCAAGAAATTTGGAAGACTGCTACCTACCAACCGACTGGAAGAGATTCATCCATATTTGTACCATTCCAAAGAAAGGTGATCCAACAGAATGTGGAAATTATCTAAAAATATCATTAATATCACATGCAAATAAATTTTGTTGAAGATAATTCAAAAAAATTGTTGCAGCAGTACATCAAGGGGGAGCTGCCGGAAGTTCAGGCTGGATTCAAAAGAGGTTGTGGAATGAAGGATATCATTGCTGAAGTCAGCTGGATTTTGGCTGAAAGCAGAGAATACCAGAAAGATGCTTACCTGTGTTTTACTAACTATGCAAAAGCATTTGACCACGTAGATCATAACAAATTATGGATAACATTGTGAAGAACGTGAATTCCTGAACACTTAATTGTGCTCATGTGGAACTTGTACATAGACCAAGAGGTACTCATGCAAACAGAACAAAGGATACTGTGTGGTTTAAAATCAGGAAAGGTTTTTGAATGAGACACTAATTTGCTCTGTAAATTTTCACCTAAACTATGATAAAAAATGAATAAATAAAATCAGGAAAGATGTGCATCAAGGTTGTATCCTTTCACCATACTTATTCAATCTGTATGCTGAGCAAATAATCTGAGAAGCTGGACTATATGAAGAAGAACACAGCATCAGGATTGGAGGAAGACTCGTTAACAACCTATGATATGCAGATGACACAACCTTGCTTGCTGGAAAGGAAGAGGACTTGAAGCACTTACTGATACAGATCAAAGACTATAGCCTTCAGTATGGATTACACCTCAACGTGAAGAAAACAATTCTCACAACTGGACCAATAAACGATATCATGACAAATGAAGAAAATATTGAAGCTGTCAAGGTATTGATTTCACTTCCATCCACAATCAACACCTCTGGAAACAGCAGCCAAAAAATGGGCAAATCTGCTTCAACAGACCTCTTTAAGGTGTTAAAAAGCAAAGATATTGCTCTGAGGACTAAGGTACACATGACTCGAGCTTAGATATTTTCAATCGCCTCACGTGAATGTGAAAGCTGGACAATGAATAAGAAAGACCAAAGAATTGACACCTTTGAATTATGGTGTTGGTGAAGAATATCGAATATACCATTGTTATGGATTGAATTGTGACCCCCCAAAATGTGTGTCAACTTGGATAGGCCGTGATTCCAAGTATAGTGTGATTGCCCACCATTTTGTCATCTGGCGTGATTTTCCTGTGTGTTGTAAATCCTACCTCTATGATGTTAATAAGGCAGGATTAGAGGCAGTTATGTTAATGAGGCAGGACTCAATCTAAAAGATTAGGTTGTGTCTTAAGTCAATCTTTTTTGAGATATAAAAGAGAGAAGTGAACAGAGAGACGGTGGGCCTCAAAACACCAAGAAACTAGAATCAGGAGAATAGCTTGTCCTTTGGAACCAGAGTTCCTGTGCTGAGAAGCTCTTGGACTGGGAATTATTGATGACAAAGATCTTCCCCCAGAGCCAACATCAAGAGAAAGCCTTCCCGTGGAGCGCCATTCTAAATTCAGACTTCTCTTTTCCTAGACTGTGAGAGAATAAATTTCTCTTTGTTAAAGCCATCCACTTGTGGTATTTCTGTTATGGCAGCACTAGATATATGAATAAGGAAGAACAAAGAAGAATTAACGCCTTTGAATTATGGTATTGGTGAAGAATAGTAAATATACAATAGATTGCCAAAACAATGAACAAATCTGTCTTGGAAGATGCACAGCCAGGATGCTCCTTAGAAGCAAGGATGGTGAGACTTCGTCTCACATACTTTGGACACGTTATCAGAAGAGATCAATCCTTAGAGAAGGACTTCATGCTTGGTAAAGTAGAGGGTCAGCGAAAAAGCGGAAGAACCTCAATGAGATAGATTAACACATTCATTGCAACAATGGGCTCAAGCATAACAACAATTGTTAGGATGGTGCAGGATTCGGCTGTGTTTCGTTCTGTTGTAGATAGGGTCACTATAAGTTAGAACAAACTGGGAAGAACATAACAACTAAGACAACCATGGAGTGCCAAAAACAAACAAAGCTGTCGTGGAAGCAATACAGCAAGAATGCTCTTTAGAAGCAAGGATGGCGAGACCTCCTCTCAAGCTCACCGCACATGTTATCAGGAGGGAGCAGTCCCTGGAAAAGAAAGTCGTGTTTGGAAAAGAAGAGGGTCAGCAAAAAAGAGCAAGACCCTCAATGAGATGGATTGACACGGTATCTGCAACAAGGGGCTCAAGCATAGAAAAAATTGTGAAGATGGCACAGCATAGGGTAGTGTTTTGCTCTGTTGTATATAGGGTTGCTACAAGTAAGCACCAAAGTGACAGCATCTAACAACAATATAGATGATTAACTGGTTGAATAGTTTAGTGGTAGCACAGCCTAAGCATGCAGGAAAGTCCACATAATCCCAGCCTCCTTCACTATTGTTTTCTCTTTCTAATTCAATGTTATATTTTAATAGCTTATCTCATCTCCCTTCATATTAAAAATTTCTTTAATCACTTTTTTCCCTGTTCACATTCAAAATAATTCCATTATCCAACTGATTGCCTCTAGAACTGATCTATTTCAGCTTCGTGGCCTGGCAACTACCAACCTGACTGCATCAGCCCAAGTAAGACAAGTAAGAATGAGAAAGATCTGGCTCGCTCAAGATCTCCAGAAATGGGAGAGGCAAGAGTACCACCACCACATATGTGGGTCCATGCTTCTTTAGTTTCATTTCACAGTTTATTGAGGAACAGGGAAGAAAAAGGAGAATAGAAAGAAAAAAAGAGACCAAGAGAAGGATATCTCTCAAAGAATCCAGTGTTTTCCAAACTCCAGAGTGCCAGTGAAAATAAAACTGTGGTGGATATTTAGGAGAGCTCTTGAGGAAGAGTCTAGAGTAAAGTTCATGCATCTCTCCACAAGGTTTGAAAGGTCTGCAAGCCTTTTTTCAAAACAATTCTTCCTGCAGCAAGTCATCCAACAACAAACATCCTTCTGCATTCACTTTCTCAAGGAGATTTTCTAGAAGTCTAAGGTGAGGAGAATTGGAATTACGAGTCTTTAATCTTCCTTGCCTTCATCAGTAAACACTTGTGTTCAGTATTTTGTTTGGCGTTTAAATAAAATCCTGCCTGGAATACTTCCAGCAATATCATACAGAGGGTCCTGATAAAGAAGTAGCAAAAGGCTTTAGACTCAATATGGGGATCATCAGTCCTACAGGTTGAGCTGAAGACATCCCAGTAAGAGGACAGCCATTACCTTTGCTCTTTCCAGGCCAGTCCAACCCTATTTGCTTTGCAGTATCTAGGACCTCCTCTGGATTACCAATTCGTTGATGGCAGGCACTCATTGAAAGTTTCCAGGCCACTTTGGCTTTCTCTGTGAAGTAGCTAGATCTATAGCAGGCTTTCCATTGTGATAATGGGTTCTCAGAGGGAAGGCGGTTTGACAGCTTTGCTGGGTCCCCCCATCCTTGCTCCACCACCCCGCATTTGCTCTTGCCCTATTCATTCTCCTGCATGGGGTTGGGGTGGGTGGAACAGCTATTTAAAATTGACAGAGTCTTAAAGACGTTTTTGTTTGTTCGTTTGCTTTTCCCTAAACTCCTTTGTATATACACCATCCTCAAATGAAGACTAGAGATGAGTGTGAAACCAGAACTGAGAGCAACCGCAGAACGGGTGACTCGTGAGCCAGCACTGAGTCAGCTGAAAAGTGAATGCTGGCTGGGCATCTGACCCAACTTGATATGGTGTTCAACTCATTGGTTCAACTAAAGCCGATGGCTGCCTCTGGACTAAGAAACACTTCATTTGATCTGGCATGGCTGGAGATTTTGCTGGAAATCTGTTATTTTCCTGGGACTTTTCCTGGTGGAGTCAAGTAACTTTCAGCCAGTTTGCTGGCGAGTGGACTTTGGAGCAGACTAACACAAGTGGGAAGATCTCAGGAACACAAAAGGTGTCATTCAGACTACAATCTGCTTGCCCTTCTCCTCTTGAAGACCCTGAAGAGTATTCAGTTTGGTAATTTCACAAAGAGTGGGATTTAATCCATTGAGTTTTTTCCAACTACCAGAAAATAAAGCCAATAGAAAGCACAAGTAAAACTTCATAAATGATTCCAAATAGACAACTCAGTCGTTGGCAGGGGAGGGAGTGTACTTCAGTGTTAGAACACATGCTTTCCATGTACGAAGTCCTGGATTCAATCCTTGATGCCTCCAGCTAGGTTTTTCTCATCCTCCCTCACTGACCTTTCCATCTCATCCCCTTCCCATTCTTTTTATATGTTTTGTGATTTTTTTCTTCCTCACATTAAAAAAAAATACTGCAATAACTTGCCTTTGACAGTATACCATTCCTCCCCCAAGGGCCTTAGTGACACCAAAAACTGGCACTGACAGAGGGAAAAGGATAGAAGACAGAGAAGGAATCACACCCATCAGAATCTTTTCCACCCAAAGCATGAGGTCATCAACCACATTAATGGACCCATTAACTTGGGTTCCATTTGGCACTGTCATTAAAGAGCAGGACAGAAAAAGAAGATCAGAAATGAGAAAAAATAAGCAGCTCCGTGAAAAGCTTTGTGTGTTTCCTTAGTTTTATGAGCACTGGGTCTTCTAAGGTAGAAGACTGCTTGTTTCCTAACACCTCTCTTGTCTGTTCTCCCTCAGTCGCCGCCTCAGAAAATTGGATCCAAGAAGCAGAGGGTCTTAGGTCCCAAGTTTTTCTGAGTGAGTAAATGGGTAGACATTGGACAAAAGCAGGGTGGCACTTAGCTAAGTCTTTGCCACATGAACACTTAAACCATAATTTGGAAGGCTGAAGGGAGCCACCTCTCAGGTTTGCGGGAATAGCTTAGATGAGCTAGAATTCCACCAACAGATTTTCCAGGTTCCATCCGGAGTTTCTCAAGCACAGATAATTTTTCTCCATATAAACTCAAATTTCCCAGGAGGTTTACACATAATACATCCATCAACTTCCCACTACCCCCTAAGCCAAAACACCAAGCTGAAGTAAAATCACAGGAGCAATGCTGTCCAGTTGATTCCAATAGGTGGTTAAATTTCTTACCTTCTACATTTCTTCCCTGAGCTTCAGTTTTTGTTCTAAAATCTTTAAATGAATTCATAACAGCTAAGGTAACTTAAGGTAACACCACCTGTCTGTCAGTTTGTCCTACTGTGTGTCTTGTGTGTTGCTATGATGCTGGAAGCTATGCCACTGGTGTTTCAAATATCATCAGGGTCAATTGTTGTGCACAGGTTTCAGCAGAGCTTCCAGACTAAGAGAGGCTATGAAGAAAGGCCTGGGGATCTACTTCCAAAAGTTAGCCAATGAAAACTTTATTAATTAGAACAGAATATTTTCCTACTTGCTTGTTTTGGATACACCATCAGGAGGAATCAATTGCTAGAGGAGGACAACATGTTTAGTGAAGTAGAGGGCCATCAAAGTTGAGGGAGATCATCGGTGAGATGGATTGGCACAATAGATGCAATAATGAACTTGAATATGCCTACTATTGTGAGGATGACACAGAGCTGGAAACATTTCCTTCTGTTGTACGTAAGGTCACATGAGTCCGTGTCAACTTGAAGGCTTAGGCACTTAACAACAGGAAGAAGGTAACACCTCACTGAAGGTCCCAGAGGGAGAAGGGGCCAAAGCTGTTTGGATGGGTGTGATCATTATGGCTGGCCCATGCATCTTAGTGGTTTGACAGTTATGAAGTAGTTTGGCAGTAGTATAATGAAGTAATCATCTCCATGATGAGATCTGATATAATGTGATCACCTCAGGATGGGATCTGCTGTGAGAAGCCTATCAATTGGAAGGGAGTTTCTTGGGGGTGTGGTCTGCATCAAGTATATGTGGACTTTCTGAAAAAGCTCACTGGCTTTTGCTCTTCTATGGATTCTGCACTTGGCTTGTCAGCATCTGACCTCCAGTTCTTGGGACCTGGGCCAGCAGCCTGCCATCTGACCTGCCGATGTTGGGCTTATCAGCCTCTGCAACTACATGATTCAGGAGAAGCCTCCAGCCTCACTCCTGACCCACAGACTTGGGACTTGCCAGCCTCTACAGCCACATGAGCTATTTCTTGGAAACAAATCTCTCTCTCTGTATATGTACACATGCTTTGCTGGTTTTGCTTTTTTTAGAGAACCCAGCCTAAGACATTTGGTATAGAGAGTTGGGCACCTCCAGGCACATACCAATAGAGCTAAACAACTTTGTAACTCTTGCCCAAGCAGGGCAGACTCTGAGATGCAAGGGGCTGAGAGGCCAAGGAACCAGGAAGCAGTAGTTGAAGAGACAAGGAACTCAGGAAGAAGAGCTGCCTCAGTCTCAAAGCATAGGGCCACCACCCTTGGGTCTCAAAGGGTGGAGCCATGGCCTCTGGGGTTTCAAAGGGTGGGACCACAGCCTCCTAGGTTTCAAAGAGTCAGATCTTCACCAACTCAGTTCTAGAGTGTGGGGCTGCCTTTCAGGAGTGCCAGCAGGTTGGGACTTGGCAAAGAGAAGAATTAAAAGGAAGTCATTTGGTAAGTACAGGCCTGTTGGCATAAAAACCACCATGTTGGCGTAGTGGTTAAGAATTCAGCTAGTAAACAAAAGAATTCAGCTAGTAAACAGATCTCTTGCCCAAAGCTGAGGGGGTGGGGCTCCTGTGCCCAGGCGGGTAGGGTTTCTACTTAGATGGACTAGGAAAATGGGGCCTCCCAAATGTAAGGGAGCAGAGTTGCTGTTCCAGTGGGTCTGTATGGTGGAGCTGAAGCCCAGGGCTAAGGGGCCTCCACCCAGAATCCAGAGAATGTGTCCAACACCCAGATGCTGGAGGACAGGGCCATTGCCTAAATGGTTTCAGAGAACAGAATATTGTTTTTAAGTCTTGAGAGTTAAGTAATGTGTTCTGCTGACTTGCTTGGTGGCTGCTATTTCTTCTTTCCCTTCAATTTCTCCCATTTCTAATGGAAATGTCTATCTCGTGCCTGTTCCACCATTCCATTGTATTTTGGAAGAAGAAAATGTGTATTCTACATTTCAGAGATGAAGAGGAATTTTTGGAATTTGGAGATGGAGTTAAGACTTTTGGGGTGATGCGATGTGATGAATGTGTTTTACGTTTGGCAAGGATTTGAATTTGGAGGACAAGGGTAGAATGTTATGGATTGAATTGTGTCCCCCCCCAAAGTGTATCAACTAGGTTAGGCCATGATTCCCAGTGTTGTGTGATTGTCCATCATTTTCTGTGATGATGTGATTATCTTATGTGCTGTAAATCCTAACCTCTATGATGTTAATGAGGCAGGATTAGAGGCAGTTATGTTAATAAGGCAGGACTCAATCTACAGGATTAGTTTGTGTTTTGAGTCAATCTCTTTTGAGAAAGAAGGAAGCAGAGAGGCGAGGGAACTCATACTACCAAGAAGGAAACACAGAGAGCAGGGCGCAATGAGAAGTGGGGTCCCTGCAATGAAAAGCTTCTAGACCAGTGAAAGATTGATGACAAGAAACTTCCCCTAGAACCGACAGGCAGAGAAAGTCTTCCCCTGGAGCTGGCACCCTGAATTCAGGCTTCCAGCCTCCTAGACCATGAGAGAATAAATTTTTGTTTGTTAAAGCCATCAACTTGTGTTATATCTGTTACAGCAGCACTAGATAACTAAGAGAGTAAAAACAAACAAAAAAACCAAACCCCTTGGGGTCAGTTCTGACTCATAGTGACCCTATGGGACAGGGTAGAACTGCTCATAGGGTTTCCAAGGGGCAGCTGGTAAATTCAAACTGCTGACCTTTTGGTTAGCAGCCATAGCTCTTAAATACTACACCACCAGGGTTCCCAACTATGAGAGTGGGGAATAAGAATAGTTATACAAGTTGCTTGAATTTCCAAAAAGAAACACCTGTTAAGGAGTCAGTAGGAACTATAGTCTACCATTGTTCTACACTTTGCTTTCTGCACAAGTCACATGTTTGGGGAATGTACCAAAGTCGGTTCCATTCTCTTGTCCCCAAAACCTTTGCGTACTATCATTTATATTGGAAAAGGCTTAGCAATATAAAGTCAAAATTCAAAAAATGAGCTCATATTTCTAAACGTAGGAGAAACTAAAGTATCCTCATTTTAATTCCTTCAGGAAACATAACAGGGAACACAGGTCAATCACAAGCTCAACTTCCAGTTGGATCCAAATGGAGATCTCCGACTTACTAGAAAATTTTTATGGATTACTTGAACATTGTTTTTACAACTTCAGTTTAATTTTTTGAGTATCTCTAACTAGTCTGACAGAGACTGGAGGAACGCCAGAGACTATGGCCCCTGGACACTCTCACTAACTCAGAACTACCAAAACCACTTCGGAAGCTCACTTTTCAAAGATTAGACAAGATTATAAAACAAGTGGAAATCCTAGTGTAGTGGTTAAGTGCTGTGGCTGCTAACCGAAAGGTTGGCAGTTAAACCCACCAGGTACTCTTTGGAAACCTTGTGGGGCAGTTCTACCCTACCCTGTAGGGTAGTTATGAATAGGAATCCACTCGACCTCAAAGCGTTTTTTTTTTTTTTTTTTTTAAGGAAGCAAACAATAACACATGTGAGGAACGTGCTTCTCAGTTGAATCAAATGTACAGACCAAATGGGCAACTCCTGCCCCAAAACAAGACGGGAAGGCAGAAAGGTTCCCGGAGGAATGGACACAGGGAACTGGGGATGTAAAGCGTAAGAATGCGGTCACATTGCGGGGTTGCCATCAATGTCACAAAACATGTGTATAAATTTTTGAATGAGAAACTAACCAGCTATGGGCTTTCACCTAAAGCACTGTAAAACTAAAAAAAGAAGAGAAGCAGCAGCCTGTAGTAAATGTCGGAATGAGTTTCTCTAAACTGAAACAATTTCAATAGACTTCTAACAGACATAATATGGGTAGGCAAACCGAGGATTACGCCAGGACTCTAGACCCTCAGATTAAAACTCTGGTGTGCTACCGACTGAGCCAACCAGGCTCTCTCATACTATTACTACTAGTGGCTAAGGTAGATTTTGTGTAGGCCAATTGGTTTTGCCTTTCATGTCGTGTTTCCCAAAACAGCCAAAAAAAAATTTCACCTTTGCTGTCTACTCGATGCCGCACACTGCGAATTTATAGAACAGAGTAGAAATAACTCGTAGTTTCCAAAGAGCGGCTGGGGACTTGAACAGGTGCCCTTTTCGTTTACTAGGCGAATTCTTAATCGCTAAGCCAACAGGCCCCCACTGTCCAAATTACTTTTAATTCTTCTTCTTGCCAAAGCTTCCTGTTTCAAAGATAAAATTGCTAGGAGAATTTCGCTCCCTTCCTTCTCGTGCTCTGTTTCTTTAGAGGTTCAGAAACACAGTTGGGTCGCCTAGACAAAGCACTGCCGGGTTTCAGACCGCATTGCTAGACCCAGAAAGCTTCATTTTTGCCAATTGTTGTGATTTTATCCCTTTATTTCTTATTTCCCCGCATGCGTCTATTTTTCTCAAAGCAACACTCATCCTGCTCTTCGCATCCTTCCACATTGTCTCATATCCCTTTCTGCAGCCTTGGAAGGCAGAGGAGAAAAGAGTTGAAGGAGGAAAAATTTGAAGACCGACAAGAACGTTCCACAACGGTGGAGAAGCAAAGGTGCCTGGGTTTAATCCGTTACTCTATGCTTCCTTATGCTCTTGATGCAACTTCTGTACCATCTGTGACCCACTTCTTCTTTTCATTTTCTTTCTCCTCTTGCACCTCTTCTTCCTTTTTCTTTTTCTCCTCCTCCTTCATGTCTTTAGTCACTGCTTGCTGTTCACCTTCAAAGGAAAAGGATAATTATCTCAATGAATTACTGTACATTAGGACATTCCATCCAGAATATGATCTGAGATAGTTCGTGAGTTTTTACCTAAATCTGGAGAAAATACTGTACAGGGGATCCGGGAACAAATGGGGAAGTTTTGGGATGAAAGAAAGACTAACTTCTCTGTGGAACAGACAGCGCGGAACATGGGCAAAAACTATTATTTCTTCCAAACAGGGCACCTCCAAGAAACTAAGACTATGTGAAAACTGAGAGAATTTGTAATTGCTTTATTTTTTTTTTCTTTTCTTTAGGAATTCCTGGATTTCTCATGTTCTACCCTACCATTGCACAAGGCATAGTTGGGGGTGGGTCAGACAAAATCGCCTTGGGTTGTTTTGTTGATCAACCCAAAGGGAAACTAGGAAAAAATTTTTATGCAAAATACCTGGGGGTTAGTTGGCATTTCAAGGAGACAAGCGTTCCTCCAAGCTTTTTTTTTTTTTTTTTTTGGCCCTCTTCTCTTGGTTTGGAAACCCTGATGGCGCAGCGGTTTGGTGTTACTGCTACTAACCACAATGTCGGCAGTTGAAGTCCACCAATTGCTCCTTGCAAACTCCATGGGGCAGTGCTACTCTGACCTATAGTGTTGCTATGAGTCGGATCGGACTCGACGGCAAGGGGGTTGGTTTTTTGGTTTTTATCTGTTTGGAAACCTTTGTGGCATAGTAGTTAAGAGCTACTGGTGCTAACCAGAAGGCTGCAGTCCAAATCCACCTAGGCGCTACTTGAAAGCTGTAGAGGGCAGTTCTACTACCCCTCCCCCTATCCCCCACCTGGTCTCTAGGTCGTAATCGATGCGACTGGTTTTCTTTTTCTTTTTTGGTCCCTCCGGTTGAAAAAATTGGGGTAGCCTGGAAATCACCAAACTGCATCTCAAATATCGGCACCATTCTCCCAGGGAGTTTTGGGACCCAGTACGCCGTCCCACCTCCAAATCGAGTGGTTATTCTACTTCTTGGTAGACGATCAATTTGTTAAAACCTTTTTTTATGTTATGAATGGATTATCGAAAAGTATTTTCCTGGCGTTAAAAGCGGGCATTTCTGACAAGGAGCTCTTGTTTGAGCATCCAAATCTCGGAGCAAGAGCCATCTTATCTTTGAAACTGCAAAACTCCGAACATACAACCTTCTGGAGTTCCTTCTCATCTTGTCATCTGCACACCTTTATTACAGAGATTAGTTCCTGGCTCATATTTCTCCACCCATACAAGCCATCACTATCAGTGACTTAGACGGAAGCGCCCTAGTTGATTCTAAGTAATTATTTTCATAGGTTTCAGGTGATATTTGATTCCTTTTATTGAATATTGTTAAAATTTTTCTCCAATTAAAAAGTTTTAAGACTTTGAAACCGCAAAGTTAATGCTCCCTTATCAGTACTTTCACTTACATTCTTGTACAGCAAAAGAAGTACGGTGGCCGCGTGGCCTAATGGATAAGGCGTCTGATTCCGGATCAGAAGATTGAGGGTTCGAGTCCCTTCGCGGTCGTCTGTTTCTTGTTGCTAACAAGTAGAAGCTTTCCAAATTGACTTCCAGGGGTTGATTCCTGAGGTGTTCCTGGAGGGGAGAAGTGAGTGGTGTAGGTCAATTTTATTCTTTCACAAACCAATAATTAGCATAAAAGAAGTTTTGGAAACTAAAATGGGCCAAGTCTTAAAAAGACACAAGACAGAAAGCCTGGTACCCACTAATTTTCATCCTGTCCTCTCAGTTTATTACTTCTTTGTAATGGTTTTTCAAGATTTCATTGAGTATTTCTTTTCTTCAAGATATTAGTGAATCTTACTCTAATTGCAAAGAATTCGGAATTTCAAGTTCTCACTATGTTCCTTTCTCTTTACGTTGTATAGATGCCTTATCCTATCCATCAATTCCTGGCCCTTCATGGTTACTCCTATCTCTTCCCCCACCCTTCCTATTCCAAGTTACAGGAATAATAGGAACGATCTGATTTAACTTCTGAAAGCTGACCCATGATGCGATGGTTATGGTTTTTCTGCCAAAGATCGTGCTCCAGATGCCAGAACTTCATTAAGCCAATAACCACTGAATTCCTAAAGTGAGTCCTGGACTAAGAAGGGTTGTGAGCAAAACTAGGTAACTGATGATAATCTTATTGATTTAGTTACTGTCTAATTACATTCATGGTTTTGGCATTTGGTAGATATTGGGCCTGACACAAGAAGAAAATACTAAATGTGTGTGTATGTATGTGTGTGTGTGTGAAAGAGAGAAAGACGTGGTATAGAATTATAAGGGAAGAACTCAAGATTTGCAGGCATATAATCTTGGTTTCTGTCTTAACCCTAATCCATTAATAAATTAGTGAAATAGAACAAATTGCATATCCTCTCCATACCTGTAAAGCAAGACCAATAATGACTATATTAAAAAACTTGCAAAAATCAAAGGATATCATGTATGGAAATGCAGCCTGTAAAATGCAGAACATAATATATAACTCTTTTCCTTCAAAACATTTTTCCATACCCTTACTTCTGAGAATCCTTTCAATACAGATTGACTTATATTCTTCACAGGAACTGCATGGATTTTACATACAATTTAAATGTTTTGGATTTCCTGAATAGAACACGGAGAGCATTTTTATGTTTTTTTCTACTAAGTTCAGTCTTTAATAACTCATAAAATCCTATAGTTTAAGAACTCTTACCACAGTCCCTCCTTTGAGGAGATGTTCAAACAGTGCTTTGCACAGCAGATTGGACATTCTCACAAATAACACAGAAATACACTTTTGAGACTTTCAGGTACAATTTGATTTGACAAGAACACATCCCTGCATCCCTCTATATCGGGAACTTAAAAGGGTACATTTGGGATTCAGATTGCTCTAGCCATATTATAAGCCAATGACTTCACATTTACCCCAAAACTATCCTAATTGTGCTTCTCCAGACCCAGAGCCAAATTAATCCCTGCTCTATCATTCTGCCCATGCACAAGTGACTGCATTATCTTTGTGTCTGACATCTATCTAATACTTTCCTTCAAGGAGAGCTCTGCCTCTCTTTTCTCACATTTGATGGCTCTGATGGGCTGCCTTCTGGGTCAGCTAGGAGGCAAGTTCTGTTAGAAAAAATGGAGTCCTCCCACATTATAAGGGGACTTCATGGGATTCCTTGGAATGTGGAGAAGATTCTAATCGGGGCAGAAGTCGGCAAAGAAAAGATACAAGTAATCTGAGCTGGGAGCTGCTACTTATTAGATCTTCTCAGCAATTCCAAGAAGGTGATGGTAATTAGTATGAACTCCAGAGTCCAACATCACTCTAGAGGCAAAGCTTTTCCCTTGGCTTTCAGTGAATACCTTTAAGGAGCTCCAGATCTTCAAATTACAGTGGACTCTCTTCAGGCTGTACCTCTGTGCAGAGACCCTCTCCCTTGCAGACACAGGCTTTATAAAAACCTCCAGGTAAGAGATCTTTGTAACATTCTAGTCTCAAACTCACCGTGCTTATCAAACATTAACAAGAATTTGCACCTTAAATTCATAAGTATCCTAAATAAACGAAGTCCCAAATTAAGCTCCTTCTCCCCGCCCCCCCTCCCCCCCGCTTCTAACTTTATCCAGTGCTCCCAAAGGAAAAGACAGACGCTTTGAAAGGACTTTAGCCTCTCTCTACCCGAGGACCTGCAGAAAGCATAGTGAAGACTAGAACTTGGTCACTTTCCACCTGCGCGCGGGTTCCTATCCTACCCGTTCTTAGTGACCCATTTTCAAACCCTATTCCCCTTCTCTCTGCCGTCTACTACCCTGCTGCTGCTTCTCTCCTCCGCTCAGCGTCCTCCTTTCCTCTGCCACTCTTCTATTCACCCACTCCCTCTCGCCCCCTCCTCCTCGCAGTTCAATTCCCAGACAGGTGTCTTTCTAATACAGTAGTAACTTAAACAATAGATGCCGGGCACCCGTCCCTTCCATCCAAGAAGATTTGGATTTTCTCCATCATATTTGGATCAACAGTCACACCACATATTTCCTTAACTTGGGAAGCATCTACTTTTTGTGTCTTCAAATAAAAAAAAAACCCGTTGCTATCGAGTCGATTCGGACTCTTATACACCTTACAAATTTGCGGACTTCTGCAGGAGAAGGGAAAGTTCATAAAGAGTGAATTTGTTTTGAAGGCTGTGCCTAGCCGATTAAGCGCTTCTTTTATGCTTCCCTCATTAAGGAAATAATTTGGTCTAAAAGAGACGTTTTAAAGACGGGGAGTCAGCCTTTTTGAATCCTCTCTTCTGACTTCCACTTCTTAAAAACCAGCGCTGCACCATCGCGGAGACAAAACTTTCGCCACGTTTCCACATCCAGGCGCTGGACGCAGCCATTCGCAGGAGCTTGACTATGACTAATGTACTTGTCGCTCTTCGATTCGGTGAAGCACTGTGAATTAATTAACCAAAAAAAAAAATTTTTTTTTTGTTTTTTTTTTTAGTCTTATCTCCCCACCTGGTTCTTGATTCCCTCGCAGCACTCACAAAACTCATCTTTGTATTCGCCTGCGTTATCTTTTGTGTCCCTGTGCAAGCTTCACAGGCAGAGAAGACTTCTCAAGAGGAAAATCAGAAAACTTAACAGAATATCCTATCCTGGAACACTCCCTCGTGATGGACTGGAACTAACTGACACGCAGGTTGTTGGCAAAAAGCAGTCCTCGAAGAAGCCAGTGACTGCTGGGAGATCTCAGGGTCATTTGGTCCGGAGTGTGTTTCCTGCTTCTCCTGGCAGGTTGCAAGGCAGGGTCCAACCCAGGAACAGAACAGCTGAACATAATAGGTTTTGATTTGTCAAAAACCCAAGATTTAAGCCGCCTGCAGACAAGTGTGTAAATCAGCATTACGTAAAAGCCTCACCACATCACATAAAAAGGGGGTGTAGCTCAGTGGTAGAGCGCGTGCTTAGCATGCATGAGGCCCTGGGTTCGATCCCCAGCACCTCCATATGGTGGTCTTTTCTTCCTTACGGACTCACAGGAGTACACTGGCAAGCTTTTGTGTTTTTTTTTTTTTCCCCAGACTTTTCCCACTTTCCTCTTTGTGAATATCTTTACTTGTGTTTTCCTATTCACAGACAGGGTAAATCGCTTCAAACTTACTCACTTAGACCTTGGCCCATGACACTCTTTGAGCCAGGCAACCTGGCTGCTTAAACACAATAAAAAAAGACAGGACAAAATTGGAGGAAAACAAAGTGCTCACTCCGGACCTGCTCACGGCGAAGCAACATTCCACCACGTCATAGACGGCCTCTTCTCCTTTCTGCAAGTTTTCACTGCTATTAAGAAGCAAGGAAGAAAAGCATAGACTGCATTTTCCCTCCTCTCTTGGCATATCAACTACACTTCATTTTAAAATTTCGCTAGTGGTTGCCCCAGAGTTTACAATATCCACTTCCAAATAACGCTGTATCACCTCACTAGCGAAACAGATACCTAACAAGAGTATTCTGGATTCTTCCCTCCCAACACTTAAAGCATTGCTGTCATACATTTCACTTATCCTAAGCGACAATCAACCAATATAAAATTGCTATTATTACCTGAGCCTGGTGGCATAATGTTTGAGGGCTAGGCTGCCAACCAAGAATTCACCATCCGCTCCTTGGAAACTCTGTGGGGCGGTTTTACTCTGTCCCTATTACCTGGTATGAGTTGGAATGGACTCGACAGCAGCGGGTTTTGGCTTTTTTAATTATTATTATTTTAAATAAATTGTTATCTGCTGTCAGTTATAAATAAGAAAAACAAGAGATGCAAAATGTCAGTTAACATTTCATGGAAGACTTCAAATCCCCTAAAGCGATCACCGTTGAGTGGATTCCAATTCATAGCAACCCTATAGGAAGGAGCAGAACTGCAACGCAGAGATTCCAAGGGGTCGGGGAGGGAAGGGGAGACCCAGGTACCCCTCCCAAACAGCCTTGGTCAGGTGAGAGGGGGCAGAAAGAGTGCTCTCAAATAGATTTTGTTCCTTGGCTGTCTTTACACTTTATGATATCCGGGTATCATAAAGAGACAGCAAAAAAACGTGAAATTTAGGTATCCGGTGTCCCTGCTTGATGGACCAAAAACCAAACTTGTTGCTGCCAAAATAGTGTAAAAGTCTCATCCCTGAATCTCCCACAGCCTTCCCAGTCACCTAGTTCTCCTTGCACAGACAAGCATAGTTTCTTGGGTATCCCATCATGGATATTATTTTTTCACTTTTTATACAAATAAGGAAGTTCCAAATGCATTTCACTGCATCTTGGTTTTTTCACTTCACCTTTTTTTTATGTTGTAATAATTTCCAAATCAATACAGAAAAAGTTTCTTCCTTCTTTGCTTAGAAGCAACGAACTCCATTTTATGGATAGACTATAATATATATCTTGCCCATACAAATAATGCTGCAATAAGTAATATCCCTATCTGACATTTCAAATGGATGTGAGTACTTTTTGTAGATGGAATTGCTGAGGCAGTGTATGTTATATGCGGTGGTAATTCTGATGTATCTCACCTAATATACATTCCCACCAGCAGGCCACAATGGTCTGGCCTCCCACACTATTGCAACCACTTTGTTTTACAATACAATAATGACAATAACAAAAATAACTAATGCATTACCTTCGGGTGGGTTGATTCTGACTCATGGTGACCACATGTGTTACAGAGTAGAACTGCTCCATGGGATTTTCTTGGCTGTAATCTTCATGGAAACAGATTGCTAGGCCTTTCTTTTGCGCTGCCACTGTGTAGGTTTGAACTACCAAACTTTAGGTTACTGGTTGAGCACAAATCTTACTGGCCACCCAGAGACCCTTATATCAACATAGGTCTTGGGTAAATGACATTCAGATATTAACATAAAGTAAACAAGCCCTTGTTAGACCACTCAAATCACATTTAGTCCAATGGAGCCACCCAGAAATTGGAAAACAAATAGCTTATTTAAAACTCCACTTATAACAAATATATAAATGAAAATATGAGAGAGGTAGCAACTCAAATCAATAGAAATTGGTGGATTATTCGACTATTGGTGTTGGGCTAACTGGGTAGCCATCTAGGAAAATAGAAGCTTAGATCAGTATATCACTGGTGACACTAAAATAAATTTCAAATAGATACAAAATTTAAAAGTAAAAAATGAAAAGCAAAACCAAATATAATTACTGGAAATGCCAAAACAGAAAGTTTGTACAACTCTGGGGTAGAAAATCAATTTTTACACAAAACTTAGAAACAATGTAAGTGCAACATAATTCACTACACTAAAAGTTTTCTTCCTAGACACACTTCCCTTCTCTTGGGAAAAAAAAAAAAAAAGGCCCATCCATCTATAGTCAAATGATCTCTAACAAAGGACCAAAGTCCATTAGATTGGGAGAAGACAGTGTTTTTAACAAGTTGTGCTGGTAAAACTGAAGTTCCATCTGTTAAAAAAAAAAATGAAATAAGACCTATACACCATATACAACAACTAATTTAAAATGGATCAAAAATCTAAATATAAAACCAAAAACTATAAAGATTATGGAAGAAAAAATAGGGTCAACCAAGGGGCCCTAATATATAGCATAAGTAGGATACAAACCATGAATACCAATACACAAACACCAGAAAATAAGCTAGGTAACTGGAAACTTGTAAAAATTAAACATTTATGTTCATCCAAAGACTTCATCAAAAGAGTAAAAAGAAATACTACAAACTGGGAAAAAAGCTTTGGCTATGACATATCCGAAAAAGATCTAAATTTATAGGAAAATCCAACACCTCTACAACAAAAAGACAAATAATCCGATTAAAAAATGGGCAAAGGATATGAACAGAAACTTCACCAAAGAAGACATTCAGGCAGCTTACAGACACACAAGAAAAGGCTCACGATCACTAGCCTTACAGAAAGGCAAACCAAAGCTACTATGAGATACCATCTCACCCCAACATTAGTGGCAGGAATTAAAAAACAAAAAGAGAAAATAACAACTTTGGACAGATTGGAATATTAATGCACTTCTGGTGGGAATACAAAATGGTATAACCATTTTGGAACAACAATACAGTGCTTCCTTAAAAAGCTGGAAATAGAAAGGCCATATGATACAACCATCCCACTCGTAGGAATACATCCTAGAGAAATAAGAACTGTCACAGGAATAGACATATGCACACCCATGTTCATTGCAGCGTTATTCACAATAGCAAAAAAAGATGGAAACAACCTAAGTGCCCATCAACAGATGAATGGTTAAACAAACTATGGTACATACACACAATGGAATACTATGTAACCATAAAGAACAGTGATGACTCTGCGAAACATCTGACAACATGGATGAATCTGGAGGGCATCATGCTGAGTGAAATAAGTCAATCACAAAAGGATAAATATTGTACGAGACCACTATTATAAAAACTCACGAAAAGTTTCCACACACACAGAAACAGTCTTTGATGGTTGCAAGATAGGGGAAGAGTGGGGAGGGAAAAACACTAACTAGACAACAGAGAAGTGGTAACTTTGGTGAAGGGCGAAACAGTACACAATATTGGGTAAGTCAGCACAACTAGACCAAGGCAAATTCATAGAAGATTCACAGACACATTCAAATTCCCTGAAGGACCAAATTGCCCATGTCCCCCCACATGTCTGTCAGTTTGTTGTACTGTGTAGGCTTGCTTGTTGCCATATGCTGGAAGTTATGCCACCAGTGTTCAAATAGCAGTAGGATCATCCATGATGGATGGGTTTCAGCTGAGCTTCAACACTAACAGAGACTAGGAAGAAGGACCTGGCAGTCTACTTACGAAAAAAATTAGCCATTGAAAAACTTATGAATAGCAGCAGAACATTGTCTGATATAGTGCTGGAAGATGAGCCCCTCAGCTTGGGAGGCATTCAAAAGATGATTGAGGAAGAGCTGTCTCCTCAAAGTGGAGTCGACCTTAATACATGGGTGGAGTTGAGCTTTGGGACCTTCATTTGTTGATGTAGCACAACTCAAAATGAGAAGAAACAGCTGCAAGCATTCATTAATAATCGGAATGTGGAATATATGAACTATGAATCTAGGAAAATTGGAAATTGTCAAAAATGAAAGGCAATACATAAACATCTCCATCTTAGGCATTAGTGAGCTGAAATGGACTGGTATTGGCCATTTTGAATAAGACAGTCCTATGGTCTACAATGCCAGGAATGACAAATTGAAGAGGAATGGCATAACATTCATCATCAAAAAGAACATTTCAAGACCTATCCTAAAGTACAGTGCTGTCACTGATAGGATAATACCCAAAAGCAAAAAGGAAGACCAGTTAATACCATTATTATTCAAATTTCTGCACCAAACTGTAAGGCCAAAGATGAGGCAATTGAAGTTTTTACCAACTTCTGCAGTCTAAAATTGATCACACATGCAGTCAGGATGTATTGATACTTACTGGTGATTGGAATGCGAAAGTTGGAAACGAAGAAGGATCAGGAGTTGGGAAATATGCCCTTGGTGATAGAAACAATGCCAGAGATTGCATGATAGAATTTCGCAAGACCAATGCCTTCTTCATTGCAAATATCTTTTTTTCATCAACATAAACAGCGACTACACGTGGACCGCACCAGGTGGAATACATAGGAATCAAATCGACTACATCTGTGGAAAGAGACAATGGCAAAGCTGAATATCATCAGTCTGCAGGACAGACCATCAATTACTCATATGCAAGTTCAAGTTGAAGCTGAGGAAAATTATAATAAGTCCACAAGAGCCAAAGTACTACCTTCAGTATATCCTACCTGAATTTAGAGACCAGCTCTAGAATAGATTTGACCTGTTGAACACTAATGTCCAAAGACCAGATGAATTGGTGAAGGACATCATATGTGAAGAAAACAAGAGGTCATTAAAAAGACAAGGAAGAAAGAAAAGACCAAAATGGATGTCACAAGAGACTCTGAAACTTTCTCTTCAATGTGAAGTAGCTAAAGCAAATGGAAGAAATGATGAAGTAAATGAGTCAAAGGAAAGATTTCAAAAGGCAGCTCAAGAAGACTAAGTAAAGTATTATGCTGACATGTGCAAAGACCTGGACTTTCCCAAAAGGGAAGAACACCCTTGGCATTTCTCAAACCGAAATATCTGAAGAAAAAATTCAAGCCTCAAGTTGCAATATTGAAGGATTCTATGGGGAAAATACTGAACAACATAGAAATCAAGAAAAGGAGTTGGAAGGAATACACAGAGTCAGTGAACCAAAAAGAATGGATTGGTGTTCAATTACTCCAGAAAGTAGCATATGATCAAGAATGGATGATACAAAGGAAGAAGTCCAAGATGCACTGAAGGCATTGGAGAATAACACGGCTGAAGGAATTGACAGAATACCAGTTGAGACGTTTCAACAAACGAACGCAACACTGGAAGTGCTGGCTAGTCTATGCCAAGAAATCTGGAAGATAACTACCTGGCCAGCTGATTAAGAGAGATCCATATTTATGCCTATTCAAAAGAAAGGCGATGCAACAGAATGTGGAAATTCTACATGTCATCTCACCTGGGAGCTGTTGCTTATTAGATCTTCTCAGAAATTCCAAGAAGGTAATGGTAATATGAACTCCAGAGTCCAACATCACTCTAGAGGCAAAGCTTTTCCCTTGGTTTTCAATGAATACTCTTAAAAAAAAAAAAATTCTTAGGGAGCGTCAAATCTGCAAATTACAGTGGACTCTCTTCAGGCTCGACCTCTGTGCAGAGACCCTGTCCTTAACAGCCACATGCTTTATAAAAACCTGAAGTAAGAGAGCTTTGTACCATTCTAGTCTCAAACTCACCGTGCTTATCAAACATTAACATGAATTTGCGCCTTAAATTCATAAGTATCCTAAATAAATGAAGTCCCAAATCAAGCTCCTTCTCCCCCCTTTCTAACTCTATTCAATGCCCCCAAAGAAAGACAAGACGCTTTGAAAGGACTTTAGCCTCTCCCTTCCCGAGGGCCTACAAAAAACACAGTAAAGACCAGAACTTGGTCACTTCCCACCTGCGCGCCGATCCCTATCCTACCGTTCTTAGTGACCCATTTTCAAACCCTATTCCTCTTCTCTCTGCCGTCTACTACCCTGCTGCTGCTTCTCTCCTCCGCACAGCATCCTCCTTTCCTTCGCGGTAAAACTCGCCCCTCTCCCCTATTCACCCACTCGCTCGCGCCCCCTCCTCCTCGCAGTTCAGTTCCCAGACAGGTGTCTTTCTAATACAGTAGTAACTTAAACAGTAGATTCCGGGCACCCGTCCCTTCCATCCGTGAAGATTTGGATTTTCTCCATCATATCTGGATTAACAGTCACACCACGTATTTCCTTAACTTGGAAAGCGTCTACTTTTCGCGCCTTCAAAAAAAAAAAAAAAAAAACCCCATTGCGGTCTAGTCGATTCGGACTCTTGGAGACCTTATAGATTTGCGGAGTTCTGCAGGCTTGGGGAAAGTTTATAAAGAGTGAATTTGTTTTGAAGGTTGTGCCTAGCCTATAAGGCGTTTCTCCTATGCTTTCTTCATTAAGGAAATAATTTGGTCTAAAAGAGACATTTTAACAACAGAGGCCTTTTCTCCTCCATTCTGACTTCCGCCTCTTAAAAAAGCAGCGGTACAGCATCGCGGAGGCAAAGCTTTCGCCACGTTTCCAAATCCAGGGGCGGGACGCAGCCCTTTGCATGAGCTTGACTATGAGACATGTACTTGTCGCTCTTCGATTCCGTAAGGTACTGTGAGTTAATGAACCTCTAGTCTTATCTCCCCACCTGGTTCTTGATTCCCTCGCAGCGCTCACAAGGCTCATCTTTGTATTCTCCTATCTTTTATGTCTTTCTGCAAGCTTCACAGACAGAGATTTTTCAAAAAGAAAATCAGACAACAGAACGTTCAGTCCGGGGACTCTCCCTCGTGGTGGACTGCAACTGACACTCAGGCAGTTAAAAGCAGTCCTTGAAGAAGCCAGTGGCTGCTGGGAGATCTCAGGGTCATTTGGTCCGGAATGTGTTTCCCGCTTCTCGTGGCAGGCTGCGAGGCAGGATCCAACCCAGGAACAGAACAACTGAACACAGTAAGTTTTGCTCTGTGAAAACGTTAAGATTTAAACCGCCTGCAGACAATTGTGTAAATCAGCATTACATAACAGCCTCACACCTGGCTTAACAAGGGGGTGTAGCTCAGTGGTAGAGCGCGTGCTTAGCATGCACGAGGCCCTGGGTTCGATCCCCAGCACCTCCATCTGGATGCCTTTTTTCCTTACCGACTCACAGGTGAACATTGGCACGTTTTTATATTTTCAGACTTTTCCCACTTTTCTCTTTGTGAATATCTTTACTTTTTTTTTTCCCTACTATCAGACAGGGTAAATCGCTTTATACTTACTTGGACCACGGTCCTTGACACTCTTTGAGCCACCCAACTGGGCGGCTTAAGCACAATAAAGACAGGAACGAATTGGAGGAAAACAAAGTGCTCACACCCCGGGTCTGCTCATGGCGAAGCAACATTCCACCACGTCATAGAAGGCTTCTTCTCCTTTCTGCAAGTTTTCATTGTTATTAAGAGGCAGGGAAGAAAAGCACAAACTGCATTTTCCCTCCTCTCTTAGCATATCAATTACACTTCATTTTAAAATTTGGCTAGTGTTTGCCCTAGAGTTTACAATATATTTCTACAACTAATCTACTTCCAAATAACACTGTATCACCTCACTAGCAAAACAGATACCTAATAACAGAGTATTCTGGATTCTTCCCTCCTAACACTTGTAGCACTTATCCTAAGCTATAAGCAACCAATATAAAATTGCTATTATTACCTGAGCCTGGTAGCATAATGTTTGAGGGCGAGGCTGCCAACCAAGAATTCACCATCCGCTCCTTGGAAATCCTGTGGGGCGGTTTTACTCTGTCCTATTACCTGGTATGAGTTGGAATGGACTCGACAGCAGTGGGTTTGGCTTTTTTTAAATTATTATTATTTTAAATAAATTGTTACCTGTTGTCAGTTACAAAGAAGAAAAACAAGACACGCAAAATGTCAGTTAACATTTCATGGAAAACTTCAAACCCCCAAAACTGATCACCGTTGAGTGGATTCCAATTCATAGCGACCCTATAGGACAGAGCAGAACCGCACCACAGAGATTCCAAGGAGCACCTGGTGGATTTGAAATCCCAACTTTTAGTTAACAGCCATATAGCACTTAACCACTATGGAACCAGGATTTCCATGGATGACCTCAGGAAAGTGTAAATAAAACAGAGGATGAAAAAAATATATATCTGCACAACGTAATTGGAATTGAAAAAAATCAGTAAAAATTGCACCGAGAGATGATATAGATATTAATGTAACTTTCTTCACATACTTCCCTGTTGGATAAATGTAGACTGGAACCTGTGAGTGCCGGACTTGACGAGACTGCCTTGTTTTTCATTTTTGGTTTCGCAGGTTTACTGCCCTTGACAGTCTTACCACTTTTCTATTGCTCCTTTTAGCGGAAAACATTTACTTTTTCTTTTTATGACGGGTTTTGGCCTTACACAGGTTCCGAGATTTGCAGGTTTAGCTGTGCTATACTCAGTTCTATTAGAATTCCAGCGCCTTGGGATGTAACTGTTAGGGATCATAGTAATTTTGGAAAACTAGACACCACTACCAAAACCCAGAATTGAAACACAGAGCCCCAGATTCTCAGGCTAACGCTCTCCCAACTAAGCTATTTCAGCTGCCTGAAAGTACCTGTTTTGGCCACTCTTTCAAATATTACTTAACTTTTTATTTGCAAGGCCCTTGTGTTTGTAAATACCTAATCTTAACATATCAGTATTATCCACTCACTCACCAAAATTATATGAGCTCCTTTGCTGTCCATGTCTAAAAATAAATTTCGTTATTTTGAGACAGTGATGGTTTGGTAGAGCAGGAGGAGGGCGACAAAGGGGAGGAATAGGTAAAACGGGAAGAAGCTTTTCTGCTTGTTCACCTCCCGCGGCTCCATTTTATCAACAGTACGTAGCTCACGCCCTTGCTTCGGCTCTATGCTCGGGGCTCTCGTATGCCTCAGGACACTACTTGGCCTTCTCAGTACAATTTTTACAAATAACCCAGATGGAGTCCTTCATTCCCCTGGCAAGGTCCTGGAGAAAGGTTTTGACACTGTCGGCCATTTCTTCACCGTTCAAACTATCAACTACACGGGAGTGAGAAGTGCCTCAAAAATCTCTCATCATAGGCCAGGCAGCTCCGTGGAGGAGCTCGGCTCTTTCGGGCTAGGGTGCCACAAGTGGCATTAAAAAAAAAAGGAAAAAGTGACATCAACTCCGACTCCTACCGAACCCTGTTGGTCAGAGGAGAATCGCAGCTTTCGGTATCCAAGAAAACACGCCTAACCAACTCAGCGCCAAGAGACCAAACAGTACGTAGTCGGCAGGATTCGAACCTGCGCGGGGAAACCCCAATGGATTTCTAGTCCATCGCCTTAACCACTCGGCCACGACTACAGCTGGCTGCAATTACTTTCCATAATGCCTTTCGTCCCCGCCCCCACCCCCGACGCCTATTCCCCTGCCGCCCACACCCCCCAGCCCTCTCGGCCTGGAATCTGACCCGTACGCCTCCAAGTCACTCTCTCAGCTGGTCTGGTGGGGTGCAACAACTGGACGTCATTAATTACAAAGAAAATGCAAACTAAAAACAATGAAATAATACTCCCCTTCACCAAAATGGCTTCAGATAAAAGAACTGAAAATATCAACTCTTGTTGATAATACGGAACAACTGAAACTTTCACACATTTCTGATGACACTGACAACTGACACATTCACACTTGTACACTATTTGGAAACAGTGTCTAAAGCTATATACGTGTGTGTGTGTGTGTGTGTGTGTGTATATATATATATATATATATATATACTTACTATAACCCTGAAACTCCACGGGTGCATTTAGACTCATGAAAAATGAATGAGTATTGCTCTTGGAAGAAATGTACAAAAATGTTCTTAGCTACATTAGTTGTTTTATATGTACATCTAAAGTGAAATGAATGAAAAATCGTGATGTGCAGTATAATACAATGGAATATGACGACAATACAAAGGAACTACTAGTATTAGAAACAAAGTGGATGTAGCCAATAAAAAACATATTACATGAAAGAAGCTATTCTCAAATGGGCACATATTGTATGATTCCGTTTATAGTACATCAAACTACAGGATCAGAAAATTTGAATTGATTGAGAGAGATACAAGAGAGCTTCTGAGAGCTGAGAAGTTCTATATCTTAGTCTGGATGTTGGTTATAGGAGATATACATATGTAATAACTCATCAAGCTGAATAATTAAGTTTTATGCATTTTACTCCATGAACTAAAACCCAATTTAAACAAAAAAAGTAAAAGAAGGATTTCCTTGGATGTCTTTCTTCTCACCTGCAGTACATCCTGTCTCTTCATTAGTGCTGTTCAAAATGTAGTCTGCAGATTGGTGCCTTCTAAGAACTGTGTTTTGCATGTCTGTGGGCATTAGAAACTTTTGCATCAATTTGGCTGATCCAGGATGTTGAACACCTCTTATTAAACAAAGTAGAAATCATTTTTGGAACTGGGTGAGCCACTTAATTGTCAAGCATCACAACTGTGTTGCCACTTATGATCTTCTAAGATTGATTTGATACCTAGAACCCAAGAGAGTATACAAATCTGAGGAAATATTATAATTTACTTTTATACTTTATTATTTTAAAATGATATTAATCTTAAGGCTGCTTTCTGTATTTATAATTTATCATTATTAGCAAAAATAAAATAAACAGACTAGCCAGGTGTCTTTGAGGTGATTCTGATGAATGGTGACTCCGTGTGCCTCAGAGTACAATTGTGCTCCACAGGGCTTTCAGTGGCTGATTTTTTCAGATGCAGATGGTCCAGCCTTTCTTCCCAGGGCTCTGGGTGGATTCCAACATCCAACTCTATGGTTATCACCCCAAATGTGTTAACGATTTGCACCACTCAGGGACTCTATTAGCTAAACAGGGAAGTAAAATTAATATTATTTATTTGTTACTCTAATTTACATGTGGGAAACAAGGTTAAGGAAGCTAGAGAAGCCAGAAAACAAGTAGGGTATGTGCCAGAGAGTAGTGGTCTAAAAACAGGTCTCTGGCGTGACTGAAAAAATATAGAACAGAAAATAAAGAAGAAACACTCCGTTCGGTGACAGCTCGTCTTTCAGAATCGGCCTCTCTGGAATGAACGAGGAAGTTGCAGTAGCTGAAGACCACCTGCAAAGTGAATTTAAAAAAAAGTCCTCCCCGCCCCCCCCCACCCCGCCCCGTGTGTCTAGTTCGATTCTCAAACCCCGGTCTCCAATGAGCAAAGCAGCCTAAGCTATCTGCTTTAACCACGTTTTGTTGCGACCGTCAATTCGGATGTAAGATTTTAAAGTATTTCCTCCAAAAAATATTTTAGATTCTTTTACAAATTCTCCCTGGCGTGAGGTCCAAGACTTCTCAGTTCAGAGGAAAAAATTCATCTACCTCCCGTTTCTCCCAGCTCTCCAGTTGGCCTGAACGAGCCTTGGCCCCTGCTGGGTAGATGTTACGCTGGGCGTATCCGGGAAGGGAAGAAATTATCAAGTGGTATGGTCAATAAAGGTATTAACTTAATACAGAGATTAAAAATGGCATGTATGGGGCTGAGCACTGTAGAGGGCGCACGTGAGTCAGAATTTTTGCTTGCAATTTCGGATGTCGTTGTAATTGACGTCCTGCTTGAGCGGAACTCGCAGTGATTTCGCGATTTTTGTGCGTAGATATGGTGGGAGCGGTGTTTAGAGCAGAAGTGGGATGGGCAGTCAGCTTTCACATTTAAGCACCACTGCGACTGGGGAAGTTTACTAGGCGTTGCTTCAAATGTAAATAATAAGAAAGAAAGTTCTTAGTTTGCTCCACTTGTTTCTGTTAAATAAAACCTATTGAAGCCCAACTTTTTCCTGAAGAAATTCTCTCTGGCTCCTCTACACTTCACTTTCTGCCCGTAGCTCAAATGGACTCTAAAGAGGAGACTGCGACCACAGAAATTCAGAGACTCAGTACAATACGTACTATCTACATTGTACTCAGCCACCTTTTCCTCAGTCCTAGTCCAGGAGCAGAGGAAACATAGATTCGTCCCTGGCATTTCAAGTAGGTGATCTCAAAACTAGTTGAGAGATGGCCTGTGACAGACTGATAGAAGGTGGATAGTTACAGTTTTTGGAGAGAAGAGAAAAGGGGACGATCCATTATAAAAGTCCTCCAGGTCTTTTGGCTTCTCACCTCCTCTACTACAACTTATCTGCCCCCTCCTAAAGAGAACTAGACTTTTCCTTGCCCTCAAGCCTTCCTCTGCAAGATCCTTCTAAAAGATTTTCTCCTAGTTTAAGTCAAAACACAAAAATGCTTTTAGTTCATATTCTGAATTGTATGGTCAAATCCACATTGATTCATCACGACTGTTATTATTATTCTCAGGATCAATAGTTGAAAATATTTATAGGGAAATGCAGAATCGTTCCACAAGGATGTGGCAACTGACCCGAAAGAACGTAGACTTCACCCAAGGTCTTTGGGTTAATGTGTCAGTGCTCTCCTCTTTTGACCCATCAGCATTTAGGATTTGTGCTCCATTTCTTCTTTGGCAACCTCTTCAAGTGATGAAACTGGCCCAAACACCCAGAGAGTGAGTTCAGGACAGATGGACAAAGACGTTGCTATGCACTTTGATGACTTCTACCTTCTCGATATCCTCCATGTGCGTGAATGAGAGGTAGACGAGACTTGGCGTTGAGTCTTTGCCTCCTCAGCATAAACCTGGGTGAAACATCTATTTCTCTACATTTTAGAACATGCCAGAGAAGGAGATGAGACAAAGAAGTGGCTCTCTTCTTTCGCAGGAATGAATTCTTCTACACCTGACATTATTTGAGAGTCCTGGGTTCTCCATCCCAGAGAAGGAACATTGATTTTTCCCAAGCATTAGAGCAGATTTTTCTTCTTTAGGATTCTCTAGCCTCTTAACACTCAACTTTCCCCCAAACCCTCTTAAACGGACTGCTGAGTCTTTGGGCCGTGCAGATGGTGGTCCATATATCAGTGACTGTTGAGAGATCTTGGAGAGGATATGTGGATAATAGAAAAGACAACAAACAACTTCTACGTGAGCACCATTGTCCCAACAAGTTAGTTAAGAAAGAAACATCAAGGCCAAAAAACTCAACTTAAGAATGAAGTAAGTTTCTGAGAGTCAGAAGATCTTTGGGCATGCTTTTGGAGGCAAGAAAAATGAACCAAAGGCTTCCTGCATGCTAAGCATGCACTCTACCACTGAGGTACGGCCCCAAGTAAGCCTACGTTTTCAGAGGAATCTTCATGACTATTCTCCGAGCTTTTGAGGACTAAGTCAAGATAAAATCACTTTATGTTCAATTCTGCTGTTTCCAAACTCCCTACACTGCTCTCTCAGACACAGACACACCTAGAGAAGGATACTTCAGTGCTGGAAAAAGAAAAGAATTGTTCCTGGTCAATGGTCTTTCACCAGATTGCCCGGAGCCTGCTTTCATTCCATCACTTGGGTGAATCCCAGGATATAACATTCTCTTGGAAATTGTCTGAATGTAACTTTCTATTCTTTTGACTCTTGGAAACATATTAATGTTTTACAGAGGCAAATATGTAAATAAAATTAACTCAGATGTTTGTGAAAATACTTTAAAATTAAATAAAAACAGAAACAAATAAATCGAATGATTTCAAAAGAATAACTTATCCACATTGGAGAAAAAAGAGAACAGATTCAAATAAATGTTTTCCATAGTGCCTAGTCTTCTTTGTAAGACAAAAAGGATGACAAGCAAATTAAACTCTACATAGTGCCTTTTTTTTTTTTTTTTTTTTTTAAATAACTCTATGGGTGCACAGGAAACCCTGGTGGTGTCATGGTTAAGTGCTACAGCTGCTAACCAAGAGGCCGGCAGTTCAAGTCCGCCAGGTGCTCCTTGGATACTCTATGGGGCAGTTCTACTCTGTCCTATAGGGTCGCTATGAGTCGGAATCGACTCGACGGCAGTGGTTTTTTTTTTTTTTTTTTTTTGGTATGGGTGCACCAGTTCTGATATTATTTCAGGTAAATTTTAGGCTTGAGAAAATAAGTACACATATTGAGGTTGTTGGAAACCAGGGATCTCACTGTGGGAGATAGAAGGAAAACAGGAAATTGGAACGGGGGAAGGTAAGAAATTCCCTCTGAGTGCTGGATAAGTATTCCTCCCTTTTCTTCGAATCCATTCCAACTCATGAATGGCGACCCCATGTGCTACAAGAGCAGAAGTGCTCCATAAGGTTCTTTGGCTGTAATCTGTTAAGGACCTGTCCTGGTGGTTAAGCGCTGGACTGCTAACCGAAAGGTCGGCTGTTGGAACCCACCCGTGGCTATGCGGGAGAAAAAAGGTAGTCAGTCTAAGGGGAAAGAGTACAGCTGTGAGTTGGTCGGCATCGACTCCACCGCAATGCTTTTGGGTTTTGCGGTTAATCGTTACGGATGACCAGGAGCACAACTGCACTTGACTAGCTAACCTAAAGATGGGTGGTTCTAGCGGAAGGAAAGGCCTGGCCATCTGCTTCATTAAGGTTACGGCCCACAAACGGGGTCACCACATGGGGTCAACACGAGTCAGAATCCTCTGGAGAGCAACCAACAACCATTTTTAAGGAAGCGGATTGCCAGGACTTTTTCCCACAGTGCTGCTGGGTAAGTCCCACCGCCAACCTTTCGTCTGCCATTAAGTTAGCAAGCGCAACCATTTGCGCCACGCTGGAACCTTCCTCTTAGAGTGTAGTGATTCGTTTTCAACAGGATTTTTAAACATTCCTTGTGATGAAAAACATCCCCTTCCCGCACCGTCCCCACACACATAATGCGTAATATCAGAACAGAAATAAATCGCAAGTGCAACAGCATGTAGCATATGGGAATCCCTTACTCCATCAGTTCCTAGGTTTACTCCTTAAATTTCAGTTCCCTATTTTTTTCATTTTAAATAAAATATGCAAAACGTCGATTAACACTTCATCGAAGGCCTCAAATCAAACCCATTGCCTTCCAGTCGATTCCGACTCATAGCGACCCTATAGGACAGGGTACAAGTGCCCTATACAGTTTCCAAGGCTGTAAATCTTTTCCGAAGCTGACCGCCGCCACGTCTTTCTCTACCTGAGCTGTGGGTTCGTTGCAACCGCCGACCTTTTGTTAGTAGCCGAAAGCTTAACGACTGCCCCACGAAGGCTCCTGGACAGATAGAGATTTTTGTTTTTTTTCGATAGTCTTGCGTTGGATAGTTGTGCTATTCGGTTGTCTTCGAACTCAAAGTCTTGGAATGTGAATCTTTTTTAAGAAAGTAATTATGCAAAATCGAAGCCAGTTGCCGAAACCCGGGATTGAACCAGGGACCTTTAGATCTTCAGTCTAACGCTCTCCCAACTGAGCTATTTCGGCTCCGCAGAAAGCTGGCTTTAGTGATCCCTACGAAAATATTTACATAGCTATTAATTTCGAACTGTATCATTAATATCACACACAAAATTTTGCTGAAGATCATTCGAAAGCCAATGCAGTACATCGACAGATAACTGCCAGAAATACAAGCCGGATTCAGAAGAGGACGTGGAATGAGGGATATCATTGTTGCTGTCACATGAATTCTGGCTGAAGGCAGAGAATACCATAAATAGGTTTACCTGTGTTTTATTGACTATGCAAAGGCATTCAACCGTGTGGATCGTCACAAAGTATGAGTAACATTGCAAAGAATGGGATCAAGAGGCAGTTGTTCCAAGAGAACAAGGGAATACTGACTGGTTTAAAATGAGCAAAGGTGTGCATCAGAGTTGTATCATTTCACCATATTATTCAATCTATATGCTGAGCAAATAACCCAAGCAGCTAGACATATTAAGAAGAATACAGCACCAAGATTGGAGGAAGATTCATTACAAACCTGCAATGTGCAGATGACACAACCTTGCTTGGTGAAAGTGAAGAGAGCTTGAAGCACTTAAGGATGAAGATCAAAGACCACAGCCATCGTATGGATTACACCTCAACACAAAGAATAAAAAAATTCTCACAACTGGTCCAGTAAGTAACATCATGATAAACAGAGAAAAGATTGAAGTCATCACGGATTTCATTTTACTTGAATCCGGAATCAACATCCATGGAAGCAACAGTCAAGAAATCAAGAGACAAATTGCACTGGGCAAATCTGCTGCAAAAGACCTGTGTTAAGTGTTTAAAAAAAAAATGTCACTTCAAGGACTAAGGTGTGACTGACCCAAGACATGGTGTTTTCAGTTGCCTCATATGCATGCCAAAAGTTGGACAATGAATAAGAAAGCCCGAAATAGAATTGACGCCTTTGAGTTGTGATGTTGGCAAAGAATATTGAGTATACTGTTGTATGCTAAAAGAATGAACAAATCTGTCTTGGAAGAAGTACAACAAAAATGTTCCCTAGAAGGGAGGATGGGGGAGACTTGGTCTCACATACTTTGGACAAGTTATCAGGAGGGACCAGTCCCTGGAGAACATCATGCCTGGTAAAGCAGAGGTGAGTTTTTTTTTTTTTTTTTTTAATTTTGGTGAAAGGTAGTGTTATTTCATTGTTTTTTTAAACTTGTGTTCAAGTATATTCTTCTTTAGTGAAGTATATGTTTAGTATTTACTCTTTCTCATTGTGTTTCAGTCTTTTTGGTGTTTCACAGGGGTTCATATGTTCTACATAAGGGTCCTTTGTCAGA
Organism: Loxodonta africana; assembly: GCF_030014295.1. Lineage (NCBI taxonomy): Eukaryota > Metazoa > Chordata > Mammalia > Proboscidea > Elephantidae > Loxodonta > Loxodonta africana. The sequence goes on from NC_087342.1 coordinate 78,625,401, forward strand.
TGTAAGTATTGAAATATCTTCTCCTAGACTGTGGTTAATCACCTCTTCCTAAGGAGAAGGGGGCTTGAAAAACTTTGCAAGAAGTGAAAAAAAAAAAAAAGAAAAGAAAAGAAAAAGTGGATAGAGAGACAAGTTGAAAAAACAAGAGAGAGTTCCATTATACATCTTTCCTGGTGTATGCAGGAAAAAATGGCCAAGGCAGTTAGTTTACTACAGAGGAGACCTGGGAAGAGGAGGATGATGGGGTGGAATATCCTAGGAGTAGAAAGTGTTTTTTTTGTCTGCAACCTGTTTACATATTTCCTGGTGTAGTGTAGAGGTTTAGAAACAGTGAAATCTGAAACAGTGAACTTTCCCTCTGGTCCACTATCAGATCTGCCAAAAATCCCTTAGCAATATGGCTAATATTTCAAGAAGGATCTTCATGATGTTTCTGTCCTGAGAGAGGTGTGGTTCAATGGGAGAGTGTCTTTTCCTTGAGAAGATTCGAAACCAGGCACACTCATCTGCTTTTTACGATTTCCAGCAGTTAAGTACTTTTCTCATTTTCAAAACACGTTTTGTGTGCTCATAGGTATTAAACATATTATCCGATGGTTTGCTTTGAAATGTTTCCCCATTTATTCTCCCTGTCTCCTCACCACCCAGGGCGCCTGTGTCAGCACAAGGAAGACAAGGAAAAAGGCTGGAAATAGAGAAAACAGAATTGGCTTGCTCAGGATTTCCTCTATTCGAAGCCAGGAACCGCCACTACGTTAACATGCTCACTAATCCTCTATTCCCTTTTCCAGTGTCTTTGACAAGCAGGACAGAAAAAGACTGAAAGAAGAGAAAAAGAACAGACTCTATCGTTTCATTTGAAATTCTCTTAGTTCTCGTAGCAACGTTTGGAGCGTGGAATAATCAGAGGTTACCAAGCAGAAAAGCATCGCCCCGTTTTACGTATTCCTCCTCTTTGTCGCCTTCTACGTCCTCTACCAATCCATCCAAGGTCTCTGAAAATTGGATCTCATTTTTAGACATGGACGGTAGTGGAGCCTCTGTAATTATAACTGAGCAAGTGCATAAAGTAGAATAAATTAAGACTAAATACTTGAAAACGTAGCAGCCGTGAAAATATTTTCATAGGAACCACTAAAGCCAGCTTTCCGCGGAGCCGAAATAGCTCAGTTGGGAGAGCGTTAGACTGAAGATCTAAAGGTCCCTGGTTCAATCCCGGGTTTCGGCAACTGGCTTCGATTTTGCATAATTACTTTCTTAAAAAAGATTCACATTCCAAGACTTTGAGTTCGAAGACAACCGAATAGCACAACTATCCAACGCAAGACTATCGAAAAAAAACAAAAATCTCTATCTGTCCAGGAGCCTTCGTGGGGCAGTCGTTAAGCTTTCGGCTACTAACAAAAGGTCGGCGGTTGCAACGAACCCACAGCTCAGGTAGAGAAAGACGTGGCGGCGGTCAGCTTCGGAAAAGATTTACAGCCTTGGAAACTGTATAGGGCACTTGTACCCTGTCCTATAGGGTCGCTATGAGTCGGAATCGACTGGAAGGCAATGGGTTTGATTTGAGGCCTTCGATGAAGTGTTAATCGACGTTTTGCATATTTTATTTAAAATGAAAAAAATAGGGAACTGAAATTTAAGGAGTAAACCTAGGAACTGATGGAGTAAGGGATTCCCATATGCTACATGCTGTTGCACTTGCGATTTATTTCTGTTCTGATATTACGCATTATGTGTGTGGGGACGGTGCGGGAAGGGGATGTTTTTCATCACAAGGAATGTTTAAAAATCCTGTTGAAAACGAATCACTACACTCTAAGAGGAAGGTTCCAGCGTGGCGCAAATGGTTGCGCTTGCTAACTTAATGGCAGACGAAAGGTTGGCGGTGGGACTTACCCAGCAGCACTGTGGGAAAAAGTCCTGGCAATCCGCTTCCTTAAAAATGGTTGTTGGTTGCTCTCCAGAGGATTCTGACTCGTGTTGACCCCATGTGGTGACCCCGTTTGTGGGCCGTAACCTTAATGAAGCAGATGGCCAGGCCTTTCCTTCCGCTAGAACCACCCATCTTTAGGTTAGCTAGTCAAGTGCAGTTGTGCTCCTGGTCATCCGTAACGATTAACCGCAAAACCCAAAAGCATTGCGGTGGAGTCGATGCCGACCAACTCACAGCTGTACTCTTTCCCCTTAGACTGACTACCTTTTTTCTCCCGCATAGCCACGGGTGGGTTCCAACAGCCGACCTTTCGGTTAGCAGTCCAGCGCTTAACCACCAGGACAGGTCCTTAACAGATTACAGCCAAAGAACCTTATGGAGCACTTCTGCTCTTGTAGCACATGGGGTCGCCATTCATGAGTTGGAATGGATTCGAAGAAAAGGGAGGAATACTTATCCAGCACTCAGAGGGAATTTCTTACCTTCCCCCGTTCCAATTTCCTGTTTTCCTTCTATCTCCCACAGTGAGATCCCTGGTTTCCAACAACCTCAATATGTGTACTTATTTTCTCAAGCCTAAAATTTACCTGAAATAATATCAGAACTGGTGCACCCATACCAAAAAAAAAAAAAAAAAAAAACCACTGCCGTCGAGTCGATTCCGACTCATAGCGACCCTATAGGACAGAGTAGAACTGCCCCATAGAGTATCCAAGGAGCACCTGGCGGACTTGAACTGCCGGCCTCTTGGTTAGCAGCTGTAGCACTTAACCATGACACCACCAGGGTTTCCTGTGCACCCATAGAGTTATTTAAAAAAAAAAAAAAAAAAAAAAGGCACTATGTAGAGTTTAATTTGCTTGTCATCCTTTTTGTCTTACAAAGAAGACTAGGCACTATGGAAAACATTTATTTGAATCTGTTCTCTTTTTTCTCCAATGTGGATAAGTTATTCTTTTGAAATCATTCGATTTATTTGTTTCTGTTTTTATTTAATTTTAAAGTATTTTCACAAACATCTGAGTTAATTTTATTTACATATTTGCCTCTGTAAAACATTAATATGTTTCCAAGAGTCAAAAGAATAGAAAGTTACATTCAGACAATTTCCAAGAGAATGTTATATCCTGGGATTCACCCAAGTGATGGAATGAAAGCAGGCTCCGGGCAATCTGGTGAAAGACCATTGACCAGGAACAATTCTTTTCTTTTTCCAGCACTGAAGTATCCTTCTCTAGGTGTGTCTGTGTCTGAGAGAGCAGTGTAGGGAGTTTGGAAACAGCAGAATTGAACATAAAGTGATTTTATCTTGACTTAGTCCTCAAAAGCTCGGAGAATAGTCATGAAGATTCCTCTGAAAACGTAGGCTTACTTGGGGCCGTACCTCAGTGGTAGAGTGCATGCTTAGCATGCAGGAAGCCTTTGGTTCATTTTTCTTGCCTCCAAAAGCATGCCCAAAGATCTTCTGACTCTCAGAAACTTACTTCATTCTTAAGTTGAGTTTTTTGGCCTTGATGTTTCTTTCTTAACTAACTTGTTGGGACAATGGTGCTCACGTAGAAGTTGTTTGTTGTCTTTTCTATTATCCACATATCCTCTCCAAGATCTCTCAACAGTCACTGATATATGGACCACCATCTGCACGGCCCAAAGACTCAGCAGTCCGTTTAAGAGGGTTTGGGGGAAAGTTGAGTGTTAAGAGGCTAGAGAATCCTAAAGAAGAAAAATCTGCTCTAATGCTTGGGAAAAATCAATGTTCCTTCTCTGGGATGGAGAACCCAGGACTCTCAAATAATGTCAGGTGTAGAAGAATTCATTCCTGCGAAAGAAGAGAGCCACTTCTTTGTCTCATCTCCTTCTCTGGCATGTTCTAAAATGTAGAGAAATAGATGTTTCACCCAGGTTTATGCTGAGGAGGCAAAGACTCAACGCCAAGTCTCGTCTACCTCTCATTCACGCACATGGAGGATATCGAGAAGGTAGAAGTCATCAAAGTGCATAGCAACGTCTTTGTCCATCTGTCCTGAACTCACTCTCTGGGTGTTTGGGCCAGTTTCATCACTTGAAGAGGTTGCCAAAGAAGAAATGGAGCACAAATCCTAAATGCTGATGGGTCAAAAGAGGAGAGCACTGACACATTAACCCAAAGACCTTGGGTGAAGTCTACGTTCTTTCGGGTCAGTTGCCACATCCTTGTGGAACGATTCTGCATTTCCCTATAAATATTTTCAACTATTGATCCTGAGAATAATAATAACAGTCGTGATGAATCAATGTGGATTTGACCATACAATTCAGAATATGAACTAAAAGCATTTTTGTGTTTTGACTTAAACTAGGAGAAAATCTTTTAGAAGGATCTTGCAGAGGAAGGCTTGAGGGCAAGGAAAAGTCTAGTTCTCTTTAGGAGGGGGCAGATAAGTTGTAGTAGAGGAGGTGAGAAGCCAAAAGACCTGGAGGACTTTTATAATGGATCGTCCCCTTTTCTCTTCTCTCCAAAAACTGTAACTATCCACCTTCTATCAGTCTGTCACAGGCCATCTCTCAACTAGTTTTGAGATCACCTACTTGAAATGCCAGGGACGAATCTATGTTTCCTCTGCTCCTGGACTAGGACTGAGGAAAAGGTGGCTGAGTACAATGTAGATAGTACGTATTGTACTGAGTCTCTGAATTTCTGTGGTCGCAGTCTCCTCTTTAGAGTCCATTTGAGCTACGGGCAGAAAGTGAAGTGTAGAGGAGCCAGAGAGAATTTCTTCAGGAAAAAGTTGGGCTTCAATAGGTTTTATTTAACAGAAACAAGTGGAGCAAACTAAGAACTTTCTTTCTTATTATTTACATTTGAAGCAACGCCTAGTAAACTTCCCCAGTCGCAGTGGTGCTTAAATGTGAAAGCTGACTGCCCATCCCACTTCTGCTCTAAACACCGCTCCCACCATATCTACGCACAAAAATCGCGAAATCACTGCGAGTTCCGCTCAAGCAGGACGTCAATTACAACGACATCCGAAATTGCAAGCAAAAATTCTGACTCACGTGCGCCCTCTACAGTGCTCAGCCCCATACATGCCATTTTTAATCTCTGTATTAAGTTAATACCTTTATTGACCATACCACTTGATAATTTCTTCCCTTCCCGGATACGCCCAGCGTAACATCTACCCAGCAGGGGCCAAGGCTCGTTCAGGCCAACTGGAGAGCTGGGAGAAACGGGAGGTAGATGAATTTTTTCCTCTGAACTGAGAAGTCTTGGACCTCACGCCAGGGAGAATTTGTAAAAGAATCTAAAATATTTTTTGGAGGAAATACTTTAAAATCTTACATCCGAATTGACGGTCGCAACAAAACGTGGTTAAAGCAGATAGCTTAGGCTGCTTTGCTCATTGGAGACCGGGGTTTGAGAATCGAACTAGACACACGGGGCGGGGTGGGGGGGGGCGGGGAGGACTTTTTTTTAAATTCACTTTGCAGGTGGTCTTCAGCTACTGCAACTTCCTCGTTCATTCCAGAGAGGCCGATTCTGAAAGACGAGCTGTCACCGAACGGAGTGTTTCTTCTTTATTTTCTGTTCTATATTTTTTCAGTCACGCCAGAGACCTGTTTTTAGACCACTACTCTCTGGCACATACCCTACTTGTTTTCTGGCTTCTCTAGCTTCCTTAACCTTGTTTCCCACATGTAAATTAGAGTAACAAATAAATAATATTAATTTTACTTCCCTGTTTAGCTAATAGAGTCCCTGAGTGGTGCAAATCGTTAACACATTTGGGGTGATAACCATAGAGTTGGATGTTGGAATCCACCCAGAGCCCTGGGAAGAAAGGCTGGACCATCTGCATCTGAAAAAATCAGCCACTGAAAGCCCTGTGGAGCACAATTGTACTCTGAGGCACACGGAGTCACCATTCATCAGAATCACCTCAAAGACACCTGGCTAGTCTGTTTATTTTATTTTTGCTAATAATGATAAATTATAAATACAGAAAGCAGCCTTAAGATTAATATCATTTTAAAATAATAAAGTATAAAAGTAAATTATAATATTTCCTCAGATTTGTATACTCTCTTGGGTTCTAGGTATCAAATCAATCTTAGAAGATCATAAGTGGCAACACAGTTGTGATGCTTGACAATTAAGTGGCTCACCCAGTTCCAAAAATGATTTCTACTTTGTTTAATAAGAGGTGTTCAACATCCTGGATCAGCCAAATTGATGCAAAAGTTTCTAATGCCCACAGACATGCAAAACACAGTTCTTAGAAGGCACCAATCTGCAGACTACATTTTGAACAGCACTAATGAAGAGACAGGATGTACTGCAGGTGAGAAGAAAGACATCCAAGGAAATCCTTCTTTTACTTTTTTTGTTTAAATTGGGTTTTAGTTCATGGAGTAAAATGCATAAAACTTAATTATTCAGCTTGATGAGTTATTACATATGTATATCTCCTATAACCAACATCCAGACTAAGATATAGAACTTCTCAGCTCTCAGAAGCTCTCTTGTATCTCTCTCAATCAATTCAAATTTTCTGATCCTGTAGTTTGATGTACTATAAACGGAATCATACAATATGTGCCCATTTGAGAATAGCTTCTTTCATGTAATATGTTTTTTATTGGCTACATCCACTTTGTTTCTAATACTAGTAGTTCCTTTGTATTGTCGTCATATTCCATTGTATTATACTGCACATCACGATTTTTCATTCATTTCACTTTAGATGTACATATAAAACAACTAATGTAGCTAAGAACATTTTTGTACATTTCTTCCAAGAGCAATACTCATTCATTTTTCATGAGTCTAAATGCACCCGTGGAGTTTCAGGGTTATAGTAAGTATATATATATATATATATATATATACACACACACACACACACACACACACGTATATAGCTTTAGACACTGTTTCCAAATAGTGTACAAGTGTGAATGTGTCAGTTGTCAGTGTCATCAGAAATGTGTGAAAGTTTCAGTTGTTCCGTATTATCAACAAGAGTTGATATTTTCAGTTCTTTTATCTGAAGCCATTTTGGTGAAGGGGAGTATTATTTCATTGTTTTTAGTTTGCATTTTCTTTGTAATTAATGACGTCCAGTTGTTGCACCCCACCAGACCAGCTGAGAGAGTGACTTGGAGGCGTACGGGTCAGATTCCAGGCCGAGAGGGCTGGGGGGTGTGGGCGGCAGGGGAATAGGCGTCGGGGGTGGGGGCGGGGACGAAAGGCATTATGGAAAGTAATTGCAGCCAGCTGTAGTCGTGGCCGAGTGGTTAAGGCGATGGACTAGAAATCCATTGGGGTTTCCCCGCGCAGGTTCGAATCCTGCCGACTACGTACTGTTTGGTCTCTTGGCGCTGAGTTGGTTAGGCGTGTTTTCTTGGATACCGAAAGCTGCGATTCTCCTCTGACCAACAGGGTTCGGTAGGAGTCGGAGTTGATGTCACTTTTTCCTTTTTTTTTTAATGCCACTTGTGGCACCCTAGCCCGAAAGAGCCGAGCTCCTCCACGGAGCTGCCTGGCCTATGATGAGAGATTTTTGAGGCACTTCTCACTCCCGTGTAGTTGATAGTTTGAACGGTGAAGAAATGGCCGACAGTGTCAAAACCTTTCTCCAGGACCTTGCCAGGGGAATGAAGGACTCCATCTGGGTTATTTGTAAAAATTGTACTGAGAAGGCCAAGTAGTGTCCTGAGGCATACGAGAGCCCCGAGCATAGAGCCGAAGCAAGGGCGTGAGCTACGTACTGTTGATAAAATGGAGCCGCGGGAGGTGAACAAGCAGAAAAGCTTCTTCCCGTTTTACCTATTCCTCCCCTTTGTCGCCCTCCTCCTGCTCTACCAAACCATCACTGTCTCAAAATAACGAAATTTATTTTTAGACATGGACAGCAAAGGAGCTCATATAATTTTGGTGAGTGAGTGGATAATACTGATATGTTAAGATTAGGTATTTACAAACACAAGGGCCTTGCAAATAAAAAGTTAAGTAATATTTGAAAGAGTGGCCAAAACAGGTACTTTCAGGCAGCTGAAATAGCTTAGTTGGGAGAGCGTTAGCCTGAGAATCTGGGGCTCTGTGTTTCAATTCTGGGTTTTGGTAGTGGTGTCTAGTTTTCCAAAATTACTATGATCCCTAACAGTTACATCCCAAGGCGCTGGAATTCTAATAGAACTGAGTATAGCACAGCTAAACCTGCAAATCTCGGAACCTGTGTAAGGCCAAAACCCGTCATAAAAAGAAAAAGTAAATGTTTTCCGCTAAAAGGAGCAATAGAAAAGTGGTAAGACTGTCAAGGGCAGTAAACCTGCGAAACCAAAAATGAAAAACAAGGCAGTCTCGTCAAGTCCGGCACTCACAGGTTCCAGTCTACATTTATCCAACAGGGAAGTATGTGAAGAAAGTTACATTAATATCTATATCATCTCTCGGTGCAATTTTTACTGATTTTTTTCAATTCCAATTACGTTGTGCAGATATATATTTTTTTCATCCTCTGTTTTATTTACACTTTCCTGAGGTCATCCATGGAAATCCTGGTTCCATAGTGGTTAAGTGCTATATGGCTGTTAACTAAAAGTTGGGATTTCAAATCCACCAGGTGCTCCTTGGAATCTCTGTGGTGCGGTTCTGCTCTGTCCTATAGGGTCGCTATGAATTGGAATCCACTCAACGGTGATCAGTTTTGGGGGTTTGAAGTTTTCCATGAAATGTTAACTGACATTCTGCGTGTCTTGTTTTTCTTCTTTGTAACTGACAACAGGTAACAATTTATTTAAAATAATAATAATTTAAAAAAAGCCAAACCCACTGCTGTCGAGTCCATTCCAACTCATACCAGGTAATAGGACAGAGTAAAACCGCCCCACAGGATTTCCAAGGAGCGGATGGTGAATTCTTGGTTGGCAGCCTCGCCCTCAAACATTATGCTACCAGGCTCAGGTAATAATAGCAATTTTATATTGGTTGCTTATAGCTTAGGATAAGTGCTACAAGTGTTAGGAGGGAAGAATCCAGAATACTCTGTTATTAGGTATCTGTTTTGCTAGTGAGGTGATACAGTGTTATTTGGAAGTAGATTAGTTGTAGAAATATATTGTAAACTCTAGGGCAAACACTAGCCAAATTTTAAAATGAAGTGTAATTGATATGCTAAGAGAGGAGGGAAAATGCAGTTTGTGCTTTTCTTCCCTGCCTCTTAATAACAATGAAAACTTGCAGAAAGGAGAAGAAGCCTTCTATGACGTGGTGGAATGTTGCTTCGCCATGAGCAGACCCGGGGTGTGAGCACTTTGTTTTCCTCCAATTCGTTCCTGTCTTTATTGTGCTTAAGCGGCCCAGTTGGGTGGCTCAAAGAGTGTCAAGGACCGTGGTCCAAGTAAGTATAAAGCGATTTACCCTGTCTGATAGTAGGGAAAAAAAAAAGTAAAGATATTCACAAAGAGAAAAGTGGGAAAAGTCTGAAAATATAAAAACGTGCCAATGTTCACCTGTGAGTCGGTAAGGAAAAAAGGCATCCAGATGGAGGTGCTGGGGATCGAACCCAGGGCCTCGTGCATGCTAAGCACGCGCTCTACCACTGAGCTACACCCCCTTGTTAAGCCAGGTGTGAGGCTGTTATGTAATGCTGATTTACACAATTGTCTGCAGGCGGTTTAAATCTTAACGTTTTCACAGAGCAAAACTTACTGTGTTCAGTTGTTCTGTTCCTGGGTTGGATCCTGCCTCGCAGCCTGCCACGAGAAGCGGGAAACACATTCCGGACCAAATGACCCTGAGATCTCCCAGCAGCCACTGGCTTCTTCAAGGACTGCTTTTAACTGCCTGAGTGTCAGTTGCAGTCCACCACGAGGGAGAGTCCCCGGACTGAACGTTCTGTTGTCTGATTTTCTTTTTGAAAAATCTCTGTCTGTGAAGCTTGCAGAAAGACATAAAAGATAGGAGAATACAAAGATGAGCCTTGTGAGCGCTGCGAGGGAATCAAGAACCAGGTGGGGAGATAAGACTAGAGGTTCATTAACTCACAGTACCTTACGGAATCGAAGAGCGAAAAGTACATGTCTCATAGTCAAGCTCATGCAAAGGGCTGCGTCCAGCCCCTGGATTTGGAAACGTGGCGAAAGCTTTGCCTCCGCGATGCTGTACCGCTGCTTTTTAAGAGGCGGAAGTCAGAATGGAGGAGAAAAGGCCTCTGTTGTTAAAATGTCTCTTTTAGACCAAATTATTTCCTTAATGAAGAAAGCATAGGAGAAACGCCTTACAGGCTAGGCACAAATTCACTCTTTATAAACTTTCCCCACGCCTGCAGAACTCCGCAAATCTATAAGGTCTCGGAGAGTTCGAATCGACTCGATAGCAACGGGTTTTTTTTTTTTAATTTATTTGAAGGCACAAAAAGTAGACGCTTCCCACGTTAAGCAAATGCGTGGCGTGACTGTTAATCCAGATATGATGGAGAAAATCCAAATCTTCACGGATGGAAGGGATGGGTGCCCGGAATCTACTGTTTAAGTTACTATTGTATTAGAAAGACACCTGTCTGGGAACTGAACTGCGAGGAGGAGGGGGCGCGAGCGAGTGGGTGAATAGGGGAGGGGGCGAGTTTTACCGCGGAGGAAAGGAGGATGCTGTGCGGAGGAGAGAAGCAGCAGCAGGGTAGTAGACGGCAGAGAGAAGAGGAATAGGGTTTGAAAATGGGTCACTAAGAACGGTAGGATAGGGATCGGCGCGCAGGTGGGAAGTGACCAAGTTCTGGTCTTTACTGTGTTTTTTGTAGGCCCTCGGGAAGGGAGAGGCTAAAGTCCTTTCAAAGCGTCTTGTCTTTTTCTTTGGGGGCATTGAATAGAGTTAGAAAGGGGGGAGAAGGAGCTTGATTTGGGACTTCATTTATTTAGGATACTTATGAATTTAAGGTGCAAATTCATGTTAATGTTTGATAAGCACGGTGAGTTTGAGACTAGAATGGTACAAAGCTCTTTTACTTCAGGTTTTTATAAAGCATGTGGCTGTTAAGGACAGGGTCTCTGCACGGAGGTCGAGCCTGAAGAGAGTCCACTGTAATTTGCAGATTTGGCCCTCCCTTTAAGAGTATTCATTGAAAACCAAGGGAAAAGCTTTGCCTCTAGAGTGATGTTGGACTCTGGAGTTCATACTAATTACCATCACCTTCTTGGAATTGCTGAGAAGATCTAATAAGCAACAGCTCCCAGGTGAGATGACATGTAGAATTTCCACATTCTGTTGCGTCGCCTTTCTTTTGAATAGGCATAAATATGGATCTCTTTTAATCAGCTGGCCAGGTAGTTATCTTCCAGATTTCCTGGCATAGACTAGTGAGGGCTTCCAGTGTTGCGTTAGTTTGTTGAAACATCTCAACTGGTGTTCTGTCAATTCCGGCAGCGGTGTTATTCTCCAATGCCTTCAGTGCATCTTGGACTTCTTCCTTTGGTATCATCCATTCTTGATCATATGCTACTTCCTGGAATGACTGAAAACCAGTCAGTTCTTTATGGTTATCCGACTGTGTATTCCTTCCATCTCCTTTTCGTGCTTTCTATGTTGTTCAGTATTTTCCCTATATAAAAAAGTATTTTTTTTTTTTGTATGGGGGAAAATACTGAATCCTTCCATATAGCAACTCAAGGCTTGAGTGTTTTCTTCAGATCTTTCAGTTTGAGAAATGCCAAGCGTGTTCTTCCCTTTTGGGAAAGTCCAGGTCTTTGCACAAGTCAGTATAGTACTTTACTTAGTCTTCTTCAGCTGTCTTTTGAAATCTTTCGTTCAACTCATTTACTTCATCATTTCTTCCATTTGCTTTAGCTACTTCACATTGAAGAGAAAGTTTCAGAGTCTCTTGTGACATCCATTTTGGTCTTTTCTTTCTTCCTTGTCTTTTTAATGACCTCTTGTTTTCTTCATATATGATGTCCTTGATGTCATTCACCAATTCATCTGGTCTTTGGACATTAGTGTTCAAAAGGTCAAATCTATTCTAGAGATGGTCTCTAAATTCAGGTAGGATATACTGAAGGTAGTACTTTGGCTCTTGTGGACTTGTTATAATTTTCTTCAGCTTCAACGTGAACTTGCATATGAGTAATTGATGGTCTGTCCTGCAGACTGATGATATTGAGATTTGCCATTGTCTCTTTCCACAGATGTAGTCGATTTGATTCCTATGTATTCCATCTGGTGAGGTCCACGTGTAGTTGCTGTTTATGTTGTTGAAAAAAGATATTTGCAATGAAGAAGGCATTGGTCTTGTGAAATTCTATCGTGCAATCTCTGGCATTGTTTCTATCACCAAGGGCATATTTCCCAACTCCTGATCCTTCTTCATTTCCAACTTTAGCATTCCAATCACCAGTAAGTATCAATACATCCTGACTGCATGTGTGATCAATTTTAGACTGCAGAAGTTGGTAAAAACTTCAATTGCCTCATCTTTGGCCTTACAGTTTGGTGCAGAAATTTGAATAATAATGGTATTAACTGGTCTTCCTTTTTGCTTATGGGTATTATCCTATCAGTGACAGCACTGTACTTCAGGATAGGTCTTGAAATGTTCTTTTTGATGATGAATGTTATGCCATTCCTCTTCAATTTGTCATTCCTGGCATTGTAGACCATAGGATTGTCTTATTCAAAATGGTCAATACCAGTCCATTTCAGCTCACTAATGCCTAAGATGGAGATGTTTATGTATTGCCTTTCATTTTTGACAATTTCCAATTTTCCTAGATTCACAGTTCATATATTCCACATTCTGATTATTAATGAATGCTTGCAGCTGTTTCTTCTCATTCTGAGTTGTGCTACATCAACAAATGAAGGTCCCAAAACTCAACTCCACCCATATATTAAGGTCGACTCCACTTTGAGGAGACAGCTCTTCCTCAATCATCTTTTGAATGCCTCCCAATCTGAGGGGCTCATCTTCCAGCACTATATCAGACAATGTTCTGCTGTTATTCATAAGTTTTTCAATGACTAATTTTTTTTCATAAGTAGACTGCCAGGTCCTTCCTCCTAGTCTCTGTTAGTGTTGAAGCTCAGCTGAAACCCATCCATCATGGATGACCCTACTGGTATTTGGACACTGGTGGCATAGCTTCCAGTGTATGGCAACAAGCAAGCCTACACAGTACGACAAACTGACAGACGTGTGGGGGGACATGGGCAATTTGGTCCTTCAGGTAATTTGAATGTGTCTATGAATCTTCTATGAATTCGCCTTACCCTATATTGTGTACTGTTTCGCCCTTCACCAAAGTTAGCACTTCTCTGTTGTCTGGTTAGTGTTTTTCCCTCCCCACTCTTCCCCTGTCTTGCAACCATCAAAGACTGTTTCTGTGTGTGTGGAAACTTTTCGTGAGTTTTTATAATAGTGGTCTCGTACAATATTTATCCTTTTGTGATTGACTTATTTCACTCAGCATGATGCCCTCCAGATTCATCCATGTTGTCAGATGTTTCGCAGAGTCATCACTGTTCTTTATTGTTGCATAGTATTCCATTGTGTGTATGTACCATAGTTTGTTTAACCATTCATCTGTTGATGGGCACTTAGGTTGTTTCCATCTTTTTTGCTATTGTGAATAATGCTGCAATGAACATGGGTGTGCATATGTCTATTCCTGTGACAGTTCTTACTTCTCTAGGATGTATTCCTATGAGTGGGATGGTTGTATCATATGGCCTTTCTATTTCCAGCTTTTTAAGGAAGCACTGTATTGTTGTTCCAAAATGGTTATACCATTTTGCATTCCCACCAGAAGCGCATAAACATTCCAATCTCTCCAAAGGTTGTTATTTTCTGTTTCTGTTTTTTAATTCCCGCCAGTAATGTTGGGATGAGATGGTATCTCAGTGTAGTTTTGATTTGCATTTCTGCAATGGCTAGTGATCATGAGCCTTTTCTTGTGTGTCTGTAAGCTGCCTGAATGTCTTCTTTGGTGAAGTTTCTGTTCATATCCTTTGCCATTTTTTAATCGGATTATTTGTCTTTTTGTTGTAGAGGTGTTGGATTTTCCTGTAAATTTTAGAGAATAGACCTTTGTCAGATATGTCATAGCCAAAGCTTTTTTCCTGGTTTATAGGATTTCTTTTTACTCTTTTGGTGAAGTCTTTGGATGAACATAAGTGTTTAACTTTTAGAAGATTCCAGTTACCTAGCTTATTTTCTAGTGTTTGCGTATTGTTAGTCATGGTTTGTATCCTACTTATGCTATATATTAGGGCGCTGTGGTTGACCCTATTTTTTCTTCCATAATCTTTATAGTTTTTGGTTTATATTTAGATTTTTGATCCATTTTAAATTAGTTGTTGTATATGGTGGAAGGTATAGGTCTTATTTCATTTTTTTCAAGATGGTACTTCAGTTTTACCAGCACAACTTGTTAAAAACACTGTCTTTTCCCAATCTAATGGACTTTGGTCCTTTGTTAGAGATCAATTGACTATAGGTGGATGGGTCTTTTTTTTTTTTAAGAGAATGGAAGTGTGTCTAGGAAGAAATATTTTTAGTGTAGTGAATTATGTTGCACTTTCATTGTTTCTAAGTTTCATGTAAAAATTGATTTTCTACCCCAGAGTTGTACAAACTTTCTGTTTTGGCATTTCCAGTAATTATATTTGGTTTTGCTTTTCATTTTTTACTTTTAAATTTTATATCTATTTGAAATTTATTTTAGTGTCGCCAGTGATATACTGATCTAAGCTTCTATTTTCCTAGATGGTTACCCAGTTAGCCCAACACCATTAGTCGAATAATCCACCAATTTCTATTGATTTGAGTTGCTACCTCTCTCATATTTTCATTTATATATTTGTTATAAGTGGAGTCTTAAATAAGCTATTTGTTTTCCAATTTCTGAGTGGCTCCATTGGACTAAATGTGATTTGAGTGGTCTAACAAGGGCTTGTTTACTTTATGTTAATATCTGAATGTGTCATTTACCCAAGACCTATGTTGATATAAGGGTCTCTGGGTGGCCAGTAAGATTTGTGCTCAACTAGTAACCTAAAGGTTGGTAGTTCAAACCCACACGGTGGCAGCGCAAAAGAAAGGCCTAGCAACCTGTTTCCGTGAAGATTACAGCCAAGAAAACCCTGTGGAGTAGTTCTGCTCTGTAACACATGTGGTCACCATGAGTCAGAATCAACCCACCAGAAGGCAATGCATTAGTTATTTTTGTTATTGTCATTATTGTATTATAACACAAAGTGGTTACAATAGTGCGGGAGGCCAGAGCATTGTGGCCTGCTGGTGGGAATGTATATTAGGCGAGATACATCAGAATTACCATCACATATAATATACACTGCTTCAGCAATTCCATCTACAAAAAGTACTCACATCCATTTGAAATGTCAGATAGGGATATTACTTATTGCAGCATTATTTGTATGGGCAAGATACATATTATAGTCTATCCATAAAATGGAGTTCTTTGCTGCTGAGCAAAGAAGGAAGAAACTTTTTCTGTATTGATTTGGAAATTACTACAACATAGGTGAAGTGAAGAAACCAAGATGCAGTGAAATGTATTTGGAACTTTCTTATTTGTATGAAAGTGGGAAAAATAATATCCATGACGGGATACCCAAGAAACTATGCCTGCCTGTGCAAGGAGAACTAGGTGACTGGGAAGGCTGTGGGAGAGTCAGGGATGAGACTTTTACACTATTTTGGCAGCAACAAGTTTGGTTTTTGGCCCATCAAGCAGGGACACCGGATACCTAAGTTTCACCTCTTTTGCTGTCTCTTTATGATACCCGAATACCATAAAGTGTAAAGACAGCCAAGGAATAAAATCTATTTGAGAGCACTCTTCCTGCCAGCTCTCACCTGACCAAGGCGGTTTGGGAGGGGTACCTGGGTCTCCCCTTCCCTGCCCCGACCCCCCCTCCCCACTCATTCCCTCATCCCCAGTCACGGTGTGTCCTAGGGGACCCAGGCCCTGCTGCGTCACCCGGACTCTCACAGCCCTTTCGCAGTTCAATGCGGGACCTCTGGAGTGCAGAGCTGCGTTCAGGTTCACTGCCAGCCGGCCTCCGCCCTCTGAGCATCCCGAGGGGATGCACAGAGGGCAGGTGGGTGGGCGAACTCGGGGGTCATCTCAGCGTGCAAGGGCCCGGAAAAAGGCGAGAAGGTATTGTATTCTTTTAGAATTGATGACCTACTGTATCTCAGACCAGGCCTTGGGTGAGTAGAGAGCACAGCAGCGGTTCGCTGGAGCCTTAAGGCCCTTCACCTTGTGAGGACTGTGCCTGGATCAGGGACTCAGTGCGGCCAGCCGCGCCCATTTCGCTCTCTCTTCGCCCAAGAAGCTCTATACCTATGGTTGTAAGGCTAGAGTCTTTACAACGCTGGACACTGGCTTTTTACGGGAGCAACGATTTTAAGGGAGACTTTGTAGCTGAATTTGAAATTCCTAGCCTACTCTTCTCCTTTCCCTTCCCTCCCTTCAAATGACAACTTGCTGTGAGTGCAAGTGAAGCTTACTCGGTGGTCTGAGTCTCTTAGTGAAGTTCATTTGTTAGAAATCATCAGAAGAGGACATGGAACCAGGGATATAATTGCTGATGTCGGATGGATCCTGGCTGAAAGCAGAGAATACCAGAAGGGTGTTTACCTGTGTTTTATTGATTATGCAAAGGCATTCCACTGTGTGGATCATAACAAACTATGGATAACACTGCGAAGAATGGGAATTCCAGAACCCTTAATTGTGCTCATGAGGAACCTTTACACAGATCAAGAGGGAGTTGTTCAGACAGAACAAGGGGATACTGATTGGTTTAAAGTCAGGAAAGGTGTGTGTCAGGGTTGTATTCTTTCACCATACCTATTCAATCTGTATGCTGAGCAAATAATTCAAGAAGCTGGACTATATGAAGAAGAACAGGGCATCAGGATTGGAGGAAGAATCATTAACAACCTGCATTATGCAGATGACACAACCTTGCTTGCTGAAAGTGAAGAGGACTTGAAGCACTTACTAATGAAGATCAAAGACCACAGCCTTCAGTATGGCTTGCACCTAAACATAAAGAAAATAAAAATCCTCACAACTGGACCCATGAGCAACATCATGATAAATGGAGAAAAGATTGAAGTAGTCAAGGGTTTCATTTTACTTGGATCTACAATCAACAGCCATGGAAGCAGCAGTCAAGAAATCAAAAGGCTCATTGTATTGGGTAAATCTGCTGCAAAGGACCTCTTCAAAGTGTTGAAGAGCAAAGATGTCACCCTGAAGACTAAGGTGCACCTGACTCATGCCATGGTATTTTCAATTGCCTCATATGCATGTGAAAGCTGGACAATGAATAAGGAAGACTGAAGAAGAGTTGCCGCCTTTGAATTGTGGTATTGGCAAAGAATATTGAATAAACCATGGACTGCCAAAAGAACAAACAAATCTGTCTTAGAAGAAGTACAGCCAGAATGTTCCTTAGAGGCAAGGATGGCGAAACTGCATCTTACATCCTTTGGACATGTTGTCAGGAGGGATCAGTCCCTGGAGAAGGACATCATGCTTGGCAGAGTACAGGGTCAGCGGAAAAGAGGAAGACCCTCAACGAGGTGGATTGACACAGTGGCTGCAACAATGAGCTCAAGCATAACAACGATTGTAAGGATGGTGCAGGACCGGGCAGTGTTTCGATCTGTTGTGCATAGGGTTGCTATGAGTTGGAACCAACTCGATGGCACCTAACAACGACAACACAGTGGGCCGTATAGAATTGCTCCATAGTGTTTTTAAGGCTTTCACCTTTCAGGAGCAGATTACCAGGCCTGTCTTCTGAGGCACCTCTGAGTGGTTTCAACCTGCCAACCTTATGACTAGTAATGGCTTAAGTCTTTGCCCTTTGCCTGCTCTCTTTGCTCTATTCCGATTCTTGCTGAGCAAAGCAGGAAGAGAGGAATGAAGAAGCCTACAGTAAATGTTGGGATGGGTTTCTTGATCAGGAAACAGAATGTCAATAGACTTTTAAGAGAAATAACTACGGTAAAACGAGGATAATGCCTGAACAGGGCCTTAAACCCTGGACCCTCAGATTAAAAGCCTAGTACTTTACCAACTGAGCCACCGATGCTCCTGTATTTCACTGTTCCTGAGTACCTAATGTAGGTTTTATGAAGGCCAATTGCTTTTATGTTTCGTGTCCTGGTTGCCAAATAGCTTTCTTGAAATTCTCCTACTTGCCAAGAAGATCCTGTTTCAAACAGATGTTAGAATCGCTAGGAGAATTTCCCTTCCTTCTATCTTGTCTTCTGTCTCTTTAGACTGTCAGAAACAGACTTGGTTGACCAGACAAAGCACTGTTGGCTTTCAGATCACATTGCTACACCCAGAGGGCTTCATTTTTCCCAAACGTCCCTTTGTTTCTTATTTATCCACCTGCATCTATTTTTCTCGAAGCAACATTCATGCTGCTCTTCTTCGTCTCCCTCTGCATTGTTTTGTATGTACATCTTTCTTGCAGCCTTGGGAGGCAAAGGGGAAAAGAGCTGAAGGAGAGAACAATTGAAGACTGGCGAGAAAGTTCCATAATGGTGGGCAAGCAATAGTGTGTGGGTTTAATCTTCTGTTACTCTATGCTTGCTTAAGTTCATGATGCAACTTCTCCACCATCTGTGATCCACTCTTTCTTTTCATTTTATTTCTCCGCCTCCTTCTCTTTGGTCTCCTTTTTCTCTTCCTCCTCCAAGTCTTCATATCATGAATACTGTTTGCTGCTCACATCCAAAGGAAAATAATAATTATCTAGATGAATTAGATAATTCATCTAGATATACACCAGGACATACCATCTAGAATACGACCTAAGATTCTTTTTAAGTTTTGACCTAAACCTGGAGAAAATATTGTACAAGGAATATGGGAACAAATGGCGAAGTTTTGGAGTGAAGGAAAGCTTAATCTCTTTGGGGAGGACAGACGGGGCAGGGAGTTGGAAAAGACTATTGTTTATTTCTTCCAAATAACTCAATACTTCCAAGAAACCAAGACTATGTGAAAACTGAATGTGTGGTTACTTAACTTTTTTTTTTTTTTTGGAATTTGTGGATTACTCATCTCCCTACCCTACCAATATACAAAACAGAGTTGCTGATGGGTCACACCTTGTATTGTTTTGTTTTCTGGATCAACTTGCAGGGAAACTAGGAAACAACTTTTAGGCAAAACACTTTGGGGTTAGTTAACATTTCAATTCAACATTTCAATGAGACATTCTGAGCTATTTTGGCCCTCTTCTCTCCATGTGAAGTAGCTTAGAAGTCACCAAACTGTACCTCACACATTGGGACCACTCTTCCAGAGGGGTTTGGGATCCACCACCTAGTCCCATCTCTATATTAGGTGATTCTTCTACTTGTTAGTAGAGGATCAAGTTGTTTAAACCTATATTATGAATGGATTATAATAAAATATTTTCCTGGCACTATAAGCAGGCATTTCTGACAAAGGTATCTCTTGTTCTAGCTTCCAGATCTTTCTCCCTGGAGCAGCGCCATTTTATCTTTGAGACAGAACAGTTCAAAACATACTAACTTCTGGCAATTCCTCTCCTCATGCTGTCATCTGCACCCCCTTCAATGTAGAGTTTAGTTCTTGGCTCATAATTCTCCATCCAAATGCATCATCCTTATAAGTAACTTAGATAAGAACGCCCTTGAAGAAATATGTTACTTCTGATCATCTTTTAATCTTAGTTTATTAATTCTAAGTAATTGTTTTCAGAGCTTTCATATGATATTTGATTCCTTTGTTGAATGTTGTTAAAATTTCCTCTAATTGCAAAATTGAAAATTTGAAAACAGAAACCTAATGTCTCCTTATCAGCAATTTCATGCTTTTTATAGCGCCCTCACAGCATCGGCCTTGTGGTGTAATGGATAAGGTGTCTGATCCCAGATCTAGAGAACTGAGCGTTTAAGACCCTTCATGGTCATCTTATCGTGCAACAAGTATAAGGTTCTTGAATTGACTTCCAATGACTAATTCCTGAGGTGTTGTTGGAAGGGAGAAATGATATAGGCAAAGTTTCTCCTTTCACAAATCAATAATTAATATTAAAGAGGCTTTGGAAATCTAAAATGGGCTGAGCCTCAAAAACATAAAGGAGCAAATCTGTGTACCCACTAACGATCATCATCTTGTCCTCTCAGTTTATTACTTTTTTATAATGATTTTTCAAGATTTCAATGGGTTTTGTTTTTTTCTTCAAGATATTAGTGAATCTTACTCTAATTCCAAGGAACTGTGAATCACAAGTTCTTATTATGTTTCTTTCTCTTTACTTTGTATAGATGCCTTATCTTCTCCATCAATTCCAGGTCCTTTATGGTTACTCTTCTACTTCTTCTTTTTTTTCCTTGGTCTCTTCCTGTTTCAATTTGCAGGAATAATAGGAGCAACCTGATTTAGTGACTGGAAACTAACCCATGATGTGATGTGATGGTTGTAGTTCTTCTGCCAAAGATTCTACATAGGTGCTAGATCATATAAGGAAATGCTGTCTATAAAATTCAGAACACAATCTATAACTCTTTATCTTCAAAACATTTTTCCATAACCTCAGGTTTTTTTAAATAATTTTTATTGTGCTTTAAGTGAAAGTTTACAACTCAAGTCAGTCTGTCACTTATAAGCTTATATACACCTTACGCCATACTCCCACTTACTCTCCCTCCAATGAGTCAGCCCACTCCCTCCTTCTAGTCTCTCCTTTCGTGACGGTTTTGCCAGTTTCTAACCCTCTCTACCCTCACATCTCCCTTCCAGACAGGAGATGCCAAGACAGTCTCTAGTGTCCACCTGATACAAGTAGCTCACTCTTCATCAGCGTCTCTCTCCAACCCATTGTCCAGTCCCTTCCACGTCTGATGAGTTGTCTTCGGGAATGGTTCCTGTCCTGGGACAACAGAAGGTTTGGGGACCATGACCGCTGGGATTCTTCTAGTCTCAGTTAGACCATTAAGTCTGGTCTTTTTATAAGAATTTGGGGTCTGCATCCCACTGTTCTCCTGCTCCCTCAGGGGTTCTCTGTTATGTTCCCTGTCAGGGCAGTCATCGGTTGTGGCCGGGCACCATCTAGTTCTTCTGGTCTCAGGATGATGTAGTCTTTGGTTCATGTGGCCCTTTCTGTCTCTTGGGCTCGTTATTACCTTGTGTTCTTGGTGTTCTTCATTCTCCTTTGATGCAGTATTTTACCCACTTTTTAATTGAGTTGCTTGTGGTTTTATTGTTGAGTTTTAGATTTTGTTTGTATATCTTGGATCCACCACGACCACCAATTGCATCAAGTTGATTATGACTCATGGTGACCCCATATGTTGCAGAGTACAGCTTGGACAAAAGCCCTTTATCAGATATGAGTTTTGCCTTATTTTATTTTGATGCTGTGTTGTTAGGTGCAAACACATTCAAGATTCTTACATCTTTTCAGAGAATTGACCTTTTAATCATTACGTAATCCTTTTTTTATTTTTGATAATTTTCCTTGCTCTGAAATCTGACTTGCCTGAAATTAATATAGCAGCTCCAGCTTTTCTTTTGATTAATGTTAGTATGGTATATCTTTCTTCCATCTCTTTACTTTTAATCTATCCATGTTTTTATATTTAAAGTGGATTTCTTGTAAACAACACATAGTTGGGTCTCTTTTTTTTTTTTTAATCCCCTCAGATAGCCTATGTCTTTTAATTGGTACAGTAATGGTTAATGTTATGTGTCAACTTGGCTAGGCCATGATTCTCAGTGATTGGCCTTGTGATCTTCCATAATGCAATTACCTTCCATTTTGTGATCTGGCATGAGTAGCCAATCAGTTGAAAGAGGAGTTTTCTTTGGGAGTGACCTGTCTCCAGTATGTAAAGTGATGTTCTGGCAAAACTTATTTTCTCTTGACCCTATACTCTTCATAGCACTTGACCTCTGGTTCTTGGGATGCATGCCTGAGACGTCTGTAGTCTGCTGCCTGGACTGTGTGTCTTTGATTTGGTAGTACCCAAAATACCATGGGCTAACAGGGTTCCCCAGCCTGCCACCTGCCCTTGAGATTTTGGATTTGCCAGCTTCTGCAACCCCACGAGCCATCAGAGATCTTTAGCCTGCTGCCAGGCCCATGGATTTGGAACTCGCCGGTCCCCACAATTGCATGAGTCACTTTCTTTTGGTAAATGTCCCTTTCTATGTTTATATGTGTGTTTTACTGGTTTTACCCCTCTAGAAAACCCAGACTAAGATATGTATTTTTAGACCATTTGCATTTAAAGTGATATCGATATAGTTTAATTAATATCTACCATAATTGGCAACTAACTGCTTTCTATTCATTGCCCTTGTTATTTGCTTCTTTGTCTCTTTCTTTCTTTTGCATTCTCTAGTTTAATTGGGCATTTGGTATGACTGCGTTATCTCTCTTCTCTTAGCATATCAATACACTGCATTTTAAAATGTTGTTAGTGGGTGCCCTTCAGTTTGCAATATACATCTACAACTGATCCAAGTCCACTTCCAAATAGCACTTTATCGGTTCACAAATAGTACAGATATCTTATAACACAGTATTTGGGCTTCTTCCCTCCCATCGCTTACAGCATTGCTGTCATCCATATCACTTATACTTAAGCTATAATCAACCAATATATCATTGCTATTATTATCAGAGCCCTGGCAGTCTAGTGGTTAACAGCTTTCCTGGCAACCAAAATGTTGGCATTTTGAATCCACCAGATGCTCCTTGGAAACCCATGGGGCAGTTTTACTCTGTCCTATTTGGAATCAACACAATGGCAATGGACTTTTTTTTTTTTTTGTAATTATCATTTTAAACAAAATGTTACCTTTTGTCAGTGAAAAATAGGAAAAATAATAGATGCAAAATGTCACTTAACACTTCGTGGAAGACCTCAGGAATGTGTAAATAAAGGAGAGGATGATAAAAATATGTATGTGTACAACCTGATTGAAGTTGAAAAAATCAGTAAAAATGGTAGTGAGAGATGATATAGATGTTAATATTATTTTTCTCACATAGTTCTCAGTTGGATAGATGTAGAGTAAAACCTGTGAGAGCTGTACTTGATGAGAATGCCTTGTTTTTCTTGGTCTCTCAAGTTTTCTACTTTTGACATGGTACAATCTTACCACTTTTCTCTCTCTCCATTTAGTGGAAAACATTTGAGTTCTACTTCTATGACAGGTATCTGCTTTGCACAGTTTCCAGTTTTTGCAGGTTTTACTGTGCTATACTCAACTCAATTAGAATCTCAAAACCTTGGGCTGCAACTGTCCTATAATAAAGGGGATCATAGTAATTCTGGAAAACTAGGCACAACTGCCAAAGCCCAGAACTGAGTGAGGGATCTTTATATTCTCAGTCTATCCTCTCCAAACCAAGCTATTTCAATCACCTGAAAGTACTTGTTTTAGCCATCCTTTGAAAACATTACTTAATTTTTATTTGCAAGGCCCTTGTGCTTTTAAATACCTAATCTTGACATATCCAATAATCTGCTCACTCACCCAAAATTATATGGGCTCCTCTGTCATCCATGTCTGAAAATAACATTCAATTTTTTGAGGCAGTGAAGGGGTTGATAGAGGAGATGGAGGGTGAAAAGGGGAGGAATAAGTAAAACAGAAATAAACTTTTCTGCTTGTTCACCTCTGGCTGTTCCATTGTCCAAACGCTGCTCAGAAAAGCAAAGGAATTTCAAATGAAATGATTGAGCCTGTTCTTTCTATTTTCAGTCCTTCTTTTCCTGTCATGCTTGTCAGTGATGCTGGAAGAAGGAAGAGAATATTATTGAGCACATTAATGTGGGAGGGAGCTTTTTGCACCTGATTGAGACATCTTGTGCAAGCCAATTCTGTTTTCTCCAGTTACTTCCTTTTTCTTTGTCCTTCTTGTGCTGACACAGCTCCCCTGGGTGGTGAGGAGATAGGGATTAGAAACTGGGAAACAATTCCAGGCAATCCATTGGGTAATGTGTTTATCTCCACATGAGTATGCGAAAGTTGTTTTGAAAAGGAGGAAAGTACAGAATTATTGGGAATTATAAAAAGCAGATCAGTGTGTATGGTTTTGAACCTTCTCAAGGTTAGGACATACTCCCATTAAATCATGCCTCTCCCACTAAAAAGACGTCATGAAGATCCTTCTTGAAATACAACTCATATTTGTAAGGGATCTTTGAAGATTTGATAGCTGGCCAGAGAGAAAATCCACTGTTTCAAATTCCACAATTTCTTAAACCTCCCAACTATATTTTCTTACATTGCTACACCAAGAAATATGTAAGGGGGCCCAGGACAGGAGCCATTCCCAAAGCCAACTCTTCAGACATGGATTGGACTGGACAATGGATTGGAGAGGGATGCTGGTGAGCAGTGAGCTTCTTGGATCAGGTGGACACTTGAGACTCTGTTGGCATCTCCTGCCTGGGGGGGAGATGAGAGGGTGGAGGGGGTTAGAAGCTGGTGAAATGGACACGAAAAGAAAGAGTGGAAGGAGAGAGTGGGCTGTCTCATTGGGGGAGAGTAATTGGGAGTGTGTAGCAAGGCGTATATTGGTTTTTGTGTAAGAGGCTCACTTGATTTGTAAACTTTCACTTAAAGCACAATAAAAATTATATAAAAAAAAGAAATAAGTAAGGGGATAGCAGACCAAATAATATTGTTTCTGCTGCCAGGACATTTCATCCCATCAGCCTATTCCAAAGTTCCCTTCTCAGTAAACCGCCTGGAGACGTTGTTTCACAACCACCAGGAAAGATCTATGATGGAACTTTTGCGTTTTCAACTTCTTCTCTCTTTCTTAAACTTTTCTTTTTTTCTCTTTTTACAAAGTTTTTCAAGCCCTCTTCTTTTTAAGAAGGAGCCCTGGTGGTGCAGTGGTTAAGAGCTCCAGTACTAACCAAAAGGCCTGTAGTTCGAATCCAAACCCACCAGCAACTCCATGGAAATCCTATGGGGCAGTTCCACTCTGTCCTACAGGGTCACTATGAGTTGGAATCAATTCGATGGCAAGGTTTCTTTTCTTTTTTTTTTCCCCCTTTAAGAAGAGGAAATTGTCATAGTCAGTTGTTATTGTTATGTGTCATCCAGTCAGTTCCAACTCATAGCAACTCTATGTACAACGGAATGAAACACTGGCTGGTCCTCACAATTGTTCTTATGTTTGAGCCCATTGTTGCAGCCACTGTGTTAATTCATCTCATTGAGAGTCTTCTCTTTTTTGCTGACCCTCCACTTTACCAAGCACGATGTCCTTCTCCAGGAAATAATCTATCCTGAAAACAGGTCCAAAGTATGTGAGACGAAGTTTTGCCATCCTTGCTTCTAAGGAGCATTCTGGTTGTCCTTCTTCCAAGGCACATTTTTTCGTTCTTCTGGCAGTTTATAGTATATTCAATATTCTTTGCCAACACCATAATTCAAAGACATCAATTCTTCTTCCTTTTTCCTTATTCATTGTCCAGCTTTCACATGCACATGAGGCTATTGAAAACATCATGTCACCAAGGTGATATCTTTGCTTTTTAACACTTTAAATAAGTCGTTTGAAGCAGATTTGCCCAATGCAGTGTGCTGTTTGATTTCTTGACTACCACTTCCATGGGTGTTGACAATCCTTGACAACTTCAATCATTTCTTTGTTTATCATGATGTTGCTTATTGGTCCCAGTTGTGAAGATTTTAGTTTTCTTTATGTTAAGGTATAATCCACACTGAAGGCTGTGGTCTTTGATTTTCATCAGTAAATGCTTCAAGTTGTCTTCATTTTCAGCAAGGAAGGTTGTGTCATCTGCACATTGCAGATTGTTAATGAGCCTTCCTCCAATCTTGACATCTTGTTCTTCATATAGTCTAGCTTCTCAGATTGCTTTCTCAGCATACAGATTGAATAAGTATGGTGAAAGGATGCAAACATGATATACATCTTTCTTGACTTTAAACCACCTAGTATTCCCTTGTTGTGATTGAATGACTGTCTCTTGATCTATGTACAGGTTCCTCATGTGCACAGTTAACGGTTCCAGAATTCCCATTCCTCACAATGCTATTCAGAATAGGTTGTGATCCACACAATCGAATGCCTTTCCATTGTCAATGAAACACAGGTAAACATCCTTCTGGTATTCTCTGCTTTTAGTCATGATCCATCTGATATCAACAATGATATTCCTTGTGGCACATCCTGAATCCAACTTGAATTTCTGGCAGTTCCCTGTCTAGGTACAGCCGCAGTCACTTTTGAATGGTCTTCAACAAAATTTTTCTTGCATGGGAGAAGATATTTCAATACTCATATTTGACAAAGAACACTTACGTGGGATATATGGAGATATCCTACAAAGCACTAAGAAAAAGACTGAAAAATTAATGAGAAAGAGCAGAGATTAAACATATGCTTCACAAAAGAGTATACTGAACTGTCCAATAAGCTATTTTCAAGTTAATCAGTATAAGGGCCACGAACAACACAAGAAAAGCCCTATCTGCAAAGAGCTGTGGGGAAAAACCAGAGTACCTGACTGAGCAGTGACCTGGACCATGAAAAAACACATCAAACACCTTACTATGTGGTAACTCTCAATTGGAACCCATTTACTAGTACAAAAACAACCCCACCCATCATAGATTAGATATATTTTTCCCTGGTCCCTCTGCACATATCCTTGCACATAAAGTACAGCTATATAAGCCCACGACCCCCACTGCCTTGCGTGGATCTCTACCTGGATGACATTCAGTGCTTCCTGTCCCTTGTGAGAATCCTAGTGTCAACTTGTGTATATACGTTCCCCAATAATGCCTTGCCTGATCAACATGGCTTTTATTGCCTCCTCCCCCACAACAAGTTCGGTGGGTTTAATAAGTCTACCCCTTCAGCTCCTATTTGTAGCACCCATACCAGACAGACCTGGCAATGGCCAACAGTGTATCTCAGACCTCCACAGTTTAAAAGTTCAGATTCTCTGAGCATTCCATGTTTCAGTGGCACTTGTCCAGAATTGGTTAACTCCCTGCAGTTGGAATACTTTATGTACCAGTGAAGAAAGCCATTCCCCTTTAAGGGGAGGAAAAAAAAAAAAAAAAAAAAACAGTCCTGAAAACCCAGCAAATCTGGCTGTGAGGTCTTTCCTCCTGTTGCATCTTTTCAGTTTCATTTTTTGCAGTCAAACAAGAAAGATCAAAACCTAACCAGAGTTACAAAAAACAAGACAGCAATGGCTATAAAGGGAGTGGCCAGGAGCAACTGAGGTACTCCTCCACCTGCCACATTCAACGTATGTGCTTCACAGAAAAACAACAGAAATAACAAATCCATGAATTCAACAGCTAATTTTACAAAATCCATTCATTCAAGGGTGGAAGGCAGGGAAGGGAGGTGGGAGAGTAAATGGCACAGGGAGAAAAAGTATTCAAATCAGTCCAGGAACAAGGTCTGGCAAATGCTAGAAAATAGCTACAGAAAAATCTGTGGTTCTTTCAGACTCATTGTATTAAAAATACACATACTGGTGTCAGGAAGATTCTGCTTAAGTGCACCAGAGACAATATTCCAATTCCTCAGAGAGAAGGGAATATATAAAGGGACCTTGGCAGAGTGGGTCTAGCCTTCCCTGTGTCAGTGGATGTGAACAGGGAAAAGAGCTGCCACATTCTCCTTCCAAGTTCACCCATCCCCCGTGGGTGGCAAGTGAAGTCAGTGGCCTGCAGCAGCCTTCAGTTTGGCAGGAGATGGATGTGGTGAAGAGAACTTCTCTGCAGAGGTTGAGCAGACTACAGGTAGACCATCATGTGGAAGGGTCTGTTACTTAAGAAGACCACCAGGGAGAAGAGGCTCAAGTGAAAAAGGTACACTTTGCCAGGGGTCTTTTCTTCATCCATAATGATAATGAATAAAGTAAAGTGGATGGGGAAGAGGCAGCTATGACAATGTATGAGGACTGCATTGCTGTGAGTAAAGCCAAGGGCAAATCAAATCCAAGTAGTAGGGACAATTCCCTTCTATATTTGACAACCACTAGTGCATTTCAATCCCTTTATTGAATCAGCGGTATTCAAAGCAGTATGGTGAATACAGAAGGGACATATGCAGGAGACTAACCAGCTGACCAACAGGATGGATGGGGAAGAGAATCACAAATATCCCCAGGAGAAGGAAAAGAGCTTAGGACAAAAGGCTGAGGAGCCAACATATCAGCAATTATTTTGCTGACACTAGGGAATGGGTGAGGCTTCCTGCCTGATACCTCAAATGCCAGATCAGCTATATCTTGGAACCAAATGGCATTGAAAGCTTTGCCAAATACAAACAGGGGAGCACCCAAAGAGCACTGAAAATTGACTTGAGGAAGAATTTCGGCCACGACCAAACATCTCCGTGTAGTGATGGGTAACCAGTAATTTGTGCTGCTACTGACTGAAGCACAGGACTAAACATTCGGTAAGACAAGAGGAGACTCAAGCAGAATACTCCTCCATTCCAAGCTCGGCACTCGAAAATTCTACCAACAATACAACGTGGCTCGCTCTTTTGCTCCGGCGTTATACCCTAGGCTCTCCTTTGTGTCAGGACACTACTCGGCCTTCTTCGACGCTGTCCCTCCCTCTTTTGCAGTATTGGAGCCTCCAGCTTTGAGATGGTACAGGCACTTCAAATGGAGTTCTTGATTCCCCTGGCAAGGTCTTGGAGAAAGATTTTGCCGCTGTCGGCCATTTTTTCATTATCCTTCACTATCAACTACACAGGGAAAGAGAAGTGCCTCAAAATCTCTCGGCGTGAATGGCCAAGGCAACTCCATCAAGGGCCCATTCGGCTCCTCCGTGTGCCGAAAAAAAGAAAAAAAGAACCCATAGCTGCGGAGCCGACTCGGAAGCTGGCACGTAGGTTTCCAAAGTGCCACCAGGTTCCCAACTAGCCCGTAGTCGGCAGGATTCGAACCTGCGCGGGGAAACCCCAATGGATTTCTAGTCCATCGCCTTAACCACTCGGCCACGACTACAGCTGCTTCCCCGAAATTCCTTTTTATCCACCAAGAATAGGACCTGTATCTCTCGCAGCCATTCCCGCAGCTGGTCTGGCGGGGTGGAACAACTGGACGTTATTAATTATAAAGAAAATGCAAATCAAAAACACAGCGAAATAACACTCCCCTTCACCAAAATGGTTTAAGATAAAAGGACTGAAAATATCAAGTGTTGCTGATGATACAACTGAAACTTTCATACGTTGGTGATGAGACTGTCAACTGGCACATCCACACTGGTACAATATTTAGAAATATTGCCTGAAACAAAATATATAAAAAACCCTATAACCGTGAATCTCCACAGCTGCATTTAGATCCCAGAAAAATGAACGCTTATGGCCCTTGAATGATAGTACAAAAATGTTCATAGCAGCATTAATTGTTTTATATGTACATCAATAGCAAAATGAATGAAAAAATTGTGAAAAATACAGTATTAACACAATGGAATATGACAGCAATAAAAAAGAACTACTGCTACTAGACACAATATGAATGCATGTAATGAAAAACATATTAAGTGAAAGGATCTATTCTCAAATGAGCACATATTGTATGATTCCATTTATAGTATTTCAAAGCACAGGAAAATGGTGGTAGAGGTCAGAAGATTGGAATTGATAGGGATAGATACAAGGGAGCTTCCAAGAGCTGAAAAATTCTTTATCTTGGTCTGGATATTGCACATATTAGATATACATATGTAATAACTCATTAAGCTGAAAAATTAAGTTGTATGAACAATTAAGTTGTATGAACTAAGCCTCAATTTAAACAAAAAGAAGAAAGAAGGATTTCCTTGGATATCTTCTCACCTCCAGTACATCCTATTTTTTCATTAGCGCTGTTCAAACTATACTCTGCAGATTGATGCCTTCTAAGAACTGTTGTTTTGCCTGTCTGTGGGCACTAGAAACTTTTGTATCAATTTGGCTGTGCCCAGAGGTTGGACTCCTCCTATTAAACAAAGTAGAAACAATTTCAGGAATTGGGTGAGTGCTGGCCCCTAATGTCAAGCACTAGAACTGTGTTGCCACTTATGATATTGTAAGATTGATTGGACACCTAGAACCCAAGAGAATACACGAATCTGAGGAAATGTTATTATTTATTTTATGATTTGTTATTTTAAAGTGATATTAATCTGAATCAAACCTGCTTTCTATATTTATAATTTAACATTATTAGCTAAAATAAAATAAATTAAAAAACCCAAACCAGTTGATTCCAGCTAATTCTGATGAATGGTGACCCCATGTGTGTCAGATTACAATTGTGCTCCATAGGGTTTCCAAAGGCTGATTTGTTCAGATGTAGATGGTCCAGGCTTTCTTCCCAGGGCTTCTGGGTGAATTCCAACTTTCAACTCTTTGGTTGTCAGCGCAACATGTTAACCATTTGCACCACTCAGGGACTCCATTAACTAAAGATGGAAGTAAAATTAATATCATTTATTTGCCTAACTCTAATTTCCATGTGTGAATCAAGCTTAAGAAGGCCAGAGGAGCCAGAAGACAAGTGGCATATATGCTAGAGAGTTGTGGTCTGAAAACAGGCCTCAGGAATGACTGAAAATAAGGAAGGGTACAGAAAATAAAGAAGGAACGGTGTCTTTGGTGACAGCTCTTCTTTCAGTATCAGCTTCTCTGAAATGAATGAGGAAATTGCAGCAGCTGAAAACCAACTGCAAAGCGAATTTTAATGAAACCCCTCCATGTATCTGGACAGGTTCTCAAACCTCAGTCTCTGATGAGCAAAGGAGTTGAGGCTTTCTGCCTTAACTACACTTAGGTGCAGCTGTCAATTCAGATGTAAGGTTTTAAAATATGTCCTCCAAAAACATTTACAAATTCTTTCTCCATGGCATGAAGTCCAAGTCTTCTCAGTTTAGAGGAACGAATTCATCTGTATTCCATTTCTCCCAGCTCTACAGTTGGCCTGAATGAGCCTGGGCCTATGCTGGGGTGGTTTACACTAGGCCTATTAGGGGAGGGCAAAGGATATCACCTACACCTGAATCTCAATACAGAGATTAAAATGGGTTTGTATGGGACTGGGAATGCACTAAACTATTGTGTAAATGTCATTCTGGAGTGCACAGAAGGGAAGAGGGAGGAAAGAGAGGAGCATCAGCTGAGGGATAGAGGAAAGAAGTGGGGTGGGGTGGGGTGGGGTGAAATGAAAGAAGGAGAAAAAGGAGAGAGAGGAAGAGGGCAAGGAAAAGAGAAGGAGGCTTGTTCCAGAAGAGGATTCGGTTCGTTTTCCCCAAGACTGCCTGGCCTTTGAGAATGATTCGCTGCTCTTTCCTTCCCAGTGTAGACATGCTGAGCACTGTGGAAGGGGCACACTAGGTTGAATTTTTATTTGTGATTCAGGCGTTGTTGATATTGGTGGCTTCAGTGTGAGCTGCAGGGACTTCCCGATTCCTGTGCATGGATGTGGAGGTGCAGTGTTCAGAGAAGAAGCAGGATGGGCAGTCAGCTTTGAGATTAAGCACCACTGTCATGGGGGATGTTTAATAATAAAAAAAGAAAGTTCTCATTTGTTTGCTCCACGTATTTCTAACTCTTAAACGAAGCCTATTGAAACCCAACTTTTTCCTCTAGAAATTCTATCTGGCCCCTGTACTCTTCACATCCTTAGCTCAAAAGGATGCTAAAGAGGGTACTGTGACCACAGAAAGTCAGAGACTCTGTACAATTGGTAGTAACTACATGCTCAGTTACTTTTTCCTCAGTTGTAGTATAGGTGTAGAGGCAATGTAGGTTAGTCCTTCCCAAGTCTAGTAAAAAAAAAAAGTAGGTGACCTCAAAATCGGCTTAGGAATGGCCTGTGACAGACTGATAGAAGGTGGATAGTTATAGCTTTTGGAGAGAAGAGGAAAGGGGGTGATAAATTATAAAAGACCTCCAGGTCTCTTGGCTTCTCACCTCTTCTACCATAATCAGCACCCCCTTCCTACAGAGAAACTAGCCTTTTCCTTGCCTTCAAGCATTCTTCTGCAAAGCCCTTCTAAAAGATTTTCTCCTAGTTTAGGTCAAAACACAAAAAACCTTTTAGTTCATATTCTGGATTGTATGATCAAATCCACATTGATACATCAAGATTGTTATTTTTATTCTCAGGATCGATAATTGAAAATATTTATAGGGAAATGTAGAATTGTTCCACAGGGATGTGGCAACAGTCCTCAAACAATGTAGACCTCACTGGAGGTCTGTGGGTTAATGTGTCTGAGTGTTTAGGGTTCATACTCCATTTTTTCTTTGGCAGCCTCTGCAAGAGGTGAGACTCTCCCAACCACCCAGAGGCTGAATTCAGGACAGCTGGACAAAGACATTGCTGTGCTCTTCCATGGCTTCTTTCTGCTCCATGTCCGTATCAATATCCATGTCCGTGTCAATATCCATGTCCGTGAGTGAGAGGTAGACAAGACTTGGCAGCAAATCTTTCCCTCCTCAGCCTAAACCTGGGTTAAACATCTACTTCTCAATGTTTTAGAACATGTTGGAGAAGGGGATGAGACAAAGAAATGTCTCTCTTCTTTGGTAGGAATGAATTCTTCTTTTCCTGACATCATTTTAGAATCCTATGTTCTCCATCCCACAGAAGCAACATTGATTTTTCCCAAGCACTACAGCAGGTTTTTCTTCTTACAGATTCTCTACCTCTTAACACTCAGTTTTCCTCCAAGCCCTCTTAAATGGGTGTATAGAGGGTGGCTTATATACCAGTGAATGCTGAGAGTGCTTGGAGAGAATGTGAGAGAATGTGTGGCTAGTAGATGACAACAAATAACTTTAAGTGAGCACTATTTTCTCAATGAGTTAGTTAAGAAAGGGACACCAAGGCCAAAACAACTCAACTAAAGAAAGAAGTAAGGTTTTGAGAGTAAGATCTTTGGGCCTGCGTTGTGAGGAAAGAAAAGTGAAGATAGTGGAGACTGAACAGAGGGCCTCGTGCATGTTAAGCACAGTGCTCTACACTGACCCGTGCCCTCTGTTAGCCCCCTCTTTGAGAGGAAACTTCACGACTATTTTCAGAGCCTTTGAGGACTAAGTCAAGATAAAATCACTCGATGTTCAATTCGGCTGTTTCCAAACTCCCTACTCACTCTCTCAGACACAGACACACCCAGAGAAGGATATCTTAGCGTTAGAAAAAAGTTATTGTTCAAGGTCAATGGTCTTCCACCAGATTGCCTGGAGCCTGCTTCCATTCCATCACCTGGGTGAATCACAGCTTACAACATTCTCCTGGAACTTGTCTGAGTATAACTTTTTGTGTTCTTTTGACTCTTGGGAATATATTAATGTTTTACAGAGGCAAAAAAAGTAGATACAACTAACTCAAGTGTTTGTGAAATCCTGTAAAATTAAATACAAATAGAAAATAAATCTAAAGAGTTTTTAAAGAATAATATCCACATAGGAGAAAAAAGAGAGAACAGATTCAAGAAAATATTTTCCGTAGTACTTTGACCTCATTGTAAGACCAAAAGAATGGCCAGCAAATATTAAACTCTATGTAGCAGTTTTTTGTCTTTTTTTTTTTTTTTTTAAATAACGCTATGGGTGGGATAGTGGTTAAGAGCTAAGGCTGCTAAACAAAATGTCCGCAGTTGAAATCCACCACGTGCTCTTTGGAAACCTTATGGGGCAGTTCTAGTCTGTCCTATTGGGTCGCTATGAGACGGAATGGACTCCACGGCAATGGTAATAGTAATGGGTGTAGCAATTCTGATATTTTGTGTGAATTTTTGGCTTGAGAAGACGAGTACACATATTGAGGTTGTTAGAAACCAGGGCTCCCAGTGTGGGAGATAGAAGGAAAACACGAAATTGGAATGGGGGAACGTAAGAAATTCCCTTTTGGTGCTGGATGGGTATTCTTCGGTTGCCCTCAAATCGATTCCAACTCGTGGATGGAGACCCCATGTGTTACAGAGTAGAACTGCTCCTTAAGGTTTCTTTGGCTGTAATCTGTAAGGAGCTGCCCTGTGGTGAAGCGCTGGACTGCTAACCAAAAGGCTGGCGGTTGGAACCAACCAGCGGCTGTGCAGGAGAAAGAAGGCAGTCAGTGAGCTCCAGGAGAGACTACAGCTGTGAGTGGAAATTGGCTCCACCGCAATGGTTTTGAGTTTTTGGTTTAATCTTTACGGGTGACGAGGGGCACAATTGCACTTGACTGCTAACCTAAAGATTGGTGGTTCTAGGGGAAGAAAAGGCCTGGCCATCTGCTTCTTTTAAGATTACAGACAACATATGGGGCCACCACATGGGGTCAACATGAGTCAGAATCTCCTGGATAGCAACCAACAACGGTTTTTAAGGAAGCGAATTGCCAGGGCTTTTAGGTTCGCTATGAGTCGGAATTGACTCGACAGCACTGGGTTTTTTGTTTTGTTTTGCTTTCTTCTATGGTGCTGCTGAGTAAGTTCCAGTCGCCAACTTTTCGGTTGCCATTAGGTTATCGAGGGCAAACCATCTGGGCCGCCCAGGAGGCTTCCTTATATAGTGTAGTGTTTCTTTTTATACAGGATTTTAAAACATTTTTTGTGATTAAAAACATCTCTTTCCCCACACACAATACATAATATCCGAACAGAAATGAAAATCGTATGTGCAACAGCATGTAGCATACTGGATTCCTTGCTCCTTCAATTCCTAGACTTCCGCACTGAATTTCAGTTCCTTATTTTTTAATTGTACTTTAGATGAAAGTTTACAGAACAAACTAGTTTCTCATTAAATAGTTAATATGCATATTGTTTTATGACATTGGTTAATAACCCCACAGCATGTCAACACTCTCTTCTCCACCTTGAGTTCCCTATTACCAACTTTACTGTCCCTTCTTGCCTTCTAGTCCTTGCCCCTTTAGTCTCATTTTGTTCTACGGGGCTTTCTAATTTTTGGCTGAGGGTCGAACCTTGGGAGTGACTTCATTACTGAACTAAAAGGGTGTCCAGGGGCCATACTCTGGGGATTTCTCCAATCTCTGTCAGGCCAGCAAGTCTGGCCTTTGTGTGTTAGAATTTTGTTCTACATTTTTCTCCTTTTCTGTCTGGGACCCTCTGTTGTGATCCCTGTCAGAGCAGTCAGTGGTGATAGCTGGGCACCATCTAGCTGTACTGGACTCTGGTGAAGGCTGTGGTAGATGTCCCCCCCACACATTATACGTAATATCAGAGCAGAGATGAATCATAAATGCAATAGCATGTAGCATATTGGAATTCCATACTCCTTCAGTTCCTAGGTTTCCTCATTAAATTTCAGTTCCTTATATTTTAAATTTTAAATAAAATATGCAAAATGTCAGGTAGTATTTCATGGAAGACCTCAAAACCATACCAAATCAAACCCACTGCAGTCTAGTCGATTCCGACTCATAGCAACCCCATGGACAGGGGAGAACTGCTGCGTATGGTTTCCAAGCTGTAAATCTTTACTGAAGCTGACAGCGCTGTCTTTCTCTCCCTGAAGGGCTGGTGGGTTGGAAAAAGTGACCTTTTGTTGGTAGCTGAACACTTGAGAACTGTACCACCAAGGCTCCTAGACAAACACAGGTTGTTTTTTTTTTTTAAATAGTACTGTGTTGGATAACTGTAGTATTCAGTTCTATTAGAATGCAAAGCCTTGGAGTGCAAATGTTTTTTAAGAAAGTTATTATGTAAAACTGACTTAAGTTGCCTAAACCCCAGATGAAGCTAGGGACCTTCAGATCTTCAGCCTAATGCTCTCCCAACTGAGCTATTTTGGCAGCCTAAAAATGTTTGTTTTAGTCTTTCCTTCAAAATAGTATCATGGCTGATGCGATCTCAAATATTTAGTCTTAACTTATTCTATATTAAGCAGTCACTCAAACACAAAATTATAAGGGCTGTACTGCTGTCCATGTCTGAAAATGTGATCCAATTTTCAGACATCATGGACAGGTTGGTAGAGGATGGAGAGGGCGACAAAGGAGAGGAATAGTTAAAAAACTGGGAGAAGCTTTTCTACTTGGTAACCTCTGGCTCTTTCACTCTCCAAACACTGCTCAGAAAACTAAAGGAATTTCAAATGAAATGATCGAGCCTGTTCTTTTTCTCTTCTTTCATTCCTTCTTTTTCTGTCTTGCTCTTCGATGACACTGGAAAAGGAACAGAGGATGAATGAGCAGGTTAATGTGGTATCAGGCGTCTTGCTTCCAGTTGAGGAAATTGTGAGCAAGCCAATCCTGTGTTCTCTGTTTCCTTTCTTTTTCCATGTCTTCCTTGTGTTGACACAGACACCCTGGGTGGTGAGGAGACGCAGGGAGTATAAACGGGAAACATTTCAAGGCAACCCACTGGATAATGTGCTTAATGACTATGAGAACCCAAAATGTATATTAAAGAGGAGAGAAGCACAGAATTGTAGGGAATCATAAAAAGCCGATGAGTGTGCCTGGTTTCGAATCCTCTCATGGAAAGGACACTTCTATTGAGCTATACCTCTCCCTCGACAGAAACATCACGAAGATCCTCTTTGAAATATTAGCCATATTTCTAAGGGGCTTTGGCAAATCTAATAGTTGACTAGACAGAAAATCCACTGTTTCAAATCTCACTCTTTCTAAATCTCTAAACTACACCAGGAAATAAGAAATTGAAGACCAAAAAACATGTTCTGCTCCTAGGACATTCCACCTCATTATCCCACTCCAAGGTTCCCGCACTAGTAAATTGCCTTGCCCATTTTTTTCTGCAACCACCAGGAAGATGTATGATGGAACTTTTGTTTTTTCAACTTCTATCTCTATCCTCTTTTTCCATTCTCACAAAGTTTTTCAAGCCTCCTTCTCCTTAAGAATAGGGGATTAACCACAGCTTAGGAGAAGATATTTCAATACATATATTTGAGAAAGCACTCTTATGTAAAATATAGAATATAGGAAAGACCCCTACAAAACACTAAGAAAAAAGACTGAAACTCAATGAGAAAGAGCAAAGACTAAACACATACTTCTTTAAAGAATGTATTTAAAAGCAAATTTATAAGCACAATGAAATAATACTATCTTTCACCGAAATTACTTTAGTTACAATAACTGACAATATCAAGTGTCTCTGACTATATGGAACTGAAACTTTCATACATTGCTGTTGAGATTGTTAATTGGTACATTCTCATTGGTACACTATTTGGAAATATTGCCTCAAACAAAACATACATACAAGCTACAACCCAGACAGTCCACAGCTGCAATTAGACTCAAGAAAAATGTGTGCTTGCTGGGAGCCAGGCTGCAAGGGCGGCCCCTCTGCACCCACTGCCCCCAGCATAAACATCGAAGAATTCCTGAAAAGTCAGGAATATCTCTGTCATCTGTGTTCTGTTTCTGTTTCATTTTCAGCCTGTGTATAGCAGAATGTATAAGCATAAAATTCCATTATAGATTTAGGGACCTTTGGAGGGGGGCGTCCTACTCATAATCCCCTGGTAAAATCCCGGGTAGGGACAGCCCGTGTATTACCTGAGGATCAACATGAAGTTGTCTTAGGGGGAGAACGAATAGCTCAACTATGGAAAACAAAAACAGGATGGTGGAATCCTGGTATTTACCGAGGCCCTTTTGTGATTAAACCACCACCCACACATGATCCCATAAAAGTGGAAAAACAAAAGGCAGTGAGTTCTCTCAGCCAATTTCTCAGCCAATTACAGGTCAACCTTCTCGTCTACCCCGCTCACTGCTGCGCTTGACTGGTCTTTGGGTATAGAGATTGGGCTAATTGTCCTTGGCATAATCGTGGACAATATGACGTAACCCAAAGTGGCTGGACTACAAAAATTTGGCCACCCTGGACAAAATGGACAAAGCCTATGTGGCAATGGTTTTTGCAAAAAGATTAATTATTATAAAAACTGTGGAAGGAATTGCAAGATTAAGCATAAAGTGTAAAGGAGTATGAGGTCAATTGTTACTTTGTGTAAAAATATATCAACAAAATATTCTCTTCAATTAAACAAAAACTCATTGTACTTGTGTGTGTATGCGGAACTGTACTATGTGTCACTTGGAAAATTATGTCTCTGGGAAATGATGTTTATGATTATATCTTGTACTGCCCCTTTATTGATCATGCGATGTTATGCTTTTGTAAGCTTATGATATAAAAGACCATGTAAAAAATAAAGAGAGGCTTCTTCTTCTGCAGAATGAAAATATAAGACACACTACCTCTCATTCTTTTTTCGCCGAACTCTACCCCTCCTCTGGTGACCCTGTTCATTGCTGAGGCTGGCCCCCGGCATGTGCTTATTGCCCTTGAAAGACATCTACAAAAAGGTTCATTAGCCATTTCAAATGTATACCAAGAGTTTGAAATGAATAAAAAAAAGCCTGATGTCCACTATTCATACAATGGAATATGACAGAGCAATAAGAAAGAAATACTGCAACTGGAAACAGTATGGATGCATCTCATAAAAAACATATTGAGTGAAAGAATCCATACTCAAATGAGAATGTATTACATGATTTCATTTATTATACTTCAAAGCACAGGAAAAACTAATCTGTGCTAGTAGAGGTCAGAAGATTGGAATTGATTGGGATGAGGTACAAGGGAGCTCCTGGGAGCTGAAAAT
The DNA here is from genome assembly GCF_030014295.1 of Loxodonta africana. Lineage (NCBI taxonomy): Eukaryota > Metazoa > Chordata > Mammalia > Proboscidea > Elephantidae > Loxodonta > Loxodonta africana. Next base: position 78,664,019 of record NC_087342.1, read on the forward strand.
TTCTTTATCTTGGTCTGGATGTTGGTTCCATGGTGTATACATATGTATTATTCATCAGACTGGATAATTAAGTATTATGCATTTCATTCTATGTGAATCTAGCTTCAATTTGAACAGAGAAAAGGAAGAAGAAGGATTTCCTTGGATATCATCTCGCCTCCAAAAAAAAAAAAAAAACTAAACCCATCGCTATCGAGTGAATTCCGACTCATACTGACCCTATGGAGCACAGAAGAACAGCCCCATAGGGTTTCCAAGGAGTACCTGGTACATTTAAAAAGCCAGCTTTTTGGATAACGGCTGACCACTGCACCGCGAAGGCTCCACTTCCAGTACATCCTATGTCCTCATTTTTGTTGCTGTTTTAGGTGCCCTTGGGTTGAATCTGACTTACGGAGATCCCATTAGTGCTGTTCAAATTGTGGTCTGCAGAATGGTGCCTGTCTACGAACTGTTTTTTACCTGACTGAGCATTAGAAATTTTGTATCAATTTGACATGCCAGTACATTGGACTTCTCTTATCAAGTAAGGTAGAAACAAATTTATACACAAATCTGAACAGTTAGGTATGGTTCATATCTAATGTCAGTATGTCAAATGTTTATTTTAGTATATATTAGTACAGTATATACGGTACCTGTTTCAATCATCTAGTGCTACTATAACAGAAATACCACAAGTAGATAGCTTTAACAAAGAGAAATTTATTCTCTCACACTCTAGTAGGTTACAAGTCCAAATTCAGGGTGTCGGCCCCAGGGGGTGGCTTTCTCTCTCCGTCAGCTCTGGAAGGTTTCTTGCCATCAATCTTTCCCTGCTCAAGAAACTCCTCAGGCACAGGGACCCCCAGGTCCAAAGGATGCACTCTGCTCCTGGTGCTGCTTTCCTGGTGGTATGAGGTCTCCTATTCCCTGCTTGCTTCCCTTTCCTTTTATCTCTTGAGAGATAAAAGGTGGTGCAGGCTGAACCCCAGGGAAGCTGCCTCTACATTGGATCAGGGAGGTGACCTGAGTAAGAGTGGTGTTATAATTCCACCCTAATCCTTTTAATCACAAGCAGAGATTATGATTTATAACACATAGGAAAAATCACAAAAGGGAGGACAACCACACACGGCCTAGCCAAGCTGACACGTATTTTGGGGGGACACAATTCGATCTCTTACAGTACCTTTCCATGTGTAAAAAACATTAAACACTTCCAGATACACTAAAATATCTTTAACATAATACAATGATAATAATAATATTTTGATGCAAATTGCAAAGTAGTGCCCCTTGTTGTTATGAACCATTGTATGTACCTCAAATTTTAAATATAATAGGCTTTACAGGGGATGGTTTTAACTACAGGTTGTATGTTAGTGGGACTTTCATAACCTGGGGCTGTTTTCAATTAGGAAATTGTCCCCTAACTATGTCTAGACCTCACCTCTGTTCATTCTGAGTGGGACTATGTTTGGCTAGGTCACACCACCTGTATTCATTCACCATCTCCTCTTCTTGATAGCTAAGGGACTTTGGCAAATTGCTTTCGCTCACTGTTTCCCACATTCTAATATATGAAATGGCAATAGTAATAAACCTATCTAATAAAGTTGTTGGGAGGACTTGGTAAATATACGCAAAATACTTTAGAAAGATATCTGGCACATAAATAAGCATTCTTTAAAGTTCACTATCGTTGTTGTTTGTTGCCAGGGAGTCAATTCCAACTCATGGCAACACCATGTGTTATAGAGTAGAACTGCTGCATAGGGTTTTCTTGGCTGTCATCTTTATGAAAGCAGATCGCCAGGCCTAGCTTTTGAGATACCACTGGGGGGGTTGGAACCTCTAACACTTAGGCTAGCAGTTCAGTGCAAACCAAATGTGCCACCTAGGGATCACATTTTTATCATTGTTCTCATTACCGAAAAATTGTTTTGTGCCTACTACTTAATCCTTTTAACAACACTGAGTATCATCTAAAATGTACAGATAAAAGTCCCAAGCATTAAAATAAAATCAGTGATTTATACTAGTAAGTAAGTGAAATCTATTCTTTTTCCTGAATTAAGAGATGCTACAAGGGACATCCACACTTCAGTTGTAAAATTACAAACCTAGAGTATCTTCCACTCATCTAATTGTTTTACAGTGGTACATGATCTTAGTACCCCTACCAACTTCTGTATTTTCCCACTTTCTTTTTACAGCCACTGCACCCAACCCCCAGTGGTTTATATCTGTGACCTTCTCCAGTGAATTGCGCTTGGTTTGGAGACATCTAGTAGATTATGGCACCACTCCACTACCAGCAGCAGCCGATGACTGACTGGACAGGGTGGAAAGTGCAAAAGCCCAAACCCCTTGACTAAAGGACAACTCTGCTACGCAATTCACACCCCTACACCCCTGTCACATGGGTCAGGCCAAATCTAGACTTTACCTGAGAATACATTATTGTTTGGCTACTTTACCTTTCCCCTCCTGAAGATGACTCCCTCAATAAATCAAGTACCCCTCAATCCCTGTCTCATACTCTTAATATTCTACACACAGGATACAGGCTGACAACACTACTCAGCTACAAACACATGCTACCATTCATGAAAATAGAAGGATCACTCTGGGAGGATGAGTCCGATGGCAGAGCCATCAAACCACAAAGCATTCAGTCTAGGCCTTGAAACCCAATGTTATTTGCCTGACTGGATTGAGCCATGTTTTAGGAGAGTGACTTCTTTTTTTCTTTCGGTTTCATCCCTTTTTTGATTGGAATGTCTGTAACTGTTATCTTATACCTGTCCCACCGTTGTATTTTTGGGAGCAGATAAATTCTTTCTTGAATTTCATAGAGTTTGCACATAGAGGGGAATTGTATCTCAGGATAGATTATACCCAGAGCCTCACCCCTATTTAATTTAGAGAACTAAAATGAAAAGATTTGAGACTCTGGAGCTGATGAGATTTTAATGACATTTTGGGCTTTGAGTTGATGCTGTAGTGGATTGAGATTTGGGGGATGTTGGGATGAAATGAATGTTTTTGTATGTGGGTCAGGTGTAAATCTTTGGAGACCAGTGGGCAGACTCTGGTAGGTGTAATAATGCCCCAGCAAAGATATCCATTTCATAGTATCTGAAAGCTGTGAATATGTTACTACATGGCAAAAGGAACTCTTGCAGATTTGACTAAGTTAAGGATGTTGCCGTAGAAAAATTACTCTGGATTTTCTGGGTGAGTCCAATATAATCACAAGGGTCTTATAAGAAGGAGAAAGGAGGGCAAGAGTCAGAAAAAGAAATGAGACAATAGAAGCAGAAGCCAGAGTGATGCAGCCATAAGCCAAAGAATGTGGGTGGCCTCTAGAAGCCAGAAAAGTCAAGGAAAGAATTCATCAGGTCTCCAGAAGGAATACATCTCTGCCAACATCTTGAGTTTAGACCTATAGGACCAGGGATGGATTATCCAGTAAAATGGTAAGCATGTGCTTAGGGCATCAACAAACAAGGGCACCAGTTCCCAAAACAAAGACCCATAGTTGCGAGCGCCACGGGTGAATGTAGCTAGCAGGCCACTAAATGAAATCGATGCCATTTTATCCATCTTGTATACAACAACAATTACATTTCCCTTTTCATTTCAGATAGATCAAGTAAACCTCACATTTAGTTCTCTCTTGTAGATCATATAAGAATTTGCCAGCAGCACTATAATCATGTGGCTGGTAATGTAACTGGTCCTGCCCAAAGTGAGCCAAAATGCATCTTCAGATTGAACTTGCCATTGTATTTGTATCAAGCTCTTTGCCATCATTCTCACCCCCGTCCAGTATCAATGGTAGTTGGATGAACTGTGAAGATGCAGCATCAAAGTACAGAAAGTGAGTGTGCAAGTTTTTAAGTATTATTTCGAGACCAAAAAAATTGTGGAGATACACCAAGGGCCCACCAACAAACATCATACATGAATGAAATTATTTTTAACTACCTTGTAAGTACTATTTGTTTTGACTATCTCAGGCCTGAACAATAAAATTACATGTTCTAAATGAATTTTTTTTACTTCCTAATTTTCAAATATAAATTTTTGTGTTAACATCCAAATTTGAATGTTAGTTTTATTTTATAAATTTTACTTGGTTATAAATTTTATTTATTTTCAATTATCCAAATTTATTTGCTGCAGTACAACCAAGTTTAAAAATGGCATTTAAAAACAAAAGCTTGCAGAAGATAAAAAGAAAAAGATTTGTGAATTCTTAAAGATGATTCTAAAATTAACTTGCTTTTTAAAATATAATGAATCAGAAGAGACTTGATCTGTTGAACGCTCAGTTTTAATGGGTGCAAATCATTGTACCGGTACTGCTACTGCTGAAATTACTAATAGCAATATGAATATAGCAGGATTTTTTCCAAATTCTACATCCATTCTTTGCTGTATTAAAAAAAAAAAAATTTAATGATGGTGTAGAAACTGAAACTGTTTCAGAAGCTGAAACTGTCGAATCTGCAGACCTCATAAATAACAGAAATACGGATCCTGCTTTGAGTAATAATTTTTCCTCTAATGATATAAATTACTGGGTCAAAGGAAGGCCAAGTGATTGCCAACATCACAGTGAACCATTTGAAAATTCACGTTGCAATTTTCTGGATGGTAGACAAACAAGGTTCTGTAGCCAGAATGTATTTCTAGGGTGCAAAGCTAATGGTGAAAATTATAAGAGGGATTTTTCATCAGTTGCCTCTGTTTGCAAACTATTCAGTCCTAAGACATTTAATTCTCAATTTTCTACAGATGGGTTTAACAACTTGAAGATGATTGGTAAACACGAAAACAGCTCAATTTACAGAGATTGTATGTTGTCATATTTAAGCCAAAGACATGGCTTTCACTTAACTCATGAACTGGAAGCAAATCAGTGAAGAACGTCAGCATTGGAAAGCCGTTTTGCAATGTTTTGGTGCTGTCATTATGACAATCGCTGAACGTGGACAGTCTTTTTCAGGAAGAAACGAAGTGTTTGTGTCCTCCCAAAATGGAATTTTTAGGGTTTACTTGAACTTTTTTCCAAGTTTGATCCATATTTAGCAGGTCACATCTCAAAGTACTGTAACACAAGAAAGGGTGACCTATCGTATATGTCTAAAACAACATGTGAAGAATTAATCAACTTAATAAGTGATAAAGTTTGAACAATTATTTTCAGTGAAACAAGTACAGCTTGATATTTGAGTTTGTCTGTAGAGTCCGTTTCTGATCTTTCGCATACAGATCAGCTAAGCATTGTTTTAAGATACATATCTCCATAGATGGAAAACCTGTTGAGCAATGTATCACATTTACTACGTTAAAAAGTCGTACCCGTGAAGAAATTACAATCAAGTGCTTTACTATTTGTGTGAAGTTTGCAAAATTGATTTTTCTAAGTGCAGACACCAGTCCTATGACTATGCTGCCAATTTTTCAAGGCGTTATAAAGGCATGCAAATTTATAAAGGCCGAAAATTTTTGAACGTAATGAATTGCCATTTTCATTTCATGTGCTGCACATTCACTTCATCTTGAAGGATGTAGCTGCAGTAGATTGTTGTCTGGAAGCAGCTGGTTTTTTTTTTTTTCTACTGTTCAGTTACTTTACACATTTTTGCCACCTCTTCTTAGTAGTTTTTTCTCACCAATGGACAGTTCTTAAAACATATTTAGGCAATGATCAAGTATTAAATTGTCTTTCTAATACACGCTGGGAAGCTCATGCTGCAGAAGTGAGTGCAATCCTGGAACTGTACACTTAGATTCTAGATGGCTTAGAAAATATTGCTGAGGGCCAAACACAAAAAGAAGATACCAAAAGAGAAACTGAAAACATCGGCAACAAAATGCAAACACTAGAGTATGTATTTATGTTGGTTATGTGGAATATCCAAGATTCAGAAGTAAATTTAAGGCATAACAAATCTCTACTAGTCATTAACACAGTATTACATAATTTAAGAGATTTGAAAATAATACAAATACTACCAAATACTGATTATCAAGCAGTTCTCCATCATAGATGCATCAGAAAGAAACAAGTAAAATGATGGAAGTGCTCCAGAAGTGTCACTGAGTGCTAGAGGTCGATTTCTCTTAACCACGTAATACGCTATCATTGACACGCTCACATCTTGCATGAAAAGAAGGGCGAACATTTATGAAGTTCTTTCAGATAGATTTTCCTTCTCAAACAATGTAGATATACCTGATAAAGAATGCCTGAAAGCATTGAAGAAATTCTTGCAGGCTCATCCCCATGGCTTAAAAACAAACTTTTATGGAAAAGTGCCACAATTTCATTCTTACGTGAGAACTAAGTTTACAGATTCAGGAAAGACAAATTTTACTCATGTAGGCATGTATGATTCCATAATATCAGATAAAATACAATGTGTATTTCCCAATGTTGAAATAGCATTATGCATATTTCTAGCTTTAATGATCACAAACTGTACAACAGAACGTGTGTTTTCATTCCTAAAAAACCCTCACTGTATAACAATGATTCAAGAAAGACTTTATGCATCATCCTTATTATATATGGAAGTAGATATTGTTTGGCAGCTTAATTGCAGTAAAATCACTGAAAAATGTGTAAGAACAAGAAATGGGAAGAAATATTTTTAATTATAACATGTTCGAAACAAGCATCAAAATTAAAGTGTGAGCCATTTAATGCAAAAATGGTGAAAGTCAACTTTTTGTTGTGGGAGATCAACAGAATTTTACAATGATTCTTGAAACAACTAAGTTCAGTGACTCCTTTTCTTTGTTGTGGAATATGGAGAATATTCTTTTTTTTTTTTTAGAAAATTAGTTACATAGTAAAAATCATAGTACCCCACGTGCACTAAAATTTTTGTAGTCCAGTTTGTCTTTTTCTGCTGAAAGGGCATATGCAACTTTTATTTTCAATCCCTAATATTATAGTCGCATTTAAAAAGATGTTACATCATGGATAGCACAGATTATCAGTATTTAAGGATCTCACATGCCTTAATCCAGCCCTGCACAGAACCCATTTCAGACTTCTGACCTCTACAAGTGTAAGATAATAAATTGTGGGTTTTTTTTTTTTTTTAAGCCATTAATAATTTGTGGTAATTTGCCACAGTAGCAATAGGTAACTAATCCAGAGTTTGGTATTAGGGTGGACTGTAGTCAGTGTACCGAAGAGCTATCTTGTTGCCAAGGGAGACTGATAAAATTCTTGAAGGATTTCTTGACAGAGTGTTAAAAAAAAAATCACAGTTTGTACAGGTCCACTTATAATAGCATCACATGAAATTGAATGGGAGTTAGTTCTGGAATCTGCATGTCATACTCAAAAACTTGATAAGTGGAATGATTTTCCCTACTCCCAAGTTTCTTTTTCAAGTGAGTGTATGTAGAAGAGATAAAAAGCCTGTGTGCTCTCTCTGAGGTTCAAACTCAGGACCTTCCGATTATGAGACTGACACACTGCCCACTGCTCTAAAGCAGTTACACAAACATCTTTTTTAGCAAAACTCTCAATTCAAATGATTTCAAGCCTCAGTGAAATTTCTGAAGCATTAGCTTTTTATGTACTATATACCTCCATTCCCCAAAAGGATTTGATGCTACATAATACATAAGGTTGCTGTTGCTCTGAATTTGTCACAATAACCTTGATCAAAATTATTTCAGGATTTTACCCTTGAGTAAATAAACATCAACAGAGTGAAGTTTTCCACTCTGCGTTAAATATCACTTTTTGCTGGGTGACATTCAGCAAGTTACTTATCATCTCTGTACCTTATATTATCCATCAGGCAAATGGAGATCATATTAAAAGTACCTATCTTTTGAGGCAGGAGGATTGAATGACAGTAAATGTAAGGACAGTGCATACCACATAATAAGTTCCTAATAAATTTTAGTTGTTATGTATCAGTGTTTTGGAAAACAGCCTTTTTTCTTTGAAAATATTGGGATTTAAAAGCTTTTAGCATGCGACTCGATGGCACTGGGTTTGGTTTTTTTTTTTTTGGCCTAACATGAGAGGTAGCGTGGCCGAGCGGTCTAAGGCGCTGGATTTAGGCTCCAGTCTCTATAGAGGCGTGGGTTCGAATCCCACCGCTGCCAGTTCTATTATAAATTGAGTCCTTCTAAAAACAGCGTTTGCAGTTGTCATTTGGGGTAGTCGCCTGAGGCTGGTAACCCAAAGAAGCTATTTTTCTTCCTAACAGCAGTGGTTAAACGCTACTTGGTAACATTTCGGTGCATGGCATGTCACCGTGAGTTGGAATCCACCGCACCGTGTTTTGGTTTCACAGTAGTTTGAGGCCTATTACAGAGTTATAAGGAAAATCAGACTACTGTCATTTCTGTTTATTCTTTATATCTAAGACTGGTATTTCTTCCTTCTCCAGGGACTGGTTCCTCCTGATAACATTTCCAAAGTATGTGAGATGAAGTCTCGACATCCTCCATTCTAAGGAGCATTCTGGCTGTACTTCTTCCAAGACAGATTGTTTGCCAATATTTAGTCAATATTCTTTGCCAAAACCACAACTTCTATTTTGGTTTTTCTTATTCATTGCCCAATTTCCCCATGCATATGAGACGATTGAAAACACCATGGCTTGGGTCAGGCCCACCTTAGACCGTAAAGTGACATATTTCCTTTTTAAGGTTTTAAAGAGGTCTTTTGCAGGGTATTTGCCCAATACAATGAGTCATTTGATTTCTTGACTGCTGCCTCCTTGGGCGTTGATTATGGATCCAAGCAATATGAAATCCTTGATGACTTCAATCTTTTCTGCATTTATCACGATGTTGCTTATTGGTCCAGTCGTGAGGATTTCTGTTTTCTTTATGTTGAGGTGTAATCCATACTGAAAACTGTGGTCTTTTACCTTCATCAGTAAGTGCCTCAAGTCCTCTTCACTTTCAGGAAGCAAGGTTGTGTTATCTGTGTATTGCAGTTTGTTAATGAGTCTTCTTCCACTCCTCATGCTGTATTTTTCATATAGTCCAGTTTCTTGGGTTATTTGTTTAACGTACAGATTGAATAAATATGGTGAAAGATACAACCCTGCCACACACCCTTCCTGACTTTAAAATACGAAGTATCCGCTTTTTCTGTTTGAAAGACTGCCTATTGATCTATGTACAGGTTCCTTGTGAGCACAATTAAGTGTTCTGGAATTCCCGTTCTTCCCAATGCTAGTCATAATTTGTTATGACCCACACAGTTGAACGGCTTTCCAAAGTCAGTAAAACACAGGTAAACATCTTTTTGGTATACTCTACTTTCAGCCAGGATCCTTCTGATATCAGCAATAATATCCCTCATTCCACGTCCTCTTCTGAATCTGGCTTGAATTTCTGGCATTTTTCTGTCAGTGTAGGGGTGCAACGATTTTTGAATGATCTTCAGCAAAATTTTTCTTGTGTGTGATATTAATGATATTGTGTGATAATTTCACATTCTTTTGGATGGCCTTTATTTGGCATGGGCATAAGTATGGATCTCTTCCAGGTAGTTGGCTAGGTAGCTGTCTTCCAAATTTCTTGGAATAGACAAGTGAGCACTTCCAGTGCTGTATCCATTTGCTGAAACACCTCAATTGGTATTTTGTCAATTCCTGCAGCCTTGTTTTTCAGCAATGCCTTCAGTGCATCGTGGACTGCTTCCTTCAGTATCATCAGTTCTTGATTATATGCTACTTCTTGTAATGACTGAACATCGACCCATTCTTTTCGGTACAGTGAGGCTGGGTATTCCTTCCACCTTCTTTCGATGCTTCCTGTGTCCTTCAGTATTTTGCCCATAAAGAAAGAAAAACCCGCTGCTGTAGAGTCCATTCCAACTCATAGCGACCCTATAGGACAGAGTAGAACTGCCCCATAGGGTTTCCAAGGAGCATCTGGTGGATTTGCACTGCTGACCTTTTGGTTAGCGGCTTTATCTCCTAACCACTACGCCACCAGGGCTCCATTTTGACTATAGAATCCTTCAATATTGCAACTCGAAGGCTGAATTTTTTCTCCAGTTCTTACAGCTTGAGAAATGCCCAGCGTGTTTTTCCCTTTTGGTTTTCTAACTCTAGGTCTTTGCACTTGTGGTAATACCTTACTTTGTCTTCTCCAGCTGACCTTTGAAATCTGTTCAGCTCTTTTACTTCATCATTTCTTCCATTTGCTTTAGCTACTTTATGTTCAAGAGTAAGTTTGAGAGTCTCTTCTAACAACCATTTTGGTCTTTCTTTCTTTTTAATGTCCTCGTGCTTTCTTCAGGTATGACGTCCTTGACGTCATTCCACAACTTGACTGGTCTTTGGTCATTTAGTGTTCAGTGTGTTAAATCTATTCTTGAGATGGTCTCCAAATTCAGGTGGGATATACTCTGTGTCATACTTCCGCTCTCCTGGAGTTGTTCTAATATTCTTCAGCTTCAACTTGAACTTGCATATGAGCAATTGACGATCTGCTCCCCAGTTGGCCCCTGACCTTGTTCTGACTGATGGCATTGAGTTCCTCCATAGTCTCTTTCCACAAATGTAGTCTGTTGGATTCCTGTGTGTTCCACCCAGTGAGGTCCACGTGTGTATTTGTTTATGTTGTTGAAAAAGGTATTTGCAATGAAGAAGTCATTGGTCTTGCAAAATCCTATCATGTGATCTCCAGCATCTTTTCTATCACCAAGGCCATATTTTCCAACTATCGATTCTTCTGTTTCCAACTTTTGCATGCCAATCACCAATAATTATCAATGCATCCTGATTTATCAATTTCAGACTGCAGAAGTTGGTAAAAATCTTTAATTTCTTTATCTTTGGCCTTAGTGGTTGGTGAGTAAATTTGAATAATAGTCATATTTACTGGCCTTCCTTTTTGCATAGGAATATTATCCAGTATTGTACTCAGAATAGATCTTGAAAAGTTCTTTTTGATGATTAACACAACGCCATTCCTCTTCAATTTGTCATTGCTGACATAGTAGACCATATGTTTGTGTACTTAAATTGGACAATACCATTCCAATTCAGCTCATTAATGCCTAGGCTATTGATCTTTATGTGTTCCATTTTATTTTTGACAATTTCCAATTTTCCTAGATTTATTCTTTTGGTTTGGGTTATACTTTTCACATTCAATGTTCTGGTTTTAATGGATGTTTGCAGCTGTTTCTTCTCATTTTGAGGTGTACCACATTAGCAGATGAAGATCCCAAAAGCTTGACTCCATTCACATCATTAAGGTCGACTCTACATTGAGGAGGCAACCCTTCTGCAGTCATCATTTGAGTGCCTCCCAAATGTGAGGGGCTCATCTACCAGCACTGTATCAGACAGTGTTCTGCTGCTATTCATACAGTCTTCACTGGCTGATTTTTTTTTCAGAAGTAATCTGCCAGGTCCTTCTTCCTAGTCTGTCTTAGTCTCAAAGCTCTGCTGAAACCTGGCCACCATGGGTGACCCTGCTGCTATTTGAATACCGGTGGCATAGCTTCCAGCATCACAGCAACATGAAAGCCCCCACAGTACGACAAACGGAGAGACGCCTGTGTGTATAGGCCTGTTTAATCTTTGGCTAAACGGTGAGCCTCAGGAGTGACTTTAGTACTGAGTTAAAAGGTGTCTGGGGGCCATATTCTCGGGGTTTCTCCAGTCTATGTCAGACCAGTCGGTGGTGGTATCCAGGCACAGTCTTGTTGTGCTGGACTCAGTTGGCTGGAGGCTGCAGTAGTGTGGCCCATGAGTCCTTTCAATTAGTCTTTCCCTTGTGTCTACGGTTTTCTTCATTCTCCATTGCTGCAGATAGGATGGGACCAGTAGACATATCTTAGATCGCTAGTCACAAGATTTTACTACCCTAGATGCTACTCACTAAAATAGGATCTAGAACATTTTCTTTATAAACTATGTTATGCCAATCAAGATAGATGTCTCCAGAGACCATGAATCCCAGCCCTTAGCCCAGTACTTCGATCCCTCAAGGAATATGGATGTGTCTGTGAATTTACTATGACTTTGCCTTGGTCAAGTTGTGTTGACTTCCCCAGTATTGTGTGCTGTCTTACCCTTCACCAAAGTTACTGCTTATCAATTGTCTAGTTAGTGTTTTTCCCTCCCCACCACTCCCCTCCCTTGTAACCATCAAAGATTCTTTCTTTCTGTGTGGGAACTTTTTCATTAGTTTTTATAATAGTGGTCTCATAGAATATTTGCCCTTTTGTGATTGACTTATTTCACTCAGTATAATGCTCTCCAGATTCATCCATGTTGTGAGATGTTTTGCAGAGTCATCATTGTTCTTTATTGTTGTATAGTATTCCATTGTGTGTATATACCCTACTTCATCTATTCATCTGTTGATGGGCACCGAGGTTGTTTCCATATTTTTGTTATTGTAAATAATGCTGCAATGAACATGGGTGTGCATATGTATGTCTATTCATGTGAGGGCTCTTATTTCTCTAGGATATATTACTAGGAGTGGGATTGCTGGATCATATGGCATTTGTATTTCTAGCTTTTTAAGGAATGACAATATTGTTTCCAAAATGGTTGTACCATTTTGCATTCCCACCAGCAGTAAATTAGAGTTCCAATCTTCCTGAAGCCTCTGCAACATTTGTTATTTTCTGTTTTTTTGATTCATGCCAATAATGTTGGGGTGAGATGGTATCTCACTGTAGTTTTGGTTTGCATTTCTCTAACGGCTGGTGATCACAAGCATTTCCCTGTGTGACTGTTAGCTGCCTGAATGTCTTCTTTGGTGAAGTGTCTGTTCATATCCTTTGCCCATTTTTTAACTGGATTATTTGCCTTTTTGTTGTAGAGGTGTTGGATTTTCCTATAGATTTTAGAGACTTGAACTTTGTTGGGTGTGCCATAGCCAAAACTTTTTTCCCAGCCTGTAAGATCTCTTTTTACTTTTTTGGTAAAGTTTTTTGGTGAACCTAAGTGTTTAATTTATAGAAGATTCCAGTTATCTAGCTTATCTTCTGGTGTTCGTGTATTGTTAATAATGGTTTGTATCCTATTTATGGTGTATATTAGAGCCCCTAGTGTTAACCATATTTTCTCTTCCATGATCTTTATAATTTTTTGGTATTGTATTTAGATCTTCCATCCGTTTGAATTAGTTTTTGTGCATGGTGTAAGGTATGGGTCTTCTTTCATTTTTTTTACAAATGGATATCCAGTTTTGCCAGCATAATTAATTAAAAAGGCTGTCTTTTCCTCATTTAATAGACATTGGTCTTTTGTCAAAAATCAAGTGACTGTAGGTGGATGGGTTTTGTTTTTTAATAAAGAGAATGTAAGTATATCCAGAAAGAATTTTATTAACGCAGTGAGTTATGTCAAGCTTTCACTGTTTCTAAGTTTTGTGTAAAAATTGTTTTCTACCCCAAAGTTATACAAACTTTCTGTTTTAGCAGTTTCAGCAATTCTACTTGGTTTTATTTTTTACTTTAAAATTTTATATCCATTTGAATTTAGTATCTTGGGTGATATGTTAATCTAAGCTCTTATTTTCCTAGATGTCTACCCAGTTAGCCCAACACCATTTATGAAATAATCCATCCATTTCTATTGATTTGAGTTGCCACCTCTATCGTATTTTCATTTATAAAAATGTTTTCTTCCATATCTGAAGTTTTTATTTTGCTGCATCAATTATAAGTGGGGACCTAAATAGCTATTCCAAATTATGGGTGGCTCCATTGGACTAAATATGATCGGGTGGTCAAATAGTGCTGTTTATTCTACGTTAATATCTGAGTGTGTCATTTACTCAAGGCCTACTATATAAAGGTGCCTATGTAGCCAGTAAGGTTTGCTCAAAGGTTGCTGGTTCAAACCCACACAATGGCACTGCAGAAGAAAGGCCTAAAATCTGTTTCTGTGAAGATTACAGCCAAGAAAACCCTGTGGAGCAGTTCTACTCTGTAACACATGTGGTCACCATGAGTCAGAATCAATCCACTAGAAGGCAATGAGTTTGTTATTATTGTATTATAATACAAAGTGGTTGCAGTAGTGTAGGAAGCCAGACCATTGTGGCATGCTGGTGGGAATGTATATGAGGCAAGATTCATCAGAATTACCATGGCACATCACACACACTTCTTCAACAATTCCATGTATAGAAAGTATTCACACCCATTTGAAATGTCAGATAGGGATATTACCTATTGCAGCATTATTTGTATGGGCAAGATATATACACTGGAATTCTTTGCTGCCAAGCAAAGAAGGAAGCTCTTTTTGTATTGATTTGGAGATCACTAAAACATGCATGAAGTGAAAAAACCGAGATGCAGTGAAAGGTATTTGCAATTTCCTTATTTGTATAAAAAGTGGAGGAAATAATAGGCATGAAAGGATACCCAAGAAACTATGCTTGCTGTGCAAGGAGGAACTGGGTGACTGGAAAGGTTGTGGTAAAGTCAGGGATGAGACTTTTACACTTTTTCGGCGGCAACGAGTTGGATTTTTGGTCCATCAAGCAGGGACGATGGAAACCTAAGTTTCACCTCTTTTGCTTTCTCTTTATGATACCCGGATATCATAAAGTGTAAAAATAGTCAAAGAATAACATCCATTAGAGAGCACGCGTCCTGCATGCTCTCACCTCACCAAGGCGGTTTGGGCCAGGTCCCTGAGTCTCCCCTCTCTTGCCCGGCCCCTCCCCAACTCATCCTCTCAGGAGTTTCAGTCATAGAGAGTCCTAGGGACCCACGGACCCTGCTGTATCACCCTGACACCTACTGCCCTGCTACAGTCCCACGCGGGACCTTCTGGAGGGCAGAGCTGCGCTCAGTTTCACAGCTAGACTTGCTGTTTCACCCTGAGTCCCGCGGCCCTTTTACAATCCCACGCAGAATCTTCTGGGGCGCAGAGCTACATTTAGGTTCACTGCCAGCAGGCCAGGCCCTCTGAGCGTCCTGGGTGGGTGGGTGTGGGGGGAACAGGAATGCACCGAGTGGAGGGGTGAGAGGGGGCCGAGGGGCGGGGGTGTCAACGGCAGGGTGCAAGGGTCGGGTTAGAGACGAGAAGACTTTACTTTCTTTGCGATTCCATGACACACTGCGCTTGAAACCAGACCTTGGGTGAGTAGAGGGTACAGTAGTGGTTTGCTGGAGCCATAAGGCTCTTCGGCTTAGGAGGACTGTACCTGGATCAGGGACCTCGTGTGGCCAGCCCGCTCCACTTCGTTTCCCCTTTCCCCCAAGAAGCTCTACACTTCAGGTTATAAGATTAGAGTCCTTACAACCCTAGACATTGGCATTGTGGGATTTTAAGGGAGCGACGGTTCTAAGGGAGACTCTGTAGCTGCATTCAACTCCCACCCCCCCCCCCCAGCCTTCTCTTCTCCTTTCCCTTCCCTCCTCTCCAAATGACTACTTGCTGTGAGTACAAGTGATGCATACTTGGCTGTTTGAGTCTCTTAATGGAATGCCTTTGTTAGAAACCCTCAGGGCATTCGAACGAAAAATCTAAGTTACAAAAATTGAGGGACAGGAAGAGCGAAGTTTGTATTTAGAAACCTTCACTTCATTTGGAAGGATTGGGCTGCTTCGACTTTTACTGACCCCTTGTGGGCACTGTAGAACTGCTCCACAGTGTTTTCAAGGTTTTCACCTTTCAGGAGCAGATTACCAGGCCTGTCCTCTGAGGCACCTCTGGGTGGGTTCAAACCACCAACTTCTGGCTAGTAGTTAAGCACTTAACACTTTGCCCTTTCTCTATTCTCCTTACTTTATTCAGATTCTTGTTGAGCAAATCACGAAGAGAAGAATGAAGAAGCCTATAGTAAATGTCGGGGTGGTTTTCTCTACAAGAAAGCAGAATGTCAATAGCGTTCTAAGACAGATAAGGAGGGTAAAAGGAGGAAAACGCCTGAGCAGGGACTTGAACCCTCAACCTTCGGATTAGAAGTCTGATGCTCTGTTAAATGAGCTACTCAGGCTCCCGCTTCCATGTTTTCTTGAGTACCGAATATGGGTTTTATGTAGGCCAATTGCTTTTACGTTTCATGTCCTGGTTCCCAAATAGCTTCCCTGTTAATGCTCCTGTTTTCCAAGAAGATAATGTTTCAAACAGATGTTATAATCTCTAGGAGAATGTCCCTTCCTTCTGTCTTATCTTCTGTCTCTTTAAACTTTCTGAAACAGACTCGGTTGCCTAGACAATGCGCTGCTGGCTTTCAGATCACATTCCTACACCCAGAGGGCTTCATTTTTGCCGAGTGTCCAGTGTTATTTTTTTCTTAGTTAGCCACCTGCTTCTATTTTTCTCCAAGCAACACTCATGCTATTCTTCCTTTCCCTCTGCATTTTCTTGTACATCTTTCTTGCAGCCGTGGCAGACAGAGGAAAAAAGAGATGAAGGAGAGAAAAATTGAAGATGGTTGAGAATGTTCCACAATGGTGGGCAAGCACAGATGCATGAGTTTAGTCTTCTACATCTCCACAGTGCTTTTCTTCATGATGCAACTTCCCCGCCATCTGTGACCCACTCCTCCTTCTTTTCATTTTATTTCTCCTTTTCCTCTTACTTCTTCTCTATGGTCTCCTTTTTCTCTTCCTCCTTCAGGTCTTCATGTCTTGAATACTGTTTGTTGCTCACTTTCAAAAAAAAAATTTTAAGGAAAACAATAATTATCTTGATGAATTAGCGCACATTACGACATACCATCCAGAATACGACCTAAGATAGTTTTGAGTTCTGACTTAAATGTGGAGAAATACTGTACAAGAAATTTGGGAGCACATGGGGAAATTTGGAGTGAAAAAAGATTAACCTCTCTGGGGAGGAAAGGCAGGGCAGGGAATGGGAAAAGACTATTGTTTATTTCTTCCAAATAACTTGACACTTCCAAGAAACCAAGATTACATGAAAACTGAGAGAATGCATGAGCTCTTACCTTTAGGAATTTGTGTATTACTATTCTCTCCTACCCTACCAATATATAAGGCAGAGTTGGGGGTGAGCCACACAAAATTACCTTGAATTGTTTTGTGGATCAGTCTAGTCTGCAAGGAAACTAAGGAACAACTTTTAGGCAAAATAACTTGGGGCTAGTTAGCATTTCAATGAGACAAGTGTCCCTCCAAACCATTTTGCCCCTCTCCTTTCCATTTGAAGTAGCTTGGAAGTCACCAGCCTGCACCTCTCACATCAGGACAACTCTCCCAGGGAGGTTTGGGACACACTACCTCATTCAACCACCATAACAGGTGATTCTTCTACTTGTTCGTGGAGGATCAAATTGTTAAAACCTATGTTATAAATGGATTGTAATAAAATATTTTCCCAATGTTAAAAGTAGGCATTTCTGACAAAAGGAACTCTTGTTTGAACTTCCAAACCTTTCTCCCTGAAACTAAGCTGTATTATCTTTGAGACAGAAAAGGTCTGAACATACCAACCACCCTCTCTTCATGCTGTCATTTGCACCCCTTCATTGCAGTGTTTATCTCTCCGATCATGATTCTCCGCCCAAATGAATCATCGTCATAAGTAACTTGAAGAACTGTCACTTCTGATCATCTCACTGTCTGTCTGAGCTTACTAATTCTAAGTAATTGTTTTCAGAGGTTTCAGATGATAGTTGATTCTTTTTTTGAATGTTGTTAATATATCCTCCAATTGCAAAGTTAAAAATTTAACAACAGAAACCTAATATTCCGTTATCAACACTTTGACTTACATGCTTCTGCAGTGTCCTCACAGAATTGGCCAAGTGGCCTAATGGATAAGGTGTCTGATTTTGGAATTAGAGGACTGAATGGTCGAGTCCCTTCCTGGTTGTTTATTTCTTATTGTGCAGTATGTAGAAGATTCTTGAATTAACTTCCAGTGACTAATTCCTGAAATGTTGCTGAAAGGGAGAAATGATATAGGAGAAGTTTCTTCTTTTGCAAATCAATAATTAACATTAAAAAGGCTTTGGATATCTAAAATGGGCTGAGCTTAAAAAGACAAGGGAGCAAATCTGTGTACCCACTAATGATCATCATCCCATCTTCTCACTTTATTACTTTTTTGTAATGATTTTTCAAGATTTCAATGGGTGTTTATTTTTTTTCTTCAAGATATTAATGAATCTTACTGTAACTGCAAAGAACTTGGAATCTTTCGCTTTATTTTGTGTGGAGACCTTATCTTCTCCATCAATTCCAGGCCCTTCATTTTTACTTTTCTTCTTTTTTTTTGGTCTCTTCCTATTCCAATTTGCAAGAATGATAGGAGCTATCTGATTTAATTCTAGAAACTAACATATGATGTAACGTTTATGGTTAATCTGCCGAAGATCCTACAAGGATGCCAGAATATCATTAAACCAATAACTACTGAGTTCCTAAAATGGGGGCCTAAACTAAGAAAGATTGTGAGCAAAACTCCATAACTGATGAAAATCATGCTAGAGTTAGTCACTGTCTAATTGCATTTATGGTTTTGTCATATGACAGATATAGGGCCTAACACAAGAGGGAAATACTAAATGTGTGCAGGTATGAAAGAGAGAGGGAAAGAAGCGGTATGAAGTTATACAGAAAGAACTCAAGATTTGCAGGCATAAAATCTTGGTTTGTGTCTTAACCCCATCCACTAATAAATTAGTGAAATATGGCAAAATGCATATCCTTTCCATACCTGTAAAACAGGACCAATTATGACTATATTGGCACCCTTTTGACTCAGTGGTAAAGAGATTGGCTGCTAATCAAAAGCTCAGCAGTTCCAATCCACAAGCCACTCCTTGGACATCCTATGAAGCTGTTATACTCTGTCCTATAGGGTTGCTGGGATTTGGAATCTACTTGAAGGCAATGGGTTTGGTTTTTATTGTTGTTAATAACTATATTAAAAAGCTTTTGTAAAAATCAAAGGAGAGCATTATGAAAATGTACTGTGTAAAATTTAGAACATAATATGTAACTCTTTATCTTTATTCCATACCCTCACTTTTGAGGATCCTTCCAAAACAGATTGACTTCTATTCTTCCCAGGACCTACGTGGGTTATACATACAATTTGAAGGTTTTGGATTTCCTGAATAAAATACAGAGAGCATATATATGTTTCTTCTACTAAGTTAAAATTTAGTATCTCATAAAATCCTATAATTTAAGAATTCTTAACAAAGTCTCTCCTGTGAGGGGGTATTCAAACAGTGCTGTACACAGTAGATTGGACCTTCTCACAAATAATACATAAAATACACTTTCGAGACTTTCAAATACAACTTGATTTAGCAAGAATGCATCCCTGCATACCTCTATATCAGGATCTTACAAGGGTACATTTGGAATCCAGATTGCTCTAGCCACAATATAAACCAATAATTTCACGGTTACCACAAAACTAACCTAATTATGCTTTACAAGACTCAGAGCCAAATTAATCCCTGCTCTATCATTCTGCCCATACTCAAGTGGCTGCATATCTTGGTGTCTGACGTCTGTTTAATGGTCTCCTTCAAGGAGACCTTTGCTTCTCTTTGCTTTTTTCACATTCAATTGCACTGATGAGCTTGTCTTGTGGGTCAGGTGGGAGGCAAGTTCTGTTAGAAACATGGAGTCCTCCCAAGTTATCAGGGGTTTTCGTAGAATACCTGTGAACATGGAGAGGATTCTTATTGGGGTAGAAGTTGGCAAAGAAGAGATACAAGTCATCTCACCTGGAGGTTGCTGCTTCTTAGGTGTTCTAAGAAATTCCAAGATGGTAATGATAATCACTATGAACTCCAGAGTTCAAGATCACTTTAGAGGCAAAGCTTATCTCTTGGTTTTCAATGAACACCTTTAATGAGCTCCGAATCTTCAAATTACAATGGACCCTCTTCAGAGCTCTCTCTACCTCTGTGCAGAGACCCTCTCATCTACAGACACATGCTGTATACAAATCTCCTGGTAAGAGATCTTTGTAACATTGTAGTCTCAGGAATTACTGACTTTAACAAGAATTTGTGCCTTAAATTCATAAGTATCCTAAATTAATGAAGCCCCAAATCAAATTCCTCCTCTCCCCTTTCCAACCCTATCCAATGTTACCAAAGAAAAAGAACATAACCCAACAAGAGGTAAAATCCACTCCACCTTTCGCAAAGTGAAAGGACCTAGCATTTCCACAATCCAGAGAATTGCAGATTTTCCTAAAAATTTCCAAATTTAAGTTGCATCATCAGCCTTGACCTCTCAACATTGTGCCATCCTCTTCATTCCTTAAGTCACTAATTTGCTCATCTATTTGACAGTAGGACAGGGAATAAGGTTGCTGTGCACATTGAATGAATAACTGTCAAATAATATTGCAAATCTGACTTTCCACATTTGAAATCTTGCTCTTCAGATTCCCATTGAGAAAAGCAAGCATGTCAGTAGTAAAATGCACTGCAAATATTCCCAGAGTTGCTCTAGAAGAAAGCTGGGCTCAGTAGCCTTTTGTGTATGAGTGAGAAAGAATTATGGGAAAACTTAAAGCATCTACACCAGAACAGAGTCATGAATCCTAGATCCTCAGACTAGAGGCCTGGTACACCGAGCTCTCCAGAAGTTTGATGGGTTCGGTAAGAGTCTATTCAAACCAAAAAGGCTTGGTCACTGCTTGACTTTTCTTTTTCATTCTTTCCCTTGTATATTAAACCCAAACACCCTAAAACAAAATTGGTGTAAATAGAAGATATTCTAGCCCGGAGTTGTCGGGGGATTCTGCTTCTAAGCCTCAGGCTGCTTTGCTTGCACGTGGGATGGGAACAATGCTGCCTCCTTGTGGCTTTTTCCAGAGCCTCCAAAACCAGCAACTGTGATTCCAGAAACACGGAACCACACAAAGGGCGTTCCAAAATGCTCAGCCATGGAAAGAGCAGCGAGGCTCTCTCAGTCACAAAATTTTGGGCAAAACCAATCGCACTTTTTTGTGGGTTTTATACTTTCCTCTTCCCGAGGGCCTGCAGAAAGCACAGTAAAAATTGGAACTCGGTTATTTTCTACCTGCGGCCTAGTCCGTGTCCTATCCGTTCTTAAAGAACCTCCTTCAAAGCCTATTCCTCTTCTGTCAACTACTCTTCTGCTGCTGCTGCTTCCCCTCCGCTCAGCGTCCTCCTTTCCTCCCTCGATAAGCTACCCCCACCCCTGCTCTCTCCTATTCACTCCCTCCCTCGCGCCCAGTCCTCCTCGCATTCCAGTTCCCAGACAGGTGACTTTCTAATGTAGTAGTAACTTAATCTGTAGAATCAGGGGACCCGTCCCTTCCATCCGAGAAGATCTGGATTTTCTCCATCATATCTGGATTGAAAGTTGCACCACATCAGGAATTTGCGGACTTCTCCAGACATAGAGAATGTTTATAAAGAGCGAATTTGTTTAGAAGGTTGCCCCCAGCCCATAAAGCGCCTCTCTCGTGCTTTCCTCATTAAGAAAAGAATTTGATCTAAAAGAGACTTTTTAAGGACAGGATCGTCCATCTTTGTCCTTTTTCTTCCGTCTTCTGACTTCGTCTCTTCAAAACCAGTGCAAAAGCATCGCGGAGGCAAAACTACTTTTCCAAATCCAGGTGCTGAACACAGCCATTTGCAAGAGCATGACTGTATCTGTTGCTCTTCGTTTCGGTCTAAATAACCCTTTGCTGTCGAGCTGATCTCGACTCCATAAGGTTTCCAAGAAGCGAACTTCGGACCTTTTGGTTTAGCAGCCCTAGCTCCTTATTACAGCTCCACTAAGGCTCCTGTTTCGGTCAAATACTGTGAATAAATTAATCTCTGATTTTTTTCTCCCCACCTGGATCTTCATTGCTTCGCAGCACTCACAGAACTCATCTTTGTGTTCCCTCCACCATCTTCTGTGTCTTTCTGCAAGCTTTATAGGCAGAGAAGGACTCTTCCAAAAGACTTAACAGAACGTTCAGTCCCGCAACTCTCTTTCGTGGTGGACTGGAACTGACACTCCCGCAATTGGCTAAAAGCAGTCCTTGTAGAAGCCAACGACTGCTGGAAGATCTCAGAGTCATTTGGTCCGAAATGCGTTTTTTGTCCTTCTGTCATAGCTGCGAGCCAGGATACAATCCAGGAATACGAGAATTGAACATAATGGATTTTGACTTACGAAAACGTGCGTTTTAAAACGCCTGCAGACCATGCTGGAAGTCAGTATTATGGCCTAGTCTCATAGTTTTGCTGAAGTGGGTGTAGCTCAGTGGTAGAGCTTCTCCTTAGCATGTGAGAATAACTGGGTTCAGTCCCCAGCACCTCCATTCATTGTTTTCCTTCCTCACGGACTCAGAGCTGAATATTGGCAAATTTGCTTCAGACTTGCCACATTTTTCTCTTTGTGAATACCTTTACTTGTGTTTTTCCTACTCACAGAAAGGAAAAATTGTTTGATAGTTACTCTTTGGAAACCCTGGTGGTATAGTGGTTAAGTTCTACCGCTACTAACTAAACAGCCAGCAGTTCCAATCTACCAGGCACTCCTGGAGACTCTATGAGGCAGTTCTACTCTGTCCTACAGGGTCACTAAGAGTCGTAACTTTCTTGGACCATAGTCCTTGACCCTCCTTGGGCCTCCCAACCTGGCTGCTTAAGCACAATAAAGTCAGGAGGAACTGAGTAAAGGAAGGTGCTCACTCAGAATCTGCTGACAGTGAAGCGACAACATCCACCACGTCATAGACAGCCTACTCTTTACTACAATTTCTCATTATTATTAAGAAGAAGTGAAGAAAAGGACAGATGGAAAGACAGAAGGGGAAATGACAGTTGAACACATTCCTTTTGATTCTTCTTCTTTTTTTTTTTCCCTCACCTGAGTTTGTGTCAATGGACAGATTGCAGGTTCAGGAGAAAAGTTTCCTTCTGATTTTCTTTTTCCCGTTCCTCCTACACAACCAGGCCTACCCACTTAATCTTGGTCAGCAAAAGGTCAGTCCAATCACTAGTCACGGAGATGTGTGATTTGAACTACAGACACCTGTGACCTCAACTCTTTGTTAACCATGAAGAAGTGTTTGGATGCTATCCAGAGGAAAGGTATTTCTCAGGAAAACCAGAGTTTTCCAGCAACCAAGTTTGAGAAAATTATTTCCAGAAATGGAAAGAGTTGCTAAGCTCTCTTAAAGCCACCAAAGTTTTGGGTAAAAGAGCTGCATCTTCCTATGGGAAAAACACCTTTAGTCCATTTTCCTTAAGAGGAAGGGAGCTTTTTCACTTCCTGCATTGTAGAGAGAGCAGAGGAGACATAGGCAACCCTGGCAGTCTCAAACTACCTCCTGGTCCATCCGAATGCCACACATCCTAAAGACCTGGTTCCAAACCTTCTTTCACCTTCTGTTCTAGTTCTTCCACACCCACACCCATCTCCCTCCTCCTATCTTTCCCTTCATTTTCTTCATCACGTAATTTGTCACCTTCATTTTCTCAGCTCCCTTTTATCCTGTCTCCAATGGCTTCCTCCTGGTGAAAATTTCTCAACAGCTCAGTTCATTGCAGTTCCCTCAACACCGCTTCTTAGGCTAGGAGTTCTCAAACATGGCTGAAAAATGGAAACATCTGTGGAGACTTTTCAACCATATAGATCTCATCCTCTCCCTATCCAGTGATTCTTAGCCCATTTAGGATCTATAAATGTGGAATTAGGAATACATATATTCACAAAGTTCTCAGTTCCTCAGGTTTGGGAACCACTGCATTCTAATAAAAAACATTTACTACCCTTTTAACTGTGTATCAGACATTGTTACTCATCATGTTACCTTGCAATGTCTTCCTGCCTCTAGGAGCCTACTTCAGCTACTTCCCGGCACCAACTGAGCCTCAACTTGTTGATTATTCAAGGGAGCTTACTGCTGGGGAGGAATTGAAGAGCTGATATATAATATATTCTAATATTTGGGAAGATACAAACCTCTCACCAGTGAGTAAAGTATCAGAATGAAAATTAAAGTAAAAGAGAAGACACAATAATGAAGGATTGCCTCCTAAAACTCGTATGTGGGCTGACTGACACCAAAATTTTGGCAAGAGGCTGAAGCTTCTATTCTTTTAGCTTCTGTGATGCCTGAGGTTTGAATGCCAGTCCAGGAGCACAAAAGGGCTGTTAGAAAAGGTTAATATGATTGCAGTTCTTGCTCAGCCGCCAACATGCCTCTCTCCTGTTTCTTTGTGGTTCTCAGAGCCAGAGCTGCAGCTTCAGGAGACAAAGCCACTGCTTGATTTCCCGATCAGGGTTTTGGACTCCAGGGTTTGCTGGAACAGTGACTGTCGGTGACACCATATACTGTTTTTCACTTAGATCTGTTTTTTCTTTCCATCTGGATCTAAGTTTCCCCAGCCAGCTTTTCGGGTTGTGCTCTTTCATATGGTTGACCTAGAATTATCCACTTTGTTTCTGATAGCCAGAAGTAGTGCAGGTGCAAGACTCTGGTGTGCTGGTTGGCAAATCCATAATTCCACGAAGACTGTGTGGAGAAGGAACACTAAGTTGGAGTTTCGAGCTGGAGCTGCTTGAATTAACAATGATTATGGTGCAGTCGTTCAGGCAATCGAGTACTCACCGAAAAGTTGGTGGTTCGAAACCACAGGCAGCTTGGCAGGAGAAAGATGTGGCAATTGGCTTCCACAGATTTACAGCCTTGTAAACCCTATGGGATTGCTCTGAGTCAGAATTGATTCGACAGCAATGGGTTTTTGGGGGTTTTATGCATGCTGGTAGCTAAGACTTCAATGCCTAGGGTTTAGCTTCTCCCTATCCCTGGAAAAGAAACCCTGGTGGCTAGTAATTAAGTGCTATGGCTGCTACCCAAAAAGTTGACAGAATCCAGCAGGTGTTCCTTGGAAACTCTATGGGGCAGTTCCACTCTGTTCTATAAGGTCACAATGAGTGACAATTGACTCCCCAGCAATGGATATGATTCCTGGAAGGAGTCCTGGTGACCCAAGTGGTTAAAAGCTTAGCTGCTAAGCAAAAGGTCAGAGTACCAATCCATCAGCCTCTCTCTAGAAATCATATGGGCAGTGGGATTTTGCTTTTCCCTGAGAAAGGAGTCCCTAGGTGGACTTAAATAGTTAACACTTGGCTTGCTCCTAACTGAAACATTGGAGGTTCCAGTCACTCAGAGGCGCCTGGGCATGTAGTTCGAAAAAATCAGTAGTTGAAAACCCTACTCTGGCACACATGGGGCCGCCATGAGTCAAAATCGACTTGACGACAGCTGGTTTTCCCCGGGAAAACATGTCCAAATATGAATTCCCGTTGCTTAATGGAGGCTTCTTATCTCTTAGGTTTTTGCCTGCCACCTGAAAGTTTCTCTGAGACAATGTCGGGGCTCCAAGAAAATACAGCGCGTTTATTAACAGCAAGAGGAAAACGGTGCTTATCTGAAGAATCCATGCTTGGCCAAATGAAAGATGATAGTTCAAAGCTGTATTTCACTGCTTGGGCGATGCTGCGCTCCTGCCAGGAGTCAGAAAAAAAAAAAAAAAAAAAAAGCAAGCAAGCAAACAAACAAAAAAACCTCATTGCCTTCCAGCCAATTGCGACTCACAGAGACCCTATAGGACCGAGTAGAATTGCCCCATAGGGTTTTCAAGGAGCGGCTGGTGGATTCGAACTCCGTAGCTTTTGTTTAGCAAAAAAAACACCACTGTACCGCCATGGTTCCAAATCTCACTCCCACGACAGGGTGGGGGAAGGAAAGAACGACGAGGATGGGATTCGAACCCACGCGTGCAACGCACAATGGATTAGCAGTCCATCGCCTTAACCACTCGGCCACCTCGTCAGGAACTGATTACAGCCCAATCAAAGAGAAGGAAAACTTAAGCACTCAGTTTTGCCCTGAAATAATTTAGACATCAGCATAACCGGAGGTAGCCCAGCAGGGAATCTCACTAGGGGGCTTTGTGGCTTAGTTGGTTAAAAAAAAAAAAAAAAAAAATCCGCAGGGCCCTTTCAAACTCACCACCCCTTATCTGTCTTTCTGTCTCTTCAATAATAGTACAAAATGGGAGCTTAAGGTGTAGGCTTTTGTTTCGGGTGATTGAAGATTCTGTTAGCATCTGGTTCTTCTCTCCGTTCTTGTCATACTCTTTCTGCTGTCGCAGTCACCTCAAGGGATATAGATGGTCATAGCACAGAAATAGAAGAGGATTCAAGGAAGTGAACTGGGTTATATTTTTGCTGTCTATGTGTGCAGAAATTGAATGGAAAATATTAGAGAAGTGAATTTGTGTTCCTTCAAGTTCGGGTTTAAATAGTGTTGAGGTAGAGAAAAAGTGTAGCCTCATAGATGCAAAGCATGTGCTCTACCACTGAGCTACATACACCTCATTCCTGAAGTGCTGCTGGCTAATTTTTATCTAGAACTAAGTGTTATTTCCTGCGATTCACTCTCCTTGAACGTTGAGGGAGTGTTAAGAGGCATGAGCAGCTGCTTTGCGGAGGAGGCGCTCAAGAACCAGTGGAGGATACTAATTCTTTATAGGGCTTGAAAGTGAAGGCAGAGGATTGCAAACATGTGTTGAGTAAATAGCCACATGAGGTTTCCATGGTGTTTTTTTTTTTTTTTACAACCCTGAGTAGTTAAAAGTCTCTGTCTTCTATTATGGGTGGGAAAGAATGGAGTCCTCATTTTCAGCTCTTTTGATTTCCTCTATAACCTGAGGCACAAAGCTAAAGAAATTAATCTTTTGACTGTCTGAATGTCTTCACCGTATTTTCTGTTTGCTCAATCAGAATGTATGGGCCAGATTTGATGGCGGAAAGCAATGGCAGAAGAAAACAGGATGGTGATGCAATCTGTATTTCATTATAAGGGTGTTTTCTACTTGAGCTATTAGGTAACTCAATGAGACACAGACCCCACAGCCCTGTATTCTTTACCTGGCTTCCTCACCTACAGTGTTGTATTGAAAAATCATTTCCTTTGCTGGGCTCCTCCCCTACACCCACCCCGCCCCAACTTTGCATTTGAATCCTACTTTCGCTTTGAGGTTATATGTCAACCCCATTGCGTCTGCATAGTATGATTAAGAATGTTACTGATCAAACTTGTATGAACTCCCTACTCATAAACCCCTTTAAAAGTAACTTGCTTGCCCACCCTTAGCAAGCAGTCTTGGCAGCAGAAGCTCTGAATGACTCCATTTCTTTATACAACTCAATAAAGGTGCCTATCCTTTTCTCCCACATCAGTCTCTCCTTTATTGGACAATAGGAGTCCTGCCAAGTAAGAACCTAGGGTTTCCACCAGGTAATATCAGGGGCCCTATCAACAGTTCAGAAGAGGAATTCATAAGCCATGAATGAAACAACAACTTCAGGATTTAGAGAGAGGTGAATTATAAGAGTGAGATAGAGGGTAAACAGAATTTAAAGGACAAGAACAGAAGTGAGTGAAGCTTTTATTCACTTAAAAAAAAAAATTAAAGTCATTTCCAAACAGAAGGCGATACAGAAAAGGGAGTTTTGAAAAACTGGGTGTCTGGGAGCATTGGAGGAAGCCTGGAAGAGGGAGAAGATAAAATCATGTGGAATTCAAGATATCTTGGAACACTCTTGAGATAATGTTACACAGTGAACGCGGGTAGTACTCTGGTCTCCAGCCTTGGATTTGTGAGTCATCACTAAGCAGAGGCATATGGAGGATGGATAAAGGCTGAAAAATGTACTTTGAGATTTGGGGATTAGAAATTCCTTTGGGATATTTGTGGAAAACAAATAAACTTGCTCCAAGACTCTTCTAGAACTCTGAGATTTGTCATGGTTAAAAATCAGTTCTTTGAGCTATGTAAGAAGACTAAGAAAATTCATTTCCTGGTACCAGATTTCTAGTGCTTATTTCCTTTTTCTCAACCGGTTTTGCACATACAAAAACTTTGCAAATATTCATAAAAATAACACTGAGTCTTTTTTGAAATTGGCAGAACTTGATTTGTCTGTCAGACTTGTTCTTTCAGTTGGCTAATGAGATTTGTACAATAAGAACAAGGAACAGTGTGTGGTAGGTTTCACTTAAGGAGAAAACTAGAGTGCCATGCACAAAACTGTTGGGGATGTGTATATGTTTGTGTGTATGTGTGTGTGTGTGTGTAAACGCTAGGTGGTATCTTGGCTGTTTGATGCTGTAAAAACAATGTGTTATGTCAAGCGTCCACTATTACAGTATCATTCAGAATAGTTTCACTGTCCTAAAAATGCCCTGTGCTCCACCTATTCATCCCTCCGAACGTCCCCTGAATTGCTGGCAGCCACTGATCTTTTTACTGTCTACAATTTTGTCTTTTCTAGAATGTCATGTATTTGGAATTGTACAATATGTAGCTTTTTCAGACCAGCTTCTTTCACTTAGCAATATGAATTTAAGGTTCCTCCACAGCTTTTCATAGCTTGAAAGTTCTCTTATTTTTGCTGCTTCATTATATGGATGTGCCACAGCTTGTTTATTAATCTATTGAAGGACATCTTGATTGTTCCCACTTTTAGGCAATTATCAGTAAAGCTGCTATAAACATTTGTGTGCAGGTTTTTGATGGACATAAGTTTTCACTTCATTTGGGTAAACACCTAGGAGCACAATGGCGGGATCGTATATTTCTGTATGCCTATATTTTTTTTTTTATGTGTAAGTATGGATTGTACTTTGGCTCACATGGATTTGTTCTAATTTTCTTCAACTTAATCTTGAACTTGCATATGAGCAATTGATTGTTGGTTGCACAGTCAGCCTCTGGCCTTGTTCTGACTGATGATACTGGGCTTTTCCATTGTCTTTTCCCCCAGATGTAATCAACTTGATTACTGTACATTCCATCTGGGGAGGTCCATGTGCATAGTTGCCGTTTATGTTGTTGACAAAAGGTATTTGCAATGAAGAAGCTGTTGGTCTTACAAAATTCTATAACACAATCTCTGGCATGGTTTCTATCTCCAAGGCCATATTTTTTAACAAGCAATCCTTCTTTGTTTCCAGCTTTCAAATTCCAATAGCCAGTAATTATCAATGAGTCTTGACTGCATGTTTGATCAATTTCAGACTGCAAAAATTGGTAAAAATCTTCAATTTCTTCATCTTTGGCCTTATATATTACTGGTGAGTAAATTTGAATAATAGTCATATTAACTGGTCTTCTTCGTAAGTGTATGGATATTATCCTATCACTGACAGCAGTGTACTTCAGGATAGACCTTGAAATGTTCCTTTTAATCATGCATGTAATATCATTCCTGTTCAATTTGCATAATAGACCACATGATTGTCTGATTCAAAATGGCCAATAGCAGTCCATGTCAGCTCACTAATGCCTAGGATATTGATTTTTATGAGTTCCATTTCATTTGTGATGTCATCCAATTTTCCTAAGTTTGTACTTTGTACATTCCATGTTCCTATTATTAATGGATGTTTGGAGCTGTTTCTTCTCATTTTGAGTACACATCAGCAAATGAGGATTCTGAAAGTTTAAGTCCATTCATGTCATTAAAGTTGACTGTACTTTGAGTAGGTAACCCTTTGCCAGTTGTATTTTGAGTGCCTTCCAACTTGAGGGGCTCATCTTCTGGCACTGTCTCTGACAATGTTCTGCTGCGATTCATAAGGCTTTCACTGACCAGTTTTTTTTTCAGAATTATTCTGCCAGGTCCTTCTAGTCTGCCTTAGTCTGGAAGCTCTGCTGAAAGGTGTCCACCAAGGGTGACTCTCCAGGTATTTGAAATATTGGTGGCAAAGCTTACAGGATCACAGCAACAAGGAAGCCATCATGGTACAACAAATGGAGAGATACATGACGGACCATCTCAGGAATAAATTCGACACATTGAACACTACTGACTGAAGACTAGACAAGTTGTGGAATGATATCAAGGACATCGAGCATGAAGGAAGCAAGAGATCATTAGAAAGACAGGAAAGAAAGAAAAGGCCAAAATGGATGTCAGAAGAGACTCTGCAACTTGCTTTTGAACATAGAGTAGTTAAAATGAAAGGAAGAAATAATGAAATAAAAGAGCTGAAGAGAAGATTTCAAAGGGCAGCTCAAGAGGACAAAGTAAAGTATTATAATGAAATGTGCAAAGACCTGAAGGAAAAAACCCTAATGGGAAGAACAAGCTCCACTTTTCTGAAGCTGATAGAACTGAAGAAAAAATCCAAGCCTTGAGTTGTAATACTGAAGGATTCTGTGGGGAAAATACTAAACAGTTCAGTAAGCATCAAAAGAAGGTGATAAGAATACATAGAGTCAGTGTACCAAAAAGAATTGTCCAGCATTTCAGGAGGTAGCACATGATCAGGAACTGATGGTACTGAAGGAAGAGATCCAAGCTGTACTGAAGGCATTGGCGAAAAACAAGCCTTCAGGAATTTTTGGAATACCAACTGAGATGTTTCAAAAAACTGATGCAGTGCTGGAGGTGCTCACGTATGCCAATAAATTTGGAAGACAGCTACCTGGCCAACCAACTGGAGAGATCCAAATTTGTGCCCATTCCAAAGAAACGTGATCCAACAGAATGCAGAAATTATTGAACAATATCAATAATATAACACTCAAGTAAAATTTTACTGAAGATCATTCAAAAGCACTTGCAGGTGTACATCAACAGGGAACTGCCAGAAGTTCAAGGCGGATTCAGACAAGGACGTGGAACAAGGGATATCATTGCTGGTATCAGATGGGTGTTGGTTGAAAGTAGAGAATACCACCAGAAAGATTTTTACTGTGTTTCATTGACTGTGCAAAGGCATTCAACTCTAAATTATAGGTTACAAAGAGAGGAATGAGAATTCCAGAACACTTCATTGTGCTCAGGACGAACCTGTACCAAGAGGCAGTCATTTGAACAGAACACACTACATGGTTTAAAGTCAAGGGAGGTGTGTCTCAGGGTTGTATCATTTTACCATACTAATTCAACCTGTATGCTGAGCAAATAATACAAGAATCTGGACTATAGAAAGAAGAATACAGCATCAGGATTGGAGGAAATCTCATTAACAACCTGTGATATGCAGATGACAAAACCTTGCTTGCTGAAAGTGAAAAGAACTTGAAGCACTTATTGAGGAAGATCAAAGACCACAGCCTTCAGTAAGGGTTACACCTCAACATAAAGAAAACAAAAATGCTAACAACTTTATCAATAAGCAACATCATGATAAACAGGGAAAAGACTGAAGTTGTGAAGGATTTCATTTTACTTAGATCCACAATCAATGCCCATGGAAACAGCAGTCGAGAAATCAAACAACGCATTGCATTGGGCAAATCTGCTGCAAAAGACCTCTTTAAAGTGTTAAAAGCAAAGATGTCACTTTGAGGACTAATGTGCACCTGACCCAAGCCATGGTGTTTTCAATTGCATCATATGCATGTGAAAGCTGGACAATGATTAAGGAAGTCAGAAATAGAAATCATGCCTTTGAATTATGGTGTTGGTGAAGAATATTGAATATACATCATGTACAAACAAATCTGTCTGGGAAGAAGTATAGCCAGAATGCTCCTTAGGAGCAAAAATGGCGAGACTTCATCTCACATACTCGGGACCTGTTATCAGGCGGGACCAGTCCTTGGAGAAGGATATTGTGCTTGGTAAAACTGAGGGTCAGCAAAAAAAAGGAAGACCCTCAACGAGAGGGACTGGCACAGTGGATGCAACAAGGTCCTCAAGCATAATGACTGTGAGGCTGGCACAGGACCAGGAGGTGTTCTGTTCTGTTGTCCATAGGGTCACTATGAGTCAGAACCAACTCTATCACACCTAACAACAACAAGTTTATGTAAGCCTATGTTTAGCTTTGTAAGAAACTGCTACAGTATCTTCCAGGGTGACTGTGCTATCTTACATTTTCCCTGTAGCTCCACATCTTTGCCAGCATGTGGTGTTGTCAGTATTTAGAATTTTAGCCATTCTAATAGGTGTGTAATGGTATCTAACCTCTGTTTTGATTTATACTTCCCGAAAGGCATATGGGAAGCCCTGGTGGCATAGTGGTTGAGTGCTACGGCTGGTAACCAAAGGGTCTGCAGTTTGAATCTGCCAGGCGCTCCTTGGAAACTCTGTGGGGCGGTTCTACTCTGTTCTATAGGGTCACTATGAGTCAGAATCGACTCAATGGAACAGGGTTTGGGTTTTTTTTTTTTTTTTTTTGGTTAGTGGCATATGAGAATCCCTGGGTAGTGTAAACGGTTAAGTTTTTGGGTACTAACTGAAAGATTGTTGGTTTGGATCCACCAAGAGTTGCGTCAGAGAAAAAACCTGGTGATCTATTTCCACTAAAAACCATATGAAGCACATTCTACTCATGGGGCAGGTTATTATTGTTTTTTTTTAATGGCACATGTCATCTGTATATCTTCTTTGATGAGGTATCTGTTCAGATATTTTAACCACTTTTTGATTGGCTTGCTTGTGTTTTCATTGTTGAGTTTTAGGAGTTCTTTGTGAACCTTGGCTCTGCATATCAAAGGTTGTTAACGAGTCTTCTTCTGATCCCGATGCTTCGTTCTTCTTCATATAGTTCGGGTTCTTGTATTATTTGCTCAGCATACAGATTGAATTAGTATGGTAAAAGGATACAACCCTCATGCACAGCTTTCTTGAATTTAAACCACCCAGTACCCACCTCTTCTGTTTGAATAACTGTCTCTTGGTCTATGTACAGGTTCCTCCTGAGCACAATTAAGTGTTCTGGAATTCTCATTCTCACAATGTTACCTATAATTTGTTATGATCCACACAGCTGAATGCCTTTCCATGGTCAATGAAACACAGGTAAGAATCTTTCTGTTTTCTCTGCTTTCAATCACTATCCATCTGTTATCAGCAATGATATCCCTTGATTGACATTATCTTCTGAATCTGACTTGAATTTCTGGCAGTTCCTTGTTGATGTACAGCTGCAACTACTTTTGAATGAAATTTTACTTGCATGAGAAAAGCTATTTCAATGCTTATATTTGACAAAGGATCCTTATGTAGAATATATGGAGCTATCCTACAAAACACTAAGGCTAAAAAATTAATGAGAAAGAGCAAAAGTTAAGCATGTGCTTCACAAAAGAGTATACTCAACTGCCAATAAGCAATTTTAAAAATCACAGAAGTGAGGGCTACCAAAAACACAAAATGGGTCCTGCTGCAAAGGACTATGGGGAAAAACTGGAGTATCTCACTGAGCAGTGACCTGGACCGGGAAAAAACTCATCAAACACCTGACAAGACAGTGATGGCTATACAGGGAGTGATCAGGAGCAACTGAGGTTCTTCTTCATCAACCTCATCCAATGTATATGCCTCACAGGAGAACAACAAAAGTAACAAATCCATGAATTACAATAGCTAGCTTAAATGGCACAAGCAGAAAAAGTATTCAAATCAGTCCAGGCACGAAGTCTGGCAAATGACAGAAAATAGCTACAGGAAAACATATGGTCCTTTCAGATTCATGGTGTTAAAAATCCACTTGCTGGTGTGAGGAAGATTCTAAGTGCGCCAGAGACAACATTCCAATTCCTCGTAGAAATGGTGCTATGTAAAGGGCCCTTGGCAGAAAGAAGGCCAGCAAGCAGAAGAGGCTCCACTGAAAAAGACACGCTCTGCCAGGGGTCTTTGCTTCACTGGTGCTGATAATGAATAAGGGAAAGAGGGTGGAGAAGAGGCAGCCATTGATAATGTATGAGGACTGCATTGCTGTGAGCAAAGCCAAGAGCAAACCAAATCCAAAGTAGTAGGGCCAATTCCTTTCTGTTTGACAACTGCTAGCGCTTTTCAATTCCTTTATTGAACCAGTGATATTCAAAGCAGTATAGTGAATACAGAAGGGACATATGCAGGGGACTAACCAGCTGACCAACAAGATGGATGGGAAAGCTCGCAAACACTCCTTGGAAAAAGAAAACAGCCTGCAGCAGAAGGTTGACGAGCATATCAGTAATTATTTTGCTGATATTAGGGAATGGGTGAGGCTTCCTCCCTGATACCTCAAATGCCAGATCAGCTATATCTTGTAACCAAATGGGACTTACCACTTTGGTAAGTACAGACAGGGGAGCACCCAAAGAGCTCTGAAAATTGACGTGAGGAAGAATTCCAGCCAAAACCAAACATCTCCATATATATATATATATATTTTTTTTTTTGGATCACCAATAATTTGTGCTGCTACTGACTGAATAAATGATTGTTACTGAATAAACACTTGGTAAAACAAGAGGAGGTGCAAGCAGAATACTCCTCCATTCTAAGGGCAGCGCTGGAAAATTCCACCAACAATATGTGCCTCACTCTCTTGCTTCAGCTCTATACTCTGGGCTCTCCTCTGTGCCAGGGCACTACTCGGCCTTCTTCGACGCTGTTCCTCCGTGTTTTGCAGTATTGGAGCCTCCAGCTTTGAGATGGTACAGATAGCCCGGATGGAGTCCTTGATTCTCCTGGCAAGGTCCTGGAGAAAGATTTTGACACTGTCGGCCATCTCTTCACCACCCTTCACTATCAACTACACACGGAAGAACGAAATGACTCAAAATCTCTCATCATGAAGGGCCCGGCAGCTCTGTCAAGGCCCCGGTTCGGCTCCTCCGCGGCGGAAAAAAAAAAAAAAAACTTTTTCGGTGAAGCCGACTCGGACTCTCAGCAACCATATAGGACAGAGTAGAGATGCCTTACGGAGTTCCAAGGAGCCGCTCAAAGCAATTGCAACACCAGGGCGTCAAAATATAGCGTAGTCGGCAGGATTCGAACCTACGCGGGGAAACCCCAATGGATTTCTAGTCCATCGCCTTAACCACTCGGCCACGACTACAGTTAATTTAGGGAAAGCCCTTTTTTTCCTACGGAAATCGGAACTGTGCCCCTCGCAGCCACCCCTGCAGAAGGGCAGATGAAGTGCAACAGCAAGAGGTTATTAATTATAAGGAAAATGCAAATTAGAAACACAGTGAAATAATACTCCCCTTCACCAAAATGACTTAAGATAAAAGGACTGAAAATATCAAGTGTTGCTGATGATACGGAACAACTGAAACTTTCATACATTGCTGATGACACTGTCAACTGGCGCATCCACACTTGTACGCTGTTGAGAAATTTTGCCTGAAACAAAATATATATGAAACCTGTAAACCTGAAACCCCACAGCTGCATTTAGACCCAAGAAAAATGAATGCTTATTGCCTTTGAACTATAAGTTAAAAAAAAAAAAGTTCATAGCAGCATTAGTTGTTTTACATGTACATCAACAGCAAAACGAATGAAAAAAATATGATGTACAGTATTAATACAATGGAATATGACAGCAATAAGAAAGACACAATATTGATGTATGTAATAAAAACATATTGAGTGAAGGAATCTATATTCAAATGAACACATTGTATGATTCCATTTATAGTATTTCAAAACAGGAAAATGATGGTAGAGGTCAGAAGATTGGAATTGATTGGGATAGATACAAAGGAGCTTCTGAGAGCTGAAAAATTCTTTATCTAGGCCTGGATGTTGCTTATATGAGATATACATATGTAATAACTCATTAAGCTGAATAATTAAGTTGTACGCATTTTACTCTTTGTGAACTAAGCCTCAAATTAAACAAAAAGAAGAAAGAAGGATTTTCTTGGTTATCTTCTCACCCCCAGTACACCCTATCTCTTCATCTCTTCATTAGTGCTGTCCAAATTGTGGCCTGCAAATCTGTGTTTTGCCTGCCTGTGAGCATTAGAAACTTTTGTATCAATTTGACTGTGCCAGGATATTGGACTCCTCCTATTAAACAAAGCAGAAACAATTTCAGGAATTGGGAGAGTGGGATGTGATGCTAGCCACTTATCATCAAGCAATAGAACTCTTGCTGCTTATGATATTGTAGGATTGGTTGAACACCTAGAACAGAAGAAAATATACAAATCTGAGGAAATATTATTATTTTATATTTTATTTTAACCTGATTTTAATCTTTAAAAAATTTTTTTTATTATGCTTTAAGTGAAAGTTTACAAATCAAGTCAGTCTCTTATACAAAAATTTTTATAGACCTTGCTCTCCCCCTGAGACAGCACACTCCACCCTCTATTTTCGTGTCCATTCAGCCACCTTCTGAAACCCTCTGTCTTCTCATCTCTGTTCCAGACAGGAGCTGCCCAAATAGTCTCATGTGTCTACTTGATCCAGGAAGCTCACTCCTCACCAGTATCATACTATAGTCCAGTTCAATCCCTGTATGAAGAGTTGGCTTTGGGAATGGTTCCTATCCTAGGCTAACTGAAGGTCTGGGGACCATGACCACGGGGGTCCTTCTAGTCTCAGTCAGACCACTGAGTCTGCTCTTTTTATGAGAATTTGAGGTCTGCATCCTACTGCTCTCCTGATCCCTTAGGGGTTCCCTGTCACGGTGGTCATCCGTTGTAGCCAGGCACCATCTAGTTCTTCTGGTCTCAGGCTGGCGTAGTCTCTGGTTTACGTGGCCCTTTCTGTCTCTTGGGCTTGTAATTACCTTGTGTCCTTGATGTTCTTCATTCTCCTTTGCTGCAGGTGGGTTGAGACCAACTGATGTATCTCAGACAGCCACTTGCTAGCGTTTCAGACCCCAGACGCCACTGTCCAAAGTGGGAGGCAGAATGTTTTCTTAATAGATTTTATTTTGCCAATTGACCTAGATGTCCCCTGAAACCTTGGTCCTCAACCCCCCACCCCTGCTACGCTGGCCTTCGAAGCATTCACTTGATTCAGGAAACTTCTTTGGTTTTGGTTTAGTCCAGCTGTGCTGACCTCGCCTGTGTTGTGTGTTGTCTTTCTCTTCACCTAAAATAGTTCTTGTCTACTATCTTTTTTTTCTACTATCTAGTTAGTGAATAACCCCCTCCCTTCCTCTCTCCCCCCTCTCTTGACCATCAAAGAATATTTTCTTCTCTGTTTAGACTGTTTCTCGAGTTCTTATAATAGTGGTCTCATACAATATTTGTCCTTTTGAAACTAATTTCACTCAGCATAATGCCTTCCAGATCTGTCCATGTTATGAAATGTTTCAAGGATTTATCATTGTTCTTTATCGATGCATAGTATTCCACCTTGTGAATATACCATAATTTATTCATCCATTTATCTGTTGATAGGCACCTTGGTTGCTTCCATCTTTTTGCTATTGTAAACAGTGCTGCAATGAACATGGGTGTGCATATATCCATTCATGTAAAGGCTCTTATTTCTTCAGGATATATTCCAAGGAGTGGGATTGCTTTATCCTATGGTATTTCTATTTCTAGTTTTTTAAGGAAGCGCCAAATGCATTTCCAAAGTGGTTGTACCATTTTACATTCCCACCAGCAGTGTATAAGTGTTCCAGTCTCTCCACAACCTCTCCAACATTTATTATTTTGTGTTTTTTGGATTAATGCCAGCCTTGTTGGAGTGAGATGGAATCTCATTGTAGTTTTGATTTGCATTTCTCTAACGGCTAGTGATCGTGAGCATTTCCTCATGTATCTGTTAGCTACCTGAATGTCTTCTTTAGTGAAGTGCCTGTTTATATCCTTCGCCCATTCTTTAATTGGGTAATTTGTCTTTTTGTTGTTGAGTTTTTGCAGTATCATGTAGATTTTAGAGATCAGATGCTGATTTGAAATATCATAGCTAAAAACATTCTCCCAGTCTGAAAGTAATCTTT
Source organism: Loxodonta africana (assembly GCF_030014295.1). Taxonomy (NCBI): domain Eukaryota; kingdom Metazoa; phylum Chordata; class Mammalia; order Proboscidea; family Elephantidae; genus Loxodonta; species Loxodonta africana. Next base: position 78,701,686 of record NC_087342.1, read on the forward strand.
TTACTCTTTTGGTGAAGTCTTTGGATGAGCACAGGTGTTTGACTTTTAGGAGCTCCCAGTTATCTAGTTTCTCTTCTGGTGTTTGTGCATTGTTAGCAATGTTTTGTATACTGCTTATGCCATGTATTAGGGCTCCTAGCATAGTCCCTACTTTTTCTTCCATGATCTTTATCGTTCTAGATTTTATATTTAGGTCTTTGATCCATTTTGAGTTAGTTTTTATGCATGGTGTGAGGTATGGGTATTGTTTCATTTTTTTTTTTACAAACGGATATCCAGTTATGCCAGCACCATTTGTTAAAGAGACTGTCTTATCCCCAGTTAATGGTCTTTGGGCCTTTGTCAAATATCAACTGCTCATAGGTGGATCAATTTATCTCTGGGTTCTTAATTCTGTTCCATTGGTCTATGCATCTGTTGTTGTACAAGTACCAGGCTGTTTTGACTACCGTGGCAGTATAATAGGTTCTAAAACCAGGTAGTTTGAGGCCTCCCACTTTGTTCTTCTTTTTCAGTAATGCTTTACTTACCAGGAACTCTTTCCTTTCCTTATGAAGTTGGTGATTTGTTTCTCCACCTCATTAAAAAATGTCATTGGATTTTGGATCAGAATTGGATTGTATCTATTGCTTTTGGTAGAATAGACATTTTTACAATGGTAAGTCTTCCTATCCATGAGCTACGTATGTTTTTCCACTTATGCAGGTCTCTTTTGATTTCTTGCAGTAGTGTCTTGTAGTTTTCTTTGTACAGGCTTTTTACATTTCTGGTAATATTTATTCCTAAGTATTTCATCTTCTTGGAGGCTACTGTAAATGGTATTGATTTGGTGATTTCCTCTTTGATGTTCTTTTTGTTGGTGTAAAGGAATCCAACTGATTTTTGTATGTTTATCTTGTATCCTGAAACTCCGCTGAACTCTTCCATTAGTTTCAGTAGTTTTCTTGAGGATTCTTTAGGTTTTTCTGTATATAAGATCATGTCATCTACAAATAGAGATACTTTTACTTCTTCCTTACCAAATTGGATTCCCTTTATTTCTTTACCTAGTCTAATTGCTCTGGCTAGGACCTCCAGCACAATGTTGAATACAAGTGGTGATAAAGTGCACCCTTGTCTGGTTCCCAACCTCAAGGGCAATGCTTTCAGACTCTCTCCATTTAAGATGATGTTGGCTGTTGGCTTTTTATAAATGCCCTTTATTATGCTGAGGAATTTTCCTTCTATTCTTATTTTGCTGAGAGTTTTTATTAGGGACAGGAGTTGAACTTTGTCAAATGCCGTTTCTGCATCAATTGATAAGATCATGAGGTCCTTGTCTTTTATTTATATGATGGATTACATGAATTGTTTTTCTAATGTTGAACCATCCCTGCGTACCTAGTATGAATCCCATTTGGTCATGCTGAATTATTTTTTTTGTTATGTTGTTGAGTTCTATTATCTAGAATTTTATTGAGGATTTTTACATCTAAGTTCATGAGGGATATAGGTCTGTAATTTTCATTTTTGTGGTGTCTTTACCTGGTTTTGGTATCAAGCATATGCTGGCTTCATAGAATGGGTTTGGGAGTATTCCACTTTTCTATGCTCTGAAATACCTTTAGTAGTAGTGGTGACAACTCTTCTCTGAAAGTTTGTTAGAACTCTCTATTGAAGCCATCAGGGCCAGGATTTTGTTGTTGTTGGTAGTTTTTTAGTTACCTTTTTCTATCTTTTCTTTTGTTATGGGTTTACTTAGTTCGCTATGAGTCAGTATCGACTCGATGGCACTGGGGGTTATTTTACCACTGTTTGTGTTAGTTTAGGTAAGCAGTGTGTTTCTAGAAATTCATCCAGTCTTCCAGGTTTTCAAATATGTTAGAGTACAATTTTTCGTAGCAATCTGATATGATTCTTTTAATTTCACTTGGGTCCATTCTGATATCTCCCGTCTCATTTCCTATTCGGGTTATTTGCTTTTTTTTTTTTTGTCAGTTTGGCCGATGGTTTATCAATTTTGTTAATTTTTTCAAAGAACCAGCTATTGGTTTTTTTTAACGCTTTGAATTGTTTTTCTATTCTCCATTTCATACTAATAGCAATATGAATATAACAGAATTTGTTCCAAATTTTGCATCCATTCCTGCTGTAGTAAAAAAAATTAATAGTGACGTAGAAAGTGAAACTATTTTAGAATATGAAATTGTCACATCTGCAGACTCTATAAATAACAGAAATAGAGTCTGCAGATCCTGCTTGGAGAAATAATTTTTCTTCTAATGATGTAAATTATTGAATTGAAAGAAGACCAAGTGATTCTCAACATCACAGTGGACCATTAGAAAATTCATGTTGAGAATTTTAGGATGGTAAACAAACAAGGTTCTGTAGTCATAATATACTTCTAGGGGCCAAAGCTAATGGTGAAAATTATAAGAGGGGTTCTCCATCAGTTGCCCCTATATATTGTTTTGTTTGGAAACTATTCAGTCCTAAGTCATTTAACTCTGGATTTGCTACAGATGGATTTAGCACTTGAACATGATTGATAAACGTGAAAACAGTTCAATTCACAGAGATTGTATGTTGTCATATTTAAACCAAAGACATGATTTTCACATAACTCATGAACTGGAAACAAATTAATGAAGAAAATCAGTATTGGAAAGCTATTTTTAAACGCGTTCTTGCTGGCATTATAACAATCACTGAATGTGGACCATCTTTTAGAGGAAGAAATGAAGTGCTTGGTTCCCCGCCAAATGGAAATTTTTAGGGTTTACTTGAATTTGTTTCTCAGTTTGACCTATTTTTAGCAGGTCACATCTTAAAATATCATAACACAAGAAAGGGCAACCCATCGTATATGTCTAAAACAACATGTGAAGAATTAAGAAATCAGTAAGTGATAGTTTGATCATTTATTTTCAGTGAAATAAGTATAGCTTGATATTTCAGTTTGTCTGTAGATTCCACTCCTGATCTTTCTCATACAGATCAGCTAATTACTGTTTTAAGATAAGTGTCTTCAACACAGAGAAACCCTGGTGCATAACAGTTAAGTGCTATGGCTGCCAATCAAACGGTTGGCAGTTTGAATGCACCAGGTGCTTCTTGGAAACTCTGTGGGGCAGTCCTGTTCTGTCCTGTAGGGTTGCTATGAGTATGAATCGATCTGAATCAACTTGACAGCAATGAGTTTGGTTTGGTTTTTCTGATCTCCAACAGATGGAAAACTTGTTGAGCAATTTTTCACATATACTAACTTAAAAATTCATACCGGTGAAGAAATTGCAGATCAAGTACTTCACTATTTTTTTTTTTTTTTTTTGCTTCAACATACAGAAGTTTACTTTCTCGCAGTCTAGTAGACTAGAAGCCCAAATTCAGGCTGTCACCTCCAGGGGAAGGCTTTCTGTCTGTTGACTCCAGAGGAAGGTCCTTGTTATCAATTTTTCCCTGGTCTAGGAGCTTCTCAAACACAGGGACCCCAGGTCCCGAGGATGTGCTCTGCTCCTGGTACTGCTTTCTTGGTGGTATGAAGTTCCCCCTCAAGTACTTTACTTTTTATATGAACTGTGCAAAATAGATTTTTCTGAGCACTGGGGCCAGTCCTATGACAATGATGGGAATTATAAAGGCATGCAACAGAAAACATTAGAATTTAATGAATGTGCCATTTTCATACCATGTGCTGCGGGCACATGCACTTAATCTTGAAGGATGTAGCTGTCCAGAAGCAGTTGATCTTTTCTCTACTGTTCAGTTACTCTACACATCTTTTGCCACCTCTGCTAACCGATGGGAAGTTCTTAAAACATATTTAGGCAATGATCGAGTGTTAAATTGTCTTTCTAATACATGCTGGGAAGCACGTGCTGTAGCAATGAGTGCAGTCCTGGAAGCATACACTCAAATTCTAGATGTCTTGGAAAATACTGCTGAAGACCAGACAAAAAGGAGATGACAAAAGAGAAACTGAATACTTAGCGAAGGAAAAGCAAACACTAGAGTATGCATTTATATCGATTATGTGGAATAATATCTCCAACATTCAAAAGTAAATTTAAAGGCATACACAGATCTCTACCAGTCATTAAAAGGGTATTTCCATAATTTAAGAGAAGATTTTGAAAACACAACAATACAAATACTACCAAATACTGATTTTCAAACAGTTCTCCATCACAGGTGCATTAGAAAGAAACCAGCAAAATGATGGAAGTGCATCAGAAGTATCATTAAATGCCAGAGGTCAGTTTCTCCTAATCACATAATACACAAATTGAATTAAACTAAATCCATGTAAGAACAGAGTTTGCAGAAGTCTTTTGGAATAGTTGCCTGAGGCTGGTAACGTAAAGAAGGTATTTATCTTCCCCATACGGCTGGCTGCTAACCAAAGAGTTGGCAGTTCAAATCCGTCAGACGCTCCTTGGAAACTCTATGGGGCAGTTCTGCTCTGGCCTATAGGGTCGCTACGAGTCGGAATTGACTCGACGGCACTGGGCATACTATGTCGGAGGCCTGGTGGTGCTAACTTCTCAGCAGTTCAAAACCACCAGCGGCTTAACGAGTCATCCTGACCGGGATCTACGACAGTGTGTTTGGTTATCGGTTAATACCAATTACGGATTTATAAGGAAAATCAGACTATTGTCATATCTGTCTATTCTTTATATCTAAGAACAGTGTTTCTTGCCCAAGGGAACAATTTTTTATGTTTCTAAGATGTTTATATTGAAATAAACACAACTTTAACATACTTCGAAATCACAAAAACAAAAGTGTTTCTATACCGTGAAAATCTTCCCCTTCCACCACCTCCCCTCCTCATTCCACCTGTACCAGATTTTGCCTACTTAAGCAGCTATATTGGTATGGGGTTACCTGCCAGGAATATTATTTGCATAAACAATCAAATAACCAGTTGCCATGGAATCAGCTCTGAGTCATGAAGACTCCATGTGTGTCAGAGTAGAAGTCTGCTCTTTAGGGTTTTTGATGGCTGATTTTTTGGAAGTAGATTATCAAGCTTTTCTTCTGAGGTGCCTCTGGGCGGACTACAACTTCAATCTTCTGATTAGCACTCAGATACAAATAAGCCAATAGGAATCTATTATTTCCCCACATTTTATACTTTCCAAACCTACTCTACTGCATCTTACATATTAGGGGACTTGGGTTCCCCATTTCCATTTGTCCAGCTTTCCTGTCCCCTCCTGCCTTCTTGTCTTTGCCCCTGGCCTGGTGTGCCCATTTAGTCTCATATACATAGCTGAAGTACATGTGTATGCTGTTGTTGTTAGATGCCTTCTAGTCCGTTGTGACTCATAGCAACCCTATGTACAACAGAACCAAACACTGCCGGAGTCTGCACCATCCTGGTGGTTGTTGCTATGCTTGTGTGTGTTGTTGCAGCCTCTATGTCAATCCATCTCCTTGAGGGTGTTCCTCTTTTTTTGATGACCCTCTACTTTACCAAGCATGATGTTGCTCCTGATAACATGTCCAAAGCATATGAGACAAAGTCTCCCCATCCTCGCTACTAAGGAGCATTCTGGTTGTACTTCTTTCAAGACAGATTTGTTTGTTCTCTTAGCATACAATGGTATATTCAATATTCTTCGCTAATACCATAACTCAAAGGCATCAATAGTATTTTGGTTTTCCTTATTCATTGTCCAACTTTCCTGTGCATATGGGGCGATTGAAAACATAGTGGTTTGGGTCAGGCACGCCATAGTCCTTAAAGTGACATCTTCAGTTTTTAACACTTTAAAGAGGTCTTTTGCAGCAGATTTGCCCAATGCAATATGTAGTTTGATTTCTTGACTGCTGCTTCCATGGGAGTTGATTGTGGATCCAAGTAAGATGAAATCCTTGATGACTTCAATCTTTTTTCCATTTATCATGATGTTGCTTATTGGTCCAGTAGTGAGGATTTTTGTCTTCTTTATGTTGAAGTGTAATCCATACTGAGGGCTGTGGGCTTTGATCTTCATCAATAAGTGCCTCAAGTCTTCCTCACTTTCAGGAAGCAAGATTGTGTGATCTGCATATCACAGGTTGTTTATGAGTCTTCCTCCTCTCTTGAAGAGCTATTCTTCTTCATATAGTCCAGATTTTTGGGTTAGTTGCACAACATAAAGATTAAATAAATATGTGAAAGATACAACCCTGATGCACAACTTGCCTGACTTTAAACCATGCAGTATCCTGTTGTTTTCCTCAAACAGTGCCTCTTGATCTATGTACAGGTTCCTCACGAGCACAATTAAGTGTTCTGGGTTTCCAGTTCTTCGCAAGGCTATTCATAATTTGGTATAATCCACACAGTTGAATACCTTCACATAATCATAAAAACAAAAGTAAAGATCTTTCTGGCAGTCTCTGCTTTCAGCCAGGATCCATCTGATGTCAGCAATGATATTCCTCATTCCATGTCCTCTTCCGAAACCAGCTTGAGTTTCTGGCAGTTTCCTGTCAATGTACTGCTGCAATTGCTTTTTGAATGATCTTCAGCAAATTTTTACCTGTGTGTGATATTAATGATATTGTTCAATAATTTCTGCATTTTGTTGGATCACCTTTGTTTGGAATAAGCATAAATATGGATCTCTTCCAGGCAGTTGGCCTGGTAGCAGTCTTCCAAATTTCTTGGCATAGACTAGTGAGTACTTCCAGTACTGCATCCATTAGCTGAAACATCTCAGTTGGTATCCCATTAACTCCTGCAGCCTTACTTTTCACCAATGCCTTCAGTGCATCTTGGACTGTTTCCTTCAGTACCATTGATTCTTGATTATATGATACTTCCAGTAATAATTAAAATTGACCAATTCTTTTTGGCACAGTGGCTCTTTGTATTCCTTCCATCTTCTTTTGATGCTCCCTTTGTAGTTCAGTATTGTGCTCATAGAATCCATTAATATTGCAATTCAAGGCTTGAATTTTTTCTTCAGCTCTTTCAGATTGAGAAATGTCGAGTGTGTTCTTCCCTTTTGGTTTTCTAACTCCAGGCCTTTGCACATGTCCTAGTACTTTACTTTGTCTCCTCCAGCAGCCCTTTGAAATCTTCTGTTTAGCTCTTTTACTTCATCGTTTCTTCCTTTTGCTTTAGCTACTGTAGGTTCAAGAGTAAGTTTCATAAGTCTCTTCTGATATCAATATTGGTCTTTTCTTTCTTTCTTGTCTTTTTAGTGGTCTCTTGCTTTCTTCATGTATGATGTCCTTGGTGTCGTCCCAAAACTTGTCTGGTCTTTGGTCATTACTATTCAATGTGTTAAATCTATTCTTGAGCTAGTCTCTAAATTCAGGTGGAATATACTCAAGGTTTCACTTTGGCTCTCCTGGACTTTTTCTAATTTTCTTCAGCTTCAGCTTGAACTTGCATAGGAACAATTGATGGTCTGTTTCACAGTCATCCCATGACCTTGTTCTGACTGATGATATTGAGCTTCTCCATCATCTCTTTACACAGATGTAGTTGATTTGATTTCTGTGTATTCCATCTGGTGAGGTCTTTGTACGTAGTCGCCATTTATATTATTGGAAAAAAGTATTTGCAATGAAGTCATTGGTCTCACAAAATTGTAGCATGTGATCTCCAGCATAGTTTCTATCATGAAGGGCATATTTTTCAACTATGGATCTTTATTCTTTGTTTCTAACTTTTGCATTCCAATCACTAGTAATTATAAATGCATCCTGATTTTTCAATTTCAGACTGCAGAAGTTGGTATAAATCTTCAATGTCTTTATCTTTTGCCTTAATGGTTGGTGTGTAAATTTGAATAATAGTCATATTTACTGTTCTTTCTTTTTGTATATGGATATTATCCTGTCACTGACTGCCTTATACTCAGGATAGGTCTTGAAATATTCTTTTTGATGATGAATGAAATGGCATTCCTCTTCAATTTGCCATTCCTGGCATAGTAGACCATATGTTTGTCTGATTCGCAATGGACAATGCCACTCCATTTCTGCTCACAAATGTATTTCGTTTCATTTTTGACAACTTGGAATTTTCGTAGATCCATACTTCATACATTCCAAGTTCCAATTATTAATGGATGTTTGTGGCTGTTTCTTCTCATTTTGCTGTGTGCCACATCAGCAAATGAGGATCCCAAAAGCTTGACTCCATCCATGCCATTAAGGTCGACTCTACTTCGAGGAGGCAGCTCTTCCCAAGTCATCATTTGAGTGCTTTCCAACCTGAGGGGCACATCTTCCCACACCATATCAGACAGTATTCTGCTGCTATTCATAAGATTTTCACTGGCTAATTTTTTACAGATGTAAACTGCCAGGGCCTTCTTTCTAGCCTGTGTTAGTCTCAAAGCTCTGCTGAAATTAGTCCACCATGGGTGACCCTGCTGGTGTTTGAATATCATTAGCATAGTTTCCAGCATCAGAGCAACACTAAAGCCCCCACAGTACAACAAAGTGACAGACAAATGGGGGACCTGTAGGCCTGTTTAATCTTTGGCTGAAGGGTGAGCCTCAGAAGTGACTTCAGTACTGGAGTTAAAAATCGTCTGGGGGCCATACTCACCAGGTTCCTTCAGTCTCTGTTAGACCAGTCAGTGGTGGTATCCGTGCACCATCTAGTTGTGCTGGACTGAGTTGTGGTAGTTGTGGTCCGTGAATCCTTTGGACTAATCTTTCCTCGTGGAGTCTTTTGATGAACATAAGTGTTTAATTTTTAGATGATTCCAGTTATCTAGCTTATCTTCTGGTATTTGTGTGTAGTTAATTATGGTTTATATCATATTTATGCCATATATTAGAGCCCACAGTGTTTTTTTTTTTCTTGGTTTTAGGTTAGCATTGACCCTATTTTTTATTCTATGATCTTTATGGTGTTTGGTTTTATATTGAGATCTTTGATCCATTTTGAATTAGTTTTTGTGCATGGTGTAAGGTATGGGTCTTGTTTCATTTTGTTACAGATGGACACCCAGTTTGCCAGCATAGTTTGTTAAGAAGACTGCCTTTCCCCATTTAATTTACTTTTGTCCTGTTTCAGGGTTCAAGTCACCGTAGGTGGATAAGTCTTGTTTATTTATAAAGAGAATGTAAGTATGTCCAGGAAGAATTTTTTTTATGTACTGAATTATGTCAAAGTTTCATTGTTTCTAAATTTTATGTAAAAATTGGTTTTCTACCCCAAAGTTATACAAACTTTTGTTTTGGCATTTCCAGTAATTATATTTGCTTTTATTGTTCATTTTTTACTTTTAAATTTTATAGCTATTTGAAATTTAGTATCTTTGGTGATATATTGATCTAAGCTTTTATTTTCCTAGATATCTACACAGTTAGCCCAACACCATTTATCTAATAATCCACCAATTTCTATTGATTTGAGTTTCTACCTCTATTGCATTTTTTTTTTACATATTTGTTTTCTCCCATATCTGAAGTTTTAATTTTCCTGCATCAATTGTAAGTGGCATCTTAAATAGCTATTTATTTTACAAATTCTGATCGACTCCGTTGGACTAAGTATGATTTGGATGATCTAACAATGGCTTGTCTACTCTATGTTAATATTTGAATATGTCATTTTCCTGAATCCTATGTTGATGTAAAGGTCCCTCAGTGGCCAATAAAGTTTGTGCTCAACTAGTAACCTAAAGGTTGATGGTTCAAACCCACACAATGGCACTGCAGAAGAAAGGCCTAGCAATCTGTTTCTATGAAGATTAAAAAAAAAAAAAAAAACAGCCAAGAAAACCCTGTGGAGCAGTTCTAGTCTGTAACACATGTGGTCACCATGAGGCAGAATCAACCCACTAGAAGGCCATGGGTTTGTCATTATTGTTATTGTCATTATTATATTATAATACAAAGTGTTTGCAGTAGTGTGGGAAGGCAGACCACAGTGGCATGCTGGTGGGAATGTGTATTAGGCAAGATCCATGAGAATTACCACTGGGCATCATATAGACTGCGTCAGCAATTCCATGTATAGAAAGTACTCACACCCATTTGAAATGTCAGATACAGAATGTTACTTATTGCAGCATTATATGTATGGGCGAGATATATTATGACATATCATACAATGAGATTCTTTGCTGCCAAGCAGAGAAGGAAGAAGCTCTTCCTGTATTGATTTGGAAATCACTACAAATACATGAAGTGAAAAAAACCAAGATGCAGTGGAATGTATTTGGAACTTCCTTATTTGTATAAAAAGGGGAGGAAATAATGTCCCTGAGAGGATAAGCAAGAAACTATGGTTGCCATGCAAGGAGGAACTGGATGACTGGGAAGGTTGTGGGAGTGTCAGGGATGAAACTTCGACCTTTTTTTGGTGGCAACAAGTTTCGTTTTGGGTACTTCAAGTAGGAATGCTGGAGTACTGAGTTTCACCTCGTTTGTTGTGTTTTTATGATACTCAGATATCATAAAGTGTAGACAGTGAAGGAAGAAAATCTCCTAGAGAGCACAGGTCCTGCCAGCTCTCACCTCACCAAGGCCGTCTGGGCAGGATTCCTGGGCCTTCTGTCTCATGTCCCTTTCCCACACAACTCATTCCCTCAGGCATTTCAGTCACCCCATTTCCTAGGGGCCCTGGACCCTGCTGCATCACCCCAACACCCATTGCCCTTCTACAGTCCCACAGGGGACCTTCTGGGGGCACAGAGCTGTGTTCAGTTTCACTGTCAGCCAGCCATGCCTTCAGAGCTTCCAGGGTGGGGAGGAGGGATGATGCAACAAAAGGAGAGGACAAACGTGGGGGTTACCTCAGGATGCAAGGGGTGGGTTAGAGAGGAGAAGGCGTTACTTTCTTTGTGCATGCATGGCCTACTGTGCTTGAAACCAGGCCTTGGGTGAGCAGAGAGCACAATAGTGGTTCCTGGAGACATAGGGCTCTTCACCTTAGGAGGACTGTGCGTGAATCAGGGACCCCGTGTAGCCAGCCGGCCCCACTTTGCCTCCCCCTTCCCCCAAGAAGCTCTATACCTCTGGTTGTGTGATTAGAGTCCTTACAGCCCTTGACATTGGTATTGTAGAATTTTAAGGAAGGGACAACTTTAAGGGATTCTCCGTAGCTGAATTCGACTGTCCCAGCCTTCTCTTCTCCTTTCCCTTCCCTCCCTTCCAAATATTTGCTGTGAGTGCAATTGATTTGTACTTGGCTTTCTGAGTCCCTTAATGGAGCTCCTTTGCTAGAGATCCTCACTTAGGGCATTCCAACAAGAATCTAAGTTATAAACAATGAGTCGCAGTAACAAGGAAGTTTGTTTTTAGAAATCTTTACCTTATTTGGAAGAATTGGGTTGCCTAGACTTTTACTGACTCCGTATGTGCAGTGTAGAGCTGCTCCATAGTGTTTTCAAGGAGCAGAATACCAGGCCTGTTTTGTGAGACACTTCCGGGTGGGTTCAAACCACCAACCTTTTGGCTACTAATTGAGCGCTTAAACCTTTTGCCCTTTCCCTGCACTCCTTGCTCAGTTCCAATTCTTTTTGAGCAAAGAGGAAGAGAGGAGTCAAGAAGCCTACAGTAAATGTCCAAATTACTTTCTCTAAGAGGAAGCAGAATGTATTGGCTTCTAAGAGAAATCACTGGGGTAAAATCAGGATAATGCCCGAAAAACTACTTGAAACCAAGATCCTCAGATTAAAAGTCTGTGGCTCTACTGACCGAGCTACTCAGGCTCCTTCTCATAGTTTTTCCTGTGTACTTAATGTATGCTTTATGTAGGCCAATTGGTTTTATGTTTCATGTCCCGGTACTCAAAACCAAAACTCACTGCCCTCGTGTGATTCCAACTGGTAGTGATCCTATAGGACAGACTTTAACTGCCCGATACAGTTTCCAAGGAGCGCCTGATGGATTTGAACTGCTGACTTCTTGGTTAGCAGCCTTAGCACTTGACCACTATGCTGCCAGGGTACTCAAATAACTTCCTTGTAATTCTTCTGGTTACCAAGAAGATTCTGTTTCAAACAGGTATTACAATCGTTTGGAGAATTTCCCTTCCGTCTTGTCGGAAACCCGCGTGGCGTAGTGGTTACGCGCTACGGCTGCGAACCTAGGGGTCCGCAGTCCGAGTCTGCCAGGCGCTCCTTGGAAACTCTCTAGGGCAGTTCTACTCTGTCCTATACTGTCACTATGAGTCGGAACCGACTCGATGGCACTGGGTATGTCTACCTTGTCTTCTGTCTCTTTAGACTTTAAGAAACAGACTTGGTCGCACTGCTGGCTTTCAGATCGCATTGCTACACCTCCCCCCGCCCCACCCCAGTGCCGTCCAGAGGGCTGCACTTTCGCCAAGTGTCTCATTGTTTTTATTTACCCACATGCATCTGTTTTTCTCAAAGCAACACTCATGCTACGCTTCTTTGCATCCCTCTGCATTGTCTTGTACATTTTTCTTAGAGCCTTGGGAGGCAGAGGAGAAAGGAGTTGAAGGAGAAATTCAAGACTAGAGAGAAGTTCCACAATGGTGGGCAAGCTAAGGTGCATGGATTTAATCTTCTGCATCTCTGTGCTTGCTTTTCTTTATGATACAACTTCTCTACCATCTGTAAGCCACTCCTTCTATACATTTTACTTCTCCTCCTTCTCTTCCTTCTCCTTTATCTCTTCCTCCTTCAGGTCTTCATGTCATGAATACTGTTTGCTGCTCACATCCAAAGGAAAAATATAATTATCTTCATAATTTATTGTATATTAGGACGCACCATCCAGAATATGCTCTGAGACAATTTTTAAGTTTTGGCCAAAACCTGGAGAAATACCATACAAGGAATTTGGGAACACATGGGGAAAGTTTGGAGTGGAGGAAAGATTACCATATCCGGGGAGGAAAGACAGGGCAGGGTATGGGAAAAGACAATTGTTTATTTCTTTCAAATAGCTCAGCACTTCCAGGAAACCAAGACTATGTGAAAACTGAGAGAATTTGTGATTACTTTAAGAATTTGTGCAGTACTCATCTCTCCTACCCTAGTAATGTACAAGGCAGAGTTGAAGGTGGGTCATGCAAAATCTCCTTGAGTTGTTTTGTGGATTACTCCACAGGGAAACTAGGAAATGATATTCAGGCAAAGTAACTTGGGGTTAGTTAGCATTTCAATGAGACAAAGGTCTCTCCAAGCTGTTTTGGCCTTCTTCTCTCCTTTTGAAGTAGTTTGGAAGTCACCAATCTGCACCTCACACAAAGGGACCACTCTCCGGGGAATTTTGGGAAACACTACCTCTCCCACCTCCTTATTATTCTAGTCTCAGGAAACACTGTGGTTATCAAAAAATAACAGGAATTTGCATCTTAAATTTATAAGTATCCTAAGTAAATGAAGCCTCAAATCAAACTCTATCTCTCCCCTTTCAAGTCCTACACAATGCCTCCAAAGAGAAAGAAAACAACCTAACAACAAGGGGTAAAGTCCATTCCTCCTTTCCAAAGTGAAAGGATTTAGCATCTTCTCAATTCAGAGACTTATGGATCTTCCTAGAAATTTCCAAATTTAAGTTGCATCTCCAGCTTTGAACTCTCATCACTGTTCCACCCTTTTCATCCCTTAAGTCACGATTTTGCTTATCTACTTGTAGGGCTGAGGATAAAGTTGCTGCACACATAGAATGAGTAACTCTCAACTGATACTGCAAATCTGACTTTCCACAATTGAAATCTTGCTCTTCAGATTCCCACTAAGAAAAGATAGTATGTGAGTACTAAAATATTCCCGGAGCTGCTCCAGGAGAAAGCTGGGCTCAGTAGCCTTTTGTGTATGAGGTAGAAAGCAATATGGGAAAACTGAAAATACCTACACCAAAACAGGGTAGTGATTCCAGATCCTCACACTAGAGGCCTGGTACACTGAGGTCTCCAGGAATTTGACGGGTTCAGCAAGAGTCTATTCAAACCACAAATTGTTGGTCACTTCTTGACCTTTCTTTCTTATTCTTTCCCCTGGATATTAAGCTCAAACACACTAAACTAAGTGGCTGCAAAAATAAGATACTCTATGCCAAAGCTGTCGGAGGATTCTGCTTCTAAGCCCCAACCTGCTTTGCTTGCGCTTGGGATCCGACAACCCTGCTTCCTTGTGGCTTTTTCCAAAACCTCCAATACCAACAATTGCTCTTCCAGAAACACAGAACCATATGCCCGCGTTCCAAAATGCTCAGCTACAGAAAGAGCAGCGACGTGCTCTCAGTCACAAAACTTTTGGTAACGGCATCCTAATCTTTTTGTTGGACATACTTACACTTTGAAAGCCCTTACTTTTAGCCTCTGTCTTGCGGATGGCCTGCAGAAAGAATGGGGATCTTGGTCACTTTCTGCCTGCGCTCCGTTCCGTATCCTATCCGTTCCTAGAGACCCTTCTTCAAACCCTATTCCGCTTCTCTCTGCCAACTACTCCTCTGCTGCTACTTCTGTCCTTGACTCAACGTCCTTCTTTCCCGGACATACACCCGCCTCTCTCCCCTTTTCACTCCCTTCCTGGAGCCCACTCCTCCTCGCATTCCATTCCCAGACAGGCATCTTTTTGACATAGTAGTAACTTAACCTATAAATTCCGGGCACCCATCCCTTCCGTCCACGAAAATCTGGAATTTTCCATCATGTCTGGGTAACAGTCTTACCACATCAGGGATTCGTGGACTTCTCCGCAGGGGCGTAGGGAGAGTTTATCAAGAACTAATTTGTTTTGAATGTTGTACCCTGCACGTAAAGTTCTTCGCTTGTGCTTTCCTCATTAAGGAAGTAATTTGTTGTAAAAGTGAAGTTTTAACGATAGAAGACTCCATTTTCTCCTCTCTCTTCTGCCTTCCGCTTCTTCAAAACCAGAGCTACAGCATCGCGGAGGCAAAACTACTTTTCCAAATCCAGGTGTTGGGCGCAGGGGTTTGTAAAAGCATGGCTGTACGCGTAGCTCTTCGTTTCAGTCTAATTAACCCGTTGCTGTCCTGCCTATCCCGTCCCCATAATGTTTCCAAGGAGCGAACTTCGGGCCTTTCGTTATCAGCTATAGCTCCTTACGACCGTGCCTCCTCGCACCTACTTCCGTCAAATACTTTGAATTAATTAACATCTGGTTTAGTCTTACCTCCCCACCTGGATCTTCATTCCTTCCTAGAACTCCCAGAACTCATCTTTGGATTCCACTGCACTATCTTCTGTGTCTTTCTGCAAGCTTCACAGGCACAGAAGGACTTTTCAAGAAGACATCGGAAGGCTTAATGGAACATTCCATCTCGCGACTCTCCCTCGTGGTGGACTGGAACTGACGTTTCAGGCAACTGGCTAAAAGTAGTCCTTGAAGAAGCCAATGACTGATGGGAGATCTCAGCGACATTAGCCCCGGAATGCGCTTTTTTTTTTTTTTTTTTCCTTCTCCTGGTATAGCTGTGAGGCAGGATCCAATCCAGGAACACAAGAATTGAATAGAATGGATTTTTGCTTGGGAAAACTTGGGTTTCCAAATGTCTGCAGACCATGCTAGCAGTCAGTATTATGGATTGGTCACATAACTTTCTCCCAATGGGGGTGTAGCTCAGTGGTAGAGCGCGTGCTTAGCATGCACGAGGCCCTGGGTTCAATTCCCAGCACTTCCATATTTGGCTTTCTTCTGTCGCATTTGAATGTTGGCAAATTCTTTCATGCTTTCCCTATTTTTCTCTTTGTCAATACCTTTGCCTCTGTTTTTCCTATTCATAGAAAGGATACATAGTTTGATTGTTACTCACATGGACCATAGTCCTGGGCACTCCTTGGGCCTCCCAACCCGACTGCTTAAGCATAATGAAGTTACCAGAAACTGGAGTAAAAGAAGGTGCTCACTCAGGATCTACTGATGCTGAAGCAGCAACATTCCACACGTCATAGACAGCCTATTTTCCTTTATTACAATTTTTCATTATTATTAGCAAGTACAGTTTTGTTTTTTTTTTTTTTTTACAGAGGAAACAGAGATGCAAAGAGGGAGCAGGAAGTGACTGTTGGACAATTTCCTCTTGAGTCTTCTCCTTTTTTCCCTTCACCTATGCCTGTGCCAATGGACAGACTGAAGGTTCAGGAGAAAATTTCCTTCTGGTTTTCTTTTTCCCATTCCTCTTACACTTCCATGCCCACACACATAATCTTGGTCAGCAAAATACAAGTGCAATTGCCAGTCATGGAGGTCTGTGATCTCCACCACAGAAATCTGTGTTCCCAACTCTTTGTTAATAGTGAAGAAATGTTTGGATGCTATCCACAGGTAAGGCATTTCTCAGGAATCCCTGAGTCTTCCAACATCTATGGTTGATAAAATTATTTCCAGAAATGGAAAGAGCTGCTAAGCTCTCTTCAAGCCAGAAAAGTCTTGGGCAAAAAGAGTTGCATTTTTGTATGTGAAAAATATCCTTATTCCCTTTTCCTTAGGAGGAAGGGAACTTTCTGACTTACTGCATTGTAGAGAGAGCAGAGGAGACATAGGCAACCCTGATAGTCTCAAACTACCTCCTAAAAAAAAAAAAAAAAAAAAAACCTCCTGGGCCACCTAAATTCAATGCATCCTAAAGATCTAGTTCAAAACCTTCTTTCACCTTCTCTTCTAGCTCTTCCACACCCACACCCATCTTTCTCCTCCTATCTTCCTCTTTATTTTCTTCATCACATACTGTGTCACCTTCAACTTCACTTTCCTTTTTCCCAGACCCCCTTTATCCTGTATCCAGTGCTTTCTCCTAACAAAAAGTTCCCAGCAGCTCAGTTCACTCCAATTCACTTAGCACAACTTCCTAGGTTAGCGGTGCTCAAACATTGCTGGAAAAAAGGAAACATCTGTGAAGGCTTTTCAACAATACAGATCCCATCCTCTCCATATCCAGTGATTCTCAGTCCATTCTGAAGCTATAAAAGTAGAATCAGGAATGCATATATTCACAAGGTTTTCAGGCAGTTCCCTAGTTTTGGGAACCACTGCCTTCTGATCTAAGACATTTACTTCTCTTTTAACTCTGTACTGGATTACTCACTGTTTACCTGGCAATGTCTTCCTGCTTCTAAGCACCCATGTCAGCTGCTTCTCAGTGCCAACTGAGCCTCAGTGGGTTATTTGAAGGAAGTTAGGGCAGGGGAGACAACTAGTGCTGGGGAGGAACTGAAAAGTTGACATTTAATGTATTTCAATATTCAGGAAGATTCAAACCTCTCACATGTGAGAAATATATCAGAATGAAAACTAAAAGGAAGAGAAGACACAATGATTAAGGATTACCTTCTAAACGTCACCAGTGGGTTGACTGACACCACAAATTTTGGCAAGAGGCTGAAACTCCTATTCTTTTAGCCTCTGCAATGGCTGAGGTTTGGAAGCCAGTTCAGGAGCAGGAGAGGGCTGTTGCAAAAGGTTAATAAGCTTGCAGTTCTTGCTCCACCCCAAATACCTCCCTCACACTTCTTTGTGGTTCTCAGAACTCTAGCTGCAATTTCACAAGAGAAAGCCACTGCTCAATTTCCCGACCAGTGTTTTGGACTCCAGGGTTTACTAGAACAGTGACTGTCTATGACACCATATACTTACTGTTTTTCTCATAGGATCTGTTTCCCAGGCCAACTTTTTGGGTTCTGCTCTTTTTCTCTGCCAGAGAATTATCTGCTGTGACTCTGATAGCCAGAAGTAGTGGAGGGGTAGGACCCTAATAGGATGGTTGACAAATTTGTAGTACCATGAAGACTGTGGAGAAGCAGTAATTAATTCGGAGTGTCAAGCTGAAGCCACTAGAATTAACGCTGGGTATAGGGTTGCTACGAGTCAGAATCGACTCGATGCAATGCTTTGGTTTTTTGGTTGCATTACACAATGGTTAAGGTGATTAGCTGCTGACCAAAATGTTGGTGGTTTGAAACCATCAGCAGCTTCACGGGAGAAAGATGTGGCAGTCGGCATCTGCAGATTTACAGCCTTGGAAACCCTATGGGGTCGCTATGAGTCAGAATGGGCTCCATGGCAGTGGGTATTTTTGGTTTTTCATGCATGCCTGTGGCTGAGACTCCCATTCTTGGATTTTAACTACTCCCTTTTTTTTTTTTTTTTTATCCTTGAAAGGAGTCCTAGTACCTCAAGCAGTGAAAAGCTTAGCTGCTAAGTCAAAGATCGGCAGTCCAATCCATCAGCCACTCTCTAGATACCTTATGCGGCAGCTGGATTTTGGTTTTTCCCTAGGAAAGGAGTCCGTAGGTGTACTTAGTTAATGCTTGCTGTTAGCTGAAAGATTGGAGGTTCCGGTCACCGAGAAGCACCTGGTGATCTACTTCCAAAAAAAATCAGCCATTGAAAACCCTGTAGAGGGCAGTTCTACTCGGACACACATGGGTTTGCCATGACTCAAAATCGACATGAGGACAATTGGTTTTCCCTGGGAAAACATGTCCAAATATGGATTCCCCTTGCGTTATGGAGACTTCTTATCTCTTATGGTTTTTGCCTGCCACGTGAACGTTTTTCTGAGAGGATATTGGGGCTCCGAACCAAATATAGTGAAGTTATGAAGGATAAGAGGAAAACGAGGCCTGTCTGGAGAATCTGTGCTTGGCTGAATGAAAGACGATGATCCAAAGCTGTGTTTCACAGCTTGGGCGACGCTGGGCAAATATCAGTAGCCAAAAACAAGGAGTTAAGAAAAAGAGCACCAAAAAGAAGGAAATCTTATGCACTCAGTTTTGCCCTGAAATAATTTAGATATCAGTATATCCCGAGGTAGCCCCTGGAGCCTCACAAGGGGGCTTTGTGGTTTACAAAAAAGGAAAACCTGTCCACAGGGTCCTTTCAAACCCCTCCACCTTATATTTTGATCTCTTTAATAATAGTGCAAAATGGGAGCTTAAGGTGCAGGCTTTTGTTTTGGGTGATTGAAGAGATTCTGTTAGAATCTGCTTCTTCTTTTCTCCCCTTTCTTGTCGTCTTCTTTCTGCTGTTGCAGTCACATTGGGGGATATAGAAGCTCATAGCATAGAAACGAAGAGTATTCAAGAAAGTCCATTGGATTATCTTTTTACTGTGTATGTGTGCAGGAATTGAATGGAAAATATTAGAAGTGAATTTGCATTCCTTCGAGATTGGATTTAAATAGTGTCGAAGCAGAGAAAAATGTAGCAGTGTGGAGGATTGAAGCCAGGGTCTCATACATGCAAAGCATGTGCTCTACCACTGAGCTACATACACCTCATTCTTGAGGTGCTACAGGCTAACTTTTACCTAGAACTAAGTGTTATTTCCTGAGATTCATGCTTCTTGAGCTTTGGGGTAGTGTTGGTCAGTGTTAAGAGGCATCAGCAGCTGCTTTAGGCAGAAGGAGCTCAGGAACCAGTGAAGGTATTGATTCTTTATAGGGCTTGAAAGTGAAGGAAGATGATTGGAAACGTGTGGGGAAAACAGCCACAGGAGGTTTCCATGGTGGCTTTTTAAAAAACTTGAGTTGTTAAAAGTCTGCCTTCTCTTATGGGTGGCAAAGAATAAAGTCCCCATTTTTAGCTCTTTTGATTTCCTCTATAGTTGTCTTAACCTGAGGCACACAGGTAAAGAAATTAATCTTTTCATGGCCTAAAAGTGTTCACTATATTTGCTGTTTGTGGACAGACACTATGGAAAAGCTCAATATTATCAGTCAGAACAAGTTCAGAAGATGACTGCAGAACAGACCACCAATTGCTCATCTCCAAGTTTAACTCGAAGCTGAAGAAAATTAGAACAAGTCCAGGAAGCCAAAGTGTGACCTTGAGTATATTCCACCTGAATATAGAGACTATCTCAAGAATAGATTTAACACATTGAACACTAATGACTGAATACCAGATGAGTTATAGAATGACATCAAGGACATCATACATAAAGAAAGCAAGAGACATTAAAAGACAAGAAAGAAAAGACCAAAATGGTTGTTAGAAGAGACTATGAAACTTACTCTTGAACACAGAGTAGCTAAAATGAAAGGGAGAAATGATGAAGTAAAAGAGCTGAACAGAAGATTTCAAAGGGCAGCTGAGGAACACAAAGTAAAGTATTATGACAATCAATGGCCATGGAAGCAGCAGTCAAGAAATCAAAACATGCATTTCACTGGGCAAATCTGCTGCAAATGACCTCTTTATTGCTTTTTTCTCCCTATAAGCTCAGTGGGTTTAATAAATTTACCCCTTCAGCTCCTATTTGCAGCACTCAATATTCCTTTGAAATACCAATGGCAATGGCCAACGGTAAGCCTCAGATCTCCAGAGTTTAAAAGTTCAGATTCTCTGAGCATTCTGTGTTTCAGTGGCACTTGTACAGAATCAGTTAACTCCCTGTAGTTGGAATACTTTATGTACCAGTGAAGAAACCCTTTCCCCTTTAATGGGATGGAAGAAAAACCCTCCTGAAAGCCCAACAGATCTGGCTGAGAAGTCTTTCCTCCTGTCCCACCTCTTCAGACTTATTTTTTGCAGTGAAACAAGAGAGATCAAAATCTAACCAGAGTTACAAAAAACAAGACAGTAATGGCTGTAAAGGGAGTGACCAGGAGGCACTCTTTCACCTACCACAGTCAATGCGTGTGCTTCACAGAAAAACAATAGAAATAACAAATCCACAAATTACAACAGCTGACTTTACAAAACCCATTCATCCAAGAGTGGAAGGCAGGGAGGGGAGGTGGGAGAGTAAATGGGACAGAGAGAAAAAGTATTCAAATCAATCCAGGCACAAAGTCTGGCAAATGCTAGAAAATGGCTACAGAAAAACCTGTGCTCCTTTCACACTCATGGTATTAAAAATCCACATACTGGTGTCCAGAGGGTTCTGCTTAGGTGCACCAGAGACAAAATTCCAATTCCTCAGAGAGAACAGAATATCTAAAGCACCCTTGGCAGAAAGAGTCCTGCCTTCCCTGGGTCAGGGGAGGTGAAGAGGGAAAAGAGCTGCCACATCCTCCTTCCAATCGTACCCATCCCCTGCAGGTGGCAGGTGAAGTCAGTGGCCTGCAGCAGTGTTAAGTTTGGCAGGAGATGGATGTGGTGAAGGAAACCTCTCTGCTGAAGTTGAGCAGACTGCAGGTGGACTGTCTTGTGGAAGGGTCTGTTATTTAAGAAGACCCCCAGGGAGAAGAGTCTCAACTGAAAAAAGATATCCTTTGTCAGGGGCCTATGCTTCTCAGGTGCTGGTAATGAATAAAAGAAAGTGAATGGAGAAGAGGCAGCTATTGATAATTTATGAGGACCACATTGCTGTGAGCACAGCCAAGGGCAAACGAAATCCAAGTAATAGGAACAGTATCTTTCTACGCTTGACAACCACTAGTGCATTTCAATTCCCTTACCGAATTAGTGATATCCAAAGCAGTACAGTGAATACAGAAGGGAAACATGCAGAAGACTAACCCGCTGACCAACAAGATGGATGGGAAGAGACTCTCAAACATCCCCTGGAGAAGGAAAAGAGCCTGCAGCAAAAGGTTGAAGACCATATCAGCAATTATTTTGCTGACACTAGGGAATGGGTGAGGCTTCCTCCCTGATACCTCAAATGCCAAGTCAGCTGTATCTTGGAACCAAATGGCACTGAAAACTCTGCTAAGCACAAATAGAGGAGCACCCAAAGAGCACTGAAAATTGATGTGTGGAAGAATTCCAGCCACGGACAAACATCTCCATGTAGTAATGTATCACCAATAATTTGTGCTGTTCCTGACTGAAGCACAGGAATAAACACTTGGTAAAACAAGTGTTTGTTTTTTTTTTTTTTTTTAAAAAAAAAAGAAGGGTCACAAGCAGAATACACCTCCATTCAAGGGCAGCACTCGAAAATTCTACCAACAATACATGGCTCGCTCTCTTGTTCCGGCTTTATACCCTGGGCTCTCCTCTGTGTCAGGGCACTACTTGGCCTTCTTTGACGCTGTTCCTCCCCAGTTACAAAATTGGAGCCTTCGGGTTTGAGACGGTACGGGTACTCCAGATGGAATCCTTGATTCCCCTTGCAAGGTCCTGGAGAAAGGTTTTGACGCTGTCGGCCATCTCTTCTCTATCAACTACACAGGGAGAGAGAAGCGCCTCAAAATCTGTCAGCGTGAATGGCGAAGGTAGCTCTGTGAAGGGTCGGTTCGCCCCCTCCGTGACAAAAAAGAAAAAGCTTTGCGATGGAGCCATCTTGGCGGCTGGCACATGAGTTTCCAAGAAGCCACTCCGAAGCAATGCAGCACGCACAAAAACCAGGGCTCCAACTAGCCCGTAGTCGGCAGGATTCGAACCTACGCGGGGAAACCCCAATGGATTTCTAGTCCATCGCCTTAACCACTCGGCCACGACTACAGCTGGCCCCCTTGAAGTCCTTTTTTCCACCCGGAATCGGACCTGTGCACGTCGCAGCCATTCCTGCACGTGGTCTTCTGGAGTGCAACAGCTGGACGTTATTTATAAGGAAAATTCCAATTAAAAACACAATGAAAAAATGTTCTCCTTCACCACAATGGCTTAAGACAAAAGCACTGAAAATGTTAAGTGCTGCTGATAATATGGAACAACTGAAACTTTCTTACATTTCCGATGACACATCCACACTTGTACATTAAACCCACCACCGAAATATTTCCTGAAACAAAATGTATATAAAACCTGTAACCCTGAAACTTCACAGCTGCATTTAGACCCAAGAAAAATGAATGCTTATTGCCCTTCAATGATAGCACGAAAATGTTTAAAGCAGCATTAGTTGTTTTATATGTATATTAGCAGCAAAATGAATGAAAAAATTGTGATGTACAGTATTAATATAATGGAATATGACAGCTATAAAAAAGAACTACTGCTACTAGACACAATATGAATGTGTCTAATGGAAAATGTATTAAGTGAAAGAATCTGTTCCCAAATGAGCACATATTGTATGATTCTGTTTATAGTATTTCAGAACACAAGAGAACGGTGGTCTGAAGATTGGAATTGATTGGAATAGATCCAACGGAGCTTCTGAGAGCTGAAAAATTCTTTATCTTGGCCTGCATGTTGCTTATATGAGATATACATATGTAATAACTCATTAAGCTGAACCATTAAGTTGTATGCATTTTACTTTTTGTGAACTAAGCCTCAATTTAAGCAAAAAGAAGAAAGAAGGATTTCCTTGGAGATCTTATCACCTCTAGTACATCTTATCTCTTCATCTTCATTAGTGCTGTTCAAATTGTAGTCTGCAGACTGATGCCTTCTAAGAACTCTGTTTTGCCTGTCTGTGGGCATTAGAAACTTTTGTATCAATTTGACTGTGCCAGGACATTGGACTCCTTCTTTAAACAAAGTAGAAACAATTTCACGAATTGGGTGAGTGGAACGTGGTGCTGGCCACTAATCGTCAAGCGCTAGAACTGTGTTGCCACTTATGATATTGTAAGATTGATTGGACACCTAGAACTCAAGAGAATACACAAATCTGAGGAAATATTATTTACTTTTATAATTTGTTATTTTGAAAAGATATCAGTCTTAATTAAGTCTGCTTTGTATATTTATAATTTAACATTGGTAGCTAAAATAAAACAATCAAAAAAGTAAACCAGTCGCTTCCACCTGATCCTGATGAATGATGACCCCTTGTGTGTCAGACTACCATTGTGCTCCATAGGATTTTCAAAGCTGATTTGTTCAGAATTTTTTAGATAGTCCAGGCTTTCTTCCCAGGGGTTCCGGGTGGATTCAACATCTGATTGACTTTCATCCCAACATGTTAACCATTTGTGCCACACAGGGACTCCATTAGCAAAACACGGAAGTAAAATTAATATTATTTATTTATTTTTTATTTGTAACTTTAATTCACTTGTGTGAATCAAGGTTAAGAAGGCTAGAGGAACCAGACGACGAGTGGTGTATGTGCTAGAGAGTTTTGGCCTGAAAAGAGGCCTCGGGTGTGACTGAAAATAAAGAAGGGTACAGAAAATAAAGAAGGAACAGTGTCTTTGGTGACAGCTCTTCTTTCAGAATCAGCTTCTCTGAAATGAAGGAGGAAATCACAGCAGCTGAAGACCATCTGCAAAGCGAATTTTAATAAAACCCCTCCATGTGTCTGGACAGGTTCTCAAACCTCAGTCTCTGATGAGCAAGGGAGTTGAGGCTTTCTGCCTTAACTGCTATTTGATGCAACAGTGATTTTGGATGTTAGTTTTTAAAATATGTCCTCCAAAAATATTTTAGATTCTTCTACAAATTCTTTCTCCCTGGTGTGACGTCCAAGTCTTCTCAGCTTAGAGGAAAAAAATCATCTACATTCCGTTTCTCCCAACTCTACAGTTGGCCTGAAGGAGCCTGGGCCTATGCTGGGGAGATGTTACACTAGGTCTATTAGGGGAGGGAAGAAATTATCAAGTGATATGGCAAAGATATCAACTGCATGTGAATCTCAATACAGAGTTTAAAATGGGTTTGTATGGGCCTAGGAGTGTGCTAAAATATTGTGTAAATGTCATTCTGGAGTGCAGAGGAGGGAAAAAGGAGGAGAGAGAGGAGCATCAGCTGAGAGAGAGAGGAAAGAGGTGGGGTGGAGTGGGGTGAAATGAAATAAAGAGAAAAATGAGAGAGAGGAAGAGGGCAAGGAAAAGAGAAGGAGGCTTGTTCCAGAAGAGGATTCGGTTCCTTTTCCCCCAGACTGCCTGGCCATTGAGAGTGATTCACTGTTCTTTCCTTCCGGGGTAGACATGCTGAGCACTGTGGAGGAGGCACACTAGGTTAAATTTTTGTTTGTGATTCAGGTGTTGTTGGTATTGGTGGCTTCAGTGGGAACTGCAGGGATTTCCTGATTTCAGTGGGTGGATGTGGTGGGAGCAGTGTTGAGAGAAGCGGGATGAGCACTCAGCTTTGAGATTAAGCACCACTGCAACTGGAGAAGTTTACTAGGTTTTGCTTGAAATGAAAATAAAAAAGAAAGCTTCCATTTGTTTGCTCCACATATTTCTAAGTTTTAAATGAAGCCTACGGAAACCCAACATTTTCCTAAAGTAATTCTATCTGGCCCCTCTACTCTTCACATCCTGCTCTCAGCTCAGAAGGAGTCTAAAGAGGGGACTGTGACCACAGAAAGTCAGAGACTCTGTACAATTGCTAATAACTACATTCTCAGTCATGTTTTCCTTAGTCCTAGTATAGGCTCAGAGGCAATGTAGGTTAGTCCTTCTCAAGTCAAGTAGGTGACCTCAAAATTGGCTTAGGGATGGTCTGTGACAGACTGATAGAAGGTAGATAGTTACAGCTTTTGGATAGAAGAAGAATGGGGGGTGATGCATTATAAAAGACCTCTGGGCCATCTGGCTTCTCACCTCTTCTACCATAATCGATACCTCCTTCCCACAGAGAAACTAGCATTTTCCTTGCCTTCAAGCCTTCCTCTGCAGGGCCCCTCTAAAAGATTTTCTCCTATTTAGGTCAAAACACAAAAATCTTTTTAGTTCTTATTCTGGGTTGTATGATCAAATCTACATTGATTCATCAAGATTGTTATTTTTATTCTCAGGATCAGTGATTGAAAACATTCTTAGGGAAAAGTAGAATCATTCCACAAGAAAGTGGCAACTGTCCTGAACAATGTTGACCTTATCTGAGGTCTTTGGGTTAATGCGTCTGTGCTCTCCTCTTTTGACCCATGAGCATTTAGGATTTGTGCTCCGTTTCTTCTTCGGCAGCCTCTTCAAGAGTGAGATTCTCTCAGCCACCCAGAGACTGAGTTCAGGACAGCTGGACAAAGACATTGCTATGCTCTTCCATGGTTTCTTTCCGCTCTATATCCATGTCTCCATATCCACGTCCATGAATGAGAGGTGTACAAGACTTGGCAGTGAGTCTTTGCCTCTACCGCCTAAACCTGGGTTAAGCATCTACTTCTCAATGTTTTAGAACATGACAGAGAAGGAGAAGAGGCAAAGAAAAGGGTCTCTTCTTTGGTAGGACTGAATTCTTCTTTTCCTGACATTATTTGAGAATCCTGTGTTCTTCATTCCACAGAAGGAACATTGATTTTTCCCAAGCACTAGAGCAGGTTTTTCTTCTTTCAGATTCTCTAGCCTCTTAACATTCAGCTTTCCCCCAAGCCCTACTAAATGGGTGTGCAGGCGGTGGCCCATATACCAGTGATTGTTCCGAGTGCTTGGAGAGAATATGTGGATAATAGATGACAACAAATAACTTTGAGTACCACAGTCTTGATGAGTTAGTTAAGAAAGAAATGCCAAGGCCAAAACAACTCAAGAAAGAAGTAAGGTTCTGAAAGTAAGATCTTTGAGCCTGCGTTCTGAGGAAAGAAAAGTGAAGATAGTGGGGCTTGAACCCAAAGCTTCATGCATGCTAAGCACAGTGCTCCACCACTGACCCATGCCACTGGCTAACAACCTGTCTGAGAGGAGTCTTCATAACTATTTTCAGAGTCTTTGAGGACTAAGTAAGGATAAAATCACTCTATGTCCAATTCCATACGCTGCACACATTCATATGTGGACACACCCAGGGAAGGATACCTTAGTGCTATAAAGAAAGATGCTGTTCCTAGTCAATGTTCTTCCACCAGATTGCCTGGAGCCTGCTTCCATTCCATGGCCTGGGTGAATCACATGTTACAACATTCTCTTGGAACTTGTCTGAATATAACTTTTTGTATTCTTTTGACTCTTGGGAACATATTAGTGTTTTACAGAGGCAAATAAGTATATAAAACCAACTCAAGTGTTTGTGAAAATACTGTAAAATTAAAGACAAATAGAAACAAATAAAACTAACGTAATTTGAAAGAATAACATCCACATAGGAGGAAAAAGAGTGCTTTGTCCTCACTGTAAGACAAAAAGAGTGGCAAGCAAATATTAAACTGTACATAGCAGTTCTTTTTCTTTTTTTTTTTAAGTAATGCTACGGGTGGCATACTGTTTAAGAGCTATGGCTGCTAACCAATATGTCGGCAGTTAGAATCCACCAGGTGCTCCTTTGAAACCTTGTGGGGCAGTTCTATTCTGTCCTATAGGGTAGCTATTAGAATGGACTTCACAGCAATAGTAAGGCTAATGGAGGCAGCAATTCTGATATAATTTTGTGTAAATTTTAGGCTTGAGAAAATAAGTACATATTTTGAGGTTGTTGGTAACCAGGGCTCTCACTGTGGGAGATAGAAGGAAAATAAGAAATTGGAATGGAGGAAGGTAAGAAATTCCCTTTTGGTGCTGGATGGGTATTCCTCTGTTGCCCTCAAATTAATTCCAACTCATGGACAGAGACCCCATGTGTTATAGAGCAGAATTGCTCCATAAGGGTTCTTTGGCTATAATCTGTAAGGAGCTGCCCTATGATTAAGCACTGGACTGCTAACCAAAAGGCTGGCCAGTTCGAACCAACCAGGGCTATTTGGGAGAAAGAAAGCAGTCAGTCAGTCAGCTCTGGGAAAGATTACAGCTGTGAGTGGAAATTAGCTCCACCACAATCGTTTTGAGTTTTTGATTAAATCTTTAAGGATTACCAGGGGCACAATTGCAGCTGATTGCTATCCTAAAGATTGGTGGTTCCAGTGGAAGAAAAGGTCGGCCATCTGCTTCCTTTAAGATAACAGCTAACACATGGGTACACCACATGGGATCGACATCAGTCAGAATTGCCTGGATAGCAACCAACAACAATTTTTAAGGAAGCAGATTGCTAGGCCTTTTCTTCCACGGTGCTGCTGAGTAAGTCCCAATTGCCAACCTTTCGGTTACCATTAGGTTACCGAGCACAAACTGTTTAAGCCAGCCAGGAACTTTTCTTATATAGTGTAGTGATTCTTTTTCTACAGGATTTTAAACACATTTCTTGTGGTTAAAACTATCTCTTTCCCCACACACATAATACTAATATCAGAACAGTAATGAAAATCGTAAGTGCAACAACATGTAGCATACAGGATTCCTTGCTCCATCAGTTTCTAGGTTTCCACATTGAATTTCAGTTCCTTATTTACTTTTTTTTTAAATTGTACTTTAGATGAAGGTTTACAGAAAAAACTAGTTTCTCATTAAACAGTACACATGTTGTTTTATTACATTGGTTAACAACCCTATGATATATCAACACTCTCCCTTCTCCACCTTGGATTCCCTATTACTGGCTTTCTTATCCCCTCCTGCCTTCTAGTCCTTGTCCCTGAGCTGGTGTGCCCCTTTATTCTCATTTAGTTTAATGGGCTTGCCTGATCTATGGCTGAGGGTTGAACCTTGAGAGTGACTTCATTACTGAGCTAAAATGGTGTCCAGGGGCCATACTCTTGGTGTTTCTTCTGTCTCTGTCAGGCCAACAAATCTGGTCTTTTTTTGTGAGTTAGAGTTTTGTTCTACATTTTCCTCCATATTTGTCTGACATCCTCTGTTGTGATCCCTATCAGTGCAGTCAGTGGTGGTAGCCAGGCACCATCTAGCTGTACTGGACTCTGTCTAGTGGAGGCTGTGGTAGACGTCACCACACACAAAATATGTAATATCAGAACAGAAATGAATCATAAGTGCAAAACATGTAGCATATTGGAATTCTGTACTCCATCAGTTCCTAGGTTTCCTCATTAAATTTCAGTTCCTTATTTTCAAAATTGTAAATAAAATATGCAAAATGTCAGTTAGCATTTGGTGGAACACCTCAGAACCAAACCAAAACAAATCCATTGTCACCCAATCGATTCTGACTCATGGCAACCCTATGGACAGGGTAGAACTGCTCCATGTGGTTTCCTAGGCTCAAAATCTTTATAGAAGCTGACAGCGATGTTTTTCTCTCCCTGAGCACCTGGTAGGTTGGAAACACAGATATTTTGTTAGTAGCTGAAGTTTTCAGTTCCATTAGAACCCATAGCCTTGGAATACAGATGCTTTTTAAGAAAGTAATTATGCAAAATCC
This sequence comes from Loxodonta africana, assembly GCF_030014295.1. Classification (NCBI taxonomy): domain Eukaryota; kingdom Metazoa; phylum Chordata; class Mammalia; order Proboscidea; family Elephantidae; genus Loxodonta; species Loxodonta africana. The sequence continues at coordinate 78,730,550 of NC_087342.1, forward strand.
ACTTAAGTCGTAGAAACCCTGAATCAAGTGAGGGACCTTCAGATCTTTAGTCTACTGCTCTCCCAACTGAGCTCTTTCTGTAGCCTGAAAATGGCCATTTCAGTCTCTCTTCAAAATATTATCATGGCTGATGTGATCTCAAATATTTTGTCTTATTCTATATTATACACTTGCTCAGAGACAAAATTATAAGGGCTCCGTTGGCGCCTATGTCTGAAAATGGAATTCAGTATTCGGAGACCGTGGATGGGTAGGTAGTGGACAGAGACGGTGACAAAGAGGAGGAATAGGTAAAACAGGGTGATACTTTTCTGCTTAGTAACCTCTGGCTCTTTCACGCTCCAAAACGTGCTCAGAAAACTAAGGGAATTTCAAATGAAATGATTGAGCCTGTTCTTTTTCTCTTCTTTCAGTCCTTCTTTTTCTGTCTTGCTCTTCAATGACACTTGCAAAAGGGTGAAGAGGATTAGTGAGCAGGTTAATGTGGTGGTGGGCTTCTTGCTTCCCTTTGAGGGAATTCTGAGCAAGCAATTTTGTTTTTTCTATTTCCTTCCTTTTTCTGTGTTTTCCATGTGCTGACACAGGTGCCATGGGTGGTGAGGAGATGCATGGAGTGAAAACAGGGAAACATTTCAAGGCAATCCATTGGATAGTGTGCTTAATAGCTATGAGTACCCAAAATGTATATTAAAAAAGAAGAAAACTACAGAACTGTAGGGAATTGTAAAAAGCAGGTGAGTGTGCATGGTTTCAAACCCTCTCAAGGAAAGGACAGTCTCCTACTGAGCCACACCTATCTCATGGAAGAAACCTCATGAAGATCCTCCTTGAAATATTATCCATATTTCTAGAGGGTTTTGGTACATCTAATAGTTGACCAGACAAAAAATCCACTCTTTCAAATCTCACTATTTCTAAACCTCTTAACTACAACAGGAAATAAGTAAAGAGATTGAAGACCAAAAAACACATTCTGCTCCTAGGACATTACACCCCATTTTCCCACCCCAAGTTTCCTGCCCTAGTAAACTGCCTTGCCCATTTTTTCCTCAACTACCGGGAAAGATGTATGATGGAATTTTCTCTTGTGTTTTCAACTTGTCTCTATATCCACTTTTTCTTTTTTTCACTTATTGCAAAGTTTTTCAAGCTCCCTTCTCCTTAAGAAGAGGGGATTAACCACAGTCTAGGAGAAGATATTTCAATACTTACATTTGACAAAGGACCCTTATGTAGAATAGTTGAAGAACTGTTATGAAAAACTAAGAAAAAAGACTGAAACTCAATGAGAAAGAGCAAAGACTAAACATATACTTCACTAAAGAATATACTTAAAGCAAATTAACAAACACAATGAAATGATACTACCTTTCACCAAAACTGCTTTAGTTAAAATAACTTGAGGATATCTAGCATCTCTGATGATACAGAACTGAAACTTTCATACATTACTGATGAGATTGTTAACTGGTACATCCGAACTGGACACTATTTGGAAATATTCCCTCAAACAAAATATGCATACACTCTACAACCCAGAAAGTCCACAGCAGCAATTAGACCTGAAGAAAATGCATGGTTATTGCCCTTGAAAGACATATAAAAGAATGTTCATAGCAGCATTAGCCATTTCAAATGTATACCAGCAGTAAAATGAATGAAAAAAGTGCGATGTCCAGTATTCATACAATGGAATATGAAAGAGCAATAAGAAAGAAATATTGCTTCTAGAAACAGTATGGATGCAACTAATAAAAAACATATTGAGTGAAAGAATCCATACTCAAATGAGTGCATACTGTATGATTTCATTTCTTATATTTCAAAGCACAGGAAAAACTAATCTATGCTAGTAGAGGTCAGAAGATTGGAATTGATTGGGACGAAGTACAAGGGAGCTCCTGGGAGTTGCAAATTTCTTTATCTTGGTCTGGATGTTGGTTCACATGGTATGTATGTATACGTGTATATATATGTATATTTAATAAATCTGAATAATTAAGTTTTATGTATTTCACACTATGAATCTAGCCTCAATTTAAACAGAGAAAAGAAGGAAGAAGGATTTCCTTGAGTATCTTCTCACTTCCAAAAAAAGCCAAGCCCACTGCCATCAAGTGAATTCCAACTTCTAGTAACCCTCTGGGACAGAGAAGAACTGCTTCATAGGGTTTCCAAGGAGCAGCTGGTAGATTTTTTTTTTTTTATTACCTTTTATTGAGCTTCAAGTGAACGTTTACAAATCAAGTCAGTCTGTCACATATAAGTTTATATACATCTTACTCCGTACTCCCACTTGCTCTCCCCCTAACGAGTCAGCCCTTCCAGTCTCTCCTTTCGTGACAATTTTGCCAGCTTCCAACTCTCTCTATCCTCCCATCCCCCCTCCAGACAGGAGATGCCAACACAGTCTCAAGTGTCCACATGATATAATTAGCTCACTCTTCATCAGCATCTCTCTCCTACCCACTGTCCAGTCCCTTTCATGTCTGATGAGTTGTCTTCGGGGATGGTTCCTGTCCTGTGCCAACAGAAGGTTTGGGGACCATGACCGCCGGGATTCCTCTAGTCTCAGTCAGACCATTAAGTATGGTCTTTTTATGAGAATTTGGGGTCTGCGTCCCACTGATCTGCTCCCTCAGGGGTTCTCTATTGTGCTCCCTGTCAGGGCAGTCATCGATTGTGGCCGGGCACCAACTAGTTCTTCTGGTCTCAGGATGATGTAGGTGTCTGGTTCATGTGGCCCTTTCTGTTTCTTGGGCTCCTAGTTGTCGTGTGACCTTGGTGTTCTTCATTTTCCTTTGCTCCAGGTGGGTTGAGACCAACTGATGCATCTTAGATGGCCGCTTGTTAGCATTTAAGACCCCAGATGCCTCATTTCAAATTGGGATGCAGAATGTTTTCATAATAGAATTATTTTGCCAATTGACTTAGAAGTCCCCTTAAACCGTGGTCCCCAAACCCCCGCCTTTGCTCCGCTGACCTTTGAAGCATTCATTTTATCCCGGAAACTTCTTTGCTTTTGGTCCAGTCCAATTGAGCTGACCTTCCATGTATTGAGTGTTGTCTTTCCCTTCACCTAAGGCAGTTCTTATCTACTAATTAATCAGTAAAAAACCCTCTCCCTCCCTCCCTCCCTCACTCCCCCCCTCGTAACCACAAAAGTATGTGTTCTTCTCAGTTTATACTATTTCTCAAGATCTTATAACAGTGGTCTTATACAATATTTGTCCTTTTGCCTCTGACTGATTTTGCTCAGCATAATGCCTTCCAGGTTCCTCCATGTTATGAAATGTTTCACAGATTCGTCACTGTTCTTTATCGATGCGTAGTATTCCATTGTGTGAATATACCACAATTTATTTACCCTTTCATCCGTTGATGGACACCTTGGTTGCTTCCAGCTTTTTGCTATTGTAAACAGAGCTGCAATAAACATGGGTGTGCATATATCTGTTTGTGTGAAGGCTCTTGTTTCTCTAGGGTATATTCCGAGGAGTGGGATTTCTGGGTTGTATGGTAGTTTTATTTCTAACTGTTCAGGGTAACGCCAGATAGATTTCCAAAGTGGTTGTACCATTTTACATTCCCACCAGCAGTGTATAAGAGTTCCAATCTCTCCGCAGCCTCTCCAATATTTATTATTTTGTGTTTTTGGATTAATGTCAGCCTTGTTGGAGTGAGATGGAATCTCATTGTGGTTTTAATTTGCATTTCTCTAATGGCTAATGATTGAGAGCATTTTCTCATATATCTGTTGGCTGTCTGAATATCTTCTTTAGTGAAGTGTGTGTTCATATCCTTTGCCCACTTCTTGATTGGGTTGTTTGTCTTTTTGTGGTTGAGTTTTGACAGAATCATGTAGATTTTAGAGATCAGGCACTGGTTGGAGATGTCATAGCTGAAAATTCTTTCCCAGTCTGTAGGTGGTCTTTTTACTCTTTTGGTAAAGTCTTTAGATGAGCATAGGTATTTGATTTTTAGGAGCTCCCAGTTATCTGGTTTCTCTTCATCATTTTTGGTAATGTTTTGTATTCTGTTTATGCCTTGTATTAGGGCTTCTAGGGTTGTCCCTATTTTTTCTTGATCTTTACCGTTTTAGTCTTTATGTTTAGGTCTTTGATCCACTTGGAGTTAGTTTTTGTGCTTGGTGTGAGGTATGGGTCCTGTCTCATTTTTTTGCAAATGGATATCCAGTTATGCCAGCACCATTTGTTAAAAAGACTATCTTTTTCCCAATTAACTGACACTGGGCCTTTGTCAAATATCAGCTGCTCATATGTGGATGGATTTATATCTGGGTTCTCAATTCTGTTCCACTGGTCTATGTGCCTGTTGTTGTACCAATACCAGGCTGTTTTGACTACTGTGGCTGTATAATAGGTTCTGAAATCAGGTAGAGTGAGGCCTCCCACTTTCTTCTTCTTTTTCAGTAATGCTTTGCTTATCCGAGGCTTCTTTCCCTTCCATATGAAGTTGGTGATTTGTTTCTCTATCACCTTAAAAAATGTCATTGGAATTTGGATCGGAAGTGCACAGTATGTATAGATGGCTTTTGGTAGAATAGACATTTTTACTATGTTAAGCCTTCCTATCCATGAGCAAGGTATGTTTTTCCACTTAAGTATGTCCTTTTGAATTTCTTGTAGTAGAGCTTTGTAGTTTTCTTTGTATAGGTCTTTTACATCCTTGGTAAGATTTATTCCTAAGTATTTTATCTTCTTGGGGGCTACTGTGAATGGTATTGATTTGGTTATTTCCTCTTCAGTGTTCTTTTTGTTGATGTAGAGGAATCCAAGTATTTTTTGTATGTTTATCTTATAACCTGAGACTCTGCCAAACTCTTCTATTAGTTTCAGTAGTTTTCTGGAGGATTCCTTAGGGTTTTCCGTGTATAAGATCATGTCATCTGCAAATAGTGATAATTTTACTTCCTCCTTGCCAATCCGGATGCCTTTTATTTCTTTGTCTAGCCTAATTGCCCTGGCTAGGACTTCTAGCAAGATGTTGAGTAAGAGCGGTGATAAAGGGCATCCTTGTCTGGTTCCCGTTCTCAAGCGAAATGCTTTCAGGTTCTCTCCATTTGCAGTGATGTTGGCTGTTGGCTTTGCATAGATGCCCTTTATTATGTTGAGGAATTTTCCTTCAATTCCTATTTTGGTGAGAGTTTTTATCATAAAAGGGTGTTGGACTTTGTCAAATGCCTTTTCTGCATCAATTGATAAGATCATGTGTTTTTTGTCTTTTGTTTTATTTATATGGTGGATTACATTAATGGTTTTTCTGATATTAAACCAGCCTTGCATACCTGGTATAAATCCCACTTGATTGTGGTGAATTATTTTTTTGATATGTTGTTGAATTCTATTGGCTAGAATTTTGTTGAGGATTTTTGCATCTATGTTCATGAGGGATATAGGTCTGTAATTTTCTTTTTTTGTAATGTCTTTACCCGGTTTTGGTATCAGGGAGATGATGGCTTCATAGATTGAGTTGGGTAGGATTCCGTCATTTTCTATGCTTTGAAATACCTTTAGTAGTAGTGGTGTTAACTCTTCTCTGAAAGTTTGGTAGAACTCTGCAGTGAAGCCGTTCGGGCCAGGGCTTTTTTTTGTTGGGAGTTTTTTGATTACCGTTTCAATCTCTTTTTTTGTTATGGGTCTATTTAGTTGTTCTACTTCTGAATGTGTTAGTTTAGGTAGGTAGTGTTTTTCCAGAAATTCATCCATTTCTTCTAGGTTTGCAAATTTGTTAGAGTACAATTTTTCGTAATAATCCGATATGATTCTTTTAATTTCAGTTGGGTCTGTTGTGATGTGGCCCTTCTCGTTTCTTATTCGGGTTATTTGTTTCCTTTCCTGTATTTCTTCAGTCAGTCTAGCCAATGGTTTATCAATTTTGTTAATTTTTTCAAGGAATCAGCTTTTGGCTTTGTTAATTCTTTCAATTGTTTTTCTGTTCTCTAATTCATTTAATTCATTTAGTTCAGCTCTAATTTTTATTATTTGTTTTCTTCTGGTGCCTGATGGATTCTTTTGTTGCTCACTTTCTATTTGTTCAAGTTGTAGGGACAGTCCTCTGATTTTGGTTCTTTCTTCTTTTTGTATTTGTGCATTTATCGATATAAATTGGCCTCTGAGCACTGCTTTTGCTGTGTCCCAGAGGTTTTGATAGGAAGTATTTTCATTCTTGTTGCATTCTATGAATTTCCTTATTCCCTCCTTGATGTCTTCTATAACCCAGTCTTTTTTCAGGAGGGTATTGTTCAGTTTCCAAGTATTTGATTTCTTTTCCCTAGTTTTTCTGTTATTGATTTCTACTTTTATTGCCTTGTGGTCTGAGAAGATGCTTTGTAATATTTCGATGTTTTGGATTCTGCAAAGGTTTGTTTTATGACCTAATATGTGGTCTACTCTAGAGAATGTTCCATGTGCACTAGAAAAAAAAGTATACTTTGCAGCAGTTAGGTGGAGAGTTCTGTATAAGTCAATGAGGTCAAGTTGGTTGAATGTTGTAATTAGATCTTCCGTGTCTCTATTGAGCATCTTTCTGGATGTCCTGTCGTTCTCCGAAAGTGGTGTGTTGAAGTCTCCTACTATAATTGTGGAGGTGTCTATCTCACTTTTCAGTTCTGTTAAAATTTGATTTATGTATCTTGCAGCCCTGTCATTGGGTGCATAAATATTTAATATGGTTATGTCTTCCTGATCAATTGTCCCTTTTATCATTATATAGTGTCCTTCTTCATCCTTTGTGGTGGATTTAAGTCTAAAGTCTATTTTGTCAGAAATTAATATCGCTACTCCTCTTCTTTTTTGCTTATTGTTTGCTTGATATATTTTTTTTCCATCCTTTGAGTTTTAGTTTGTTTGTGTCTCTAAGTCTAAGGTGTGTCTCTTGTAGGCAGCATATAGACGGATCGTGTTTCTTTATCCAGTCCGAGACTCTCTGTCTCTTTATTGGTGCATTTAGTCCATTTACCTTCAGCATAATTATAGATAAATAAGTGTTTAGTGTTGTCATTTTGATGCCTTTTTATGTGTGTTGTTGACAATTTCATTTTTCCACATACTTTTTTGTGCTGAGATGTTTTTCTTAGTAAATTGTGAGATCCTCATTTTCGTAGTGTTTGACTTTATGTTTGTTGAGTCGTTACGTTTTTCTTGGCTTTTATCTTGAGTTATGGAGTTGTTATACCTCTTTGTGGTTACCTTAATATTTACCCCTATTTTTCTAAGTAAAAACCTAACTTGTATTGTTCTATATCGCCTGGTATCACTCTCCATATGGCAGTTCTATGCCACCTGTATTTAGTCCCTCTTTTTGATTATTGTGATCTTTTACCTATTGACTTCAGTGATTCCCTGTTATGAGCCTTTTTTTTTTTAATTAATCTTAATTTGTTTTTGTGATTTCCCTATTTGAGTTGATATCAGCATGTTCTGTTTTGTGACCTTCTGTTGTGCTGGTATCTGATATTATTGGTTTTCTGACCAAATAATATCCTTTAGTATTTCTTGTAGCTTTGGTTTGGTTTTTGCAAATTCTCTAAACTTGTGTTTATCTGTAAATATCTTAATTTCGCCTTTATATTTCAGAGAGAGTTTTGCTGGATATATGATCCTTGGCTGGCAGTTTTTCTCCTTCAGTGCTCTGTATATGTCATCCCATTCCCTTCTTGCCTGCATGGTTTCTGCTGAGTAGTCTGAACTTATTCTTATTGATTCTCCCTTGAAGGTGACCTTTCTTTTCTCCCTGGCTGCTTTTAAAATTTTCTCTTTATCTTTGGTTTTGGCAAGTTCTATGATAATATGTCTTGGTGTTTTTCTTTTTGGATCAGTCTTAAATGGAGTTCGATGAGCATCTTGGATAGATATCCTTTCGTCTTTCATGATGTCAGGGAAGTTTTCTGTCAGGAGATCTTCAACTATTTTCTCTATGTTTTCTGTCCTCCCTCCCTGTTCTGGGACTCCAATCACCCGCAAGTTATCCTTCTTGATAGAGTCCCACATGATTCTTAGGGTTTCTTCATTTTTTTAAATTCTTTTATCTAATTTTTTTTTGAGCTATGTTGGTGTTAATTCCCTGGTCCTCCAGATTTCCCAGTCTGCATTCTAATTGCTCGAGTCTGCTCCTCTGACTTCCTATTGCATTGTCTAATTCTGTAATTTTATTGTTAATCTTTTGGTTTTGTACATCCTGTCCCTCTATGGATTCTTGCAACTTATTAATTTTTCCACTATGTTCTTGAATAATCTTTTTGAGTTCTTCAACTGTTTTATCACTGTGTTCCTTGGCTTTTTCTGCACTTTGCCTTATTTCGTTTCTGATGTCTTGAAGCATTCTGGAAATTAGTTTTTTATATTCTGTATCTGATAATTCCAGGATTGTATCTTCATTTGGGAAAGATTTTGATTCTTTTGTTTGGGGGGTTGTAGAAGCTGTCATGGTCTGCTTCTTCACGTGGTTTGATATCGACTGCTGTCTCGGAGCCATCACTGGGAAACTTGTTTTTCCAGAAAATCCGCTGACTGGGACGCTGGCTCCACGCTCCGAAAACAGTCGCTGCATCCCCGTGTTTGTTCGTTTTCTGTCTCTAAATCTGTGTTTGTTGTTCAGGGTTCATAGATTGTTATGTATGTCATCAATTCACTTGTTTTTCCAAGTCTTTGTTGCAAGAGGGATCCGAGGTAGTGTCTACCTAGTCCGCCATCTTGGCCCCACCTCCCAGCTGGTAGATTTGAACAACCAACCTTTTGGATAGCAGCTGACCTTTTAACCACCTCACCACTAGGGCTCCTCTCTAGTATATCTTACGTCCTCATTGTTGCTGCTGTCAGGTGCAGTGAAGATGATTCTGACTCATGGTCATCACATTAGCGCTGTTCAAATTGTGGTCTGCAGACTGGTGCCTGTCTAGGAACTGTTTTGTACCTTACTTTGAGCATTAGAAACTTATGTATCAATTTGACAGGCCAGTACATTTGAATTCAGTTTTTAAGTAAGGTAGAAACAAAATTGTATGTAAATCGGAACAGTTAGGTATGGTTCATATCTAATGTCATTTAGTCAAATGTTTGTTTTAGTATATAATTTAGTATTTTGGGTACTACCTTTCTATATGTGGAAACCCTGGTGGCCCAGCGGTAAAGTGCTATGTCTACTAACCAAAAGGTTAGCAGTTCCAATCCACTAGGCGCTCCTTCGAAACTGTATTATGGAAACCCCAGTAGCATAGTGGTTAAGAGCTATAGCTGCTAACCAAAAAAGGTCAGCAGTTCGAATCCACCAGACACTCCGTGGAAACTGTATGGAGCAGTTATACTCTGTCTATGGGGTAGCTATGAGTCCAAATCTACTCATCAGCAATGGGTTTGGTTTTTTGGTATTTTTTTTTATGTGTAAAAAACATTAAACACTTCCAGATACACTAAATCGTCTTTAATGTAATAATAATATATTTTGATGCAAATCACAAAGCTGCACCCGTTTGTTGTTTCAATTCGTTGTATATAACTCAAATTTTTAATATAATAGGCTTTATAAAGGATGATTCATTACTAAAAGTTGTATGTAAGTTGGACTTTTGTAACCTGGACTTGTTTGTAATTAGAAAATTGTCCCCCAACCATGTCTAGACCTCACCTCTGTTCATTTTGAGTGGGACCATGTTGAACTAGATCACACCACCTATATCCGTTCCCCAGCTGCTCTTCATAATAGCTAAGGGAACTTTGACAAATTGCTTTAGCTCACTGGGACTCAATTTCCAATACGTGAAATGTAAATAATAATAAGCCTATCTAACAGAGTTGATGTGAGGACTTAATGAGTAAATATACATAAAATACTTTAGAAAGGTATCTGGCACATAAAAAAGCAATCATTAAAGTTCATCATCATCGTTGTTGTTGATGTTACTTGCTGAGGAGTCGATTCCAACTCATCGGGACTCCATGCATTACACAGTAGAAGTGCTCCATAGGATTTTCTTGGCTATAACCTTTGTGAAAGCAGATCACTCAGCCCATCTTCTAAGGTACCACTGGGTGGGTTGGAACCTCCAACTTTAGGCTAGCAGTTCAGTGCAAACCAAATGTGCCACCTAGGAACCACACTTCTATCATTGTTCTCATTATTCTTATTTTTGAACAATTGTTTTGTGTCAAGTACTCAATTCTTTCAACAACACTAAGTATTATCTAAAATCTACAGAAAAATGTTCCAAGCGTTAAAACAAAATAAGTGATTTATACTAGCAAGTAAATAAAATATGTTCTTTTTCCTAAATGAAGAGATGACATATGGGACATTCACACTTCAGTTGTAAAATTACAAACCTAGAGTATCTTCCACTCATCTAATTGTTTTACAGTAGTCCATGACCTTAGTACCCCTACCAACTTCTTTATTTTCCCACTTTCTTTTTACAGCCACTGCATCCAACTCCCCAAAGGTTTACACCTGTGACCTTCTCCGGTGAAATGTCCTTGGTTTGGAGACACCTAGTAGATTATGCCACCACTCCATTCCCAGCAGCAACCAGTGACTGACTGGAGGAGGTGGTAAGTGCAAAAGCTCAAACCCCTTGACTCAAGGACAACTCGGCTATGCGATTTATGTCCCAGTGCCCCTTTCACATAAAACAAACAAACAAAAACCCAAACCCATTGCCAATGAGTTGACTCCAAGTCATAATGACATGGGTCAGGCCAAATCCAGACTTTACCTAAGAACATATTATTGCTTGGCTACTGTCCTTTCCCATCCTTAAAGAAGACTCCCTCAATAAATCACGTACCGCTCAATCCCTGTCTCACACTCCTAATATTTCTCAGACAGGCAGCAGGCTGATAAAACTACTCAGCTGTAAACACATGCTACCTTTATGAAAATGGGAGGATGACTGTGAAAGGATGACTCCAATGGCAGAACCATAAAACCACAGAACCTTAGTTCCAGGCCTTGAAAGCTAATGTTTTTTGCCTGGCTAGATTTAGACATTTCTTGAGACCAATGGCTCCTTTCTTTTCTTTCAATTTCATCCATTTTTAATTGGAATGTCTTTCTTGAGACCAATGGCTCCTTTCTTTTCTATCAATTTCATCCAATTATAATTGGAATGTCTATAACTATTACCTTATACCTGTCCCATCACTGTATTCTTGGGAGCAGATAACTTATTTCTTAAATTTCACAGATTCACTGATAGAGGGGAATTTTATCTCAGGATGGATTATACTCAGAGCCTCAGCCTTACCTAATTTAGAGAATTTAAGTGAAAAGATTTGGGACTTTTGAGCTGAAGAGATTTAGATGAGATTTTGGACTTTGAGTTGATACTGTAACGGACTGAGATTTGGGGGGATGTTGGGATGAAATGAATGTTTTTGCATGAGGGACAGGTGTGAATATTTGGAGACCAGAGGGCAGACTGGTAGGTGTAATAATGCCCCAGCAAAGATTTCCATGTTGAGATATCCAAAAACTGTGAATATGTTACCTTACAGGGCAAAAAGGACTTTGCAGATTCGATTAAGTTGAGGATGTTGCCATGGAAAAATTAATCTCGATTTCCTGGGTGGACCCAAAATAATCACAGGTCCCTTAGAAGAAGATGACTTGAGGGCTAGAGTCAGAAAAGGAAATGAGACCACAGATGCAGAGGTCAGAGTGATGTAGCCTTGAGCCAAAGAATGTTGGTGGCCTCTAGAAGCCATAAAAGTCAAGAAATGAATTCTCCACCAGAGTCTTCAGAAGGAATACATCGGTGCCATTACCTTCAGTTTATACCCAAAGGACCAGGAACAGATTACCCAATAAACATGGTAAGCATGTGCTTAGGACATCAACAAAACAGGCACCAGTTTCCAAAGCAAAGACCCATAGACGCCAAGCAGACAGGACACAAGGAAATACAAGCACCGTGGTAGAAGTTAACAGCTAGGGCACTAAATGAAATTGTTGCCATTTTATAAATTTTGTAAACAATAACAAGTATATTTTCCTTTTCATTTCAGACAGATTGGGTATAGCCGCATACTTAGTTCTCTCTTGTACATCACATAGGAACAGGCCAACAGCACTATAATCATGTGACTGACGATGCTCCAAGGCCAGGGAAATGGTTCAGGGAGCAAAGCAAGATATACCTCAGGCCCTGGGTAATCAACTGTTAATGAAGCCGGCGGGGGCAGAGGGAGGAGGGATAAGATAGGAGGGAGTTCTTTCAAAAGGAGGAGCTTTTAGATCCGGGATAAATTAGACAAAATCACTTGTCTTGCTCCAAGGGCGTTGTTTTATCTCAGATTCAAGTGTTGTGTGTAGCCTGTGTGCTTTGGCTGTGTCCCCACCGAGATTGCCGCAGGGGGTTAGGGCTGTGTCCTGCGCTTGCCTTCTTTGGCTGAAGCTTCCGCGTCCCAAACACCACATCCAGCCCTGCTGCAGACATGCCGCAGGGTCAGGGGTGGGGGACTTTGCTTGCCTTCTTTCGCTGAAGCAGCAGTGTCCCCGAAAACTAGCATCAGCCCCGAAGCAAGGAATTGGGACTGAGGTGCTGCAGCAGGCTTTGCAGCTCCTTGCTGCTTATGCACGGTCTCTCCCTCCCCCTCACTCAGTCCAATTTCTTAACTTTGCCTTTCATGCTCAGGGTTCCTAGCTTGTCATATACGTAATGGATTCACTTGTTTTTTCGGCCTTTGTTGTAAGAAGGACACTGGAAGCATTTGAGTATTCCACCATTGTGGCCCTGCATCCCTTCTCATTTTCTTTGATTTAGAATATGGGGAATACTCTTTTTGTAGAAAATTAGTTATATAGTAAAAATTTTAGTACCCCACATCCACTAAAACTTTTTTATAATCTAGTTCATCTCATTCTGCTAAAATGGCATGTGTCACTTTTGTGTTCAGTCTCTAATATTACAGTCACATTTAAAAAGGAATTACATCATGGACAGCTAAGACACACACGTATGTATATACGCACATGTTTACATGTAACTCACATGTCCTGTTGGAATGCCTGAGTAAGCAGAGGAGGGTGCACCACAGAGTCTTAGTGTTTAGGCCCCTCATATGCCTTAATCTGGTCCTGCACAGAACCCATTTCAGACTTCTGACCTCCAGAAATGTAAGATAATAAATTTGTGGGTTTTTTAAGCCATTAAATTTGTGGTAACTTGGTACAGTAACAATAGGTAACTAATCCAGAGTTTGGTATTAGGTTGTACTGTAGTCAGTGTATTGAAAAGATGTCTTATTACCAAGGGAGAAGGATAAAGTTCTTGATGAATTCCTTGGCAGAGTGTTAAAAAATCACATTTTGTGCAGGTCCGTTTATAATTGCATCACATGAAATTGATTGAGAGTTAGTTCTGGAATCTGTGCTTCATACTCAAAAACTTGATGAGTGGAATAATGTCGCCTACTACCAGGTTTCTTTTTCAATGCGTGTATGTAGAAGAGACAGAAAACCTGTGCACCCTCCTAAGGCTTGAACTCAGGACCTTCAGTTTATGAGACTGATTGGCTGCCACTGCACCGAGGCAGTTACACCAGCAACTTTTAGCAAAGCTCTCAATTCGAACAATTTCAAGCTTCAGTGAACTTTCTGAAGCATTAGGTTTTTATACGCTGTACATTTTCACGCCCCAAAAGGAACTGAAGCTACGTCATATATAAGTTTGCTGTTGCTGAGTTTGTCACAATAACCTTGAACAAAATCATTTCAGGATTTACTCTTTAGTAAATAAATATACAACAGAGTGAAGTTTTCCACTCCACTTTAAACATCACTTCCTGCTGGGTTGCATCCAGCAAGTTACTTATCATCTCTGTGCCTCATGTTCTCCATCAGGCAAATGCAGATCACAGTAAAAGTACCTACCTTCTGAGGCAGGTAGGAGGACTGAATGACAATAAATGTAAGGAGAGTGCATGGCACATAATAAGTTCCTAATAAATTTTAGCTGTTATCTATTGTTGTTTTGGACAACTAGCGTGTAAACCTGTTCTAGGAAAAGAAAAACTTGTTGGAAAACATTCTTTTTTCTTTGTAAACATTAGGATTTAAAAGGTGTCAGTGTGTGCGGTAGTGTGGTAGAGTGGTTAAAGGCACTGGATTTAGACTCCAGTCTCTGCGGAGCTGTGGGTTTGAGTCTCACCACTACCAGTCCTATTATAAATGGAATCCAAGTAAGAACAGAATTTGCAGATGTTTTTTGGAATAGTTGCCTAATACTGGTAACATAAAGAAGATATTTATCTTCCCAATACTATGTCAGAGTCCTTGTGGCACAGTGCTTAAAGTGATCAACTGCTCTGCTTTTGGCAATTCAAAACCACCAGCAACTGAGCGGGCCACCCTGAGCAGGAATCAACCGCAGCCTGTTTAGTTTTTGGTTAAGACCAATTACGGAGTTATAAGGAAAATCAAACTATTGTCTTTTCTGTCTGCTGGAGGCTGTGGTAGTTGTGATCCATGAGTTCTTTAGACTAATCTTTCTTTTTGTGTATGGTTTTCTTCATTCTCCCTTGCTCCAGACACGACGGGACCAGTAGACGTATCTTAGATGGCCACTCACAAGCTTTTAAGACCCTAGGTGCTACTCACTAAAGTAGGATCTAGGACATTTTCTTCATAAAGTGTGTTGCTTCAATCGAGCTAAACGCCCCCCAAGACCATGGTCCCCAGCCATCAGCCCAGTAATTCGGTCCCTCAGGGATTCTGGGTGTGTCTATGAATCTCCTACAACTTTGCTTGGTCAAGTACAGTGTTCTGTACAGTCTTACCTGTTAGCAAATTTACCACTTATCAGTTGTTTAGTTAGTGTTTTTACCTCCTCATAACGCCCCTCCCTTGTAACCATCAAAGTTTCTTTCTTTCCATGTATAAACCTTTTCATGAGTTCTCATACAATATTTGTCTTTTTGCCATCAGCTTATTTCACTCAGCATAATGCTCTCCAGATTCATTCATGTTGTGAGATATTTCACAGTCATCATTGTTCTTTATTGTTTCATAATATTCCATTGTGTGTATGTACCATAGTTTGTTTATCCATTCATCTGTTAATGGACACTTAGGTTGTTTGCACCTTTTTGCTATAGTGAATAACGATGCAAAGCACGTGAGTGTGCATATATCTAGTCCTGTGACAGCTCTTATTTCTCTAGAGTATATTTCCAGGTATGGGATTGCTAGATTATATGGTACTTCTATTTCTAACTTTTTAAGGAAGCATCATATTGTTTCTCAATGGTTGTACTGTTTTGCATTCCAAGAGTGCATGAGAATTCCAGTCTTTCTGAAGCCTCTCTAACATTTGTTATTTTCTGATTTTTTGATTCATGCCAGTAATGCTGGGGTGACATGGTATTGCAAAGTAATTTTAATTTGCAATTCTCTAATGGCTAGTGATCACAAGCATTTCCTCAAGTGTCTGTTATTTAGCTGCCTGAATGTTTTCTTGGTGAAGTGTCTGTTCATATCCTTAGCCTATGTTTTAATTGGATTATTTGCCTTTTTGCTGTAGAGGTGTTGGATTTTCCTATAGATTTTAGAGGTTAGACCTTTGTTAGATATCTCATAGCCAATTTTTTTTTTTTAGAGGCTAGACCTTTGTCAGATATCTCATAGCCAATTTTTTTTTTCCCAGTCTGTGGAATCACTTTTTACCCTTTTGGTGAAGTCTTTTGATGAGCATTAAGTGTTTAATTTTTAGACAATTCCAGTTATCTAGCTTATCTTCTGGTGTTTGTGCATTTTTAATTATTGGATTTTATCATATTTATGCCATATATTAGAACTCATAGCATTTTTTTTTGTTTGTTTTAGCTTAGCATTGACCCATTTTTTATTCTATGATCTTTAAGGTGTTTGGTTTTATATTTAGATCTTTGATCCATTTTGAATTAGTTTTTTTGCATGGTGTAAGGTATGGGTCTTGTTTCATTTTTTAACAGATGGACACCCAGTTTGCCAGGATAATTTGTTAAAAAGACTGTCTTTTCCCCATTTAATTCACTTTTGTCTTTTATCAAAGATCAAGTGACCTTAGATGGGTGGGTCTTGTTTCTTCATAAAGAGAATGTAAGTATGTCCGGAAAGAATTTTCTTAATGTAGTAGGTTATGTCAAACTTGCATTGTTTCTAAATTTTATGTCAAAATTGGTTTTCTACTCCAAAGTTATACAAACTTTTGTTTTGGCATTTCTAGTAATTATATTTGGTTTTATTTTTCATTTTTTACTTTAAAATCTTATATCTATTTGAAATAAGCATCACAGGTGATATATTGATCTAAGCTTTTATTTTCCTGAATGTCTACCCAGTTAGCCAAACACTATTTATCTAATAATCTACCAATTCCTATTGATTTAAGCTTCTACCTCTATTGTATTTTTTTTACATATTTGTTTTCTCCCATATCTGAAGTTTTAATTTTGCTGTATCAAGTATAGGTAGAGTCTTAAATAGCTACTTATTTTTCAAATTCTGGGTGACTACATTGGACTAAATATGATTTGGATGATCTTACAATGGCTTGTTTACTTTATGTTAATATTTGAATGTGTCATTTTCCTGAAGCCTATGTTGATGTAAAGGTCCCTCAGTGACCAATAAGGTTTGTGCTCTACTAGTAACCTAAATGTTGGTGGTTTAAACCCACACAACGGCATTGCAGAAGAAAGGCCTAGCAATCTGTTTCCGTGAACATTACAACCAAGAAAATCTTGCAGAGCAGTTCTAGTCCTATTGGAAGGTAATGGGTTTGTTATTATTGTTATTGTCATTATTGTATTATAATACAAAGTGGTTGCAATAGGGTGAGAAGCCAGACCATTGTGGCATGCTGGTGGGAATGTATATTAGGCAAGATCCATCAGAATTATCAACAGTCATCACATGGACTGCTTCAGCAATTCCATGTATAGAAAGTACTTACACCCATTTGAAATGTCAGATACAGAATGACAATTATTGCAGCATTATTTGTACGGCAAGATATATATTATGGCAGATCATGTAACAGAATTCTCTGCTGCAAAGCAAAAAAGGAAGAAGCTCTTTCTGTATTTATGTGAAAATCACTATGACATACGTGAAGTGAAAAAACCAAGATGCAGTGGAATGTATTTGGAATTTCCTTATTTGTATAAAAAGTGGAAGAAATAATATCCCTGAGAGGATAAGCAAGAAATTATGCTTGCTGTGCAAGCAGGAACTGGATGACTGGGAAAATTGTGGAAGTGTCAAGGATGAAATTTCAGCATTTTTCAGCATTAACAAGTTTGGTTTTTGGTCCATCAAGTAGGAATGCAGGAGTTCTGAGTTTCACCTCTTTCGCTGTCTCTTTATGATAGCCGGATATTATAAAATGTAAAGACAGCGAAGGAATAAAATCTATTAGAGAGGAGGAGCCTTGCTGGCTCTCGCCTCACCAAGGCAGTTTTGGCAAGGTTCCTGGGTCTCCCTTTCCATGCCCCTCCCTTCACCTCAAAACTCATTCCCTCAGGCGTTTCAGTCACCCTGCGAACTAGGGGCTCCACACCCTGCTGCATCACCTCCACACCCACTGCCCTTCTACAGTCCCACAGGGGATCTTCTGGAGCTCAGAGCTGCGTTCAGGTTCACTGCCAGCTGGCCTGGCCCTCTGAGCATCCAGGGTAGGGAGGGGGAAGATGCATCAAGGGGAGGGGGTGAACTTGGGGGTTACCTTAGGATGCAAGGGCTGGGCTTGAGAAGAGGAGGCGCTACTTCCTTTGTGAATGGATGACCTACTGTGCTTGAAACCAGGCCTTGGGTGAGTAGAGAGCACACTAGTGGTTAGCTGGAGCCATAAGGCCCTTCACATTAGGAGGACTACCTGGATCAGGGATCCTCTGTGTCCATTCGGCCCCACTCTGCCTCCCCCTTCCCCGAAGAAACTCTACACCTCTGGTTATCTGATTAGAGTCATTACAGCCCTCGTCATTGGCATTGTGGAGTTTTAAGGAAAGGATGATTTTAAGGGAGGCTCCCCAGCTGAATTCTATCCTACCAGCCTTCTCTTCTCCTTCCCTTCTCTTCCTTCCCCTCGAAATAGTTGCTGTGAGTGCAAGTGATGCGTACTTGGCTGTCTGAGTCTCTTAATAGAGTTCCTTTGTTAGAGACCCTCACTTAGGGCATTCCAACAAAGAATCTAAGTTACAAATTATGAGTCGCTGTAACAACGAAGATTGTTTTTAGAAAGCTTCATCTCATTTGGAAGAATTGCGCTGCCTTGGCTTTTACTGACCCCCTGTGTGCACTGTAGTGTTCTCAAGGAGCAGGCCTGTTTTGTGAGGCACCAACCTTTTGGCTAATAATTGAACCCTTAACCCTCTTCCCTTTCTCTGCTCTCCTTGCTCAATTTAGATTATTTTTGAGCAAAGAGCAGGAAGATAGGAGTCAAGAAGCCTAGAGTGAATGTCGGGATGAGTTCTCTAAGAGGAAGCTGAATGTATAGGATTCTAAGAGAAATCACAAGGGTAAAATCAGGATAATGCCTGAAAAGGGACTTAAACCTAGGATCCTTGGATTGAAATCTGGTGCTCTACTGACTGAACTACTCAGGCTCCTTCTCATAGTTTTTCGTGTGTACTTAATGCAGGTTTTATGTATGCCAATTGGTTTTATATTTCATGTCCTGGTACTCAAATAGCTTCCTTGTAATTCTCCTGCTTGCCAAGAAGATTGTGTTTCAAATAGATATTATAATCTTTTGAAGAATTTCCCTTCCTTCTATTTTGTCTTTTGTCTCTTTAGACTTTCAGAAACAGACTTGTCACCTAGCCAAAACACTGCTGACTTTCAGATCACATTGTTACAGCCAGAGGGCTTCATTTTTGCCAAGTGTCCCTTTGTTTCTTTTTTACTCACATGCATCTATTTTTCTCAAAGCAACACTCATACTACTCTTCTTGTATCCCTCTGCATTGTCTTGTACATTTTTCTTACAGTCTTGGGAGGCAGAGAGGAAAGCAGTCGAAGGAGGGAAAAATTGAAGACTGGGGAGAACATTCCATAATGGTGGGCAAGCAAAGGTGCATGGGTTTAATCTTCTGCAACTCTATGCTTGCTTTTCTTTATGATGCAATTTCTCTACCATCTGTAAGCCACTCCTCCTTCTTTACATTTTATTTTTTTTCCTTCTCTTCCTCCTTCAGGTCTTCATGTCATGAACACTGTTTTCTGCTCACATCCAAAGTTAAAAGATAATTACCTTCGTAATTTATTGTACGTTAGGACATACCATTCAGAATATGACCTAAGACAATTTTTAAATTTTGGCCAAAACCTGAAGAAATACCATACAAGGAATCTGGGAACACATAGGGAAAGTTTGGCATGAAGGAAAGATTATCCTCTCTCAGGAGGAAAGACAGGGCAGGGAATGGGAAAAGACAATTGTTTATTTCTTCCAACTAACTCAGCACTTCCAAGACACCAAGACTATGTGAAAACTGAAAGAATTTGTGATTACTTTAAGAATTTGTGCAGTACTCATCTCTCCTACCCTAGTAATGTACAAGGCAGAGTTGGAGGTGGGTCATGCAAAATCTCCTTGAATTGTTTTGTGGATTACTCCACAGGGAAACTAGGAAATGATATTTAGGCAAAGTAACTTGGGGTTAGTTAGCATTTCAATGAGACAAACCTCTCCAAGCTATTTTGGCCTTCTTCTCTCCATCTGAAGTAGTTTGGAAGTCACAAATCTGCACCTCACACATAGGGACCACTCTCCCAGGGAAGTTTGGGCCACACTGCCTCTCCTACCTCCTTATCATTCTAGTCTCAGGAATCACTGTGGTTATCAAAAAATAACGGGAATTTGTACCTTAAATTTATAAGTATCCTAAATGAATGAAGTCTCAAATCAAACTCTATCTCTCCCCTTTCCAGTCCTATACAATGCCCCCAAAGAAAAAGAAAACAACCTAACAACAAGTGGTAAAGTCCATTCCTCCTTTCCAAAGTGAAAGGATTTAGCATCTTCACAATCCAGAGACTTGGGGTTCTTCCTAAAAATTTCCAAATTTAAGTTGCATCATCAACCTTGAACTCTCAACACTGTGCCACCCTCTTCATTCCTTAAGTCACTATGTTGCTCATCTATTTGACAGTAGGGCTGAGGATAAAGTTGCTGCACCCATTGAATGAGTAACTCTCAAATAATACTGCAAATCTGACTTTCCACAATTAAAATCTTGCTCTTCAGATTCCCATTAAGAAAAGATAGTATGTGACTACTAAAATGCACTGTAAATATTCCCAGACGTGCTTCAGGAGAAAGCTGGGCTCAGCAGCCTTTTGTGTATGAGTTGGAAAGAAGCATGGGAAAACTGAAAGTATCTACACCAAAACAGGGTAGTGAGTCCTAGATCCTCAGACTAGAGGCCTGGTACACTGAGCTCTCCAGGAATTTGACGGGTTCAGCAAGAGCCTATTCAAACCACAAATGGTTGGTTACTTCTTGACCTTACTATCTTATTATTTCCCCTGAATATTAAGTTCAAACACAGTAAAACTAAGGGGCTACAAAAACAAGACACTCTAGCCCAAAGCCCTCGGAGGATTGTGCTTCTAAGCCCAGCGCAGCTTTGCTTGCACTTCGGGTTTGACAAAGCTGCTTGCTTGTGGCTTTTTCTAAAGCCTCCAATACCAACAACTGCTATTCCAGACACAGGGAGCCATACGCATTTGTTCCAAAATGCTCAGCGACAGAAAGAGCAGCGACGCGCTCTCAGTCACGAAATTTTGGGTAACAGCAGTCATATGTTTTCGTTGGAAAGCACTTACCTCAGCCTCGCTCTTGCCAAGGGCCTGCAGAAAGAATAGAGATCTTGGTCACTTTCTACTTGCGCTCTATTCCATATCCTATCCATTCCTAGAGACCCTTCTTCAAACCCTATTCCTCTTCTCTCTGCCATCTACTCCTCTGCTGCCACTTCTGTCCTTGACTCAGCGTCCTACTTTCCGGGCCATACACTCCGCCGCCATCTCCTTTTCACTCCCTTCCTGGAGCCCACTCTTCCTAGCATTCCAATTCTCAGGCAGGTGTCTTTCTGACACAGTAGTACCTTAACCTATAAATTCTGGGCATCCATCCTTTCCATCCCCGAAGATCTGGAATTCTCCATCATATCTGGGTTTACAGTCTTACCACATCAGGGATTTGCGGTCTTCTCCGGACGGGCCTAGGAAAAGTTTATAAAGACAGAATTTGTTTTGAAGGTTGTACCCGGCAGATAACTTGCTTCACTTGTGCTTTCCTCATTAAGGAAGTAAATTGTTATAAAAGAGACATTTTAAAGATAGAAGAGTCCATCTTTCTCCTCTCTTCTGCCTTCCGCTTCTTCAAAACCAGAGCTACAGCGTCGCGGAGGCAAAACTACTTTTCCAAATCCAGATGTTGGGCGCAGGGGTTTGTAACAGCATGACTGTACATATAGCTGTTCGTTTCAGTCTGATTAACCCGTTGCTGTCCTGCCTATCCCGTCCCCATAATGTTTCCAAGGAGCGAACTTCGGGCCTTTTGTTATCAGCCATACCTCTTAACAACCGTGCCTCATCGGACCTGTTTTAGTCTTACCTCCCCACCTGGATCTTCATTCCTTCCTAGAACTCCCAGAACTCATCTTTGGATTCCACTGCACTATCTTCTGTGTCTTTCTGCTAGCTTCACAGGCACAAAAGAAGGACTTTTCAAGAAGACATCAGAAGGCTTAACGGAACGTTCCATCTCGCGACTCTCCCTCGTGGTGGACTGGAACTGACGTTTCAGGCAACTGGCTAAAAGTAGTCCTTGAAGAAGCCAATGACTGATGGGAGATCTCAGCGACATTAGCCCCGGAATGCGTTTTTTTTTTCTTTCTCTTCTCCTGGTATTTTTTTTTTTTTTAGCTGTGAGGCAGGATCCAATCCAAAAAGGAACACAAGAATTGAATAGAATGGATTTTTGCTTGGGGAAACTTGGGTTTCCAAATGTCTGCAGACCATGCTAGAAGTCAGTATTATGGATTGTTCACATAACTTTTTCCTAATGGGGAGTGTAGCTCAGTGGTAGAGCGCGTGCTTAGCATGCACGAGGCCCTGGGTTCAATTCCCAGCACTTCCATGTTTGGCTTTATTTCCTCACATCTGAATGTTGGCAAATTCTTTCATGCTTTCCTTATTTTTCTCTTTGTCAGTACCTTTACCTCTGTTTTTCCTATTCACAGAAAGGATACATAGTTTGATTGTTACTCACGTGGACCATAGTCCTGGGCACTCCTTGGGCCTCCCAACCTGACTGCTTAAGCACAATGAAGTTACCAGAAACGAGTAAAAGAAGGTGCTCGCCCACTCAGAATCTACTGACGCTGAAGCAACAACATTCCACCATGTCATAGATGGCCTATTCTCCTCTACTACAATTTCTCATTATTATTAATAAGTAGGGAAGAAAAGAACAGTTGGAAAGAGGGAGGGGGAAGTGACTACTGGACAATTTCCTTTTGAGGCCTCTCCTTTTTTCCCCTCACCTGTGCTTGTGCCAACAGACAGATTGCAGATTTAGGAGAAAAGCTGCCTTCCGATTTTCTTTTTCCCATTCCTCTTACCCTTCCACTCCGGCCCACATAATCTTGGTCAGCAAAAAGCAAGTGCAATCACTGGTCATGGAGATTTGTGATCCCTACCACAGGGATCTGTGATCCCAACTCTTTGTTAATAGTGAAGTAGTATTTGGATGCTATCCACAGGTAAGGCATTTCTCAGGAATCCCTGAGTCTTCCAACACCCACAGTTGATAAAATTATTTCCAGAAACGGAAAGAGCTGCTAAGTTCCCTTAAAGCCAGAAATGTCTTGGGCAAAAAGAGCTGCATCCTTCTATGTGAAAATTCCTTAGTCCCTTTTCCTTAGGAGGAAGGGAACTTTCTGACTTCCTGCATTGTAGAGAGAGCAGAGGAGACATAGGCAACACTGGTAGTCTCAAACTATCTCCCTGGGACATCCAAATTCAATGCATCCTAAAGACCTAGTTCAAAAACTTCTTTCACCTTCTCTTTTAGTTCTTCCACACCCACACCCATCTCCCACCACCTATCTTCCCCTTTATTTTCTTCATCAGGTAATGTGTCACCTACACCCTCACTTTCCTTTTTCCCAGACCCCCTTTATCCTGTATCCGGTGCTTCCTCCTAACAAAAAGTTCTCACCCTCTCAGTTCACTCCAATTCCCTCAGCACCACTTCCTAGGTTAGCAGCTCTCGAACATTGCTGAAAAGTAGAAACATCTGTGGAGGCTTTTCAACAATACAGATCCCATCCTCTCGGTATCCTGTGATTCTCAGTCCATTCAGAATCTATAAAGGTAGAATCAGGAATGCATATATTCACAAAGTTTTCAGGCAGTTCTCCAGTTTTGGGAACCACTGCCTACTGATCTAAGACATTTACTTAGCTTTCAACTCTGTACTGGACTTTGCTACTCACCATTTACCTTGCAGTATCTTCCTGCTTCTAAGCACCCGTGTCAGCTACTTTCCAGTGCCAACTGAACCTCAGTGGGTTATTTGAGGGCAGTTAGGGTAGGGGAGACAACTAGTGGTGGCAAGAAACCGAAGAGGTGACATGTAATGCATTCCAATATTCAGGAAGATTCAAACCTCTCACATGTGAGAAAATCTCAGAATGAAAACTAAAAGCAAGAGAAGACACAATGACTAAGGATTACCTCCTAAATGTCACATGTGGGTTTACTGACATGCCAAATTTTGGCAAGAGGCTGAAGTTCCTATTCTTTTATCCTCTGAGGTGGCCAGGGTTTGAATGCTAGTCCAGGAGCATGAGGGGGCTGTTACAAAAGGTTAATATGCCTGCAGTTCTTGCTCAGCCTGCCAATATGCCTCCCTCATACTTCTTTGCTGTTCTCAGAACCCTAGCTGCAGTTTCACAAGACAAAGCCACAACTCAATTTCCCAACAAGGGTTTTGGACTCCAGGGTTTGCTTGAACAGTGAGTGTTTGTGACAGTATATACTTAGTGTTCACGTAGGATCTGTTTTCTCCTTCAATGTGGATCTAAGTTTCCCAAACCTAATTCTCAGGTTCTGCTCTTTTGAATTCTCATCTGAGAATTATCCACTGTGGATCTGAGAGCCAAAAGGAGTGGAAGGGCAGGACCCCAATGTGATGGCTGGCAAATTCATAATACCATGAAGGCTGTGAAGAAAAAGTAACTAGTTTGGAGTTTCAACTGAAGGTACTTGAACTAATGCAGGCTATAGGGTCACTATGAGTCGGAATCCACTCGATGGCAGTGGGTTTGGTTTTTGGTTGGATGTGGCAGTGGTTAAGGCAATCAGCTGCTCACTGAAAGGTTGGTGGTTTGAAACCATCAGCGGCTCCATGGGAGAAAGACGTGGCAGTTGGCTTCTGCAGATTTACAGCCTTAGAAACCCTATGGGGATGCTATGAGTCAGAATGGACTCTATGGCTGTGGGCATTTTTTGTTTTTAGTGCATGCCTGTGGCTGAGACTTTCATGTCTTGGGTTTTAACTGCCTCCTATCCCTGGAAGGAGTCCTGGTGCCACAAGTGGTAAAAAGCTTAGCTGCTAAGTCAAAGGTTGGCAGTTCCTATCCATCAGCCACTCTCTAGATAACCTATGCGGGAGTTGGATTTTGTTTTTTCCCTGGGAAAGGAGTCCCTAGGTAGACTTAAATAGTTAACACCTGCTTGCTGCTAACTGAAAGATTGAAGGTTCCAGTCACCCATAGGCACCTGGTAATCTTAATTCTAAAAAATCAGCCATGAAAACCTTATAGAGGACAGTTTAACTCGGACACCTGTGGGGTCGCCAAGAGTCAAAATCGACAAGAAGACAACTAGTTTTCCCTGGGAAAACATGTCCAAATATGGATTTCTCTTGGTTTATAGAGACTTCTTATCTCTTTTTGACTGCCTCCTGAACGTTTCTCTGAGACACTATCGGGACTCCAAATTGAATACAGTAAGGGTTATGAAGAGCAAGAGAAAAACAAGATCTGTCTAGAGAATCCGTGCTTGGCGGAATAAAAGACGATAGTCCAAAGCTGTGTTTCACTGCTTGCGCAATGCTGGGCAAATGCCAGCAGTCAAAAACAAAAACAGGAAAACTGAACCCGTTGTAGTGGAGTTGATCCAGATTCACAGAGACCTTATGGGACAGAGTAGAACGGCCCCCTAGGGTTTCCAAGCAGCTGCTGGTTAATTTGAACCGTTTAATTTTTGGTTAGCAAGAAACTACTATGCCACCAGCGCTCCGAATCTCATTCCCACAACACAGTAGCATAACGAAGGAAAAACAAGGATGGGATTTGAACCCACCATGCAATGTACAATGGACTAGCAGTCTGCCACCTTAACCACTTAGCCACCTTAATTAGGAGTTAAGGAAAAGAGAATCAAAGAGAAGGAAAACTTACGCACTCAGTTTTGCCCTGAAATAATTTAGACATCAGCATATCCTGAGGTAGCCCCCAGGAGCCTCACTAGGGGGCTTTGTGGTTCAGTTGGTTTAAAAAAAAAAAAAAACTGTCTGCAGGGTCATTTCAACCCCCCTCCCCCTTGTCTTTCTTTCTGTCTCTTTAGTAATAGTTCAAAATGGGCGCTTAAGGTGCAGGCTTTTGTTTTGGGTGATTAAAGAGATTCTGTTAGCACCTGATTCTTCATTTCTCCCCTTTCTTGTCATCTTCCTTCTGCTGTCGCAGTCACATTAAGGGATATAGAAGCTCATAGCATAGACATAGAGCATTCAAGGAAGTCCACTGGGTTCTATTTTCCTGTCTATGTGTGCAGGAATTGAATGGAAAATATTAGGAGAAGTGAATTTGCATTCCCTCAAGATTGGGTTTAAACAGTGTTGGAGCAGAGAAGAAGTATAGAGGTACGGAGGATCGAAACCAGGGCCTCATACATGCAAAGCATGTGCTCCACTGCTGAAAAACGTACACCTCTCTCCCGAAGTGCTGCTGGATAACTTTGACCTAGAACTAAGTTTTATTTCCTGAGATTCACTCTTCTTGAGCGTTGAGGTAGTGTTGATCAGTGTTAAGAAGCATCAGCAGCTACTTTAGGCAGGAGGCACTCATGAACCAGGGGAAGATACTGACTCTTTATAGGGCTTGAAGGTGAAGGCAGAGATTGGAAATACGTGTTACATAAATAGCCATAAGAGGTTTCCATGGTGTCTTTTTTACAACCTTGTGTTGTTAAAAGTCTGTCTTCTATTATGGGTGGCAAAGAATAAAGTCCTCATTTTCAAGCTCTTTTGATTTCCTCTTTGGTTGTCTTAACCTGAGGCACAAAGCTAAAGAAATTAATCTTTTGCCTGCCCAAAAGTTTTCTATATTTGCTGTTTGCTCAGTCAGATGTATATACTGGATTTGATGGTAGAAAGCAACAGCAGAAGAAAACCACGTAGTGATACATTCTGCATTTCATTTTAAGGGTCTTTCCTACTGGAGATATCAGGTAACTCAGGGACCCTACCAACATCCAGAAGAGGAAATCATAAGGCATGCATGAAACAGCAGCTTCAGGATTTAGAGAAAGGTGAAGTGTAAGAGTAAGATCCAAGGTAAATAGACAGGATTTAATGGACA
Source organism: Loxodonta africana (assembly GCF_030014295.1). Lineage (NCBI taxonomy): Eukaryota > Metazoa > Chordata > Mammalia > Proboscidea > Elephantidae > Loxodonta > Loxodonta africana. Next base: position 78,757,201 of record NC_087342.1, read on the forward strand.
AGTACAAAAGTGAGTGAAACATTTATTTATTTAATTTTTATTGTGCTTTAAGTGGAAGTTTACAAATCAAGTCAGTCTGTCATACAAAAATTTATATACACCTTGCTATATAATCCTAATTGCTCTCCACCTAATGAGACAGCACGCTTCTTCCCTCCACTCTCTCTTTTCGTGTCCATTTGGCTAGCTTCTGACCCCTCTGCTCTCTCATCTCCCCTCCAGACAGGAGATGCCAACATAGTCTCATGTGTCTACTTGATCCAAGAAGCTCATTCTTCATCAGTATCAGTTTCTATCCCGTTGTCCAGTCCAATCCCTGTCTGAAGAGTTGACTTTGGGAATGGTTCCTGTCTTGGGCTAACAGAAGGTGCCCAGTACCCCAGTGCCATTGAGTTGATTCCGGCTCATAGCGACCCAAGGTGAGTGAAGCATTTATACATTTAAAATTTTTAAAGTCATTTCCAAACAGAAGGAGGTACAGAAAAGGGAGTTTTGAAAAATTGGGGATGGAGGGGCACTGGAGGAACTCTGGAAGGGGAGAAGATAAGCTCATATGAAATTCAAGACATCTTGGAACACGCTTGTGAGAATGTTACATGGTGAACTCAGGATAACGCTTTGGTCTCCAGCCTTAGATCTATGAATGATCAGTAAGCACAGGCATGTGGAGGGTGGATAAAGACTGAAAAACCTACTTTGAGATTTGGGGATTGGAAATTCATTTGGGATATTCGTGGAAAACAAATAAGCTTGCTCCAAGACTCTTCTAGAACCCTGACATTTATCGCAGTTAAAACTCAGTTCTTCGAACTACATAAGAAGACTAAGAAAGTTCATTTCCTGGACCCAGATTTCTAGTGCTTATTTCCTTTTTCTCATCCTGGTTTGGCCATATATGAGCCTTTGCTAATATTCATAAAAGTAATATGGAGTCTTTTTTGAAATTGGCAGAACATGATTTGTCTGTCAGACATGTTCTTTCAATTGGTTTATGGGATTTCTACATTAAGAACAAGAAACAGTATGTGGTAGGTTTCACTTAAGGAGAAAACTAGAGCGTCACACACAAATCTGATGGGAATGTGTATACGTTTCTGTGTGTGTGTGTGTATGTGTGTGTAAATACTGGGCGGTGTCTTGGCTGTTTGATGCTGTAAAAGCAATATGAGTAATGTCAAGCAACCCTCATTATAGTATCATTCAGAATAGTTTTACTGTCCTAAAAATGCCCTGTGCTCCACCTATTCTTCCCTCCCAATCTCCCTGAATTGCTGGTAGCCACTGATCTTTTTACTGTCTAAAATTTTGCCTTTTCCAGCATGTCATATATTTGAAATCATACAATACGTAGCTTTTTCAGACTAACTTCAGTCGCTTAGCACTAGGCATTTAAGTTTCCTCCACCGCATTTCATGGCTTGAAAGCGCACTTATTTTTGTTGCTGAATCACACTCCCTTAGATGGATGTGCTGCAGCTTGTTTATTCATCTATTGAAGGACATCTTGATTGTTTCCAGTTTTTGGCAATTATCAGTAAAGCTGCTGTAAACATTTGTGGGCAGGGTTTTGGTGGACACAAGCTTGTACTTCATTTGGCTAAATACCTAGGATCACAATGGCTGGATCACATGTTAATGTATGTGTATGTTTATGTATGGGCTGTACTTTGGCCCTTGTGGACTTGTTTTAATTTACTTCAACTTCATCTTGAACTTCCATATGAGCAATTAATGGTCTGTTCTGCAGTTGGGCCCTGGCCTTGTTCTGCTCTCTTTATATTTGTTTGAGTTGTAGGGGTAATTCTTTGATTTTGGCCCTTTCTTCTTTTTGGATGTGTGCTTTTACCGCTATCAACTGACATCTGATCACTGCGTTTGCTGTGTCCCAAAGGCTCTGGTAGGAAGTGTTTTCATTCTCATTTGACTCTATGAATTTCTTTATTCTGTCCTTAATTTCTTCTATAACCCTGTAGTTTTTGAGCAAGGTGTTGTTCAGTTTCAATGTCTTTGATTTCTTTTCCTTGCTTTTTCTGTTATTGATTTCTACTTTTATGGCTTTATGGTCAGAAAAGACACTTTGTAATATTTAGATCTTTTGGATTTTGTTAAGGTTTGCTTTATGGCCTAATATATGGTCTATTCTGGAGAATGTTCCATTTGCGTTGCAAAAGAAAGTATACTTGGCTGCTGTTGGATGCAGTGTTCTGTATATGTCTACAAGGTCAAGTTGGTTGATTGTGGCATTTAGATCTTCTGTGTCTTCATTGAGCTTCTTTCTGGATGTTCTGTCCTTCACTGAAAGTGGTATGTTGAAGTCTCCTACTATTATTGTGGAGCTGTCTATCTCTCTTTTCAATGCTATTAGAGTTTGTTTTATATATTTCGGAGCCCTGTTGTTGGATGTTAAATATTATAGTTATATCCTCTTGATATGTTGACCCTTTAATCATTATATAGTGTCCTCCCTTATCCTTTGTGGTGGATTTAACTTTAAAATCTATTTTGTCAGAAATTAAAATTGCCACTTATGCTCTTTTTTGGTTGTTGTTTGCTTGATATATTTTTCTCCCATCCTTTGAGTTTTCGTTTGTGTCTTTAAGGTGTGTCTCTTGTGGGAAACATACAGACAGATCGTGTTTTTTTATTCATTCTGCCCCACTCTGTCTCTTTATTTGTGCATTTAATCCATTTCCATTCAGAGTAATTACTAACAGGTGTGAGTTTAGTTCTGTCATTTTGATGAATTTTTTATGAGTTATTGACAGTTTCTTTGTTCCACTTAATTTTCTGTGCTGAATCTTTTTTTCTTTATGTATTTTCTTTTCATCTTTTTCATTGCTGGTGATTTTGTAGTTGCTCAGTCTTTGTTTTTTATTTTGATGTGTAGGATTGTTAGCGTCCTTTATGGTTACCTTAATATTTACCTCTATTTTTCTAAGTTTAAACCAACTTTTTTTTCTTTATATCGTCTTGACTTCCTCTCCATATGGAAGATTTATGACTACATTATTTAGTCCCTTTTATTTGTTTTAATGTTGTCATCTTTGACAGATGGACATCTCTGTTTCCCTATTTTCAGTGTTTTAGTTTTGATTTATTTTTGTGATGTCCCTATCTGGGTTGATATCTGGTTGCTCTATTCTGTGTTCTTGTCTTGGGTTGTTATCTGATGTTATTGATTTTCTAACCAGAGGACTCTGTTTAGTATTTCTTGCAATCTTGGTTTGGTTTTTACGAACCCGCCAGCTCTAAGGGGGAGAGAAACATGGCAGTCAGCTTCCCTAAATATTTACAGCCTTGAAAACCATGTGGGGCAGTTGTATATGTAAACTGTAAATATTAATTTGGTGATTTTCTCTTCACCATTCTCTTTGTTGGTGTAGAGGAATCCAATTCATTTTCGTATGTTTATCTTGTATCCTCATACTTTGCTGAAATCTTCTAATGTTCCAGCATTTTTCTCCTGGATTCTTTAGGGTTTACTGTGTATAAGATCATATCATCTGCAAATAGAGATACTTTTACTTCTTCATTGCCAGTGGGGATGCCCTTTATTTCCCTAGAGTCAGCAAAATAACGCTAATATGCTCTTCAACATTCTGCTGCAGGCTCTTTTCCTTCTCCAGGGGATGTTTGGGGGTCACTTTTCCATCCATTCTGTTGGTCAGTTGGTTAGTTTCATGCATATGTCCCTTCTGTATTCACTATACTGCTTTGAATACCGCTGATTCAATAAAGGAATTAAAATGTCAAAAACAGAAAGGAATTGGCCCTGCTACTTTGGATTTGGTTTGCCCTTGGCTTTGCTCAAAGTAATGCAGTCCTCATACATTATCAGTGGCAGCCTTTTCTCCATCCTCTTTTTTTAATTCATTATCAGCACCTGTGAAGCAAAGACCCCTGGCAAAATGTATCTTTTTCAGTCGAGCCTCTTCTCCTTGCTGGTCTTCTTAAGTTACAGACCCTTCCACAACATGGTCTACCTACAGTCTGCTTAACCTCTGCAGAGAAGTTCACTTTATGACATCCATCTCCTGCCAAACTACAGGCCACTGCAAGTCAGTTCCTTTACCTGCCACTCACAGTGGATGGGTGGTATTGGAAGAAGGATATGGCAGCTCTTTTCCCTGTTCACCTCCCCCACCCAGGGAAGGCAGAACTCTTTCTGCTGAAGGTATTTTAGATAGCACCATCTCTCTGAGGAACTGGAATGTTGTCTCTGGTACACTGTGGCAAATCTTCCTGACACCAACCAATATGTGGATTTTTAACACCATGAACCTGAAAGGACAGGATTTTCTGTAACTGTTTTCTGGCATTCCTAAACTTTGTGCCTGGACTGATTTGAGTACTTTTTCTGCCTGTGCCATATACCCTCCCACCTCCCCTCCCTGCATTTCACCCTTGGATGAATGGATTTTGTAAAGGTAGCTATTATAATTCATGGATTTGTTATTTTTGTTGTTTTTCTGTGAAGCATATACATTGGATATGGCTGATGAAGGAGTATCTCACTTGTTCCTGATCACTCCCTTTGTAGCCATCACTGTTTTGTTTTTTGTAATTCAGGTAAAGTTTTGGTTTCTCTTGTTCAACTGCAAAAAAATGAGTCTGAAGAGAGGCGACAGGAGGTAAGACCTTGCAGCCAGATCTGTTGGGCTTTCAAGAATGTTTGTCTTTCTTCCCTTGAAGGGGAAACTCTTTCTTCACTGTACGTAAAGTACCCCAACTATGGGGAGTTACCAATTCTGGACAAGTGCCACTGAAACACAGAACGCTCAGAGAACCTGAGCTTTTAAACTCTGGAGATCTGAGACTTACTGTCGGCCATTGCCAGGTCTGTCTGGTATTTCAAAGGAATATTGGGTGCTGCTAATAGGAACCAAAGGGTTATAATTATTAAACCCATTGAGCCTGTTGAGGGGTGGGGAGAGGAGAAGGCAATAAAAGCCGTGTTGATCAGAAAAGGGATTATTAGGGAACTTACATACAGAGGTTGATGCTAAGATTCTCATGAAGGACAGCAGATCATTGAATGTCACCCAGGTAGAGCTTCATGCAGGGCAGTGTGGGTTGTGGCCTTATACAGCTGGGCTTTATGTACAAGGATATGTGCAAGGGTACTAGGGAAAGACATACCTAATCTATGATGGATGGTGTTGTTTTTGTACTAGTTAATGGGATTCAATTGACAGTGACCACAAAGTGAGGTGTTTAGTATATTTTTTGCTGGTCCAGATCACTGCTCAGTCAGGTACTCTGGTTTTTCCCCATAGTCCTTTGCAGGCAGGACCCATCTTGTATTTTTCGTGGCCCTCACATCAGTAATTTTTAAAATTGCTTGTTGACAGTTGAGTATACTCTTTTGTGAAACACATGCTTAATTTATGCTCTTTCTCATTAATGTTTTAGCCTTTTACTTGGTGTTTTGTAGGATATTTTCATATATTCCACATAACAGTTCTTTGTCCAATATACATATTGAAATAGTTTCTCTCATGCAAGTAAAATTTTGCTGCATATCACTCAAAAGTGGTTGCAGCTGTACATCAACAGGGAACTGCCAGAAATTCAAGTCAGATTCAGAAAATGATTGAATCAAAGGATATCGTTTCTGATAACAGATGGATGGTGGTTGAAAGCACAGAATACTAGAAAGATGCTTACCTGTGTTTCATTGACCATGCAAAGGTATTTGGCTGTGTGGCTCATAATAAATTATGTATAACATTGCGAGGAATGAGAATTCCAGAACTCTTAATTGTGCTCAGGAGTAACCTGTATATATACCAAAAGACATTTATTCAAACAGAAAAAGAGAACACTGGGTGGTTTAAATTCAAGAAAGCTGTGCATCAGGGTTGTATCCTTTTACCATACTAATTCAATCTATATGCTGAGCAAATAATAGGAGAATCTGAACTATATGAAGAAGAACGCAGCATCAGGATTGGAGGAAGACCCATGAACAACCTGCAATATGCAGATGATACACCTTGCTTGCTGAAAATGAGGGGAACTTGAAGCACTTACTGACAAAGATCAAAGACTACAGCATTCAGTGTGGATTATACCTCAACATAAAGAAAACAAAAATCCTCACACCTGGACCAATAAGGAACATCATGATAAACAGGGAAACGATTGAAGTTGTCAAGGATTTCATTTTACTTGGATCCACAATCAATGCCCATTGAAGCAGCAGTCAAGAAAACAAACAACGCCTTGCACTGGGTAAATCTGCTGCAAGAAATCTCTTTAAAGTGCTAAAAAGCAAAGGTGCCACCTTGGGATTAAGGATCACCTGACCCAAGCCAGGGTGTTTTCAATCATCTCATATGCATGTGAAAGATGGACAATGAATAAAGAAGATGGAATAAGAATTGATGTCCTTGAATTATGGAGGTGTGAAGAATACTGAATATACCATGGACTGCCAGAAGAACAGACAAATCTCTCTTGAAAGAAGTACAGCCAGAATGCTCCTTAGAAACAAAGATTTCAAGACTTCATCTCACATATGTTGGACATGTTATATGCAGGGCTAAATCCCTGAAGAAGGACATCATGCTTGGTGAAGTAAAGGGTGAGTGAAAAAAAAGAAAGACTCTCAAGGAGATGGACTGACACAGTGGCTGCAACAATGGGCTCAAGCATAACAACGACTGTGAGGATGGCACAGGATGGAGCAGTGTTCCGTTCTGTTGTACTCAGGGTTCCTAAGAGAAGGAAACAACTCCATGGCACCTAAAAGCAACAACAACAGATTGTGGCAATCCCATCTTCTTAAAGAGAAAAAAAAAAAAAAACCCTTGACTTGGAGTCAGTTTAAACTTACAGAGACCCTATAGGACAGGGTAGAACTGCTGTATAGCATTTCCAAGGAGCTATTGGTGAATTCAGATTTGAACAGCAGAGCTTTTGGTTAGCACCTGAGCTCTTAACCGCTGCACCACCAGGGCTCCTTCTTAAAGAGAAGAGGGCTTGAAACTTCTTAATAAGAGAAAAAAAGAAAGGTGGAGAGAGCAGAAGTTGAAAATACAAAAATTCTGTCTTAGATCTTTCTTGATGGTTGTGAAAACATGTCCCCAGGAGGTTTACCAAGAAGGGAACTTTGTAGCAGTCTCATGGGATGAAATGCTCTAGCAACAGAAACAGCGTTATTTGGTCTGCAAATGCCTTACACATGTCCTGGTGTAACAGCATAATATAATATATGTTTGAGAGCTTAAAAATAGTGGGATTTGAAACAGTGGATTTTGTCTCTAGCCAGGTATCAAATATGTAAAGACCACTTACAAAAATGTATGGTATTTCAAGAATGATCTTCATGATGTCTTTGTCATGAGTGAGGTGTACTCCAATAGGAGTGTGTCCTAACCCTGAGAAGGTTTGAAACTATGCATGCTCATCTGCTTTTTACCATTCCCAACACTTCTGTACTTCCCTGCTTTTTCAAACACATTTTGAATACTTGTGTAGAGAGAAACCCATTAACCAATGGATTGCCTTGAAATGTTTCCCTGTTTCTATACCCTGTGTCTCCTCACCAACCAGGCCAGCTGTGTCAGCACAAGGAAGATAAGGAAAAGGAAAGGAGTAGAGAAACAGAATTGGCTTGTGCAGAATTTCTCAGTCAACAGCAAAAATCTCACTGCCATGTTAATGTGCTCATAATCTTCCTTTTTTCTAGCCTCACTGATGACCAAGATAGAAAAAGAAGGACTGAAAGTAGAAAGAACGGCTGGATCATTTAATTTGAAATTCCCCTTTTTTTTCTGAGCAGTGTTTGGAACCTGAAAAAGCCAGAGCAAACAAGCAGAAAAGCTTCTTCCTGTTTTACCTAATTCTCCACTTTTTCGCCCTCCTCCTCTTCTATCAACCCATCCACTTTCTCAAAAAAATGAATATTATTTTCAGATATGGTTGGCAAAGGAGCCCATAAAATTTTGAGTGAGTTAGTAGATTATATTGGATACATTAAGATTAGGTATTTAAAACCACAAGGGCCTTGCAAACAAAATTAAGAAATATTTTGAAAGAATAGCTAAAACAGGTACTTTCAGGCAGCTGAAATAGCTTAGTTGGGAGAGGATAGACTGAGGATCTACAGAGCCCTGGCTCAATCCTGGGTTTGGCAGTTGTGTCTAGTTTTCCAGAATTACTACAATTCCCTTTATTATAGAACAGTTGGCATTCCAAGGCTTTGGAATTCTAATGCTACTGAGTATAGCAGAGTAAAATGTGTAAAAATGAAAATCTGTGTAAGGCAGAAACCTGTCACAGAAGAAAAACTCAAATATTTTCCACTAAAAGGAGTGATAGAAAAGTGGTAACATTGTACACTGTCAAAGGCAGAAAACTTGAGAGACCAAGAACAAGGCAGTCCCTTCAAGGCCTGCTCTCACAGTTTCACTCTACATCTATCTAATAGAGGACTATGTGAAAAAATTACATTAATATCTATATCACCTCTCACTACAATTTGTACTGATTTTTTCAATTCCAAACATACTGTACACATACATACTTTTATCATCCTTTCTTTTATTTACACATTCCTGAGATCTTTTATGAAGTGTAAAGTGACATTTTGCATCTGTTATTTTTCTTATGTTTAACTGACAATGGGTAAAATTTTCTTTAAAATAATAATTAAAAAAAAAAAAAACAAACCTATTGCCGTCATGTTGATTCCAAATAGGACAGAGTATAACTGCCCCTTAAGGTTTCCAAGGCAGAGCTGGTGGATTCAAAATGCTAACGTTTTTGGTTCGCAGGCAAGTTCTTAACTACTAAGCCACCAGGGCTCCTATTTTAATAACAATGATATTTTGAATGATTATAGTTTAAATAAAAGTGATATGTATGGCAGCAATATTATAAGTGATGGGAGGGAAGAATCCAGAATACTCTGTTATAAGGTGTCTGTACTACACGTGAAATGATATACTATTATTTGGAAGTAGACTTAGATTAGTTGTAGAAGTATATTGCAAACTCTAGGGCAACCACTAACAAAATTTTAAAATGCAGTATAATTCATATGCTAAGAGAGTAGAGAAAACTCAGTCATACCAAATACCCAATTAAACTAGAGAAAGCAAAAGAAAGAGAGAAGCAAATAACAAGGGCAACGAATAGAAAGCAGTTGCCAATATGGTAGATATTAATTAAACTGTACTGATATCACTTTAAATGCAAATAGTCTATGTATATGTACCTTAGTCTCGGTTCTCCAGAGGGGCAAAACCAGTGAAACATACATAGACAGAGATTTACCAAAAGGAAATGACTCATGCAATTGTGGGGAATGGCAAGTCCCAAATCTGTCAATCTCCTGGCAGGTCGAAGATCTCTGATGGCTCCTGGAGTTGCAGGGGTTGGTGAATCCCAAATCCGCAGGGCAGGTGGCAGGCTGGGGAAACCTGTTACCTAATGGGGTTGCGGGCACTAGGAAATCCAAGATGTGCAAGTTAGGCAGCAGGCTAGAGGCTAATGCAGGCATATGTCCCAAGAAAGGAGATCAGGTTCCATGAAGAGTACAGGGTCAAGAGAGAGTGAGTTTTGCCAGTACATACTTTTATATACTGGAGTTAGGCCACAACTCCAAGGGAAGACCTCTTTCAACTGATTGGTTGCTCATGCCAGGTCAGAAAATGGAAGGTAATTACATTATGAAAGAGCACGTGCTAAACCCCTGAGAATCATGGCCTAGCCAAGTTAACATGTAGCATTAAGCATTAACAATACCAATTAAAAGACAGAGACTATTCCAGTGGGTTAAAAAGAGTGAAAACAACAGACCCAACTACTTGTTGTTTTCAAGAAACCCACTTCAATATAAAATCATGGATAGATTAAAAGTAAAGAGATGGGAAATTTATACCATGTTAACACTAATCAAAAGAAAGCCAGGTAGCTATCTTCCAAATGTCTTGGCATAGATGAGTGAGCACTCCCAGTGCTGCATCTGTTTGTTAAACATCTCAATTGGTATTCTGTCAATTCCCATAGCCTTGTTTTTACCCAATGCCTTCAGTACATCTTGAACTTCTTCCTTCAGTACCATTGTTTCCTCATCTGACACTAGGGAATTACAGACTAAAACAATGGTGAGATACCATTACTCACCTATTGTTCGGCAGACAAAGTCACATGCTGGAAAGGAGGTGGAGCTACAGGAACTCTCACACATTGCTGAGAAAATGCAAAATAGCACATCCACTTTGTAAGATAGTCTAGTATTTTCTTACAATGCTGAACACAGGCTGACATAAACATGTTGTTATTAAGTGCTGTGGAGACAGTTCTGACTCATAACGACCCTATAAACAGAAGAAGGAAACACTGCCAGGTTCTGTGCCACCCTGGCAATTTTTGTTATGTTTCAGCCCATTGTTACAACCACTGTGCCAATCCATCTCTTTGAGGGTCTTCCTCTTTTTCACTGACCTTTCATTTGCCAAGCATAATGCCCTTCTCCAGGGATTGGTCCATCCTGATAACAGGTCCAAAGCATGTGAGACATACTTTGCCATTCTGGCTCCTAAAGAGCTTTCTGGCTGTACTTCTTTTAAGACAGGTTTATTTGTTCTTCTGGCAGTCCATGGTGTATTCAGTATTTTTCACCAACACCATAATTCAAAGGCATCATTTCTTCTTCGGTCTTCTTATTCATTGTTCAGCATTCGAATGCACATGAGGCAATTGAAAACACCACGGATTGGGTCAGGCACACCTTAGATCTCAAGGTGCCATCTTTTCCTTTAAACACTTTAAAGAGGTCTTTGCAGCAGATTTCTGAATGCAATGTATCTTTTCATTTCTTGACTGCTGCTTCCATGGCTGTTCATTGTGGATCCAAGTAAAAAGAAATCCTTGACAACTTCAATCTTTTCTCCATTTATCATGATATTGCTTATTGATCCAGTTGTGAAGATTTTTGTTTTCTTTATGTGGAGGTGTAATCCGTATTGAATGCTGTGGTCTTTGATCTTCATCACTAAGTGCTTTAAGTCCTCGTCATTTTCAGCATGCAAATTTGTGTCATCTGTATTAACGCAGGTTGTGAATGAGTCTTCCTCCAATCCTGATACTGCATTTTTCTTCATATGTTCCATCTTCTTGTATTATTTGCTCAGTATAAAGACTGAATAAGTGTAGCGAGAGGATACAACCCTGACACACACCTTTCCTGACTTTAAATCATGCACTGTTCCCCTGTTCTGTTCAAACAAATGCCTGTTGATCTATGTACAGGTTTCTCAGAAGCACAGTTAACTGTTTTGGATTTCCTATTTCTCACGATGTTATTTATAATTTGTTATGATCCACACAGTCAAATGCCATTGCATCGTCAATGAAACACAGGTGAACACCTTTCTGGTATTCTCTACTTTCAGCCAAGATCCATCTGATATCAGCAATTATATCTCTGATTCTATGTCCTCTTCTAAATCTGGCTTGAACTTCTGGGAGTTCCCTGTTGATGTCCAGCTGCAACCGCTTTTGATTGATCTTCAGCAAAATATTAAGGATATTGTTCCATAATTTCTGCATTGTGTTGACTCACCTTTTTCATGCGTTGAATTGTGTCCCCAAAAAATATGTGTCAACTTGGTTAGGTCATGATTCCCAATATTGTGTGGATGTCCTCCATTCTGTGATTATAATTTTAAGTTAAAGAGGATTGGGATGGAATTGTAACACCCTTACTAAGGTCACGACCCTGATCCAATGGAAAGGGCATTTCCCTGGGGTGTGGCCTGTACCACCTTCTATCTTACAACAGATAAAAGGAAAGTGAAGCAAGCCATTGTTGAGAGAGGGGGGCTCATATCGCCAAGAAAGCAGTGCCAAGAGCAGAGCACATTCTTTGGACCCGGGGTTCCTATGGGAAGAAGCTCCTCATCCAGGAGAAGATTGATGACAAGGACCTTACTCCAGAGCCAAAAGATAGAAAGATTTCCACTGGAGCTGACGCCATGAATTTGGACTTGAAGCCTACTAGACTGTGAGAGAATACACTTGTCTATGTTAAAGCCATCCAAGTGTACTATATCTGTTATAGCAGCACAAGTCAAATAAAACACCTTCTATGGAATGGGCACAAATTTGGATCTCTTCCAGTCAGTTGGCTAGGTAGCAGCCTTCCAGATTTCTTGGCGTAGATGACTTAACACCTCCAGTGCTATATCCATTTGTTGAAAAATCTCTGTTGGTATTCTGTCAATACCTAGAGACTTGTTTTTTGCCAATGCCTTCAGTGAAGCTTGGATCTCTTACTTCAGTACCATCAATTCTTTTTCATATGCTACCTGCAGAAATGGTTGAATGTAGACCTATTCTTTTGTGTACAGTGGCTCCTGTATTCTTTCTACCTTCTTTTGATCGTTCCTGCATCGTTCAATATTTTCCTCATAGAATCTTTCAATATTGCAACTTGAGCTTTGAAGTTTTTCTTCAGTCTTTTCAACTTGAAAAATGCTGAGTGTGCAGGTAACATTTAGCTCAACTGGCGTAACATAGTTTATAAAGAAAATGGTCTTCATTCTACTTTGGTGAGTAGCATCCTGGGTCTCAAAAGCCTGTGAGCGGACATCCAGGATACTCCACTGGTCTCACCCCTTCAGCAGCAAGGAAGAACAAAGAAAACTAAAGATACAAGGGAAAGATTAGCCCAAAGGATTAATGGACCACATCGACCATGGCCTCCACCAGACTGAATCCAGTACAGCTAGATGGTGCTTGGCTACCACCACTGACTGCTCTGACAGGGATCACGATAGAGGATCCTGGGCAGAGCTGGACAAAAATGTAGAACAAAATTCTTACTCAAAAGGAAAGACCAGACTGGCTGGCCTGACACAGACTGGAGAAACCCTGAGAGTATGGCCTCCAGATACCTTGTTAACTCAGTAACGAGGTCACTCCTGAGGTTCACCCTTCAGCCAAAGATTGAACAGGCCCATGGAACAAAACAAGAATAAAGAGGCACACCAGCCCTGAGGCAGAAACTGGAAGGAAGGAGGGAACAGTGAAACTATTCTGAATGACACCATAATGGTGGATGCTTGACATTACACGTATTGCTTTTACAGCATCAAACAACCAAGATACCACCCAGCATCAACACACATATACACAGATACACAAACATGTACACATTCCAAGAGTTTTGTGTGTGACACTCTTGTTTTCTCCTTAAGAACCTACCACGCACTGTTTCTTGTTCCTATTGTGCAAATCCCACTAGCCAACTGAAAGAACAACTCTGAAAGACAAATCATATTCTGCCAATTTCAGAAAAAACTCAATGTAGTTTTTACAAATATTGGAAAAGGCTCATACATGTGCAAACCATGATGAGAAAAAGCTAATAGGCACTAGAAATCTGGTACCAGGAAATAATTTTTTTTTAGTCTTCTCATGTAGTTCAAAGAACTGAGTTTTAACCATGATAAATCTCAGGTTTTTAGAAGAGTCTTGGATCAAGATCATTTGTTTTCCACAAATACCGCAAATGAATTTCTAATCCCCAAATCTCAAAGTACATTTTTCAGTCTTTATCCACCCTCCACATGCCTGTGCTTACTGATCATTCACAAATCCAAGGCTATAGACAGAGTACTACTCTGAGTTCATTTTGTATTATTCTCAAAGGTGTGTTCCAAGATATCTAGAATTCCATATGAGCTTATCTTCTCCCTTTTCCAGGCTTTCAACTATGTCCCTCCACCCTCAATTTTACAAAACTCCCTTTTCTGCACCTCCTTCTATTTGGAAATGGCTTAAAATTTTTTTTTTTTTTTTTTTTTTAAATTTTTATTATGCTTCAAGTGAACATTTACCATTCCAATCAGTCTGTCACATGTAGGTTTACATACATCTTACTCCCTTCTCCCACTTGCTCTCCCCCTATTGAGTCAGCCCTTACAGTCTCTCATTTCGTGCCAATTTTACCTTCTTCCATCTCTCTCTATCTTCCCATCCCCCCTCCAGTCAAGAGTTGCCAACACACTCTCCCGTGTCCACCTGATTTAATTAGCTCGCTCTTCATCAGTATCTCTCTCCCCCCCACTGACCAGTCCTTTTCATGCCTGATGATTTGTCTTCGGGGTTGGTTCCTGTCCTGTGCCATCAGAAGTTCTGGGGAGCATTGTCTCTGGGATTCCTCTAGTCGGAATCATACCATTAGGTGTGGTCTTTTAATGAGAATTTGGGGTCTGTATCCCATTGGTCTCCTGCTCCCTCAGGAGTTGTCTCTTGTGCTCCCTGACAGGGCAGACATCGATTGTGGCCGGGCACCAACTTGTTCTTCTGGTCTCAGGATATTGCAGGTCTCTGGTTCAAGTGGCCCTTTCTGTCTCTTGGGTTCTTAGTTGTCGTGTGACCTTGGTGTTCTTCCTTTGCCTTTGCTCCCGGTGGGTTGAGACCAATTAATGTATTTTAGATGGCTGCTTGTTGGCATTTAGGACCCCAGGTGCCACAATTCAAAGTGGGATGCAGAGTGTTTTCATAATAGAATTGTTTTGCCCATTGATTTAGAAGTCCTCTCAAACCAAGTTCCCCAGACCCCAGCCCCTGCTTCGCTATCCTTTGAAGCTTTCATTTTATCTCGGAAACCTCTTTACTTTTAATCCTGTCCAATTAGGCTGACCTTCCTTGTTTTGAGTGTTGTCTTTCCCTTCACCCAAAGCAGTTCCCATCTACAGATTGATCAATAAAAAGCCCTCTCCCTCCCTCCCTCCCTCCCTCCCCCCTTTGTAACCACAAAAGTATGTGTTCTTTTCCGTTTTTTCTATTCCTCAAGATCTTATAATAGTGGTCTTATACAATATTTGTCCTTTTGCAACTGACTCATTTCGCTCAGCATAATGCCTTCCAGATTCCTCCATGTTATGAAATGTTTCAGAGATTCGTCACTGTTCTTTATGGATGCGTAGTATTCCATTGTGTGAATATACCACAATTTATTTACCCATTCGTCCGTTGATGGACATCTTGGTTGCTTCCAGCTTTTTGCTATTGTAAACAGAGCTGCAATAAACATGGGTGTGCATATATCTGTTTGTGTGAAGGGTCTTGTATTTTTAGGGTATATTCCGAGGAGTGGGATTTCTGGTTTGTATGGTAGTTCTATTTCTAACTGTTTAAGATAACGCCAGATGGATTTCCACAGTGGTTGTACCATTTTACAATCCCACCAGCAGTGTATGAGAGTTCCAGTCTCTCCGCAGCCTCTCCAACATTTATTATTTTGTGATTTTTGAATTAATGCCAGTCTAGTTGGTGTCAGATGGAATCTCATCGTAGTTTTAATTTGCATTTCTCTAATGACTAATGATCGAGAGCATTTTCTCATGTATCTGTTGGCTGCCTGAATATCTTCTTTAGTGAAATGTGTGTTCATATCCTTTGCCCACTTCTTGATTGGGTTGTTTGTCTTTTTGTGGTTGAGTTTTGACAGAATCATGTAGATTTTAGAGATCAGGCGCTGGTCTGAGATGTCATAGCTGAATATTCTTTCCCAGTCTGTAGGTGGTCTTTTTACTCTTTTGGTGAAGTCTTTAGATGAGCATAGGTGTTTGATTTTTAGGAGCTCCCAGTTATCGGGTTTCTCTTTATCATTTTTGGTAATGTTTTGTATTCTGTTTATGCCCTGTATTAGGGCTCCTAGGGTAGATCCTATTTTTTCTTCCAAGATTTTTATCGTTTTAGTCTTTATGTTTAGGTCTTTGATCCACTTGGAGTTAGTTTTTGTGCATGGTGTGAGGTATGGGTCCTGTTTCATTCTTTTGCAAATGGATATCCAGGTATGCCAGCACCATTTGTTAAAAAGACTATTATTTCCCCAATTGACTGACACTGGTCCTTTGTCAAATATCAGCTGCTCATACGTGGATGGATTTATATCTGGATTCTCAATTCTGTTCCATTGGTCTATGTGCCTGTTGTTGTACCAGTACCAGGCTGTTTTGACTACTGTAGCTATATAATAGGTTCTGAAATCAGGTAGGGTGAGGCCTCCCACTTTCTTCTTCTTTTTCAGTAATGTTTTGCTTATCCGGGGATTCTTTCCTTTCCATATGAAATTAGTGATTTGTTTCTCTATTCCCTTAAAGTATGACATTGGTATTTGGATTGGAAGTGCGTTGTATGTATAAATGGCTTTTGGTAGAACAGACATTTTTACTATGTTGAGTCTTCCTATCCATGAGCAGGGTATGTTTTTCCATTTGAGCGTGTCCTTTTGAATTTCTTGTAGCAGAGTTTTATAGTTTTCTTTGTATAGGTCTTTTACTTCCTTGGTAAGATTTATTCCTAAGTATTTTATCTTCTTGGGGGCTACTGTGAATGGTATTGATTTGGTTATTTCCTCTTCGGTGTTCTTTTTGTTGATGTAGAGGAATCCAAGTGATTTTTGTATGTTTATTTTATATCCTGAGACTCTTCCAAACTCTTCTATTAGTTTCAGTAGTTTTCTGGAGGATTTCTTAGGGTTTTCCATGTATACGATCATGTCATCTGCAAATAGTGATAGCTTTACTTCCTCCTTACCAATCTGAATACCCTTTATTTCTTTGTCTAGCCTAATTGCCCTGGCTAGGACTTCAAGTACGATGTTGAATAAGAGCGGTGATAAAGGGCATCCTTGTCTGGTTCCCGTTCTCAAGGGAAATGCTTTCAGGTTCTCTCCATTTAGAGTGATATTGGCCGTTGGCTTTGCATATATGCCCTTTATTATGTTGAGGAATTTTCCTTCAATTCCTATTTTGGTGAGAGTTTTTATCATAAATGGGTGTTGGACTTTGTCAAATGCCTTTTCTGCATCAATTGATAAGATCATGTGGTTTTTGTCTTTTGTTTTATTTATGTGATGGATTACATTAATGGTTTTTCTGATATTAAACCAGCCTTGCATACCTGGTATAAATCCCACTTGATCAGGGTGAATTATTTTTTTGATGTGTTGTTGGATTCTATTGGCTAGAATTTTATTAAGGATTTTTGCATCTATGTTCATGAGGGATATAGGTCTAAAATTTTCTTTTTTTGTAATGTCTTTACCTGGTTTTGGTATCAGGGAGATGGTGGCTTCATAGAATGAGTTGGGTAGTATTCCGTCTTTTTCTATACTTTGAAATACCTTCAATAGTAATGGTGTTAAGTCTTCTCTGAAGGTTTGGTAGAACTCTGCAGTGAAGCCATCTGGGCCAGGACTTTTTTTTGTTGGGAGTTTTTTGATTACCATTTCAATCTCTTTTTTTGTTATGGGTCTATTTAGTTGTTCTACTTCTGTATGTGTTAGTTTAGGTAAGTAGTGTTGTTCCAAGAATTTATCCATTTCTTCTAGGTTTTCAAATTTGTTAGAGTACAATTTTATGTAGTAATCTGATATGATTCTTTTGATTTCATTTGGTTCTGTTGTGATGTGGTCCTTCTCGTTTCTTATTCGGGTTATTTGTTTCCTTTCCTGTTTTTCTTTAGTCAGTCTAGCCAATGGTTTATCAATTTTGTTAATTTTTTCAAAGAACCAGCTTTTGGCTTTGTTAATTCTTTCAATTGTTTTTCTGTTCTCTAATTCATTTAGTTCAGCTCTAATTTTTATTATTTGTTTTCTTCGGGTGCCTGATGGATTCTTTTGTTGCTCACTTTCTATTTGCTCAAGTTGTCGGGACAGTTCTCTGATTTTGTCTCTTTCTTCTTTTTGTATGTGTGCATTTATCGATATAAATTGGCCTCTGAGCACTGCTTTTGCTGTGTCCCAGAGGTTTTGATAGGAAGTATTTTCATTCTCGTTGCTTTCTAAGAATTTCCTTATTCCCTCCTTGATGTCTTCTATAACCCAGTCTTTTTTCAGGAGGGTATTGTTCATTTTCCAAGTATTTGATTTCTTTTCCCTAGTTTTTCTGTTATTGATTTCTAGCTTCATTGCCTTGTGGTCTGAGAAGATGCTTTGTAATATTTCGATGTTTTGGATTCTGCAAAGATTTGTTTTATGCCCTAATATGTGGTCTATTCTAGAGAATGTTCCATGTGCGCTAGAAAAAAAAGTATATTTTGCAGCAGTTGGGTGGAGAGTTCTGTATAAGTCAATGAGGTCAAGTTGGTTGATTGTTGTAAGTAGGTCTTCCGTGACTCTATTGAGCTTCTTACTGGATGTCCTGTCCTTCTCCGAAAGTGGTGTGTTGAAGTCTCCTACTATATATGTGGAGGTGTCTATCTCACTTTTCAATTCTGTTAAAATTTGATTTATGTATCTTGCAGCCCTGTCATTAGGTGCGTAAATATTTAATATGGTTATGTCTTCCTGATCAATTGTCCCTTTTATCATTATATAGTGTCCTTCTTTATCCTTTGTGGCGGATTTAAGTCTAAAGTCTATTTTGTCAGAAATTAATATTGCTACTCCTCTTCTTTTTTGCTTATTGTTTGCTTGATATACTTTTTTCCATCCTTTGAGTTTTAGTTTGTTTGTGTCTCTAAGTCTAAGGTGTGTCTCTTGTAGGCAGCATATAGATGGATCGTGTTTTTTTATCCAGTCCGTGACTCTCTGTCTCTTTATTGGTGCATTTAGTCCATTTACATTCAGCGTAATTATAGATAAGTAAGTTTTTAGTGCTGTCATTTTGATGCCTTTTTATGTGTGTTGTTGGCCATTTCATTTTTCCACATGCTTTTTTGTGCTGAGACGTTTTTCTTAGTAGCTTGTGAGATCCTCATTTTCATAATGTTTAACTTTGTGTTTATTGAGTCGTTACGTTTTTCTTGGCTTTTTTCTTGAGTTATGGAATTGATATTCCTTTTTGTGGTTACCTTTTTATTTACCCCTATTTTTCTAAGTAAAACCCTAACTTGTATCCTTCTATTTCGCCTTGTATCACTCTCCATCTGGCAGTTCAATGCCTCCTATATTTAGTCCCTCTTTTTGATTATTTTGATCGTTTAGCTATTGATTTCCATGATTTCCTGTTGTGTGTATTATTTTGTTTATTTATTTATTTTTTAGAATTAATCTTAATTTGTTTGTTTTTGTGCTTTCCCTGTTTGAGTTGCGTTGATGTCAGGACGTTCTGTTTTGTGACCTTGTATTGTGCTGGTACCTGATATTATTGGTCATCAGGCCAAACAATCTCCTTTAGCATTTCTTGCAGTCTTGGTTTAGTTTTTGCAAATTCTCTAAACTTGTGTTTATCTGTAAATATCTTAATTTCTCCTTCATATTTCAGAGAGAGTTTTGCTGGATATATGATCCTTGGTTGGCAGTTTTTCTCGTTTAGTGCTCTGTATATGTCGTCCCATTCCCTTCTTGCCTGCATAGTTTCTGCTGAGTAGTCTGAACTTATTCTTATTGATTCTCCCTTGAAGGAAACCTTTCTTTTCTCCCTGGCTGCTTTTAAAATTTTCTGTTTGTCTTTGGTTTTGGCAAGTTTGATGATGATATGTCTTGGTGTTTTTCTTTTTGGATCAATCTTAAATGGGGTTCGATGAGCATCTTGGATAGATATCCTTTCTTCTTTCATGATGTCAGGGAAGTTTTGTGTCAGGAGTTCTTCAACTATTTTCTCTGTGTTTTCTGTCCCCCCTCCCTGTTCTGGGACTCCAATCACTCGCAAGTTATCCTTCTTGATAGAGTCCCACATGATTCTTAGGGTTTCTTCATTTTTTTTAATTCTTTTATCTGATTTTTTTCCAGCTATGTTGGTGTTGTTTCCCTGGTCCTCCAGAAGTCCCAGTCTACATTCTAATTGCTCGAGTCTGCTCCTCTGACTTTCTATTGCGTTGTCAAATTCTGTAATTTTATTGTTAATCTTTTGGATTTCTACATGCTGTCTCTCTATGGATTCTTGCAACTTGTTAATTTTTCCACTATGTTCTTGAATAATCTTTTTTAGTTCTTCAACAGTTTTATCAGTGTGTTCCTTGGCTTTTTCTGCATTTATCCTAATTTCATTCGTGATATCTTTAAGCATTTTGTAAATTAGTTTTTTATATTCTGTATCTGATAATTCCAGGATTGTATCTTCATTTGGGAAAGATTTTGATTCTTTTGTTTGGGGGGTTGGAGAAGCTGTCATGGTCTGTTTCTTTATGTGGTTTGATATGGACTGCTGTCTCCGAGCCATCACTGGGAAACTAGATTTTCCAAGTAGTCAGCTAAAAAAAAATGCAGTCAGATCCCTATCTAAATTCTCTCTCTGGCTCCGGGTATTCGGATGTTAATGGGGTCGCCTGGGGAGGGTGGGGGAGGGATCTGAGAGCTAGGAGTGTAGCACCACAGAATATAGAGCTGAACACCACGTTCACGCTCCGCCCCCGTTTGCCAAAATCCGGGCTGGACGGGTCCCTGGCTAGGACACTGCTTTCCTTGCTCGGAAACCAGTCCCTTCCTCCTGGGGACTTCCTCCGGTGCGCGGCACCGCTCGTGGGCACTGGGTGGGCGTTTCCCACACGAACGGGTGGGCCCGCCCCCAGGGTCTATTCAGGCGATTATAATTAGATCCCGCGGTCACGCCCCACCTGTGCGCGCGCGCCCAAATCCCAGCGGGATGACTTCCGGGTTGAGACGCTGCTTTCCCTGTTCGGGAACCAGTCACTTCCTCCCCGGGACTTCTCCTTCCGGAGCGCCACACCTCTCGCGCGAACTGGGTTGGCGTCACCTGCACGGCCAGGTGGGCCCGCCCCCTGGGTCAATTCAGGGCAATAAAAATGGACTCCGTGCTCACACCCCGCTCGTGCGCGCGCCCAAACCCCAGCAGGATGGAACCCCGTCTGGGACGCTACTTTCTGCGCTTCGGGACCAATCAGTTCCTCCGCACGGCCAGGTGGGCCCGCCCCCTGGGTCAATTCAGGGCGATAAAAATGGACTCCGCGCTCACGCCCCGCCCGCGCGCGCCCAAGCCCCAGCAGGGTGGCACTCTGGCTGGGATGCTACTTTCTGCGCTTTGGGACCAATCAGTTCCTCCGCACGGCCAGGTGGGCCCGCCCCCTGGGTCAATTCAGGGCAATAAAAATGGACTCCGCGCTCACGCCCCGCCCGCGCGCGCCCAAGCCCCAGCAGCGCGGCACTTTGTCTGGGATGCTACTTTCTGCGCTTTGGGACCAATCAGTTCCTCCCGGGGACTTCTCCTTCCAGTGTGCCGCACCTCTCGCGCAAACTGGGAGGGCGTCACTCGCACGACCAGGTGTTCCCGCCCTCTGGGTCAATTCAGGATAATAAAAATGGACCCCGCGCTCATGCACCGCCCGCGCGCGCGCGCGTGCCCAGATCGCAGCGGAATGGCTCCCCGTCTGGGATGCTGCTTTCCCTGTTTTGAGACCAGACACCTCCGGGGATTTCTCCCTCTGGTGTGCCGTGCCACACGCGCGGACTGGGTGCGCGTCCTCCCGCACGAACGCGTGGGCCCCGCCCTGGGGTCACTCCAGGGAAACACAGCTGACCCCCCCCCCGCGCGCGCCCCGTCGGCTTCTCGCCTAACTCCCGGCGGACAGCAGGGCACCCCAGCTGGGACGCTGGTCTCCCCCCTCTCAGATCAGTCACTGCCTCCCGGGTGTTTCTCCCTCCGGCTGCGCCCCTACGCCGCCCGCGCCAACCTGCTAGGCTTCCTCCCGGGATGGGTTCGGGGGGGAAGGGGTGGGCCCCCTTTCTGTGCCGTCTGCCCCCCTGGGCTCTGCCCCAGATCGAGCTCCGAAGGTCACCTGCCCGGTGCGTTGGCTCCTAGTTCTGAAAACAGTCGCTGTCTGCCCGTATTTGTTCGTCCTCCGTCTCTAAGTCTGTGCTTGTTGTTCAGAGTTCGTAGATTGTTATGTATGTGATCGATTCCCTTGTTTTTCCGAGTCTTTGTTGCAAGAGGGATCCGCGGGAGCGTCCACCTAGTCCGCCATCTTGGCCCCCCCTCTCAGCAAAAATTTTTTTAATGAATAAATGCTTCACTCACTTTTGTTCTTTAAATCCTGTCTATTTACCTTCTATCTTACTCTTATAGTTCACCTTTCTCTAAATCTTAAAGCTGCTATTTCATTCATGCCTTGGGAATTCTCCTTCTGGACTGGTGGTAGGGCCCCTGAGTTACCTGATATCTTGAGTAAAAGAGAAAAGGCCCTTATAATGAAATGCAGAATGCATCACTATATGGTTTTCTTCTACCCTTGCTTACCTGCATCAAATTCAGCTATTACATTCTGATTGAACAAACAGCAAATATAGTGAAGACTTTCAGGCAGCCAAAAGATTATTTTCTTTAGCTTTGTGTCTCAGGTTAAGACAACTATAGAGGAAATCAAAAGAGCTGAAAATGAGGACTTTATTCTTTGCCACACATAATAGAAGACAGAGACTTTTAACAACTCAAGCTTGTAAAAAAGTCACCATGGAAACTTTTGTGGCTATTCACCCAACATATATTTCCAATCCTCCACCTTCACTTTCAAGTCCTGTAAAGAATTAGTAGTCTCCACTGGTTCCTGAGCGCCTCTAAAGCAGCTGCTAATGCCTCTAAAAAAAAAAAAAAAAAAACTGAACACTGATAAACACTACCACAGTACCCAAGGAGTATGAATCTCAGGAAATAACACTTGGTTCTAGATAAAATTAGTCAGCAGCACTTCAGGGACGAGGTGTATGTAGTTCAGTGGTAGAGCGCACAGTTTGCGTGTATGAGGCCCTGGCTTCCATCCTCCACACCTCTACACTTTTTCTCTACGTCAACACTATTTAAACCCAGTGTTGAAGGAATACAAATTCACTGCTCCTAATGTTTTCCATTCAATTCCTGCACACATAGACAGCAAAAATATAACGCAATGAACTCCCCTGAACGCTCTTGATTTCTATGCTATGAGCCTCTATGATATGACTACAACAGCAGAAGGAAGGCAACAAGAAAGAGGAGAAAAGAAGAACCAGATGCCAAGAGAATCTCTTCAATCACCCAAAAGAAAAGCCTGTACATTAAGCTCCCATTTTGTACTATTACTAAAGAGACAGAAAGGCAGATAAGCGTTGAGGGGTTTGAAAGGGCTCTATGAATAGTTTTTTTTTTTTTTTTTTAAACCTACTAAACAACAAAGCCCCCTAGTGAGGTTCCCTCTGGGCTACCCCCAGATATGCAGATGTCTAAATTGTTTCAGAACAAAACTGAGTGCATAAGCTTTCCTTCTCTTTGAATCTCTTTCCCATTATTCCTGACGAGGTGGCCAAGTGGTTAAGGCAATGGACTGCTAATCCATTGTGCATTGCACACATGGGTTCAAATCCCATCTTCGTTCCTTCCTTACCCCACTGGATCGTGGGAGTGAGATTTGGAACTCTAGGGACAGAGTCTTTTTTGCTAATGAAAACTGGGCACTTCATATCCACCAACAGCACCTTGAAAACCCTATGGGGCAGTTTCTTCTGTCTTATAGGATCGATGAGAGTCTAGATCAACTCTACGGCAATGGGTTTGGTTTTTTTGTCTTTGACTCCACACAAGTGGGCAGCATTGCCAAGGACTGAAATACAGCTTTGACTTTCATCTTCCATTTGGCCAAGCACGGATTCTCCAGACAGACATCATTTTCCTCTTGTGCTTCATAACTTCACTGTATTTGGCTTGAAGCCCAGATATTGTTTCAGAGAAACTTTCAGGTGGCAGGCAAAAACCATAAGAGATAAGGAGTCTCTATAAAGCAATGGGAATCCATACGTGAAGGTGTTTTCCCAGGAAAAACCAGTTGTCATCAAATTGATTCTGACTCATGGCAATCCCATGTGTGTCAGAGTAGAACTGTCCTTTCTAGGGTTTTCAATGGCTGATTTGTTGGAGTAGACCACCAGGTGCCTCTGGATGACTGGAACCTCCAATCTTTCAGTTAACAGCAAGCAAGTGTTAACTATTTAAGTCCACCTAGGGATTTCTTCCCCAAGGAAAAACCAAAATCTAACTGCCCCATAGTATTTCTACAGAGTGGCTGATGGATTGCAACTCCCTACATTTTGCTTCACAGCTAATCTTTTCACTACGCACACCACCGGCACTCCTTTCAAGGATAGGGAGCATTTAAACCCTAGAACTTCGAAGTCTCAGCCAGGGGCATGCATAAAAACCAAAAAAACCTCATTGCCATGAAGTTGATTCTGACTCATAGTGACCCCATAGGGTTTCCAAGTCTGTATATCTACAGAAGCCAACTGCCAGGTATTTCTCCTGTGGAGCCCCTGGTGGTTTGCAACCACCAACATTTTGGTGTGCCGCCCATCTCCTTAACCACTGTGCCATTGTGAGCACGAATCCAAGTAGCTTCAGCTTGCAACTCCAAATTAGTTTCTCCTTCTCCACACAGTTTTCGTGGTATTACGAATTTTATAACCATCACGCCAGTGTCCAGCAAATCCTCTACTTCTGGCTATCAGAGCCACAGCGGATAATTCTCAGGCAAGAATACAAAGAGAGCCCAAAAAGTTGGCTTGGGAAGCTTAGAGCCAAATGGAATGAAAAACAGATCCTAAGTGAAAAACAGTAAGTATACGGTATCAAGGACAGTCACTGTTGTAGCAAACCCTAGAGTCCAAAACCCTCACTGGGAAATTGAGCAGTGGTTTTGTCTTGTGAAGCTGCAGCTAGGGTTCTGAGAACCACAAAGAAGCATGACGGAGGCACGTTGGGGGCTAAGCAAGGACTGCAAGCATATTAACCTTTTGTAACACCCCACTCTTGTTCCTCACAGAGGCTAAAAGAATAAAAGCTTCAGCCTCTTGCCAAAATTTATTGTGTCAGTCAACCCACATATGAGTTACAAAGATTAACTGGGTTGCCTATCTCTCCTCTGCACTCTACAATGCAGGATGTCAGAAAGTTCCTTCCCTCCTAAGGGAAATGGACTAAGGGTGTTTTTTTCATAGAAAGATACAGCCTTTTTGCACAAGACTATTCTGGCTTTAAGAGAGCTCAGCAGCTCTTTCCATCTCTAGAGATAATTTTATAAACTGTAGATGCTGGAAGACTTAAGGTTTCCTGAGAAATGCCTTTCCTCTGGATAGCACCCAAACACTTCTTCACCATTAACGAAGAGCTGGGATCACAGATGTCTGTTGCTGGGATCACTGATTTCCATGACTGGTGATTGGACTGACCTTTTCCTGACCAAGATTATGTTGGTGAGCGTGGAAATGCAGGAGAAACAGAAAAAAGAAAGTCAGAAGGAAAATTTTTTCCTGAACCTGCAGTCTCTCCATTGACACAGGCACTCATGACAGAAATACAGACTTGAAAGGAATTTGTCCAATAGTCACTTCCCCCTCCCTCTCTCCATCTGTCTTTTTCTTCCCTACTTGTTAATAATAATGAGATATTGTAGTAAAGGAGAAGAGGCTGTCTATGACATGGTGGAATGTTGTTGCTTCACGATCAGCAAATGCTGAGCCATCACCTTCTTTTAATCCAGTTCCTCCTGACTTTATTGTGTTTAAGCAGTCAGGTTGGGAGGCACACAGAGTATCAGGGCTCATGGTCCAAGTGACTAACTATCAAACAATTCCTCATTTCTGTGAGTGGAAAAAAACACAAGGGAAGGTATTCACAAAGAGAAAAATGGGGAAAATATGAGAAAAAATTTGCCAATATTTACCTGGGGGTCTGTAAGGAAACAAAGGATACATAAACTTGCTGGGGGTTGAACCATGGGCCTTGAACATGCTGAGCACTTGCTCTAACACTGAGCTACATCCCCTGTTAAGCAGAGTTGTGAGAAAAAAAAAAAAAACTTAAGCAGAGTTGTGAGACTACACCGTAATAGTGACTCCTAACATGGTCTGCAGGCTTTTTAAAACATACGTTTTCACAAGTGAAAATCCATTATGTTCAACTCTTAGGGTCCTGGATTGGATCCTACCTCGTGGCTATGCCAGGAGAAGGAAAAAATGCATTCCAGACCAAATGACTCTGAGATCTTCCAACAGTCACTGGCTTCTTCCAGGACTGTTTTAGCCAACTGCTTGAGTGTCAGTCAGCTTCAGTCCACCAAGAGAGAGAGTCGCAGGACTGAACATTCTGTTGTCTTCTGAGTTTCTCCTTGAAAAGTCCTTCTGTGCCTATGAAGCTTGCAGAAAGACACAAAAGACAGTGCAAGGAAATACAAAATTCAGTTCTGTAATTGCTGCAAAGGAATGAAGATCCAGGTGGGGAGATAAGACTATGCGGGTAGAAAAAAAAAAAATGTGGGTAGAGAGGTTAGCTAATTCACAGTATTTGATGAAAACGGAAGCCCTGATGATGCAGTGGTTAGGAGTTATGGCTGCTAACCATAAAAGTCAGCAGCTTCAATCCACCAGCAGCTCATTGGGAATATTATGGCGTCGGATTGGCTCCATAGCCACGGTCCATAGCTCTTGCTAATGGTTTGGTCCAATACCTGGGTTTGGAAACCAGGTTTTCTCTCAGCTATGCTGCAGCTCTGATTTTTAGAGAGAAGAAAGGTGAATGCTCCTGTCTTTAAAGCGTATCTTTTAGACCCAATTATTTCCTTAGTGTCTAAAGCACAAGAGAAGCACTTTATGGTCTGGGCGCAACCAACAAACAAATTCGCTCCTTATAAACTTTCCCTACACCTGGGGGAAACCGCAAACTCCTGATAAGGTGCGACTAGTAATCCTGATACGATAATCCAAATGTCCTTTGATGGAAGGGGCAGTGCCTGGAATGTATAGATTAAGTTACTACTGTATCAGAAAGACACCTGTCTGGGAATTTGAATGAGAGCAGAGGTGGGCGGGAGGAAGGGAGAGAATAAGAGAGTGAGGAGTTTATGGCAGGAGAAAGGAGTACACTGTGCTGAGGAGTGAAACAGCAGCAGAGCAGTTGATGGCAGAGAGAAGAGGAATAGGGTTAAAGGGTCTCTAAGAACAGACAGGATAGGGACCATCAGGGCGGTAGAAAGTGACCAAGCTGCCATCTTTACTATTATTTCTGCTGGCCCTCTATAAGAGAGAGGCTAAAGTAAGTGCTTTCAAAGAGTATGTCTCACAAACAGATATGACTAATTTTTCCCAAAAATGCGTGACTGAGAGCACCTCGCTGCTTTCCATCGCTTAGCACTTTCAAAACTGTGCCTGTGGTTCAGTGTCTGTGGAATAGCAGTTGTTGACACTGGAGTCTTTGGCAAGCGAAAGAGGGAGGCCACATTGTTCCAATCCCATGTGCCAGGACAGCAATGTCAGAGCTTAGAAGGAGAATTCTCTGATGGTTTTGGGCTAGAGTATCTTATATTGACAGCAACTCAATTTTAGAGTGTTTCGGCTTAATATTCAAGAGAAAGAATGAGAAAGAATGGTCAAGCAGTGAGGAAGAGTTTTTTTGGTTTGAACAGACTCTTAGTGAACCCAACAAACTTCTGAAGAGCTCAGTGCACCAGACTTCTAGTCTGAGGATCTAGGAGTCATGACTCTCTTCTGGTGTAGACACTTTCAGTTTTCCCATACTTCTTTCTATCTCATACACAAAAGGCTACTGAGCCCAGCTTTGTCCTGGGGCAGCTCTGGGAACATTTACACTGCATTTTGCGACTCACAGAGTCTCTTTTCTCAATGGGAATCTGAAGAGTAAGACTTCAAGTGTGGAAAGTCAGATTTGCAATATCATTTGAGAGTAAAGAGAAAGGAACATGGTGACAACTTGTGATTCGAATTTCCTTATAATTAGAGTAAGATTCACTAATATCTGGAAGAAAAGAAATGAACACCCACTGAAACCTTGAAATGTTAGTACAAAAAGGTAATAAACTGAGAGGAGAGGATGATGATCATTAGTGGGTACACAGGTTTGATCCATTGTCTTTCTGAGGCTCAGTTCATTTTAGATTTCCAAAGCCTCTTTATTGTTAATGACTGATTTGTGAAAGAAGAAACTTCACCTATATTAATTCTCCCTCCCAGCAATACCTCAGGAATTCGTCACTGGAAGTCAATTCAAGAATCTTCTACTCGTTGAACAGTAAGAAATAAACGGCCATGGAGGGACTTGAACCCTCAATCCTCTAGATCTGGAATCAGAAACCTTATTCATTTACACCATGCAGCCATTACCTTATCCGTTACCACACAGCCAATACTGTGAGGTCACTGTACTAGCACGTAAGTGAAAGTGTTGATAAGGGAACATTAGGTTTCTCTTTTTAAATTTTTAAATTTGCAGTTGGAGGCAATTTTAACAACATTCAAAAAAGAAACCAAATATCATCTGAAACCTCTGAGAACAACTACTTAGAATTAAAACACTGAGATTGTGAGATGATCATAAGTGGCATATTTCTTCCAGAGCACTGTCATCTAAGTCACTTATAACAATGATGCATTCGGGTGGAGAATTATGAACCAAAAGCTTATCTCTGCTCTAAAGGGTGCAGATGACAGCATAAAGAGAGGGATTTCCAGAAGCTGGTATATTCGGACCTTTTGGTCCCAAAGATAATACAGTGTTGCTCTAGGGAGAAAAGTCTGGAACCACAAACAGGTGCTCCCTTTGTCAGAATGCCTGCTTTAATGACAGAAAAATATTTATTATAATCCATTCATAACATAGCTTTTAAAAATTTTATCCTCCACCCACAAGTAGAAGAATCACCTGAGACAGAGGTGCAATGAGGTAGTGGGTCTTGAAACTCCGTAGGAGCGTGGCCTTAAGTGGGAGGTAAACTCTGGTGACTTCCAAGCTACATCAAATGGAAAGAAAGCTTGCAGGGACCCTTGTCTCATTGAAATGAGTATTAGGTATTTTGCCTAAAAGTCCTTCCCTAGTTTCCCTGTGAAGTGATCCACGAAACAATTCAAGGTGATTTTGTGTGACCCATCCCCAACTCTGCCTTGTATATTGGTAGGATAGGAGGCATGAGAAATCTACAGATTCCTAAAGTAAAGTAATCACAAATTCCCTCCTTTTTCACATAGTCTTGGTTTCTTGGAAGTGCCAAGTTATTTGGAAGAAATAAACAATAGTCTTTTCCCATTCCCTGTCCTGTCTTTCCTCCCCAGAGAGTTTAAACTTTCCTTCACTCCGAAACGTTCCTATTTGTTCCCAGCTCTATTGTACAGTGCTTTCTCCAGATTTCAGACACAATTCAAAAACTATCTTAGGTCATACTCTGGATGGTATGTCTTAATGTATATATAGTCATCAAGGTAATTATCAATTTCCATTGGATGTGAATAGTAAAGGGTATCCATGACATGAAGACATGAAGGAGGAAGAGAGAAAAGGAGACCTAAGAGAAGGAGGGAAGAAATAAAATAAAAAGAAGTAGGAATGGCTCACAGATGGTAGAGAAGTTGCATCATAAAGAAAAGCAAGCATAGAGACACAGAAGATTAAATCCATGCACCTTTGCTTGCCCACCATTATGAAACGTTCTCACCAGTCTCCAGTTTTTCTCTCCTTCAACTCCTTTCTCCTCTGCCTCCCAAGACTCTAAGAAAAATGTACAAGACAATGCAGAGGAATATGAAGAAGAGTAATATGAGTGTTGCTTTGAGAAAAATAGATGCAGGTGGGTAAATAAATGTCTTAGTAGCCAAATGCTTAATCACTGCACGACCAAGGCTCCTAGAGAGATAATAGTTTTTTTTTTTTAAATAGTTCTGTGTTGAATAGCTGTACTATTCATTTCCACTAGAATCCAAAGCCTTGAAATGCAAATTTTTGTTAAGAAAGTAACTATGTGAAATTCACCCAAGTTGTGGAAACCCGGGATAGAAGCAAGGAACTTTGGACCTCCAGGCTAACGCTTTGCCAACTGAACTATTTTGGCAATCTTAAAATGCATTGTTTTAGTCATTCCTTCAAAGTATTATCATATCTTAACTTATTCTATATTACACACTCAGACAAAATTATAACGGCTCCATTGCCGTTCATGCCTGAAAATGGGATCCAATTTTCGAGGACTGTGAACTGGTTGGTAGAGGACAAGGAAGGTGACAAATGGGAGGAATAGGTAAAAGGGACGAAGCTTTTCTGCTTGGTAATTTCTGTCTCTTTCACATTCCAAGCACTGCTCAGAAAACTAAGGGAATTTTAAACGAAATGATGGAACCTCTTCTTTCCCTCTTCTCTTAGTTCTTTTTCTGTCTTGCTCTTCAATGACACTGGAAAAGGCAACAGAGGATTAGAGACCAGGTTAATGTGGTGGCGGGCTTCTGGCTTTGAATAGAAGAAATCATGAACAAGCCAATTCTGTTTTCTCTATTTTCTTCCTTTTCCTTGTCTTCCTTGTGTTGACACAGCCATCCTGAGTGGTGAGGAGAGGCAGGGCATATAAATGGGGAAACATTTCAAGGCAGTAAATTGGATAATGTGCTTAATATCTATGAGTATGCAAAATGTGTTTTAAAAAGGAGATAAATACAGAACTGTTGGGAATAGTAAAAAGCAGATGAGTGTGCATGGTTTTGAATCCTCTCAAGGAAAGGACGCTCCTATTGAGCCACACCTCTCTCATGACAGAAATGTCATGAAGAACTTCCTTGAAATATTTGCCATATTTCTAAGGAGTTTTTGCAGATTTGATAGTTGACAAGAGAGAAAATCCATTGTTTCAAATCTCACTATTTCTAAACCTCTAAACTACATCAGGAAATAAGTAAAGAGATTTCAGACCAAAAAAACACTTTCTGCTTCTAGGACATTCCACCCCATTATCCTACTCCAAGATTCCTGCCCTAGAAAATTGCCCTGCCCATTTTTTCCTGCAATCACCAGGAAAGATGTATGATGTTTTTTCGACTTCTCTCTATATCTACTTTTTCTTTTTTTCTCTTCTTACAAGGTTTTTCAAGCCCCCTTCTCCTTAAAAAGAGGTGACTAACCACAGTCCAGGAGAAGACATTTCAATACTTATATCTGATGAAGGACCCTTATGTAAAATAGATGAAGAACTCTTAGGAAACAATAAGAAAAAGGAAGGAACCTCAATGAGAAAGAACAAAGACTAAACATAGAGTTCGCTAAAGAATATACTTAACAAAAATTAACAAACACAATGAAATAACACTATCTTTCACCAAAATTGCTTTAGTTAAAATAAATGATGATACCAAGTGTCTCTGATGACACAGAAATGAAACTTTCATATATTGCTGATGAGATTGTCAACTGGTACATTCACATTGGTACACTATTTGGAAATATTGCCACAAACAAAATAAACATCAACTTACAACCCAGAAATTCCGCAGCTGCAATTAGACCCCCCAAAAATGCATGCTTATTCCTCTTGAAAGACGAGAATGTTCATAGCAGCATTAGCCATTTCAAAATGTGTACCAGCAGTAAAATGAATGAAAAGAATCTGGTGTCTGGTATTCATACAATGGTACTCGTCAGAGCAGTGAGCAAGAAATACTGCTACTAGAAACAGTATGGATGCATCTAATAAAAAAAATATTTGAGTGAAAGAATTCATACT
Source organism: Loxodonta africana (assembly GCF_030014295.1). Classification (NCBI taxonomy): domain Eukaryota; kingdom Metazoa; phylum Chordata; class Mammalia; order Proboscidea; family Elephantidae; genus Loxodonta; species Loxodonta africana. The sequence continues at coordinate 78,788,640 of NC_087342.1, forward strand.
CAAATGAGCACGTACTGTATGATTTCATTTCTTCTATTTCAAACCACAGGAAAAACCAATCTATGCTAGTAGAGGTCAGAGGATTGGTATTGATTGGAATTGAAGGGAGCTCCTGGGAGCTGAAAATTTCCTTATCTTGGTTTGAAAGTTGGCTCCATGGTGTATATATGTATACATTATTCCACGAAACTGAATAATTAAGTTTCATGCATTTCACTCTATGTGAATCTAGCCTGAATTTAAACAGAGAAAAGGAGGAAGAAGGGTTTCTTTGAATATCTTCTTACTTAAAAAAAAAAAAAAACCAAGCCCATTGCCGTTGAGTAAATGCCGACTTACAGTGACCCTCTGGGATAGAGTAGAACTGCCTCATAGAGTTTCCAAGGAGAAGACGATAGATTTGAACAGCCAACCTTTTGGATAGCAGCCGACCTCTCAATCACTGCACCAGCAGGGCTCCACCGCCAGTAGATCTTCTGTCTTCATTGTTGTTGCTGTTAGGTGCAGTCAAGGTGATTCTGACTCATGGTGATCCCATCAGTGCTGTTCAAATTGTGGTCTGCAGACTGGTGCCTGTCTAGGAACTATTTTTTAGCTTACTGTGAGCATTAAGCTTACTGTGAACATTATAAACTTTTGTAACAATTTGACATGCCAGTACATTGGAATTGTCTTATTAAGGAAGGTAGAAACAAATTTGTATGTAAATTGGAACAGTTAGGTATGGTTCATATCTAATATCCTTTAGTCAAATGTTTGTCTTAGTATACAGTATAGTATGCAGGGTTCCTTTTTATGTGTAAAAAAAAAACCATTAAACACTTCCAGATACACTAAAACATCTTTTACATAATAATACAGTAATAATATATTTTGATGCAATTTGCGGAATTGTGCCTGTTTGTTCTTTCGAACCATTGTATGTACCTCAGATTTTTAATATAATAGACTTTACACAGGATGGTTCATTAGTACAATTTGTATGTAAGTTGGAGTTTTGTAACTTGGGCTTGCTTGTAATTAGAAAATTGTCCCACAACCATGTCTAGAACTCACCTCTGTTCATTTTGAGTGGGACCATGTTGATCTAGGTTATACTACCTGTATCCATCCCTTAACTGCTCTTCTTAATAGCGAAGGGAACTTTGACAAATTGCTTTAGCTCACTGGGACTCAATTTCCAATATCTGAAATGGAAATAATAACAAGCCTGTCTAACAGAATTGATGGGAGGGCTTGATGAGTAAATATACATAAAATACTTTAGAAAGGTATCGGCACATATATAAAGAATCACTAAAGTTCATTATTGTTGTTGTTGATGTTAGTTGCTGAGGAGTTGATTCCAACTCATGGTGACTCCATGTATTACAGAGTAGAAGTGCTCCATAGGATTTTCTTGGCTATAACCTGTACAGAAGCAGATCACCTAGCCCATCTTCTGAGGTACCACTGTGGGGGTTGGAAAGTCCAACTTTAGGCTAGCAGTTCAGTGCAAACCAAATGTGCCACCTAGGAATCACACTTCTATCATTGTTCTCATTACTCTTATTTTTGAACATTTGTTTTGTGTCAAGTACTCAATTCTTTGAACAACACTGAGTATTATCTAAAATCTACTGATAAAAGCTCCAAGCATTAAAACAAAATAGGTGATTTATATTAGCAAGTAAATAAAATCTGCTCTTTTCCCTAAACTAAGAGATGACATATGAGACATTCACACTTTAGTTGTAAAATTACAAACCTAGAGTTTCTTCCACTCACCTAATTGTTTTACAGTAGTCTGTGATCTTTTTTTTTTTTTTTTTTTGTGATCTTAGTACCCGTACCAACTTCTTTATTTTCCCACTTACTTTTTATAGCCACTGCACCCAGCCCTCACTGGTTTATCCCTATGACCTTCTCCACTGAATTGCCCTTGGTTTGCTGCCACCACTCCATCCCCAGCAGCGGCCATGACTGACTGGAGGAGGTGAGAAGCGGGAAATCAAAACCCCTTGACTCAAGGACAACTCTGCTCTGAGATTTATATCCCAGCGCCCCTTTTACATAAAAGAAAAAACAAAAAAACAATGAAACCCATTGTCATCGAGTCAATTTCAACTCATAAAGACATGTGTCAGGACAAATCTAGACTTTACCTAAGAACATATTATTGCTTGGTACTTTCCCTTTCCCATCCTGAAGATGACTCTCTCAATAAATCCTGTACCCCTCAATCCCTGTCTCACACTCCTAATATTCCTCAGACAGGAACCAGGCTGATAGAATTGCTCAACTGTAAACACATGCTACCCTTCATGAAATGGAAGGATGACTCCAAGAGGATGTCTCGAATGGCAGAACTCTCAAACCACAGAACATGAATTTCAGGCCTTGAAAGCTAATGTTGTTTGCCTGGCTAAATTTAGACAGTTCTTGGGACCAATGACTCCTTTCTTTTCTTTCAATTTCATCCTTTTTTTAATTGGAATGTCTGTGGCTGTTATCTTATACCTGTCCCACCATTGTATTCTTGGAAGCAGATAACTTGTTTCTTGAATTTCACAGATTCACAGATAGAGTGGAATCGTATCTCAGGATGGACTATACCTAGAGCCTCGCCCGTACTTAATTTAGAGAATTTCAATGAAGTTTTGGGACTTTTGAGCTGATGAGCTTTGGACTCTCAGTTGATGGTGTGATGGGTTGAGATTTGGGGGGTTGTTGAGATGAAATGAATGTTTTTGCGTGTGGGACAGATGTGAATGTTTGGAGACCGGAGGGCAGACTTCGGTAGATGTAATAATGCCTCAGCGAAGATTTCCATATCGTAATATCCAAAAACTGTGCATATGTTACCATACATGGCAAAAGGGACTTTGCAGATTTGATTAAGTTAATTAATCTGGATTTCCTGGGTGGAACCAGTATAATTCCAAGTTCATTATAAGAGGATGACTTGAGGGCCAGAGTCAGAAAAGGAAATAAGACAACAGAAGCAGAGGTCAGAGTGAATGCAGCCATGAGTCAAAGGACGTTTGTGACTTCTAGAAGCCATAAAAGTCAAGAAATGAATTCTCCACCAGAGTCTTCAGAATGAATGCAACTCTGCTATTATGTTCGGTTTATACCCGCAGGACCAGGAAAGGATTACCCTATTGGCATGGCAAGCATGTGCTTCAGGCATCAACAAAACGGGCACCAGTTTCCAAAGCGAAGACCTACAGATGCCAAGCAGACAGGACACAAGGAAAAGCAAGCACTTTGGTGGAAGTGAAGAGGCATGGCACTAAATGAAACTGATGCCTTTTTATGAATTTTTGATATACAATAACAATTATACTTTCCTTTTAATTTCAGGCAGGTAGGGTATAGCCTCATATTTAGTTCTGTTTTGTAGGTCACATAAGAATGTGCCAGCAGCACTATAATGATGTGAATCATGATGCATCTTGTCCTGCACAAAGTGAACCAAAACCATCTTCAGATTGACCATACCCTTGTACTGGTATTATGCTCTTGTCATCATTCTCATCCCTGTTGGGTACCAAAAGTAGTCCCATGAACTGTGAAGATGCAGCATCAAGGTACAGAAAGTGAGTGTGCAAGTTTTTAAGTATTATTTGAAGACAACAAACACTCAAGGGGATATGCAAAGGGTGCACCAACTAACATTGTATGTGAATGAAATTATTTTTTACTACTTTGTAAGTACTATTTCTTTTGACTATCTCAGTCCTGAAGAACAAAATTACAGGTACTAAGTGAATGTTTCCTACTTCCTAAGTTTGAAATATGTGTTAACATCCAAATTTGAAAGTAAATTTTATTTATTTTCAATTATTCAAATTTATTTGCTATGGTACAACCAAACTTAAAAATTAAATTTAATCTAAGTGGAGCACAGAAATGAAAATTCGCAGAAGATAAAAAGAAAAAGGCTTGTGAATTCCTAAAGACAGTTCCAAAATTGACTTCCTTTTTAAAGCGTAATGAATCAGAAGAGACTTCTACCATTGAGTGCTCGAGTTTAATAGGTGCAATTGTTGTATTGGTACCCTAGTGCTCAAAATACTAATAGTGACATGAATATAACAGAATTTGATCCAAATTCTGCACCCATTCCTTGCTGTAGCAAAAAAATTAATAATGGTGTAGAAAGTGAAACTATTTTAGAATATGAAATTGTGACATCTGCAGAGCCCATAAATAGCAGAAATATAGATCCTGCTTTGTGGAATAGTTTTTCTTCTAATGATGTAAATTATTGGATCAAAAGAAGGCCAAGTGATTATCAACATCACAGTGAACTATCTGAAACTCAGGTTGAAAATTTCAGGATGGTAAATAAACAAGGCTCTGTAGTCAGAATATACTTCTCGGGGGCAAAGCTAATGATGAAAATTATAAGAGAGATTCTGCATTAGTAGCCTCTGTATATTGTTTTGTTTGCAAACTATTCAGTTCTAAGTCATTTAACCCTGGATTTGCTACAGATGGATTTAGCAACTTGAGCATGATTGATAAACATGAAAACAGTTCAATTCACAGAGATTGTATGTTGTCATATTTAAACCAAAGACATGATTTTCACTTAATTCATGAACTGGAAACAAATTAATGAAGAAAATCAGTATTGGAAAGCCATTTTGAAACTCATTGTTGCAGTCATTATAACAATCACTGAACATGGGCTATCTTTTCAAGGAAGAAATGAAGTGTTTGGGTCCCCACCAAATGGAAATTTTTAGGGTTTAGTTGGACTTGTTTCTCAGTTTGATCTATTGTTAGCAGGTCGCATCTCAAAATATAGTAACACATGAAAGGGCAACCCATCACATTTTTCTAAAACAACATGTAAAGAATTAAGAAATTTAATTAGTGATAAGTTGATCAATTATTTTCAGTGAAATAAGTATAGCTTGATGTTTTAGTTTGTAGATTCCATCCTGATGTTTCTCATACAGATCAGCTCAGTATTATTTTAAGATATGCATCTCCAACAGAGAGAAACTCTGGTGGTGTAGTGGTTAAGTGCTATGGCTGCCAACCAAGGTCCACAGTTTAAATGCACCAGGTGCTCCTTGGAAGCTCTGCGGGGCAGTCCTACTCTGTCCTGTAGGGTTGCTATGAATCTGAATCAACTCAACAGCAAAAAGTTCGCTTTGGTTTTTTGGATCTCCAACAGATGGAAAACTTGTTGAGCAATTTTTCACATTTACTAGCTTAGAAATTCAAAGTGGGGAAGAATTTGCAAATCAAGTACTTTGCTATTTTATTTTTGCTTCAACATAAAAACAACACACAGAAGTTTATTCTCTCATGGTCTAGTAGACTAAAAAAAAAGAAGCCCAAATTTAGGGTGTCACCTCCAGGGGAAGGCTTTCTGTCTGTCAACTCTGGAGGAAGGTCCTTGTCATCAATTTCCCCCCGTTCTAGGAACTTCTCAGACTCAGGGACCCCAGGTCCAGAGGATATGCTCTTCTCCTGGCACTGCTTTCTTGGTGGTATGAAGTCCTCCCTCAAGTATTTCACTATTTATGTGAACTGTGCAAAACTGATTTTTCTAAGCACAGGGGCCAGTCCTATGACAATGCTGCCAATTATAAAGGCATACAACAGAAAATATTAGAACCTAATGAACGGGCCATTTTCATACCATGTGCTGCAGACACATTGACTTAATCTTGAAGGATGTAACTACAATAGCTTGTTGTCTAGAAGCAGTTGATTTTTTTTCTCTACTGTTCAGTTACTCTACATATCTTCTGCAGCCCTGCTAACCGATGGGAAGTTCTTAAAAACATATTTAGGCAATGATCGAGTGTTAAATTGTCTTTCTAACACAAGCTGGGAGGCGCATGCTGTAGCAATGAGTGCAGTCCTGGAAGCATACACTCAAATTCTAGATGCCTTGGAAAATACTGCTGAAGACCAGACATAAAAAGGAGATGCCAAAGGAGAAACGGAAAACATAGCCAAGGAGAAGCAAACACTAGAGTATGAATTTATATTGATTTTGTGGAATAATGCGGCCTTTTCATCAGATGAGTCAAGCTCTCCAAGATTCAGAAGTAAATTTAAAGGCATGCACAGATCTCTACCAGTCATTAACAGGGTATTTACATAATTCAAGAGAAGCTTTTTAAAAATTTGAAAGTACAACAATACAAATACTACCAAATACTGATTATCAAGCAGTTCTCCATCACAGATGCATTAGAAAGAAACAAGTAAAACGACGGAAGTGCTCCAGAAGTATCATTGAGTGCCAGAGGTCAATTTCTCTTAACTGCAAAATACACCATCATTGACACACTTGAATCTTGAATGAAAAGAAGGGCGAACGTGTATGAAGTTCTTTGAAATAGATTTTTCTTAAACAATGTGGATGTATTTGATGGAGAACGCATAAAGACATCAAAGAAATTAGTGCAGGTTTATCTCAATGACTTAAATACAGACTTTTAAGGAGAAGTGTCACTCCGTCATTCTTACATGAGAACTAAGTTTGCAGATTCAGGAAAGACAAATTTTACTCATGTAGGCATGTATGATTGCATAACAGGAGATAAAATAAAGGCGTATTTCCCAATGTTGAAATTGCTTTATGCATATTCCTAAATTTAATGATCACAAACCGTACGACAGAATGCTGGTTTTCGTTCCTAAAGATACTCAAAAACCCTCAATGTGCAACAATGATTCAAAAAGGACTCTACCCATTATCTTTTTTATGTATCAAAGTAGATATTGTTCAGCAACTTATTTGTGATTAAATCATTGAAGAATTTGGAAGAGCAAAAAACGAATTTTTTAAATTATAAGACATTAGAGATGAAAGATCTACTTAAAAATAAAATATAAGTAATTTGTTGTAATATTTGTTTTTTAAAATTTTTATTGTGCTTTAATTGAAAGTTTACAAATCAAGTCAGTCTCTCACACAAAAACTAATATACACCCCGCTATATACTCCCAATTGCTTCCCCCACAATGAGATAACCTGTTCCCCCCGCCCCCCCGTTTTTGTGTCCTTTTTGCCAGCTTCTAACCCCCTCCACCCTCTCATCTCCCCTCCAGGGAGAAGATGGCAACATAGTCTTAAGTGTCCACCTGATTCAAGAAGCTCACTCCTCACCAGCATCTCTCTCCATCCCATTGTCCAGTCCAATCCCTGTCTGAAGAGTCGGCTTTGGGAATGGTTCCTGTCCTAAGGGAGCAGGAGAGCAGTGGGATGCAGACCCCAAATTCTCATAAAAAGATCAGAGTTAATGGTCTGACTGAGACTAGAAGGACCCCGGTGGTCATGGCCCCCAGAGCTTCTGTAATATTTGTTTTATGAACATTAAATTTTCTTTTAAGACATCTTTTTATTTGTTCATGTATAATTATAGCCTTTATTATGAAACAAGCAGCAAAAATGAAGTATGAGCCATTTAAAGCAAAAATGGTGAGTCAACTTGCTGTTGTGGGAGATCAACAGAATTTTACACTGAGTGTTGAAACAACTAAGCTCACAGACTCATTTCCGTTATTATAGAATATGGGGAATATTCTTTCTGTAGAAAATTAGTTATATTGTAAAAATTTGAGTGCCCCACATCCACTAAAATTTTTATAATCCAGTTCATCTCATTCCACTAAAATGGCATATGTCACTTTTATGTCCAGTCTCTAATATTATAGTCACATTTAAAAAGGAGTTACATCATGGATAGCTAAGACATACACAGCTGTATACGTATAACGGACATGTCCCATTGGAATACCTGAGTAAGCAGAGGAGGGTACCCCATAGTTTATTAGTGTTTACGGCCCTCACGTGCCTTAATCCGACCCCTCACAGAACCCATTTCAGACTTCTGACCTCCAGAACTGTAAGATAATAAATTTGTGCTTTTTTAAGCCATTAAGTTTGTGGTAATTTGGTACAGTAACAATAGGTAACTAATCCAGAGTTTGGTATTAGGTTGTACTGTAGCCAGTGTATTGAAAAGATGTCTTACTACCAAGAGAGAGGGATAAGGTTCTTGATGAATTCCTTGGCAGTGTGTTAAAAAATCAGTTTGTGCAGGTCCATTTGTAATTGCATCACATGAAATTGATTAGGAGTTAGTTCTGGAATCTGTGTTTCATACTCAAAAACTTGATCAGTGGAATAATTTCACCTACTACCAGGTTTCTTTTTCAAATGAGTGTATGTAGAAGAGACAAAAAACCTGCGTGCCCTCTTTAAGCCTTGAACTCAGCACCTTCAGGTTAGGAGACTGATCAGAGACTGATCAGCTGTCTACTGCACTAGGGTAGTTACACCAGCTACTTTTAGCAAAGCTCTCAATTCGAACTATTTCAAGCCTTACTGCAATTCCCGAAGCATTAGGTTTTTATATGCTATATACCTCCATGTCCCAAAAGGAATTGAAGCTACCTCATACGTAAGTTGGCTATTGCTCTGAGTTTGTCACAATAACCTTGATCAAAAGTATTTCAGGATTTTACCCTTAAGTAAATAAATATACAACAGCGTGAAGTTTTCCACTCTGCTTTAAATGTCACTCCCTGATGGGTGAGATCCACCAAGTTACTTATCATTTCTGTGCCTCATTCTCCATCAGGCAAATGGAGATCATAGTAAAAGTACCTGTCTTTTGAGGCAGTTAGGAGGACTGAGTGACAATAAATGTAAGGAGAGTGCATGGCACATAATAAGTCCCTGATAAATTTTAGTTGTTATTTATTGTTGTTTTGGACAAGTAGCAAGTAAACCTGTTCTAGGGAAAGAATAACGTGTTGGAAAACATTCTTTTTTCTCTGCAAAGGTTAGGATTTAAAATCCGTCAGCGTGGGTGGTAGCGTGTCCAAGCGGTCTAGGGCACTGGATTTAGGTGCCAGTGTCCGAGGGAACGTGGGCTCGAATCCCAGCGCACCAATCCTATTATAAATGGAATCCATGTAAGAACAGAATTTGTAGATGTCTTTTGGAATAATTGCCTAATGCTGGTAACATAAAGAAGGAATTTATGTTCCCAATAGTATGTCAGAGTTCTCATGGGGCAGTGCTTAATGTGATTGACTGCTAACCTTTCGGCAGTTCAAAACCACCAGAGGCTTAGCGGGTCAACCTGACTGTGTTTGGCGTTTGGATAAGACCAATTACAGCGTTATAAGGAAAATCAGACTGTTATCATTTCTGTCTATTCTTTATATCTAAGAACTGTATTTCGTGCCCAAGGGAACATTTTGTTATGTTTTTAAAATCTTTGTGTTGAATTAAATATAACTTTCACATATTTCAAAATTACAAAAACGAAAGTGTATATATACAGTGAAAATCTTGCACTTCCACAACCTCCCCTTTTACACCATTTCGTGACAACAAGTTTGGCTTTTGGTCCATCAAGTAGGGACACCAGAAACCTAAGTTTCACATCTTCCACTGTCTGTTTATGATACCAGGATATCACAAAGCATAGAGACAGCCAAAGAAAAAAGATCTGTTAGAGAGCACGCTAGCCGCCCGCTCTCACCTCACCGAGGCGGTTTGACCCGGGTTCCTGAGGGTCCCATCCAGTGCCCCGCACCCCCAAACCTTCGGGCTTTTCGCTCACTGCTTATCCTAGGGGTGCTGGACCCTGCTGCCTCACCCTGCCTCCCACAGCCCTTTTACAGTCCCAGGCAGAATCTTCTAGGGCCTAGAGCTACTTACAGGTTCACAGCCAGCAGGCCAGGCCCTCTGAGCGTCCTAGGAGGGAATCCTCTGAGGGTCTGGGAATTGAGCTCGGGGAGTCACCGCTGGATGCAAGGGCCAGGTTAGAGGAGAGAATACTTTCTTTGCGAGTCTATGACCTACTGTGCTTGAAAGCAGGCCTTGGGTGAGTAGAGGGCACAGTGGTGGTTCGCTGGAGCCATAGGTTATTCACCTTAGGACTGTGCCTGGATCAGGAACCCCATGAGGTCAGCCGGCCTCACTTCACCTCCGCCTTCTCCCAAGAAGACCTACACCTCTGGTTGTGTGATTAGAGTCTTTGCAGCCCTAGACATTGGCATCGTGGGATTTTAAGGGAGCGACGATTTTAAGCGAGTTTCTGTAGCTGATCTCCACCCTCCTAGCTTTCCCTTTTCTCCCCTCCAAATGACTACTTGCTGTGAGCCCAAGTGTTGAGTACTTGGCGGTCTGAGTCTCTTAACGGAGTTCTTTTGTTAGAGACCCTCACTTAGGGCATTCGAACGAAGAATCTAAATTACAAAAAGATGAGGCACAGTAACAACAAAGTTTGTTTTTAGAAACCTTCCTCTCATTTGGAAGGACTGGGTTGCCTCGACTTTTACTGACCTCTTGTGGTCAGTGTAGAACTGCTCCATAGTGTTTTCTAGGCTTTCACCTTTCAGGAGCAGATTACCAGGCGGGTCTTCCGAGGCACCTCTGGGTGGGTTCAAACCGCCAGCCAGTGCCCCACTCCCCCATCTCATCCCCTCAGGCTTTTCATTCACTGCTTATCCTAGGGGCGCTGGACCCTGCTGCCTCTCCCTGCTTCCCACAGCCCTTCTACAGTCCCACGCAGAATCTTCTGGGGACCAGAGCTACTTACAGGTAGCGCTTAAGTCTTTGCTCTTTCTCTGCTCTCATTGCTCTATTCTGTTTCTTGTTGAGCAAGGCAGGAAGAGAGGAATGAAAAAGTCTACAGTAAATGTCGGGATGGGTTTCCCTAAGAGGAAGCAGAATGTTAACAGAGTTCTAAGAAATAAGGAGGGTAAAATGGGGATAACTGCCTGAACAAGGACTTGAACCCTGGACCTTCAGATTAAAAGCCCAATGCTCTACCAACTGAACTATCCAGGATCATACTTCCAACTTTTCTTGGGTCCCTACTGGGGATTTTAGGTAGGCCAATTGGTTTGTAATTTTCCTGTTTGCCAAGAAGATTCTGTTTCAAACAGAGTTTATAATTGCTAGAAGAATTTCCCTTCCTTTTATCTTGTCTTCTGTCTCTTTAGACTTTCAGAAATAGGCTTCGTCGGCTAGACAAAGCACTGCCAGCTTTCAGATCACATTGCTATACTCAGAGGGCTTCATTTTTACCAAGTGTCCTTTGTTTCTTATTTGCCCACCTGGATCTATTTTTCTCAAAGCAACACTCATGCTACTCTTCTTTGTATTCCTCTGCATTGTCTTTCTTGCAGCCTTGGGTGGCAGAGAAGAAAGGAGTTAAAGGAGAGAAAAACTAAAGCCTGGTGAGAATGTCCCATAACAGTGGGCAAGCAAAGGTGCATGGGTTTAAGCTTCTGCATCTCTATGTTTGTTATTCTTCACGGTGCAACTTCTCTACCATCTGTGAGCCACTCCTAATTCTTTTCATTTTATTTCTTCTCCTCCTTTTCTTAGGTCTCCTTTTTTCTCTTCCTCCTTCAGGTCTTCACATCATGGATACAGTTTACTACTCACACCCAATGGAATTTGATAGTTATCTTAATGAATTAGGGTACATTAAAACATACCATCCAGAATTTGACCTAAGATAGATTTTGAATTGTGTCCTAAATCTGGAGAATATGCTGTACGAGGGATATGGGAACAAATGAGGAAGTTTTGGAGTGAAGGAAAGCTTAACCTCTCTGGGGAGGAAAGACAGGGCAGGGAATGGGAAAAGGCTATTGTTTATTTCTTCCAAATAACTTGACCCTTCCAAGAAACCAAGACTATGTGATTACTTAACTTTAGGAATTTGTAGATTTCTTGTCTCTCCCACCCTACCAATACACAAGGCAGAGTTGGGGGTTGGTCACACAAAATTCTGTTGAGTTGTTTCATCTATCAATCTGCAGGAAAACAACAGCATGTCTTTTAGGCGAAATACCATGGGGTTAGTTAGCATTTCAGTGAGACAAACATCCCCTCCAAGCTATTTTGGTCCCTTTCTCTCCATTTGACATAGCTTGCAAGTCACCAAAGTGTACTTGCCACTTCAGGACCACTCTCCTGGGAGTTTTAGAACTCACTACCTCAACCCACCTCCATGTCAGGTGATGCTTCTACTTGTGGGTAGAGGATAAAGTTTTTAAAAGGTGTATTATGAATGGGTTATAATATAATATTTTTCTGGCTTTGAAAGCACACATTTTGGACAAAATGGAGCTCTTGTTTGGAGTTCCAGACTTTTCTCCCTAGAGGAACACTGTATTATCTTTGAGACCAAAAGTTCTGAATGTACCAGGCTCTGGAAATCCCTCTCTTTTTGCTGTCATCTGCACACCTTTATAGAAGAGTTTAGTTTTTGGTCATAATTCTCCATCCAAATGCATCATCATTATAAGTGACTTCGCTGAGAGTGCTCTGGAAGAAATATGCCCCTTCTAATCATCTCACAATGTCAGTTTATTAATTTTAAGTAATTGTTCTCAGAGGTTTCAGATGATATTTAATTCATTTTTTGAAAGTTGTTAATATTTCCCCCAATTTCAAAGTTAAAAATTTGAAAACAGAAGCCTAATATTCCCTTATCAACACTTTCACTTATACGCTTGCACAGTGTCCTCACAGTATTGGCTGCATGGTGTAATGGAGAAGGTGTTGTCTGTGTGGTGTAAATGAATAAGGTTTCTGATTCCAGATCTAGAGGATTGAGGGTTCAAGTCCCTTTGTGGTCGTTTATTTCTTATTGTGCAACAAGTAGAAGATTCTTGAAGTGACTCCCAGTGACTAATTCCTGAGGTATTGCAAGAAGGGAGAATTAATATAGGTGAAGTTTCTGCTTTCACAAATCAATGCTTAAAAATATATAAAAAAGAAACTAACAATAAATAGGCTTTGGCAATCTAAAATGGGCTCAGCCTCAAAAAGACAAGGAAGGAAATCTGTGTACTCACTAATGATCCTCTTAATTTATTACTTTTTTGTATTGACTTTTCAAGATTTCAATGGGTTTTTATTTCTTTTCTTCAAGGTATTAGTGAATCTTACCCTAATTGCAAGAAACTTTGAATCGCAAGTTGTCACTATGTCCCTTTCTCTTTACTTTGTATGGATACCTTATCTTCTCCATCAATTCCAGGCCCTTCATGGTTACTCGTCTTCTTTTTTTCCTGGTCCCCTTCTCTTTCAATTTGTACGAATCATAGCAAGAACCTTATTTGACTTTTGGAAACTAACCCATGATGTGATGGTTATGGTTCTTCTGCCAAAGGTTCTATATGGATGGTCGATCATGTAGTCTGTAAAACGCAGGACATAATATATAACTCTTTATCCTCAAAACATTTTTAAATACCTTCACTACTGAGAATCCTTCCAAAACACATTGGCTTCCATTCTTCCCAGGATTTATGTGGATTACATACACAATGTAAATGTTTTGGGTTTCCTGAAAAGAATGCAGGGAACATATGTATGTTTCTTCAACTAAGTTCAACTTTAATATCTCATGAAATCCTGTAGTTTAAGAATTCTTACCAGAGTTCTTCCTTTGAGATGTTCAAAGTCTACTGTATGCAATAGATTGGATCTTCTCACAAATACATAGAATTCCCTTTAGAGACTTTCAAGTACATCTTGATTTAACAAGAACACACCCCTGCATTCCTCCATATCAAAAACATACAAGAAAGAGTATATTTGGAGCCCAGGTTTCACTAGCCACAATATCAACCAATAACTTTAAAGTTACCCCAAAAGTATCCTAATTGTGCTTCACAAGAGTGAAAGCCTAATTAACCCCTGCTCTATCATTCTGCCCATACTCAAGTGACTGCATATCTTTGTGTCTGAAGTCTGTCTAATGGTGGCTTTCAAGGAGATCTTTGCTTCTCTTTACAGCTCTCACATTGCATTGCTCTGATGAGCTGCCTTCTAGGTCAGCTGGAAGGCAAGTTTCGTTAGAGAAATGAAGTTCTCCCAAGTTATAAGGGGACTTCGTGCAATTCCTGTGATTGTGGAAAAGATTCTTATTGGGGCAGAAATTGGGAAAGAAGAGATACAAGTCATCTCACCTGGACATTGCTGCTTCTTAGGTCTTCTAAGAAATTCCAGGAAGAACTCCAGAGTTCAAGATCACTCCAGAGGCAAAGCTTATTCTGTTTTCAATGAATACTTTTAATGAGCTCCAAATCTTCAAATTATAATAGACTTTCTTCAGGGCTCACTCTACCTCTGCACAGAGACCCATTCCTCTAAGGCCACATGCTTTAGACAGATCTCCAGGTGAGAGATTTTTGTAACATTCTAGTCTCAGAAATCACTGTATGTATAAAACATTAATGTGAATTTGCACCTTAAATTCATAAGTATCTCAAGTATATTAAGTTCCAAATCAAACTCCTTCCCTCCCCTTTCCAATCCTATCCAAAGCCCCCAAAGAAAAAGAAAACGACCTAACAACAAGCGGTAAGACCAATGCTCCTTTCCCAAAGTGAAATGACCTAGCATCTCCACAATCCAGAGACCTGAGGATCTTTCTAAAAATTTCCAAATTGAAGTTCCGTCATCAACCATGACCTCTCAACACGGTGCCATCCTCATTATTCATTAAGTCACTATTTTGCTCATTTATTGACAGTAGGGCAGAGCAGAAGATTGCTGTTTGCATTGAATGAATAACTCTCAAATGATTTGCAGATCAGACTTTCCACATTTGAAATCTCACTCTTCAGATTCCCTTTGAGAAAAGAGACTATGTGAATAGTAAAATGCAATGTAGATATTACCAGAGCTGCTCCTCGAGAAAGTTGGGATCAGTTTTGTGTATGAGTTGGAAAGAATCATGGGAAAACTAAATGCAGCTACAGCAGAAAGGATCGTGAATCCTAGATCCTCAGACTAGAGGCCTGGTGCACTGAGATCTCCAGGAGTTTGATGGATTCAGTAAGAGTCTATTCAAACCAAAAATGGTTGGTTACTCTTGACCTTTCTTTTTCATTCTTTCCCTTGAATTTTCAGCTCAAACACACTAAAACTAAGTTGTAAATAAGATATTCTATCTCAAAGCCATCCTGGGATTCTGCTTCCAAGCCAGGACTTTGCTGTGCTGCCACCAGGATCCAGACATCTTGGCCTCCCTGTGGCTTTTTCCACAGCCTCCAGTATCAACTGCTGCTGTTCCACAAACGTTCAAACACACAGGCACTTTCCAAAATGCTCAGTGATGGAAAGAGCAGCGACGCACTCTCAGTCACAAAATTTTGGGCAAAATGATTCTTATCTGTTTGCGAGTCATAGGCTTTGAAAGCACTTACTTTAGCCTTTCCCTTACAGAGGGTCTGCAGGAAGCATACTAAAGACATGAGCTTGGTCTGTTTCTACCTCTATGATGGTCCGTATGCTATCCCTTCTTAGAGACCCTTCTCCAACCCTATTCTCTTCTGTCTGCCATCTACTGCTCTGCTGCTGTTTCTCTCTTCTGCTCAGCGTACTCCTTTCTCCTCCCATAAACCCACCACTCTATCTTATTCACTCCCTTCCTCACTTGCACTCCTCCTCGCACTGAAATTCCCAGACAGGTGTCTTTCGGATCCAGCAGTAACTTAATCTATAGATTCCGGACACCTGTCCCTTCCATCTAAGAAGATTTGGATTTTCTCCGTCATATCAAAATTAACAGTCACACCACATCAGGAGTTTGAGGTTTTCCCCAGGCACAGGGAAAGTTTATGAAGAGCAAATTTGTTTTGAAAGTTGTGTCCATCCTATAAAGCACTTCTTTTGTGCTTTCCTCTTTAAGGAAATAATTAGGTCTAAAATATACCATTTAATGACAGGAGCATTCATCTTTCTTCTCTCTCAAAATCAGAGTCACAGCATCGCTGAGGCAAAACCCCGTTTCCAAACCCAGGTGTTGGACAAAGTCCTTTGCAAGAGCCGTGGCTGTGCTTGTCGCTCTTCTCCTGCCTCTAATTAACCTGTGGCTACAGAGCCAATCCGACCCCATAAGGTTTCCAATGAGCTGATGGTGGATTCAAACTGGTGATTTTTATGGTTAGCAGCCATAACTCCTAACCAAGGCATCATCAGGGCTCCCATTTTCATCAAATACTGTGAATTAATTAACCTCTAGTCTAATCTCCCCACCTGGATCTTCATTCTTTCGCAGCACTAACAGAACTCAATTTTTTATTTCCTTGCACTGTCTTTTGTGTCTTTCTGCAAGCTTCATAGGCACAGAAAGAGGACTTTTCAAGAACACAGTCAGAAGACTTAACAGAATGTTCAATCCCTTGACCCCCTCTCCTGGTGTACTCAGCTGACTGACACTCACTCAGTTGGCTGAAAGAGTCCTTGAAGAAGCCAGTGACTTCTGGAAGATCTCAGAGTCATTTGGTCCGGAATAAGTTTTTTTCTTCTCCTGGCATAACTATGAGGTAAGATCCAATCCAGGAACCTAAGAGTTGAACATAATGGATTTTGACTTGTGAAAACATATGTTTTAAAATGCCTGCAGACCATGTTAGAAGTCACTATTATTTTGTACTGTCACAACTCTGCTTGACAAGGGCTGTAGCTCAGTAATAGAGCAAGTGTTTAGCATGTTCAGGGCCCAGGGTTCAACCCCCAGCAAGTTCATGTATCTTTTCTTTCTTCACAGACGCATAGCTGAATACTGGCAATTTTTTTTTCATACTTTCCCGATTTTTCACTTTGTGAATACTTTTCCTAGTGTTTTTTTTTCTACTCAAGGAAAGGAGAAATTATTTGATGGTTAGTCAGTAGGACCATGATCCCTGACACTCCTTGGCCCTCCCAACCGGAGTGCTTAAACACAATAAAGTTAGGAGGAACTGGAGTAAAACAAGGTGCTCGCTCCGGATTTGCTGACCATGAAGCAACAACATTCCACCATGCCATAGACAGCCTCTTCTCCTTTACTACAGTATCGCATTATTATTAACAAGTAGGGAAGAAAAAGACAGATGGAGAGAGGAGTGGAAAGCGACTGTTGGACAAATTCCTTTTAAGTCTTCTTCCCCACCCCCCCCACCTGTGCCTGTGTCAATGGACAGACTGCAGGTTCAGGAGAAAATTTTCCTTCTGATTTTCTGTTTTCCATTTCTCCTGCACTTCCAGGCTCACCCCCATAATCTTGGTCAGCAAAAGATTGGTTCAATCACCAGTCATGGAGATCAGTGACCCCAACAACTGACATCTGTGATCCCAGCTCTTTGTTACTGGTGAAGAAGTGTTTGGATGGTACACAGAGGAAAGGCATTTCTAAGGAAACCTTAAGTCTTCCAGCATCCACAGTTTTGAAAACTATTTCCAGAGATGGAAAGAGCTGTTAAGCTCTGTGCAAGAAGAGCTTCATCTTCCTATGGGAAAAAACACCCTTAGTCCATTTTCCTTAAGAGGAAGGGAACTTTCTGACTTCCTGCATTGTCGACAGTACGGAAGAGAAATAGGCAACCCAGTCAGGCTCTAACTACATCCTGGGCCATTCAAATTCTGTGCATCCTAAAGACCTAGTTCCAAACCTTTTTTTACCTTCTCTTCTAGTTCTTCCACACACACACCCCCCTCCGTCCTCCTATGTTCCCCTTCATTTTTTTCATCACATAATGTGTCACCTTTACCTTCACTTTCCCAGCCCCCTTTTATCCTGTCTCCAGTGCTTCCTCCTAGTAAAAATTTCCCAGCAGCTCAGTTCACTCCAGTTTCCCCAGCACCACTTCTTAAGCTAGCATTTCTCAAACATGGCTGAAAAATGGAAACATCTGTGGAGACTTTTCAGTGATATAGATCCCATCCTCTACCTATCCAGTGGTTCTCAGTCCATTTACAATCTATAGAGGTGGAATCAGGAATACATATATTCACAAAGTTCTCAGGCAGTTCCCCAGGTTTGGGAACCAAAACTTCCTGCCTCTGAGCACCCATGTCAGCTGCTTCCCAGCGCCAACCAAGCCTCAGTCAGTTATTCAAGGGAGGTTAGGATAGGGGAAAAGACTAGTGATGGGGAGGAAATGAAGAGCTGATATATAACATAGTCCAATATTCAGGAAGATACAAACTTCTCACAGGGAGAAAATATCAGAATGAAAACTAAAAGCAAGAGAAGACACAAAGATTAAGGATTACCTCCTAAAACTCATATGTGGGTTGACTGACACCACAAATTTTGGCAAGAGGCTGAAGCTTCTATTCTTTAAGCCTCTGTGATGGCTGAGGTTTGAACGCCTGTCCAGGAGCACTAATGGGCTGTTACAAAAGATTAATATGCATGCAGTTCTTACTCATCCCCCAACATGCCTCCCTCATGCTTCTTTGTGGTTCATAGAACCATAGCTTCACAAGACAAAGCCACTGCTAGATTTCCCAACCAGGGTTTTGGACTCCAGGGTTTGCTACAACATTGATTGTCCATGACACTATATACTTACTGTTTTTTCAGTTAGGATATATCTTTGGTTCCATCTTGGTCTAAGTTTTCTAAGCCAACTTTTCAGATTCTTCTGTATTCTTGCCCGAGAATTATCCACTGTGGCTCTGATAGCCAGAAGTAGTGAAGGTGCTGGACCTTGGTTTGATGGTTGGAAAATTCCTAATACCAGGAAAACTGTGCAGAGAAGGAGCAACTAATCTGGAGTTGAAAGCTGAAGCTGCTTGCATTCACGATGACAATTACAGTGGTTAAGGAGGTCAATGGCACACCAAAATGGTGGCGGTTTCAAACCACCAGGGGCTCCACAGAAGAAATATGTCACAGTATACTTCTGTAGACTTATAGACTTGGAAGCCCTATACAGTCACTATGAGTCAGAATTGACTTCACGGCAGTGAGGTTTTTTGGTTTTTATGTATGCCCCTGGCTGAGACCTCAGTGTTCTAGGGTTTAACGGCTCCCGGAAGGAGTCCTGCTGGTGTCAGTGGTGAAAAGGTTAGCTGTGAAGCAGAAGGTTGGCAGTTCCAAACCAACAGCCACTCTCTAGAAATACTATGGGGCAGTTGGATTTTGGATTTTCCTTGGGAAAGGAATCCCTAGGTGGACTTAAATCGTTAACGCTTCATTGCTGCTAACTGAAAGTTTGGAGGTTCCAGTTATCCAGAGGTACCTGGTGATCTACTAGCATTGAAAACCCTAGAAAGGACAGTTCTACCCTGACACACATGAGGTTGCTATGAGTCAGAATCAACTTGATGACAACTGGTTTTTCCTGGGAAAACAACTCCAAATATGGATTCCCGTTGCTTTATGGAGGCTTCTTATCTCTCATGGCTTTTGCCTGCTACCTGTAAGTTTGTCTGAGACAATATCAGGGCTCCAAGCCAAATAGAGTGAAGTTGTGAAGCGCAAGAGAAAAGCGATGTCTGTCTGGAGAATCTGTGCTTGGCCAAATGGAAGATGAAAGTCCAAAGCTGTATTTCACTGCTTGGGAGATGCAGCACACCTGTTGGAAGTCAAAGACTAAAAAAAAAAAAAAAAACCCGTTGCTATTGAGATGATCCTGACTCTCAGCAAACGTATAGGATGGAGTTGAACTGCCACATAGGGTTTCCAAGGTGTCACTGGTGGATATGAACTGCCCACTTTTCATTAGCAAAAAACTGCTGTGCCCTCAGGGCTCCAAATCTCACTCCCACAACACAGTGTGTAAGGAAGGAACGACGAGGATGGGATTTGAACCCACGCATGCAATGCACAATGGGTTAGCAATCCATCGCCTTAGCCACTCGGCCACCTCGTCAGGAATAAAGGGAGAGAGAATCAAAGAGAAGGAAAGCTATGCACTCAGTTTTGCCCGGAAATAATTTAGTCATCAGCATATCTGTCGGTAGCCCAGAAGGAACCTCTCTAGGTGGCTTTGTGCTTTAGTTGGTTAAAAAAAAGAAAAAACTATGTATGAAGCCCTTTCAAACCTTCCCACCCCTTATCTGTCTTTCTGTCTCTTTAGTAATAGTACAGAATGGGCACTTAAGGTGCAGGTTTTGTTTGGGATGATTGAAGAGATTCTGTTAGCATCTGGTTCTTCTTTTCTCCCGTTTCTTGTCGTCTTCTTTCTGCTATTGCAGTCACCTTAAGGGATACAGGAGTTCATAGCACAGAAATGGAAGAACATTCAAGGAAGTCCACTGGGCTATGTTTTTGCTGTTTATATGCACAGGAATCGAATGGAAAATATTAGTAAAAGTGAATTTGTATTCCTTCAAGATTGGGTTTAAATAATGTTGAAGCAGAGAAAAAGGGTAGCTGTGTGGAGGATCGAAGCCAGGGCCTCAAAAATGCAAAGCATGTGCTCTACCACTGAGCTACATATACCTCATTCCTGAAGTGCTGCTGGCTAACTTTTATCTAGGAAAAAAAAAAAAAAGCTGAGTGTTATTTCCTGACATTCACGCTCCTTGAGCATTGCAGTAGTGTTGCTCAGTGTTAAGAGGCATCAGCAGCTGCTTTAGGCAGGAGGTGCTCAGGAGCCAGTGGAGGATACTGATTCTTTATAGGGTTTGAAAGTGGAGGCAGAGGACTGGAAACATGTGTTGGGTAAATGGCCACATGAGGTTTCCATGGTGTTTTTTTTTTACAATCCTGAGTTGTTAAAAGTCTCTGTCCTCTGTTGTGGGTGACAAAGAATAAAGTCCTCATTTTCAGCTCTTTTGATTTCCACTATGGTTGTCCTAACCTAAGGCACAAAGCTAGAGAAATTAACCGTTTGGCTGCCTAAACATCTTCACTGTATTTTCCATTTGCTGGATCAAAATGTAACAGCCGAACTTGATGGAGGAAGGCAATGGCAGAAGAAAGCCATATAGTGATGAGCTCTGCATTTCCTTCTATGGGTCTTTTCTCTTCTACTCGAGATATCAGGTAACTCAGGGGCTCTACAAAGAGTAACTAAGAGGAATTCATAAGGCATGAATGAAACAGCAGCTGCAAGATTTAGAGAAAGGTGAATTATAAGAGTAACATAGAAGGTAAATGGACAGGACTTAAAGAACAATACTGAGTGAAGCATTTATTCATTAAAAAAATTTTTTTAAAGTCATTTCCAAATAGTAGGAGGTTCAGAAAAGGGAGTTTTGAAAAATTGGGACTGGAGGGTCATGAGAAGAAGCCTGGAAGAGGGAGAAGATAAGCTCATAGGGAATTCAAGATATGTTGGAACACACCTGTGAGAATATTACACAGTGAACTCAGAGTAGTACTCTGGTCTGCAGTCTTGGATTTGTGAATGATCAGTAAGCACAGGCATGTGGAGGGTGGATAAAGACTGAAAAATATACCTTGAGATTTGGGGATTAGAAATTCATTCGGCATACTTGTGGAAAACAGACAAGCTTGCTCCAAGACTCTTCTAGAACCCTGAGATTTGTCAGGGTTAAAATGCAGTTCTTTGAACAACATAAGAAGACCACAAAAAAGGAAAAAAATTGATTTCCTGGTACCAGATTTCTAGTGCCTGTTAGCTTTTTCTCATCATGGTTTGCACATATATGAGCCTTTTCCAATATTCAAAAAATAACATGGAGTCTTTTTTGAAATTGGCAGAATGTTTTTCTGTCAGAGTTGTTCTTTCGTTTGGATCACGAGATTTGCACAATAAGAACAAGAAATGGTGTGTGGTAGGTTCTTAAGGAGAAAATGAGAGTGTCACACACAAAACTGATGGGGATGTGTATATGTCTGTGTGTATATGTATGTGTGTGTAAATGCTGGGTGCTTTATTGGCTGTTTGATGCTGTAAAAGCAGTATGTGTAATGTCAAGTGTCCACCATTACAGTTTCATTCAGAATAGTTTCACTGTCCTAAAAAAGCTTTGTGCTCCACCTGTTCATCCCTCCCAATGTCCCCTGAATTCCTGGCAGCCGCTGATCTTTTTACTAGCTAAAATCTTGCCTTTTCCAGGATGTCTTATATTTGAAATCATACAATATGTAGCTTTTTCAGACTAGCTTCAGTCACTTAGCAGTATGCATTTAAGTTTCCTCCACAGCAAAAAAAATTTTTTTTCCACAGCATTTCATGGCATGAAAGCTTATTTATTTTTATTGCTGAATAATACTCCATTATATGACTGTGCCACAGCTTCTTTATTCATCTATTGAAGGATATCTTGATTGTTTCCAATTTTTGTCAGTTATCAGTAAAGCTGCTCTAAACATTTGTGGCAGATTTTTGGTGGACTTAAGTTTTACTTCATTTGGGTAAATACCTAGGAGCACAATGGCCAGATCATATGTTTATGTATGCCTATGCTTATGCATGAGCTGTACTTTGGCCCTTGTAGACTTGTTCCAATTTTCTTCAACTTTATCTTGAACTTACATATGAGCAATTGATGGTCTGTTCTACAGTTGGCCCCTGGCCTTGTTCTGACTGATGATATTGAACTTAACCGTCGTCACTTTGCACAGATGTAGTCTATTTGATTCCTGTGTACTCCATCTGGTGAGATCCATGTGTAAAGTTTCATTTATGTTGTTGAAAATATGTACTGGCAATGAAGAAGTTGCTGGTCTTGCAAAATTCTAACACACATCTCTAGCACCGTTTCTACAACCAAGGCCATATTTTCCAACTACCAATGTTTCCTTGTTTCCAACTTTTGCATTCTGATCACCAGTAATTATCAATGCATCTTGACTGCGTGTTTGATCAGTGTCAGACTGCAAAAGTTGGTAAAAATCCTCAATTTCTTCATCTTTGGCATTAGCAGTTTGTGTGCAGATTTGAATAATAGTCGTATTAACTGGTCTTCCTTGTAGGCATGTGGATGTTATCCTGTCACTGACAGCACTGTACTTCAGGATAGATCTTGAAGTATTCTTTTAGACAATGAAGGCAACGTCATTCTTCTTCAATTTGTCATTCCCAGCATAGTGGACCACAGGATTGCATGATTCAAAATGTCCAATACCAGTCCATTTCAGCTCGCGAATGACTAGGATATTGATCTTCATGGGTTTCATTTCATTTTTTGATGTCTTCCAATTTTCCTAAATTCATACTTTGTACATTTCACATTCCAATTATTCGTGGATGTTTGCAGCCTTTTCTTCTCTTTTTAAGTAGTAACACATCAGCTAATGAAGGATCTGAAAACTTGATTCCATTCACATCATTAAGGTCGACGGTACTTCAAGGAGGTAGCTCTTCCCCAGTCGTATTTTTAGTGCCTTCCAACCTGAGGGGTTCATCTTCTGGCACAATATGTATAATAATATTTTGCTATTCATAAGGTTTTCACTAGTCACTTTTTGCAGAAGTAGACTGCCAAATCTTTCTTCTAAGTCTCTCCCAGGCTGGTAGCTCAGCTGAAACCTGTCCACTGACTCTGCTGGTACTTAAAATGCCGGTGACAAAGCTTCCAATATCACAGCAACATACGAGTCACCACAGTAAGACAAACTGACAGATATATGATGGACCATTTCAAGAACAGATTTGACATACCTGAAGACTAAAGACCAAAAACCAGAGAAGTTGTGGAATGACATCAAAGATATCATATACAAAGAAAGCAAGAGGCTTTCTTAAAAAGATATGAAAGTAAAGGCCACAATGGATGTCAAAAGAACGTGTTCTTAAACATACAATAGCTTAAGCGAATGGAAGAAATAATGAAGTAAAAGAGCTGAAGAGAAGATTTCAAAACGTGGCTCCAGAAGACAAAGTAAAGTATTATGATGAAATGCGCAAAGACCATGAGTTAGAAAAACAAAAGAGAACACACTCGGCACTTAAAAAAAAATTTTTTTTCTTTGTGTATTGTACTTTAAATGAAGGCTTAAGAACAAACTAGTTTCTCACCAAACAGTTAGTATACACGTTGTTCTATGACACTGGTTAACAACCCCACCACATGCCAACACTCTCCCTTCTCAACCCTGGATTGCCTATTACCAGCTTTTCTGTTCCTTCCTGCCTTCCAGTCCCTGCCCCAGGGCTGATGTGCCCCTTTAGTCTTGTTTTATTCCATAGGCCTGTTAAAGCTTTGGCTGAAGGGTGAACCTCAGGGATGACCTCATTACTGAGTTGAAAGGGTGTCTGTGGACCATACTCTCAGGTTTTCTCCAGTCTCTGTCAGGCCAGCAAGTCTGGTGTTTCTTTTTGAGTTAGAATTTTCTTCTACATTTTTCTCCAGCTCTGTCTGGGACCCTCTATTGTGATCCCTGTCAGAGCAGTCAGTGCTGGTAGCCGGGCACCATCTAGTTATACTGGAATCAGTCTGGTGAAGGCCATGGTAGTTGAGGTCCATTAGTCCTTTGGACTAATCTTTCCCTTGTGTGTTTAGTTTTCTTCATTCTTCCTTGCTCCTGAAGGGGTGATACCCATGGGGTAGCCTAGATCGCTGCTTACAGGCCTTTATGACCCCAGACATTACTTACCAAAGGGGAAACTAGAATATTTTCTTTATAAACTATGTTATGCTAGTTGAGCTAGATGTCCCCCACACACTTGGCATTTTTCAAGTTGACAGGACTGAAGAAAAAATTGAAAGCTCAAGTTGTAATATTGAAGGATTCTATGAGCAAAATATTAAACGGTGCAGGAACAATCAAAAAGAATTTGTTGACGTTAAACCATTCCTGGAGGTAGCATATGATCAAGAACTGATGGTACTGAAGGAAGAGATCCAGGCTGCACTGAAGTCATTGGAAAAAATCAAGGCTGTAGATATTGACGAAATACCAACAGAGACGTTTCAACAAATGGATGCAGTACTGGAGGTGCTAACTCATCTATGCCAAGAAATTTGGAAGGCAGCTACATAGCCAGCTGACTGGAAGAGGTCCAAATTTGTGTGCACTCCAGAAAAAGGTGTTTTATTCATCACATAGTGCTATAACAGAAATACTACAAGCTGATGGCTTTCACAAAGAGAAATTTATTCTCTCACAGTCTAGTGGGCTACAAGTCCAAGTTCACGGCATCAGGTCCAGTGGAAAGCTTTCTCTCTCTGTCGGCTCTAGAAGAAGGTCCTTGTCATCACTCTTCTCCTGGATTAGGAGCTTCTGCACGCAGGAACCCCGGGTCCAAAAGACACACCTTGCTCCTGGCACTGCTTTCTTCGTGGTGTGAGTCCTCCCCCTGCCCTCCTGCCACCTCCATCTCTACTTGCTTCCATTTCCTTTCATCCCTTGTAAGATAAAAGGTGGTGAAAGAGGCCAGACCCCAAGGAAAGGCTCTTTCTATTGGATCAGGGTTGTGACTTTAGTAAGGGTATTACAATTCCATCCTAACCCTCTTTAACATAAAATTATAAACACAAGAATGGAGGACATCCACACACTACTGGGAATCATGACCTAACCAATTTGACACATATTATTGGGGGACACAATTCAATCCATGAAAAAGGTGATACAACAGAATGCAGAAATTATGGAACAATATCATTAATACAACACACAAGTAATATTTTGTTGAAGATCGATCAAAAATGGTTGCAGCTGCACATCAACAGGGAACTCCCGGAAGTTCAAGCCAGATTCAGAAGAACACATGGAACCAGGGGTATCATTGCTGATGTCAGATAGATCTTGGATGAAAGTAGAGAATACCAGAAAGGTGTTCACCTATGTTTCATTGACTATACACTGTCATTTGACTGAGTGGATCGTAACAAATTATGAATAACATTGTGAGGAATAGGAAATCCAAAACAGTTAATTGTGCTCATGAGAAACCTGTACATAGACTAAGGCATTCATTTGAATAGGACAGGGGAATACTGTGTGGTTTAAAGTCAGGAAACCTGTGTGTCAGGGTTGTATCCTCTTACCATACTTATTCAGTCTTTAAGATAAGCAAATAATATGAGAAGCTGGAATATATGAAGAAGAATGCAGTATTAGGATTGGAGGAAGACTCATTAACAACCTACAATGTGCAGAGGACACAACATTGCTTGCTGCCAACCAAAAAGTTTAGCATTTTGAATCTACCAGCTGTGTCTTGGAAACCCTATGGGGCAGTTAAACTCTGTCCTATTTGGAATTAACATGACAGCAATAGGTTTTTTTTTTTTTTTAAACTATTATTTTAAACAGATTTTTAGCTGTTGTCAGTTAAAGATAAGAAAAATAACAGATGCAAAATGTCACTTAACACTTCATAGAAGACCTAAGGAGTGTGTAAACAAAAGAGAGGATTATAAAAATATGTATGTGTACGACTTGACTGGAATTGAAAAAATTAGCACAAATTCTAGTGAGAGATGATATAGATGTTAAAGTAACTTTTTTCACATAGTCCTCTGTTGGATAGATGCAGAGTGAAACTATGAGAGCTGGACTTGATGGGACTGCCTTGTTTTTGTTGGTCTCTCATGTTTTCTGCCTTTGACGGTGTACAGTCTTACCACTTTTCTATCACTCTTTTTAATGGAAAATATTTGAGTTTTTCTTACACAGATTTTTGTTTTTGCAGGTATTACTGTGCTATACTCAGTTCTATTAGAATCCCAAGCCTTGGGAGGCAACTGTCCTATAACAAAGGGGATCATATTCTGGAAAACTAGACACAACTTCTGAACCTAGGATTGAGCCAGGGATCTATCTCTAGTTCCCCAGTCTATCCTCTGCTAACTAAGCTATTTCAGCTGCCTGTTTTAGCTATTCTTTCAAAATATTTCTTAATTTTATTTGCAAGGTCCTTGCGGTTTTAAATACCTAATCTTAATGTGTCCAGTGTAACCTATTCACTCACTCAGAATTATATGGGCTCCTTTGCCATCCATGTTTGAAAATAATATTCAATTTTTTGAGACAGTGGAGGGGTAGATAGAGGAGGAGGTGGGCAAAAAAGGGGAGGAATAGTTAAAACAGGAAGAAGCTTTTCTGCTTGTTTGCCTCTGGCGATTTCAGGTTCCAAACACTGCTTGGGAAACTAAGGGAATTTCAAATGAAATGATCCAGCCGTTCTTCCTACCTTCAGTCCTTCTCTTCCTGTCAGGTTCGTCAATGACACTGAAGAAAAGAATATTATTGAGCACATTAATGTGGGAGTGAGCTTTTTCACTGCTGATTGAGAAATCTTGTGCAAGTCACAAGATTTTCTCTATTTCTCTCCTTTTTCCTTGTCTTCCTTGTGCTGACACAGGTGTCATGCTTGGTGAGGAGACACACGGAGTAGAAACAGGGAAACATTTTAAGGCAATCCATTGGATAATGGGTTTATCTTCATATAAGTATGCAAAATGTGTTTTAAAAAGGAGGAAAGTAGAGACCTGTTGGGAATTGTAAAAGAGCAGATAAGTGTGTATGGTTTCAAACCTTCTCAGAATGAGGACACACTCCCATTGGGCCAACATCACTCACAACAAAGACATCATGAAAATTTTTCTTGAAATACTACCCATATTTGTAAGGGGTCTTCACATAGTCAATAGCTGGCCAGAGAGAAAATCCACTGTTTCAAATCCCACTTGTTTTTATGCTTGAAAACATATATTCTACTACACTGCTATACCAGGACATGTATAAGGGGTTTGCAGACCAAATAACACTGTTTCTGCTGCTAGGGCATTTCGTCCCTCAGCCTGCTGCAAAGTTCCCTTCTCAGTGAACCTCCTAGGGCCATTTTTTCACAAACACCAGGAAAAATCTGAGATGGAACTTCTGTATTTTCAACTTCTCCTCTCTCCACCTTTCTTTTTTTTCTCTTCTTATGAAGTTTTTCAAGCCCTCTTCTCTTTAAGAAGGAACCCTGGTGGTGCAATGGTTAAGAGCTCAGGTTCTAACCAAAAGATCTGCAGTTCAAATCTGAATCCACCAACAGCTCCTTGGAAACCCTTTGCAGCAGTTCTACCCTGTCTTATAGGGTCTGTATGAGTTGGAATTGACTTGACGGCAACTGGTTGTTTTTTTTTTTTTTTTTCTCTTTAAGAAGGAAGGATTGCCATGGTCTGTTGTTGTTGTTGTTAGGTGCCATGGAGTTGTTTCCCAATCTTAGCGATCCTGCATACAACAGAACAAAACACTGCTCCTTCCTGTGCCATCCCCACAAACATTGCTGTGCTTGAGGCCATTGTTGCAGCCACTGGGTCAATCCACCTCATTGAGAGTCTTCCTCTTTAAAACTAACCCTCTACTTTAGCAAGCACCATGTCCTTCTCCAGGGGTTGAGACCTCTGAGTAACATGTCTAACATATGTGAGACAAAGTCTTCTAAGGAGCTTCCTGGTTGTACTTCTTCCGAGAGAGATTTGTCTGTTTTTCCTGGCAGCCCATGGTATATTCAATATTCTTCACCACGTCCATAATTCAAAAGGCATCAATTCTTATTCCATCTTCCTTATTCATTTTCCTGCTTTCACATGCATGTGAGGTGTTTGAAAACACCAGGGTTTGGGTCAGGTGCACCTTAATCCTCAAGGTGACATCTTTGCTTTTTAGCACTTTAAAGAGGTCTTTTGCAGCAGATTTGCCCAAGGCAATGCATCTTTTGATTTCTTGACTGCTACTTCCATGCGTGTTGATTGTGGATCCAAGTAAAATGAAGTCCTTAACAACTTCGAACTTTTCTCCATTTATCACGGTGTTGCTTATTGGTCCAGTCGTGAGGATTTTTGTTTTCTTTATGTTGAAGTGCAATCCATACTGAAGGCTGTGGTCTTTGGTCTTCATCAGTAAAAGCTTCAACTCCTTTTCATTTTCGGCAAGGAAGGTTGTGTCATCTGCACATTGCAGGTTGTTAATGAGTCTTCCTCCAATCCTGAGGATTCCAGTTTCATGTATTATATTCTCAGCATGCAGGTTGTATAAGTATGGTGAAAGGATACAACCCTGATGCACACCTTTCTTGACTTTAAACAACCCAGTTTACTCTTGTTCTTTTTGAACGCCTGTCTCTTTGTCTACGCACAGGTTCCTCATGAGCACAATATAAACCAAAAAAACTGAAGGCCCTCAAGT
Organism: Loxodonta africana; assembly: GCF_030014295.1. Classification (NCBI taxonomy): domain Eukaryota; kingdom Metazoa; phylum Chordata; class Mammalia; order Proboscidea; family Elephantidae; genus Loxodonta; species Loxodonta africana. The sequence continues at coordinate 78,817,463 of NC_087342.1, forward strand.
CAATTCCGACTTCAGAGTAGAACTGCCCCACAGAGTTTCCAAGGAGCGCCTGGTGAATTCGAACTGCCTACCCTTTAGTTAGCAGCTGTAGCAGTTAACAACTATGCAACCAGGGTTTCCCAGGACAATATAAAAAAATTTTTTGTTCTGAAATTCCATTCTTCACAATGTTATCCATAATTTGTTATGATCCACACAGTTGAATGCCTTTCAATAGTCAATGAAACACAGGTAAACACCTTTCTGATATTCTGTGCTTTCAGTCACTATCCACCTGACATCAACAGTGATATTCCTTGTTCCATGTCATCTTCTGAATCCATCTTGAATTTCTGGCAGTTTCTTGTCTATGTACAGCAGCAACCATTTTTGAATGATGAGAATTTTACTTGCATGGGAGAAGATATTTCAATGCTTCTGTTTGACAAAGTTCTTTTATGTGGAATATTTGGGGATATTCTACAAAATAATAAGAAAAAGACTGAAAGGTTAATTAGAAAGAGCAAAGATTAAACATGTGCTTCACAGAAGAGTATGCTCAACTGCCCAATAAGCAATTTCAAAAGTTACTGGTGTGAGGGCCAGGAACAATGCAAGATAGGTCCTGCCCGCAAAGAACTGTGGGGAAAAACCAGAGTACCTGCCTGAGCATTGACCTGGACAAGGAGAAATCACAGCTAACACCTGACTTTGTGGTAGCTGTCAAGTGGATCCTGTTAGCTAGTACAAAAACAGCCCCATCCGCCATAGTTTAGATATGTTTTTCCCTGGTCCCTCTGCACATATCCTTGCACATAAAAACCGGGTATATAAGCCCACAACCCACACTTTCCTGCATGGACCTCTACCTGGATGACATTCAATGCTTCCTGTCCTTCATGAGAATCCTAGTGTCAACCTCTGTATATCCAAAAAACCAAACACATTTCCGTCGAGCAGATTCCGACTCATAGCGAACCTATAGGACAGAGTAAAACTGCTCCCATAGAGTTTCCAAGGAGAACCTGGTGGATTTGAACTGCTGACCTTTTGGTTAGCAGCCATAGCTCTTAACCACTACACCACCAGTGTTTCCCCTCTGTATATATGTTCCCCAATAAAGCCTTGTCTGATCGACATGGCTTTTATTTCTTTTTCTCCCCCTCCCCACAAGCTCAGTGGGCTTAATAAACCTACCCTTCAGCTCCTATTTGCAGCAGTTAATATTCCTTTGAAATACCAGACAGACCTGGCAATGGCCAACAGTAAATCTCAGATATCCAGAGTTAAAAGTTCAGATTCTCTGAGCATTTTGTTTTTCAGTGGTGCTTGCTCAGAATTGGTTACCTCCCTGTAGTATGCACCAGCGAAGAAACCCTTGCCCCTTTAAGGTAAAGAAAGAAAAACACTCCTGAAAACCCAACAGATCTGGCTGCAAGATCTTTCCTCCTGTCCCATCTCTTCAGACTTATTTTTTGCAGTGAAACAAGAGAGATCAAAATCTATCCGGAGTTAAAAAAACAAGACAGTGATGGCTATAAAAGGAGTGACCAGGACCAACTGAGGTACTCCTTCACCCTCCACATCCAATACACGTGCTTCACAGAAGAACAGAAATAACAAATCCACAAATTCAACAGCTAATTTTACAAAACCCATTCATCCAAGAGTGGAAGGCAGGGAGGGGAGGTGGGAGAGTAAATGGGACAGAGAGAAAAAGTATTCAAATCAATTCAGGCACAAGGTCTGGCATATGCAAGAAAATAGCTACAGAAAAACTTGTGGTCCTTTCACACTCATGGTATTAAAAATCCACATACTGGTGTCAGGAGGATTCTGCTTAAGTGCACCAGAGACAAAATTCCAGTTCCTCAGAGAGAACAGAATATGTAAAGCGCCCTTGGCAGAAAGAGTCCTGCCTTCCCTGGGTCAGGGGAGGTAAAGAGGGAAAAGAGCTGCCACATCCTCCTTCCAATCCTACCCATCCCCTGTGGGTGGCAGGTGAAGTCAGTGGCCTGCAGCAGCCTTCAGTTTGTGAGAAGACAGATGTGGTGAAGGAAACCTCTCTGTAGAAGTTGAGCAGACTACAGGTAGACTGTCTTGTTGTTGGGTCCGTTATTTAAGAAGACCCCCAGGGAGAAGAGTCTCAACTGGAAAAGATACCCTTTGTCAGGGGTCTTTGCTTCACTGCTGTGAGCAAAGCCAAGGGCAAACCAAATCCAAGTAGTAGGGGCAATTTCTTTCTACGTTTGACAACCACTAGTACATTTCAATTCCCTTATTGAATTGGCGATATTCAAAGCAGTACAGTGAATACAGAAGGGAAACATGAAGCTGACCAACAATATTGATGGGGAAGAGACTCACAAACATCACCTGGGAAGGAAAAGAGCCTGCAGCAAAAAGTTGAAGAGCGTATCAGCAATTACTTTGCCGACACTAGGGCATGGGTAAGGCTTCTTACCTGATACCTTAAATGCCATACCAGCTATATCTTGAAACCAAGTGACATTGAAAACTTTGCTAAGCACAAATAGGGGAGCACCCAAAGAGCACTAAAAATTGACATGAGGAAGAATTCCAGCCACAGCCAAACATCTCCATGTAGTAATGCATCACCAATAATTTGTGCTCTTCCTAACTGAAGCACAGGAATACACACTTGGTAAAACAAGAGGAGACTCAAGCAGAATACTCCTCCATTCCAAGGTGTGGAGCCCTCGAAAATTCTACCAAGAATACTTGGCTCACTCTCTTGCTCTGGCTTTATACCCTGGGCTCTCCTCTGTGTCTGGACACTGTTTTGCCTTCTTTGACGCTGTTCCTCCCTCCTTTACAGTATTGGAGCCTCCAGGTTTGAGATGGTACAGGTACCCCAGATGGAGTCCTTGATTCCCCTTGCAAGGTCTTGAGGAAAGGTTTTGACGCTGTGGGCAATCTCTTTGCTGTCCTTCACTATCAACTACAAAGGGAGAGAGAGCTGCCTCAAAATCTGTCGGCGTGAATTGCCAAAGCAGCTCTGTCAAGGGCCCCTTCGCCTCCTCCGTGCCCCTTCCCCCAAAAAAGAGCCTTCAACTCCGGAGCTGACACATGCGTTTCTAAGGAGTCACTCGGAGCCAATGCAGCACCAGGACGCCAACTATTCCGTAGGAGCCAATGCAGCACCAGGACGCCAACTATTCCGTAGTCGGCAGGATTCAAACCTGCGCAGGGAAACCCCAATGGATTTCTAGTCCATCGCCTTAACCACTCGGCCACGACTACAGCTGACTCACTTAACCGCCTTTTCTTCCACGTGGAATCGGACCTGTGCCCTTCGCAGCCATTCCTGCAGCTGGTCTCGTGGGATGCAAGAGCTGGACGTTATTAACTATAAGGAAAATTCAAATTAAACGCAATGAAAAAATATTCCCCTTCACCACAATGGCTTAAGATAAAAGGAGTGAAAACATCAAGTGTTGCTGATAATACAGAACAACTGAAACTTTCACGCATTGCTGATGACATTGTCAGCTGACACATTCACACTTGTTCACTATTTAGAAATATTGCCTGAAACGAAATAAAACAAAAAAATCAGTAACCCTGAAACTCCACACTTGCATTTAGACTCAAGAAAAATGAATGCTTATTGCCCTTGAAAGGTATGTGCAAAAATGTTCATTGCAGCATTAGTTGATTTATATGTACATCAACAGCAAAATGAATGAAAAAATTGTGATATGCAGTATTAATACAATGGAATATGACAGCAATAAAAAAGGACTACTGCTACTAGACACAATATGAATGTACCTAATGAAAAACGTATTAAGTGAAAGAATCTATTCTCAAATAAGCACCTATTGCATGATTCCATTTATAGTATTTCAAAACACAGGAAAACGGTGGTAGAGGTCTGAAGATTGGAATTGATTAGGATAGATACAAGGGAGCTTCTGAGAGCTGAAAAATTCTTTATCTTGGTCTGCAAGTTGCTTATGTGAGATGTACATATGTAATAACTCATTGAGCTGAACAGTTAAGTTGTATGCCTCTTACTCTTTCTGAATAAATCCTCAATTTAAACAAAAAGAAGAAAGAAGGATTTCCTTGGATATCTTCTCACCTCCAGCACATCCTATCTCATTAAGCACTGTTGAAATTGTAGTATGCAAATTGATGCCTTCTAAGAACTGTGTTTTGCCTGTATGCGGGCATTAGAAACTTTTGTATCAATTTGACTGTGCCAGGACATTGGACCCCTCCTATTAAGCAAGTAAAACAATTTGCAGGAATTGGGTGAGTGGAATGTGGTGCCGGCCACTAATCATCAAGCACTAGAACTGTGTTGCCACTTACAAAATTGTAAGATTGATTGGACACCTAGAACCCAAGCAAATACACAAATCTGATGAAATATTATTTACTTTTATTTATTATTTTAAAATGATATTAATCTTAATTAAGCCTGCTTTCTATATTTGTAATTTAACATTATTAGCTAAAATAATTAAAAACACAAACCAGTTGATTGCAGCTGATTCTGATGACCCCATGTATGTCAAACTACAATTATGCTCCATAGAGTTTTCAAAGGCTGATTTGTTCAGATGTAGATGGTCCAGGCTTTTTCCCAGGGCTTCTGGGTGGATTCCAACATCCAACTCTTTGACTGTAAACCCAACATGTTAACCGTTTGCACCACTCGGGGACTCCATTAGCTAAACATGGAAGTCAAACTAATATTATTTTTTTGTAACTCTAATTTACATGTGTGAATCAAGGTTAAGAAGGCTAAAGGAGCCAGATGACAAGTGGTGTATGTGCTAGAGAGTTGTGGTCTGAAAACAGGCCTCGGACATGACTGAAAATAAAGAAGGAACCCTGTCTTTGGTGACAGCTCTTCTTTCAGAATCAGCTTCTCTGAAATGAATGAGGAAATCGCAGCAGCTGAAGACCATCTGCAAAGTAAATTTTAATGAAACCCCTCCATGTGTCTGGACAGGTTCTCAAACTCAGTCTCTGATGAGCAAAGGAGTTGAGGCTTTCTGCCTTAACTTCATTTTGATGTGACAGTCATTTTGGATGTAAGTATTTAAAATATGTCATCCAAAAATATTTTAGATTCTTGCACAAATTCTTTCTTCCTAGCATGAAGTCCAATTCTTCTTAGTTTAGAGGAAAAAATTCATCTACATTCCATTTTTCCCAGCTCTACGGTTGGTCTGAATGAGCCTGGGCCTATGCTGGGGAGATGTTACACTAGGTCTATTAGGGGAGGGAAGAAATTAATATCAACTACACGTGAATCTCAATACAGAGATTAAAATGAGTTTTTATGGGGCAAGGAGTGAGCTAAACTACTGTGTAAACATCATTCTGGAGTACGCAGCAGGGAAGGGGGAGGAGAGAGACACATCAGCTGAGAGACAGAGGAAAGAGTTGGGGTGGTGTGAAACGAAAGAAAGAGAAAAATGAGAGAGAGGAAGAGGGCAAGGAAAAGAGAAGGAGGCTTGTTCCAGAAGAGCATTCGGTTCATTTTCCCCAAGACTGCCTTGCCTTTGAGAGTGATTCACTGTTCTTTCTCTCCTGGGGTAGACATGCTGAGCACTGTGAAGAGGGTTAACCAGGTTGAATTTTTGTTTGCAGTTCAGGTGTTGTTGGTATTGGTGGCTTCAGTGGGAGCTGCAGGGATTTCCTGATTTCGTTGGGGGGACGTGGTGGGAGCAGTGTTGAGAGAGGAAGTGGGATGGGCAGTCAGCTTTGAGATTAAGCACCACTGCAACTGGGGAAGTTCATGAGGTTTTGCTTAAAGTGAAAATAATATAAAAGAAAGTTTCCACTTGTTTGCTCCACATATTTCTAAGTCTTAAATGAAGCCTATTGAAACCCAGCATTTTCCTAAAGTAATTCTATCTGGCCCCTCTACTCTTCACATCCTGCTCTTTACTCAAAAGGAGTCTAAAGTGAGGACTGTGACCACAGAGAGTCAGAGACTCTGTACAATCCTTAATAACTACATTCTCGGCCATCTTTTCCTCAATCCTAGTATAGGCTAAGAGGCAATGTAGGTTTGTTCTTCCCAAGTCAATCAAGTAGGTAACCTCAAAATTGGCTTAGGGATGGCCTGTGACAGGCTGCTAGAAGCTGGATAGTTATGGCTTTTGGAGAGAAGAGGAAAGGGGGTGATGCATTACAAAAGACCTCCAGGTCATTTGGGTTTTCACCTCTGCTACCATAATTGATAGCTCCTTCCTACAGAGAAACTAGCCATTTCCTTGCCTTCAAGCCTTTGGCTGCAAGGTCCCTCTAAAAGATTTTTCTCCTATTTAGGTCAAAACACATACACAAGAAAAACCCTTTTAGTTCATATTCTGGATTGTATGGTCATATCTACATTGATTCATTAAGATTGTTATTTTTCTTCTCAGGATCAATAATTGAAAATATTTATAGGGAAATATAGAATCGTTCCACAAGGAAGTGGCAACTGTCCTGAAACAATGTAGCCCTTGCCCGAGGTCTTTGGGTTAATGTGTCTGTGCTCTCCTCTTTTGGCCCATGGTGTTTAGGATTTGTGCTTTGTTTCTTCTTTGGTAGTTTCTTCATGAAGTGAGACTCTCCCATCCACCCAGAGACTGAGTTCAGGACAGCTGGACAAAGACATTTCTATGCTCTTCTGTGGCTTCTTTCTGCTCGATATCCAAGTCCATGAATGAGAGGTCAACAAGACTTGGCAGCAAGTCTTTGCCTCCTCAACATAAACCTGGGTTAAACATCTACTTCTCAACATTTTAGAACATGCCAGAAAAGGGGATGAGACAAAAAAAGGATCTCTTCTTTGGTAAGAATGAATTCTTCTTTTCCTGACATTATTTGAGAATCCTGTGTTCTCCATTCTGCAGAAGGAAAATCAATTTTTCCCAAGCACTAGAGCAGACTTTTCTTCTTTCAGATTCTCTAGCCTCTTAACACTCAGCTTTCCATCAAACCCTACAAAATGGGCATGCAGACAGTGGCCCATATAACAGTGATTATTGAGAGTGCTTGGAGAGAACACAAATAACTTTAAGTGAGCACCATTGTTTCAGCAAGTTAGTTAAGAAAGAAGCATAAAGGCCAAAACGACTCAAGAAAGACATAAGGTTCTAGAGGCAGGGCCAAGATGGCAGAATAGACCGACGCTTCCCGTGAGCCCTTTTGCAACAAAGGCCCGAAAAAACAAGTGAAACAAGTATATTTTTGATAAGCTCCAAGCCCTGAACATCAAAGGCAAAATTAGAAAACAAGCTGAGTGGCAGGCGGAGGAAGAGACAGACCAGAAGCAGAGAGTTGTTAATGGAACTGAATTCCCAGGAGCCCTTAGGCACCATTCCCAGGAGTGGCTGTGGCAGGTTGGTACTAGCACCATGCCCCAGTTTCCTCAGGGGAAAGCAGCCACCAACACAGCCTACTCACAGCTCCAGAACCAGAGAGGAATGATGTTTTTGGCAAAAGCTAAGTATGTGCATATATTTTACCATGCCCCCAACTCCCAAGCTGACTTCAGTGGCTATTGATCTCCCTGGGTCTGAGATAGGCCCAGTTGAGTGCCTAGAGCCATTTTCCCGGCCTTGGAGAAGGAATAAATTTGCAGTTGGGGGAAAAGATAATTTGCCAGCTCAACTAAGCTGGAGAGCTCAGGACAGAAGTGGCTCCTTTTCAGACATAAACAGTCTGTGGACTTTGAGTACCTCTCCCCCCTGCATGGACCTGTGTGGGCCTATTTCAAGAGAATAGGCCCTTGTTGGCAGACTATAACTCTTTCAGCTGTGAGGTGGAGAGGTGGGTGTTTGATGTTTGACACCACTTTTGCCAGTTAAACTGGGGTTCTCACCTACCCACATCAGGGGCCTAAGGACTGGTGGCTCCACTTGGGTCACCCAGCCACCCATGACAGTGTTCCAAGGATAACTGGTACCTCCCAGCCCCTACGACCAAAAACATTGGATGCCCATGGTCCATCTGCAGAATACATCCACCTGTACAAGCTAGGGAAGAGGAACGTGCATTCCTCAGAGACACTTGGGGGACCATTCTCAGCCCCCTGCCTTGTTTAGAGTGTGACCCTCTGCTGCAAGCAGATCCCAGTACCTACACCAATCACCCCTGCCCTTCTAAGACTTTAGGACAGAGCCTGTACCAAGCACTTGATGACCAACTACCTGGACACCTGAGCTGAATCCATACAAGAAAAGTAAATGGACTCCTAGACGAATACACCTGATAGCAGCGCTAGCCATCTGATGACAGGATGTCAGAGCTTCAAAGGTGAAAATAATCAAGCTAGCTCACTCAAGAAACCCATCTGGGCATATCAAAAGAAAACAAAGCAAGAAGCTAGGATACAGAAAGCAAACATAAAATAAATTAATATAATAACTTATAGATGGCTTGGAGACAAAAGTCAATGTCAAATCACATAAAGAAACAGACCATGATCACTTCAACAAGATCCCAAAATGAAGAATAAAGGGATCTTCTAGATGAAACTGACTTTCTGGAATTACCGTATGCAGAATACAGGAGATTAATATACAGAACCCTTCAAGACATTAGGAAGGAAATCAAGCAATATGCACAAAAAGCCAAGGCACACAGATGAAGTAGTTGAAGAAATTAAAAAGGTTATTCAGGAACATAATGAAAAATTTAATAGCCTGGAAGAATTCATAGAGAGATGGCAATTAGAAATTCAGAAGATTAACAATAAAATTACAGAAGTAGACAACTAAACAGAAAGTCAGTGGAGCAGAACTGAGGAGGTGGAAGCCAGAATTAGTGAGATTGAAGACAAAACACTTGGAACCAAGATACTAGAAGAAAAATCAGATAAAAGAATTCTAAGAATGAAGAAGGATCAGTAGTTGGAGAATATGGCCCTGGTTATAGAAACAGTGCTGGAGATCAAACGATAGAATTTTGCAAGACCAAAGACTTCTTCATTGCAAATACCTTTTTTTACCAACATAAATGGCGACTATACACATGGACCTCACCAGATGGAATGCACAGAAATCAAATTGACTACATCTGTGGAAAGAGACGATGGAAAAGCTCAATATCATCAGTTAGAACAAGGCCAGTGGCCGACTGTGGAACAGACCATCAATTGCTCATATGCAAGTTCAAGGTGAAACTGAAGAAAATCAGAGCAAGTCCCCGAGAGCCAAAATATAACCTTGAGTATATCCCAACTGAATTTAGAGACCATCTGAAGAATAGACTTATCACATTGAACGCTACTGACCGAAGACCAGACGAGTTGTGGAATGATATCAAGGACATCATCCATGAAGAAAGCAAGAGGTCACTGGAAAGACAGGAAAGAAAGAAAAGACCAAGATGGATGTCAGAGGAGACTCTGAAACTTGCTCTTGAGCATCGAGCAGCTAAAGCAAAAGGAAGAATTGATGAAGTAAAAGAACTGAACAGAAGATTTCAATGGGTCTCTTGGGAAGACAAAGTAAAGTATTATAATGACACATGCAAAGAGCTGGAGATGGAAAACCAAAAGGCAAGAACACGCTCGGCATTTCTCATGCTCAAAGAACTGAAGAAAAAATTCAAGCCTCGAGTTGCAATAGTGAAGGATTCCATGGGGAAAATATTAAGGACGCAGGAAGTATCAAAAGAAGATGGAAGGGGGGGCGGAGCCAAGATGGCGGACTAGGCAGATGCTACCTCGGATCCCTCTTACAACAAAGACGCGGAAAAACAAGTGAATCGATCACATACATAACAATCTACGAACCCTGAACAACAAACACAGAATTAGAGACGGAGAATGAACTAATACGGGGAAGCAGCGATTGTTTCCAGAGCCTGGAGCCAGCGTACCAGTCAGGTACGGCACAAGCACAGAGAGCTGCTCCACCCCCCTGAACTAACCCCGGGAGGGGGACCAGCAGGTTCCACAGGCGGCGTGGGACGCAGCCGGTAGGAGAAGTCCCCGGGAGGCAGTGACTGGTCTTGGAGCAGAAACAGCAGCATCCGAGCCAGGGAACCATCCCGCGGGGATTTGGACTGGATGCAGGTACGCCATAAACACGGAGAGTTGCTCCACCCCCCTGAACTAACCCCGGGAGGGGGACCAGCCGGTTCCACAGGCGGCGTGGGACGCAGCTGGTAGGAGAAGTCCCCGGGAGGCAGCGACTGGTATTGGAGCGGGGAGAACAGCATCCCAGCCGGGACACTCGGTTACGGCACAAGCACGGGGAGCTGCTCCACCCATCTGAACTAACCCCGGGAGGAGGCCCAACTGGTTCTCTGGGGGCGGCACGGTCACGCGGCCGGAGGGACGAGAAGTCCCCGGGAGGCAGGGACTGATTTTGGAGTCGAGAGTGCACCGTCCCAGTAGGGGAGCCTTGACGCTGGGCGTGGGGCTGGAAGCGGAGGATCTGACCATGACTCCAGCGGGCCAGACCCCCCGGGGGCAATCTCCACACAGCCAGCACACATAGGCGCCCGCGGGAATCTCAAATATAATAGTCATTCCAAGCAAGACAAGCAACTCTGGCTATATTCTGAGGTACTACTCTCCTATCTCTCTGTTCCCTCCCCCACCCTCCCCAGGCGGCTTCATTAACATCTGGATAGCCTGAGCCAGAGGGAGAACTCCGATAGGGATCTGACTGCATTTTTTTTTAGCGGATTTTCTGGAAAAACTAGTTTCCCAGTGATGGCTCGGAGACAACAATCCATATCAAACCACTTAAAGAAGCAGACCATGACAGCTTCTCCAACCCCCCAAACAAAAGAATCAAAATCTTTCCCAAATGAAGATACAATCTTGGAATTATCAGATACAGAATATAAAAAACTAATTTACAGAATGCTTAATGATATCACAAATGAAATTAGGATAACTGCAGAAAAAGCCAAGGAACACACTGATAAAACTGTTGAAGAACTAAAAAAGATTATTCAAGAACATAGTGGAAAAATTAATAAGTTGCAAGAATCCATAGAGAGACAACATGTAGAAATCCAAAAGATTAACAATAAAATAACAGAATTAGACAATGCAATAGGAAGTCAGAGGAGCAGACTCGAGCAATTAGAATGCAGACTGGGACATCTGGAGGACCAGGGAATCAACACCAACATAGCTGAAAAAAAATCAGATAAAAGAATTAAAAAAAATGAAGAAACCCTAAGAATTATGTGGGACTCTATCAAGAAGGATAACCTGTGGGTAATTGGAGTCCCAGAACAGGGAGGGGGGACAGAAAACACAGAGAAAATAGTTGAAGAACTCCTGACAGAAAACTTCCCTGACATCATGAAAGACGAAAGGATAGCTATCCAAGATGCTCATCGAAACCCATTTAAGATTGATACAAAAAGAAAAACACCAAGACATATTATCATCAAACTCACCAAAACCAAAGATAAACAGAAAATTTTGAAAGCAGCCAGGGAGAACAGAAAGGTTTCCTTCAAGGGAGAATCAATAAGAATAAGTTCAGACTACTCAGCAGAAACCATGCAGGCAAGAAGGGAATGGGACGACATATACAGAACACTGAAGGAGAAAAACTGCCAGCCAAGGATCATATAGCCAGCAAAACTCTCTCTGAAATATGAAGGCGAAATTAAGATATTTACAGACAAACACAAGTTTAGAGAATTTGCAAAAACCAAACCAAAGCTACAAGAAATACTAGAGGATATTGTTTGGTCAGAGAACTAATAATATCAGATATCAGCACAACACAAGGTCACAAAACAGATCGTCCTGATATCAACTCAAATAGGGAAATCACAAAAACAAACAAATCAAGATTAATTAAAAAAAAATACACATAACGGGGAATCATGGAAGTCAATAGGTAAAAGATCACAATAATCAAAAAGAGGGACTAAATACAGGAGGCATTGAACTGCCATATGGAGAGTGATACAAGGCGATATAGAACAATACAAGTTAGGTTTTTACTTAGAAAACTAGGGGTAAATAATAAGGTAACCACAAAAAGGTATAACAACTCTATAACTCAAGATAAAAACCAAGAAAAACGTAACGACTCAACTAACAGAAAGTCAAGCACTATGAAAATGAGGATCTCACAATTTACTAAGAAAAACGCCTCAGCACAAAAAAGTATGTGGAAAAATGAAATTGTCAACAACACACATAAAAAGGCATCAAAATGACAGCACTAAAAACTTATTTATCTATAATTACCTTGAATGTAAATGGACTAAATGCACCAATAAAGAGACAGAGAGTCACAGACTGGATAAAGAAACACGATCCATCTATATGCTGCCTACAAGAGACACACCTTAGACTTAGAGACACAAACAAACTAAAACTCAAAGGATGGAAAAAAATATATCAAGCAAACAATAAGCAAAAAAAAAGAGGAGTAACAATATTAATTTCTGACAAAATAGACTTGAGACTTAAATCCACCACAAAGGATAAAGAAGGACACTATATAATGAGAAAAGGGACAATTGATCAGGAAGACATAACCATATTAAATATTTATGCACCCAATGACAGGGCTGCAAGATACATAAAGCAAATTTTAACAGAATTGAAAAGCGAGATAGATACCTCCACAATTATAGTAGGAGACTTCAACACACCACTTTCGGAGAAGGACAGGACATCCAGTAAGAAGCTCAACAGAGACACGGAAGATCTAATTACAACAAACAACCAACTTGACCTCATTGACTTATACAGAACTCTCCACCCAACTGCTGCAAAATATACTTTTTTTTCTAGCGCACATGGAACATTCTCTAGAATAGACCACATATTAGGTCATAAAACAAACCTTTGCAGAGTCCAAAACATCGAAATATTACAAAGCATATTCTCAGACCACAAGGCAATAAAACTAGAGATCAATAACAGAAAAACTAGGGAAAAGAAATCAAATACTTGGAAACTGAACAATACCCTCCTGAAAAAAGACTGGGTTATAGAAGACATCAAGGAGGGAATAAGGAAATTCTTAGAAAGCAACGAGAATGAAAATACTTCCTATCAAAACCTCTGGGACACAGCAAAAGCAGTGCTCAGAGGCCAATTTATATCGATAAATGCACACATACAAAAAGAAGAAAGAGCCAAAATCAGAGAACTGTCCCTACAACTTGAACAAATAGAAAGTGAGCAACAAAAGAATCCATCAGGTACCAGAAGAAAACAAATAATAAAAATGAGAGCTGAACTAAATGAATTAGAGAACAGAAAAACAACTGAAAGAATTAACAAAGCCAAAAGCTGGTTCTTTGAAAAAATTAACAAAATTGATAAACCATTGGCTAGACTGACTAAAGAAATACAGGAAAGGAAACAAATAACCCGAATAAGAAATGAGAAGGACTACATCACAACAGAACCAAATGAAATTAAAAGAATCATTTCAGATTATTATGAAAAATTGTACTCTAACAAATTTGAAAACCTAGAAGAAATGGATGAATTCCTGGAAAAACACTACCTACCTAAACTAACACATTCAGAAGTAGAACAACTAAATAGACCCATAACAAAAAAAGAGTTTGAAACGGTAATCAAAAAACTCCCAACAAAAAAAAGCCCTGGCCCGGACGGCTTCACTGCAGAGTTCTACCAAACCTTCAGAGAAGAGTTAACACCACTACTACTAAAGGTATTCCAAAGCATAGAAAATGACAGAATACTACCCAACTCATTCTATGAAGCCACCATCTCCCTGATACCAAAACCAGGTAAAGACATTACAAAAAAAGAAAATTATAGACCTATATCCCTCACGAACATTGATGCAAAAATCCTCAACAAAATTCTAGCCAATAGAATCCAACAACACATCAAAAAAATAATTGACCCTGATCAAGTGGGATTTATACCAGGTATGCAAGGCTGGTTTAATATCAGAAAAACCATTAATGTAATCCATCACATAAATAAAACAAAAGACAAAAACCACATGATCTTATCAATTGATGCAGAAAAGGCATTTGACAAAGTCCAACACCCATTTATGATAAAAACTCTTACCAAAATAGGAATTGAAGGAAAATTCCTCAACATAATAAAGGGCATCTATGCAAAGCCAACAGCCAATATCACTCTAAATGGAGAGAACCTGAAAGCATTTCCCTTGAGAATGGGAACCAGACAAGGATGCCCTTTATCACCGCTCTTATTCAACATCGTATTGGAAGTCTTAGCCAGGGCAATTAGGCTAGACAAAGAAATAAAAGGTATCCAGATTGGCAAGGAAGAAGTAAAGTTATCACTATTTGCAGATGACATGATTATATACACAGAAAACCCTAAGGAATCCTCCAGAAAACTACTGAAACTAATAGAAGAGTTTGGCAGAGTCTCAGGTTATAAAATAAACATACAAAAATCACTTGGATTCCTCTACATCAACAAAAAGAACACCGAAGAGGAAATAACCAAATCAATACCATTCACAGTAGCCCCCAAGAAGATAAAATACTTAGGAATAAATCTTACCAAGGATATAAAAGACCTATACAAAGAAAACTACAAAGCTCTACTACAAGAAATTCAAAAGGACATACTTAAGTGGAAAAACATACCTTGCTCATGGATAGGAAGACTTAACATAGAAAAAATGTCTATTCTACCAAAAGCCATCTATACATTTAACACACTTCCGAACCAAATTCCAATGTCATATTTTAAGGGGATAGAGAAACAAATCACCAATTTCATATGGAAGGGAAAGAAGCCCCGGATAAGCAAAGCACTACTGAAAAAGAAGAAGAAAGTGGGAGGCCTCACCTTACCTGACTTCAGAACCTATTATACAGCCACAGTAGTCAAAACAGCCTGGTATTGGTACAACAACAGACACATAGACCAATGGAACAGAATTGAGAACCCAGACATAGATCCGTCCACGTATGAGCAGCTGATATTTGACAAAGGACCAGTGTCAATTAACTGGGGAAAAGATAGCCTTTTTAACAAATGGTGCTGGCATAACTGGATATCCATTTGCAAAAAAATGAAACAGGACCCATACCTCACACCATGCACAAAAACTAACTCCAAGTGGATCAAAGACCTAAACATAAAGACTAAAACGATAAAGATCATGGAAGAAAAAATTGGGACAACCCTAGGAGCCCTAATACAAGGTATAAACAGAATACAAAACATTACCAAAAATGATGAAGAGAAACCCAATAACTGGGAGCTCCTAAAAATCAAACACCTATGCTCATCTAAAGACTTCACCAAAAGAGTAAAAAGACCACCTACAGATTGGGAAAGAATTTTCAGCTATGACATCTCCGACCAGCGCCTGATCTCTAAAATCTACATGATTCTGTCAAAACTCAACCACAAAAAGACAAACAACCCAATCAAGAAGTGGGCAAAGGATATGAACACACATTTCACTAAAGAAGATATTCAGGCAGCCAACAGATACATGAGAAAATGCTCTCGATCATTAGCCATTAGAGAAATGCAAATTAAAACTACGATGAGATTCCATCTCACACCAGCAAGGCTGGCATTAATCCAAAAAACACAAAATAATAAATGTTGGAGAGGCTGCGGAGAGATTGGAACTCTCATACACTGCTGGTGGGAATGTAAAATGGTACAACCACTTTGGAAATCTATCTGGCATTATCTTAAACAGTTAGAAATAGAACTACCATACAACCCCGAAATCCCACTCCTAGGAATATGCCCTAGAGATACAAGAGCCTTCACACAAACAGATATATGCACACCCATGTTTATTGCAGCTCTGTTTACAATAGCAAAAAGTTGGAAGCAACCAAGGTGTCCATCAACGGATGAATGGGTAAATAAATTGTGGTATATTCACACAATGGAATACTACGCATCGATAAAGAACAGTGACGAATCTGTGAAACATTTCATAACATGGAGGAACCTGGAAGGCATTATGCTGAGCGAAATGAGTCAGAGGCAAAAGGACAAATATTGTATAAGACCACTATTATAAGATCTTGAGAAATAGTAAACCTGAGAAGAACACATACTTTTGTAGTTACGAGGGGGGGAGGGAGGGAGGGTGGGAGAGGGCTTTTTATTGATTAATCAGTAGATAAGAACTGTTTTAGGTGAAGGGAAAGACAACACTCAATACATGGAAGGTCAGCTCAATTGGACTGGACCAAAAGTAAAGAAGTTTCTGGGATAAAATGAATGCTTCAAAGCTCAGCGGAGCAAGCGCAGGGGTCTGGGGAACATGGTTTGCGGGGACTTCTAGGTCAATTGGCAAAATAATTCTATTATGAAATCATTCTGCATCCCACTTTGAAATGTGGCGTCTGGGGTCTTAAATGCTAACAAGCGGCCATCTAAGATGCATCAATTGGTCTCAACCCACCTGGAGCAAAGGAAAATGAAGAACACCAAGCCCACACGGCAACTAAGAGCCCAAGAGACAGAAAGGGCCACATGAACCAGAGACCTACATCATCCTGAGACCAGAAGAACTAGTTGGTGCCCGGCCACAATCGATGACTGCCCTGACAGGGAGCACAGCAGAGGACCCCTGAGGGAACAGGAGATCAGTGGGATGCAGACCCCAAATTCTCATAAAAAGACCAAACTTAATGGTCTGACTGAGACTGGAGGAATCCCGGCAGCCATGCTCCCCAGACCTTCTGTTGACACAGGACAGGAACCATCCCCGAAGACAACTCATCAGAAATGAAAGGGACTGGTCAGCAGGTGGGAGAGAGACGCTGATGAAGAGTGAGCTAATTATATCAGGTGGACACTTGAGACTGTGTTGGCAACTCTTGTCTGGAGGGGGGATGGGAGGATAGAGAGAGAGGGAAGCAGGCAAAATTGTCAAGAAAGGAGAGACTGAGAGGGCTGACTCAAGAGGGGGAGAGTAAGTGGGAGTAGGGAGTGAGATGTATGTAAACTTATATGTGACAGACTGATTGGATTTGTAAACGTTCACTTGAAGCTTAATAAAAGTTATTAAAAAAAAAAAAAAAAGAGTGTCCAGAAAAAAAAAAAAAAAAGAAGATGGAAGGAATACACAGAGTCATTATACTAAAAAGTATTAGTCGATATTCAATCATTTCAAGAGGTGGCATATGCTCAGGAACCGATGGTACTGAAGGAAGAAGTCCAAGCTGCTCTGAAGGCACTGGCAAAAAGCAAGGCTCCAGGAATTGATGGAATATCAATGGAGATGTTTCAACAAACAGATGCAGCACTGGAGATGCTCACTCGTCTATGCCAAGAAATATGGAAGACAGCTTCCTGGCCAACTGACTGGAAGAGATCCATATTTATGCCTATTCCCAAGAAAGGTGATCCAACCAAATGTGGAAACTATAGAACAATATCATTAATGTCACAAAAGCAAAATTTTGCTCAAGATCATTCAAAAATGGCTGCAGCAGTATATCGACATGGAACTGCCAGAAATTTAGGCCAGTTTCAGAAGAGGACGTGGAACCACGGATATCATTGCTGATGTCAGATGGATCCTGGCTAAAAGCAGAGAATACCAGAAGGATGTTTACCTGTGTTTTATTGACTATGCAAAGGCATTCGACTGTGTTGATCATAACAAACTATGGATGACATTGCGAACAGTGGGAATTCCAGAACACTTAATTTTGCTCAAGAGGAACCTTTACGTAGATCAAGAGGCAGTTGTTCGGAGAGAACAAGGGGACACTGACTGGTTTAAAGTCAGGAAAGGTGTGCGTCAGGGTTGTATTCTTTCACCATACTTAGGTAATCTGTATGCTGAACAAATAATCCGAGAAGCTGGACTATATGAAGAAGAACGGGGCATCAGGATTGGAGGAAGACTCATTAACAACCTGCATTATGCAGATGACACACCCTTGCTTGCTGAAAGTGAAGAGGACTTAAAGCACTTACTAATGAAGGTCAAAGACCACAGCCTTCAGTAAGGATTACATCTCAACATAAAGAAAACAAAAATCCTCACAAATGGACCAATGAGCAACATCATAATAAACGGAGAAAAGAATGAAGTTGTCAGGGATTTCATTTTACTTGGATCCACAATCAACAGCCACGGAAGCAGCAGTCAAGAAAGAAATCAAAAGACACATTGCATTGGGCAAATCTGCTGCAAAGGACCTCTTCAAAGTGTTGAAGAGCAAAGATGTCACCCTGAAGACTAAGGTGTGCCTGACCCAGGCCATGGTATTTTCAATCACATCATATGCATGTGAAAGCTGGACAATGAATAAGGAAGACCGAAGAAGAGTTGACGCTGTTGAATTGTGGTGTTGGCGAATAAAATTGACTATACGTACCATGGACTGCCAAAAGAACGAACAAATCTGTCTTGGAAGAAGTGCAGCCAGAATGCTCCTTAGAGGCAAGGATCCTGAGACTGCGTTTTACATACTTTGAATATGTTGTCAGGAGGGATCAGTCCCTGGAGAAGGACATCATGCTTGGCAGAGTACAGGGTCAGTGGAAAAGAGGAAGACCCTTACCGAGGTTGACTGACACAGTGTCTGCAACAATGAACTCGAGGATAACAATGATTGTAAGGATGGCGCAGGGCTGGGCAGTGTTTTGTTCTGTTGTGCATAGGGTCGATATGACTTGGAACCGACTCAACGGCACCTAACAACAACAACGACAACAAAAAAATGCACTGTAAATATTCCTAGAGCTGTTCCAGGAGAAAGCTAGGCTCAGTAGCCTTTTGTTTACGAGTTAGAAAGAAGTATGGGAAAACTGAAAGTATCTACACCAGAACAGCTTAGTGAGTCCTAGATCCTCAGACTAGAGGCCTGGTGCACTGAGTTCTCCAGGTGTTTGATGGATTCACTAAGAGTGTATTTAAACCAAAAACACTTGGTCACTGCTTTACTTTTTTTTTCTCATTCTTTCCTTGAATATTTAGCTCAAACACAATATAACTAAGTGGCTGCAAATACAATATACTCCAGCTGAAAGCCCTCAGGGGATTCTGCTTCTAAGCCCCAGGCTGCTTTGCTGGCACTTGGGATCAGGACAACGCTGCCTCCTTGTGGCTTTTTCCAAAGCCTCCAATACCAACAAGGGCTGTTCCAGAAACACAGAACCACACAAGCCCTTTCCAAAATGCTCAGCGATGGGAAGAGCAGCGAGGAGCTCTCGGTCACAAAATTTTGGGCAAAACCAGTCTTATCTGTTTGTGGGACATATGCTTTGAAAGCACTTACTTTAGCTTCTCTTTTCCCGAGGGCCTGCAGAAAGAATAGTAAAGATGGGAACTTGGTCCCTTTCTACTTGTGTTCCAGTCCATATCCTATACTTTCCTAGAGACCCTTCCTCAAACTCTATTCCTCTTCTCTCTGCCACCTACTCCTCTGCTGCTGCTTCTCTCCTCCACTCAGTGTCCGCCTTTCTCCCAGCTATAAACCCTGCCACTCTCTCGTATTCACTCCCTTCTTCGAGCCCACTCCTTCTCGCATTCCAGTTCCCAGAGAGGTGTCTTTGTGGTATAGTAGTAACTTAACTTATAGATTTCGGGCACTCATCCCTTCCATCCACAAAGATCTGGAATTTCTCCTTCATATCTGAGTGACAGTCTCATCACATCAGGAGTTTTCTGACTTTCCTGGGATGGGTGGGTCTGGGATTAGGGAAAGTTAATAAAGAGCAAATTCATTTTGAATTTGCACATTAAGTGCATCTCTTGTGCTTTCCTCATTAAGGAATTTTGGTATAAAAGAGACGTTTTAATGATAGAAGAGTACATCATTCTCCTCTCTTCTACCTTCTACCTCTTCAAAAGCAGAGCTACAGCATCAAGGAGTCAAAACTAAGTTTCCAAATCCAGGTGCTGGACGCAGGTGTTTGTAGGAGCATGACTGTACTTGTCACTCTTCGTTTCAGCCTAATCAACCCGTTGCTGTCTAGTGGATCCCAACCGCATAATGTTTCCAAGGAGTGACCTTGGACCTTTTGGTTAGCAGCCATAGCTCCTAACCACTGTGCACCAGGGACCTGTTTCCATCAAATTCTTTGAATTACTTAACATCTAGTCTTACCTCCTCACCTGGATTTTCATTCTTTCCTAGAACTCATCTTCGTATTCCCATGCACTATCTTCTGTGTCTTTCTGCAAGCTTCATAGGTACAGAAGAAGGACTTTTCAAGAAGACATCAGAAGACTTAACCAAACGTTCAATCCTGCTACTCTCCCTCGTGGTGGACTGGAACTGACACTCAGGCAATTGGCTAAAAGTAGTCCTTGAAAAAGCCAATGACTGCTGGGAGATCTCAGAATCATTAGGTCCGGAATGTGTTTTTTTTCCTTCTCCTGGCATAGTTGTGAGGCAGGATCTAATCCAGGAACACAAGAATTGAACATAATGGATGTTTACTTGTGGAAAGTTAAGTTTTAAAAAGCCTGTAGACTATGCTACAAGTCAGTATTATGGATTGTTCTCATAACTTTATGCAAAATGGGGGTGTAGCTCAGTGGTAGAGCATGTGCTTAGCATGCTTGAGGCCCTGGGTTTAATTCCTAGCACCTCCATGTTACCCTTTTTCTTTCCTCACAGCTGAATATTGGCAAATTTCTTTCTTGGTTTCCCTGTTTTCCTCTGTGTGAATATCTTTAGCTGCCTTTTTCCTACCCATAAAAAAAAAAAAATCGTTTGATAGTTACTCAAGTGGACCATACTCCTGGGCACTCCTCGGGCCTCCCAACTTGACTGCTTAAGCAGAATGAAGTCAGGAGGAACTGAAATAAAAGAAGGTGCTCACTCAGGGCCTGCTGACGCTGAAGCAACAACATTCCACCGCTTCATCGACAGCCTAGTCTCCTTTACTACAATTTCTCCTTATTATTAACAAGTAGGGAAGAAAAGGACAGATGGAAAGAGAGAGGGGTAAGTGACTGTTGGACAAATTCCTTTTGAGCCTTCTCCTTTTTCCCCCTCACCTGTGCCTGTGCCAATGGACAGATTGCAGGTTCAGGAGAAAAGTGTCCTTCTGATTTTCTTTTTCCCATTCCTCTTACACTTCCATGCCCACCCACATACTCTTGGTCAGCAAAAAGCAAGTGCAATCACCTGTCATGGATACCTATGATGCCCACCACAGAGATCTGTGATCCTAGCTCTTTGTTAATGGTGAAGAAATGTTTGGATGCTATCCACAGGTAAGGCATTTCTCAGGAATCCCTTAGTCTTCCAGCATCCACAGTTGATAAAATTATTTCCAGAAATGGAAAGATCTGCTAAGCTCTCTTCAAGCCAGGTATGTCTTGGGCAAAAAGAGCTGCATCTTTCTATGTAAAAAATACCTTTACTCTCTTTTCCTTAGGAGGAAGGGAATTTTCTGACTTCCTGCATTGTAGAGAGAGCAGAGGAAACGTAGGCAACCCTGGTAGTCTCAAACATCCTGGGCCATACCAGTTCAATGCATCCTAAAGACCTAGTTTAAAACCCTCTTTAAGCTTCTCTTCTAGTTCTTCCACACCGACATCCACCTTCCTCTTCTTATCTTCCCCTTCATTTTTTTCATCAGATAATGTGTGATCTTCACCCTCACTTTCCTTTTTCCTGGCCCCCCTTTATCCTGTATCCAGTGCTTCCTCCTAGCGAAAATTTCCTAGCAGCTCAAAAAAAAAATTTTTTTTTCAGTTCACTCCAATTCCCTCAGCACCACTTCCTAGGCTGGAAGTTCTCAAACATGGCTGAATGGACACATCTGTGGAGACTTCAACATTACAGATCCCATCCTCTCTATATCCAGTGATTCTCAGTCCATTTGGGATCTATAAAGGTAGAATCAGGAATGCATATATTCACAAAGTTTTCAGGCAGTTCCCCAGCTTTGGGAACCACTGCATTCTGATTTAAGGCATTTACTTCCCTTTCAACTCTGTATTGGACTTTGCTACTATCTACCTTGCAATGTCTTTCTGCTTCTAAGCACCCATGTCAGCTACTTCCCAGTGCCACCTGAGCCTCAGTGGGTTTTCTGAGGGAGGTTAGGGTAAGGGAGACCACTAGTGTTGGGAAGAACAAAAGAATTGACATATAATGTATTCTAATTTTTTTAATGTTCAGGAAGACTCAAACTTCTCACATGTGAGAAAAATATCAGAATGAAAACTAAAAGCAAGAGAAGACACAATGATTAAGGATTGCCTCCTAAATGTCACATGTGGGTTGACTGATACCACAAATTTTGGCAAGAGGCTAAAACTCCTATACTTTTAGCATCTGTGATGGCTGAGGTTTGAATGACAGTCCAGCGGCAGGAGAGGGCTGTTACAAAAGGTTA
This sequence comes from Loxodonta africana, assembly GCF_030014295.1. Classification (NCBI taxonomy): domain Eukaryota; kingdom Metazoa; phylum Chordata; class Mammalia; order Proboscidea; family Elephantidae; genus Loxodonta; species Loxodonta africana. The sequence goes on from NC_087342.1 coordinate 78,839,733, forward strand.
ATATGCTTGCAGTTCTTTCTCAGCCCCATCACACCTCCCTCATACTTCTTTGTGGTTCTCAGAACCCTAGCTGCAGTTTTGCAAGACAAAGCCACTGCTCCATTTCCCAATCAGGTTTTGGACTCCAGGGTTTACTAGAAGGGTGACTGTCTGTGACACCATATACTTACTGTTTTTCACGTAGGATCTGTTTTCTCCTTTGATGTGCATCTAAGTTTCCCAAGTCAACTTTTTGGGTTCTGCTCATTTGTATCCTTAAGGACAATTATCTGCTGTGGCTCTGATAGCCAGGAATAGTGGACAGGCGGACCCCAATGTGATGGGTAGCAAATTTGTAATACCATGAAGACTTTGGAGATGAATAACTAATTTGGAGTTTGAAGCTGAAGGTACTTGAATTACTGCTGGGTATAGGGTCGCTATAAGTCGGCAATGGTTTCGGTTTTTTGGTTGGAAGGGAGCAGTGGTTAAGGTGGTCAACTGCTCACCGAAAGTTTGATGGTTTGAACTATCAGCGGCTCCAAGGGAGAAAGATGTGGCAGTCAGCTTCTGCAGATTTGCAGCCTTGGAAACTGTGGTGCCGCTATGAGTCAGAATGGACTCCAGGGCAGTGAGTATTTTTGGTTATTAATGACTGCCCATCGCTGAGATTTCAGTGGCCTGGGTTTCAACTGCTCCCTTTTCCTGAAAGGAGTCCTGGTGCTGCAAGTGGTGAAAAGCTTAGCTGCTAAGTCAAAGGTCGGCAGTCCAATCCATCATCTGCTCTCTAGATACCCCATGCAGCAGTTGGATTTTAGTATTTCCCTGGGAAAGGAGTCCCTAGGTAGACTTAAATAGTTTACACTTGCTTGTTGCTAACGGCAAGATTGGAGTTTCCAGTCACCCAGAGGCACCTCGTGATCTACTTCCAAAAAATCAGCTATTGAAAACTGTACAGAGATCATTCTACTTGGACACACATGAGGTCACCATGAGTCAAAATCTGCATAAGGACAACTGGTTTTCTGCAGAAAACATGTCCAAATATGGATTCCCCTTGATTTATGGAGGCTTCTTATCTCTTATGGCTTTTGCCTGCTGCCTGAACATTTCTCTGAAACAATATCGGGGATCCAAACCAAATACAGTCAAGTTATGAAGAGCAAGAGGAAAATGATGTCTGTCTGGAGAATCCGTGCTTGGCCAAATGGAAGACGATAGTCCAAAGCTGTGTTTCACTGCTTGGGTAGCACTGGGCAAATATCAGGAGGTTAAAAACAAAAACAAACAAAAAACCAAACCAGTGGCAGTGGAGTTTATCCAGATTCAGAGCGACCCTATGGGACAGAGTAGAACTCCTCCTAGGGGTTCCAAGGAGCAGCGGGTGGATATGAACTGCCAATTTTTTGGTTAGCAAGAATCCACCAGGGCTCGAAATCTCATTTCCACAACACAATGACATAAAGAAAGAACGACCGAGGATGGGATTTGAACCCACGAATGCAATGCACAATGGATTAGCAGTCTATCGCCTTAACCACTAGGCCACCTCAACAGGAGTTAACTGAAAGTCAATCAAAGAGAAGAAAAGCTTATACACGCAGTTTTTCTTTGAAATAATTTAGACATCAGCACATCCCCGGGGTAGCCCAGCCAGAGCCTCACTCGGGGGCTTTGTGGTTTAGTTGCTTAAGAAAAAAAAAACCAAAACTGTCCCCAGGGTCCTTTCAAACTCCCTCCCCCTTATCTTTTTTTCTGTCTCTTTAATAACAGTACGAAAGAAGAGCTTCATGTGCAGGCTTTTGTTTTGGGTGATTGAAGAGATTCTGGTTCTTCTTTTCTCCCCTTTCTTGTCATCTTCCTTCTGCTGTCACAGTCACGTTAAGGAATGTAGAAGCTCATAGCATAGAAAGAAGAGCATTCAAGGAATCTATTGGGTTCTATTTTTCCTGTCTATGTGTGCAGGAATTGAATGGAAAATATTAAGAGAAGTGATTTTGTATTCCTTCAATATTGGGTTTAAACAGTGTTGGAGCAGAGAAAAAGTGTAGAAGAGGATTGAAACCAGGGCCTCATACATGGAATGCCTGTGCTCTACCACTGAACTACACACACCTGTTCCTGAGGTGCTGCTGGATAACTTTTATCTAAAAGTGTTACTTCCTGAGATTCACACTCTAAGACCATTGAGGTAGTATTGCTCAGTGTTAAGAGACATCAGCACCTGCTCTAGGCAGGAGGGGCTCAAGAACCAGTGGAGGGTGCTGATTCTTTATAGGACTTGAAAGTGAAGGCAGAGATTGGAAATATGTGTTGGGTAAATAGCCACAAGAGGTTTCGAGGGTAGCTTTTGTACAACCTGGAGTTGTTAAAAGTCTGTCTTGTATTACGGGTGTCAAAGAATCAAGTCCCCATTTTCAGCTCTTTTGATTTCCTCTGTAGTTGTCTTAACCTGAGGCACAAAGCTAAAGAAATTAATCTTTTCATGGCCGAAAAGTATTTACTGTATTTGCTGTTTGCTCAATCAGAATGTATGGACTGGATTTGATGGAGGAAAGCCAAAGCAAAAGAAAACCACATAGTGATACATTCTGCATTTCATTATAAGGGTCTTTTCTCTTCTACGGGAGGTATCAGGAAACTCAGGGGCCCTACCAACATCCAGAAGAGGAAATCATAAGGCATGCATGAAACAGCAGCTTCAGAATTTAGAGGAAGGCGAACTATAAGAATAAGATTGAAGGTAAGTAGACAGGATTGAAAGCATAAGAACAAAAGCGAGTGAAGCATTTATACATTTAAAATTTCTAAAAGTCATTTCTAAACAAAAGGAGGTACAGAAAACGGAGTTTTGAAAAAATGGGGATGGAGGGGCACTGGAGGAAGCCTGGAAAGGGAGAAGGTAAGCTCATATGAAATTCAAGACATCTTGGAACACACTTCTCAGAATGTTAATACAGTGAACTCAGGATAACACTTTGGTCTCCAGCTTGGACTGGTGAGTGATCAGTAAGCACAGGCATGTGGAGCGTGGATAAACCCTGAAAAATGTACTTTGAGATTTGGGGATTGGAAATTCATTTGGGATACCTGTGGAAAACAAATAAACTTGCTCCAAGGCTCTTCTAGAGCCCTGAGATTTATCACAGTTAAAACTCAGTTATTCAAACTACATAAGAAAACGAAGAGAAAATTTATTTCCTGGTACCAGATTTCTAGTGCTTATTTCCTTTTTCTCGTGCTAGTTTGCCCATATATAAGCCTTTGCTAATATTCTTAAAAATAACATTGAGTCTTTTGAAATTGGCAGAACATGATTTTCTGTCAGACTTGTTCTTTCAGTTGGCTCATGGGATTTGTACAATAAGAACAAGAAATAGTGTGTGGTAGGTTTCACTTAAGGAGAAAACTAGAGTGTCATACGCAAAACTGAAGGGGATGTGTATATATTTCTCTGTGTGTGTGTATGTGTGTGTAAATGCTGGGTGGCATCTTGGCTGTTTGATGCTGTAAAAGCAATATGTGTAATGTCAAGCACCCATCAATCCAGTATCATTCAGAATAGTTTCACTGTCCTAAAAATATCCTGTGCTCCACCTATTCATCCCTCCCAACCTCCCTCCCAATGAATTGCTGCCCTTTCCAACCTGTCATATGTTTGAAATCATACAATATGTAGCTTTTCCAGAAACACTTCAGTTGCTTAGCGATATGCGTTTAAGATTCCCCCGCCGCTTTTCATAGCTTGGAAGCTCACTTATTTTTGTTGCTGAATAACACTCCATTATATGGATGTGCCACAGCTTGTTTATTCATCTATTGAAGGACATCTTGATTATTTCCAGTTTTTGGCAATTATCAGTAAAGCTGCTATAAACATTTGTGGGCAGGTTTTTGGTGGACATAAGCTTTTACTTCATTTGAGTAAATACCTAGGATCACAATAGCTGCATCACACATTTATGTATGCGTATGTTTTTTTTATGTTTATGTACGGGCTGTATTTTGGCCCTTGTGGACTTGTTTTAATTTTCTTCAGCTTCATCTTGGACTTCCACTTGAGCAACTGATGATCTGTTCTGCAATTGGCCCCTGGCCTTGTTCTGCTCTCTTTATATTTGCTTGAGTTATAGGGATAATTCCTTGATTTTGGCTCTTTCTTCTTTTTGGATGTGTGCTTTTACTGCTACCCACTGACATCTGATCACTGCTTTTGCCGTGTCCCAAAGGCTCTGGTAGGAAGTGTTTTTTATTGGTGTCTATGAATTTCTTTATTCTGTTCTTAATTTCTTCTATAACCCACTAGTTTTTGTGCAAGGTGTTGTTCAGTTTCCATGTGTTTGATTTTTTTCCCTTGCTTTTTCTGTTATTGATTTCTACTTTTATGGCTGTATAGTCAGAAAAACACTTTGTATTATTTCTATCTTTTGGATTTTGTTAAGGCTTCCTTTATGGCCTAATACGTGGTCTATTCTGGGGAAAGTTCCATGTGTGCTGCAAAAGAAAGTATACTTGGCTGCTGTTGGATGGAGTGTTCAGTATATGTCTATGAGGTCAGTTGAGTGATTGTGGCATTTAGATCTTCTGTGTCTTCATTGAGCTTCTTTCTGGATGTTCTGTCCTTCACCAGCAGTGGTATGTTGAAGTCTCCTACTATCATTGTGGAGCTGTCTATCACTCTTTCCAATGCTATTAGAATTTGTTTTATGTATTTTGGAGCCCTGTCGTTTGATGTTAAATATTTATTATGGTTATATCCTCCTGGTATATTGACCTTTTAATCATTATATAGTGTCCTTTCTTATCCTTTGGGATAGATTTGACCTTAAAGTCTATTTTGCCAGAAATTAATATTGCCATTGCTGCTCTTTTTTGATTGTTGTTTGCTTGATATAGTTTTTTTCCATCCTTTGAGTTTTAGTTTGTTTGTGTCTTTAAGTTTACGGTGTGTCTCTTTTAGGAAGCGTGTGGACGGATTGTGTTTTTCATTCATTGGCCCACACTCTGTCTTTTTATTGGTGCATTTAATCCATTTACATTCAGAGTAATTACTGATAAGGTTTTTTTATGAGTTTAGTGCTGTCATTTTGAGGGTTTTGTTTTTTATGTATTATTGACAGTTTCTTTGTTCCACTTAATATTCTGTGGTGAGTTGCTTTTATGTATTTTCTTTTCATTTTTTTCATTGTTGTTGATTTTGTATTTGCTGAGTCTTTACTTTTTCTTCTTTTTTATTTTGAGGTATAGGGTTGTTGGAAATGCTGGTGGCGTAGTGGTTAAGTGCTATGGCTGCTAACCAAAGGGTCGGCAGTTTGAATCCTCCAGGCACTCCTTGGAAACTCTATGGGACAGTTTTACTCTGTCTTACATGGTCGCTATGAGTAGGAACCGACTTAATGTTGTCATCTTTGACATATTTACGTCACTGTTTCCCTATTTTCAGTGTTTTAGCTTTGATTTATTTCTGTGTCTTCCCTATCTGGGTTGATATCTGGTTGCTCTGTCCTGTGTTCTAGCCTTGGGTTGTTATCTGATGTTAGTGATTTTCTAACCAGAGGACTCCGTTTAGTATTTCTTGCAATTTTGGTTTGGTTTTAACAAGTTCCCTAAACTTCTGTTCATCTGGAAATGCCCTAATTTTGCCATAATATTTGAGAGACAGTTTTGCTGGATATATAATCCTTGGCTTGCAATTTTTTTACTTCAAGTGTTTATAAATGTCATCCTGGTGCCTTCTTGCCTGCATGGTTTCTGCTGAGTAGTCTGAGCTTAGTCTTACTGATTCTCCCCCTGTAGATGACTTTTTGTTTTTCCCTAGGTGCTCTTAAAATTCTCTGTTTATCTTTGGTTTTGTCAAGTTTGATTATAAGTGTCTTGGCAGCTTCCTTTTGGGATCTGCCTTATGTGGGGTTTGATGAGCTTCTTGGACAGACATCTTCACATCTTTCACAATATCAGGGAAGTTTTCTGCCAACAAATATTCAACCATTCTCTCTGTATTTTCTGTTCCCCCAACCCCACCCCGCCCCGGTATTCCAATCACTGGTAGTTTATTCTGCTTGATAGAGTCCCACATAATTCTTAGGGTTTCTTCATTTTTTTTTTAATTCTTTCACCTGATTTTTGTACAAATAAGTTGGTGTCAAGTGCTTTATCTTCAATTGCACTAATTCTGATTTCCATTCCCTTTATTTGGCTCCTATGACTTTCTATTAAGTTGTCTAATTCTAAAATTTCAATGTTAGTCTTCTGGATTGCTGTTTGATGTCTCTCGGTATATTTTTGCAGTCTGTTAAATTTGTCATTATGCTGTTCTATAACTTTCTTAAGTTCCCCTGTTGCTTTGTCTGTGTGTCCTTGCTTCGTTCTCAGTTTTACCTGATGTCCTTCCTGATCTCTTGAAGAGTTCTTATATTCCTCTTTTGAATTCTACCTCTGGTGATTCCAAGAGGTTCTCTTCCTCCAGAAGATTTCTTGAATCTTTGTTTTGGTGGTTTGCTGAAGACATCATGGTCTGCCTGTTTATGTGATTTGATATTGACTGTTGTCTCCAAGCCATCAATAAGGTATTACATTTATTTATTTTGTGTTTGCTTACTGTGTCCTAGCTTGTTTTGCTATGCCCAGAAAGCGTTGTCGTGAGAGCTAATTTGATTATTGGCATCTTTGAAGCTCTCACGTCCTGTCTCCAGGTGGTTAGAGCTGTTACTAGGTATGTGAGCCCAGAAGTCCATTTACTTTTCTCGTGCGGATTCAGCTCAGGTGTTCAGGTCATCAGCCATGGAGTGTGTGGCACAGCCTGTCACGTACCATCCTAGAAGGGCAGGGTGATTGGAGTAGGCACCAATATCTGGCTGCAGTAGAGGGTCATGCACTGATAAAGTTTGGGGGCTGACGGCTGCCCCTGAGTATCTGGGCGGAAGGCATGTTCTGGTTCCCTAGAGCACATAGGCAGGAGGGTTTTGCAGCCAGACTATGGGCACCCAGCGATGTTGACTGTAAGTACTGGGAGTCGCCACTTATCCTTGGACCCCTATCATGGGTGGCTTGGTGGAGTGTGTGAAGCCACCAGTACTCAGGCCCTGATGTGGGTAGGTGAGGACCCTGCCTAATGGGCAGGGTAGTGTCAGATGTAATAAATCTGTCACTCCTCCTTATAGCAGATACAGATGAAAATAAGCTTCAGGTATATACCCTGGTATACTCTGCTAATGAGGGCCAGTGCTGCTGAAATGAGCCCAGACAGGTCTATGCAGGGGTGAAAGGCATTCCAAGTCCATGGACCCCTTATGCCTGTGCCTAGGCAAAGGTTCTGTGCCTACCCTGAGTTCTCAGTTTAGGGGAGCTGGCAGATTATTTTTTCCTGTTTGTTAATTTGTTCATTTTCCAAAGCTGGGAGAATGGCTCAGAGTGCAAGAAGGGTTGTACTTCCATCCCAGGGAGTGCAGCACTTGCTGAAGCTGACTGGGACCAAAAGCACAGTGGGGAGGGCTCAGGTAAATGGGAGAGAGGTACTTCCCAAAAGGGTTTCTTTTCTTTTCTTTTTTTTTTTGGATCTGCTGGTAGGTTAGAAACTTGTGCTTATCTTTCACTGATGGAGTGCTGTTCCTGGCTGGTTCTGGAGGTGTGAGCCATCTCTCTACCATTTGGTCTCTCCTGATGTGGTAAATTTATCCCAAGTGCCACATCTGCCTCACCAGCCACACCAGCTGATCCAGCCTGAAGGGTGCCAGTACCAGTCAGGACTGGCAGCTCCTCCCTGCTCCTGAATCATCTCTTCCTCTCCCTGCCTCTCAGCCCAATTCCCCAACTTTTTCTTTGATGCTCAGGTTTCCTAGATTTTCATATATAATCAAATCACTTGTGTTTTTGGGTCTTTGTTGTAAGAGGAACCACAGGAAGTATTTGACTACTCTGCCATCTAGGCCCTGCCTAAAGTGATATTAATCTAAATAAAGCCTGCTTTCTACATTTATAATTTAACACTATTAACTAAAATAAAATAAAAATACAAACCAGTTACCTTCGAGTTGATTCTGATGAATGGTGACCCCATGTGTGTTAGAGAACAATTGCGCTCCACAGGGTTTTCAAAGGCTGATTTTTTCAGATGTAGATGGTCCAGGCTTTCTTCCCAGGGCTTCTGGGTGGATTCCAACATCCTAGCTCTTTGGCTGTCAGCCCAACATGTTAGCCATTTGCACCATGTGGGGTCTCCATTAGCTCAACAGGGAAGTAAAATTAATATTATTTATTTGTAACTCTAATTTGCACATAAGAAAAAAAGTCAAAGAATGATAGAGAAGCCAGAAGACAAGTAATTTATGTTCTAGAGAGTTCTGGCCTGAAAACAGGCCTCTGATGTGACTGAAAATAAAGGAGAAAACAGAAAATAAGAAACACTGCATCCTGTGACAACTCACCTTTCAGAATCAGCCTCTCTAAAATAAATGAAGAAATTACACCAGCTGAAGTCCACCTACAGGGCTAATTTTAAATAAAAGCCCTCCATGTGCCCGGATAGGTTCTCAAAGCTCAGTCTCCAGTGAGCAAAGAGTCGAGGCTTTCTGCCTTAACCACGTTTTGACTATCGATTAGAATGCAAGATTTTAAAGTATTTCTTCCAAACATATTTTAGGTTCTTTCATAAATTCTTTATCCTCATCAAGAGGTTGAAGTGTTCTAAATTCAGAGGGAAAAATTTACCTAACTTCCATTTTTCTCACCTCTGCAGTTTGCCTGACCGAGTCAGTCTATCCTGGGTGTTTTAGCAGAGGGAAGAAATTATCAAGTGACATGGTAAAAAAGATATCAACTACACCTGAATCTCAGTACAGTGGTTAAAATGAGCATGCATGGGACTAGGAATGCACTGAACTATTCTGAAAATGTCATTCTGGAGGAGAGAGAGGCGCATCAGTTGATGGAGAAAGGAAAGCAGTTGAGTGGTGTGAACTGAAGGAAGAGAGGAGAAGAAGGAGAGAGAGGAAGGGGGCAAGGAAAAGAGAAGCAGGGTTGTTCCAGAAGATGATTCAGCTCATTTTTCCCAAGACTGCCTTGCCTTCAAGAGCAATTCTTTGATCTTTCTTTCCTGACCTACACAGGCTAAGCACTGTGGAAGGCACACCTGAGGCTGAATTTTTGTTTGCAGTTCAGATGTCCCTGATATTGATGGTTTCAGTGGCGGCTGCGGGGATTTCCCAATTTCTGTACATGGATGTGGTTGGAAGAGTATTGAGAAATGATGCGGAATGGGCCTGTAGCTTTTTGATTAAGCACAATTGTGATTGAGGAAGTTTACTAAATTTTCCTTGAAATGCAAATTATAAAAAAGAAAGTTCTCTTTTGTTTGCTCCATGTAGTTCTAACTCTTAAACGAAGCCTATTGAAACCCACCTTACTCCTAAAGAAATTCTTTCCAGCTCCTCGACTCTTCACACCCTGCTCTTAGCTCAAAAGGAGTCTAAAGAGTAGACTGTGACCACCAAAAGTCAGAGACCTTGTGCAATTAGTAATAACTACATACTCAGCCACTTATTCCTCAGGAATCAACTCAAGGGCAGTGGGTAGTATAGGTGCAGAGGCAATGTAGTTTAGTCCCTGGCAAGTCAAGTAGGTGACTTCAAAATTGGCTTAGGGATGACCTGTGACAGACTGGTAAAAGGTAGATAGTTGCAGCTTTTGGAGAGAAAATGAAATGAGATGATACATTACAAAAGACCTACAGGTCTCTTGGCTTCCACCTCTTCTGCCATAACTGATCCCCACTTCCTGTGGAGAAACTAGCCTTTTTCTTGCCTTCAAAACTTTCTCTTCAAAGTCCCTCTAGAAGATTTTCTCCTAGTTTAGGTCAAAACAGAAAAACTGTCTTAGTTCATATTTGGGATTGTGTGATCAAATCCCCATTGATTCATCAAGATTGTTATTATTACTCTGAGCATCAATAATTGAAAATATTTATAGGGAAATGTAGAATTGTTCCACAAGGATCTGACAACTGTCCTGAAATGATGTCGACTCTACCCAAGGTCTGTGGGTTAACGTGTCTGTGTTCCCCTCTTTTGACCCATGAGAGTTTAGAATTTGTACTCCATTTCTTCTTTGGCAGCCTGTTCAAGAAGTGGGACTCTCTCAGCCACTGGAGACTGAGTTCAGGACAGATGGATAAAGATGTTGCCATGCTCTTCTATCCGCACGATATCCACATCTGTGAATGAGAGGCAGATAAGATAGGGTAGAGAGTCTTTGCATACTCAGCCCAAACCTGGGTTAAACATCTACTTCTCAACATTTTAGAATGTGCCAGAAAAGGAGATGAGACAAGGAAATGTCTGTCTTCTTTGGCAGGAATGACTTCTTTCCCAGACACTACTTGAGAATCCTGTGTTCTCCATTGCAAATAAGGAACATTGATTTTTCCCAAAAGCTAGAGCACGTTATTCTTCTTTCAGATTCTGTAACCACTTAACCCTCAACTTCCCCCAGGCTTATTAAATGACTGCTTAGTCTTTGGGCCATGCAGACGATGGCCTATATACCAGCGATTGTTGAGAATGCTTGGAGAGAGTGTATGGATAATAGAAATGACAAAAGAAACAAAAAAAACAAGTTTATGTGAGTACCATTGTGCCAAAGAGTTAGTTAAGAAAGAAACGCCAAGGCCAAAACAACTCAACATAAGAATTTTCTGAGAGTAAAGATCTTTGGACATGCTTTGTGAGGAAAGAAGAAATGGAGATATTGGGTATTGAGCCTGCCTCCTCATGTATGCTAAGAAAGTGTTCTCCCACTGAGCTACTGGTATTTAAACACTTATGTTCATCAAAAGACTTTATCAAAAGAATAGAAAGAGATCCAACAGACTGGGAAAAAATGTGTGGTTATGACATATCCAACAAAGGTCTAGTTTCTAAATTTTATAGGAAAATCCAACACCTCTACAACAAAAAGACAAATTACCCAATTAAAAAATGGGCAAAGAATACGAACAGACACTTCACCAAAGAAGGCATTCAGGCAGCTAACAGACACACAAGGAGATGTTTGTGATCACTAGTCATGAGAGAAATGCAAATCAAAACTACAATGAGATACCATCTCACCCCAATACTACTGGCACGATTCAAAGAAAACCAAAAAATAACAATTGTTGGAGAGTCTTCGGGAAGATTGGCACTCTAATGCACTCCTGGTGGGAAAGCAAAATGGTACAACCGTTTTGGAAACAATATGATGCTTCTTTTATAGGCTAGAAACAGGAATACCATATACTCACGTATGCTAATCTTCCTCCTAGGAATATATCTTAGAGAAATAAGAGCCATCACAGGAATAAACATATGCATATCTGTGTTCATTCCAGCATTATTCACAATAGCAAAAAGATGAAAACAACCTAAGTACCCAACAACAGATGAATGGATAAACAAACTATGGTACGGACACACAATGGAATACAGTTGTTGTTGTAGTTAGGTGCCGTTAAGTTGGTTCTGACTCATAGCGACCCTATGCACAACAGAACGAAACGCTGCCTGGTCCTGAGCCATCCTTCCAATCGTTGTTACGTTTGAACTCATTGTTGTAGCCACTGTGTCAATCCACTTGGTTGAAGGTCTTCTTTTCCACTGACCCTGAACTTTGCCAAGCGTGATCAGTCCCTTTTCCAGGGATTAATCCCTCCTGACACCATGTCCAAAGTATGTAAGATGGAGTCTCGGTATCCTTGCTTCTAAGGAGCATTCTGGAATACTATGCAACAATAAAGAACAATGATGACTCTGTGAAACAACTCACAACATGGATGAATCTTGAGAGCATTATGCTGAGTGAAATTAGTCAATGACAAAAGGACAAATATTGTATGAGACCACTATTATAAAACTCATGAAAAGGTTTATACACAGAAAGAAAGAATCTTTGATGGTTACGAGGGAGGAGTGTTGTAGGAAGGGAAATATACTAACTAGACAATTGGTAAGTGGTAACTTCGGTGAAGCGTAAGACAGTACAGAATACTGGGGAAGTCAGCACAACTTGACCAAGGCAATGTCATAGAAGATTTATAGACACATTCACGTTCCCTGAGGAACTGAATTACTGGGCTGAAGGCTGGGGTTTTTGGTCTCAGGGAACATCTAGCTTGATTGGCATCACATGGTTTATAAAGAAAATGTTCTAGATCCTACTTTAGCGAGTAGCGTCTTGGGTCTTAAAAGCTTGTGTGTGGCCATCTAAAATATGTCTACTGGTCCCATCCTCTCTGCAGCAAGGGAGAATGAAGAAATCCAAAGGTAGGAGGGACAGATTAGTCCAAAGGGCTAATGGACCACAACTACTGCAGCCTCCAGCAATTGAGTCCAGCAGGAGAACATTATCTGATACAGTGCCAGACAACGAGCCCCTCAGGTTGCAAGATGCTCAAAAGATGAACGGGAAAGGGCTCCCTCCTCAAAGTAGAGTAGACCTTAATGGTGTGGATGAAGTCAAGCTTTCAGGACCTTCACTTGCTGATGTAGCAGTACCCAAAATGAGATGAAACAGCTACAAACATCCATTAATAACCAGAATGTGGAATGTGCAAATTATGGATCTAGGAAAATTGCCAATTGTCCAAAATGAAAAGGAATGCATAAAGATCAATATCCTAGGCATCAGTGAGCTGATATCGACTGGTATTGCCCATTTTGAATCAGACAAACATATTGTCTACTATGCTGAGAATGACAAATTGAAGAGGAATGGCTTTGGGTTCATCATCGAAAAGAACATTTCAAGATTTATCCTGAGTACAATGCTGCCAGTGATAGGATAGTATCCATACGCAAAAAATAAGACCAGTAAATGTGACTATTATTCAAATTTATGCACCAACCACTAAGGCCAAAAATTAAAAAATTGAAAATTTTTACCAACTTCTGCAGTCTGAAATTGAAAAATCAGGATGCATTGAGAATTACTCGTGACTGGAATGCAAAAGTTGGAAAAAAAGAAATATCTGTAGTTGGAAAATATGGCCTTGGTGATAGAAATTATGCTGGAGATCACATGATAAAATATATTGCAAGACCAATGACTTCTTAACTGCAAATACTTTTCTTTCACCAACATAAACTGTGATTATACACGTGGACCTCATCAGATGGAATACACAGGAATCAAGTCAACTATATCTGTGGGAAAAGACAATGGAAAAGCTCAACATCATCAGTCATAACAAGTTCAGGGGATGACTGCAGAATAGACCATTGGTTGCTCAATTGCAAGTTCAAGTTGAAGCTTAAGAAAATTAGAACAAGTCCAGGAAGCCAAAGTATGACCTTGAGCATATCCCACCTGAGTTTAGAGACTAACTCAAGAATAGATTTAACACATTGAACACTAATGACCGAACACCAGAAGAGTTGTGGAATGACATCAAGGACATCATACATAAAGAAAGCAAGAGACAGGAAAAAGAGAGGAAAGAAAAGGCCAAAATGGTTTTTAGAAGAAACTATGAAATTTGCTGTTGAACATATAGTAACTAAAGTGAAAGGAAGAAATGAAGAGCAGAACAGAAGATTTCAAAGGTCAGCTGAGGAAGACAAAGTAAAGTGTTAAGACATGTGCAAAGACCTGGAGTTAGAAAACCAAAAGAACATGCCCAGCATTTCTCAATCTGAAAGAGCTGAAGAAAAAAATTCAAGCCTGAAGTTGCCATACTGAAGAATTCTATGCTCTAAATTATTAACAGCACAGGAAAGATCAAAAGAAGATGGAGGGAATACAGAGTCACTGTACCAAAAAGAATTGGTCGATGTTCAATCATTATAGGAAGTAGCATATGATCAAGAACCAATGGCACTGAAAGAAGCAGTGCGAGATGCACTGAAGGTATTGGTGAAAAACAAGGCTTCAGGAATTGAGGGAATACCAAATGAGATGTTTCAGCAAATGGATGCAGCACTGGAAATGCTCACCTTTCTTTGCCAAGAGATTTGGAAGACAGCTACCTGGCCGATTGCCTGGAAGACATCCATATTTATGCCTATTCCAAAGAAAAGTGATCCCACAGAATGCAGAATTTATTAAATGATATCATTAATATCACACACAAGTAAAATTTTGCTGAATTCATTCCAAAGTGGTTGCAGCAGTACATTGACAGGATACTCCCAGAAATTCAAGCTGGATTCAGAAGAGGACGTGGAATGAGGGATATCATTGCTGATGTCGGATGGATCCTGGCTGAAGGCAGAGGCTACCAGAAAGACTTTTACTTGTGCTTTATTGATTATGCAAAGGTATTCAACTATGTGGATCATAGCAAATTATGAATAACATTGCAAAAAAAAAAAAAAAGGGAATTCCAGAACACTTAACTGTGAGCTCATGAGGAACCTGGACATAGATCAAGAGGCAGTTGTTCAAACAGAATAAGGAGATCCTGCCTGGTATAAAGCCAGTAAAGGTGTGTGTCAGGGTTGTATCTAACACCATATTTATTCAATCTGTACATTGAGCAAACAACCCACAAGCTGGACTATACGAAGAAGAATACAGCATCAGGAGTCGAGGAAGACTCATTAACAACCTGTGATATGCTGATGACAGATCCTTGCTGTCTTAGTCATCTAGTGCTGCCGTAACAGATGTACCACAAGTGGATGGCTTTAACAAAGAGATATTATTTGTCTCACAGTCTAGTAGGTTACAAGTCCAAATTCAGGGTGTCGATTCCAGGGGATTGCTTTCTCTCTCTGCTGGCTCTGGAGGAAGATTCCTTGTCTTCAATCTTCCCATGATTAAGGAGGTTCTCATGCACAGGGACACCAGGTCCAAAGGATCCGCTCTGCTCCTAGTGCTGCATTCTTCGTGGTATGAGGTCCCCAAACATCTGCTTGCTTCTCTTTCCTTTTATCTCTTAAGATAAAAGGTGGTGCAGGATGCACCTCAGGGAGTCTCTCTTTACATTGGATCAGGGAAGTGAGCTGAGTAAGGGTGGTGTTACAGTCCCACTCTAATCCTTTTAACATAAAATTACAATCTCAAAATGGAGGACAACCACACAATACTGGGAATCATGGCTTAACCAAGGCGATACACATATTTTTGAGGGGACATAATTCAAATGGTATAAAGTCCATAAAGGTGTATGTCAGGGTTGTATTTAACACCGTATTTATTCAGTCTGTATATTGAGCAAGTAACCCATAAGCTGGAGCATATGAAGAAGAATACAGCATCAGGAGTGGAGGAAGACTCATTAACAACCTGTGATATGCAGACGACAGATCCTTGCTTTCTGAAAGTGAAGAGAACTTGAGGCACTTACTGATGAACATCAAAGACCACAGCCTTCAGTATGGATCACACCTCAACATAAAGAAAACAAAAATCCTTAAAACTGGACCAGTAAGTAACATCATGATAAACAGAGAAAGATGAAGTTGGCAAAGATTTCATTTTACTTGGATCCAGAATCAACGCCCAGGGAAGCCACAGTCAAGAATTCAAACTACGCATTGCATTTGGTAAATCTGCTGCAAAAGACTTCTTTAAAGTGTGAAAAATCAAAGACAAGTTAAGGACAAAGGTGTGCTTGACCCAAGCCATGGTGTTTTCAGTCACCTCATATGCTTTGAAAAGTTGGACAATGAATAAGGAAGACCGAAATATAATTGATGCCTTTGCATTTTAATTGTGGTGTTGGTGAAGAATATTGAATATACTCTGGTATGCTGAAAGAATGAACAAATCTGTCTCGGAAGAGGTATGGCCTGAGTGCCCCTTAAAACAATGATGGGGAGACTTATCTCACATACTTTTGACATGTTATCAGGAAGGACCAGTCCCTGGAGAAGAACATCATGCTTGGTAAAATCGAGGGTCATAGAAAAAGAGGAAGATCCTTAACCAGATGGATTGACATAGTTGCTGGAACAATAGGCTCAAACTTAGCAAGGATCATGAAGATGGTGCAGGACCCGGCAATGTTTGGTTCTGTTGTACGTAGGGACGCTATGAGTCAGAACTGACTTGGCGGTGTCTATGAACAATATACATGCGTAGTTCAGCTATGTACAGGAGACTAAATGGGCACACCAGTCCAGAGGCAAGGAAGAGAAGGCAGGAGAGGACAGGAAAGTTGAATGAATGGAAATGGAGAACCCAACGTCAAGAAGGGGAGCATATTGACACATCACAGAGATGGCAACCAATGCACAAAACAATGTGTGCATTAATTGTTTAATGAGAAACTAATTTGCTCTGTAAACTTTCACCTAAATAAAGCAAAAGAAAAAAGAAAAAGACAGGACAAAACAAAACAACAACCAAAATGGCAAACAAAGAAAAACCACACAAGCAAAGCGGGGAAAAAAAAAAAAAAAATTAAGAAACTATGGAGACGATATTTGTAATTTCCCTAATATGTAATATGGAAATATTAGTTTCCGCAGTATGTAATATGCAGTACAGGAGGTTTAGAAGGTATAAAATGTGGGGAAAATAATAGATTCCTCTTGGCTTATTTGTCCCTGAGTCGTAATCAGAAGGTTGGAAGTTGTAGTCCACCCAGAGGCACATCAGAAGAAAAGCTTGATAATCTACTTCCAAAACATCAGCCATGCAAAGCCCTAAGGAGCACAGTTCTACTCCGACACACATGAAGTCCTCATAAGTCAGAGTTGACTCCAAGGCAACTGGTTATTAGCTTCTTTATGCAAATAATATTTCTTGCAGGTAACCCCATATTAACATACTTGCTTGGGGAGGCAGAATCTGGTGCAGCTGGAATGGGGTGGGGAGGTGGTGAAAGGGAAAGATTTTCACTGTATATAAACTCTTTTGTTTTTGTAATTTTGAAATAAGTGGAAGTTATATTTATTTCAATATAAAGATTTTAGAAAGATAGAAAAAATTGTGCCCTGTTGTCATCTCCTGCCTGGAGGCGAGATGAGAGGGTGGACGGGGTTAGAAGCTGGCGAAATGGACACTAAAAGAGAGAGTGGAGAGAGAGAGCGGGCTGTCTCATTAGGGGGAGAGTAATTGGGAGTGTGTAGCAAGGTGTACACGGGTTTTTGTGTGAGAGACTAACTTGATTTGTAAACTTGCACTTAAAGCACAATAAAAATTATTTAAAAAAAAATTGTGCTCTTTGGCACAAAATACCCTTCTTAGTTACAAACAGAGACAGAAGTGACAATAGTCTGATTTTCCTAACAACTCTGTAATTGGTCTTAACCCATTAAACCCTTGTTTCATTTTTTTACAAATGGACATTCAGTTTTGCCAGCATAATTTGTTAAAAAGACTGTCCTTTTCCCATCTAATGAGCACTGGTCCACTGTCAAAGATTAAGTGACCATAGGTGGAGGAGTGTTGCTTATTATAAAGAGAATGTAAACACATCCAGGAAGAATTTTTTTAATGTAGTGAATTATGTCAAACTTTCATTGTTACTAAGGTTTGTTTAAAAATTTGTTTTATACACCAAAGTTGTACAAACCTTCTGTTTTGGCCTTTCCAGTAGTTATATTTCATTTTCTTTTTTTACTTTTAAATTTTATATCTATTTGAAATTTAGTATCACAGGTGTTACAATGATGTAAGGTTTAGTTTTCCTAGTTGGCTACACAGTTAGCCAAACACCATTTATCAAATAATTCACCCATTTCTATTGATTTGAATTGCTACCTCTAACATATTTTCATTTATATAATTGTTTTCTCCCTTATCTGAAGTTTTAATTTTGCTTCATCAATTATAAGTGGAGTCTTAAATAGCTATTTTCCAAATTTTGGGTGGCTCCATTGGACTAAATATGATTTGGGTAGTCTAACAACGGCTTGTTTACTCTGTGTTAATATTTGAACGTGTCATTTACCTAAGGCCTACGTTGATATAATAGTCCCTGGGTGGTCAATATGTTTTGTGCTTGGCTAGTAACCTAAAGGTTGGTGGTTCAAACTGACACAATGGCACTGCAGAAGGAAGGCCTAGTAATCTGTTTCCGTGAACATTACAGCCAAGAAAAAGCTGCGGAGCAGTTCTACCCTATAACACACGTGGTCACCGTGATGGGTTTATTATTGTTTTTGTCATTAATGTGTTAGAACACAAAGTGGTTGCAGTAGTGTGGGAAGGAAGGACATTGTGGCATGCTGGTGGGAATGTATATTAGGCAAGATCCATCAGAATTACCATCACACATCACATGGACTGCTTCAGCAATTCCATGTATAGAAAGTACTCACACCCATTTGAAATGTCAGATATGGAATATCACTTATTGCAGCATTATTTGTATGGGCAAGATATATATTATGATATACCCATACCATGGAACTCTTTGCTGCCAAGCAAAGAAGGAAGAAGCTGTTCCCGTATTGATTTGGAAATCACTACAACATCCATGAAGTGAAAAAACCAAGATGCAGTGGAATGTATTTGGTATTTCCTTATTTGTATAAAAAGTGGAGGAAATAATATCTCTGAGAGAATACCCAAGAAATTATGCTTGCCTTTGCAAGGAGGAACTCGGTGACCTGGAAGGTTGTGGGAGAGTGAGGGATGAGACTTTTACATTATCTCGGTGGCAACAAATTTGGCTTTTGGTCCATCAAGCAGGGACACCAGAAACCTAAGTTTCACATCTTTTGCTGTCTCTTTATGATACCCGGATATCACAAAGCATAAAGACAGCCAAATAAAAAAATCTATTGGAGAGCACTTAGTGACATGCTCTCACCTCACCAAGGCAGTTTGAGCAGGGTCCCTGGGTGTCCCCTCCAGTGCCCTGCTCCCCCCACCTCATCCCCTCAGGCATTTCGGTCACCACGTGTCCTAGGGGCGCAAGGCCCCGCTGCCTCAGGCTGACTCCCACAGCCCTTCTACAGTCCCACGCAGAATCTTCTGGGGCACAGGGCTGCATTCAGGTTCACAGCCAGCAGGCCAGGCCCTCTGAGTATCCTGGGGTAATCCACCTAGGCGCAGGAAGGTGAGAAAGGGAAGTCACAGCAGGGTGCATAGGCCAGGTTACTGAGGAGAGGACTTTACTTTCTTTGAGAGTCTATTACCTACTGTGCATGAAACCAGGCTTGAATGAGTAGAGGGCACAGTGGTGATTCACTGGGGACCTAAGGATATTCACCTTAGGACTGTGCCTGGATCAGGGACCTCTGTGGCCAGTTGGCCCCACTTCTCCTCCCCCTTCTCCCAAGAAGCTCTATACCTCTAGTGGTATGATTAGAGTCCTTGCAGCCCTAGACATTGGCATTGTGGGATTTTACAGGAGAGAAGATTTTTAAGGGAGGCTCTGTAGCTAATTTGACCCTGCTAGCATCTCTTCTTTCCCTTCCCTCCCCTCCAAATGACTACATGCTGTGAATGCAGCTGTTGAGTACTTGGCAGATTGTCTCTTAATGGAGATCCTTCATTAGAGACCCTCACTTAGGTCATTCCAACAAAAATTCTAAATTAGAAAACATGAGGCACAACAATAACAAAGTTTGTTTTTAGAAATCTTCATCTCATTTGGAAGGATTGGGCTGCCTCGACTTTTAGTGACCCCTTGTAGGCAGTGTAGAACTGCTTCATACTGTTTTCTAGGCTTTCACCATTCAGGAGCAGATTACCAGGCCTGTCTTCTGAGGTACCTCTGGGTGGGTTCAAACTGCCAACATTTTGGCTACTAATTGGGTGCTTAACTCTGCCATTTCTCTGCTCTCCTTGCTCTACTCTGATTATTGTTGAGCAAAGCAGGAAGAGAGGAATGAAGACGCATATAGTAAATGTCGGGATGGGTTTCCCTAAGAGGAAGCACAATGTCAGTAGAGTTCTAAGAGGAAAAAAAGAAGGGTCAAATGAGGATAACGCCTGAACAGGGACTTGAACCCTGGACCCTCAGATTAAAAGTCTGATGCTCTACCAACTGAGCTACCCAGGCTCCTACTTTGATATTTTCTTGAGTACCTAATGTGGGTTTTAGGGAGATGAATTGGTTTTATGTTTCGTGTTCTAGTCCCCAAATAGCTTCCTTGCAGTTTTCCTGCTTGCCAAGAAGATTCTGTTTCAAATAGAGGTTATAATGGTTAGGAGAATTTTCCTTCCTTTTATCTTATCTCCTGTCTCTTTTGACTTTCAGAAACAGACTTGGTCACCCAGACGAAGCACTGCCAGCTTTCAGATCACATTGTTACACCCAGAGGGTTTCATTTTTACCAAGAGTCCCTCTGTTTCTTGTTTACCCACCTGCATCTATTTTTCTCAAAGCAACACTCATGCTACTCTTCTTGGTATTCCTCTGCATTGTCTTGTACATTTTTCTTAGAGTCTTGGGAGGCAGAGGAGAAAGGAGTTGAAGGAGAGAAAAACTGGAGACTGGTGAGAACGTTTTGTAATGGTGAGCAAGCAAAGGTGCATGGATTTAATCTTCTGCATCTCTATGCTTGCTTTTCTTCATGGTTCAACTTCTCTACCATCTGTGAGCCATTCCTACTTCTTTTTATTTTATTTCTTCCCTCCTTCTCTTGGGTCTCCTTTTATCTCTTCCTCCTTCATGTCTTCATGTCATGGATACCCTTTACTATTCACATCCAATGGAAATTGATAATTACCTTGATGACTAAGTATACATTAAGACATACCATCCAGAGTATGACCTAAGATAGTTTTTGAATTGTGTCTGAAATCTGGAGGAAGTACTTTACAAGGGATCTGGGAACAAGTGGGGACATTTTGGAGTGAAGGAAAATTTAACCTCTCTGGGGGGGAAAGACAGGGCAGGGAAAGGGAAAAGGCTGTTGTTTATTTCTTCCAAATAACTTGGCACTTCCAAGAAACCAAGACTATGTGAAAACTGAAAGAATTTGTGATTTTTTTTTTTACTTTAGGAATCTGTAGATTTCTCATGTCTCCTATCCTACCAATATACGAGGCAGAGTTGGGAGTGGGTCGCACAAAGTCACCTTGAACTGTTTTGTGGATCAATTCACAGGGACTAGGGAAGGACTTTTAGGCAAAATACCTGGGGGTTAGTTAGCATTTCAATGAGACAAGCATCTCTCCAAGCTATTTTGGCCCCTTTCTCTCCATTTGATGTAGCTTGGAAGTCACCAAAATGTACCTCCCGCTTCAGGACCAAGCTCCCATGGAGTTTCAAGACCCCTACCCCGACACACCTCTGTCTCAGGTGATTCTTCTACTTGTGGGTGGAGGATAGAGTTTTTAAAAGCTATGTTATGAATGGATTATAACAAATATTTTTCTGTCATTAAAGCAGGCATTCTGACAAAGGGAGCGCCAGTTTGTGGTTCCAAACTTTTCACCCTAGAGCAATGCTGTATTATCTTTGAGACCAAAAGGTCCGAATGTACCAACTTCTGGAAATCCCTCTCTTTATGCTGTCATCTGCACCCTTTAGAGCAGAGTTAAGTTTTTGGCTCATAATTCTCCACCCGAATGCATCATTGTTATAAGTGACTTAGATGACAGTGCTCTGAAAGAAATATGCCACTTCTGATCATCTCACAATCTCAGTGTTTTAACTCTAAGTAATTGTTCTCACAGGTTTCATATGATATTTGGTTTCTGTTTTGAATGTTGTTAAAATTGCCTCCAACTGCAAATTTAAAAATTTAAAAAGAGAAACCTAATGTTCCCTTATCAACATTTTCACTTACAGGCTTGTACAGTGACCTCACAGTATTGGCTGTGTGGTAATGGATAAGGTAATGGCTGCATGGTGTAAATGAATAAGGTTTCTGATTCCAGATCTAGAGGATTGAGGGTTCAAATTCCTTTGTGGTTGTTTATTTCTTACTGTTCAACAAGTAGAAGATTCTTGAATTGACTTCCAGCGACGAACTCCTGAGGTGTTGTTGGAAGGGAGAATTAATATAGGCGAAGTTTCTTCTTTCAAAAATCAATAATTAACAATAAAGAGGCTTTGGAAATCTAAAATGAACTGAGCCTCAGAAAGACAATGGAGCAAATCTGTGTACCCACTAATGATCATCATCCTGTCCTCTCAGTTTATTACCTCTTTGTACTAACATTTCAAGATTTTAATGGGTGTTTATTTCTTTTCCTCAAGATATTAGTGAATCTTACTCTAATTGTAAGGAACTTTGAATCACAAGTTGTCACCATGTTCCTTTCTCTTTACTCTCAAATGATATTGCAAATCTGACTTTCCACACTTGAAGTTTTACTCCTCAGATTCCCATTGAGAAAAGAGGCTCTGTGAGTCTCAAAATGCAGTATAAATGTTCCCAGAGCTGCTCCAGGAGAAAGCTGGGCTCAGTAGCATTTTGCGTATGAGTTAGAAAGAAGTATGGGAAAACTGAAAGTATCTACACCAGAACAGGGTCATGACTCCTAGATCCTCAGACTAGAAGCCTGGTGCAGTGAGCTGTCCAGGAGTTTGTTGGGTTCACTAAGAGTCTGTTCAAACCAAAAAAACTCTTCCTCACTGCTTGAGCGTTCTTTCTCATTCTTTCCCTTGAATATTAAGCCAAAACACTCTAAAACTAAAAAAAAAAACAACTAAGTTGCTGTAAATACAACATACTCTAGCCCCAAACCATCAGAGGATTCTCCTTCTAAGCTCTGACATTGCTGTCCTGGCACGTGCGATTGGAACAACTCGGGCTCCCTGTGTTGTTTGCCAAAGACTCCAATGGTAACAACTGCTATTCCACAAACACTGAACCACACGCACGATTTCGAAAATGCCCAGTGATGGAAAGAGCAGCGAGGTGCTCTCAGTCATGAAATTTTGGGCAAAATTAGTCATATTTGTTTGTGAGACATACTCTTTGAAAACACTTACTTTAGCCTCTCTCTTATAGAGGGCCAGCAGAAATAATAGTAAAGATGGCAGCTTGGTCACTTTCTACCGCCCTGATGGTCCCTATCCTATCTGTTCTTAGAGACCCTTTAACCCTATTCCTCTTCTCTCTGCCATCAACTGCTCTGCTGCTGTTTCACTCCTCAGCACAGTGTACTCCTTTCTCCTGCCATAAACTCCTCACTCTCTTATTCTCTCCCTTCCTCCCGCCCACCCCTGCTAGCATTCAAATTCCCAGACAGGATGTCTTTCTGTTATACTAGTAACTTAATCTATAGATTCCAGGCACTGTCCCATCCATCGAAGGAGATTTGGATTATCTCCATCATATCGGGATTACCAGTTGCATGACATCAGGAATTTGTGGCTTCCCCCAGGTGTAGGGAAAGTTTATAAAGAGTGAATTTGTTTGAAGGTTGTGCCCAAGCCATAAAGTGCTTCTCTCGTGCTTTAGTCACTAAGGAAATAATTGGGTCTAAAAGATACACTTTAACGACAGGAGCATCCACCTTTCTTCTCTCTCAAAATCAGAGCTACAGCATTGCTGAGACAGAACCTGGTTTCCAAACCCAGGTATTGGACCACGCCATTTGGAAGAGCCATGGCCCGTGGCTATGGAGCCGATCCTACCCCATAATGTTCGCAATGAGCTGCTGTTGGATTGAAACTGCTGACTTTTCTGATTAGCAGCCATTCCTCCTTATCACCGGGTCATCAGAGGTTCAGTTTTCATCAAATACTGTGAATTAATTAACCTCTAGTCTTATCTCCCCACCTGGATCTTCATTCCTTTGCAGCATTTGCAGAACTCAATTTTGTATTTCCTTGCACTGTCTTTTGTGTCTTTCTGCAAGCTTCATAGGCACAGAAGGACTTTTCAAGAAGAAACTCGGAAGACTTAACAGACTGTTCAGTCCTGCGACTCTCTCTCTTGGTGGACTGGAGCTGACTGACACTCAGGCAGTTTGCTAAAAGAGTCCTGGAAAAAGCCAGTGACTGCTGGACGATCTCAGAGTCATTTGGTCTGGAATACATTTTTTTCCTTCTCCTGACATAGCTATGAGGTAGGATCCAATCCAAGACCCTAAGAGTTGAACATAATCGATCTTGACTTGTGAAAATATATGTTTTAAAATGCCTGCAGACCATGTTAGAAGTAACTATTATGGTGTAGTCACACAGCTCTGCTTAACAGGGGATGTAGCTCAGTGGTAGAGCAAGTGCTTAGCATGTTCAAGGCCCATGGTTCAACCCCCAGCAAGTTTATGTATCCTTTGTTTCCCTACAGACCCACAGCTGAATATTGGCAAAATTTTTTCTCATACTTTCCCCATTTTTCTCGTTGTGAATACCTTCCCTTGTGTTTTTTTCCACTCACAGAAAGGAGGAATTGTTTGATAGTTAGTCACTTGGACCATGAGGTCTGACACTCCGTGTGTCTCCCAACATGACTACTTAAACACAAGAAAGTCAGGAGGAACTGGATTAAAACAAGGTGCTCGCTCAGGATTTGCTGACCATGAAGCAACAACATTCCACCATGTCATAGACAGCCTTTTCTCCTTTACTACAAATATCTCATTAATAGGGAAGAAAAAGACAGATGGAGAGAGGGAGGGGGAAGTGACTATTGGACAAATTCCTTTCAAGTCTTCTTTTTTTCCCCTGCACCAGTGCCTGTGTCCATGGACAGACTACAGGTTCAGGAGAAAATTTTCCTTCCGATTTTCTTTTTTCCGTTTCTCCTGCACTTCCACCCTCACCCACATAATCTTGGTCAGGAAAAGGTTGGTTCAATCACCAGTCATGGAAATCAGCGATCCCAACAACAGACATCTGTGATCCCAGCTCTTTATTAACGGTGAAGAAGTGTTTGGATGCCATCCAGAGGAAAGGCATTTCTCAGGAAACCTTAAGTCTTCCAGCATCTACAGTTGATAAAAATTATCTCCAGAGATGGAAAGAGCTGCTGAGCTCTCTTAAAGCCAGAAAAGTCTTGTGCAAAAAGGCTGTATCTTTCTATGAAAAAAACACCCTTAGTCCATTTTCCTTAGGAGAGAAGGAGCTTTCTGAAGTCCTGCATTGTAGAGAGTGCAGAAGAGAGATAGGCAACCCAGTTAATCTTTGTAACTCATATGTGGGTTGACTGACACAATAAATTTTGGCAAGAGGCTGAAGCTTTTATTTTTTTAGCCTCTGTGAGGAACATGAGTGGGATGTTACAAAAGGTTAATATGCTTGCAGTCCTTGCTCAGCCCCCAACATGCCTCCTTCATGTTTCTTTATGGTTCTCAGAACCCTAGCTGCAGCTTCACAAGACAAAGCCACTGCTCAATTTCCCAACCAGGGTTTTGAACTCCAGGGTTTGCTACAACAGTGACTGTCCTTGACACCATTTATTTACTGTTTTTCAGTTAACCCATTGCCGTCTATTCAATTCTGGATCTGTTTTTTGTTCCATCTGAGTCTAACTTTCCCAAGCCAACCTTTCGGGTTTTTCTCTTTTGTGTTCTTGCCTGGGAATTATCCTCTGTGGCTCTGATAGCCAGAAGTAGAGGAGGTGCTGGACCCTGGTGTGATGGTCGTAAAATTCGTAATACCACGAAAACGAAAACCGTGTGGAGAAGGAGAAACTAATTTGGAGTTGCAAGCTGAAGCTACTTGGATTCACTCTCACAATGGCACAGTGGTTAAGGAGATCAGTGAAACACAAAAATATTGGTGGTTTCAAACCCCCGGGGGCTCCACAGGAGAAATACCTGGCAGTTGGCTTCTGTAGATATACAGACTTGGAAACCCTATGGGGTTGCTATGCATCAGAATCTACTTCATGGCAGTGAGGTTTTTTGGTTTTTATGCATGCCCCTTGCTGAGACTTTGATGTTCTAGGGTTTAAATGCTCCCTATTTTTTTTTTTTATCTGTGGAGGTAGTCCCTGTGGTGTGACTGGTGAAAAGATTAGCTGTGAAGCAAAATGTCCGGAGTTCCAATCCATCAGCCACTCCGTAGAAATACTATGGGGCAGTTAGATTTTGGTTTTTCCTTGGGAAAGGAATCCCTAGGTGGAGTTAAATAGTTAACACTTGCTTGCTGCTAACTGAAAGATTGGAGGTTCCAGTCACCCAGAGGCGCCTGGTGGTCTACTTACAACAAATTAGCCATTGAAAACCCTAGATAGGACAGTCCTACTCTGACACACATGGGATTGCCATGAGTCAGAATCAACTTGATGACAACTGTTTTTTTCTGGAAAAACACCTCCACATGTGAATTCCCAGTGCTTTGTGGAGACTCCTTATCTCTTATGGTTTTTGCCTGCCACCTGAAAGTTTCTCTGAGACAACATCCAGACTTCAAGCCAAATACAGTGAAGTTATAAAGCACAAGATGAAAATGATGTCTGTCTGGAGAATCCGTGCTTGGCCAAATGGAAGATGCAAGTCCAAAGCTGTATTTCAGTCCTTGGCAATGCTGCCCACCTGTCTAGAGTCAAAGACAAAAAAACCAAACCCGTTGTGGTAGAGTTGATCCAGACTCTCATTAACCCTATAAGACAGAAGAAACTGCACCATAGGATTTTCACGGTGCTATTTTTAATTTTTTATTGGTGGATAAGAAGTGCCCAGTTTTCATTAGCAAAAAAGACTATGCCCCTAGAGCTCCAAATCTCACTCCCACGACCCAGTGGGGTAAGGAAGGAAGGAGGAGGATGGGATTTGAACCCATGCGTGCAATGCAAAATGGATTAGCAGTTCATCTCCTTAACCACTTGGCCACCTGGTCAGGAATAAAGGAAAAGAGAATCAAAGAAAAGGAAAGCTTATGCACTCAGTTTTGTCCTGAAACAATTTAGACATCTGCATATCTGGGGGTAGCCCAGAGGGAACCTCACTACGGGGCTTTGTAGTTTAGTTGGTTTAAAAAAAAAAAAAAAACTATCTGTAAAGCCCTTTCAAACTATCCACCCCTTATCTGCCTTTCTGTCTCTTTAGTAATAGTACAAAATGGGAGCTTAATGTGCAGGCTTTTCTTCTGGGTGATTGAAGAGATTCTCTTAGCATCTGGTTCTTCTTTTCTCCTCTTTCTTGCTGTCTTCCTTCTGCTGTCGCAGCAGTCACATTATAGAAATTCATAGGATAGAAATGAAGAGCGTTCAAGGGAGTTCATTGCGCTATATTTTTGCTGTCTATGTGTGCAGGAATTGAATGGAAAATATTAGGAGAAGTGAATTTGTATTCCTTCAACACTGGGTTTAAATTGTGTTGAAGCAGAGAAAAAGTGTAGAGGTGTGGAGGATGGAAGCCAGGGCCTCATACATGCAAACCGTGTACTCTACCACTGAACTACATACTCCTTGTTCCTGAAAGTGCTACTGGCTAATTTTATCTAGAACTAAGTGTTATTTCCTGAGATTCATACTCCTTGAGCATTGTGGTAGTATTGGTCAATGTTTAGAGGCATCAGCAGCTGCTTTAGGCAAGAAATGCTCGGGAACCAGTGGAGACTACTAATTCTTTACAGGACTTGAAAGTGAAGGCAGAGGATTGGAAATATGTGTGGGTGGATAGCCACAAAAGTTTTCCATGGTGGCTTTTTTATAAGCTTGAGTTGTTAAAAGTCTCTGTCTTCTATTATGTGTGGCAAAGAGTAAAGTCCTCATTTTCAGCTCTTTTGATTTCCTCCATAGTTGTCTTAACCTGAGACACTAAGCTAAAGAAAATAATCTTTTGGCTGCCTGAAAGTCTTCACTGCATTTGCTGTTTGCCCAACCAGAATGTAATGGCTGAATTTGATGGAGGAAAGCAAAGGTAGAAGAAAACCATATACTGATGCATTCTGCGTTTCATTATAAGGGCCTTTTCTCTTTTTCAGAGATATCAGGTAACTCAGGGGCCCTACCAACAGTGCAAAGAGGAATTCACAAGGCATGAATGAAACAGCAGCTTCAAGATTTAGAGAAAGGTGAATTATAAGTGTAAGATAGAAGGTAAGTAGACAGGATTTAAAAAACAAAAGTGAGTGAAGCATTTATTCATTAAAAAATTTTTTTAAAAGTCATTTCCAAATAGAAGGAGGTGCAGAAAAGGGAGTTTTGCGAAATTGAGGGTGGTACAGGAGAAAGCCTGGAAAAGGGAGAAGATAAACTCCTGTGGAATTCTAAATATCTTGGAACACACCTGTGAGAAAAATACACAGTAAACTCAGAGTAGTACTCTGGTCTACAGCCTTGGATTTGTGAATGATCAGTAAGCATGGGCATGTGGAGGGTGGATAAAGACTGAAAAATGTACTTTGAGATTTGGGGATTAGAGAATCATTTGCGGTATTTGTGGAAAACAAATGAGCTTGTTCCAAGACTCTCCTAGAAACCTGAGATCTATTATGGTTAAAACTCAGTTCTTTGAACTACATGAGAAGACTAAAAAAAAAAATTTCTGGTACCAGATTTCTAGTGCCTGTTAGCTTTTTCTCAGCATAGTTTGCACATGTATGAGCCTTTTCCAATATTCATAAAAATAACCTTGAGTCTTTTTTGAAATTAGCAGTATATGATTTATTTGTCTTTCAGAGTTGTTCTTTCAGTTGGCTCATGGGATTCATACAATAAGAACAAGAAACTGTATGATAGGTTCTTAAGGAGAAAACAAGAGTGTCACACACAAAACTCTTGGGATGCGTATGTGTTTGTGTGTATGGGTATACGTGTGTAGATGCTGGGTGGTATCTTGGTTGTTTGATGCTGTAAAAGCAATATGTGTAATGTCAAGCATCTACCATTACAGTGTCATTCAGAATAGTTTCACTGTTCCCTCCTTCCTTCCGGTCTCTGCCTCAGGGCTGGTGTGCCCTTTTATTCTTGTTTTGTTCCATGGGCCTGTTAAATCTTTGGCTGAAAGGTGAATCTCAGGAATGATCCCATTACTGAACTGACAAGGTGTCTGGGGCCCATACTCTCAGGGTTTCTCCAGCCTCTGTCAGGCCGTCAGTCTGGTCTTTCCTTTTAAGTAAGAATTTTGTTCTACATTTTTGTCCAGCTCTGCCCAGGATCCTCTGTTGTGATTCCTGTCAGAGCAGTCAGTGGTGGTAGCCAAGCACCATCTAGCTGTACTGAACTCAGTCTGGTGGAGGCCATGGTTGATGTGGTCCATAAATCCTTTGGGCTAACCTTTACCTAATATCTTTAGTTGTCTTTGTTCTTCCTTGCTCCTGAAGGAGTGAGACCAGTGGAGTATCCTAGATGTCCGCTCACAGGCTTTTAAGACCCAGGACACTACTCACCAGAGTAAAATGAAGACCATTTTTTAATAAACTATGTTATGCCAGTTAAGCTAAATGTTCCCCGCACACTCAGCATTTTTCAAGTTGAAAGGACTGAAGGAAAACTTCAAAGCTCAAGTTGCAATATTGAAAGATTCTACTGGGAAAATATTGAATGGTGCAGGAACAATCAAAAGAAGGTGGAAAGCATACAGGAGTCACTGTGCCCAAAAGAATTGGTCGACATTCAACCATTTATGCAGGTAGCATATGAACAAGAACTGATGGTACTGAAGGACGAGATCCAAGCTTTACTGAGGGCATTGGCAAAAAACAAGTCTCTAGGTATTGACAGAATACCAACAGAGATTTTTCAACAAATGGATATAGCACTGGAGGTGTTAAGTCATCTACGCCAAGAAATCTGGAAGGCTGCTACCTAGCCAACTGACTGGAAGAGATCCAAATTTGTGCCCATTCCATAGAAAGGTGTTTTATTTGACTTGTGCTGCTATAACAGATATAGTACACTTGGATGGCTTTAACATAGACAAGTGTATTCTCTCACAGTCTAGTAGGCTTCAAGTCCAAATTCATGGCGTCAGCTCCAGTGGAAATCTTTCTCTCTCTTTCAGCTCTGGAATAAGGTCCTTATCATCGATCTTCCCCTGGACTAGGAGCTTCTTTGCACAGGAGACCTGGGTGCAAAGGATGTGCTCTACTCCTGGCACCGCTTTCTTGGTGGTATGAGCCCCACTCTTCAAACAATGGCTTGCTTCACGTTACTTTTATCTCTTGGAAGATAAAAGGCGGTATAGGCCACACCCCGGAGAAATGCCCTTTCCATTGGATCAGGGTCGTGACTTTATTAAGGGTGTTACAATTCCACCCCAGTCCTCTTTAACTCAAAATTATAATCACAAAATGGAGGACATCCACACAATACTGGGAATCATGACCTAACCAAGTTTACACATATTTTTTGGGGACACAATTCAATCAATGAAAAAAGCGAGTCAACACAATGCAGAAATTATGGAACAATATCCTTAATATTTTGCTGAAGATCAATCAAAAGCAGTTGCAGCTGCACATCAACAGGGAACTCCCAGAAGTTCAAGGCAGATTCAGAAAAACACATGGATCCAGGGGTATCATTGCTGATGTCAGATGGATCTTGGATGAAAGTAGAGAATACCAGAAAGGTGTTCACCTGTGTTTCATGGACGACGCAATGGCATTTGACTGTGTGGATCATAGCAAATTATAAATAACATCGTGAGAAACAGGAAATCCAAAACAGTTAATTGTGGGCATGAGAAACTTGTACGTAGAACAACCGGCATTTGTTTGAACAGAACAGGGGAATAGCGCATGATTTAAAGTCAGGAAAGTGTGTATCAGGGTTGTATCCTCTCACTATACTTATTCAGACTTTATACTGAGCAAAAAATACGAGAAACTGGAACTTATGAAGAAAAATGCCGTATCAGGATTGAAGGAAGACTCATGAACAACCTGCGTTACGCAGATGACACAAATTTCCTTGCTGAAAATGAAGAGGATTTGAGGCACTTAGTGATGAAAATCAAAGACCACAGTATTCAATATGGATTATATCTCAACATAAAGAAAACAAAAATCTTCACATCTGGATCAATAAGCAATATCATGATAAATGGAGAAAAGATTGAAGTTGTCAAGGATTTCATTTTACTTGGATCCACAATCAACAGCCCTGGAAACGGCAGTCAAGAAATCAAAAGATGCATTGCATTGGGAAATCTGCTGCAAAAGACCTCTTTAAAGTATTTAAAGGCAAAGATGTCACCTTGAGATCTAAGGTGTGCCTGACCCAATCCGTGGTGTTTTCAATCGCCTCATGTGCATTCGAAAGCTGAACAATGAATAAAGAAGACTGAAGAAGAAATGACGCCTTTGAATTATGGTGTTGGTGAAGAATATTGAATACACCGCGGACTGCCAGAAGAAGAAATAAATCTATCTTGAAAGAAGTACAGACAGAATGCTCCTTAGAAACCAGAATGGCAAGACTATGTCTCACATGCTTTGGACCTGCTATCAGGATGGATCAATCCCTGGGGAACGGCGTTTTACTTGGCAAATGAAAGGTCAGTAGAAAACGAGGAAGACACTCAAGGAGATGGATTGATACAGTGGTTGTAACAATGGAATGAAGCATAACAAAAATTGTGAGGGTGGCACAGAACCTGGCAGTGTTTTGTTTTTCTATTTGTAGGGTTGTTATGAGTCGGAACTGTCTCCACAGCACTTAACAACGACATGCCTATGTCAGCCTATGTTCAGTATTGTAAGAAAATGCTAGACTATCTTCCAAAGTGGCTGTACTATTTTGCGTTTTCTCAGCAATGTGTGAGAGTTCCTGTAGCTCCACATCCTTTCCAGCATGTGGTTTTGTCAGTTTTAAGATTTTTTTCTGCTGAACAACAATAGGTGAATAATGATATCTCACCATTGTTTTAATCTGTAATCCCCTAGTGTCAGATGAGGAAATGACAGTACTGAAGGAAGAAGTTCAAGATGTACTGAAGGCATTGGCTGAAAACAAGACTATGGGAATTGACATTACCAATTGAGATGTTTCAAAAAACGGATGCAGCACTGGAAGTGCTCACTTATCTACGCCAAGGCATTTGGAAGACAGCTACCTGGCCAGCCGACTGGAAGAGATCCCTATTTATGCCTATTTCCAAGAAAGGCGATTCAACCAAATGTGGAAATTATCAAACAATATCATTAATATGGAAACCCTGGTGGTGTAGGGGTTAAGTGCTATGGCTGCTAACCAAAGGGTCAGCATTTTGAATCTGACAGGCGCTCCCTGGAAACTCTATGGGTCAGTTCTACTCTGTCCTATAGGGTCGCTATGAGTTGGAATCGACTCGACAGCACTGGGTTTGGTTTGGTTTTTTTTTTTTTAATCATTAATATAACATGCAAGCAAAATTTTGCTAAAGATCATTCAAAAGCTGCTGCAGCAGTATATCAACAGAGAACTGCCAGAAATTCAGGGCGGATTTAGAAGAGGATGTGGAACCAGGGATATCATTGCTGATGTCAGATGGATCCTGGCTGAAAGCAGAGAATACCAGAAAGATGTTTACCTGTGTTTTATTGACTATGCTAAGGCATTTGACTGTGTGGATCATAACAAATTATGGATAACATTGCAGAGAATGGGAATTCCAGAGCACTTAATTGTGCTCATGAGGAATCTGCATATGGATCAAGAGGTGGTAGTTTGGACAGAACAAGGGAATACTGCATGGTATAAAGTCAGGAAAGGTGTGGGTCAGGGTTATATCCTTTTACCATATCTGTTCAATCTGTATGCTGGGCAAATAATCCAAGAAGCTGGACTATATGAAGAAGAACAGGGCAGCAGGATTGGAGGAAGACTCATTAACAACCCTTGTTACGCAGATGACACAACCTTGCTTGCTGAAAGTGAAGAGGACTTGAAGCACTTACTCATGATGATCAAAGACCACAGCCTTCAGTATAGATTACACCTCAACATAAAGAAAACAAAAATTCTCACAACTGGACCAATAAGCAACATCATGATGAACGGAGAAAAGATTGAAGTTGTCAGGGATTTCATTTTACTTGGATCCACAATCAACATCCATGGAAGCAGCAGTCAAGAAATCAAAAGATGCACTGTGTTGGGCAAATCGGCTGCAAAAGATCTCTTTAAAGAGATCGCTAAAAAGCAAAGCTGTCACCTTGAGGACTAAGGTTCACCTGACCCAAGTCATGGTGTTTTCAATAGCCTCATATGCATGCGACAGTTGGACAATGGGCAACCAGTTGTTCTTTTTAATGGGACATGACATTTGTATATCTTCTTTGCTGAGATATGTCTTCAGGTATTTTACCCGCTTTTTAATTGGGTTGTTTGGGTTTTTATTGTCGTGTTTTAAGAGTACTTTATATGTCTTGGATCCACCACGACTACCAGTTGCCATCGAGTTCATTATGACTCATGGTGACCCCATGTGTTGCAGACTACACCCTGGACTCAAGTCTTTTCTCAGATATGACTTTTGCCTCATGTATTTTGATGCTCTGTTGTTAGGTGCATACACATTCAGGAGTCTTGGAGAACTGACCCTTCAATCATTATGTAATCCTTTCTTTATTTTTGATAATTTCCCTGCTCTGAAATCTGACTTGTATAAAATTAACATAGCAGCTCCAGCTTTCTTTTGATTAGTGTTAGCATGGTATATCTTTCCCATCTCTTTACTTTTAATCTATCCATGATTTTATATTAAAGTGGGTTTCTTGTAAACAACAAGTAGTTGGGTCTGTTGTTTTCACTCTTTTTAACCCACTGGAATAGTCTCTGTCTTTTAATTGGTATTGTTAATGCTTAATGTTACGTGTCAACTTGGCTAGACCATGATTCTCAGTGGTTTAGCACGTGCTCTTTGTGACCTGGTATGAGCAACCAATCAGTTGAAAGAGGTCTTCCTTTGGGGTTGTGGCCTGTCTCCAGTATCTAAAAGTATGTTCTGGCAAAACTCACTCTCTCTTGACCCTGCACTTTTCATGGCACTTGATCTCCTGTTCTTGGGACATATGCCTGCATTCGCCTCTAGCCTGCTGCCTGACTTGCACATCTTGGATTTCCCAGTGCCCGCAACCCCATTAGGTAACAGGTTTCCCCAGCCTGCCACCTGCCCTGCAGATTTTGGATTCACCAACTCCTGCAACTCCAGGAGCCATCAGACATCTTCAACCTGCCACGAGACTGACAGATTTGGGACTTGCCATTCCCCACAACTGCATGAGTCATTTCCTCTTGGTCAGTCTCTCTCTGTATATGTTTCACTGGTTTTGCCCCTCTGGAGAACTGAGACTAAGGTACATATATATAGACCATGTGCATTTAAAGCAATATCAATACATTTTAATTAATTTTAATCTACCGTATTGGCAACTGCTTTCTATTCGTTGCCCTTGTTATTTGCTTCTCTCTTTCTTTCGCTTTCTCTAGTTTAATTGGGTATTTGGTATGACTGAGTTTTCTCTCCTCTATTAGCATTTTTATTAGCATATGAATTACACTGCATTTTAAAATTTTGTTAGTGGTTGCCCTAGAGTTTGCAATATACTTCTACAACTAATCTAAGTCCACTTCCAAATAATAGTATATCACTTCACCGGTAGTACAGATACCTTATAGCAGAGTATTCTGGATTCTTCCCTCCCATCACTTACAGCATTGCTGTCATACATATAACTTTTATTTAAACTATAATCAACCAATACATCATTGCTGTTAAAACAGGAGCCGTGGTGGCTTAGTGGTTAAGAGGTTGCCTGCCAATGAAAAAGGTTAGCATTTTGAATCTACCAGCTCTGCCTTGGAAGCCTTAAGGGGCAGTTATACTCTGTCCTATTTGGAATCAACATGACGGCAATAGGTTTGGTGTTTTTCTTTTTTAAAAATAATTATTTTAAAGAAAATTTTACCTGTTGTCAGTTAAAGATAAGAAAAATGAGAGATGCAAAATGTCTCTTAACACTTCATAAAAGATCTCAGGAATGTATAAATAAAAGAGAGAATGATAAAAGTATGTATGTGTACAGCTTGGTTGGAATTGAAAAAATCAGTGCAGATTGTAGTGAGAGATGCTATAGGTGTTAATGTAACTTTTTTCACATAGTCTTCTGTTGGATAGATGTAGAGTGACACAGTGAGAGCAGGCCTTGACAGGACTGCCTTGTTTTTCTTGGTCTTTCAAGTTTTCTGCCTTTGACAGTGTGCAATCTTACCACTTGTCTATCACTCCTTTAGTGGAAAATATTTGAATTTTTCTTCTATGACAGGTTTCTGCCTTATACAGATTTTCATTTTTACGAATTTTGCTGTCCTATACTTAGTGCTGTTAGAATTCCAAAGCCTTGGAATGCCAACTGTTCTGTAATAAAGGGAATCATAGTAATTCTGGAAAAATAGACACAACTGCCAAAGCCAGGATAGAGCCAGGGCTCTGTAGATCCTCAGTCCATCCTCTCCCAAGTAAGCTATTTCAGCTGCCTGAAAGTACCTGTTTTAGCTATTCTTTCAAAATATTACTTAATTTTATTTCCAAGGCCCTTGTGCTTTTAAATATTTAATCTTAATGTATCCAATATAATCTACTAACTCACTCAAAATTATATGGGATCCTTTGCCATCCATATGTGAAAATAATATTCATTTTTTTGAGACAGTGGATAGAAGAGGAGGAGGGCAAAAAAAGTGGAGGAATAGGTAAAACAGGAAGAAACTTTTCTGCTTGTTTGCTCTGGCTAATTCAGGTTCCGAACACTGCTCAGAAAAAAAAAGGGAATTTCAAATTAAATGATCCAGCTGTTCTTTCTACCTTCAGTCCTTCTTTTTCTATCTTGGTCATCAGTGAGGCTGGAAAAAAGGATGATTATGAGCACATTAACATGGCAGTGAGATTTTTGCTGTTGACTGAGAAATCTTGTGCAAGCCAATTCTGTTTTCTCTGTTTCTTTCCTTTTCCTTATCTTCCTTGTGCTGACACAGCTGGCCTGGTTGGCGAGGAGACACAGGGTGTAGAAACAAGAAAAAATTTCAAGGCAATCCATTGGTTAATGGGTTTATGTCTACACAAGTGTTCAAAATGTGTTTGAAAAAGCAGGGAAGTACAGAAGTGTTGGGAATTGTAAAAAGCAGATGAGCATGTATAGTTTCAAACCTTCTCAAGCTGAGGACACACTCCTACTGGGCCATGCCTCACTCACGACAAAGACATCATAAAGATCATTCTTGAAATACCACGCATATTTGTAAGTGGTCATTACATATTTGATAGCTGGCCAGAGACAAAATCCACTGTTTCAAGTCCCACTATTTTTAAGCTCCAAAACATATATGCTCTTACGCTGTTACACCAGGACACGTGTAAGGCGTTTGCAGACCAAAAAACACTGTTTTTGCTGCTAGAGCATTTCATCCCATGAGACTGCTACAAAGTTCCCTTCTTGGTAAACCCTCTGGGGGCATCTTTTCACAACCATCAGGAAAAATCAAAGATGGAACTTTTGTATTTTCAACTTCTGCTCTCTCCACTTTTCTTTTTTTCTCTTCTTACAAAGCTTTTCAAGCCCTCTTCTCTTTAAGAAGGATCCCTGGTGGTGCAGTGATTAAGAGCTCAGGTGCTAACCGAAAGGTCTGCTGTTCAAATCTGAATCCACCAACAGCTCCTTGGAAACCCTAGGCAGCTGTTCTACCCTGTCCTATAGAGTCTCTGTGAGTTTAAACTGACTTTACCTCAAGTGTTTTTTTTTTCTCTTTAAGAAGATGGGATTGCTACAATCTGTTGTTGTTGCTGTTAGGTAACATGGAGTTGTTTCCTCTCTTAGGAACCCTGAGTACAACAGAATGGAACCCTGCTCCATCCTGTGCCATCCTCACAATCGTTGTTATGCTTGAGCCCATTGTTGCAGCCTCTGTGTCAATCCATCTCATTGAGAGTCTTTCTTTTTTTTCACTCACCCTTTACTTCACCAAGCATGATGTCCTTCTTCAGGGATTTAGCCCTGCAGATAACATGTCCAACATATGTGAGATGAAGTCTTGAAATCTTTGTTTCTAAGGAGCATTCTGGCTGTACATCTTGCAAGAGAGATTTGTCTGTTCTTCTGGCAGTCCATGGTATGTTCAGTATTCTTCGCCATCTCCATAATTCAAAGGCAGCAATTCTTATTCCGTCTTCCTTATTCAACATCCATCTTTCACATGCATATGAGATGATTGAAAACACCATGGCTTCGGTCAGGTGCACCTTAATCCTCAAGGTAGTACTTTTGCTTTTTAGCACTTTAAAGAGATTTCTAGCAGCAGATTTACCCAATGCAATGTGT
The DNA here is from genome assembly GCF_030014295.1 of Loxodonta africana. Taxonomy (NCBI): domain Eukaryota; kingdom Metazoa; phylum Chordata; class Mammalia; order Proboscidea; family Elephantidae; genus Loxodonta; species Loxodonta africana. The sequence goes on from NC_087342.1 coordinate 78,876,736, forward strand.
TGTTTGTTTTCTTGACTGCTGCTTCAATGGGCATTGATTGTGGATCCAATTAAATGAAATCCTTGACAACTTCAATCGTTTCCCTGTTTATCATGATGTTCCTTATTGGTCCAGGTGTGAGGATTTTTGTTTTCTTTATGTTGAGGCGTAATCCATACTGAAGGCTATGGTCTTTGATCTTTGTCAGTAAGTGCTTCATGTTCCCTTCATTTTCAGCAAGCAAGGTGTATCATCTGCATATCACAGGTAGTAAATGAGTCTTTCTCCAATCCTGTTGCTGCGTTCTTCTTCATATAGTTCAGATTCCCCTGTTATTTGCTCAGCATACAGATTGAATTAGTATGGTAAAAGGATACAACCCTGATGCACAGCTTTCTTGAATTTAAACCACCCGGTATTCTCTTTTTTTGTTGGAATAAATGTCTTTTGGTCTATGTATAGGTTCCTCCTGAGCACAATTAAGAGTTCTGGAATTCTCATTCCTCACAATGTTATACATGATTTATTATGAGCCACACAGCCGAATACCTTTGCATGGTCAGTGAAACACAGGTAAGCATCTTTCTGGTATTCTCTGCTTTCAGTCACCATCCATCTGTTATCAGAAATGATATCCTTTGATTCAATCATTTTCTGAATCTGATTTGAATTTCTGGCAGTTCCCTGTTGATGTACAGCTGCAACCACTTTTGAATGATATGCAGCAAAATTTTACTTGCATAAGAGAAACTATTTCAATATCTATATTTGATGAAGAACCCTTATGAGGAATATATGGAGATATCCTACAAAACACTAAGTAAAAGGCTAAAAAATTAATGAGAAAGAACATAAATTAAGCATGTGTTTCACAAAAGAGTATACTCAACTGCCAACAAGCAATTTTAAAAATTACTGATGTGAGGGCCACGAGAAATACAGGATGGGCCCTGCCTGCAAAGGACTATGGGGAAAATCCAGAGTACCTGACTGAGTAGTAACCTGGACCAGCAAAAAACATACTTAACACCTCACTTTGTGGTAACAGTCAATTGAAACCCATTAACTAGTACAAAAACAACACCATCCATCATAGATTAGGTATGTCTTTCCCTGGCACCCCTGCACATATTCTTGTGCATAAAGATTGGCTGTATAAGGCCACAACCCACACTGCCCTGTATGAAGCTCTACCTGGGTGACATTCAATGATCTGCTGTCCTTCATGAAAATCTTAGCATCAACCTCTGTATGTAAGTTCCCTAATAATCCCTTTTCTGATCAACATGGCTTATATTGCCTTCTCCCCCCACCACAAAAGACTCAGTGGGTTTAATAATTATAATGCTTTGGTTCCTATTAGCAGCAAACAATATTCCTTTGAAATACCAGACAGACCTGGCAATGGCTGACAGTAAATCTCAGATCTCCAAAGTTTAAAAGCTCAGGTTCTCTGAGCATTCTGTGTTCCAGTGGCACTTATCCAGAATTGGTAACTCCCCTTAGTTGGGGTACTTTAAGTACCAGTGAAGAAAGACTTTCCTCCTTAAGGGAAGAAAGACAAACATTCTTGAAAGCCCAACAGATCTGGCTGCAAGGTCTTACCTCCTGTCGCCTCTCTTCAGACTCCTTTTTTTTGCAGTGGAAGAAGAGAAACCAAAACTTTACCTGAATTAAAAAAACAAAACAGTGATGGCTACAAAGGGAGTGATCAGAAACAAGTAAGGTACTCCTTCATCAGCCATATCCAATGTATATGCTTCACAGAAAAACAACAAAAATAACGAATCCATGAATTATAATAGCTAGCTTTACAAAATCCATCCATTCAAGCATGAAAGGCAGGGAGGGGAGGCGGTAGGATATATGGCACAGGCAGAAAAAGTACTCAAATCAGTCCAGGCACAAAGTTTAGGAATGCCAGAAAACAGTTATAGAAAATCCTGTCCTTTCAGGTTCATGGTGTTAAAAATCCATACACTGTTTTGTGTCAGGAAGTTTATGCCGTGGTGCACCAGAGCCAACATTCCAGTTCCTCAGAGAGATGGTGCTATGTAAAAGGCCCTTGGCAGAAAGAGTTCTGCCTTCCCTGGGTGGGGGAGGCGAACAGAAAAAAAGCTGCCATATCCTCCTTCCAATACCACCCATCCACTGTGAGTGGCAGGTAAAGTAAGTGACTTGCAGCAGCCTGTAGTTTGGCAGGAGATGGATGTCATAAAGTGAAATTCTCTGTAGAGGTTAAGCAGACTGTAGGTAGGCTGTCTTGTGGAAGAGTCTGTAACTTACGAAGACCAGCAAGGAGAAGAGGCTGGACTGAAAAAGATAGGTTTGGCCAGGGGTCTTTGCTTCACTGGTGCTGATAAGGAATGAAAAAAAAAAGGATGGAGAAGAGGCTGCCACTGATAATGTATGAGGACTGCATTACTTTGAGCAAAGCCAAGGGCAAACCAAATCCAAAGTAGCAGGGCCAATTCCTTTCTATGTTTGACAACTGCTAGTGCATTTTAATTCCTTTATTGAATCAGTGATATTCAAAGTAGTATAGTGAATACAGAAGGGACATAAGCATGAGACTAACCATCGGACCAACAAAATGGATGGAAAAGTGACCCCCAAACATCCCCTGGAGAAGGAAAAGAGCCTGCAGCAGAATGTTGAAGAGCATATTAGCATTATTTTGCTGACTCTAGGGAAATAAAGGGCATTCCCATTGGCAAGGAAGAAGTAAAATTATCCCTATTTGCAGATGATATGATCTTATACACAGTAAACCCTAAAGAATCCACGAGAAAAATGCTGGAACAATAGAAGATTTCAGCAAAGTATGAGGATACAAGATAAACATACAAAAATCAATTGGATTCCTCTACACCAATAAAGAGAATGGTGAAGTGTAAATCACGAAATTAATATTTACAGTTTACATATACAACTGCCCCACATGTTTTCCAAGGCTATAAATCTTTAGGGAGGCTGGCTGCCATGTTTTTCTCCCCCTTAGAGCTGGCGGGTTCGGACCATCGACTTGTCTTAGTAGCCAAATGCTTAATCACTGCAGGACCAAGGCTCCTAGAGAGAGAATAGGTTTTTTTTTTTTTTTTTTTTTTAATAGTTCCGCTTTGAATAGCTGTACTATTCATTTCCACTAGAATCCAAAGCCTTGAAATGCAAATGTTTTTTTAAGAAAGCAACTATATGAAATTCACTCGAGTTGTGGAAACCCGGGATAGAAGCAAGGAACTTTAGACCTTCAGTCTAACGCTTTGCCAGCTGAACTATTTTGGCAACCTGAAATGTATTGTTTTAGTCATTTCTTCAAAATATTATCATATCCTAACTTATTCTACATTACGCACTCAGATAGAATTATAAAGGCTCTATTGCCATCCATGCCTGAAAGTGGGGTCCAGTTTTCAGAGAATGTGTATTCGTTGGTAGAGGACAAGGAAGGCCACAAAGGGGAGGAATAGGTAAAAGGGACGAAGCTTTTCTGCTTGGTAATTTCTGTCTCTTTCACACTCCAAACACTGCTCAAAAAACTAAGAGAATTTCAAATGAAATGATGGAGCCTCTTCTTTCCCTCTTAGTCCTTTTTTTGTCTTGCTCTTCAATGACACTGGAAAAGAGAACAGAGGATTAGTGAGCAGGTTGATGTGGTGGCAGGCTTCTGGCTTTGAATGGAAGAAATCATGAACAAGCCAATTCTGTTTTCTCTATTTCCTTCCTTTTCCTTGTCTTCCTTGTGTTGACACAGCCACTCTGAGTGGTGAGGAGAGGCAGGGCATATAAATGGGGAAACATTTCAAGGCACTAAATCGGATAATGTGCTTAATACCTATGAGTATGCAAAGTATGTTTTAAAAAGGAGAAAAATACAGAACTGTTAGGAATAGTAAAAAGCAGATGAGTGTGCATGGTTTTGAATCCTCTCAAGGAAAGGACGCTCCTATTGAGCCACACCTCTCTCATGCCAGAAACGTCATGAAGATCTTCCTTGAAATATTTGCCATATTTCTAAGGGATTTTTGCAGATCTGATAGTTAACAAGAGAGAAAATCCACTGTTTCAAATCTCACTATTTCTAAACCTCTAAACTACATCAGGAAATAAGTAAAGATTTCAGACCGAAAAAGCACCTTCTGCTTCTAGGACTTTCCACCCCATTATCCACTGCAAGGTTACTGCCCTAGAAAATTGCCCTGCCCATTTTTTCATGTAACCACCAGGAAAGATGTATGATGGAACTTCCTCTTGTTTTTTCAACTTCTCTCTCTATCTACTTTTTCTTTTTTTTTTTTTCTTCTTACATAGTTTTTCAAGCCCCCTTCTCCTTAAGAAGAGGTGATTAACCACAGTCCAGGAAAACACATTTCAATATTTGACAAAGGACCCTTATGTAAAATAGATGAAAAACTCTTATGAAACACTAAGAAAAAAGACAGAAACTAAATGAGAGAGAATAAAGATGAAACATATAATTCGCTGAAGAATATACTTAACAAAAATTAATAAACACAATCAAATAACACTACCTTTCACCAAAATTGCTTTAGTTAAATGACAATATCAAGTGTCTCTGATGACACAGAAATGAAACTTTCATATATTGCTGATGAGGCTGTCAACTGGTACATCCGCATTGGTACACTATTTGGAAATACTGCCTCAAACAAAATATGCATACAACCTACAACCCAGAAAGTCCATCTTTGCAATTAGACCCAAGAAAAATGCATGCTTATTCCCCTTGAAAGACAAGAGTGTTCGTAGCGGCATTAGCCATTTCAAAATGTGTACCAGCAGTAAAATGAATGAAAAGAATCTGATGTCTGGTATTCATACAATGGTACTCGTCAGAGCAGTGAGCAAGAAATACTGCTACTAGAAACAGTATGGATGCATCTAATAAAAAAAATATTTGAGTGAAAGAATTCATACTCAAATGAGCACATACTGTGTGATTTCATTTCTTCTATTTCAAACCACAGGAAAAACTAATCTATGCTAGTAGAGGTCAGAGGATTAGAATTGATTGGGATGAGGTACAAGGGAGCTCCTGGGAGCTGAAAATTTCCTTATCTTGGTTTGAAAGTTGGTTGCATGGTGTACCTATGTTATATATTATTCATGAAACGGAATAATTAAGTTTCATGCATTTTATTCTATGTGAATCTAGCCTCGATTTAAACAGAGAAAGGAGGAAGAAGGATTTCCTGGAATATCTTCTTACTTCCAAAAAATACCAAGCCCATTGCCATTGAGTAAATGCCGACTTACACTGACCCTCTGGGACAGAGTAGAATTGCCTTATAGAGTTTCCAAGGAGAAGATGTAAGATTTGAACAGCCAACCTTTTGGACAGCAGCCAATCTCTTAATCACTGCACCAGCAGGGCTCCACTGTCAGTACATCTTCTGTGGTCACTGTTGTTGCTGTTAGGTGTAGTCAAGATGATTCTGACTCATGGTGATCCCATTAGTGCTGTTCAAATTGTGGTCTGCAGACTGGTGCCTGTCTAGGAACTGTTTTTTTAGCTTACTGTGAGCATTATGAACTTTTGTAACAATTTGACATGCCAATACATTGGAATTGTCTTATTAAGGAAGGTAGAAACAAATTTGTATGTAAATTGGAACAGTTAGGTATGGTTCATATCTAATATCCTTTAGTTAAATGTTTGTCTTAGTATATAGTATGTGGGGTATTTTTATGTGTAAAAAAATTAAACACTTCCAGATACACTAAAACATCTTGAACATAATAATACAGTAATAATAACATTTTTATGCAAATTACAAATTGTGCCTGTTTGTTGTTTGAACCATTGTATGTACCTCAAATTTTTAATATAATATGCTTTACACAGGATAGTTCATTACTACAAGTTATAAGTAAGTTGGACTTTTGTAACCCGGGCTTGCTTGTAATTAGGAAATTGTCCCTCAAGTATATCTAGACTTGACCTCTGTTCATTTTGAGTGGGACCATGTTGATCTAGGTTACACCACATGTGTCCATCCCTCAACTGTTCTTCTTAACAGCTAAGGGAACTTTGACAAATTGCTTTAGCTCACTGGGACTCAATTTCCAATATGTGAAATGGAAATAATAATAAGCCTATCTAATTTTTTTTTTTTTTAACAAACAGAATTGATGGGAGGACTTGATGAGTAAATGTACATAAAATACTTTAGAAAGGTATCTGGCACATAAATAAGTGATTATTAAAGTTCATTATCATCGTTGTTGTTGACGTTAGTTGCTGAGGAGTCGATTCCAACTCATGGGGACTCCATGTATTACAGAGTAGAACTGCTCCATAGGATTTTCTTGGCTATAACCTTTATGAAAGCAGATCACCCAGCCCATCTTCTGAGGTGCCACTGTGGGGGTTGGAACCTCCAACTTTAGGCTAGCAGTTCAGTGCAAACCAAATGTGCCACCTAGGGATCACACTTCTATCATTGTTCTCGTTCTTCTTATTTTTAAACAATTGTTTTGTGTCAAGTACTCAACTCTTTCAACAACACGGAGTATTATCTAAAATCTACTGATAAAAGTTCCAAGCATTAAAACAAAATAAGTGATTTATACTAGCAAGTAAATAAAATCTGCTCTTTTCCCTAAATTAAGAGATGGCATATGGGACATTCACACTTCAGTTGTAAAATTACAAACCTAGAGTATCTTCCACTCATCTAATTGTTTTACAGTAGTTCATGATCTTAGTACCCCTACCAACTTCTTTATTTTCCCACTTTCTTTTTACAGCCACTTCACCCAACCCCCAATGGTTTATCCCTATGACCTTCTCCACTGAATTGTCCTTGGTTTGCTGCCACCACTCCATCCCCAGCAGTAGCCATGACTGACTGGAGGAGGTGGAAAGTGCAAAATCAAAACCTCTTGACTCAAGGACAACTCTGCTATGAGATTTATAGCCCGGTGCCCCTTTTACATAAAAGAAAAAGCAAACAAACAAAAAAACAATGAAACCCATTGTCATCGAATCAATTTCAACTCACAAAGTCATGGATCAGGCCACAACCAGACTTTACCTAAAAACCAAAAAAGCCCAGTACCGTCAAGTCGATTCCTATGGGACAGAGTAGAATGGCCCCATAGAGTTTCGAAGGAGTGGCTGGTGGGTTTGAACTGCTGACCCTTTGGTTCTCAGCCATAGCACTTAATCACTACACCACCAGGGTTTCCAGACTTTACCTAAGAACATATTATTGCTTGGTACTTTTTTTACTTTCCCATTCCCACCCTGAAGACGACTCTCTCAATAAATCCTGTACCCCTCAATCCCTGTCTCACACTCCTAATATTTCTCAGACAGGAACCAGGCTGATAGAACTGCTCAACTGTAAACACATGCTACCCTTCATGAAATGGAAGGATGACTCCGAGAGGATGACTCGAATGGCAGAACCCTCAAACTGCAGAACATGAATTCCAGGCCTTGAAAGCTAATGTTTGCCTGGCTAAATTTAGACAGTTCTTGGGACCAATGACTCCTTTCTTTTCTTTCAATTTCATTCCTTTTTAATTGGAATGTCTATGGCTGTTATCTTATACCTGTCCCACCATTGTATTCTTGGAAGCAGATAACTTGTTTCTTGAATTTCACAGATTCACAGATAGAGGGGAATCGCATCTCAAGATGGATTATACCCAGAGCCTCACCCATACCTAATTTAGAGAATTGAAATGAAAAGTTTTGGGACTTTTGAGCTGATGAGTTTTGGACTCTTAGTTGATGGTGTACTGGATTGAGATTTGGGGGGTTGTTGAGAAGAAACGAATGTTTTTGTCTGTGGGCAGATGTGAATGTTTGGAGACCAGAGGGCAGACCGTGGTAGGTGTAATAATGCCTCAGTGAAGATTTCTATATTGTGATTTCCCAAAACTGTGACTGTGTTACCCTACGTGGCAAAAGGGACTTTGCAGATTTGATTAAGTTAAGGATGTTGCCATGGAAAAATTAATCTGTATTTCTTGGGTGGAATCAATATAATCACAAGTTCCTTATAAGAGGATGACTTGAGGGCCAGAGTCAGAAAAGGAAATAAGACAACAGAAGCAGAGGTCAGAGTGATGCAGCCATGAGTCAGAGAATTTTGGTGGCCTCTAAGTTTAGAGGCCATAAAAGTCAAGGAATGAATTCTCCACCAGAGCCTTCAGAAAGAATGCAACTCTGCTATTGTCTTTGGTTTATACCCACAGGACCAGGAAAGCACACGGTAAGCATGTGCTTTGGCCATCAGCAAAACGGGCACCAGTTTCCAAAGCAAAGACCTATAAATGCCAAGAAAACAGGACACAAGGAAAAGCAAGCACTTTGGTAGAAGTGAAGAGGCATGGCACTAAATGAAACTAATGCCATTCTATAAATTTTTGATATACAATAACAATTATATTTTCCTTTTAATTTCAGGCAGATCGGGTATAGCCTCATATTTAGTTCTGCCTTGTAGGTCACATAAGAATGTGCCAGCAGCACTATAATGATGTGGCTCATGATGCATCTTGTCCTCCACAAAGTGAACCAGAACCATCTTCAGATTGACCATACCCTTGTACTGGTATCATGCTCTTGTCATCATTCTCATCCCTGTTGGGTACCAAGAGTACTCCCATGAACTGTGAAGATATGGCATCAAGGTACAGAAAGTGAGTGTGCAAGTATTTAAGCATTATTTCAAGACAACAAACACTCAAGGGGATATGCCAAGGGCCACCAACTAACATTAAACACAAATGCAATTATTTTTTACTACTTTGTAAGTACTATTTCTTTTGACTATCTCAGTCCTGAAGAACAAAATTACAGGTTCTAAATGAATATTTTCTACTTCCTAAGTTTGAAATATGTGTTAACATCCAAATTTGGAAGTAAATTTTAGTCTATAAATTTTATTTATTTTGAATTATTCAGATTTATTTGCTATGGTACAACCAAGTTAAAAAAATTAAATTTAATCTAAGTGGAGTGCAGAAATGAAAATTCGCAGAAGATAGAAAGAGAAAGGTTTGTGAATTCCTAAAGACAGTTCCAAAATTAACTTACTTTTTAAAACGTAATAAATCAGTAGAGACTTCTACCATTGAGCGCTTGAGTTTAATAGGTGCAATTGTCGTATTGGTACCCGAGGGCTGAAAATACTAATAGTGACATGAATATAACAGAATTTGATCCAAATTCTGCATCCACTCCTTGCTGTAGTAAAAAAAATTAATAATGGTGTAGAAAGTGAAACTATTTTAGAATATGAAATTGTGACACCTGCAGAGTCCATAAATAGCAGAAATACAGATCCTGTTTTGTGGAATAGCTTTTCTTCTAATGATGTAAATTATTGGATCAAAAGAAGGCCCAATGTTTATCAACATCACAGTGAACTATTTGAAAATTCATGTTGAATTTAAGGATGGTAAATAAACAAGGAACTGTAGTCGGAATATAATTCTCGGGGGCAAAGCTAATGGTGGAAATTATAAGAGAGATTCTGCATCAGTAGCCTCTGTATATTGTTTTGTTTGCAAACTATTCAGTTCTAAGTCATTTAACTCTGGATTTGCTACAGATGGATTTAGCAACTTGAGCATGACCTTTGAACATGAAAACAGTTCAATTCACAGAGATTGTATGTTGCCATATTTAAACCAAAGACATGATTTTCACTTAATTCGTGAACTGGAAACAAATTAATGAAGAAAATCAGTATTGGAAAGCCATTCTGAAACTCATTGTTGCAGTCATTATAACAATCACTGAACGTGGACTATCTTTTTCAAGGAAGAAATGAAGTGATTGGGTCCCTACCAAATGGAAATTTTTAGGATTTAGTTGAACTTGTTTCTCAGTTTGATCTATTGTTAGCAGGTCACATCTCAAAATATAGTAACACAAGAAAGGACAACTCATCACATTTTTCTAAAACAACATGTAAAGAACTAAGAAATTTAATTAGTGATAAGTTGATCAATAATTTTCAGTGAAATAAGTATAGCTTGATGTTTCAGTTTGTAGATTCCATCCTGATGTTACTCATACAGAGCAGCTAAGTATTATTTTAAGATATGCATCTCCAACAGAGAGAAACTCTGGTGGTGTAGTGGTTAAGTGCTATGGCTGCCAACCAAGGTCCACAGTTTAAATGCACCAGGTGCTCCTTGGAAGCTCTGCGGGGCAGTCCTGTAGGGTTGCTATGAGTCTGAATCAACTGGACAACAAAAAGTTTGCTTTGGTTTTTTGGATCTCCAACAGATGGAAAACTTGTTGAGCAATTTTTCACATTTACTAGCTTAGAAGTTCATACTGGGGAAGAATTTGCAAATCAAGTACTTTGCTATTTTATTTTTGCTTTAACATACAGAAGTTTATTCTCTCATGGTCTAGTAAACTAGAAGCCCAAATTCAGGGCGTCACCTCCAGGGGAAGGCTTTCTGTCTGTCAACTCTGGAGGAAGGTCCTTGTCATCAATTTCCCCCTGTTCTAGGAACTTCTCAGACATGGGGACTCCAGAGTATATGCTCTCCTCCTGGCACTGCTTTCTTGGTGGTATGAGGTCCTCCCTCAAGTATTTCACTATTTATGTGAACTGTGCAAAATTGATTTTTCTAAGCACAGGGGCCAGTTCTATGACAATACTGCCAATTATAAAGGCATACAACAGAAAATATTAGAACCTAATGAATGGGTCATTTTCATACCATGTGCTGCAGGCACATTGACTTAATCGTGAAGGATGTAACTACAATAGCTTGTTGTCCAGAAACAGTTGATTTTTTTCTCTACTGTTCAGTTACTCTACATATCTTCTGCAGCCTCTGCTAAACGTTGGGAAGTTTTTAAAACATATTTAGGCAATGATCGAGTGTTAAATTGTCTTTCTAACACAAGCTGGGAGGCGCATGCTGTAGCAATGAGTGCAGTCCTGGAAGCATACACTCAAATTCTAGATGCCTTGGAAAATACTGCTGAAGACCAGACATAAAAAGGAGATGCCAAAGGAGAAACGGAAAACATAGCCAAGGAAAAGCAAATACTAGAGTATGAATTTATATTTATTTTGTGGAATAATGCGGCCTTTTCATCAGATGAGTCAAGCTCTCCAAGATTCAGAAGTAAATTTAAAGGCATGCACAGATCTCTACCAGTCATTAACAGGGTATTTACATAATTCAAGAGAAGCTTTTTAAAAATTTGAAAGCACAACAATACAAATACTATCAAATACTGATTATCAAGCAGTTCTCCATCACAGATGCATTAGAAAGAAACAAGTAAAATGACGGAAGTGCTCCTGAAGTATCATTGAGTGCCAGAGGTCAATTTCTCTTAACTACAAAATACACCATTATTGACATACTTGAATCTTGAATGAAAAGAAGGGCGAACGTGTATGAAGTTCTTTGAAATAGATTTTCCTTAAACAATGTGGATGTATTTGATGGAGAATGCATAAAGACATCAAAGAAATTAGTGCAGGTTTATCCCAATGACTTAAATACAGACTTTTAAGGAGAAGTGTCACTACCTCACTCTTAAATGAGAACTAAGTTTGCAGATTCAGGACAGATAAATTTTACTCATGTAGGCATGTATGATTGCATAACAGGAGATAAAATAAAGGTGTATTTCCCAATGCTGAAATTGCTTTATGCATATTCCTAAATTTAATGATCACAAACTGTAGGACAGAATGCTGGTTTTCGTTCCTAAAGACACTCAAAAACCCTCAATGTACAACAATGATTCAAAAAAGACTCTAGCCATTATCTTTTTTATGTATCAAAGTAGATATTGTTCAGCAACTTATTTGTGATTAAATCATTGAAGAATTTGGAAGAGAAAAAACAGGAAAATGTTTTTAATTATAAGACATTAGAGATGAAAGATCTACTTAAAAATAAAATATAAGTAATTTGTTGTAATATTTGTTTTTTAAAATTTTTTGTGCTTTAATTGAAAGTTTATAAATCAAGTCAGTCTCTCACACAAAAACTAATATACACCCCGCCACATACTCCCAATTGCTTCCCCCACAATGAGACAGCCCGCTCCCCTCCCCCGCTTTTGTATCCATTTCACCAGCTTCTAACCCCTTCCACCCTCTCATCTCCCCTCCAGGGAGAAGATGCCAACATAGTCTCAAGTGTCCACCTGATTCAAGAAGCTCACTCCTCTCCAGCATCTCTCTCCACCCCATTGTCCAGTCCAATCCCTGTCTGAAAAGTCGGCTTTGGGAATGGTTCCCGTCCTGAGGGAGCAGGAGAGCAGTGGGATGCAGACCCCAAATTCTCATAAAAAGATCAGAGTTAATGGTCTGACTGAGACTAGAAGGACCCCGGTGGTCATGGCCTCCAGAGCTTCTGTAATATTTGTTTTATGAACATTAAATTTTCTTTTAACACATCTTTTTATTTGTTCATGTATAATTATAGCCTTTATTATGAAACAAGCAGCAAAAATGAAGTATGAGCCATTTAAAGCAAAAATGGTGAGTCAACTTCCTGTTGTAGGAGATCAACAGAATTTTACATTGAGTGTTGAAACAACTAAGCTTACAGACTCATTTCCTTTGTTATAGAATATGGGGAATATTCTTTCTGTAGAAAATTAGTTATATTGTAAAAATTTGAGTGCCCCACTTCCACTAAAATTTTTATAATCCAGTTCATCTCATTCCACTAAAATGGCATATGTCACTTTTATGTCCAGTCTCTAATATTATAGTCACATTTAAAAAGGAATTACATCATGGATAGCTAAGACATACACAGCTGTATACGTATAACAGACATGTCCCATTGGAATACCTGAGTAAGCAGAGGAGGGTACACCATAGTTTATTAGTGTTTACGGCCCTCACATGCCTTAATCCGACCCCTCACAGAACCCATTTCAGACTTCCGACCTCCAGAACTGCAAGATAATAAATTTGTGCTTTTTTAAGCCATTAAGCTTGTGGTAATTTGGTACAGTAACAATAGGTAACTAATCCAGAGTTTGGTATTAGGTTGTACTGTAGTCAGTGTATTGAAAAGATGTCTTATTACCATGGGAGAAGGATAAAGTTCTTGATGAATTCCTTGGCAGAGTGTTAAAAAATCAGTTTGTGCAGGTCCATTTGTAATCGCATCACATGAAATTGATTGGGAGTTAGTTCTGGAACCTGTGTTTCATACTCAAAAACTTCATCAGTGGAATAATTTCGCCTACTACCAGGTTTCTTTTTCAAGTGAGTGTATGTAGAAGAAACAAAAAACCTGCGTGCCCTCTCTAAGCTTTGAACTCAGCACCTTCAGGTTAGGAGACTCATCAGCTGTCGACTGCACTAGGGTAGTTACTCAATTCGAACTCTTTCAAGCCTCACTGAAATTTGTGAAGCATTAGGTTTTTATACGCTATACACCTCCATGCCCCAAAAGGAATTGAAGCTACCTCATTCGTAAGTTGGCTACTGCTCTGAGTTTGTCACAATAACCTTGATCAAAAGTATTTCAGGATTTTACCCTTAAGTAAATAAATACACAACAGCGTGAAGTTTTCCACTCTGCTGTAAATATTACTTCCTGCTGGGTTAGATCCACCAAGTTACTTATCATCTCTGTGCCTCATATTCTTCATCAGGCGAATGGAGATCACAGTAAAAGTACCTGTCTTTTGAGGCAGTTAGAACGACTGAATGACAGTAAATGTAAGGAGAGTGCATGGCACGTAATAAGTTCCTGATAAATTTTAGTTGTTATTTATTGTTGTTTTGGACAAGTAGCAAGTAAACCTGTTCTTGGGAAAGAATAACGTGTTGGAAAACATTCTTTTTTCTCTGCAAAGGTTAGGATTTAAAATCCGTCAGCGTGGGTGGTAGCGTGTCCAAGCGGTCTAAGGCACTGGATTTAGGTGCCAGTGTCCGAGGGAACGTGGGCTCGAATCCCAGCGCACCAATCCTATTATAAATGGAATCCATGTAAGAATAGAATTTGTAGATGTCTTTTGGAATAATTGCCTAATGCTGGTAACATAAAGAAGGAATTTATCTTCCCAATAGTATGTCAGAGTCCTCATGGGGCAGTGCTTAATGTGATTGACTGCTAACCTTTCGGCAGTTCAAAACCACCGGAGGCTTAGCGGATCAACCTGACTGTGTTTGGCGTTTGGATAAGACCAATTACAGCGTTATAAGGAAAATCAGACTGTTATCATTTCTGTCTATTCTTTATATCTAAGAACAGTATTTCGTGCCCAAGGGAACTTTTTTTTATGTTTTTAAAATCTTTGCATTGAATTAAATATAAATTTCACATATTTCAAAATTACAAAAACGAAAATGTTTGTATACAGTGAAAATCTTGCAACTTTCACAACCTCCCCTCTCCATTCCACCTGTACCCAATTTTGCCTACCCAAGCACCTGTATTGGTATGGGGTTACCTGCCAGGAATATTATTTGCATAAAGTGTCAATTAACCAGTTGCCATGGAATCACCTCTGACTCATGAAGACTTCATGTGTGTCAGAGTAGAAGTCTGCTCCTCAGGGTTTTTAATGGCTGATTTTTTGGAAGTAGATTATCAAGCTTTTCTTCTGAGGTGCCTCTGGGTGGACTACAACTTCCAATCATCTGATTAGCACTCAGGGACAAATAAGCCAATAGGAATCTATTATTTTCCCCACATTTTATACTTCCAAACCTACTCTACTGCATATTACATATTGGGGAAATTAACAAATTACAAATATCTCCTCCATAGTTTCTTCTTTTTTTTTTTTTCACTTTGCTTGTCTATTTTTTCTTTATTTGCCATTTTCTTTGCTATTGTTTGTTTTGTCTTGTCTTTTTCTTTTTTATTGTGCTTTAGGTGAAAGTTTACAGAGCAAATTAGTTTCTCATTAAACAATACAAGTATTATTTTGTGACATTGGTTGCCAACCAGGCGAGGTGTCATCTTACTCCCCTTCTTGACCTTGGGTTCCCCATTTCCATTTGTCCAGCTTTCCTGTCCTCTCCTGCCTTCTTCCCCTTGCCCCTGGCCTGGTGTGCCCATTTGTTCTCATCTACATAGCTGAGCTACATGTGTATGCTGTTGTTGTTAGATGCCTTCGAGTCGGTTCTGTGATCTTCATCAGTAAGTGCCTCAAGTCCTCTTCACTTTCAGGAAGCAAGGTTCTGTAGGATCTGCATATCACAAGTTGTTAATGAGTCTTCCTCCACTCTTGATGTTGTATTCTTCTTCTTACAGTCCAGATTCTTGGGCAAGTTGCACAACATAAAGGTTAAATAAAATATGGTGAAAGATACCACCCTGTTGCTCACCTTTCCTGACTTTAAACCATGCAGTATCTCGTTGTTTTCTTTAAACAATGCCTCTTGTTCAATGTGCAGGTTCCTCATGAGCACAATTAAGTGCTCTGGAATTCCCATTCTTCTCAATGTTATTCATAATTTGTCATGATCCACACAGTTGAATACCTTTGCATAGTCATAAAAACACAGGTAAACATCTTTCTGGTAGTCTCTGCTTCCAGCCAGGATCCATCTGATATCAGCAATGATATTCCTCATTCCATGTTTTCTTCTGAAACCAGCTTGAATTTTTGGCAGTTCCCTGTCAATGTACTGCTGCAAACACATTTGAATGATTTTCAGCAAATTTTTGCTTGTATGTGATATTGATATTGTTCAATAATTTCTGCATTTTGTCAGATCACCTTTGTTTGGAATAGGCATAAATATGGATCTCTTCCAGGCAGTTGGCCAGGCAGCTGTCTTCCAAATTTTTGGCATAGACTAGTGAGGACTTCCAGTACTGCATCCATTGGCTGAAACATCTCAGTTGGTATTCCACTAATTCCTGCAGCCATATATTTCACCAATGCCTTCAGTGCATCTTGGACTGCTGTTTCCTTCAGTACCATTGGTTCTTGATTATACACTACTTCCTGTAATGATTAAAATCAACCAATTCCTTTGGTATAGTGACTCTGTATCCCTTCCATCTTCTTTTGATGCTTCCTGTGTTGTTCTGTATTTTGCCAATAAAATCCTTTAATATTGTAATTCAAGGCTTGAATTTTTGTCTTCAGCTCTTTAGGATTGAGAAAGGCTGGGTGTATTCTTCCCTTTTGGTTTTTTAACTCCAGGTCTTTCCACATGTCATAATACTTTACTTTGTCTTCTCCAGCTGCCCTTTGAAATCTTCTGTTAAGCTCTTTTACTTCATCATTTCTTCCTTGCGCTTTAGCTACTCTAGGTTCAAGAGTAAGCTTCATAGTCTCTTCTGACATCTATTTTGGTCTTTTCTTTCTTTCTTGTCTTTTTAATGGCCTTTTGCTGTCTTCATTTATGATGTCCTTAATATTGTTCCGGAACTTGTCTGGTCTTTGGTCATTACAGTTCAATGTGTTAAATCTATTCTTGAGCTAGTCTCTAAATTCAGGTGGAATATACTCAAAGTCTTACTTTGTCTGTTCTGGACTTTTTCTAATTTTCTTCAGCTTCAGCTTGAACTTGCATAGGAACAGTCGAAGGTCTGTCCCACAGTCAGCCCATGACCTTGTCCTGACCAATAATATTTTCCATCCACGAGCTTCTCCATTGTCTCTTTATACTGATGTAGTTGATTTAACTCCTGTGTATTCCACCTGGTGAGGCCCACGTGCATAGTCACAGTTTATGTTGTTGAAAAAAGTGTTTGGACTGAAGATGTCATTGGTCTTGCAAAATTCTATCATGCAATTTCCAGCATCGTTTCTATCACCAAGGCCATATTTCCCAACTACAGATCCTTCTTCTTTGTTTCCCACTTTTGCACTCCAAAAACCACTAATTATCAATGCATCTTGATTTTTCAATTTCAGACTGCAGAAGTTGGTAAAAATCTTCAATGTCTTTATCTTTTACCTTAATGATTGGCATATAAATTTGAATAATAGTCATATTTACTGTTCTTCCTTTTGGTATATGGATATTACCCCGTCACTGGCAGCATTGCACTCAGGATGGATCTTGAAATATCCTTTTTGATAATGAATGAAACGCCATTCCTCTTCAATTTGTCATTCCCGGCATAGTAGACCATATGTTTGTCTGATTCTAAATGGGCAATGCCACTGCATTTCTGCTCACTAATGCCTAGACATTGATCTTTAAGGGTTTCATTCATTTTTGACAACTTGCAATTTTCCTAGATCCATACTTCATACATTCCACATTCCGATTATTAATGGATGTTTGCAGCTGTTTCTTCTCATTTTGTTGTGTGCCACATCAGCAAATGAGGATTCTGAAAGCTTGACTTCATCTATGCCACTAAAGTCGACTCTGCTTTGAGGAGGCAGCTCTTCCCCAGCCATCATTTGAGTGCCTTCCAACCTGAGGGGCTCATCTTCCTGCACTGTATCAGAGAATGTTCTCTTGTTGTTCATAAGGTTTTCACCAGCTGATTTTTTTCAGAAGTAAACCACCAGGTCCTTCTTCCTAGCCTGTCTTAGTCTCGAAGCTCTGCTGAAATAAGTCCACTGTGGGTGACCCTACTGGTATTTGAATATTGTTAGTGTAGTTTTCAGCATCACAGCAACAGGAAATCCCCCACAGTACAACAAAGTAATAGATGAATGGAGGACATGTGCATAGGCCTGACTAATCTTTGGCTGAAGGGTAAACCTCAAGGGTGGCTTCAGTACTGAGTTAGAAGATGTCTGGGGGTCATAGTCTGGAGGTTTCTTCAGTCTCTGTCAGACCAGTCAGTGGTGATATCCCGGCACCATCTAGTCGTGCTGAACTCAATCTGCTAGAGGCTGTGGTAGTTGTGGCCCATGAGTCCCTTGGACTAATCTTTCCCCATGTCTATGGTTTTCTTTATTCTCCCTTGCTCCAGACAGGATGGGACCAGTAGACGTATCTTAGGTGGCCACTCACAAGCTTTTAAGACTGCTGATGCTACTCACTAAAGTAGGATCTACAACATTTTCTTTATGAACTCTGTTACATCAATTGAACTAAACATCCCGCAAGACCGGGGTTCCCAGCCATCAGCCCAGTAATTCGGTCCCTCAGGGAATTTGGATGTGTCTATGAATCTTCTACGACTTTACAGTATTCTGTAAAGTCTTCCCTTTAGCAAATTTACACTTATCAATTGTTTAGCTAGTGTTTTTCCCTCCTCACAACTCTCCACCCTTGTAACCATCAAAGTTTCTTTCTTTCTGTGTATAAACATTTTCATGAGTTTTTATAATAATGGTCTCATACAATATTTGTCCTTTTGTGATTGACTTATTTCTCTCAGCATAATGCTCTCCAGATTCATCCACATTGTGAGATATTTCACAGAGTCATTATTGTTCTTTATTGTTGCATAGTCTTTCATGGTGTGTATGTTCCATAGTTTGTTTATCCACTCATCTGTTAATGGACACTTAGGTTGTTTCCATCTTTTTTGCTATTGTGAGTAATGCTACAATGAACATGGGTGTGCATATGTCTAGTCCTGTGACAGCTCTTATTTCTCTAGAATATATTCCCAGGAGTGGGATTGCTAGATCATGTGATACTTCTATTTCTAGCTTTTTAAGGAAGCACCACATTGTTTCCAAAATGGTTAGATTATTTTGCATTTTAACAGTGCCTTAGAATTCCAGTCTTCCCAAAGCCTCTCTAACATTTGTTATTATCTGATTTTTTGATTTGTGCCACTAATGTTGGGGTGAGATGGTATCTAATTATAATTTGATTTGCATTTCTCTAATGGCTTTTTTTTTTTTTTTTTAATGGCTAGTGATCAGGAGCATTTCCTCAAGTGTCTGTTAGTTAGCTGGCTGAATGTTTTCTTGGTGAAGTGTCTGTTCATATCCTTTGCCCATTTTTTAATTGGATTAGTTGTCTTTTTGCTATAGAGGTGTTGTATTTTCCTACAGATTTTAGAGACTAGACTTTTGTTGGATATGTCATAGCGAAAATTTTTTTCCCCATCCATAGGATTGCTTTCTACTCTTTTGGTCAAGTCATTGGATGGACAGAAGTGTTTAAGTTTTAGAAGATCTCAGTTACCTAGCTTATCTTCTGGTGTTTGTGTATTGCTGATTATGGTTTGTATCCTGTTTATGGAATATATTAGAACCCCTAGTGTTTTGGGTTTTTTTCTTGGTTTTAGGTTAGCATTAACCCTATTTTTTATTCTATGATCTTTATACTTTTTGGTTTTATATTTAGATCTTTGATCCATTTTGAATTAGTTTTTGTTCGTGGTATAAGGTATGGGTCTTATTTCATTTTTTAACAGATGGACACCCAGTTTTGCCAGCATAATTTGTTTAAAAGATGTCTTTTCTCCATTTAATTTACTTTTGTCTTTTGTCAAAGATCAAGCGACTGTAGGTGGATCAGCCTTGTTTTTTTTTTTAATAAAGAGAATGTACGTATGTCCAGGAAGAATTTTTTTAATGTAGTAAATTATGTCAAAATTTCATTGCTTCTAAGTTTTATGTAAAAATTTGTTTTCTACTCCAAAGTTATATGAACTTTTGTTTTGGCATGTCCAGTAATTATGTTTGGTTTTATTCTTCATTTTTTTACTTTTAAATTTTGTATCTATTTGAAATTTAGTACCATGGGTGATAAATTGACCTAAGCTTTTATTTTCCTAGATGTCTACCCAGTTAGCCCAACATCATTTATCTAAATCCACCAATTTCTATTGATTTGAATTTCTATCCCTATTGTATTTCCATTTATGTTATTTGTTTTCTTGCATATCTAAAGTTTCAATTTTCTGCATCAATTATAAGTGGAGTCCTAAATAGCTATTAATTTTCCAAATTCTGGGTGACTCCATTGAACTAAATATGATTTAGGTAATATAACAGTGGCTTGCTTACTCTATGTTAATATTTGAATGTGTCATTTATCTAAGACCTACTTTGATTAAAGGTCCCTCGGAGGCCAATAAGGTTTGTTAACCTAAAGGTTGGTGGTTCAAATCCACAAAATGGCACTACCGAGGAAAGGCATAGCAATCTGTTTCTGTGAAGATTACAGCGAAGAACACCCTCCAGAGCAGTTCAACTCTGTAACACATGTGGTCGCCATGAGTCAGAATCAACCCACTTGAAGGCAATGGGTTTGTTATTATTGTTATTGTCATTATTGTACTATAATACAAAGTGGTGGCAATAGTGTGGGAAGCCAGACCATTGTGGCATGCTGGTGGGAATGTGTATTAGGCAAGATCCATCGGAATTACCATGGCATGTCACATATACTGCTTCAGCAGTTCCACGTATAGAAAGTACTCACACCCATTTGAAATGTGAGATATGGAATGTTACTTATTGCAGCATTATTTGTATGGGCAAGATATATATTATGACATCCATACAATGGAATTCTTTGCTGCCAAGCAAAGAAGAAAGACGCTCTTTCTGCATTGATTTGGAAATTACTACAACATACATGAAGTCAAAAAAAACCAAGATGCAATGGAATGTATTTGGAATTTCCTTTATTTGTATAAACAGTAGGGAAACTATATCCCTGAGAGGATAAGCAAGAAACTACGCTTGCCATGCAGGGAGGAACTGGACGACTGGGAAGGTTGTGGGGGTGTTAGGGATGAAAATTTAACATTTTTTTTTCAGGCAGCAGCAAGTTTGGTTTTTGTTCCATAAAGTAGGAATGCTGGAGTACTGAGTTTCACCTCCTTTGCTCTCTTTACCATACCAGGATAACATGAAGTGTAGACAGTGGAGGAATAAAATCTGTTAGAGAGCACATGTCCTGCCTGCTCTCACCTCACCAGGATGGTTTGGGCGGGGTCCCTGGGTCTCCCTTCCCATGCCCCTCCCCTCCCACCTAACTTTGACCTCAGGCGTTTGTCACCGCGTTTCTTAGGGACCCCGGACCCTGCTTCATCACCCCAACACCCACTGTCCTTCTACAGTCCTACATGGGACCTGTTGGTGCACAGACTTGGGTTTAGGTTCACTGCCAGCCGGCCAGGCCCTCTGAGCATCGAGGGTATGGAGTGGGAATGATGCAACCAGAAGAAGGGACGATTGTGGGGGGTATCTCAGGATGGAAGGGCTGGGTTAGAGATTAGAAGGCGCTACTTTCTTTGTGAGTGGATGATCTACTGCCCTTGAAACCAGGCTTTGGGTGAGGAGAGAGCACAGTAGTGCCTCACTGGAGCCCTAAGACTCTTCACCTTAGGACTGTACCTGAATCAGGGACCCCGTGTGATCGGCGGGACCCACTTTGCCTCCTCCTTCCACCGAGAAGCTCTACATCTCTGGTTGCATAATTAGAGTCGTGGAATTTTAAGGAAGGGACAATTTTAAGAGAGGCTCCCTAGCTGAATTCGACCCCACCAGCCTTCTAGTCTCCTTTCCATTCCCTCCCCTCCCCTTCAAATATTTGTTGTGAGTGCAAGTGATGCGTACTTGGAGGTCTGAATCTCTTAATGGAGTTGCTTTGTTAGAGACCCTCACTCAGGACATTCCAAGGAAGAGTCTAAGTTACAAGTGATGAGTCACAGTGACGACGAAGTTTGTTTTTAAAAACCTTCATCTCATTTGGAAGGATTGGGCTGCCTCAACTTTTACTGACCCTGTGTGTGCAGTGTAGAGGTGCTCCACAGTGTTTTCAAGGAGCAGAATACCAGGCCTGTTTTGTGAGACACCTCTGGGTGGGTTCAAACCACCAACCTTTTGGCTGGTAATTGAGTGCTTAAACCTTTGCCCTTTCTCTGCTCTCCTTGCTCAATTCTTTTTGAGCAAAGAGCAGGAAGATAGGAGCCAAGAAGTCTATAGTAATTGTTGGGATGAGTTTCTCTAAGAGGAAGTGGAATGTATAGGCTCCTAAGAGAAACAACTAGGGTAGAATGAGAATAGTTCCTCAAAAGGGACTCAAAACTAGGATCCTCAGATTAAAAGCCTAGTGTTCTACTGACTGAGCTACTCAGGCTACTGCTCATGTTTTCTTTTTTCCTGTGTAGTTAATGTAGGTTTTATGGAGGCCAATTGGTTTTATGTTTCATATCCTGATACTAAAATAACTTTCTTCTAATTCTCCTGCTTGCCTAGAAGATTGTGTTTCAAACAGATACTATCATCATTCGGAGAACTTCCTTTCCTTCTATCTTGTCTTCTCTCTGTCTTTAGACTTTCAGAAACAGGCTGCCAGGTTTTCAGTTCACACTGCTACACCCAGAGGGCTTCATTTTTGCCAAGTGTCCTTTTGTTTCTTTTTTACCCACATGCATCTATTTTTCTCAAAGTAGCGTTCATGTTACTCTTCTTTATATCTCTCTGTGTTGTCTTGTACATTTTCCTTAGAGACTTGAGAAGTAGAGGAGAAAGGAATTGAAAAAGAAAAATTGAGGACTGGCAAGAACGTTTCATAATGGTGGGCAAGCAAAGGTGCATGGGTTTAATCTTCTGCATCTCTATGCTTGCTTTTCTTCATGATGCAATTTTTCTACCAACTGTAAGCCACTCTGCCTTCTTTTCATTTTATTTCTCCTCCTCCCTTTCTTCTGTCTCCTTTTTCTCTTCCTGCTTCAGGTCTTGATGTCATGAATGCTGTTCGATGCTCACATCCAAAGGACAATAAAAATTGTCTTGATAATTTATTGTACATTAGGACATACTACCCAGAACATGATCTAAGATAGTTTTTGAATTTTGTCCTAAACCTGGAGAAGTACTGTACAAGGAATCTGGGAACACATGGGGAAAGTTTGGAGTGAAGGAAAGATAACCTCTCTGGGGAGGAAAGACAGGGAGAGGAATGGGGAAGGAAAATTGCTTATTCCTTCCAAATAACTCAGCACTTCCAAGAAACCAAGACTATGTGAAAACTGAGAGAATTTTTGATTACTTTAAGAATTTACGTAGTACTCATCTCTCCTACCTTACCAATGTACAAGGTAGAGTTGGAGGTGGGTCACCCAAAATCTCCTTGAATTGTTTAGTGATTTAACCCACAGGGCAAGTAGGGAATGACATTTAGGCAAAGTAATTTGGGATTAGTTAGCATTTCAATGAGAGAAATGACCCTCCAAGCTATTTTGACCTTCTCTCCATTTGAAGTAGCTTGGAAGTCACCAACCTCACACATAGGGACCACTGTCCCAGGGAAGTTTGGGGGACACTACCTCATCCAACCTCCTTATCATTCTAGTCTCAGGAATCAGTGTGCTTATCAAGTATTAAAGTGAATTTGCACCTTAAATTTATAAGTATCCTAAATAAATGAAGTCTCAAATCAAACTCTTTCTCTCCCCTTTCCAGTCCTATACAATGCTCCCAAAGAAAAAGAAAACAACTTAACAACAAGCAGTGAAGTCCACTCCTCCTTTCCCAAAGTGAAAGGATTTACCATCTTCACAACTCAGAGACTTTGGGATCTTCCTAGAACTTTCCAAATTTAAGTTGCATCATCTATCTTGAACTCTCATCACTGTGCCATCCTCTTCATCCCTTAAATCACTATTTTGGTCATCTATTTGACAGTAGGGCTGAGGATAAAGTTGCTGCACACATTGAATGAGTAACTCTCAAATGATACTGCAAATCTGACTTTCCACAACTGAAATCTTTCTCTTCAGAGTCCCATTAAGAAAAAAGAGCATGTGGGCACTAAAATGCACTGTAAATATTCACAGAGGTGCTCCAGGAGAAAGTTGGGCTCAGGAGTCTTTTGTGTATGAGTTAGAAAGAAGTATGGGAAAACTGAAAGTATCTACACCAGAACAGGATAGTAAGTCCTGGACTTTCAGACTAGAGGCCTGGTACACTGAACTCTCCAGGAGTTTAATGGGTTCAATAAGAGTCTATTCAAACCAAAAACACTTGGTCACTTCTTGACTTTTTCTCATTCTTTCCTTTGAATATTGAGCACAAACAGATTAAAACTAAGAGCTGGCAAATACAAAATACTCTAGCTCAAAGCCATTAGGGGATTCTGCTTCTAAGTCCCAGGCTGCTTTGCTTGCAGTTGGGTTCAGGACAACGCTGACTCCTTGTGGCTTTTTCCAAAGCCTCCAATACCAACAACTGCTATTCCAGAAACACAGAACCACACAAACGCTTTCCAAAATGCTCAGCGATGGAAAGAGCAGCGACGTGCTTTCGGTCAAGTAATTTTGGGCAAAACCAGTCTTATTTTTTGTGGGACATAGTCTTTGAAATCACTTACTTTAGCCTCTCTTTCAGAGGTCCTTCAGAAAGAACAGTAAAGATGGGAACTCGGTCAACTTCTATCTGCGCTCCAGTTCGTATCGTATTCGTTCATAGAGACCCTTCTTCAAATCCTATTCCTCTTCTCTGTGCCCTCTACTCCTCTGCAGTTGCTTTTCTCCTTGGCTCAGTGTTGTGCCCCCCCCCCCATAAACCCCGCCACTCTCTCCTATTCACTCCCTTCCTAGCGCACCCTCCTCCTCACATTCCAATTCCCAGAGAGGTGTCTTTCTGATATAGCAGTGACTTGACCTTAAAAAAAAAAAAAAATAATATTTTTTTTTTTTACCTATAGATTCCGGGCACCCTTGCCTTCCACCCACGAAGATGTGAATTCTGCATCATACCTGGGTTAACAGTCTCACCATCTCAGGGATTTGCCGGCTTCTCTGGGAGTACGGAAAGTTTGTAAAGAATTTGTTTTGAAGATTATACCCTGCACATAAAGCGCTTCTTTTGTGTTTTACTCCTTAAGGAAGTAATTTGGTGTAAAAGAGACGTTTTAATGATGGAAGCGTCCATCTTTCTCCTCTTTTCTGTCTTCCGGTTCTTCAAAAGCAGAGCTACTGCACCGCGGAAGCAAAACTACGTTTCTAAATGCAGGTGCCGGGTGGAGGTCTTTGTAAGAGCGTGACTGTACTTGTCGCTCTTTGTTTAGGTCTAATTAACCCGTTGCTGTGCTGCCTATCCTGACCCCAAAATGTTTCCCAGGAGCGAACTTCGGGCCTTTTGGTTAGCAGCCATAGGTTGTAAGCACTGCGTCACCCGGGATCTGTTTCCGTCAAATACTTTGCATTAATTAACATCTATCCCCACCTGGATCTTCATTCCTTCCTAGAACTCACGGAACTCATCTTTGCATTCCCCTGCACTATCTTTTGTGTGTTTCTGCAAGCTTCATAGGCACAGAAGAAGGACTTTTCAAGAAGACGTCCGAAGGCTTAACCGAACGTTCAATCTGGCGACTCTCCCTCTTGGTGGGCTGGAACTGACCTTTCAGGCAAAGTGCTAAAAGTAGTCCTTGAAGAAGCCGATCACTGCTGGAAGATCTCAGAGTCGTTAGGTCCAGCATGCGTTTTTTTCCTTCTCCTGATCCAATCCAGCAACACAGGAATTGAATATGATGGATTTTTACCTGGGAAAACGTAGGTTTTTCAAGTGTGTGCAGATCATGCTGGATGTCAGTATTAAGGATTGTTCTCTTTATCTTGTAGAGGTGGGGGTGTAGCTGAGCGGTAGAGCGTGTGCTTAGCATGCACGTAGGCCATGAGTTCAATTCCCAGCATTTCCACATATGGTTTTCCATCCTCAGAGACTCACAGCTGAATGTTGGCAAATTGCTTTCTTGCTTTTTTAATTTTTCTCTTTGTGAATACCTTTACTTGTGTTTTTCTTACTCAAAGAAAGGAGAAATCGTTCGATAGTTACTCCTTGGGTCCCCCATCCTGACTGCTTAAGCATAATGAAGTCATGACCAACTGGAGTAAAAGAAGGTGCTCACTCAGGGCCTGCTGACGCTGAAGCAACAACATTCCACCACGTCACAGACAGCCTAGTCTCCTTTACTACAATTTCTCTTTATAATTTACAAGGAGGGAAGAAAAAGACAGATAGAAAGAGGGAGGGGGAAGTGACTGTGAGACAAATTTCTTTTGAGTCTTCTTTTTTCCCCTCACCTGTGCCTGTGCCAGTGGACAGATTGCAGGTTCAGGAGAAAAGTTTCCTTCTGACATTCTTTTTCCCATTCCTCTTACACTTCCATGCCCACCCACATAATCTTGGTCAGCAAAAAGCAAGTGTAATCACCAGTCATGGATACCTGTGATGCCCACCACAGAGATCTGTGATCCTAGCTCTTTGTTAATGGTGAAGAAGTGTTTGGATGCTATCCACAGGTAAGGCATTTCTCAGGAATCCCTGAGTCTTCCAGCATCCACAGGTGATAAAATTATTTCCAGAAATGGAAAGAGCTGCTATGCTGTCTTCAAGCCAGAAGAGTCTTGGGCAAAAGCAGCTGCATCTTTCTATGTGAAAAATACTCTTAATCCCTTTTCCTTAGGAGGAAGGGAAATTTCTGACTTCCTGCATTGTAGAGAGAGCAGGAGACATAGGCAACCCTGGTAGTCTCAAACTATCTCTTGGGCCATCCAAATTCAACGGATCCTAAAGACCTATTTCAAAATCTTTCACCTTCTCTGCTAGCTCTTCCACACCCACACCCATCTCCCTCCTATCTTCCCCTTTATTTTCTTCATCACATAATGTGTCACCTTCACCTTCACTTTCTATTTTCCTAGACCCCTTTTATCCTGTTTCCAGTGCTTCCTCCTAGAGAAAATTTCCCAGGAGCTCAGTTCAGTCCAATTCCCTCAGCACCACTTCCTAGGCTGGAAGTTCTCGAACATGGCTGAAAATGGACACATCTGTGGAGGTTTTTCAACGATACAGATCCCATTTTCTTAGTATCCTGTGATTCTCAGTCCAGTCAGTATCTATAAAGGTACAATCAGAAATGGATACATTCACAAAGTTTTCAGGCAGTTCACCTGTTTTGGGAACCACTGCATTCTGATCTAAGACATTTACTTCCCTTTCAACTCTGTATTGGACTTTGCTACTCACCACCTACCTTGCAATATCTTCCTGCTTCTAAGAACCCATGTCAGCTACTTCCCAGTGCCAACTGCGCCTCAGTGGGTTATTTGAGAGATGTTAGGGTAGGGGAGACAACTAGTGCTGGGAGGAACCAAAGAGTTGACATATAATGTATTCCAATATTCAGAAATATTCAAACCTCTCACAAGTGAGAAAAACACCAGAATGAAAACTGAAAGGAAGTGAAGACACAATGACTAAGGATTACCTCCTAAATGTCATGTGTGGGTTGACTGACACCACAAATTTTGGCAAGAGGCTGAAGCTCCTATTCTTTTAGCCTCTAGGATGGCTGAAGTTTGAATGGCAGTCCTGCAGCACAAGAGGGCTGTTACAAAAGACTAATATGCTTTCAGTTCTTGCTAAGTCACCAACATGCTTCCCTCATAGTTCTTTGTAGTGCTCAGAACCCTAGCTGCAGTTTCACAAGACAAAGCCACCACTCGATTTCCCAACCAGGGTTTTGAGGTACAGGGTTTGCTTGAACAGTGACTGTTTGTGACATCATGTACTTACTGTTTTTCACTTAGGATCTGTGATGTTCTGCTCTTTTGTATTTTTGTCCAGTGATTATCCACTGCGGCTCTGACAGCCAGAAGGAGTAGAGGGGCAGGACCCTGATGTGATGGTTGGCAAATTCATAATACCATGAAGACTGTGGAGAAGGGGTAAATAATTGGGAGTTTCACCTGAAGCTACTTGAATTAACTAACACTGGCTAAAAAAAAAATTTTTTTTTTTATAGGGTCGCTATGAGCTGGAATCCACTCGATGGCAATGGGTTTGGTTTTTCGGTTGGGTTGCAGTAGTAAAGGTGATCAATTGCTCACTGAAAGGTTGGTGGTTTGAAACCATCAGCAGCTCCGTGGGAGAAAGATGTGGCAGTTAGCTTCTGTAGATATACAGCCTTGGAAACCCTATCGGGTCACTATGAGTTAGAACGGGCTCCATGGCAGTGGGTATTTTTGACTTTTAATGCATGCCTCTCACTGAAACTTCCATGTCTTGGGTTTTAACTGCTCCCTATCCCTGGAAGGAGTCCTAGTGCCACAAGTGGTGAAAAGCTTAGCTGTTAAGTCAAAGGCTGGCAGTTCCAGTCTATCAGCTGCTCTCTAGATACCTTATGTGGCAGGAGGATTTTGGTTTTTTCCCCTGGGAAAGGAGTCCCTAGGTAGACTTAAATAGTTAACACTTGCTTGCTGCTAACTGAAAGATTGGAGGCTCCAATCACTCAGAGGCTCCTTGTGATCTATTTCCAAAGTATCAGCCACTGAAAACTGTATAGAGGAGAGTTCTATTTGGACACATATGGGATCACCACGAGTCAAAATTGACATGAGGACAACTGATTTTCCCTGGAAAACATGTTCAGATATGGATTCCTCTTGCTTTATGGAGACTTCTTATCTCTTGTGGCTTTTGCCTGCCGCCTGAACGTTCTCTGAGATGATGTTGGGGCTCCAAACCAAATACAGTGAAATTATGAAGAGCAAGAGGAAAATGATGTCTGTCTGGAGAATCTGTGCTTGGCCGAAGGGAAGAGATGGTCCAAAGCTGTGTTTCACCGCTTGGGCGGCGATAGGCAAATGTCAGGAGCCAAAAACAAAAACACTAAACCCGTTGTAGTGGACTTGATACAGATTCACAGCGGCTGTAAGGGACACAGTAGAACTGCCCCCTAGGGTTTACCAAGGAGCGGCTGATGGATTCTAATTCTCACCGTACAGTGGGCTAAGGAAAGAACGAGGCGGATGGGATTCGAACCCACACGTGCAATGCGCAATGGATTAGCAGTCCATTGCCTTAACCACTGGACCACCTCGTCAAGAAAAAAAAATATGGAAAAGAGGAAACAAAAAGGAGGAAAGCCTATGCACTCAGTTTTGCCCTGAAATAATTTAGACATCAGTATATCCCCAGGTAGCCCATAGGGAGCCTCACTACCGGGCTTTGGGGTTTAGCTGGTTAACAACAAAAAAAGAAAACTCTCCTCAGCGTCCTTTCAAACCCACTCTCCCTAACTTTCTTTCTGTTTCTTTAATTATACTAGAAAACAGGAGCTTCTTGTGCAGGCTTTTGTTTTGGGGGGTTGAAGAGATTCTGTTAGCATCTGGTTCTTCTTTTCTCCCCTTTCTTGCCCTCTTCCTTCTGCTGTCGCAGTCGCGTTAAGGGATATAGAAGCTCATAGCATAGAAATGAAGAACATTCAAGGAAGCCCACTGGGTTATATTTTTACTATGTGTGCAGGAATTGAATGGAAAATATTAGGAGAAGCGAATTCGTATTCTTTCAAGACTGGGTTTAAACTGTGTTGGAGCAGAGAAAAAGTGTAGAGGTGCGGGAGATGGAAGCCAGAGCTTTATTCATGCAAACATGAGCTCTACCACTGAATTACATAAGCCCTGTTCCTGAAGTGCTGCTGGCTGACTTTTATCAAGAACCAAGTGTTATTTCCAGAGATTCCTGCTCCTCTAACATTGCGGTACTGTCGCTTGGTGTTGAGTCTCCAGCAGCTGCTTTAGGCAGGAGGCACTAAGGAAGCAGTGGAAGATATTGATTCTTAATACGGCTTGAAAGTGAAGGCAGAGATTAGAAATATGCGTTGGGTAAATAGCCACCAGAGGTTTCCATGGTGGCTTTTTTACAACCTTGAGTTGTTAAAAGTCTGTCTGGTATTATGGGTGGCAAAGAATCAAGTCCTCCTTTTTAGCTCTTTTGATTTTCTCTATAGTTGTCTTAACCTGAGGCACAAAGCTAAAGAAATTAATCTTTTCATGGCCTAAAAGTGTTCCCTGTATTTCCTGTTTGTGGAAAGCCACGATGGAAAAGCTCAATATCAGCAGTCAGAACAAGTTCAGGGGACAACTGCTGAACAGACGCTCAATTACTCATATGCAAGTTCAAGTCGAAGCTGAAGAAAATTAGAAAAAGTCCAGGAAGCCAAAGTATGACTTTGAGTATATCCCACCTGAATTTAGAGAGTATCTCAATAGATTTAACACATTGAACACGAATGAGCGAACACCAGATGAGTTGTGGAATGACATCAAGGACATCACACATAAAGAAAGCAAGAGACATTAAAAAGAGGAGAAAGAAAAGACCAAAATGGTTGTCAGAAAATACTATGAAACTTGCTCTTGAACGTAGAGTAGCTAAAATGAAAGGAAGAAATGATGAAGTAAAAGAGCTGAACAGAAGATTTCGAAGCGCAACTGAGGAAGACAAAATGTAGTATTATGACACGTGCAAAGACCTGGATTTAGAAAACCAAAAGGGAAGAACACACACAGCATTTCTCAATATGAAAGAGTTGAAGAAAAAATTCAAGCCTGAAGTTGCAATGTTGAAGAATTCTATGGGCTAAATAGTGAACAATACAGGAAACATCAAAAGAAGATGGAGGGAATACACAGAGTCACTGTACCAAAAAGAATGGGCTGATGTTCAATCTTACAGAAAGTAGCATATGATTAAGAACAAATGGTACTGAAAGAAGCAGCCCAAGATGCTCTGAAGGTATTGGTGAAACACAAGTGTGCAGGAATTGAGGTAATACGAATTGAGATGTTTCAGCAAATGGATGCAGCTCTGGAAATGCTCAGTTTTCTATGCCTGGAAGAGATCCCTTTTTAACACCTATTCCAAAGAAACATGATCCAGCAGGATGAGGAAATTATCAAATGATATCAGTAATATCACACACAAGTAAAATTTTGCTGAAGATCATTCAAAAGTGATTGCAGCAGTACATTGACAGGGTACTGCCAGAAATTCAAGCTGATTTCAGAAGATGACGTGGTATGAGGGATATCACTGATGATGTCAGATGGATCCTGGCTGAAGGCAGAGACTACCAGAGACTACTTTGTGCTTTATTTACTATGTAGAGGTATTCAACTGTGTGGATCATAACAAATTATGAATAACATTGCAAAGAATGGGAATTCCAGAACACTTACTTTTTTTTTTTTTTTTACTTGTGGTCTCACAAGGAACCTGTACATAGATTGAGGCAGTTGTTTGAACAGAACAAGGAGATACTGCCTGGTATAAAAAACACAAAAACCAATACCGTCTAGTCGATGACCCTATAGGACAGAGTAGAATTACCCCATAGAGATTCCAAGGAGCACCTGGTGGGTTAGAACTGCTGACCCTTTGGTTAGCAGCCATAGCACTTAACCACTACGACACCAGGGTTTCCACTGCCTGATGTAAAGCCAGTAAAAGTGTGTGTCAGGGTTGTATCCAACAGCAAATTTATTCAACCTGTATATCGAGCAAATAATGCACAAACTGGACTATATGAAGAAGAATACAGCAACAGGAGTGGAGGAAGACTCACTAACAACCTGTGATATGCAGATGACAGAACCTTGCCTTCTGAAAGTGAAGAGAACTTGAGGCACTTACTGAGGAAGATCAAAGACTACAGCCTTCAATATAGATCATACCTGAACATAAAGAAAACAGAAGTCCTCACAGCTGGACCAATATGCAACACCATGATGAATGGAAAAAGATTGAAGCAGTCAAGGATTTCATTTTACTTGGATCCACAGTCAACCCCCAGGCAAGCAGCTGTCGAGAAATTGAACTCCCCATTGCATTTGGTAAATCTGCTGCAAAAGACTTCTTACAAAGTGTTAAAAAGCAAAGATGTCACTTTATGGACAATGGTGTGCCTGACCCAAGCCAGGGTGTTTTCAATTGCCTCATATATATATATATTTTTTTTCATATACATGAGAAAGTTGGACAATGAATAAGGAAGACCGAAATACAATAGATGCCTTTGCATTATGGTGTTGGTGAAGAATATTGAATATACCATGGTATGTGAAAAGAATGAACAAAACACAGTTAGCCAGACACCATTTATCAAATAATATACCCATTGGTATTGACTTGAGTTGCTATCTCTATCATATTTTCATTTATATAATCCTTTTCTCCCTTATCTGAAGTTTTAATTTGCTGCATCAATTACAAGTGGAGTCTGTAATAGCTATTTGTTTTCCAAATTCTGGGTGTCTTCACTGGACTAAATATGATTCATGTAATCTAGCAATGGCTTGTTTAGTCTGTGTTAATATTTGAATGTGTCATTTGCCTAAGGCCTACGCTGATATAAAGGTTCCTGGGTGGCCAATAAATTTTGCTCTCTACTAGTAACCTAAAGGTTGATGGTTCAAACCCACACAATGGCACTGCAGAAGAGAGGCCTAGCAATCTGTTTCTATGAAGATTACAGCCAAGAAAACCCTGCGGAGCAGTTCTACTCTGTAACACACGTGGTCACCATGAATCAGAATCAACCGACTAGAAGGCAATGGGTTTGTTATTATTGGTATTGTCATTAATGTATTAGAATACAAAGTGGTTGCAATAGTGTGGGAGCCAGACCATTGTGACATGCTGGTGGGAATGTATATTATGCAAGATCTATCAGAATTATCAACCCACATCACATGGACTGCTTCAGCAATTCCATGTATAGAAAGTACTCACACCCATTTGAACTGTCAGATACGGAATGTTTCTTATTGCAGTATTATTTGTATGGGCAAAATATATGTTATGATATATCCATACGATGGAATTCTTTGCTGCCAAGCAAAGAAGAAAGAAGCTCTATCTGTATCGATTTGGAAGTCACAATATCCATGAAGTGAAAAAACCAAGATACAGTGGAATGTATTTGAAATTTCCTTATCTGTATAAAAAGTGGAGGAAACAAATATCCCTGAGAGAATACCCATGAAATTATGCTTCCTTGTACAAGGAGGAACTTGGTGACTGGGAAGGTTGTGAGAGAGTGAGGGACAAGACTTTTACACTATTTCGTGGCAACAAGTTTGGCTTTTGGTCCATCAAGTAGGGACACCAGAAACCTAAGTTTCACATCTTCTGCTGTCTGTTTATGATACCAGGATATCACAAAGCATGAAGACAGCTAAAGAAAAAAAATCTATTAGAAAGCACGCTAGCCGCCCACTCTCACCTCACCAAGGCAGTTTGAGCGGGGTCCCTAAGTGTCCCCTCCAGTGTCCGGCTCCCCCCACCTCATTCCCTCAGGATTTTCATTCACTGCTTATCCTAGGGGAGCTGAGCCCTGCTGCCTCACCCTGCCTCCCACAGCCCTTCTACAGTCCCACGCAGAATCTTCTGGGGACCAGAGCTACTCACAGGTTCATCAGCCATCGGGCCAGGCCCTCTGAGCGTCCTAGGAGGGAATCCTCTGAGGGGCTGGGAAGCCAGCTTGGTGAGTCACCGCAGGGTACAAAGGCCAGGTTAGAGGAGAGAATACTTTCTTTGCGAGTCTATGACCTACTGTGCTTGAAAGCAGGCCTTGGGTGAGTAGAGGGCACAGTGGTGGTTCGCTGGAGCCATAAGGCTATTCACCTTAGGACTGTGCCTGGATCAGGGACCCCATGAGGCCAGACAGCCCCACTTCACCTCCGCCTTCTCCCGAGAAGGTCTACACCTCTGTGTGATTAGAGTCTTTGCAGCCCTAGACATTGGCATTGTGGGATTTTAATGGAACGACGATTTTAAGCGAGTTTCTGTAACTGATGTCCACCCTCCCAGCTTTCTCTTCTCCTTTCCCTTTCCTCTCCTCCAAATGACTACTTGCTGTGAGCCAAGGTGTTGAGTACTTGGCGATGTGAGTCTCTTAATGGAGTTCTTTTTTTAGAGACCCTCACTTAGGGCATTCAAACGAAAAATCTAAATTACAAAAAGATGAGGCACAGTGACAACAAAGTTTGTTTTCAGAAACCTTCATCTCATTTGGAAGGATTCGGGAGCCCCGACTTTTACTAACCCCTTGTGGTCAGTGTAGAACTGCTCCATGGTGTTTTCTAGGCTTTCACCTTTCAGGAGCAGATTACCAGGCCGGTCTTCTGAGGCATCTCTGTGTGGGTTCAAACCGCCAGCCTTTTGGCTACTAAAGGAGCGCTTAAGTCTTTGCTCTTTCTCTGCTCTCATTGCTCTACTCTGGCTCTTGTTGAGCAAACCAGGAAGAGAGGAATGAAGAAGTCTACAGTAAATGTCGTGTTGGGTTTCCCTAAGAGGAAGCAGAATGTCAACAGAGTTCTGAGAGAAATAAGGAGGATAAAATGAAAATAACTGCCTGAACAGGGACTTGAACCCTGGACCCTCAGATTAAAAGTCTGATGCTCTACCGACTGAGCTACCCAGGCCCCTACTTTCAGTTTTTTCTTGAGTCCATAATGGGGGTTTTAGGTAGGCCAATTGGTTTGTAATTTTCCCGTTTGCCAAGAAGATTCTGTTTCAAACAGACGTTACAATTGCTAGGAGAATTTCCCTTCCTTTTATCTTGTCTTCTGTCTCTTTAGACTTTCAGAAATAGGCTTGTTCGGCTAGACAAAGCACTGCAGGTTTTCAGATCACGTTGCTGCTACACCCAGAGGGCTTCATTTTTACCAAGTGTCCTTTGTTTCTTATTTACCCACCTGCATCTATATTTCTCAAAGCAAGGCTCATGCTACTCTTCTTAGTATTCCTCTGCATTGACTTTCTAGCAGCCTTGGGAGGCAGAGGAGAAAGGAGTTGAAGGAGAGAAAAACTGAAGCCTGGTGAGAATGTCCCACAACAGTGGGCAAGCAAAGGTGCATGGGTTTAAGCTTCTGCATCTATCTGTATGCTTGCTATTCTTCACGGTGCAACTTCTCTACCATCTGTGAGCCACTCCTACTTCTTTTCATTTTATTAGGTCTCCTTTTTTCTCTTCCTCCTTCAGGTCTTCACGTCAAGGATACAGTTTACTATTCATGCCCAATGGAATTTGATAGTTATCTTGATGAATTAGTGTGTATTAAGACATATCATCCAGAATATGACCTAAGATAGATTTTGAATTGTGTCCTAAATCTGAAGAATATGCTGTACAAGGGATATGGGAACAAATGAGGAAGTTTTGGAGTGAAGGAAAGCTTAACCTCTCTGGGGAGGAAAGACGGGGCAGCAGACAGGAAAAGACTACTGTTTATTTCTTCCAACTAACTTGACACTTCCAAGAAACCAAGACTATGTGAAAACTGAGAGAATTTGTGATTACTTAACTTTAGGAATTTGTAG
Source organism: Loxodonta africana (assembly GCF_030014295.1). Taxonomy (NCBI): domain Eukaryota; kingdom Metazoa; phylum Chordata; class Mammalia; order Proboscidea; family Elephantidae; genus Loxodonta; species Loxodonta africana. The sequence continues at coordinate 78,911,723 of NC_087342.1, forward strand.
ATTTCTTGTCTCTCCTACCCTACCAATATACAAGGCAGAGCTGGGGGTTGGTCACACAAAATAACCTTGAAGTTGTTTCATGGATCAATCTGCAGGAAAACTAGGGCATGTCTTTTAGGCAAAATACCTTGGGGATAGTTAGCATTTCAGTGAGACAAGCATCCCTCCAAGCTATTTTGGCCCCTTTCTCTCCATTTGATATAGCTTGGAAGTCACCAAACTGTACCTCCCACTTCAGGACCACTCTCCCCAGAGTTTTGGAACTCACTACCTCAACCCACCTCCATGTCAGGTGATGCTTCTACTTGTGGGTAGAGGGTAAAGTTTTTAAAAGCTATATTATGAATGGATTATAATACAATATTTTTCTAGCTTTGAAAGCACACATTTTGGACAAATGGAGCTCTTGTTTGGAGTTCCAGACTTTCCTCCCTAGAGGAACACTGTATTATCTTTGAGACCAAAAGATCTGAATGTACAAGCTTCTGGAAATCCCTCTCTTTTTGCTGTCATCTGCACGCCTTTATAGAAGAGTTTAGTTTTTGGTCATAAATCTCCACCCAAATGCATCATCATTATCAGTGACTTAGCTGAGGGTGCTCTGGAAGAAATATGCCCCTTCTGATCATCTCACAATCTCAGTTTATTAATTTTAAGTAATTGTTCTCGGAGGTTTCAGATGATATTTGATTTCTTTTTTGAATATTGTTAAAATTGCCTCCAATTTCAAAGTTAAAAATTTGAAAACAGAAGCCTAATGTTCCCTTACCAACACTTTCACTTATATGCTTGCACAGTGTCCTCACAGTGTTGGCTGCGTGGTGTAATGGAGAAAGTGTTGGCTGTGTGGTGTAAATGAATAAGGTTTCTGATTCCAGATCTAGAGGACTGAGGGTTCAAGTCCCTTTGTGGTCATTTATCTCTTATTGTGCAATGAGTAGAAGATTCTTGAATTGACTTCCAGTGACTAATTCCTGAGGTATTGCAAGAACCCAAAACCCAAAGAAGGGAGAATTAATATAGTTGAAGTTTCTTCTTTCACAAATCAATAATTAACAATAAATAGGCTTTGGCAATCTAAAATGGGCTCAGCCTCAAAAAGACAAGGAAGGAAATCTGTGTACTCACTAATGATCCTCTTAACTTATTACTTTTTTGTATTGACTTTTCAAGATTTCAATGGGTTTTTATGTCTTTTCTTCAAGGTATTAGTGAATCTTACTCTAATTGCAAGAAACTTTGAATCACAAGTTGTCGCTATGTTCCTTTCTCTTTACTTTATATGGATGCCTAATCTTCTCCATCAATTCCAGGCCCTTCATGGTTACTATTCTTCTTCTTTTTTTTTCCCGGTCCCTTTATGTTTCAATTTGTACAAATGATAGCAGAATCTTATTTAACTTTTGGAAACTAACCCATGATGTGATGGTTATGGTTCTTCTGCCAAAGGTTCTATATGGATGGTCGATCATGTAGTCTGTAAAACGCAGGACATAATATACAACTCTTTATCTTCAAAACATTTTTAAAAACCTTCACTATTGAGAATCCTTCCAAAACACATTGGCTTCTATTCTTCCCAGGATTTATGTGGATTACACATGCAAAATAAATGTTTTGGATTTCCTGAAAAGAATGCAGGGAACATATGTATATTTCTTCAACTAAGTTCAACTTTAATATCTCATAAAATCCTATAGTTTAAGAATTCTTACCAGATTTCCTCCTTTCAGATGTTCAAAGTCTACTATACATAGTAGATTGGACCTTCTCACAAATAGCACATAGAATTCACTTTTGAGACTTTAAAGTACAACTTGATTTAACAAGAACACACCCCTGCATTCCTCCATATCAAGAACATGCAAGAGTATATTTGGAGCCCAGGTTGCGCTAGCCACAATGTCAACCAATAACTTTAAAGTTACCCCCAAAGTATCCTAATTGTGCTTCACAAGAGTGAAAGCCTAATTAACCCCTGCTCTATCATTCTGCCCATACTCAAGTGACTGCTTATCTTTGTGTCTGACGTCTGTCTAATGGTGGCTTTCAAGGAGATCTTTGCTTCTCTTTACAGCTCTCACATTGCATTGCTCTGATGAGCTGCCTTCTAGGTCAGCTGGAAGGCAAGTTCCATTAGAGAAATGAAGTCCTCCCAAGTTATAAGGGGACTTGGTGCAATTCCTGTGATTGTGGAGAAGATACTTATTGGGGCAGAAATTGGGAAAGAAGAGATACAAGTCATCTCACCTGGACATTGCTGATTCTTAGGTCTTCTAAGAAATTCCAGGAAGAACTCCAGAGTTCAAGACAACTGTAGAAGCAAAGTTAACTCCTTGGTTTTCAATGAATACCTTTAATGAGCTCCAAATCTTCAAATTATAATAGACTTTCTTCAGGGCTCACTCTACCTCTGCACAGAGACCCATTCCTCTAAGGCCACATGCTTTATACAAATCTCCAGGTGAGAGATTTTTGTAACATTCTAGTCTCAGGGATCACTGTATATATAAAACCTTAACATGAATTTGCACCTTAAATTCATAAGTATCTCAAGTATATTAAGTTCCAAATCAAACTCCTTCTCTCCCCTTTCCAATCCTATCCAATGCCCCCAAAGAAAAAGAAAACGACATAACAAGCTGTAAGTCCAATCCTCCTTTCCCAAAGTGAAACGACCTAGCATCTCCACAATCCAGAGACCTGAGGATCTTTCTAAAAATTTCCAAATTTTAGTTCCGTCATCAACCTTGACCTCTCAACACGGTGCCATCCTCATCATTCATTAAGTGACTATTTTGCTCATTTATTGACAGTAGGGCAGAGGAGAAGATTGCTGTTTGCACTGAATGAGTAACTCTCAAATGATTTGCAGATCAGACTTTCCACATTTGAAATCTTACTCTTCAGATTCCCTTTGAGAAAAGAGACTACGTGAATAGTAAAATGCACTGTGAATATTACCAGAGCTGCTCCAGGAGAAAGCTGGGGCCAGTTTTGTGTATGAGTTGGAAAGAATCATGGGAAAACTAAATGCAACTACACCAGAAAGGGCCATGAATCCTAGATCCTCAGCCTAGAGGCCTGGTTCACTGAGATATCCAGGAGTTTGATGGATTCAGTAAGAGTCTATTTAAAGCAAAAATTGTTGGTCACTTCTTGACCTTTCTTTCTCATTCTTTCCCTTGAATTTTCAGCTCAAACACACTAAAACTAAGTTGTTGTAAATACAAGATATTCTATCTCAAAGCCATCGGAGGATTCTGCTTCCAAGCCCTGACTTAGCTGTGTTAACACCAGGCTCTAGACAACGCGACCTCCCTGTGGCCTTTTCCAAAGCCTCCAATATCTATTGCTGCTATTCCACATTCAAACACGTGGGCACTTTCCAATATGCTCAGCAATGGAAAGAGCAGCAACATACTCTCAGTCACAAAATTTTGGGCAAAATGATTCATATTTGTTTGCGAGTCATAGGCTTTGAAAACATTTTCTTTAGCCTTTCTCTTACAGGGTGCTGGCAGGGAGCATACTAAAGATGTGAGCTTGGTCCCTTTCTACCTCCGGGATGGCCCATATGCTATCCATTCTTAGAGACCCTTCTCCAACCCTATTCCTCTTCTGTCTTTCATCTACTGCTCTGCTACTGTTTCTCTCCTCTGTTCACCGTACTCCTTTCTCCTGCTATAAACCCTCCACTGTATCTTATTCACTCCCTTCCTCACTTGCACTCCTCCTTGCACTGAAATTCCCGGACGGGTGTCTTTCGGATCCAGCAGTAACTTAACCTATAGATTCTGGACACCTGTCCCTTCCATCTAAGAAGATTTGGATTTTCTCCACACATCAAGATGAACAGTCACACCACATCAGGAATTTGCAGTTTTCCCCAGGCACAGGGAAAGCTTATGAAGAGCAAATTTGTTTTGAAGGTTGTGTCCATCCCATAAAGCACTTCTTTTATGCTTTCCTCATTAAGGAAATAATTAGGTCTAAAAGATACCCTTTAACGACAGGAGCGTTCATCTTTCTTCTCTCTCAAAATCAGAGTCACAGCATCGCTGAGGCAAAACCCCGTTTCCAAACCCAGGTATTGGACAACGTCCTTTTTGCAAGAGCCATGGTTGTACTTGTCACTATTCTCTTGGGTCTAATTAACCTGCAGCTGTGGAGCTGATCCGGCCCCATAAGGTTTCCAATGAGCTGCTGGTGGATTTTCATGGTTAGCAGCCATAACTCCTAACCAAGGCATCATCAGGGCTTCCATTTTTATCAAATACTGTGAATTAATTAACCTCTAGTCTTATCTCCCCACCTGGATCTTCGTTCTTTCACAGCACTAACGGAACTCAATTTTTTACTTCCTTGCACTGTCTTTTGTGTCTTTCTGCAAGCTTCGTAGGCACAGAAGAAGGACTTTTCAGGAAGACAATCAGAAGACTTAACAGAATGTTCAATCCCTTGACCCTCTCTCCTGGTGGACTCAACTGACTGACACTCATGCAGTTGGCTGAAAGAGTCCTTGAAGAAGCAAATGACTGCTGGAAGATCTCAGAGTCATGTGGTCCAGAATATGTTTTTTCTTTCTTCTGGCATAACTACGAGGTAAGATCCAATCCAGGACCCTAAGAGTTGAGCATAATGGATTTTGACTTGTGAAAACGTATGTCTTAAAATGCTACAGGCCCTGCTTGAAGTGAGTATTATGGTGTAGCCTCACAACTCTGCTTGACAAGGGGTGTAGCTCAGTGGTAGAGCAAGTGCTTAGCATGTTCAAGGCCCAGGGTTCAACCCCCAGCAAGTTCATGTATCTTTTGTTTCCTCACAGACCCGTAGCTGAATACTGGCAATTTTTTTCCCATACTTTCCCAATTTTTCTCTTTGTGAATACTTTTCCTTGTGATTTTTTCTACTCACAGAAAGGAGAAATTGTTTCATAGTTAGTCAGTTGCACCATGATCCCTGACACGCCTTGGCCTTCCCAACCTGAGTGCTTAAACACAATAAAGTTAGGAGGAACTGGAGTAAAACAAGGTGCTCACTCAGGATTTGCTGACCATGAAGCAACCACGTTCCACTGTATCATAGGCAGCCTCTTCTCCTTTACTACAGTATCTCATTATTATTAACAAGTAGGGAAGAAAAGACAGATGGAGAGAGGAGGGGGAAGTAAGTGTTGGACAAATTCCCTTCAAGTCTTTTTTTTTCCATCAGCTGTGCCTGTGTCAATGGACAGACTGCAGGTTCAGGAGACAATTTTCCTTCTGATTTTCTGTTTTCCATTTCTCCTGTATTTCCACGCTCACCCACATAATCTTGGTCAGCAAAAAGTTGGTCCAATCACCACTCATGGAGATCAGTGACCCCAACAACAGACATATGTGATCCCAGCTCTTTGTTAATGGTGAAGAAGTGTTTGGATGCAACCCAGAGGAAAGGCATTGCTAAGGAAACCTTAAGTCTTCCAGTATCCACAGTTTTGAAAACTATTTCCAGAGCTGGAAAGAGCTGCTAAGTAAGCTCTTTAAAGTCACAAAAGTTTTGTGCAAAAAGAGCTGCATCTTCCTATGGGAAAAACACCCTTAGTCCATTTTCCTTAAAAGGAAGGGAATTTTCTGACTTTCTGCATTGTAGAGAGTGCAGAGGAGAGATAGGCAACCCAGTCAGGCTCTAACTACATCCTGGGCCATCCAAATTCTGTGCATCCTGAAGACCTAGTTCCAAACCTTCTTTCACCTTCTCTTCTAGTTCTTCCACACCCACACCCCCCTCCTTTCTCCTATGTTCCCCTTCATTTTTTTCATCACATAATGTGTCACCTTTACCTTCACTTTCCCAGCCCCCTTTTATCCTGTCTCCAGTGCTTCCTCCTAGCAAAAATTTCCCAGCAGCTCAGTTCACTCCAGCTTCCCCAGCACCACTTCTTAGGCTAGCAGTTCTCAAACACGGCTGAAAAATGGAAACGTCTGTAGAGAGTACTCAATGATATAGATCCCATCCTCTACCTATCCAGTGGTTCTCAGTCCATTTACGATCTATAGAGGTGGAATCAGGAATACATATATTCACAAAGTTCTCAGGCAGTTCCCCAGGTTTGGGAACACCAAATCCCCGCCTCTGAGCACCCATGTCAGCTGCTTCCCAGTGCCAACCAAGCCACAGTCAGAGGGGAAAAGACTAGTGCTGGGGAGGAAACGAAGAGTTGATATATAACATACTCCAATATTCAGGAAGATACAAACTTCTCACAAGGGAAAAAATATCAGAATGAAAACTAAAAGCAAGAGGAGACACAATGATTAAGGATTACCTCCTAAAACTCGTAAGTTGGTTGACTAACACCACACGTTTTGGCAAGAAGCTGAAGCTTTTATTCTTTTAGCCTCTGTGATGGCTGAGGTTTGAATGCCTGTCCAGGAGCACTAGTGGGCTGTTACAAAAGATTAATATGCATGCAGTTCTTACTCATCCCCCAACATGCCTCCCTCATGCTTCTTTGTGGTTCATAGAACCATAGCTGCAGCTTCACAAAACAAAGCCACTGCTAGATTTCCCAACCAGGGTTTTGGACTCCAGGGTTTGCTACAACACTGATTGTCTGTGACACTATATACTTAGTGTGTTTCACTTAGGATATATCTTTCATTCCATCTTGGTCTAAGTTTCCTAAGCCAACTTTTCAGATTCTTTTGTATTCTTGCCCGAGAATTATCCACTGTGGCTCTGATAGCCAGAAGCAGTGAAGGTGCTGGACCCTGTCTGATGGTTGGAAAATTCCTAATACCAGGAAAACTGTGCAGAGAAGGAGCAACTAATTTGGAGTTGAAAGCTGAAGCTAGTTGCATTCACGCTGACAATGTCACAGTGGTTAAGGAGGTCAATGGCACACCAAAATGTTGATGGTTTCAAATCACCAGGGGCCCCACAGGAGAAACATGTGACAGTTGACTTCTGTAGATTAATAGACTTGGAAACCCTATGCAGTCACTATGAGTCAGAATCAACTTCATGGCAGTCAAGGTTTTTTGGTTTTTATGTATGCCCCTGGCTGAGACCTCAGTGTTCTAGGGTTTAACTGCTCCCTATCCATGAAAGGAGTCCTGCTGGTGTAAGTGGTAAAAAGGTTAGCTGTGAAGCAGAAGTTTAGCAGTTCCAAACCAACAGCCACTCTCTAGAAACACTATGGGGCAGTTGGATTTTGGATTTTCCTTGGGAAAGGAATCCCTAGGTGGACTTAAAGAGTTAACTCTTCCTTGCTGCCAACTGAAAGAATGGAGGTTCCAGTCACCCAGAGGGGCCTGGTGGTCTACTTCCAACAAATAGGCATTGAAAACCCTAGAAAGGACAGTTCTACCCTGACACACGTGGGGTTGCTATGAGTCAGAATCAACTTGATGAGAACTGGTTTTTCCTGGGAAAACAACTCCAAATATGGATTCCCGTTGCTTTATGGAGACTTCTTATCTCTTATGGTTTTTGCCTGCCACCTGAAAGTTTGTATGAGAGAATATCAGGGCTCCAGGCCAAATAGAGTGAAGTTATGAAGCGCAAGAGAAAAGCGATGTCTGTCTGGAGAATCTGTGCTTGGCCAGATGGAAGATGAAAGTCCAAAGTTGTATTTCACTGCTTGGGTGATGCAGCGCACCTGTTAGGAGTCAAAGACAAAAAAACCAAACCCGTTGCTATCGAGATGATCCTGACTCTCAGCGAATTTACAGTATGGAATTGAACTGCCCCATAGGGTTTCCAGGTACCACTGGTGGATATGAACTGCCCACTTTTCCTTAGCAAAAAACTGCTACGCCCTCAGGGCTCCAAATCTCACTCCCACCGCACAGTAAGGAAGGAACGACGAGGATGGGATTTGAACCCACTTGTGCAATGCACAATGGATTAGCAATCCATCGCCTTAACCACTCGGGCACCTCGTCAGGAATAAAGGGAGAAAGAATCAAAGAGAAGGAAAGCTATGCACTTAGTTTTGCCCAAAAATAATTTAGTCATCAGCATATCTGTAGGTAGCCCAGAGGAAACCTCTCTAGGTGGCCCTTTCAAACTGTTCCACTCCTTACCTGTCTTTCTGTCTCTTTAGTAATAGTACGGGATGGGAGCTTAAGGTGCAGGCTTTCTTTTGGATGATTGAAGAGATTCTGTTAGCATCTGCTTCTTCTTTTCTCCCCTTTCTTGTTGTCTTCTTTCTGCTGTCACAGTCACCTTAAGGGATACAGGAGCTCATAGCACAGAAATGGAAAAGCATTCAAGGAAGTCCACTGGGCTATGTTTTTGCTGTTTATGTGTACAGGAATTTAATGGAAAATATTAGGAAAAGTGAATTTGTGTTCCTTCAAGATTGGGTTTAAATAATGTTGAAGCAGAGAAAAAGTGTAGCGGTGTGGAGGATCGAAGCCAGGGCCTCATAAATACATAGCATGTACTCTACCACTGAGCTACATACACCTCGTTCCTGAAGTGCTGGTTGCTAACTTTTATCTAAAGCTAAGTATTATTTCCTGACATTCACGCTCCTTGAGCATTGCAGTAGTGTTGGTCAGTGTTAAGAGGCATCAGCAGCTGCTTTAGGCAGGAGGTGCTCAGGAGCCAGTGGAGGATACCGATTCTTTATAGGGTTTTAAAGTCAAGGCAGAGGATTGGAAACCTGTTGGATAAATAGCCACATGAGGTTTCCATGGTGGCTTTTTTACAATCCTGAGTTGTTAAAAGTCTCTGTCTTCTTTTGTGGGTGGCAAAGAATAAAGTCTTCATTTTCAGCTCTTTTGATTTCCTCTATAGTTGTCCTAACCTAAGGCACAAAGCTAAAGAAATTAACCCTTTGGCTGCGTAAACATCTTCACTGTGTTTTCTGTTTGCTCAATCAAAATGTAAACGGCCGAACTTGATGGAGAAAAGGAATGGTAGAAGAAAGCCATATAGTGATGCATTCTGCATTTCCTTATATGGGTCTTTTCTCTTCTACTCGAGATATCAGGTAACTCAGGGGCTCTACCAAGAGTACAGAAGATGAATTCGTAATGCATGAATGAAATGGCAGCTTCAAGATTTAGAGAAAGGTGAATTATAAGAGTAACATAGAAGGTAAATGGACAGGACTTGAAGAACAATACTGAGTGAAGCATTTACTCATTAAAAAAAATTTTTTAAGTCATTTCCAAATAGTAGGAGGTTCAGAAAAGCGAGTTTTGAAAAATTGGGACTGGAGGGTCATGAAAAGAAGCCTGGAAGAGGGAGAAGATAAGCTCATAGGGAATTCAAGATATGTTGGAACACATCTGTGAGAATATTACACAGTGAACTCAGAGTAGTACTCTGGTCTGCAGCCTTGGGTTTGTGAATGATCAGTAAGCACAGGTATGTGGAGGGTGGATAAAGACTGAAAAATGTACTTTGAGATTTGGGGATTAGAAATTCATTTGGGATATTTGTGGAAAACAGATAAGCTTGCTCCAAGACTCTTCTAGAACCCTGAGATTTGTCAGGGTTAAAAAACAGTTCTTTGAACAACGTAAGAAGACAAAAAAAAATTGATTTCCTGGTACCAGATTTCCAGTGCCTGTTAGCTTTTTCTCATTATGGTTTGCACATATATGAGCCCTTTCCAATATTCAAAAAATAACATTGAGTCTTTTTTGAAATTGGCAGAATATGATTTTTGTGTCAGAGTTGTTCTTTTGTTTGGATCATGAGATTTGCACAATAAGAACAAGAAATGGAAAACGAGAGTGTTACACACAAAACTGATGGGGATGTGTACATGTTTATGTGTATGTGTATGTGTGTGTAAATGCTGGGTGCTTTATTGGCTGTTTGATGCTGTAAAAGCAATATGTGTAATGTCGAGCAGCCACCATTACAGTTTCATTCAGAATAGTTTCACTGTCCTAAAAAAGCCTTGTGCTCCACCTGTTCATCCCTCCCAATGTTCCCTGAATTCCTGGTAGCCACTGATCTTTTTACTGTCTAAAATCTTGCCTTTTCCAGAATGTCATGTATTTGAAATCATACAATATGTAGCTTTTTCAGACTAGCTTCAGTCACTTAGCAGTATGCATTTAAGTTTTCTCCACAGCATTTCATGGCATGAAAACTTATTTATTTTTATTGCTGAATAATACTCCATTATACAACTGTGCCACAGCTCCTTTATTCATCTATTGAAGGACATCTTGATTGTTTCCAATTTTTGGCAGTTATCAGTAAAGCTGCTCTAAACATTTGTGGCAGGTTTTTGGTGGACTTAAGTTTTACTTCATTTGGGTAAATACCTAGGAGCACAATGGCCAGATCATATGTTTATGTATGCCTATGTTTATGCATGAGCTGTACTTTGGCCCTTGTAGACTTGTTCCAATTTTCTTCAACTTTATCTTGAACTTACATATGAGCAATTGATGGTCTGTTCTACAGTCGGCCCCTGGCCTTGTTCTGACTGATGATATTGAGCTTAACCGTCATCTCTTTGCACAGATGTAGTCTATTTGATTCCTGTGTACTCCATCTGGTGAGATCCATGCGTATAGTTTTCATTTCAAATAAAAGATGTATTTGCAATGAAAAATTTGCTGGTCTTGCAAAATTCTATCACACGATCTCTAGCACTGTTCCTGTAACCAAAGCCATATTTTCCAACGACCAACCTTTGCTTGTTTCCAGCTTTCGCATTCCAATCACCAGTAATTATCAATGCGTCTTCACTTTTTTTTTTTTTCTTCACTGTATGTTTCATCAGTTTCAGACCTCAAAAGTTGGTAAAAATCCTCAATTTCTCATCTTTGGCATTAGTGGTTTGTGTGCAAATTTGAATAATGGTCGTATTAACTGGTCTTCCTTGTAGGCATGTGGATGTTATCCTGTCACTGACAACACTGTAGTTCAGGATATATCTTGAAGTATTCTTTTAGACAACGAAGGCAACGTTGTTCTTCAATTTGTCATTCCCAGCATAGTAGACCACATGATTGCGTGATTCAAAATGTCCAATACCAGTCCATTTCAGCTCGCGAATGACTAGGATATTGATCTTCATGGGTTTCATTTCATTTTTGATGTCTTCCAATTTTCCTAAATTCATACTTTGTACATTCCACATTCCAATTATTAATGGATGTTTGCAGCTTTTTCTTCTCATTTTAAGTAGTGCCACATCAGCTAATGAAGGTTCTGAAAGCTTGATTCCATTCACATCATTAAGGTCGATGGTACTTCAAGGAGGTAGCTCTTCCCCAGTCGTATTTTTAGTGCCTTCCAACCTGAGGGGTTTATTTTCTGGCACAATATGTACAATAATCTTTTGCTATTCATAAGGTTCTCACTAGTCACTTTTTTCAGAAATAGTCTGCCAAGTTTTTCTTCTAAGTCTCTCTCAGTCTGGTAGCTCAGCTAAAACCTGTCCACCGAGGGTGACTCTGCTGGTACTTGAAATGCCCATGACAAAGCTTCCAACTTGAAGACTAGTGACCAAAGACTAGACAAGTTGTGGAATAACATCAAGATATGATATACAAAGAAAGCAAGAGGCCATTAAAAAGATGTGAAAGAAAGTAAAGACCACAACGGACGTCAGAAGAACATGCTCTTGAACATACAATAGCTTAAGCGAATGGAAGAAATAATGAAGTAAAAGAGCTGAAAAGAAGATTTCAAAATGTGGCTCCAGAAGACAAAGTAAAGTATTATGATGAAATGTGCAAAGAGGCCTGGAGTTAGAAAAACAAAAGAGAACACACTTGGCACTTAAATTTTTTCTTTTTGTATTGTACTTTAAATGAAGGCTTAAGAACAAACTAGTTTCTCACCAAACAGTTAGTACACACATTGTTCTATGACACTGGTTAACAACCCCACCACATGCCAGCACTCTCCCTTCTCAACCCTGGATTGCCTATTACCAGCTTTTCTGTTCCCTCCTACCTTCTAGTCCCTGCCCCAGGGCTGATGTGCCCCTTTAGTCTTGTTTTGTTCCATAGGCCTGTTCAATCTTTGGCTGAAGGTTGAACCTCAGGGAAGACATCATTACTGAGCTGAAAGTGTGTCTGTGGACAATACTCTCAGGTTTTCTCCAGTCTCTGTCAGGCCAGCAAGTCTGCTGTTTCTTTTTGAGTTAGAATTTTCTTCTACATTTTTCTCCAGCTCTGTCTGGGACCCTCTATTGTGATCCTTGTCGCAATAGTCAGTGGTGGTAGCTGGGCACCGTCTGGTTTTACTGGATTCAGTCTGGTGGAGGCCATGGTAGATTAGATCCATTAGTCCTTTGGACTAATCTTTCCCTTGTATCTTTAGTTTTCTTCAGTCTTCCTTGCTCCTGAAGGGGTGAGACCCATGGAGTATCCTAGATGGCTGCTCACAGGCTTTTAAGACCCCAGACACTACTCACCAAAGGAGAACCTAGAATATTTTCTTTATAAACTATGTAATGACAGTTGAGCTAGATGTCCCTCACACGCTTGGCATTTTTCAAGTTGACAGGACTTAAGAAAAAATTGAAAGCTCAAGCTGAAATATTGAAGGATTCTATGGGCAAAATATTAAATGGTACAGGAACGATCAAAAAGAATTTGTCAATGTTAAACCGTTCCTGGAGGTAGCATATGATCAAGAACTGATGGTACTGAAGGAAGAGATCCGAGCTGCACTGAAGTCATTGGCAAAAAAGACGGCTCTAGATATTGATGAAATACCAACAGAGATGTTTCAAAAATGGATGCAGTACTGGAGGTGTTAACTCATCTATGCCAAGAAATTTGGAAGGCAGCCACATAGCCAACCGACTGGAAGAGGTCCAAATTCGTGCCCAGTCCAGAGAAAGGTGTTTTATTCATCTTGTACTGCTATAACAGAAATACTACAAGTAGATGGCTTTCACAAAGAGAAATTTATTCTCTCACAGTCTAGGAGGCTACAAGTCCAAATTCATGGCATCGGGTCCAGCGGAAAGCTTTCTCTCTCTGTCGGCTCTAGAGGAATGTCCTTGCCATCACTCTCCCCCTGGATTAGGAACTTCTCCACGCAGAAACCCCGGGTCCAAAAGATGCACTCTGCTTCTGGGACTGCTTTCTTGGTGGTATGCTTTCTTGGTGGTATGAGTCCACCCCCCACTCCCTGCCGCCACCAGCTTGGCTTGCTTCCATTTCCTTTCATCTCTTGTAAGATAAAAGGAGGTGCAGGCCACACCCCAGGGAAAGGCTCTTTTTATTGGGTCAGGGATGTGGCTTTAGTAAGGGTGTTACAATTCCATCCTAATCCTCTTTAACATAAAATTACAATCACAAAATGGAGGACAACCACACAATACTGGGAATCATGACCTAACCAAGTTGACACACATTTTTGAGGGGCACAATTCAATCCATGAAAAAGGTGATACAGCAGAATGCAGAAATTATGGATAAATATCATTAATACAGCACACAAGTAATATTTTGCTGAAGATCAATCAAAAAAGGTTGTAGCTGCACATCAACAGGGAACTCCCAGAAGTTCAAGCCAGATTCAGAAGAACACTTGGAATCAGGGGTATCATTGCTGATGTCAGATGGATCTTGGATGAAAATAGAAAATATCAGAAGGGTGTTCATCTGTGTTTCATTGACTATGCAACATCATTTGACTGTGTGAATCTTAAGAAATTATGAATAACATTGTGAAGAATAGGAAATCCAAAACAGTTAACTGTGCCCACGAGAAACCTGTACATAGACTAAGGCATTCATTTGAACAGAACAGGGGAATATTGTGTGGTTTAAAGTCAGGAGATGTGTGTGTCAGGTTTGTGTCCTCTCACCATACTTATTTGGCTGAGCAGATAATATGAGAAGCTGAAATATATGAAGAAGAATGCAGTATTAGGATTGGAGAAAGACTCATTAACAACCTACAATGTGCAGTGGACACAACATTGCTTGCTGAAAATGAATAGGACTAGGAGCACTTACTGATCGAGTTCAAAGACTACAGCCCTCAATATGAATTACACCTCAACATAAAGAAAACAAAAATCCTCACAACTGGATCAATAAGCAACATCATAAGTGCAGAAAAGTTCGAAGTTGTCGGGGATTTCATTTTACGTGGATCCACAATCAATGCCCGTGGAAGCAGCAGCTGAGAAATCAAAAGATGCATTGCATTGGGAAATCTGCTGTAAATGACCTCTTTAAAGTGTTTAAAAGCAAAGATGTCACCTTGAGATCTAAGGTGTGCCTCACCCAATCCGTGGTGTTTTCAATTGCTTCATGTGCATATGAAAGCTGAACAATAAATAAGGACGTTTGAAGAAGAAATGGTGACTTTGAATTATGGTGTTGGTGAAGAGTATTGAATATACCATGGACTAGAACAAACAAATCTGTCTTGGAAGATGTACCTCCAGAATGTTCCTTAGAAGCCAGAATGGCAAGATTACATCTCACATGTTTTGGACCTGTTATCAGGATGAACCAATCCCTGGAGAAGGGCATTATGCCTGGCAAATGAAAGATCAGTGAAAAAGAGAAAAACCCTCAATGAGATGGAGTGACACAGTGGCTGTAACAATGGGCTGAAACATAACAAAAATTGTGAGGATGGCACAGAACCTGGCAGTGTTTCATTCTTTTGTGTATAGGGTCAGTATGAGTCGGAACTGTTTCCACAGCACCTAACAACAACATGTTTATGGAACCCTATGTTTAATGTTGTAGGAAACTGCTAGACTATATTCCAAAGTGGCTGTAGTATTTTGCATTTTCTCAGGAATGCATGAGAGTTCTTGTAGCTCCACATCCTTTCCAGCATGTGGTGGTGTCAGCGTTTAGGACTTTAGCTACGGAACAATAGGTGAGTAATGGTATCTCAGCGTTGTTTAAATTTGTAATTCCCTAGTGGCAGATGAGGAACCAGTGGTACTGAAGCAAGAAGTCCAAGCTGTACTGAAGGCATTGGCGGAAAAAAAAGGCTCCGGATATTAACGGAATACCAATTGAGATGTTTCAAAAAACAGATGTGGCACTAGAAGTGCTCACTCATCTATACCAAGACATTTGGAAGACAGCTACCTGGCCAGCCAACTGGAAGAGATCCATATTTATGCCTATTCCCAAGGAAGGTGATCCAACCAAATGTGGAAATTATTGAACAATATCATTAATGTAACATGCAAGTGAAATTTTGCTGAAGATCATTCAAAAGCAGCTACAGCTGTATATTGATGGGAAACTGCCAGAAATTCAGGCCTGATTCAGAAGAGGATGTGGAGCCAGGGATATTATTGCTGATGTTAGGTGGATCCTGCCTTAAAGCAGAGAATACCAGAAAAATGTTTACCTGTGTTTTATT
This sequence comes from Loxodonta africana, assembly GCF_030014295.1. Lineage (NCBI taxonomy): Eukaryota > Metazoa > Chordata > Mammalia > Proboscidea > Elephantidae > Loxodonta > Loxodonta africana. The sequence continues at coordinate 78,927,050 of NC_087342.1, forward strand.
GACTATGCTGAGGCATTCGACTTTGTGGATCATAACAAATTATGGATAGCATCTCAGAGAATGGGAATTCTGGAACACTTAATTGTGCTCATGAGGAATCTTCACATGGGTCAAGAGGCAGTCATTTAAACAGAATGAGGGAATACTGCATGGTTTAAAGTCAGGAAAGGTGTGCATCAGGGTTGTATCCTTTCATCGTACCTGTTCAATCTGTATGCTGGGCAAGTAATCCAAGAAGCTAAATCATATAAAGAAGAACAGGGCATCAGGTTTGGAGGAAGACTCATTAACAACCCATGTTATGCAGATGACACAACCTTGCTTGCTGAAAGTGAAGAGGATTTGAAGCACTTACTGATGAAGATCAAAGACCACAGCCTTCAGTATGGATTACATCTGAACATAAAGAAAACAAAAATTCTCACAACTGGACCAATAAGCAACATCATGATGAACAGAGAAGAGACCGAGGTTGTCAAGGATTTCATTTTACTTGGATCCACAATCAACACCCATGGAAGAAGCAGTCAAGAAATCAAAAGATGCATTGCATTGGGCAAATCAGCTTCAAGAGATGCCCTTAAAATGTTAAAAAGCAAAGATGTCACCTTGAAGACTAAGGTTCACCTGACCCAAGCCATGGTGTTTTCAGTGGCTTCATATGCATGTGACAGCTGGACAATGGGCAACAAGGTTTTTTTTTTTTTTTCTTAATGAGACATCTCATCTGTATATCTTCTTTGCTATGGTATCTCTTGAGATATTTCACCTATTTTTTAATTGGGTTGCCTGTGTTTTTATTGTTGTGTTTTAGGAGTTCCTTATGTATCTTGGATCTACCACAACTACCAGTTGCCATGGAATTCATTATGGCTCATGGTGACTGTTTTAGTCATCTAGTGCTACCATAGCAGAAATACCACAAGTGGATGGCTTTAACAAACAGAAATTTATTTTCTCACACTTTAGTAGGCTACAAGTTCGAATTCAGGGCTTCGGCTCCAAGGGAAGGCTTTCTCTCTCTGTTGGCTCTGGAGGAAGGTCCTTGTACTCAGTCTTCCCCTAGTCGAGGAGTTACTCAGGCGCAAGTACTCCGTGTTCAAAGGACTCACTCTGCTCCTGGTGTTGCTTTCTTGGTGGTATGAGGTCCCCAAGTCTCTGTTTGCTTCCTTTTCCTTTTATCTCTTGAGAGATTAGAGATGGTGCAGGCCACACCCCAGGGAAACTCCCTTTACCATGGATCAGGGAGGTGACTTGAGTAAGGGTGGTGCTACGATCCCACCCTAATCTTCTCAACATAAAATTACAATCACAAAATGAAGGACAACCATGCAATACTGGGAATCATGGCCTAATCAAGTTGATACACACATTTTTGGGGGGACATAATTCAACCCATGACAGTGACCCCATGTGTTGCAGATTATACCCTGAACTCAAGTCCTTTCTCAGATATGAGTTTTGCCTCATGTATTTTGATGCTCTGTTGTTAGGTACATACACATTCAGGATTATTATATCTTGGAGAATTGACTCCTTGATCATTATGTAATCCTTCTTTATTTTTGATAATTTTCCTTGCTCTGAAATCTGAATTGTATGGACTTAATATAGCAGCTCCAGTTTTCTTTTGATTAGTGTTAGCATGGTATCTTTCCCATCTGTTTACTTTTAACCTATCCATGTTTTTATATTAAAGTGGGTTTCTTGTAAACAACAAGTAGTTGGGTCTATTGTTTTGGTTCTTTTGAATCCACTGGGATAGTCTATGTCTTTTAATTGGTATTGTAGTGCTTAATGCTACTTGTCAACTTGGCTAGGCCATGATTCTCAGTGGTTTGACATGTCTTCTTCCGTAATGTAACTAGCTTCCCTTTTGTGATCTGGTCTCAACAACCAATCAGTTGAAAGAGGACTGTCTTTGGGGGCGTGGCCTGTCTCCAGAATATAAAAGGATGTTCTGGAAAAACTCACTCTCTCTTGACCCTGTACTCTTCATGGCGCATGATCTCCTGTCCTTGGGACATATGACTGCAGAAGTCTCTAGCCTGCTCCCTGACTTTCACATCTTGCATTTCCTAGTGCCTGCAACCCCATGAGTTAAGAGGGTTCCCCAGTTTGCCACCTGCCTGCAGATTTTGGATTCACCAACCCCTGGAACTCCATGAGCCTTCAGAGATCTTCACCCTGCCACCAGACTGATGGATTAGGGACTTGCCATTCCCCACAATTGCATGATTTCATTTCCTTTCAGTAAATCTCTCTCTGTATGTTTATATTTATGTTTCACCGGTTTTGCCCTCTACAGAACCCAGACAAACATACATATATATAGACTATTTCCATTTAAAGTGATATCAATATATTTTAATTAATATCTACCATATTGGACACTGCTATCTATTCATTGCCCTTGTTATTTGCTTCTTTGTCTCTTTCTTTTGCCTTCTCTAGTTTAACTGTGCATTTTGTACGACTGCGTTTTCTCTCCTCTCTTAGCATATCAATTATACTGCATTTCAAGATGCTGTTAGTGGTTGCCCTAGAGTTTGCAATATACATCTACAACTAATCTATGTCCATTTCCAAATAACACTATATTACTTCACGAGTACTGCAGATATCTTACAACAGAGTATTCTGGATTCTTCCCTCCCATCACTTATAGCATTGCTGTCATACATATTGCTTTTACTTAAACTATAATCAACCAATATATCATTACCATTAGTATTGGAACCCTGCTGGCCTAGTGGTTAAGAGCTTGCCTGCCAACCAAAAAGGTTAGCATTTTGAATCTACCAGCTGTGCCTTGGAAACCGTATGGAGCAGTTAAACTCTGTCCTATTTGGAATCAACATGACAGCAATAGGTTTTTTTTTTTCTTTTTTTTAATTATTACCTGAAACAAATTTTTAGCTGGTGTCAGTTAAAGATTAGAAAAATAACAGATGCAAAATGTCACTTAACACTTCACTGAAGACCTAAAGAGTGCGTAAATAAAAGAGAGGATGATAAAAATATGTATGTGTACAAGTTGAGTGGAATTGAAAAAATCAGCACAAATTCTAGTGAAAGATGATATAGATGTTAATGTAACTTTTTTCACATAGTCCTCTGTTGGATAAATGTAGAGTGAAACTGTGAGAGCTGGACTCGATGAGACTGCCTTGTTTTTGTTGGTCTCTCATGTTTTCTGCCTTTGACAGTGTGCAGTCTTACTACTTTTCTATCACTCTTTTTAGTGGAAAATATTTGAGTTTTTCTTCTAGGACAGGATTCCGCCTTACACAGATTTTCGTTTTTGCAGGTTTTACTGTGCTATACTCAGTTCTATTAGAATCCCAAGCCTTGGGAGGCAACTGTCCTATAATAAAGGGGATCATAGTAATTCTGGAAAACTAGACAGAACTACTAGACCCAGGATTGAGCCAGGGATCTGTCTCTAGTTCCCCAGACTATCCTCTGCTAACTAAGCTATTTCAGCTGCCTGTTTTAGCTATTCTTTCAAAATATTTCTTAATTTTATTTGCAAGGTCCTTGTGGTTTTAAATACCTAATCTTAATGTATCCAATGTAACCTATTCACTCACTCAGAATTATATGGGCTCCTTTGCCATCCATGTCTGAAAACAACATTCAATTTTTTGAGGCAGTTGGGGGTTGATAGAGGAGGAGGTGGGCAAAAAAGGGGAGGAATAGTTAAAACAGGAAGAAGCTTTTCTGCTTGTTTGCCTCTGGCGATTTCAGGTTCCAAACACTACTTGGGAAACTAAGGGAATTTCAAATGAAATGATCCAACCGTTCTTCCTACCTTCAGTTCTTCTTTTTCTGTCATGTTTGTCAATGATGCTAAAGAAAAGGAAGATTATTGAGCACGTTAATGTGGGAGTGAGCTTTTTACTGCTGATTGAGAAATCTTGTGCAAGTCACAAGATTTTCTCTATTTCTCTCCTTTTTCCTTGTCTTCCTTGTGCTGACACAGGTGTCATGGTTGGTGAGGAGACACACGGAGTAGAAACAGGGAAACGTTTCAAGGCAATCCATTGGATAATGGGTTTATCTTCACACAAGTATGCAAAATGTGTTTTAAAAAGGAGGAAAGTAGAGACCTGTTGGGAATTGTAAAAAAGCAGATGAGCGTGTATGGTTTCAAACCGTCTCAGAATGAGGACACACTCCCATTGGGCCAACATCACTCACAACAAAGACATCATGAAAATTTTTCTTGAAATACTACCCATATTTGTAAGGGGTCTTCACATAGTCAATAGCTGGCCAGAGAGAAAATCCACTGTTTCAAATCCCAATTGTTTTTATGCTTGAAAACATATATTCTACTACACTGCTATACCAGGACATGTGTAAGGGGTTTGCAGACCAAATAACAGTTTCTGCTGCTAGGGCATTTCGTCCCTCAGCCTGCTACAAAGTTCCCTTCTCAGTGAACTTCCTGGGGCCATTTTTTCACAAACACCAGGAAAAATCTAAGAGGGAACTTCTATATTTTCAACTTGTCCTCTCTCCACCTTTCTTTTTTTCTCTTCTTATGAAGTTTTTCAAGCCCTCTTCTCTTTAAGAAGGAACCCTGGTGGTGCAATGGTTAAGAGCTCAGGTTCTAACCAAAATATCTGCAGTTCAAATCCGTATCCACCAATAGCTCCTTGGAGACCCTATGCAGTAGCTCTACCCTGTCGTATAGGGTCTGTATGAGTTGGAATTGACTTGACGGTAACTGGTTTGGTTTTTGGGTTTTTTTGTTTGTTTGTTTCCTTCTCTTTAAGAAGAAAGGATTGCCACAGTCTGTTGTTGTTGTTGTTAGGTACCATGGAGTTATTTCCAGGTCTTAGTGATCCTGTGTACAACAGAACAAAACACTGCTCCATCCTGTACCATCCTCACAAACGTTGTTGTGCTTGAGCCCACTGTTGCAGCCACTGTGTCAATCCATCTTATTCAGAGGCTTCCTCTTTTAAACTAACCCTCTACTTTACCAAGTATGATGTCCTTCTCCAGGGATTGAGACCTCTGGATAACACATCTAACATATGTGAGACGAAGTCTTGAAATCCTTGCTTCTAAGGAGCTTCCTGGCTGTACTTCTTCCGAGAGAGATTTGTCTGTTTTTTCTGGCAATCTGTGGCACAGTCAATGTTTTTCACCACCTCCATAATTCAAAGGCATCAATTCTTATTCCGTCTTCCTTTTTCATTGTGCTGCTTTCACATGCATGTGAGGTGATTGAAAACACCATGGCTTGGGTCAGGTGCACCTTAATCCTCAAGGTGACATCTTCGCTTTTTAGCACTTTGAAGAGGTCTTTTGCAGCAGATTTGCCCAGTGCAATGCATCTTTTGATTTCTCGACTGCTGCTTCCATGCATGTTGATTGTGGATCCAAGTAAAATGAAATCCTTGACAACTTCAAACTTTTCTCCATTTATCGAGATGTTGCTTACTGGTCCAGTTCTGAGGATTTTTGTTTTCTTTATTTTGAAGTGCAATCCATACTGAAGGCTGTGGTCTTTGGTCTTCATCAGTAAAAGCTTCAACTCCTTTTCATTTTCAGCAAGGAAGGTTGTGTCATCTGCACATTGCAGGTTGTTAATGAGTCTTCTTCCAATCCTGACGATTCCAGTTTTGTGTATTACATTCTCAGCATGTGGGTTGTATAAGTATGGTGAAAGGGTACAACCCTGATGCACACCTTTCTTGACTTTAAACCACCCAGTATACTCTTGTTTTTTTGAACGCCTATCTCTTTGTCTATGTATAGGTTCCTCATGAGCACAATATAAACCAAAAAAACCCATTGCCCTCAAGTAAATTCTGACCCATAGCAACCCTATAGGACAGAGTAGAACTGCCCCATAGAGTGTCCAAAAAGCACCTGGTGAATTCGAATTGCCTACCATTTAGTTAGCAGCTGTAGCAGTTAACCACTATGCAACCAGGGTTTCCCAGGACAATATAGTGTTCTGGAATCCCATTCCTCACAATGTTATCCATAATTTGTTATGATCCACACAGCTGAATGCCATTCCATAGTCAATGAAACACAGGTAAACATCTTTCTTGTATTCTCTGCTTTCAGTCATGATTCACCTGACATCAGCAATGATATTCCTTGTTCCACGTCATCTTCTGAATCCAACTTGAATTTCTTGCAGTTTCTTGTCTATGTGCAGCTGCAACCATTTTTGAATGATCTTCAGCAGAATTATACTTGCATGGGAGAAGATATTTCAAAGCATCTGTTTGACTAAGGTCCTTTAATGTGGAACATTTGGAGATATTCTATAAAACAATAGGAAAAAGACTGAAAACTTAATTAGAAAGAACAAAGATTAAACATGTGCTTCACAGAAGAGTATGCTCAACTGCCCAATAGCAATTTCAAAAGTTACTGGTTCGAGGGCCAGGAACAATACAAGATAGGTTCTACCTGCAAAGGACTGTGGGGAAAAACCAGAGTACCCACCTGAGGATTGACCTGGACCAGGAGAAAACACACCTAACACCTGACTTTGTGGTAGCTGTCAAGTGGATCCCGTTAACTAGTACAAAAACAACCCCATCCACCACAGATATGTTTTTCCCTGGTCCCTTTGCACATATCCTTGCACAGGTATGTAAGCCCACAACCCACACTTTCCTTCATGGACCTCTGCCTGGAAGACATTCAGTGCTTCCTGTCCTTCGTGAGGATCCTAGTGTCAACTTCTGTACATCCAAAAAAACAAATCCATTGCCCTTGAGTCAATTCTGACTCATACTGACCCTATAGGACACAGTAGGACTGCCCACATAGAGTTTCCAAGGAGCGCTTGGTGGGTTTGAACTGCTGATCTTTCGGTTAGCAGCCATAGCTCTTAACCACTACACTACCAGGGTTTCCCCTCTGTATATGTGTTCCCTAATAATGCCTTGTCTGATAAACAGGGCTTTTATTGCCCCCCCCAACAAGCTCAGTGGATTTAATAAACCTATCCCTTCAGCTCCTCTTTGCAGTGCTCAATATTCCTTTGAAATACCAGACAGTCCTGGCAATGGCCAACAGTAAACTCAGATCTCCAGAGTTTAAAAGTTCAGATTCTCTGAGCATTCTGTGTTTCAGTGGCACTTGTCCAGAATTGGCTACCTCTCTGTAGTATGTACTAGTAAAGAAACCCTTTCCCTTTTAAGGGAAAGAAAGAAAAACGCTCCTGAAAACCCAACAGATCTGGCTGTGAGGTCTTTTCTCCTGGCCCATCTCTTCAGACAATTTTTGCAGTGAAACAAGAGAGATCAAAATCTATCCTGAGTTAAAAAAAAAAAAAAAAACAAGACAGTGATGGCTATAAAAGGAGTGACCAGAACCAACTGAGGTAGGTACTCCTTCACCCTCCACATCCAATACACGAGCTTCACAGAAGAACAGAAATAACAAATCCACGAATTCAACTGCTAATTTTACAAAATCTATTCATCCAAGGGTGGAAGGCAGGGAGGAGAGGTGGGAGAGTAAATGGCACAGGGAGAAAAAGTATTCATATCACTCCAGGCACAAGGTCTGAAAAATGCTAGAAAATAGCTACAGAAAAACCTGTGGTCCTTTCAGACTCATCGTATTAAAAATCCACATACTGGTGTCAGGAGGATTCTGCTTAAGTGCACCAGAGACAAAATTCCAGTTCCTCAGAGAGAACGGAATATGTAAAGTGCCCTTGGCAGAAAGAGTCCTGCCTTCCCTGGGTCAGGGGAGGTAAAGAGGGAAAAGAGCTGCCACATCCTCCTTCCAATCCTACCCATCCCCTGTGTGTGGCAGGTGAAGTCAGTGGCCTGCAGCAGCGTTAAGTTTGGCAGGAGATGGATGTGGTGAAGGAAACCTCTCTGTAGAAGTTGAGCAGACTACAGGTAGGCCATCTTGTGGAAGGGTCTGTTACCTAAGAAGACCACCAGGGAGAAGAGTCTCAACTGGAAAAGATATCTTTTGTCAAGGGTATTTGCTTCACTGGTGCTGATAATGAATAAAAGATAGTGGATGGAGAAGAGGCAGCCATTGATAATTTATGAGGACCACATTGCTGTGAGCAAAGCCAAGGGCAAACCAAATCTGAGTAGTAGGGGCAATTTCTTTTTATGTTTGACAACCGCTAGTGCATTTCAATTCCCTTATTGAATTGGTGATATCCAAAGCAGTACCGTGAATACAGAAGGGAAATATCCAGAAGACTAACCAGCTGACCGACAAGATGAATAGGGAAGAGACTCTCAAACACCCCCTGGAGAAGGAAAAGAGCCTGCAGCAAAAGGTTGAAGAGCATATCGGCAGTTATTTTGCTGACACCAGGGAATGGGTGAGGCTTCTTACCTAATACCTTAAATGCCATATCAGCTATATCTTGACACCAAATGGCACTGAAAAGTTTGCTAAGTACAAATAGGTAAGCACCCAAAGAGCACTGAAAATTGACCTGAAGAATTCCAGCCATGACCAAACATCTCCATGTAGTGTGTATCACCAATAATTTGTGCTGTTCCTGACTGAAGCACAGGAATAAACACTTGGTAGAACAAAAGGAGACTCAAGCAAAATACTCCTCCATTCCAAGGCGTGAGCCCTCAAAAATTCTACCAAGAATACGTGGCTCACTCTCTTGCTCTGGCTTTATACCCTGGGCTCTTCTCTGTGTCAGGACACTGCTTGGCCTTCTTTGACGCTGTTGCTCCCTCTTTTACAGTATTGGAGCCTCCGGGTTTGAGATGGTACAGGTACCCCAGATGAAGTCCTTGATTCCCTTTGCAAGGTCTTGGAGAAAGGTTTTGACACTGTGGGCCATCTCTTCACTCTTCTTCACTATCAACTACAAAGGGAGAGAGAGCTGCCTTAAAATCTGTCAGCGTGAATTGCCAAGGCAGCTCTCTCAAGGGCCCATTCGCCTCCTCCGTGCCCCCCCCAAAAAAGCTTTTACGGGGGGCAACTCGGGAGCTTGCACACACGTTTCTAAGGAGCTACTCAGGAACAGTGCAGCACCAGGACGCCAATTGTTCTGTAGTCGGCAGGATTCAAACCTGCGCAGCGAACCTCAATGGATTTCTAGTCCATCGCCTTAACCACTCGGCCACGACTACAGCTGAATCACTTTGTTTCCTTTTCTTCTATGTGGAATCTGGCCTGTGCCCTTCACAGCCATACCTGTAGCTGGTCTCGTGGGATGCAACAGCTGGACGTTATTAACTATAAGGAAAATTCAAATTAAACACACAATGAAAAAAATATTCCCTTTCACCAAAGTGGCTCAAGAAAAAAGGACTGAAAATATCAAGTGCTGCTGATAATACAGAACAACTGAAACTTTGACACATTGCTAATGACATTGTCAACTCACACATCCACACTTGTACACGATGTAGAAATATTGCCTGAAACAAAATATATAGGATATCTGTAACCCTGAAACTCCACACCTGCATTAAGACTCAAGAAAAATGAATGCTTATTGCCCTTGAATGGTATGTACAAAAATGTTCATTGCAGCATTAGTTGATTTATATGTACATCAACAGCAAAATGAATGAAAAAACTGTGATATGCAGTATTAATACAATGGAATATGACAGCAATAAAAAAGAACTACCGCTACTAGACACGATATGAATATATCTAATGAAAAACGTATTAAGTGAAAGAATCTATTCTCAAAAAAGCACCTATTGTATGATTCCATTTATAGTATTTCAAATCACAGGAAAATGGTGGTAGAGGTCTAAAGATTGGAATTGATTGGGATAGATACAAGGGAGCTTTCGAGAGCTGAAAAATTCTTTATCTTGGTTTGCATGTTGCTTATATGAGATGTACATATGTAATAACTCATTAAGCTGAACAATTAAGTTGTATGCATCTTACTCTTTGTGAACTAAGCCTCAATTTAAACAAAAACAAGAAGGAAGGATTTCCTTGGATATCTTCTCACCTACAATACATCCTATCTCTTCATTACTGCTGTTCAAATTGTAGTCTGCAGATTGATGCCTTATAAGAACTGTGTTTTGCCTGTCTCTGGGCATTAGAAATTTTGTATCAATTTGACTGTGCCAGGACATTGGACCCCTCCTATTAAGCGAAGTAAAGCAATTTCAGGAATTGGGTGAATGGAATGTGGTGCTGGCCACTAATCATCAAGCACTAGAACTGTGTTGCCACTTACCATATTGTAAGATTGATTGGACACCTAGAACCCAAGCGAATACACAAATCTGAGGAAATATTATTTACTTTTATTTATTAAGATGATATTAATCTTAATCAAGCCTGCTTTCTGTATTTGTAATTTAACATTATTAGTTAAAACAAATAAAAACACAAACCAGTTGATTGCAGCTGATTCTGATGAATGATGACCCCATGTGTGTCAGACTACAATTGTGCTCCACAGGGTTTTCAAAGGCTGATTTGTTCAGATGTAGATGGTCTAGGTTTTCTTCCCAGGGCTTCTGGGTGGATTCCAACATCCAACTCTGGCTATAAGGCCAACATGTCAACTGTTTCCACTGCTCAGGGACTCCATTAGCTAAACATGGAGGTAAAATTAATATTATTTATTTGTAACTCTAATTTACATGTGTGAATCAAGGCTAAGAAGGCCTGAGGAGCCAGGCAACAAGGTGTATGTGCTAGACAGTTGTGGTCTGAAAACAGGCCTTGCTGGACTTGACTGAAAATAAAGAAAGAACCCTGTCTTTGGTGACAGCTCTTCTTTCAGAATCAGCTTCTCTGAAATGAATGAGGAAATTGCAGCAGCTGAAGATCATCTGCAAAGTGAATTTTAATGAAACCCCTCCATGTGTCTGGACAGGTTCTCAAACCTCAGTCTCTGATGAGCAAAGGAGTTGAGGCTTTCTGCCTTAACTACATTTTGATGTGACAGTCATTTCGGATGTAAGTTTTTAAAATATGTCCTTCAAAAATATTTTAGATTCTTGTACAAATTCTTTCTTCCTAGCATGAAGTCCAATTCTTCTTAGTTTAGAGGAAAAAATTCATCTACATTCCATTTCTCCCAGCTCTACAGTTGGACTGAATGAGCGTGGGCCTATGCTGAGGAGATGTTACACTAGGTCTATTAGGGGAGGGAAGAAATTATCAAGTGATATGGTAAAGATATCAACTACATGTGAATCTCAATACAGAGATGAAAATGAGTTTGTATGGGACTAGGAGTGCACTAACCTACTGTGTAAACATTGTTCTGGAGTGCACAGGAGGGAAGAGGGAGGATAGAGGGGCATCAGCTGAGAGACAGAGGAAAGAGGTGGGGTGGGATGAAATGAAAGAAAGAGAAAAATGAGAGAGAGGAAGAGGGCAAGGAAAAGAGAAGGAGGCTTGTTCCAGAAGAGGATTCAGTTCATTTTTCCAAAGACTGCCTTGCCTTTGAGAGTGATTCACTGTCCTTTCCCTCCCAGGGTAAATATGCTGAACACTGTGGAGAAGGCACACCAGGTTGAATTTTTGTTTGCAATTCAGGCGTTGTTGGTATTGTGGCTTCAGTGGGAACTACAGGGATTCCCTGATTTCAGTGGGTGGGTGTGGTGGGAGCATTGTTGAGAGAAGAAGCAGGATGGGCACTCAGCTTTGAGATTAAGCACCACTGCAATTGGGGAAGTTTATGAGGTTTTGCTTAAAATGAAAATAATACAAGAGAAAGTTTCCCCTTGTTTGCTCTACATATTTCTAAGTCTTAAATGAAGCTTACTGAAACCCAGCAATTTCCTAAAGTAATTCTATCTGGCCCCTCTACTCTTCACATCCCGCTCTTAGCTCAAAAGGAGTCTAAAGAGGGGACTGTGACCACAGAAAGTCAGAAATTCTGTGCAATCCGTAGTAACTATATTCTCAGTCATCTTTTCCTCAGTCCTAGTATAGGCTCAGAGGCAATGTAGGTTAGTCAAGTAGGTGACCTCAAAATTGGCTTAGGGGTGTCCTGTGACAGACTGATAGAAGGTGGATAGTTACAGGTTTTGGAGAGAAGAGGAAAGGGGGTGATGCATTATAAAAGACCTCCAGGTCATTTGGCTTTTCACCTCTGCTACCATAATTGATAGCCCCTTCCTACAGAGAAACTAGCCATTTCCTTGCCTTCAAGCCTTTGGCAGCAAGGTCCCGCTAAAAGATTTTCTCCTATTTAGGACAAAACACAAAAACCTTTTAGTTCATATTCTGGATTGTATGATCAAATCTACAATGATTCATCAAGATTGTTACTTTTATTCTCAGGATCAATAATCGAAAATATGTATAGGGAAATATAGAATCGTTCCACAAGGAAGTGGCAACCGTCCTGAAACAATGTAGCCCTTACCCAAGGTCTTTGGGTTAATGTGTCTGTGCTCTTTTTTGGCCCATGGTGTTTAGGATTTGTGCTTCGTTTCTTCATTGGCAGTCTCCTCAGGATGTAAGACTCTCCCATCAACCCAGAGACTGAGTTCAGGACAGCTGGACAAAGACATTTCTATGCTCTTCTGTGGCTTCCTTCTGCTCAGTATCCATGTCTTGATATCCATGTCCACGAATGAGAGGTCAACAAGACTCAGCAGCAAACCTGCCTCCTCAGCATAAACCTGGGTTAAACATCTACTTCTCAACATTTTAGAACATGCCAGAAAAGGGGATGAGACAAAGAAAAGGGTCTCTTCTTTGGTAAGAATGAATTCTTTTCCTGACATTATTTGAGAATCCTGTGTTCTCCATTCTGCAGAAGGAACATCAGTTTTTCCCAAGCACTAGAGCAGATTTTTCTTCTTTCAGATTCTCTAGCCTCTTAATACTCAGCTTTCCACCAAGCCCTACAAAATGGGCATGCAGATGGTGGCCCATATACCAGTGATTGTTTAGAGTCTTGGAGAGAACATGTGGATAATAGATGACCACAAATAACTTTAAGTGAGTACCATTGTCTCAACAAGTTAGTTAAGAAAGAAGAATCAAGGCCAAAGCAACTCAAGAAAGACATAAGGTTCTGGAGGCGGGGCCAAGATGGTAGAATAGACCGACACTTCCCGTGAGCTCTCTTACAACAAAGACCAAAAAAAAACAAGTGAAACAAGTATATTTTTGACAAGCTCCGAGCCCTGAACATCAAACGCAAAGTTAGAAAACAAGCTGAGTGGCAGGGGGAGGAAGAGATGGTCCAGAAACAGGGAAGAGTTATTGGATCTGAATTCCCAGGAAACCTCAGGCACCATTCCAGGGAGCAGCTGTGGCAGGCTGGTGCTAGCATTATGCCCCAGTTTCCTCAGGGAAAAGCAGCCACCAAAGCAGCCTACTCACACCTCCGGAACCAGAGAAAAACGGCGCTTTCGGCAAAAGCTAAGTACTTGCATATATTTTACCATCCTCCCCGCTCCCAAGACAACTTCAGTGGCTCTTGATTTCCCTGGGCCTGAAATAGGCCCAGCTGAGTGCCTAAAGCCATCCTCGGGGCCTTGGAGAAGGAATAAATTCGCAGTTGGGGGAAAAGATAATTTGCCAGCTCAACTAATCTGGGGAGCTCAGGACAGAAGTGGCTCCTTTCCAGGCATAAAGAGTCCATGGACTTTGAGTACCTTTACCCCCTGCATGGACCTGTGTGGGCCTATTTTGGGAGAATAGGCCCTCGTTGGCAGACTACAACTGTTTCAGCTGTGCTGTGGAGAGGTGGGTGTTTGATGTTTGACACTGCTTTGCCTATTAAACTGGGTCCTCACCTACCCACATCAGGGGCCTAAGGACTGGTGGCTCCATTTCTGTCACCCAGCCACCAATGACAGGGGTCCAAGGATAACTGGTACCTCCTAGTCCCTACAACGAAAAACATTGGGTGCCTATGGTCCCTCTGCAGAACACACCCCCCTGTACAAGCTAGGGAAGAGGAATGTGCTTTCCTCAGAGACACTTGGGGGACCATTCTCAGCTTCCTGCCTTGTTCCGAGCATGACCCCCTGCTGCAAGCAGATACCAGTACCTACACCAATCACCCCTGCCCCTCTAAGACTTTAGGATAGAGCCTGTACCAAGCACTTGATGACCAGCTACCTGGACACCTGAGCTGAATACATACAAGAAAAGTAAATGGACTCTTAGACTAACATACCTGATAATAGCTCTAGCCATCTGGTGACAGGACGTCAGAGCTTCAAAGGTGAAAATAATCAAGCTAGATCACTCAAGAAACCCAGTTCGGCATATCAAAACAAAACAAAGCAAGAAGCTAGGATACAGTAAGCGAACATGAAATAATGTAATATAATAACTTATAGATGGCTTGGAGACAACAGTCAATATCAAATCACATAAAGAAACAGACCATGATCACTTCAACAAGCTCCCAAAACGAAGAATAAAGGGATCTTCTATGTGAAAGTGACTTCCTGGAATTACCATATGCAGGATACAGAAGATTAATATACAGAACCCTTCAAGACATAAGGAAGGAAATCAAGCAATACGCACAACAAGCCAAGGCACACAGATAAAGTAATTGCAGAAATTAAAAAGGTTATTCAGGAACATAATGAAAAATTTAATAAGATTTTAATAATAAAATCCATAGATCGCAATCAGGAATTCAGAAGATTAACAATAAAATCACAGAGTTCAACAAATCAATAGAAAGTCAGAGGAGTAAAATTGAGCAAGTGGAAGACAGAATTAGTGAACTTGAAGGTAAAGTACCTGGCACCAATATATTTGAAGAAAAATCAGATAAAAGAATTTAAAAAAATGAAGAAAACTTAACAATTATGTGGGACTCTATCAAGAGGAATAAGCCGAAAGTGATTGGAGTACCAGAACAGGGAGGGATAACAGAAAATACGGAGAGAATTGTTGAAGATTTGTTGGCAGAAAACTTCCCTGATATCATGAAAGACGAGAAGACATCTATCCAAGATGCTCATCGAACACCACGTAAGGTAGATTTTAAAAGAAAGTCACCAAGACATATTATAATCAAACTTGACAAAACCAAAGATAAAGAGAGGCTTTTAAGAGCAGCTAGTGGGTCGGAATCGACTCAAATGCACTGGGTACTGGTTTAGGGATTAAAGAAAAGTTACCTACAAAAGAAAGTCAATAATAATAAGCTTGGACTACTTGGCAGAAACCATACAGGCAAGAAGGCAATGGGATGGCTTATACAAAGAATTGAAGGAAAAAAAGTTGCCAGCTAAGAATCATGTATCCAGCAAAACTGTCTCTCAAATATGAAGGTGAAATTAGGACATTTCCGGATAAACAGAAGTTTAGAGAATTTGTAAAAAACCAAACCAAAGCTACAAGAATTATTAAAAGGAGTTCTTTGGTTAGCAAATCAATAATATCAGGCATCGACCCAAGACTAGAACACTGGACAGAGCAATCAGCTATCAACATAGACAGGGAAATCACAAAAAGAAATCAAAATAAAAAGTGCTCAAAACAGGGAAACAACAATGTTATTATGCAAAAGAAGGCAACATTAAGCAATAAAAAGGGACGAAGAAATGTAGTCATAGATCCTTCATATGGAGAGGAAGACAAGGCAGTACATAGAAATAAAAGTTAGGCTTAAATTTAGAAAAATAGGGGTAAATGTTAAGGTAACCAGAAAGGAGACAAATGGTCCTACACATCAAAGCAAAATAAAAGAAAAAAATAGACACTCAGCAGAAACAAAATCAACAGTAACAAATAAGAGGAAGAGACAATATATAGAGTGCAAAAAATTAAGTGGGAACAAGAAACTGTCTCCAACACAAAGAGACATCAAAACGTTGGCCCTAAATTCATACCTATACATAATTACGCTGAATGTAAATGGACTAAATGCATCAATAAAGAGACAGAAAGTGGAAGAATGGATAAAAACATGATCCATCTATAAGGTATGTTCATACAATGGAATATTACACATCAGTAAAAAACAGTGATAAATCTGTGAAACACTTTGTGACATGGAGGAATCTGGAAGGCATTATGCTGAGTGAAATTAGTGAGCTGCAAAAGGACAAATATTGTGTAAGACCACTATTACAAGAACTTGAGAAGTAGTTTAAACAGAGAAGAAAATATTCTTTGATGGTTATGGGGGGGGAGGGAGGGAGGGACAGGGGTATTCACTAATTAGATAGTAGATAAG
The DNA here is from genome assembly GCF_030014295.1 of Loxodonta africana. Taxonomy (NCBI): domain Eukaryota; kingdom Metazoa; phylum Chordata; class Mammalia; order Proboscidea; family Elephantidae; genus Loxodonta; species Loxodonta africana. The sequence goes on from NC_087342.1 coordinate 78,943,188, forward strand.
AACTATTTTAGGTGAAGGGAAAGACAACACACAGTACAGGAGAGGTCAGCACAACTGGACTAAACCAGAAGCAAAGAAGTTTCCTGAATAAATTGAATTCTTCAAAGGCCAGTGTAGCAGGGGCAGGGGTTTGGGGACCAAGGTTTCTGGAGACATCTAAGTCAATTGGCATAATAAAAGCTAATTAGAAAACATTCTGCATCCTACCTTGGTGAGTGGCATCTGGGGTCTTAAAGGCTAACAAGTGGCCATCTAAGATGCATCAATTGGGCTCAACCCACCTGGAGCAAAGGAGAATGAAGAACACCAAAAACACAAGGTAATTATGAGCCCAAGAGACAGATAGGGCCACATAAACCAAAGACTACATCAGCCTGAGACCGGAAGAACTAGATGGCGGCTGGCTACAAATGATGGCTACCGTGACAGGGAACACAACAGAGAACCCCTGAGGGAGCAGGAGAGGAGTGGGATGCAGACCCCACATTCTCATAAAAAGACTAGACTTAATGGTCTGACTGAGACTAGAAACACCCCGGTGGTCATGGTCCCCAAATCTTCTGTTAGCCCAAGACAGGAACCATCCCAAAGCCAACTCTTCAGACAGGGATTGGACTGGACAATGGGATAGAAAATGATACTGGTGAAGAATGAACTTCTTGGATCAAGTAGACACATGAGAATATACTGGCATCTCCTGTGTGGAGGGGAGTTGAGAGGGCAGAAGGGGTCAGAAGCTGGCCGAATGGACACGAAAAGAGAGTGGAGGAAAGGAGTGTGCTGTCTCATTAGGTGGAGAGCAATTAGGAGTATACAGCAAAAAAAAAAAAAAAAAAAAAAAAAAATTTTTTTTTTTTTTGCAGCAAGGTGTATATAAATTTTTGTATGAGAGACTGACTTGATTTGTAAACTTGCACTTAAAGCACAATTAAAAAAAAAGGAGAAGTAAGGTTCTGAGAGTAAGATCTTTGGCCTGAGTTGCGAGGAAAGAAAAGAGAAGAGAGTAGGGATTGAACCCAAAGCTTCATGCATGCTAAGCACAGTGCTCCACCACTGAACTATGCCCCCAGCTAGCCCCCCATCTGAGAGGAATCTTCATGACTATTCTCAGAGTCTTTGAAGATTGTCAAGATAAAATCACTCTAAGTTCAATTCCACTATTTCCAAACTCCCTACACTGCACACTCCCAGACGCAGACACACCCAGAGAAGGTTATCTTAGTGCTAGAAAGAACAATACTGTTCCTAGTCGGTGCTCTTCCACCAGATTACCCGGAGCCTGCTTCCATTCTATCACCTGGTTGAATCACATTCTCTTGGAACCTGTCTGAATTGACTTTTTGTGTTCTTTTGACTCTTGGGAACATATTAGTGTGTTACAGAGGCAAATAAGTCAATAAAACTAACTCAAGTGTTTGTGAAAATACTGTAAAATTAAATACAAATAGAAACATATAAGCTAAAGTATTTTGAAAGAATAACATCCACATAGGAGGAAAAAGAGAATAGATTCAAGTAAATGTTTTCCATAGTGCTTTGTCCTCACTGTAAGACAAAAGGAATGACAAGCAAATATTAAACTCTGCATATCAGCTCTTTGACTTTGTTTTTTCAAATAATGTTATGGGTCGCATACTGGTTAAGAGCTATGGCTGCTAACCAAAAGGTTGGCAGTTTGAATCCACCAGATGCTCCTTGGAAATCTTATATGGCAGTTCTACTCTGTCCTATAGGGTAGCTATTAGTCAGAATGGACTCCACAGGAATGGTTAGGGTAATGGATGTAGCAATTCTGATATTATTTCGTGTGAAGTTTTGGCTTGAGAAAATGAGTACACAGATTGAGGTTGTTGGTAACCAGCGCTCTCACTGTGGGAGATAGAAGGAAAAGAAGAAATTGGAAGGGAGGAAGGTAGGAAATTCCCTGTTGGTGCTGAATGGGCATTCCTCCGTTGCCATCAAATCGATTCTAACTCTTGGATGGAGACCCCATGTGTACAGAGTAGAACTCCTCCATAAGGTTTCTTTGGCTGTAATCTGTGGTTAAGCGCTGCGCTGCTAACCAAAATGTTGGCCAGTTCAAACCAGCCAGCAGCTATTTGGGAGAAAGAAGGCAGTCAGTGGGTTCTGGGAAATATTACAGCTGTGAGTGGAAATTGGCTCCATCACAATCGTTTTGAGTTTTTGGTTTAATCTTTAAGGATGACCAGGGGCACAATTATACTTGACTGCTAACCTAAAGATTGTTGGTTCCAGTGGAAGAAAAGGCAGGCCGTCTGCTTCGTTTAAGATTACAACCAACACATGGGGTCACCCCATGGGATCAACATGAGTCAGAATCGCCTGGATAGCAACCAACAAGTTTTAAGGATGCAGATTGCCAGGCTTAGATGGTGCTGCTGTGTAAATTCCAATTGCCAACCTTTCGGTTACCATTAGGTTCCCGAGCACAAAATGTTTGCACCAGCCAGAAACATTTCTTATGTCATGTAGTGATTCTTTTTCTACAGGAGTTTAAAACATTTCTTCTGGTTAAAAATATATCTTTTGCTATGCATATAATACTAATATTAGAACAGAAATGAAAATCATAAGCGAAACAGCATGTAGCATACGGGATTCCTTGCTCCATCAATATCTAGGTTTCCACATTGAATTTCAGTTCCTTATTTACTTTTTTTTTTATTGTTCTTTAGATGAAGGCTTACAGAACAAACTAGTTTCTCATTAAACAGTTAGTACACATATTGTTTTATGACACTGGTTAACAACTCTACCACATGTCAACACTCTCCCTTCTCCACCTTGGGTTCCTTATAACCGGCTTTCCTGTACCCACCTGCCTTCTAGTCCTTGCCCCTCGACTGGTGTGCTCCTTTATCCTCGTTTAGTTTTATAGGCCTGTCTAATCTTGGGCTGAGGAGTGAACCTTAGGGATTACTTCATTATTGAGCTAAAATGGTGTCAAGGGGCCATACTCTTGGGGTTTCTCCTGTCTCTGTCAGGCCAGCAAGTCTGGCCTTCTTTTGTGAGTTAGAACTTTGTTCTACGTTTTTGTCTAGCTGTGTCTGGCACCCTCTGTTGTGATCCCTATCACTGCAGTCAGTGGTGGTAGCCAGGCACCATCTAGCTGTACTGGACTCTGTCTGGTGAAGGCTGTGGTAGATGTCCCCACACAGAATATATAATATCAGAGCAGAAATGAATCATAAATGCAACAGCATGTAGCATATTGGAATTCTCTATTCCATCAGTTCCTAGGTTTCCTTATTAAATTTCAGTTCCTTATTCTTAAAATTTTAAATAAAATATGCAAAATTTCGGTTAGCATTTCATGGAAGACCTCAAAACCAAACCAAATCAAACCCATTGTTACCCAATCAGTTCTGACTCATAGCGAACCTATGGACAGGGTAGAATTGCTCCACATGGTTTCCAAGGCTGTAAATCTTTACGGAAGCTCACAGCGATGTTTTTCTCTCCCTGAGCGGCAGGTAGGTTGGAACCACCGACCTTTTGTTAGTAGCCAAACACTCGACGACTGCACCACCAAGGTTCCTAGACAGAGTTTTTTTTTTTTTTTAATACTACTGTGTTGGATAACTGTAGTATTCAGTTCTATTAGAATCCAAAGCCTTGGAATGCAAATGCTTTTTAAGAAAGAAATAAAGCAAAATTGACTTCAGTTGTGGAAACCTGGAATCCAGCCAGGGATCTTCAGATCTTCAGTCTATCGCTTTCCCAACTGAGCTATTTCTGCAGCCTGAAAATGGTCATTTCAGTCTTTCTTCAAAATATTATCACAGCTGATGTGATCTCAACTATTTAGTTTTAACTTATTCTATATTATGCACTTGCTTAGAGACAAGATTATAAGGCTCCATTACCGTCCATGTCTGAAAATGGAATCCAATATTCTGAGACCATGGACAGGTAGGTAGAGGACAGGGATGGCAACAAAGGGGAGGAACAGGTAAAACAGTGATGTTTTCCTGCTTAGTAACTTCTGGCTCTTTCATGCTCCAAACGGTGCTGAGAAAACTAAGGGAATTTCAAATGAAATGATTGAGCCTGTTCTTTTTCTCTTCTTTCAGTCCTTCTTTTTCTGTCTTGCTCTTCAATGACACTGCAAAAGGGAACAGAGGATTAGTGAGCAGGTTAATGTGCTGGCGGGCTTCTTGCTTCCATTTGAGGAAATTCTGAAGAAGCCAATTTTGTTTTCTGTATTTCCTTCCTTCTTCCTTGTGCTGACACAGGCATCATGGGTGGTGAGGAGATACATGGAGTATAAACAGGGAAATATTTCAAGGCAATCCATTGGATAATGTGCTTAATACCTATGAGTGCCCAAAATGTATATTAAAAAGCAAATATATATATATATATGTTTAAGGAATGGTAAAAAGCAGGTGAGTGTGCATGGTTTCATACCCTCTCAAGGAAAGGACAGTCTCCTGTTGAGCCACAACTCTCTCATGGAAGAAACCTCATGAAGACCTTTCTTGAAATATTATCCATATTTCTAAGTGGTTTTGGCAGATCTAATAGCTGACCAGAGAGAAAATCCACTGTTTCAAATCTCACTATTTCTAAAGCCCTTAACTACACCAGGAAATAAGTAAAGAGATTGAAGACCAAAAAACACATTCTGCTCCTAGGACATTCCACCCCATTTTCCCACTCCAAGTAAACTGCCTTGCCCATTTTTTTCTGCAACCACCAAGAAAGATATATGATCAGCTTCCTCTTGTTTTTTTCATCTCCTCTCTGTACCCACTTTTTCTTTTTTTCTCTTCTTGCAAAGTTTTTCAAGCCCCCTTCTCCTTATGAAGAGGGGATTAACTACAGTCTAGGAGAAGATATTTCAATACTTATATTTGACAAAGAACCCTTATGCAGAATAGATGAAGAACTGTTATGAAACACTAAGAAAAAAGGCTGAAACTCAATGAGAAAGAGCAAAAACTAAACATACACTTCACTAAAGAATGTACTTAATGCAAATTAACAAACACAATGAAATAATACTACCTTTCACCAAAACTGCTTTAGTTAAAGTAACTGAGGATATCAAGTGTCTCTGATGATACAGAACTGAAACTTTCATACATTGCTGATGAGATTGTCAACTGGTACATCTGCTCAGAGGCACCATTTGGAAATATTGCCTCAAACAAATATGTATACAATCTACAATCCAGAAAGTCTACAGCAGCAATTAGACCTGCGGAAAATGCATGCTTATTGCCCTTGAAAGACATGTACAAGAACGTTCATAGCAGCGTTAGCCATTTCAAATGTGTAAAATAAAAAATGTATACCAGCAGTAAAAAAATGGAAAAAGCCTGATGTCCAGTATTCATACAATGGAATATGACAGAGCACTAAGAAAGAAATACTGCTACTAGTAAATGTATGGATGCATCTAGTAAAAAACATATTGAGTGAAAGAATCCATACTCAAATGAGCACATACTATTTGATTTCCTTTCTTATATTTCAAAGCACAGGAAAAACTAATCTATGCTAGTAGAAGTCAGAAGATTGGAATTGATTGGGATGAGATACAGGGAGCTCCTGGGAGCTGAAAATTTCTTTATCTTCGTCTGGATGTTGGCTCCATGGTGTGTGTGTGTATATATATATATATATTTTTTTTATAAAACTGGAAATTAAGTTTTATGCACTTCACTTGACGTGAATCTAGCCTGAATTTAAATAGAAAAGAAGAGGAAGAAGGATTTCCTTGAGTATCTTATCACTTGCAAAAAACAAACAATCAAAAAAAACCAAACCCATTGCAACTGAGTGAATTCCAGCTCATAGTGACCCTCTGGGACAGAGTAGAACTGCTTCATAGGGTTTCCAAGGAGCAGCTGGTAGATTTGAACAACGAACCTTTTGGATAGCAGCTGACCTTTTAACCACTGCACCACCAGGGCTCCACCTCCAGTACATCTTACGTCCACATTGTTGTTGCTCTTAGGTGCAGTCAAGATGATTCAGACTCATGGTAATCCCATTAGAACTGTTCAAATTGTGGTCTGCAGACTGGTGCCTGTCTAGGAACTGTTTTCTACCTTAATCTGAGCATTAGAAACTTATGCATCAATTTGATGTAGCGGTACATTTGAATTCTCTTATTAAGTAAGGTAGAAACAAATTGATGTGTAAATCGGAACAGTTAGGTATGGTTCATATCTAATGTCCTTCAGTCAAATGTTTCTCTTAGTATATACTACAGTATGCGGGGCACCTTTCCATGTGTAAAAAACATTAAACACTTCCAGATACACCAAAACATCTTTAACATAATTGTACAGTAATAATAATATATGTTGGTGCAAATTCCAAAGTTGCACCTGTTTGTTGTTTTGAAACACTGTACGTACCCCCAATTTTTAATATAATAGGTTTACGAAGGATGGTCCACTACCACAAGTTGTATGTAAGCTGGAATTTTCTAAACTGGGGTTGCTTGTAATTAGAAAATTGTCCCTGAAGTATATCTAGGCTTCACCTCTGTTCATTTTGAGTGGGACCATGTTGAACTAGGTCACACTTCCTGTATTCATCCCTCAGCTGCTCTTCTTAATAGCTCAGGGAACTTTGGCAAATTGCTTTAGCTTTCTGGGCCTCAATTTCCAATACGTAAAATGGAAATAGTAATAAGCCTATCTAATACAGTTGATGGGAGGACTGGATGAGTAAATATACATAAAATGGTTTAGAAAGGTATCTGGCACATAAATAAGCATTAAAGTTCATTATCATTGTTGTTGATGATAGTTGCCAAGGAGTCCATTCCAACTCATGGTAACTCGATGTAGTACAGTGTAGAACTGCTCCATAGGATTTTCCTGGCTGCAAACTTTATGAAAGCAGATCACCAGTTCAGTGCAAACCAAATGTACCATGTAGGGGTCTCATTTTTATCATTATTCTCATTCTTCTTATTTTTCAACAATCATTTTGTGCCAAGTACTTAATTCTTTGAAAAACACTGAATATTATCTAAAATCTAAAGATAAAGTTCCAAGCATTAAAACAAAGTAAGTGATTTATATTAGCAAATAAATAAAGTCTGTTCTTTTTCCTAAATTAAGAGATGACATATGGAACATTCACACTTCAGATATAAAATTACAAACCTAGCGTATATTCCCCTCATCTAATTCTTTCACAGTAGTACATGGTCTTAGTACCCCTTCAGCTCCTTTATTTTCCACTTTCTTTTTACAGCCACTGCACCCAACCTCCCAAGGGTTTATCCCCCTGTGACCTTCTCCAGTGAATTGTCCTTGGTTACACCTAGTAGATTATGCCACCACTCCATTCCCAGCAGCAGCCAATGACTGACTGTAGGAGATGGAAAATGCAAAAGCTCAAACCCGTTGGTGCAAGGACAACTCTGCTATGTGATTTATACCCCAGGGCCCCTTTCACATAGAACAAACAAAATACCCAAACCCATTGCCAATGAGTCGATTCCAACTCATAATGACGTGGGTTAGGCCAAACCCAGACTTTACCTAAGAACATATTATTGCTTGGCCACTTTCCTTTCCCATCCTAAAGATGACTCGCTCAAAAAATCAGGTACCCCTCAATCCCTGTCTCACACTCCTAATAGTCATCAGACAGGAAACAGGCTGATAAAAGTACTTGGCTGTAAACACATGCTACCTTTATGAAAATGAAAGGATGACTCTGAAAGGATGACTCCGATGGCAGAACCATCAAACCACAGAACATTAATTCTGGCCTTGAAAGCTAATGTTTTTTGCCTGGCTAGATTTAGATATTTCTTGGGACCAGTGACTCCTTTCTTTTCTTTCGATTTCATCCATTTTTAATTGGAATGCCTTTAACTGTAATTTTACCTGTCCCACCACTGTACTCTTGGGAGCAGATAACTTGTTTCTTGAATTTCACAGATTCACAGATAGAGGGAAATTGTATCTCAGGATGCATTATACCCAGAGCCTCACCTATACCTAATTTAGAGAATTTAAAAGAGAAATTTGGGACTTTTGAGCTGATGAGATTTAGGACTTTGAGTTAGTACTATAATGGGTTAAGATTTGGAGGGATGTTGGGACAAAGTGCATGTTTTTGCATGTGGGACAGGTGTGAACGTTTGGAGACCAGAGGGCAGATGTGGTAGGTGTAATAATGCCTCAGTGAAGATTTCCATGTCACAATATCCAAAAACTGTGATATGTTAGCTTACACCGCAAAAGGGCCTTTGCAGATTTAATTAAGTTAAGGAAGTTGCCATGGAAAAATTAATCTGGATTTCTTGGATGGACCCAATATAATCACAGGTCTCTTATAAGAAGATGACTTGAGGGCCAGAGTCAGAAAAGGAAACGAGACCACAGAAGCAGGGGTTAGAGTGATCCATCCATGAGCCAAAGAATGTTGGTGGCCTCTAGAAACCATAAAAGTCAAGGAATGAATTTTCCACCAGAGTCTTCAGAAAGAATGCATCTCTGCCATTACCTTCCGTTTATACCCAAAGGACCAGGAACCGATTACCCAGTAAACATGGTAAGCATGTGCTTAGGGCATCAACAAAACGGGCACCAGTTTCCAAAGATAGATGCCAAGCAGGCAGGACACAAGGAAATGCAAGCACCCTGGAGGAAGTGAACAGGCAGGGTACTCAATGAAATTGATGCCGTTTTATAAATTTTGTAAACAGTAACAATTATAGTCTCCTTTTCATTTCAGACAGATTGTGTATGGCCTCATATTTAGTTCTCTCCCGCACATCACATAGAAACATGCCAGCAGCACTGTAATCATGTGACGTATGATGCTCCAAGGCCAGGAGATTGGCTCAGGGAGCACAGCAGGACCTATTTCGGGCCCAGGGAAATCAACTGTTAATGAAGCCGGCTGGGGCAGAGGGAGGAGGGATCAGATAGTTAGGGAGAGTTCTTTCAAAAGGAGGAGCTATTAGATCCACCTGCAAATTAGACAAAATCACTTGTCTTGTGCAGAGGGCGCTGTTTTATCTTAGATTCCAGAGGCATGTGTAGCTTGTGTGTACTGGATGGGTCCCCGCTGAGATTGCTGCAGAGGGCTAGGGCTGTGTCCTGGGCTTGCCTTCTTTCGCTGAAGCTTCTGTGTCCTAAACGCCACAGCCAGCTCCCCTGCAAACACGCCACAGGGTGAGGGGTGGGGCATTTTTCTTGCCACCTTTCACTGAAGCGGCCGCGTCTCCGAAAACTTCCATCAGCCCTGATGCAGTTGTGCCAAGGAATCGGAGCTGAGGCTCTGCCGCCGGCTAGGCAACTCCTCACTGCTTCTGCACAGTCTCCCCTTCCCCTCACTCAGTCTGACTTCTTAACTTTGCACTGGATGCTCAGGGTTCCTAACTTGTCATATATATAATGGATTCACTTGTTTTGGGGGGTCCTTGTTGTAAGAGGGATCACTGGAAGTGTCTGAATACTCTGCCATCTTGGCCCCGCATCCTGACTCATTTTCTTTGTTTTAGAATATGGGGAATATCCTTTTTGTAGAAAAGTAGGTGGAGAGTAAAAATTTAAGTACCCTATATTCACTAAATTTTTTATAATCCAGTTCATCTCATTCTGCTAAAATGGCATGTGTCACTTTTATGTGCGGTCTCTAATATTATCCCACCCAGTTCCTTTTTAAACGCGACTCTAATATTATAGTCGCATTTAAAAAGGAACTACATCATAGATAGCTAAGACACACATGTATGTATATACGCACATGTTTACATATAACTCACATGTCCTGTTGGTATACCTGAGTAAGCAGAGGAGGGTGCACCCCATATTGTTAGTGTTTAGGGTCCTCACATGCCTTAATCTGACCCTGTACAGAACTCATTTCAGAGTTCTGACCTCCAGAACTGTAAGATAATAAATTTGTGGATTTTTTAAGCCACTAAGTTTCTGGTCATTTGGTATAGTAGCAATAGGTAACTAATACAGAGTTTGGAATTAGGTCATACTGTAGCCAGTGTATTGAAAAGATGTCTTATTAGCAAGGGAGAGGGCTAAAGTTCTAGATGAATTCCTTTTCACCATTTGTGCAGGTCCATTTAAAATCACAGCACATGAAATTAATTGAGAGTTAGTTGTGCAATCTGTGTTTCATACTCAAAACTTGATCAGTGGAATAATTTCCCCTACTACCAGGTTTTTTGGTTTTTCAAGTGAGTGTATGTAGAAGAGACAAAAAATCTGTGCGCCCTCTCTAAGGCTTGAACTCAGCACTTTCAGCTTATGAGACTGATTAGCGGCCTAATGCACTAAGGCAGTTACACAAACAACTTTTAGCAAAGCTCTCAATTCAAACAATTTCAAGCCTCAGTGAAATTTCTGAACCATTAGGTTTTTATATGCTATACATCGCCATGCCCCAAAAGGAACTGAAGCTACGTCATACATAAGTTTGCTGTTGCTCTGAATTTGTCACAATAACCTTGAACTATATGATTTCAGGATTTTATCCTTAAGTAAATAAATATACAACAGAGTCAACTTTTCCACTCCACTTTAAACATCACTTCCTGCTGGGTTACATCCAGCAAGTTACATAACAACTCTGTGCCTCGATTCTCCATCAAGTAAATGGAGATCGTAGTAAAAGTACCTATCTTATGAGGCAGTTAGGAAGACAATAAATGAATGACAATAAATGTAAGGAGAGTGCATGGCACATCATAAGTTCCTGATCAATTTTAGTTGTTATTTATTGTTTTGGAGAACTAGCTTGTAAACCTGTTCTAGGAGAAGAATAACAAGTTGGAAAATATTCCTTTTTCTTTGCAAACATTAGGATTTAAAAGGTGCCCTCATGTGTGGTAGCATGGCCAAGCGGTCTAATGTGCTGGATTTGAGCTCCAACCTGCGGGGATGTGGATTCGAAACCCACCGCTGCCAGTTCTATTATAAATGGAGTCCAAGTACGGACAGAATGTGCAGAGGTCTTTTGGAATAGTTTCCTGACGCTGGTAACTTAAAGGAGGTATTTTTCTTCCCAATACTATGTCAGAGTCCTCATGGCACAGTGCTTAAAGTGACCGACTGAATTGATGGCAGCGTGTTTAGTTTTTGGTTAAGACCAATTACAGAGTTATAAGGAAAATCAGACTATTATCATTTCTGTTTGTTCTTTATACCTAAGAATAGTAATTGAGAAATGTCGAGGGTGTTCTTCCCTTTTGGTTTTCTAACTCCAGGTCTTTGCACATGTCCTAATAGTTTACTTTGTCTTCTCCAGCTGCCCTTTGAAATCTTCTGTTTAGTTCTTTTACTTCATCATTTCTTCCTTTCTGTTTAGCTACTCTGTGTTCAAGAGCAAGTTTCATAGTCTCTTCTGACATCCATTTTGGTCTTTTTCTTGTCTTTGTAATGGCCTCTTGCTTTCTTCATGTGTGATCTCCTTGATGTTGTTCCATAACTCATCTTGTCTTTAGTCATTATAGTTCAATGTGTTAAATCTATTTTTAAGCTAGTCTCCAAATTCAGGTGGAAAATACTCAAGGTCATACTTTGTTCCTCCTGGACTTTTTCTAATTTACTTCAGCTTCAGCTTGAACTTGCATAGGAACAATTGATGCTCTGTTCTGCAGTTAGCCAATGACCTTGTTCTGACTGATGATATTGAGCGTTTCCATTGTCTCTTTACACAGGTGTAGTTGATTTGATTCCTGTGTATTGCACCTGGTGAGGTCCACGTGTATAGTCACCATTTATGTTGTTGAAAAAATGCATTTGCCTGGAAGAAGTCATTCTTCTTGCAAAATTCTATCATGTGATCTCCAGGATCATTTTTATTACCAAGGCCATATTTTCCAACTATGAATCCTTCTTGTTTGTTTCCAACTTTTGCATTCCAATCATCAGTCATTATCAATGCATCCTGATTTTTCAATTTCAGACTGCAGAAGTTGGTAAAAATCTTCAATTTCTTTATCTTTTGCCTTAATGGTTGGTGTGTAAATAGTCATATTTATTGTTCTTCCTTTTTGTGTATGGATATTATCCTATCACTGACAGCATTATACTCAGGATAGATCTTGAAATATTCTTTCTGTTGGTGAAAGAAATGCCATTCCTCTTCAATTTGTCATTCCCGGCATAGTAGACCATATGTTTGTCTGATTCATAATGGGCAGTGAAATATCAGATACAGAATGTTAACAATTGCAGCATTAATGTATGGGCAAGATACATATTATGACATATCATACAATGGAATTCTTGGCTGCCAAGCAAAGAAGGAAGAAGCTCTTTCTATATTTATTTGAAAATCACTACAACATCAATGAAGTGAAAAAACCCAAGATGCAGTGGAATGTATTTAGAATTTCCTTATTTGTATAAAAAGTGGAGGAAATAACATCCCTGAGAGCATAAGCAAGAAACTATGCTTGCTGTGCAGGGAAGAACTGGATGACTGGGAAGGTTGTGGGAATGTCAGGGATGAAATTTTGGCATTTTTCGGTGGTAACAACTTTGGTTTTCAGTCCATCGAGTAGGAATGCTGGATTGCTGAGTTTCACCTCTTTTGCTGTCTCTTTATGATACCCAGATATCATAAAGTGTCAAGACAGTGAAGAATAAAATCTGTTAGAGAGCACGCGTCTTGCGGACACTCACCTCACCAAGGCGGTTTGGGCAGGGTTCCTGGGTTTCCCTTCTCATGCCCCTTCCTTTTCCCCAAAACTCATTCCCTCAGGTATTTCAGCCACCCCATTTCCTAGGGGCCCTGGACACTGCTGCATCACCACCTCAACACCCACTGGCCTTATACAATCCCATACAGCACCTTCTGGAGTCCAGAGTTGCGTTGAGGTTCACTGCCAGCCGGGTGGGCCCCCTGAGGGTCCAGGGTGGGGAGGAGGGATGATGCAACAAGGGGAAGGGACAGACTAGGTGATTACATCAGGATGCAAAGCCTGGATTAGAAAGAAGTAGGCACTACTTTCTTTGTGAATGGATGACCTACTGCGCTTAAAACCAGGCCTTGGGTGAGTAGAGAGCACAATATGGTTCACTGGAGCCATAAGGCTCTTCACTTTAGGAGGTCTGTGCCTGGATCAGGGAGCCAGTGTGGCCAGCCCCACGCCACCTCCCCCTTCCCCCAAGAAGCTCTACGCCTCTCATTGTATGATTAGGGCCCTTACATCCATTGACATTGTGGAATTTTAAAGGAAGAGAGGATTTTAAGAGAGGCTCCCCAGCTGAATTCGGCTGTGCTGGCCTTTTCCTCTCCTTTCCCTTCCCTCCTCTCCAAATATTTGCTGTGAGTACAAGTGATACATACTTGGCTGTCTGAGTCTTTTGATGTAGTTCCATTGTTAGAGACCCTCACTTAGGGCACTGCAACGAAGAATCTAAATTACCAATGTTGAGTCCCAGTAACCACTACGTTTGTTTTTAGAAACCTTCATCTCATTTGGAAGGACTGGGCTGCCTTGACTTTAACTGACCCTGTGTGTGCAGTGTAGAGGTGCTCCATAGTGTTTTCAAGGAGAATACAAGGACTGTTTTGTGAGGCACCAATCTTTTGGCTAGTAATTGAGCCCTTAACCCTTTTCCTTTTTTTCTGCTCTCCTTGCTCAATTTGGATTCTTTTTGAGCAAAGGACAGGAAGGTAAGAGTCAAGAAGCCTATGGTAAATGTCCAGATGAGTTTCTCTAAGAGGAAGCTGAATGTATAGGCTTCTAAGAGAAATCTCTAGGGTAAAATCAGGATAATGCCTGAAAAGGGACTTGAACCTAGGATCCTCAGATTAAAATCTGGTGCTTTACTGATTGAACCACTCAGGCTCCTTCTCATAGTTTTTCCTGTGTACTTAATGTAGGTTTTATGGAAGCCAATTGGTTTGATGTTTCATGTCCTGGTACTCAAATAACTTCCCTGTGATTTTCCCCCTTGCCAAGAAGATTGTATTTCAAACAGATATTATAACTGTTTGAAGAATTTCCCTTCCTTCTATCCTGTCTTCTATCTCTTTAGACTTCCAGAAACAGGCTTGGTCACCTAGCCAAAGCACTGCTGACTTTCAGATCACATTGCTACAGCTAGAAGGATTCGTTTTTGCCAAGAGGCCCTTTGTTTCTTTTTTACCCACATGCATCTCTTTTTCTCAAAGCAACACTGATGCTACTCTTCTTTGTATCCCTCTGCATCATCTTGTACATTTTTCTTAGAGCCTTGGAAGGCAGAGGAGAAAGGAGTTGAAGGAGAGAAAAATTAAAGACTGGCGAGAATGTTCCTTAACAGTGGGCAAGCAAAGGTAAATGGATTTAATCTTCTGCATCTGTATGCTTGCTTTTCTTCATGATGCAACTTCTCTACCATCTCTAAGCTGCTTTTCATTTCATTTCTCTTCATTTTATGTCTCCTCCTTCTATTCTTCCTCCTCCTTCTCTTCCTCCTTCTCTTCTGCCCCCTTTTTCTCTTCCTCCTTCAGGTCTTCGTGTCATGAATACTGTTTGCTGCTCACAGCCAAAGGAAATCGATAATTACCTTGATGATTTATTGTACATTAGCACATACCATCCAGAATATGATCTAAGAAAGTTTTTGAATTTTGTCCTAAACCTGGAGAAGTACTGTACAAGGAACCTGGGAAGACACGGAGAAAGTTTGGAGTGAAGGAAAGATTAACCTCCCTGGGGAGGAATGACAGGGCAGGGAATGGGAAAAAACAGTTGTTTATTTCTTACAAATACCTCGGAACATCCAAAAACCCAAGACTATGTGAAAACTGAGAGAATTTGTGATTACTTTAAGAATTTGTGCAGTACTCATCTCTCCTACCCTACCAATGTACAAAGCAGAGTTGGAGGTGGGTCACACAAAATCGCCTAGTATTGTTTTGTGGATTAAGCCACTAGGGAATGACATTTAGGCGATGTAATTTGGTATTAGTTAGCATTTCCATGAGACAAATATCCCACCAAGCTCTTTTGGCCCTCTTCTCTCCATTTGTACTAGCTTCGAAATCACCAATCTACACATCACACATAGGGACCTCTCTCCCAGGGAGGTTAGGGACGCACTACCTGATGCAACCTCTTTACCATTCTAGTCTCAGGAATCACTGTGGTTACCAAAAAATAATGGGAATTTGCACCTTAAATTTATATGTATCCTAAATAAATGAAGTCTCAAATCAAACTCTTTCTCTCCCCTTTCCAGTCATATACAATGCCCCCAAAGAAAAAGAAAATAACTTAACAAGCTGTAGAGTGCACTCTTCCTTTCCCAAAGTGAAAGGACTTAGCATCTGCACAATCCAGAGACTTGAGGATCTTCCTGAAAATTTCCAGATTTAAGTTGCATCATCAACCTTGAACTGTCAACACCATGCCATCTTCTTCATTCCTTAAGTCACTATTTTCCTCATCTATTTGACAGTAGGACTGAGGATAAAGTTGCTGCACACATTGAATGAGTAAACTCTCAAATGATACTACAAATCTGACTTTCCACAATTCAAATCTTGCTCTTCAGAGTTCCAGTAAGAAAAGAGAGTATGTGAGTACTAAAATGCACTGTAAATATTCCTAGAGCTGTTCCAGGAGAAAGCTAGGCTCAGTAGCCTTTTGTTTATGAGTTAGAAAGAAGTATGGGAAAACTGAAAGTATCTACATCAGAACAGGGTAGCGAGTCCTAGATCCTCAGTCTAGAGGCCTGGTGCACTGAGTTGTCCAGGTGTTTGATGGGTTCACTAATAGTCTATTTAAACCAAAAGCGCTTTGTCACCGCTTGACGTTTTTTTCTCATTCTTTTCCTTGAATATTTAGCTCAAACACACTAAAATTAAGTGGCTGAAAATACAAGACAACTCCAGCTGAAAGCCATCAGGGGATTCTGCTTCTAAGCCCCATGCCTCTTTCCTGGCACTTGGGATCAGGACAACGCTGCCTCCTTGTGGCTTTTTCCAAAACCTCCAATACCAACAAGGGCTGTTCCAGAAACACAGAGCCACACAAGCACTTTCCAAAATGCTCAGCGATGGGAAGAGCAGCGAGGAGCTCTCAGTCACAAAGTTTTGGGCAAAACCAGTCTTATCTGTTTGTGGGACATATGCTTTGAAAGCACTTACTTTAGCTTCTCTTTTCCCGAGGGCCTGGAGAGAGAATAGTAAAGATGGAGCTTGGTCTCTTTCTACCTGCGTTCCAGTCCATATTCTATAAGTTCCTAGAGACCTTTCCTCAAACCCTATTCCTCTTCTCCCTGCCATCTATTCCTCTGCTTCTGCTTCTCTCCTCCACTCAGTGTCCACCTTTTTCCCAGCTATAAACCCTGCCACTCTCTCATATTCACTCCCTTCCTCAAGCCCACTCCTTCTCGCATTCCAATGCCCACAGAGGTGTCTTTGTGGTATAGAAGTAACTTAACCTGTAGATTCCGGGTACTCATCCCTTCCATCCACGAAGATCTGGAATTTCTCCTTCATACCTGGGTTACAGTCTCACCACATCAGGAGTTTTCTGACTTCTCTGGGATTAGGGAAAGTTAATAATGAGCGAATTCGTTTTGAAGGTTGTACCCTGCACATTAAGTGCTTCTCTTGTGCTTTCCTCATTAAGGAAGTAATTTTGGTGTAAAAGAGACATTTTAACCATAGAAGAGTACATCTTTCTCCTCTCCTCTACCTTCCACCTCTTCAAAACCAGACCTAGAGCATCACAGAGTCAAAACTAAGTTTCCAAATCCAGGTGCTGGATGCAGGTATTTGTAGGAGCACGACTCTACTTGTCACTCTTCGTTTCAGCCTAATCAACCCGTTGCTGTCTAGCAGATCCTGACCCCATAATGTTTCCAAGGAGTGACCTCGGAACTTTTGGGTAGCAGCCGCAGCTCCTAACCACTGTGCCACCAGGGACCTGTTTCCATCAAATACTTTGAATTAATTAACATCTAGCCTTACCTCCTCACCTGGATTTTCTTTCCTTCTTAGAACTCATCTTCGTATTCCCATGCACTATCTTTTGTGTCTTTCTGCAAGCTTCATAGGCACAGAAGAACGGCTTTTCAAGAAGACATCAGAAGACTTAACCAAACGTTCAATCCTGCTACTCTCCCTCGTGGTGGACTGGAACTGACACTCAGGCAATTGGCTAAAAGTAGTCCTTGAAAAAGGCAAGGACTGCTGGGAGATCTCAGAGTCATTAGGTCCAGAATGTGTTTTTTTCCTTCTCCTGGCATTGTTGCGAGGCAGGATCCAATCCAGGAACACAAGAATTGAACATAATGGATGTTTACTTGTGGAAAGTTATGTTTTGAAAAGCCTGTAAACTTTTTTAGTAAACTATGCTAAGAGTCAGTATCATGGATTGTTCTCATAACTTTATTTAAAAAGGGGGTGTAGCTCAGTGGTATGGCATGTGCTCAGCATGCTTGATGCCCTGGGTTCAATTCCCAGCACCTCCATGTACCCTTTTTCTTTCCTCACAGCTGAATATTGGCAAACTTCTTTCATGCTTTCCCTATTTTTCTCTTTGTGAATATCTTTACCTGTCTTTTCCCTACTCATAGAAAGGATAAATTATTTGATAGTTACTCACTTGGACCATAGTCCTGGGCATTCCTTGGGCCTCCCAACTTGACTGCTTAAGCAGAATGAAGTCAGGAGCAACTGAAATAAAAGAAGGTGCTCACTCAGGGCCTGCTGACGCTGAAGCAACAACATTCCACCGCTTCATAGACAGCCTAGTCTCCTTTACTACAATTTCTCCTTATTATTAACAAGTAGGGAAGAAAAGGACAGATGGAAAGAGAGAGGGGTAAGTGACTGTTAGGGAAATTCCTTTTGGGTCTTCTCCTTTTTCCCCCTCACCTGTGCCTGTGCCAATGGACAGATTGCAGGTTCAGGAGAAAAGTTTCCCTCTGATTTTCTTTTTCCCATTCCTCTTACACTTCCATACCCATGCACATAATCTTGGTCAGCAAAAACCAAGTGCAATCACCAGTCATGGAGATCTGTGATGCCCACCACAGAGCTGTGATCCCAGCTCTTTGTTAATGGTGAAGAAGTGTTTGGATGCTATCCACAGGTAAGGCATTTCTCAGGAATCCCTGAGTCTTCCAGCATCCACAGTTGATAAAATTATTCCCAGAAATGGAAAGAGCTGCTAAGCTCTCTTCAAGCCAGGTATGTCTTGGGCAAAAAGAGCTGCATCTTTCTATGTGAAAAATACCCTTACTCCCTTTTCCTTAGAAGGAAGGGAATTTTCTGACTTTCTGCATTGTAGAGAGAGCAGAGGAGACAAAGGCAAACCTGGTACTCTCAAACATCTTGGGCCATCCAAATTCAATGCATCCTAAAGACCTAGTTTAAAAACTTCTTTCACTTTCTCTTTTAGTTCTTCCACACCCACACCCACCTTTCTCATCCTACCTTCCCCTTCATTTTCTTCATCACATAATGTGTCACCTTCACCCTCACTTTCCTTTTTCCCCTTCTCCCTTTTTCCTGCATCCAGTGCTTCCTCCTAGAGAAAATTTCCCAGAAGCTCAGTTCACTCCAATTCCCTCAGCACCACTTCCTAGGCTAGAAGTTCTCAAACATGGCTGAAAATTGGAAACATCTGTGGAGATATCAACGTTACAGATCCCACCCTCTCCAAATCCAGTGATTCTCAGTCCATTTGGGATCTATAAAGGTAGAATCAGGAATGTGTATATTCAAAAAGTTTTCAGGCAGTTCCCCAGCTTTGGGAACCACTGCATTCTGATCTAAGACATTTACTTCCCTTTCAACTCTGTATTTGACTTTGCTACTTACCACCTACCTTGCAATATCTTTCGGCTTCTAAGCACCCATGTCAGCTACTTCCCAGTGCCACCTGAGCCTCAGTGGGTTTTTTGAGGGAGGTTAGGGTAAGGGAGACCACCAGCGCTGGGAGGAACCAAAGAGTTGACATATAATGTATTCTAATGTTCAGGAAGACTCAAACTTCTCACATGTGAGAAAAATACCAGAATGAAAACTAAAAGCAAGAGAAGACACAATGATTAAGGATTACCTCCTAAATGTCACATGTGGGTTGACTGATACCACAAATTTTGGCAAGAGGCTAAAGCTCCTTTTCTTTTAACGTCTGTGATGGCTGAGGTTTGAATGCCAGTCCAGCAGCACGAGAGGGCTGTTACAAAAGGTTAATATGCTTGCAGCTCTTGCTCAGGCCCATCATGCCTCCCTCATACTTCTTTGTGGTTCTCAGAACCCTAGCTGCAGTTTTGCAAGACAAAGCCACTGCTCCATTTCCCAATCAGAGTTTTGGACTCCAGGGTTCACTAGAAGGGTGACTGTCTGTGACACCATATTCTTACTGTTTTTCACTTAGGATCTGTTTTCTCCTTCGATGTGCATCTAAGTTTCCCAAGCCAACTTTTTGGGTTCTGCTCTTTTGTATTCTTAATGAGAATTATCTGCTGTGGCTCTGATAGCCAGAAGTAGTACACAGGCAGAACCCTGCTGTGATGGTTAGCAAATTTGTAATACCATGAAGACTTTGGAGATGAATAACTAATTTGGAGTTTGAAGCTGAAGCTACTTGAATTACCGCTGGGTATAGGGTCGCTATGAGTCGGCAATGGTTTTGGTTTTTGGTTGGAAGGGGGCAGTGGTTAGGGTGATCAACTGCTCACCGAAAGGCTGGTGATTTGAAACTATCAGCGGCTGCATGGGAGAAAGATGTGGCAGTCAGCTTCTGCAGATTTACAGCCTTGGAAACTCTATGGTGTCACTATGAGTCAGAATGGACTCCAGGGCAGTGAGTATTTTCGGTTATTAATGACTGCCCATCGCTGAGATTTCCATGGCCTGGGTTTTAACTGCTCCCTTTTCCTGGAAGGAGTCCTGGTGCTGCAAGTGGGGAAAAGCTTAGCTGCTAAGTCAAAGGTCGGCAGTGTCAATCCATCAGCTTCTCTCTAGATACCCCATGCAGCAGTTGGATTTTGGTTTTTCCCTGGGAAAGGAGTACCTAGGTAGACTTCAATAGTTAACACTGACTTGCTGTTAAGTGAAACATTGGAAGTTCCAGTCATGCAGAGGTGCCTCATGATCTACTTCCAAAAAATCAGCCATTAAATACCATACAGAGGAGAGATCTCTACCTGGACACACATGAGGTCACCATGAGTCAAAATGTACATGAGGACAACTGGTTTTCCGTGAAAAACATGTCGAAATATGGATTCCCCTTGCTTTATGGAGACTTCTTATCTCTTATGGTTTTTGCCTGCCGCCTGAACGTTTCTCTGAAACAATATCTGGGTTCCAAACCAAGTACAGTTAAGTTATGAACAGCAAGAGGAAAATGTCTGTCTGGAGTATCCGTGCTTGGCCGAATGGAAGACGATAGTCTAAAGCTGTGTTTCACTGCTTGGGTGACACTGGGCAAATATCAGGAGGTCAACAACAAAAACAAAACAAAACCGGTTGCAGTGGAGTTGATCCAGATTCACAGCGACCCTATGGGACAGAGGAGAACACCCTCTAGGGTTTCCAAGGAGTGGCGGGTGGATTTGAGCTGCCTAATTTTTGGTTAGCAAGAATCCAGTATTCCACCAGGGCTCCAAATCTCATTTCCAAAACACAGTGATATAAAGGAAGAACGACGAGGATGGAATGTGAACCGACGCGTGCAATGCAGAATAGATTAGCAGTCCATCGCCTTAACCACTCGGCCACCTCGTCAGGAGTTAAGGGAAAGACAGTCACAGAGAAGAAAAGCATATACACACAGTTTTGCTGTGAAATAATTTAGGCATCAGCACATCCCGACGTAGCCCAGTGAGAGCCTCACTAGGGAGCTTTGTGGTTTAGGTGCTTTAAAACAAAAAAAACTGTCCCCAGGGTCCTTTCAAACTCCCTCCCCCTTATCTTTTTTTCTGTCTCTTTAATAATAGTAGGAAACAGGAGCTTCATGTGCAGACTTATGTTTTGGGTGATTGAAGAGATTCTGGTTCTTCTTTTCTCCCCTTTCTTGTCGTCTTCCTTCTGCTGTCGCAGTCACATTAAGGGATGTAGGCGCTCATAGCATAGAA
Source organism: Loxodonta africana (assembly GCF_030014295.1). Taxonomy (NCBI): domain Eukaryota; kingdom Metazoa; phylum Chordata; class Mammalia; order Proboscidea; family Elephantidae; genus Loxodonta; species Loxodonta africana. Next base: position 78,964,253 of record NC_087342.1, read on the forward strand.
AGAAGAGCACTCAAGGAAGTCCATTGGGTTATATTTTTGCTGTCTATGTGTGCAGGAATTGAATGCAAAATAATAGGAAAAGTGAATTTGTATTCCTTCAAGATTGGGTTTAAACAGTGTTGGAGCAGAGAAAAAGTGCAGAAGTGCACCTCTAGGATCGAAACCAGGGCCTCATACATGGAATGCATGTGCTCTACCACTGAACTACACACACCTGTTCCTGAGGTGCTGCTGGATAACTTTTATCTAAAAGTAAGTGTTATTTCCTGAGATTCACACTCCATGCGCGTTGAGGTACTGTTGCTCAGTGTTAAGAGGCATCAGCACCTGCTTTAGGCAGGAGGGGCTCAAGAACCACTGGAGGATACTGATTCTTTATAGGACTTGAAAGTGAAGGCAGAGGTTGGAAATATGTGTTGGGTAAATAGCCACAAGAGGTTTCCAGGGTATCTTTTGTACAACCTGGAGTTGTTAAAAGTCTGTCTTTTATTATGGGTGTCAAAGAAAGAAGTCCCCATTTTCAGCTCTTTTGATTTCCTCTATAGTTGTCTTAACCTGAGGCACAAAGCTAAAGAAATTAATCTTTTCATGGTCTAAAAGTGCTTACTGTATTTGCTGTTTGCTCAGTCAGAATGTATGGACTGGATTTGATGGAGGAAAGCCAAAGCAAAAGAAAACCACATAGTGATACATTCTGCATTTCATTATAAGGGTCTTTTCTCTTCTACGGGAGGTATCAGGAAACTCAGGGGCCCTACCAACATCCAGAAGAGGAAATCATAAGGCATGCATGAAACAGCAGCTTCAGGATGTAGAGGAAGGTGAACTATTAGAGTACAACAGAAAGTAAATTGACAGGATTTTAAGGACAAGAACAAAAGTGAATGAAGCATTTGTACATTTAAATTTTTTAAAAGTCATTTCCAAACAGAAGGAGGTACAGAAACGGGATATTGAAAAACTGGGGATGCAGGGACACTGGAGGAAGTCTGGAAAGGGAGAAGGTAAGCTCACATGAAATTCAAGACATCTTGGAACACACTTGTCAGAATGTTAACACAGTGACCTCATGATAACACTTTGGTCTCCAGCTTGGATTGGTGAATGATCAGTAAGCACAGGCATGTGGAGGGTGGCTAAACCCTGAAAAATGTACTTTGAGATTTGGAGATTGGAAATTCATTTGGGATATTTGTGGAAAACAAATAAGCTTGCTGCAAGGCTCTTCTAGAACCCTGAGATTTATCACAGCTAAAACTCAGTTCTTCAAACTACATAAGAAAACTAAGAGAAAATTTATTTCCTGGTATCAGATTTCTAGTGCTTATTTTCTTTTTCTCATGCTAGTTTGCCCATATATAAGCCTCTTAAAAATAACATTGAGTCTTTTTTGAAATTGGTAGAACATAATTTTCTGTCAGACTTGTTCAAAAAGAACAAGAAACAGTGTGGTAGGTTTCACTTAAGGAGAAAACTAAAGTGTCATACACAAAACTGAAGGTGAAGTGTATATGTTTCTCTGTGTGTGTGTGTATGTGTGTGTAAATGCTGGGTGGCATCTTGGTTTTTGATGCTGTAAAAGCAATGTGGGTAATGTCAAGCACCCATCAATCCAGTATCATTCAGAATAGTTTCACTGTCCTAAAAATGTCCTGTGCTCCGCCTTTTCACCCCCGCAACCTCACTGAATTGCTGGCAGCCATTGATCTTTTTACTGCCCAAAATTTTGCCTTTTCCAGCATGTCATGAATTTGAAATCATACAATATGTAGCTTTTCCAGATTGACTTCAGTCACTCAGCAATATGCATTTGAGATTCCCCCGCCGCTTTTCATAGCTTGAAAGCTCACTTATTTTTCTTGCTGAATAATACTCCATTATATGAATGTGTGCCACAGCTTGTTTATTCACCTACTAAAAGACATCTTGATTGTTTCCAGTTTTTGGCAATTATCAGTAAAGCTGCTATAAACGTTTGTGGGCAGGTTTTTGGTGGACATAAGCTTTTACTTCATTTGAGTAAATACCTAGGATCACAAGTTTATCTATGTGTATGTTTATGTATGGGCTGTATTTTGGCCCTTGTGGACTTGTTTTAATTTGCTTCAGCTTCATCTTGAACTTCCACATGAGCAACTGTCATTTTGAGGGTTTTTTTCTTTTGTTTATGTGTTATTGACAGTTTTTTTGTTCCACTTAAATTTCTGTGCTGAGCTGTTTTTATGTATTTCCTTTTCATTTTTTCCATTGTTGTTGGTTTTGTATTTGTTGAGTCTTTACTTTTTCTTGTTTTTTATTTTGATGCATAGGATTTTTAGCGTCATTTGTGATTACCGTAATATTTATCTCTATTTTTCTAAGTTTAAACCAATCTTTTTGTCTTTATATCACCTTAACTTCCTCTCTATATGAAAGATCTATGACTACATTTTTTAGTCCCTCTTATTTGTTTTAATGTTGTCATCTATGACATGTTGATGCCTCTGTTTCCCTATTTTCAGTGTTTTAGCTTTGATTTATTTTTGTGTCTTCCCTCTCTGGGTTGATATCTGGTTGCTCTGTCCTGTGTTCTAGTGTTGGGATGTTATCTGATGTTAGTGATTTTCTAACCGGAGGACTCAGTTTAATATTTCTTGCAATTTTGGTTTGATTTTAACAAGGTCCCTAAAATTCTGTTTATCTGGAAATGCCCTAATTTTGCCATAATATTTGAGAGACAGTTTTGCTGGATATATAATTCTTGGCTTGCAATTTTTTTACTTCAAGTCTTTATATATGTCATCCTGGTACCTTCTTGCCTGCATGGATTCTGCTGAGTAGTCTGAGCTTAGTCTTATTGATTCTCCCTTGTAGATGACTTTTCATTTTTCCCTAGGTGCTCTTAAAATTCTCTGTTTATCTTTGATTTTGGCAAGTTTGATTATAACTGTCTTGGCAGCTGTCTTTTGGGATCTACCAAGAGGTTCTCTCCCTCCAGAAGATTTCTTGAATCTTTACCTTGGTGGTTTGCTGAAGACATCATGGTCTACCTCTTTATGTGATTTGATATTGACTGTTGTCCCCAAGCCCTCAATAAGTTATTACATTTATTTATGTTTGCTTACTGTGTCCTAGCTTGTTTTGGTTTGTTTTGATATGCCCAAATAGGCTTGTCGTGTCAGATACTTTGATAATTGGCATCTCTGACCTCTCACGTTCTGTCTCCTGGTGGTTAGAACTGTTCTTAGTTATGTGAGCCCAGAAGTCCATTTACTTTTCTTGTGTGGATTCAGCTCAAGTGTCCAGGTCACCAGCCACTGAGTGTGTGGTACAGACTGTCACTTACAGTCCTAAAAGGGCAGGGATGATTGGAGTAGGCACCAATATCTGGCTGCAGTACAGGGTAATGCACTGATAAAGGCAGGGGGCTGACGGCTGCCCCCGAGTGTCTGGGTGGAAGGTATGTCCCAGCTCCCTAGAGCATGTAGTTATGTGGTTTTTGCAGCCAGACTATGAGCACCCAATGACATTGACTGTAAGTACTGGAAGTTGCCACTTATTCTTGTACCCCTATCATGGGTGGCTTGGTGGAATGTGTGAAGCCACCAGTCCTCAGGCCCTGATGTGGGTAGGTGAGGACCCTGCCTAATGGGCAGGGTGGTGTCAGATGTCATGAATCTGTCACTCCCCATTATAGCAGATACAGATGAAAATAAGCTTCAGGTATATACCCTGGTGTACACTGCCAATGAGGGTCTATGCTGCTGAAATGGGCCCACACACGTCTAAACAGGAGTGAAAGGCATTCAAAGTCCATGGACCCCTTATGCCTATGCCTAGGCAAAGGTTCTGTGCCCACCCTGAGTTCTCAGCTTAGGGGAGCTGGCAGATTATTTTTTCCTGTTTGTTAATTTGTTCCTTTTCCAAAGCTGGGAGAATGGCTCAGGATGCAAGACAGGTCCTACTTCCATCCCAGGGAGTGCAGCAATTGCTGAAGCTGACTGGGACCAAAGCAGAGTAGGGAGGGGTAAGGTAAATGGGAGAGAGGTACTTCCAAAAAGGGTTTCTATTCTTTTCTTTTTTGGATCTGCTGGTAGGTTAGAAACTTATACTTATCTTTCACTGATGGAGTGCTGTTCCTGGCTTGTTCTGGAGATTTGAGCCATCTCTCTACAACTTGGTCTCTCCCAATGTGGTAAATTCATCCTGAGTGCCACAGTTGCCTCACCGCTCACACCAGCTGATCCAGTCTGCAGAGTGCCAGTACTGGTCAGGTCTGGCAACTCCTCTGTGCTCCTGAATCATCTCTCCCTCCCCCTGCTGCTCAGCTCAATTCCCCAACTTTTTCTTTGATGTTCAGGATTCCTAGATTGTCATATATAATTGATTCACTAATGTTTTGGGGTCTTCGTTGTAACAGGAACCATAGGAAGTGTCTGACTATTCTGCCATCTTGGCCCTGCCTAAAATGATATTAATCTAAATCATGCCTGCTTTCTATATTTATAATTTAACACTATTAACTAAAATAAAATAAAAATACAAACCAGTTGCCTTCAAGTTGATTCTGATGAATGGTGACCCCATGTGTCTCAGAGAACAATTGTGCTTCATAGGGTTTTCAAAGGCTGATTTTTTCAGATGTAGATGGTTCAGGCTTTCTCCCCAGGGCTTCTGGGTGGATTCCAACATCCAACTCTTTGGCTGTCAGCCCAGCATGTTAGCCATTTGCAACACTCGGGGACTCAATTAGCTAAACAGGGAAGTAAAATTAATACTATTTGTTTGTAACTCTAATTTACACATAAGAAAAAAAGTCAAAGAATGATAGAGAAGCCAGAAGACAAGTAGTGTATGTGTCAGAGATTTCTGGTCAAAACAGACCTCTGGTGTGACTGAAAATAAAGAAGAGAACAGAAAATAAGAAACACTCCATTCTGTGACACTTGTCTTTCAGAATTGGCCTCTCTAGAATGAATAAAGAAATGACAGCAGCTGAAGAACACCTGTAGGGCTAATTTTAAATAAAAGCCCTCCACGTGCCTGGTTAGGTTCTCAAACCTCAGTCTCCGATGAGCAAAGAGTCGAGGCTTTCTGCCCAAACCACATTTTGACCATCAATTCGAATGTAAGTTTTTGAAGTATTTCTTCCAAACATGTTTTAGATTCTGTTACAAATTCTCATCCCCATCAAGAGGTCGAAGTGTTCTAAATTCAGAGGACAAAATTTATCTAACTTCCATTTCTCCCAGCTCTGCAATTTGCCTGACTGAGTCAGCCTATGCTGGGGAGATGTTACACTGTGTGGTTTAGGAGGAGGAAGAAATAATCAAGTGACATGGTAAATAAAGATATCGCCTACACCTGAATATCAGTACAGTGGTTAAAATGAGCATGCATGGGACTAGGAATGCACTGAACTATTCTGAAAATGTCATTCTGGAGGAGAGAGAGGCACATCAGTTGATGGAGAAAGGAAAGAGGTTGGGTGGTGTGAACTGAAGGAAGAGAGGAAAAGAAGGAGAGAGAGGAAGGGGGCAAGGAAAAGAGAAGCAGGGTTGTTCCGGAAGATGATTCAGTTCATTTTGCCCAAGACTGCCTCGCCTTTGAGAGCACTTCTTTGATCTTTCCTGCCTGAGCTATATAGGCTAAGCACATTGGAGGGCACACCTGAGGCTGAATTTTTGTTCGCAATTCAGATGTCGTTGATATTGATGGTTTCAGTGGCAGCTGCAGGGATTTCCCGATTTCTGTACTTGGATGTGGTTGGAGCAGTACTGGAAAAAGATGCGGGATGGGCCGGTAGCTTTTTGATTAAGCACTCCTGTGACTGGGGAAGTTTACTAAGTTTTGCTTGAAATATAAACTATAAAACAGAAAGTTCCCTTTTGTTTGTTCCATGTACTTCTAACTCTTAAACGAAACCTATTGAAACCCAACTTACTTCTAAAGAAATTCTATCCAGCTCCTCTACTCTTCACACCCTGCTCTTAGCTCAAAAGGAGCTTAAAGAGTAGACTGTGACCACCGAAAGTCAGAGACTCTATAGAATTAGTAATAGGTACATACTCAGCCACATTTTCCTCAGTCCTAGTATAGATGCAGAGGCAATGTAGTTTAGTCCCTGGCAAGTCAAGTAGGTGACCTCAAAATTGGCTTAGGGATGACCTGTGACAGACTGGTAGAAGGTAGATAGTTGCAGCTTTTGGAGAGAAGAGGAAAGGGGATGATACACTATAAAAGACTTACAGGTCTCTTGGCTTCCACCTCTTTTGCCATAACTGATCCCCTCTTCCTGTGGAGAAACTAGCCTTTTTCTTGCCTTCAAGCCTTCCTCTTCAAAGTCCCTCTACAGTATTTTCTCCCAGTTTAGGTCAAAACAGAAAAACTCTCTTAGTTCATAATCAGGATTGTATGATCAAATCCCCATTGATTCATCAAGATTGTTATTATTACTCTGAGCATCAATAATTGAAAATATTTATAGGGAAATGTAGAATCGTTCCACAAGGATCTGACAACTGTCCTGAAATGACGTAGACTCTACCCAAGGTCTGTGGCTTAATGTGTCAGTGTTGCCCTCTTTTGACCCATGGGAGTTTAGAATTTGTGCTCCATTTCTTCTTTGGCAGCCTCTTCAAGAGGTGGGACTCTCCCAACCACCAGAGAATGAGCTCAGGACAGACGGACAAAGATGTTGCCATGCTCTTTGATGACTTCTATCTGCACGATATCCATGTCTGTGAATACAAGGAAGACAAGACAGCGTAGGGAGTCTTTGCATCCTCATCCCAAATCGGGGTTAAACATCTACTTCTTAACATTGTAGAACATGCCAGAAAACAAGATGAGACAAGGAAATGTCTGTCTTCTTTGGCAGGAATGAGTTCTTTCTCAGACATTATTTGAGAATCATGTGTTCTCCATTCCAAATGAGGAACACTGATTTTTCCCAAACGGAAAAGCAAGTTATTCTTCTTTCAGATTCTGTAGCCACTTAACCCTCAACTTCCTCCAAACCCTATTAAATGACTGCTTAGTCTTTGGGCCGTGCAGACAGTGGACTATAGACCAGCGATTGTTGAAGATGCTTGGAGGGAATGTATGCATAATAGAAATGACAAAAAAAAAAAAAACAAGTTTATGTGAGTACCATTGTGCCAATGAGTTAGTTAAGAAAGAAACACCAAGGCCAAAACAACTTAAGAAAGAGGTTTCTGAGAGTAAAGATTTTTGGACATGCTTTGTGTGGAAAGAAAAAATGGTGATATGGGTATTGAGCCTGGGTCCTCATGTATGCTAAGCACGTGCTCCACCACTGAGCTACTGCTATTTAAACATTTATGTTCATCAAAAGAGTAAAAAGAGATCCAACAGACTAGGAAAAAATGTATGGCTATGACATATCTGACAAAGGTCTAGTCTCTAAATTTTATAGGAAAATCCAACACCTCTACAACAAAAAGACAAATCATCCAATTAAAAAATGGGCAAAGAGTATGAACAGACACTTCAACAAAGAAGATGTTCAGGCAGCTAACAGACACACAAGGAAATGCTTATGATCACTAGCCATTAACCAGAAAAACAAAACCCAGTGCCATCGAGCCAATTCTGACTCACAGAGAAACTATAGGACAGAGCGTAACTGCCCCATAGAGTTTCCAAGGAGCACCTGGCAGATTTGAACTGCTGACCCTTTGGCTAGCAGTCGTAGCACATAACCACTACACCACCAGGGTTTTCTACTAGCCATTAAAAAAGAAATGCAAATCAAAACTACAATGAGATACCACCTCACCCCAATATTACTGGCACAAATCAAAAAAATGAAAAATAACAATTGTTGGAGAGTCTTCGGGAAGATCGGAACTGTAATGCACTGCTGGTGGGTAAGCGAAATGGTACAACCGTATTGGAAATAATATGGTGCTTCTTTAAAAGGTTAGAAATAGAAATACCATGTACTCGTGTATGCTAATCTTGCTCCTAGAAGTATATCTTAGAGAAGTAGGAGCTGTCACAGGAATAAATATATGCATACCCATGTTCATTCCAGCATTTTTCACAATAGCAAAAATATGGAAACAACCTACATACCCATCAACAGATGAATGGATAAATAAACTATGGTACGGACACACAATGGAATACTTGTTGTTGTTGTTATTGTTAGGTGCCATGGAGTCGGTTCTGACTCATAGGGACACTATGCACAACGGAACGAAACACTGCCTGGTCTTGCGCCATCCTTACAATCATTGTTATGCTTGAACTCATTTTTGTAGCCACTGTGTCAATCGACTTCATTGAGGGCTTTCCTCTTTTCCACTGACCCTGAACTTTGCCAAGCATGATGTCCTTTTCCAGGGACTGATTCCTCCTGACAACATGTCTAAAGGATGTAAGATGCAGCCTAGCTATCCTTGCTTCTAAGGAGCATTCTGGATACTATGCAAAAATAAGGAACAATGATGACTGTGAAGCATCTCACAACATGGATGAATCTTGACAGCATTATGCTGAGTGAAATTAGTCAATAACAAAAGGACAAATATTATATGAGACCTCTATTATAAAACTCATAAAAAGGTTTATACACAGAAAGAAAGAATCTTTGATGGTTATGAGGGAGGGGCATTGTAGGAAGGGAAAAAATACTAACTAGACAATTCGTAAGTAGTAACTTGGGTGAAGAGTAAGGCAGTACCGACTACTGGGGAAGTCAGCACAACTTGAGCAAGGCAATGTTATAGAAGATTTATAGACACATTTATTTTCTCTGAGGAACTGAATTACTGGGCTGAAGGTTGGGGTTCATGGTCTCAGGGAACATCTAGCTCGATTGGCATAACATAGTTTATAAAGAAAATGTTCTAGATCCTACTTTAGCGAGTAGCGTCTGGGGTCTTAAAACCTTGTGTGCGGCCATCTAAAATATGTCTATTAGTCCCATCTTGTCTGCAGCAAGGGAGAGTGAAGAAACCCAAAGATAAGAGAGCCAGGTTAGTCCAAAGGGCTAATGGACCACAACTACTGCAGCCTCCAGCAACTGAGTCCAGCAGGAGAACATTATCTGATACAGTGCCAGAGGATGAGCCCCTCAGGTTGCAAGGTGCTCAAAAGACGAATGGGAAAGGGCTCCCTCCTCAAAGTAGAGTAGACCTTAATGGTGTGGATGAAGTCAAGCTTTCAGGACCTTCATTTGCTGATGTAGCAGTACCCAAAATGAGATGAAACAGCTATAAACATCCATTAATAACCAGAATGTCGAATGTGAAAAGTATGGATCTAGGAAAATTGCCAGTTGTCAAAAATGAAAAGGAATGCATAAAGATCAATATCCTAGGCATTAGTGAGCAGATATTGGTCCAGTTTTGAGGACTTTTGTTTTCTTTATGTTGAGGTGTGATCCATACTGAAGGCTGTGGTCTTTGATCTTCAAATTACGATAGAGTTTCTTAAGGGTTCACTCTACTTCTGTGTAGAGACCCTCTCCTCTACAGCCACATGCTTTATACAAATGTCCAAATGAGAGATCTTTGTAACATTCTAGTCTCAGGAATCACTGTACCTATAAAACATCCACCTGAATTTGTACCTTAAATTTGAAAGTATCTCAAATAAATGAAATCCCAGATCAAATTCTTTCTTTTACCCCTTTCCAATCCTATCCAATGCCCCCAAAGAAAAAGAAAACAACATAACAAGTGATAAAGTCCATTCCTCCTTTCTCAAAGTGAAAGGACCTAGCATCTCCACAATCCAGAGACTTGGGGATCCTCCTAAAAATTTGCAAATTTAAGTTCCATCATCAGCCTCGACCTCTCAACAATGTGCCATCCTCCTCATTCCTTAAGGCATTATTTTGATCATCTATTTGACAGTAGGACAGAGCATAAGGTTGCTGTTCTCATTGAATGAATAACTCTCAAATAATACTGCAAATCTGATTTTCCACATTTGAAATCTTTCTCTTCAGACTCCCATTGAGAAAAGAAAGTATGTGAGTAGCAAAATGCACTGTAAATATTCCCAGAGCTGCTCCAGGAGAAAGTTGGGCTCAGTATGTGTATGAGTTAGAAGCATGGGAAAACTGAAAGTATCTACTTCAGACGGGTGTGTTAATCTTAGAACCTCAGATTAAAGGCTTGGTGCATTGAGCTCTCCAGAAGTTTGATGAGTTCAGTAGGAGCCTATTCAAACCAAAAACACTTGGTCACTGCTTGACCGCTCTTTCTCATTCTTTCTCTTGAATATTAAGCCCAAACATGCTGAAACAGTTGCTGTACGATACAAGATATTCTAGCTTAAAACTGTCAGGGGATTCTGCTTCTATCCTGCTGTGCTGGCACATGGGATCCGGACTACGTGGCCTCCTTGTGGCTTTTTCCAAAGCGCTCCAATATCAGCAACTGCTATTCCAGAAACAGGAAACCACACAAACTCTTTCCAAAATGGTCAGCGATTGAATTAGCAGTGAGGATCTCTCAGTCGCGAAATTTTGGGCAAAATTGGTCCTATCTGTTTGTGAGACATAGGCTTTGAAAGCACTTACTTTAGCCTCTCTCTTCCCAAGGGAGTGCAGAACCACAGTAAAGATGGGAGCTTGGTCACTTTCCATCTCCATTGTAGTCCCTATCCTATCAGTTCTTAGAAGTCCTTCTCCCTACCCTTTTCCTCTTCTCTCTGCCATCTACTCCTCTGCTGCTGTTTCTGTCCTCTGCTCAGCGTCCTCCTTTCTCATGCCATAAACCCACCACTCTCTGTATTCACTCTATTCTGCAGGAGCCCCCTCCTCGCATTCCGATTCCCAGAGAGGTGTCCTTCTGATGCAGTATTAATTTAATCTATAGATTTCGGGCATCCCTCCCCTCCATCCAAGAAGATTTGAATTTTCTCCATCATACCAGAATTAACAGTTGCGCCACATAAGGAATTTTCGGACTTCCCCAGGCCTAGGGAAAGTTTAAAAAGAGATCATTTGTTTTGAAGGTTGTGCCCATCCCATAAAGTGCTTCCCTTGTGCTTTCCTCACTAAGGAAATAATTAGGTCTAAAAGATACGCCTTAACGAAAGGAGTGTCCATCTTTCTTCTCTCTCAGAATCAGAGCTACAGCATCCCTGAAGCAAAACCCTGTTTCTAAACCCAGGTGTTGGGCGAAGTCCTTTGCAAGAGCCATGAGTGTACTTGTTGCTCTTCTATTGGGTCTAATTAATCTGTGGCTATATGGAGCCGATCCAGCCCCCTAAGGTTCCCAGTGAGCTGCTGGTGGATTCAAACTGCTGACCTTTATGGTTAGCAACCATAACTCCTAACCACCGTGCCACCAAGGCTTCTGTTCTAGTCAAATACTGCGAATTAATTAACCTCTAGTGTTATCTCCCCACCCGGATCTCCATTCCTTCGCAGCGCTCATGGAACTCATCTTTGTATTCCATTGCAGTGTCTTTTGTGTCTTTCTGCAAACTTCCCAGGCATAGAAGGAGGACTTTTCAAGAAGCAAATCAGAAGACTTAAGAGAATGTTCAATTCTGTGACGCTCTCTCGTGGTAGACTCGAACTGACTGACACTCAGGCAGTTGGCTGAAAGAGTCATTGAAGAAGCCAATGACTGTTGGAAGATCTTAGTCATTTGATCCGGAATGTGGCTTGTTTGTTTGTTTTTTCCTTCTTTCCTGCATAGCTACCAGGTAGGATGCAGTCCAGGAACATAAGAATTTAACAAAACGGATTTTGACTTGTGAAAACTTACATTGTAAAATGCCTACAGACCATGCAGAAAGTCAGTATTATGGTGTAGTCTCACAGCTCTGCTTAACAGGTGGTGTAGCTCAGTGGTAGAGCACTTCGAGATGGGGGAGGAGGGGTGTTCAACCCCCAACACTTTCATGTATGTTTTGTTTCCTCACAGATGCATAGCTGAATATTGGCAATTTTTTTTCATACTTTCCCCATTTTTCTCTTTATGAATACCTTTCCTTGTATTTTTTCTACTCAGAGAAAGGAGAAATCATTTGATAGTTACTCACTTGAACCATGGTCCTTGACACTCCTTGGGCCTCCCAACCTGACTACTTAAGCACAATAAAGCCAGGAGGAACTGGAGTAAAAGAAGGTGCTCACTCAGAATCTCCTGACCCTGAAGCAACAACATTCCACCACTTTCACAGGCAGACTGTTCTTCTTTACTACAATTTCTCGTTATTATTAACAAGTAGGGAAGAAAAAGATAGATGGAAAGAGGGAGGGGGAAGTAACTGTTAGACAAATTCCTTTTAAGTCTTTTTATTCCTCATCTGTGCCTGTGTCAATGGACAGATTGCAGGAGAAAAGAGTCCTTCTGATTTTATTTTTCCCATTCCTCCTACACTTTCACACTCACCCACATAATCTTGGTCAGCAAAATGTCAGCCCAATCACCAATCATGGAGATCAGTGATCTCAACAACAGACACCTGTGATCACCAAAAAAAAACCACTGTCGTTGAGGCAATTCTGACTCGTAGTGACCCAGTTCTTCATTAATGGTGAAGAAGTGTTCAAATGCTAACCAGAGAGAAGGCGTTTCTCAGGAAACCTAAGTCTTCCAGCAACCACAGTTGAGAAAACTATTTCCAGAGTTGGAAAGAGCTGCTAAGCTCTCTTAAAGCCAGAAGAGTCTTGGACAAAAAGAGCCCCATCTTCCTATGTGAAAAACACCCTTAATCATTTTCCTTAGGAGGAAGTGAACTTTCTGATTTCCCACATTGTATAGAGTGCAGAGGAGAGATAGGCAACCTGCACAGGCTCAAACTACCTCCTTGGCCATCCACAATCTGTGCATCCTAAAGACCTAGTTCCGAACCTTCCTTCACCTTCTTTTCTAGTTCTTCCACACCTACACCTACCTTCCTCCTCCTAACTTCCCCTTCATTTTCTTCATCACATAATGTGTCACCTTCACTTTCTCTTTCCAAGTCCCCTTTTATCCTGTCTCCAGTGCTTCCTCCTACCAAAAATTTCCCAGCAGCCCACTTCACTCCAGTTTCCTCAGCACCACTTCTTAGGCTAGCAGTTCTCAAACACGGCTGAAAAATGGAAACACCTGTGGAGACTTTTCAAAGATGTAGATCCAATCATCTCCCTATCCAGTGATTCTCAGTCCATTCAGGATCTATAGAGGTGGACTCAGGAATACATATATTCACAAAGTTCTCAGGCAATTCCCCAAGTTTAGGAACCACAACTTCATGCCTCTAAGCACCCATGTCAGCTATTTCCCAGTGCCAACGAGGTCTCAGTCAGTTATTTGAGGGAGGTTAGGATAGCGGAGATGACTAGTGCTGGGGAGGAACTGAAGAGGTGATATATAAAATACTCCAATATTCAGGTAGATAAATCCTCTCATGGGGGAAAAATATCAGAACGAAAACTAAAAGCAAGAGAAGACACAATGATTAAGGATTACCTCCTAAAACTCATATGTGGGTTGACTGACACCACAAATTTTGGCAAGAGGCTGAAGCTTCTAGTCTCTTAGCCTCTGTGATGGCTGAGGTTTGAATGTCTGTCCAGGAACAGGAGTGGGCTGTTACAGAAGATTAATATGCTTGCAGTTCTTGCTCAGCCTCCAACTTTTGTCCCACATGCTTCTGTGTGGCTCTCAGAACTCTAGCTGCAGCTTCACAAGACAAAGTCACTGCTCAATTTCCCAACCAGTGTTTTGGGCTCCAGGGTTTGCTTCAACAGTGACTGTCCATGGCACCATATACTTACAGTTTTTTCTTAGCATCTGTTTTTTCTCTCCATCTGCATTTAAGTTTCCCAAGCCAATTTTTCAGGTTCTTCGCTTTTGTATTCTTTCCCAATAATTATTTGCTGTGGCTGTGATAGCCAGAAGTAGTGAAGGTGCTAGACCCTGGTGCGATGGTTGGAAAATTCCTGAGACCATGAAAACGGTGTGAAGAAGGAGCAACTAATTTGGAGTTGAGAGCCAAAGCCACTTGAATTAATGCCGACTTTGGCACAGTGGTTGAGGAGATCAACTGCTCGCCAAAGTATTGGTGATTTCAAACCACCAGTGGCTCCATGGGATACAGATGTGGCAGGTGGCTTCTGTAGATTTACAGCCTTGGAAACTCTTTGTGGTCACTATGAGTCAGAATTGACTGGACAGCAGTGAGTTTTTTGGGTTTTTATGTATGCCCCTGGCTGAGACTTCGATGTTCTAGGGTTCAACTGGTCCCTATCCATGGAAGGAGTCCTGGCGGGTCAAGTTGTGAGAAGCATAGCTGCCAAGCCAAAGGTCAGCAGTTCCAGACCATCAGCCACTCTCCAGAAATACTATGGGGCAGTTGGATTTTGGCTTTTCCTTGGGAAAGGAGTCCCTAGGGGGACTTAAATAGTTAACACTTGCTTCTTGCTAACTGAAACATTGGAGGTTCCTGTCACCCAGAGGCACCTGGTGATCTTCTTCCAACAGATTAGCCATTGACAACCCTGGAGAGGACAGTTCTACTCTGACACACATGGGGTTGCCGTGAGTCAGAATTGACTCGATAACAACTGGTTTTCCCTGAGAAAACACCTCCAAATATGGATTCCCGTTACTTTATTGAGACATCTTATCATGTGCAATGCACAATGGATTAGCAGTCCTTCTCCTTAACCAGTCAGCCACCTTGTCAGGAATACAGGGAAAGAGAATCAAAGAGAAGGAAAGCTTATACACTCAGTTTTGCCCTGAGGTAATTTAGACATGAGCATATCAGGAGGTAGCCCAGAGCAAAACCAGTCATATCTTTTCGTGGCAGATATGCTTTGAAAGAATTTACTTTAGCCTCTCTCTTCCGGAGGGCCTGCAGACAGCATAGTAAAGATGGGAACTTGGTCACTTTCTACCTGCACGCTTGTCCATATCCTATCTTTTCTTACAGACCCTTCCTTCTCCAAACCCTATCCCTTTTCTCTCTGCCATCTATTTCTCTGCTGCTGCTTCTCCCCTCCTGTCAGTGTCATTCTTTCTCCAGCCGTAACTCGCCCCCCACTCTTTCCTATTGATTCCGTTCACTCACTCCTCCTTGAATTCTTTTTTCAGACAGGTGTCTTTCTAATATGGTAATAACTTAATTTATGAAGTTAATAATTTATCTACTTAACTAAGCAGTAGCGTGGCTGAGCGACCTAAGGCGCTGTCTCTACGAGGAGATGGGTTCTAATCCCATCACTGACAGCTGTATTGGTAAACCCTGGCGGCATAGTTTGAGAGCCATGACTGCTAACTGAAAGGTTGGCAGTTTGAATCCATGAGGCGCTCTTGGAAACTCTATAGGGCACTTCTACCCTGTCCTATAGGGTCGCTATGAGTCGGAATCCACTCAATGGTGACGGGTTTGGTTTTTTTGTTTAATCTATGCATTCCAGGCACATGTCCTCTCCATCCAAGATTTGGATTTTATCCATCATATCTAGATTAACAGTAGCACCACATCGGGAATTTGTGACTTCTCCAGGCACAGGGAAACTTTATAAAGAGCCATTTTGTCTTGAAGTTTGTGCCCAGCCCACGAAGGGCTTCTCTTGTTCTTTCCTCATTAAGGAAATAATTTTCTCTAAAAAGAGATGTTTTAAAGACAGGAGTGTCCATCTTTCACCTCTCTCTTTTGACTTCTGAGTTCCGTCTCTTCAAAACCAGAGCTACGGCATCGCGGAGGCAAAACTACATTGTCAAACCCAGGTGCTGGACACAGGCGTTTGCAAGAGCGTGACTGTACTTGTCGCCCTTTGTTTCGGTCTAATTGAGCTGTTGCTGTCGAGCCGATCCCGACCTCATAAGTTTTCCAACGAGTGAACTGTCAGCCTTTGGGTTAGCAGCCATACTTACTAACTAAGGCGTCACCAGGGCTCCTGTTTCGGTCAAGCACTGTGAATTAGTTAACCTCTAGTCTTCTTTCCCCACCCGGATCTTCATTCCTTTGCAGCACTCATGGAACTCATCTTTCTACTCCCCTGTACCATCTTTTGTGTCTTTCTATAAGCTTCATAGGCAGAGAATAACTTTTCAAGAAGACAATCAAAAGACTTAAGGGAATGTTCAATCCCGAGACTCTCCCTCGTGGTGGACTGAACTGACAAGACTTTTAGGCAGTTGGCTAAAAGCAGTCCTTGAAGAAGCCAAAGGCTGTTGGCAGATCTCAGACTCATTTGGTTGGAATGCTTTTTTTTTTTTCATTTTCCTGGCATAGCTGTGAGGCCTGATGCAATTCAGGAACACAAGAATTGAGCATAATGGATTTTGACTTGCAAAAACTGACCTTTTAATATGCCTACAGACCATGCTGGAAGTCAGTATTATGAACTGTTCTCATAATTTTCTGGTAGCAGGGAGTATAGCTCAGTGGTAGAGCACGTGCTTAGCATGCATGAGGCCCTGGGTTCAATTCCCAGTACCTCCAAGTGTTATTTCCGTTTCTCACTGACTGGCACTTGCATATGGTCAGATTTGTTTCAGACTTCTCCCATTTTTCTCTTCCTGAATATCTTTTCTTGTGTTTTTCCTACTCACAGAAAGGATAAATTGCTTGATAGTTACTCTCTTGGACCATAGTTTTGGACACTCTTTGGGCTTCCCAACCTAACTGCTTAAGAACAATGACGTAAGGAGGAACTGGAGTAAAAGAGTGCTCACTCAGGACCTGCTGATGGTTAAGCAACAACATCCCACCGTGTCATAGACCGCCTGTTCTCCTTTACTACAATTTCTCATTATTATTAAGAAGTAGGAAAGAAAAAGACAGACGGAAAGTAGGGGGAAGTGACTGTTGACAAATTCCTTTTGAGTCTTCCTTTTTCCCTCACCTGTGCCTGTGTCAATGAACAGATAGCAGTTTCAGGAGGAAGGTTTCTATCTGATTTTCTTTTTCCCATTCCTCCTACACTTCCACACCTACCCACAAAATCTTGGTCAGCAAACAAACAACAACCCGTTGCATCAAGTGGATTTCAACTCATAGTGACCCTACAGGACAGAGTACAACTGCCCCATAGGGTTTCCAAGGAGTGCCTGGTGGATTTGAACTGCCAGCCTTTTGGTTAGCAGCTATAGCTCTTAACCACTATGCCACCAGCTCTTCCTGGTCAGCAAAATCTCAGTCCAGTCACCAGTCATGGAGATCTGTGATCCCAACTCTTTGTTAACCATGAAGTGTTTGGATGCTATCGGGAGGAAAGGGATTTCTCAGGAAACCTTAAGTCTTCCAGCATCCACAGTTGAAAAATTATTTCCAGAGGTGGAAAGAGCTGCTAAGCTCTCTTAAAACCACAGAAGTCTTGAGCAAAAAGAGCTGCATGTTCCTTTGTAAAAACACCCATAGTCCATTTTCCTTAGGAGGAAGGGAACTTTCTGACTTCCTGCACTGTAGAGAGAACAGAGGGGACATAGGCAACCCTGGTAGTCTCAAAGTACTTCTTTCACCATCCGTATGTTGTGCATTCTAAAGACCTGGTCCCAAACCTTCTTTCACCTTCTCTTCTAGTTCTTCCACACTCGCACCCACTTCCCTTCTCTTATCTTCCCCTTCATATTCTTCATCACCTAATATGTCACCTTCACCTTCCCTCTCCCCGTCCCCTTTTATCCTGTCTCCAGTGCTTCCTCTGGGTGAAAGAAAAACTTTCCGTGGCTCAGTTCACTCCAATTCCTTCAGCATGGCCTCCTAGGTTAGCAGTTCTTAAACATGGCTGAAAAATGGAAATATCTGTGGAGACTTTTCAATGATATAGATCCCATCCTTTCCCTATCCAGTGATTCTCAGTCCATTCGGGATCTACAAAGGTGGAGTCAGGAATAAATATATTCACAAAGTTCTCAGGCAGTTTCCCAGGTTTGGGAACCACTGCATCCTGATATAAGACATTTACTTCTCTTTTAACTCTGTATTGGACTTTGTCACTCACCATGTTATCTTGTAATTTCTTCCTGCCTCTAAGCTCCTATGTCAGCTACTTCCCAGTGCCAACTGAGCCACAGCCAGTTATCCGAGGGAGGTTGAGATAAGGGAGATGACTAGTGCTGGAGCAGAACAAAAGAGTTGGCATATAATGTATTCCAGGATTCGGGAAGATACAAACCTCTTACCTAAAGGAAAAAAAAAAACCCACTGCCGGCGAGTCGATTCCGACTCATAGTAACCCTACAGGACAGAATAGAACTGCCCCATAGAGTTTCCAAGGAGCGCCTGGCAGATTTGAACAGCCGACCTCTTGATTAGCAGTTGTAGCACTTAACCACTATGCCACCAGGGTTTCCAAACCTCTCACATCTGAGAAAAATATCAGGATGAAAACTAAAAGCAAAAGAAGACACGATGATTGAGGATTACCTCCTAAAACTCATATGTGCATTGACTGAAAAAAAAAAAAAAAACATAAAAATTGGCAAAAGGGTGAAGCTTCTATTCTTTTAGCCTCTGTAATGGCTGAGGTTTGAATGCCTGTCCAGTAGCACGAGTGGGCTGTTAAAAAAAAAGGATTAATATGGTCAGCCCCAACATGCCTTCCTCATGCTTCTTTGTGGTTCTCAGAAACAGAGCTGCAGCTTCAAGAGACAAAGCTGCTACTTGATTTCCTGAACGCTGTTTTGGACTCCAGTGTTTGCAAGAACAGTGACAGTCCGTGACACCATGTACTTACTGTTTTTCACTTAGGGTCAGTTTTCTCTTTCTATGTGGATCTGAATTTCCCTAGCCAAGTTTTTAGGTTCTGCTCTTTTGTATCCTTGGCCCAGAATTCTCTGATAGTCAGAAGTAGTGGAGGTGCAGGACCCTGGTGTGATGCCTGGCAAATCCATAATACCATGAAGACCGTGTGGAGAAGGAGTAGCTAATTTGGAGTTTCAAACTGAAGCCATTTGAATTAACACTGGTTAGAGGGTCACTATGAGTTGAAATCAACTCAACTGCAATGGGATTGGTTTGGTGGTTTTTTGTGGTGCAGTGGTTAAGATGATCAACTACTCACTGAAAGGTTGGTGGTTCTCCATGGAAGAAAGATGTGGAAGTCGGCTTCCATAGATTTACAGCCTTGGAACCCGTATGGGGTCAGTATGAATCGGAATCGACTCAATGGTGGTGGGCTTGGGGGGTTTTATGCATGCCTGTGGTTGAGATTTTTATCCCCCAGGGTTTAACCACTCCCTGTCCCTGGAAGGAGCCCTGGTAGCACAAGTGGTGAAAAGCTTACTTGCTGAGCAAAAGGTAGGCAGTTCCAGTCCATCAGCTGCTATCTAGAAATACTATGGGGCAGTTGGAGTTCGGTTTTTGCCTGGGAAAGAAGTCCCAAGGTGAAGTTAAATAGTTAACAACTTGCCTGCTGCTAACTGGAAGACTGGAGGTTCCAGTCACCCAGAGGCGCCTGGTGATTTACTTCCAAAAAATCACTAAAACTCTATAGATGACAGCTCTACTCTGACACATATGGGGTCATCCTGAGTCAAAATCGACTTGATGACAACTGGTTTTCCCTGGGAAAACATATTCAAGTTTCTCTGAGCAATATCGGGACTCCAAGCCATGTATAGTGAGGTTATGAAAAGCAAGGGGAAAGCGATGTTTGTCTGGAGAATCCGTGCTTGGCCGAATGGAAGATGATATTCCAAGGATGTGTTTCACTGCTTGGGCGTCGCTGATCACCTGTCAGCAGTCAAAAACAAACAAACAAACAAACCTGTTGCAGTCGAGTCACTTACAACACAGAGAGACTCTATAGGACAGAGTAGAACTGCCACACAGGGTTTCCAAAGACTGCCCGATGGATCCAAACTTTTTACCTTTTGGTTAGCAGCCAAGCTCTTAACCACTGTGCAGCCTATGGCTCCAAATCTTACTCCCACGACAAGTGGGGAAAAGAAGAAACGACGAGGGTGGGATTCGAACCCACGAATGCAATGCACAATGGATTAGCAGTCCATCGCCTTAACCACTCGGCCACCTCGTCAGGAATAAAGGGAAAGAGAATCAAAGAGAAGGAAACTTAGGCACTCAGTTTTGACCTGAAATAATTTATACATCTGCATATCTGGAAGTAGCCCAGTGGAGAGCGTCACTAGGGGACTTTGTGGATTAGTTGATTGAAAAAAAAAAAAAACTGTCTGCAGGGCCCTTTCAAGCACCTCCCCCTCCCCATCTGTCTTTCTCTTTAATAATACTACAAAATGGGAGCTTAATGTGCACGATTTTGTTTTGGGTGATTGAAGAGATTTTGTTAGCATTTGGTTCTTGTTTTCTTCCGTTTTTTGTCATACTCCTACTGTCACAGTCACCTTAAGGGATATAGAAGCTCATAGCATAGAAATGAAAGAGCATTCAAGGAAGTCCATTGAGTTGTGTTTTTTCTATGTGTGCAGAAATTGAATGGAAAATATTAGGAGAAGTGAATTTGTATTCCTTCAAGATTGGTTTTCAATAGTGTTGAAGCAGAGAAAAAGTGTAGAGGTACGGAGGATGGAAGCCAGGGCCACATACATGCAAAGCGTGTGCTCTACCTGAGATTCATGCTCCTTGAGCGTTGGGGTAGTGTTGGTCCGTGTAAGAGGCATCAGCAGCTGCTTTAGGCAGGAGGTGCTCAGGAACCAGTGGAGGATACTGATTCTTTACAGGGCTTGAAAGTCAAGGCAGAGGATTGGAAATGTGTTGGATAAATAGCCACAAGAGTTTTCCATGGTGGCTTTTTTACAACCTTGAGTTGTTAAAAGTCTCTGTCTTGTATTATGGGTGTCAAAGAATCAAGTCCCCATTTTCAGCTCTTGATTTCGTCAATAGTTGACTTAACCTGGGGCACAAAGCTAAAAAAAATTAATATTTTGGCCATCTAAAAGCCTTCACTATATTTGCTGTTTGCTCAATCAGAATATATGTCAGATTTGATGTAGGAAAGCAATGGCAAAAGAAAACCCGATAGCGATGTACTCTGCATTTCATTGTAAGTGTCTTTTCTACTCGAGATATCAGGTAACTCAAGGGCCCTACGAACAGTCCAGAAAAGAATTCATATGAGATGAACGAAACAGCAGTTTCAGGATTTAGAAAAAGTGAATTATAAGAGTAAGATAGAAGGTAAATAGACAGGATTTAAAGAACAAAAGTGAATGAAGCATTTATTCATGAAAAAAATTTAAGTCATTCTCAAACATAAGTAGGTACAGAAAAGGGAGTTCTGAAAAGTTGCGGGTGGAGGGCCATGGGGGAAAGCCTGGAAGAGGGAGAAGATAAACTCATATGAGATTCAAGATATCTTGGAACACACCTGTAAGAATGTTACACAGTGAACTCGGGGAGTGCTCTGGTCTCCAGCCTTGGATTTATGAGTGATCAGTAAACACCTGCATGTAGAGGGTGAATAAAGACTGAAAAAATGTACTTTGAGATTTGGGGGTTAGAAATTCATTTGTGATACTTGTGGAAAACAAGTAAGCTTGCCCCAAAACTGGTCTAGAACCCTGACATTTATCATGGTGAAAACTCAATGCTTTGAACTACGTAAGAAGATATTTATAAAAAAATTCATTTCCTGGTACCAGATTTCTAGTGCCTGTTAGCCTTTTCTCATCATAGTTTGCACAAATATGAGCCTTTACAAATACTTATAAAAATAACACTGAGTCTTTTTCGAAATTGGCAGAACATGATTTGTCTGTCAGACTTGTTCTTTCAGTGGGCTCAGGGGATTTGTACAATAAGAACAAGGAACAGTGTGTGGTAGGTTTCACTTAAGGAGAAAACTAGAGTGTCACACACAAAACTGATGGGAATGTGTATATGTTTACCTATGTGTCTGGGTATGTGTGTGTAAATGCTAGGTGGTGTCTTGGCTGTTTGATGCTGTAAAAGCAGTATGTGTAATGTCAAGCAACCCTCATTACAGTATCATTCAGAATAGTTTGACTGTCCTAAAAATGTCTGTGCTCCACTATTCATCCCTCCAAACCTCTCTGAATTGCTGGCAACCACTGATCTTTTTACTGTATAAAGTTTTGTCTTTTCTAGAATGTCATGTGTTTGGAATAATACAATATGTAGCTTTTTCAGACTGACTTCTTTCACTTAGCAATATGCATTAAAGATTACTCTGCCACCTTTCCTAGCTTGAAAGCTCACTTATTTTTGTTGCTGAATAACACTCCATTATATGGATGTGCCACAGCTTGTTTATTCATCTATTTAAGGACATCCTGATTGTTTCCAATTTTTGGCAATTATCAGTAAAGCTGCTACAAATATTTGTGGGCAGGTTTTTGGTGGACATAGACTTTTATTTCAGTGGGTAAATACCTAGATGCACAATAGCTGAATCATATATTTATGTATGTCTATGTGTCTGTATGGGCTGTACTTTGGCCCTGATGGACTTGTTCTAATTTTCTTCAACTTCATCTTGAACTTCCATATGAGCAATTGATGGCCTGTTCCACAGTCGTCCCCTGGCCTTGTTCTGGCTGATGACATCGAGCTTTACCATCATCTCTTTCCGCAGATATAGTTGATTTGATTCATGTGTATTGCATATGGTGAGGTCCACATGTATAGTTGCCGTTTATGTTGTTGAAAAAAGGTATTGGCACTGAAGAATTAATTGGTCTTTCAAAATTTTATCACACAATCTGCGGGACCGTTACTATTACCATATTTTCCAACAACCAATCCTTCTTTGTTTCCAACTTTCACATCCCAGTCACCAGTAATTATTAATGTGTCCTGACTGCTAGTTTGATCAATTTCAGATTCAAAAATTGGAAAAAATCCTCAGTTTCTTCACCTTTGGCATTAGTGGTTTGTCCATAAATTTGAATGACAGTTGTATTAACTGGTCTACCTTGTAGGCATATGGATATTATCCTATCACTGACAGCATTGTACTTAAGGATAGACCTTGAAATGTTCTTTTTGATGAAGAATGCAACCACATTCCTCTTCAAATTGTCATTCCCAGCATAGTAGACTATATGATTGTCCATATCAAAATGTTCAGTACTGTCCATTTCAGCTCACTAATGCCTAAGATATTGATCTTTATGCATTCCATTTCAATTTTGACATCTTCTGATTTTCCTAAATTCATGCCTCCTATATTCCACATTCCAATTATTAATGAATGTTTACAGATGTTTCTTATCATTTTGAGTTGTGCCACATCAGCAAATGAAGGTCCTGAAAGCTTGACTCCATTCCCATCATTAAGGTCGACTGTATTTTGAGGAGGCAGTTTATCCCCAGTCGTATTTTTTGTGCCTTCTTTTTCCAACATGAGAGGCCATCTTTCACCACTATATCAGACAATGTTCTGCTGCTATTCATAAGGTTTTCACTGGCAAATTTTTTCAGAAGAACACTGCCAAGTCCTTCTTTCTAGTCTGTATCAGTCCAGACGCTCAGGTGAAATCTGTCCCCCAAGGGTGACTCTGCTGGTATTTGAAATACCAGTGGCAAAGTTTCCAGTGTCATAGCAAAATACAATACTACAGTATGACAAAGTGACAGACATATGATGCACCATCTCAAGAATAGATTTGACATGTTGAACATGAATGGCCAAAGACTGAACAAGTTCTAGAATGACATCAAGGGCATCATACATGAAGAAAGCAAGAGGTCATTAAAAAAGAGAGGAAAGAAAGAAAAGGCCAAAATGGATGTCAGAAGATACTCTGAAACTTGCCCTTGAACAGAGTAGCTAAAGTGAAAGGAAGAAATAATGAAATAAAAGAGCTAAACAAAGGATTTCAAAGGGTGGCTCAAGAAGCCAAAGTAAATTATTATAGTGAAATGTGCAAAGACCTGGCATTAGAAAACCAAAACCAAAGAACACACTCAGCATTTCTCAAGCTGAAAGAATTAAAGAAAAATTCAAGGCTTAAGTTGCAATATTGAAGAATTCTATAGGGAAACTAATAAATGGTGCATGAAGCATCCAAGGAAGATGGAAAGAATACAAAAAGTCACTGTACCAAAAAGAAATGATCAACATTCAACCATTTCTGGAGGTAGCATATGATCAAGAACCTATGCTACTGAAGGAAGAGATCCAAGCTGTACTGCAGGCACTGGCGAAAAACAAGATTCCAGGAATTGACAGAATTCCAACTGAGATGTTTCAAACAGATGCAGTGCTGGAGGTGCTCACTCATCTATGCCAAGAAATTTGGAAGACAGCTACCAGGCCAACCAGCTGGAAGAGATCGAAATTTGTGCCCATTCCAAAGAAAAGTGATCCAGCAGAATGCAGAAATTATTGAACAACATTATTATACAACATACAAGTAAAATTTTGCTGAAGATCATTTAAAAGAAGTTGCAGCTGTACCTCAACAGGGAACGGCCAGAAGTTCAAGCCAAATTCAGAAGAGGACGTGGAAGGGGGGATATCATTGCTTATGTCAGATGGATCTTGGCTGAAAGTAGAGAATACAAGATGTTTACCTGTGCTTCACTGACTATGCAAAGGCATTCAACTATATGAATCATAACAAATTATGGATAACATTGTGAGGAATGGGAATTCAAGAACACTTAATTATGCTCATAAGGAACCTCTACATAGACCAAGAGGCATTCGTTTGAGCAGAACAGGGGGGATAAGGCGTGGTTTAAAGTAAAGAAATGTGTGTGTCAGTGTTGCATCCTTTCACTATACTAATTCAAACCATATGCTAAGCAAATAATCCAAGAAACCAGACTATGTGAAGAAGAAGAAGGTACCAGGATGGGAGGAAGACTCATTAACAACCTGTGATATGCAGATCACACAACTTTCCTTGCTGAAAATGAAGAGGACATGAAGCACTTACTGATGAAGATCAAAGATCACAGCCTTCAGTATGGATTACACCTCAACATAAAGAAAACAAAAATCCTCACGATTGGATCAATAAGCAACATCATGATAAATGGAGAAAAGATTAAAGCTGTCAAGGATTTCATTTTACTTGGATCCACAACCAACACCCATGGAAGCAGCAGTCAAGAAATCAAACAATGCATTACACTGGGCAAATTTTCTGCAAAAGACCTCTTTAAAGTGTTAAAAAGCAAAGATTTCACCATAAGGACTAAGGGGCACCTGACCCAAGCCATGGTGTTTTCAATTGCCTCATATGCATGTGAAAGCTGGACAATGAATAAGGAAGACTGAAGAAGAATTGATACCTTTGAATTATGGTGTTGGTGAAGAATATTGAATATACATACCATGGACTGCCAGAAGAACAAAGAAATTTGTCTTGGAAGAAGTACAGCCAGAATTCTCCTTAGAAGCAAGGATGGGGAGACCTCATCTCACATACTTTGAACCTGTTTTCAGGATGGACCAGTCCCTGGAGAAGGACATCATGCTTGGTAAAGCGGAGGGTCAGTGAAAAAGAGGAAGACCCTTAACAGGAAGGATTGACACAGTGGCTACAACAATGGTTTCAAGCATAACAATGCTGGTGAGAATGGTACAGGTTGGGCAGCGTTTCATTTTGTTGTACATAGGGTCACTATGAGTCAGAACTGACTCCACAGCCTCTGACAACAACATGTTTATGTTAGTCTACATTTAGCTTTGTAAGAAACTGCTTGGCTATCTTCCAAAGTAGCTGTACTATTTTGCGTTTTCCTGGTAATGAATGAGAGTTCCTGTAGCTCCACATCCTTGCCAGCATGTGGTGTTGTCAGTATTAGGATTTTAGCCATTCAAATAGCTGTGTAGATGCTCTGGTGGGGTAGTAGTTAGGAGCCTGGCTGTTAAGCAAGATGCTGGCAGTTCAAACCACCAGGTGCTCCTTGGAAACCCTATGGAGCCCTTCTCTGCCCTCCAGGATCACTATGAGTCGGAACTGACTCAACAGCAGATAACAAGAACAGCAACAGTAGGTGTGTAATGGTATCGCATCATTGTTTTAATTTGTAATTTCCTAGTGGCATGTGGGAGTCCCTGGGTGGTGCAAATGGTTAAATTTTTGGCTTTTTTAACTGAATGATTAATTGGTGGTTTGGAGCCACACAGAGTTGCCTCAGAAGAAAGGCCTGGAGATCTACCTCCACTAAAAATCTTGTGAAGCACATTCTACTCATGGGGGAATTGTTTTTTTTTTTTTTTTTTAAAGACACATGCCACCTGTATATCTTCTTTGCTGGGGTATCTCTTCAGATATTTTACCCACTTTCTAATTGGGTTGCTTGTGTTTTTATTGTTGAGTTTTAGGAGTCTTTTGTATATGTTGGAAACCCTGCTGGCGTAGTAGTTAAGCACTACTGCTGCTAATCAAAAGGCTGGCAGTTCAAATCCGCCAGGTGCTCCTTGGAAACTCTATGGGGCAGTTCTAGTCCGTCCTATGGGGTCGCTATGAGTTGGAATTGACTTGACGGCACTGGGCTTGGGCTTGGGCTTGGGCTTGGGCTTGGGCTTGGCTTGTATATCTTGGATCCACCACAATGACCAGGTACCATCGAATTGATTATGACTCATGGCAACCCCATTTGTAGCAGAGTATGGCTTGGACTCAATTCCTTTCTCAGATGTGAGTTTTGCCTCGTGTATTTTAATGCTCTGTTGTTAGGTGCATACACATTCAGGATTGTTATGTCTTCTTGGAGAATTGACCCTTTAATCATTTTGTAACCCCTTCTTTAGTTTTGATAATTTTCCTTGCTCTGAAATCTGACTTGCCTGACATTAATATAGCAGCTCCAGCTTTCTTTTGATTAGTGTTAGTATAGTATCTTTCTCCATCTTTTTACTTTTAATCTATCCATGTTTTTATGTTTAAAGTGGATTTCTTGTACACAACATGTAGTTTTCAATCCACTTGGATATCTGTCTTTTAAATGGTATTGTAATGGTTAATGTTATGTGTCAACTTGGCTAGGCTGTGATTCTCAGTAGCTTGGCATGTGCTCTTCTATAATTTAATTACCTTCCATTTTGTGATCTGATGTGAGCAACTAGTCAGTTGAAAGAGGAGTTTCCTTGCAGTGTGGCCTGTCTCCAGTACATAAAGGGATGTTCTGGCAAAATTCACTCTCTCTAGACCCTTTACTCTTCTCAGCACCTGACCTCCAGTCTTTGGACCTATGCCTGCAGAAGTCTCTAGGCTGCTGCTTGACTAGCAGATTTTGGATTTGACAGCGCCTGCAACTCTATGAGGTGTCAGAGATTTTCAGCCTGCTACCAGACCCATGGATTTGTGACTTGCCGGTCCCCACTATTGCAGGAGCCATTTCCTTTAGGTGAATCTCTCTGTATATATTTGTCATGGATTGAAATATGTCCCCACAAAAGTGTGTGTATCAACTTGGTTAGGCGATGATTTCCAGTATTGCGTGGTTGTCCTCCATTTTGTGATTGTAATTTTATGTTAAGACCATTAGGGTGGGATTGTAACACCACGCTTACTAAGGTCACCTTCCTGATCCAGTATAAAGGGAGTTTCCCTGGGATGAGATAAAAGGAAAGAGAAGCAAGCAGAGAGTTGGGGACCTCATACCACCAAGAAAGCAACACAGGGAGCGGAGCACGTCCTTTGGACCCGGGGTCCCTGTGGCTGAGAACCTCCTTGACCAAGGGGAGATTGATGACAAAGACCTTCCTCCAGAGCTGACAGAGATAGAGAAAGCCTTCCCCTGAGGCCGATGCCCTGAATTTGGGCCTGTAACCTACTAGACTGTGAGAAAATAAATATCTCTTTGTTAAAGCCATCCGCTTGTGGTATTTCTGTTATGGCAGCACTAGATGACTGAGACAATATTTATATGCACGTTTCACTGGTTTTGCTCCTCTAGGAAACCCAGACTAAGATACATATATTTAGATCATTTGCATTTAAAGTGATAGCAATACTGTTTAATTAATATCTACCATATTAGCAACTGCTTTCTATTCATTGCCCTTGTTATTTGCTTCTTTGTCTGTTTCTTTTGCCTTCTCTAGTTTAATTGGGCATTTGGGCATTTTGCATGACTGAATTTTTTCCCCTTAGCTGCTCCTTGAAAACCCTATGGGACAGTTATACTCTGTCCTATTTGGATTCAACATGATGGCAAGGGGTTTGGTTTGGTTTTATTTATTGTTGTTTTAAACAAATTGTTACCTGTTGTCAGTTAAAAGTAGGAAAAATAATAGATGAAAAATGTCACTTACCACTTTGTAAAAGACCTCAGGAATGTGTAAAGGAAGCAGAGGATGATAAAAATATGTATGTATAGAACCCGATTGGAGCTGAAAAAAATCAGTAAAAATTGTAGTGAGAGATGATACAGATGTTAATGTCACTTTTCTCACATAGTTCCCTGTTGGATAGATGTAGAGTAAAACTGAGAGAGCTGGACTTGATGGGACTGCCTTGTTTTTCTTGGTCTTGAAAGTTTTCTGCCTTTGACAGGGTGCAGTGTCACCAGTTTTCTATCTCTCTTTTTAGTGGAAAATATTTGAGTTTTTCTTCTGTGACAGGATTCTGCCTTATACTGGTTCTGGTTTTTGCAGGTTTTACTGTACTATAATCAGTTCTGTTAGAATCTCAAAGCCTTGGGTTACAATTGTCCTGTAATAAAGTGAATCATAGTAATTCTAGAAAACTACATATGACTGCCAAACCCAGAATTGAGCCAGGGATCTCTAGATCATCGGTCTATCCTCTCCGAACTAAGCTATTTCAGCTGCCTGAAAGTATCTGTTTTAGCCATTCTTTCAAAATTTTACTTAACTTTTATTTGCAAGGCCCTTGTGTTTTTGAATACCTAATCTTAATGTATCCAATATAATCTACTCTCTAATCCAAAATTATACGGGCTCCTTTGCCACCCATGTCTGAAAATAACATTCAGTTTTTTGAGACAGTGGATGAGTTCATAGAGGACGAGCAAGGTGAAAAAGGGGAGGAATATGTAAAACAGAAAGAAGCTTTTCTGCTTGTTCCCCTCTGGATATTCCAGGCTCTAAATACTGCTCAGAAAACCAAGTGAATTTCAAATGAAATGACCGAGCCTATTCTTTCTCTCTTCTTTCAGTCCTTCTTTTCCTGTCATGCTCCTCAATGATGCTGGAAAAGGGAAGAGAAGATTATTGAGCACATTAACATGGGAGCAAGCTTTTTGCTTCTGATGGAGAAATCTTGAATAAGCCATTCCGTTTTCTCCATTTCCTTCTTTGTTCCTTGTCTTCCTTGTGCTGACACAGCTGCCCTGGGTGGCCAGGAGACACAGGCTGTAGAAAACAGGAAACAATTCAAGGCAATCCATCAGGTAATGTGTTTATCTCCACATGAGTATGCAAAAAAAGGTGTTTTAAAAAGGAGGAAAGTACAAAATTGTTGGGAATTAGTTTCAAACCTTCTCAAGTTTAGGATACACTCTCATTGGGCCACGCCTCTCTCACTACAAAGACATCATGAAGATCCTCCTTAAAATATTACCTATATTTATAAGGGGTCTTCGCAGATTCAATAGTTGGCCAAAGAGAAAAACCCACTGTTTCAAATCTCACTATTTCTTAAGCCTCTAAACTATGTTCTCTGAACTGCTATCCCAGGAAATACTTAAGGAGATCATAGACTAAATAACACTGTTTATGCTGCTAGGACATTTCATTCCATCAGCCTGCTCTGAAGTCCCCTTCTTAATAAACTGCCTGGTGACATTTTTTCACAACAACAAGGAAAGATCTACGATGGAACTTTTGTATTTTCAACTCTTCTGCTCTTTCTCCACCTTTTCTTTTTTTTCTCTTCTTACAAAGTTTTTCAAGCCCTCTTCTCTTGAAGAAGGAGCCTTGGTGGCACAGAGGCTAAGAGCTTCGGTGCTAACCAAAAGGTCTGCAATTCAAATCCGAATCCACCAAAAGCTCCTTGGAACCCCTGTGGGGCAGTTTTACCCTGTTCTACAGGGTCCCTATGAGTTTGGGTTTTTTCTCTTTAAGAAGAGGGGATTGCCTCAGTTGTTGTTAGGTACCATCAAGTGGCTTCCAACTTATAGCGACCCTATGTACAAAAAAAGAAATACTGCCCAGTCCTGTGCCATCCTCACAATCATTATTATGCAGCTACTGCATCAATCCACCTCAGTGAGAGTCTTTCTCTTTTTTGGTGAACCTCCAACTTGCTTGCTGACAACGAAGGGAACTTAAAATACCTGGGATCCAGGTATTCTGTAGTCAGCAGAAATCAAACCTGTGCAGGACACCCCAGTGGATTTGTAGTCCATCCCCTGAACCTCTAGGACACAACTACAGTGACTTTCTTAAAGCCTTTTTTCCCACTAGGAACTGGACCTGTGCCCCTTGCAGCCACTTCCAAAGAGGGTCTGGTGGGCTGCAACCACTGGACATTATTAATCATAAGGAAAGTGCAAATTAAAAACACATTGAAATAATACTCCCTTTCACCAAAATGGATTAAGATAAAAGAACTGAAAATATCAAGTGTTGCTGATGATATGGAACAACTAAAAATTTCACACATTGCTGATGACACTGTCAACTGGCACATCCATACTTCTACATTATTTAGAAATATTGTCTAGAACAAAACATATTTATAACCTATAACCCTGAAACTCCACAGCTGCATTTAGACCCAAGAAAAATGAATGCTTATTGCCCTTGAAAGATAAGTACAAAAATGTTCATAGCATCATTAGTTTTATATGACGGCATAGTGGATAAGTGCTGTGACCGTTAACCAAGAGGTCGGCACTTCTAATCTGCCAGGCGCTCCTTGGAAACTCTATGGGGCAGTTCTACTCTGTCCTATAGGGTTGCTATGAGTTTGAATCAAGTCGATGGCAGTGGGTTTGGTTGTTTTTTGGTTTTTTCAGTATGTAGATCAACAGCAAAAAAAATGAAAAAATTGTGATGTACAGTATTAGTACAGTGGAATATGACAGCAATAAAAAAGAACTACTGCTATTAGACACAAGATGGATGTATCTAATAAAAATTACATTGAATGATTCTATAGTCAGATGAACACTTGTTGTATGATTCCATTTATAGTATTTCAAAACAGGAAAATGGTGGTAGAGGTCTGAAGATTGGAATTGATTGGGATAGATACAAGGAGCTTCTGAGAGCTGAACATTTCTTTACCTTGGTCTGGATGTTGGTTATATGAGATACACATGTAGTAACTCATCAAGCTGAATAATAAAGTTATATGCATTTTACTCTTTGTGAGCTAAGCCTCAATTTAAACAAAAAGAAGAAAGATTTCCTTGGATATCTTCTCACTTTCAGTATATCCTGTCTCTTCATTAATGCTGCTCATATTGTGGTCTGCAGATTGGTGCCTTCTAAGAACTGTGTTTCACGGACTGTGAGCATTAGACTTTTTTCTATCAATTAGACTGTGGCAGGATATTGGACGCCTCGTATTAAATAAAGTAGAAACAATTTCAGGAATTGGGTGAGTGGAATGTGGTGCTGGCCACTTAATGGTCAAGAAGTAGAACGTGTTACCAATTATGATATTGTAAGATTGGTTGGATGTCTATAATCCAAGAGAATACACAAATCTGAGGAAGTATTATTTACTTTTGTAATTTGTTATTTTAAAATGATATTAATCTTAATCAAGCCTACTTTGTATATTTACAGTTTACCATTATTAGCTAAAATAAAACAAATAATAATAATAAGTTGTCTTTCAGTTGATTCTGATGAATGGTGACTCCATCTGTGCCAGAGTACAATTGTGCTTCATAGGGTTTTCAATGGCTGATTTTTTTCAGATGTAGATAGCCCAACATTTCTTCCCAGGGCTTCTGGGTGGACTCTAACATTCAACTTTTTGGTTATCAGCCCAATGTGTTAACCATTTGCACCACCCAGGGGCTCTGTTAGCTAAACAGAGAAGTCAAATTTATTTGTAACTCTAATTTGCATGTGTGTTAAGGAGGCTAGAGAAGCCAGAAGACAAGTAGTGTAGTGTATGTGCCAGAGTGCTGTGGTCTGAAAACAGGCCTGAGGCATGACTCAAAATAAAGACGAGAACAGAAAATAAAGAAGAAACACTCCGTTGGGTGACAGCTTGTCTTTTAGAATTGGCCTCTCTGGAAGGAATGAGAAAATTGCAGCAGCTGAAGACCATCTGCAAAGTGAATTTTAATAAAAGCCCTCCATGTGTCCTCACAGGTTCTCAAACCAGTTTCCAATGAGCAAAGAGTCGAGGCCTTCTGCCTTAACATTTTGGTAAGACCATCAATTTGGATGTAAGTGTTTAAAGTATTTCCTGGAAAAATATTTTAGATTCTTTTACAAATTCTTTCTCCCCAGTATGAGGTTCAAGCCTTCTCAATTCGAAGAAAAAAATTCATCTTCCTTCCATTTCTCCCTGCTCTGCAGTTGACCTGAACGAGCCTGGGCCTATGCTGGGAAGATATTACACTGGGTGTATAGGGGAGGCAAGAAATTATCAAGTGACATGGAAAATGAAGATACCAACTACATGTGAATCTCAATACAGAGATTAAAATGGGCATGCATGGGACTAGAAGTGTGCTGAAGTATTGTGAAAACTTCATTCTGGAGTGTACAGTTGAACAAGAGAGGCAAGAGGTGGGGTAGGGTGAAAGGAAGGAAGAGAAGGAGAAAAAGGAGAGAGAGGAAGAGGGCAAGGAAAAGAGAAGCAGGCTTGTCCCAGAAGAGAAATCTGTTCATTTTGCCCAAGACTTCCTTGCCTTTGAGAGTGATTCACTGCACTTTCCTTCCTGGGATAGACAGGCTGAGCACTGTGGAGGGCTCATGTGAGGCTGAAATTTCTTTTTCATTGTCAGTTTTTATTTAATTATTTTTTATTGTACTTTAGATGAAGCCTTACAAAACAAACTAGTTTATCATTAAACAGTTAGTACGCATATTGTTTTATGACATTGGCTAATGACCCCATGACATGTCAACATTCTTCCTTCTCGCCCTTGGTTTCCCTGTTTCCTTCCTATCCCCTCCTGCCTTCTAGTCCTTGTCCTTGGGCTGGTGTACCCATTTAGTCTAGTTTTGTCTTATGGGCATATCTAATCTTTGGCTGAACCTCAGGAGTGACTTCATTACTGAGCTAAAAGGGTGTCCAGGGAACATAATCTTGGGGTTTCTCCAGGTGAGGATGAATTTTTGTTTGCAATTCAGACATCGTTGGTATTGGTGGCTTCAGTGACAGCTGCAGGGATTTCCCAATTTCCACCCATGGAGTGGTAGGAGTGGTATTGAGAGTAGAGGAAGTACAGGCAGGCAGCTTTTAGATTAAGCACCACTGTGACTGGAGAAGTTCACTCGGTTTTGCTTGAATGCAAATAATAATAATTTTCAAAAAGTTCCCATTTGTTTGCTCTGCATATTTCTAACTCTAAAAAGAAGCCTATTAAAACGCAGCTGTCTTGGTTATCTACTGCTTCTGTAACAGAATTACCACAAGTGGGTGGCTTTAACAAAGAGAAATTTATTATCTCACAGTCTAATAGGCTACAAGTCCAGATGTAGGACATCAGCTACAGAGAAACTCTTTATTTGTCTGTCGGCCCTGGGGGAAGGAACTTGTCATCAATATTTTCTTTGTCTGGGAGTTTCTCAGTGCAGGAAACTCAGGTCCAAAGCACGCACTCTGCCTCCAGCTCTGCTTTCTTGGTGGTATGAAGTCCCCCGTCTCTGCTCTTTTTGCTCTTTTATATCTCAGAAGAAATTGTCTTAAAGCACAGTCTAATCTTACAGATCTCATCAATAAAACTGCCACTAATCCCATCCCATTAGCATCATGCTGATAGGATTTACAACACTTAGAAAAATCACACCAGGTGACAAAATGGTGGACAATAAATTGATACACATATTTTTGGGGGACACAATTCAATTCATGACACCAACTTTTCTCTAAAGAAATTCTATGTGTCCCCTCTACTCTTCACATCCTGCTTTTAGCTCAGAAAGAGGGAGCTGTGACCACAAAAAGTCAGAGACTCTGTACAATTGGTAATAACTACATACTTAGCATCAGTTTTAGCATAGGTGCAGAGGCTATGTAGTTTAGTCCTTCCCAAGTCAACTAGGTAACCTCAAAATTGGCTTAGGGATAGCCCGTGACAGACTGATAGAAGGTGCATAGTTACAGCTTTTGGAGAGAAGAGAGAAGGGGGCGATGCATTATAAAAGACCTCCAGGTCACTTGGCTTCTCACCTCTTCTGCTGTAACTGACCCCCAATTCCTACAGAGAAACGAGCCTTTTCCTTGACTCCAAGCCTTCCTCTGCAAGGTCTCTGTACAAGATTTTCTCCTAGTTTAGGTCAAAAAACAAAAACTCTTTTAGTTCATATTCTGGATTGTATGGTCAAATCCAAATGGATTTATCAAGAGTGTTATTATTACTGTCAGGATCAATAGTTGAAAATATTTAGAGGGAAACAGAATTGTACCACAAGGGTGTGACAACTGTCCTGAAACAATGTAGACCCTTACCCCAGGCCTTTGGATTAATGTGTCTGTGCTCTCCTCTTTTGACCTATGAGTGTTTAGAATTTATGCTTCATTTCTTCTTTGGCAACCTCTTCAAGAGGTGGGACTCTCCCAACCACCCAGAGACTAAGTTAAGAACAGACAGACAAAGACGTTCCTGTGCTCTCCAATAGCTTCTATCTGCTCGATATCCATGTTCATGAATGAGAGGTAGACAAGAAGCAGCAGCGAGCCTTTGCATCCTCAAGCCAAACCTAGGTTTAACATCTACTTCTCAATGTTTTAGAACATGCCAGAGAAGGAGAGGAGACAAAGAAATGGCTGTCTTCTTTGGCAGGAATGAATTCTTCTTTTCCGGACATTATTTGAGAATCCTGTGTTCTCCATCCCATAGAAGGAACATTGATTTTTCCCAAGCACTAAAGCAGGTTTTTCTTCTTTCAGATTCTCTAGCTCTTAACATTCAGCTTCCCACAAACCCTCTTAAATAGACTCCTTAGTCTTTGGGCTGTGCAGACAGTGGCTCATATATCAGTGATTGTTGAGAGAGTCGGAGATAATGCGTGGAGAATAGAAATGACAACAAATAACTTTATGTGAGCTCCTTCATCCCAAGGAGTTAGTTAAGAAAGAAACACCAAAGCCAAAAGAACTCAACTTAAGAAAGAAGTAAATTTCTGAGAGTAAGATCTTCGGGCATGCTTTGTGAGGAAAGAGAAACGGAGATACTGGGGATTGAACCCACGGCCTCGGAGAGGCTAAGCACTGACTCTACCATCAAGCTGTACCCCCAGCTAAGCATGATGTCTCAGAGGGATCTTCATGAGGATTTTGAGTCTTTGAGGACTAAGTCAAGGTAAAATCACTTTATGCTTAATTCTTCTGTTTCCAAATTCCCTACACTGTGCTCTCTCAGGCACAGACAAAGCTAGAGAAGAATACCTTAGTGCTACAGAGAAAGGTATTGTTCCTGGTCCATGCTCTACCACCAGATTGCCCATAGCCTGCTTCCATTCAGTTACCTAGGTGAATACCAGGATACAAGATTCTCTTGGAACTTGTCTGAATATAACTTTCAGTGTTCTTTTGACTCTTGGAAACATATTAATGTCTTACAGAGGCAAATAAATAAGTAAAAGTAACTCAAGTGTTTGTGAAAATATTCTAAAATTAAATACAAATAGAAACAAATAAATCAAATGTATTTCACAAGAATAATATATCTATATAAAAAAATAGGAGAGAAAAAAGAGAATAGTTTCAAGTAAATGTTTTCTATAGTGCTTTGTCCTCGTTGTAAGACAAAAATAATGGAAAGCAAATATTCAGCTCTGTGTAGCAGTTTTTTAATTTTAATAATAGCAGCAATTCTGATATTATTTCCTGTAAACTTTAGACTTGAGAAAATGAGCAAACATATTGAGGTTTTTGGAAACCAGGGCTCCCACTGTGGGAGAAAGAGGAAAACACACAGCTGGAATAGGAGAGGGTAAGAACTCCCTGTTGGTGTTGGATGGGTATTCCTCTGCTGCAGGCAAATCGAGTCCAACTCATGGAAATCCCCTGTGTTAGAGAGTAGAACTGCTCCATAAGGTTTCTTTGACTGTAATCTGTACGGAGCTCTCCTGGTGTTTAAGCACTGGACTGCTAACTAAATGTTACGGGAGAAAGAAGGCAGTCAGTTGGCTCCAGAAAGAGTACAGCTGTGAGGCACCGTCGTCTCCACCGCAATGGTTTGGATTTTTAGTTTAATCTTGACAGATGAGCAGGGGCACAAGTGCACTTGACTAGAAACCCTGATGGTATAACGGTTAAGTGCTACAGCTGCTAATCAAAGGATCAACAGTTCAAATCTGCCAGGAGCTCCTTGGAAACTCTATGGGGCAGTTCTACTCTGTGCTTTAGAGTCGGAATTGACTCGACGGCACTGGGTTTGGTTTTTGGCTTTGCTAACCTAAAGATTGGTGGTTCTAGCGAAGAAAAGGAAGGGCCATCCCCTGCATTTAAGATTACAGCCAACACGTGGGGTCACCACATGGGGTCACCACGAGCCACAGTCGCCTGGATAGCAACCAACAACAATTTTTAAGGAAGCAGATTGCCGGGTCTTTTCTTCCACGGTGCCACTGGGTAAGTTCCCACCTTCAACCTTTCAGTTACCCTTAGGTTACGGAGTGCAAATCATTTGCGGCACCTGGGGGCCTTCCTCATACGCTGTAGTGATTCTTTTTCTATAGGATCGTTAGACTTTTCTTTTGATTAAAAACATCCCTTTCCATCTACCACCCTCATACACATAATAGGTAATATCGGAACAGAAATGAAAATCCTAACTACAACAGCATGTAGCATATTGGAATTTCTTGCTCCATCAATTCCTAAGTTTCCTCATTGACTTTCAGTTCCTTATTTTTACATTTTCAATAAAATATGCAAAAGGTCAAAAACAAACCAAATCAAACCCATTGCGGTGCAGCCGACTCTGACTCACAGTGACCCTGTATATAGCACAGGGCAGAACTGCCGGGTGAGGTTTCCAAGGCTGTAAATCTTTACGAAAACTGACTGCCACGTCTTTCCCTCCATGAGCGGCAGGTGGGTTCGAACCACTGACCTTTTGTTAGCAGCCAAAAGTTTAACCGAAGGCTTGCACCACCAAGGCTCCTAAATAGATATAGGGTTTGTTTGCTTGTTTGTTTTTAAAGAGTTCTGCATTGAATAGCTGAACTACTCAGTTCTATTAGAATCCAGAGCCTTGCAATGCAAATGTTTGCTAAGATCGAACCAAGGACGTTTAGATCTTCAGTCTAATGCCCTCCCAGTTGAGGTATTTCAGCAACTGAAAAGGTTTCTTTAGTTATTTCTTCAAAATATTATCATGGCTGCTATGTTGTCAAATATTTGGTCTCGACTTATTCTGTATTATGCCCTCAGACAAAATTATAAGAGCTCCGTTGTCATTCATGTCTGAAAATGGGTTCCAATTTTTGGAGGCCGGGATGGATTAGTAGAGAAGGAACAGGGTGACAAAGGGTAGGAACAGACAAAACTGAGCAAAGCTTTTCTGCTTGTTTACCTCTGACTCTTTCGCACTCCAAACGCTGCTCCTACTAAAACTAAGGGAATTTCGAACGAAATGATCGAGGCTGTTCTTTTTCTCTTCTTTCAGTCCTTTTTCTGTCCTGCTCTTCAATGACACTGGAAAAGGAAGAGTGGATTAGTGAGCATGTTAATGTGGTTGCAGGCTTCTTGCCTGGAACTGAGGAAGCCCTGAGCATGCCAATTCTGTTTTCTCTATTTCCTTCCTTTTTTCTTGTCTTCCTTGTCCTGACACAGGCGCCCTGGATGGTAAGGAGATGCAGGAAGTATAAATAGGGAAACATTTCAAGGCAATTCTTGGGATAATGTGCTTAATAACTACGAATACGAAAAATGTGTTTTAAAAAGAAGAAAAATACAGAACTGTTCGAAACTGTAAAAACCGAATGAGTGTGTATAGTTTCAAACCCTCGCAACGAAAGCACACTCTCCTATAGAGCCACCCCTTTCTCAAGACTGAAACATCATGAAGATCCTCCCTGAAATATTAGCCGTTTTTCTAAGGGGTTTTGGCAGATTCTATAATTGACCGGACAGAAAATCCACTGTTTCACATTTCGCTGTTTCTAAATCCTCAAACTACACCAGGAAATAAGTAAAGAGATTGAGGACCAAAAAACACCTTCTGCTCCTAGGACGTTCCATCCCATTGTCCCTCTCCAAGGTTCCTGCCCGAGTAAGCTGACCTGTCCATTTTTTCCTGAAACCACCAAGAAAAGTGTATGATGGAACTTTCGCTTGTTTTTTCAACTTCTCTCCCTATCCTCTTTTTCTTTTTTATTCTCTTCTTACAAAGTTTTCCAAGCCCCCTTCTCCTTAAGAAGAAGGGATTATACCAGTCTAAGAGAGGATATTTCAATACTTACATTTGACAAAGGACCCTTATGTAGAATAGATGAAGAACCCTATGAAACACTAAGAAAGAAGACTGAAAGTCAACGGGAAATAGCAAAGACTGAACATAAACTTTACTGAAATACATAGTTAAATGCAAATTAATAAACACAATGAAATAATACTACTTTTCAAAAAATTGCATTAGTTAAAATAACTGATGATATCAAGTGTCTCTGACCATACGGAATTGAAACTTTCATACATTGCTTACGAAACTGTCAACTGGTACATCAACATTGGTACACTACTTGGAATACTGCCTCAAACACACAACCTACAGCCCAGAAAACTCACAGTTGCAATTAGACCCTAGAAAATGCACGCTTATTGGTCTTGAAAGACATGTACAAGAATGTTCATAACGTCATTAGCCATTTCAAATGTATACCAACAGTAAAATGAATGAAAAAGTCTGAAGTCCAGTATTCATACAATGGAATATGACAGAGCAATAAGAAAGAAATACTGCTACTAGAAACAGTATGGATGCATCTAATAAAAAGCATACTGAGTGAAAGAATCTGTACTCAAATGAACACATACTATATGATTTCATTTTTTATATTTCAAAGCTCAGGAAAAATTAATCTATGCTAGTAGAAGTCAGAAGATTGGAACTGATTGGGATGAGATACAGGGAGCTCCTGGGAGCTAAAAACTTCTTTGCCTTGGTTTGAATTTTGGTTCTACAGTGTATACATATGTATTATTCATCAAACTGAATAAGTTTTATGCATTTTACGATATGTGAATATAGCCTCAATCTAAACAGAAAAGTGGAGGAGAAGTGTTTCCTTCGATATTTTCTGATTTCTAAAAAGAAGCCAAACCAACTGCCATAGAGCGAATTCCGAATCATAGTAACCCTATGGAACAGAGTAGAACTGCCCTATAGGGTTTCCGAGGAGCAGCTGGTAGATTTGAACAGCCAACCTTTTGGACAGCATCTGATCTCTTAACCACTGCACCACAAGGGCTCCACGTTGCGTACATCGTATGTCATCGTTGTTTTTGTTGTTGTTAGGTGCTGTCCAGTTGATTCCGACTCATGGTGATTCAATCAGTGCTGTTCGAATTGTAGCCTGCAGACTGATGCCTGTCTAGGAACAGCTTTTTCTTACCTTACTGTGAGCGTTAGAAACTTGAATTTGTATCAATTTGACATGACAGTACATTGGACTTTTCTTATTAAATAAGGCAGAAACAAATTTGTATGTAAATCAAAACAGGTATGGTTCATACCTAAGGTCAGTTAGTCAAATGTGTGTCTTTGTATATAATACAGTATATAGCATACTTTTCTATGTGTAAAAACCATGAAACACTTTCAGATACACTAAAACATCTTTAACAAAATAACACAGTAATAATAATATTTTGGTGTAAATCACAAAGTAGTGCGTGTTTGTTATTATGAACCATTGTATTTATACCTCAAATTTTTAATATAATATGCTTTACAGGGGATGGTTCATAACTACAGGACAGGACATCCAGTAAGAAGCTCAATAGAGACACGGAAGACCTAATTACAACAATCAACCAACTTGACCTCATTGACTTATACAGAACTCTCCACCCAACTGCTGCAAAGTATACTTTTTTTTCTAGTGCACGTGGAACATTCTCTAGAATAGACCACAAATTAGGTCATAAAACAAACCTCTGCAGAGTCCAAAACATCGAAATATTACAAAGCATCTTCTCAGACCACAAGGCAATAAAACTAGAAATCAATAACAGAAAAACTAGGGAAAAAAAATCAAATACTTGGAAACTGAACAATACCCTCCTGAAAAAAGACTGGGTTATAGAAGACATTATGGAGGGAATAAGGAAATTCATAGAATGCAACGAGAATGAAAATACTTCCTATCAAAACCTCTGGGACACAGCAAAAGCAGTGCTCAGAGGCCAATTTATATCAATAAATGCACACATACAAAAAGAAGAAAGAGCCAAAATCAGAGAACTGTCCTGACAACTTGAACAAATAGAAAGTGAGCAACAAAAGAACCCATCAGGCACCAGAAGAAAACAAATAATAAAAATTAGAGCTGAACTAAATGAATTAGAGAACAGAAAAACAATTGAAAGAATTAACAAAGTCAAAAGCTGGTTCTTTGAAAAAATTAACAAAATTGATAAACCATTGGCCAGACTGACTAAAGAAATACAGGAAAGGAAACAAATAACCCGAATAAGAAATGAGATGGGCCACATCACAACAGGACCCAACTGAAATTAAAAGAATCGTATTAGATTATTATGAAAAATTGTACTCTAACAAATTTGCAAACCTAGAAGAAATGGATGAATTCCTGGAAAAACACTACCTACCTAAACTAACACAGTCAGAAGTAGAACAACTAAATAGACCCATAACAAAAAAAAAAGAGATTGAAACAGTAATCAAAAAACTCCCAACAAAAAAAAGCCCTGGCCCAGATGGCTTTACTGCAGAGTTCTACCAAGCTTTCAGAGAAGAGTTAACACCACTACTGCTAAAGGTATTTCAAAGTATAGAAAATGACAGAATTCTGCCTAACTCATTCTATGAAGCCACCATATCCCTGAAACCAAAACCAGATAAAGACACCACAAAAAAAGAAAATTACAGACCTGTATCCCTCATGAACATAGATGCAAAAATCCTCAACAAAATTCTAGCCAATAGAATTCAACAACATATCAAAAAATTAATCCACCATGACCAAGTGGGATTTATACCAGGAATGCAAGGCTGGTTTAACATTAGAAAAACCATTAATGTAATCCACCATATAAATAAAACAAAAGAAAAAAACCACATGATCTTATCAATTGATGCAGAAAAGGCATTTGACAAAGTCCAACACCCATTTATGATAAAAACTCTCACCAAAATAGGAATTGAAGGAAAATTCCTCAACATAATAAAGGGCATCTATACAAAGCCAACAGCCAACATCACTCTAAATGGAGAGAGCCTGAAACCATTTCCCTTGAGAACAGGAACCAGACAAGGATGCCCTTTATCACCGCTCTTATTCAACATCGTGCTAGAGGTCCTAGCCAGAGCAATTAGGCTAGACAAAAAAATAAAGGGCATCCGGATTGGTAAGGAGAAAGTAAAACTATCTCTATTCGCAGATGACATGATCTTATACACAGAAAACCCTAAGGAATCCTCCAGAAAACTACTGAAACTAATAAAAGAGTTTGGCAGAATCTCAGATTATAAGATAAACATACAAAAATCACTTGGATTCCTCTACATCAACAAAAAGAACATCGAAGAGGAAATCACCAAATCAATACCATTCACAGTAGCCCCCAAGAAAATAAAATACTTAGGAATAAATCTTACCAAAGATGCAAAAGACCTATACAAAGAAAACAACAAAGTACTACTACAAGAAACTAAAAAGGACCTACTTAAGTGGAAAAACGTACCTTGCTCAGGAATAGGAAGACTTAACATAGTAAAAATATCTATTCTACCAAAAGCCATCTATACATACAATGCACTTCCGATCCAAATTCCAATGTCATTTTTTTAATGTGATGGAGAAACAAATCACCAACTTCATATGGAAGGCAAAGAAGCCTCGGATAAGTAAAGCATTACTGAAAAAGAAGAAGAAAGTGGGAGGCCTCACTCTACCTGATTTCAGAACCTATTATACAGCCACAGTAGTCAAAACAGCTTGGTACTGGTACAACAACAGACACATGGACCAATGGAACAGAATTGAGAACCCAGATATAAATCCATCCACATATGAGCAGCTGATATTTGACAAAGGCCCAGTGTCAGTTAACTGGGGAAAAGATAGTCTTTTTAACAAATGGTGCTGGCATAACTGGATATCCATTTGCAAAAAAATGAAACAGGACCCATACCTCACACCACGCACAAAAGCTAACTCCAAGTGGATCAAAGACCTAAACATAAAGACTAAAACGATAAAGATCATGGAAGAAAAAATAGGGACAACCTTAGGAGCCCTAATGCAAGGCATAAACAGAATACAAAACATTACTAAAAATGATGAAGAGAAACCAGATAACTGGGAGCTCCTAAAAATCAAACACCTATGCTCATCTAAAGACTTCACCAAAAGAGTAAAAAGTCCACCTACAGACTGGGAAAGAATTTTCAGCTATGACATCTCCAACCAACCCCCCATGATCTCTAAAATCTATAGGATTCTGTCAAAACTCAACCACAAAAAGACAAACAACCCAATCAAGAAGTGGGCAAAGGATATGAACACGCACTTCACTAAAGAAGATATTCAGGCAGCTAACAGATCACATGAGAAAATGCTCTCGATCATTAGCCATTAGAGAAATGCAAATTAAAACTATGATGAGATTCCATCTCACTCCAACAAGGCTGGCATTAATCCAAAAAACACAAAATAATAAATGTTGGAGAGGCTGCAGAGAGATTGGAACTCTTATACACTGCTGGTCGGAATGTAAAATGGTACAACCACTTTGGAAATCTATCTGGTGTTATCTTAAACAGTTAGATCTGGTGTTATCTTAAACAGTTAAATCTGGTGTTATCTTAAACAGTTAGAAATAGAACTACCATACAACCCAGAAATCCCACTCCTCGGAATATACCCTAGAGAAATAAGAGCCTTCACACGAACAGATATACGCACACCCATGTTTATTGCAGCTCTGTTTACAATAGCAAAAAGCTGGAAGCAACCAAGATGTCCATCAACTGATGAATGGATAAATAAATTGTGGTATATTCACACAATGGAATACTACGCATCGATAAAGAACAGTGACGAATCTGTGAAACATTTCATAACATGGAGGAACCTGGAAGGCATTATGCTGAGTGAAATTAGTCAGAGGCAAAAG
This sequence comes from Loxodonta africana, assembly GCF_030014295.1. Classification (NCBI taxonomy): domain Eukaryota; kingdom Metazoa; phylum Chordata; class Mammalia; order Proboscidea; family Elephantidae; genus Loxodonta; species Loxodonta africana. The sequence continues at coordinate 79,007,542 of NC_087342.1, forward strand.
GACAAATATTGTATAAGACCACTATTATAAGATCTTGACAAATAGTAAAAACTGAGAAGAACACATACTTTTGTGGTTACGAGGCGGGGAGGGAGGGAGGGTGGGAGAGGGTTTTTTACTGATTAATTAGTAGATAAGAACTGCTTTAGGTGAAGGGAAGGACAATACTCAATACATGGAAGGTCAGGTCAACTGGACTGGACCAGAAGCAAAGAAGTTTCTGGGATAAACTGAATGCTTCAAAGGTCAGCGGAGCAAGGGCGGGGGTTTGGGGACCACGGTTTAAGGGAACTTCTAAGTCAATTGGCAAAATAATTCTACTATGAAAACATTCTGCTTCCCACTTTGAAATGTGGCGTCTGGGGTCTTAAATGCTAACAAGCGGCCATCTAAGATGCATCAATTGGTCTCAACCCACCTGGATCAAAGGAGAATGAAGAACACCAAGGTCACACGATAACTATGAGCCCAAGAGACAGAAAGGGCCACAGGAACCAGAGACTTACATCATCCTGAGACCAGAAGAACTAGATGGTGCCCGGCCACAACTGATGACTGCCCTGACAGGGAGCCCAAGGGAGAACCCCTGAGGGAGCTGGAGATCAGTGGGATGCAGACCCCAAATTCTCATAAAAAGACCAGACTTAATGGTTTGACTGAGACTAGAGGAATCCCAGCGAGCGGTCATGGTCCCCAAACCTTCTGTTGGCCCAGGACAGGAACCATTCCTGAAGACAACTCATCAGACATGGAAGGGACTGGACGGTGGGTAGGAGAGAGATGCTGATGAAGACTGAGCTACTTGTATGAGGTGGACACTTGAGACTGTGTTGGCATCTCCTGTCTGGAGGGGAGATGGGAGGGTAGAGAGGGTTAGAAACTGGCAAAATTTTCAGGAAAGGAGAGACTGGAAGGGCTGACTCATTAGGGGGAGAGTAAGTGGGAGTAAGGAGTAAGGTGTATATAAGCTTATGTGTGACAGACTGACTTGATTTGTAAACGTTCACTTAAAGCTCAATAAAAATTATAAAAAAAAATTTACTTCCGAGTCTTGGAGAGCTTGACTCTTGTGATGAAAATGCTGCCGTATGCTATTCCACATAACCAACATAAATACATACTCTAGTGTTTGCATTTTGTTGGCAATGTTTTCAGTTTCTCTTTTGGTATCTCTTTTTCATGTCTGGTCTTTAGCAATATTTTCTAAGGCATCTAGAATCTTAGTGTACAATTCCAGGCTTGCACTCATTGTTGCAGCATGGGCTTCCCAACATGTATTAGAAAGACCATTTAATATTCAATCATTGCCTAAGTATGTTTTAAGAACTACCTATTGGGTGAGCAGAGGTGGCAAAAAGTGTGTGGAGTAACTGAGCAGTAGAAAAAACCCAACTGCTTCCAGCCAGCATGTGAATGTGCAGCACACGGTATGAAAATGGCAATTCATTACATTCTAAAATTTTCTGCCTTTATAAATTTGCATGCCTTTATAATGCCCTGACATATTGGCAGCGTTGTCATAGGACTGGCCTCTGCACTTAGAGAAATCGATTTTGCAAACTTCACATAAATAGTGAAGCACTTTATTTGCAATTTCTTCACTGGTATGATTTTTTCAGCTGCTGAATGTGATAAATTGCTCAACAGGTTTTCCACCTGTTGGAGATACATATTTTAAAACAATAACTTAGGTGATCTGTATGAGAAAGACCAGGAGTAGAATCTACAGGCAAACTGAAATACCAAGGTATGCTTATTTCACTGAATATAATTGATCAAACTTTATCACTTATTAAGTTGATTAATTCTTCACACGTTGTTTTAGACACATATGATGGGTTGCCATTTTTTGTGTTATCATATTTTGAGATGTGACCTGCTAAAAATGAATTAAACTGAGAAACAAGTTCGAGTAAACGCTGAAAATGTCTGTTTTGTGGGAACACTTCATTTCTTCCCTGAAAAGATAGCCCGTGCTAAACGGGTATTAAAATGACAGCAATAAAGCATTGAAAACGGCTTTCCAATACTGACGTTCTTCATTAGTTTGTGTTTCCAGTTCATGAGTTAAGCGAAAACCATGTCTTTGGTTTAAATATGGCACCATACAATCTCTGTGAATTGAACTGTTTTTCATGTTTATCAATCAAATTCAAATTGCTAAATCCATCCGTAGGAAATGGAAAATCAAATGATTCAGGACTGAATAGTTTGCAAGCAAAACAATATACAGAGGCAACTGATGGAGAATCCCTCTTACAATTCTTACCATTAGCTTTGCACCCTAGAAATATATTCGGGCTACAGAACCTTGTTTGTTTACCATCCAGAAAATTTTGACATGAATTTTCAAATGGTCTACTGTGATGTTGAAAATCACTTTGGACCTGTTTTGATTCAGTAATTTACATCATTAGAAGAAAAATTATTCCACAAAGCAGGATCTGTATTTGTCATTCATGGGGTTCGCAGGTGCAACAATTCCAGATTCTCAAACAGTTTCACTTTTTACACCATTATTAATATTTTTTTACTACAGCTAGGAATGGATGCAGAATTTGGAAAAAATTCTGTTTTATTCATATTGCTATTAGTAATTTCAGCAGTAGTGGTACCAATACAATGATTTGCACCCATTAAAACCAAGCGTTCAAAGAAGATGTCTCTTCTGATTCATTATGTTTTGCAGCAGTTGGGTGGAGTGTTCTGTATAAGTCAATGCGGTCAAGTTGGTTGATTGTAGGAATTAGGTCATCCGTGTCTCTATTGAGCTTCTTACTGGATGTCCTGTCCTTCTCCGAAAGTGGTGTGTTGAAGTCTCCTACTATAATTGTGGAGGTGTCTATCTCACTTTTCAGTTCTGTTAAAATTTGATTTATGTATCTTGCAGCCCTGTCATTGGGTGCATAAATATTTAATATGGTTATATCTTCCTGGTCAATTGTCCCTTTAATCATTATGTAGTGTCCTTCTTTATCCTTTGTGGTGGATTTAACTTTAAAGTCTATTTTGTCAGAAATTAATATTGCTACTCCTGCTCTTTTTTGCTTATTGTTTGCTTGATATATTTTTTTTCATCCTTTGAGTTTTAGTTTGTTTGTGTCTCCAAGTCTAAGGTGTGTCTCTTATAGGCAGCATATAGACGGATCGTGTTTCTTTATCCAGTCTAGACATTCTGCCTCTTTATTGGTGCATTTAGTCCATTTACATTCAGCGCAATTATAGATAAGTATGTGTTTAGTGTTGCCATTTTGATGCCTTTTTATGTGTATTGTTGACAATTTCATTTTTCCACTTACTTTTTTGTGCTGAGACGTTTTTCTTTGTAAATTGTGTGTTCCTCATTTTCATAGTATTTGACTTTATGTTTGCTGAGTCATTATGTTTTTCTTGGTTTTTATTTTGAGTTATGGAGTTGTTATACCTCTTTGTGGCTACCTTAATATTTACCCCTATTTTTCAAAGTAAAAACCTAACTTATATTGTCCTATATTGCCTTGTATCCCTCTCCATATGGCAGTTCTATGCCACCTGTATTTAGTCCCTCTTTTTGATTATTGTGATCTTTTACATATTGACTTCAATGATTCCCTGTTTTGAGCATTTTTTTCTTTTTAAAATTAATCTTAATTTGTTTTTGTGATTTCCCTATTTGAGTTGATAGCAGGATATTCTGTTCTGTGACCTTGTGCTGGTATCTGATATTATTTGTTTTCTGACCAATTTCCTTTAGTATTTCTTATAGCTTTGGTTTGGTTTTTGCAAATTCTCTAAGTTTGTGTTTATCTGTAAATGTTTTAATTTTGCCTTCATATTTCAGAGAGAGTTTTGCTGGATATATGATCCTTGGCTGGCAGTTTTTCTCCTTCAGTGCTCTATATATGTCATCCCATTGCCTTCTTGACTGCATGGTTTCTGCTGAGTAGTCTGAACTTATTCTTATTGATTCTCCTTTGTAGGAGACCTTTCTTTTATCCCTGGCTGCTTTTAAAATTTTCTCTTTATCTTTGGTTTTGGCAAGTTTGATGATAATATGTCTTGGTGATTTTCTTCTTGGATCAATCTTAAATGGGGTTCGATGAGCATCTTGGATAGATATCCTTTCATCTTTCATGATGTCAGGGAAGTTTTCTGCCAACAGATCTTCTACTATTCTCTCTGTGTTTTCTGTTGTCCCTCCCTGTTCTGGGACTCCAGTCACACGCAAGTTATTCTTCTTGATAGAGTCCCACATGATTCTTAGGGTTTCTTCATTTTTTTAAATTCTTTTATCTGATTTTTTTTTCCGGCTATACTGTTGTCAATTCCCTGGTCCTCCAGATCTCCCACTCTGCATTCTAATTGCTCGAGTCTGCTCCTCTGACTTCCTATTGCATTGTCTAATTCTGTAATTTTATTGTTAATCTTTTGGATTTCTGAATGCTGTCTCTCTATGGATTCTTGCAACTTATTAATTTTTCCACTATGTTCTTGAATAATCTTTTTGAGTTCTTCAACTGCTTTATCAGTGTGTTCCTTGGCTTTTTCTGCAGATTGCCCTGTTTCATTTCTGAGGTCATCCCTGATGTCTTGAAGCATTCTGTAAATTAGTTTTTTTATATTCTGTATCTGGCAATTCCAGGATTGTATCTTCATTTGGGAAAGATTTTGATTCTTTAGTCTGGGGAGTTGTAGAAGCAGTCATGGTCTGCTTCTTTATGTGGTTTGATATCGACTGCTGTCTCCGAGCCATCACTAAGATATTGTAGTGATTTATTCTATATTTTCTCACTGAGTCTTATCTTGTTTTGTTTTCTTTCAATACACATTGATGGGCTACTAGATTGTGCTGTCTTGATTGTTGTAGCCCTTGACTTACTTATGACCTATTACCAGCTGGTTTGGGCTGTTAACAGATATATATGCCTGAGTCCATTCACTATTCTTGTGTAGAATCTGATTTTGGGTCATCAAGTGTGTGATGCACCCTATGACCTATCCACCTTGAGAAGTAGTGGTGATAGTTGTGTGCACCAGATTCTAGTAGCAGCTGGGTTTCACCCTCCGGGGGGGGGGCAGGATGCTGACAGGCTTCCCCCAAGTGTCAGTGAGGTAGGTGTGTCTCTATTCCTAAAGCACCTTGGTAGGTGGGCTCTGCAGCTGTACCTTAGGCCCCCATTGCAAGTACCTCTACAGATTGGTAGGTGTCACCCTCCTTAGACTCCTAAGGCAGGAGGCTAAGTGGTCTGGGGGGAGCTTCAGCCCTCAGTTCCCTGTTGTGGGTCAGTGAGGGCTCTGTTGAATACACAGAGATATCAGTCCTGGGAAACTTGTTTTTCCAGGAATCCACTAAAAAAAAATGCAGTCAGATCCCTATTAGAAATGCCTTTGCATTATAATAGCCACCTTGTTCCCTGTAGGGATGAAAGCCCGAGACTGTGGATCACATATGCTTGGTTGGAGCTGGTTCTGTGTTTTTAGTCCAATTAGGGAAGGATTTTTGGTTCCTCGGTTTTTTGTGGTTGCTTCTCTCAGGCTGGAAGAATGGGTTAGGAAAAGACCAAAAAAAAGGGAAAAGAAAAACCGAGGAGCAGTTCTCCCTCTGCCTCAGGAAATTCCAGTGTTAATGAAGCCGCCTGGGAAGGGGAGGGGAGGTTTCAGAAAAACAGGAGACAGTAGCACACCGGAATATACACAAAGTTACTTATCTTGCTTGGGATGACTATTTTATCTGAGATTCCTGAGGGGCGTGTCGCCTATGTGTGCTGGCTGGGTAGAGATTGCCCCCGACGGTCAGGCCCGCAGAAGCCAAGCCGCAGTCAGTTCCTCGGCTGCAAGTCCAAAGCTCAGCATCAAGGTTCTCTGGCTGGGACGCTGCACTCCCAGTTCTAAAACCAGTCGCTGCCTCCTGGGGAATTCTCCTCCCACCAGCCATGTCGCCGCGCCACCCACAGACCGGCTGGGCCCCCTCGCAGAGTCAGTTCAGGGGGGTAGGGCTGCGCCCCGTGTTTGCACCGTCACAGGATGTGGTGCTCAGTTACCCTGCGCCCAGTCCAAAGCCCCGCACCAAGGTTCCCCAGCTGGGATGCTGCACTTCGGCTCCAAAACCAGTCTCTGCCTCCCGGCGACTTCTCCTCCCGCCAGTCACATCAGGGCACCACCCGCGCTAACCGGCTGGGCCCCCTCCCGAAGTCAGTTCAGGAGGGTAGGGCTGCGCCCCGTGTTTGTGCCGTCACAGGATGTTGTGTTCAGCTCTCCTGCGCCCAGTCCTAAGCCCGGTGCCAAGGTTACCTGACTGGGACGCTGGCTCCAGGCTCCGAAAACAGTCTCTGCTTCCCCATAGTTGTTCCTTCTCCGTTTCTGTCACTCAGGTCAACTCTTTAAATCTGTGTTTGTTGTTCAGGGTTGGTAGATTGTCATGTATGTGATAGATTCACTTGTTTTTCCGAGTCTTTGTTGCAAGAGGGATCCGAGGTAGCCTCTACCTAGTCAGCCATCTTGGCCCCCCTCCGTTTTCTTTCCTTTTATCTCTTGTAAGATAAAAGGTGGTGCAGGCCACACCCTAGAGAAATGCCTCTTCCATTGGATGAGGGATGTGACCTTAGTAAGGGTGTTACAATCTCACCGTTATCCTCTTTAGCATAAAATTATAATCACAAAATGGAGAACAACCACACAATACTGGGAATCATGACCTAATCAAGTTAACACTTATTACACTTCTTTGGGGGGAACACAATTCAATCCATTACAAAAGGTGATCCAAAAGAATGCAGAAGTTATCGAACAGTATCATTAATATAACACACAAGTAATATTTTCCTGAAGATTAATCAAATCAAAAGCCGTTGCAGCTGTACATCAACAGGGAACTCCCAGAAGTTCATGCCAGATTCAGAAGAGGACATGGAACCAGGGATATCAGTGAAGATATCAGATGGATCTTGGCTGAAAGCAGAGCATACCAGAAGGATGTTTACCTATGTTTTATGGACTATGCAAAAGCATTCGACTGTGTGGATCATAACAAATTATGGATAACAGTGTGAGGAATAGGAGATCCAAAACAGTTAATTGTGCTCATGAGAAACCTATACATAGACCAAGAGGCATTCGTTTGAACAGAACAGGGTGATACTGGTTTAAAGTCAAGAAAGGTGTGTGTCTGGATTGTAACCTCTCACCACACTTACTCAGTCTTTATGCTAAGCAAATAATACAAGAAGGTGGAACACATGAAGAAGAATGCAGTATCGGGATTGGAGGAAGACTCATTAACAACCTATGATAAGCAGGCGACACAACTTTGCTTGCTTTAAAATGAAGAGGAATTGAAGCACTGACTGATGAAGATCAAAGACCACAGCCTTCAGTATGGATTACACTTCAACTGGATCAATAAGCAACAGCATAATAAACGGAGAAAAGATTGAAGTTGTTGAGGATTTCATTTTACTTGGACCCACAATCAATGCCCACAGAAGCAGCAGTCCAGAAATCAAACAATTCATTGCATTGGGCAAATCTGCTGCAAAAGGGCTCTTTAAAAGGTGTTAAAAAGCAAAGATGTCACCTTGAGATCTAAGATTTGCCTAATCCAAGCCATGGTGTTTTCAATTGCCTCATGTGCATACAAATGCTGAACAATGAATAAGGAAGACTGAAGAAGGATTAATGCCTTTGAATTATGGTGTTTGTGAAGAATATTGAATATACCATGGACTGCCAGAAGTACAAACAAATCTGTCTTGGAGAAAGTACAGCCAGAATGTTCACTAAAAGCCAGAATGTCAAGGCTTCATCTCACATGCTTGGACCTGTTTTCCGAATGGATCAGTCCCTGGAGAAGGACATCATGCTTGGCAAATGAAGGGTCAGGGAAAAAGAGGAAGACACTCAATCAGATGGATTGACACAGTGGCTGCAACAGTGGGCACGACTGTAACAATAATTGTGAGGATGGCTCAGAACCAGGCAGTGTTTCATTCTTTTGTGCATGGGGTCACTATGAGTTGGAACCATCTCCATGGCACCTAAAACAACATGTTTAGGTAAGCCTATGTTTAGCATTGTAAGAAACTGCTAGACTGTCTTCCAAAGTGACTGTGTTATTTTGCATTTTCTCAGCAATGAATGACAGTTCCTGTAGCTCCACATCCTTGCCAGCATGTGGTGTTGTTAGCATTTGGGATTATAGCAACCGAACAGCAATAATAGATGTGTAATGGTATCTCATCATTGTATTAATCTGTAATTCCCTAGTAGTGTATGAGGAATGGATGGTACTGAAGGAAGAAGTTCAAGCTGTACTGAAGGCATTGACCAAAAACAAGGCTCTGGGAATTGATGGAATACCAACTGAGATGTTTCAAAAAACAGATGCAGCACTAGAAGTGCTCACTCATCTGTGCCAAGAAATTTCTAAGACAGCTACGTGGCCAACAGACGGGAAGGGATCCATATTTATAGCTATTCCCAGAAAAGGTGATCCAACTAAATGCAGATATTATCCAACAATACCATTAATATCAGATGGAAGCAAAATTTTGCTGAAGATCATTCAAAAGCAGCTGCATCAGTGTATCAACAGGGAACTGCCAGAAATTCAAGCCAGATTTAGAAGTGAACATGGACCCAGGGATAACATTGCTGATGTCAGATGAATCCTGGCTGAAAGCAGAGAATACCAGAAAGATTTTCACCTGTGTTTTATTGACTATGCTAAGGCATTCGACTGTGAAGATCATAACAAATTATGGATAACATTTCAGAGAATGGGAATTTTGGAACACTTAATTGTTCTCATGAGAAATCTGCGCATGGAACAAGAGGCAGTCATTTGAACACAACAAGGGAATACCGCATGGTTTAAAGTCAGGAAAGGTGTGCGTCAGGGTTGTGCCCTTTCACAATACCTGTTTAATGTGAGCAAATAATCTGAGAAGCTGGGCTATATGAAGAAGAACAGGGCAGCAGGATTGGAGGAAGACTCATTAACCACCTGCATTATGCAGATGACACAACCTCCCTTGCTGAAAGTGAAGAGGACTTGAAGCACTTACTAATGAAGATCAAAGACCACAGCCTTCAGTACGGATTACACCTCAGCATAAAGAGAATAGAAATTCTCACAACTGGACCAATAAGCAACATCATGATAAATGGAGAAAAGTCTGAGGTTGTGAAGGATTTCATTTTACTTGGATCCATCATAACACCCATGCAAGCAGCGGTCAAGAAATCAAAAGACACGTTGCATTGAGCAAATCAGCTGCAAGGCATCTCTATAACATGTTAAAAAGGAAAGATGTCACCTTGAGGACTAAGGTGCACCTGACCCAAGCCATATTGTTTTCAATCAACTTGTAAGTGTGTAAAATTTGGACAATGGGTAACCAGTTCTGTTTTGGTTTTTTTAATGGCACATGTCTTCTGTATACCTTCTTTGCTGACTTATCTCTTCAGATATTCTACCCACTTTTTAATTGGGTTGGTTGTGTTTTTATTATTGTGTTTTAGGAGTTTGTTATATATCTTGGATCCACCAGGATCACCAATTGCCATCACGTTCATTATGACTCATAGTGACCCCATGTGTTGCAGACTATAGCCTGAACTTAAGTCCTTTCTCAGATATGAGTTTCGTCTTATGTATTTTGATGCTTTGTTGTTAGGTGCATACACACTCAGGATTATTATGTCTTGGAGAATTGACCCTTTAATCATTATGTAATCCTTTCTTTATTTTTGACAATTTTCCTTGCTCTGAAATCTGACTTGTATGAAATTAATATAGCAGCTCCAGCTTTCTTTTGCTTAGTGTTAGCATGGTATATCTTTCTCCGTCTGTTTACTTTTAATCTATCCATGTTTTTATATTGAAGTGGGTTCTGTGTAAAGAACAAGTAGCTGGGTCTGTTGTTTTGGTTCTTCTTAATCCACTAGGATAGTCCATGTTTTTTAATTGGCATTGTAATGTTTAATGTTATGTTATTGTCAGCTAGGCCTTGATTCTCAGCGGTTTGGCATGTGCTCTTCCATAATGTGATCTGGTATGAGCAACCAATCAGTTAAAAAAGGACTTTCCTTTGGGGTGTGGCCTGTCTCCAGTATATAAAAGGGTGTTCTGACAAATCTCACTCCCTCTTGACCCTGTACTCTTCAGGGCACCTGATCTCCTGTTCTTGGGATATATGCCTGCAGAAGTCTCTAGCCTGCTGCCAGACTTGCACATCTTGGATTTCCTAGTGCCTGCAAGCCTATGAGCTAACATGTAGGAAGGCTCATTAGAAACCTGCTATATGCAGATGACCCAAGTCTGCTTGCTGAAAGTGAAGAGGACTTAAAGCATTTACTAATAAAGATCAGAGACCACAGCCTTCAATATGGATTACACTTCAACGTAAAGAAAGCAAGAATCCTCACAACTGGAACAATAAGCAACATCATGATAAACGGAGAAAATACTGAAGTTGTCAAGGATTTCATCTTACTTGGATCCACAATCAACACCCATGGAAGCAGCAGTCAAGAAATCAAAAGATCCATTGCACTGGGCAAATTGGCTACAAGAGATCTCTTTAAAGTGCTGAAAAGCAAAGATGTCACCTTGAAGACTAAGTTGAGGCTGGCCCAAGCCATGGCGATTTCAATCGCATTATATGCATGTGAAAGCTGGACAATGAATAAGGAAGACCAAAGAAGAATTGACCACTTTGAATTGTGGTGTTGGCAAAGAATATTGCATGTACCATGGACTGCCAAAAGAACAAACAAATCTGTCTTGGCTTTAAATATGTCATTCCTTTGCCTTCTTGCCTGCATGGTTTCTGCTGAGTAAAAATCCAAGCTTATTCTTACTGACTCTCATTTGTAGGTGACTTTTCGTACATCCCTAAAAAAAAAAAAAAAAAACTAGCTGCTCTTAAAATTCTCTGTTTACCTTTGGCTTTGGCAAGCTTGATTATAATATGTCTCAGCGACTTCCTTTTAGGATCTACCTTGTGTGGGGTTCAATGACCAACTTGGATGGATATCTTCTCATCTTTCACGATATCAGGGAAGTTTTCTGCCAAGAGATCTTTAACAATTCTCTCTGTATTTTCTTTTACCCACCTCTGTTCTGGTACTCAGATCACTTGTAGGTTATTTCTCTTGATAGAGTCCCAGATAATTCTTAGCATTTCTTCTTATAATTCTTTTATCTGATTTTACCTCAAGTATGTCAGTGTCAAGTGCTTTATCTTCCAATCTCACTAATTCTGATGTCCATTTCCTCAGTTCTGGTCCTTTGACTTTCTACTGAATTGTCTAATTCTGAAATTTCATTGTTAATCCTCTGAATTTCTGTTTGTTGTCTCTCTATGAACTCTTGCAGCCTATTAAATTTGTCATTATGCGCTTCTCTAATCTTCTTAAGTTCCTCTAATGCTCTGTCTGTGCCTTCCTTGTCTTGTTCTGCATTTTGCCTGATCTCCTTCCTGGTCTCTTGAGAAGTTCTCTATATTAATCTTTTGTATTCTGCCTTTGATAATTCCAGGAATTTCCCTTCCTCTGGAAGATTTCTTGACTCTTTATTTTGGGAGCTTTGCTGAAGCTGTCCTGGTCTGCCTTTTTATGTGATTTGATATTCACTGTTGTCTCTGAGCCATCAATAAAGTTATTGTATTTATTTGTTTTATGTTTACTTACTGTGTCCTAGCTTCTCACTTTGTTTCATTTTGATATGTGCCCAAATAAGCTGCTCAGGTGAACTGGTTTGATTATTGATGCCTTTGAAGCTCTAATGTCCTATCACCAGTTGGTTGGAGCTGTTACTAGGTATATGAGTCCAGGAGTCAGTTCACTTGTATGGATTCAGCGCAGGTGTCCAGGTAGTCGGTCACCAAGTGTGTGGAGCAGGCTCTCACCTACAGTCTTAGATGAGCAGGTATGATTGGTGTAGGAACAAGTATCTGTCTGCAGTAGGGGGCGATGCCCTGAGCAAGGCAGGGGACTGATAACAACCCCTGAGTGTCTGTGAGGAAAATGTGTCCCTGGTTCCCAGAGTGCCTAGGTGGCTGTGTTTTGCAGCCAGACTACGGACACCCAATGCTGTTGGCTGTAAGACTGGGAGGCACCACTTAGCCTTGGATCCCTGTCAAGGGTGGCTAGGTCACATAGGTGAAGCCACCAGTCCTCAGGCCCCTGATGTGGGTAGGTGAGGACTGTGCTTAATAGGCAGAGCAATGTCAGAAGTCACGAACCTGACTCTTCACCATATAGCTGAAACAGTTGACATTAGTCTTCAGGTATATACCCTGTTGTACTGTGCTAATGAGGGCCTACACTGTTGAAATGGTCCCACACAGGTCCATGCAGGTTTGAAAGTCCATGGACCACTTATGCCTGTGCTTAGGCAGAGGAGCTGTTTCTGCTCTGAGTTCCCAGTTTACAGGAGCTGGCAGATTATTTTTTCTCCTTGTTTGTTAATTTGTTCCTTCTCCCAGGCTGGGAGGATGGCTCAGGGCTCGAGGCAGGTCCTACTTCCAGCCCAGGGAAAGCAGCTATCACTGAATCAGGCTCAGAACCCAGTGCAGGGTGGGGAGGGATCAGTTAAATGGGAGAGAGTTTTTTCCAAACGGGTGTTTTTTTGGCCCCTGGGTTAGATTAGAGGCAATCCTTATCTTTTGCTAAGAGCATCACTTTTCACTGATTCCGTAAGCATGAGTGAACTCTCCATCAATCAGTCTCTCCCAATGTGGAAAACATGTCCTGAACACCTCTGCTTGCCTCACTAAGGTCGTGCCAGCAGATCTTGCCTGAGGGGTGCTGGTTCCCACCAGGTCAGGTCTGGCAACTCCTCACTGCTTCTGAACAATCTCTCCCTTTCCCTGCCACTTGGTCCACTTCCTCAACTTTCCCTTTCATGTTCAGGGCTCATAGATTGTCATATATAATCGATTCACTTGTTTATTTAGGTCTTTGTTATAAGAGGGACCACCAGAAGCATCTGACTATTCCACCATCTTGGCCCTGGCTCTGAAGTTTGTTTTTAGAAACCTTCATCTCATTTGGAAGAACTCAGCTGCCTCAACTTTTGCTGACCCCTTGAGGGCAGTGTAGAACTGCTCCATGGTGTTTTCTAGGCTTTCACCTTTCAAAAGCAGTTTACCAGGCCTGTCTTCTGAGGAACCTCTTGGTGCGTTCAGACCCCCAACCTTTTTGCTATTAATTAAGCATTTAACCCTTTGTCCTTTCTCTGTTCTCCCTGCTCTATTCTGACTCTTGTTGAGCAAAGAGCAGGAAAAGATGAGTCAAGAAGCCTATAGTAAATGTCTGGAAGAGTTCCTCTAAGGGGCAGCGGAATGTCAATAGGCTTCTAAGGGAAATAACTAGGGTAAAATGAGAGTAACGCCTGAACAGGGACTTGAACCCTGGACCCTCAGATTAAAAGTCTGATGCTCTACCAACTGAGCTACCCAGGCCTCTACATACAACTTTTCTTGAGTACCTAATGGAGGTTTTATGTAGGTCAGTTCCTTTTATGTTTCATGTCCTGGTTCCCAGATAGCTTCTTTGTAATTCTTCTGCCTGTCAAGAAGTTTCTGTTCCAAAAAGATGTCATAAGCGCTAGGAGAATTTCTCTTCCTTTTGTCTTGTCTTCTGTCTCTTTAGGCTTTCAGAAACAGACTTGGTCACCTAGACAAAGCACTACCGGCTTTCAGAACACATTGCTACACCCAGAGGGTTTCATGCCCACCCGCATCTATTTTTCTTAAAGCAACACTCGTGCTACTCTTTTTTGTATTCCTTTGCATTGTCTTATATTTTTTCTTGCATCCTTGGGAAGCAGAGGAGAAAAGAGATAAAGGAGAGAAAAACTGAAGACCAAAGAGAATGTTCCATAATGGTGGGGCAAGCAAAGAAGCATGGGTTTAGTCTTCTGCACCTCTTTGCTTACTTTTCTTCTTGATGCCCTTTGTTACCATCTGTGAGCCACTTCTTTTCATTTTATTTCTCCTCCTCCTTCTCTTTGGTCTCCTTTCTCTTTTCCTCCTTCAGGTCTTCATGTCATGAATACTATTTGCTATTCAGATCCAAGTGAAAATGATAATTTTCTTGACGAATTAGTGAACATTGGTACATAGCATCCAGAATATGACCTAAGATAGTTTTGAGTTTTGACCCAAACCTGGAGAAAATACTGTACAAGGGATCTGGGAACAAATGGGGAAGTTTTGGAGGGAAGGAAATTTAACCTGTCTGGGGAGGAAAGACAGGGTAGGGAATGGAAAAAGACTATCGTTTACTTCTTCCAAATAACTTGGCACTTCCACGAAACCCAGACTATGTGAAAACTGAGAGAATTTGTGATTACCTAACTTTAGGAATTTGTGGATTTCTCCTGTCTCCCTTTCCTACCCTACCAATATACAAGGCAGAGTTGGAGATGGGTCACACAAAATCATCTTGAATTGTTTTGTGGATCAATCCACAGGGAAACTAGGGAAAGACGTTTAAGCAAAATACCTTGGGGTTAGTTAGCATTGTCTACTTTCTCTACATTTGATGTAGACTGGAAGACACCAACCTGTAGCTCACACAGAGGGACCACTCTCCCAGGGAGATTTGGGACACACTACCTCCTCCCACCTCTGCATCAGGTGATTCTTTTACTTGTGGGTAAAGGATAAAGTATTTTAAAAGCTATGTTTTAAAACTCTTTGTTATAAATGGATTATAATAAAATATTTTCCTGGCATTAAAAGCAGACATTTCTGACAAAGGGAGCTCTTGTTTGAGCTTCCAGACTTTTCTCCCTGGAGCAACAGCATATTATATTTGAGAAAAAAAATCTGAACATATCAGCTTCTGGCAATCTGTATCCTTTTATGGCAGAGTTCAGTTCTTGGCTTATAATTCTCCACCAAAATGCATCATCATTATAAGTGACTTAGATGAGAGAGCCCTGGAAATATGTCACTTCTGATTATCTCACAATCTCGGCTTACTAATTCTAAATTGTTTTCAGAGGCTTCCGATGATATTTGATTCCTTTTTTGAATGTTGTAAAAATTGCCTTCAATTGCAAAGTTAAAAAATTGAAAACAGAAAATTGATGTTCCCTTATCAACACTTTAACTTATTTGCTTGTACCATATCCTCACAGTATTGGCTGCATGGTCTAATGGATAATGTTTCTGATTCCAGATCTAGAGGATTGAGGGTTCAAGTCCTTCCACGGTTGTTTATTTCTAATTGCACAACAAGTAGAAGATTCTTGAATTGGCTCCCAGTGACTGAGGTGTTTCTGGAAAGAAGAATTGATATAGGTGAAGTTTCTTCTGTCACATATCAATAATTAACATTAAAGAGGCTTTGGAAATCTAAAATGGGCTGAGCCTCTTTATTGTTAATGTAACAACAACGCATTCCTGCATCCCTCCATGTTGGGAACTTACGAGTGTATATTTGAAATCCAGGTTGCTCTAGCCACAATATCAACCCCTGAGTTCAGCCACCCCAGAACTATCCTAATTGTGCTTCACAATATTCAGCGCCATATTAACCCCTGCTCTATAGGGTCGATACGATTTGGAATTGACTCGAAGGCAATGGGTTTGGTTTGGTTTTTTGGGGGGGGGGCCTATCCTTCTACCCACACACAAATGATTGCATATCTTTGTGGCTGACATCTGTCTAATGGTCTCTTCAAAGGGGACTTTTGCTTCTCTTTACTCCTCTCACATTCAAATGCTCTGATGAGCTGCCTTCTGGGTCAGCTGGGAGGCAAGTTCTGTTAGAAAAATGGAGTCCTCCCAAGTTAAAAGGAGACTTCACGCAATTCCTGTGAAATGGAGAAGATCCTTATTGGGACAGAAATTGGCAAAGAAGAGATACAAGTCATCTCACTTGGAGGTTGCTCCTTCTTAGGTTTACTAAGAAATTCCAAGAAGATAATGATAATCAGTATGAACTCCAGAGTCCAAAATCACTCTAGAGGCAAAGCTTATCGCTTGGTTTTCAATGAATATCTTTAAGGAGCTCCAAATCTTCAAACTACAATGCACTGTCTTCAGGACTCACCCTACCTCTGTGCAGAGACTCACTTCTCTACAGCCACGTGCTTTAACAAATGTCCAGATGACAGACCTTTGTAACATTCTAGTCTCAATAATGACCGTGCTTACCAAACACTAACATGAATAACATGAATTTAGGGTGTATAACATGAATATACACCCTAAATTCGTAAGTATCCTGAATAAATGAAATCTCAGATCAAACTCCTTCTCTCCACTTTCCAATCCTATCCAATGCCCTTAAAGAAAAAGAAAACAAGTCATGTCCACTCCTCCTTTCCCAAAGTGAAAGGACTTAGCATCTCCATAATCCAGCGACTTGGGGATGTTCCTAAAAATTTCCACATTTAAATTCCATTATCAACCTTTACCTCTCAACACTGTGCCATCCTCCTCATTCCTTCCGTCACTATTTTGCTCATCTATTTGACAGTAGGACAAAGAATAAGGTTGCTGTGCACATTGAATGAATACCTCTCAAATGATGCTGCAAATCTGACTTTCCACATTTGAAGTCTTGCTCTTCAGATTCCCATTGAGAAAAGCAAGCATGTCAGTAGTAAAATGCACTGTAAATATTCCCAGAGCTGCTCTAGGAGAAAGCTGGGCTCAGTAGCCTTTTGTGTATGAGTGAGAAAGAATTATGGGAAAACTTAAAGCATCCACACCAGAACAGGGTCATGAATCCTAGATCCTCAGACTAGATGCCTGGTGCACTGAGCTCTCCAGGAGTTTGATGGGCTCAGTAAGAGTCTATTCAAACCAAAAAGTCTTGGTCACTGCTTGACCTTTCTGTCTCATTCTTTCCTTTGAATATTAAGCACCCAAAATGTTGCTGCAAATACAACATATTCTAGCCCAAAGTCGTTTGGGGATTCTGTTTTTAAGCTTCACGTTGCTGTGCTAGCACGTGGAATCCGCAAAACGGGGCCTCCCTGTGGCTTTTTCCAAAGACTCCACTCTCAGCAACTGCTCTTCCAGAAACACGGCAGCACAGGAGCGCATTCCAAAATGCTCAGCGATTTCACCTGGAGGTCGCGAAATTTTGGGCAAAACTAGTCGTATCTTTTTGTGAGACATACGCTTTGAAAGCACTTATTTTAGCCTCTCTCTTCCCGAGGGCCTGCAGAAAGCATGGGAGCTTGATCACTTTCTGCCTCCGTGACGGGCCATATCCTATCCGTTTTTAGAGACTCATCTTCAAACCTTATTCCTCTTCTCTCTGCCATCTACCCCTCTGCTGCTTCTTCTCCCCTCCGCTTAGAGTCCTCCCTTCCCCCGTCATAAATTCCGCCACTCTCTCCTATTCATTTCCTTCCTAGCACCTACTCTTCTTCGCATTCCAGTTCCCAGAGAGGTGTCGTTCTGATAAAGCAGTAACTTAATCTATAGATTTCGGACACCCTTCCCTTCCAGCCAAGAAGACTTGGATTTTCTCTATATCTGGATTAACAGTCGCACCACATCAGGAATTTGCGAGCTTCCCCAGTAGTAGGAAAAGTTTATAAGGAGCGAATTTGTTTTGAAGGTTGTGCCCATCCCATAATGCGCTTCTCTTGTGCTTCCTCATTAAGGAAATAATTAGGTCTAAATGATACGCTTTAATTACAGGAGTGTCCATCCATCTTTCTTCTCTCTCAATATCAGAGCCACAACCTTGAGGAGGCAAAACCAAGTTTCCAAACCCAGATGTGGGAGGCAGCCGTTTGCAAGAAGCATTGTTGCACTAGTTGCTCTTCGCTGTTGTCTAATAAACACGTTGCCATGGAGCAGATCCTACCCCATGATGAGAGGCTGGTGGGTTCAAACTGCTGACTTTCATGGTTACCAGTTATACCTCCTAACCACCGCACCATCCGGGCTCCTGTTTCAGTTAAATGCTGTGAGTTAATTAACCTTTAGCTTTATTTCGGAAACCCTGGTGGCCTACTTGTTAAGAGCTACTTCTGCTAACCAAAAGGTAGGCAGTTTGAATCCACCAGGGGCTCCTTGGAAACCCTGTGGGGCAGTTCTACTCTGTCCTATAGGGTCACTTTAGTCGGTATCGACTCGATGGCAATGGTTTTTTTTTTTTTTTTTTTTTTTAATTTTTGTTGGTACTTTCATCTTTGCACCTGGATCCTCATTCCTTCCGAGCACTCACTCAACATATCTTTGTATTCCCCTGCACTATCTTTTGTGCCTTTCTGCAAGCTTCATAGGCACAAAAGAACTTTTTAAGACGACAATCAGAAGACTATTCAGAATGTTCAATCCCGCGACTCTCCCTCATGGTGGACTGGAGCTGACTGACACTCTGGCATTTGACCGAAAAACCCCTTGAAGAAGCCAACAACTGCTGGAAGATCTTAGAGTCTTTTGGTCCGGAAGGAGTTTCCTTCCCCCCACCCCCACCCCTTCTCCTGGCATAGCTACGAGGTAGGGTCCAATCCAGGAACATAAGAATTGAACATAATGAATTTTGACTTGTGAAAACTCAATGTTTTAAAATGCCTGCAGATCATGCTGGAAGTTAGTATCAAGAGTAGTCTCATTAAGTCTGGCTGGCAGTGGGGTATAACTCAGTGGTAAAATGTGTGCCTAGCATGCGTGAGGCCCTGAGTTCAGTCCCCAGCCATCTCCATATATGTTTTCTTTCCTCACCCACGCACATCTGAATATCGGTGATTTTTTTTGACACTTTCCCCATTTTTCTTTTTGTGAATACCTTTTCTTGTGTTTTTCCATCTCACAGAAAGGAGAAATCATTTGATAATTACTGGGACCATGGTCCTTGAGACTACTTGGGCCTCCCAACCTGACTACTTAAGTACAACGAAGTCAGGGACAAACTGGAGTAAAAGAAGGTGCTCAGTCAGGATCTGCTGACCGTCAAGCAACAGTATTCCACCACATCAAAGAAGGCCTGTTCTCCTTTACTACAATTTCTCATATTTATTAAGGAGTAGGGAAGAAAAACTCAGATGGAAAGAGGGAGGGAGAAATGACTGTTGGACAAATTCCTTTTGAATCTTCTTTTTTTCCCTCACCTGTGCCTGTGTCAATGGACAGATAGCAAGTTCAGGAGAAAAGTTTCTTTCTGATTTTCTTTTCCCCATTCCTCCTACACTTCCTCACCCACCCACACAATCTTGTTGAGCAAAAGTCAGTCCAATCACCAGTTTTGGAGATCTGTGATCCCAGCCACAGGCAGCTCTGATCCCAACTCTTTGTTAGTGGTGAAGAAGTATTTGGATGTCATCCAGAAGAAAGGTATTTCTCAGGAAACCTTGAGTCTTCCAGAAGCCACAGTTGAAAAAATCATTTCCGGAGATGGAAACAGCTGCTAAATAAGCTCTCTTCAAGTCACAAAAGTCTTGGGCAAAAAGAGCTGCATCTTCTTATGGAGCAAACACCCTTAATCCACTTTCCTTAGGAGGAAGGGTACTGTCTTACCTCCCGCATTGTAGAGAGAGCAAAGGAGATATAGGCAACCCTGGCAGGCTCAAACTACTTCCTCACCATCCAAATTCTACACATCCTAAGGACCTAGTTCCAAACCTTCTTTCTTCTTCTTTTCTTGTTCTTCCACACCCACACCCACCTCCTGCCTCCTATCTTCCCCTTCATTTTCTTCATCACAGAATGTGTTACCTTCACTTTCACTTTCCCAGCCCCCCTTTATCCTGTCTCCAGTGCTTCCTCCTAGAGAAAATTTCCCAACAGCTCAGTTTACTCCAGTTCCCTCTGCACCACTTCTGAGGCTACCAGTTCTCAAACATGGCTGAAAAATGGGAACATCTGTGGAGACCTTTCAGTGATATAGATCCCACCCTTTCCCTATCTAATGATTCTCAGTCCATTCAGGATCTACAAAGGTGGAGTCGGGAATACATATAGTCACAAAGTTCTCGGGCAGTTCCCCGTGTTTGGGAACCACAACTTCCCGCCTCTAAGCACTCATGTCAGCTACTTCCCAGCACCAACTAAGCCCCAGTTGCTTGTTCATGGGAGGTTAGGATAGAGGAGATGACTAGTGCTGGGGAGGAGCCGAAGAGTTGACATATGTAATGTATTCCAATATTCAGGAAGATATAAACCTCTCACCGGGGAAAAATATCAAAATGAAAACTAAAAGCAAGAGAAGACACATTGATAAAGGATTACCTCCTAAAACTCATACGTGGGTTGGCTGACACTACAAATTTTGTCAAGAAGCTGAAGTTTTTATTCTTTTAGCCTCTGTGATGGCTGAGGTTTGAATGCCTGTCCAGGAGCACAAGTGGGCTCTTACAAAAGATTAATACACTTGCAGTTCTTGCTAATCCCCCAACATGCCTCCGTCATGCTTCTGTGTGGTTCTCAGAACTAGAGCTGCAGCTTCACAAGAGAAAGCCACTGCTTGATTTCCCAACCAAGGTTTTGGACTCCAGGTCTTGATAGAAGAGTGATTGTCTGTGATACCATATATTTCCTGTTTTTCACTTAGGATTTATTTTTTCTTTTTCCATTTGCATCTAAGTTTCCTGAGACAACTTTTTGGGGTCCTACTTTTTTGTATTCTTAGCCTAGAATTATCTGCTGTCCCTCTGGTACCCAGAAGTAGTGGAGGTGCCGGACCCTGGTGTGATGATTGGAAAACTAATATCATGAAAACTGTATGGAGAAAAAGCAACAAATTTGGAGTTTCAAGCTGAAGCCCCTTGAATTAATGCTGGCTGTGGCTCAATGGTTAAGCTGATCACCTGCTCACTGAAAGGTTGGTATTGGAAACCAGCAGCGGCTCCTCAGTAGAAAGATGTATCATTAGGCTTCCATAGATTGACAGCCTTAGAAAAACCCTATGGGGCTGCTATGAATCAGAATCCACTCCACAGCAGTGAGGTTTTTTTTTGTTTTTTATGCATGCCCGTGGCTGAGACTTCGATGGCGTAGGGTTTAACTGTTCCCTATGCCTGGAAGGAGTCCTGGTGGTGCAAGTGGTTAAAAGCTTAGGTGCTAAGCGAAAGATTGGCAGTTCCAATCCATCATCCAGTCTCTACAAACTCTATGGGGCAGTTGGGTTTTTGTTTTTCCCTGGGAAAGGAGTTCCTAGGTGGTCTTAAATAGTTAACACTTGCTTGCTGCAATATTGGAGGTTCCAATCACTCAGAGGCGCTTAGTGATCTACTTCTGAAAAAGCAGCCATTGAAAACCCTACACAGGACAGTTCTACTCCAGCATACATGGGATTACCATGAGCCAAAATCGACATAAGGATAACTGGTTTCCCCTGGGAAATCACGTTTAAATATGGATCCCTTTTACTTTATGGAGACTTATTTCTCACGGTTTTTGCCTGCCACCTGAATGTTCTTTGAGACAATATCGGAGCTCTAAGCCAAATACAGTGAGATTATGAAGAGCTGGAGGAAAATGATGTCTGTCTGGAGAATCTGTGCTTGGCCAAGTGGAAGATGACCCTTCAAAGCCATGTTTCACTGGGTGACACCGTGAACCTGTCAGGAGTCAAAAAGAAAAAAACCAATCCCGTTGCAGTCCAGTCGATTCCGACTCACAGCCACCCTATAGGACAGAATTGAACTTCCCCATAGGGTTTCCAATAAGTGGCTGGTGGATTTAAACTGCCTACCTTTCAGTTAGCAGCTGATCCCCTTAACCACTGTGCAACCAGAGTTCTAAATCTCACTCCCACAACACAGTGGGGAAGAGGAAGGAAGGACAAGGATGGATCTATGGACCCAGGCATGCAGTGCACAATGGATTAGCAGCCCATCGCCTTAACCACTTGGTCACTTCATCAGGAGTCAAGTAAAGCAGAATCAAAGACAAGGAAAGGTTATGCACTCAGTCTTGACCTGAAATGATTCAGACATCAGCATAACTAGAGGTAGCCCAGGAAGAAAATTCAGAAGGGGGCTCTGTGGTATAGTTGCTTAAAAAAAAAAAAACTATCCACAGGACCCTTTCAAACCCCCCACCCCTTATCTGTCTTTCTATCTCTTTAATAATAATACATAGTGGGAGCTTAAGGTGCAGGCTTTTGTTTTGGGTGATTGAAGAGATTCCGTTAGCATCTGGTTCTTTTCTCCCCGTTCTTGTCATAGCCCTTCTGCTGTCACAGTCACCTTAAAGGATATAGAAGCTCATAGCATAGAAATGAAAGAGCATTCAAGGAAGTCCATTGAGTTGTGTTTTTGCTGTCTGTGTGCACAGGAATTGAATGGAAAATATTAGGAGAAGAGAATTTGTATCCTTTCAAGATTGGGTTTAAATAGTGTTGAAGCAGAGAAAAAATGTAGAGGTGTGGAAGATGAAAGCCAGAGGCTCATACATGCAAAGGATGTGCTCTACCGCTGAGCTACATACAGCTCATTCCTGAAGTGCTGCTGGCTAAATTTTATCTAGAACTAAGTGTTATTTCCTGAGATTCATGCTCCTTGAGAGTTGTGGTAGTGTTGATCAGTGTTAAGAGGCATAAGCAGCTGCTTTAGGCAGGAGGAACTGAGGAACCAGTGGGTGATGCTGATTCTTTACAGGACTTAAAAGTGAATGCAGAAGATTGGAAAGATGTGTTGGATAAATAGGCACAAGAGATTTCCATGGTGGCTTTTGTACAACTTCGAGTTGTTAAAAGTCTCTGGCTTGTATTATGGGTGGCAAAGAATCAAGTCCCCATTTTCAGCTCTTTTGATTTCCTCTATAGCTGTCTTTGTCTTAACCTGAAGCACAAAGCTAAAGAAATTAATCTTTTGGCTGCCTGAAAGTCTTCACTATATTTACTGTTTGCTCAATCAGAATGTATGTACCAGATTTGATGGAGGAAAGGAAAGGCAGAGAAAACCACATAGTGATGCATTCTGCATTTCATTATAAGGGTCTTTTCTACTAGAGATATCAGATAACTCTGGGCCCTACCAACAATTCAGAAGAGGAATTCATAAAGCATGAATGAAACAGTAGCTTCAGGGTTTAGAGAAAGGCGAATTATAAGAGTAAGATAGAAGGTAAATAGACAGGATTTAAAGTACAACAACAAAAGTGAGTGAAGCATTTATTGGTTTGAAAAAATTTTAAGCCATTTCCAGACAGAAGGGGTTACAGAAAAGGGCATTTTGAAAAAAGTGGGGGTAGAGGGGCATGGGAGGAAGTCTGGAAGGGAGAGAAGGTAAACTCATATGAAATTCAAGATACCTTGGAACACACTAGTGAGAATGTTACACAGTGAACTCAGGATAATACTCTGGTCTCCACCCTTGGATTTGTGAGTGAGAGGGTGGATAAAGACTGAAAAATGCACTTTAAGATATGGGAATTAGAAATTCTTTTGTGATATTTGTGGAAAATAAATGAGCTTGCTCCAAGACTCTTCTAGAACCCTGAGATTTATCATGGTTTAAACTCAGTTCTTTGAACTACATAAGAAGACTAAGGGAAAATTCATTTCCTGGTGTTACAGAAGCCTAGAAGATGGGTCCTTCTGCTCAGACTTTCCAATTATCTGGACACAGGTCTTTGAGAAAGAGAAATAACATTATTGCAATGCAGAGAGCGAGGATCGGGGAGGAAGCTTGTCAGATCTGGCTCCCTGAGCTATTGAGAAGCACGGCTTTTATGTGATTTTGGCAGCAAGATGGTGGTTGCACAAAGGCAGCCAGGATACAGGAAGTGCCATGGTTCTTCTCAGACCTCTCACTTCAGAATAGGGTCCAAGTGATTACTTTCCTTCTGATTGGTTCCACCTGTGGCTGCATCCGCTGTTGAGGTCAATTAGTGGTCACAGCTGGCCCTTCTGTGAGTGCTGGGTGGGCCAGTTCTGACTTGGGCGGGTTTAACAACTAATGGAAATTTACTGGCATTAGTAGGGTCAGGTTACAATCGTACCAGATTTCTAGAGCCTATTAGGTTTTTGTTATCCCAGTTTGCACATATATGAGACTTTGCCAATGTTCATAAAAATAACATAGAGTCTTTTTGAAATTGGCAGAACATGGCTTGTCTGTCAGACTTGTTCTTTCAGTTGGCTTATGGAATTTGTACAATAAGAACAAGACATAGTGTGTGGTAGGTTTCACTTATGGAGAAAACGAGAGTGTCACACACAAAAGTGATGGGGATGTGTATATGTTTGTCTGTGTGTCTGTGTATGTATGTGGAAATGCTAGATAGTATCTTGGCTGTTTAATGCTGTAAAAGCAATATGTGTAATGTCAAGCATCCACCATTATGTACTTGAAAAAGACGGTTGCAATGAAGAAGTCGTTGGTCTTGCAGAATTTTATCACGCAATATCCGGCATCATTTCCATCACCAAGGCCATTTTTTGCAAAAACCAATCTTTCTTTGTTTCCAACTTTTGCGTTCCAATCCCCAGTAATAATCAAGGCACCTTGACTGCATGTTTGATCAATTTCAGACTGCAAAAGTTGGTAAAAATCCTCAATTACTTCATCTTTGGCATTAGAGTTTTGTGCATAAATTTGAATAATAGTCCTATTAACTGGCCTTCCTTGTAGACATATGGATATTATCCTAACACTGACAGCACAGTATTTCAGGATAGATCTTGAAATATTCTTTTTGACAATGAATGAAACATCAATCCTCTTCAATTTGCATAGTAGACCACATGATTGTCCAAATAAAAATGGCTGATACCAGTCCATTTCAGCTCACTAATGCCTAGGATATTTTGAGTGCCTTCTAACCTGAGGGGCTCATCTTTTGGCATTATATCAGCCAGTATTCTGCTGCTATTCACAAGGTTTTCACTGGCCAATTTTTTCAGAAGTAGACTGCCAATTCCTTCTTCCTATCCTGTTTTAGTCTGGAAGCGATACTGAAACCTGTCCACGTGAGATGAATCTGCTGGTATTTGAAATACCTGTGGCAAAGCTTCCAGCATCACAGCAACACACAAGCCAGCACAGTATGACAAACTGACAGATAGATAACTGACCATCTGAGGAATAGACTTGACAAGTTGTGGGATGACATCATACCTGAAAAAAAGCAAGAGGTCATTAGAAAGACAGGAAAGAAAGAAAAGAGCAAAACAGATGTCAGAAGAGAGTCTGAAACTTGTTCTTAAACATAGAGTAGCTGAAGCGAAAGTAAGAAATAATGAAGTAAAAGAGCTGAATAGAATATTTCAAAAGATGGTTGGAGAAGACAAAGTAAAGTATTATAATGAAATGTGCAGTGACCTGCAGTTAAAAAAAACAAAAGGGTAAAACATGCTTGGCATTTCTCAAACTGAAAGAACTAAAGAAAAAACTCAAGGCTCGAGTTGCAATATTGGAGGATTCTATGGGGAAAATATTAAATGGTGCAGGAAGCATCAAAAGAAGATGGAAAGAATACACAATCACTGCATCCAAAAAATTGGTCAACATTCCACTATTTCAGGAGGTAGCATATGATCAGGAATCGATGGTACTGAAGGAAGAGATCCAAGTTGCACTGAAGGTGATGGCAAAAATCTAGGCTCCTGGAATTGACGCAGCACCTATTGGTATGTTTCAACAAATGGATGCAGCACTTGATGTGCTCACTTGTAAGGAAATTTGTAAGACAGCTACCTGGCCAACTGACAGGAAGATATTCGAATTTGTGCCCATCCCAAAGAAAGATGATCCAACACAATACAGAAATTTTAGAACTATGTCATTGATATAACATACAAGTAAAATTTCACTGAAGATCATTCAAAAGCTGTTGCAGCTGTGCATCAACAGGGAATTGCCAGAAGCTCAAAACAGATCATTGCTGATGTCAGATGCATCTTGGCTGAAAGTAGAGAAGACCAGAAAGTTGTTTACCTGTGTTTCATGGACTATGGAAAAGCATTTGACTGTGTGGATCATAACGAATTATGGATAACATTCTGAGGAGTGGGAATTCCAGAACACTTAATTGTGCTCATGAGAAATCTGTACATAGAGAGACGGTCATTTGAACAGAATGGAGGATACTGCGTGGCTTAAAGTCAAGAACAGCATGTGTCAGGCTTGTATTCATTCACCATACTTATTCAATCTATATGCCGAGAAAATAATACAAAAAGCTGGAACATATGAAGAAGAAAGCAGCATCCGGATTGGAGGTAGACTCATTAACAACCTGGAATAAGCAGATGACACAACCTCGCTTGCTGAAAGTGAAGAGGAATTGAAGCAATTACTGATGAAGATCAAAGACCACAGCCTTCAGTATGGATTGCACCTCAATATAAATCCAAAAACCAAACCCAGTGCCATCGAGTCAATTCCGACTCATAGCGACCCTATAGGACAGAGTAGAACTGCCCCATAGAGTTTCCAAGGAGAGTCTGGCAGATTCGAACTGCCGACCCTTTGGTTAGCAGCTGTAGTACTTAACCACTACGCCACCAGGGTTTCCCACCTCAATATAAAGAAAGCAAAAATCCTCACAATGGGAACAAAAGCAACATCATGATCAATGGGGAAAAGTTTGAAGTTGTCAAAGATTTCATTTTACTTGGATCCACAATCAACACCCATGAGAGCAGAAGTCAAGAAATCAAATAATGCATTGCATTGGGCAAATCTGCTGCAAAAGACTTCTTTAAAGTGTGAAAAAGCAACGATGTCACCTTGAGGACTAAGGTCCACCTGACCCAAGCCATGGTGTTTTCAATCTTCTCATATGCATGTGAAAGCTGGGCAATGAATAAGGAACACCAAGAAGAATTGATGCCTTTTTTTCTTTTCTTACAAAGTTTTTCAAGTCTGGGGTGGGGGCTTCTCTTTAACAAGGAGCCCTGGTGGTGCAGTGTTTAAGAGCACCAGTGCCAACCAAAAGGTCTGTAGTTCAAATCCAAATCCACCAGCAGCTTCCTGAAATTCTATGGGGCAGTTATACTCTGTCCTATAGGGTTGCTATGAGTTGGAATTGACACATAACAGCAATGGGCTTGGTTTGTTTGTTTTCCTTTAAGAAGAGGGGTTTTTCACAATCAGTTGTCATTTTTGTTATTTGCCTTCAAGTCGATTCTGACTCATAATGACCCTATGTACAACAAAACGAAACCCTGCCCAGATCTGTGCCATCCTGACAATCATTGTTGTGCTTGAGTGCATTGTTGCAGCCACTGTGTCAATTAATCTCATTGACAGTCTTCCTCTTTTTTGCTGGCTCTCTGCTTTACCAAGCATGATGTCCTTCTTCAGGGACTAATCCATCCTGTTAAGAGGTCCAAAGTATGTGAGGCGAAGTCTCACAATCCTTCCTCAAAGGAGCATTCTGGCTGTACTTCTTCAAAGACAAATTATTTTTGTTCTTCTAGGAGTCTGTGATATATTCAGTATTCTTTGCCAACTCCATAATTCAAAGGTATCAATTCTTATTTAATCTTCCTTATTCATTGTCCAGCTTTCACATGCATATGAGGTAATTGAAAACACCATGGCTTGGGTCAGGTGCACCTTAATCCTCAAGGTGACATCTGTGCTTTTAAACACTTTAAGGGGTCTTTTGCAGCGAATTTCCCCAATGCAATGCATCTTTTGATTTCGTGACTTCTGTTTCCATGGGTGTTGATTGTGGATCAAAGTGTTGCAGTGGAACAAGAGAGACCAAAACCTAACCCAAGTTACAAAAAACACGACAGTGACAGCTGTAAAGGGAGTGATCAGGAGCAACTGAGATACCCCTTCACCCACCACATCCAATGTATGTGCTTCACAGAAAAACAACAGAAATAACAAATCCACAAATTACAACAGCTAGCTTTACAAAATCCATTCATCCAAGGGTGGAAGGCAGGGAAGGGAGGTGGGAGGGTAAATGGCACAGACAGACAAAAAAAAAAAAAATGGCACGAGGTCTGGCAAATGCTAGAAAATAGCTACAGAAAAACCTGTGGTCTTTTCAGACTCACGGCCTTAAAATCCACATACTAGTGTCAGGAAGATTCTGCTTAAGTGCACCAGAGACAGAATTCCAATTCCTTGGAGAGAACAGAATATGTAAAGCACCCTTGGCAGAAAGAGTCCTATCTTCCCTGGGTCAGGGGAGGTGAACAGGGAAAAGAGCTGCCACATCCTCCTTCCAATCCTACCCGTTCCCTGTGGGTGGCAGGTGAAGTCAGTGGCCTACAGCTGCATTAAGTTTGGCAGGAGATGGATGTGGTGAAGGGAACTTCTCTGCAGAGTTTGAGCACACTGCAGGTAGACCATTTTATGGAAGGGTCTGTTAATAAGACCACCAGAGAGAAGAGGCTTAACTTAAAAATGATACACTTTGCCAGGGGCCTTTGCTCCATTGGTGCTGATAAATGAATAAAGGAAAGAGGATGGAGAAGAGGCAGCCACTGATAATGTATGAGAACTGCGTTGCTGTGAGCAAAGCCAAGGGCAAACCAAATCCAAAGTAGGAGGGCCAGTTCCTTTCTATGTTTGACAACAGCTAGTGCATTTCAATTCCTTTATTGAATCAGTATTATTCAAAGCAGTGTAGTGAATATAGAAGGGACATATGCAGGAGACAAACCAGCTGAATAACAGGATGGATGAAGAGACTCCCAAACTTCCCTTGGAGAAGGAAAAGAGCCTGCGGCAGAGGTTGAAGAGCATATCAGCAGTTGCTTTCCTGACTCTAGGGAATGGGTGAGGCTTCCTCCCTGATACCTCAAATGCCTGGTCACCTATATTTTGGAACCAAATGACATTGACAACTTTGCTAAGCACCAACAGGGGAGCACCCAAAGAGCACTGAAAATTGACGTGAGGAAGAATTCCAGCCACGATCAAACATCTCCATAGTGATAGAAGAAAAGTTCACCAATAATTTGTGCTGTTACTGACTGAATCACAGGAATAAACATTTGATGAAACAAGAGGAGACTCAAGCAGAATATTCCTCCATTCCAAGCGCAGCACTGGAAAATTCTACCAGCAATACGTGGCTCACTTGTCTTGTTTAGGCTCTGTACTCTGGGGTCCTTTCTGTGTCAGGTCGCTACTAGCCTTCTTCTATGCTTTTCCTCCCTCTTTTACAGTATTGGAGCGCCCAGCTTCGAAATGGTATAGATACCCCAGATGGAGTCCTTGATTCCCCTGGCAAGGCCCTGGAGAAATGTTTTGACACCGCCAGCCATCTCTTCACCGCCCAAACCATCAACGAGAAGTGCCTCAAAATCTCTTAAGAAGGCAGCTCTGTCAAGGGCCGGCCGGTTCGGCACCTTCAAGGGTGAGGGCCGCACGAGACCTAAAAAGCAAAACTAAAATAAACTAAAAACCATCGCTGTGGAGCCACCTAGGACCCCTAGTAATCAGGGATCCATGCACTTTCCAAGGAACCACTCTTCCAACACAACACCAGGGCCCCAAATAGTCCGTAGTCGGAAGGATTCAAACCTACGCGGGGAATCCCCAATGCATTTCTAGTTCATCGCCTTAACCACTTGGCCACGACTACAGCTCCCTTCCCAAGGACTTTTTTTCCAACATGGAATTGGACCTATGCCCCTTGCAGCCAGTCCTGTAGCTGATCTGGTGGGGTGCTGAACATCATTAATTATTAAGAAAATGCAGATTAAAACACAATGAAATCATACTCCCCTCCACCAAAATTGCTGAAGATAAAAGAATTGAAAATATCAAGTGTTGCTGATGATATGGAACAACTGAAACTTTCCTACATTGCAGATGAGACTGTCAACTGACACATTCACACTTGTAGACTATTTAGAAATATTGCCTGAAACAAAATATATATAAGACCTATAACCCTAAAACTCTACAGCTGCATTTAGACCCAAGAAAAATGAAGGTTTATTTCTCTTGAACCATATGTACAAAAATGTTCACAGCAGCATTAGTTGTTTTATATGTACATCAACAGCAAAACGAACAAAAAATTGTGATGTACAGTAGTAATACAATGGGATATGACAGCAAGAAAAAAGAACTACTGCTACTAGACACAATATGGATGTATCTAATAAAAATTATGTTGAGTGAAAGAGTCTATACTGAAATGAACACATACTGTATGATTCCATGTATAGTATTTCAAAACACAGGAAAACAGTGGTAGAGGTCAGAAGATTGGAATTAATTGGGATAGATACAAATACAATTTCAGCTTCTGAGAGCTGAAAAATTTCTTATCTTGGTTTGAATGTTGCCTATATGAGATATATACATATGTAATAAGTCATTAAGCTGAATAATTAAGTTGTACACATTTTCCTCTTCATGAACCAAGCCTCAACTTAAAAAGAAGAAAGGATTTCTTTGGATATCGTCTCATCCGCAGTAGATCCTATCTCTTCCTTAGTGCTGTTTAAATTTTGGTCTGCAGATTGATGCCTTCTAATAGCTGTGTTTTTACCTGTCTGTGGGCATTAGAAACTTTTGTATCAATTTGACTGTGCCAGAATATTGGACTCTTCCAATTAAATAAAGTAGAAACAATTTTAGGAATTGGGTGAGTGGAATGTGGAGCTGACCACTTAATGATCAAGCAGTAGAACTCTGTTGCTGCTTTTGATATTGTGAGATTGGTTGGACACCTAGAACCCAAGAGAAGATGAAAATCTGAGAAGTATTATTATTTACTTTTATAATTTATTGTTTCAAAATGACCGTGATCTTAATCAAGTCTGCTTTCTATATTTATAATTTGCCATTATTGGCTAAAATAAAACAAATACACACAAAAAACAAACCAGTCGATTAGAGGTGATTCTGATGAATGGCGACCCCTTGTGTGGCAGAGTAAAATTGTGCTCCATAGGGTTTGTAATGGCTGGTTGTTTTCTTTCTAGTGCTTCTGGGTGGATTTCAACATCCAGCTCTTGAGTTATCAGCCCAGTGAGTTAACCATTTACACCACCCAAGGACTCCTTTAGCTAAACACGAAGTAAAATTAATGTTATTTATTTGTAACTCTAATTTACATATGTGAATCAAGGTTAAGAAGGCTAGAGAAGCCAGAAGACAAGTAGTGTACGTGCCAGAGAGCTGTGGTCTAAAAACGGGCCTCAGGTGTGACTGAAAACAAAGAAGAGTATGCAAAATAAAGAAGAAACTCTCCGTTTGGTGACAGCTCATCTTTCAGAATCAGCCTCTCAGGAATGAGTGAGGAAATCGCAGCAGCTGAAGACCATTTACAAAGTGAATTTTAATAAAAGTCCTCCATGTGCCTGGACAGGTTCTCAAACCTCAGTCTCGGATGAGCGGAGTCAAGGCTTTCTGCCTTAACCACATTTTGGTTGTGACTGTCATTTCAGATATAAGTTTTTAAAATATTTTAGATTCTTTTACAGATGCTTTCTCCCCGGCGTGAGGTCCAAGACTTCTCAGTCCTAGTGTTACCAGGTGGAAACCCCGGGTTCTTATTTGGCATGACTTTATTGGCCAGTAAATGAGAGACTGAGATGGGTGAACAAAAAGGCACCTTTATTTCATTGTCCAAGGAAATGGATACGGTCCGTGGTTACTGCTCCCAAGACTGCTCACCAAGTTTCACAAAAACTCAAGTGTTTGTGAAAATACTCTAAAATTAAATACCAATAGGAACAAATGAATCCACCAAGGGTTTACAAGTAGGGAGTTCACACAAGTTTTGTCTGCAACATTCTTAATCATACTATGTAGGTGCAATGGGGTTTATATATAACCTCCAAGCAAAAGCGGGGTTCAAATTCAAAGCTGAAGGGGACGGACGGGTGAAGCGCAGCAAAGGAAACAATTTTCCAATACAACACTGTAGGGGGGGACTCCAGGTAAAGAATACAGCACTGTGGGGGTTCTGCCTCACAAGCCAAACATTCATTTGCCTTCCCTTTGTCCCAGCTCTGCAGTTGGCCTCAGCCTATGCTGTGGAGAAGTTACACTGGGCATATTATAGGGGAAAAAATTATCAAGACATTTTTTGGGGGGGGTTAGGATAAATAAGGGTATCAACTACACGTGAATTTCAATACAGAGATTAAAATGGGCATGCACAGGACTAGGAAGTGTGCTGAACTACTGTGAAAACATTCTGGAGTGCACATGAGGAAAGAGAGAGGAGCATCACCTAATGCAGAGTAAAGAGTGGGAGTGGGGTGAAATAAAGAAAGAGAAGGAGAAAAAGGGGAGAGAGGAAGAGGACAAGGAAAAGAGAAACAGGGTTTTCCCAGAAAAGGAGTCGGTTCCTTTTGCTCAAGACTACCTGGCCTTTGAGAGTGATTCCCCGCTCTTTCCTTCTCGGAGCAGACAGGCTGAGCACTGTGGAGGGCTCACGTGAGTTTGAGTTTTGTGTGTGTGTGTGATTCAGACTTGTTCAGCATTGGTTTTGCCCTGGCAGCTGCAAGAATTTACCATTTCCATGCATGGATGTGGTGAGAGCAGTGTTGAGAGCAGAAGCAGGATGGGCCGGCAGCTTTGATATTAAGCACCGCTGAGACTGGGGAAGGTTACTAGGTCTTGCTTGAAATGCAAATAATAATAATAATAAAGAAAGTTCCCATTTGTTTGCTCCTTGTATTCCTAACTTTTAAATGAAGCCTCTTGAAACTCAACTTTTTTCTAAAGAAATTCTCTCTGGCCCCTTTACTTTTCACATCCTGCTTTTAGCTCAAAAGAAGTTTAAAGAGGGGAACTGTGGCCACAGAAAGCCAAAGACTGTACAACTGCTCATGATTACATACTCAGCCACCTTTTCCTCAGTCCTAGTGTAGGCACAGAGGCAATGAAGGTTACCAAACCAAAACCAAACCCCGTGCCATGGAGTCAATTCCGACTCAGAAACCCTGGTGGCTGGTGGTTAAGTGCTACAGCTGCTAACCAAAGGATCAGCAGTTTGAATCCGCCAGGCATTCCTTGGAAACCCGTGGGGCAGTTCTACTCTGTCCTATACCGCCACTATGAGTCAGTGAAGGTTAGTCCCTGGCAAAAAAAAAAAAAAAAAAGCAAATCAAGTAAAAAAAAATGTAGGTGACCTCAAAATTGGCTTAGGGATTACCTGTGACAGACTGGTAGAAAGCAGATAGTCACAGCTTTTGGAAAGAAGAGTAAAGGGGATAATGCTTTATAAAAGAACTTTAGGACTCTTGGCTTCTCATCTCCCCTATCATAACCGATCTCCCCTTCCTGTGGAGAAACTAGAACTTTCCTTGCTTCAAGAGGGTCCCCTAAAAGATTTTCTCCTAGTTTAGTTCAAAACACAAAAAGCCTTTTAGTTCATATTTTATAGATTGCATGATTGAATCCACATTGATTCATCAAGATTGTTATTTTTATTCTCAGGATCGATAATTGAAAATATTTATAGGGAAATGTAGAATCATTCCACAAGGATTTGGCAACTGCCCTGAAACAATATAGACCGTACCCGAGGTCTCTGGGTTAATGTGTCTGTGCTCTCCTCTTTTGACCCGTGAGTGTTTAGGGTTTGCGCTCTGTTTCTTCTTTGGCAGCCTCCTCAAGAGTTCATAACAGATGGACAAAGACTTTGCTATGATCTTTGATGGCTTCCGCCTGCTCAATCTCCATGTCTGATATCCATGTCTGTGAATGAGAGGTTGACAAGACTTGGCAGCGAGTCTTTGCCTCCTCAGCCCAAACCAGGGTTAAACATCTACTTCTCAGTGTTTTAGAACATGCCAGAGAAGGACATGAGACAAAGAAATGGCTCTCTTCTTTGGCAGGAATTAATTCTCCTTTCCCTGACATTATATGAGAATCTTGTGTTCCCCGTCCCAGAGAAGGAACATTGATTTTTCCCAAGCGCAGAGCAGGTTTTTCTTCTTCCAGATTCTTGAGCCTCTTTGCATTCAGCTTTCCTGCAAACTCTTTCAAGGGACCACTAAGTCTTTGAGTGGTGCAGATAGTGGCCCATATGTCAGTGATTGTTCAGAGTGCTCGAAGAGAATGTATGGATAGTAGAAATGACAACAAATAAATTTAAGTGAGCATCATTGTCTCAACTAGTTAGTTAATAAAGAGACACCAAGGCCAAAACAAGTCAACTTAAGAAAGAAGTAAGTTTCTGAGAGTAAGATTTTTGGCCTGTATTGTTAGAAAAGAAAAGTGGAGATAGTGGGGTTTGAACCCATGGCTTGTTGCATGTTAAGCACACATTCTACCACAGAACTGTAACTCCAGCAAGGCCCTGCTGCAGAGGAGTCTTCAGGACTGTTTTCAGAGTCTTTTAGGACTAAGTCAAGATAAATTCACTTTATGTTCAATTCACCTGTTTCCAAACTCCCTACACCGTGCTCTCTTGGACACGAACAAACCTAGAGAAGGATACCTTAGTGCTAAGAAGAAAGATATTGCTCCTGGTTGATGGTCTTCCACCAGATTGCCGGGAGCCTGCCTCCATTCCATCACCTGGGTGAATTACAGGATAAACATTCTCTTGGACTTGTCTGAATATAACTTTCTGTATTCTTTTGACTCTTGGAAACATACTAATGTTTTAGGGAGGCAAATAAGTAAATAAAACTAACTCGAGTGTTTATGAAAAATACTCTAAAATTAAACACAAATAGGAACAAATAAATCTAATGTATTTCAAAAGCATAACATATCCACATAGGAGAAAAAAGAGAGAACAGATTCAAGTAAAAGTTTTCCTTAGTGCTTTGTCGTCATTGTAAACAAGAATGGCAAGTAAATGTTAAACTCTATGTAGTAGTTTTTTTTAATTTAAATAAAGCTATGGGTGTAGCGATTCTGATATTATTTCGTGTAAATTTTAGGCTTGAGAAAATGAGTACACATATTGAGGTTGTTGGAAACCAGGGCTCTCACTGTGGGAGACAGAAGGAAAACACGAATTTGGAATGGGGGAAGGTAAAACATTCCCTGTTAATGCTGGATGGGTATTCCTCCATTGCCATCAAATAGATCCAACTCATGGATGGAGACCCCATGTGTTGCAGAGTTGAACTGCTCCATAAGGTTTCTTTGGCTGTAATCTGTAAGGTGTGCCCTGTGGTTAGGGGCTGGACTGCTAACCAAAAGGTTGGCGGTTGAACTCACCAGCGGCTATGCAGGAGAAAGAAGGCGGTCGGTCGGCTCCGGGAAAGATTACAGCTGTGAGTCGTAACCTACTCCACCACAGTGGTTTTGGGGTTTTGATTTAATCTTTGCGGATGACCAGGGGCACAATTGCTCTTGAATGCTAACCCTGGTGGCTTAGTGGTTAAGGTCAGTAGTTCGAATCCACCAGGCTCTACTGGAAACTCGATGGGTCAATTCTACTCTCCTATGGGCTCGCTGGTGGCGTAGTGGTTAAGTGCTAGGGCTGCTAACCAAAGGATCCGCAGTTCGAACCCGCCAGGCGCTCCTTGGAAACTCTATGGAGCACTTGTACTCTGCCCTGTAGGGTCGCTATAAGTCGGAATCGACTCGACCGCACTGGGTTTGGCTTGGTTTTTTTTTTTTATGAGTCGGAATCGACTCGACGGCAACCGGCTTGAGTCTGGGCTAACCTAAAGATTGGTGGTTTTACCGGAAGAAAAGTCTCGGCCTTCTGCTTCATTTAAGATTCCGTGGAGTCAACATGAGTCAGAATCGCCTGGATAGCAACCAGCAACAATTTTTAAGGAAGCAGATTTCCAGACCTTTTCGTCCACGGTGCCACTGGGTAAGCTCCAATCGCCAGCCTCTCGGTTATCGTTAGATTACCCGGCGCAGAGTGCGCCACCCGGGGACCTTCCTCATATAGCGTAGTGATTCTTTTTCTACAGGATTTTTAAACATTTCTTGTGATTAAAAACATTCCTTTCCCCTTAGCATCCTCATATCATACACATAATACGTAATATCAGGACAGAAATGAAAATCTTAAGCGTAACAGCGTGTAGCATATTGCATTCATTGCTGCATCAGTTCCTAGCTTTCCTCATTGAATTTCAGTTCCTTATTTTTGAAATTTCAAATAAAATATGCAAAATGTCGGTTAGCGCTTTATGGAAGACCTCAAAACCAAACCCAATCAAAGCCATTGCGGTCCAGTAGATTCCGACTCATAGCGACCCTGTAGGACAGGGTAGAAATGCCCGATAAGTTTCCAAGGGCTGTAAATCTTTACCGAAGCTGAACGCCATGTCTTTCTCTTCCTGAACGACCACCTACCTTTTGTTAGTAGCCCAGCGTTAACGACTGCACCAGGAGTGCTTGTAAACTGATATAGTTTTCTTTTTTCTATAGTTCTGCGTCGGATACTTGTGCTATACAGTTCTATCCGACTCCAAAGCCTTGGAATTCAATGTTTTTTAAGAATGCTGTTATGCAAAACCGAAGTAAGTTGCGGAAAACCGGAGTCAAACCAGAGACCTTTAGATCTTCAGTCTAACGCTCTCCCAGTTGAGCTATTTCAGCTTTTTTGGAAGTTCCATTTTAATCCTTGGTATAAAACATGATCATAGCTACTGTGTTTTCAAATATTTACTCTTAATTTGTTCTACATTATTACAAGATGACAAAGGGGAGGAATACTTAAAACGGGGCGATGCTTTTCTGCTTGGTAACCTCTGGCTCTTTCACGCTCCAACCACTGCTCGGAAAACTAAGGGAATTTCAAAGGAAATGATCAAGCCTATTCTTTTTCTCTTTTTTTCAGTCCTTTTTCTGTATTAGTGTTCCATGACACTGGAAAAGGGAACAGAGCATTAGTGAGCCAGTTAATGGCGTGGCGGGCTTCTGGCTTCGAAATGAGAAAAACCTGAGCAAGGCAACTCTGATTCTCTATTTCCTTCCTTTTGTCTTCCTTGTGCGCGCACGGGCGCCCTGGGTGGTAAGGAGAAACAGGGAGTAGAAACGGGGAAACATCTCAAGGCAATCCATCGGGTAATGTGTTTAATAAGTATGAGTACGCAAAACCCACTTGAAAAAGGAGAAATGTGCAGAGCTGTTGGGAATTGTAAAAAGCAGATGAGTGTGCACGGTTTCAAGCCGTCTCAAGGAAAGGATACTCTCCTCTTAAGCCACAACTCTCTCACGACAGAAACTTCATGAAAATCCTCCTTGAAATATTAGCCATATTTCTAAGGGGTTTTGGTAAATTCGATAGATGACCAGAGAGAAAATCCAGTGTTTCAAATTTCACTATTTTTAAACCTCTAAACTACACCAGGAAATAAGTAAAGAAATTGCAGACCCAAAACACCTTCTCTTCCTAGGCATTCCACCCCATGATTCCACTCCAAGGTTCCTGCCCTAGTAAATTGCCCTGCCCATTTTTTCCTGCAACCACCAGGAAAGATGTAATGGAACTTTCTCTTGTTTTTTCCACTTCTCTCCCTATCCATTTTTTCTTTTTTTTTCTCATCTTACAAAGTTTTTCAAGCCACCTTCTCCTTAAGAATAGGGAATTAACCACAGTCTAGAAGATTTCAATACTTATATTTGACAAAGGACCCTTATCTAGACTATTTGAAGAACTCCTATGAAACACTAAGAAAAAAAAGACTGAAAATAAATGAGAAATAGCAAAGACTAAACATATATTTCACTAAAAAAATGCATAAACACAATTATTAAACACAATGAAATACTACTACTTTTCACCAAGTGTCTCTGACAATACTGAACTGAAACTTTAATAGATTGCTGATGAGACTGTCAACTGGTACATCCACTTTGGTACACTATTTGCAAATGTTGCCTCAAAGAAAATATACATACAACCTACAACCCAGCAAGTCCACAGCTGCAGTTAGACCCTAGGAAAATGCATGCTATTGCCCTTGAAAAACATGTACAAGAATGTTCATAGCAGCATTATCCATTTGAAATGTATAGCAACAGTAAAACGAATGAAAAAGATCTGATTCCAGTATTCACATAATGGAATATGACAGAGCAATAAGAAAGAAATACTGCTACTAGAAACAGTATGGGTGCATCTAATAAAAAACATATTGAGTGAAAGAACCCATACTAAAATGAACATCTGCTATATGATTTTATTTCTTATTTTTCAAAGCACAGGAAAAACTAATTTATACTAGTAAAAAAAAAAAATGAGAGGTCAGAAAATTAGAATTGATTGGGATGAGGTATAAGGGAGCTCCTGGGAGGTGAAAATTTCTTTATCTTGGTCTGGATGTTAGTTCCATGGTGTATATATATGTATTATTCATTGAACTGCATTTCGCTCTATGTGATTCTAGCCTCAATTTAAATTAAGAGATGACACATGGGACATTCGCACTTCAGATATTTACAAACCTAGAGTATCTTCCACTCATCTAATTGTTTTTCAGTAGTACATGATCTTAGTACTCCTACCAACTTCTTTCATTTTCCCACTTTCTTTTTATAGCCACTGCACCCAACCCCGCAATGGTTTGTCCCTGTGACCTTCTCCAGTGAATTGCCTTGGTTTGGAGATTATGCCACCATTTCATTCCCAGCAACACTCAGTGACTGACTGGAGGGGATGGAAGGTGCAAAAGTCCAAACCCCTTGACTCAAGGACAATTCTGTCATGGGACTTACACCCCAGTTCCCCTGTCACATAAAAACAAACAAACCCATTGCCCTACAGTTGATTCTGACTCATAGCTACACGGGTCAGGCCAAATCTAGACCTCACCCAAGGACATATTAATGCTTGGCTACTTTCCCTTTCCCATCCTAAAGACAACCCCCTCAGTAAATCACATGCCCCTCAATACCTATCTCACACTCCTAATATTCCTCAGGCATGAATGGGCCTGATGAAACTGTTCAGCTGCAAACACACGCTTTCTATTTCATAAAAATGGAAAGATGACTCTGAAAGGATGACTCCGATGGCAGAGCCATGAAAACACAGAGCATTCATTCCAGGCCTTGAAACCTAATGTTGTTTGCCTGGCTGGATTTAGATATTACTTGGGACCAGTGACAGTTTTTTTTTCTTTCAATTTCATCCCTTTTTTTAATTCGAATGTCTGTAACTATTATACCTGTTCTGCCATTATATTTGGGGGAGCAGATAAGTTGTTTCTTGAATTTTACAGATTCACAGATACAGGGGAATTTTATCTCAGGATGGATTATACCCAGAGCTTCATCCAGACCTAATTTAGACAATTGAAATGAAAAGATTGGGGACTTTTCAGCTGAAGAGATTTTGATGACATTTTGGACTTTGAGTTGATGCTGTAATGGGATTGAGATTTGGGGAGGTATTGGGATGAAATGAATGTTTTTGCGTGTGGGTCAGATGTGAATATTTGGAGATCAGAGGGCAGCCTCTGATAGGTGTAATAATGCCGCAGCAAAGACATCCATGTAGTAATATCCAAAAGCTGTGTGTATGTTACCTTACGTGGCAAAAGGGACTTTGCAGATTTGATTAAGTTAAGGATGTTGCCATGGAAAAATCAATCTGGATTTTCCGGGCGGACACGATATAATCATGAGGTCCTTTTAAGAGGAAGACAGGAGGGCCAGAGTCAGAAAAGGACATGAGACAACTGAAGCAGAGGTCAGAATGATGCAACCATGAGCCAAGAATGTGGGTGGCCTCTGGAAGCCAGAAAAGTCAAGGAATGAATTCTCCACCAGTGTCTCCAGAAAGAAAGCAACTCTGCCAACATCTTCAGTTTAGACCTATAGGACCGGGGACAGATTACCCAATAAGCATGGTAAACATGTGCTTAGGGCATCAACAAAACAAAACAGGGACCCATAGATGCCAAGCAGACAAGACACAAGGAAAAGCAAGCACCATGCTGAAAGGGAACTAACAGGGTGTTAAATGATATTGATACTATTTTATAAATTTTACATACAATAACAATTATATTTTCCTTTTCATTTCAGACAGATCAGGTATAGCCTCTCATTTAGTTCTCTCTTGTAGATCACGTGAGAACATGCTAGCAGCACTATAGTCATGTGACTCATGATATATCTGGTCCTGCGCAAAGCGAGCCAAAATGCTTCTTCAAATTGAGCATACCCTTGTATTTGTATCATCCTCTTTGCCATCATTCTTATCCCTATTCAGGTATGAACAGTAGTACAATGAACTGTGAAGATGCAACATTAAAGTACAAAAAGTCAGTGGGCAAGTTTTTAGGTATTATTTCAAGACAAAAACACTTGTGGAGATACGCAAAGAGCCCACCAACAAACATTGTACACGAATGAAATTATTTTTGACTGCCTTGTAAGTACTATTGCTTTTGACTATCTCAGACCTGAAGAACAAAATTACACATTGTAAATTAAATTTTTATTGATTTTCAAATATTAATTTTAGTGTTAACATTCAAATTTTAATGTAAATTTTATTTTATGAATTTTACTTGTTTTATCAATTTTATTTTCAATTATTCAAATTTATTTGCTATGGTACAAGCAAGTTAAAAAATTAAATTTAAACTAAGTGGAGTGCAAAAATGAAAGCTCACAGAAGATAAAAAGAAAAAGATTTGTGAATTCCTAAAGACAATTCCAAAATCAACTTCCTTTTTAAAACATAATGAATCAGAAGAGACTTTGTCCTTTGAACATTAGGTTTTAATGGGTGCAAATCATTCTACTGGTACCTCCAGTGCTGAAATTACTAATAGCATTATGAATATAAGAGAATTTGTTCTAAATTCTGCATCCATTCCTTGCTG
This sequence comes from Loxodonta africana, assembly GCF_030014295.1. NCBI lineage: Eukaryota > Metazoa > Chordata > Mammalia > Proboscidea > Elephantidae > Loxodonta > Loxodonta africana. The sequence goes on from NC_087342.1 coordinate 79,048,150, forward strand.
TAGTTAAAAAAAATAATAATAATGGTGTAGAAAGTGAAACTATTTTAGAATCTGAAATTGTCCTATCTGCAGATCCCATAAATAACAGAAATACAGATCCTGCTTTGCAAAATAATTTTTCTTCTAATGATGTAATTACTGGATCAAAAGAGGGCCAAGTGATTGTCAACATCACAGTGGACCATTGAAAATTCGTTGTCAAAATAATCTGGATGGTAAACAAACAAGGTTCTGTAGGTAGAATATACTTCTAGGGTGCAAAGCTAATGGTGACAATTGTAAAAAGGAATCTCTCTCAGTTGTTTGCAAACTATTCTGTCCTAAATCATTTAATTCTCGATTTGCTACGGATGGATTTAGCAACTTGAACATGTTTGATAAATGTGAAAACAGAGATTGTATGGTGTCATATTTAAACTGAAGACACTGTTTTCACTTAACTCATAAACGGGTAACACAAATTAATGAAGAACGTCAGTACTGGAAAGCCGTTTTGCAATGTGTTGGTGCTTTCACTAAAACCATCACTGAAGGTGGACTGTCTTTTTGAGAAAGAAATAAAGTGTTTGGGGACCCACAAAGCAGAAATTTTTAAGGTCTACTTGAGCTTGTTTCTCAGTTTGATCCATTTTTAGCAGGTCACATCTCAAAATAAGAGAACACTAGAGAGGGCAAGCCATCATGTATGTCTAAAACAACATGTGATAATTAATAAACTTAATAAATGATAAAGTTTGATCAATTATTTTCAGTGACGTAAGTATAGCTCGATATTTGAGTTTGTCTGTAGATTCCACTCCTGATCTTGCTCATACAGATCAGCTAAGTATTATCTTAAGATACATATCTCCATAGATGGAAAACCTGTTAAGCAATTTATCACATCTACTAGCTTAAAAAGTCATACGGGTGAAGAAATTACAAACCAAGTACTCTACTATTTATGTGAAGTGTGCAAAACTGATTCTTCTAAGTGCAGAGGCCAGTCCTATGGCAATGCTGCCAATGATAAAGGCATACAACAGAAAATATTAGAAGGTAATGAATATACCATTTTCATACCATGTATTGCATATTCACTTCATCTTGAAGAATGCAGCTGCAACAGATTGTTGTCTGGAAGCAGTTGGGTTTTTTGTACTGTTCAGTTACTCTCCACATTTTTTGCTACCTCTGCTAACCAATGGGCATTTCTTAAAACATATTTAGTCAGTGACTGAGTATTAATTTTCTTTCTAAAACATGTTGGGAAGTGCATGCTGTAGCAATGAATGCAATCCCGGAATAGTACAGTGAGATTCTAGATGCCTTAGAAGTATTGCTGAAGACCAGACACAAAAAAGGAGATGCCAAAAGAGAAACTGAAGACACCGCCAACAAAATGCAAACACTAGAGTATGTGCCTGTGTTGGTTATGTGGGATAACATATTGCGGCATTTTCATCAGAAGAGTCAAGGTCTCCAAGATTCAGAAGTAAATTTAAAGGCATGCACAGATCTCTACCAGTTATTAATAGGGTATTTACATAATTTAAGAGGAAGGTTTTGAAAACACAACAATATAAATATTGCCAAATACTGATTATCAAGCAGTTCTCCATCACAGATGCACTAGAAAGAAACAAAATCATAGAAGCACCTCAGAAGTATCATTGAGAGCCAGAGGTCAATTTCTCCTAACCACAAAATATGCCATCATTGACACACTTGAATCTTGCATGAAAAGAGGAAGAATGTATATGAAGTTCTTTCAAATAGATTTTCCTTCTTAAACAGTGAGGATATATCTGATAAAGATTGCACGAAGGCATCCAAGAAATTAGTGCAGGCTCATCCCCATGGCTTAAATACAAACTTTTATGAAGAAGTGCCACAATTTCATTCTTACATGAGAACTAAGTCTACGGATTCAGGAAAGACAAATTTTACTCATGCAAGCATGTAGGATTCCATAATAGAAGATAAAATACAATGCATATTTCCCAATGTTGAAATTGCTTTACACGTATTCCTAACTTTAACGCTAACAAACTGCACAACAGACCGCTGATTTTTGAACCTAAAGAGATGAAAAAACCCTGAGCGTACAGCAATGATTCAAGAAAGACTCCATTCATTATCTTTATTATGTACGGAAGTAGATATTATTCTGCAGCTTAACTGTGATTAAATCATTGAAGAATTTGTAAGAGCAAAAAATAGAAAGAAATGTTTTTAATTATAACATGTTAGAGGTGAAAGATCTACCTAGAAATAAAAGTAATTTGTCTTAATATTTGTTTTTTCTGATCATTAAATTTTCTTTTAAGACATCTTTTCATTTGTTCATTTATAATTATAGCATTTTCTATGAACAAGCATCAAAATTGATGAGCTGTTTAAAGCAAAAATGGTAAAAGTCATACTTTGTTGTAGAAGATCAACAGAATTTTACACTGAGTGTTGAAACAACTAAGCTCACTGACTCATTTTCTTTGCTGTAGAATACAGAGTATATTCTTTTTGTAGAAAATTAGTTATATAGTAAAAATTTTAGTACCCCACATCCACTAAAATTTTCATAATCCTGTTCATCTCATTCTGCTAAAACGACATAGGCCACTTTTGTGTTCATTTATGTTATAGTCGTATTTAAAAATACATGGGTAGCTAAGACACACACACACGTGTATACAGGTATACAGATAACTCACATGCCCCGTGGGAATGCCTGAGTAAGTAGAAGGAAGGGGCATCACAGATTATCAATGTTTAATGCCCTCACATGCCTTAATCCGGCCTGAACAGAGCCCATTTCGCACTTCTGACCTCCAGAACTGTAAGATAATAAATTTGTGTGTGTTTTTAAGCCATTAAATTTGTGGTAATTTGGTACAGTAGTAATAGGTAACTAATCCAGAGTTTGGTATTAGGTTGTGCTGTAGGTAGCCTATTGAAAAGCTGTCTTGTTACCCAAGGAGACAGGTAAAGCTCTTGAAGGACTCCTTGGCAGAGTGTTAAAAAAGAAAAAAGTTACAGTTTGTCCAGGTCCGTTTATAACCGTATCCCACGAAGTAGAAGAGATGGAAAACCCAGGTACTCTTTCTAAGGCTCGACATCAGGACCTTCAGATTCAGACTGACGCTTTGCCTACTTCACTACGAAGGAACTTAGGTGAACAACCTCAGCAAGGCTCTTGGTTCGAAGGATCTCAGTGAAATTTCTGAAGCATTAGGTTTTTACATCTTATACACCTCCATGCCCCCAAAAGAATTAATGCTACGTCATATATAAGTTTGCTGTTGCTCTGAGTTTGTCACAATAACCTTGATCAAAGATATTTCAGGATTTTACCCTGGAATAAATAAATTATACAACACAGTGAAGTTTTCCGCTCCGCTTTAAGCATCACTTCTGCTGAGTGACATCCAGGAAGTTACTTATTGCTGTGCCTCATATTCTCCATCAGGCAAATGGAGATCATAGTAAAATTACCTATCTCCTAGGGCAGTTAGGAGGATTTAACGACAGTAAATGTAAGGAAAGTGCATGGCGCATAATAAATTCCTAATAAATTTTAGTTGTTATTTATCGGTGTCTTGGACAACTAGCACGGAGACCTGTTTTAGGAATAGTGTGGGAAAACATTCTTGTTTCTTTACAAATAATAGATTCAAAGACTTTCCACAGGCGTGGTAGCGTGGCTGAGCGGTCTAAGGTTCTGGATTTAGGCTCCAGTCTCTGGGGGTGAGTCGGTTCGAATCCCACCGCTGCCAATCCTATTTTAAATTGAATCTAAGAAATCGAGAGTTTAAGTTGGGACAATTGCTTCAGGGCTGCTAACGTAACAGGTAAGAGCGCTGATGGTGCAGTGGTTAAAACAGTCGGCTATTAACCGAAAGCTTAGCAGTTCCGCAATATGCCAGTAGCCAGATAGTGTTTCTGGTTTTAAGGAGTGATAAGGAAAGTCAGACTATTGTCATTCCTGTCTATTCTTTATATCTAAGAGCACCACTTTGTGCCCAAGGGGCAATTTTTTATGTTTTTAAAATGTTTATACTCAAATAAACATGACTTTCACATATTTGGAAACCCTAGTGATTTTTTTTTTTTTTAGTGACGTAGTGGTTGAGTGCTACAGCAGCTAACCAAAATGTCAGCAGTTCTAATTCACCAGGCGCTCCTTGGAAACTATGGGGCAGTTCCACTCTGTCCTGTAAGGTCGCTGTGAGTCGGAATAAACTCCACAGCAAGGGGTTTTTGTTTTAATTGCACAATGGTTAAGGTGATCGACTGCTCACGCAAAGGGTGGTGGTTTGAAACCACCAATGGCTTCGCGGCAGAAACATGTGGCAGACGGCTTCCGTAGATTTACAGCCTTGGAAACCCTATGGGGTCGCTGTGAGTCGGAATGGACTCCACAGCAGTGGGTTTTTTGGTTTTTATGCATGCCCCTGGCTGTCCTAGGGTATAACTGCTCCCTATTCCTTGAAGGAAACCCTGGTGATGTAGTGGTCAAGCGCTACCTTTGCTAACCAAAGGGTTGGTAGTTCAAATCCACCTGGTGCCCCTTGGAAACTCTATGGAGCAGTTCTAGGGTCTCTATGTGACGGAATCCACTCCACCGCAGTGGGCTTGGTTTTTTTTTTTTTTTTTGGTTATCCCTGGAAGGAGTCCCGGTGGCGCAGTGATTAAAAGATAAGTAAAACCTCTGCAGCTTGAATCATTCAGCCGCTCTCTAGAAACCCTACCGGACAGTTGGATTTTGGTTTTTCCCCGGGAAGGGGTCACTAGGTAGACTTAAATAGTTAACACTTGTTTGCTGCTAACCGAAAGACTGGAGGTTCCAGTCACCCGGAGGCGCCTGGTGATCTACTTGCAAAAAACTGATTTGAGGATAACTGGTTTTCCCTGAGAAAGCATGTCCAAATATGGATTCCCGTTGCTTTATCGAGACTTATGGTTTTTGCCTGCGGCCTTTAAGGTTCCTTGAGACAATATCTGGGCTCCATACCAAATACAGAGAAGTTCTGAAGAGCAAGAGGAACGATGTCTGTAGGAAGAATCCGTGCTTGGCCCAATGGAAGATGATTGTCCAAAGCTGTGTTTCACTGCTTGGGTGACGCTGCGCACCTGTAAGGAGTCAGGGTAATGAGAATCAAAGAGAAGGAAACCTTATGCACTCAGTTTTGCCCTGAAATAATTTAGACATCAGCACATCCCGAGGTAGCCCAGCGGGGAGCCTCATTAGGAATTGTGGTTTAGTTGGTCAAAAACAAAAACAAAAAACTGTCCGCCGGGCCCTTTCAAACTCCCGCCCCCCACACCCCGCATCCTTCTTTCCCTGTCTTTAATTATAGTACAAAAAGGGAGCTTAAGGTGCAGGCTTTTGTTTTAGGCGATTGAGGAGATTCTGTTAGCACCTGGGTCTTGTTTTCTCCCCTTTATTGTCTTCCTTCTGCTGTTGCAGTCATCTTAAGGGATATAGAAGCTCATAGCATAGAAATGGAAGAGCATTCAAAGAAGTTCGTTCGGTTATGTTTTTGCTGTGGATGTGTGCAGGAATTGAATGCAAAATATTAGAAATGAATTTGTGTTCCTTCAAGATGGGCTTTAAATAGTGTTGGAGCAGAGAAAAAGTGTGGAGAATTGAAGCCAGGGCCTCATACATGCAAAGCACGTTCTCTACCACTGAACTGTGTAAGCCCCACTCCTAAAGTGCTGCTGGCTAAATTTTTTCTAGACCTAAGTGTTATTTCCTGAGATTCACACTCCTTGAGCTTTGCAGTAGTGTTGCTTGGTGTTAAGAGGCATTAGCAGCTGCTTTAGGCAAGAGGCACACAGGAACCAGTGGAGGATGCTAATTTTTATAGGGCTTGAAAGTGAAGGCAGAAGATTGGAAACATGTGTCAGAGAAATATCCACAAGAGGTTTCCATGGTGGCTTCTTTATAACCTTGAGTTGTTAAAAGTTTCTGACTTCAAGACTGGAAAAACCCTGAGAGTATGGCTCCCGGACACCATTTCAGCTCAGTAATGAAGTCAATCCTGAAGTTCAGCCAAAGATTGGACAGGCCTGTAAAACAAGAGGAGACAAAAGGGCACACCAGCTCTGGGGCAAGGACTAGAAGGCAGGAGGGAACAGGAAAGCTGGTAATAGGGAGCCCAACGTTGAGAAGGGAGAGCGTTGACATGTCGTGGGGATGTTAACTAATGTCATAAAACAATATGTGTTCTAACTGTTTAACGAGAAACTACTTTGTTCTGTGAATCTTCATCTAAAGTACAATTAAAAAAAAGAAAAAGAAAAAATAAATAAAAAGACCAAAAAAGTCTCTGTCTTCTATTACAGGTGACAAAGAATCAAGTCCCCATTTCCAGCTCTTCTGATTTCTTCTATAGTTGTCTTAACGTGAGGCACAAAGCTCAAGAAATTAATCTTTTGGCAGCCTAAAAGTCTTCATTATATTTGCTTTTTGCTCAATCAGAATGTACGTGCCAGATTTGATGGAGGAAAGCAGTGACAGAAGAAAACCCGATAGTGATGCATTCTGCATTTCATTATAAGGGCCTTTTCTCTTCTACTTGACATGCCAGGTAACTCAGGGGCCCTACGAACAGTCCAGAAGAGGAATTCATAAGGCATGAATGAAAGTGTAGCTTCAGGATTTAGAGAAAGATGAATTATAAGAGTAAGATAGAAGAAAAATAGACAGGATTTAAAAGGCAGAAACAAAAGTGAGTGAAGCATTTATTCATTAAAAAAAATTTTAAATCATTTCCAGATGAAAGGAGGTACATGTCTTAGGCTGGGTTCTCTAGAGAAGCAAAACCAGTGAAGCATATAAATACATATATAGAAAGAAATGACGTGGATGGAGTCAAGCTTTTAGGACCTTCATTTGCTGATGTGGCGCTACTCAAGATGGGAAGAAACAGCTACAAACATCCATTAATAATGGGAAAGTGGAGTGTACAAAATATTTATCTAGGAAAATTGGAAATCATCAAAGATGAAATGGAACACATAAAGATTGATAACCTAGGCATTAGTGAGCTGAAATGGACTGGTATTGGTCATTTTGAATTGGACAATCACGCTCTACTATGCCAGGAGTGACTACTTGAAGAGGAACAGCATTGCATTCATTGTCAAAAAGAATATTTCAAGATCTATCCTGAAGTACAGCAGTATCTATAATAGGATAATATCCATATGCCTACAAGGAAGACCAGTTAATATGACTATTATTCAAATTTATGGACAAACACACCAACAACTAAGGCCAGAGAATAAGAAACAGAAGATTTTTTACCAACTTCTGCACCCTGAAATTGATCGAACATGCAATCAGTATGCACTGATAATTACTGGTGACTGGAAAGGGAAAGTTGAAAACAAAGAAGAAGGATCTGTAGTTTGAAAATATGGCCTTGGTGAGAGAAAGGATGCCGGAGATCGCTTGTGATTGAATTTTGCAAGACCAATGACTTCTTCATGGCAGATACCTGTTTTTCAATAATGTAAATGGCAACCATATATGTGGACCTCACCAGATGGAATACACAGGAATCAAATTGACTGCATCTGTGGAAGCAGACGATGGAAAAGCTCAATGTCATCAGTCAGAAGAAGGCCAGGGGCCGACTGTGGATCAGACCATCAATTACTCATATGCAACTTAAAGTTGAAACTGGAGAAAATTAGAACAAGACCAAGAGAGCCAACATATGACCTTGAGTATATCCCACCTGAATTTAGAGACAGTCTCAAGAATAGATTAAACACATTGAATACTAATGGCCAAAGGCCAGACGAGTTGTGGAATGACATCAAGGACATTATACATGAAGAAAGAATGAGGGCATTAAAAATAGCAGAGAAAGAAAAGACTTAAATGGATGTCAGAAGAGACTCTGAAACTTGCCCTTGAACACTGAGTAGCTAAAGCAAAAAGAAAAAATGATGAAGTAAAAAAGCCAAACGGAAAATTTCACAGAGTGGCTCAAGAAGACAAAGTGAAGTATTATGATAACATGTGCAAAGACCTGGGGGTAGAAAACCAAAAGGGAAGAACATGCTCAGCATTTCCCAATCTGAAAGAACTGAAGAAAAATTCCAGCCTCAAGTTGCAGTACTGAAGCATTCCACAGGGAAAGTATTAAATGACACAGAAAACATCAAAAGAAGATGGAAGGAATACACAGTCACTATACCAAGAAGGATTGGTCAATGTCCAACCATTTCAGCAGGTACCCTATGATCAGGAACTGATGGTAGTGAAGGAAGAAGTTCAAGCTGCAATGAAGGCATTGGTGAAAATCAAGGCTCTAGGAATTGACAGAATACCAATTGAGATGTTTCAAAAAATGCACGCACTGGAAGTGCTCACTCGTCTATGACAAGAAATTTGAAAGACAGCTATCTGGCCAACTGACTGGAAGAGATCCATATTTATGCCTATTCCCAAGAAAGTTGATCCAACCTAATTCATAAAGTATCCTATAGTATCATTATAGTATCACATGCCTGCAAAATTTTGCTGAATACCATTCAAAAGCAGCTGCAGTGGTATATTGACATGGAACTGCCAGACTTCAAGCAGGATTTAGAAGAGGATGTGGAACCAGGGATATCATTGCTGATGTCAGATGGATTCTGGCTGAAAGCAGAGAACACCAGAAAGATGTTTACCTGTGTTTTATTGACTATGCAAAGGCATTTGACTGTATGGATCATAACAAATTATGGATGACATTACAGAGAATGGGAATTCCAGAACACTGTGCTTATGAGGAATCTGTACATGGATCAAGATGTAGTCATTCGAAGAGAACAAGGGGATACTGCATGATTTAAAGTCAGGAAAGGTGTGCATCAAGGTTGTTTTCTTTCACCATACTTTTTCAATCTGTATGCTGAGCAAATAATCTGAGAAGCTGGACTATATGAAGAAGAACAGGGAATCAGGATTGGAGGAAGACTCATTACCAACCTGCGATATGCAGATGACACAAGCTTGCTTGCTGAAAGTGAAGAGGACCTGAAGCACTTACTGATGAAGATCAAAGACCACAGCCTTTGGTATGAATTACACCTCAACATAAAGAAAACAAAATGCTCACAACTGGTCCAATAAGCAACATCGTGATAAACAGAAAAGATTGAGGTTGTCAAGGATTTCATTTTACTGTTATCCACAATCAACACGTACGGAAGCCTCAGTCAAGAAATCAAAAGACGAACTGCACTGGGCAAATATACTGCTAAAGACCTCTTTCAAGTGTTGAAAATCAAAGATGTCACCTTTAGGACTAAAATGTGCCTGACCCAAGCCTTGGCATTTTCGATCACCTCATATGCATGCGGAAAGCTGGACAATGAATAAGGAAGGCCAAAGAAGAATGAATGCCTTTGAATTGTGGTGTTGGTGAAGATTATTGAATATACCATGAACTGCCAAAAAAATGAACAAATCTGTCTTGAGAAAAGTACAACCAGAATACTCCTTAGAAGCAAGGATGTTGAGACTACGTCTCACATACTTTGGACATATTATTAGGAGGGATGATCAGTCCCTGGAGAAGGACATCATGCTTGTTAAAGTAGAAAGTCATTGAAAAGGAGGAAGACCTTCAATGAGGTAGACTGGCACAGTGGCTGCAACAATGGGCTCAAGCATAGCAACAATTGTGAGGATGGTGCGGGACCAGGCAGTGTTTACTTCTCTTGTGCGAAGAGTAACTATGAATCTGAAGAAACTCGATGGCACCTGACAACAACAACAACAGACAGAGATTTATATCAAGGAAACAGCTCAGGTGATTGTAGAGGCTGGAAGGTCCCAAGTCCATAGATGAGGATAGGGCTTCTCCTGATTCATGTAGCCGCAGGGGCTGGTGAACCCTAGATCCGCAGGTCGAAGAGCAAGACTCTTGCTCACAGACTGTGAAGATGGATGAATTCCAAGATCAGCAGGCAAGACCACAAGGCTTCTCCTGATTCATGTGGCTGCAGGGGCTGGCAGGTAAGCTGCTAGCTCAAGTTCCAAGAACCAGAGTTCAGACAAACAAGAGGCAGCTGCAGGAAAAACTGGGGTTAGGGGAGCACAGGAGAAAGCCTGGAAGAGGAAGAAGATAAACTTATATGGAATTCAAGATCTATTTTAACACACTTGTGAGATTGTTACACAGTGAACTCAGGGTAGTATTCTGGTCTCCAGCCTTGCATTTGTGAATGATCAGTAAGCATAGGCATGTGGAGGGTGGAAAAATGTACTTGGAGATTTGGGGATTAGAAATTTATTGTGAATTTTGTGGAAAACAAATTAGCTTTCTCCAAGACTCTTCCAGAATCCTGACATTTATCATGATTAAAACTCAGTTCTTTGAACTGCATATGAAGGTTAAGAGAAAATTCATTTACTGGTACCATTGTTCGAGTGCCTGTTAGCTTTTTGTCATCCTGGTTTGCACATATATGAGACTTTGCCACTACTCATAAAAATAAAATTGAGTCTTCTTTGAAATTGGCAGAACACGATTTGTCTGTTAGACTTATTTCAGTTGGCTCATGGGAGTTATACAGTAAGGACAAGAAACAGTGTGTGGTAGGTTTCACTTAAGGAGGAAACTAGAGTGTCACACACAAAACCGATGGGGACATGTATGTGTTTGTGCGTATGTGTATATGTGTGTAAATGCTGGGTGGTATCTTGGCTGTTTGATGCTTTAAAGGTAATACATGTAATGCCAAGTGTCCACCATTGCAGATTCATTCAGAATAGTTTCACTGTCCTAAAAATGCCCCGTGTTCCACCTATTTATCCCTCCCAACCTCCCCTGAATTGCTGGCAGCCACTGATCATTTTACTGTCTATAATTTTGCCTTTTCTAGAATGTCCTTTATATGAAATCATACAATATGTAGCTTTTTCAGACTAGCTTATTTTTCTGGGTCTTTTGCTTAGCAATATGCATTTAAGGTTGCAACCCTGGGGGCATAATGGTTAAGTGCTACAGCTGCTAACCAAGAGGTTGGCAGTTCAAACCCGCCAGGTGCTCCTTGGAAACTCTATTGGGCAGTTCTACTCTGTCCTATAGGGTCACTATGAGTCGGAATCGACTCGACGGCAGTAGGTTTGGTTTGGTTTTATGGCTTTTCATAGCTTGAAAGCTCACTTCTTTTTGTTGCTAAATTATACTCCATTGTATGGATGTGCCACAGCTTGTTTATTCACCAACTGAAGGACATCTTGATTGTTTCCCATTTTTGGCAATTAATCAGGAAAGTGTCTATAAACATTTGTGTGCAGGTTTTTGGTGGAATAAGTTTTTACTTCATTTGAGTAGATACCTAGGAGCACAATGGCATATGTTTCTGTATGCTTATGTTTATGTATGGGTTGTACTTTGGCTCTTATGGACTTGTTCCGATTTTCTTCAACTTCATCTTGAACTTGCAAATGAGCAACTGATCGTTCGTTCCACAGTTGGCCCCTGGCCTTGTTCTGACTGATAATATTGAGCTTTTCCATCATCTCTTTCCAAAGATGTAGTCGATTTGATTCCTGTACATTCCATCTGGTGAGGTCCACATGTATAGTCACTGTTTATGTTTTTGAAAAAAGGTATTGGCCATGAAGAAGTCATTGGTCTTGCAAAATTCTATCATGCAGTCTCTGGCATCATTTCTATCACCAAGGTCATAGTTTCCAACAATCAATCCTTCTTCGTTCCCAACTTTCACATTCCAATCACTAGTAATTATCAATGCATCCTAATTGCATGTTTGATCAATTTCAGAGTGGAAAAGTTGATAAAATTCCTCAATTTCTTCATCTCTTGCCTTATTGGTGGGTGCATAAATTTGAATAATAGTCATATTAACTGGTCTTCCTAGTAGGCATATGGATATTATCATATCACTGACAGCATTGTGCTTCAGGATAGATCTTGAAATGTTCTTTTTGATGATGAACACAACCTCATTCCTCTTCAAGTTGTCATTCCTGGCATAGTAGACCATATGATTGTCTGATTCAAAATGGCCAATATCACTCTATTTCAGCTCACTAATGTCTAGGATATTAATGTTTATGCATTCCATTTCCTTTTTGACATTTTCCAATCTTCCTAAATTCGTACTTTGTACATTCCATATTCTGATTATTATTTTTTTAATTAACTTTTATTAAGCTTCAAGTGAACATTTACAAATCCAATCAGTCTGTCACATGTAAGTTTACATACATCTTACTCCCTTCTCCCACTTGCTCTCCCCCTATTGAGTCAGCCTTTTCAGTCTCTCGTTTCGTGACAATTTTGTCAGCTTCCCTCTCTCTCTATCTTCCCATCCCCCCTCCAGTCAAGAGTTGCCAACACACTCTCCAGTGTCCACCTGATTTAATTAGCTCACTCTTCATCAGCATCTCTCTCCCCCCCGCTGACCAGTCCCTTTCATGTCTGATGAGTTGTCTTCGGGGATGGTTCCTGTCCTGTGCCAACAGAAGGTCTGGGGAGCATTGCCGCCGGGATTCCTCTAGTCGCAATCAGACCATCAAGTATGGTGTTTTTATGAGAATTTGGGGTCTGCATTCCACTGATCTCCTGTTCCCTCAGGAGTTCTCTGTTGTGCTCCCTGACAGGGCAGTCATCGATTGTGGCTGGGCACCAACTAGTTCTTCTGGTCTCAGGATGATGTAGGTCTCTGGTTCATGTGGCCCTTTCTGTCTCTTGGGTTCTTAGTTGTCGTGTGACCTTGGTGTTCTTCATTTTCCTTTGCTCCAGGTGGGTTGAGACCAATTGATGCATCTTAGATGGCCGCTTGTTAGCATTTAAGACCCCAGACGCCACATTTCAAAGTGGGATGCAGAATGTTTTCATAATAGAGTTATTTTGCCAATTGACTTAGAAGTCCCCGCAAACCATGTCCCCCAGACCCCCGCCCCTGCTCCGCTGACCTTTGAAGCATTCATTTTATCCCGGAAACCTCTTTGCTTTTAGACCAGTCCAATTGGGCTGATCTTCCATGTATTGATTGTTGTCTTTCCCTTCACCCAAAGCGGTTCTTATCTACTGATTGATCAATAAAAAACCCTCTCCCTCCCTCTCCCTCCCTCCCTCCCCCCTTCATAACCACAAAATTATGTGTTCTTCTCAGTTTTTACTGTTTCTCAAGATCTTATAATAGTGGTATTATACAATATTTGTCCTTTTGCCTCTGACTCATTTCGCTCAGCATAATGCCTTCCAGATTCCTCCATGTTATGAAATGTTTCAGAGATTCGTCACTGTTCTTTATGGATGCGTAGTATTCCATTGTGTGAATATACCACAATTTATTTACCCATTCATCCGTTGACGGACACCTTGGTTGCTTCCAGCTTTTTGCTATTGTAAACAGAGCTGCAATAAACATGGGTGTGCATATATCTGTTTGTGTTAAGGCTCTTGTATCTCTAGGGTATATTCCGAGGAGTGGGATTTCTGGGTTGTATGGTAGTTCTATTTCTAACTGTTTAAGATAAGGCCAGATAGATTTCCAAAGTGGTTGTACCATTTGACATTCCCACCAGCAGTGTATAAGAGTTCCAATCTCTCCGCAGCCTCTCCAACATTTATTATTTTGTGTTTTTTGGATTAATGCCAGCCTTGTTGGTGTGAGATGGAATCTCATCGTAGTTTTAATTTGCATTTCTCTAATGGCTAATGATCGAGAGCATTTTCTCATGTATCTGTTGCCTGCCTGAATATCTTCTTTAGTGAAATGTGTGTTCATATCCTTTGCCCACTTCTTGATTGGGTTGTTTGTCTTTTTGTGCTTGAGTTTTGACAGAATCATGTAGATTTTAGAGATCAGGCGCTGGTTGGAGATGTCATAGCTGAAAATTCTTTCCCAGTCTGTAGGTGGTCTTTTTACTCTTTTGGTGAAGTCTTTAGATGAGCATAGGTGTTTGATTTTTAGGAGCTCCCAGTTATCTGGTTTCTCTTCAACATTTTTGGTAATGTTTTGTATTTTGTTTATGCCTTGCATTAGGGCTCCTAAGGTTGTCCCTATTTTTTCTTCCATGATCTTTATCGTTTTAGTCTTTATGTTTAGGTCTTTGATCCACTTGGAGTTAGTTTTTGTGCATGGTGTGAGGTATGGGTCCTGTTTCATTCTTTTGCAAATGGATATCCAGTTATGCCAGCACCATTTGTTAAAAAGACTATCTTTTCCCCAATTAACTGACACTGGGCCTTTGTCAAATATCAGCTGCTCATACATGGATGGATTTATATCTGGATTCTCAATTCTGTTCCATTGGTCTATGTGCCTGTTGTTGTACCAATACCAGGCTGTTTTGACTACTGTGGCTGTATAATAGGTTCTGAAATCAGGTAGAGTGAGGCCTCCCACTTTCTTCTTCTTTTTCAGTAATGCTTTGCTTATCCGGGGGTTCATTCCCTTCCATATGAAATTGGTGATTTGTTTCTCTATCCCCTTAAGATATGACATTGGAATTTGGATCGGAAGTGCGTTATATGTATAGATGGCTTTTGGTAGAATAGACATTTTTACTATTTTAAGTCTTCCTATCCATGAGCAGGGTATGTTTTTCCACTTAAGTATGTCCTTTTGAATTTCTTGTAGTAGAGCTTTGTAGTTTTCTTTGTATAGGTCTTTTACATCCTTGGTAAGATTTATTCCTAAGTATTTTATCTTCTTCGTGGCTACTGTGAATGGTATTGATTTGGTTATTTCCTCTTCGATGTTCTTTTTGTTGATGTAGAGGAATCCAAGTGATTTTTGTATGTTTATTTTATAACCTGAGACTCTGCCAAACTCTTCTATTAGTTTCAGTAGTTTTCTGGAGGATTCCTTAGGGTTTTCTGTGTATAAGATCATGTCATCTGCAAATAGTGATAGCTTTACTTCCTCCTTGCCAATCCGGATACCCTTTATTTCTTTGTCTAGCCTAATTGCCCTGGCTAGGACTTCAAGTACGATGTTGAATAAGAGCGGTGATAAAGGGCATCCTTGTCTGGTTCCCGTTCTCAAGGGAAATGCTTTCAGGCTCTCTCCATTTAGAGTGATATTGGCTGTTGGCTTGGCATAGATGCCCTTTATTATGTTGAGGAATTTTCCTTCAATTCCTATTTTGGTAAGACTTTTTATCATAAATGGGTGTTGAACTTTGTCAAATGCCTTTTCTGCATCTATTGATAAGATCATGTGGTTTTTATCTTTTGTTTTATTTATGTGATGGATTACATTAATGGTTTTTCTGATATTAAACCAGCCTTGCATACCTGGTATAAATCCCACTTGATCAGGGTGAATTATTTTTTTGATGTGTTGTTGGATTCTATTGGCTAGAATTTTGTTGAGGATTTTTGCATCTATGTTCATGAGGAATATAGGTCTATAATTTTCTTTTTTTGTAATGTCTTTACCTGGTTTTGGTATCAGGGAGATGGTAGCTTCATAGAATGAGTTGGGTAGTATTCTGTCTTGTTCTATGCTTTGAAATACCTTCAGTAGTAGTGGTGTTAAGTCTTCTCTGAAGGTTTGGTAGAACTCTGCAGTGAAGCCGTCCGGGCCAGGACTTTTTTTTGTTGGAAGTTTTTTGATTACCGTTTCAATCTCTTTTTTTGTTATGGGTCTATTTAGTTGTTCTACTTCTGAATGTGTTAGTTTAGGTAGGTAGTGTTTTTCCAGGAATTCATCCATTTCTTCTAGGTTTGCAAATTTGTTAGAGTACAATTTTTCATAATAATCTGAAATGATTCTTTTAATTTCATTTGGGTCTGTTGTGATGTGGTCCTTCCCGTTTCTTATTCGGGTTATTTGTTTCCTTTCCTGTTTTTCTTTAGTCAGTCTAGCCAATGGTTTATCAATTTTGTTAATTTTTTCAAAGAACCAGCTTTTGGCTTTGTTAATTCTTTCAATTGTTTTTCTGTTCTCTAATTCATTTAGTTCAGCTCTAATTTTTATTATTTGTTTTCTTCTGGTGCCTGTTGGGTTCTTTTGTTGCTCACTTTCTATTTGTTCAAGTTGTCGGGACAGTTCTCTGCTTTTGCCTCTTTCTTCTTTTTGTATGTGTGCATTTATCGATATAAATTGGCCTCTGAGCACTGCTTTTGCTGTGTCCCAGAGGTTTTGATAGGAAGTATTTTCATTCTCGTTGCATTCTATGAATTTCCTTATTCCCTCCTTGATGTCTTCTATAACCCAGTCTTTTTTCAGGAGGGTATTGTTCAGTTTCCAAGTATTTGATTTCTTTTCCCTAGTTTTTCTGTTATTGATTTCTAGTTTTATTGCCTTGTGGTCTGAGAAGATGCTTTGTAATATTTCGATGTTTTGGACTCTGCAAAGGTTTGTTTTATGACCTAATATGTGGTCTATTCTAGAGAATGTTCCATGTGCGCTAGAAAAAAAAGTATCTTTTGCAGCAGTTTGGTGGAGAGTTCTGTATAAGTCAATGAGGTCCAGTTGGTTGATTGTTGTAGTTAGGTCTTCCGTGTCTCTATTGAGCTTCTTACTGGATGTCCTGTCCTTCTCCGAAAGTGGTGTGTTGAAGTCTCCTGGTATAATTGTGGAGGTGTCTATCTCACTTTTCAATTCTGTTAAAATTTGCTTTATGTATCTTGCAGCCCTGTCATTGGGTGCATAAATATTTAATATGGTTATATCTTCCTGATCAATTGTCCCTTTTATCATTATATAGTGTCCTTCTTTATCCTTTGTGGTGGATTTAAGTCTAAAGTCTATTTTGTCAGAAATTAATATTGCTACTCCTCTTCTTTTTTGCTTGTTGTTTGCTTGATATATTTTTTTCCATCCTTTGAGTTTCAGTTTTTGTGTCTCTAAATCTAAGGTGTGTCTCTTGTAGGCAGCATATAGATGGATCGTGTTTCTTTATCCAGTCTGTGACTCTCTGTCTGTTTATTGGTGCATTTAGTCCATTTACATTCAGCGTGATTATAGATAAATAAGTTTTTAGTGCTGTCATTTTGATGGCTTTTCATGTGTGTTGTTGGCCATTTCATTTTTCCACATACTTTTTTGTGCTGAGACGTTTTTCTTAGTAAATTGTGAGATCCTCATTTTCATAATGTTTGACTTTATGTTAGTTGAGTCGTTACGTTTTTCTTGGCTTTTATCTTGAGTTATGGAGTTGATATTCCTTTTTGTGGTTACCTTATTATTTACCCCTATTTTTCTAAGTAAAAACCTAACTTGTATCGTTCTATATCGCCTTGTATCACTCTCCATCTGGCAGTTCAATGCCTCCTGTATTTAGTCCCTCTTTTTGATTATTGTGATCTTTTACCTATTGACTTCCATGATTCCCTGTTATGTGTATTATTTTATTTATTTATTTATTTATTTTTTAGAATTAATCTTAATTTGTTTGTTTTTGTGCTTTCCCTATTTGAGTTGATATCAGGACGTTCTGTTTTGTGACCGTGTGTTGTTCTGGTACCTGATATTATTGGTTATCTCACCAAACAATCTCCTTTAGCATTTCTTGTAACTTTGGTTTGGTGTTTGTAAATTCTCTAAACTTGTGTTTATCTGTAAATATCTTAATTTCGCCTTCATATTTCAGAGAGAGTTTTGCTGGATATATGATCCTTGGATGGCAGTTTTTCTCCTTCAGTGCTCTGTATATGTCGTCCCATTCCCTTCTTGCCTGCATGGTTTCTGCTGAGTAGTCTGAACTTATTCTTATTGATTCTCCCTTGAAGGAAACCTTTCTTTTCTCCCTGGCTGCTTTTAAAATTTTCTCTTTATCTTTGGTTTTGGCAAGTTTGATGATAATATGTCTTGGTGTTTTTCTTTTTGGATCAGTCTTAAATGGGGTTCGATGAGCATCTTGGATAGATATCCTTTCGTCTTTCATGAAGTCAGGGAAGTTTTGTGTCAGGAGTTCTTCACCTATTTTCTCTGTGTTTTCTGTCCCCCCTCCCTGTTCTGGGACTCCAATCACCCGCAAGTTATCCTTCTTGATAGAGTCCCACATGATTCTTAGGGTTTCTTCATTTTTTTAAATTCTTTTATCTGATTTTTTTTCAGCTATGTTGGTGTTGATTCCCTGGTCCTCCAGATGTCCCAGTCTGCATTCTAATTGCTCGAGTCTGCTCCTCTGACTTCCTATTGCGTTGTCTAATTCTGTAATTTTATTGTTAATCTTTTGTATTTCTACATGCTGTCTCTCTATGGATTCTTGCAACTTATTAATTTTTCCACTATGTTCTTGAATAATCTTTTTGAGTTCTTCAACAGTTTCATCAGTGTGTTCCTTTGCTTTTTCTGCCGTTTGCCTTATTTCATTTGTGATGTCTTGAAGCATTCTGTAAATTAGTTTTTTATATTCTGTATCTGATAATTCCAGGATTGTACCTTCATTTGGGAAAGATTTTGGTTCTTTTGTTTGGGGGGTTGGGGAAGCTGTCATGGTCTGCTTCTTTATGTGGTTTGATATGGACTGCTATCTCCAAGCCATCACTGGGAAACTAGTTTTTCCAGAAAATCCGCTGACTGGTACGCTGGCTCCTGGCTCTGAAAACAATCGCTGTCTCCCCGTATTTGTTCGTTCTCCGTCTCTAGATCTGTGTTTGTTGTTCAGAGATCGTAGATTGTTATGTATGTGATTGATTCACTTGTGTTTCCGAGTCTTTGTTGCAAGAGGGATCCGCGGTAGCGTCCACCTAGTCCGCCATCTTGGCCTCGCCTCTGGGTTTTTTTTGTAAGTTTGATTTTGTTCTACATTTGTCTCCAGCTCTGTCTGGAACTCTCTATCGTGATCTCTGTCAAAGTAGTCGGTGGTGGTAGCCAGGCACCATCCAGTTGTTCTGGACTCAGTCTGGTGGAGGCTATGGTAGTTGTGGGCCGTTAGTCCTTTGAACTAATCTCTCCGTTGTGTTTTTGGTTATCTTCATTCTTCTTTCCATATTCTGATTATTAATGGATGTTTGCAGTTGTTTCTTCTCATTTTGAATAGTGCCACATCAGCAAATATAGGTCCTGATAGCTTGATTCCATGCACTTCATTAAGGTGGCCTCTACTTTGAAATTTTTGACAGTTTCAATCTTTTCTCCGTTTATCATGATGTTGCTTATTGATCCAGTTGTGAGGAATTTTGTTTTCTTTATGTTGAGGGGTAATACGTACTGTAGACTGTGGACTTTGATCTTCTTCAGTATGTGCCTCAAGTCTTCTTCACTTTCAACAAGCAAGGTTGTGTCATCTGCATATCACAGGTTGTTAATGAGTTTTCCTCCCCTCCTGATGCTGTATTTTTCTTCATATAGTCCAGCTTCTTGGGTTATTTGCTCAACATACAGATTGAATAAATATGCTGAGAGATACAACCCTGGTGCACACCTTTTCTGACTTTAAACCACGCAGTGTCCCCTTCTTCTGCTGGAACGACTGCCTCTTGATCTATGTACAGGTTCCTCAGGAACACAATTAAGTGTTCTGGAATTACAATTCTTTGCAATATTATTCATAATTTGTTAGGATCCACACAGTTGAACGCCTTTGCATAGTCAATAAAACACAAACAAACATCTTTCCTGTCCTCTCTGGTTTCAGCCAGGATCCACTGGACATCAGCATTGATATCCCTCTTCCACATCCTCTTCTGAATCCTGCTTGAGTATCTGGCAGTTTCCTGTCAATGTACTGCTGCAACAGCTTTTCGATGATCTTCAGAAAAATTTTTCTTGTATGCAATATTAATAATATTGTTTGATAGTTTGTGAATTCTGTTGGATCATCTTTCTTTGGGATGTGCATACGTATGGATTTCTCCTAGACAGTTGTCCAGATAGCTGTCTTCTCAAATTTCGTGGCATAGAAAAGTGAGCACTTCCAGCGCTGCATCTCTTTGCTGAAACATTTCAATTGGTATTCCGTCAATGCCTGAAGCCTTGTTTGTCACCAATGCTTTCAGTGCATTTTGGACTGCTTCCTTCATTATCATTAATTCTTGATCATATGCTACTTTCTTTAATGATTGAACATCGACCAATTCTTTTTGGTACAGTGACTGTGTATTCCTTCTAGCTTATTTTGATGCTTCCTATGTATTTGCCCATAGAATCCTTCAGTATTGCAACTTGAGGCTTGAATTTTTTCTTCAGCTCTTTCAGCTTGAGAAATGCCAAGTGTGTTCTTTCCTTCTGGTTTTGCAACTCTAGGTCTTTGCACATGTCATAATACTTTATTTTGTCTTCTCCCGCTGCCCTTTGAAAACTTCCGTTCAGCTCTTTTACTTCATTATTTCTTCCTTTCGCTTTAGCTACTCTATGTTCAAGAGTAAGTTTCAGAGTCTCTTCTGACATCCATTCTGGTCATTTCTTTCTTTCCTGACTTTTTAATGCCCTCTTCCGTTCTTCACGTATGATGTCCTTGATGTCATTCCAAAACAAGTCTGGTCTTCAGCCATTAGTGTTCAGTGTGTGAAATCTATTCTTGAGATGGTCTCTAAATCCAGGTGGGATATACTCAAGGTCATCCTTTGACTCTCCTGGACTTGTTCTAATATTCTTCAGCTTCAACTTGAATTTGCACATGAGCAATTGTTGGTCTGTTCCGCCGTCGGCCCCTCGCCTTGTTCTGACTGAGGATATTGAGCTTTTCCATCATCTCTTTCCACAGATGTCGTCTACGTGATTCCTGTATATTCTGTCTGGTGAGGTCCATGTGAATAATCACCGTTTACGTTGCTGAAAAACATGTATTTGCAAGGAAGAAGTCATTGGTCTTGCAAACTTCTATCATGTGACCTCTGGCATCATTTCTATCACCAAGGCCATATTTTCCACTTTCTGATCCTTCTTTGTTTCCAACTTTTGCATTCCAAGCACCAGTAACTATCATTGTATCCTGACTTATCAATTTCAGACTGCAGAAGTTGGTAAAAATCTTCGATTTCTTTATCTTTGGCCTTAGTGGTTGGTGTGTACTTTTGAATAATAGTCATATTAAGTGGTCTTCCTTGTAGGCATATGGATATTATCCTATCACTGACAGCATTTTGCTCAGGATACACCTTGAAATGTTCTTTCGATAATGAATTCAACACCACTGATGGCAGTGGGTTTGGCTCTTCAATTTGTCACTCCTGGCATACTAGACCACATGCTTGTCTGATTCGAAATGGGCAAAGGCACTCCATTTCAGCTCACTGATGCCTAGGATATTGATCTGCACGCGTTCCATTTCATTTTTGACAATTTCTAATTTTCCTAGGTCCATACTTTCTACATTCCACTTTCTGATTAATAATGGATCTGTGCAGCTGTTTCTTTTTATTTTGAGGTGTGCCACATCAGCAAATGATGTTCCGAAAGCTTGAGTCCATTCACATCATTAAGGTCAACTGTACTTTGAGGAGATAGCTCTTCCCTGGCAACATTTGAGTACCTCCCAATCTGAGAAGTTCATCGTCAGCCACTGTATCAGACAATGCTCTGCTGCTATTCACAAGGTTATCGCTGGCTAATTTTTTTCTTAAGTAAACCGCCAGGTGCTTCTCCCTAGAGTGTCTTAGTCTTGAAGCTCTGCTGAACCCATCCGCCACGGATGGCCCTACAGTTATTTGAATACCGGTGACATAGCTTCCAGCATCACAGCAGCACTAAAGTCCCGACAGTACGACAAACTGACAGATGGGTAAGGGATGCGTGTATAGGCCTGTTTAATCTTTGGCTGAAGGGTGAGCCTCAGGAGTGACTTCAGTGCTGAATTAAAAGGTGTTTGGAGACCATACTCTCAGGTTTGCTCCAGTCCCTGTCAGACAAGTCAGTGGTAGAAGCTAGGCACCATCTAGTTGTGCTGGACTCAGTCTGCTGGAGGCTGTGGTAGTAGGGGTCCATGAGTTCTTTGGACTAATCTTTCCTTTGTGTCTATGGCTTTGTTTATTCTCCCTTCCTGTAGACAGGATGGGACCAGTAGACAAATCTTAGATGATTACCCACAAGCTTTTAAGACCCCAGACAGTGCTCACTTAAAGTAGGATCTAGAACATTTTCTTTATAAACTGTGTTATGCAAATTAAGCTAGATGTCCCCCACGACCATGAACCGCAGCCTTTAGCCCAGTAATTCAGTCCCTCAGGGAATGTGAATGTGTCTCTGAGTCTTATACGACTTCGCCTTGGTCAAGTTGTACTGACTTCCCCAGTATTGTGTACTGTCTTAACCTTCACCAAAGTTACAACTTATCTATTGTCTAGGTAGTGTTTTTCCGTCCTCACCTCTCCCCTTCCTTGTAACCATCAGAGAGTCTTTCTTTCTGTGTGGAAACTTTTTCACAAGGTTTTATAATAGTGGTCTCATACAATATTTGTCCTTTGTGATTGATTAATTTCACTCAGCATAGTCCTCTCCAAATTCATCCATGTTGTGAGATGTTTCACAAACTCATCATTGTTCTTTATTGTTGCATAGTATTCCATTGTGTGTATGTAGTTGGTTTTTCCATTCTACTATTGATGGGAACTTAGGGTGTTTCCATCTTTTTGCTATTGTGAATAATGCTGCAATGAGTGTGGGTGTGCATTTGTATGTCTATCCCTCTGACAACTCTCATTGCTCTAGGATCTATTCCTAGGAACGAGATTGCTGGATCATATGGTATTTCTATTTCTAGTTTTTTAGGGAAGTACCTTATTGTTTCCAGAATGGTTGTAGCGTTTTGCATTCCCACCAGCAGTGCATTAGGGTCCCAATCTTCCCAAAGCCTCTCTATCATTTGTCATTTTCTGTTTTTTTCATTTCTGCCAGTAATGTCAGGTGAAATCGTATCTCATTGTAGTTTTAATTTGCATTTCTCTAATGTGATCATGAGCATTTCTTTGTGTGTCTCTTAGCTGCATGAATGTATTCTTTGGTGAAGTGTCTGTTCATGTCCTTTGCCTATTTTTTAATTAGTTTATTTGACTTTTTGTTGTATAGGTATTGGATTTTCCTGTAGACTTTAGAGACTAGACCTTTGTTGGATATGTCATAGCCCCCAATTTTTTTCCGAGTATGTAGCATCTCTTTTTACTGTTTTGATGAAGTCTTTTGATGAACATAAGTGTTAAATTTTTGGAGATCCCAGTTATCTAGCTTATCCTCTGGTGTTTGTATATTGTTAGTTATGGTTTATATCCTATTTATGCCATATATTAGGGCCCTTAGCATTGACCCTATTTTTTTCTTCCGTGATCTTTATAGATTTTGCTTTTGTGTTTAGATATTTGATCCATTTTGGATTACATTTTTGTGTATGGTGTAATGTATGGATGTTGTTTCCTTTTTTTTACAGATGGACTTCCAGTTTTCCCATCATAATTTGTTAAAAGACTGTCTTTTCCCCATTTAATGGACCTTGGTCTTTTGTCAAAGATCAAGTGACTGTAGGTGTATGAGTCTTGTTTTTTTTAATAAAGAGAATGTAAGTGTGCCCAGGAAGGATTTTTTTAATGTAGTGAATTATGTCAAACTTTTATTGTTGCTATGCTTTGTGTAAAAATTCGTTTTCTATCCCAAAGTTATACAAACTTTCTTTTTTGGCATTTTGGGTAATTATATGTAGTTTTATTTTTCCTTTTTTACTTTTAAATTTTATATCTATTTGAAATTTATTATCACACATGATAAACCAATATAATCTTTTATTTTCGTAGATGGCTACCCAGTTAGCCCAACACCATTTATCCAATGATCCACTAATTTCTATTGATTTGAGTTGCCACCTCTATCATATGTTCATTTATATAATTGTTTTCGCCCATATCTGAAGTTTTAATTTTGCTGCATTAACTACATAAGTGCAGTTTTAAATAGCTATTTATTTTCCAAATTCTGGGTGGCTCCACTGGACTAAATATGATTTCAGTGGTTAACAATGGCTTGCTTACTCTAGGTTGATATCTGAATGTGTCACTTACCCAAGGCTAGTCGGAATCAACTTGATGACAATGGATTTGGCTTTTGGTTTTGTATGTTGATATGAATGTCCCTGGATAGACAATAAGGGTTGCACTTGACTAGTAAGCTAAAGGTTGGTGGTTCAAACCTACACAATGACACTGCAGAAGAAAGGCTTAGCAATCTGTTTCCATGAACAATGCAGCCAAGAAAACCCCGTGGAGCAGTTCTACTCTGTAACACATGTGGTCACCATGTGTTAAAATCAATCCACTAGAAGGCAATGGGTTTGTTATATTTATTGTCATTTTTGTATTATAATACAAAGTGGTTGCAATACTGTGGGAAACCAGACCACTGTGTCATGCTGATGGGAATATATATTAGGCAAATACATCAGAATTACCATCGCACATCACATACACTGCTTCAGCAATTCCATGTATAGAAAATACTCACACCCATTTGAAATGTTAGATAGGGATATTACTTATTGCAGCATTACTTGTATGGGTGAGATATATATTATGATATACCCATACAACAGAATATTTTGCTGCCAAGCAAAGAAGGAAGAAGCTATTTCTGTATTGATTTGGAAATCACTACAACATGCAAGAAGTGAAAAAAACAACATGCAGTAGAGTGTGTTTGCAATTTCCTTATTTGTATACAAAGTGGAGGAAATAATATCTTTGAGAGGATACCCAAGAAACTATGCTTGCTGTGCAAGAAGGAACTGGGTGACTCGGAAGAGTCAGGGGTGAGACTTTTACATTTCTTTGGCTGCAGCAGGTTTGGTTTTTGGTTCATCAAGCAGAGACACTGGAAACCTAAGCTTCACCTCTTTTGCTGTGTCTTTATCATACCCAGATGTCATAAAGTATAAAGACAGCCGAGGAATAAAATCTGTTAGAGAGCACAGGTCCTGCCTGCTCTCACTTCACCTAGGCGGTTTGGGCGGGGCCCCTGGGTCTTCTTTCTAGGGCCCCCGCTCCCCGCCACCTCATCCCCTCAGGCATTTCAGTCAATGCGTGTCTTAGGGGTTCCGGGCCCTGCTGCCTCACTCTGACTTCCACGGACCTTCTACAGTCCCACAATGAAACTTCTGGGATGTACAGTTGCGTTCAGGTCCACGGCCAGCCCGCCGGGCCCTCTGAGCTTCCTAGGCTGGGGTGGGGGGAGGGGGAGAATGGGGATGGGCGGAATGCAACGAGGGGGGCTTGGGGTAGGCGAACACGAGGGGGTCTCCGCAGGATGCAAGGGTCGGATTAGAGGCAAGAAGACTACTTTCTTAGGGAATCAATGACTTACTGCTCTTGAAACCAGGCTTCGGGTGAGTAGAAGGCACAACAGTGGTTCCCTGGAGCCCTAAGGCTCTTCACCTTAGGAGAACTGTGCCTGGATCAGAGACCCCGTGTGGCCAGCCGGACCCACTTTGGCCCCTTTCTCCCAAGAGGCTCTACACCCTTGGTTATATGCTTAGAGTCATTATAGCTCTCGACGTTGGCATTGTGGGATTTTAAGGGAGCGACGATTTAAAGGGAGACTCTGTAGCTGAATTCGACCCTCCCAGACTTCTCTCCTCCTTTCCCTTCCCTCCGCTCCAAATGACTACTTGCTGTGAGTGCGAATGAATGCTTACTTGGCTGTCTGAGTCTCTTAATGCAGTTCCTCTGTTAGAGACCCTTAGTTAGGGCAGTCCAAAGAAGAATCTAAGTTACAAAAGATGAGGCGCTGTAACAGCGAAGTTTGGTTTTACAATTCTTCACCTCATTTGGAAGGATTGGGCTGCCTCCACTTTAACTGACCCCATGTGTGCAGTGTAGAACTGCTACATAGTGTTTTCTAGGCTTTCACCTTTCAGGAGCAAATTACCAAGCCTGTCTTCTGAAGCACCTCCAAAACCAAAACCAAACCCACTACCATCGAATCGATTATGGACTCATAGCAACCCTATAGGACTGAGTAGAACTGCCCCCATAGAGTTTCCAAGGAGCGCCTGGTGGATTCCAGCTGCCGAAGTTCTGGTTAGCAGCCGGAGCTCTTAAGCACTACGCCACCAGGGTTTCTGAAACATTTCTGGGTGGATTCAAACTGCCAACCTTATGGCTAGTAATTGATCGCTTAACCCTTTGCTCTTTCTCTGATCCCCTTGCTCTATTCCCATTCTTGCGGAGCAAAGAACAGGAAGAGATGAGACTAGAAGCCTATAGTAAATGTCGGGACAGGTTTCTCTAAGAAGAGCTGGATTGTCAATAGGCTTCTAAGAGACAGTAACTAGGGCAAAATGCTGATAACTCCTGAACAGGGACTTGAACCCTGGACCCTCAGATTAAAAGTCTGATGCTCTACCAAATGAGCTACCCAGGCCTATTTATCTGGGTTTTCTTGGGTACCTAATGTAGGTTTTCTGTAAGCCAATTGGTTATATGTTCCATGTCCTGCTTCCCAAATAGCTTCCTTGTAATTCTTCTGCTTGCCAAGAAGACTTTTTTCCAAACAGATGTTATAATTGCTAGGAGAATTTCCATTCCTTTTATCTTGTCTTCTGTCTCTTTAAACTTTCAGAAACAGACATGGTAGCCTAGACAAAGCACTACTGGCTTTCAGACCACATTAGTACACCTAGAGGGCTTCATGTCCACCTGCGTCTATTTTTCTTGAAGCAACATTCATGTTACTCTTCTTTGTATCCCTCTGCATTGTCTTGTACGTCTTTCTTGCAGCCTTGGGAGGCAGAGGAGAAAAGAGTTGAAGGAGAGAAAAATTTAAGACTGCCGAGAATATTCCATAATACTGGGCAAGCAAAGGCACATGGGTTTAAACTTCTGCATCTCTATGCTTGCTTTTCTTCATGATACAACTTCTCTGCCATCTGTAAGCCACTCTTCCCTCTGTTCATTTTATTTCTCCTCCTCCTTCTTTCCCGTCTCCTTTTGCTCTTCCTTCTTCAGGTCTTCATGTCCTGAATGCTGTTTGCTATTAATATCCAAAGGAAAACAATAATTCTCTGGATGAATTGGTGTACATTAGGACATACCATCCAGAATATGACCTAAGACAGTTTTTGAGTTTTGACCTAAACCTGAAGAAAATGCTGTACAAGGCATGTGGAAACAAATGAGAAGTTTTGAAGTGAAGGAAAGCTTAACTTCTCTGGGGAGGAAAGACAGGGCGGGGAATGGGAAAAGACAATTGTTTCTTTCTTTCAAATAACTTGGCACTCCCAAGCAACTAAGATTATATGAAAACTGAGAGAATCTGTGATTACTTAACTTTAGGAATTTGTAGATTTCTCATGTTTCCTACCCTACCAATATACAATGCAGAGTTGGGTCACATAAAATCACCTAGAATTGTTTTGTGGATCAATCCACAGGGAAACTAGGCAAGGACTTTTAGCAAAACACCCTGGGGTTAGTTAGCATTTCAATGAGCAAAGCATCCCTCCAAGCTATTTTGGCTGTCTTCTATCCATTTGATGTAGCTTGGAAGTCAAGAAACTGCACCTCAGACATAGGGACCACTCTCCCAGGAAGGTTTGGGACCCCCTATCTCATCCCACCTCTGTATGAGGTGATTCTTTGACTTGTTGTTAGAGGATCAAGTTTTTGAAGCCTATGTTATGAGTGGATTATAATGAAACGTTTTCCTGGCATTAAAAGCAGGCATTTCTCACAAAAGGAGCTCTTTTCTGAGCTTCTAGACTTTTCTCCCTGGAGCCACACAGTATTTTCTTTGGTCTGAAGATACCAGCTTCTGGCAATCCTTCTCTTGTTGCTGTCGTCTGCCCTTTATTGCACAGTTGAATTCTTGGCTCATAATTCTGTACCCAAATGCATCATCACTATAAGCAACTCAAATGAGAGCAGCCTTGAAGAAATATGTCAGTTCTGGTCATCTCACAACCTCAGTTTATTAATTCTAAGTAATTGTTTTCAAACGTTTCAGATAATATTTGACTCATTTTTGAATGTTGTAAAAATTGCAGCAAGGAGTCGCCCAACCTGACTTGGCCGGAATAAGCGCCCCTCAGTCCCGATCCCCTGGTGAGACCATGGTGGGGCTGGCAGTAGTGTTTGGGACCAGTTTCCGTAGCTACAGAGAGCCAGTGGCACAGAATCTACTCATGACTCCAGAATCAGTGAAAAATAGCCCTCTTGGCATAAGTAATTGCACCTAATTTACCATGCAGATGTAATAGCTCCCCTTTTGAAAGAACTCTCTACCATTTATCTGATCTCACTTCCCTTTGCCCCGAGCTGGCTTCAGTGATAGTTGATTTCACTGGGCCAGAGACAGGTTCTGCTGTGCAACCTGAGCCATTCTCCTGGCCTCGGAGGAGGAACAAATTAACAAACAGGGAAAAATAATCTGCCAGCTCCCCTTAACTGGGAACTTAGGGCAGAGGTGACTCCTGTCCAGGCACAAGTGATCCACAAACTTTGAATACCTGTCAGCACTGAATGAACCCCTGTGGCCCCATTTTAGCAGCAGGCCCCTGTTGTTACTTTGCAAGGGTGTATGTGCCTGAGGTCTGACTTCACCTGTTTCAGCTGTGCAGTGGAGATGTGGGTTCTTGACATTTGACACCACTCTGCCTGACAAGCAGAGTCCTCACATACCCACATCAGGGGCCTGAGGACTGGTGGCTCCACCCACACTACCCAGCCACCTACAACAGGGATCCAGAGATAAGTGGTGCCTCCCAGTCCTTACACCCAAAAGCTTTTGCTGCAGTGGGAAGGCTGCAGAGTCCACCCACGTCTGCGTTCTAGAGAACAGGGACACACCTTCCTCACAGACACTTGGTGGAAGGTTGTAAGCCCCCTTCCTTGGTCAGAGTGTGACCTTTTGCTGCAATCAGAAACCTGAGCATACACGAATCACCACAGCTCTTCTAAGACCATAGGTGAGAGCCTGCACCACAGACTTTGTGACCCACTCCCTGGACGCCTGAGGTGAATCCATACATGACAAGTGAATGGATTCCTAGGCTCATACACCTGGTAACAGCTCTAGCCATCTGGTGACAGGATATTAGAACTTCAAAGGCTCCAATAATCAAGTTAGCTCACTTGAGCAGCCTATTTGGGTATATCAAAACAAAACAAAGCAAGAAGCTAGGACACAGTAAGCAAACATAATATAAATTAATATGATAACTTACAGATGGTTCAGAGACAACAGTCGATATCAAATCACATAAAGAAGCAGACCACAATCGTTTCAACAAACTCGCGAATCACGGAATCTTCCGGATGAAGAGGTATTCCTGTAATCACCAGAGGTAGAATACAAAAGATTAATATACAGAACTCTTCAAGAGATCACAAAGGAGATCAGACAAAATGCAGAACAAGCCAAGGAACACACAGATAAAGCAGTTGTGGAGTTTCTGAAGGTTATTCAAGACCACAATGACAAATTTAATAGGCTGCAAGAATCCATACAGAGACAGCAATGAGAAATTCAGAAAATTAACAATAAAATTTCAGAGTTAGACAACTCAATAGAAAGTCAGAGGAGTAGAATTGAGGAGCTGGAAGTCAGAATCAGTGAGATTGAAGTTAAAACCTTGGCACCAATATATATGAAGAAAAAATAAGATAAAAGAATTAAAAAAAAATGAAGAAACCCTAAGAATCGTGTGGGACTCTATCAAAAGAAATAACCTATGAGTGATGGCAGTACCAGAACAGGGAGGGAAAACAGAAAACACAGACGGAATTGTTAAAGATCTGTTGGCAGAAAACTTTCCTGATATTGTGAAAGATGAAAAGATATCCATCCAAGGTCCTCATCAAACCCCATACAATGTAGATCCAAAAAGAAAGTCATAAAGGCATATTATCATCAAACTTGCCAAAACCAAAGACAAAGAGAATTTTAAGAGCAGCTAGGGATAAATAAAAAAGTCATCTACAAAGGAGATTCAATAAGAATAAGCTTGGACTACTTAACTGAAACCGTGCAGGCAAGAAAGCAATGGGATGACATATATAAAGCCTTGAAGGAAAAAAATTGCCAGCCAAGACTCATATATCCAGTAAAACTGTCTCTCAGATATGAAGGTGAAATTAGGACATTCACAGATAAACAGAAGTTTAGGGAATTTGCAAAAACCAAACCAAAACTACAAGAAATACTAAATGGAGTCTTCTGGTTAGAAAATCAATAACATCAGATAACCACCCAAGACTAGAACACAGGACAGAAAAAAAAAAGATTATCAACGCAGAAAGGAAAAT
Organism: Loxodonta africana; assembly: GCF_030014295.1. Classification (NCBI taxonomy): domain Eukaryota; kingdom Metazoa; phylum Chordata; class Mammalia; order Proboscidea; family Elephantidae; genus Loxodonta; species Loxodonta africana. The sequence goes on from NC_087342.1 coordinate 79,078,299, forward strand.
GAGAAAAATAAGTCAAGGTTAAAAAAAAAAAAGTTCAAAACAGGGAAAAGAGACATCATTATGTAAAAGATGATGACATTAAATTAATAGAAAGAGACTAAAAACTATAGTCATAGATCTTTCATATGGAGAGGAAGTCAAAGGGAGATAAAAGTTCAGTTTAAACATAGAAAAACTAGGGTAAATAATAAGGTGACCACAAAGGAGGCTAACAATCCTACACATCAAAATAAAATATAAGAAAAACATAAAGACTCAGCAAAAACAAAATCGACAACAATGGAAAAGACAATATATAAAGGAAAACTACTCAGCACAAAAAAACTAAGTGGAAAAGAGAAACGGTCAACAACACAAAAAAAGACATCAAAATGACATCACTAAACTCATACCTATCCATAATTATGCTGAATGTAAATGGACTAAATGCACCAATAAAGAGACAGAGAGTGGCAGAATGGATTAAAAAAACATGATCCGTCTGTATGCTGCTTATGAAAAACACACCTTAGACGAAAAGACACAAACAAACTAAAACTCAAAGGATGGAAAAAAATAAATCAAGCAAACAACAATCAAGAAAGCACAGAATTGGCAACACTTATTTCTGACAAAATAGACTTTAAAGTTAAATCCACCGGAAAGAATAAGGAAGGATACTATATAATGATTAAAGGGACAATATATGAAGAAATTTTTTTTTTATATATATGAAGAAGATACTACCGTATTAAATATTTACACACTCAACGACAGGGCTTCAAAATACATAAAACAAACTCTGACACCACTGCAAAGAGAGATAGACAGCTCCACAATAACAGTAGGAGACTTCAGCACACCACTTTCGGTGAAGGACAGAACATCCAGAAAGAAGCTTACTAAGGACACACACAAAAATAACAGAAGATCTAAAAGCCGCAGTCAACCAATTTGACCTCATAGATGTATATAGAACACTCCAACCAACAGCAGGCAAGTATACTTTCTTTTCCGACACACATGGAACATTCTCCAGAATAGACCACATATCAAGTTATATAGGAGGCCTTAACAGAATCCAAAACATCAAAATATTATGAAGCATCTTATCTGACCATAAAGCCATAAAACTAGAAATCAATAACACAAGAAAACGGAAAAAATCAAACACGTGGAAACTGAACAACACCTTGTTCAAAAACTATTAGATTATAGAAGAAATTAAGGAAGGTATAAATTCATAGAATCAAGTGAGAATGAAAACACTTCCTAACAGAGTCTTGCGGACACAGCTAAAGCAGTGCTCAGAGGTCAATTTATAGCAATAAATGCACACATTCAAAAAGAAGAAAGGGCCAAAAATATGTGTATAAATTTTTGTATGAGAAATTTAACTTCAGCATAAAGTTTCACCCAAAGCACACACACACAAAAAAAGATTTCAGTGGGTGTTCATCTCTTTTCTTCAAGATATTGGTGAATCTTACTCTAATTGCAAGAAACTTCATATCAGAAGTTGTTATTATGTTCCTTTCTCTTTACTTTGTAGAGATGAGTTATCTTCTCCATCAATTCCAGGCCCTTTATGGTAATTTTTCTTCTTCTTTTTTTTAACTTTGTCTTTTCCTGTTTCGATTTACAGGAATTATAGGAGCGATCTGATTTAACTTCTGGAAACTAACCCATGATGTGATGATTCCGGTTCTTCTGCCAAAGATTGTACACAGATGCTAGATCATGTAAGAAAATGCAGTCTGTAAAATGCAGAACATAATATGTAACGCTTTATCTTCAAAACATTTTTCCATACACTCACTTTTGAGAATCTTCCAAAACAGATTGGCTTCTGTTCTTTGCAGGACCTGCAGGTATTATACATACAATTTAGAGGTTTTGGATTTCCTGAATAGAACACGGGGAGCATATGTATGTTTCTTCTACTAAGTTCAACTTTAATATCTCATAAAATTCTATAATTTAAGAATTTCTACCAAAGTGCCTTCTATGAGATGTTTAAATAGTGCCGTACACAGTAGATTGGACCTTCTCACAAATAATACATAAAATGCACTTTTGAGACTTTCAAGTACAACTTGATTTAGTAAGAATGCATCCCTGCATCCCCCCATATCTGGAATTTACAATGGTGTATTTAGAATCCAGGTTTTTCTAGTCACAATATCAACCAATAACTTCAGAGATACTCCAAAACTATCCTAATTGTGCTTCACAAGACTCAGGGCCAAATTAACCCTTACTTTTTTTTTCTATTTTTCTGGAAACCCTGGTGGTGTAGTGGTTAAGTGCTAAGGCTTCTATCCAAAAGGTTGGCAGTTCGAATCCGCCAGGCGCTCCTTGGAAACTCTATGGGCCAGTTCTACTCTGTCCTATAGGGTCGCTATGAGTCGGAATCGACTCGACAGCACTGGGTTTGGTTTTTTGGTTTCTATTGCTCTGCCTGTACTCAAGTAACTGCATATCTTTGTGTCTGACATCTGTCTAATAGTCTCTTTCAAGGAGACCTTTGCTTCTCTTTATTTCTCTCACATTCGATTATTCTGGTGAGCTGCCTTGTGGGTCAGCACGGATGCAAGTTCTGTTAGAAAAATCGAGTCTCCCAAGTTATAAGGGGACTTCATGTGATTCCTGTGAAAACGGAGAAGATTCTTATTGGGCCAGAAATCAGCAGAGATACAAGTCACCTCACCTGGAGATTGCTGCATCTTAGGTCTTCTAAGAAATCTCAGGAAGGCAATGGTAATCAGAATGGACTCCAGAGTCCAAGATCACTCTAGGGGCAAATCTTATCCCTTGGTTTTCCATGCGTAACTTTATTGAGCTCCAAATCATCAAATTACTGTGAGCTCTCTTCAGGGCTCACTCTACCTCTGTCCAGAGACCCACTCCTCTACAAGCACTTGCTTTATACAAATGTACCATGGACTGCTAGGAGAACAAACAAATCTGTTTTGGAAGATGTACAGCCAGAATGCTCCTTAGAAAGAAGGATGGTGAGACTTCATCTTACGAACTTTGGACATGTTATCAGGAGAGATCAGTCCTGATAACAGAAGGACATCATGCCTGGTAAAGAGGAAGGCCCTTGACAAGATGTATTGGCTCAGTAGCTGCAACAATGGCCTCAAACATAAAGATTGTGAGGATGGCATAGGACCCGCAAATGTTTCCTTCTGTTGTGCATGGGTCACCGAGTCAGAAATGACTTAACTGTACCTAACAACACAAACATGTATTTGTAAGCCCATGTTTAGCTTTGTAAGAAACTAAATTTGCATTTCCACCAGAAATGAATGAAAGTTCCTGTTGTACTACATGCTTGCCAGAATGGGGTGTTATCGGTATTTAGGATTTTAGCCACTTTTAATATGTGTTTAATGGCATCTGTGGTAGTTAAGTCTGAGTGTTAAACTGACTGGGCCACGATTCTCAGTGGTGTGGCAGTTATGAAGTAGTTTGGCAGTTGTATAATGATGTAATAACTTCCAGAATGAGACACGGTATAATGTGATCATTTCCATAATGGGATCTGCTGTGAATACCCAATCAGTTGTAAGGGAGTTTCCTTCAGGTTGTAACAAGGCTTATGGGCTTTTGCTGGCTCTGTATTCTGCAGCTGGCTCCTGTTTATCTGACCTCTGGTTCTTGGGACTTGAGCTAGCACCTGACCTGCTAATCTTGGGTTTACCAGTCCCTGCAGCTAGTGAGTCAGGAGAAGCCTCCAGCCTGACTCACCCACGGACTTGGGACTTCCCAGTCTCTCTTTCCCCTTTCTTTCTCTATCTCACTCTATAGATAGATTGATAGACAGACAAACACACAGACAGATGACAAATAGCTAGATGCTTCATTGGTTTTGCTTCTATAGAGAATCCAACCTAAGACAGTATCACATGGTTGTTTTAAATTGTAATTCCCTAGTGGCATATAAGATTCCCCGGGTCATGCAAAGCATTAAGTGCTTGGCTACTGAGAGATGGGTGGTTTGGATCCATCCTGAGGTAACTTAGAAGAAAGACCTCATGACCTACTGCCGTTTAAAACCCTATGAAGCACAATTCTACTCATGGGGCAACTGGATGTTGTTGTTGTTGTTGTTTTTAATTTTATTAACTTTTATTGAGCTTCAAGTGAACGTTTACAAATCAAGTCAGACTGTCACATATAAGTTTATATACATCTTACTCCATACTCCCACTCGCTCTCCCCCTAATGAGTCAGCCCTTCCAGTCTCTCCTTTCGTGACAATTTTGCCAGCTTCCAACTCTCTCTATCCTCCCATCCCCTCTCCAGACAGGAGATGGCAACACAGTCTGAAGTGTCCACCTGATATAATTAGCGCACTCTTCATCAGCATCTCTCTCCTACCCACTGTCCAGTCCCTTTCATGTCTGATGAGTTGTCTTCGGGGATGGTTCCTCTCCTGTGCCAACAGAAGATTTGGGGACCATGACCGCTGGGATTCCTCTAGTCTCAGTCAGACCATTAAGTATGGTCTTTTTGTGAGAATTTGGTGTCCGCATCCCACTGATCTCCAGCTCCCCTAGGGGTTTTCTGTTGTGCTGCCTGTCAGGGCAGTCATCGATTGTGGCTGGGCACCAACTAGTTCTTCTGGTCTCAGGATGATGTAGGTCTCTGGTTCATGTGGCCTTTTCTGTCTCTTGGGCTCTTAGTTGTCGTGTGGCCTTGGTGTTCTTCATTCTCCTTTGATCCAGGTGGGTTGAGACCAACTGATGCATCTTAGATGGCTGCTTGTTAACATTTAAGACCCCAGATGCCACATTTCAAAGTGGGATGCAGAATGTTTTCATAATAGAATTATTTTGCCAATTGACCTAGAAATCCCCTTAAACCATGGTCCCCAAACCCCCGCCCCTGCTCTGCTGACCTTTGAAGCATTCAGTTTATCCCGGAAACTTCTTTGCTTTTGGTCCAGTCCAACTGAGCTGACCTTCCATGTATTGAGTGTTGTCCTTCCCTTCACCTAAAGCAGTTCTTATCTACTAATTAATCAGTAAAAAACCCTCTCCCACCCTCCCTCCCCCCTCTCCTCGTAACCACAAAAGTATGTGTTCTTCTCAGTTTATACTATTACTCAAGATCTTATAATAGTGGTCTTATACAATATTTGTCCTTTTGCCTCTGACTAATTTCGCTCAGCATAATGCCTTCCAGGTTCCTCCATGTTATGAGATGTTTCACAGATTCGTCACTGTTCTTTATCGATGCGTAGTATTCCATTGTGTGAATATACCACAATTTATTTACCCATTCATCCGTTGACGGACACCTTGGTTGCTTCCAGCTTTTTGCTATTGTAAACAGAGCTGCAATAAACATGGGTGTGCATATATCTGTTTGTGTTAAGGCTCTTGTATCTCTAGGGTATATTCCGAGGAGTGGGATTTCTGGGTTGTATGGTAGTTCTATTTCTAACTGTTTAAGGTAACGCCAGATAGATTTCCAAAGTGGTTGTACCATTTGACATTCCCACCAGCAGTGTATAAGAGTTCCAATCTCTCCGCAGCCTCTCCAACATTTATTATTTTGTGTTTTTTGGATTAATGCCAGCCTTGTTGGAGTGAGATGGAATCTCATCATAGTTTTAATTTGCATTTCTCTAATGGCTAATGATTGGGAGCATTTTCTCATGTATCTGTTGGCTGCCTGAATATCTTCTTTAGTGAAATGTGTGTTCATATCCTTTGCCCACTTCTTGATTGGGTTGTTTGTCTTTTTGTGCTTGAGTTTTGACAGAATCATGTAGATTTTAGAGATCAGGCGCTGGTCTGAGATGTCATAGCTGAAAATTCTTTCCCAGTCTGTAGGTGGTCTTTTTACTCTTGGTGAAGTCTTTAGATGAGCATAGGTGTTTGATTTTTAGGAGCTCCCAGTTATCTGGTTTCTCTTCATCATTTTTGGTAATGTTTTGTATTTTGTTTATGCCTTGCATTAGGGCTCCTAAGGTTGTCCCTATTTTTTCTTCCATGATCTTTATCGTTTTAGTCTTTATGTTTAGGTCTTTGATCCGCTTGGAGTTAGTTTTTGTGCATGGTGTGAGGTATGGGTCCTGTTTCATTTTTTTGCAAATGGATATCCAGTTATGCCAGCACCATTTGTTAAAAAGACTATCTTTTCCCCAATTAACTGACACTGGGCCTTTGTCAAATATCAGCTGCTCATATGTGGATGGATTTATATCTGGGTTCTCAATTCTGGTCCACTAGTCTATGTGTCTGCTGTTGTACCAGTACCAGGCTGTTTTGACTACTGTGGCTGTATAATAGGTTCTGAAATCAGGTAGAGTGAGGCCTCCCACTTTCTTCTTCTTTTTCAGTAATGCTTTACTTATCCGGGGCTTCTTTCCCTTCCATATGAAGTTGGTGATTTCTTTCTCCATCACATTAAAAAATGACATTGGAATTTGGATCAGAAGTGCATTGTATGTATAGATGGTTTTTGGTAGAATAGACATTTTTACTATTTTAAGTCTTCCTATCCAGGAGCAAGGTATGTTTTTCCACTTAAGTATGTCCTTTTGAATTTCTTGTAGTAGTGCTTTTTAGTTTTCTTCGTATAGGTCTTTTTCATCTTTGCTAAGATTTTTTCCTAAGTATTTTATCTTCTTGGGGGCTACTGTGAATGGTATTGATTTGGTGATTTCCTCTTCGATGTTCTTTTTGTTGATGTAGAGGAATCCAAGTGATTTTTGTATGTTTATCTTATAACCTGAGACTCTGCCAAACTCTTCTATTAGTTTCAGTAGTTTTCTGGAGGATTCCTTAGGGTTTTCTGTGTATAAGATCATGTCATCTGCAAATAGAGATAATTTTACTTCCTCCTTGCCAATCCGGATGCCCTTTATTTCTTTGTCTAGCCTATTTCCTCTGGCTAGGACTTCTAGCACAATGTTGAATAAGAGCGGAGATAAAGGGCATCCTTGTCTGGTTCCCGTTCTCAAAGGAAATGCTTTCAGGCTCTCTCCATTTAGAGTGATGTTGGCTGTTGGCTTTGTATAAAAAAATGCCCTTTATTATGTTGAGGAATTTTCCTTCAATTCCTATTTTGGTGAGAGTTTTTATCATAAATGGGTGTTGGACTTTGTCAAATGCCTTTTCTGCATCAATTGATAAGATCATGTGGTTTTTGTCTTTTGTTTTATTTATATGGTGGATTACATTAATGGTGTTTCTAATATTAAACCAGCCTTGCATACCTGGTATAAATCCCACTTGGTTGTGGTGAATTATTTTTTTGATATGTTGTTGAATTCTATTGGCTAGAATTTTGTTGAGGATTTTTGCATCTATGTTCATGAGGGATATAGGTCTGTAATTTTCTTTTTTTGTAATGTCTTTACCTGCTTTTGGTATCAGGGAGATGGTGGCTTCATAGAATGAGGTAGGTAGTATTCCGTCATTTCTATGCTTTGAAATACCTTTAGTAGTAGTGGTGTTAACTCTTCTCTGAAAGTTTGGTAGAACTCTGAAGTATAGCCATCCAGGCCAGGGCTTTTTTTTGTTGGGAGTTTTTTGATTACCGTTTCAATCTGTTTTTTTTTTGTTATGGGTCTATTTAGTTGTTCTACTTCTGAATGTGTTAGTTTAGGTAGGTGGAGTTTTTCCAGGAATTCATCCATTCCTTCTAGGTTTGCAAATTTGTTAGAGTACAATTTTTCGTAATAATCTGATATGGTTCTTTTAATTTCAGGTGGGTCCGTTGTGATGTGGCCCTTCTCATTTCTTATTCGGGTTATTTGTTTCCTTTCCTGTATTTCTTTAGTCAGTCTAGCCAATGGTTTATCAATTTTGTTAATTTTTTCGAAGAACCAGCTTTTGGCTTTGTTAATTCTTTCAATTGCTTTTCTGTTCTCTAATTCATTTAGTTCAGCTCTAATTTTTATTATTTGTTTCCTTCTGGTGCCTGATGGATTCTTTTGTTGCTCACTTTCTATTTGTTCAATTTGTAGGGGCAGTTCTCTGCTTTTGGCTCTTTCTTCTTTTTGTATGTGTGCATTTATCGATATAAATTGGCCTCTGAGCACTGCTTTTGCTGTGTCCCAGAGGTTTTGATAGGAAGTATTTTCATTCTCGTTGCATTCTATGAATTTCCTTATTCCCTCCTTGATGTCTTCTATAACCCAGTCTTTTTTCAGGAGGGTATTGTTCAGTTTCCAAGTATTTGATTTCTTTTCCCTAATTTTTTTGGTATTGATTTCCACTTTTATGGCCTTGTGGTCTGAGAAGATGCTTTGTAATATTTCAATGTTTTGGATTCTGTAAAGGTTTGTTTTATGACCTAATATATGGTCTATTCTAGAGAATGTTCCATGTGCGCTAGAAAAAAAAGTATACTTTGCAGCAGTTGGGTGGAGAGTTCTGTATAAGTCAATGAGGTCCAGTTGGTTGACTGTTGTAAGTAGGTCTTCCGTGTCTCTATTGAGCTTCTTACTGGATGTCCTGTCCTTCTCCGAAAGTGGTGTGTTGAAGTCTCCTAGTATAATTGTGGAGGTGTCTATCTCACTTTTCAGTTCTGTTAAAATTTGCTTTATGTATCTTGCAGCCCTGTCATTGGGTGCATAAATATATAATATGGTTATATCTTCCTGGTCAATTGTCCCTTTTATCACTATGTAGTGTCCTTCTTTATCCTTTGTGGCGGGTTTAAGTTTAAAGTCTATTTTGTCAGAAATTAATATTGCTACTCCTCTTCTTTTTTGCTTATTGTTTGCTTGATATATTTTTTTTCCATCCTTTGAGCTTTAGTTTGTTTGTGTCTCTAAGTCTAAGGTGTGTCTCTTGTAGGCAGCATACAGACGGATTGTGTTTCTTTATCCAGTCTGAGACTCTCTGTCTCTTTATTGGTACATTTAGTCCATTTACATTCAGCGTAATTATAGATAAGTAAGTGTTTAGTGTTGTCATTTTGATGCCTTTTTAAGTGTGTTGTTGACAATTTCATTTTTCCACTTACTTTTTTGTGCTGAGACGTTTTTCTTTGTAAATTGTGAGATCCTCATTTTCATAGTATTTGACTTTATGTTTGCTGAGTCATTACGTTTTTCTTGGTTTTTATTTTGAGTTATGGAGTTGTTATACCTCTTTGTGGTTACCTTAATATTTACCCCTATTTTTCTAAGTAAAAACCTAACTTGTATTGTCCTATATCGCCTTGTATCCCTCTCCATATGGCAGTTCTATGCCACCTGTATTTTTTCCCTCTTTTTGATTATTGTGATCTTTTACGTATTGACTTCAATGATTCCCTGTTTTGAGCATTTTTTTTTTAATTAATCTTAATTTGTTTTTGTGATTTCCCTATTTGAGTTGATATCAGGATGTTCTGTTCTGTGACCTTGTGTTGTGCTGGTATCTGCTACTATTGGTTTTCTGACCAAACAATTTCCTTTAGTATTTCTTGTAGCTTTGGTTTGGTTTTTGCAAATTCTCTAAGCTTGTGTTTATCTGTAAATATCTTAATTTCGCCTTCATATTTCAGAGAGAGTTTTGCTGGATATATGATCCTTGGCTGGCAGTTTTTCTCCTTCAGTGCTCTGTATATGTCATCCCATTGCCTTCTTGCCTGCATGGTTTCTGCTGAGTAGTCTGAACTTATTCTTATTGATTCTCCCTTGAAGGAAACCTTTCTTTTCTCCCTGGCTGCTTTTAAAATTTTCTCTTTATCTTTGGTTTTGGCAAGTTTGATGATAATATGTCTTGGTGTTTTTCTTTTTGGATCAATCTTAAATGGGGTTCGATGAGCATCTTGGATAGATATCCTTTCGTCTTTCATGATGTCAGGGAAGTTTTCTGTCAGCAGATCTTCAAGTATTCTCTCTGGGTTTTCTGTCCTCCCTCCCTGTTCTGGGATTCCAATTACACGCAAGTTATCCTTCCTGATAGAGTCCCACATGGTTCTTAGGGTTTCTTAATTTTTTTTAATTCTTTTATCTGATTTTTTTTCAGCTATGTTGGTGTTAATTCCATGGTCCTCCAGATTTCCCACTCTGCATTCTAATTGTTCAAGTCTGCTCCTCTGACTTCCTATTGTGTTGTCTAATTCTGTAGTTTTATTGTTAATCTTTTGGATTTCTACATGCTGTCTCTCTATGGATTCTTGCAACTTATTAATTTTTCCACTATGTTCTTGAATAATCTTTTTGAGTTCTTCAACTGCTTTATCAGTGTGTTCCTTGGCTTTTTCTGCAGATTGCCCTGTTTCATTTCTGAGGTCATCCCTGATGTCTTGAAGCATTCTGTAAATTAGTTTTTTATATTCTGTATCTGATAATTCCAGGATTGTATCTTCATTTGGGAAAGATTTTGATTCTTTTGTTTGGGGGGTTGTAGAAGCTGTCATGGTCTGCTTCTTTATGTGGTTTGATATCGACTGCTGTCTCCGAGCCATCACTAAGATATTGTAGTGATTTATTCTATATTTGCTCACTGAGTCTTTTCTTGTTTTGTTTTCTTTCAATATACATTGATGGGCTACTAGATTGTGCTGTCTTGATTGTTGTAGCCCTTGACTTACTTATGACCTATTACCAGCTGGTTTGGGCTGTTGCCAGATATAGATGCCTGAGTCTATTCACTATTCTTGAGTAGAATCTGATTTTGGGTCATCAGATGTGTGCTGCACCCTAACACCTATCCACCTTGAGAAGTAGTGGTGATAATTGTGTGCATCAGATTCTATTACCAGCTGGGGTTCACACTCCGGGGGAGCAGGATGCTGACAGGCTTCCCCCAAGTGTCAGTGAGGTAGGTGTGTCTCTATTCCTAAAGCACCTTGGTGGGAGGGCTCTGCAGCTGTACCTTAGGCCCCCAATGCAAGTACCTCTACAGATTGGTAGGTGTCACCCTCCTTAGACCCCTAAGGCAAGAGGCTAAGTGGTCTGGGGGGAGCTTCAGCCCTCAGTTCCCTGTTGTGGGTCAGTGAGGGCTCTGTTGAATAAGCAGAGATATCAGACCTGGGAAACTTGTTTTTCCAGTAATTCTGCTAAAAAAAAAAATGCAGTCAGATCCTTATCAGAAATGCCTTTGCATTATAATTGCCACCTTGTTCCCTGTAGGGATGAAAGCCCGAGATATGGATCATATATGCTTGGCTGGAGCTGCTTCCGTGTTTTTAGTCCAATTAGGGAAGGATTTTTGGTCCCTGGGTTTTTTGTGGTTGCTTCTCTCAGGCTGGAAGAATGGGTTAGGAAAAGACCAAAAAAAAAAAAAGGGAAAATAAAAGCCACGGAGTTGGAGCCGTTCTCCCTCTGGCTCAGGAAATTCCAATGTTAATGAAGCCGCCTGGGAAGGGGAGGGGAGGGTTCAGAAAAACAGGAGAGAGTAGCATCCCGGAATATAGCCAAAGTTGCTTATCTTGCTTGGGATGACTATTTTATCTGAGATTCCCCAAGGGGCGTGTCACCTATGTGTGTTCGCTGTGTAGAGATTGCCCCCGAGGGTGTGGCCCGCTCAAGCCGCGGTCAGTTCCTCCGCTGCCAGTCCAAAGCCCAGCGTCAAGGTTCCCCGGCTGGGAGGCTGCACTCCTGGCTCCAAAATCAGTCGCTGCTTCCCGGAAACTTCTCCTCCTGCCACCCGTGCAGACCGGCTGGGCCCCCTCCCGGGGTCAGTTCAGGGCGTAGGGATGCGCCCCTTGTATGTGCCTTGACAGGATGCCGTGTTCAGCTTCCCTGTGCCCAGTCCAAAGCCCCGCGCCAAGGTTCCCCGGCTGGGACGCTGCACTCCCGGCTCCAAAACCAGTCGCTGCCTCCCGGTGACTTCTCCCGCCAGCCACGTCGCTGCGCTGCCCGAGCTGACTGGCTGGGCCCCCTCCTGAGGTCAGTTCAGGGGGGTAGGGCTGCGCCCCGTGTTTGCGCTGTCACAGGATGCTGTGTTCAGCTCCCCTGGGCCCAGTCCTAAGCCCGGCGCCAAGGTTACCTGAATGGGACGCTGGCTCCAGGCTCCGAAAACAGTCGCTGCTTCCCCGCAGTTGTTCGTTCTCAGTCTCTGTCACTCAGGTCATCTCTTTAAATCTGTGTTTGTTGTTCAGGGTTCATAGATTGTCATGTATGTGATCGATTCACTTGTTTTTCCGAGTCTTTTTGCAAGAGGGATCTGAGGTAGCGTCTACCTAGTCAGCCATCTTGGCCCCCCTCTGTTGTTGTTGTTTTTAATGGCCATGTCATCTGTGTATCTTCTTTGCTGAGGTATCTGTTCAGACATATTACCCACTTTTTAATTGGATTTTTTCTGTTTCTATTACTGAGTTTTAAGAGTTCTTTGTGTATCTTGGATCCACCACCACCAGCAGTTGCCATCGAGTTGACTGCAACGTATGACGACCCCATGTGCTGCAGAGAGCAACTTGGACACAAGTCCTTACCAGATATGAGTTTCCCTCATATATTTTAATGCTCTGCTGTTAGGTGCATACACATTCAGGATTGTTATGTCGTCTTGGAGAATTGGCCCCTTAATCATTCTGTAATGCCCTTTTTTTTTTTATATACTTTTCCTGGTTCGGAAATCTGACTTGTCTGAAATTAACATAGCAGCTCTAGCTTTCTTTTGATTAGTGTTAGCATAGTATATCTTTTTCAATCTCTTTAATTTCAGTCTATCATTGTCTTTATATTAAAAGTGGGTTTCTTTTAAACAACATGTAGTTGAGTCTTTTTTTTTTTAAATACACTTTCATAATCTCTGTCTTTTAATTGGTATTAAAATGATTAATGTTATGTGTTAACTTAGCTAGGCTATAATTCTCAGTGATTTGTCATGTGCTCTCCCATAATGTAATTACCTTCCATTTTGGGATCTGATGTGAGCAACAAATCAGCTGAATGAAGAATTTCTTTGGGGATGTGGTCTGTCTTTGGTATGTAAAAGGATGTTCTGGCAAAGCTCTCTCTGTCTTCACCCTGCACTCTTATCAACACCAATCTCTGGTTCGTGGGTCATAAGCCTGCAAAAGTCTAGCCTGCCACCTGACCTAGAATTCTTGAATTCACCAGCCCCTCCTAACCCATGAAACAGCAGGGTTCCCCATTCTACCACCTGGCCTGCAGATTTTGGATTCTCTTTGACCTTGCAACACCATGAGCCAGCAGAGATCATCAGCCTGCTGCCAGACCCATGGATTTGGGACTTTTCAGCCCCCACAACTGCATAAACCATTTCCTTGAGAGCTTGGAATTGAAAAAAATCAGTGAAAATTGTAGTCAGAATTACGATGTAGATATTAATGTAACTTAATTCTCTATTGAATGGGTGTACAGTGAAAGCATGAAAGCCACAACTTGATGAGATTGCCTTGTTTTACTTGGTCTTCTAAGTTTTCAACCTTTGGCAGAGTGCAGTTGTCTTAGCTAACTAGTGCTGCTATAAGAGAAATACCACAAATATATGGCTGTAACAAAGAGAAATTTATTCTCCCACAGTTTAGGAGGCTAGAAGTCTCTTACACTGCTACACCAAGAAATATGTAAGGGGATTGCAGACCAAATAACGATGTTTCCTCTACTAGGACATTTCATCCCATAAGCCCTCTCCAAAATTCCGTCCTCAGTAAACCACATGAGGAAATTTTTTCACAATGATCAGGAAAAATCTATGATGGAACTTTTGTATTTTCAACTTCTCCTCTCTTTCTCCACCCTTTCTTTTTGTCTCTTCTTACAAAGTTTTCAAGCTCTCTTCTCTTAAAAAAAGGGGGGGGGGCAGTTTGACAGTCTAAGAGAAGATATTTCAATAATTATATTTGATAAATGAGCCTTATGTGGAATATATGGGGAAATCCTACAAAACAATAATAAAAAGACTGGAAAAAAATCAGAAAGAGCAAAGATTGAACATGTACTTCACAAAAGAGTCTACTGAATTGCCCAATATGCAATTTTAGAAGGTACTAGTATGAGAGCCACAAACAATATAAGATGTGTCCTGCTGCAAAGGACTTTGGGGAAAAAACAGAATACCTGACGGAGCACTAACCTGGACAATGATAAAACACACCAAACACCTGACTTCATGGTAATTCTGACGAACTGTGACCCCGTGTGTGTCAGAGTACAATTATGCTCTGTAGGGCTTACAATGGCTAATTTTTTTTTCAGATGTAGATGGCCCATTCTTTTTTCCCTGGGCTTCTGGGTGGACTCTAACCTCCAATTCTTTAGTTATCAGACCAACATGTTAGCAGTTTGCACCACCCAGGGACTCTACTAGCTAAAGAGGGAAGCAAAATTAATATTACTTACTTGTAACTCCAATTTAAATGTGTGAAACAAGGGTAAATGGGTTAGAGAAGCCAAAAAGAACTAGTGCATGTGGCAGAGAGTTGTGATCTTAAAACAGGCCTCAGGCATGACTGAAAATAAAGAACAGAAAATAAAAAAGAAATGCTCTGTCTGGATGACACCTCATCTTTCAGAATTGGCCTCTCTAGAATAAATGAGGAAATTGCACCAGCAGGGATTTCCCAGTTTCCATGGATATTGTAAGAGCTGTGTTGAGCATAGAAGCAGGATGGTCCAGCAGCCTTGAGATTAAGCATCACTACGACTGGGGACACCATGGCTTGGGTCAGGCATACCTTACTCTTCAAGGTGACATCTTTGCTTTTCAACGCTTTAAAGAGGTCCTTTGCACCACATTTACCCAAAGCAATTGTCTTTGATTTCTTGACTGCTGCTTCCATGGGTGTTGACTGGGGATTCAAGAAAAATGAAATCCTTAACAATTTCAATATTTTCTCCATTTATCATGTTGTTGCTTATTGATCCAGTTGTGAGGATTTTTGTTTTGTTTGTATGGAGCTGTAATCCACACTGAAAGTTACAGTCTTTGATCTTCATCAGTAAGTGCTTCAAGTCCTCTTCACTTTCAGCAAAGTTGTGTCATTTGCATACTGCAGGTTGTTAACGAGTCTTCCTCCAGACCTGATGCTGTGTTCTTCTCCATATAGTCCAGCTTTTCAGATTATTTGCCCAGTATACAGATTGCATGAGTATGGTGTAAGGATACAACCCTCATACAAACTTTTCCTGATTTTAAAGCACACAGTATTCCCTTCTGTTGGAACAAATGCCTCTTGATCTATGTACAGGTTCCACATAAGCACAATCAAGTGTTTTGGAATCCTCATTCTTCACAATGTTATCCATAATTTGTTATGAACCACACAATCTAATGCCTTTGCATAGTCAATTAAACACAGGTAAACATCTTCCGGTATTCTCCCATTTCAGCCAAGATCCATCTGGCATCAGCAATGATATCCTTCATCACATGTCTTGTTTTGAATCTGGCTTGAATTTCTGGCATCTTCCTGTCAATGTACTACTGTGAACCATTTTTTAATTATCTTCATAAAATTTTACTTGCGTGTGATATTAATGATATTGTTCCATAATTTCTGCATCCTGTTGAATCACCTTCCTTTGAAATGGGTGCAAATATGAATCTCTTCAAATTGGTTGGCCAAGTAGCTGTCTTTCAAATTTCTTGGCATAGGTAAGTGAACTTCCAGCATTGCAACAACTTGTTTAAACATCTCCATTGGTATTCCAACAATTTCTGCAGCTTTGTTTTTCACCAATGCCTTTAGTAAGAGATCAGCTGTTAAGCAAAAGGCCCACAGCTTGAATCCACCACCCGCTTCTTGGAAACCCTATGGGGCAGTTCTACTCTGTTCTATAGGGTCACTAGGAGTCAGAATTGACTCAGTGGCAATGGGTTTGGTTTTTTTGGTTTTGCCTTCAGTGCAGCTTAGACTTCTTCCTTCAACGTCATAGGTTCTTGATCTTACGCTACCTCTTGAAACTGTTGAACATCAACCAATTCTTTTTGGTACAGTGACTCTGTGTATTCCTTCCATCTTCTTTTGCTGCTTCCTGCATCATTCAATATTTTGTCTATACTAATCAAAAAAAATCCACTGCCATTGAGTCGATTCCAACTCATAGTGACCCTATAGGACAGAGTAGAACTGCCCCATAGAGTTTCCAAGAAGCACCTGGTGGATTCAAACTGCTGACCTTTTGGTTAGCAGCACTAGCTCTTAACCACTATGCCATCAGGGTTTCCTTTGCCCATATAATCTTTCAGTATTGCAACTCAAGGCTTTAATTTTTTGCTTCAGTTCTTTCAGCTTGATAAATGCCAAAAATGTTCTTCCCTTTTCATTTCCTCACTCCAAGTCTGGAGTTCGAAATACTTTATTATAATAGTTTACTTTGTCTTCTGGACCCATTCTTTCAAATCTTCTGCTCAGCACTTTTACTCATCATTTCTTCCATTCCCTTTAGCTACTCTATGTTCAAGAGCAAGTTTCAGAGTCTCTTCTTAAATCCGCTTTGGTCTTTCTTTCCTGTCTTTTTAATGACCTCTTGCTTTGGGTCTGGTGCTTTCTTCATGTATGATATCCTTGATGTCATTCCACAACTTGTCTGGTCTTCTTTGGTCATTAGTGTTCAATGCATCAAACTCATTCTGGAGATGGTCTCTAAATGCAGATGGGATATACTCAAGGTTGTACTTTGGCTCTCATGGACTTGTTTTAATTTTCTTCAGCTTCAACTTGAACTTAAATATGAGTAATTGATGGACTCTTCTGCAGTCGGCCCCTGACCTAGTTCTGATTTTTGATATTGAGCACTTCCATCATCTCTTTACACTTCTGCAGTTGATTGAATTCCTGTGTATTCTATTTGAAGAAATTCAGGTGTATAGTAATGGTTTATATCGTTGAAAAAGATATTTGCAATGAATAAATTGTTGATCTTGCAAAATTCTATATTATGTGACCTCCGAGGTTGTTTCTATCACCAAGGCTATATGTTCCAACTACTGATCCTTCTTCGTTTCCAACTTTTGCATTCCAATCTCCATTAATTATCAATGCACCTTGATTGCATGTTTGATCAACTTCAGACTGTAGAAGTTGGTAAAAGCACATGCTGCCCTTCTTGAAATGGAAGGATGAATTGGAGAGGGTGACTCCTACTGCAGAGCCACTAGCCAGAGGCAGAGCCAGAAACCACAGAGCATTAATTCCAGACCTTGAAACCTAATGTTGTTTGGCTAGCTAGATTTAGACATTTCTTGGGACCAGTAACTCCTTCTATTCATTTCAATTTCATCCCTTCAATTGGAGTCTATAACGGTTAACCTATGCCTGTCCCACCATTGTATTTTGGGCAGCAGAGAATTTGTTTTTGAATTTCACAGATTCACAGATAGAGAAGAATTGTATCTCAGGATGGATTATACCCAGAGCCTCACCCATACCTAGTTTAGAGGGTTTAGATGATAAGGAACGTTAAGCTGATGAGATTTAGATGAGAATTTTGGTCTTTGAGTTGATGCTGTAATGGGTTGAGATTTGGGGGATGTTGGGAAGAAGTGGATATTTTTGCATGTGGGACAGATATGAGCCTTTGGAGACAAGAGGACAGCCTGTCGTAGGTGTAATAATGCCCCCCCCAGCCCGCAATACACCCGTGTCCTAATATGCAAAGCCTCTGAGTGTGTTATGTTACATGGTAAAAGGGACTTTGCAGATTTGATTACATGAAGTACATTGCAATGGAATTTTTTCCTGGGTGGACCCTATGTAATCACAAGGTCATTATAAGAGGGAGACAGGAGTGCCAGAGTCAGAAAAGGAAATGAGATTAGTCCCATAGAACTCATTTCAGACTGCTGACCTCCAGAACTGTAACAGGACAAATTATGTCTTCTAAGCCATTACATTTGTGGTAATTTGCTACATTAGTAATACGGAACTAATTCAGAATTTGGTATTAGATTGTACTGAATGTATTGAAAAACACTGTATTGAAAACTGTATTGAGTGTATTGAAAAACTGTCTTGCTACCAAAGGAAATTGATAAAGCTCTTGAAGTATGCCTTGGCAGAGTGTTAAAAGTCACAGATAATACAGCCCCACTTATAATCACATCAAAAACATGATCAATAATATCATTTTCCCTACAAACATGTTTCTTTTTCAAGAGAGTGTATGTAGAAGAGTCTATATATATGTATATATTCTGTGCTCTCTCTGAGGCTCAAACTCACAACCTTTAGATTATGAGACTGACACACTGCCTATTGAGCTAAGAAGACATATCTCCAAATGCCTAGTAGAAAACATCTCAATTGGAATGATTTCAAGTGTCAGTGAAATTTCAGAAAAAATTAGGATTTTATATATCATACACCGCTACGGAAACCCTTGTAGTGTAGAGGTTAAGTGCTACCGCTGAGAGTTAAAAAAGGTCTGTGGTTTGAAGTCACTAGGTGCTCCTTGGAAACTCTGTGGGGGCAGTTCTACCCTGTCCTATAGGGTGTTTAGGAGTTGCAATTGACTCCATGGCAACGGGTTTGGTTTTTTTGTTGGTGTTGTTTCTACACCACCACGGGAGCCCTGGTAGCACAGTGGTTGAGAGTTCGGCTGCTAACCCAAGGATCGGTAGCTGAAACCCACCAGTCGCTCTTTGGAAGCCCTGTGGGTCAGTTCTACTCTGTGCTGTAGGGTCGCTATGACTCGGAATCCCCTTGGAGGCAACTGGTCTTGGCTTTTTATGCCCCAAAAGGAATTGGTGCTACCTCATACACAAGTTTGCTGTTGCTATGACTTCTTGAACAAAATCATTTCAGGATTTTACCCTTCAGTAAATAAATATACAATGGAGTATAGTTTTCCTCTAGTGGCTTAAACATCAAGGTTGGGTGACATCCAGCAAGTTACTTATCATCTCTGTACCTCATATTCTCCATCAGGAAAACGGAGATCATAGTAAAAGTACCTGTCTTTTAAGGCAGTTAGGAGGACTGAATGACAGTTAATGTAAGGACAGTTCATGGCATATAATAAGTTCTTAATAAATTTTAGTTGTTATTAATCAGTGTTTTGGACAGCTAGATTGTGGAACTGTTCTAGGAAAAGAATAACTGTGTTGGGAAACATTGTTTCCTTGAAAACATCAGAATTTAAAATGCAGGGCATGTGGGGTAATGTAGCCCTGTGGTCTAAGGCCTCTGCATTGAGGCTCTAGTCTCTCTGGGGATGTGTGTTCAATACTGTTGCCAGCTCTGTTTTCTCAGTTGGGGTAGCTCCCTGAGTCTATATACCAGAACAGAGGCTATAGATAATATAAGGAATGTATTTATCTCTGTAATAATAGGCTAAGATCAATTACAGTGTTGTTATAAAAATTATACTACAATCATTTCTGTCTAACCTTTATATCTCAGGACAGCCTTTCATGTCCAACGGACAGATTAAAAAATGTTTATATTAAAATAAACATAACTCACATATTTCTAAATTACAAAAACATAAAGGTTTATATACAGTGAAAATCTTTCCCTTCCACCACCTCCCCTCCGCATTCCACCTGCCCAGGATTCTGCCTACCCAGGCAACTATATTATGGGGTTACCTGCAAGGAATACTATTTGCATAAACTAGCCAATAACCAGTTGCCATGGAGTCAACTGTGACTCATGGAGACTCCCTGTGTGTCAGAGTAGAACTGTGCTCCCTAGGGTTTTTGGTGGCTGATTTTTCAGAAGTAGTTACCGGGCTTTTCTTCTGAGATGCCTATGGGTGGACTCCAACTTCCAATCTTCCAGTTACCAGCCCAGGCAATAAACTGCACCACCCAGGGACAGATAAGCCAATAGAAATCTATTACTGTTTCCCACATTTCGTACTTTTCAAACCTACTCTGTTGCATACTACATGTTAGGAAAATAACAAATATTTTCTGCATAGTTTGTTCTTTTTTTTTTCTACTATGCTTACGTATTTTTTTGTTTGTTTTCATTTTTGGTTGTTGTTTTATCTCATCTTTTTTTTTTTTAAGAGAATGGAAGTGTGTGCAGGTAGAATTTTTTTAATGTAGTGAATTATGTCAAATTTTCATTGTTTCTAAGTTTTGTGTAAAAAATTGTTTTTCTACCCCCAAAGTTATGTAAACTTTCTGCCTTGGCATTTCCAGTAATTATATTCGGTTTTATTTTTCATTTTTTTACTTCCAAATTTTATATCTCTTTGAATTTGATTATTACAGGTGATATATTGAAGTAAGCTTTTATTTTCCTAGATGGCCACCCAGATAGCCTAACATCATGTATCAAATAATTCACCCATTTCTACTGACTTGAGTTGCCACCTATCTTAGTTATCTAGTTCTGCTACAGCAGAAATACCACAAGTGGTTGGCTTTAACAAACAGAAATTTATTCTCTCACATTCTAGGAGGCTAGAAGTCTGAATTCAGGGTGCCAGTTCCCAGGAAGGCCTTCCTTCTCTGCAGGCTCTGGAAGAAGGTCTTTGTTATCAATCTTCCCCCAGTCTAGGAGCTTCTCTACTCAGGCACCTGGGGTGTAAAGGATGTGCTGTGCTGCCAGGCCTTCTTTCTTGGTAGTTTGAGGTTCTTATCTCTCTGCTTGCTTCTCTCTTCTTTTATCTCTTGTAAGATAAAACATTATGCAGGCCACACTCCAGGGAAACCCCCCTTACATCTGATCAGGGCTGTGACCTCAGTAAGGGTTTTGTATTCCACCCTAATCCTCTTTAACATAATCTAGTCTTGCCTGGTTGATTACTGCCTGAGAGTAGGATTTAAAACATGTGGGAAAAATGACTGTGGAAGAAAGGCCTTGCAATCGGCCTCTGTGAAGATTACAACCAAGAAAACCCTGTGGAGCAGTTCTATTCTGTAACACATGGACTCACCATGAGTCAGAATCGACTAGAAGACAATGGGTTTGTTACTACTGTTATTGTCATTATTTCATTATAATAAAAAGTGGTTGCAACAGTATGACAAACCAGACCATTGTGGCATGCTGGTGGGAATGTTTATTAGGTAAGATCAATCAGAATCACCACTGCATGTCAAATACACTGCTTCAGCATTTGCATGTATGCAAACTACTCACACCATTTGAAACGTCAGATACCCAGTATTACTTAGTGCGGCATTGTTTGTATGGGCAGTTATATATTATGATATATCCATGCTGTGGAATTCTATGCTGCCAAGCAAAGAAGGGGTTCCTGGTGGCACAGCAGTTAAGAGTTTGGCTGCTAACTAAAAATTGTCAGCAGTTGAAATCCACCAGCCAATGCTTGGAAACCCTACAGGGCAGTTCTACTCTGCTCTGTAGGGTCAATATGCGTCTTAATCAACTCAACACTGGTGAGGTTTTTTTTGTTTTGTTTTTTCCTTTTTAGGAAAGGAGCAAGAAGCTCTTTCTGTATTGATTTGGAAATCACTACAACATATATGAAGTGAAAAACTAAGGTGCAGTGGAATGTGTTTGGAATATCCTTATTTTCATAAAAAAGTGGAGCAGGTATCATCCACAAGAGGATACCCAAGAAACTGTGTTTGCCTGTGCAAGGAGGAACTGGAGGGGTTAGGAATGTTGCCGGAAGTCTCAGGGATGAGACTTGTACACTTTTTCGGCGGCAATGAGTTTGGTTTTTGATTCGTCGAGTAGGGACACTGGAGACCTAAGTTTACCTCCTTTGCTATCTCTTCATGATACCCAAATATCATAAAGTCTGAAGACTGCCAAAGAATAAAATCCAGTAAGCTCTAGAAGAGAAAAAAAAAATCTTGAGAAAATTATTAAAAACACACACACACGCAGACGCACACGCAAGGGAGGACGCGGCTTCAGGGCAGTGACCAGGCGAAGTCTCTTACCAGTTGAGTCTGGGGGTCAGGGATGCGCAGCGGGAAGTTATTCTTTATGTCCACAACCAGCGAACAGAGGAGCCCCCGCCCCACCCACCTGGAAATCGAGTCTGGGTGGTGTGTGTGTGTTGTGTGTATACGTGTGCGTGCCTGAGAGTTTCCTTGTGCAACAGATCTTCCACTTTCACTGACTGTGCTGATGGCCTTGATTCCTAAACCTCAGAGCAGGGATCCTTTCGCTTTTGAATCATGTCTGAGCGTCTTCCCGGTGTCCTGAGATGACGCTTCCTGGCTGCTTTCATCTTACCAACGCGATCTGGGCGGGGTCCCTGGGTCTCCCCTCCCCTGCCCAGCCTCTTCCTCACCCCATCAGTCATTTCAGTCCCAGCGTGTCATACCTGCTGCCTCATCCCGATTCCCACGGCCCCTCTACAGTCCCACGCGGGACCTTCTCCGCCGGGCAGAGCTGCGTTCAGCTTCACAGCCAGCGGGCCCAGCCCTCTGAGGAACCCCGGAAGGGAGGAATGCGACGAGAGGTGGGGGAGGGGGGATATCTGGGGTGGCCGCAGGGTGCAAGGGCCGGGTTAGAGACGAGAAGAGGTTACTTTCTTTGTGAGTCGATGACCTACCAAGCTAGAAACCAGTCTTGAGTGAATAGGGGGCACAGCGGGATTTCGCTGGAGCCACAAAGCTCTTCCCCTTAGGAGGACTCTGCCCGGATTCGGGGACTCCGTGTGGCCAGCCGACCTCACTTCGTCTCCCCCTTTCCCCCAAGAGGCTCTACACCTCTAGCGTGATCAGAGTCATTACAGTGCTCGACTTGGCGTTGTTCTCTCCGGTTCCCTCCCCTCTAAACCACTGCTTGCTATGAGTCCGAGTAATGTGAAAACAGGTGGTCTGAGTCTCTCAGTGGAGTTCCTTTGTTAGAGATCCTCCTTTGGGGAATTCTAAAAAAGAATCTAAGTTACATAAGATGAGGCATAGTAATAGCAAAGGTTGTTTTTAGAAAAGTTTATCCCATTTAGAACGACTGGGCAGCCTCGACTTAGTTACTGAGTTTTATCCTTGCACTAAATAAAGAATTATTGGCCCAGATACTGCAGCTGCCCGAATGTTTTCCTGCTTTATTAGTTCTACAGTACATATGAGTAAGAAAAGCCTCTTCTTGGAGTTTGCCCGTTTTCTCACTGTAAACTGCATTTGATCCTGTGCACTTTGTAGCAAGAACATTTCAACTAATCCGAGACGACAGAACCAGTCCTAACCCACGTGCCTGTATGGGCTCTATGGCTTAGTTGGTTAAAGCGCCTGTCTTGTAAACAGGAGATCCTGGGTTCAAATCCCAGTAGGGCCTTGACTTTTTCCGCTGCACTGCAAACCAATCTCCTTTCTAACCCCAAAGCAAAAACCCAAATCGGTTGCCATCGAGTCAATTCCGACTCACAGCGACCTCATACGACAGAGTTGAACTGCCACGTAGGGTTTCCGAGGAGTGCCTGGTGGATTCCAACTGACCACCTTTTGGTTAGCAGCTGTAGCTCGTAACCACTACCCACCAGGCTTTCTATCTCTATCCCCAGCTATCCCTAAATTCTCTACCGTGCTTCCAAAAAATACCAAATCCACTGCCATAGAGTCAATTCCGACTTATAGCGACCCTGTAGGACAGAGTAGAACTGTCCCATATGGTTTCCAAGTAGCACCTGGTGGATTCTACCTATATTTTGGTTAGCAGCTGTGGCTCTTAACCACTACACCACCAGGGTTTCCTTACTGTGCTTACTGTACTCTAAATTCTGATTCTATTAATCCCAAGCAGTTGTAGCTGCAGAATTCCCACTTCCAAAGGAAAAGTGAAATGCCCTAAATAACTCTTCATGTAAGTTTTTGTATTAAGTTATGCCAGTTCTTTTTCTCCAAAAAATATTTATTGAGCTTCTGGTGTGAGATATGCACAGATTCAGAATGTGCACAGCTGTAGCTAGCAAAATGTTATTTGCATTTATCCTCCCATCCAGGAAACCCTTTGTTAGCAATCAATTCCAAACACGTGGGTAAAAATACAAAATGAAACAGTAATGTGGCTCATCTGTTTAAAATTTATAATAGAAAAAGACAAAATAACCCACTTGTCAATTAACTGAGGTTGATTGAATAATCTATGGTATATACGTACATCTGTGTGTTGGACTCATTTGTGTCCCCCGAAAAGATACATTGAAGTTCTAACCCCCAGTATCTGTGAATGTGATCTTGTTTGGAGATAGGGTCTTTGAAGAGGTTACCAGTTAAATTAACACAACCTCATACTTGATTAGGGTGGGCTCTAATCTCTTGAGTGATATCCTTATAAAATAGGAGAAAAGACACAGAGGCACAGAGGAAAATGGCCATGGAGTTATGCTGCAGGCTTAAGCCAAGAATACCTGGGGCTACCAAAACCTGGAGGAGACAAAATGGGCCTTTCCCTAGAACCTCTGCAAAAACATGGCCCTGGTGACATCCTGAAAGGAGCTGTGGTGGCACAGTGCTAAGTGCTCAGCTTCTAACCAAAAGGTCAGTGATTGGAACTTGCCAGCCACTCTAGGGAAGAAAGATGTGGCAGTTGGCTTCCATAAAGATTAAACCTGTTGCAGTTGAGTGGATTCTGACTGACAGTGGCCCTATAGGTCAGAGTAGACATGCTCCACAGGATTTTTTTTTTTCATATGCATGCTAAAGCTGGACAATGAATAAGGAAGACTGAAGAAGAATTGACATCTTTGAATTATGGTGTTGGTGAAGAATATTGAAGATACCATTGACTGCCAGAAGAATGAACAAATCTGTCTTGGAAGAAGTACAGCCAGAATGCTCCTTAGAAGGAAAGATGGCAAGACTTCATTTCATGTACTTTGGACATGTTATCAGGAGTGACCAGTCCCTAGAGAAAGACAAATTCTGTCTTAGTTATCCAGTGCTGCTATAACAGAAATACCGCAAGTGGATGCTCTTAACAAAGGAAAATTTATTTTCTCACGGTCTAGTAGGCTAGAAGTCCAAATTTAGGGCATCAGCTCCAGGGGAAGGCTTTCTCTCTCTGTGAGCTCTAGGGGAAGGTCATTGTCCTCAATCTTTCCCTGGTCAAGGAGACTCTCAGGCACAGAATGCACTTTGCTCCTGGTGCTGTTTTCTTGGTGGTATGAGGTCCCCAACTCTCTGCTAGCTTCCCTTTCCTTTTATCTCTTGAGAGATGAAAGGTGGTGCAGGCCACACCCCAGGGAAACTTCCTTTACACTGGATCAGGGAGGTGACCTGAGTAAGGGTGGTGTTACAATCCCATCCTAAGCCTCTTAACGTAAAATTGCAATCACAGAATGAAGGACAACCAGACAGTGATGGGAATCATGGTCTAACCAAGTTGATACACACATTTTGGGGGGACATTATTCAATCCATGACAGACATCATGCTTGATAAAGCAGAGGGCCAGTGAAAGAGAGAAAGACTTGCAATAAGACGGATTGACACAGTGTCTGCAACTATGGGCTGAGGCGTAACAATGATTATGAGGGTGGCACAGGTGCAGGGAGTGTTTCTTTCTGTTGCACATAGGGTCACTATGAGTAGGAACTGACTCAATGGAACCTAACAACAACTAATAACAACAGTGTCATATAGGAGTTCCTGGCTGTTACAAATAGTGAAATGTTTGGCTATTAACTGAAAGACTGGTGGTTTAAAACCATCAACAGCTGACCAATAGCTGGGAGTTTGAATCCACCAGACACTCTTCAGAAACCCTATGAGGGAGTACTCTCTGTCCTATAGGGTCATTATGAGTTGGAATCGACTCGATGGCAAAGGGTAGGGGTGCCTCAGAAGAAAGACCTGGGAATCTACTTCATTAAAAACGCTATGAAGCACAAGTCTACTTATGGGGCAACTGGTTGGTGTATTTTTTTAATGGCAGATGTCATCTGTATATCTCCTTTGCTGAGGTGTCTGTTCAAATATTTTACCCACTTTTTAATTGGGTTGCTTGTGTTTTTTATTGTGTGTTTTAAGAATTTATTGTATATCTTAGATTCACTACCAGCAGGAGTTGCCATGGAGTTGACTCTGACTCATGGGAACCCATGTGTTGCAGAATACAACTTGAACACAAGTGGTATCAGATATGAGGTTTACCTCATATGTTTTGATGCTCTGTTATTTGGTGCATACACATTCAGGATTGTTATGTCTTCTTGGAGAACTGACCCCTTAATCGTTACCCAATGTCCTTCTGTACTTTTGATAATGTTCCTTGCCCTGAAAACTGACTTGTCTGAAATTAATACAGCAACTCCAACATTCTTTTGATTAGTGTCATCATGGTGTCTTAATTATCTAGTTCTGAGTTTTTGGATATAACAGAAATACCACCAGTGAATGGTTTAACAAAAATAAATTTATTTTCTCATAGACTGGGAAGCTAGAAGTCAGAATTCAGGGTGCCAGCTCCAGGGGAAGGCTTTCTATTTCTGTTGGCTCTGGGGGAAGATCCTTGTCATCAGTCTTCCCTGGGTGAGGAGCTCCTCATTGCAGGGACCCCCCGCCCCCCATTTCAAAGAATGCACTGTTCTCCTGGCTCTCAATTCATGGTGGTATGAGGTCCCTGTGTCTTTGTGCTT
Source organism: Loxodonta africana (assembly GCF_030014295.1). NCBI lineage: Eukaryota > Metazoa > Chordata > Mammalia > Proboscidea > Elephantidae > Loxodonta > Loxodonta africana. The sequence goes on from NC_087342.1 coordinate 79,104,670, forward strand.
ACTTTTCTCTTTTATATCTCAAAAGAGATAGACTTAAAACACAACCTAATCTTATAAATTGAGTCCCACCTCATTAACATAACTGCCACTAATCCCATCTCGTTAACATCATAAAAGCAGGATTTACAATGCATAGGAAAATCACTTCAGATGACAAAATGGTGGACAATCACTCAGTATTGAAAATCATGGCCTAGTCAAGTTGACACACATTTTTGGTGGACACAATTCAATCCATAACACCTGATATATCTTTCTCCATCTTTTTACTTTAATCTCTGTGTCTTTATATTTAAAGTGGGTTTCTTGATTATGCTGAGTGAAATGAGGCAGTTGTGAAAGAACAAATATTGTATAAGACCATTACTATAAAAAACTCAAGAAATAGTTTAAACAGAGAAGAGAATATTCTTTGATTATGAGAGGGGGAGGGGGGAGGGAGGTTTTCATTAATTAGATAGTAGATAAGAACTATTTTAGGTGAAGGGAAAAACAACACACAATACATGAGAGGTCAGCACAACTGGACTAAACCAAAAGCAAAGAAGTTTCCTGAATAACCTGAACACTTTGAAGGCCAGCGTAGCAGGGGCAGGGGTTTGGGGACCATGGTTTCAGGGGACATCTAAGTCAATTGGCATAATAAAATCTATTAACTTTCTGCATCCCACTTTGGAGAGTGGCGTCTGGGGTCTTAAAGGCTAGCAAGTGACCATCTAAGATGCATCAATCGGTCTCAAACCACCAGGAGCAAAGGAGAATGAAGAACACCAAAGACACAAGGTAATTATGAGCCCAAGAGGCAGAAAGGGCCACATAAAGCAGAGACTACATTAGCCTGAGACCAGAAGAACTAGATGGTGCCCAGCTACAACCGATGACTGCCCTGACGGGGAACACAACATAGAACCCCTGAGGGAGCAGGAGACCAGTGGGATGCAGATCCCAAATTCTCATAAAAATACCAGACTTAATGGTCTGACTGAGAATAGAAGGACCCCAGAAGTCATGGTCCCCAGACCTTCTGTTAGCCCAAGACAGGAACCATTCCCAAAGCCAACTTTTCAGACAGAAATTGGACTGGACAATGGCATAGAAAATGATACTGAGGAAGAATGAGCATCCTTGGCTCAAGTAGGCACATGAGACTATGTTGACATCTCCTGTCTGGAGGGGAGATGAAAGAGCAGAAGGGGTCAGAAGCTGGCAGAATGGACACGAAAAGAGAGTGGAAGGAAGGAGTGTGCTGTCTCATTAGGGGGAGAGCAATTAAGAGCATATAGCAAGGTGTTTATGAATTTTTGTATGACAGCCCAAATTGATTTGCAAACTTTCACTTAAAGCACAATAAAAATTAAAAAATAAAGTGGGTTTCTTGAAAACAATACGTAGTGTATTTTTTTTTTTTTTAATCCACTCTGATAGTCAGTCTTTTGATTGGTCTTGTAATGCTTAATGTTATGTGTCAGCTTGGCTAGGCCATGATTCTCAGTGGTTTGGCATGTGCTCTTCCATAATGTAATCACCTTCCATTTCGTGATCTGGTGTGACCGATCAATCAGTTGAAAGTAAAATTTCCTTGGGGATGTGGTCTGTCTCTAGTATAGAAAAGGATGTTCTGCCAAAGCTCACTCTGTCTTGACCCTGCACTCTTCTCAACGCCCAGCCTCTGATTCTTGGGACATAAACCTGCAGAAGTCTCTAGGCTGCCACCTGACCTAGAGATCTTGGATTCACCAGCCCCTCCAAGCCCATGAGGCAGCAGAGAACTTCAGCCTGCTGCCAGATCCATGAATTTGGAACTTTCCAGCCCCCAGAATTCCATGAGCTATTTCCTTGAAATAAATCTCTCTATACGTTTATAGATACATTTCACTGGTTTTGCTCCTCTAGAACACCCAGACTAAAAATACATATAAACTACTTGCATTTAAAGTGCTATCTGTATATTTAATTAATACCTACCATATTGGCAACCACTATCTATTCATTGCCCTTGTTATTTGCTTCTCTGTCTCTTTCTTTCTTTTGCCTTCTCTAGTTTAATTGAGCATTTTCTTATCCTAGCATTTGCAATATACCTCTACAACTAAGTCCACTTCCAAATAACACTATATCACTTCACGAGTAGTATAAATACCTTATAACAGAGTATTATGAAATCTTCCCTCCCATCACTTATGACATTGCTGTCATACATTTCACTTACCCTTAAGGTCTAATCTACCAATATATCATTGCTATTATTATTTTAAAACAAATTGCTATCTGTTAGATGAGTTAAACATAGGGAAAATAAAACATGCAAAATGTTGATTAACATTTCATGGCAGACCTCAGGCATATGTGAATAAAGGAGAGGATGATAGAAATATGTATGTATACAACTTGATTGAAGTTGGGAAAATCAGTAAAAACTGTTATTGAAAGATGATATGGGTATTAGTGTAACTTTTTTAAACATAGTTCTCTGTTAGATGGCTGTACAGTGAAACCTGTGAGAGCCACATTCAGCAGGTTTGCCATGTTTTTCCACGTCTCACGAGTTTTCTGCTTTTGACAGTATAGAGTCTTACCCCTTTATTATACTCCTTTTAATGGAAAATATTTTAGTTTTCCTTCTCTGACAGTTTTCCACCTTACACAGATATCAGCTTTTGCAGATTTTACTGGACTCTACTCAGTTCTAACGGAATCCCAGAGACTTGAGATGCAACCATTCTATAAGAAGATTATAGTAATTCTGGAAAATTAGACACAACTGCTAAACCCAGGATTGAAACACGGACCTCTGTATCTTCAGTCTATTGCTCTCCTAACTGAGCTATTTCAGCTGCCTGAAGGTACTTAATTTAGCCACTCTTTCAAAATATTAGTTAACTTTTTATTTGCCAGCCCCTTGTGTTTTTTTTGTATTAACTTTTATTAAGCTTCAAGTGAATGTTTACAAATCCAATCAGTCTGTCACATATATGTTTACAAACATCTTACTCCGTACTCCCACCTGCTCTTCCCCTATTGAGTCAGCCCTTTCAGTCTCTCCTTTCGTGACAATTTTGCCAGCTTCCCTCTCTCTCTATCCTTCCATCCCCCCTCCAGACAAGAGCTGCCAACACACTCTCAAGTGTCCACCTGATATAATTAGCTCACTCTTCATCAGCATCTCTCTCCCACCTGCTGACCAGTCCCTTTCATGTCTGATGAGATGTCTTCGGGGATGGTTCCTGTCCTGTGCCGACAGAAGGTCTGGGGAGCATGGCCGCCGGGATTCCTCTAGTCTCAGTCAGACCATTAAGTATGGTCTTTTTATGAGAATTTGGGGTCTGCATCCCACTGATCTCCTGTTCCCTCAGGAGTTCTCTGTTGTGCTCCCTGACAGGGCAGTCATCGATTGTGGCCGGGCACCAACTAGTTCTTCTGGTCTCAGGATGATGTAGGTCTCTGGTTCATGTGGCCCTTTCTGTCTCTTGGGCTCATAGTTGTCGTGTGACCTTGGTGTTCTTCATTTTCCTTTGCTCCAGGTGGGTTGAGACCAATTGATGCATCTTAGATGGCCGCTTGTTAACATTTAAGACCCCAGAGGCCACATTTCAAAGTGGGATGCAGAATGTTTTCATAATAGAATTATTTTGCCAATTGACTTAGAAGTCCCCGCAAACCATGTTCCCCAGACCCCCGCCCCTGCTCCGCTGACCTTTGAACCATTCATTTTATCCCGGAAACTTCTTTGCTTTTGGTCCAGTCCAATTGAGCTGACCTTCCATGTATTGAGTGTTGTCCTTCCCTTCACCCAAAGCAGTTCTTATCTACTGATTAATCAATAAAAAACCCTCTCCCTGCCTTCCTCCCTCCCCCCTTCGTAACCACAAAAGTATGTGTTCTTCTCAGTTTTTACTATTTCTCAAGATCTTATAATAGTGGTCTTATACAATATTTGTCCTTTTGCCTCTGACTAATTTCGCTCAGCATAATGCCTTCCAGGTTCCTCCATGTTATGAAATGTTTCAGAGATTCCTCACTGTTCTTTATCGATGAGTAGTATTCCATTGTGTGAATATACCACAATTTATTTACCCATTCATCCATTGATGGACACCTTGGTTGCTTCCAGCTTTTTGCTATTGTAAACAGAGCTGCAATAAACATGGGTGTGCATGCATCTGTTTGTGTGAAGGCTCTTGTATCTCTAGGGTATATTCCGAGGAGTGGGATTTCTGGGTTGTATGGTAGTTCTATTTCTAACTGTTTAAGATAACGCCAGATAGATTTCCAAAGTGGTTGTACCATTTTACATTCCCACCAGCAGTGTATGAGAGTTCCAATCTCTCCGCAGCCTCTCCAACATTTATTATTTTGTGTTTTTTGAATTAATGCCAGCCTTGTTGGTGTGAGATGGAATCTCATCGTAGTTTTAATTTGCATTTCTCTAATGGCTAATGATTGGGAGCATTTTCTCATGTATCTGTTGGCTGCCTGAATATCTTCTTTAGTGAAATGTGTGTTCATATCCTTTGCCCACTTCTTGATTGGGTTGTTTGTCTTTTTGTGCTTGAGTTTTGACAGAATCATGTAGATTTTAGAGATCAGGCGCTGGTCTGAGATGTCATAGCTGAAAATTCTTTCCCAGTCTGTAGGTGGTCTTTTTACTCTTTTGGTGAAGTCTTTAGATGAGCATAGATGTTTGATTTTTAGGAGCTCCCAGTTGTTGGGTTTCTCTTCATCATTTTTGGTAATGTTTTGTATTCTGTTTATTCCTTGTATTAGGGCTCCTAGTGTTGTCCCTATTTTTTCTTCCATGATCTTTATGTTTAGGTCTTTGATCCACTTGGAGTTAGTTTTTGTGCATGGTGTGAGGTATGGGTCTTGTTTCATTTTTTTGCAAATGGATATCCAGTTATGCCAGCACCATTTGTTAAAAAGACTATCTTTTCCCCAGTTAACTGACACTGGGCCTTTGTCAAATATCAGCTGCTCATACATGGATGGATTTATATCTGGGTTCTAAATTCTGTTCCATTGGTCTATGTGCCTGTTGTTGTACCAGTACCAGGCTGTTTTGACTACTGTGGCTGTATAATAGGTTCTGAAATCAGGTAGAGTGAGGCCTCCCACTTTCTTCTTCTTTTTCAGTAATGCTTTGCTTATCCGGGGCTTCTTTCCCTTCCATATGAGATTGGTGATTTGTTTCTCTATCCCCTTGAGATATGACATTGGAATTTGAATTGGAAGTGCGTTATATGTATAGATGGCTTTTGGTAGAATAGACATTTTTACTATGTTAAGTCTTCCTATCCATGAGCAAGGTATGTTTTTCCACTTAAGTATGTCCTTTTGAATTTCTTGTAGTAGAGCTTTGTAGTTTTCTTTGTATAGGTCTTTTACATCCTTGGTAAGATTTATTCCTAAGTATTTTATCTTCTTGGGGGCTACTGTGAATGGTATTGATTTGGTGATTTCCTCTTCGGTGTTCTTTTTGTTGATGTAGAGGAATCCAAGTGATTTTTGTATGTTTATTTTATAACCTGAGACTCTGCCAAACTCTTCTATTAGTTTCAGTAGTTTTCTGGAGGATTCCTTAGGGTTTTCTGTATATAAGATCATGTCATCTGCAAATAGTGATAACTTTACTTCCTCCTTGCATATCCGGATACCCTTTATTCCTTTGTCTAGCCTAATTACTCCGGCTAGGACTTCAAGTACGATGTTGATTAAGAGCGGTGATAAAGGGCATCCTTGTCTGGTTCCCGTTCTCAAGGGAAATGCTTTCAGGTTCTCTCCATTTAGAGTGATATTGGCTGTTGGCTTTGCATAGATGCCCTTTATTATGTTGAGGAATTTTCCTTCAATTCCTATTTTGGTAAGAGTTTTTATCATAAATGGGTGTTGGATTTTGTCAAATACCTTTTCTGCATCAATTGATAAGATCATGTGGTTTTTATCTTTTGTTTTATTTATGTGATGGATTACATTAATGGTTTTTCTGATATTAAACCAGCCTTGCATTCCTGGTATAAATCCCACTTGATCAAGGTGAATTATTTTTTTGATGTGTTGTTGGATTCTATTGGCTAGAATTTTGTTGAGGATTTTTGCATCTATGTTCATGAGGGATATAGGTCTGCAATTTTCTTTTTTTTTTGATGTCTTTACCTGGTTTTGGTATCAGGGAGATGGTGGCTTCATAGAATGAGTTGGGTAGTATTCCGTCATTTTCTATGCTTTGAAATACCTTCAGTAGTAGTGGTGTTAACTCTTCTCTGAAAGTTTGGTAGAACTCTGCAGTGAAGCCGTCCGGGCCAGGGCTTTTTTTTGTTGGAAATTTTTTGATTACCGTTTCAATCTCTTTTTTTGTTATGGGTCTATTTAGTTGTTCTACTTCCGAATGTGTTAGTTTAGGTAGGTAGTGTTTTTCCAAGAATTCATCCATTTCTTCTAGGTTTTTAGAGTACAATTTTTCGTAGTAATCTGAAATGATTCTTTTAATTTCATTTGGTTTTGTTGTGATGTGGCCCTTCCCGTTTCTTATTCGGGTTGTTTCCTTTCCTGTATTTCTTTAGTCAGTCTAGCCAATGGTTTATCAATTTTGTTAATTTTTTCAAAGAACCAGCTTTTGGCTTTGTTAATTCTTTCAATTGTTTTTCTGTTCTCTAATTCATTTAGTTCAGCTCTAATTTTTATTATTTGTTTTCTTCTGGTGCCTGATGGGTTCTTTTGTTGCTCACTTTCTATTTGTTCAAGTTGTCGGGACAGTTCTCTGCTTTTGGCTCTTTCTTCTTTTTGTATGTGTGCATTTATCGATATAAATTGGCCTCTGAGCACTGCTTTTGCTGTGTCCCAGAGGTTTTGATAGGAAGTATTTTCATTCTCGTTGCATTCTATGAATTTCCTTATTCCCTCCTTGATGTCTTCTATAACCCAGTCTTTTTTCAGGAGGGTATTGTTCAGTTTCCAAGTATTTGATTTCTTTTCCCTAGTTTTTCTGTTATTGATTTCTAGTTTTATTGCCTTGTGGTCTGAGAAGATGCTTTGTAATATTTCGATGTTTTGGACTCTGCAGAGGTTTGTTTTATGACCTAATTTGTGGTCTATTCTAGAGAATGTTCCACGTGCACTAGAAAAAAAAGTATACTTTGCAGCAGTTGGGTGGAGAGTTCTGTATAAGTCAATGAGGTCAGGTTGGTTGATTGTTGTAATTAGGTCTTCTGTGTCTCTATTGAGCTTCTTACTGGATGTCCTGTCCTTCTCCGAAAGTGGTGTGTTGAAGTCTCCTAGTATAATTGTGGAGGTGTCTATCTCACTTTTCAATTCTGTTAAAATTTGCTTTATGTATCTTGCAGCCCTGTCATTGGGTGCATAAATATTTAATATGGTTATGTCTTCCTGATCAATTGTCCCTTTTATCATTATATAGTGTCCTTCTTTATCCTTTGTCGTGGATTTAAGTCTAAAGTCTATTTTGTCAGAAATTAATATTGCTACTCCTCTTCTTTTTTGCTTATTGTTTGCTTGATATATTTTTTTTCCATCCTTTGAGTTTTAGTTTGTTTGTATCTCTAAGTGTAAGGTGTGTCTCTTGTAGGCAGCATATAGATAGATCGTGTTTCTTTATCCAGTCCATGACTCTCTGTCTGTTTATTGGTGCATTTAGTCCGTTTACATTCAGCGTAATTATAGATAAATGAGTTTTTAGTGTTGTCATTTTGATGCCTTTTCATGTGTGTTGTTGGCCATTTCATTTTTCCACATACTTTTTTGTGCTGAGACGTTTTTCTTAGTAAATTGTGAGATCCTCATTTTCATAGTGTTTGACTTTATGTTAGTTGAGTCGTTACGTTTTTCTTGGCTTTTATCTTGAGTTATGGAGTTGTACCTTTTTGTGGTTACCTTATTATTTACCCCTATTTTTCTAAGTAAAAACCTAACTTGTATCGTTTTATATCGCCTTGTATCCCTCTCCATATGGCAGTTCAATGCCTCCTGTATTTAGTCCCTCTTTTTGATTATTGTGATCTTTTGCCTATTGACTTCCATGATTCCCTGTTATGTGTATTTTTTTTTTTTTTAAATAATCTTAATTTGTTTGTTTTTGTGATTTCCCTATTTGAGTTGATATCAGGACTTTCTGTTTTGTGACCTTGTGTTGTGCTGGTATGTGATATTATTTGTTTTCTGACCAAACAATATCCTTTAGTATTTCTTGTAGCTTTGGTTTGGTTTTTGCAAATTCTCTAAACTTGTGTTTATCTGTAAATATCTTAATTTTGCCTTCATATTTCAGAGAGAGTTTTGCTGGATATATGATCCTTGGATGGCAGTTTTTCTCCTTCAGTGCTCTGTATATGTCATCCCATCGCCTTCTTGCCTGCATGGTTTCTGCTGAGTAGTCTGAACTTATTCTTATTGATTCTCCCTTGAAGGAAACCTTTCTTTTCTCCCTGGTGCTTGTAAAATTTTCTGTTTATCTTTGGTTTTGGCAAGTTTGATGATAATATGTCTTGGTGTTTTTCTTTTTGGATCAATCTTAAATGGGGGTCGATGAGCATCTTGGATAGATATCCTTTCGTCTTTCATGATGTCAGGGAAGTTTTGTGTCAGGAGTTCTTCACCTATTTTCTCTGTGTTTTCTGTCCCCCCTCCCTGTTCTGGGACTCCAATCACCCGCAAGTTATCCTTCTTGATAGAGTCCCACATAATTCTTAAGGTTTCTTCCTTTTTTTAAATTCTTTTATCTGATTTTTTTTCAGCTATGTTGGTGTTGATTCCCTGGTCCTCCAGATGTCCCAGTCTGCATTCTAATTGCTCGAGTCTGCTCCTCTGACTTCCTAGTGCGTTGTCTAGTTCTGTGATTTTATTGTTAATCTTTTGTATTTCTACATGCTGTCTCTCTATGGATTCTTGCAACTTATTAATTTTTCCACTATGTTCTTGAATAATCTTTTTGAGTTCTTCAACAGTTTTATCAGTGTGTCAAATAAATTTTAGTTGTTATTAATCAGTGTTTTGGACAGCTAGATTGTGGAACTGTTCTAGGAAAAGAATAACCGTGTTGGAAAACATTATTGTTTCCTTGAAAACATTAGAATTTAAAACCTAAGGGCATGTGGGGTAATGTAGCCCAGTGGTCTAAGGCCTCTGGATTGAGGCTCTAGTCTCTGTGGGGATGTGGGTTCAATACTGTTGCCAGCTCTGTTTTCTCAGTTGGAGTAGCTCCCTGAGTCTATATACCAGAAGAGAGGCTATAGATAATATAAGGAAGGTATTTACCTCTGTAATAATAGGCTAAGATCAATTACAGTGTTGTTATAAAAATTATACTGCAATCATTTCTGTCTAACCTTTATATCTCAGCACAGCCTTTCATGTCCAAGGGACAGATTAAAAAATGTTTATATTAAAATAAACATAACTCACATATTTCTAAATTACAAAAACATAATGGTTTATATACAGTGAAAATCTTTCCCTTCCACCACCTCCCCTCCGCGTTCCACGTGCACAGGATTCTGCCTACCCAGGCAACTATATTATGGGGTTACCTGCAAGGAATACTATTTGCATAAACTAGCCAATAACCAGTTGCCATGGAGTCAACGGTGACTAATGGAGACTCCCTGTGTGTCAGAGTAGAACTGTGCTCCCTAGGGTTTTCGGTGGCTGATTTTTCAGAAGTAGTTACCGGGCTTTTCTTCTGAGATGCCTACGGGTGGACTCCAACTTCCAATCTTCCAGTTACCAGCCCAGGCAATAAACTGCACCACCCAGGGACAGATAAGCCAATAGAAATCTATTACTTTTTCCCACATTTCATATTTTTCAAACCTACTCTGTTGCATATTACATGTTAGGAAAATAACAAATATTTTCTGCATAGTTTGTTCTTTTTTTGTTTCCACTTTGCTTATGTATTTTTTTGTTTGTTTGCATTTTTGGTTGTTGTTTTGTCTCATCTTTTTTGTTTTTTTTAAGAGAATGGAAGTGTGTTCAGGAAGAATTTTTTTAATGTAGTGAATTATGTCAAATTTTCATTGTTTCTAAGTTTTGTGTAAAAAACTGGTTTTCTACCTCCAAAGGTATGAAAACTTTCTGCCTTGGCATTTCCAGTAATTATATTTGGTTTTATTTTTCACTTTTTTTACTTTCAAATTTTATATCTATTTGAATTTGATTACGTATTACAGGTAATATATTGAAGTAAGCTTTTATTTTCCTAGATGGCCACCCAGATAGCCTAACATCATTTATCAAATAATACACCAATTTCTACTGACATAAGTTGCCACCTATCTTAGTTATCTAGTTCTGCTATAGCAGAAATACCACAAGTGGTTGGCTTTAACAAACAGAAATTTATTCTCTCACATTCTAGGAGGCTAGAAGTCTGAATTCAGGGTGCCAGTTCCCAGGAAGGCCTTCCTTCTCTGCAGGCTCTGGAAGAAGGTCTTTGTTACCAATCTTCCCCCAGTCTAGGAGCTTCTCAACTCAAGCACCTGGGGTGTAAAGGACGTGCTGTGCTGCCGGGCCTTCTTTCTTGGTGGTTTGAGGTTCCTATCTCTCTGCTTGCTTCTGTCCTCTTTTATCTCTTGTAAGATAAAACATTATGCAGGCCACACTCCAGGGAAACCCCCCTTACATCCGATGAGGGCTGTGACCTCAGTAAGGGTTTTGTATTCCACCCTAATCCTCTTTAACATAATCTAGTCTTGCCTGGTTGATTACTGCCTGAGAGTAGGATTTAAAACATGTGGGAAAAATGACTGTGGAAGAAAGGCCTTGCAATCGGCCTCTGTGAAGATTACAACGAAGAAAACCCTGTGGAGCAGTTCTACTCTGTAACACATGGACTCACCATGACTCAGAATCGACTAGAAGACAATGGGTTTGTTATTACTGTCATTGTCATTATTTCATTACAATAAAAAGTGGTTGCAACAGTATGACAAACCAGACCATTGTGGCATGCTGGTGGAATGTTTATTAAGTAAGAGCAATGAGAATCACCACTGCATGTCACATACACTGCTTCAGCATTTGCATGTATGCAAAGTATTCACACCATTTGAAACATCAGATAGGCAGTATTAGTGCAGCATTGTTTGTATGGGCAGTTATATATTATGATATATCCATGCTGTGGAATTCTATGCTGCCAAGCAAAGAAGGGGTCCCTGGTGGCAGAGTGGTTAAGAGTTTGGCTGCTAACTAAAAATTGTCAGCAGTTGAAATCCACCAGCCAATGCTTGGAAACCCTACAGGGCAGTTTTACTCTGCTCTGTAGGGTCAATATGGGTGTAATCAACACAACACTGGTGAGTTGTTTTTTGTTTGTTTGTTTTTTCCTTTTTAGGAAAGGAGCAAGAAGCTCTTTCTGTATTGATTTGGAAATCGCTACAACATATATGAAGTGAAAAACTAAGATGTAGTGGAATGTGTTTGGAATATCCCTATTTGCATAAAAAAGTGGAGCAGGTATCATCCACAAGAGGATACCCAAGAAACTGTGTTTGCCTGTGCAAGGAGGAACTGCGGGACTAGGAATGTTGCAGGAAGTCTCAGGGATGAGACTTTTAGGCTTCTTCGGCAGCAATGAGTTTGGTTTTTGATTCATCAAGTAGGGACACTGGAGACCTAAGTTTACCTCCTTTGCTATCTCTTCATGATACCCAAATATCATAAAGTCTGAAGGCTGCCAAAGAATAAAATCTATTAAACTCTAGAAGAGAAAAAAAAAATCCTGAGAAAATTATTAAACACACACACACACACACGCACAAGCACACGCACACGCAAGGGAGGACGCGGCTCCAGGACAGTGACCAGGCGAAGTCTCTTATCAGCTGAGTCTGGGGGTCAGGGATGCGCAGCGGGAAGTTATTCTTTATGTCCACAACCAGCGAACAGAGAAGCTCCCGCCCCAACCACCTGGAAATCGAGTCTGGGTGGTGTGTGAGTGTGTGTTGTGTGCATAGGTGTGCGTGCCTGAGAGTTTCCTTGTTGTGCAACAGATCTTCCACTTTCACTGACTGTGCTGATGGCCTTGAATCCTAAACCTCAGAGCAGGGATCCTTTCGCTTTTGAATCATGTCTCAGCGTCTTCCCGGTGCCCTGAGATGACGCCTCCTGGCTGCTTTCATCTTACCAACACTGTCTGGGTGGGGTCCCTGGGTCTCCCCTCCCCTGCCCAGCCTCTCTCTCATCCCATCAGTCATTTCAGTCCCAGCGTGTCATACCTGCTGCCTCATCCCGATTCCCACGGTCCCTCTACAGTCCCACGCGGGACCTTCTCGGCCAGGCAGAGCTGCGTTCAGCTTCACAGCCAGGGGGCCCAGCCCTCTGAGCAACCCCGGAGGGCAGGAATGCGACGAGAGGTGGGGGAGGGGGGAAACCTAGGGTGGCCGCAGGGTGCAAGGGCCGAGTTAGAGACGAGAAGAGGTTACTTTCTTTGTGAGTCGATGACCTACCAAGCTAGAAACCAGTCTTGAGTGAATAGGGGGTACAGCGGGATTTCGCTGGAGCCACAAAGCTCTTCACCTTAGGAGAACTCTGCCCGGATTCGGGGACTCCGTGTGGCCAGCCGACCTCACTTCGTCTCCCCCTTTCCCCCAAGAGACTCTACACCTCTAGTGGTATGATTAGAGTCTTTACAGTGCTCGACTTGGCATTGTTCTCTCCGGTTCCCTCCCCTCTAAACCACTGCTTGCTATGAGTCCGAGTAATGTGAAAACAGGTGGTCTGAGTCTCTCAGTGGAGTTCGTTTGGTAGAGATCCTCACTTGGGCAATTCGAAAGAAGAATCTAAGTTATATAAGATGAGGCGTAACAGCAAAGGTTGGTTTTAGAAAACTTTATCCCATTTAGAACGACTGGGCAGCCTCGACTTAGTTACTGAGTTTTATCCTTGCACTAAATAAAGAATTATTGGCCCAGATACTGCAGCTGCCCGAATCTTTTCCTGCTTTATTAGTTCTACAGTACATATGAGTAAGCAAAAGCCTCTTCCTGGAGTTTGCCCGTTTTCTCACTGTAAACTGCATTTGATCGTGTGGACTTTGTAGCAAGAGTATTTCAACTAATCCGACAGGACAGAACGAGTACTAACCCAGGCACCTGTGTGGGCTCTATGGCTTAGCTGGTTAAAGTGCCTGTCTTGTAAACAGGAGATCCTGGGTTCAAATCCCAGTAGGGCCTTGACATTTTCTGCTGCACTGCAAACCAATCTCCTCTCTAACCCCAAACCAAAAAACCAAACCGGTTGCCATCTAGTCAATTCCGACTCACAGCGACCTCAAATGACAGAGTAGAACTGCCACATAGGGTTTCCGAGGAGCGTCTGGTGGATTCTACCTAGATTTTGGTTAGCAGCTGTGGCTCTTAACCACTACACCACCAGGGTTTCCCTACTGTGCTTACTGTACTCCAAATTCTGATTCTATTAATCCCAAGCAGTTGTGGCTGCAGAATTCCCACTTCCAAAGGAAAAGTGAAATGCCCTAAATAACTCTTCATGTAAGTTTTTGCATTAAATTATGCAAGTTCTTTCTCTCCAAAAAATATTTATTGAGCTTCTGGTATGAGATATGCACAGATTCAGAATGCACACAGCTGTAGCTAGCAAAACGTTATTTGCATTTATCCTCCCATCCAGCAAATCTTTGTTAGCAATCAATTCCAAACACCTGGGTAAAAATACAAAACGAAACAGTAATGTGGCTCATCTGTTTAAACTTTATAATAGAAAAAGACAAAATAACCCACATGTCAATTAACTGAGGCTGATTGAATAATCTATGGTATATACGTACATCTGTGTTATGGACTCATTTGTGTCCCCCAAAAAGATACATTGAAGTTCTAACCCCCAGTATCTGTGAATGTCATCTTGTTTGGAGGTAGGGTCTTTGAAGATGTTACTAGTTAAATCAACACGACCTCATACTTGATTAGGGTGGGCTCTAATCCCTTCTGAGTGATATCCTTATAAAATAGGAGAAAAGACACAGAGACACAGAGGAAAATGGCCATGGAGTTATGCTGCAGGCTTAAGCCAAGAATACCTGGGGCTACCAAAACCTGGAGGAGACAAGACAGGGTCTTCCCCTAGAACCTCTGCAAAAACATGGCCCTGGTGACATCCTGAAAGGAGCTGTGGTGGCACAGTGCTAAGTGCTCAGCTTCTAACCAAAAGGTCAGTGATTGGAACTTGCCAGCCACTGTAGGGAAGAAAGATGTGGCAGTTGGCTTCCATAAAGATTAAACCTGTTGCAGTCCAGTGGATTCTGACTGACAGTGGCCCTATAGGCCAGAGTAGACATGCTCCACAGGATTTTTTTTTTTTTCATATGCATGCTAAAGCTGGACAATGAATAAGGAAGACTGAAGAAGGATTGACACCTTTGAATTATGGTGTTGGTGAAGAATATTGAAGATACCATTGACTGCCAGAAGAATGAACAAATCTGTCTTGGAAGAAGTACAGCCAGAATGCTCCTTAGAAGGAAAGATGGCAAGACTTCATTTCATGTACTTTGGACATGTTATCAGGAGTGACCAGTCCCTAGAGAAAGACAAATTCTGTCTTAGTTATCCAGTGCTGCTATAACAGAAATACCGCAAGTGGATGCTCTTAACAAAGGAAAATTTATTTTCTCACGGTCTAGTAGGCTAGAAGTCCAAATTTAGGGCATCAGCTCCAGGGGAAAGCTTTCTCTCCCTGTCAGCTCTAGGGGAAGGTCATTGTCCTCAATCTTTCCCTGGTCAAGGAGACTCTCAGGCACAGGATGCACTTTGCTCCTGGTGCTGTTTTCTTGGTGGTATGAGGTCCCCAACTCTCTGCTAGCTTCCCTTTCCTTTTATCTCTTGAGAGATAAAAGGTGGTGCAGGCCACACCCCAGGGAAACTTCCTTTACACTGGATCAGGGAGGTGACCTGAGTAAGGGTGGTGTTACAATCCCATCCTAAGCCTCTTAACGTAAAATTGCAATCACAGAATGAAGGACAACCAGACAGTGATGGGAATCATGGTCTAACCAAGTTGATACACACATTTTGGGGGGGACATTATTCAATCCATGACAGACATCATGCTTGATAAAGCAGAGGGCCAGTGAAAGAGAGGAAGACTTGCAATAAGACAGATTGACACAGTACCTGCAACTATGGGCTGAGGTGTAACAATGATTATGAGGATGGCACAGGTGCAGGGAGTGTTTCTTTCTGTTGCACATAGGGTCACTAAGAGTAGGAACTGACTCAATGGCACCTAACAACAACTAATAACAACAGTGGCATATAGGAGTTCCTGGCTGTTACAAAAAGTTAAGTGCTTGGCTATTAACTGAAAGACTGGTGGTTTAAAACCATCAACAGCTGACCAACAGCTAGGAGTTTGAATCCACCAGACACTCTTCAGAAACCCTATGAGGGAGTACTCTCTGTCCTATAGGGTCATTATGAGTTGGAATCGACTTGATGGCAAGGGGTAGGGGTGCCTCAGAAGAAAGACCTGGGGATCTACTTCATTAAAAACTCTATGAAGCACAAGTCTACTTATGGGGCAACTGGTTGGTGTATTTTTTTAATGGCACATGTCATCTGTATATCTCCTTTGCTGAGGTGTCTGTTCAAATATTTTACCCACTTTTTAATTGGGTTGCTTGTGTTTTTTATTGTGTGTTTTAAGAATTTATTGTATATCTTAGATTCACTACCAGCAGCAGTTGCCATGGAGTTGACTCTGACTCATGACAACCCATGTGTTGCAGAATACAACTTGAACACAAGTGGTATCAGATATGAGTTTTATCTCATATGTTTTGATGCTCTGTTATTTGGTGCATACACATTCAGGATTGTTATGCCTTCTTGGAGAACTGACCCCTTAATCGTTACCTAATGTCCTTCTGTACTTTCGATAATTTTCCTTGCCCTGAAATCCGACTTGTCTGAAATTAATACAGCAACTCCAACTTTCTTTTGATTAGTGTCATCATGGTGTCTTAATTATCTAATTCTGAGTTTTTGGATATAACAGAAATACCACCAGTGAATGGTTTAACAAAAATAAATTTATTCTCTCATAGTCTAGGAAGCTAGAAGTCAGAATTCAGGGTGCCAGCTCCAGGGGAAGGCTTTCTATTTCTGTCAGCTCTGGGGGAAGGTCCTTGTCATCAGTCTTCCCTGGGCGAGGAGCTTCTCATTGCAGGGACTCCGCCCCCCCCATTCCAAAGAATGCACTGTTCTCCTGGCTCTCCTTTCATGGTGGTATGAGGTCCCTGTGTCTTTGTGCTTACTTTTCTCTTTTATACCTCAAAATAGATAGACTGAAAACACAACCTAATCTTGTAAATTGAGTCCTGCCTCATTAACATAACTGCCACTAAACCCACCTCGTTGACATCATAAAGGCAGGATTTACAACGCATAGGAAAATCACTTCAGATGACAAAATGGTGGACAGTCACTCAATATTGAAAATCATGGCCTAGCCAAGTTGACACACGTATTTGGTGGACACAATTCAATCCATAACACCTGATATATCTTTCTCCATCTTTTTACTTTAATCTCTGTGTCTTTATATTTAAAGTGGGTTTCTTGATTATGCTAAGTGAAATGAGTCAGTTGTGAAAGAACAAATATCGTATAAGACCATTACTATAAAAAACTCAAGAAATAGTTTAAACAGAGAAGAGAATATTCTTTGATTCTGAGAGGGGGAGGGAGGGAGGGAGGTTTTCATTAATTAGATAGTAGATAAGAACTATTTTAGGTGAAGGAAAAAACAACACACAATACATGAGAGGTCAGCACAACTGGACTAAACCAAAAGCAAAGAAGTTCCCTGAGTAAACTGAACACTTTGAAGGCCAGTGTAGCAGGGGCAAGGGTTTGGGGACCATGGTTTCAGGGGACATCTAAGTCAATTGGCATAATAAAATCTATTAACATTCTGCATCCCACTTTGGAGAATGGCGTCTGGGGTCTTAAAGGCTAGCAAGTGGCCATCTAAGATGCATCAATCGGTCTCAAACCACCAGGAGCAAAGGAGAATGAAGAACACCAAAGACACGAGGTAATTATGAGCCCAAGAGGCAGAAAGGGCCATATAAAGCAGAGACTACATTAGCCTGAGACCAGAAGAACTACAACCAATGACTGCCCTCACAGGGAACACAACATAGAACCCCTGAGGGAGTAGGAGACCAGTGGGATGCAGACCCCAAATTCTCATAAAAAGACCAGACTTAATGGTCTGACTGAGAATAGAAGGACCCCAGAAAAAAAAAATTTTTTTTTTTTTTTTAGAGGTCATGGTTCCAGACCTTCTGTTAGCCCAAGACAGGAACCATGCCCAAGCCAACTTTTCAGACAGGGATTGGACTGGACAATGGAATAGAAAATGATACTCAGGAAGAATGAGCATCTTGGCTCAAGTAGACACATGAGACTATGTTGGCATCTCCTGTCTGGAGGGGAGATGAAAGAGCAGAAGGGGTCAGAAGCTGGCAGAATGGACATGAAAAGAGAGTGGAAGGAAGGAGTGTGCTGTCTAATTAGGGGGAGAGCAATTAAGAGTATATAGCAAGGTGTTTATAAACTTTTGCATGACAGCCCAAATTGATTTGCAAACTTTCACTTAAAGCACAATAAAAATTAAAAAATAAAGTGGGTTTCTTGAAAACAATACGTAGTTTTTTTGTTTTTTTTTTAATCCACTCTGATAGTCAGTCTTTTGATTGGTCTTGTAATGCTTAATGTTATGTGTCAGCTTGGCTAGGCCATGATTCTCAGTGGTTTGGCATGTGCTCTTCCATAATGTAATCACCTTCCGTTTCGTGATCTGGTGTGACCGATCAATCAGTTGAAAGTAAAATTTCCTTGGGAATGTGGTCTGTCTCTAGTATAGAAAAGGATGTTCTGCCAAAGCTCACTCTGTCTTGACCCTGCACTCTTCTCAACGCCCAGCCTCTGATTCTTGGGACATAAACCTGCAGAAGTCTCTAGGCTGCCACCTGACCTAGAGTTCTTGGATTCACCAGCCCCTCCAAGCCCATGAGGCAGCAGAGAACTTCAGCCTGCCGCCAGATCCATGAATTTGGAACTTTCCAGCCCCCAGAATTCCATGAGCTATTTCCTTGAAATAAATCTCTCTATACGTTTATAGATACATTTCACTGGTTTTGCTCCTCTAGAACACCCAGACTAAAAATACATATATTTAGACTACTTACATTTTAAGCGCTATCTGTATATTTAATTAATATCTACCATATTGGCAACTGTTATCTCTTCATTGCCCTTGTTATTTGCTTCTTTGTCTCTTTCTTTCTTTTGCCTTCTCTAGTTTAATTGAGCATTTTGTTGCCCTAGCATTTGCAATATACCTCTACAACTAAGTCCACTTCCAAATAACACTATATCACTTCACGAGTAGTGTAAATACCTTATAACAGAGTATTATGTAATCTTCCCTCCCATCACTTATGACATTGCTGTCATACATTTCACTTACCCTTAAGGTCTAATCTACCAATATATCATTGCTATTATTATTTTAAAACAAATTGCTATCTGTTAGATGAGTTAAATGTAGGGAAAATAAAACATGCAAAATGTGGATTAACATCTCATGGCAGACCTCAGGCATATGTGAATAAAGGAGAGGATGATAGAAATACGTATGTACACAACTTGATTGAAGTTGGGAAAATCAGTAAAAACTGTATTGAAAGATGGTATGGATATTAGGGTAACTTTTTTAAACATACTTCTCTGTTAGATGGCTGTAGAGTGAAACCTGTGAGAGCCACATTCAGCAGGATTGCCATGTTTGTCCACGTCTCACAAATTTTCTGCCTTTGACAGTGTAGAATCTTACCCCTTAGTTACACTCCTTTTAATGGAAAATGTTTAGTTTTCCTTCTCTGACAGTTTTCCACCTTACACAGATTTCAGCTTTTTCAAGTTTTACTGGACTCTACTCAGCTCTATTCAGAATCCCAGAGACTTGAGATGCAACCATTCTATAAGAAAATTATAGTAATTCTGGAAAATTAGACACAACTGCCAAACCCAGGATTGAAACACGGACCTCTATATCTTCAGTCTATTGCTCTCCTAACTGAGCTATTTCAGCTGCCTGAAGGTACTTAATTTAGCCACTCTTTCAAAATATTAGTTAACTTTTTATTTGCCAGCCTCTGGTGTTTTTAAATACCTAATCTTACCTTATCTTATCCAATATTACCCACTCACCCACCCAAAATTGTACGGGCTCATTTGTCATCCAAGCCTAAAAATTGGATTCAATTGTTGGAGACAGTGGGTAGGCTGGCACAGGAGAAAGAGGGCGAAAAAGGGGAGGAATAAGTAGAACAGGAAGAAGCTTTTCTGCTTGGTAGCCTTTGGCTGTTCCACGCTCCAAACACTGCTCAGGTAACTAAGGGAATTCCAAATGAAATGACTGAGTCTGTTCTTTACGTCTTTATTTTCTGCCATGCTTTTCAATGACACTGGAAAAGAGAACAGAGAATTACTGAGCACATTAATGTGGGAGTGAGATATTTGCTTCTGACTGAGAAATCCTGAGCAAGCCAATTCTGTGTTCTCCATATCCTTCCTTTTTCCTTATCTTCCTTGTGCTGACACAGCCACCCTGGGCTGTGAGGAGACACAGTGAGTATAAATGGGGAATCATTTCAAGGCAATCCATCAGATAATGTGTTTATTTCCACATGAGTATTCAAAATGTGTTTTTAAAAGGAGGAAAATACAGAATTCTTGGAAATCATACAAAGCAGATTCGTGTGCATAATTTTGAACCTTCTCAAGGTTAGGACACACTCCTTTGTGCCACACCTCTCTCACTACAAATACATCATGAAGCTCCTCCTTGAAATACTACCTAAGTTTAAAAGGGGTCTTTGCAGATCCCATAGTTGGCCAAAGAGAAAATCCACTGTTTCAAATTCCACTTTTTCTTAAGCCTTTAAGCTATATTCTCCTATGCTGCTACACCAGGAAATTCATAAGGAGATTGTAGACCAATAAACATTTCTGCTGCTAGGACATTTCATCCCATCAGCTGACTCCAAATTCCCCTCCTTAGTAAACGACCTGGGGGCATTTTTTCATAACTACGTTTTTTCACCAGGAAAGATCTATGATAGAACTTTTGTATTTTCTACTTCTCTCTTTGTCTACCTTTTCTTTTTCTTTCTTTCTTTCTTTTTTTTTTCTCTCTCTCTCTTCTTACAAAGCATTTCAGGTGGAACATCTTAAAGAGAAGAGGGGATTGCCACAATCTGGGAGATGATATCTCAGTACTTACATTTGAGAAAAGACCCTTGTGTGGAATATATGGGGAAACCCTACAAAACAGTAAAAGACTGAAAAATTCATTGGAAAGAGGGAAGATTAAACATGTGCTTCACAAGAGTATTCCCAACTGCCCAATAAGTAACTTTAAAAGGTACCCTGGTGGTGTAGTGGTTAAGAGCTATGGCTGCAAACCAAAAGCTCAGCAGTTCAAATCCACCAGGCACTCCTTGGAAACCCTCTGGGGCAGTTCTACTCTGCCCTCCAGGGTCAGAATTGACGCAATGGCAGCAGATTTGGTTTGGTTTTGGTTTGGTTTAAGGGCCACCAACAATATAAGATGGGTCCTGCCTAAAAAGGACCTTGGGGAAAATCCAGAGTACTTGTCTGAGCAGTGCCTGGACCAGGAAAAAAAAACCAAACACCTGACTTCATGGTAAAGTAATGGGAACCCATTAACTAGTACAAGAACAACCCCAAGAACGTGTAGATTAGATATGTTCTTTTCTTTTCTTGATCCTCCTGCAAGTATCCTTGCACAGAAGAACTAAGTATATAAGTTAACATCCCACATTGCCCTCTATGGACCTCTACCCCAGTGACATTCTATGCTTTGCTGTCCATTCTGAGAATCTTCATGTCAGCTTCTGTATGTCTAAAAAACAAAAACAGAAACAAACAAACCAAAAAAAAAAAAAAAAAAACACTGCTGGGAGTCAATTCCTACTCATAGCCACCCTATGGTTCTAAGTAGAACTGCTCCATAGGATTTCCAAGGAGTGGCGGGTGGATTTGGACTGCCAACCTTTTTGTTAGCAGTCATAGCACACCATAGCTCTTAACCACTGCCCCACCAGGGCTTCACTTTCTGTCCCAAGAATCTTAGTGTCAGCCTCAATATGTAAATTTTCTAATAATACCTTGTCTGATCAACATGGCTTTTACCGCCCTTTTTTCCAGAAATGACCTGTGCCCCTTGGAGCCACTCATGCAGAAAGTCTGGTGGGGTGCAACGATGAAACGTCATTAACTACAAGGAAAATGCAAAATAAAAACACAATGAAATAATACTCCCCTTCACCAAAATGGCTTAAGTTAAAAGGACTGAAAATATCAAGTGTTGCTGATGATATGGAACAACTGAAACTTTCATACATTGCTGATGAGACTGTCAACACACTGACACACTATTTATAAATACTGCCTAAAACTATATATATATATGACCCTTGTCATGGATTGACTTGTGTCCCCCCCAAAAATGTGTCAACTTGGTTAGGCCATGATTTCCAGTATTGTGTGGTTATCTTCCATTTTGTGATGGTAATTTTATGTTGGAAACCCTGGTGGTGTAGCGGTTAAGTGCTACAGCTGCTAACCAAAGGGTCAGGAGTTTGAATCTACTAGGCAGTCCTTGGAAACTCTATGGGGCAGTTCTACTCTGCCCTACAGGGTCATTATGAGTCAGAATCAACTCAAAGGCACTGAGGTTTTGTTTGTTTGTTTGGTTTGGTTAATTTTATGTTAACAGGGATTAGAGTGGGATTGTAACACCCTCACTAAGATCACATCCCTGATGCAATGTAAAAGAAGTTTCCCTGGGGTATGGCCTGCACTAGCTTTTATCTTACAACAGATAAAAGGAAAGGGAAGCCAGCAGAGAAGAGGTGACCTCACACCACTAAGAAAGTAGCTCCAGGAGCAGTGCACACCCTTGGATCCAGGGTTCCTGCTCCAAGAAGCTCCTAGTCCAGGGGAAGATTGATGAGAAGAATCTTCCTCCACAGCTGCCAGAGAGAGAAAGCTTCCCCCTGTAGGTGACACCCTAAATTTAGATTTCTAGCCTAGTAGACTGTGAGAAAATAAATTTCTTTTTGTTAAAGCCATCCACTTACGGTATTTCTGTTATAGCAGCACTAGATTACTAAGACAACCCTGACACTCCACAGCTGTTTTTAGACCCAGGAAAAATGCGTGCTTGCTGCCCTTGAAAGACATGCACAAAAATGTTCATAGTACTTTTGGTTGTTTCATACATACATCAACAGCAAAAGGAATGAAAATAGTGTTATCGAAGCAACAGTCAAGAAATCAAACAATGTGTTGCATTGGACAAATCTGCTGCAAAAGACCCCTTTAAAGCGTTAAAAAATGAAGATGTCATTTTGGGGACTAAGGTGCACCTGACCCAAAACGTGATATTTTCAATTGCCTCATATGCATGGGAAAGTTGGACAACAAATAAGGAAAACTGAAGAAGAATTGATGCCCTTGAGTTATGATGTTTGTGAAGAATATTGAATATACCATGGATGCCAGAAGAACAAACAAATCTGTCTTGGAAGAAGTACAGCCAAGAGAGTTCCTTGGAAGCGAGGATGGCGAGACTTTGTCTCATGTTACCAGGAGGGACCAGTCTGTGGAGAAGCACAACATGCTTGGTAAGGTAGAGGGTCAGTGAAAAAGAGAAGGACCCTTGACAAGATGGATTAACCAATGACTGCAAAAATGGACTTCAACATAATAGTGATTGTGAGGATGGCGCATGACAGGGCAGTGTTTTGTTGTACTTAGGGTTGCTGTGAGTCAGAACCGACTGTAAGCCACCTAGCAACAACAGTATTAATACAATGGAATATGACAACAATAAAAAAAGAACTTCTGCTACTAGAGACAATATGAATGCCTCTAATAAAAAAGATAATGAGTAAAAGAATCTATACTCAAATGAGCACATATCGTATGATTCCATTTATAGTATTTCAATACACAGGAAAACAGTGGTGGAATTCAGGTAATTAGAATTGACTGGGATAGATATAAGGCAGTTTCTCAAAGCTGAAAAATTCTTTACCTTGGTCTGGATGTTGGTTATATGAGATATACATATGTAATAACTCTTCAAGCTGAATAATTACATTGTATGCATTTTACCCTTTGTGAGCTAAGCCTTAATTTTAACAAAAAGAAGAAAGAAGAATTTCCTTGAATATCTTCTCACCTCCAGTACATCCTATTTTTTCATTAATGCTATTCGAATTGTGGTCTGCAGATTGGTGCCTTCCAAAAACTGTTTTACCAGTCTGTGAGCATTAGAAAATTTGCATCAATTTTACTATGCCAGGATATTGGACTCCTCCTATTAAATAAAGTGGAAGTAATTTCAGGGGTTGGGTGAGTGGAATGTGGTACTGGCCACTTAATGGCCAAGCAGTAGAACTGTGTTGAAGCTTATGATACAGTCAGATTGGCTTGACACATAGAACCGAAGAGAATATACAAATCTGAGGAAATATTATTATTTATTTTTAAAATTTCTTATTTTAAAATGATGTTAACCTTAATCAAGCCTGCTTTATGTATTTCTATTTTACTATTACTAGCTAAACAACCACAAAAAAAAGGCAGTTGCTTTCAAGTTCATTCTGACAAACGGTGACCTCGTGTGTCTCAGAGTACAATTGTGCTCTGTAGGGTTTCCAGTGGCTGATTTTTTGCAGATGTAGATGGCTCAGCCTTTCTTCCTAGGGCTTCTGGGTGGATTCCAACTTCCATCCCTTTAGTTATCAGACCAAAGTTTTAAACATTTGCATCATCCAGGGGTCTCATTTGCTAAAGAGGGAAGTAAAATTAATATTATTTATTTGTAACTCTGGTTTACATGTGGGGAAAGAAGATTAAGAGGGTTAGAGAAGCCAGAAGACAAATAGTATATGTGCCAGAAAGTTGTGATCTGAAAACAGGCCTAGGGCATAACTGGAAATAAAAAAGAGATTGGAAAATAAGAAATGTTCCATCTGGATGACAGCTCATCTTTCAGAATCAGCCTCTCTGGAATGAAGGAGGCAATTGCACCAGCAGAGGCTTCCCCATTTCCACGAATGCGGTGGGAACAGTGATGAGAATAGAAGGGGAATGGGCCGACAGCTTTGAGGTTAACCTAGTGAAAACCAACTTTTTGCTAAAGAAATTCTATCTGGCTCCTCTACTCTTCACATCCTGTTCTTAGCTCAAAAGGAGTCTGAAGAGGGGAACTGTGACCAAAGAAAGCCAGAGATCCTGTACAATTGCTAATAATTACATACTTAGCCACCTTTCCCTCAGTCCTAGTATTGGTGCAGAGGCAACGTAGATGAGGCCCTTGCAAGTCGAGTAGGTGACCTCCAAATTGGCTTAGGAATGGCCTGTGACAGACTGGTAGAAAGTGGATAGTTACAGCTTTTAGAGAGAAGAGAAAAGGGGATGATGCATTATGAAAGGCCTCCAGAGCTCTTGGCTTCTCACGTCTTCTACCACAACTGACCCTCCCTTTCCTTCAGAGAAATAGCTTTTTCCTCGCCTTCAAGCCTTCTTCTATAAGGTCTCTCTAAAAGATTTTCTCCTGGCGTAGGTCAAAACACACACACACACAAAAAAAACCTTTTAGTTCATATTCTGGATTGTATGATCCAATCCACATTGATTCACCAAGGTTGTTATTTTTATTCTCAGAATTAATAATTGAAAATATTTATAGGGAAATGTAGAATCATTCTATAAGGATGTGAGAGCTGTCCTGAAACAATGCAGATCTTACTTGAGGTCTTTGGGTTAATGTGTCTGTGCCTTCCATTTTTGAACCATGAGTGTTTAGGACTTGTGCTCCATTTCTTCTTTGGCAGCCTCCTTAAAGGTGGGACTCTCCCAATCACACCCAGACACTGAGTTCAGGGCAGATAGACAAAGAAGTTGCTACACATTTCGATGGCTTCTATCTGCTCCATATCCAGGTCAGCGAATGAGAGGTAGACAAGACATGGCAGCCAGTCTTTGCCTCCTCAGCCCAAACCTGGGTTAAATATCTACTTCTCAACGTTTTAGAACATACTAGAGGATTACAGGAAACAAGGAAACTGCTGTCCTCTTTGGCAGGAATGAATTCTTCTTTGCCTGACATTCTTTGAGAATCCTGTGTTCTCCCTCCCAAAGAAGGAACAATCATTTTTCCCAAGCAGTAGAGGAGGTTTTTTTCTTTCAGATTTTCTAGCCTCTTAACAGTCAACTTTTCCTCAAAAAGTCTTAAAAAGACTGCTTAATCTTTGGGGCATGATGATGGTGGCCCAGGTGCCAGTGATTGTTGATTGTGCTTGGAGAGAATTGTGGATAATAGAAATGACAACAAATAACCTTTAGTGAACACCATTATCCCCACAGGTCAGTTAAGAAAGAAACATCAAGGCCACAACAACTTAAGAAAGAAGTGAGTGCGTGAGAGTAAGGATCTACGGGTGTGCTTTGTGAAGAAGGAAAAGTGAAGGTATTGGGGACTGAACTCAGGGCCTCGTGCATGCTAAGCATGCGCTCTGTCACTGAGCTATACTCTCTGACGACAATCCTGCATTGAACTTCATGACTGTTCTCTGAGTACTTGCGAACTAACCCATCAAGATCAAATCATTTAATGTTCAATTCTGCTGTTTCAAAATCCCTACACTGCATTCTTTTGGACACGAATACACCAAGAGAAGGATACCTTAGTGCTAGAAAGAAAGGTATTGCTCCTCATTGGGTGGTCTTCCACCAGATTGCCCGGAATCAGCTTCCAATCCATCAACTGGGTAAATCCCGGGATACAACACTCTCTTGTAATTTGTCTGAATACAGCTTTCTGTATTCTTTTGACTCTTGGAAAAATATTAATGTTTTACAGAGGCCAATAAATAAGTAAAACTAACGCAAGTGTGTGTGAAAATGCTGTAAAATTACTGAAACAAATAAATAGAAACAAATAAATCTAACTATTTTCTAAAGAATAACAAGTAAATCTTTTACACAGCTCTTCGTCCTCATTGTAAAACAAAAAGAATGGCAAACAAATATTAGATTGTGCTTAGCAGAGTTGTTTTTTTAATAGTTCTATGGGTGGAGCAATTCTGATCCATTTTGTGTAAATTTAGGCCTGAATAAACGTGTACATATAAATCCTGGTGGCGTAGTGGTTAAGAGCTACGGCTGCTAACCAAAAGGTTGGCGCTTCAAATCCATGAGGGGCTCCCTGGAAACTGTAGGAGGTAGTTTTTTAGTCTGCCCCATGGGGTCCCTTTGAATCGGAAGCGACACGACCGCAGTAGGTTTTTTTTTTTTTTTTTTTTTTAAGTAGCGTCATTATGAATTGGAATCTACTCCGCCGTATTGGAAACCCTGGTGTCGTAGTAGTTAAGTGCTACGGGTGCTAACCAAAGGGTCAGCAGTTCAAATTCACCAGATGGTCCTTGTGAACTCTGTGGGACAGTTCTAGGTCGCTGTGAGTCGGAAATGACTCGATGGCACTGGGTTTGGTTTTTGACTTTGGTTTCCACCGTAATGGCTTTGTTTTTGGTTTCGGAATCTTTAGGGAAGAAACCTGGTGGCACCGTGGTTAAGCTAAGTTGCTAACAGAAAGGTCAAATGTTCGAACTCACCACCAGCTCTGCGGGAGAAGGATTTGGCAACTTAATTCTTCTGTAACGATTACAGCTACGAGTCCGATTTGACTCCACAGTAGTGAATTTTGTTTGTTGCTCTCGACTGCTGACCTAGACCGCTGGTTCCAGCTGAAGAAAAGTGCCGGGCATTTGCTTCCGTTAAGATTACGGCCAGCATAAGGGGCCACCTTGAGTGGGAATCTCCTCGACAGCAACGAACAACGTTAAAGCAAGCAGATTGCCAGGCCTTTACTTCTATGGCCTGGCTGGGTAAGTTCGAGTCGACAACCATTACTTAGCGAGAACCGTTTGTGCAACCCAAAACCCTCTTCGCATAGGGTAGTGATTCTTTTTCTACAGGACTTTTTGACATTTCTTATGATTAAAAAATCCCTTCCCCCAACACACACCCACACACACGATATGTAATATCAGAGCAGAAATGAATCTTAAGTGCAATAGCATGTAGCGTATGGGAATTTCTTACTCCATCAATTCCTAGGTTTCCCCACTGAATTACAGTTCCTTTTTTAAAATTTGAAATAAAATATGCAAATGCCTGTTAGCACTTCATGAAGACCTCAAAACCAAACCAAACCCATTGCCCTCAAGTTGATTCCAACTATAGCCACCCTATAGGACAGGATTATAACAAATTATAGGTAACATTGCCAAGAACGGCAATCCCAGAATACTTATTTGTGCTCATGAGGAACCTCTACATAGACCAAGAGGCAGTCATTCAAACAGAACAAAGGCATACTGCCTGGTTTAAAGCCAGGAAAGGTGTGTGTCAGGGTTGTATCTTATTCAATACTTATTCAATCTGTATGCCGAATAAATAATCCAAGAACCTGAGCTATATGAAGAAGAACGTGGCACCAGCGTTAACAGAATTAACGCATTAACAGTCTGTGATATGCAGATGACACAACTTTACTGCTGAAAGAGAAGAGGACTTGAAGCACTTAATAACGCATATCAAAGACTTCAATCTTCAATATGGATTATACCTCAACATAAAGAAAACATAAATCTTTACAACTGGACCAATAAGCAACCTCATGATAAACAGAGAAAATATTGACTTTCTCAAGGATTTCATTTTACTTGGATCCACAATCAACACCCATGGTAGCAGCAGTCAAGAAATCAAACAACACATTGCATTGGGCAAATATGCAGCAAAAACTTCTTTAAAGTATTAAAAAGGAAAGATGTCACTTTAAGGACTAGAGTACTCCTGACCCAAGCCAAAAAAAAAAAAAAAACCCAGTGCTGGTAAGTCTTGCCATGGTGTTTTCAATTGCTTCATATGCATATGAAAGCTGGACAATGAATAAGGAAGACCATGGACTGCCAGAAGAAAGAACTAATGTGTCTTGGAAGAAGTGCAGTCACAATACTCATTAGAAGCAAAGATAGCGAAACTTTGTTTCACATACTTTGGACATGTTATCAGGAGGGACCATCAGCGAAAGACATCAGCGAAAAAGAGGAAAACCCTACGCGAGATGGATTGATACAGTGACTGCAACAACCGGCTCAAGCATAACAATTGTGAGGATGGCGCAGGACCCGGTACTGTTTTCTTCTGTTATACGTAGGGTCTCTTTGAGTCGGAACCTACTCGATGGCACCCAACAAGGACAGGGAAGCAATGTCTCATAGGGCTTTCAAGGTTGGCCCAGTGGTTAAAGCTGTCGACTGCTAACTGAAGTGTCCGCAGTTTGAAATTGCCAGATGCTGCGTGGCAGAAAAACGTGGCACCCTGCTTCTGTAAAGATTTACAGCATTGGAAGCCCTATGGGGTCGCTATGAGTCAGACTCGAGGGCAGTGTGTTGGTTTTGTTTTTTTTAATATTTCACCGGAAACGAACTGCTGCATCTTTCTCCCGCAAAGAGGCTGGTGGGTTCGAGCTGCGGATCTCTTGGTGAGTAGCAGAACGCTTAACAACTGCGCCACCAGGGAATCTAGACATAAAAAAAAAAAAAAAAAATTAACTTTTTTTTTTTTTAAACAAAGCTCTGTGTTGGATAAACAAAGCTCTGTGTTGGATAAATGTACTACTGAAAACTATTAGAATACAAAGCCTTGGACTGCAACTGTTTTATGAAAAAGTAATTATGCAAACCTAACGGAAGCTGCTGAAACCCGGAACTGAACCAGGGACCTTTAAATCCTCACTCCAGCTCTCTCCCAGCTGAGCTATTTTGACTAGCTGGAAACTTCCTTTTTAGTGCTTCCTTCAAAATATTATCAAGGCTCCGGTGTTTTCAAATATTTAGTCTTAACTTATTCTATATTATCCACTCATTCAGACCAAATAATGTGGGCTCAGTTGCTGTCCATGTATGAAAACAGGGTCCAGTTTTCAGAGACCGTGGATGGGTTGGTATAGGAAGAGGAGGGAGAGAAAGGGGGGGAATAGGTAAAGCAGGGCAAAGCTTTACTGCTTTGTAATCAGAAGCTGTTCCATGCTCCAAACACTGTTCAGAAAACTAAGGGAATTTTCACTGAAATGATCGAGGCTGTTTTTTCATCTTTCAGTCCTTCTTTTTCTATCTTGTTCTTCAGTAACACTGGAAAAGGGCCCGGAGGATTATTCAGCACATTGATGTTGTGGCGGAGTTCTTGCTTGAGAAGGAGGAAATCTTGAGCAAGCCAATTCTGTTTTCTCTATTTCCTTCCTTTTCCTTGTCTTCCTTGTGCTGACACGGGCTCCCTGGGTGGTGAGGAGACTCCTGGAGTAGAAACAGAAAAAAGTTTCAGGTTTCCTTGGAAATTCTATGGGGCAGGTCTACTCTATCCTATGGGGTCCCCCATGAGTCAAAATTGACTTGATGGCAACGGGTTTGGTTTGGTCTCCTTAAGAAGAGGGGATTAGCCACAGCCTGGGCAAAGATATTTCAATACTTATATTTGGAAAAGAACCCTGATGTGGAATACATGAAGAAGTCCTACAAGACACTAAGAAAAATGACTGAAACTCAGTAGGAAAGAGCAAAGGCTAAACGTGTACTTCACAAAAGAGAATGCTGAAATGCAAATTAAAAACCCAACCAAATAATACTACCCTTCACCAAAATTGTTTGAGTTAAAAGAACCGATGATATCAAGAGTTGCTGACGGTATAGAACAACTGAAACTTTCATACATTGCTGATCAGCCTGTCAGCTGGTACATCCACAGTGGTACGCTATTTACAAATATTTCCTTAAATAAAGTATACTTATAACCTACAACCCAGAAACTCCACAGTTGCATTTAGCCCCAAGAAAAATGCATGATTATTGCCTTTGAAAGACAGGTGTGAGAACATTCAGGGCAGGCAGCATTAGCCATTTCAAATGTATACCAAGAGTAAAATGAATGCAAAAAGTCAGATGTCCAGTATTCACACAATGGAATGTGACAGAGCAATAAGAAATAAATACTGTTTCTAGAAACATAATGAAGCATCTAATAATAATAAAAAAAATTGAGTGAAAGAATCCATACACAAATGAGCACATATTATATGATCTCATTTATGATATTTCAAAACACAGGAAAAACTAACCTATGCTAGTAGAGGTCAGAAGATTGGAATTGATTGGGATGAAGTACAAGGGAGCTCCTGGGAGCTGAAAATTTCTTTATCTTTGTCTGGATGTTGGTTCCGTGGTATATACATATGTATTATTAATCAAACTGAGTAATTACATTTTATGTATCTCACTCTATGGGAACTAAACCTCAATTTAAACAAACAGAAAAGAGAAGGAAGAAGGATTTCCTTGGATACCCCATATCTTCATAGTTGTTGTTGCAGTTAGGTGCCATACAATCGCTTCCAGCTCATGGTGACCCCATTAATGCTGTTCAAGTTGTGGTCTGCAGATTGGTGCAGGTCTAGAAACTGTTTTTTACCTGAGTGAGCATTAGAAACTTTTGTATCAATTTGACATGCCAGTACAATTGGACTCCTCTTATTAAATAAAGCAGAAACAATTTCAGGGGTTGGGTGTGTGAAACGTGGTGCTAGGCACTTAATAGTCAAAAAGCAGAACTGCGTTGCCACTTAAGATGTTGTAAGGTTGGTTGGATGGATAGAACTCAAGAGAATATACAAATTTGAGAAAATATTTATTTTTATAATCTGTTATTTTTACATAGGTGTAACTTATTTTAACTAATTTTAATCAAGCATGCTCACTCAATTTATATTTTACCATTATTAGCTAAAGTAAACCCAAGTTCAAACCAATTGCCTTTGAGTAGATTCAAACTGAGGGAGACTTTTCGTATATCAGAGTAGAACTATGCTCCATAGGGTTTCCAGTGGCTGATTTTTCAGAAGTAAATGGCCACAGAAGCAGTGAATAATAGCAATAACATTGTCCCAAGCACTGATTTACCAGCCAGCTTTCTCCTCTAGCTCGGTGAAACCTCACTGCACTGGGCTTGGAGCTTCAGTTCTGCCTCTTTTTACATAAGATAAAAAGAAGTCTTTGCTCACATTCCCTCTGAGAGCACTGAGATACTAGCCAAGGTAATCTGTGAGGGCTTCAATATTCCTGGCCATTTTCTCAGTGGAAGAAAACAGCAAAATCCTAACTTTTGAACTCTCTGCCTGTTTCTTGCATGGCCAGGGTTACCTCATCTTCATGGGCAAGCTGCCTAATAGGACAGCAAAAGGCCATGAGCTTCAGTGAGGACGTCTAGGTTGGGTGCTCCTTCTCCTGAGGAGGCCCTGTGATTCCAGGTGTTTCCCACATCACCACACTGGGATGCCTGGCCTTCCATTGCTCCTGGCTGTCAGCACTGCCGTGGAAAATGCTAGAACCTCAAAGGGAAGAATCTGAAGAGTTGCCTTGAGAAATATAAGTCCAGATGCAAAAAGAAAATAGAAGACCCTGCCACTCTGATTCTGAAGGCCTCAAAGACAGAGAACCCTCCCATTGATTATTGCACCATTTCCAATCAGAATCCTCTCCCGAGTGAGGAAAATGGGAAGCAGAAGTTATGGACTGGGGCAAGACCTGCTGAACAAATTAAGTTTTTGTAAAACCCTTTGTACACCTGCAGAGATCTTCTGGCATGTTAGTAAATCTGATCACTTTTTTTTTTTTTTTTAAGGTACAAGCAGTCCCCAGATTTGGAATGAGCTCTATTCCTAAATCTGTCTTTAAGTCTCGTTAACACATAAATCAAAACAGTTAGGTATGGTTCATATATAACATCAGTTAGTTATATATTTGCCTTAGTATATAGTGTACCTTTCTATGTGTAAGAAACGTTAAAGAAACACTTTGATATACACCAAAACATCTTTAACATAATCATATAGTAATAATGTTTTGATACATGTTGAAATGTAGCACCGTTTGTTTTCACAAACTGTTGTATGTACCTTGAATTTTTATGTAATAGGCTTTACAGGGTTTGTTAATAACTATGGGTCATAAGTAAGTAGGATGTTTGCAGCCCAAGGGCTGCGTATAATTAGAAAATTGTCCCCCAACTATGTCTAGACCTCACCTCTGTTCATTTTGAATGGAACCCTGTTGAACTAGGTCATACCACCTCTCTTCAAGTTCCAAGCACTAACATAAAATAAGTGATTTATACTAGCAAGTAAATAAAATCTGTTCTTTTTCCTAAATTAAGAGATGACATGTGGGGCATTCACATTTCAGCCGTAAAATTACAAACCTAGCATATCTTCCACTCATCTAATTGTTTTACGTTAGTACATGATCTTGGTACCCCTACCAAATTCTTTAATTTTCCCACCTTTTTTCTTTCTTTCTTTTTTTTTACAGCCACTGCACCCAACCCCCCGTGGTTTATCCCTGTAACCTTCTCCAGTGAATTGCCCTTGGTTTGGAGACACCTAGTAGATTATGCCACCACTCCACTCTCAGCTGCAGCCAATGATGGGAGGGGGTGGAACGTGCAAAGGTCAAACCCCCTTGACTCAAGGACAACTGTGCTATGTGATTTACACTCCAGCACCCCAGTCACAAGGGTCAGGCCAAATCTAGACTTCACCTGAGAACGTATTATTGCTTGACTAATTTCTCTTTCCCGTTCTGAAGACCACTCCCTCAATAAATCCCATCTCACACTCCTGACGTTCTACAGATGGGAAACAGGTTGCTAAAACTACTCAGCAGCAAACACATGCTTTGTTGTTGTTCTTGTTAGGTGCCCTTCAGTCAGTTCCAACTCATAGCAACCTATGTATGACGGAAAGAAACACTGCCAGGACCTGCACCATCCTCACAATCATTGCTATGTTTGAGCCCATTGTTGCAGCCACTGTGTCAATGCATCTCGTTGAGGGTCTTCCTCTTTTCCACTGACCCTTCACTTTACCAAGCATGATATCCTTCTCCAGGGACTGGTCCCTCCCAATAGCATGTCCAAAATAAGTCAGATCATCACTTCTAAGGATCATTCTGTTTGTAGTTCTTTCAAGACAGGTTTGTTCATTCTTCTGGCAGTCCATGGTATGTATATTGAATATTCTTCACTAACATCATAATTCAAAGACATCTTCGATCTTATTTATTGTCCAGCTTTCGAATGCCTGTGAGGTGACTGAAAATACCATGGCTTGGTCAGGCTCATCTTAGTCCTCAAAGTGACAGTTTTGCTTTATAACACTTTGCCGCAGATTTGCCTAAGACAATACATCCTTTGATTTCTTGATTGCTGCTTCTGTTGGCATTGATTGTGGATCCAGGTAAAATGAAATCATTAACAACTCCAATATTTTCTCCATTTATCATGATGTTGCTTATTGGTCCAATTGTGAAGATTTTTGTTTTTTTTTGAGTTGAGGTGTAATCCATAATGTAGGGTGCAGTTTTTGATCAGAAAATGCTTCAAATCATCTTCACTTTCAGCAAGCAAGGTTGTGTCATCTGCATATTGAAGGTGGCTAATGAGTCTTCCTCCAGTCCTGACTCCTTATTGTTCAGCTTCTTGGGTTATTTCCCAAGCATACAGACTGAATAAATATTGTGAAAGAATACAACCTTGATTTACCCCTTTCCTGATTTTAAACCACGAAGTATCCCCTTGTTCTGTTGAAAGAACTACCTCTTGGCCTATGTACAGGTTCCTCATGTACACAATTAAGTGTTCCAAAATTCCCATTCTTCACAATGTCATCCAAAATGTGTTAAGATCCACAAAGTCGAATGCCTTCACATAGTCAATAAAACACAGGTAAACATCTTTCTGGTATCCTCTGCTTTCAGCCAAGATCCAGCTGACATCAGCAAAACTATCTTTTATTTCATGAATTTCTGGAAGTTCCAGGTTGATGTACTGCTCTAACAATTTTTAAATTATTTTCATCAAAATATTACTTGCATATGATATTACTGATATTGCTTGATAATTTCTGCATTCTGTTGAATAACCTTTCTTTGGAATGGGCACAAATGTGGATCTCTTCCAATCAGTTGGCCAGCAAACTGTCTTCCAAATTTCTTGGCATGGACGAGTAAATGCTTCCATCTTTGCATCCATTTGTTGAAACATCTCAATTTGTGTACCCTCAATTTCTGGAACATTGATTTTTGGCAATGCCTTCAGTACAGCTTGAACTTCTTCCTTCAATACCATCAGTTCTTCATCATCATATACTGCCTCCTAAAATGGTTGAACATTGACCAATTCTATTTGGTACAGTGACTCTATGTATTCCTTCCATCTTGTTTTCATGCTTCTTGTGTCATTCATTATTTTGCTCATAGAATCCTTCAATATTGCAACTCGAGGTTTGAATTTTTTTCTTCAGTTCTTTCAGCTTAAGAAATGTGAAGCATGTTCTTCTCTTTATGCATAATGTGCAAAGATCTAACTTCAGATCTTTGCACATTATGATACTTTCCTTTGTCTCCTTAAGCCACCCTTTGAAATCTTCTGTTCAGCTCTTTTCTTCCTCATTTCTTTAATTGCTTTAGCTACTCGACTTTCAAGAGCAAGTTTCAGAGTCTCTTCTGACATCCATTTTGGTCTTTTCTTTCTTCCTGTCTTTTTAATGTTTTTTGCTTTTTTTATGCATGATGTACTTGATGCCATCCCAGTTTGTCTGGTCTTCTTCCATCATTAGTGTTCAATGGGTCAAATCTATACTTGAGATGGTCTCTAAATTCAGATGGGATATACTCAAGGTCATATTTTGGTCTTGTGAATTATTTTAATTTTCTTCAGCTTCAGTTTGAACTTGCATATAAGTAATTGATAATCTGGCCTGGTGCTGACTGATGATATTGAGCTTTTGCATTGTCTGTTTCCACAAGTGTAGCCTATTCAATTCCTGTGCATTCCAACCAGCAAGGTTCACGTGTATAGTAGCTATTTATGTTGTTGAAAAAAAGGTATTTGCAATGTACAATTTGTTGGTCTTGCAAAATTCTATCATGCCATCTCTGGTGTTGTTTCTGTCACCCAGGCCATATTTTCCAACTACTGATCCTTTTTCTTTGTTTCCAACTTTTGAATTCCAAACATCAGTCATTATCAATGCATCTTGTTTGCATGTTTGATCAATTTCAGACTGCAGAAGTTGGGAAAAGTACGTGCTACTCTTCCTGAAAATGGAAGGATGACTCCAATGGCAGAACCACTAGCTTGGGGCAGAGCCTCCAATGGCAGAGCTTTAATTCCGGGCCTTGAGACCTAATGTAGTTTGCCTGGCTGGGTTTAAACATTTCTTGGGATCAGTGACTCCTTTTTTCACTTTAAAATTCATCACTTCTTTAACTGGAATGTCTATAGTTGTTATCCTATGCCTGTCTCACCGTAGTATTTTGGGGAGCAGATAATTTGTTTCTTGAATTTCACAGATTCACAAATAGACAAGGAATGTATCTCAGGATGGATTACACCCAGAGCCTCACCCATACCTAATTTAGAGGATTTAGATAATATACGATTTGAGACTTTTGAGCTGATGAGATTTCGATGAGAATTTTGGTCTTTGAGTGGATGCTATAAAGGTTTGAGATTGGGGGGATGTTGGGAAGAAGTAAATGTTTTTGTGTGTGGAACAGTAGTGGATCTTTGTAGACCAGGCGGAATACTATAGTAGGTGTAAAAATGTACCCCTAAATTTATCGGTGTCCTAATATCCGAAAGCTTTGATTATGTTACCATCCACCAAAAAACCAAACCCAGTGCTGTGGCTCATAGCGACCCTATAGGACAGGGTAGAAATGCCCTATAGCTTCCGAGGAGTGCCTGGTGGATTCAAACGGCCGACCCTTTGGTTAGTAGCCATAGCACTTAACCACCACACCACCAGGATTTCCCGTTACTTTCCCAGGCAAAAGGAATTTTGCAGACTTGGTTAAATTAAGGATCTTGTAATGGAAACATTTTCCTCCATTTTCTGGGTGGACCCAATGTAATCACAAGATCCTTATAAGAGGGAGACAGGTGGGCCAGAGTCAGAAAATGAAATGGGACAACAGAAGCAGAGGTCAGAGTGATGCAGTCATAAGCCAAAGAATGTGGGATGGTCTCAGATGCTAGAAAAGACAAGGAATAAATTCTCCACCAGAGTCTCCAGAAAGAATGTAGCTCCACCAACGTTTTGAGTTTAGTCCCCTAGGATCCATTTCAGGCTTCTGACCTCCAGAACTGAAGATAATAAATTTATGTTTTTTGAAGCCACTAAATTTGTGGTAATTTGCTACAGTAGCAATAGGCAACTAATCCAGAGTTTGGTATTAAATTGTACTGTAGTCAGCGTATTGAAAAACTGTCTGGCTACCAAAAGAAACTGATACAGTTCTTTAAGGATTCCTTGGCAGAGTGTTAAAAATTATAGATCCTGCACCCCACCTATAATCCCATCACGCTAGATTACAGGGAGATACTTGTGGAATCTGCGTTTCATACTCAAAAACTTGATGAGTGTTATAATTTTCCTTACTACTACGTTTATTTTTCAAAAAAAAAAGCCTCTGTGCCTCCTCTGAAGCTCGAAGTTAGGACCTTCATGTCAGGAGACTGACACGCTGCCTACTGCGCTAAGAAGGCACCAGCTCAAATACCTTTTAGTGTATTTCTAAACTGGAAAGATTTCAAGCGTCAGTGAAATTCCTGAAATAATCCATTTGTATATACTAAACCCTGGTGGCGTAGTGGTTAAGAGCTACAGTAGCTAACCAAAAGATCTGCAGTGCGAGTCCACCAGACACTCCTTGGTAACAGTATGGGGCAGTTCTATCCTGTCATTTAGGGTCGCCATGGGTTGGAATCGACTTGACAGCAAGGGTTTTTTTAAAAAAAAAAAAAAAAAAACGCCTCCAAGGGAGCCCTGGTGGCGCAGTGATTAAAAGCTTGGTTGGCATTCAAAAGGCCAGCAGTTCCAATACACTTCAGTTTCTCCTCTGGAACCCTATGGCATAAGCCAACCATTATTGCTTTTTTTTTTTTTTATCTCTCTCCATGCGCAAAAAGGAATTGGTGCTACGTCATACAATTAGTTTGCTCCTGCTCTATTTGTCACATAGCCTTGATAAAAGTCATTTCTGGATTTTACTCGTTAGTAAATAAACATACAACAGAGTGAAGTTTTCTACTACCGCTTTAAACATCATTTAATGCTGGATGACATGAAGCAAGTTACTTACTATCTGTGCCTCATATTCTCCATCAGGAAAATGGAAATCGTAGTAAAAAGTATCTATCGTTGAGGCAGTTTAGAGGATTGAACGACAGTAAATGTAAGGACAGTGCATGGCACGTACTAAATTTTCAGTAACGTTCTTTTGTTATTTATCGGTGTTTTGGACAACTATCGAGTGTAGAAATATTGTAGGAAAAGATTAACATGACGGAAAACAATCTTGCATCCTTATCAATTTTATGATTTGGAAGTCGCTAGCATTCACTGTGGCGTGGCCGAGCGGTCTAAGGCGCTGGATTAAGGCTTCAGTCTCTGCAGGGACGTGGGTTCGAATTCCACCGCTGCCAACTCTATTGTCACCTCAATTCATCTGAGAACAGCATTGGCAAAAGCCTACCCTTTGCTATCGGGTTTGATTACTACTCTTCGTGAGCCTTTTTTTTATATAGGACAGAGTGGAACTACCCCCGAAGAGTTTCCAAGGAGCAGCTGGTGGGTTCAAACTTTTGGTTGGCAGCCGACCTCTCTCAACTAGGTCGCCCCAGGATAGCCAGATATTTATCTCCGTAATAGTAGGCTAAGATCAATTTTCATCTTTTAAAGAAAATGAGACTATTGTCATTTCTCACTATTCTTTATCTCTAAGAACAGTATTTTGTGTCCAAGGGGTAATCTTTATGTTTTCTGAATGTTCATTTTGAAACAAATATAACTCCCATAATTTCCAAATTGCAAAAACTTAAGAGTTAATACACAGTGAAAAATCTTCCCTTTTCACCACCTCTCCTCCTCATTCCGCCTCCACCGGATTCTGCCTACCCAGGCAACTCTATTAGTCTGGGGTTACCTGCAAGGTATATTACGCGCATAAACAAGCCCATAACCCGTCAGAGTCAACTGTGACTCATAGAGACTCCATGCGTGTCAGAGTTCAACCGTGTTCCATAGGGTTTTCTTCTTTTTTTTTCCTACAGGGTTATTTTAATAGGCTCTCTCCTTGGAATAGTTGGGTTGGACGGTTCTAGTTTAAAACACTGATGAATAGGAAGTCCTACCAATTGCTAAGGTTTTAATCACACAGTCAGAGCCTCTGAAAATGCCCCCACATAATCAAACAAGCAGGGCGCCGGACTGGGTTTCGGTTTCTCCTTTTTCCTCTACTGGAAGCCTCTGGGGCAGTGTGGCTCTCAGCCCTTGAGGGGCAGGGGGGTGGTCCTTGTCCTCTGGCTTTCTTCCTTAATCTGCAAATGGAATCATGTGACATGACACTTCATTTCAGAGTCTAAGCCCACTGGTAAAAATGTATAGCAGAACCTTTGGACATAGTGTTTGGAGGCGAGTATTCTGTAGGTTTTTTGATGGCTGATTTTTTGGAAGTAGATTACCAGGCTTTTCTTCGAGGTGCCTATGGGTGGAGTCCAATTTCCACTCTTCCGTTTAACAGCTCAGCCAATTAACCATTTGCGGCACCCAGGGACAAACAAGCCAATAGGAATCAATTGTTTTCCCACATTTCATACTTTCCAAACCTACTCTATTGCATATTCCATATCAGGGAAATTAATATCTCCCTATTCCTGGTTGCATAGTGGTTAAGTGCTATGGCTGCTAACCAAAGGGTCGGCAGTTGGAATCTACCAGGCGCTCCTTGGAAACTCTAGGGGGCAGTCCTACTGCGTCATATAGGGTTGCTATGAGTCGGAATCGACCCGATGGCACTGGTTTTGGTTTATTATTATTATTACTTATTAGGCAAATTACAAATATTTTGTCCATAGTTCATTTTTTTTTTTTTTCACTTTGCTGATGCATTTTTTGTTTGGGTTTTTAGTTGTTGTTTCATTTTGTCTCATTTTTTTATACTTTTTATTGTGCTTTAAGTGAAAGTTTACAAATCAAGTCAGTCTCTCACACAAAAACCCATATACACCTTGCTAAAAAAAACACACACTCCCAATTACTCTCCCCCTTAATGAGACAAAATTTTTTTTTTTCAATGAGACAGCCCTCTCCACTCTCTATTTTCCTGTCCATTTTGCTAGCTTCTAACCCCCTCCACCCTCTCATCTCCCCTCCAGGCAGGAAATGCCAACATAGTCTCAAGTGTCCACCTGACCCAGGAAGCTCACTCCTCACCAGCATCCCTCTCCAACCCATTGTCCAGTCCAATCCATGTCTGAAGAGTTGGCTTCGGCAATGGTTCCTGTCCTGGGCCAACAGAAGGTCTGGGGGCCATGACCACCGGGGTCCTTCTAGTCTCAGTCAGACCATTAAGTCTGGCCTTATGAGAATAAACTGAATGTTTTGAAGGCCTGCGTAGCAGGGGCAGGGGTCTGGGGACCATGGTTTCAGGGGACATCTAAGTAAATTGGCATAATAAAATCTGTTAAGAAAACATTCTGCATCCCACTTTGAAGAGTGGCATCTGGGGTCTTAAACGCTAGCAAGCAGCCATCTAAGATGCATCAGTTGGTCTCAACCCACCTGGATCAAAGGAGAACGAAGAACACCAAGGACACAAGGCGATTATGAGCCCAAGAGACAGAAAGGGGCACATTAACCAGAGTCAACATCATCTTTTTTTTTAAGAGAATGGAGGTGTATTCAGGCAGAAGTTTTTTAATGTAGTGAATGTCAAATTTTCATTGTTTCTAACTTTTGTGTAAAAATTGGTTTTCCATCCCAAAGTTACGTAACCTTCTTGCCTTTACATTCCCAGTAATTATATTTGGTTTTATTTTTTACTTTTAAATTTTGTATCTATTTGGAATTTAAGTATCACAGGTGACATATTGATGTAAGCTTTTTTTTTATTTTCATAGGCCAACAGCACTTATCTGAACTTTTCATTTTGCTACATCAGTTATAAGTGGAGTCTTTTTTTTTTAATTTTTATAGTGCTTTAAGTGAAAGTTTACAAATCAAGTCAGTCTCTCATAAAAAAATTTATGTACACCTTTCCATATACTCCTAATTGCTCTCCGCCTAATAAGACAGTCTGCTTCTTCCCTCTACTCTCTCATCATATCCATTCCACCAGCTTCTAACCCCATCTTCTCTCTCATCTTGCCTGCAAATAGGAGATGCCAACATAGTCTCAAGTGTCTACTTTATCCAAGAAGCTCATTCTTCACCAGCATCTTTTTCTATCCCATCGTCCAGTCCAATCCCTGTCCGAAGAGTTGGCTTTGAGAATGGTTCCTGTCCTGGGCTAACAGAAAGTCTGGGGGCCATGACCACCGGGTTCCTTCCAGTCTCAGTCAGACCATTAAGGCTGGTCTTTTTATGAGAATTTGGGGTCTGCATCCCACTGTCTCCTGCTCCCTCAGGGGTTCTCTGTTTTGTTTCCTGTCTGGGGAGTCATAGGTTGTAGCCGGGGACCATCTAGTTCTTCTGGTCTCAGGCTAATGTAGTCTCTGGTTTATGTGGCCCTTTCTGTCTCTTGCGCTCATAATTACCTTGTGTCCTTGGTGTTCTCATTCTCCTTTGCTCCAAGTGGGTTGAGACCAATTGATGCATCTTAGATGACCATTTGCTAGCATTTAAGACCCCAGATGCCACTCTCCAAAGTGGGTGCGGGATGTTTTCTTCATAGATTTTATTATGCCGATTGACTTAGATATCCCCTGAAACCATGGTGCCCAAACCCCTGCCCCTGCTACGCTGGCCTTTGAAGAATTCAGTTTATTCAGGAAACATCTTTGCTTTTGGTTTAGTCCAGTTGTGCTGACCTCACCTGTATTGTATGTTATCTTTCCCTTCAGCTAAAGTAGTTCTTACCCACTATCTAATTAGTGAAAACCCCTCCCTCCCTCCCCACTCTCGTAACCATCAAAGAATATTTTCTTCTCTGTTTAAACCATTTCTCAAGTTCTTATAATACTGGTCTTATACAATATTTGTCCTTTTGCAACTGACTAATTTCACTCAGCATATTGCCTTCCAGATTTCTCCATGTTATGAAATGCTTCACAGATTCATCCCTATTTTTTATCGATGCATAGTATTCCATTGTGTGAATATACCATAGTTTATTTATCCATTCATCCACTGATGGGCATCTTTGTTGTTTCCATCCTTTTGCTATTG
Organism: Loxodonta africana; assembly: GCF_030014295.1. Taxonomy (NCBI): domain Eukaryota; kingdom Metazoa; phylum Chordata; class Mammalia; order Proboscidea; family Elephantidae; genus Loxodonta; species Loxodonta africana. Next base: position 79,146,154 of record NC_087342.1, read on the forward strand.
TAAACAGTGCTGCAGTGAACATGGGTGTGCATATATCTGTTCATGTAAAGGCTCTTATTTCTCTAGGATATATTCCAAGGACTGGGATTGCTGGATCCTATGGTTTTAAGGAAGTGCCAAATTGATTTCCAAAGTGGTTGTCCCATTTTACGCTCCCACCAGCAGTGTATAAATGTTCCAGTCTCTCCACAACCTCTCCAACATTTATTATGTTGTGTTTTTTGGATTAATGCAAGCCTTGTTGGAGTGAGATGGAATCTCTTTGTAGTTTTGATTTGCATTTCTCTAATGGCTAATGATTGTGAGCATTTCCTCATGTATCTGTTAGACATCTGAATGTCTTCTTTAGTGAAGTGTGTGTTCTTATCTGTTGCCCATTTTTTGATTGGATTATTTGTCTTTTTGTAGTTTAGTTTTTGCAGTGTCATGTAGATTTTAGAGACCATGCACTGATCGGAAATGTCGTAGCTAAAAACATTTTCCCAGTCTGTAGGTAATCTTTTTACTCTTTTGGTGAAGTCTTTGGATGAGCATAGGTGTTTGATTTTTAGGAGCTCCAAGTTATCTAGTTTCTCTTCTGCATTGTTAGTAATGTTTTTTATACTGTTTATGCCATGTATTAGGGCTCCTAACATTTTCCCTATTTTTTCTTCCATGATCTGTATCATTTTAGATTTTAGATTTAGGTCTTTGATCCGTTTTGAGTTTGTTTTTGTGCATGGTGTGAGGTATGGGTCTTGTTTCATTTTTTTTTGCAGATGGATATCCAGTTATGCCAGCACCATTTGTTAAAAAGACTGTCTTTTCCCCGTTTAACTGTTTTGGGGCCTTTGTAAAATATCAACTGCTCAGATGTGGACGGATTTATGTCTGGATTCCAATTCTGTTCCATTGGTCTATGTATCTGGTGTTGTACCAGTACCAGGTTGTTTTGACTACTATGGCAGTATAATAGGTTCTAAAATCAGGTAGAACGAGGCCTCCCACTTTGTTCTTCTTTTTCAGTAATGCTTTACTTTTTTTTTACTTATCCAGGGCCTCTTTCCCTTCCATATGAACTTGGTGATTTTTTTCTCCAACTCATTGAAAATGTCACTGGAATTTTTATCAGAATTGCCTTAAATCTATAGGTGGCTTTTGGTAGAATAGACATTTTTATAGTGATAAGCCTTCCTTTCCATGAGCAGGTATGTTTTTCCACTTATGTAGGTCTCTTTTGGTTTCTTGTAGAAGTGTGTTGTAGTTTTCTTTGTATAAGTCTTTTAGATCTCTGGTAAGATTTATTCCTAAGTATTTTATCTTCTTGGGGGCTACTGTAAATGGTATTGATTTGGTGATTTCCTCTTCGATGTTCTTTTTTTTTAGTATAGAGGAATCCAACTGATTTTTGTATGTTTATCAAGTATTCTAATGCTACGGTGAACTCTTCTATTAGTTTCAGTAGTTTTCTTGAGGATTCCTTAGGGTTTTCTGTGTATAAGATCATATCATCTGCAAATAGAGATGACTTTTACTTCTTCCTTGCCAATGTGGATCCTTTTATTTCTTTATCTAGTCTAACTGGTCTAGCACAATGTTGAATAACAGTGGTGATAAAGGGCATCCTTGTCTGGTTCCCGATCTCAAGGGGAATGCTTTCAGGGTCTCTCCATTTAGGATGATTTTGGCTATTGGCTTTGTATAAATGGCCTTTATTATGTTGAGGAATTTCCCTTCTATTCCTATTCTGCTGAGAGTTTTTATAATGAATGGGTGTTGAACTTGTCAAATGCCTTTTCTGCATCAATTGATAAAATCATGTGATTCTTGTCTTTTGTTTTATTTATATGATGGATTACATTAATTGTTTTTCTAATTTTGAACCATCCTTGCATACCTGGTATGAATCCCACTTGGTCATGGTGAGTTATTTTTTTGATACGATGTTGAATTCTATTGGCTGGAATTTTGTTGAGGATTTTTTCACCTAAGTTCATGAGGGGCATAAGGAAAAGAAGGCATAGGTCTGTAATATTCTTTCTTTGTGATGTTTTTACCTGGTTTTTTGTCACGGATATGCTGCCTTCATAGAATGAGTTCAGGAGTATTCTGTCCTTTTCTATGCTCTGAAGTACCTTTAGTAGAAGTGGTGTTACCTGTCCTATGAAAGTTTGGTAGAATTCTGCAGTGAAGCCGTCCAGACCAGGGCTTTTTTTGGCGGGGCAGGGGGGAGAGGAAGTTTTTGATTACCTTTTCAATCTCTTCTGAGAGACACTCTAGTTTTTCTTTAGGAGAAAGACCTGGCAATCTGCTCCCGTAAAGATTTCAGCCTAGAAAAACCTATTGGGCAGTTCTACTCTTTCACATGGGATCACTATGAGTCAAAATCAACTTGATGACACCCAACAAGAACTAGTTTTTTTTTTTTTTTTAAGTCTTATTTATGGAAATAATTCAAGAGGGTGAGACAAAGTCCCCATTTCTCACCTCGGAGTATGAGGATCCACAGTGTTTGCCCACTGAGCAGGGAGGAGGGAGTCCAAAGAGGGGCAAGGACCTACGAGAGAGCAATGGAAGTCCTCCACCTCCACAGTAAAGCACTCCTCAAGGGCTAGAGTCTGGGGCCGGGAGGACAGGAGGTGAGAGCTGCCAACACCCTCCTCATTTCTCTCCACACAACAAAACAGCCACAGAAACAAAAATACACAAATCAGAATTTAATCCCTTTCAGTGGCTCCCCCTTTTCTCAAAGTATCTGCACGTCACTTTGTCTGCAGATGGGTGTGTGGTCAGGGGACCAGGCTCTGGGTGGATGCTCGGGGAGGGGGTACATGACACAGTTGCTTCTGTCCCCAAGCTCCTGATGGCCCCACAGGGTTTCGAAGGCTGCACCTATTTATGGACGCAAACTGCCACAGCTTTGTCCAGCTGAGCTGCTGGTAGGTTTGAACAACCGGCCAAGCTCTTAATCACTGTGCCACCAGGGTCCCTTCGCTAAAGATGATAGCGTTGGAAACCCTATTGTGCAGTTCTACTCTGCCCTATAGGGTTGCTCTGAGTCAATTATGAGTCAGAATCAACTTAATGGCAAAGGGTTTTTTGACACCCTGAACCTGGAATACTAGCTTTCAAAACTGTGAGATAATAAATATCTGTTGTTTAAAGCCACCTACTTGGTGATACAGTCACGAGTTGCTTAACAACCGCAATACATTCTGTGCAAGAAGATGCATTATGTGATTTCGACTTTGTGCAAAAGTCCTGTATTACATACAGGCAGTCCCCATATTACGAATGAGTTCAGTTCCTAAGTATGTCTTTTAATCAAATTTGGACAGTTCGGTGTGCTTCGTAGCTGATGTCAGTTAGTCAAATGTTTATATAGTATATAAAAAAAAAAAATTTTTTTTTAAAAAGTATATAGTATAAAAATTTTTTTTTTACAGCATGTAGTGTACCTTTCTATGCATAAACATTTCCAGATACACTAAAACTTCTTAAACATAGTAATACTGTAATAATAATAATAATGTTTTGATGCACATGGCAAAGTAATGCCTGTTTGTTATTATGAATCTTCGTATTACCTTAAATATTTAATATAATAGGATTTATAGGGGTTGGTTTGTACCTAATTCATAATCTTGGGACTGCCTGCAATCCTAAATAGTTTCATCTTCTCTCTTATAAATTTTATTTTGGTTCTTACTTGCCCACATGAAGTCTTTCCACCATCCTGAAGAATGGAAAAACATTTATATCAACTCTCTGGTCCTTTCTTGCACAGGTAACCTCTTCCCTGGTTCAGCAAAAACCAGACTGAGGCTTAGCAGGTGCAGGGAAAGTAGCTAACCTTGACAACCACGGGCAGAAAGATATTAAAAGGTAATATGATAAACACTAATGATCCTCCAACATAAAGACATAAGGGTCATATATGCTACAGGCTGAATTTCAGTGGCTCCAAAGCTTGGGAATAGCCTGAGAATGTTTTAAAAATATGGATTCCTGGGTCCACTGCTCAGCTTCTGATTTACTGATATATGATGCTGTCATAAATCTGTATAATTTAGAATTGTCTCCAGGTGATACTTATCAGTGGTTAAGCACTTAGCGTTTCAAACTCACCAGCCCCTCCATGGGAGAAAAATATGGCAGTTGACTTCTTTGCAGTTCTACTGTGTCCTGTAGGGTCACTGTGAGTCAGAATGCACTGGACAGCAACAGGTTTAACCTTTGTGGAATCGACACAACCTCAATGGCAAAGGGTTTAGTTTGAGTTTTTGGTTTGTTTATTGATCTGTGACAGGAGACACTTAACTCAAACTCCACCCCTCCCCTCCTGCAACAACTCTGCACCCAGACATTGGAAGTCAGTTTAAGAAGCCTCCACTTCTTGCCCAACAATAAACAGGAGACCAAGTAGGGACTGGAAACTTCGGGCTTCTGATCTAGAATCAGAGACCTATCCCTCAGGCCACAAGACCAACACGCCAAAGGAGTAGTCCAAACCTGAAAGTGAAAGAGTTGCTAAGAAGCATTCAGTTTCTGGTTTCAAATTTTTAACTTTGCAATTGGAGGAAAATTTAACAAAATTAGAAAAAGGAATCAAGCATCACCTGAAAGCTCTGAAAATAATTACTTAGAATGAATAAACTGTGAGATTGTGACATGATCAGAAGTGACATACTTGTTTGAGGACTCACTGGTATAAGTCACAATCATAATGATGTGCTTGGGTGGAGAAACATGAGCCAAGAGCTAAATTCTGCAATAAAGGGATGCAGATGACAGCAAGAGAGGGAGAACCATATGATGGTATGTTTGGACCTTTTCGGTCTCAAAGATGAGATGGTGTTCCTCCAGGGAGAAAGGTTTGAAAGCTCAAACAAGAGCTCCCCTTGTCAGAAATGCCAGCTTTTAACATTAGAAAAATATTTTATTATAATCCATTCATAACATATGTTTTGACAACTTGGTCCTCTACCAACAGGTAGAAGAATCACCTGATATGCCGATGGGCTAGGGTTGTGGGTCCCAAACCTCCCTGGGAGAGTGGTCCTGATCTCTGAGGTACAGTTTGCTGACTTCCAAGCTACTTCAAGTAGGGAGAAGAGAGCCAAAATACCTTGGAAGCCTTCTTGATTCACTGAAAGGCTAACCCCCCTAGATATTGTGCTTAAAAGTTTTCTCTAGTTCCCTTGCATATTGACACACAAGCCAATCCAAGGTGAGTTTGTGTGACCCACCCCCAACTATGCTTTATATATTCGTAGGGTACGAGGGATGAGAAAATCATGAATTCCTAAAGTAACTACAAATTCTCTCAGTTTTCACATAGTCTTGGTTTCTTGGAAGTACTGAATTATTTGGAAGAAATAAACAATAGTCTTTCCCATATCCCAAGCTGTCTTTCCTCCCCATACCAACCCTAGATAGATTAGTCTTTCCTTCACCCCAAACCTTCCTCTTTTGTTCCTGGATTCCCTGTAGAGTATTTTTTCCAGGTTTAGGTCAAAACTCACAACTATCTTAGATCATATTATGGATGAATGTCCTAATGTACACTAATTTATGAAGATAATTATCCTTTTCCTTTGGGTGTGAGCAGCAAATAATGAATAAAGACATGGAGAAGGAAGAGAAGAAGGAGAAGGAAGAGGACGAGGATTAGAAAGAAAATGAAAAGGAGGAGTGACTTACTCATGGCAGACAGGCTGCATCATTAAGAAATGCAAGCATAGAGATGCAGAAGGTTAAACCCAGGTTTCTTTGCTTGCCCACCATTACGGCATATTCTAGTGGGTCTTCAAATTCTATTTCCTTCAACTCTTTTCTCCTCTGCCTCCTAAGGCTGCAAAAAAGTTGTACAAGACAGTGCAGAGAGACAGGAAGAGTAGCGTGAGTGTTTCTTCAAGAAAAATAGGTGCAGGTGGGGAAATAAGAAATGAAGGGATAAAATCACAACGCTTGGCAAGAGATGAAGTAGTCTGGGTCTAGCCCTGTGGTCTGAAACCTGGCAGTGATTTATCTAGAGATAAAGCTCTGGTTCTGAAACTCTAAAGAGATACAAGGCAAAGAGAGGAAAAGGGAAATGCTACCAGGGATTATAACATCTCTTTCAAACAAAATCTTCTTGGTAGTGAAGAGAATTCAAGGAGAATATTTCAGGCCATGACCTACAAATAATTGGCAACATAAATGAACCTAAATTAGGCACTCAGGAAGCATATTAGACAGCCCATGGATAGTTTAGCTGGTAGAGCATCAGACTTTTAATCTGAGGGTCCAGGGTTCAAGTCCCTGTTCAGGCAGTCTTTCATTTTACTCTAATTAGTTCTCTTACAAACCCTCCTTCTTCACTCCTCTCTTCCTGCTCTTCTCTCTACAGGAATCTAAAGAGAGCCAGAACAGGAAAAGAAATTATAGCACTCTGCCCAGTCATGGTCTGTTTTGTCACATTCTAGCCAATAAGGCAAATCTTGCAGTAATGCAGAGGAAAAAGACAAAAAGTAGAGATAGCAAGGAGAAAGATAGTCAGGATTTAGGGATATTTTGGATTTGGGGAGCTAGAAAAGATGCAATGCCTTTCACTGAGCACAGAAAGAGGTTTGTATAGTTTTGCTTGTACACTGATAGACACTTTGTTTACTTTTTGCTTTATGGAATGTTTAGATGATGAATTTGCCAGCCCTAAGAGACAGCCTTGTTTAGTTGTTTTCTTAACACTGGAATACACAAGTCTGAAACTCTATAGACTGCTGACCTGGAGGTTTGGATTGTGTGTGTGTGTGTGTGTGTGTGGTTTTCAGAGGAAAGGCCTGTCTGCCAATTGAATGGGATGGGGGCAATGTCAATCAAAATTTACAAATTCTAAAAGTAAAGCAAAAGGAAAAAGATCTTGAAAGAAGTGAGAGAAGTGGCACCTTACCTATATGGGAAAGAACAACTTGAATGAGAGTGAATATCTCATTAGAAACCATGGAGGAAATAATTAAGAGGCAGATTTTTCAAGTGCTGAAAGAGGAGTATTATGAATTCAGGAAAAAAAAATTGGGGGGAATGAAGGAGAAATCAAGACATTCTCAGACAAAGGAAAACTAAGAGAATTTGCCACCAACAGAACTTATAGATGGCTTGGAGACAACAGCCAATGTCAAATCACATAAAGAAACAGACCATGATCACTTCAACAAGCTCCCAAAAATGGTGGTAGAGGCCTGAAGATTGGAATTGATTGGGATAGATAGAAGGGAGCTTCTGAGAGCTGAAAAATTCTTTATCTTGGTCTGCATGTTGCTTATATGAGATGTACATATATAATAACTCATTAAGCTGAACAATTAAGTTGTATGCATCTTACTCTTTGTGAACTAAGCCTCAATTTAAACAAAAACAAGAAGGAAGGATTTCCTTGGATGTCCTCTCACCTACAATACATCCTATCTTTTCATTACTGCTGTTCAAATTGTAGTCTGCAGATTGATGCCTTCTAAGAACTGTGTTTTGCCTGTCTGTGGGCATTAGAAATTTTGTATCAATTTGACTGTGCCGAGACATTGGACCCCTCCTATTAAGTGAAGTAAAGCAATTTCAGGAATTGGGTGAATGGAATGTGGTGCTGGCCACTAATCATCAAGCACTAGAACTGTGTTGCCACTTACCATATTGTAAGATTGATTGGACACCTAGAACCCAAGCAAATACACAAATCTGAGGAAATATTATTTACTTTTATTTATTATTTTAAAATGATATTAATCTTAATCAAGCCTGGTTTCTATATTTGTAATTTAACATTAATAGCTAAAGATAAATAAAAACACAAACCAGTTGATTGCAGCTGATTCTGATGAATGATGACCCCATGTGTGTCAGACTACAGTTGTGCTCCATAGGGTTTTCAAAGGCTGATTTGTTCAGATGTAGATGGTCTAGGCTTTCTTCCCAGGGCTTCTGAGTGGATTCCAACATCCAACTCTTTGGCTATAAGGCCAACATGTTAACCGTTTGCACCGCTCGGGCACTCCATTAGCTAAACATGGAGGTAAAATTCATACTATTTATTTGTAACTCTAATTTACATGTGTGAATCAAGGCTAAGAAGGCCTGAGGAGGCAGACAACCAGTGGTGTATGTGCTAGACAGTTGTGGTCCGAAAACAGGCCTCCGGCATGGCTGAAAATAAAGAAGGAATGGTGTCTTTGGTGACAGCTCTTCTTTCAGAATCAGCTTCTCTGAAATGAATAAGGAAATCGCAGCAGCTGAAGAAAAAAAAAAGCAGCAAAAAGGATTTTAATGAAACCCCTCCATGTGTCTGTACAGGTTCTCAAACTCAGTCTCTGATGAGCAAAGGAGTTGAGGCTTTCTGCGTTAACTACATTTTGATGTGACAGTCATTTTGGATGTAAGTATTTAAAATATGTCCTCCAAAAATATTTTAGATTCTTGTACAAATTCTTTCTTCCTAGCATGAAGTCCAATTCCTCTTAGTTTAGAGGAAAAAATTCATCTACATTCCATTTCTCCCAGCTCTACAGTTGGCCTGAATGAGCGTGGGCCTATGCTGAGGAGATATTACACTAGGTCTGTTAGGGGAGGGAAGAAATTATCAAGTGATATGGTAAAGATATCAACTACATGTGAATCTCAATAGAGAGATTAAAATGAGTTTGTATGGGACTAGGAGAGCACTAAACTACTGTGTAAACATTGTTCTGGAGTACACAGGAGGGAAAAGGGAGGATAGAGGCGCATCAGCTGAGAGACAAAGGAAAGAGGTGGGGTGGGGTGAAATGAAAGAAAGAGAAAAATGAGAGAGAGGAAGAGGGCAAGGAAAAGAGAAGGAGGCTTGTTCCAGAAGAGGATTCAGTTCATTTTTCCAAAGACTGCCTTGCCTTTGAGAGTGATTCACTGTCCTTTCCCTCCCAGGTTAGACATGCTGAGCACTGTGGAGAGGGCAGACCAGGTTGAATTTTTGTTTGCAATTCAGGCTTTGTTGGTATTGTGGCTTCAGTGGGAATTGCAGGGATTTCCTGATTTCAGTGGGTGGGTGTGGTGGGAGCTTTGTTGAGAGAAGAAGCGGGATGGGCACTCAGCTTTGAGATTAAGCACCACTGCAATTGGGGAAGTTTATGAGGTTTTGCTTATAATGAAAATAATACAAAAGAAAGTTTCCCCCTGTTTGCTCTGCATATTTCTAAGTCTTAAATGAAGCTTATTGAAACCCAACAATTTCCTAAAGTAATTCTATCTGGCCCCTCTACTCTTCACATCCTGCTCTTAGCTCAAAAGGAGCTTAAACAGTAGACTGTGACCACAGAAAGTCACAAACTCTGTGCAATCTGTAATAACTACATTCTCAGTCATCTTTTCCTCAGTCCTAGTATAGGCTCAGAGGCAATGTAAGTGAGTCCTTCCCAAGTCAAGTAGGTGACCTCAAAATTGTCTTAGGGATGTCCTGTGACAGACTGATAGAAGGTGGATAGTTACAGGTTTTGGAGAGAAGAGGAAAGGGGGTGATGCATTATAAAAGACCTCCAGGTCATTTGGCTTTTCACCTCTGCTACCATAATTGATAGCCTCTTCCTACAGAGAAACTAGCCATTTCCTTGCCTTCAAGCCTTTGGCAGCAAGGTCCCTCTAAAAGATTTTCTCCTATTTAGGTCAAAACACAAAAACCTTTTAGTTCATATTCTGGATTGTATGATCAAATCCACATTGATTCATCAAGATTTTACTTTTATTCTCAGGATCAATAATTGAAAATATGTATAGGGAAATGTAGAATCATTCCACAAAGAAGTGGCAACTGTCCTGAAACAATGTAGCCCTTACCCGAGGTCTTTGGGTTAATGTGTCTGTGCCCTCCTTTTTTGGCCCACGGTGCTTAGGATTTGTGCTTCGTTTCTTCATTGGCAGTCTCTTCAAGAGGTAAGATTCTCCCATCCTCCCAGAGACTGAGTTCAGAACAGCTGGACAAAGGCATTTCTATGCTCTTCCATGGCTTCTTTCTGCTCAATATCCATGTCTCGATATCCATGTCCATGAATGAGAGGTCAACAAGACTTGGCAGAGAGTCTTTCCCTCCTCAACATAAACCTGGGTTAAACATCTACTTCTCAACATTTTAGAACATGCCAGAAAAGGGGATGAGACAAAGAAAAGGATCTCTTCTTTGGTAAGAATGAATTTTTCTGTTCCTGACATTATTTGAGAATCCTGTGTTCTCCATTCTGCAGAAGGAACATCAATTTTTCCCAAGCACTAGAGCAGATTTTTCTTCTTTCAGTTTCTCTCGCCTCTTAACACTCAGGTTTCCACCAAGCCCTACAAAATGGGTGTGCAGACGGTGGCCCATATACCAGTGATTGTTTAGAGTGCTTGGAGAGAACATGTGGATAATAGATGACCACAACTAACTTTAAGTGAGTACCATTGTCTCAACAAGTTAGTTAAGAAAGAAGCAACAAGGCCAAAGCAACTCAAGAAAGACATAAGGTTCCACAGGTGGGGCCAAGATGGCGGAATAGACCTACACTTTCTGCGAGCCCTCTTACAACAAAGACCTGAAAAAACAAGTGAAACAAGTATTTTTTGACAAGCTCCAAGCCCTGAACATCAAAGGCAAAATTAGAAAACAAGCTGAGTGGCAGGGAGAGGAAGAGACCGTCCAGAAACAGAGAAGTGTTTTTGGATCTGAATTTCCAGGAACCCTCAGGCACCATTCCCAGGAGCAGTTGTGGCAGGCCGGTACTAGCGTCATGCCCCAGTTTCCTCAGGGAAAAGCAGCCACCAACACAGCCTACTCACACCTCCGGAACGAGAGAAGAACGGCGCTTTTGGCAAAAGCTAAGCACATGCATATATTTTACCGTGCCCCCCACTCCCAAGCCAGCTTCAGCGGGTCTTGGTTTCCCTGGGCCTGAGATAGGCCCAGCTGAGTGCCTAAAGTCATCCTCCCAATGTTGGAGAAGGAATAAATTCACAGTTGGGGGAAAAGATAATTTGCCAGCTCAACTAAGCTGGGGAGGTCAGGACAGAAGTGGCTCCTTTCCAGGTATAAGAGTCCATGGACTTTGAGTACCTTTCCCCCCTACATGGACCTGTGTGGGCCCATTTTGGGAGAATAGGCCCTTGTTGGCAGACTACAACTGTTCCAGCTGTGCTGTGGAGAGGTGGGTGTTTGATGTTTGACACTGCTTTGCCTATTAAACTGGATCCTCACCTACCCACATCGGGGGCCTGAGGACTGGTGGCTCCATTCGGGTCACCCAGCCACCCACGACAGGGGTCCAAGGATAACTGGTACCTCCCAGTCCCTACAACCAAAAACGTTGGGTGCCCATGGTCCATCTGCAGAACACACCCACCTGTACACGCTAGGGAAGAGGGACGTGCTTTCCTCAGAGACACTTGGGGGACCATTCTCAGCCCCCTGCCTTGTTCAGAGCATGACCCCCTGCTGCAAGCAGACACCAGTACCTACACCAATCACCCCTGCCCCTCTAAGTCTTTAGGACAGAGCCTCTACCAAGCACTTGATGACCAGCTACCTGGACGCCTGAGCTGAATCCACACACGAAAAGCAAATGGACTCCTAGACTAACAGACCTGATAAAAGCTGTAGCCATCTGGTGACAGGATGTTAGAGCTTCAAAGGTGAAAATAATCAAGCTAGCTCACTCAAGAAACCTAGCTGGACATATCAAAACAAAACAAAGCAAGAAGCTAGGATACAGCAAGCAAACATAAAATAAACTAATCTAATAACTTATAGACGGCTTGGAGACAACAGTCAATGTCAAATCACATAAAGAAACAGACCCTGATCACTTCAACAAGCTCCCAAAATGAAGAATAAAGGGGTCTTCTAGATGAAAGTGACTTCCTGGAATTACCATATGCAGAATACAGAAGATTAATATACAGAGCCCTTCAAGACATAAGGAAGGAAATCAAACAATATGCACAACAAGCCAAGGCACACAGATAAAGAAGTTGCAGAAATTAAAAAGGTTATTCAGGAACATAATGAAAAATTAAATAAGATTTTAATAATAAAATCCATAGAAAGTTCTCAATCAGGAATTCAGAAGATTAACAATAAAATTACAGAATTCGACAATTCAATAGAAAGTCAGAGGAGTAGAATTGAGCAAGTGGAAGGCAGAATTAGTGAACCTGAAGGTAAAGCACATGGCACCAATGTATGTGAAGAAAAATCAGATAAAAGAATTTGAAAAAATGAAGGAAACTTAAGAATTATGCGGGACTCTGTAAGGAGGAATAACCTACAAGTGATTGGAGTACCAGAACAGGGAGGGATAACAGAAAATACGGAGAGAATTGTTGAAAATTTGTTGGCAGAAAACTTCCCTGATATCATGAAAGACGAGAAGACATCTATCCAAGATGCTCATCAAGTACCACATACGGTAGATTTTAAAAGAAAGTCACCAAGACATATTATAATCAAACCTGCCAAAACCAAAGATAAAAAGAGGCTTTTTAGAGCAGCCAGGGATAAAAGAAAAGTTACCTACAAAGGAAAGTCAATAATAATAATAAGTTCGGACTACTTGGCAGAAACCATGCAGGCAAGAAGGCAATGGGATGACTTATACAAAGAATTGAAGGAAAAAAAATTGCCAGCTAAGAATCATCTATCTCGCAAAACTGTCTCTCAAATATGAAGGTGAAATTAGGACATTTCCAGATAAACAGAAGTTTAGAGAATTTGTAAAAACCAAACCAAAGCTACAAGAATTATTAAGGGGAGTTCTTTGGTTAGAAAATCAATAATATCAGGAATCAACCCAAGACTAGAACACTGGACAGAGCAATCAGCTATCAACATACACAGGGAAATCACAAAAATAAATCAAAATAAAAAGTGCTCAAAACAGGGAAACAGCGATGTCATTATGCAAAAGAAGACAACATTAAACAATAAAAAGGAACTAAGAAATGTAGTCGTAGATCTTTCATATGGAGAGGAAGACAGGCGATATATAGAAATAAAAGTCAGGCTTAAATTTAGAAAAATAGCGGTAAGTATTAAGGTAACCAGAAAGGAGACAAACAGTCCTACACATCAAAGCAAAATAAAAGAAAAAAATAGAGACTCAGCAGAAACAAAATCGACAATAACAAATAAGAGGAAGAGACAATATATAAAGTATAAAAAATTAAGTGGGAAAAAAAAACTGTCTGCAACATGAAAAAACATCAAAATGATGGCCCTAAATTCATACCTATACATAATTATGCTGAATGTAAATGGACTAAATGCATCAATAAAGAGACAGAAAGTGGAAGAATGGATAAAAAACATGATCCATCTATATGGTATGATCATACAATGGAATACTACACATCAGTAAAGAACAGTGATGAATCTGTGAAACACGTTGTACTATGGAGAAATCTGGAAGGCATTATGCTGAGTGAAATTAGTGAGTTGCAAAAGGACAAATATTGTGTAAGACCACTACTATAAGAACTCGAGAAATAGTTTAAACAGAGAAGAAAATATTTTTTGATGGTTATGGCGGGGGGAGGGAGGGAGGGACACAGGTATTCACTAATTAGATGGTAGATAAGAACTATTTTAGGTGAAGGGAAAGACAACACACAGTACAGAGAGGTCAGCACAACTGGACTAAACCAGAAACAAAGAAGTTTCCTGAATACACCGAATGCTTCAAAGGCCAGTGTAGCAGGGGCAAGGGTTTGGGGACCATGGTTTCTTGGGGAGATCTAAGTCAATTGGCATAATAAAAGCTAATAAGAAAACATTCTGCATCCCAGCTTGGTGAGTGGCGTCTGGGGTCTTAAAGGCTAAAAAGTGGCCATCTAAGATGCATCAGTTGGGCTCAAACCACGAGGAGCAAAGGAGAATGAAGAACACCAAAAACACAAGGTAAGTATGAGCCTGAGAGACAGATAGGGCCACATAAACCAGAGACTACATCAGCCTGAGACCAGAAGAACTAGATGGTGGCCGGCTACAAATGATGGCTACCCTGGCAGGGAACACAACAGAGAACCCATGAGGGAGCAGGAGAGCAGTGGGATGCAGATCCCACATTCTCATAAAAAGACTAGACTTAATGGTCTGACTGAGACTAGAAACACCCCGGTGGTCATGGTCCCCAAATCTTCTGTTCGCCAAAGACAGGAACCATCCCAAAGCCAACTCTTCAGACAGGGATTGGACTGGACAATGGGATAGAAAATGATACTGGTGAAGAATGAACTTCTTGCATCAAGCAGACACATGAGAATATACTGGCATCTCCTTTGTGGAGGGGAGTCGAGAGGGCAGAAGGGGTCAAATGCTGGCCGAATGGACATGAAAAGAGAGTGGAGGAAAGGAGTGTGCTGTCTCATTAGGTGGAGAGCAATGAGGAGTATATAGCAAGGTGTATATAAATTTTTGTATGAGAGACTGACTTGATTTGTAAACTTGCACTTAAAGCACAATTAAAAAACAAGAAGAAATAAGGTTCTGAGAGTAAGATCTTTGGCCTGAGTTGTGAGGAACAAAAAGAGAAGAGAGTAGGGATCGAACCCAAAGCTTCATGTATGCTAAGCACAGTGCTCCACCACTGAACTATGCCCCCAGCTAGGCCCCCATCTGAGAGGAATCTTCATGACTATTCTCAGAGTCTTTGAAGATTAAGTCAAGATAAAATCACTTTAAGTTCAATCCCACTATTTCCAAACCCCCTACACTGCACACTCCCAGATGCAGACACACCCAGAGAAGGTTATCTTAGTGCTAGAAAGAACAATACTGTTCCTAGTCGGTGCTCTTCCACCAGATTACCTGGAGCCTGCTTCCATTCTATCACCTGGATGAATCACAAGTTACAACATTCTCTTGGAACTTGTCTGAATTGACTTTTTGTATTCTTTTGACTCTTGGGAATATATTAGTGTCTTCCAGAGGCAAATAAGTCAATAAAACTAACTCCAGTGTTTGTGAAAATACTGTAAAATTGAATACAAATAGAAACATATAAAGCTAACATATTTTGAAAGAATAACATCCACATAGGAGGAAAAAGAGAGAATAGATTCAAGTAAATGTTTTCCATAGTGCTTTGTCCTCACTGTAAGATAAAAAGAATGACAAGCAAATATTAAACTCTGCATATCAGCTCTTTGACTTTGTTTTTTTAAATAATGCTATGGATGGCATACTGGTTAAGAGCTATGGCTGCTAACCAAAAGGTTGGCAGTTTGAATCCACCAGGTGCTCCTTGGAAATCTTATGGGGCAGTTCTACTCTGTCCTATAGGGTAGCTATTAGTCAGAATGGACTCCACGGCAATGGTTAGGGTAATGGATGTAGCAATTCTGGTATTATTTCGTGTGAATTTTTGGCTTGAGAAAATGAGTACACAGATTGAGGTTTTTGGCAACCAGCGCTCTCACTGTGGGAGATAGGAGGAAAATAAGAAATTAGAAGGGAGGAAGGTAAGAAATCCCCTGTTGGTGCTGAATGGGCATTCCTCCATTGCCATCAAATCGATTCTAACTCTTGGATGGAGACCCCACGTGTACAGAGTAGAACTCCTCCATAAGGTTTCTTTGGCTCTAGTCTGTGGTTAAGCACTGGACTGCTAATGAAAATGTAGGCCAATTCAAGCCAGCCAGCAGCTATTTGGGGGAAAGAAGGCAGTCAGTGGGTTCTGGGAAAGATTACAGCTGTGAGTGGAAATTGGCTCCATCACAATCGTTTTGAGTTTTTGGTTTAATCTTTAAGGATGACCAGGGGCACAATTATACTTGACTGCTAACCTAAAGATTGTTGGTTCCAGTGGAAGAAAAGGCTGGCCATCTGCTTCATTTAAGATTACAGCCAACACATGGGGTCACCCCATGGGATCAACATGAGTCAGAATCAACTGGATAGTGACCAACAACAAGTTTTAAGGAAGCAGATTGCCAGGCTTAGATGGTGCTGCTGTGTAAATTCCAATTGCCAACCTTTCGGTTACCATTAGGTTAAAAAATTTTAGGTTACCGAGCACAAAATGTTTGCACCAGCCAGAAACATTTCTTATATCATGTAGTGATTCTTTTTCTACAGGAGTTTAAAACATTTCTTCTGGCAAAAAATATATCTTTTGCTATGCACATAATACTAATATCAGAACAGAAATGAAAATCATAAGCGAAACAGCGTGTAGCATATGGGATTCCTTGCTCCATCAATTTCTAGGTTTCCACACTGAATTTCAGTTCCTTATTTACTTTTTTTTTAAATTGTTCTTTAGATGAAGGCTTACAGAACAAACTAGTTTCTCATTAAACAGTTAGTACACGTATTGTTTTATGACACTGGTTAACAACTCTATGACATGTCAACACTCTCCCTTCTCCACCTTGGGTTCCCTATAACCGGCTTTCCTGTACCTACCTGCGTTCTAGTTCTTGTCCCTCGACTGGTGTGCTCCTTTATCCTCATTTAGTTTTATAGGCCTGTCTAATCTTGGGCTGAGGAGTGAACCTTGGGAATTACTTCATCACTGAGCTTAAATGGTGTCCAGGGGCCATACTCTTGGGGTTTCTCCTGTCTCTGTCAGGCCAGCAAGTCTGGTCTTCTTTTGTGAGTTAGAATTTTGTTCTGTATTTTTCTCTAGCTGTGTCTGGCACCCTCTGTTGTGATCCCTCTCACTGCAGTCAGTGGTGGTAGCCAGGCACCATCTGGCTGTACTGGACTCTGTCTGATGACGGCTGTGGTAGATGTCCCCACACAGAATATATAATATCACAGCAGAAATGAATCATAAATGCAACAGCATGTAGCATATTGGAATTCTGTACTCCATCAGTTCCTAGGTTTCCTTATTAAATTTCAGTTCCTTATTCTTAAAATTTTAAATAAAATACGCAAAATTTCGGTTAGCATTTCATGCAAGACCTCAAAACCAAACCAAATCAAACCCGTTGTTACCCAGTCAGTTTCGACTCATAGCGAACCTATGGACAGGGTAGAATTGCTCCATATGGTTTCCAAGGCTGTAAATCTTTATGGAAGCTCACAGCGACGTTTTTCTCTCCCTGACCGGCTGGTAGGTTGGAACCACTGACCTTTTGTTAGTAGCCAAACACTCGACGACTGCACCACTAAGGTTCCTAGACACAGATTTTTTTTTTTTTGAATACTACTGTGTTGGATAACTATAGTATTCAGTTCTATTAGAATCCAAAGCCTTGGAATGCAAATGCTTTTTAAGAAAGAAATAAAGCAAAATTGACTTCAGTTGTGGAAACCTGGAATCCAGCTAGGGATCTTCAGATCTTCAGTCTATCGCTCTCTCAACTGAGCTATTTCTGCAGCCTGAAAATGGTCATTTCAGTCTTTCTTCAAAATATTATCACAGCTGATGTGATCTCAAATATTTAGTTTTAACTTATTCTATATTATGCACTTGCTTAGAGAGAAAATTATAAGGCTCCATTACCATCCATGTCTGAAAATGGAATCCAATATTCTGGGACCATGGACAGGTAGGTAGAGGACAGGGATGGCAACAAAGGGGAGGAACAGGTAAAACAGGGTGATGTTTTTCTGCTTAGTAACTTCTGGCTCTTTCACGCTCCAAACGGTGCTGAGAAAACTAAGAGAATTTCAAATGAAATGATTGAGCCTGTTCTTTTTCTCTTCTTTCAGTCCTTCTTTTTCTGTCTTGCTCTTCAATGACACTGCAAAAGGGAACAGAGGATTAGTGAGCAGGTTAATGTGCTGGCGGGCTTCTTGTTTCCATTTGAGGAAATTCTGAACAAGCCAATTTTGTTTTCTGTATTTCCTTCCTTCTTCCTTGTGCTGACAGAGGCATCGTGGGTGGTGAGGAGATATATGGAGTATAAAGAGGGAAATATTTCAAGGCAATCCATCGGATAATGTGCTTAATACCTATGAGTACCAAAAATGTATATTAAAAAGCAATACATATATATACATATAGAACTGTAAGGAATTGTAAAAAGCAGGTAAGTGTGCATGGTTTCAGACCCTCTCAAGGAAAGGACACTCTCCTATTGAGCCACAACTCTCTCACGGAAGAAACCTCATGAAGACCTTTCTTGAAATATTATCCATATTTCTAAGTGGTTTTGGCAGATCTAATAGCTGACCAGAGAGAAAATCCACTGTTTTCAAATCTCACTATTTCTAAAGCCCTTAACTATACCAGGAAATAAGTAAAGAGATTGAAGACCAAAAAACACATTCTGCTCCTAGGACATTCCACCCCATTTTCCCACTCCAAGTAAACTGCCTTGCCCATTTTTTTCTGCAACCACCAAGAAAGATATATGATCAACTTCCTCTTGTTTTTTCAACTCCTCTCTGTACCCACTTTTTCTTTTTTTCTCTTCTTGCAGTTTTTCAAGTCTCCTTCTCCTTACGAAGAGGGGATTAACCACAGTCTAAAAAAAAAAAAAAGAGAAGATATTTCAATACTTATATTTGACAAAGGACCCTTATGCAGAATAGATGAAGAACTGTTATGAAACACTAAGAAAAAAGGCTGAAACTCAATGAGAAAGACCGAAGACTAAACATACACTTCACTAAAGAATATACTTAATGCAAATTAACAAACACAATGAAATAATACTACCTTTCACCAAAACTGCTTTAGTTAAAGTAACTGAGGATATCAAGTGTCTCTGATGATACAGAACTGAAACTTTCATACTTTGCTGATGAGATTGTCAACTGGTACATCTGCTCAGAGGCACCATTTGGAAATATTGCCTCAAACAAATATGTATACAATCTACAACCCAGAAAGTCTACAGCAGCAATTAGACCTGCGGAAAATGCGTGCTTATTGCCCTTGAAAGACATGTACAGGAACGTTCATAGCAGCGTTAGCCATTTCAAATGTATAAAATAAAAAATGTATACCAGCAGTAAAAAAATGGAAAAAGTCTGATGTCCAGTATTCATACAATGGAATATGACAGAGCACTAAGAAAGAAATACTGCTACTAGTAAATGTATGGATGCATCTAGTAAAAAACATATTGAGTGAAAGAATCGATACTCAAATGAGCACGTACTATTTGATTTCCTTTCTTACATTTCAAAGCATAGGAAAAACTAATCTATGCTAGAAGAAGTCAGAAGATTGGAATTGATTGGAATGAGATACAGGGAGCTCCTGGGAGCTGAAAATTTCTTTATCTTCATCTGGATGTTGGCTCCATGGTGTGTGTGTGTGTATATATATATACATAATTCTTAAAACTGAAAATTAAGTTTTATGCATTTCACTTGAGGTGAATCTAGCCTCAATTTAAATAGAAAAGAGGAGGAAGAAGGATTTCCTTGAGTATCTTATCACTTGCAAAAAACAAATAAAAAAAAACCAAACCCATTGCAACTGAGTAAATTCCAACTCATAGTGACCCTCTGGGACAGAGTAGAGCTGCTTCATAGGGTTTCCAAGGAGCAGCTGGTAGATTTGAACAGCCAACCTTTTGGATAGCAGCTGACCTTTTAACCACTGCACCACCAGGGCTCCACCTCCAGTACATCTTACGTCCACATTGTTGTTGCTCTTAGGTGCAGTCAAGATCATTCTGACTCATGGTGATCCCATTAAAAAAAAAAAGAACTGTTCAAATTGTGGTCTGCAGACTGGTGCCTGTCTAGGAACTGTTTTCTACCTTAATTTGAGCATTAGAAACTTATGCATCAATTTGATGTAGCGGTACATTTGAATTCTCTTATTAAGTAAGGTAGAAACAAATCGGTGTGTAAATCGGAACAGTTAGGTATGGTTCATATCTAATGTCCTTCAGTCAAATGTTTGTCTTAGTATATAGTACAGTATGTGGGGCACTTTCCATGTGTAAAAAACATTAAACACTTCCAGATACACTAAAACATCTTTAACATAATTATACAGTAATAATAATGTATGTTGGTGCAAATTCCAAAGTTGCACCTGTTTGTTGTTTTGAAACACTGTACATAACCCCAATTTTTAATATAATAGGGTTTATGAAGGATGGTCCACTACCACAAGTTGTATGTAAGTTGTAATTTTCTAAACTGGGGTTGCTTGTAATTAGAAAATTGTCCCTGAAGTATATCTAGACTTCACCTCTGTTCATTTTGTGTGGGACCATGTTGAACTAGGTCACACTTCCTGTATTCACCCCTCAGCTGCTCTTCTTAATAGCTCAGGGAACTTTGGCAAATTGCTTTAGCTTTCTGGGCCTCAATTTCCAATATGTAAAATGGAAATAGTAATAAGCCTATGTAATAGAGTTGATGGGAGGACTGGATGAGTAAATATACATAAAATGGTTTAGAAAGGTATCTGGCACATAAACAAGCATTAAAGTTCGTTATCATTGTTGTTGATGATAGTTGCCGAGGAGTCCATTCCAACTCATGGTAACTCCATGTAGTACAGTGTAGAACTGCTCCATAGCATTTTCTTGGCTGCAAACCTTATGAAAGCAGATCACCAGTTCAGTGCAAACCAAATGTACCACCTAGGGATCTCATTTTTATCATTATTCTCATTCTTCTTATTTTTCAACAATCATTTTGTGCCAAGTACTTAATTCTTTGAAAAACACTGAATATTATCTAAAATCTAAAGATAAAAGTTCCAAGTATTAAAACAAAATAAGTGCTTTATACTAGCAAATAAATAAAATCTTTTTCCTAAATTAAGAGATGACATATGGAACATTCACACTTCAGATATAAAATTACAAACCTAGTGTATATTCCACTCATCTAATTCTTTCACAGTAGTACATGATCTTAGTACCCCTTCAGCTCCTTTATTTTCCACTTTCTTTTTACAGCCACTGCACCCAAACTCCCAAGGGTTTATCCCCTCTGTGACCTCCAGTGAATTGTCCTTGGTTACACCTAGTAGATTATGCCACCACTCCATTCCCAGCAGCAGCCGATGACTGACTGGAGGAGGTGGAAAATGCAAAAGCTCAAACCCGTTGACGCAAGGATAACTCTGCTATGTGATTTATACCCCAGGGCCCCTTTCACATAGAACAAACAAAAAACCCAAACCCATTGCCAATGAGTCGATTCCAACTCATAATGACGTGGGTCAGGCCCAACCCAGACTTGACCTAAGAACATTATTGCTTGGCTACTTTCCTTTCCCAACCTGAAGATGACTCGCTCAAAAAATCACGTACCCCTCAATCCCTGTCTCACACTCCTCATAGTCACCAGACAGGAAACAGGCTGATAAAAGTACTTGGCTGTGAACACATGCTACCTTTATGAAAATGAAAGGATGACTCTGAAAGGAAACTCCGATGGCAGAATCATCAAACCACAGAACATTAATTCTGGCCCTGAAAGCTAATGTTTTTTGCCTGGCTAGATTTAGACATTTCTTGGGACCAGTGACTCCTTTCTTTTCTTTCAATTTCATCCATTTTTAATTGGAATGCCTTTAACTGTAATCTTATACCTGTCCCACCACTGTATTCTTGGGAGCAGATAACTTGTTTCTTGAATTTCACAGATTCACAGATAGAGGGAAATTGTATCTCAGGATGCATTATACCCAGAGCCTCACCTATACCTAATTCAGAGGATTTAAATGAAAAATTTGGGACTTTTGAGCTGATGAGATTTAGGACTTTGAGTTAGTACTATAATGGGTTAAGATTTGGAGGGATGTTGGGACAAAGTGCATGTTTTTTATGTGGGACAGGTGTGAACGTTTTGAGACCAGAGGGCAGATGTGGTAGGTGTAATAATGCCTCAGTGAAGATTTCCATGTCGTAATATCCAAAAACTGTGATATGTTAGCTTACACTGCAAAAGGGCCTTTGGAAATTTGATTAAGTTAAGG
Organism: Loxodonta africana; assembly: GCF_030014295.1. Taxonomy (NCBI): domain Eukaryota; kingdom Metazoa; phylum Chordata; class Mammalia; order Proboscidea; family Elephantidae; genus Loxodonta; species Loxodonta africana. The sequence continues at coordinate 79,168,011 of NC_087342.1, forward strand.
ATGTTGCCATGGAAAAATTAATCTGGATTTCTTGGATGGACCCAATATAATCACAGGTCCGTTATAAGAAGATGATTTGAGGGCCAGAGTCAGAAAAGGAAATGAGACCACAGAAGCAGAGGTTAGAGTGATCCATCCATGAGCCAAAGAATTTGGTGGCCTCTAGAAGCCTTAAAAGTCAAGGAATGAATTTTCCACCAGAGTCTTCAGAAAGAATGCATCTCTGCCATTACCTTCCGTTTATACCCAAAGGACCAGGAACCGATTACCCAGTAAACATGGTAAGCATGTGCTTAGGGCATCAACAAAACAGGCACCAGTTTCCAAAGCAAAGACACATAGATGCCAAGCAGACAGGACACAAGGAAATGCAAGCACCCTGGAGGAAGTGAACAGGCAGGGTACTCAATGAAATTGATGCCGTTTTATAAATTTTGTAAACAATAACAATTATAGTCTCCTTTTCATTTCAGACAGATTGTGTATGGCCTCATATTTAGTTCTCTCCTGTACATCACATAGAAACATGCCAGCGGCACTGTAATCATGTGACTTGTGATGCTCCAAGGCCAGGAGAACCGCTCAGGGAGCACAGCAGGACCTATTTCGGGCCCAGGGAAATCAACTGTTAATGAAGCCGGCTGGGGCAGAGGGAGGAGGGATCAGATAGTTAGGGAGAGTTCTTTCAAAAGGAGGAGCTGTTAGATCCTCCTGCAAATTAGACAAAATCACTTGTCTTGTGCAGAGAGCACTGTTTTATCTCAGATTCCAGAGGCATGTGTAGCTTGTGTGTACTGGATGGGTCCCCGCTGAGATTGCTGCAGGGGGCTAGGGCTGTGTCCTGGGCTTGCCTTCTTTCGCTGAAGCTTCTGTGTCCTAAATGCCACAGCCAGCTCCCCTGCAAACACGGCACAGGGTGAGGGGTGGGGCATTTTTCTTGCCACCTTTCACTGAAGCAGGCGCGTCTCCGAAAACTTCCATCAGCCCTGATGCAGTTGTGCCAAGGAATCGGAGCTGAGGCTCTGCCGCCGGCTAGGCAACTCCTCACTGCTTCTGCACAGTCTCCCCTTCCCCTCACTCAGTCTGACTTCTTAACTTTGCACTGGATGCTCAGGGTTCCTAACTTGTCATATATTTAATGGATTCACTTGTTTTGGGGGGTCCTTGTTGTAAGAGGGATCACTGGAAGTGTCTGAATACTCTGCCATCTTGGCCCCGCATACTGACTCATTTTCTTTGTTTTAGAATATGGGGAATATCCTTTTTGTAGAAAAGTAGGTGGAGAGTAAAAATTTAAGTACCCTATATTCACTAAATTTTTTATAATCCAGTTCATCTCATTCTGCTAAAATGGCATGTGTCACTTTTATGTGCGGTCTCTAATATTATCCCACCCAGTTCCTTTTTAAATGCGACTCTAATATTATAGTCGCATTTAAAAAGGAACTACATCATGGATAGCTAAGACACACATGTATGTATGTATGCACATGTTTGCATATAACTCACATGTCCTGTTGGTATACCTGAGTAAGCAGAGGAGGGTGCACCCCATATTGTTAGTGTTTAGGGTCCTCACATGCCTTAATCTGACCCTGTACAGAACTCATTTCAGAGTTCTGACCTCCAGAACTGTAAGATAATAAATTTGTGGATTTTTTAAGCCACTAAGTTTCTGGTCATTTGGTATAGTAGCAATAGGTAACTAATACAGAGTTTGGAATTAGGTCATACTGTAGCCAGTGTATTGAAAAGATGTCTTATTAGCAAGGGAGAGGGATAAAGTTCTTGATAAATTCCTTTTCACCATTTGTGCAGGTCCATTTATAATTGCATCACGTGAAATTGATTGAGAGTTGGTTGTGCAATCTGTGCTTCATACTCAAAACTTGATCAGTGGAATAATTTCCCCTACTACCAGGTTTTTTGCTTTTTCAAGTGAGTGTATGTAGAAGAGACAAAAAATCTGTGTGCCCTCTCTAAGGCTTGAACTCAGCACCTTCAGCTTATGAGACTGATTAGCTGCCTAATGCACTAAGGCAGTTACACAAACAACTTTTAGCAAAGCTCTCAATTCAAACAATTTCAAACCTCAGTGAAATTTCTGAACCATTAGGTTTTTATATGCTATACATCGCCATGCCCCAAAAGGAACTGAAGCTACGTCATACATAAGTTTGCTGTTGCTCTGAATTTGCCACAATAACCTTGAACTATATGATTTCAGGATTTTATCCTTAAGTAAATAAATATACAACAGAGTCAACTTTTCCACTCCACTTTAAACATCACTTCCTGCTGGGTTACATCCAGCAAGTTACTTAACAACTCTGTGCCTCGATTCTCCATCAGGCAAATGGAGATCGAAGTAAAAGTACATATCTTCTGAGGCAGTTAGGAAGACAATAAATGAATGACAATAAATGTAAGGAGAGTGCATGGCACATAATAAGTTCCTGATCAATTTTAGTTGTTATTTATTGTTTTGGAGAACTAGCTTGTAAACCTGTTCTAGGAGAAGAATAACAAGTTGGAAAACATTCTTTTTTCTTTGCAAACATTAGGATTTAAAAGGTGCCCTCATGTGTGGTAGCATGGCCAAGCGGTCTAATGTGCTGGAATAGGGCTCCAACCTGCGGGGATGTGGATTCGAAACCCACCGCTGCCAGTTCTATTATAAATGGAAGCCAAGTACGGAAAGAATGTGCAGACGTCTTTTGGAATAGTTTCCTGATGCTGGTAACTTAAAGGAGGTATTTTTCTTCCCAATACTATGTCAGAGTCCTCATGGCACAGACTGAATCAATGGCAGCGTGTTTAGTTTTTGGTTAAGACCAATTACAGAGTTATAAGGAAAATCAGACTATTATCATTTCTATTTATTCTTTATACTTAAGAATAGTATTTGAGAAATGTCGAGGGTGTTCTTCCCTTTTGGCTTTCTAACTCCAGGTCTTTGCACATGTCCTAATAGTTTACTTTCTCTTCTCCAGCTGCACTTTGAAATCTTCTGTTTAGTTCTTTTACTTCATCATTTCTTCCTTTCTGTTTAGCTACTCTGTGTTCAAGAGCAAGTTTCATAGTCTCTTCTGACATCCATTTTGGTCTTTTTCTTGTCTTTGTAATGGCCTCTTGCTTTCTTCATGTATGATCTCCTTGATGTTGTTCCATAACTCATCTTGTCTTTAGTCATTACAGTTCAATGTGTTAAATCTATTTTTAATCTAGTCTCCAAATTCAGGTGGAAAATACTCAAGGTCATACTTTGTCCCTCCTGGACTTTTTCTAATTTACTTCAGCTTCAGCTTGAACTTGCATAGGACCAATTGATGCTCTGTTCTGCAGTTAGCCTATGACCTTGTTCTGATCGATGATATTGAGCGTTTCCATTGTCTCTTTACACAGATGTAGTTGATTTGATTCCTGTGTATTGCACCTGGTGAGGTCCATGTGTGTAGTCACCATTTATATTGTTGAAAAAATGCATTTGCCTGGAAGAAGTCATTCATCTTGCAAAATTCTATCATGTGATCTCCAGGATAATTTTTATTACCAAGGCCATATTTTCCAACTATGAATCCTTCTTCTTTGTTTCCAACTTTTGCATTCCAATCATCAGTCATTATCAATGCATCCTGATTTTTCAATTCCAGACTGCAGAAGTTGGTAAAAATCTTCAATTTCCTTATCTTTTGCCTTAATGGTTGGTGTGTAAATAGTCATATTTATTGTTCTTCCTTTTTGTGTATGGATATTATCCTATCACTGACAGCATTGTACTCAGGATAGATCTTGAAATATTCTTTCTGTTGGTGGAAGAAATGCCATTCCTCTTCAATTTGTCATTCCCGGCATAGTAGACCATATGTTTGTCTGATTCAAAATGGGCAGTGAAATATCAGATACGGAATGTTAATAATTACAGCATTAATGTATGGGCAAGATACATATTATGACATATCATACAATGGAATTCTTGGCTGCCAAGCAAAGAAGGAAGAAGCTCTTTCTGTATTTATTTGAAAATCACTACAACATCAATGAAGTGAAAAAACCCAAGATGCAGTGGAATGTATTTGGAATTTCCTTATTTGTATAAAAAGTGGAAGAAATAACATCCCTGAGAGCATAAGCAAGAAACTATGCTTGCTGTCCAGGGAGGAACTGGAAGACTGGGAAGGTTGTGGGAGTTTCAGGGATGAAATTTCGGCATTTTTCGGTGGTAACAACTTTGGTTTTCGGTCCATGAAGTAGGAATGCTGGATTACTGAGTTTCACCTCTTTTGCTGTCTCTTTATGATACCCGGATATCATAAAGTATCTAGAGAGCGAAGAACAAAATCTGTTAGAGAGCACGCATCTTGCGGACACTCACCTCACCAAGGCAGTTTGGGCAGGGTTCCTGGGTTTCCCTTCTCATGCCCCTTCCTCTTCCCCAAAACTCATTCCCTCAGGTGTTTCAGTCACCCCATTTCCTGGGGCCCTGGACACTGCTGCATCACCACCTCAACACCCACTGGCCTTATACAATCCCATACAGCACCTTCTGGGGCCCAGAGCTGCGTTGAGGTTCACTGCCAGCCGGCTGGGCCCCCTGAGGGTCCAGGGTGGGGAGGAGGGATGATGCAACAAGGGGAAGGGACAGACTAGGTGATTACATCAGGATGCAAGGCCTGGGTTAGAAAGAAGTAGGCACTACTTTCTTTGTGAATGGATGACCTACTGCGCTTGAAACCAGGCCTTGGGTGAGTAGAGAGCACAACATGGTTCACTGGAGCCATAAGGCTCTTCACTTTAGGAGGTCTGTGCCTGGATCAGGGAGCCGGTGTGGCCAGCCCCACGCCGCCTCCCCCTTCCCCCAAGAAGCTCTACACCTCTCATTGTATGATTAGGGCCCTTACATCCGTTGACATTGTGGAATTTTAAAGGAAGAGAGGATTTTAAGAGAGGCTCCCCAGCTGAATTCGGCTGTGCCGGCCTTTTCCTCTCCTTTCCCTTCCCTCCTCTCCAAATATTTGCTGTGAGTGCAAGTGATACGTACTTGGCTGTCTGAGCCTTTTGATGGAGTTCCTTTGTTAGAGACTCTCACTTAGGGCACTGCAAGAAGAATCTAAATTACCAATGTTGAGTACCAGTAACCACTACGTTTGTTTTTAGAAACCTTCACCTCATTTGGAAGGACTGGGCTGCCTTGACTTTTACGGACCCTGTGTGTGCAGTGTAGAGGTGCTCCATAGTGTTTTCAAGGAGAATACCAGGACTGTTTTGTGAGGCACCAATCTTTTGGCTAGTAATTGAGCCCTTAACCCTTTTCCCTTTCTCTGCTCTCCTTTCTCAATTTGGATTCTTTTTGAGCAAAGGGCAGGAAGATAAGAGTCAAGAAGCCTATGGTAAATGTCGGGATGAGTTTCTCTAAGAGGAAGCTGAATGTATAGGCTTCGAAGAGAAATCACTAGGGTAAAATCAGGATAATGCCTGAAAAGGAACTTGAACCTAGGATCCTCAGATTAATATCTGGTGCTTTACTGACTGAACCACTCAGGCTCCTTCTCATAGTTTTTCCTGTGTACTTAATGTAGGTTTTATGGAGGCCAATTGGTTTTATGTTTCATGTCCTGGTACTCAAATAACTTCCCTGTGATTTTTCTGCTTGCCAAGAAGATTGTATTTCAAACAGATATTATAATTGTTTGAAGAATTTCCCTTCCTTCTATCCTGTCTTCTGTCTCTTTAGACTTCCAGAAACAGGCTTGGTCACCTAGCCAAAGCACTGTTGACTTTCAGATCACATTGCTACAGCTAGAAGGATTCATTTTTGCCAAGAGGCCCTTTGTTTCTTTTTTACCCACATGCATCTCTTTTTCTCAAAGCAACACTCATGCTACTCTTCTTTGTATCCCTCTGCATCATCTTGTACATTTTTCTTAGAGCCTTGGAAGGCAGAGGAGAAAGGAGTTGAAGGAGAGAAAAATTAAAGACTGGCGAGAATGTTCCTTAACAGTGGGCAAGCAAAGGTAAACGGATTTAATATTCTGCATCTGTATGCTTGCTTTTCTTCATGATGCAACTTCTCTACCACCTCTAAGCTGCTTTTCATTTCATTTCTCTTCATTTTATATCTCCTCCTTCTATTCTTCCTCCTGCTTCTCCCCCTCCTTCTCTTCTGCCCCCTTTTTCTCTTCCTCCTTCAGGTCTTCGTGTCATGAATACCGTTTGCTGCTCACAGCCAAAGGAAATCGATAATTACCTTGATGATTTATTGTACATTAGCACATACCATCCGGAATATGATCTAAGAAAATTTTTGAATTTTGTCCTAAACCTGGAGAAGTACTGTACAAGGAACCTGGGAAGACATGGAGAAAGTTTGGAGTGAAGGAAAGATTAACCTCTCTGGGGAGGAATGACAGGGCAGGGAATGGGAAAAAACAATTGTTTATTTCTTCCAAATAACTCGGAACTTCCAAGAAACCAAGACTATGTGAAAACTGAGAGAATTTGTGATTACTTTAAGAATTTGTGCAGTACTCATCTCTCCTACCCTACCAATGTACAAAGCAGAGTTGGAGGTGGGTCACACAAAATCGCCTAGTATTGTTCTGTGGATTAAGCCACTAGGGAACGACATTTAGGCGATGTAATTTGGTATTAGTTAGCATTCCCATGAGACAAATATCCCACCAAGCTGTTTTGGCCTTCTTCTCTCCATTTTTAGTAGCTTGGAAATCACCAACCTACACATCACACATAGGGACCTCTCTCCCAGGGAGGTTAGGGACGCACTACGGGATCCCACCTCTTTATCATTCTAGTCTCAGGAATCACTGTGGTTACCAAAAAATAATGGGAATTTGCACCTTAAATTTATACGTATCCTAAATAAATGAAGTCTCAAATCAAACTCTTTCTCTCCCCTTTCCAGTCATATACAATGCCCCCAAAGAAAAAGAAAATAACCTAACAAGCGGTAGAGTCTACTCTTCCTTTCCCAAAGTGAAAGGACTTAGCATCTTCACAATCCAGAGACTTGAGGATCTTCCTTAAAATTTCCGGATTTGAGTTGCATCATCAACCTTGAACTGTCAACACCATGCCATCGTCTTCATTCCTTAAGTCACTATTTTCCTCATCTATTTGACGGTAGGACTGAGGATAAAGTTGCTGCACACATTGAATGAGTAAACTCTCCAATGATACTACAAATCTGACTTTCCACAAATGAAATCTTGCTCTTCAGAGTTCCTTTAAGACAAGAGAGTATGTGAGTGCCAAAATGCACTGTAAATATTCCTAGAGCTGTTCCAGGAGAAAGCTAGGCTCAGTAGCCTTTTGTTTATGAGTTAGAAAGAAGTATGGGAAAACTGAAAGTATCTACATCAGAACAGGGTAGCGAGTCCTAGATCCTCAGTCTAGAGGCCTGGTGCACTGAGTTCTCCAGGTGTTTGATGGGTTCACTAAAAGTCTATTTAAACCAAAAGCGCTTTGTCACTGCTTGACCTTTTTTTCTCATTCTTTTCTTGAATATTTAGCTCAAACACACTAAAACTAAGTGGCTGCAAATACGAGAAAACTCCAGCCGAAAGCCATCAGGGGATTCTGCTTCTAAGCCCCATGCCTCTTTCCTGGCACTTGGGATCAGGACAATGCTGCCTCCTTGTGGCTTTTTCCAAAGCCTCCAATACCAACAAGGGCTGTTCCAGAAACACAGAACCACAGGAGCACTTTCCAAAATGCTCAGCTATGGGAAGAGCAGCGAGGAGCTCTCAGTCACAAAATTTTGGGCAAAACCAGTCTTATCTGTTTGTGGGACATATGCTTTGAAAGCACTTACTTTAGCTTCTCTTTTCCCGAGGGCCTGGAGAAAGAATAGTAAAGATGGAACTTGGTCTCTTTCTACCTGCGTTCCAGTCCATATGTATGAGTTCCTAGAGACCCTTCCTCAAACCCTATTCCTCTTCTCCTTGCCATCTATTCCTCTGCTTCTGCTTCTCTCCTCCACTCAGTGTCCACCTTTTTCCCAGCTATAAACCCTGCCACTCTCTCATATTCACTCCCTTCCTCGAGCCCACTCCTTCTCGCATTCCAATTCCCAGAGAGGTGTCTTTGTGGTATAGTAGTAACTTAACCTGTAGATTCCGGGCACTCATCCCTTCCATCCACGAAGATCTGGAATTTCTCCTTCATACCTGGGTTATAGTCTGAGCACATCAGGAGTTTTCTGACTTCTCTGGGACTAGGGAAAGTTAATAAAGAGCGAATTCGTTTTGAAGGTTGTACCCTGCACATTAAGTGCTTCTCTTGTGCTTTCCTCATTAAGGAAGTAATTTTGGTGTAAAAGAGACATTTTAACCATAGAAGAGTATATCTTTCTCCTCTCCTCTACCTTCCACCTCTTCAAAACCAGACCTAGAGCATCACAGAGTCAAAACTAAGTTTCCAAATCCAGGTGCTGGATGCAGGTATTTGTAGGAGCACGACTCTACTTGTCACTCTTCGTTTCAGCCTAATCAACCCATTGCTGTCTAGCAGATCCCAACCCCATAATGTTTCCAAGGAGTGACCTCGGAACTTTTGCGTAGCAGCCACAGCTCCTAGCCACTGTGCCACCAGGGACCTGTTTCCATCAAATACTTTGAATTAATTAACATCTAGCCTTACCTCCTCACCTGGATTTTCATTCCTTCTTAGAACTCATCTTCGTATTCCTGTGCACTATCTTTTGTGTCTTTCTGCAAGCTTCATAGGCAGAGAAGGAGGACTTTTCAAGAAGACATCAGAAGACTTAACCAAACGTTCAATCCTGCTACTCTCCCTCGTGGTGGACTGGAACTGACACTTAGGCAATTGGCTAAAAGTAGTCCTTGAAAAAAGCAAGGACTGCTGGGAGATCTCAGAGTTATTAGGTCCAGAATGTGTTTTTTTCCTTCTCCTGGCATTGTTGCGAGGCAGGATCCAATCCAGGAACACAAGAATTGAACATAATGGATGTTTACTTGTGGAAAGTTATGTTTTGAAAAGCCTGTAAACTATGCTAAGAGTCAGTATCATGGATTGTTCTCATAACTTTATTTAAAATGGGGGTGTAGCTCAGTGGTATGGCATGTGCTCAGCATGCTTGATGCCCTGGGTTCAATTCCCAGCACCTCCATGTACGCTTTTTCTTTCCTCACAGCTGAATATTGGCAAACTTCTTTCATGCTTTCCCTATTTTTCTCTTTGTGAATATCTTTACCTGTCTTTTCCCTACTCATAGAAAGGATAAATCATTTGATAGTTACTCACTTGGACCATAGTCCTGGGCATTCCTTGGGCCTCCCAACTTGACTGCTTAAGCAGAATGAAGTCAGGAGCAACTGAAATAAAAGAAGGTGCTCACTCAGGGCCTGCTGATGCTGAAGCAACAACATTCCACCTCTTCATACACAGCCTAGTCTCCTTTACTACAATTTCTCCTTATTATTAACAAGTAGGGAAGGAAAGTACAGATGGAAAGAGAGAGGGGTAAGTGACTGTTGGACAAATTCCTTTTGGGTCTTCTCCTTTTTCCCCCTCACCTGTGCCTGTGCCAATGGACAGATTGCAGGTTCAGGAGAAAAGTTTCCCTCTGATTTTCTTTTTCCAATTCCGTTTACCCTTCCATACCCACGCACATAATCTTGGTCAGCAAAAAGCAAGTGTAAGCACCAGTCATGGAGATCTGTGATGCCCACCACAGAGCTGTGATCCCAGCTCTTTGTTAATGGTGAAGAAGTGTTTGGATGCTATCCACAGGTAAGGCATTTCTCAGGAATCCCTGAGTCTTCCAGCATCCACAGTTGATAAAATTATTTCCAGAAATGGAAAGAGCTGCTAAACTCTCTTAAAGCCAGATATGTCTTGGGCAAAAAGAGCTGCATCTTTCTGTGTGACAAATACCCTTACTCCCTTTTCCTTAGGAAAAAAAAAATTTGGAAGGAAGGGAATTTTCTGACTTTCTGCATTGTAGAGAGAGCAGAGGAGACATAGGCAACCCTGGTAGTCTCAAACATCTTGGGCCATCCAAATTCAATGCATCCTAAAGACCTAGTTTAAAACCTTCTTTCACCTTCTCTTTTAGTTCTTCCACACCCACACCCACCTTTCTCATCCTACCTTCCCCTTCATTTTCTTCGTCACATAATGTGTCACCTTCACCCTCACTTTCCTTTTTCCCCTTCTCCCTTTTTCCTGCATCCAGTGCTTCCTCCTAGAGAAAATTTCCCAGAAGCTCAGTTCACTCCAATTCCCTCAGCACCACTTCCTAGGCTGGAAGTTCTCAAACATGGCTGAAAATTGGAAACATCTGTGGAGACATCAACGTTACAGATCCCATCCTCTCCATATCCAGTGATTCTCAGTCCATTTGGGATCTATAAAGGTAGAATCAGGAATGTGTATATTCAAAAAGTTTTCAGGCAGTTCCCCAGCTTTGGGAACCACTGCATTCTGATCTAAGACATTTACTTCCCTTTCAACTCTGTATTTGACTTTGCTACTTACCACCTACCTTGCAATATCTTTCGGCTTCTAAGCATCCATGTCAGCTACTTCCCAGTGCCACCTGAGCCTCGGTGGGTTTTCTGAGGGAGGTTAGGGTAAGGGAGACCACCAGTGCTGGGAGGAACCGAAGAGTTGACATATAATGTATTCTAATGTTCAGGAAGACTCAAACTTCTCACATGTGAGAAAAATATCAGAATGAAAACTAAAAGCAAGAGAAGACACAATGATTAAGGATTACCTCCTAAATGTCACATGTGGGTTGACTGATACCACAAATTTTGGCAAGAGGCTAAAGCTCCTATTCTTTTAGCGTCTGTGATGGCTGAGGTTTGAATGCCAGTCCAGCAGCACGAGAGGGCTGTTACAAAAGGTTAATATGCTTGCAGCTCTTGCTCAGCCCCATCATGCCTCCCTCATACTTCTTTGTGGTTCTCAGAACCCTAGCTGCAGTTTTGCAAGACAAAGCCACTGCTCCATTTCCCAATCAGGGTTTTGGACTCCAGGGTTTACTAGAAGGGTGACTGTCTGTGACACCATATTCTTACTGTTTTTCACTTAGGATCTGTTTTCTCCTTCGATGTGCAACTAAGTTTCCCAAGCCAACTTTTCAGGTACTGTTCTTTTGTATTCTTAATTAGAATTATCTGCTGTGGCTCTGCTAGCCAGAAGTAGTACACAGGCAGAACCCTGCTGTGATGGTTAGCAAATTTGTAATACCATGAAGACTTTGGAGATGAATAACTAATTTGGAGTTTGAAGCTGAAGCTACTTGAATTACCGCTGGGTATAGGGTCGCTATGAGTCGGCAATGGTTTTGGTTTTTTGGTCGGAAGGGGGCAGTGGTTAAGGTGATCAACTGCTCACCGAAAGGTTGGTGGTTTGAAACTATCAGCGGCTGCATGGGAGAAAGATGTGGCAGTCAGCTTCTGCAGATTTACAGCCTTGGAAAATCTATGGTGTCACTATGAGTCAGAATGGACTCCAGGGCAGTGAGTATTTTCGGTTATTAATGACTGCCCATCGCTGAGATTTCCAAGGCCTGGGTTTTAACTGCTCCCTTTTCCTGGAAGGAGTCCTGGTGCTGCAAGTGGGGAAAAGCTTAGCTGCTAAGTCAAAGGTCGGCAGTGTCAATCCATCAGCTTCTCTCTAGATACCCCATGCAGCAGTTGGATTTTGGTTTTTCCCTGGGAAAGGAGTACCTAGGTAGACTTCAATAGTTAACACTGACTTGCTGTTAAGTGAAACATTGGAGGTTCCAGTCATGCAGAGGCACCTCATGATCTACTTCCAAAAAATCAGCCATTAAATACCATAGAGAGGAGAGATCTACCTGGACACACATGAGGTCACCATGAGTCAAAATCTACATGAGGACAACTGGTTTCCCGTGGAAAACATGTCCAAATATGGATTCCCCTTGCTTTATGGAGACTTCTTATCTCTTATGGTTTTTGCCTGCCGCCTGAAAGTTTCTCTGAAACAATATCCGGGTTCCAAATCAACTACAGTTAAGTTATGAACAGCAAGAGGAAAATGTCTGTCTGGAGTATCCGTGCTTAGCCAAATGGAAGACGATAATCTAAAGCTGTGTTTCACTGCTTGGGTGGCACTGGGCAAATATCAGGAGGTCAAAAACAAAACCAAAACAAAACCGGTTGCAGTGGAGTTGATCCAGATTCACAGCGACCCTATGGGACAGAGTAGAACACCCTCTAGGGTTTCCAAGGAGTGGCGGGTGGATTTGAACTGCCTAATTTTTGATTAGCAAGAATCCAGTATTCCACCAGGGCTCCAAATCTCATTTCCACAACACAGTGACATAAAAGAACGACGACGAGGATGGGATGTGAACCCACGCGTGCAGTGCACAATAGATTACCAGCCCATCACCTTAACCACTCGGTCACCTCGTCGGGAGTTAAGGGAAAGACAGTCACAGAGAAGAAAAGAGTATACACGCAGTTTTGCTGTGAAATAATTTAGGCATCAGCACATCCCGACGTAGCCCAGTGAGAGCCTCACCAGGGAGCTTTGTGGTTTAGGTGCTTTAAAAAAAACAACAAAAAAACTGTCCCCAGGGTCCTTTCAAACTCCCTCCCCCTTATCTTTTTTTCTGTCTCTTTAATAATAGTAGGAAACAGGAGCTTCATGTGCAGGCTTTTGTTTTGGGTGATTGAAGAGATTCTGGTTCTTCTTTTCTCCCCTTCCTTGTCGTCTTCCTTCTGCTGTCGCAGTCACATTAAGGGATGTAGATGCTCATAGCATAGAAAGAAGAGCATTCAAGGAAGTCCATTGGGTTCTATTTTTGCTGTCTATGTGTGCGGGAATTGAATGCAAAATAATAGGAGAAGTGAATTTATATTCCTTCAAGATTGGGTTTAAACGGTGTTGGAGCAGAGAAAAAGTGTAGAAGTGCACCTCGAGGCTAGAAACTAGGGCCTCATACATGGAATGCATGTGCTCTACCACTGAACTACACACACCTGTTCCTGAGGTGCTGCTGGATAACTTTTATCTAAAAGTAAGTGTTATTTCCTGAGATTCACACTCCATGAGCGCTGAGGTACTGTTGTTCAGTGTTAAGAGGCATCAGCACCTGCTTTAGGCAGGAGGGGCTCAAGAACCACTGGAGGATACTGATTCTTTATAGGACTTGAAAGTGAAGGCAGAGATTGGAAATATGTGTTGGGTAAATAGCCACAAGAGGTTTCCAGGGTATCTTTTGTACAACCTGGAGTTGTTAAAAGTCTGTCTTTTATTATGGGTGTCAAAGAAAGAAGTCCCCATTTTCAGCTCTTTTGATTTCCTCTATAGTTGTCTTAACCTGAAGCACAAAGCTAAAGAAATTAATCTTTTCATGGTCTAAAAGTGTTTACTGTATTTGCTGTTTGCTCAGTCAGAATGTATGGACTGGATTTGATGGAGGAAAGCCAAAGCAGAAGAAAACCACATAGTGATACATTCTGCATTTCATTATAAGGGTCTTTTCTCTTCTACGGGAGGTATCAGGAAACTCAGGGGCCCTACCAACATCCAGAAGAGGAAATCATAAGTCATGCATGAAACAGCAGCTTCAGGATGTAGAGGAAGGTGAACTATTAGAGTACGATAGAAAGTAAATTGACAGGATTTTAAGGACAAGAACAAAAGTGAATGAAGCATTTATATATTTAAAATTTTTAAAAGTCATTTCCAAACAGAAGGAGGTACAGAAAAGGGATTTTGAAAAACTGGGGATGCAGGGACACTGGAGGAAGTCTGGAAAGGGAGAAGGTAAGCTCACATGAAATTCAAGACACCTTGGAACACACTTGTCAGAATGTTAATACAGTGACCTCATGATAACACTTTGGTCTCCAGCTTGGATTGGTGAATGATCAGTAAGCACAGGCATGTGGAGGGTGGATAAACCCTGAAAAATGTTCTTTGAGATTTGGAGATTGGAAATTCATTTGGGATATTTGCAGAAAACAAATAAGCTTGCTGCAAGGCTCTTCTAGAACCCTGAGACTTATCACAGTTAAAACTCAGTTCTTTAAACTACATAAGAAAACTAAGAGAAATTTATTTCCTGGTACCAGATTTCTAGTGCTTATTTTCTTTTTCTCTTTCTAGTTTGCCCATATATAAGCCTTTGCTAATATTCTTAAAAATAACATTGAGTCTTTTTTTAAATTGGCAGAACATAATTTTCTGTCAGACTTGTTCTTTCAGTGGGCTCATGGGATTTGTACAATAAGAACAAGGAACAGTGTGGTAGGTTTCACTTAAGGAAAAAACTAAAGTGTCATACACAAAACTGAAGGGGAAGTGTATATGTTTCTCTCTGTGTGTGTGTATGTGTGCGTAAATGCTGGGTGGTATCTTGGCTGTTTGATGCTGTAAAAGCAATATGTGTAATGTCAAGCACCCATCAATCCAGTATCATTCAGAATAGTTTCACTGTCCTAAAAATGTCCTGTGCTCTGCCTTTTCACCCCTCCCAACCTCACTGAATTGCTGGCAGCCATTGATCTTTTTACTGTCCAAAATTTTGCCTTTTCCAGCATATCATGAATTTGAAATCATACAATATGTAGCATTTCCAGATTGACTTCAGTCACTTAGCAATATACATTTGAGATTCCCCCACCGCTTTTCATAGCTTGAAAGCTCACTTATTTTTCTTGCTGAATAATACTCCATTATATGGGTGTGCCACAGCTTGTTTATTCACCTACTAAAACACATCTTGATTGTTTCCAGTTTTTGGCAATTATCAGTAAAGCTGCTATAAACGGTTGTGGGCAGGTTTTTGGTGGACATAAGCTTTTACTTCATTTGAGTAAATACCTAGGATCACAAGTTTATGTATGTGTATGTTTATGTACGGGCTGTATTTTGGCCCTTGCGGACTTGTTTTAATTTGCTTCAGCTTCATCTTGAACTTCCACATGAGCAACTGTCATTTTGAGGGTTTTTTTCTTTTGTTTATGTGTTATTGACAGTTTTTTTGTTCCACTTAAATTTCTGTGCTGAGCTGTTTTTATGTATTTCCTTTTCATTTTTTCCATTGTTGTTGGTTTTGTATTTGCTGAGTCTTCACTTTTTCTTGTTTTTTATTTTGATGCATAGGATTTTTAGCGTCATTTGTGATTACCGTAATATTTATCTCTATTTTTCTAAGTTTAAACCAATCTTTTTGTCTTTATATCACCTTAACTTCCTCTCTATATGAAAGATCTATGACTACATTTTTTAGTCCTTCTTATTTGTTTTAATGTTGTCATCTATGACATGTTGATGTCTCTGTTTCCCTATTTTCAGTGTTTTAGCTTTGATTTATTTTTGTGTCTTCCCTCTCTGGGTTGATATCTGGTTGCTCTGTCCTGTGTTCTAGTGTTGGGTTGTTATCTGATGTTATTGATTTTTCTAACCGGAGGACTCAGTTTAGTATTTCTTGCAATTTTGGTTTGATTTTAACAAGGTCCCTAAACTTCTGTTTATCTGGAAATGCCCTAATCTTGCCTTACTATTTGAGAGACAGTTTTGCTGGATATATAATTCTTGGCTTGCAATTTTTTTACTTCAAGTCTTTATATATGTCATCCTGGTACCTTCTTGCCTGCATGGATTCTGCTGAGTAGTCTGAGCTTAGTCTTACTGATTCTCCCTTGTAGATGACTTTTCATTTTTCCCTAGGTGCTCTTAAAATTCTCTGTTTATCTTTGATTTTGGCAAGTTTGATTATAACTGTCTTGGCAGCTTTCTTTTGGGATCTACCAAGAGGTTCTCTCCCTCCAGAAGATTTCTTGAATCTTTACCTTGGTGGTTTGCTGAAGACATCATGGTCTACCTCTTTATGTGATTCAGTATTGACTGTTGTCCCCAAGCCCTCAATAAGTTATTACATTTATTTATGTTTGCTTACTGTGTCCTAGCTTGTTTTGGTTTGTTTTGATATGCCCAAATAGGCTTGTTGTGTCAGATACTTTGATTATTGGCATCTTTGACCTCTCACGTTCTGTCTCCTGGTGGTTAGAACTGTTCTTAGTTATGTGAGCCCAGAAGCCCATTTACTTTTCTTGTGTGCATTCAGCTCAAGTGTCCAGGTCACCAGCCACTGAGTGTGTGGTACAGACTGTCACTTACGGTCCTAAAAGGGCAGGGATGATTGGAGTAGACACCAATATCTGGCTGCAGTACAGGGTAATGCACTGATAAAGGCAGGGGGCTGGGGCTGCCCCTGAGTGTCTGGGTGGAAGGTATGTCCCAGCTCCCTAGAGCATGTAGTTATGTGGTTTTTGCAGCCAGACTATGAGCACCCAATGACATTGACTGTAAGTACTGGAAGTTGCCACCTATTCTTTTACCCCTATCATGGGTGGCTTGGTGGAATGTGTGAAGCCACCAGTCCTCAGGCCCTGATGTGGGTAGGTGAGGACCCTGCCTAATGGGCAGGGTGGTGTCAGATGTCATGAATCTGTCACTCCCCATTATAGCAGATACAGATGAAAATGAGCTTCAGGTATATACTCTGGTATACACTGCTGATGAGAGTCTATGCTGGTGAAATGGGCCCACACACGTCTAAACAGGAGTGAAAGGCATTCAAAGTCCATGGAACCCTTATGCCTATGCCTAGGCAAAGGTTCTGTGCCCACCCTGAGTTCTCAGCTGACTGGGACCAAAGCAGAGTGGGGAGGGGTAAGGTAAATGGTTGAGAGGTACTTCCAAAATGGGTTTCTATTCTTTTCTTTTTTGGATCTGCTGGTAAGTTAGAAACTTATACTTATCTTTCACTGATGGAGTGCTGTTCCTGGCTTGTTCTGGAGATTTGAGCCATCTCTCTACAACTTGGTCTCTCCCAGTGTGGTAAATTCATCCTGAGTGCCATAGTTGCCTCACTGCTCACACCAGCTGATCCAGTCTGCAGAGTGCCAGTACTGGTCAGGTCTGGCAACTCCTCTGTGCTCCTGAATCATCTCTCCCTCCCCCTGCCGCTCAGCTCAATTCCCCAACTTTTTCTTTGATGTTCAGGATTCCTAGATTGTCATACATAATCGATTCACTAATGTTTTGGGGTCTTCGTTGTAAGAGGAACCACAGGAAATGTCTGACTATTCTGCCATCTTGGCCCTGACTAAAATGATATTAATCTAAATCATGCCTGCTTTCTATATTTATAATTTAACACTATTAACTCAAATAAAATAAAAATACAAACCAGTTGCCTTCAAGTTGATTCTGATGAATGGTGACCCCATGTGTCTCAGAGAACAATTGTGCTCCATAGGATTTTCAAAGGCTGATTTATTCAGATGTAGATGGTTCAGGCTTTCTCCCCAGGGCTTCTGGGTAGATTCCAACATCCAACTCTTTGGCTGTCAGCCCAGCATGTTAGCCATTTGCAACACTTGGGGACTCAATTAGCTAAACAGGGAAGTAAAATTATTATTTGTTTGTAACTCTAACTTACACATAAGAAAAAAAAGTCAAAGAATGATAGAGAAGCCAGAAGACAAGTAGTTTATGTGTCAGAGAGTTCTGGTCAAAACAGGCCTCTGGTGTGACTGAAAATAAAGAAGAGAACAGAAAATAAGAAATGCTCCATTCTGTGAAACTTGTCTTTCAGAATTGGCCTCTCTAGAATGAATAAAGGAATGACAGCAGCTGAAGACCACCTGTAGGGCTAATTTTAAATAAAAGCCCTCCATGTGCCTGGTTAGGTTCTCAAACCTCAGTCTCCGATGAGCAAAGAGTCGAGGCTTTCTGCCCAAACCACATTTTGACCATCAATTTGAATGTAAGTTTTTGAAGTATTTCTTCCAAACATGTTTTAGATTTTGTTATAAATTCTCATCCCCATCAAGAGGTCGAAGTGTTCTAAATTCAGAGGAAAAAATTTATCTAACTTCCATTTCTCCCAGCTCTACAATTTGCCTGACCGAGTCAGCCTATGCTGGGGAGATGTTACACTGTGTGGTTTAGGCAGAGGAAGAAATAATCAAGTGACATGGTAAATAAAGATATCACCTACACCTGAATCTCAGTACAGTGGTTAAAATGGGCATGCATGGGACTACGAATGCACTGAACTATTCTGAAAATGTCATTCTGGAGGAGAGAGAGGCACATCAGTTGATGGAGAAAGGAAAGAGGTTGGGTGGTGTGAACTGAAGGAAGAGAGGAAAAGAAGGAGAGAGAGGAAGGGGGCAAGGAAAAGAGAAGCAGGCTTGTTCCGGAAGATGATTCAGTTCATTTTGCCCAAGACTGCCTTGCCTTTGAGAGCACTTCTTTGATCTTTCCTGCCTGAGCTATATAGGCTAAGTACATTGGAGGGCACACCTGAGGCTGAATTTTTGTTCGCAATTCAGATGTCGTTGATATTGATGGTTTCAGTGGCAGCTGCAGGGATTTCCCGATTTCTGTACATGAATGTGGTTGGAGCAGTAATGAAAAAAGATGCGGGGTGGGCCAGTAGCTTTTGGATTAAGCACCCCTGTGACTGGCGAAGTTTACTAAGTTTTGCTTGAAATATAAATTATAAAAAAGAAAGTTCCCTTTTGTTTGCTCCATGTAGTTCTAACTCTTAAACAAAGCCTATTGAAACCCAACTTACTTCTAAAGAAATTCTATCCACCTCCTTTACTCTTCACACCCTGCTCTTAGCTCAAAAGGAGCTTAAAGAGTAGACTGTGACCACCGAAAGTCAGAGACTCTATAGAATTAGTAATAGGTACATACTCAGCCACCTTTTCCTCAGTCCTAGTATAGAGGCAGAGGCAATGTAGTTTAGTCCCTGGAGAGTCAAGTAGGTGACCTCAAAATTCGCTTAGGGATGACCTGTGACAGACTGGTAGAAGGTAGATAGTTGCAGCTTTTAGAGAGAAGAGGAAAGGGGATGATACACTGTAAAAGACTTACAGGTTTCTTGGCTTCCACGTATTCTGCCATAACTGATCCCTCCTTCCTGTGGAGAAACTAGCCTTTTTCTTGCCTTCAAGCCTTCCTCTTCAAAGTCCCTCTACAAGATTTTCTCCCAGTTTAGTTCAAAACAGAAAAACTCTCTTAGTTCATAATCAGGATTGTATGATCAAATCCCCATTGATTCATCAAGATTGTTATTATTACTCTGAGCATCAATAATTGAAAATATTTATAGGGAAATGTAGAATCGTTCCACAAGGATCTGACAACTGTCCTGAAATGATGTAGACTCTACCCAAGGTCTGTGGCTTAATGTGTCAGTGTTGCCCTCTTTTGACCCATGGGAGTTTAGAATTTGTGCTCCATTTCTTCTTTGGCAGCCTCTTCAAGAGGTGGAACTCTCCCAACCACCAGAGAATGAGTTCAGGACAGACGGAGAAAGATGTTGCCATGCTCTTCGATGACTTCTATCTGCACGATATCCATGTCTGTGAATACGAGGAAGACAAGACAGCGTAGGGAGTCTTTGCATCCTCATCCCAAATCGGGGTTAAACATCTACTTCTTAACATTGTAGAACATGCCAGAAAACAAGATGAGACAAGGAAATGTCTGTCTTCTTTGGCAGGAATGAGTTCTTTCTCAGACATTATTTGAGAATCATGTGTTCTCCATTCCAAATAAGGAACACTGATTTTTCCCAGACGGAAAAGCAAGTTATTCTTCTTTCAGATTCTGTAGCCACTTAACCCTCAACTTCCTCCAAACCCTATTAAATGACTGCTTAGTCTTTGGGCCGTGCAGACGGTGGCCTATAGACCAGCGATTGTTGAGGATGCTTGGAGGGAATGTATGCATAATAGAAATGACAAAAAAAACAAAAAAACAAGTTTATGTGAGTACCATTGTGCCACTAAGTTAGTTAAGAAAGAAACACCAAGGCCAAAACAACTTAAGAAAGAGGTTTCTGAGAGTAAAGATCTTTGGACATGCTTTGTGTGGAAAGAAAAAATGGTGATATTGGGTATTGAGCCTGGGTCCTCATGTATGCTAAGCACGTGCTCCACCACTGAGCTACTGCTATTTAAACATTTATGTTCATCAAAAGAGTAAAAAGAGATCCAACAGACTAGGAAAAAATGTATGGCTATGACATATCTGACAAAGGTCTAGTCTCTAAATTTTATAGGAAAATCCAACACCTCTACAACAAAAAGACAAATCATCCAATTAAAAAATGGGCAAAGAGTATGCACAGACACTTCAACAAAGAAGATGTTCAGGCAGCTAACAGACACACAAGGAAATGCTTATGATCACTAGCCATTAACCAGAAAAACAAAACCCAGTGCCATCGAGCCAATTCTGACTCACAGAGAAACTATAGGACAGAGTGTAACTGCCCCATAGAGTTTCCAAGGAGCACCTGGCAGATTTGAACTGCCGACCCTTTGGTTAGCAGTCGTAGCACTTAACCACTACACCACCAGGGTTTTCTACTAGCCATTAGAGAAATGCAAAACAAAACTACAATGAGATACCACCTCACCCCAATATTACTGGCACAAATCAAAAAAACGAAAAATAACAATTGTTGGACAGTCTTCGGGAAGATTGGAACTGTAATGCACTGCTGGTGGGTAAGCGAAATGTTACAACCGTATTGGAAATAATATGGTGCTTCTTTAAAAGGTTAGAAATAGAAATACCATGTACTCGTGTATGCTAATCTTGCTCCTAGGAGTATATCTTAGAGAAATAGGAGCTGTCACAGGAATAAACATATGCATACCCATGTTCATTCCAGCATTTTTCACAATAGCAAAAATATGGAAACAACCTACATACCCATCAACAGATGAATGGATAAATAAACTATGGTACGGACACACAATGGAATACCTGTTGTTGTCGTTGTTGTTAGGTGCCATGGAGTCGGTTCTGACTCATAGGGACCCTATGCACAACAGAACGAAACACTGCCTGGTCTTGAGCCATCCTTACAGTCATTGTTATGCTTGAACTCATTTTTGTAGCCACTGTGTCAATCGACTTCATTGAGGGCTTTCCTCTTTTCCACTGACCCTGAACTTTGCCAAGCATGATGTCCTTTCCGAGGGTCTGATCCCTCCTGACAACATGTCTAAAGGATGTAAGATGCAGCCTAGCTATCCTTGCTTCTAAGGAGCATTCTGGATACTATGCAAAAATAAGGAACAATGATGACTGTGAAGCATCTCACAACATGGATGAATCTTGAGAGCATTACGCTGAGTGAAATTAGTCAATAACAAAAGGACAAATGTTATATGAGACCTCTATTATAAAACTCATGAAAAGGTTTATACACAGAAAGAAAGAATCTTTGATGGTTATGAGGGAGGGGCATTGCAGGAAGGGAAAAAATACTAACTAGACAATTCATAAGTAGTAACTTGGGTGAAGAGTAAGGCAGTACCGACTACTGGGGAAGTCAGCACAACTTGAGCAAGGCAATGTTATAGAAGATTTATGGACACATTTATTTTCTCTGAGGAACTGAATTACTGGGCTGAAGGTTGGGATTCATGGTCTCAGGGAACATCTAGCTCGATTGGCATAACATAGTTTATAAAGAAAATATTCTATATCCTACTTTAGCGAGTCGCGTCTTGGGTCTTAAAACCTTGTGTGCGGCCGTCTAAAATATGTCTATTGGTCCCATCTTGTCTGCAGCAAGGGAGAGTGAAGAAACCCAAAGATAAGAGAGACAGGTTAGTCCAAAGGGCTAATGGACCACAACTACTGCAGCCTCCAGCAACTGAGTCCAGCAAGAGAACATTATCTGATACAGTGCCAGAGGATGAGCCCCTCAGGTTGCAAGGTGCTCAAAAGATGAATGGGAAAGGGCTCCCTCCTCAAAGTAGAGTAGACGTTAATGGTGTGGATGAAGTAAAGCTTTTGGGACCTTCATTTGCTGATGCGGCAGTACCCAAAATCAAATGAAGCAGCTATAAACATCCATTAATAACCAGAATGTCGAATGGGCAAAGTATGGATCTAGGAAAATTGCCAATTGTCCAAAATGAAAAGGAATGCATAAAGATCAATATCCTAGGCATTAGTGAGCAGATATTGACTGGTATTGCCAATTTTGAATCAGACAATCATATTGTCTACTATGCTGAGAATGACAAATTGAAGAGGAATGGCCTTGGGTTCATCACCAAAAAGAACATTTCAAGATTTATCCTGAGTACAATGCTGCCAGTGATAGGATAATATTCATATGCAAAAAATAAGACCAGTAAATATGACTATTATTCAAATTTATGCACCAACCGTTAAAAGCAAAGATAAAAAATGAGGATTTTTACGAACTTCTGCAATCTGAAATGGAAAAATCAGGATGTATTGATAATTACTAGTGATTGAAATGCAAAAGTTGGAAACAAAGAAATATCTGTAGATGGAAAATATGGCCTTGGTGATAGAAACTATACTGGAGATCACATGATAAAATATTGCAAGACCAATGACTTCTTAACTGCAAATACTTTTCTTCACCAACATAAACTGCAACTATACATGTGGGCCTCACCAGATGGAATACACAGGAATCAAATCAACTATAGCTGTGGAAAGAGAAAAAGGAAAAGCTCAATATCATCAGTCATAACAAGTTCACGGGATGACTGCAGAACAGACCATCGATTGCTCATTTGCAAGTTCAAGTTGAAGCTTAAGAAAATTAGAACAAGTCCAGAAGCCAAAGTATGATCTTGAGTATATCCCACATGAATTTAGAGACTAACTCAAGAATAGATTTAACACAATGAACACTAATGACCGAACACAAGACGAGTTGTGGAATGACATCAAGGACATCATACATAAAGAAAGCAAGAGGCATGAAAAAGAGAGGAAAGAAAGAAAAGGCAAGAATGGTTTTTAGAAGAAACTATTTTTTTTTTTAATGAAACTTCCTGTTGAACATATAGTAGCTAAAGCAAAAGGAAGAAATGAAGGGCAGAACAGAAGATTTCGAAGGTCAGCTGAGGAAGACAAAGTAAAGTGTTATGACACGTGCAAAGACCTGGAGCAAGAAAACCAAAAGGGAAGAACATGCCCAGCATTTCTCAATCTGAAAGAGCTGAAGAAAAAAATTCAAGCCTGAAGTTGCCATACTGAAGAATTCTATGCTCTAAATTGTTAACAGCACAGGAAACATCAAAAGAAGATGGAGGGAATACAGAGTCACTGTACCAAAAAGAATTGGTCGGTGTTCAATGATTATAGGAAGTAGCATATGATCAAGAACCAGTGGCACTGAAAGAAGCAGTCCAAGATGCACTGAAGGTATTGGTGAAAAACAAGGCTTCAGGAATTGAGGGAATACCAAATGAGATCTTTCAGCAAATGGATGCAGCACTGGAAATGCTCACCTTTCTTTGCCAAGAGATTTGGAAGATAGCTACCTGGCCAATTGCCTGGAAGAGGTCCATATTTATGCCTATTCCAAAGAAAAGTGATCCCACAGAATGCAGAATTTATTAAATGATATCATTAATATCACACACAAGTAAAATTTTGCTGAATTCATTCCAAAGTGGTTGCAGCAGTACGTTGACAGGATACTCCCAGAAATTCAAGCTGGATTCAGAAGAGGACGTGGAATGAGGGATATCATGGCTGATGTCAGATGGATCCTGGCTGAAGGCAGAGGCTACCAGAAAGACTTTTGCTTGTGCTTTATTGATTATGCAAAGGTATTCAACTATATTCAACTATGTGGATCATAGCAAATTATGAATAACATTGCAAAAAAAATGGGAATTCCAGAACACTTAACTGTGGGCTCATGAGGAACCTGGACATAGATCAAGAGGCAGTTGTTCAAACAGAATAAGGAGATCCTGCCTGGTATAAAGCCAGTAAAGGTGTGTGTCAGGGTTGTACCTAACACCATATTTATCCAATGTGTACATTGAGCAAACAACGCACAAAAAAAAAAACAAGCTGGACTATATGAAGAAGAATACAGCATGAGGAGTGGAGGAAGACTCATTAACAACCTGTGATATGCTGATGACAGATCCTTGCTGTCTTAGTCATCTAGTGCTGCTGTAACAGATGTACCACAAGTGGATGGCTTTAACAAAGAGATATTAATTGTCTCACAGTCTAATAGGTTACAAGTCAAAATTCAGGGTGTCAGTTCCAGGGGATCGCTTTCTCTCTCTGTTGGCTCTGGAGGAAGATTCCTTGTCATCAATCTTCCCAAGGTTGAGGAGCTTCTCAAGTGTAAGGACACTAGGTCCAAAGGACGCTCTCTGCTCCTGGTGCTGCATTCTTCATGGTATTAGGTCTCTAGCCTTCTGCTTGCTTCTCTTTCCTTTTATCTTTTAAGATAAATGGTGCTGCGGGATACACCCCAAGGAATCTCCCTTTACATTGGATCAGGGAAGTGACCTGAGTGAGGGTGGTGTTACACTCCCACCCTAATCCTTTTAACATAAGATTACAATCTCAAAATGGAGGACAACCACACAATACTGGGAATCATGGCCTAACCAAGTTGATACACGTATTTTTGGGGGGACATAATTCAAATGGTATGAAGTCAGTAAAGGTGTGTGTCAGGGTTGTATTTAACACCATATTTATTCAATCTGTATATTGAGCAAGTAGCCCATAAGCTGGAGTATATGATGAAGAATACAGCATTAGGAGTGGAGGAAGACTCATTAACAACCTGCGATATGCAGATAACACACCCTTGCTTTCTGAAAGTGAAGAGAACTTGAGGCACTTACTGATGAAGATCAAAGACCACAGCCTTCAGTATGGATCACACCTCAACATAAAGAAAACAAAAGTCCTCAAACCTGGACCAATAAGTAACATCATGATAAACAGAGAAAAGATGGAAGTTGTCAAAGATTCATTTTACTTGGATCCACAAACAACACCCAGGGAAGCAGCAGTCAAGAAATCAAACTACCCATTGCATTTGGCAAATCTGCTGCAAAAGACTTCTTCAAAGTGTTAAAAGCAAAGATGTCACTTTAAGGACAAAGGTGTGCTTGACCCAAGCCATGGTGTTTTCAGTCACCTCATATGCTCGGGAAAGCTGGACAATGAATAAGGAAGATGGAAATACAATTGATACCTTTGCATTGTGGTGTTGGTGAAGAATATTGAATATACTATGGTATGCAAAAAGAATACACAAATCTGTCTTAGAAGAAGTACAGCCAGAATGCCCCTTAAAGCAATGATGGGGAGATTTCATCTCACATACTTTTGACATGTTATGAGGAGGGATCAGTCCCTGGAGAAGAACTTCATGCTTGGTAAAGTAGAGGGTCATCAAAAAGGAGGAAGCTCCTCAACCAGATGGATTGACATAGAGGCTGGAACAATAGGTTCAAATATAGCAATGATCATGAGGATGGCACAGGACCAGCAATGTTTGGCTCTGTTGTCCATAGGGATGCTATGAGTCAGAACTGACTCGACGGCATCTATGAACAATATACACATGTAGTTCAGCTATGTACAGGAGACCAAATGGGCACACCAGTTCAGAGGCATGGAAGAGAAGGCAGGAGGGGACAGGAAAGTTGAATGAATGGCAATGGGGTACCCAAGGGCAAGAAAGGGAACATGTTGGTATATCACGGAGTTGGCATCCAATGTACAAAACAATGCATGTATTAATTGTTTAATGCGAAACTAATTTCCTCTATAAACTTTCACCTAAATAAAGCAAAAGAAAAAAGAAAAAGACAGGACAAAACAAAACAACAACAACCAAAATGGCAAACAAAGAAAAAACACATAAGCAAAGTGAAGAAAAAAAAAATGAAGAAATTATGGAGAAGATATTTGTAATTTCCCTAATATGTAATATGGAAATATTAATTTCCCCAACATGTAATATGCAGTACAGGAGGTTTAGAAGGTATAAAATGTGGGGAAAATAATAGATTCCTATTGGCTTATTTGTCCCGAAGTCCTAATCAGAAGATTGGAAGTTGTAGTCCACCCAGAGGCCCCTCAGAAGAAAAGCTTGATAATCTACTTCCAAAAAATCAGCCATGCAAAGCCCTAAGGAGCACAGTTCTACTCTGACACACATGAAGTCTTCATAAGTCAGAGCTGACTCCATGGCAACTGGTTATTAGCTTCTTTATGCAAATAATATTTCTTGCAGGTAACCCCATATTAACATAGTTGCTTGGGGAGGCAGAATCTGGTGCAGCTGGAATGGGGTGGGGAGGTGGTGAAAGGGAAAGATTTTCACTGTATATAAACTCTTTTGTTTTTGTACTTTTGAAACGTGTGGAAGATATATCTATTTCAATATAAACATTTTAGAAACATAAAAAAATTGTGCCCTTTGGCATGAAATACTTTTCTTAGCTATAAACAGAGATAGAAGTGACAATAGTCTGATTTTCCTAATAACTCTGTAATTGGTCTTAACCCAATTAAACACTTGTTTCATTTTTTTACAAATGGACATCTAGTTTTGCCAGCAAAATTTGTTAAAAAGACTGTCGTTTTCCCATTTGATGGATACTGGTCCTCTGTCAAAGATCAAGTGACCATAGGTGGATGGGTCTTGTGTTTTTTATAAAGAGAATGTAAACACGTCCAGGAAGAATTTTTTTAATGTAGTGAATTATGTCAAACTTTCATTGTTACTAAGGTTTGTTTAAAAATTGGTTTTATACACCAAAGTTATACAAACTTTCAGTTTTGGCCTTTCCAGTAGTTACATTTCATTTTATTTTTCTTTTTTACTCTTAAATTTTATGTCTGTTTGAAGTTTAGTATCGCAGGTGTTATAATGATGTAAGCCTTAGTTTTCCTAGTCGGCTACACAGTTAGCCAAACACCATTTATCAAATAATTCACCCATTTCTATTGATTTGAGTTGCTACCTCTAACATATTTTCATTTATATAATTGTCTTCTCCCTTAACTGAAGTTTTAATTTTGTTTCATCAGTTATAAGTGGAGTCTTAAATAGCTACTTTCCAAATTCTGAGTGGCTCCATTGGACTAAACATGATTTGGGAAGTCTAACAACGGCTTGTTTACTCTATGTTAATATTTGAATGTGTCATTTACCTGAGGCCTACGTTGATATAAAGGTCCCTGCGTGGTCAATAAGTTTTGTGCTCCACTAGTAACCTAAAGGTTGGTAGTTTGAACTCACACAATGGCACTGCAGAAGGAAGGCCTAACAATCTGTGTCCGTGAACATTACAGCCAAGAAAACCCTGTGGAACAGTTCTACTCTGTAACACATGTGGTCACTGTGATGGGTTTATTATTGTTATTGCCATTAATGTATTAGAACACAAAGTGGTTGCAATAGTGTGGGGAAGGCAGACCATTGTGACATGCTGGTGGGAATGTACATTAGGCAAGATCCATCAGAATTACCATCACACATCGCATGGACTCCTTCAGCAATTCCATGTATAGAAAGTACTCACACCCATTTGAAATGTCAGATATGGAATATCACTTATTGCAACATTATTTGTATGGGCAAGATATATATTATTATATACCCATACCATGGAATTCTTTGCTGCCAAGCAAAGAAGGAAGAAGCTGTTTCTGCATTGACTTGGAAATCACTACAACATCCACAAGGTGAAAAAACCAAGATGCAGTGGAATGTATTTGCTATTTCCTTATTTGTATAAAAAGTGGAGGAAATAATATCTCTGAGAGAATACCCAAGAAATTATGCTTACCTTTGCAAGGAGGAACTCAGTGACTTGGAAGGTTGTGGGAGAGTGAGGGATGAGACTTTTACATTATCTCGGCGGCAACAAGTTTGGTTTTTGGTCCATCAAGCAGTGAACCGGAAACCTAAGTTTCACATCTTTTGCTGTCTCTTTATGATACCCGGATATCACAAAGCATAAAGACAGCCAAAGAAAAAAATCTATTAAAGAGCACGCTTTCTACCCGCTCTCACCTCACCAAGGCTGTTTGGGCGGGGCCCCTGGGTGTCCCCCTTCGTGCCTCGCTCCCCCCACCTCATCCCCTCAGAGGTTTCAACCACCGTGTGTCCTAGGGGCGCCGAGCTCTGCTGCAGCGCACTGACTCCCACACCTCTTCTACAGTCCCGCGAGGAATATTCTGGGACGCAGAGCCGCATTCAGATGCACAGCCAGCCGGCCAGGCCCTCTGAGCGCCCCAGCCGGGATTCCACCGAGGGACGGAGAGGTGAGCACGGGGAGTCACCGCAGGGAGCAAGGGCCGGGTTAGAGAAGAGAAGACTTTACCATCTTTGCGAGTATATAACCTACTGTGCTTGAAACCAGGCCTTGGGTGAGTAGAGGGCACAGCGGTGGTTCGCTGGAACCCTAACGCTATTCACCTCAGGTCGGTGCCTGGATCAGGGACCCCGTGTGACCAGCCGGCCCTTCACCTCCCGCTTGCCTCAAGAAGCTCTACATCTCTGGTTGTGTGATTAGCATCTTTGCAGCCCTAGACACTGGCATTGTGGGATTTTAAGGGAGAGGCGATTTTAAGGGAGGTTCTGCAGTTGAGTTCGACCCTCCTAGCTTTCTCTTCTACTTTCGCTTTCCTCCCCTCCAAATGACTACTTGCTGTGAGTGCAAGTGTTGAGTACTTGGCGATCTGAGTCTCTTAATGGAGTTCTTTTGTTAGAGACTCTCACTTAGGGCATTCAAACGAAGAGTCTAAATTACAAAAGATGAGGCACAGTAGCAACAAAGTTTGTTTTCAGAAACCTTCACCTCATTTGGAAGGATTGGGCTGCCTCGACTTTTACTGACCCCTTGTGGTCAGTGTAGAACTGCTCCAGAGTGTTTTCTAGGCTTTCACCTTTCAGGAGCAGATTACCAAGCCTGTCTTCTGAGGCACCTCTAGGTGGGTTCAAACCGCCAACCTTTCGGCTTCTAATTGAGCACTTTGTCCTTTTTCTGCTCTCCTTGTTCTATTCCGTTTCTTTTTGAGCAAAGCTGGCAGACAGGAATGAAGATGCCTATAGTAAATGTTAGGGATGGTTTTCCCCAAGAGGAAGCAGAATATCAATAGAATTCTAAGAGAAATAAGGAGGGTAAAATGAGGCGAATGCCTGAACGGGGACTTGAACCCAAGACCCTCGGATTAAAAGTCTGATGTTCTACCAACTGAGCTACCCAGGCCTTTTGTCCCAAGTTTTCATGGCTACCTAATGTGCGTTTTAGGTAGGCCAATTGGTTTTGTGTTTCATGTCCTACTCCCCAAATAGCTTCTTGTAATTTTTCTGCTTGCCAAGAGATTCTGTTTCAAACAGATGTTATAATCGCTAGGAGAATTTTCCTTCCTTTTATCTTGTCTTTTGTCTCTTTAGAATTTCAGAAACAGAGTTGGTCGCCTAGACAAAGCGCAGTTGCCTTTCAGATAGCATTGCTACACTCAGATGGCTTAATTTTTTACCAAGTGTCCTTTGTTTCTTATTTACCCACCTGCGTCTATTTTTCTCGAAGCAACACTCCTACTACTCTTCTTTGTACGCCTCTGCATTGTCTTGTATGTACACCTTTCTTGCAGCCTTGGGAGGCAGAGGAGAAAGGAGTTGAAGGAGAGAAAAACTGAAAGCTGGGGAGAAGGTTCCATGACGGTGAGCAAGTAAAGGTGCGTGGGTTTAAGCTTCTGCATCTCTATGCTTGCCTTTCTTCATGATGCACCTTCTCTACCATCTGTAAGCCACTCCTACTTCATTTCATTTTATTTCTTCTCCTTCTCTCAGGTCTCCTTTTTTCTGTTCCTTCTTCAGGTCTTTGTGTCATAGATACTGTTTACTATTCACATCCAATGGAAAATGACAATTATCTTGATGAATTAGTGTACATTAAGATGTAGCATTCAGAATATGACCTTAGATAGCTTTTGAATTTTGTCCTAAACTTGGAGAAAAAAACTGTACAGGGGCTCTGGGAACAAGTGGGGGAAGTTTTGGAGTGAAGGAAAGCTTAACGTCTCTGGGGAGGAAAGACAGGGAGAGGAGCAGGAAAAGATTATTGTTTATTTATTCCAAATAACTCAGCACTTCCAAGAAATCAAGACTACGAGAAAACTGAGAGAATTCGTGATTACTTAGTTTTTTTAGCTTTAGGAATTTGTGGATATCTCATCTCTCCTACCCTACCAACATATAAGGCAGGGTTGGGGGTGGGTTACACAAAACCACCTTGAATTGTTTTGTGGATCAATCCACAGGGAAAGTAGGGAATGACTTTTAGGCAAAATACTTTGTGGCTAATTATCATTTCAATGAGATAAGCATCCCTCCGAGCTATTTTGGCACCTTTCTCTCCATTTGATGTAGTTTGGAAGTCACTAAACTGCACCTCCCACTTCAGGACCACTCTTCTGGGGAGGTTTGGGACCCACTACCTCATCCCACCTCAGTATCAGGTGATTCTTCGACTTGTGGGTAGAGGATAAAGTTTTTAAAAGCTATGTTATGAATGGATTGTAATAAAATATTTTCCTGGCATTAAAACTAGGTATTTCTGACAAAGGGAGCTCTTGTTTGTGGTTCCAGACTTTTCTCCCTAGGGCAACGCTGTGTTATCTTTGAGACCCATAAGGTCCGAAGGCACCAACGTCTGGAAATCCCTCTCTTTAAGCTGTCATCTGCACCCCTTTATAGAAGAGTTTGGCTTTTGGGTCATAATTCTCCACCCAAACGCATCTTCATTATAAGTGACGTAGACGAGAGTGCTGTCAAAGAAATATGTCACTTCTGATCATCTCAGAATCTCAGTTTATTAATTCTAGGTAATTGTTCTCAGATGTTTCAGATGATATTTGATTCCTTTTATGAATGTTGTTAAAATTCCCTCCAACTGCAAAGTGAAAAATTTGAGAACAAAGACCTAATGTTCCCTTATCAACACTTTCACTTATATGCTTGTACCATATCCTCACAGTATTGACTGTGTGGTGTAATGGATAAGGTATCTGATTCCAGATATAGAGGATTGAGGGTTCAAGTCCCTTCATGGTTGTTTTTTCTTATTGCCCAACAAGTAGAAGATTCTTGAATTGACTTCCAGTGACTAACTCCTGTGGTGTTGATGCAAGGGAGAATTAATATAGGTGAAGTTTCTTCTTTCACAAATCAATGATTAACATTAAAGAGGCTTTGGAAATCTAAAATGGGCTGAACCTCAAAAAGACAAGGGAGCAAATCTGTGTACCCACCAATGATACTCTTAGTTGATTACTTTTTTGAAATAACTTTTAAAGATTTCAAGTGGCTATTTATTTCTTTTCTTAAAGATACTAGCCAATCTTATTCTAATTGCACAGAACTATGAATCAGAAGTTGTCTCTATGTTCCTTTCTCTTTACTTTGTGTAGATGCCTTATCTTCTTCATCAATTCCAGGCCCTTCACGGTTACTCTTCTTTTTTTTTTTTCCCGGTCTCTTCCCATTTCAAACTGCAAGAATCATAGCAGCAATTTGATTTAACTTGTGGAAACTAACCAGTGATATGATGATTATTGTCCTTCTGCCAAAGATTCTACATGGGTGGTAGATCATGTAGCCTGTAAAATGCAGAACATAATATATACATTTACCTTCAAAACGTTTTCCATACCCTCATTATTGAGAATCCTTTCAAATCGCATTGACTTCTGTTTTTCCCAGGATCTATGTGGATTATACATACAATTTAAAGGTTTTGGATTTCCAGACTAGAACATAGGGAACATATGTATGTTTCTTCAACTAAGCTCAACTTTAGTTTCTCATAAAATCGTATAATTTAAGTAAAGTTCCTCCTTTGAGATGTTCCAAGAGTGATACACAGAGTACATTGGACCTTCTCACAAATAATATATTGAATTCACTTTTGAGACTTTCAAGTACAACTTGATTCAACAAGAATGCATCCTTGCATTCCTCCATATCGCAAACTTAAAAGGGTATGTTTGGAGCCCAGGTTGCTCTAGCATAATATCAACCAATAACTTCACAGTTACCCAAAACTATCCTAATTGTGCTTCACAAGACTCAAACCCAAATTAACCCCTCCTCTGTCACTCTTTTTTTTTTTTTTTTCTGTCACTCTACAGGGCCTTTATGAGTCGGAACCGACTCAACGGCACTGGGGTGGGGTTGGGATCATTCTACCTCTACTCAAGTGACTGCAAATCTTTGTGTCTGACATCTGTCTAATTTTCTCCTTCAAGGAGATCTTTGCTTCTCTTTACTGCTCTCACATTCGATTGCTCTGAGGAACTGCCATCTGGGTCAGCTGTGAAGCAATTTCTGGTAGAAAAATGGGGACTTCACAGTTTATAAGGGGACTTTATGTGGTTCCTGTGAAGATGGAGAAGATTCTTATTGGTGCAGAAATTGACAAAGAAGAGGTACAAGTTATCTCACCTGGAGGTTGCTGCTCCTTAAGTCTTCTAAGATAGTCCAAGAAGATAGTGTAATCAGTATGAAGTCCAGAATCCAAGATCACTCTAGGGGCCAAGCATATCCCTTGGTTTTAAATGAATACCTTTAAGGAGCTCCAGATCTTCAAATTACGATAGAGTTTCTTAAGGGTTCACTCTACTTCTGTGTAGAGACCCTCTGCTCTACAGCCACATGCTTTATACAAATGTCTAAATGAGAGATCTTTGTAACATTCTGGTCTCAGGAATCACTGTACATATAAAACATCCACCTGAATTTGCACCTTAAATTTGAAAGTATCTCAAATAAATGAAATCCCAGATCAAGTTCTTTCTTTTACGCCTTTCCAATCCTATCCAATGCTCCCAAAGAAAAAGAAAACAACATAACAAGTGATAAAGTCCATTCCTCCTTTCTCAAAGTGAAAGGACCTAGCATCTCCACAATCCAGAGACTTGGGGATCCTCCTAAAAATTTGCAAATTTAAGTTCCATCATCAGCCTCGACCTCTCAACAATGTGCCATCCTTCTCATTCCTTAAGGCACTATTTTGATCATCTATTTGACAGTAGGACAGAGCATACGGTTGCTGTTCTCATTGAATGAATAACTCTCAAATAATACTACAAATCTGATTTTCCACATTTGAAATCTAGCTCTTCAGACTCCCACTGAGAAAAGAGAGTATGTGAGTAGCAAAATGCAGTGTAAATATTCTCAGACCTGCTCCAGGAGAAAGTTGGGCTCAGTATGTATATGAGTTAGAAGTATGGGAAAACTGAAAGTATCTACTTCAGACAGGGGTTGAATCTTAGAACCTCAGATTAAAGGCTTCGTGCATTGAGCTCTCCAGAAGTTGATGAGTTCAGTAAGAGCCTATTCAAACCAAAAACACTTGGTCACTGCTTGACCCCTCTTTCTCGTTCTTTCTCTTGAATATTAAGCCCAAACACGCTAAAACAGTTGCTGTACAATACAAGATATTCTAGCCTAAAACTGTCGGGGGATTCTGCTTCTATCCTGCTGTACTGGCACATGGGATCCGGACTATGTGGCCTCCTTGTGGCTTTTTCCAAAGCGCTCCAATATCAGCAACTGCTATTCCAAAAACAGGAAACCACACAAGCTCTTTCCAAAATGGTCAGCGATTGAATTAGCAGTGAGGTGCTCTCAGTCACGAAATTCTGGGCAAAATTGGTCCTATCTGTTTGTGAGACATAGGCTTTGAAAGCACTTACTTTAGCCTCTCTCTTCCCAAGGGAGTGCAGAAACCATAGTAAAGATGGGAGCTTGGTCACTTTCCACCTCCATTGTGGTCCCTATCCTATCAGTTCTCAGTAGTCCTTCTCCCTACCCTTTTCCTCTTCTCTCTGCTATCTACTCCTCTGCTGCTGTTTCTCTCCTCTGCTCAGCGTACTCCTTTCTCATGCCATAAACCCACCACTCTCTGTATTCACTCCATTCTGTGGGAGCCCCCGCCTCGCATTCCAATTCCCAGAGACTTGTCCTTCTGATGCAGTATTAATTTAATCTATAGATTTCGGGCATCCCTCCCCTCCATCCAAGAAGATTTGAATTTTCTCCATCATATCAGAATTAACAGTCACACCACATAAGGAATTTGCAGACTTCCCCAGGCCTAGGGAAAGTTTAAAAAGAGATC
The DNA here is from genome assembly GCF_030014295.1 of Loxodonta africana. Taxonomy (NCBI): domain Eukaryota; kingdom Metazoa; phylum Chordata; class Mammalia; order Proboscidea; family Elephantidae; genus Loxodonta; species Loxodonta africana. The sequence goes on from NC_087342.1 coordinate 79,202,045, forward strand.
ATTTGTTTTGAAGATTGTGCCCATCCCATAAAGTGCTTCCCTTGTGCTTTCCTCACTAAGGAAATAATTAGGTCTAAAAGATACTTCTTAACGAAAGGAGTGTCCACCTTTCTTCTCTCTCAAAATCAGAGCTACAGCATCCCTGAAGCAAAACTCTGTTTCTAAACCCAGGTGTTGGGCGAAGTCCTTTGCAAGAGCCATGACTATACTTGTTGCCCTTCTATTCAGTCTAATTAATCTGTGGCTATGGAGCCGATCCAGCCCCCTAAGGTTCCCAGTGAGCTGCTGGTGGATTCAAACTGCTGACCTTTATGGTTAGCAACCATAACTCCTAACCACCGTGCCACCATGGCTTCTGTTCTAGTCAAATACTGTGAATTAATTAACCTCTAGTATTATCTCCCCACCCGGATCATCATTCCTTTGCAGCACTCGTGGAACTCATCTTTGTATTCCATTGCAGTGTCTTTTGTGTCTTTCTGCAAACTTCCCGGGCATAGAAGAAGGACTTTTCAAGAAGCAAATCAGAAGACTTAAGAGAATGTTCAATTCCATGAAGCTCTCTTGTGGTAGACTTGAACTGACTGACACTCAGGCGGTTGGCTGAAAGAGTCATTGAAGAAGCCAATGACTGTTGGAAGATCTTAGTCATTTGATCCGGAATGTGGCTTGTTTGTTTGTTTTTTCCTTCCTTCCTGCATAGCTACCAGGTAGGATGCAGTCCAGGAACATAAGAATTTAACATAATGGATTTTGACTTGTGAAAACTTATATTGTAAAATGCCTATGGACCATGCAGAATGTCAGTATTATGGTGTAGTCTCACAGCTCTGCTTAACAGGCGGTGTAGCTCAGTGGTAGAGCACTTCAAGGTGGGGGAGGAGAGGTGTTCAACCCCCAACACCTTCATGTATGTTTTGTTTCCTCACAGATGCATAGCTGAATATTGGCAATTTTTTTCATACTTTCCCCATTTTTCTCTTTATGAATATGTTTCCTTGTATTTTTTCTACTCAGAGAAAGGAGAAATCATTTGATAGTTACTCACTTGAACCATGGTCCTTGACACTCCTTGGGCCTCCCAACCTGACTACTTAAGCACAATAAAGTCAGGAGGAACTGGAGTAAAAGAAGGTGCTCACTCAGGATCTCCTGACCCTGAAGCAACAACATTCCACCACTTTCACAGGCAGCTTGTTCTTCTTTACTACAATTTCTCATTATTATTAACAAGTAGAGAAGAAAAAGACAGATGGAAAGAGGGAGGGGGAAGTAACTGTTAGACAAATTCCTTTCAAGTCTTCTTTTTTTTCCTCATCTGTGCCTGTGTCAATGGACAGATTGCAGGAGAAAAGATTCCTTCTGATTTTATTTTTCCCATTCCTCCTACACTTTCACACTCACCCACATAATCTTGGTTAGCAAAATGTCGGCCCAATCACCCATCATGGAGATCAGTGATCTCAACAACAGACATCTGTGATCATCAAAAAAAACCACTGCCGTCGAGGCAATTCTAACTCATAGTGACCCAGTTCTTTGTTAATGGTGAAGAAGTGTTCAGATGCTAACCAGAGAGAAGGCATTTCTCAGGAAACCTAAGTCTTCCAGCAACCACAGTTGAGAAAACTATTTCCAGAGTTGGAAAGAGCTGCTAAGCTCTCTTAAAGCCAGAAAACTCTTGGACAAAAAGAGCCCCATCTTCCTATGTGAAAAAAACCCTTAATCATTTTCTTTAGGAGGAAGTGAACTTTCTGATTTCCCACATTGTATAGAGTGCAGAGGAGAGATAGGCAACCTGGACAGGCTCAAACTACCTCCTGGGCCATCCAAATCCTGTGCATCCTAAAGACCTAGTTCCAAACCTTCCTTCACCTTCTTTTCTAGTTCTTCCACACCTCCACCTACCTTCCTTCTCCTAACTTCCCCTTCATTTTCTTCATCACATAATGTGTCACCTTCACTTTCCCTTTCCAAGTCCCCTTTTATCCTGTCTCCAATGCTTCCTCCTAGTGAAAATTTCCCAGCAGCTCAGTTCAGTCCAGTTTCCTCAGCACCACTTCTTAGGCTAGCAGTTCTCAAACACGGCTGAAAAATGGAAACATCTGTGGAGACTTTTCAAAGATGTAGATCCAATCATCTCCCTATCCAGTGATTCTCAGTCCATTCAGGATCTATAGAGGTGGACTCAGGAATACATATATTCACAAAATTCTCAGGCGATTCCCCAAGTTTAGGAACCACAAATTCATGCCTCTAAGCACCCATGTCAGCTACTTCCCAGTGCCAACGAGGTCTCAGTCAGTTATTTGAGGGAGGTTAGGATAGCGGAGATGACTAGTGCTGGGGAGGAACCGAAGAGTTGATATATAAAATACTCCGATATTCAGGAAGACAAAACCTCTCATGGGGGAAAAAATATCAGAAGGAAAACTAAAAGCAAGAGAAGACACAATGATTAAGGATTACCTCCTAAAACTGACACCACAAATTTTGGCAAGAGGCTGAAGCTTCTATTCTTTTAGTCTCTGTGATGGCTGAGGTTTGAATGCCTGTCCAGGAACAGGAGTGGGCTGTTACAAAAGATTAATATGCTTGCAGTTCTTGCTCAGCCTCCGACTTTTATCCCACATGCTTCTGTGTGGCTCTCAGAACCCCAGCTGCAGCTTCACAAGACAAAGTCACTGCTAAATTTCCCAACCAGTGTTTTGGGCTCCAGGGTTTGCTTCAACAGTAACTGTCCATGACACCATATACTTAGAGTTTTTTGCTTAGGATCTGTTTTCTCTCTCCATCTGCATTTAAGTTTCCCAAGCCAATTTTTCAGGTTCTTCGCTTTTGTATTCTTTCCCAATAATTATTTGCTGTGGCTGTGATAGCCAGAAGTAGTGAAGGTGCTAGATCCTGGTGCGATGGTTGGAAAATTCCTAAGACCATGAAAACGGTGTGAAGAAGGAGCAACTAATTTGGAGTTGAGAGCCGAAGCCACTTGAATTAATGCCGACTTTGGCACAGTGGTTGAGGAGATCAACTGCTCGCCAAAGTATTGGTGATTTCAAACCACCAGTGGCCCCACGGGATACAGATGTGGCAGGTGGCTTCTGTAGATTTACAGCCTTGAAAACTCTTTGTGGTCACTATGAGTCAGAATTGACTGGACAGCAGTGAGTTTTTTGGGTTTTTATCTATGCCCCTGGCTGAGACTTCGATGTTCTAGGGTTTAACTGGTCCCTATCCATGGAAGGAGTCCTGGTGGGGCAAGTGGTGAGAAGCATAGCTGCAAAGCCAAAGGTCAGCGGTTCCAGTCCATCAGCCACTCTCTAGAAATACTATGGGGCAGTTGGATTTTGGCTTTTCCTTGGGAAAGGAGTCCCTAGGTGGACTTAAATAGTTAACACTTGCTTGTTGCTAACTGAAATATTGGAGGTTCCTGTCACCCAGAGGCACCTGGTGATCTTCTTCCAACAGATTAGCCATTGACAACCCTGGAGAGGACAGTTCTACTCTGACACACATGGGGTTGCCGTGAGTCAGAATCAACTCGATAACAACTGGTTTTCCCTGAGAAAACACCTCCAAATATGGATTCCCGTTACTTTATTGAGACATCTTATCATGTGCAATGCACAATGGATTAGCAGTCCATCTCCTTAACCAGTCAGCCACCTTGTCAGGAATACAGGGAAAGAGAATCAAAGAGAAGGAAAGCTTATACACTCAGTTTTGCCCTGAGGTAATTTAGACATCAGCATATCAGGAGGTAGCCCAGAGCAAAACCAGTCATATCTTTTTGTGGGAGATATGCTTTGAAAGAATTTACTTTAGCCTCTCTCTTCCAGAAGGCCTGCGGACAGCATAGTAAAGATGGGAACTTGGTCACTTTCTACCTGCACGCTTGTCCATATCCTATCTTTTCTTACAGACCCTTCTCCAAACCCTATCCCTTTTCTGTCTGCCATCTACTTCTCTGCTGCTGCTTCTCCCCTCCTGTCAGTGTCATCCTTTCTCCAGCCATAACCCCCTCCACTCTTTCCTATTGATTCTGTTCACACACTCACTCCTCCTTGCATTCTTTTTCAGACAGGTGTCTTTCTAATATGGTAATGACTTAATTTATGAAGTTAATAATTTATCTACTTAACTAAGCAGTAGCGTGGCTGAGCAGCCTAAGGCGCTGTCTTTACGAGGACACGGGTTCGAATCCCACCGCTGACAGCTGTACTGGTAAACCCTGGCGGCATAGTTTGAGAGCTATGGCTGCTAACTGAAAGGTTGGCAGTTTGAATCCATGAGGCGCTCTTGGAAACTCTATAGGGCACTTCTACCCTGTCTTATAGGGTCGCTATGAGTCGGAATCGACTCAGTGGTGACGGGTTTGGTTTTTTTGTTTAATCTATGCATTCCAGGCACATGTCCTCTCCATCCAAGATTTGGAATTTATCCATCATATCTGGATTAACAGTAGCACCACATCGGGAATTTGTGACTTCTCCAGGCACAGGGAAACTTTATAAAGAGCCATTTTGTCTTGAAGTTTGTGCCCAGCCCACGAAGGGCTTCTCTTGTTCTTTCCTCATTAAGGAAATAATTTTCTCTAAAAAGAGATGTTTTAAAGACAGGAGTGTCCATCTTTCACCTCTCTCTTTTGACTTCTGAGTTCCGTCTCTTCAAAACCAGAGCTACGGCATCGCGGAGGCAAAACTACATTGTCAAACCCAGGTGCTGGACACAGGCGTTTGCAATAGCGTGACTGTACTTGTCTCTCTTTGTTTCGGTCTAATTGAGCAGTTGCTGTTGAGCCGATCCCGACCTCATAAGGTTTCCAACGAGTGAACTGTCAGCCTTTCGGTTAGTAGCCATACTTACTAACTAAGGCGTCACCAGGGCTCCTGTTTCGGTCAAGTACTGTGAATTAGTTAACCTCTAGTCTTCTTTCCCCACCCTGATCTTCATTCCTTCGCAGTGCTCATGGAACTCATCTTTCTATTCCCCTGTACCATCTTTTGTGTCTTTCTCTAAACTTCATAGGCATAGAAGAACGACTTTTCAAGAAGACAATCAAAAGACGTAACAGAATGTTCAATCCCGAGACTCTCCCTCGTGGTGGACTGAACTGACAAGACTTTTAGGCAGTTGGCTAAAAGCAGTCCTTGAAGAAGCCAAAGGCTGTTGGCAGATCTCAGAGTCATTTGGTTGGAATGCTTTTTTTTTTTTTCATTTTCCTGTCATAGCTGTGAGGCCTGATGCAATTCAGGAACACAAGAATTGAGCATAATGGATTTTGACTTGCAAAAACTGACCTTTTAATATGCCTACAAACCATGCTGGAAGTCAGTATTATGAACTGTTCTCATAATTTTCTTGTGGCAGGGGGTATAGCTCAGTGGTAGAGCACGTGCTTAGCATGCACGAGGCCCTGGGTTTAATTCCCAGTACCTCCAAGTGTTATTTCCCTTTCTCACTGACTGGCACTTGACTGTGATCAGATTTGTTTCAGACTTCTCCCATTTTTCTCTTGGTGAATATCTTTTCTTGTGTTTTTCCTACTCACAGAAAGGATAAATTGCTTGATAGTTACTCTCTTGGACCATAGTTCCGGACACTCTTTGGGCCTCCCAACCTAACTGCTTAAGAACAATGACGTAAGGAGGGACTGGAGTAAAAGAAGGTGCTCACTCAGGACCTGCTGAGGGTGAAGCAACAACATCCCACCGTGTCACAGACTGCCTGTTCTCCTTTACTACAATTTCTCATTATTATTAAGAAGTAGGAAAGAAAAAGACAGATGGAAAGTAGGGGGAAGTGACTGTTGGACAAGTTCCTTTTGAGTCTTCTTTTTTCCCTCACCTGTGCCTGTGTCAATGAACAGATAGCAGTTTCAGGAGGAAGGTTTCTAACTGATTTTCTTTTTCCCATTCCTCCTACACTTCCACACCTACCCACATAATCTTTGTCAGCAAACAAACAATGACCTGTTGCATCAAGTGGATTTCAACTCATAGTGACCCTACAGGACAGAGTACAACTGCCCCATAGGGTTTCCAAGGAGTGCCTGGTGGATTTGAACTGCCAGCCTTTTGGTTAGCAGCTATAGCTCTTAACCACTATGCCACCAGGTCTTCCTGGTCAGCAAAATCTCAGTCCAGTCACCAGTCATGGAGATCTGTGATCCCAACCACAGAGATCTGTGATCCCAACTCTTTGTTAACCATGAAGTGTTTGGATGCTACCCAGAGGAAAGGGATTTCTCAGGAAACCTTAAGTCTTCCAGCATCCACAGTTGAAAAATTATTTCCAGAGGTGGAAAGAGCTGCTAAGCTCTCTTAAAACCACAGAAGTCTTGAGCAAAAAGAGCTGCATGTTCCTTTGGAAAAACACCAGAAGTCCATTTTCCTTAGGAGGAAGGAAACTTTCTGACTTCCTGCATTGTAGAGAGAACAGAAGGGACATAGGCAACCCTGGTAGTCTCAAAGTACTTCTTTGGCCATCCATATTTGGTGCATTCTAAAGACCTAGTCCCAAACCTTCTTTCACTTTCTCTTCTAGTTCTTCCACACCCACACCCACTTCCCTCCTCTTATCTTCCCCTTCATATTCTTCATCACATAATGTGTCACCTTCACCTTCCCTCTCCCCGTCTCCTTTTATCCTGTCCCCAATGCTTCCTCTGGGTGAAAGAAAAACTTTCCGTGGCTCAGTTCACTCCAATTCCTTCAGCACGGCCTCCTAGGTTAGCAGTTCTCAAACATGGCTGAAAAATGGAAATATCTGTGGAGACTTTTCAATGATATAGATCCCATCCTTTCCCTATCCAGTGATTCTCAGTCTATTCGGGATCTACAAAGGTGGAGTCAGGAATACATATATTCACGAAGTTCTCAGGCAGTTTCCCATGTTTGGGAACCACTGCATCCTGATATAAGACATTTACTTCTCTTTTAACTCTGTATTGGACTTTGTTACTCACCGTGTTATCTTGTAATTTCTTCCTGCCTCCAAGCTCCTATGTCAGCTACTTCCCAGTGCCAACTGAGCCTCAGCCGGTTATTCGAGGGAGGTTAGGATAAGGGAGATGACTAGTGCTGGAGAGGAACCAAAGAGTTGGCATATAATGTATTCCAATATTAGGGAAGATACAAACCTCTCACCCAAAGGGAAAAAAAAAAAACAACTCACTGCCGGCGAGTCGATTCCGACTCATAGTAACCCTATAGGACAGAATAGAACTGCCCCGTAGAGTTTCCAAGGAGCGCCTGGCAGATTTGAACAGCCGACCTCTTGATTAGCAGTTGTAGCACTTAACCACTATGCCACCAGGGTTTCCAAACCTCTCACATCTAAGAAAAAGATCAGGATGAAAACTAAAAGCAAAAGAAGACACAATGATTAAGGATTACCTCCTAAAACTCATATGTGCATTGACCGCCACCATAAAAATTGGCAAGAGGGTGAAGCTTCTATTCTTTTAGCCTCTGTAACGGCTGAGGTTTGAATGCCTGTCCAGTAGCATGAGTGGGCTGTTAAAAAAAAAAGATTAATATGCCTGCTGTTCTTGCTCAGCCCCAACATGCCTTCCTCATGCTTCTTTGTGGTTCTCAGAACCAGAGCTGCAGCTTCAAGAGACAAAACTGCTACTTGATTTCCTGAAATCTGTTTTGGACTCCAGTGTTTGCAAGAACAGTGACAGTCCGTGACACCATGTACTTACTGTTTTTCACTTAGGGTCAGTTTTCTCTTTCTGTGTGGATCTAAATTTCCCTAGCCAAGTTATCAAGTTCTACTCTTTTGTATCCTTGGCCCAGAATTCTCTGAAAGTCAGAAGTAGTGGAGGTGCAGGACCCTGGTGTGATGCCTGGCAAATCCATGATACCATGAAAACCGTGTGGAGAGAAGGAGTAGCTAATTTGGAGTTTCAAACTGAAGCCATTTGAATTAACACTGGCTATTTTTTTTTTTTTTTAGAGGGTCACTATGAGTTGAAATCAACTCAACTGCAATGGGATTGGTTTGGTGTTTTTTTGTGGTGCAGTGGTTAAGATGATCAACTACTCACTGAAAGGTTGGTGGTTCTCCGTGGAAGAAAGATGTGGAAGTCGGCTTCCATAGATTTACAGCCTTGGAATCTATGGGGTCAGTATGAATCGGAATCAACTCAATGGTGGTGGGCTTGGGGGGTTTTATGCATGCCTGTGGTTGAGATTTTCATCCTCCAGGGTTTAACCACTCCCTTTGTCCCTGGAAGGAGCCCTGGTAGCACAAGTGGTGAAAAGCTTACTTGCTGAGCAAAAGGTAGGCAGTTCCAGTCCTTCAGCTGCTATCTAGAAATACTATGGGGCAGTTGGAGTTTGGTTTTTGCCTGGGAAAGAAGTCCCAAGGTGAAGTTAAGTAGTTAACAACTTGCCTGCTGCTAACTGGAAGACTGGAGGTTCCAGTCACCCAGAGGCGCCTGGTGATTTACTTCCAAAAAATCACTAAAACTCTATAGATGACAGCTCTACTCTGACACATATGGGATCATCCTGAGTCAAAATCGACTTGATGACAACTGGTTTTCCCTGGGAAAACATATTCAAGTTTCTCTGAGCAATACCACAACTCCAAGGATGTACAGTGAGGTTATGAAAAGCAAGGGGAAAGGGATGTTTGTCTGGAGAATCCGTGCTTGGCCGAATGGAAGATGATATTCCAAGGATGTGTTTCACTGCTTGGGTGTCGCTGATCACCTGTCAGCAGTCAAAAACAAACAAACAAACAAACCTGTTGCAGTCGAGTCACTTACAACACAGAGAGACTCTATAGGACAGAGTAGAACTGCCACACAGGGTTTCCAAGGACTGCCCGATGGATCCAAACTTTTTACCTTTTGGTTAGCAGCCAAGCTCTTAACCACTGTGCAGCCTATGGCTCCAAATCTTACTCCCACGACAAGTGGGGAAAAGAAGAAACGACGAGGGTGGGATTCGAACCCACGCATGCAATGCACAACGGATTAGCAGTCCATCGCCTTAACCACTCGGCCACCTCGTCAGGAATAAAAGGAAAGAGAATCAAAGAGAAGGAAACTTAGGCACTCAGTTTTGCCCTGAAATAATTTATACATCTGCATATCTGGAAGTAGCCCAGTGGAGAGCGTCACTAGAGGGCTTTGTGGATTAGTTGATTAAAAAAAAAAAAAACTGTCTGCAGGGCCCTTTCAAGCACCTCCCCCTCCCCATCTGTCTTTCTCTTTAATAGTAGTACAAAATGGGAGCTTAATGAGCATGATTTTGTTTTGGGTGATTGAAGAGATTTTGTTAGCATTTGGTTCTTCTTTGTCGTACTCCTACTGTCACAGTCACCTTAAGGGATATAGAAGCTCATAGCATAGAAACGAAAGAGCATTCAAGGAAGTCCATTGAGTTGTGTTTTTTCTGTCTATGGGTGCAGAAAATGAATGGAAAATATTAGGAGAAGTGAATTTGTATTCCTTCAAGATTGGTTTTCAATAGTGTTGAAGCAGAGAAAAAGTGTAGAGGTACGGAGGATGGAAGCCAGGGCCACATACATGCAAAGCGTGTGCTCTACCTGAGATTCATGCTCCTTGAGCGTTGGGGTAGTGTTGGTCCGTGTAAGAGGCATCAGCAGCTGCTTTAGGCAGGAGGTGCTCAGGAATCAGTGGAGGATACTGATTCTTTACAGGGCTTGAAAGTCAAGGCAGAGGATTGGAAATGTGTTGGATAAATAATCACATGAGTTTTCCATGGTGGCTTTTTTACAACCTTGAGTTGTTAAAAGTCTCTGTCTTGTATTATGGGTGTCAAAGAATCAAGTCCCCATTTTCAGCTCTTGATTTCCTCAATAGTTGACTTAACCTGGGGCACAAAGCTCAAAAAATTAATATTTTGGCCATCTAAAAGCCTTCACTGTATTTGCTGTTTGCTCAATCAGAATATATGTGTCAGATTTGATGTAGGAAAGCAATGGCAAAAGAAAACCCGATAGTGATGTACTCTGCATTTCATTGTAAGGGTCTTTTCTACTCGAGATATCAGGTAACTCAAGGGCCCTACGAACAGTCCAGAATTCATCAGAAATGAATGAAACAGCAGCTTCAGGATTTAGAAAAAGTGAATTATAAGAGTAAGGTAGAAGGTAAATAGACAGGATTTAAAGAACAAAAGTGAATGAAGCATTTATTCATGAAAAAAAATTAAGTCATTCTCAAATATAAGTAGGTACAGAAAAGGGAGTTCTGAAAAATTGTGGGTGGAGGGGCATGGGGGAAAGCCTGGAAGAAGAAGATAAACTCGTATGAGATTCAAGATATCTTGGAACACACCTGTAAGAATGTTACACAGTGAACTCGGGGAGTGCTCTGGTCTCCAGCCTTGGATTTATGAGTGATCAGTAAACACCTGCATGTAGAGGGTGAATAAAGACTGAAAAAATGTACTTTGAGATTTGGGGGTTAGAAATTCATTAGTGATACTTGTGGAAAACAAGTAAGCTTGCCCCAAGACTGGTCTAGAACCCTGACATTTATCATGGTGAAAACTCAATGCTTTGAACTACGTAAGAAGATATTTATAAAAAAATTCATTTCCTGGTACCAGATTTCTAGTGCCTGTTAGCCTTTTCTCATCATAGTTTGCACAAATACGAGCCTTTGCAAATACTTATAAAAACAACACTGAGTCTTTTTCGAAATTAGCAGAACATGATTTTTCTGTTAGACTTGTTCTTTCAGTGGGCTCAGGGGATTTGAACAATAAGAACAAGGAACAGTGTGTGGTAGGTTTCACTTAAGGAGAAAACTAGAGCGTCACACAGAAAACTGATGGGAATGTGTATATGTTTACCTATGTGTATGTGTGTGTAAATACTGGGTGGTGTCTTGGCTGTTTGATGCTGTAAAAGCAGTATGTGTAATGTCAAGCAACCCTCATTACAGTATCATTCAGAATCGTTTCACTGTCCTAAAAATGTCTGTGCTCCACTATTCATCCTTCCAAACCTCTCTGAATTGCTGGCAGCCACTGATCTTTTTACTGTCTAAAATTTTGTCTTTTCTAGAATGTCATGTATTTGGAATAATACAATATGTAGCTTTTTCAGACTAACTTCTTTCACTTAGCAATATGCATTCAAGATTACTCCGCCACTTTTCATAGCTTGAAAGCTCACTTGTTTTTGTTGCTGAATAATACTCCATTATATGGATGTGCCATAGCTTGTTTATTCATCTATATAAGGACATCCTGATTGTTTCCAATTTTTGGCAATTATCAGTAAAGTTTCTATAAACATTTGTGAGCAGGTTTTTGGTGGACATAGACTTTTATTTCACTAGGTAAATACCTAGATGCCCAACGGCTGAATCACATATTTATGTATGTCTATGTGTCTGTATGGGCTGTAATTTGACCCTGGTGAACTTGTTCTAATTTTCTTCAACTTCATCTGGAACTTCCATATGAGCAATTGATGGCCTGTTCCACAGTCGTCCCCTGGCCTTGTTCTGACTGATGACATTGAGCTTTACCGTCATTTCTTTCCACAGATATAGTTGATTTGATTCATGTGTATTGCATATGGTGAGGTCCACATGTATAGTTGCCGTTTAAGTTGTTGAAAAAAGGTATTTGCACTGAAGAATTAATTGGTCTTTCAAAATTTTATCACCCAATTTGCGGGACCGTTACTATTACCATATTTTCCAACAACCAATCCTTCTTTGTTTCCAACTTTCACATCCCAATCACCAGTAATTATTAATGTGTCTTGACTGCGAGTTTGATCAATTTCAGATTCAAAAATTGGTAAAAATCCTCAATTTCTACACCTTTGGCATTAGTGCTAAGTCCATAAATTTGAATGACAGTTGTATTAACTGTTCTACCTTGTAGGCATATGGATATTATCCTATCACTGACAGCATTGTACTTAAGGATAGACCTTGAAATGTTCTTTTTGATGAAGAATGCAACCGCATTCCTCTTCAAATTGTCATTCCCAGCATAGTAGACTATATGATTGTCCACATCAAAATGTTCAATACTGTCCATTTCAGCTCACTAATGCCTAAGATATTGATCTTTCATTTCAATTTTGGCATCTTCCGATTTTCCTAAATTCATGCCTCCTATATTCCACATTCCAATTATTAATGAATGTTTGCAGATGTTTCTTCTCATTTTGAGTTGTGCCACATCAGCAAATGAAGGTCCTGAAAGCTTGACTCCATTCCCATCATTAAGGTTTCGACTGTATTTTGAGGAGGCAGTTTATTCCCAGTCGTATTTTTTGTGCCTTCTTTTTCCAACATGAGAGGCTCATCTTTCACCACTATATCAGACAATGTTCTGCTGCTATTCATAAGGTTTTCACTGGCAAATTTTTTCAGAAGAACACTGCCAAGTCCTTCTTTCTAGTCTGTATCAATCTGGAAGCTCAGGTGAAATCTGTCCCCCAAGGGTGACTCTGCTGGTATTTGAAATACCAGTGTCAAAGTTTCCAGTGTCATGGCAACATACAATACTACAGTATGACAAAGTGACAGACATATGATGGACCATCTCAAGAATAGATTTGACACATTGAACATGAATGGCCAAAGACTAGACAAGTTCTAGAATGACATCAAGGGCATCATACATGAAGAAAGCAAGAGGTCATTAAAAAAGAGAGGAAAGAAAGAAAAGACCAAAATGGATGTCAGAAGATACTCTGAAACTTGCCCTTGAACAGAGTAGCTAAAGTGAAAGGAAGAAATAATGAAATAAAAGAGCTGAACAAAGGATTTCAAAGGGTGGCTGAAGAAACCAAAGTAAAGTATTATAGAGAAATGTGCAAAGACCTGGCATTAGAAAACCAAAACCAAAGACCACACTCAGCATTTCTCAAGCTGAAAGAATTGAAGAAAAATTCAAGGCTTAAGTTGCAATATTGAGGAATTCTATAGGGAAACTAATAAATGGTGCATGAAGCATCAAAGGAAGATGGAAAGAATACATAAAGTCACTGTACCAAAAAGAATTGATCAACGTTCAACCATTTCTGGAGGTAGCATATGATCAAGAACCTATGCTACTGAAGGAAGAGATCCAAGCTGTACTGCAGGCACTGGCGAAAAACAAGATTCCAGGAATTGACAAAATTCCAACTGAGATGTTTCAAACAGATGCAGTGCTGGAGGTGCTCACTCATCTATGCCAAGAAATTTGGAAGACAGCTACCAGGCCAACCAGCTGGAAGAGATCCAAATTTGTGCCCATTCCAAAGGAAAGTGATCCAGCAGAATGCAGAAATTATTGAACAATGTCATAATACAACATACAAGTAAAATTTTGCTGAAGATCATTCAAAAGAAGTTGCGGCTGTACATCAACAGGAAACGGCCAGAAGTTCAAGCCAAATTCAGAAGAGGACGTGGAAGGGGGGATGTCATTGCTTATGTCAGATGGATCTTGGCTGAAAGTAGAGAATACAAGATGTTTACCTGTGCTTCACTGACTATGCAAAGGCATTCAACTATGTGAATCATAACAAATTATGGATAACATTGTGAGGAATGGGAATTCAAGAACACTTAATTATGCTCATAAGGAACCTCTACATAGATCAAGAGGCATTCGTTTGAACAGAACAGGGGGATAAGGCATGGTTCAAAGTAAAGAAATGTGTGTGTCAGTATTGCATCCTTTCACCATACTAATTCAAACCATATGCTAAGCAAATAATCCAAGAAACCAGACTACATGAAGAAGAAGGTGGTACCAGGATGGGAGGAAGACTCATTAACAACCCGTGATATGCAGATCACACAACTTTCCTTGCTGAAAATGAAGAGGACATGAAGCACTTACTGATGAAGATCAAAGATCACAGCCTTCAGTATGGATTACACCTCAACATAAAGAAAACAAAAATCTTCATGATTGGATCAATAAGCAACATCATGATAAATGGAGAAAAGATTAAAGCTGTCAAGGATTTCATTTTACTTGGATCCACAACCAACACCCATGGAAGCAGCAGTCAAGAAATCAAACAACGCATTACACTGGGCAAATTTTCTGCAAAAGACCTCTTTAAAGTGTTAAAAAGCAAAGATTTCATCTTGAGGACTAAGGTGCACCTGACCCAAGCCATGGTGTTTTCAATTGCCTCATATGCATGTGAAAGCTGGACAATGAATAAGGAAGACTGAAGAAGAATTCATACCTTTGAATTATGGTGTTAGTGAAGAATATTGAATATACATACCAGGGACTGCCAGAAGAACAAACAAATTTGCCTTGGAAGAAGTACAGGCAGAATTCTCCTCAGAAGCAAGGATGGGGAGACCTCATCTCACATACTTTGGACCTGTTATCAGGATGCAGCAGTCCCTGGAGAAGGACATCATGCTTGGTAAAGTAGAGGGTCAGGGAAAAAGAGGAAGAACCTCAACAGGATGTATTGACACAGTGGCTACAACATCAGGTTCAAGCATAACAATGCTAGTGAGAATGGTACAGGTTGGGCAGCGTTTCATTTTGTTGTACATAGGGTCACTATGAGTCAGAACTGACTCCACAGCATCGGACAACAACATGTTTATGTTAGTCTACATTTGGCTTTGTAAGAAACTGCTAGGCTATCTTCCAAAGTAGCTGTACTATTTTGCATTTTCCTGGTAATGAATGAGAGTTCCTGTAGCTCCACATCCTTGCCAGCATGTGGTGTTGTCAGTATTAGGATTTTAGCCATTCAAATAGCTGTGTAGACACCCTGGTGGGGTAGTAGTTAGGAGCCTGGCTGCTAACCAAGATGCTGGCAGTTCAAACCACCAGGTGCTCCTTGGAAACCCTATGGAGCCGTTCTCTGCCCTCCAGGATCACTATGAGTCGGAACTGACTCAACAGCAGCTAACAAGAACAGCAACAGTAGGTGTGTAATGGTATCGCACCATTGTTTTAATCTGTAATTCCCTAGTGGCATGTGGGAGTCCCTGGGTGGTGCAAATGGTTAAATTTTTGGCTTTTTTTAACTTAATGATTAATTGGTGGTTTGGAGCCACCCAGAGTTGCCTCAGAAGAAAGGCCTGGAGATCTACCTCCACTAAAAACCATGTGAAGCACATTCTACTCATGGGGGAATTGGTTTTTTTTTTTTTTTAAAGACACATGTCACCTGTATATCTTCTTTGCTGGGGTATCTCTTCAGATATTTTACCCACTTTCTAATTGGGTTGCTTGTGTTTTTATTGTTGAGTTTTAGGAGTTCTTTGTATATCTTGGAAACCCTGACGGCGTAGTGGTTAAGTGTTACTGCTGCTAATCAAAGGGCTGGCAGTTCAAATCCGCCAGGTGCTCTTTGGAAACTCTATGGGGCAGTTCTACTCCGTCCTATGGGGTCGCTATGTGTCGGAATTGACTCGATGGCACTGGGCTTGGGCTTGGCTTGTGTATCTTGGATCCACTACAATGACCAGTTACCATCAAATCGATTATGACTCATGGCAACCCCATGTGTAGCAGAGTACGGCTTGGACTCAATTCCTTTCTCAGATATGAGTTTTGCCTCGTGTATTTTGATGCTCTGTTGTTAGGTGCATACACATTCAGGATTGTTATGTCTTCTTGGAGAATTGACCCTTTAATCATTTTGTAACCCCTTCTTTAGTTTTGATATTTTCCTTGCTCTGAAATCTGACTTGCCTGACGTTAATATAGCAGCTCCAGCTTTCTTTTGATTAGTGTTAGTATGGTATCTTTCTCCATCTTTTTACTTTTTTTTTTTTTTTTTTTGGTTTTTCATTCGGTTATTTATTATAAAGTATCTTAAAGTAAGCTAACTGCAAAAAGCATTCTACAAGGGAGCAAAATAGTACAGTCTTAGTATGCTACTCTCTATAGGTTAACCTAAGGGCAAATTTGGACACCGGAGTAATGGTTTTTTTTTTAAGTGTCCACCTGATATAATTACCTCACTCTTCATCAGCATCTCTCTCCTACCCACTGTCCAGTCCCTTTCATGTCTGATGAGTTGTCTTCGGGAATGGTTCCTGTCCTGGGCCAACAGAAGTTTTGGGGACCATGACCACCGGGATTCCTCTAGTCTCAGTCAGACCATTGAGTATGGTCTTTTTGTGAGAATTTGTGGTCTGCATCCCACTGATCTCCAGCTACCTTAGGGGTTCTCTGTTGTGCTCCCTGTCACGGCAGTCGTCGATTGTGGCCGGGCACCAACTAGTTCTTCTGGTCTCAGGATGATGTAGGCCTCTGGTTCATGTGGCCCTTTCTGTCTCTTGGGCTCTTAGTCATCCTGTGACCTTGGTGTTCTTCATTCTCCTTTGATCCAGGTGGGTTGAGACCAATTGATGCATTTTAGATGGCCGCTTGTTAGCATTTAAGACCCCAGATGCCACATTTCAAAGTGGGATGCAGAATGTTTTCATAATAGAATTATTTTGCCAATTGACTTAGAAGTCCCATTAAACCATAGTCCCCAAGCCCCCGCCTTTGCTCTGCTGACCTTTGAAGCATTCAGTTTATCCCGGAAATTTCTTTGCTTTTGGTCCAGTCCAGTTGAGCTGACCTTCCATGTATTGAGTATTGTCCTTCCCTTCACCTGAAGCAGTTCTTACCTACTAATTAATCAGTAAAAAACCCTCTCCCACCCTCCCTCCCTCCCCCCTTCGTAACCACAAAAGTATGTGTTCTTCTCAGTTTATACTATTTCTCAAGATCTTATAATAGTGATCTTATACAATATTTGTCCTTTTGCCTCTGACTCATTTCGCTCAGCATAGTGCCTTCCAGGTTCCTCCATGTTATGAAATGTTTCACAGATTCGTCACTGTTCTTTATCGATGCGTAGCATTCCATTGTGTGAATATACCACAATTTATTTACCCATTCATCCGTTGATGGACACCTTGGTTGCTTCCAGCTTTTTGCTGTTGCAAACAGAGCTGCAATAAACATGGGTGTGCATATATCTGTTTGTGTGAAGGCTCTTATTTCTCTAGGGTATACTTCGAGGAGTGGGATTTCTGGGTTGTATGGTAGTTCTATTTCTAACTGTTTAAGATAACGCCAGATAGATTTCTAAAGTGGTTGTACCATTTGACATTCCCACCAGCAGTGTATAAGAGTTCCAGTCTCTCCGCAGCCTCTCCAACATTTATTATTTTGTGTTTTTTGGATTAATGCCAGCCTTCTTGGAGTGAGATGGAATCACATCGTAGTTTTAATTTGCATTTCTCTAATGGCTAATGATCGAGAGCATTTTCTCATGTATCTGTTAGCTGCCTGAATATCTTCCTTAGTGAAGTGTGTGTTCATATCCTTTGCCCACTTCTTGATTGGGTTGTTTGTCTTTTTGTGGTTGAGTTTTGACAGAATCATATGGATTTTAGAGATCAGGCACTGGTCGGAGATGTCATAGCTGAAAATTCCTTCCCAGTCTGTAGGTGGTCTTTTTACTCTTTTGGTGAAGTCTTTAGATGAGCATAGGTGTTTGATTTTTAGGAGCTCCCAGTTATCTGGTTTCTCTTTGTCATTTTTAGTAATGTTTTGTATTCTGTTTATGCCCTGTATTAGGGCTCCTAAGGTTGTCCCTATTTTTTCTTCCATGATCTTTATCGTTTTAGTCTTTATGTTTAGGTCTTTGATCCACTTGGAGTTAGTTTTTGTGCATGGTGTGAGGTATGGGTCCTGTCTCATTTTTTTGCAAATGGATATCCAGTTATGCCAGCACCATTTGTTAAAAAGACTATCTTTTCCCCAATTAACTGACACTGGGCCTTTGTCAAATATCAGCTGCTCATACATGGATGGATTTATATCTGGGTGCTCAATTCTGTTCCACTGGTCTATGTGCCTGTTGTTGTACCAGTACCAGGCTGTTTTGACTACTGTGGCTGTATAATAGGTTCTGAAATCAGGTAGAGTGAGGCCTCCCACTTTCTTCTTCTTTTTCAGTAATGCTTTGCTTATCCGAGACTTCTTTCCCTTCCATATGAAGTTGGTGATTTGTTTCTCTATCACCTTAAAAAATGACATTGGAATTTGGATCGGAAGTGCATTGTATGTATAGATGGCTTTTGGTAGAATAGAGATTTTTAGTATGTTAAGTCTTCCTATCCATGAGCAAGGTATGTTTTTCCACTTAAGTATGTCCTTTTGAATTTCTTGTAGTAGTGCTTTGTAGTTTTCCTTGTATAGGTCTTTTACATCTTTGGTAAGATTTATTCCTAAGTATTTTATCTTCTTGGGGGCTACTGTGAATGGTATTGATTTGTTATTTCCTCTTCAGTGTTCTTTTTGTTGATGTAGAGGAATCCAAGTGATTTTTCTATGTTTATCTTATAACCTGAGACTCTGCCAAACTTTTCTATTAGTTTCAGTAGTTTTCTGGAGGATTCCTTAGGGTTTTCTGTGTATAAGATCATGTTATCTGCAAATAGAGATAATTTTACTTCCTCCTTGCCAATCCAGATGCCCTTTATTTCTTTGTCTAGCCTAATTGCTCTGGCTAGGACTTCTAGCACAATGTTGAATAAGAGCGGTGATAAAGGGCATCCTTGTCTGGTTCTTAGTTGTCGTGTGACCTTGGTGTTCTTCATTTTCCTTTGCTCCAGGTGGGTTGAGACCAATTGATGCATCTTAGATGGCCGCTTGTTAGCATTTAAGACCCCAGATGCCACATTTCAAAGTGGGGTGCAGAGTGTTTTCATAATAGAATTATTTTGCCAATTGACTTAGAAGTCCCCTCAAACCATGTTCCCCAGACCCCCGCCCCTGCTCCGCTGACCTTTGAAGCATTCATTTTATCCCGGAAACCTCTTTGCTTTTAGTCCAGTCCAATTGGGCTGACCTTCCATGTATTGAGTGTTGTCTTTCCCTTCACCCAAAGCAGTTCTTATCTACTGATTGATCAATAAAAAACCCTCTCCCTCCCTCCCTCCCTCCCTCCCTCCCCAGTTCGTAACCACAGAAGTATGTGTTCTTCTCAGTTTTTACTATTTCTCAAGATCTTATAATAGTGATCTTATACAATATTTGTCCTTTTGCCTCTGACTCATTTCGCTCAGCATAATGCCTTCCAGATTCCTCCATGTTATGAAATGTTTCAGAGATTCGTCACTGTTCTTTATCGATGCGTAGTATTCCATTGTGTGAATATACCACAATTTATTTACCCATTCATCCGTTGATGGACACCTTGGTTGCTTCCAACTTTTTGCTATTGTAAACAGAGCTGCAATAAACATGGGTGTGCATATATCTGTTTGTCTGAAAGCTCTTGTATCTCTAGGGTATATTCTGAGGAGTGGGATTTCTGGGTTGTATGGTAGTTCTATTTCTAACTGTTTAAGATAACGCCAGATGGATTTCCAAAGTGGTTGTACCATTTTATATTCCCACCAGCAGTGTATAAGAGTTCCAATCTCTCCGCAGCCTCTCCAACATTTATTATTTTGTGTTTTTTGGATTAATGCCAGCCTAGTTGGTGTGAGATGGAATCTCATCGTAGTTTTAATTTGCATTTCTCTAATGGCTAATGATCGGGAGCATTTTCTCATGTATCTGTTGGCTGCCTGAATATCTTCTTTAGTGAAATGTGTGTTCTTATCCTTTGCCCACTTCTTGATTGGGTTGTTTGTCTTTTTGTGGTTGAGTTTTGACAGAATCATGTAGATTTTAGAGATCAGGCACTGATCTGAGATGTCATAGCTGAAAATTCCTTCCCAGTCTGTAGGTGGTCTTTTTACTCTTTTGGTGAAGTCTTTAGATGAGCATAGGTGTTTGATTTTTAGGAGCTCCCAGTTATCTGGTTTCTCTTCATCATTTTTGGTAATGTTTTGTATTCTGTTTATGCCCTGTATTAGGGCTCCTAGGGTTGTCCCTATTTTTTCTTCCATGATCTTTATCGTTTTAGTCTTTATGTTTAGGTCTTTGATCCACTTGGAGTTAGTTTTTGTGCATGGTGTGAGGTATGGGTCCTGTTTCATTTTTTTGCAAATGGATATCCAGTTATGCCAGCACCATTTGTTAAAAAGACTATCTTTTACCCAATTAACTGACACTGGGCCTTTGTCAAATATCAGCTGCTCATACATGGATGGATTTATATCTGGATTCTCAATTCTGTTCCATTGGTCTATGTGCCTGTTGTTGTACCAGTACCAGGCTGTTTTGACTACTGTGGCTGTATAATAGGTTCTGAAATCAGGTAGAGTGAGGCCTCCCACTTTCTTCTTCTTTTTCAGTAATGCTTTGCTTATCCGTGGGTTCTTTCCCTTCCATATGAAATTGGTGATTTGTTTCTCTATCCCCTTAAAATATGACATTGGAATTTGGATCGGAAGTGCATTATATGTATAGATGGCTTTTGGTAGAATAGACATTTTTACTATGTTAAGTCTTCCTATCCATGAGCAGGGTATGTTTTTCCACTTAAGGATGTCCTTTTGAATTTCTTGTAGTAGAGCTTTGTAGTTTTCTTTGTATAGGTTTTTTACATCCTTGGTAAGATTTATTCCTAAGTATTTTATCTTCTTGGGGGCTACTGTGAATGGTATTGATTTGGTGATTTCCTCTTCGATGTTCTTTTTGTTGATGTAGAGGAATCCAAGTGATTTTTGTGTGTTTATTTTATAACCTGAGACTCTGCCAAACTCTTCTATTAGTTTCAATATTTTTCTGGAGGATTCTTTAGGGTTTTCTGTGTATAAGATCATGTCATCTGCAAATAGTGATAGCTTTACTTCCTCCTTGCCAATCCGGATACCCTTTATTTCTTTGTCTAGCCTAATTGCCCTGGCTAGGACTTCAAGTACGATGTTGAATAAGAGCGGTGATAAAGGGCATCCTTGTCTGGTTCCCATTGTCAAGGGAAATGCTTTCAGGTTCTCTCCATTTAGAGTGATGTTGGCTGTTGGCTTTGCATAGATGCCCTTTATTATGTTGAGGAATTTTCCTTCAATTCCTATTTTGGTGAGAGTTTTTATCATAAATGGGTGCTGGACTTTGTCAAATGCCTTTTCTGCATCAATTGATAAGATCATGTGGTTTTTGTCTTTTGTTTTATTTATGTGGTGGATTACATTAATGGTTTTTCTGATATTAAACCAGCCTTGCATACCTGGTATAAATCCCACTTGATCATGGTGAATTATTTTTTTGATGTGTTGTTGGATTCTATTGGCTAGAATTTTGTTGAGGATTTTTGCATCTATGTTCATGAGGGATATAGGTCTATAATTTTCTTTTTTTGTAATGTCTTTACCTGGTTTTGGTATCAGGGAGATGGTAGCTTCATAGAATGAGTTGGGTAGTATTCCGTCTTTTTCTATGCTTTGAAATACCTTCAGTAGTAGTGGTGTTAACTCTTCTCTGAAGGTTTGGTAGAACTCTGCAGTGAAGCCGTCCAGGCCAGGACTTTTTTTTGTTGGAAGTTTTTTAATTACCATTTCAATCTCTTTTTTTGTTATGGGTCTATTTAGTTGTTCTACTTCTGATTGTGTTAGTTTAGGTAGGTAGTGTTTTTCCAAGAATTCATCCATTTCTTCTAGGTTTTTAGAGTACAATTTTTCGTAGTAATCTGAAATGATTCTTTTAATTTCATTTGATTCTGTTGTGATGTGGTCCTTCTCGTTTCTTATTCGGGTTATTTGTTTCCTTTCCTGTGTTTCTTTAGTCAGTCTAGCCAATGGTTTATCAATTTTGTTAATTTTTTCAAAGAACCAGCTTTTGGCTTTGTTAATTCTTTCAATTGTTTTTCTGTTCTCTAATTCATTTAGTTCAGCTCTAATTTTTATTATTTGTTTTCTTCTGGTGCCTGATGGGTTCTTTTGTTGCTCACTTTCTATTTGTTCAAGTTGTCGGGACAGTTCTCTGATTTTGGCTCTTTCTTCTTTTTGTATGTGTGCATTTATTGATATAAATTGGCCTCTGAGCGCTGCTTTTGCTGTGTCCCAGAGGTTTTGATAGGAAGTATTTTCATTCTCGTTGCATTCTATGAATTTCCTTATTCCCTCCTTAATGTCTTCTATAACCCAGTCTTTTTTCAGGAGGTTATTGTTCAGTTTCCAAGTATTTGATTTCTTTTCCCTAATTTTTCTATTATTGATTTCCACTTTTATGGCCTTGTGGTCTGGGAAGATGCTTTGTCATATTTCGATGTTTTGGACTCTGCAAAGGTTTGTTTTATGACCTAATATGTGGTCTATTCTAGAGAATGTTCCACGTGTACTAGAAAAAAAAGTATATTTTGCAGCGGTTGGGTGGAGAGTTCTGTATAATTCAATGAGGTCCAGTTGGTTGATTGTTGTAAGTAGGTCTTCCGTGTCTCTATTGAGCTTCTTACTGGATGTCCTGTCCTTCTCTGAAAGTGGTGTGTTGAAGTCTCCTAGTATAATCGTGGAGGTGTCTATCTCACTTTTCAGTTCTGTTAAAATTTGATTTACGTATCTTGCAGCCCTGTCATTGGGTGCATAAATATTTAATATGGTTATATCTTCCTGGTCAATTGTCCCTTTTATCATTATGTAGTGTCCTTCTTTATCCTTTGTGGTGGATTTAAGTTTAAAGTCTATTTTGTCAGAAATTAATATTGCTACTCCTCTTCTTTTTTGCTTATTGTTTGCTTGATATATTTTTTTCCATCCTTTGGGTTTTCGTTTGTTTGTGTCTCTAAGTCTAAGGTGCGTCTCTTGTAGGCAGCATATAGATGGATCGTGTTTCTTTATCCAGCCCGTGACTCTCTGTCTCTTTATTGGTACATTTAGTCCGTTTACATTCAGCGTAATTATAGATAAAGAAGTTTTGAGTGCTGCCATTTTGATGCCTTTTCATGTGTGTTGTTGGCCATTTCATTTTTCCACATACTTTTTTGTGCTGAGACATTTTTCTTAGTAAATTGTTAGATCCTCATTTTCATAATGTTTGACTTTATGTTAGTTGAGTCGTTACGTTTTTCTTGGCTTTTATCTTGAGTTATGGAGTTGATATTCCTTTTTGTGGTTACCTTATTATTTACCCCTATTTTTCTAAGTAAAAACCTAACTTGTATCGTTCTATATCGCCTTGTATCACTCTCCATCTGGCAGTTCAATGCCTTCTGTATTTAGTCCCTCTTTTTGATTATTGTGATCTTTTACCTATTGACTTCCATGATTCCCTGTTATGTGTATTATTTTATTTATTTATTTATTTTTAGAATTAATCTTAATTTGTTTGTTTTTGTGCTTTCCCTTTTTGAGTTGATATCAGGACGTTCTGTTTTGTGACCTTGTATTGTGCTGGTACCTGATATTATTGGTTATCTGACCAAACAATCTCCTTTAGGGTTTCTTGTAGCTTTGGTTTGGTTTTTGCAAATTCTCTAAACTTGTGCTTATCTGTAAATATCTTAATTTCGCCTTCATATTTCAGAGAGAGTTTTGCTGGATATATGATCCTTGGTTGGCAGTTTTTCTCCTTCAGTGCTCTGTATATGTCGTCCCATTCCCTTCTTGCCTGCATGGTTTCTGCTGAGTAGTCTGAACTTACTGATTCTCCCTTGAAGGAAACCTTTCTTTTCTCCCTGGCTGCTTTTAAAATTTTCTCTTTATCTTTGGTTTTGGCAAGTTTGATGATAATATGTCTTGGTGTTTTTCTTTTTGGATCAATCTTAAATGGGGTTCGATGAGCATCTTGGATAGATATCCTTTCGTCTTTCATGATGTCAGGGAAGTTTTGTGTCAGGAGTTCTTCACCTATTTTCTCTGTGTTTTCTGTCCCCCCTCCCTGTTCTGGGACTCCAATCACTCGCAAGTTATCCTTCTTGATAGAGTCCCACATGATTCTTAGGGTTTCTTCATTTTTCTTAATTCTTTTATCTGATTTTTTTCAGCTATGCTGGTATTGATTCACTGGTCCTCCAGATGTCCCAGTCTGCATTCTAATTGCTTAAGCCTGCTCCTCTGACTTCCTATTGCGTTGTCTAATTCTGTGATTTTATTGTTAATCTTTTGGATTTTTGCATGCTGTTTCTCTGGATTCTTGCAACTTATTAATTTTTCCACTATGTTCTTGAATAATCTTTTTGAGTTCTTCAACAGTTTTATCAGTGTGTTCCTTGGCTTTTACTGCAGTTTGCCTTATTTCATTTGTGATGTCTTGAAGCATTCTGTAAATTAGTTTTTTATATTCTGTATCTGATAATTCCAGGATTGTATCTTCATTTGGGAAAGATTTTGATTCTTTTGTTTGGGGGGTTGGAGAAGCTGTCATGGTCTGCTTCTTTATGTGGTTTGATATGGACTGCTGTCTCCGAGCCATCACTGGGAAACTAGTTTTTCCAGAAAATCCACTGACTGGTACGCTGGCTCCTTGCTCTGAAAACAATCGCCGTCTCCCCGTATTTGTTCGTTCTCCGTCTCTAAATCTGTGTTTGTTGTTCAGAGTTTGTAGATTGTTATGTATGTGATCGATTCAATTGTTTTTCCAAGTCTTTGTTTCCAATTACTTTTTTGTGCTGAGACGTTTTTCTTTGTAAATTGTGAGATCCTCATTTTCATAGTATTTGACTTTATGTTTGCTGAGTCATTACGTTTTTCTTGGTTTTTATTTTGAGTTATGGAGTTGTTATACCTCTTTGTGATTACCTTAATATTTACCCCTATTTTTCTAAGTAAAAACCTAACTTGTATTGTCCTATATCGCCTTGTAATCCTCTCCATATGGCAGTTCTATGCCACCTGTATTTAGTCCCTCTTTATGATTATTGTGATCTTTTACATATTGACTTCAATGATTCCGTGTTTTGAGGGTTTTTTTTTTTTTTTTTTTTGTTAAATTAATCTGAATTTGTTTTTGCGATTTCCCTATTTGAGTTGATATCAGGATGTTCTGTTCTGTGACCTTGTGTTGTGCTGGTATCTGATATTATTGGTTTTCTGACCAAACAATTTCCTTTAGTATTTCTTGTAGCTTTGGTTTGGTTTTTGCAAATTCTCTAAGCTTGTGTTTATCTGTAAATATCTTAATTTCGCCTTCATATTTCAGAGAGAGTTTTGCTGGATATGTGATCCTTGGCTGGCAGTTTTTCTCCTTCAGTGCTCTATATATGTCATCCCATTGCCTTCTTGCCTGCATGGTTTCTGCTGAGTAGTCTGAACTTATTCTTATTGATTCTCCCTTGAAGGAAACCTTTCTTTTCTCCCTGGCTGCTTTTAAAATTTTCTCTTTATCTTTGGTTTTGGCAAGTTTGATGATAATATGTCTCGGTGTTTTTCTTTTGGATCAATCTTAAATGGGGTTCGATAAGCATCTTGGATAGATATCCTTTCATCTTTCATGATATCAGGGAAGTTTTCTGTCAGCAGATCTTCAACTATTCTCTCTGTGTTTTCTGTCCTCCCTCCCTGTTCTGGGACTCCAATCACATGCAAGTTATCCTTCTTGATAGAGTCCCACATGATTCTTAGGATTTCCTCATTTTTTAAAATTCTTTTATCTGAATTTTTTTCAGCTATGTTGGTGTTAATTCCCTGGTCCTGCAGATTTCCCACTCTGCATTCTAATTGCTCGAGTCTGCTCCTCTGACTTCCTATTGCGTTGTCTAATTCTGTAATTTTATTGTTAATCTTTTGGATTTCTGCATGCTGTCTCTCTATGGATTCTTGCAACTTATTAATTTTTCCACTATGTTCTTGAATAATCTTTTTGAGTTCTTCAACTGTTTTATCAGTGTCTTCCTTGGCTTTTTCTGCAGTTTGCCTTATTTCATTTCTGAGGTCATCCCTGATGTCTTGAAGCATTCTGTAAATTAGTTTTTTATATTCTGTATCTGATAATTCCAGGATTGTATCTTCATTTGGGAAAGATTTTGATTCTTTAGTTTGGGGAGTTGTAGAAGCAGTCATGGTCTGCTTCTTTATGTGGTTTAATATCGACTGCTGTCTCCGAGCCATCACTAAGATATTGTAGTGATTTATTCTAATTTGCTCACTGAGTCTTGTTTTGTTTTCTTTCAATATACATGAATGGGCTACTAGATTGTGCTGTCTTGATTGTTGTAGCCCTTGACTTACTTGTGACCTATTACCAGCTGGTTTGGGCTGTTGCCAGATATATATGCCTGAGTCTATTCACTATTCTTGAGTAGAATCTGATTTTGGGTCATCAAGTTTGTGCTGCACCCTAACACCTATCCACCTTGAGAAGTAGTGGTGATAGTTGTGTGCACCAGATTCTAATTGCAGCTGGGGTTCACACTCCGGGGGGCAGGATGCTGACAGTCTTCCCCCAAGTGTCAGTGAGGTAGTTGTGTCTCTATTCCTAAAGCACCTTGGTGGGAGGGCTCTGCAGCTGTACTTTAGGCCCCCAGTGCAAGTAGCTCTACAGATTGGTAGGTGTCACCCTCCTTAGACCCCTAAGGCAAGAGGCTAGGTGGTCTGGGGGGAGCTTCAGCTCTCAGTTCCCTGTTGTGGGTCAGTTAGGGCTCTGTTGAATAAGCAGAGATATCAGACCTGGGAAACTTGTTTTTCCAGTAAATCCGCTAAAAAAAAATGCTGTCAGATCCCTATCAGAAATGCCTTTGCATTATAATTGCCACCTTGTTCCCTGTAGGGATGAAAGCCCAAGATATGGATCATATATGCTTGGCTGGAGCTGGTTCTGTGTTTTTAGTCCAATTAGGGAAGGATTTTTGGTCCCTGGGTTTTTTGTGGTTGCTTCTCTCAGGCCGTAAGAATGGGTTAGGAAAAGACCATAAAAAAGGGAAAAGAAAAGCCAGGAGCCGGAGCCCTTCTCCCTCTGGCTCAGGAAATTCCAATGTTAATGAAACCGCCTTGGAAGGGGAGGGGAGGGTTCAGAAAAACAGGAGAGAGTAAAAAAACCCCTGGAATATAGCCAAAGTTGCTTATCTTGCTTGGGATGACTATTTTATCTGAGATTCCCCAAGGGGCGTGTGGCCTATGTGTGCTGGCCATGTAGAGATTGCCCCAGAGGGTCTGGCCCACAGAAGCCGCAGTCAGTTCCTCCGCTGCCAGTCCAAAGCCCAGCGTCAAGGTTCCCTGGCTGGGACGCTGCACTCCCGGCTCTAAAACCAGTCGCTGCCTCCCGGGGACTTCTCCTCCCACCAGCCGTGTCACCGCACCACCTGCAGACCGGCCGGACCCCTCCCGGAGTCAGGTCAGGGGGGTAGGGCTGCACCCCGTGTTTGCACTGTCACAGGATGTGGTGCTCAGTTACCCCGCGCCCAGTCCAAAGCCCCGCACCAAGGTTCCCGGGCTGGGATGCTGCACTCCCGGCTCCAAAACCAGTCGCTGCCTCCCGGTGACTTCTCCTCCCACCAGCCGCATTGCTGCACCGCTGGCGCTGACCGGCTGGGCCCTCTCCCGAAGTCAGTTCAGGCGGGTAGGGCTGTGCCCCGTGTTTGTGCCATCACAGGATGTTGTGTTCAGCTCCTCTGCGCCCAGTCCTAAGCCCGGCCCCAAGGTTACCTGACTGGGTCGCTGGCTCCAGGCTCCGAAAACAGTCTCTGCTTCCCCGTAGTTGTTCGTTCTCTGTCTCTGTCACTCAGGTCAACTCTTTAAATCTGTGTTTGTTGTTCAGGGTTCGTAGATTGTCATGTATGTGATCGATTCACTTGTTTTTCGGAGTCTTTGTTGCAAGAGGGATCCGAGGTAGCCTCTACCTAGTCAGCCATCTTGGCCCCCCTCCGTTTTCTTTCCTTTTATCTCTTGTAAGATAAAAGGTGGTGCAGGCCACACCCCAGAGAAATGCCCCTTCCATTGGATGAGGGGTGTGACCTTAGTAAGGGTGGTACAATCTCACCGTTATCCTCTTTAGCATAAAATTATAATCACAAAATGGAGAACAACCACACAATACTGGGAATCATGACCTAACCAAGTTGACACTTATTACACTTCTTTGGGGGGAACACAATTCAATCCATTACAAAAGGTGATCCAAAAGAATGCAGAAGTTATCAAACAGTATCATTAATATAACATACAAGTAATATTTTTCTGAAGATCAATCAAAAGCCGTTGCAGCTGTACATCAACAGAGAACTCCCAGAAGTTCAAGTCAGATTCAGAAGAGGACATGGAACCAGGGATATCATTGCAGATATCAGATGGATCTTGGCTGAAAGCAGAGCATACCAGAAGGATGTTTACCTCTGTTTTATTGACTATGCAAAGGCATTCGACTGTGTGGATCATAACAAATTATGGATAACATTGTGAGGAATAGGAGATGCAAAACAGTTAATTGTGCTCGTGAGAAACCTGTACATAGACCAAGAGGCATTCGTTTTAACAGAACAGAGTGATACTGGTTTAAAGTCAAGAAAGGTGTGTTTCTGGATTGTATCCTCTCACCACACTTACTCAGTCTTTATGCTAAGCAAGTAATACAAGAAGGTGGAACATATAAAGAAGAATGCAGTATCGGGATTGGAGGAAGACTCATTAACAACCTATGATAAGCAGGCGACACAACTTTGCTTGCTTTAAAATGAAGAGGAATTGAAGCACTGACTGATGAAGATCAAAGACCACAGCCTTCAGTATGGATTACACTTCAACTGGATCAATAAGCAACATCATGATAAACGGAAATAAGATTGAAGTTGTTGAGGATTTCATTTTACTTGGACCCACAATCAATGCCCACAGAAGCAGCAGTCCAGAAATCAAACAATTCATTGCATTGGGCAAATCTGCTGTAAAAGGCCTCTTTAAAGTGTTAAAAAGCAAAGATGTCACCTTGAGATCTAAGATGTGCCTAATCCAAGCCATGGTGTTTTCAATTGCCTCATGTGCATACAAAAGCTGAACAATGAATAAGGAAGACTGAAGAAGAATTGATGCCTTTGAATTATTGTGTTGGTGAAGAATATTGAATATACCATGGACTGCCAGAAGTACAAACAAATCTGTCTTGGAGAATGTACAGCCAGAATGCTCATTAAAAGCCAGAATTTCAAGGCTTCATCTCACATGCTTGGACCTGTTTTCAGAATAGATCAGTCCCTGGAGAAGGACATCATGCTTGGCAAATGAAGAGTTAGGGAAGAAGAGGAAGACACTCAATCAGATGGATTGACACAGTGGCTGCAACAGTGGGCACGACTGTAACAATAATTGTGAGGATGGCTCAGGACCAGGCAGTGTTTCATTCTTTTGTGCATGGGGTCACTATGAGTTGGAACCATCTCCATGGCACCTAAAACAACATGTTTATGTAAGCCTATGTTTAGCATTGTAAGAAACTGCTAGACTGTCTTCCAAAGTGACTGTGTTATTTTGCATTTTCTCAGCAATGAATGGCAGTTCCTGTAGCTCCACATCCTTGCCAGCATGTGGTGTTGTTAGCATTTGGGATTATAGCAACCGAACAGCAACAATAGATATGTAATGATATCTCATCATTGTATTAATCTGTAATTCCCTAGTAGTGTATGAGGAATGGATGGTACTGAAGGAAGAAGTTCAAGCTGTACTGAAGGCATTGACCAAAAACAAGGCTCTGGGAATTGATGGAATACCAACTGAGATGTTTCAAAAAACAGATGCAGCACTAGAAGTGCTCACTCATCTGTGCCAAGAAATTTCTAAGACAGCTACCTGGACAACAGACTGGAAGGGATCCATATTTATAGCTATTCCCAGAAAAGGTAATCTAACTAAATGCAGATATCATCCAACAATACCAATAATATCAGATGCAAACAAAATTTTGCTAAAGATCATTCAAAAGCAGCTGCATCAGTGTATCAACAGGGAACTGCCAGAAATTCAAGCCAGATTTAGAAGTGAACATGGACCCAGGGATAACATTGCTGATGTCAGATGAATCCTGGCTGAAAGCAGAGAATACCAGAAAGATTTTCACCTGTGTTTTATTGATTATGCTAAGGCATTCGACTGTGAAGATCATAACAAATTATGGATAACATTTCAGAGAATGGGAATTTTGGAACACTTAATTGTTCTCATGAGAAATCTGCGCATGGAACAAGAGGCAGTCATTTGAACACAACAAGGGAATACCGCATGGTTTAAAGTCAGGAAAGGTGTGCGTCAGGGTTGTGCCCTTTCACAATACCTGTTCAATGTGAGCAAATAATCTGAGAAGCTGGGCTATATGAAGAAGAACAGGGCGTCAGGATTGGAGGAAGACTCATTAACCACCTGCGTTATGCAGATGACACATCCTCCCTTGCTGAAAGTGAAGAGGACTTGAAGCACTTACTAATGAAGATCAAAGACCACAGCCTTCAGTACGGATTACACCTCAGCATAAAGAAAACAAAAATTGTCACAACTGGACCAATAAGCAACATCATGATGAATGGAGAAAAGTCTGAGGTTGTCAAGGATTTCATTTTACTTGGATCCATCATAACACCCATGCAAGCAGCGGTCAAGAAATCAAAAGACACATTGCATTGAGCAAATCAGCTGCAAGGCATCTCTATAACATGTTAAAAAGGAAAGATGTCACCTTGAGGACTAAGGTGCACCTGATCCAAGCCATAGTGTTTTCACTCAACTTATAAGTGTGTAAAATTTGGACAATGGGTAACCAGTTCTGTTTTGGTTTTTTTAATGGCACATGTCTTCTGTATACCTTCTTTGCTGACTTATCTCTTCAGATATTCTACCCACTTTTTAATTGGGTTGGTTGTGTTTTTATTGTTGTGTTTTAGGAGTTTGTTGTATATCTTGGATCCACCAGGATCACCAATTGTCATCACGTTCATTATGACTCATAGTGACCCCATGTGTTGCAGACTACAGCCTGGACTTAAGTCCTTTCTCAGATATGAGTTTCGTCTTATGTATTTTGATGCTTTGTTGTTAGGTGCATACACACTCAGGATTATTATGTCTTGGAGAATTGACCCTTTAATCATTATGTAATCCTTTCTTTATTTTTGACAATTTTCCTTGCTCTGAAATCTGACTTGTATGAAATTAATATAGCAGCTCCAGCTTTCTTTTGTTTAGTGTTAGCATGGTATATC
Source organism: Loxodonta africana (assembly GCF_030014295.1). Lineage (NCBI taxonomy): Eukaryota > Metazoa > Chordata > Mammalia > Proboscidea > Elephantidae > Loxodonta > Loxodonta africana. The sequence continues at coordinate 79,233,044 of NC_087342.1, forward strand.
TTTCTCCATCTGTTTACTTTAATCTATCCATGTTTTTATATTGAAGTGGGTTCTGTGTAAAGAACAAGTAGCTGGGTCTGTTGTTTTGGTTCTTTTTAATCCACTAGGGTAGTCCATGTTTTTTAATTAGCATTGTAATGTTTAATGTTATTTTTTAATTATTTTTTATTTATTGTCAGCTAGGCCTTGATTCTCAGCGGTTTGGCATGTGCTCTTCCATAATGTGATCTGGTATGAGCAACCAAATAGTTAAAGAAGGACTTTCCTTTGGGGGTCTGGCCTGTCTCCAGTATATAAAAGGATGTTCTGACAAAAATCACTCCCTCTTGACCCTATACTCTTCAGGGCACCTGATCTCCTGTTCTTGGGATATATGCCTGCAGAAGTCTCTAGCCTGCTGCCAGACTTGCACATCTTGGATTTCCTAGTGCCTGCAACCTTATGAGCTAACATGTAGGAAGACTCATTAGAAACCTGCTATATGCAGATGACCCAACTCTGCTTGCTGAAAGTGAAGAGGTCTTAAAGTATTTACTAATAAAGATCAGAGACCACAGCCTTCAGTATGGATTATCCTTCAACGTAAAGAAAGCAAGAATCCTCACAACTGGAACAATAAGCAACATCATGATAAATGGAGAAAATACTGAAGTTGTCAAGGATTTCATTTTACTTGGATCCACAATCAACACCCATGGAAGCAGCAGTCAAGAAATCAAAAGATCCATTGCACTGGGCAAATTGGCTACAAGAGATCTCTTTAAAGTGCTGAAAAGCAAAGATGTCACCTTGAAGACTAAGGTGAGACTGGCCCAAGCCATGACGATTTCAATCGCATCATATGCATGTGAAAGATGGACAATGAATAAGGAAGACCGAAGAAGAATTGACCCCTTTGAATTGTGGCGTTGGCAAAGAATATTGCAAGTACCATGGACTGCCAAAAGAACAAACAAATCTGTCTTGGCTTTAAATATGTCATTCCTTTGCCTTCTTGCCTGCATGGTTTCTGCTGAGTAAAAATCCGAGCTTATTCTTACCGACTCTCATTTGTAGGTGATTTTTCGTATATCCCTAGCTGCTCTTAAAATTCTCTGTTTACTTTTGGCTTTGGCAAGCTTGATTATAATATGTCTCAGCGACTTCCTTTTAGGATCTACCTTGTGTGGGGTTCAATGAGCACCTTGGATGGATATCTTCTCATCTTTCATGATATCAGGGAAGTTTTCTGCCAAGAGATCTTTAACAATTCTCTCTGTATTTTCTTTTACCCACCTCTGTTCTGGTACTCAGATCACTTGTAGGTTATTTCTCTTGATGGAGTCCCACATAATTCTTAGCATTTATTCTTATAATTCTTTTATCTGATTTTACCTCAAATATGTCAGTGTCAAGTGCTTTATCTTACAATATCACTAATTCTAATGTCCATTTCCTCAGTTCTGCTCCTTTGACTTTCTACTGAATTGTCTAATTCTGAAATTTTATTGTTAATCCTTTGAATTTCTGTTTGCTGTCTCTCTGTGAACTCTTGCAGCCTATTAAATTTGTCATTATGCACTTCTCTAATCTTCTTAAGTTCCTCTAATGCTCTGTCTGTGCCTTTCTTGTCTTGTTCTGCATTTTGCCTGATCTCCTTCCTGATCTCTTGAGAAGTTCTCTATATTAATCTTTTGTATTCTGCCTTTGATAATTCCAGGAATTTCCCTTCCTCTGGAAGATTTCTTGATTCCTTATTTTGGAAACTTTGCTGAAGCTGTCATGGTCTGCCTTTTTATGTGATTTGATATTCACTGTTGTCTCTGAGCCATCAATAAAGTTATTGTATTTATTTATTTTATGTTTACTTACTGTGTCCTAGCTTCTCGCTTTGTTTCATTTTGATATGTGCCCAAATAAGCCGCTCAGGTGAACTGGTTTGATTATTGATGCCTTTGAAGCTCTAAAGTCCTATCACCAGTTGGTTGGAGCTGTTACTAGGTATATGAGTCCAGGAGTCAGTTCACTTGTATGGATTCAGCTCAGGTGTCCAGGTAGTCGGTCACCAAGTATGTGGAGCACGCTCTCACCTACAGTCTTAGATGAGCAGGTATGATTGGTGTAGATACAAGTATCAGTCTGCAGTAGGGGGCGATGCCCTGAGCAAGGCAGGGGACTGATAACAACCCCTGAGTGCCTGTGAGGAAAATGTGTCCCTGGTTCCCAGAGTGCCTAGGTGGGTGTGTTTTGCAGCCAGACTACGGGCACCCAATGCTGTTGGGTGTAAGACTGGGAGGCACCACTTAGCCTTGGATCCCTGTCAAGGGTGGCTAGGTCGCATAGGTGAAGCCACCAGTCCTCAGACCCCTGATGTGGGTCGGTGAGGACTGTGCTTAATAGGCAGAGCAATGTCAGAAGTCACAAACCTGACTCTTCACCATATAGCTGAAACAGTTGACATTAGTCTTCAGGTATATACCCTGTTGCATTGTGCTAATGAGGACCTACACTGTTGAAATGGTCCCACACAGGTCCATGCAGGGTTGAAAGTCCATGGATCACTTATGCCTGTGCTTAGGCAGAGGAGCTGTTTCTGCCCTGAGTTCCCAGTTTACAGGAGCTGGCAGATTATTTTTCCCCCTTGTTTGTTAATTTGTTCCTTCTCCCAGGCTGGGAGGATGGCTCAGGGCTCGAGGCAGGTCCTACTTCCAGCCCAGGGAAAGCAGCTATCACTGAATCAGGCTCAGAACCCAGTGCAGAGTGGGGAGGGATCAGTTAAATGGGAGAGAGTTTCTTCCAAAAGGGTATTTTTTTGGTCCATGGGTTAGATTAGATGCAATCCTTATCTTTTGCTAAGAGCATCACTTTTCACTGATTCTGTAAGCATGAGTGAACTCTCCATCAATCAGTCTCTTCCAATGTGGAAAACATGTCCTGAACACCTCTGCTTGCCTCACCAAGCTTGTGCCAGCAGATCTGGCCTGAGGGGTGCTGGTTCCCACCAGGTCAGGTCTGGCAACTCCTCGCTGCTTCTGAACAATCTCTCCCTTTCCCTGCCACTTGGTCCACTTCCTCAACTTTCCCTTTCATGTTCAGGGCTCATAGATTGTCATATATAATCGATTCACTTGTTTATTTAGGTCTTTGTTATAAGAGGGACCACCAGAAGCATGTGACTATTCCACCATCTTGGCCGTGGCTCTGAAGTTTGTTTTTAGAAACCTTCATCTCATTTGGAAGAACTGGGCTGCCTCAACTTTTTCTGACCCCTTCTGGGCAGTGTAGAACTGCTCCATAGTGTTTTCTAGGTTTTCACCTTTCAGAAGCAGTTTACCAGGCCTGTCTTCTGAGAAACCTCTGGGTGCGTTCAGACCCCCAACCTTTTGGCTATTAATTAAGCATTTAACCCTTTGTCCTTTCTCTGTTCTCCCTGCTCTATTCCGACTCTTGTTGAGCAAAGAGCAGGAAGAGATGAGTCAAGAAGCCTATAGTAAATGTCTGGAAGAGTTCCTCTAAGGGGCAGTGGAATGTCAATAGGCTTCTAAGGGAAATAACTAGGGTAAAAAGAGAATAACGCCTGAACAGGGACTTGAACCCTGGACCCTCAGATTAAAAGTCTGATGCTCTACCAACTGAGCTACCCAGGCCTCTACATCCAACTTTTCTTGAGTACCTAATGGAGGTTTTATGTAGGTCAGTTGGTTTTATGTTTCATGTCCTGGTTCCCAGATAGCTTCTTTGTAATTCTTCTGCCTGTCAAGAAGTTCCTGTTCCAAAAAGATGCCATAAGCGCGAGGACAATTTCCCTTCCTTCTGTCTTGTCTTCTGTCTCTTTAGACTTTCACAAACAGACTTGGTCACCTAGACAAACCACTACCGGCTTTCAGAACACATTGCTACTACACCCAGAGGGTTTCATGCCCACCCACATCTATTTTTCTTCAAGCAACACTCATGCTACTCTTTTTTGTATTCCTTTGCATTGTCTTGTACATTTTCTTGCATCATTGGGAGGCAGAGGAGAAAAGAGATAAAGGAGAGAAAAACTGAAGACCAAAGAGAACGTTCCATAATGGTGGGGGAAGCAAAGGTGCATGGGTTTAGTCTTCTGCACCTCTTTGCTTGCTTTTCTTCTTGATGCCCTTCGTTACCATCTGTGAGTCACTTCTTTTCATTTTATTTCTCCTCCTCCTTCTGTTTGGTCTCCTTTTTCTCTTCCTCCTTCAGGTCTTCATGTCATGAATACTATTTGCTATTCAGATCCAAGGGAAAATGATAATTTTCTTGACAACTTAGTGTACTTTAGTACATAGCATCCAGGATATGACCTAAGATAGTTTTGAGTTTTGACCCAAACCTGGAGAAAATACTGTACAAGGGATCTGGGAACAAATGGGGAAGTTTTGGAGTGAAGGAAATTTAACCTGTCTGGGAGGAAAGACAGGATAGGGAATGGAAAAAGACTTATCGTTTACTTCTTCCACATGACTCGGCACTTCCACGAAATCCAGACTATGTGAAAACTGAGAGAAGTTGTGATTACTTAACTTCAGGAATTTGTGGATTTCTCCTCTCTCCTAACCTACCAATATACAAGGCAGAGTTGGATATGGGTCACACAAAATCATCTTGAATTGTTTTGTGGATCAATCCACAGGGAAACTAGGGAAAGACGTTTAAGCAAAATACCTTGGGGTTAGTTAGCATTGTCTACTTTCTCTACATTTAATGTAGACTGGAAGACACCAACCTGTACCTCACACATAGCAACCACTCTCCCAGGGAGATTTGGGACACACTACCTCATCCCACCTCTGCATCAGGTGATTCTTTTACTTGTGGGTAAAGGATAAAGTATTTTAAAAGCTATGTTTTAAAAATCTTTGTTTTAAATGGATTATAATAAAATATTTTTCTGGCATTAAAAGCAGACATTTCTGACAAAGGGAGCTCTTGTTTGAGCTTCCAGACTTTTCTCCCTGGAGCAACAGCATATTATATTTGAGAAAAAAAATCTGAACATACCAGCTTGTGGCAGAGTGCAGTTCTTGGCTTATAATTCTCCACCAAAATGCATCATCATTATAAGTGACTTAGATGAGAGAGCCCTGGAAATATGTCACTTCTGATTATCTCACAATCTCGGTTTAGTAATTCTAAATTATTTTCAGAGGCTTCAGATGATATTTGATTCCTTTTTTGAATGTTGTAAAAATTGCTTTCAACTGCAAAGTTAAAAAATTGAAAACAGAAAACTCATGTTCCCTTATCAACACTTTAACTTATTTGCTTGTACCATATCCTCACAGTATTGGCTGTATGGTCTAATGGATCACGTTTCTGATTCCAGATCTAGAGGATTGAGGGTTCAAGTCCTTCCATAGTTGTTTACTTCTTATTGCACAACAAGTAGAAGATTCTTGAATTGGCTCCCAGTGACTACTAATTCCTGAGGTGTTTCTGGAAGGAAGAATTGATATAGGTGAAGTTTCTTCTGTCACATATCAATAATTAACATTAAAGAGGCTTTGGAAATCTAAAATGGGCTGAGCCTCTTTATTGTTAATTTAACAACAAAGCATTCCTCTGCATCCCTCCATATTGGGAACTTACCAGTGTATTTTTGGAATCCAGGTTGCTCTAGCCACAATATCAACCCCTGAGTTCAGCCACCCCAAAACTATCCTAATTGTGCTTCACAATATTCAGTGCCATATTAACCCCTGCTCTATAGGGTCGATATGATTTGGAATTGACTCAAAGGCAACGGGTTTGGTTTGGCTTTTTTGGGGGGAGGGCCTATCCTTCTACCCACACACAAATGATTGCATATCTTTGTGGCTGACATCTGTCTAATGGTCTCTTCAAAGGGGACTTTTGCTTCTCTTACTCCTCTCACATTCAAATGCTCTGATGAGCTGCCTTCCGGGTCAGCTGGGAGGCAAGTTCTGTTAGAAAAATGGAGTCCTCCCAAGTTAAAAGGGGACTTCATGCGATTCCTGTGAAATGGAGAAGATCCTTATTGGGACAGAAATTGGCAAAGAAGACATACAAGTCATCTCACTTGGAGGTTGCTCCTTCTTCGGTCTACTAAGAAATTCCAAGAAGATAATGATAATCAGTGTGAACTCCAGAGTCCACGATCACTCTAGAGGCAAAGCTCATCGCTTGGTTTTCAATGAATACCTTTAAGGAGCTCCAAATCTTCAAACTACAATGCACTGTCTTCAGGACTCACCCTACCTCTGTGCAGAGACTCACTTCTCTACAGCCACGTGCTTTACACAAATGTCCAGATGAGAGACCTTTGTAACATTCTAGTCTCAAGAATCACCGTGCTTACCAAACACTAACGTGAATAAAAAAAAAAAAAATGCACCTTAAATTCGTGAGTATGCTGAATAAATGAAATCCCAGATCAAACTCCTTCTCTCCACTTTCCAATCCTATCCAATGCCCCTAAAGAAAAAGAAAACAACAACAAGTAATGTCCACTCCTCCTTTCCCAAAGTGAAAGGACTTAGCATCTCCACAATCCAGAGACTTGGGGATGTTCCTAAAAATTTCCACATTTAAATTCCATTAACAACTTTTACCTCTCAACACTGTGCCATCCTCCTCATTCCTTCAGTCACTATTTTGCTCATCTATTTGACAGTAGGACAAAGAATAAGGTTGCTGTGCACATTGAATGAATACCTCTCAAATGATACTGCAAATCTGACTTTCCACATTTGAAGTCTTGCTCTCCAGATTCCCATTGAGAAAAGCAAGCATGTCAGTAGTAAAATGCACTGTAAATATTCCCATAGCTGCTCTAGGAGAAAGCTGTGCTCAGTAGCCTTTTGTGTATGAGTGAGAAAGAATTATGGGAAAACTTAAAGCATCTGCACCAGATCAGGGTCATGAATCCTAAGATGCCTAGTGCACTGAGCTCTCCAAGACTTTGATGGGTTCGGTAAGAGTCTATTCAAACCAAAAAGTCTTGGTCACTGCTTGACCTTTCTGTCTCATTCTTTCCTTTGAATATTAAGCCCCCCCAAAATTGCTGCAAATACAAGATATTCTAGCCCAAAGTCCTCCGGGGATTCTGTTTTTAAGCTTCACGTTGCTGCGCTACCACGTGGAATCCGCACAACGGGGCCTCCCTGTGGCTTTTTCCAAAGACTCCAATCTCAGCAACTGCTATTCCAGAAACACGGAAGCACAGGAGCCCATTCCAAAATGCTCAGCGATTTCACCTGGAGGTCGCGAAATTTTGGGCAAAACTAGTCGTATCTTTTTGTGAGACATACACTTTGAAAGCACTTATTTTAGCCTCTCTCTTCCCGAGGGCCTGCAGAAAGCTTGATCACTTTCTGCCTCCGTGACGGGCCGTATCCTATCCGTTTTCAGAGACTCATCTTCAAACCTTATTCCTCTTCTCTCTGCCATCTACCCCTCTGCTGCTGCTTATCCCCTCCGCTTAGAGTCCTCCCTTCCCCCGTCATAAACTCCGCCACTCTCTTCCAATTCACTCCGTTCCTCACACCTACTCCTCTTCGTATTCCAATTCCCAGAGAGGTGTCTTTCTGATAACGCAGTAACTTAATCTATAGATTTCAGGCACCCTTCCCTTCCAGCCAAGAAGACTTGGATTTTCTCTATATCTGGATTAACAGTCGCACATCAGGAATTTGCGAGCTTCCCCAGTCGTAGGGAAAGTTTATAAGGAGCGAATTTGTTTTGAATGTCGTGCCCATCCCATAATGCGCTTCTCTTCTGCTTCCTCATTAAGGAAATAATTAGGTCTAAATGATACGCTTTAATTACAGGAGTGTCCATCCATCTTTCTTCTCTCTCAATATCAGAGCTACAACCTTGAGGAGGCAAAACCAAGTTTCCAGACCCAGATGCGGGACGCAGCCCTTTGCAAGAAGCATTGCTGCACTAGTCGCTCTTCGCTGTTGTCTAATAAACAGGTTGCCATGGAGCCGATCCTACCCCATGTTGAGCGGCTGGTGCATTCGAACTGCTGACCTTCATGGTTAGCAGTTATACCTCCTAACCACCGCCCCATCGGGGCTCCTGTTTCAGTTAAATGCTGTGAGTTAATTAACCTTTAGCCTTATTTCGGAAACCCTGGTGGCCTACTTGTTAAGAGCTACTTCTGCTAACCAAAAGGTGGGCAGTTTGAATCCACCAGGGGCTCCTTGGAAACCCTGTGGGGCAGTTCTACTCTGTCCTGTAGGGTCACTTTAGTCGGTATCGACTCGATGGCAATGGTTTTTTTTTTTTTTTTAAATTTTTGTTGGTACTTTTATCTCTGCACCTGGATCCTCATTCCTTCCGAGCACTCACCCAACACATCTTTGTATTTCCCTGCACTATCTTTTGTGCCTTTCTGCAAGCTTCATAGGCACAAAAGAAATTTTTAAGAAGACAATCAGAAGACTATTCAGAATGTTCAATCCCGCGACTCTCCCTCATGGTGGACTGGAGCTGACTGACAGTCTGGCATTTGACTGAAAGACCCCTTGAAGAAGCCAGTAACTGCTGGAAGATCTGAAAGTTTTTTGGTCCGGAAGGAGTTTCCTTCACCCCACCCCTACCCCTTCTCCTGGCATAGCTACGAGTTAGGGTCCAATCCAGGAACATAAGAATTGAACATAATGAATTTTGACTTGTGAAAACTCACGTTTTAAAATGCCTGCAGATCGTGCTGGAAGTCAGTATCAAGAGTAGTCTCATTAAGTCTGGCTGGCAGTGGGGTATAACTCAGTGGTAAAATGTGTGCCTAACATGCGTGAGACCCTGAGTTCAGTCCCCAGCCATCTCCATATGTGTTTTCTTTCCTCACCGACGCACATCTGAATATCGGTGATTTTTTTTGACACTTTCCCCATTTTTCTTTTTGTGAATACCTTTTCTTGTGTTTTTCCATCTCACAGAAAGGAGAAATCATTTGATAATTACTGGGACCATGGTCCTTGAGACTACTTGGGCCTCCCAACCTGACTACTTAAGTACAACGAAGTCAGGGACAAACTGGAGTAAAAGAAGGTGCTCAGTCAGGATCTGCTGACCGTGAAGCAACAGTATTCCACCACATCAAAGAAGGCCTGTTCTCCTTTACTACAATTTCTCATATTTATTAAGGAGTAGGGAAGAAAAACTCAGATGGAAAGAGGGAGGGAGAAATGACTGTTGGACAAATTCCTTTTGAATCTTCTTTTTTTCCCTCGCCTGTGTCTGTGTCAAAGGACAGATAGCAAGTTCAGGAGAAAAGTTTCTTTCCAATTTTCTTTTCCCCATTCCTCCTACACTTCCACACCCACCCACACAATCTTGTTGAGCAAAAGTCAGTCCAATCACCAGTTTTGGAGATCTGTGATCCCAGCCACAGGCAGCTCTGATCCCAACTCTTTGTTAGTGGTGAAGAAGTATTTGGATGTCATCCAGAAGAAAGGTATTTCTCAGGAAACCTTGAGTCTTCCAGAAGCCACAGTTGAAAAAATCATTTCCGGAGATGGAAACAGCTGCTAAGTAAGCTCTCTTCAAGTCACAAAAGTCTTGGGCAAAAAGAGCTGCATCTTCTTATGGAGCAAACACCCTTAATCCACTTTCCTTAGGAGGAAGGGTACTATCTTACCTCCCGCATTGTAGAGAGAGCAAAGGAGATATAGGCAACCCTGGCAGGCTCAAACTACCTCCTCACCATCCAAATTCTACACATCCTAAGGACCTAGTTCCAAATCTTCTTTCATCTTCTTTTCTTGTTCTTCCACACCCACACCCACCTCCTGCCTCCTATCTTCCCCTTCATTTTCTTCATCACAGAATGTGTTACCTTCACTTTCACTTTCCCAGCCCCCCTTTATCCTGTCTCCAGTGCTTCCTCCTAGAGAAAATTTCCCAACAGCTCAGTTTACTCCAGTTCCCTCTGCACCAATTCTGAGGCTAGCAGTTCTCAAAGATGGCTGAAAAATGGGAACATCTGTGGAGACTTTTCAGTGATATAGATCCCACCCTTTCCCTGTCTAGTGATTCTCAGTCCATTCAGGATCTACAGAGGTGGAGTCAGGAATACATATATTGACAAAGTTCTCAGGCAGTTCCCCAGGTTTGGGATCCACAACTTCCCACCTCTAAGCACTCATGTCAGCTACTTCCCAGCACCAACTAAGCCCCAGTTGCTTATTCACGGGAGGTTAGGATAGAGGAGATAACTACTGCTGGGGAGGAGCCAAAGAGTTGACATATGTAATGTATTCCAATATTCAGGAAGATATAAACCTCTCACGGGGGAAAAATATCAAAATGAAAACTAAAAGCAAGAGAAGACACAATGACAAAGGATTACCTCCTAAAACTCATATGTGGGTTGGCTGACACTACAAATTTTGTCAAGAAGTTGAAGTTTTTATTCTTTTAGCCTCTGTGATGGCTGAGGTTTGAATGCCTATCCAGGAGCACAAGTGGGCTCTTACAAAAGATTAATATGCTTGCAGTTCTTGCTAATCCCCTAACATGCCTCCCTCATGCTTCTGTGTGGTTCTCAGAACTAGAGCTGCAGCTTCACAAGAAAAAGCCACCGCTTGATTTCCCAACCAAGGTTTTGGACTCTAGGTCTTGCTAGTACAGTGATTGTCTGTGATACCATATATTTCCTGTTTTTCACTTAGGATTTATTTTTTTCTTTCCATTTGGATCTAAGTTTCCTGAGACAACTTTTTGGGTCCTGCTTTTTTGTATTCTTAGCCTAGAATTATCTGCTGTCCCTCTGGTAGCCAGAAGTAGTGGAGGTGCTGGACCCTGGTGTGATGATTGGAAAACTAATATCATGAAAACTGTGTGGAGAAAAAGCAACTAATTTGGAGTTTCAAGCTGAAGCCCCTTGAATTAATGCTGGCTGTGGCTCAATGGTTCAGCTGATCACCTGCTCACTGAAAGGTTGGTGTTGGAAACCAGCAGCGGCTCCTCAGTAGAAAGATGTATCATTAGGCTTCCGTAGATTGACAGCCTTAGAAAAACCCTATGGGGTTGCTAGGAGTCAGAATCCACTCCACAGCAGTGAGTTTTTTTTGTTTTGTTTTTTATCTATGCCCGTGGCTGAGACTTCAGTGGCGTAGGGTTTTACTGTTCCCTATGCCTGGAGGGAGTCCTGGTGGTGCAAGTGATTAAATGCTTAGGTGCTAAGCAAAAGGTTGGCAGTTCCAATCCATCATCCAGTCTCTACAAACTCTATGGGGCAGTTGGGTTTTTGTTTTTCCCTGGGAAAGGAGTTCCTAGGTAGTCTTAAATAGTTAACGCTTGCTTGCTGCAATATTGGAGGTTCCAGTCACTCAGAGGCGCTTAGTGATCTACTTCCAAAAAAGCAGCCATTGAAAACCCTATAGAGGACAGTTCTACTTCAGCATACATGGGATTACCATGAGCCAAAATCGACATAAGGATAACTGGTTTCCCCTGGAAAATCACGTTTAAATATGGATCCCTGTTACTTTATGGAGACTTATTTCTCACGCTTCTTCCCTGCCAGCTGAATGTTCTTTGTGACAATATCAGAGCTCCAAGCCAAATACACTGAAATTATGAAGAGCTGGAGGAAAATGATGTCTGTCTGGAGAATCTGTGCTTGGCCAAATGGAAGATGACCCTCCAAAGCCGTGTTTCACTGGGTGACACCGTGAACCTGTCAGGAGTCAAAAAGAAAAAAAAACCAATCCCGTTGCAGTCCAGTCGATTCTGAATCACAGCCACCCTATAGGATAGAATTGAACTGCCCCATAGGGTTTCTAAGAAGTGGCTGGTGGATTCAAACTGCCTACCTTTCAGTTAGCAGCTGATTCCCTTAACCACTGTGCAACCAGGGTTCCAAATCTCACTCCCATAACACAGTGGGGAAGAGGAAGGAAGGACATGGATGGAATTATGGACCCAGGCATGCAGTGCACAGTGGATTAGCAGTTCATTGCCTTAACCACTTGGTCACTTCATCAGGAGTCAAATAAAGCAGAATCAAAGACAAGGAAAGCTTATGCACTCAATCTTGCCCTGAAATGATTCAGACATCAGCATAACTAGAGGTAGCCCAGGAGGAAATTCACTAGGGGACTTTGTGGTTTAGTTGGTTAAAAAAAAAAAAAAACTATCCACAGGACCCTTTCAAACCCCCCACCCCTTATCTGTCTTTCTGTCTCTTTAATAATAGTACATAGTGGGAGCTTAAGGTGCAGGCTTTTGTTTTGGGTGATTGAAGGGATTCCCTTAGCATCTGGTTCTTTTCTCCCCGTTCTTGTCATGCCCCTTCTGCTGTCACAGTCACCTTAAAGGATATAGAAGCTCGTAGCATAGAAATGAAAGAGCATTCAAGGAAGTCCATTGAGTTGTGTTTTTGAAGTCTGTGTGCACAGGAATTGAATGGAAAATATTAGGAGAAGTGAATTTCTATCCTTTCAAGATTGGGTTTAAATAGTGTTGAAGCAGAGAAAAAATGTAGAGGTGTGGAAGATGAAAGCCAGAGGCTCATACATGCAAAGGATGTGCTCTACCGCTGAGCTACATACAGCTCATTCCTGAAGTGCTGCTGGCTAAATTTTATCTAGAACTAAGTGTTATTTCCTGAGATTCATGCTCCTTGAGAGTTGTGGTAGTGTTGATCAGTGTTAAGAGGCACAAGCAGCTGCTTTAGGCAGGAGGAACTGAGGAACCAGTGGTGGATGCTGATTCTTTACAGGACTTGAAAGTGAATGTAGAAGATTGGAAAGATGTGTTGGATAAATAGGCACAAGAGATTTCCATGGTGGCTTTTGTACAACTTCGAGTTGTTAAAAGTCTCTGGCTTGTATTATGGGTGGCAAAGAATCAAGTCCCCATTTTCAGCTCTTTTGATTTCCTCTATAGTTGTCTTTGTCTTAACCTGAAGCACAAAGCTAAAGAAATTAATCTTTTGGTTGCCTAAAAGTCTTCACTATATTTACTGTTTGCTCAATCAGAATGTATGTGCCAGATTTGATGGAGGAAAGCAATGGCAGAGAAAACCACATAGTGATGCATTCTGCATTTCATTATAAGGGTCTTTTCTACTAGAGATATCAGATAACTCTGGGCCCTACCAACAATTCAGAAGAGGAATTCATAAAGCATGAATGAAACAGTAGCTTCAGGGTTTAGAGAAAGGCGAATTATAAGAGTAAGATAGAAGGTAAATAGACAGGATTTAAAGTACAAGAACAAAAGTGAGTGAAGCATTTATTCGTTTAAAAAAATTCTTAAGCCATTTCCAGGCAGAAGGAGGTTACAGAAAAGGGCATTTTGAAAAAAGTGGGAGTAGAGGGGCATGGGAGGAAGTCTGGAAGGGAGAGAAGGTAAACTCATATGAAATTCAAGATACCTTGGAACACACTAGTGAGAATGTTACACAGTGAACTCAGGATAATACTCTGGTCTCCACCCTTGGATTTGTGAGTGAGAGGGTGGATAAAGACTGAAAAATGCACTTTAAGATATGGGAATTAGAAATTCTTTTGTGATATTTGTGGAAAATAAATGAGCTTGCTCCAAGACTCTTCTAGAAATCTGAGATTTATCATGGTTTAAACTCAGTTCTTTGAACTACATAAGAAGACTAAGAGAAAATTCATTTCCTGGTGTTACAGAAGCCTAGAAGATGGGTCCTTGTGCTCAGACTTTCCAATTATCTGGACACAGGTCTTTGAGAAAGAGAAATAACTTTATTGCAATGCACAGAGCGAGGATCCGGGAAGAAGTTTGTCAGATCTGGCTCCCTGAGCTTTGAGAAGCACGGCTTTTATGTGATTTTGGCAGCAAGATGATGGTTGCACAGGCATACTGGGGAAGGAAAATTCTAGCAGGCAGCCAGGAAACAGGAAGTGCCATGGTTCTTGTCAGACCTCTCACTTCAGAATAGGGTCCAAGTGATTACTTTTCTTCTGATTGGTTCCATCTGTGGCTACATCTGCTGTTGAAGTCAATTAGTGGTCACAGCTGGCACTTCTGTCAGTGCTGGGTGGGCCAATTCCCACTTGGGCGGGTTTAACAACTAATGGAAATTTACTGGCATTAGTAGGGCCAGGTTACAATCGTACCAGATTTCTAGAGCCTATTAGCTTTTTCTTATCCCAGTTTGCACATATATGAGACTTTGCCAATGTTCATAAAAATAACATAGAGTCTTTTTGAAATTGGCAGAACATGGCTTGTCTGTCAGACTTGTTCTTTCAGTTGGCTCATGGAATTTGTACAATAAGAACAAGACATAGTGTGTGGTAGGTTTCACTTAGGGAGAAAACGAGAGTGTCACACACAAAAGTGATGGGGAAGTGTATATGTTTGTCTGTGTGTCTGTGTATGTATGTGGAAATGCTAGAGAGTATCTTGGCTGTTTAATGTTATAAAAGCAATATGTGTAATGTCAAGCATCCACCATTATGTACTTGAAAAAGACGGTTGCAATGAAGAAGTCGTTGGTCTTGCAGAATTTTATCACGCAATCTCCGGCATCATTTCCATCACCAAGGCCATTTTTTCCAAAAACCAATCCTTCTTTGTTTCCAACTTTTGCGTTCCAATCCCCAGTAATTATCAAGGCACCTTGACTGCATGTTTCACTAGTTTCAGACTGGAAAAGTTGGTAAAAATCCTCAATTACTTCATCTTTGGCATTAGTGTTTTGTGCATAAATTTGAATAATAGTCCTATTAACTGGCCTTCCTTGTAGACATATGGATATTATCCTAACACTGACAGCACGGTATTTCAGGATAGATCTTGAAATATTCTTTTTGACAATGAATGAAACATCATTCCTCTTCAATTTGCATAGTAGACCATATGATTGTCCAAATAAAAATAGCTAATACCAGTCCATTTCAGCTCACTAATGCCTAGGATATTTTGAGTGCCTTCTAACCTGAGGGGCTCATCTTTTGACATCATATCAGCCAGTATTCTGCTGCTATTCACAAGGTTTTCACTGGCCAATTTTTTCAGAAGTAGACTGCCAGTTCCTTCTTCCTATCCTGTTTTAGTCTGGAAGCGATACTGAAACCTGTCCACGTGAGATGAATCTGCTGGTATTTGAAATACCTGTGGCAAAGCTTCCAGCATCACAGCAACACACAAGCCAGCACAGTATGACAAACTGACAGATAGATAACTGACCATCTGAGGAATAGACTTGACAAGTTGTGGGATGACATCATACCTGAAAAAAAGCAAGAGGTCATTAGAAAGACAGGAAAGAAAGAAAAGGGCAAAACGGATGTCAGAAGAGACTCTGAAACTTGTTCTTAAACATAGAGTAGCTGAAGCGAAAGGAAGAAATAATGAAGTAAAAGAGCTGAATAGAATATTTCAAAAGATGGTTGGAGAAGACAAAGTAAAGTATTATAATGAAATGTGCAGTGACCTGCAGTTAAAAAAAACAAAAGGGTAAATCATGTTTGGCATTTCTCAAGCTGAAAGAACTAAAGAAAAAACTCAAGGCTCGAGTTGCAATATTGGAGGATTCTATGGGGAAAATATTAAATGGTGCAGGAAGCATCAAAAGAAGATGGAAAGAATACACAATCACTGCATCTAAAAAATTGGTCGACATTCAACTATTTCAGGAGGTAGCATATGATCAGGAATCGATGGTACTGAAGGAAGAGATCCAAGTTGCACTGAAGGTGATGGCAAAAATCTAGGCTCCTGGAATTGACGCAGCACCTATTGGTATGTTTCAACAAATGGATGCAGCACTTGAGGTGCTCACTTGTAAGGAAATTTGTAAGACAGCTACCTGGCCAACTGACTGGAAGATATTCCAATTTGTGCCCATCCCAAAGAAAGATGATCGAACACAATACAGAAATTTTTGAACTATGTCGGAAACGACTCGATGGCACTAGTTTTTTTTTTTTTTTTTTAGTCATTGATATAACATACAAGTAAAATTTCCCTGAAGATCATTCAAAAGCTGTTGCGGCCGTACATCAACAGGGAATTGCCAGAAGCTCAAAACAGATCATTGCTGATGTCAGATACATCTTGGCTGAAAGTAGAGAAGACCAGAAAGATGTTTACCTGTGTTTCATGGACTATGGAAAAGCATTTGACTGTGTGGATCATAACAAATTATGGATAACATTCTGAGGAGTGGGAATTCCAGAACACTTAATTGTGCTCATGAGAAATCTGTACATAGAGAGACGGTCATTTGAACAGAACGGAGGATACTGCGTGGCTTACAGTCAAGAACAGCATGTGTCAGGCTTGTATCCATTCACCGTACTTATTCAATCTATATGCCGAGAAAATAATACAAAAAGCTGGAACATATGAAGAAGAAAGCAGCATCCGGATGGGAGGTAGACTCATTAACAACCTGGAATAAGCAGATGACACAACCTTGCTTGCTGAAAGTGAAGAGGAATTGAAGCAATTACTGATGAAGATCAAAGACCACAGCCTTCAGTATGGATTGCACCTCAATATAAATCCAAAAACCAAACCCAGTGCCATCGAGTCAATTCCGACTCATAGCGACCCTATAGGACAGAGTAGAACTGGCCCATAGAGTTTCCAAGGAGAGTCTGGCAGATTCGAACTGCCGACCCTTTAGTTAGCAGCTGTAGTACTTAACCACTACGCTACCAGGGTTTCCCACCTCAATATAAAGAAAGCAAAAATCCTCACAACCGGAACAAAAGCAACATCAAGATCAATGGGGAAAAGTTTGACGTTGTCAAAGATTTCATTTTACTTGGATCCACAATCAACACCCATGAGAGCAGAAGTCAAGAAATCAAATAATGCATTGCATTGGGCAAATCTGCTGCAAAAGACTTCTTTAAAGTGTGAAAAAGCAACGATATCACCTTGAGGACTAAGGTCCACCTGACCCAAGCCATGGTTTTTTCAATCTTCTCATATGCATGTGAAAGGCAGACAATGAATAAGGAACACCAAGAAGAATTGATGCCTTTTTTTCTTTTCTTACAAAGTTTTTCAAGTCTGGGGTGGGGGCTTCTCTTTAAGAAGGAGCCTGGGTGGTGCAGTGATTAACAGCACCAGTGCTAACCAAAAGGTCTGTAGTTCAAATCCAAATCCACCAGCAGCTTCCTGAAATTCTATGGGGCAGTTATACTCTGTCCTATAGGGTCGCTATGAGTTGGAATTGACACACAACAGCAATGGGCTTGGTTTGTTTGTTTTCCTTTAAGAAGATGGGTTTTTCACAGTCAGTTGTCATTTCTGTTATTTGCCTTCAAGTTGATTCTGACTCATAATGACCCTATGTACAACAAAACGAAACCCTGCCCAGATCTGTGCCATCCTGACAATCATTGTTGCGCTTGAGTGCATTGTTGCAGCCACTGTGTCAATTAATCTCATTGACAGTCTTCCTCTTTTTTGCTGGCTCTCTGCTTTACCAAGCATGATGTCCTTCTGCAGGGACTAATCCATCCTGTTAAGAGGTCCAAAGTATGTGAGGTGAAGTCTCGCAATCCTTCTTCTAAGGAGCATTCTGGGTGTACTTCTTCAAAGACGAATTATTTTTGTTCTTCTAGGAGTGCGTGATATATTCAGTATTCTTTGCCAACTCCATAATTCAAAGGTATCAATTCTTATTTGATCTTCCTTATTCATTGTCCAGCTTTCGCATGCATATGAGGTAATTGAAAACACCATGGTTTGGGTCAGGTGCACCTTAATCCTCAAGGTGACATCTGTGCTTTTAAACACTTTAAGGGGTCTTTTGCAGCGAATTTCCCCAATGCAATGCATCTTTTGATTTCGTGACTTCTGTTTCCATGGGTGTTGATTGTGGATCAAAGTGTTGCAGTGGAACAAGAGAGACCAAAACCTAACCCAAGGTACAAAAAACATGACAGTGACAGCTGTAAAGGGAGCGATCAAGAGCAACTGAGATACCCCTTCACACACCACATCCAATGTATGTGCTTCACAGAAAAACAACAGAAATAACAAATCCACAAATTACAACAGCTAGGTTTACAAAATCCACTCATCCAAGGGTGGAAAGCAGGGAAGGGAGGTGGGAGGGTAAATGGCACAGGAGACAAAAAAAAAAAAAAAAAATGGCACGAGGTCTGGCAAATGCTAGAAAATAGCTACAGAAAAACCTGTGGTCTTTCAGACTCATGGCCTTAAAATCCACATACTAGTGTCAGGAAGATTCTGCTTAAGTGCACCAGAGACAGAATTCCAATTCCTCTGAGAGATCAGAATATGTAAAGCGCCCTTGGCAGAAAGAGTCCTATCTTCCCTGGTCAGGGGAGGTGAACAGGGAAAAGAGCTGCCACATCCTCCTTCCAATCCTACCGGTTCCCTGTGGGTGGCAGGTGAAGTCAGTGGCCTACAGCTGCATTAAGTTTGGCAGGAGATGGATGTGGTGAAGGGAACTTCTCTGCAGAGTTTGAGCAGACTGCAGGTAGACCATCTTATGGAAGGGTCTGTTAATAAGACCACCAGAGAGAAGAGGCTTAACTTAAAAATAATACACTTTGCCAGGGGCCTTTGCTCCATTGGTGCTGATAAATGAATAAAGGAAAGAGGATGGAGAAAAGGCAGCCACTGATGATGTATGAGAACTGCGTTGCTGTGAGCAAAGCCAAGGGCAAACCAAATCCAAAGTAGGAGGGCCAGTTCCTTTCTATGTCTGACAACAACTAGTGCACTTCAATTCCTTTAATGAATCAGTATTATCCAAAGCAGTGTAGTGAATATAGAAGGGACATATGCAGGAGACAAACCAGCTGACCAACAGGATGGATGAAGAGACTCCCAAACTTCCCCTGGAGAAGGAAAAGAGCCTGAGGCAGAGGTTGAAGAGCATATCAGCAGTTGCTTTCCTGACACTAGGGAATGGGTGAGGGTTTCTCCCTGATACCTCAAATGCCTGGCCAGCTATATTTTGGAACCAAATGACATTGACAACTTTGCTAAGCAAGAACAGGGGAGCACCCAAAGAGCACTGAAAATTGACGTGAGGAAGAATTCCAGCCACGATCAAACATCTCCATAGTGATAGAAGAAAAGATCACCAATAATTTGTGCTGTTACTGACTGAATCACAGGAATAAACACTTGATGAAACAAGAGGAGACTCAAGCAGAATATTCCTCCATTCCAAGCGCAGCACTGGAAAATTCTACCAGCAACACGTGGCTCACTTGTCTTGTTTAGGCTCTGTACTCTGGGGTCCTTTCTGTGTCAGGTCGCTACTAGCCTTGTTCTATGCTTTTCCTCCCTCTTTTACAGTATTGGAGCGCCCAGCTTCGAAATGGTGTAGATACCCCAGATGGAGTCCTTGATTCCCCTGGCAAGGCCCTGGAGAAATGTTTTGACACCACCAGCCATCTCTTCACCGCCCAAACCATCAACTACACGGGGAGAGAGAAGTGACTCAAAATCTCTTAGGAAGGCAGCTCTGTCAAGGGCCGGCCGGTTCGGCACCTTCAAGGGTGAGGGCCGCAGGAGACCTAAAAAGCAAAACTAAAATAAACTGAAAACCATCGCTGCGGAGCCAACTAGGAACTCGTAGAGATCAGCGATCCATGCGCTTTCCAAGGAACCACTCTTTACCAACACAACACCAGGGCCCCAAATAGTCCGTAGTTGGCAGGATTCGAACCTCGCGGGGTATCCCCAATGGATTTCTACTCCATCGCCTTAACCACTCGGCCACGACTACAGATGCTTTCCCAAAGACTTTTTTTTCCCACATGGAATTGGACCTGTGCCCCTTGCAGCCAGTCGTGTAGCTGGGGTGCTGAACATCATTAATTATAAGGAAAATGCAGATTAAAACACAGTGAAATCATACTCCCCTCCACCAAAATTGCTTAAGATAAAAGAATTGAAAATATCAAGTGTTGCTGATGATATGGAACAACTGAAACTTTCCTACATTGCAGATGAGACTGTCAGCTGACACATTCACACTTGCAGACTATTTAGAAATATTGCCCGAAACAATATATATATAAGACCCATAACCGTAAAACTCCACAGCTGCATTTAGACCCAAGAAAAATGAAGGCTTATTTCCCTTGAACCATATGGACAAAAATGTTCACAGCAGCACTAGTTGTTTTATATGTACATCAACAGCAAAAGGAACCAAAAATTGTGATGTACAGTAGTAATACAATGGGATATGACAGCAATAAAAAAGAACTACTGCTACTAGACACAACATGGATGTATCTAATAAAAATTATGTTGAGTGAAAGAGTCTATACTGAAATGAACACATATTGTATGATTCCACCTATAGTATTTCAAAACACAGGAAAACAGTGGTAGAGGTCAGAAGATTGGAATTAATTGGGATAGATACAAATACAATTTCAGCTTCTGAGAGCTGAAAAATTTCTTATCTTGGTTTGAATGTTGGCTATATGAGATATATACATATGTAATAAGTCATTAAGCTGAATAATTAAGTTGTATGCATTTTCCTCTTCATGAACCAAGCCTCAACTTAAAAAGAAGAAAGGATTTCTTTGGATATCGTCTCACCCCCAGTAGATCCTATCTCTTCGTTAGTGCTGTTCAAATTTTGGTCTGCAGATTGATGCCTTCTAAGAGCTGTGTTTTTACCTGTTTGTGGGCATTAGAAACTTTTGAATCAATTTGACTGTGCCAGAATATTGGACTCTTCCACTTAAATAAAGTAGAAACAATTTCAGGAATTGGGTGAGTGGAGTGTGGAGCTGGCCATTTAATGATCAAGCAGTAGAACTCTGTTGCTGCTTTTGATATTGTGAGATTGGTTGGACATCTAGAACCCAAGAGAACATGAAAATCTGAGAAGTATTATTATTTACTTTTATAATTTATTGTTTCAAAATAACCGTGATCTTAATCAAGTCTGCTTTCTATATTTATAATTTGCCATTATTGGCTAAAATAAAACAAATACACACAAAAAACAAACCAGTCGATTAGAGTTGATTCTGATGAATGGCGACCCCTTGTTCAATTCAACTGTTTCCAAACTCCTGACGCTGTGCTCTCTCAGACACGAACAAACCTAAGAAGGATACCTTAGTGCTAAGAAGAAAGATATTGCTCCTGGTTGATGGTCTTCCACCAGATTGCCGGGAGCCTGCCTCCATTCCATCACCTGGGTGAATTACAGGATAAACATTCTCTTGGACTTGTCTGAATATAACTTTCTGTATTCTTTTGACTCTTGGAAACATACTAATGTTTTAGGGAGGCAAATAAGTACATAAAACTAACTCGCGTGTTTGTGAAAATACTCTAAAATTAAATACAAATAGGAACAAATAAATCTAACGTATTTCAAAAGCATAACATATCCACATAGAAGAAAAAAGAGAGAACAGATTCAAATAAAAGTTTTCCTTAGTGCTTTGTCCTCATTGTAAACAAGAATGGCAAGTAAATGTTAAACTCTATGCAGTAGTTTTTTTTAATTTAAATAATGCTATGGGTGTAGCGATTCTGATATTATTTCGTGTAAATTTTAGGCTTGAGAAAATGAGTATACATATTGAGGTTGTTGGAAACCAGGGCTCTCACTGTGGGAGACAGAAGGAAACACGAAATTGGAATGGGGGAAGGGAAAACATTCCCTGTTGATGCTGGATGGGTATGCCTCCATTTCCATCAAATAGATCCAACTCATGGATGGAGACCCCATGTGTTGCAGAGTTGAACTGCTCCATAAGGTTTCTTTAGCTGTAATCTGTAAGGTGTTTCCTGTGGTTAGAGGCTGGACTGCTAACCAGAAGGTTGGCGGATGAACTCACCAGCGCCTATGCGGGAGAAAGAAGGCGGTTGGTCGGCTCCGGGAAAGATTACAGCTGTGAGTCGTAACCTACTCCACCACAGTGGTTTTGGGGTTTTGATTTAATCTTTCCGGATGACCAGGGGCACAATTGCTCTTGAATGCTAACCCTGGTGGCTTAGTGGTTAAGGTCAGTAGTTCGAATCCACCAGGCTCTATTGGAAACTCGATAGGTCAATTCCACTCTCCTATGGGCTCGCTGGTGGCGTAGTGGTTAAGTGCTACGGCTGCTAACCAAAGGATCCGCAGTTCGAACCCGCCAGAAAGGATCCGCAGTTCGAACCCGCCAGGCGCTCCTTGGAAACTCTATGGGGCAGTTCTACTCTGCCCTATAGGGTCGCTGTGAGTCGGAATCGACTCGACCGCACTGGGTTTGGCTTGGTTTTTATGGGGTCGCTATGAGTCGGAATCGACTTGACGGCAACGGGCTTGAGTCTGGGCTAACCTAAAGATTGGTGGTTTTACCGGAAGAAAAGTCTCGGCCTTCTGCTTCATTTAAGATTACGTGGAGTCAACATGAGTCAGAATCGCCTGGATAGCAACCAACAACAATTTTTAAGGAAGCAGATTTCCAGACCTTTTCGTCCACGGTGCCACTGGGTAAGTTCCAATCGCCAGCCTTTCGGTTACCGTTAGATAACCCGGCGCAGAGTGCGCCACCCGGGGACCTTCCTCATATAGTGTAGTGATTCTATTTCTGCAGGATTTTTAAACATTTCTTGTGATTAAAAACATTCCTTTCCCCTTAGCATCCTCATAAAAAAAAATTGTTTTTATCATACACATAATACGTAATATCAGGACAGAAATGAAAATCTTAAGCATAACAGCATGTAGCATATTGCATTCCTTGCTGCATCAGTTCCTAGGTTTCCTCATTGAATTTCAGTTCCTTATTTTTGAAATTTCAAATAAAATATGCAAAATGTCGGTTAGCGCTTTATGGAAGACCTCAAAACCAAACCCAGTCAAACCCATTGCGGTCCAGTAGATTCCGACTTATAGCGACCCTGTAGGACAGGGTAGAAATTCCCCATAAGTTTCCAAGGGCTGTAAATCTTTACCGAAGCTGAACGCCATGTCTTCCTCTTCCTGAACGACCACCTACCTTTTGTTCGGAGCCCAACCTTAACGACTGCACCAGGAATGCTTGTAAACTGATACAGTTTTCTTTTTTTCTATAGTTCTGCGTCGGATACTTGTGCTATACAGTTCTATCCGACTCCAAAGCCTTGGAATGCAATGTTTTTTAAGAATGCAGTTATGCAATACCGAAGTAAGTTGCTGAAACCCGGGATCGAACCGGGGACCTTTAGATCTTCAGTCTAACGCTCTCCCAACTGAGCCACTTCAGCTATTTCGGAAGTTCTATTTTAATCGTTGGTATAAAACATGATCATAGCTACTGTGCTTTCAAATATTTACTCTTAATTTGTTCTACATTATTACAAGATGACAAAGGGGAGGAAAACGTAAAACGGGGCGATGCTTTTCTGCTTGGTAACCTCTAGCTCTTTCACGCTCCAACCACTGCTCGGAAAACTAAGGGAATTTCAAACGAAATGATCGAGCCTGTTCTTCTTCTCTTTTTTCAGTCCTTTTTCTGTATTAGTCTTCCATGACACTGGAAAAGGGAACAGAGGATTAGTGAGCCGGTTAATGGCGTGGCGAGCTTCTGGCTTCGAAATGAGAAAAACCTGAGCAAGCCAACTCTGATTCTCTATTTCCTTCCTTTTCTTTGTCTCCCTGGTGCTGGCACGGGCGCCCTGGGTGGTAAGGAGAAACACGGAGTAGAAACGGGGAAACATCTCAAGGGAATCCATCGGGTAATGTGTTTAATAAGTATGAGTACGCAAAACCCACTTGAAAAAGGAGAAAAGTGCAGAGCTGTTGGGAATTGTAAAAAGCAGATGAGTGTGCACGGTTTCAAGCCGTCTCAAGGAAAGGATACTCTCCTCTTAAGCCACAACTCTCTCACGACAGAAACTTCATGAAAATCCTCCTTGAAATATTAGCCATATTTCTAAGGGGTTTTGGTAAATTCGATAGATGACCAGAGAGAAAATCCAGTGTTTCAAATTTCACTATTTTTAAACCTCTAAACTACACCAGGAAATAAGTAAAGAAATTGCAGACCCAAAACACCTTCTCTTCCTAGGCATTCCACCCCATTATCCCACTCCAAGGTTCCTGCCCTAGTAAATTGCCCTGCCCATTTTTTCCTGCAACCACCAGGAAAGAAGTAATGGAACTTTCTCTTGTTTTTTCCACTTCTCTCCCTATCCATTTTTTCTTTTTTTTTCTCATCTTACAAAGTTTTTCAAGCCACCTTCTCCTTAAGAATAGGGAATTAACCACAGTCTAGAAGATTTCAATACTTATATTTGACAAAGGACCCTTATCTAGACTATTTGAAGAACTCCTATGAAACACTAAGAAAAAAAAGACTGAAAATAAATGAGAAATAGCAAAGACTAAACATATATTTCACTAAAAAAATGCATAAACACAATTATTAAACACAATGAAATACTACTACTTTTCACCAAGTGTCTCTGACAATACTGAACTGAAACTTTAATAGATTGCTGATGAGACTGTCAACTGGTACATCCACTTTGGTACACTATTTGCAAATGTTGCCTCAAAGAAAATATACATACAACCTACAACCCAGCAAGTCCACAGCTGCAGTTAGACCCTAGGAAAATGCATGCTATTGCCCTTGAAAAACATGTACAAGAATGTTCATAGCAGCATTATCCATTTGAAATGTATAGCAACAGTAAAACGAATGAAAAAGATCTGATTCCAGTATTCACATAATGGAATATGACAGAGCAATAAGAAAGAAATACTGCTACTAGAAACAGTATGGGTGCATCTAATAAAAAACATATTGAGTGAAAGAACCCATACTAAAATGAACATGTGCTATATGATTTTATTTCTTATTTTTCAAAGCACAGGAAAAGCTAATTTATGCTAGTAGAGGTCAGAAAATTAGAATTGATTGGGATGAGGTACAAGGAAGCTCCTGGGAGGTGAAAATTTGTTTATCTTTGTCTGGATGTTGGTTCCATGGTGTATATATATGTATTATTCATTGAACTGCATTTCGCTCTATGTGATTCTAGCCTCAATTTAAATTAAGAGATGACACATGGGACATTCGCACTTCAGATATTAAATTACAAACCTAGAGTATCTTCCACTCATCTAATTGTTTTTCAGTAGTACATGATCTTAGTACTCCTACCAGCTTCTTTCATTTTCCCACTTTCTTTTTATAGCCACTGCACCCAACCCGGCGATGGTTTATCCCTGTGACCTTCTCCAGTGAATTGCCTTGGTTTGGAGATTATGCCACCATTCCATTCCCAGCAATACTCAGTGACTGACTGGAGGGGATGGAAGGTGCAAAAGTCCAAACCCCTTGACTCAAGGACAATTCCGTCATGGGATTTATACCCCAGTTCCCCTGTCACATAAAAACAAACAAACCCATTGCCCTACAATTGATTCTGACTCATAGCTACACGGGTCAGGCCAAATCTAGACTTCACCCAAGGACATATTAATGCTTGGCTACTTTCCCTTTCCCATCCTAAAGACAACCCCCTCAGTAAATCACATACCCCTCAATACCTATCTCACACTCCTAATATTCCTCAGGCATGAAAGGGTCTGATGAAACTGTTCAGCTGCAAACACATGCTTTCTATTTCATAAAAATGGAAAGACAACGCTGAAAGGATGACTCCGATGGCAGAGCCATGAAAACACAGAGCATTCATTCCAGGCCTTGAAAGCTAATGTTGTTTGCCTGGCTGGATTTAGACATTACTTGGGACCAGTGACTGTTTTTTTTTCTTTCAATTTCATCCCTTTTTTTAATTGGAATGTCTGTAACTATTATACCTGTTCTGCCATTGTATTTGGGGGAGCAGATAAGTTGTTTCTTGAATTTTCCAGATTCACAGATACAGGGGAATTTTATCTCAGGATGGATTATACTCAGAGCTTCATCCAGACCTAATTTAGACAATTGAAATGAAAAGATTGGGGACTTTTCAGCTGAAGAGATTTTGATGACATTTTGGACTTTGAGTTGATGCTGTAATGGGATTGAGATTTGGGGAGGTATTGGGATGAAATGAATGTTTTTGCATGTGGGTCAGATGTGAATATTTGGAGATCAGAGGGCAGCCTCTGGTAGGTGTAATAATGCGCCAGCAAAGACATCCATGTAGTAATATCCAAAAGCTGTGTGTATGTTACCTTACGTGGCAAAAGGGACTTTGCAGATTTGATTAAGTTAAGGATGTTGCCATGGAAAAATGAATCTGGATTTTCTGGGAGGACACGATATAATCACGAGGTCCTTTTAAGAGGAAGACAGGAGGGCCAGAGTCAGAAAAGGAAATGAGAGGACTGAAGCAGAGGTCAGAATGATGCAGCCATGAGCCAAGAATGTGGGTGGCCTCCGGAAACCAGAAAAGTCAAGGAATGAATTCTCCACCAGTGTCTCCAGAAAGAAAGCAACTCTGCCAACATCTTCAGTTTAGACCTATAGGACCGGGGACAGATTACCCAATAAGCATGGTAAACATGTGCTTAGGGCATCAACAAAACAAAACAGGGACCCATAGATGCCAAGCAGACAAGACACAAGGAAAAGCAAGCACCATGCTGGAGGGAACTAACAGGGTGTTAAATGATATTGATACTATTTTATAAATTTTACATACAATAACAATTATATTTTCCTTTTCATTTCAGACAGATCAGGCATAGCCTCTCATTTAGTTCTCTCTTGTAGATCACGTGAGAACATGCCAGCAGCACTATAGTCATGTGACTCGTGATATATCTGGTCCTGCGCAAAGCGAGCCAAAATGCATCTTCAAATTGAGCATACCCTTGTATTTGTATCATGCTCTTTGCCATCATTCTTATCCCTGTTCAGTATCAACAGTAGTACAATGAACTGTGAAGATGCAACATTAAAGTACAAAAAGTCAGTGGGCAAGTTTTTAGGTATTATTTCAAGACAAAAATACTTGGAAGGGACACGAAAAGAGAGTGGAGGAAAGGAGTGAGCTGTCTCATTAGGTGGAGAGCAATTAGGAGTATATAGCAAGGTGTATATAAATTTTTGTATGAGAGACTGACTTGATTTGTAAACTTGCACTTAAAGCACAATTAAAAAAAAAGAAGTAAGGTTCTGAGAGTAAGAACTTTGGCCTGAGTTGTGAGGGTACAAAAGAGAGTAGGGATTGAACCCAAAGCTTCATGCATGCTGAGCACAGTGCTCCACCACTGAACTATGCCCCCAGCTAGGCCCCCATCTGAGAGGAATCTTCATGACTATTCTCAGAGTCTTTGAAGATTAAGTCAAGATAAAATCACTTTAAGTTCAATTCCACTACTTCCAAACTCCCTACACTGCACACTCCCAGACGCAGATACAACCAGAGAAGGTTATCTTAGTACTAGAAAGATCAATACTGTTCCTAGTCAATGCTCTGCCACCAGATTACCCAGAGCCTGCTTCCATTCTATCACCTGGATGAATCACAAGTTACAACATTCTCTTGGAACTTGTCTGAATTGACTTTTTGTATTCTTTTGACTCTTGGGAACATATTAATGTGTTACAGAGGCAAATAAGTCAATAAAACTAACTCAAGTGTTTGTGAAAATACTGTAAAATTAAATACAAATAGAAACAAATAAAGCTAACATAGTTTGAAAGAATAACATCCACATAGGAGGAAAAAGAGAGAATAGATTCAAGTAAATGTTTTCCGTAGTGCTTTGTCCTCACTGTAAGACAAAAAGAATGACAAGCAAATATTAAACTCTGCATATCAGCTCTTTGACTTTGTTTTTTAAATAATGCTAGGGGTGGCATACTGGTAAAGGACTATGGCTGCTAACCAAAATGTTGGCAGTTTGAATCCACCAGGTGCTCCTTGGAAATCTTATGGGGCAGTTCTACTCTGTCTTATAGGGTAGCTATTAGTCGGAATGGACTCCACGGCAATGGTTAGGGTAATGGATGTAGCAATTCTGATATTATTTCGTGTGAATTTTTGGCTTGCGAAAATGAGTACACATATTGAGGTTGTTGGTAATCAGCGCTCTCACTGTGGGAGATAGAAGGAAAAGAAGAAATTGGAAGGGACGAAGGAAAGAAATCCCCTGTAGGTGCTGAATGGGCATTCCTCCGTTGCCATCAAATCGATTCTAACTCTTGGATGGAGACCCCACGTGTACAGAGTAGAACTCCTCCATATGGTTTCTTTGGCTCTAATCTGTGGTTAAGCGCTGGACTGCTAACCAAAATGTTGGCCAGTTCAAACCAACCAGCAGCTATTTGGGAGAAAGAAGGCAGTCAGTGGGTTCTGGGAAAGATTACAGCTGTGAGTGGAAATTGGCTCCATCACAATCGTTTTGAGTTTTTGGTTTAATCTTTAAGGATGACCAGGGGCACAATTACACTTGACTGCTAACCTAAAGATTGTTGGTTCCAGTGGAAGAAAAGGCAGGCCGTCTGCTTCGTTTAAGGTTACAGGCAACACATGGAGTCACCCCATGGGATCAACATGAGTCAGAATCGCCTGGATAGCAACCAACAACAATTTTTAAGGAAGCAGATTGCCAGGCTTAGATGGTGCTGCTGTGTAAATTCCAATTGCCAACCTTTCGGTTACCGTTAGGTTACCGAGCACAAAATATTTGCACCAGCCAGAAACATTTCTTATATAATGTAGTGATTCTTTTTCTACAGGATTTTAAAACATTTCTTCTGGTTAAAAATATATCTTTCCCTACGCACATAATACTAATATCAGAGCAGAAATGAAAGTCATAAGGGCAACAGCATGTAGCATACGGGATTCCTTGCTCCATCAATTTCTAGGTTTCCACATTGAATTTCAGTTCCTTATTTACTTTTTTTTTATTGTTCTTTAGATGAAGGCTTACAGAACAAACTAGTTTCTCATTAAACAGTTAGTACACATATTGTTTTATGACACTGGTTAACAACTCTACGACATGTCAACACTCTCCCTTCTCCACCTTGGGTTCCCTATAACCGGCTTTCCTGTACCCCCCTGTCTTCTAGTCCTTGCCCCTCGGCTGGTGTGCTCCTTTATCCTCGTTTAGTTTTACAGGCCTGTCTAATCTTGGGCTGAGGAGTGAACCTTGGGAATTACTTCATTACTGAGCTAAAATGGTGTCCAGGGGCCATACTCTTGGGGTTTCTCCTGTTTCTGTCAGGCCAGCAAGTCTGGTCTTCTTTTGTGAGTTAGAATTTTGTTCTATGTTTTTCTCTAGCTCTGTCTGGCACCCTCTGTTGTGATCCCTATCACTGCAGTCAGTGGTGGTAGCCAGGCACCATCTAGCTGTACTGGACTCTGTCTGGTGAAGGCTGTGGTAGATGTCCCCACACAGAATATATAATATCAGAGCAGAAATGAATCATAAATGCAACAGCATGTAGCATATTGGAATTCTGTACTCCATCAGTTCCTAGGTTTCCCTATTAATTTTCCGTTTTCTTTTTTTTATTCTTAAAATTTTAAATGAAATATGCAAAATGTCGGTTAGTATTTCACGGAAGACCTCAAAACCAAACGAAATCAAACCCATTCTTGCCCAATCGATTCTGACTCATAGCAAATCTATGGACAGGGTAGAATTGCTCCATATGGTTTCCAAGGCTGTAAATCTTTATGGAAGCTGACAGTGACGTTTTTCTCTCCCCGAGCGGGTGGTAGGTTGGAACCACCGACCTTTTGTTAGTAGCCAAACACTCGACAACTGCACCACCAAGGTTCCTAGACAGAGATTTTTTTTTTTTTTTTTTTAATACTACTGTGTTGGATAACTGCAGTATTCATTTCTATTAGAATCCAAAGCCTTGGAATGCAAATGCTTTTTAAGAAAGAAATAAAGCAAAATTGACTTCAGTTGTGGAAACCTGGAATCCAGCCAGGGATCTTCAGATCTTCAGTCTATTGCTCTCCCAACTGAGCTATTTCTGCAGCCTGAAAATGGTCATTTCAGTCTTTCTTCAAAATATTATCACAGCTGATGTGATCTCAAATATTTAGGTTTAACTTATTCTATATTATGCACTTGCTCAGAGACAAAATTATAAGGCTCCATTACCATCCATGTCTGAAAATGGAATCCAATATTCTGAAACCATGGACAGGTAGGTAGAGGACAGGGATGGCAACAAAGGGGAGGAACAGGTAAAACAGGGTGATGTTTTTCTGCTTAGTAACTTCTGGCTCTTTCATGCTCCAAACACTGCTGAGAAAACTAAGGGAATTTCAATTGAAATGATCGAGCCTGTTCTTTTTCTCTTCTTTCAGTCCTTCTTTTTCTGTCTTGCTCTTCAATGACACTGCAAAAGGGAACAGAGGATTAGTGAGCAGGTTAATGTGCTGGCGGGCTTCTTGCTTCCATTTGAGGAAATTCTGAAGAAGCCAATTTTGTTTTCTGTATTTCCTTCCTTCTTCCTTGTGCTGACACAGGCATCATGGGTGGTGAGGAGATACATGGAGTATAAAGAGGGAAGTACTTCAAGGCAATCCATCGGATAATGTGCTTAATACCTATGAGTACCCAAAATGTATATTAAAAAGCAAAGCAAAAAAAAAAAAAAAAAAATGTAAGGAATTGTAAAAAGCAGGTACGTGTACATGATTTCAGACCCTCTCAAGGAAAGGACAGTCTCCTATTGAGCCACACCTCTCTCACGGAAGAAACCTCATGAAGACCTTTCTTGAAATATTATCCATATTTCTAAGCAGTTTTGGCAGATCTAATAACTGACCAGAGAGAAAATGCTCTGTTTCAAATTTCACTATTTCTAAAGCCCTTAACTACACCAGGAAATAAGTAAAGAGATTGAAGACCAAAAAACACATTCTGCTCCTAGGACATTCCACCCCATTTTCCCACTCCAAGTAAACTGCCTTGCCCATTTTTTTCTGCAACCACCAAGAAAGACGTATGATAGAACTTCCTCTTGTTTTTTTCAACTTCTCTCTCGACCCACTTTTTCTTTTTTTCTCTTCTTGCCAAGTTTTTCAAGCCCCCTTCTCCTTACGAAGAGGGGATTAACCACAGTCTAGGAGAAGATATTTCAATTCTTACATTTGACAAAGAACCCTTACGTAGAATAGATGAAGAACTGTTATGAAACACTAAGAAAAAAGGCTGAAACTCAATGAGAAAGAGCGAAGACTAAACATACACTTCACTAAAGAATGTACTTATTGCAAATTAACAAACACAATGAAGTAATACTACCTTTCACCAAAATTGCTTTAGTTAAAGTAACTGAGGATATCAAGTGTCTCTGATGATACAGAGCTGAAACTTTCATACATTGCTGATGAGATTGTCAACTGGTACATGTGCTCAGAGACACCATTTGGAAATATTGCCTCAAACAAATATGCATACGATCTACAACCCAGAAAGTCCACAGCGGCAATCAGACCTGAGGAAAATGAGTGCTTATTGCCCTTGAAAGACATGTACAAGAATGTTCATAGCATCATTAGCCATTTCAAATGTACACCAGCAGTAAAAAATGGAAAAAGTCTGATGTCCAGTATTCATACAATGGAATATGACAGAGCACTAAGAAAGAAATACTGCTACTAGAAAAAGTATGGATGCATCTAATAAAAAACATATTGAGTGAAAGAATCCATACTCAAATGAGCACATACTTTTTGATTTCCTTTCTTATATTTCAAAGCACAGGAAAAACTAATCTATGCTAGTAGGAGTCAGAAGATTGGAATTGATTGGGATGAGGTACAAGGGAGCTCCTGGGAGCTGAAAATTTCTTTATCTTCATCTGGATGTTGGCTCCATGGTATGTGTGTGTGTATTCATAAAACTGAAATTAAGTTTTATGCATTTCACTTGAGGTGAATCTAGCCTCAATTTAAATAGAAAAGAGGAGGAAGAAGGATTTCCTTGAGTATCTTATCACTTGCAAAAAACAAACAAAAAAACCAAACCCATTGCAACTGAGTAAATTCCAACTCATAGTGACCCTCTGGGACAGAGTAGAACTGCTTCATAGGGTTTCCAAGGAGCAGCTGGTAGATTTGAACAACCAACCTTTGGGATAGCAGCTGACCTTTTAACCACTGCACCACCAGGGCTCCAACTCCAGTATATCTTACGTCCACATTGTTGTTGCTCTTAGGTGCAGTCAAGATGATTCTGACTCATAGTGATCCCATTAGTCCTGTTCAAATTGTGGTCTGCAGACTGGTGCCTGTCTAGGAACTGTTTTCTACCTTACTTTGAGCATTAGAAACTTATGTATCAATTTGATGTAGCGGTACAATTGAATTCTCTTATTAAGTAAGGTAGAAAGAAATTGGTATGTAAATTAGAACAGTTAGGTATGGTTCATATCTAATGTCCTTTAGTCAAATGTTTGTCTTAGTATATACTACAGTATGTAGAGTACCTTTCTATGTGTAAAAAACATTAAACACTTCCAGATACACTAAAACATCTTTAACATAATTATACAGTAATAATAATATATGTTGATGCAAATTCCAAAGTTGAACCTGTTTGTTGTTTTCAAACATTGTAGGTACCCCCAATTTTTAATATAATAGGCTTCATGAAGGATGATCCACTACCACAACTTGTGTGTAAGTTGGAGTTTTGTAAACTGGGGTTGCTTGTAATTAGAAAATTGTCCCTGAAGTATATCTAGACTTCACCTCTGTTCGTTTTGAGTAGGACCATGTTGAACTAGGTCACACTGCATGTATTCATCCCTCAGCTGCTCTTCTTAATAGCTCAGGGAACTTTGGCAAATTGCTTTAGCTTTCTGGGCCTCAATTTCCAATATGTAAAATGGAAATAGTAATAAGCCTATGTAATAGAGTTGATGGGAGGACTGGATGAGTAAATATACATAAAATGGTTTAGAAAGGTATCTGGCACATAAATAAGCATTAAAGTTCATTATTGTTGTTGTTGATGATAGTTGCCAAGGAGTCCATTCCAACTCATGGTAACTCCATGTAGTACAGTGTAGAACTGCTCCATAGGATTTTCTTGGCTGCAAACTTTATGAAAGCAGATCGCCAGTTCAGTGCAAAACAAATGTACCACCTAGAGATCTCATTTTTATCATTATTCTTATTCTTCTTATTTTTGAACAATCGTTTTGTGCCAAGTACTTAATTCTTTGAAAAACACTGAATATTATCTAAAATCTAAAGATAAAAGTTCCAAGCATTAAAACAAAATAAGTGATTTATACTAGCAAATAAATGAAATCTGTTCTTTTTCCTAAATTAAGAGATGACATATGGAACATTCACACTTCAGATATAAAATTACAAACCTAGCGTATATTCCACTCATCTAATTCTTTCACGGTAGTACATGATCTTAGTACCCCTTCAGCTCCTTTATTTTCCACTTTCTTTTTACAGCCACTGCACCCAAACTCCCAAGGGTTTATCCCCCTGCGACCTTCTCCAGTGAATTGTCCTTGGTTACACCTAGTAGATTATGCCACCACTCCATTCCTAGCAGCAGCCGATGACTGACTGGAGGAGGTGGAAAATGCAAAAGCCCAAACCGGTTGATGCAAAGACAACTCTGCTATGTGATTTATACCCCAGGGCCCCTTTCATACAGAACAAACAAAATACCCAAACCCATTGCCAATGAGTCGATTCCAACTCATAATGACGTGGGTTAGGTCAAACCCAGACTTTACCTAAGAACATATTATTGTTTGGCTACTTTCTTTTCCCATCCTGAAGATGACTCGCTCAATAAATCATGTACCCCTCAATCCCTGTCTCACACTCCTAATAGTCATCAGACAGAAAACAGGCTGATGAAAGTACTTGGCTGTAAACACATGCTACTTTTATGAAAATGAAAGGATGACTCCGATGACAGAACCATCAAACCACAGAACATTAATTCCGGCCTTGAAAGCTCATGTTTTTTGCCTGGCTAGATTTAGACATTTCTTGGGACCAATGACTCCTTTCTTTTCTTTTCTTGCAATTTCATCCATTTTTAATTGGAATGTCTTTAACTGTAATCTTATACCTGTCCCACCTCTGTATTCTTGGGAGCAGATAACTTGTTTCTTGAATTTCACAGATTCACAGATAGAGGAAAATTGTATCTCAGGATGCATTATACCCAGAGCCTCACCTATACCTAATTTAGGGAATTTAAAAGAAAAATTTGGGACTTTTGAGCTGATGAGATTTAGGACTTTGAGTTAGTACTATAATGGATTAAAATTTGGAGGGATGTTGGGACAAAGTGCATGTGTTTGCGTGTGGGACAGGTGTGAACGTTTTGAGACCAGAGGGCAGATGTGGTAGGTGTAATAATGCCTCAGTGAAGATTTCCATGTCGTAATATTCAAAAACTGTGATATGTTAGCTTATACTGCAAAAGGGCCTTTGCAGATTTGATTAAGTTAAGGATATTGCCATGGAAAAATTAATCTGGATTTCTTGGGTGGACCCAATATAATCACAGGTCCCTTATAAGAAGATGACTTGAGGGCCAGAGTCAGAAAAGGAAATGAGGCAACAGAAGCAGAGGTTAGAGCGATCCATCCATGAGCCAAAGAATGTTGGTGGCCTCTAGAAGCCATAAAAGTCAAGGAATGAATTTTCCACCAGAGTCTTCAGAAAGAATGCATCTCTGCCATTACCTTCAGTTTATACCTACAGGACCAGGAACCAATTACCCAATAAACATGGCAAGCGTGTGCTTAGGGCAGCAGCAAAACGGGCACCAGTTTCCAAAGCAAAGACCCATAGATGCCAAGCAGACAGGACACAAGGAAATGCAAGCACCCTGGTGGAAGTGAACAGACAGGGTACTCAATGAAATTGATGCTGTTTTGTAAATTTTGTAAACAGTAACAATTATATTTTTCTTTTCATTTCAGACAGATTGTGTATAGCCTCATATTTAGTTCTCTCTTGTACATCACATAGAAACATGCCAGCAGCAATGTAATCATGTGACTTATGATGCTCCAAGGCCAGGAGAATGGCTCAGGGAGCACAGCAAGACCTATTTCAGGCCCAGGGAAATCAACTGTTAATGCAGCCTGCTGAGGCAGAGGGAGGAGGGATCAGATAGTTAGGAGAGAGTTCTTTTAAAGGAGGAGCTGTTAGATCCACCTGCAAATTAGACAAAATCACTTGTCTTGTGCAGAGGGCGCTGTTTTATCTCAGATTCCAGAGGCGTGTGTAGCTTGTGTGTACTGGATGGGTCCCCGCTGAGATTGCTGCAGGGGGCTAGGGCTGTGTCCTGGGCTTGCCTTCTTTCGCTGAAGCTTCTGTGTCCTAAACGCCAAGCAAAGAAGGAAGAAGCTGTTTCTGTATTGATTTGGAAATCACTACAACATCCACGAAGTGAAAAAACCGAGATGCAGTGGAATGTATTTGGTATTTCCTTATTTGTATAAAAACTGGGGGAAATAATATCTCTGAGAGAATACCCAAGAAATTAGGCTTGCCTGTGCAAGGAGGAAATCGGTGACCCGGAAGGTTCTGGGAGAGTGAGGGATGAGACTTTCACATTATCTCGGCGGCAACAAGTTTGCTTTTTGGTCCATCAAGCAGGGACACCGGAAATCTAAGTTTCACATCTTTTGCTGTCTCTTTATGATACCTGGATATCACAAAGCATAAAGACAGCCGAAGAAAAAAATGTATTAAAGAGCACACTTTCTACCCGCTCTCACCTCACCCAGGCGGTTTGGGCGGGGCCCCTGGGTGTCCCCTTTCCTGCCTCGCTCCCCCCACCTCATCCCCTCAGAGGTTTCAGCCACCGTGTGTCCTAGGGGCGCCGAGCCCTGCTGCAGGGCACTGACTCTCACAGCCCTTCTACAGTCCCGCGAGGAATATTCTGGGACGCAGAGCCGCGTTGAGACTCACAGCCAACCGGCCAGGCCCTCTGAGCGCCCCAGCCGGGATTCCACCGAGGAAAGGGGAGGTGAGCACGGGGAGTCACCGCAGGGTGCAAGGGCCAGGTTAGAGACGAGAAGACTTTACTGTCTTTGCGAGTATATAACCTACTTTGCTTGAAACCAGGTCTGGGTGAGTAGAGGGCACAGCGGTTGTTCCCTGGAGCCCTAACGCTATTCACCTCAGGTCGGTGCCTGGATCAGGGACTCCCTGTGGCCAGCCGGCCCTTCACCTCCCCCTTCCCCCAAGAAGCTCTACATCTCTGGTTGAGTGATTAGAATCTTTGCAGCCCTAGACATTGGCATTGTGGGATTTTAAGAGAGAGAGGATTTTAAGGGAGGTTCTGCAGCTGAGTTCGACTCTCCTAGCTTTCTCTTTCTCCTTTCGCTTTCCTCCCCTCCAAATGACTACTTGAGTGCAAGTGTTGAGTACTTGGCGATCTGAGTCTCTTAATGGAGTTCTTTTGTTAGAGACCCTCACTTAGGGCATTCAAACGAAGAGTCTAAATTACAAAAGATGAGGAACAGTAGCAGCAAAGTTTGTTTTCAGAAAACTTCATCTCGTTTGGAAGGATTGGGCTGCCTGGACTTTTATTGACCCCTTGTGGTCAGTGTAGAACTGCTCCATAGTGTTTTCTAGCCTTTTACCTTTCAGGAGCAGATTACCAAGCCTGTCTTCTGAGGCAGCTCTCCGTGGGTACAAACCGCCAACATTTGGCTAGTAATTGAGCACTTTGTCCTTTTTCTGCTCTCCTTGCCCTATTCCGTTTCTTTTTGAGCAAAGCAGGAAGAAAGGAATGAAGGTGCCTATAGTAAATGTCAGGGATGGGTTTCCCCAAGTGGAAGTAGAATGTCAATAGAATTCTAAGAGAAATAAGGAGGGTAAAACGAGGAGAATGCCTGCACAGGGACTTGAACACAGGACCCTCAGGTTAAAAGTCTGATGCTCTACCAACTGAGCTACTCAGGCACATTGTCTGAAGTTTTCATGACTACCTAATTGGTTTTATGTTTTATGTCCTAGTCCCCAAATAGCTTCCTTGGAATTTTCCTGCTTGCCAAGAGATTCTGTTTCAAACAGATGTTATAATCGCTAGGAGAATTTCCCTTCCTTTTATCTTGTCTTTTGTCTCTTTAGATTTTCAGAAACAGAGTTGGTCACCTAGACAAAGCGCTGTTGCCTTTCAGATAGCATTGCTACACTCAGATGGCTTAATTTTTACCAAGTGTCCTTTGTTTCTTGTTTACCCACCTGCGTCTATTTTTCTCGAAGCAACACTCCTACTACTCTTCTTTGTATGCCTCTGCATTGTCTTGTTTGTACACCTTTCTTGCAGCCTTGGGAGGCAGAGGCCAAAGGAGTTGAAGGAGAGAAAAACTGAAAGCTGGGGAGAAGGTTCCATGATGGTGAGCAAGTAAAGGTGCATGGGTTTAAGCTTCTGCATCTCTGTGCTTGCCTTTCTTCATGATGCAACTTCTCCACCATCTGTAAGCCACTCCTACTTCGTTTCATTTTATTTCTTCTCCTCCTTCTCTTAGGTCTGCTTTTTTCTCTTCCTCCTTCAGGTCTTTGTGTCCATTTTGTGTGTGTGTGTGTGTGTGTCGTAGACAATGTTTTCTATTCACATCCAATGGAAAATGAGAATTATCTTGATGAATTAGTGTACATTAAAACGTAACATTCAGAATATGACCTTAGATAGCTTTTGAATTTTGTCCTAAACTTGGAGAAAAAAACTGTACAGGGGCTCTGGGAACAAGTGGGGGAAGTTTTGGAGTGAAGGAAAGCTTAACGTCTCTGGGGAGGAAAGACAGGGAGAGGAGCAGGAAAAGATTATTTTTTATTTATTGTGAATAACTCAGCACTTCCAAGAAATCAAGACTACGAGAAAACTGAGAGAATTAGTGATTACTTAACTTTAGGAATTTGTGGATATCTTATCTCTCCTACCCTACCAACATACAAGGCTGAGTTGAGGGTGGATTACACAAAATCACCTTGAATTGTTTTGTGGATGAATCCACAGGGAAACTAGGGAATGACTTTTAGGCAAACTGCTTTGTGGTTAATTAGCATTTCAATGAGATAAGCGTCCCTCCAAGCTATTTGGGCACCTTTTTCTCCATTTGATGTAGCTTGGAAGTCACTAAACTGCACCTCCCACTTCAGGACCACTCTTCTGGGGAGATTTGGGACCCACTACCTCATCCCACCTCAGTATCAGCTGATTCTTTGACTTGTGGGTAGAGGATAAAGTTTTTAAAAGCTATGTTATGAATGGATTGTAATAAAATATTTTCCTGGCATTAAAACTAGATATTTCTACAAAGGAAGCTCTTGTTTGTGGTTCCAGACTTTTCTCCCTAGAGCAACGCTGTATTATCTTTGAGACCATAAGGTCCGAAGGTACCAACGCCTGGAAATCCCTCTCTTTATGCTGTCATCTGCACCCCTTTATAGAAGAGTTTAGCTTTTGGGTCGTAATTCTCCACCCAAACACATCTTCATTATAAGTGATGTAGACGAGAGTGCTCTCAAAGAAATATGTTACTTCTGATCATCTCACAATCTCAGTTTATTAATTCTAGGTAATTGTTCTCAGACGTTTCAGATGATATTTGATTCCTTTTATGAATGTTGTTAAAATTCCCTCCAACTGCAAAGTGAAAAATTTAAAAACAGAGACCTAATGTTCCCTTATCAACACTTTCACTTACATGCTTGTACCGTATCCTCACAGTATTGGCTGTGTGGTGTAATGGATAAGGTAACTGATTCCAGATGTAGAGGATTGAGGGTTCAAGTCCCTTCATGGTTGTTTTTTCTTATGCTCAACAAGTAGAAGATTCTTGAATTGACTTCCAGTAACTAATTCCTGTGGTGTTGATGGAAGGAAGAATTAATATAGGTGAAGTTTCTTCTTTCACAAATCAATGATTAACATTAAAGAGGCTTAGGAAATCTAAAATGGGCTGAACCTCAAAAAGACAAGGAAGCAAATCTGTGTACCCACCAATGATATTCTTAGTTGATTACTTTTTTGAAATAACTTTTTAAGATTTCAAATGGCTGTTTATTTCTTTTCTTAAACATACTAGCCAATCGTATTCTAATTGTACAGAACTATGAATCAGAAGTTGTCTCTATGTTCCTTTCTCTTTACTTTATGTAGATGCCTTATCTTCTTCATCAATTCCAGGCCCTTCACAGTTACTCTTCTTTTTTTTTTTTTCCTGGTCTTTTCCCATTTCAAACTCCAAGAATCATAGCAGCAATTTGATTTAACTTGTGAAAACTAACCAGTGATGTGATGGTTATTGTCCTTCTGCGAAAGATTCTACATGGATGGTAGATCATGTAGCCTGTAAAATGCAGAATATAATATATAAATTTACCTTCAAAATGTTTTTCCATCCCCTCACTATTGAGAATCCTTACAAATCACATTGACTTCTGTTTTTCCCAGGATCTATGTGGATTATACATACAATTTAAAGGTTTTGGATTTCCAGACTAGAACACAGGGAACGTATGTATGTTTCTTCAACTAAGTTCAACTTTAGTATCTCATAAAATCTTATACTTTAAGAAAAGTTCCTCCTTTGAGATGTTCCAAGAGTGATATACAGAGTAGATTGGACCTTCTCACAAATAACATACTGAATTCACTTTTGAGACTTTCAAGTACAACTTGATTCCACAAGAATGCATCCCTGCATTCCTCCATATCGCAAATTTAAAAGGGTATGTTTGGAGCCCAGGTGTTCTAGCATAATATCAACCTATAACTTCACAGTTACCCAAAATTATCCTAATTTTGCTTCACAAGACTCAGAGCCAAGTTAACCCCTGCTCTATCATTCTACCTGTACTCAAGTGACTGCAAATCTTTGTGTCTGACATCTGTCTAATTGTCACCTTCAAGGAGACCTTTGCTTCTCTTTACTGCTCTCACATTCGATTGCTCTGAGAATCTGCCATCTGGGTCAGCTGTGAGGCAAGTTCTGTTAGAAAAATGGGGACTTCACAGTTTATAAGGGGACTTCATATGGTTCCTGTGAAGATGGAGAAGATTCTTATTGGTGCAGAACTTGGCAAAGAAGAGGTACAAGTTATCTCACCTGGAGGTTGCTGCTCCTTAAGTCTTCTAAGATAGTCCAAGAAGATAGTGTAATCAGTATGAAGTCCAGAATCCAAGATCACTCTAAGGGCAAAGCATATCCCTTGTTTTTTAATGAATGCCTTTAAGGAGCTCCAAATCTTCAAATTACGATAGAGTTTCTTCAGGGTTCACTCTACTTCTGTGTAGAGACCCTCTCCTCTATAGCCACATGCTTTATACAAATGTCTAGATGAGAGATCTTTGTAACATTCTAGTCTCAGGAATCACTGTACATATAAAACATCCACCTGAATTTGCACCTTAAATTTGTAAGCATCTCAAATAAATGAAATCCCAGATCAAATTCTTTTTTTACCCCTTTCCAATCCTATCCAATGCCCCCAAAGAAGAAGAAAACAACATAACAAGTGGTAAAGTCCATTCCTCCTTTCTCAAAGTGAAAGGACCTAGCATCTCCACAATCCAGAGACTTGGGGATCCTCCTAAAAATTTGCAAATTTTAGTTCCATCATCAACCTTGACCTCTCAACACTGTGCCATCCTACTCATCCCTTAAGGCACTATTTTGATCATCTATTTGACAGTAGGACAGAGCATAAGGTTGCTGTTCTCATTGAATGAATAACTCTCAAATAATACTACAAATCTGATTTTCCACATTTGAAATCTTCCTCTTCAGAGTCCTATTGAGAAAAGAGAATATGTGAGTAGCAAAATGCACTGTAAATATTCCCAGAGCTGCTCCAGGAGAAAGTTGGGCTTAGTAGCCTTTGGTGTATAAGTTAGAAGTAAGGGAAAACTGAAAGTATCTACTTCAGACAGGGGTGTGAATCTTAGATCCTCGGATTAAAGGCTTGGTGCATTGAGCTCTCCAGAAGTTTGATGAGTTCAGTAAGAGCCTATTCAAACAGTGCTTCCTCGTAGCAAAAATTTCCCAGCAGCTCAGTTCACTCCAGTTTCCTCAGCACCACTTCTTAGGCTAGCAGTTCTCAAACAGGGCTGAAAAAGGGAAACATCCATGGAGACTTTTAAAGATGTAGATCCAATCACCTCCCTATCCAGTGATTCTCAGTCCATTCAGGATCTATAGAGGTGGAGTCAGGAATACATATATTCACAAAGTTCTCAGGCAATTCCCCAAGTTTAAGAACCACAACTTCATGCCTCTAAGCACCCTTGTCAGCTACTTCCCAGTGCCAACGAGGTCTCAGTCAGTTATTTGAGGGAGGTTAGGATAGCGGAGATGACTAGTGCTGGGGAGGAACTGAAGAGGTGATATATGAAATACTCCAATATTCAGGAAGATAAAACCTCTCATGGGGGAAAAAATCTCAGAAGGAAAACTAAAAGCAAGAGAAGACACAATGGTTAAGGAGTACCTCCTAAAACTCGTATGTGGGTTGACTGACACCACAAATTTTGGCAAGAGGCTGAAGCTTCTGGTCTCTTAGCCTCTGTGATGGCTGAGGTTTGAATGCCCAGGAAGAGGAGTGGGCTGTTACAAAAGATTAATATGCTTGCAGTTCTTGCTCAGCCTCCAACATTTGCCCCACATGCTTCTGTGTGGCTCTCAGAACCCTAGCTGCAGCTTCACAAGACAAAGCCACTGCTCAATTTCCCAACCAGTGTTTCGGGCTCCAGGGTTTGCTTGAACAGTGACTGTCCATGACACCATATACTTACTGTTTTTTGCTTAGGATCTGTTTTCTCTCTGCATCTGCATTTAAGTTTCCCAAGCCAATTTTTCAGGTTCTTTGCTTTTGTATTCTTTCCCAATAATTATTTGCTGTGGCTGTGATAGCCAGAAGTAGTGAAGGTGCTAGACCCTGGTGTGATGGTTGGAAAATTCCTAATACCAGAAAAACTTTGTGGAGAAGGAGCAACTAATTTGGAGTTGAGAGCCAAAGCCACTTGAATTAATGCTGACTTTGGCACAGTGGTTAATGGGATCAACTGCTCACCAAAGTATTGGTGATTTCAAACCACCAGTGGCTCCACAGGAGACAGATGTGGCAGGTGGCTTCTGTAGATTTACAGCCTTGGAAACCCTATGTGGTCACTAAGAGTCAGAATTGACTGGACAGCAGTGAGTTTTTTGGGTTTTTATGTATCCCCCTGGCTGAGACTTCGATGTTCTAGGGTTTAAGTGGTCCCTAACCATGGAAGGAGTCCTGGTGGGGCAAGTGGTGAGAAGCATAGCTGCCAAGCCAAAGGTCAGCGGTTCCAGTCCATCAGCCACTCTCTAGAAATACTATGGGGCAGTTGGATTTTGGTTTTTCCTTGGGAAAGGAGTCCCTAGGTGGACTTAAATAGTTAACACTTACTTGTTGGTTACTGAAACATTGGAGGTTCCTGTCACCCAGAGGCACCTGGTGATCTAATTCCAGCAAATTAGCCATTGACAACCCTGGAGAGGACAGTTCTACTGTGACACACATGGGGTTGCCGTGAGTCAGAATCGACTCGATAACAACTGGTTTTCCCTGAGAAAACACCTCCAAATATGGATTCCTGTTACTTTATTGAGAGATCTTATCATGTGCAATGCACAATGGATTAGCAGTCCATCTCCTTAACCAGTCAGCCACCTTGTCAGGAATACAGGGAAAGAGAATCAAAGAGAAGGAAAGCTTATACACTCAGTTTTGCCCTGAGGTAATTTAGACATCAGCATATCAGGAGGTAGCCCAGAGCAAAACCAGTCATATCTTTTTGTGGGAGATATGCTTTGAAAGAATTTACTTTAGCCTCTCTCTTCCGGAGGGCCTGCCGAGAGCATAGTAAAGATGGGAACTTGGTCACTTTCTACCTGCACGCTTGTCCATATCCTATCTTTTCTTACAGACTCTTCTCCAAACCCTATCCCTTTCCTCTCTGCCATCTACTTCTCTGCTGCTGCTTCCCCCCTCCGCTCAGCGTCATCCTTTCTCCAGCTATAACCCCTCCCACTCTTTCCTATTGATTCCATTCCTCACACTCACTCCTCCTTGCACTCTTTTTCAGACAGGTGTCTTTCTAATATGGTAATAACTTAATCTATGAAGTTAATAATTTGTCTACTTAACTGAGCGGTCCAAGGCGCTGGATTAAGGTTTCCATCTCTACCAGGAATTGGGTTCGAATCCCACCGCTGACAGCTGCATTGGTAAACCCTGGCGGTGTAGTTTAAGAGCTGTGGCTGCGAACTGAAAGGTTGGCAGTTTGAATCCACGAGGCGCTCTTGGAAACTCTATAGGGCACTTCTACCCTGTCCTATAGGGTCGCTATGAGTTGGGATCGACTCAATGGCGACGGGTTTGGTTTTTTTGTTTAATCTATGCGTTCCGGACACATGTTCTCTCCATCCAAGGTTTGGATTTAATCCATTATATCTGGATTAACAGTAGCACCACATCGGGAATTTGCGAATTCTCCAGGCACAGGGAAACTTTATAAAGAGCCATTTTGTCTTGAAGTTTGTGCCCAGCCCACAAAGGGCTTCTCTTGTTCTTTCCTCATTAAGGAAATAATTTTCTAAAAAAAGGGATGTTTTAAAGACAGGAGTGTCCACCTTTCACCTCTCTCTTCTGACTTCTGACTTCCGTCTCTTCAAAACCAGAGCTACGGCATCGCCGAGGCAAAACTACATTGTCAAACCCAGGTGCTGGACACAGGCGTTTGCAAGAGCGTGACTGTACTTGTCGCTCTTCGTTTCGGTCTAATTGAGCCGTTGCTGTAGATCCGATCCTGACCTCATAAGGTTTCCAAGGAGTGAACTGTAAGCCTTTCCGTTAGCAGCCATACGTACTAACGAAGGCGTACCAGGGCTCCTGTTTCGGTCAAGTACTTTGAATTAGTTAACTTCTAGTCTTCTTTCCCCACCTGGATCTTCATTCTTTCGCAGTGCTCATGGAACTCATCTTTCTATTCCCCTGTACTATCTTTTGTGCCTTTCTGTAAGCTTCACAGGCAGAGAACGACTTTTCAAGAAGACAATCAAAAGGCTTAACAGAACGTTCAATCCCGAGACTCTCCCTCGTGGTGGACTGAACTGACAGACTTTTAGGCAGTTGGCTAAAAGCAGTCCTTGAAGAAGCCAAAAGCTGTTGGCCGATCTCAGAGTCATTTGGTTGGAGTGCTTTTTTTTTTTTTCATTTTCCTGTCATAGCTGTGAGGCCTGATGCAATTCAGGAACACAAGAATTGAACATAACGGACTTTGACTTGCAAAAACTGACCTTTTAATATGCCTATAGACCAGGCTAGAAGTCAGTATTATGAATTGTTCTCATAATTTTCTTGTAACAGGGGGTATAGCTCAGTGGTAGAGCACGTGCTTAGCATGCACGAGGCCCTGGGTTCAATTCCCAGTACCTCCAAGTGTTATTTCCCTTTCTCACTGACTGGCACTTGACTGTGGTCAGATTTGTTTCAGACTTCTCCCATTTTTCTCTTTGTGAATATCTTTTCTTGTGTTTTTCCTACTCACAGAAAGGATAAATTGCTTGATAGTTACTCTCTTGGATCATAGTTCTGGACACTCTTTGGGCCTCCCAACCTAACTGCTTAAGAACAATGATGTAAGGAGGAACTGGAATAAAAGAAGGTGCTCACTCAGGACCTGCTGATGGTGAAGCAACAACATCCCACCGTGTCACAGACCGCCTGTTCTCCTTTACTACAATTTCTCATTATTATTAAGGAGTAGGGAAGGAAAATACAGATGGAAAGTAGGGGGAA
Organism: Loxodonta africana; assembly: GCF_030014295.1. Taxonomy (NCBI): domain Eukaryota; kingdom Metazoa; phylum Chordata; class Mammalia; order Proboscidea; family Elephantidae; genus Loxodonta; species Loxodonta africana. The sequence goes on from NC_087342.1 coordinate 79,277,729, forward strand.
GTGACTGTTGGACAAGTTCCTTTTGAGTCTTCTTTTTTCCCTCACCTGTGCCTGTGTCAATGAACAGATAGCAGTTTCAGGAGGAAGGTTTCCATCTGCTTTTCTTTTTCCCATTCCTTCTACACTTCCACACCTACCCATATAATCTTGGTCAGCAAACAAACAACAACCTGTTGCATCAAGTGGATTTCAACTCATAGTGACCCTACAGGACAGAGTACAACTGCCCCATAGGGTTTCCAAGGAGTGCCTGGTGGATTTGAACTGCCAGCCTTTTGGTTAGCAGCTATAGCTCTTAACCACTATGCCACCAGCTCTTCCTGGTCAGCAAAATGTCGGTCCAATCACCAGTCATGGAGATCTGTGATCCCAACCACAGAGATCTGTGATCCCAGCTCTTTGTTAACCGTCAAGTGTTTGGATGCTATCCAGAGGAAAGGGATTTCTCAGGAAACCTTAAGTCTTCCAGCATCCACAGTTGAAAAATTATTTCCAGAGGTGGAAAGAGCTGCTAAGCTCTCTTAAAACCACAAAAGTCTTGAGCAAAAACAGCTGCATGCTCCTATTGGAAAAACACCCATAGTCCATTTTCCTTAGGAGGAAGGGAACTTTCTGACTTCCTGCCTTGTAGAGAGAACAGAGGGGACATAGGCAACCCTGGTAGTCTCAAAGTACTTCTTTGGCCATCCATATTTTGTGCATCCTAAAGACCTAGTTCCAAACCTTCTTTCACCTTCTCTTCTAGTTCTTCCACACCTAAACCCACTTCCCTTCTCTTATCTTCCCCTTCATATTCTTCATCCCATTATGTGTCACCTTCACCTTTCCTCTCCCCGTCCCCTTTTATCCTGTCTCCAGTGTATCCTACTAGTAAAATTTTAACCTTTGGGTTAGCAGCCAAGCTCTTAACCACTGTGCAACCTAGGGCTCCAAATCTTACTCCCACGACAAGTGGGGAAAAGAAGAACCGACGAGGGTGGGATTCGAACCCACGCATGCAATGCACAGTGGATTAGCAGTCCATCGCCTTAACCACTCGGCCACCTCGTCACGGATAAAGGGAAAGAGAATCAAAGAGAAGGAAACTTAGGCACTCAGTTTTGCCCTGAAATAATTTAGACATCTACATATCTGGAAGTAGCCCAGTGGAGAGCGTCACTAGGGGGTTTTGTGGATTAGTTGATTAAAAAAAAAAAAAAAAAAACTCTCTGCAGGGCCCTTTCAAGCACCCCCCCATCTGTCTTTCTCTTTAATAATAGTACAAAATGGGAGCTTAATGTGCACGATTTTGTTTTGGGTGATTGAAGAGATTTTGTTAGCATTTGGTTCTTCTTTTCTTCCCTTTTTTGTCGTACTCCTTCTACCGTCACAGTCACTTTAAGGGATATAGAAGCTCATAGCATAGAAATGAAAGAGCATTGAAGGAAGTCCATTGAGTTGTCTTTTTCCTGTCTATGTGTGCAGAAATTGAATGGAAAATATTAGGAGAAGTGAATCTGTATTCCCTCAAGATTGGTTTTAAACAGTGTTGAAGCGAAGAAAAAGTGTAGATGTACAGAGGATGGAAGCCAGGGCCACATACATGCAAAGTGTGTGCTCTACCTGAGATTCATGCTCCTTGAGCATTGGGGTAGTGTTGGTCAGTGTTAAGAGGCATCAGCAGCTGCTTTAGGCAGGAGGTGCTCAGGAACCAGTGGAGGATACTGATTCTTTACAGGGCTTGAAAGTCAAGGCAGAGGATTGGAAACGTGTTGGATAAATAGCCACAAGAGGTTTCCATGGTGGCTTTTTTACAACCTCGAGTTGTTAAAAGTCTCTGTCTTCTATTATGGGTGTCAAAGAATCAAGTCCCCATTTTCAGCTCTTGATTTCCTCAATAGTTGACTTAACCTGAGGCACAAAGCTAAAAAAATTAATATTTTGGTTATGTAAAAGCCTTCAGTATATTTGCTGTTTGCTCGATCAGAATATATGTGTCAGATTTGTTGTAGGAAAGCAATGGCAAAAGAACACCCGATAGTGATGTACTCTGCATTTCATTGTAAGGGTCTTTTCTACTCGAGATATCAGGTAACTCAAGGGCCCTACGAGCAGTCCAGAAAAGAATTCATAAGACATGAACAAAACAGCAGCTTCAGGATTTAGAAAAGGTGAATTATAAGAGTAAGATAGAAGGTAAATAGACAGGATTTAAAGAACAAAAGTGAATGAAGCATTTATTCATGAAAAAAAAATTAAGTCATTCTCAAACAGAAGTAGGTACAGAAAAGGGAGTTCTGAAAAATTGTGAGTGGAGGGGCATGGGGGAAAGCCTGGAAGAGGGAGAAGATAAACTCATATGAGATTCAAGATATCTTGGAACACACCTGTAAGAATGTTACATAGTGAACTCGGGTAGTGCTCTGGTCTCTGGCCTTGGATTTACGAGTGATCAGTAAACACCTGCATGTAAAAAAAAAAAAAAAAAAAAAAAACACCTGCATGTAGAGGGTGAATAAAGACTGAAAAAATGTACTTTGAGATTTGGGGGTTAGAAATTCATTTGTGATACTTGTGGAAAATAAATCAGCTTGCCTCAAGACTGGTCTAGAACCCTGAGATTTATCATGGTGAAAACTCAATTCTCTGAACTACGTAAGAAGATATTTAAAAAACAAAAATCATTTCCTGGTACCAGATTTCTAGTGCCTGTTAGCCTTTTCTCATCATAGTTTGCACAAATATGAGCCTTTGCGAATACTTATAAAAATAACACTGAGTCTTTTTCAAAATTGGCAGAACATGGTTTGTCTGTCAGACTTGTTCTTTCAGTGGGCTCAGGGGATTTGTACAATAAGAACAAGGAACAGTGTGTGGTAGGTTTCAATTAAAGAGAAAACTAGAGTGTCACACACAAAACTGATGGGAATGTGTATATGTTTACCTGTGTGTCTGTGTATGTGTGCGTAAATACTGGGTGGTGTCTTGGCTGTTTGATGCTGTAAAAGCAGTATGTGTAATGTCAAGCAACCCTCATTACAGTATCATTCAGAATAGTTTGACTGTCCTAAAAATGTCTGTGCTCCACTATTCATCCCTCCAAACCACTCTGAATTGCTGGCAGCCACTGATCTTTTCACTGTCTAAAATTTTGTCTTTTCTAGAATGTCATGTATTTGGAATAATACAATATGTAGCATATCAGACTAACTTCTTTCACTTAGCAATATGCATTTAAGATTACTCTGTCACTTTTCATAGCTTGAAAGCTCACTTATTTTTGTTCGTGAATAATACTCCATTATATGGATGTGCCACAGCTTGTTTATTCATCTATTTAAGGACATCTTGATTGTTTCCAATTTCTAGCAATTATCAGTAAAGCTGCTATAAACATTTGTGGGCAGGTTTTTGGTGGACATAAACTTTTATTTCCCTGGTAAATACCTAGATGCACAACGGCTGAATCATATATTTGCATATGCCTATGTGTCTGTATGGGCTCTACTTTGCCCCTGATGGACTTGTTCTAATTTTCTTCAACTTCATCTTGAACTTCCATAGGAGCAATTGATGGCCTGTTCCACAGTCGTCCCCTGGCCTTGTTCTGACGAATGACATTGAGCTTTACCGTCATCTCTTTCCACAGATATAGTTGATTTGATTCATGTGTATTGCGTATGGTGAGGTCCACATGTATAGTTGCCGTTTATGTTGTTGAAAAGAGGTATTTGCACTGAAGAATTAATTGGTCTTTCAAAATTTTATCATGCAATCTCCGGGACCGTTACTATTACCATATTTTCCAACAACCAATCCTTCTTTGTTTCCAACTTTCACATTCCAATCACCAGTAATTATTAATGTGTCTTGACTGCATGTTTGATCAATTTCAGACTCAAAAATTGGTAAAAATCCTCAATTTCTTCACCTTTGGCATTAGTGGTTTGTCCATAAATTTGAATGACAGTTGTATTAACTGGTCTACCTTGTAGGCATGTGGCTATTATCCTATCACTGACAGCATTGTACTTAAGGATAGACCTTGAAATGTTCTTTTTGGTGACGAATGCAACCGCATACCCTCTTCAAATTGTCATTCCCAACATAGTAGGCTATGTGATTGTCCGTATCAAAATGTCCAATACTGTCCATTTCAGCTCACTAATGCCTAAGATATTGATCTTGATGCATTCCATTTCAATTTTGACATCTTCCAATTTTCCTAAATCCATGCCTCCTATATTCCACATTCCAATTATTAATGAACATTCGTACATGTTTCTTCTTGTTTTGAGTTGTGCCACATCAGCAAATGAAGGTCCTAGGAGACTGACTCCATTCACATCATTAAGGTCGACTGTACTTTGAAGAGGCAGTTTATCCCCAGTCATATTTTTTGTGCCTTCCAACATGAGAGGCTCATCTTTCACCACTATATCAGACAATGTTCTGCTGCTAGTCATAGGTTTTCGCTGGCAAATTTTTTCAGAAGTAGACTGCCAAGTCCTTCTTCCTAGTCTGTCTCAGTCTGGAAGCTCAGGTGAAATCTGTCTCCCAAGGGTGACTCTGCTGGTATTTGAAATACCAGTGGCAAAGTTTCCAGTGTCACAGCAACATACAATACTACGGCATGACAAACTGACAGACATATGATGGACCATCTCAAGAATAGATTTGACACATTGAACATGAATGGTCGAAGAGTAGACAAGTTCTAGAATGACATCAAGGGCGTCATACATGAAGAAAGCAAGGGGTCATTAAAAAAGAGAGGAAAGAAAGAAAAGACCAAAATGGATGTCAGAAGATACTCTGAAACTTGCCCCTGAACACAGAGTAGGTAAAGTGAAAGGAAGAAATAATGAAATAAAAGAGCTGAACAAAGGATTTCAAAGGGTGGCTCAAGAAGCCAAAGTAAAGTATTATAATGAAATGTGCAAAGACCTGGCATTAGAAAACCAAAACGGAAGAACACACTCGGCATTTCTCAAGCTGAAAGAATTGAAGAAAAATTCCAGGCTTAAGTTTCAATATTGAAGAATTCTACAGGGAAAATAATAAATGGTGCAGGAAGCATCAAAAGAAGATGGAAAGAATACACAAGGTCATTGTACCAAAAAGAATTAGTCAACATTCAACCATTTCTGGAGGTAGCATATGATCAAGAACCTACGCTACTGAAGGAAGAGATCCAAGCTGTACTGCAGGCACTGGCGAAAAACAAGATTCCAGGAATTGACAGAATTCCAATTGAGATGTTTCAAGCAGATGCAGTGCTGGAGGTGCTCACTCATCTATGCCAAGAAATTTGGAAGACAGCTACCAGGCCAACCAGCTGGAAGAGATCCAAATTTGTGCCCATTCCAAAGAAAAGTGATCCAGCAGAATGCAGAAATTATTGAAGAATGTCATAATACAACATACAAGTAAAATTTTGCTGAAGATCGTTCAAAAGAAGTTGCAGCTGTACATCAACAGGGAACGGCCAGAAGTTCAAGAAGAATTCAGAAGAGGATGTGGAAGGGGGGATGTCATTGCTTATGTCAGATGGATCTTGGCTGAAAGTAGAGAATACAAGATATTTACCTGTGCTTCACTGACTATGCAAAGGCATTCAACTATGTGAATCATAACAAATTATGGATAACATTGTGAGGAATGGGAATTCAAGAACACTTAATTATGCTCATAAGGAACCTCTACATAGACCAAGAGGCATTCATTTGAACAGAATAGGGGGATAATGCCTGGTTTAAAGTAAAGAAATGTGTGTCAGTGTTGCATCCTTTCACTATACTAATTCAAACCATATGCTAAGCAAATAATCCAAGAAACCAGACTACATGGAGAAGAAGGAGGTACCAGGGTGGGAGGAAGACTCATTAACAACCTGTGATATGCAGATCACACAACTTTCCTTGCTGAAAATGAAGAGGACATGAAGCACTTACTGGTGAAGACCAAAGATCACAGCCTTCAGTATGGATTACACCTCAACATAAAGAAAACAAAAATCCTCACGATCGGATCAATAAGCAACATCATGATAAATGGAGAAAAGATTAAAGCTGTCAAGGATTTCATTTTACTTGGACCCACAACCAACACCCATGGAAGCAGCAGTCAAGAAATCAAACAACGCATTACACTGGGCAAATTTTCTGCAAAAGACCTCTTTAAAGTGTTAAAAAGCAAAGATTTCATCTTGAGGACTAAGGTGCACCTGACCCAAGCCATGGTGTTTTCAATTGCCTCATATGCATGTGAAAGGTGGACAATGAATAAGGAAGACTGAAGAAGAATTCATACCTTTGAATTATGGTGTTGGTGAAGAATGTTGAATATACATACCATGGACTGCCAGAAGAACAAAGAAATTTGTCTTGGAAGAAGTACAGGCAGAATTCTCCTTAGAAGCAAGGATGGGGAGACCTCATCTCACATACTTTGGACCTGTTATCAGGATGGACCAGTCCCTGGAGAAGGACATCATGCTTGGTAAAGTAGAGGGTCAGTGAAAAAGAGGAAGACTCTTAAAAAAATGGATTCACACAGTGGCTACAACAAGCATAACAATGCTAGTGAGAATGGTACAGGACCGGTCAGTGTTTTATTTTGTTGTACATAGGGTCACTATGAGTCAGAACTGACTCCACAGCATCTGACAACAACATGTTTATGTTAGTCTACATTTAGCTTTGTAAGAAACTGCTAGGCTATCTTCCAAAGTAGCTGTACTATTTTGCATTTTCCCGGTAATGAGTGAGAGTTCCTGTAGCTCCACATCCTTGCCAGCATGTGGTGTTGTCAGTATTAGGATTTTAGCCATTCAAATAGCTGTGTAGACACCCTGGTGGGGTAGTAGTTAGGAGCCTGGCTGCTAACCAAGATGCTGGCAGTTCAAACCACCAGGTGCTCCTTGGAAACCCTATGGAGCCTTTTTCTGCCCTCTAGGATCACTGTGAGTCAGCACTGACTCAACAGCAGCTAACAAGAACAGCAACAGTAGGTACGTAATGGTATCGCATCATTGTTTTAATTTGTAATGCCCTAGTGGTATGTGGGAGTCCCTGGGTGGTGGAAATGGTTAAATTTTTAGCTACTAACTGAATGATTGATTAATTGGTGGTTTGGAGCCACACAGAGTTGCCTCAGAAGAAAGGCCTGGAGATGTACTTCCACTAAAAGCCATGTGAAGCACATTCTACTCATGGGGGAATTGGTTTTTTTTTTTTTTTTTTTTTAAGACATATGCCACCTGTATATCTTCTTTGCTGGGGTATCTCTTCAGATATTTTACCCACTTTCTAATTGGGTTGCTTGTGTTTTTATTGTTGAGTTTTAGGAGTTCTTTGTATATCTTGGAAACCCTGGTGGTGTAGTGGTTAAGCGCTACTGCTGCTAATCAAAGGGCTGGCAGTTCAAATCCACCAGGTGCTCCTTGGAAACTCTATGGTGCAGTTCTACTCCGTCCTATGGGGTCGCTATGAGACGGAATTGACTCGACGGCACTGGGTTTGGGCTTGGGCTTGGGCTTGGCTTGTATATCTTGGATCCACCACAATGACCAGGTACCAACGAATTGATTATGACTCATGGCAACCCCATGTGTAGCAGAGTACGGCTTGGACTCAATTCCTTCCTCAGATATGACTTTTGCCTCGTGTATTTTGATGCTCTGTTGTTAGGTGCATACACATTCAGGATTGTTATGTCTTCTTGGAGAATTGACCCTTTAATCATTATGTAACCCCTTCTTTATTTTTGATAATTTTCCTTGCTCTGAAATCTGACTTGCCTGACGTTAGTATAGCAGCTCCAGCTTTCTTTTGATTAGTGTTAGTATGGTATCTTTCTCCATCTTTTTACTTTTAATCTACCCATGTTTTTATGTTTAAAGTGGATTTCTTGTAAACAACATGTAGTTTTTAATCCACTTGGATAGTCTGTCTTTTAAATGTTATTGTAATAGTTAATGTTATGTGTCAACTTGGCTAGGATGTGATTCTCAGTAGCTTGGCATGTGCTCTTCCATAATTTAGTTACCTTCCATTTTGTGATCTGATGTGAGCAACCAGTCGGTTGAAAGAGGAATTTCCTTGCAGTGTAGCCTGTCTCCAGTACATAAAGGGATGTTCTCGCAAAATTCACTCTCTCTAGACTCTTTACTCTTCTCAGCACCTGACCTCCAGTCTTTGGGCCTATGCCTGCAGAAGTCTCTAGGCTGCTGCTTGACTAGCAGACTTTGGATTTGACAGCCCCTGCAACCCTATGAGGTGTCAGAGATTTTCAGCCTGCTACCAGACCCATGGATTTGTGACTTGCCAGTCCCCACTATTACAGGAGCCATTTCCTTTAGGTGAATTTCTCTGTATATATTTGTCATGGATTGAAATATGTCCCCACAAAAGTGTGTGTATCAACTTGGTTAGGCCATGATTCCCAGTATTGTGTGGTTGTCCTCCATTTTGTGATTGTAATTTTATGTTAAGACCATTAGGATGGGATTGTAACACCACCGTTACTCAGGTCACCTCCCTGATCCAGTATAAAGGGAGTTTCCCTGGGATGAGATAAAAGGAAAGAGAAGCAAGCAGAGAGTTGGGGACCTCATACCACCAAGAAAGCAGCACAGGGAGCAGAGCGCGTCCTTTGGACCCGGGGTCCCTGTGCCTGAGAACCTCCTTGACCAAGAGGAGATTGAGGACAAAGACCTTCCTCCAGAGGTGACAGAGATAGAGAAAGACTTCCCCTGGGGCCGATGCCCTGAATTTGGACTTGTAACCTACTAGACAGTGAGAAAATAAATTTCTCTTTGTTAAAGCCATCCGCTTGTGGTATTTCTGTTGTGGCAGCACTAGATGGCTGAGACAATATTTATATGCATTTTTCTCTGGTTTTCCTCCTCTGGAAAACCCAGACTAAGATACATATATTTAAATCATTTGCATTTAAAGTGATAGCAATACTGTTTAATTAATATCTACCATATTAGCAACTGCTTTCTATTCATTGCCCTGGTTATTTGCTTCTTTGTCTGTTTCTTTTGCCTTCTCTAGTTTAATTGGGCATTTGGGCAATTTGCATGACTGGATTTTTTTGCCTTTCTTAGCTGCTCCTTGAAAACCCTATGGGACAGTTATACTCTGTCCAGTTTGGAATCAAAATGATGGCAAGGGGTTTGGTTTGGTTTTATTTATTGTTGTTTTAAACAAATTGTTACCTGTTGTCAGTTAAAAGTAAGAAGAATAAGAGATGAAAAATGTCACTTACCACTTTGTAGAAGACCTCAGGAATGTGTAAGTGAAGCAGAGGATGATAAAAATATGTATATATACAACCTGACTGGAGTTGAAAAAAATCAGTAAAAATTGTAGTGAGAGATGATACAGATGTTAATGTAACTTTTCTCACATAGTTCCCTGTTGGATAGATGTAGAGTAAAACTGTGAGAGCTGGACTTGATGGGACTGCCTTGTTTTTCTTGGTCTTGAAAGTTTTCTGCCTTTGACAGGGTACAGTGTCACCACTTTTCTATCTCTCTTTTTAGTGGAAAATATTTGAGTTTTTCTTCTATGACAGGTTTCTGCCTTACACTGGTTCTGGTTTTTGCAGGTTTTACTGTATTATCCTCAGTTCTGTTAGAATCCCAAAGCCTTGGGTTGCAATTGTCCTGTAATAAAGTGAATCATAGTAATTCTAGAAAACTACACATGACTGCCAAACCCAGGATTGAGCCAGGGATCTCCAGATCATCGGTCTATCCTCTCCCAACTAAGCTATTTCAGCTGCCTGAAAGTACCTGTTTTAGCCATTCTTTCAAAATTGTACTTAACTTTCATTTGCAATGCCCTTGTGTTTTTGAATACCTAATCTTAATGTATCCAATATAATCTGCTCTCTAATCCAAAATTATATGGGCTCCTTTGCCACCCATGTCTGAAAATAACATTCAGTTTTTTGAGAGGGGATGAGTTCATAGAGGATGAGGAAGACAAAAAGGGGAGGAATATGTAAAACAGAAAGAAGCTTTTCTGCTTGTTCCCCTCTGGATATTCCAGGCTCTAAACACTGCTCAGAAAACCAAGTGAATTTCAAATGAAAGGACAGAGCCTATTCTTTCTCTCTTCTTTCAGTCCTTCTTTTCCTGTCATGCTCCTCAATGACGCTGGAAAAGGGAAGAGAGGATTATTGAGCACAATAACATGGGAGCAAGCTTTTTGCTTCTGATGGAGAAATCTTGAATAAGCCATTCTGTTTTCTCCATTTCCTTCTTTGTTCCTTGTCTTCCTTGTGCTGACACAGCTGCCCTGGGTGGCGAGGAGACACAGGCTGTAGAAAATGGGAAACAACTCAAGGCAATCCATCAGGTAATGTGTTTATCTCCACATGAGTATGCAAAAAAGCTGTTTTAAAAAGGAGGAAAGTACAAAAGTGTTGGGAATTGGTTTCAAACCTTCTCAAGATTAGGATACACTCTCATTGGGCCATGCCTCTCTCACTACAAAGACATCATGAAGATCCTCCTTAAAATATCACCTATGTTTATAAGGGATCTTCACAGATTCGATAGTTGGCCAGAAAGAAAAACCCACTGTTTCAAATCTCACTATTTCTTAAGCCTTTAAATTGTGTTCTCTTAACTGCTATACCAGGAAATACTTAAGGAGATCATAGACCAAATAACACTGTTTCTGCTGCTAGGACATTTCATTCCATCAGCCTGCTCTGAAGTCCCCTTCTTAATAAACTGCCTGGTGACATTTTTCACAACGACAAGGAAAGGTCTATGATGGAACTTCTGTATTTTCAACTTTTCTGCTCTTTCTCCACCTTTTCTTTTTTTCTCTTCTTACAAAGTTTTTCAAGCCCTCTTCTCTTGAAGAAGGAGCCTTGGTGGCACAGAGGCTAAGAGCTTGGGTGCTAATCAAAAGGTCTGCAACTCAAATCCAAATCCACCAATAGCTCCTTGGAACCCCTATGGGGCAGTTTTACCCTGTTCTATAGAGTCGCTATGAGTTTGGTTTTTTTCTCTTTAAGAAGAAGGGATTGCTGCAGTTGTTGTTAGGTGCCATCAAGTGGCTTCCAACTTATAGCGACCCTATGTACAACAAAAAAGAAATACTGTCCAGTCCTGTGCTGTCCTCACAGTCGTTATTATGCAGCTACTGCATCAATCCACCTCAGTGAGAGCCTTTCTCTTTTTTGGTGAACCTCCAACTTGCTTGCTGATAATGAAGGGAACTTAAAGTACCTGGGATCCAGGTAGTCTGTAGTCAGCAGAAATCAAACCTGTGCAGGACAGCCCAGTGCATTTCTAGTCCATCCCCTGAACCTCTAGGACACAACTACAGTTGACTTTCTTAAAGCCTTTTTTCCCACCAGGAACTGGACCTGTGCCCCTTGCAGCCACTTCCAAAGCTGGTCTGGTGGGCTGCAACCACTGGGCGTTATTAATTATAAGGAAAGTGCAAAGTAAAAACACATTGAAATAATACCCCCTTCACCAAAATGGATTAAGATAAAAGAACTGAAAATATCAAGTGTTGCTGATGATATGGAACAACTGAAAATTTCATACATTGCTGATGACACTGTCAACTGGCACATCCATACTTGTACATTATTTAGAAATATTGCCTAGAACAAAACATATTTATAACCTATAACCCTGAAACTCCACAGCTGCGTTTAGACCCAATAAAAATGAATGCTTATTGCCCTTGAAAGATAAGTACAAAAATGTTCATAGCAGCATTAGTTTTATATGACGGCATAGTGGATAAGTGCTGTGACTGTTAACCAAGAGGTCGGCAGTTCTAATCTGCCAGGCGCTCCTTGGAAACTCTATGGGGCAGTTCTACTCCGTCCTATAGGGTCGCTATGAGTTAGAATCAACTCGATGGCAGTGGGTTTGGTTGTTTTTTTTGTTGTTGTTGTTTTTTTTGGTATGTACATCAACAGCAAAACAAATGAAAAAATTGTGGTGTACAGTATTAGTACAGTGAAATATGACAGCAATAAAAAAGAACTACTGCTATTAGACACAAGATGGATGTATCTAATAAAAATTACCTTGAATGATTCTATACTCAGATGAACACATGTTGTATGATTCCATTTATAGTTTTTCAAAACAGGAAAATGGTGGTAGAGGTCTGAAGATTGGAATTGATTGGGATAGATACAAGGAGCTTCTGAGAGCTGAACATTTCTTTACCTTGGTCTGGATGCTGGTTATATGAGATACACATGTAGTAACTCATCAAGCTGAATAATTAAGTTATATGCATTTTACTCTTTGTGAGCTAAGCCTCAGTTTAAACAAAAAGAAGACAGATTTCCTTGGCTATCTTCTCACTTTCAGTACATCCTGTCTCTTCATTAATGCTGCTCATATTGTGGTCTGCAGATAGGTGCTTTCTAAGAACTGTGTTTCATGGTCTGTGAGCATTAGACTCTTTTGTATCAATTAGACTGTGACAGGATATTGGACGCCTCCTATTAAATAAAGTAGAAACAATTTCAGGAATTGGGTGAGTGGAATGTGGTGCTGGCCACTTAATGGTCAAGCAGTAGAACGTGTTGCCACTTACGATATTGTAAGATTGGTTAGATGCCTATAATCCAAGAGAATACACAAATCTGAGGAAGTATTATTTACTTTTGTAATTTGTCATTTTAAAATGATATTAATCTTAATCAAGCCTACTTTGTATATTTACAGTTTACCATTATTAGCTAAAATAAAACAAATAATAATAATAAGTTGTCTTTCGGTTGATTCTGATGAATGGTGACTCCACCTGTACAAGAGTACAATTGTGCTTCATAGGATTTTCAATGGCTGATTTTTTTCAGATGTAGAGAGCCCAACATTTCTTCCCAGGGCTTCTGGGTGGATTCTAACATTCAACTTTTTGGTTATCAGCCCAATGTGTTAACCATTTGCACCACCCAGGGGCTCTGTTAGCTAAACAGAGAAGTCAAATTTATTTGTAACCCTAATTTGCATGTGTGTTAAGGAGGCTAGAGAAGCCAGAAGACAAGTAGTGTAGTGTATGTGCCAGAGTGCTGTGGTCTGAAAACAGGCCGAGGCATGACAGAAAATAAAGAAAAAAAAAAATTTTTTTTTTTTCTTTGGAGAACAGAAAATAAAGAAGAAACACTCTGTTGGGTGATAGCTTGTCTTTTAGAATTGGCCTCTCTGGAAGGAATGAGAAATTTGCAGCAGCTGAAGACCATCTGCAAAGTGAATTTTAATAAAAGCCCTCCATGTGTCCTCACAGGTTCTCAAACCAGTTTCCAATGAGCAAAGAGTCGAGGCTTTCTGCCTTAACATTTCGGTGAGACCATCGATTCGGATGTAAATTTTTAAAGTATTTCCTGCAAAAATATTTAAGATTCTTTTACAATTTCTTTCTCCCCAGTGTGAGGTTCAAGCCTTCTCAATTCGAAGAAAAAAATTCATCTTCCTTCCATTTCTCCCTGCTCTGCAGTTGACCTGAACGAGCCCGGGCCTATGCTGGTAAGATATTACACTGGGTGTACAGGGGAGGGAAGAAATTATCAAGTGACATGGAAAATGAAGATACCAACTACATGTGAATCTCAATACAGAGATTAAAATGGGCATGCATGGGACTAGAAGTCTGCTGAAGTATTGTGAAAACTTCATTCTGGAGTGCACAGCTGAACGAGAGAGGCAAGAGGTGGGGTAGGGTGAAAGGAAGGAAGAGAAGGAGAAAAAGGAGAGAGAGGAAGAGGGCAAGGAAAAGAGAAGCAGGCTTGTCCCAGAAGAGAAATCTGTTCATTTTGCCCAAGACTTCCTTGCCTTTGAGAGTGATTCACTGCTCTTTCCTTCCTGGGGTAGACAGGCTGACCACTGTGGAGGGCTCATGTGAGGCTGAAATTTCTTTTTCATTTTGAGTTTTTATTTATTTATTTTTTATTGTACTTTAGATGAAGGCTTACAAAACAAACTAGTTTATCATTAAACAGTTAGTACGCATATTGTTTTATGACATTGGCTAATGACCCCACGACTTGTCAACATTCTTCCTTCTCGCCCTTGGTTTCCCTATTACCTTCCTATCGCCTCCTGCCTTCTAGTCCTTGTCCTTGGGCTGTTGTGCCCATTCGGTCTAGTTTTGTCTTATGGGCATATCTAATCTTTGGCTGAACCTCAGGAGTGACTTCATTACTGAGCTAAAAGAGTGTCCAGGGGCCATAATCTTGGGGTTTCTCCAGGTGAGGATGAATTTTTGTTTGCAATTCAGACATCGTTGGTATTGGTGGCTTCAGTGGTAGCTGCAGGGATTTCCCAATTTCCACCCATGGAGTGGTAGGAGTGGTATTGAGAGTAGAAGAAGTACAGGCAGGCAGCTTTTAGATTAAGCACCACTGTGACTGGGGAAGTTCACTAGGTTTTGCTTAAATGCAAATAATAATAATTTTTAAAAAGTTCCCATTTCTTTGCTCTGCATATTTCTAACTCTTAAAAGAAGCCTATTAAAACCCAGCTGTCTTGGTTATCTATTGCTGCTGTAACAGAAATACCACAAGTGGATGGCTTTAACAAAGAGAAATGAATTTTCTCACAGTCTAATAGGCTACAAGTCCAGATGTAGGACATCAGCTACAGAGAAACTCTTTCTCTGTCTTTCGGCTCTAGGGGAAGGAACTTGTCATCAATATTTTCTTTGTCTGGGAGTTTCTCAGTGCAGGAACCTCAGGTCCAAAGTATGCACTCTACCCCCAGCTCTGCTTTCTTGGTGGTATGAAGTCCCCCATCTCTGCTCTTTTCTCTCTTTTATATCTCAGAAGAAATTGTCTTAAAGCACAATGTAATCTTGCAGATTTCATCAATACAACTGCCGCTAATCCCATCCCATTAGCATCATGCTGATAGGATTTACAACACTTAGAAAAACCACACCAGGTGACAAGATGGTGGACAATAAATTGATACACATATTTTTGGGGGACACAATTCAATTCATGACACCAACTTTTTTCTAAAGAAATTCTATGTGGCCCCTCTACTCTTTACATCCTGCTTTTAGCTTAGAAAGAGGGAGCTGTGACCACAAAAAGTCAGAGACTCTGTACAATTGGTAATAACTACATAAGCATCAATTTTTAGCATAGGTGCAGAGGCTATGTAGTTTAGTCCTTCCCAAGTCAACTAGGTAACCTCAAAATTGGCTTAGGCATGGCCTGTGACAGACAGATAGAAGGTGCATAGTTACAGCTTTTGGAGAGAAGAGAAAAGGGGGCGATGCATTATAAAAGACCTCCAGGTCACTTGGCCTCTCACCTCTTCTGCTGCAACTGATCCCCAATTCCTACAGAGAAAGGAGACTTCTCCTTGACTCCAAGCCTTCCTCTGCAAGGTCTCTGTACAAGATTTTCTCCTAGTTTAGGTCAAAAAACAAAAAGTCTTTTAGTTCATATTCTGGATTGTATGATCAAATCCAAATGGATATATATATTGAAGTTGTCAAGGATTTCATTTTACTTGGATCCACAATCAACACCCATGGAAGCAGCAGTCAAGAAATCAAAAGATCCATCGCATTGGGCAAATTGGCTGCAAGAGATCTCTTTAAAGTGCTGAAAAGCAAAGATGTCACCTTGAAGACTAAGGTGAGGCTGGCCCAAGCCATGGCGATTTCAATCGCATTATATGCATGTGAAAGCTGGACAATGAATAAAGAAGACCGAAGAAGAATTGACCCCTTTGAATTGTGGTGTTGGCAAAGAATATTGCATGTACCATGGACTGCCAAAAGAACAAACAAATCTGTCTTGGCTTTAAGTATGTCATTCCTTTGCCTTCTTGCCTACATGGTTTCTGCTGAGTAAAAATCAGAGCTTATTCTTACTGACTCTCATTTGTAGGTGACTTTTCGTATATCCCTAGCTGCTCTTAAAATTCTCTGTTTACCTTTGGCTTTGGCAAGCTTGATTATGTCTCAGCGACTTCCTTTTAGGATCTACCTTGTGTGGGGTTCAATGAGCACCTTGGATGGATATCTTCTCATCTTTCACAATATCAGGGAAGTTTACTGCCAACAGATCTTCAACAATTCTCTCTGTATTTTCTGTTACCCACCTCTGTTCTGGTACTCAGATCACTTGTAGGTTATTTCTCTTGATAGAGTCCCACATAATTCTAAGGATTTCTTCTTATAATTCTTTTATCTGATTTTACCTCAAATATGTCAGTGTCAAGTGCTTTGTCTTCCAATCTCAATAATTCTGACATCCGTTTCCTCAGTTCTGCTCCTTTGACTTTCTACTGAATTGTGTAATTCTGAAATTTTATTGTTAATCCTTTGAATTTCTGTTTGCTGTCTCTCTGTGAACTCTTGCAGCCTATTAAATTTGTCATTATGCACTTCTCTAATCTTCTTAAGTTCCTCTAATGCTCTGTCTGTGCCTTCCTTGTCTTGTTCTGCATTTTGCCTGATCTCCTTCCTGATCTCTTGAGAAGTTCTCTATATTAATCTTTTGTATTCTGCCTTTGATAATTCCAGGAATGTCCCTTCCTCTGGAAGATTTCTTGATTCTTTATTTTGGGAGCTTTGCTAAAGCTGTCATGGTCTGCCTTTTTATGTGATTTGATATTCACTGTTGTCTCTGAGCCATCGATAAAGTTATTGTATTTATTTATTTTATGTTTACTTACTGTGTCCTAGCTTCTTGGTTTATTTCATTTTGATATGTGCCCAAATAAGTTGCTCAGGTGAACTGGTTTGATTATTGATGCCTTTGAAGCTCTAATGTCCTCTCACCAGTTGGTTGGAGCTGTTACTAGGTATATGAGTCCAGGAGTCAGTTCACTTGTATGGATTCAGCTCAGGTGTCCAGGTAGTCGGTCACCAAGTGTGTGGAGCACGCTCTCACCTACAGTCTTAGATGAGCAGGTATGATTGGTGTAGGCACAAGTATCTGTTTGCAGTAGGGAGCGATGCCCTGAGCAGGGCAGGGGACTGATAACAACCCCTGAGTGCCTGTGAGGAAAATGTGTCCCTGGTTCCCAGAGTGCCTGGGTGGGTGTGTTTTGCAGCCACACTATGGGCTCACAATGCTGTTGGCTGTAAGACTGAGAGACACCACTTGGCCTTGGATCCCTGTCAAGGGTGGCTAGGTCACATAGGTGAAGCCACCAGTCCTCAGGCCCGTGATGTGGTTAGGTGAGGACCATGCTTAATAGGCAGAGCAATGTCAGAAGTCACGAACCTGACTCTTCACCATATAGCTGAAACAGTTGACATTAGTCTTCAGGTATATACCCTGTTAAACTGTGCTAATGAGGGCCTACACTGTTGAAATGGTCCCACACAGGTCCATGCAGGTTTGAAAGTCCATGGACCACTTATGCCTGTGCTTAGGCAGAGGAACTGTTTCTGCCCTGAGTTCCCAGTTTACAGGAGCTGGCAGATTATTTTTCCCCCTTGTTTGTTAATTTGTTCCTTCTCCCAGGCTGGGAGGATGGCTCAGGGCTCAAGGCATGTCCTACTTCCGGCCCAGGGAAAGCAGCTATCACTGAATCCTGCTTAGGACCCAGTGCAGGGTGGGGAGGGATCAGTTAAATGGGAGAGAGTTTTTTCCAAACGGGTGTTTTTTTGGCCCCTGGGTTAGATTAGATGCAATCCTTATCTTTTGCTAAGAGCATCACTTTTCACTGATTCTGTAAGCATGAGTGAACTCTCCATCAATCAGTCTCTTCCAATGTGGAAAACATGTCCTGAACACCTCTGCTTGCCTCACCAAGCTTGTGCCAGCAGATCTGGCCTGAGGGGTGCTGGTTCCCACCAGGTCAGGTCTGGCAGCTCCTCACTGCTTCTGAACAATCTCTCCCTCCCCCTGCCACTTGGTCCAATTCCTCAACTTTTCCTTCGATATTCAGGGCTCGTAGATTGTCATATATAATTTATTCACTTGTTTTTTTAGGTCTTTGTTATAAGAGGGACCACCAGAAGCATATGACTATTCTACCATCTTGGCCCTGGCTCTGAAGTTTGTTTTTAGAAACTTTCATCTCATTTGGAAGAATGGGGCTGCCTCAACTTTTTCTGACCCCTTGTGGGCAGTGTAGAACTCCTCCAAAGTGTTTTCTAGGCTTTTACCATTCAGAAGCAGATTACCAGGCCTGTCTTCTGAGGAACCTCTTGGTGCGTTCAGACCCCCAACCTTTTGGCTATTAATTAAGCATTTAACCCTTTGTCCTTTCTCTGTTCTCCCTGCTCTATTCTGACTCTTGTTGAGCAAAGAGCAGGAAGAGATGAGTCAAGAAGCCTATAGTAAATGTCTGGAAGAGTTCCTCTAAGGGGCAGTGGAATGTCAATAGGCTTCTAAGGGAAATAACTAGGGTAAAAAGAGAATAACGCCTGAACAGGGACTTGAACCCTGGACCCTCAGATTAAAAGTCTGATGCTCTACCAACTGAGCTACCCAGGCCTCTACATTCAACTTTCCTTGAGTACCTAATGGAGGTTTTATATAGGTCAGTTGGTTTTATGTTTCATGTCCTGGTTCCCAGATTAAAAAAAAAAAAAAAATTATAGCTTCTTTGAATTTCTCCTGCCTGTCAAGGAGTTTCTGTTCCAAAAAGATGTCATAGCACTAGGAGAATTTCCCTTCCTTCTGTCTTGTCTTCTGTCTCTTTAGGCTTTCGAAAACAGACTTGGTCACCTAGACAAAGCACTACCGGCTTTCAGAACACATTGCTACACCCAGAGGGTTTCATGCCCACCTGCATCTATTTTTCTTAAAGCAACACTCATGCTACTCTTTTATGCATTCCTTTACATTGTCTTATACATTTTTCTTGCATCATTGGGAGGCAGAGGAGAAAAGAGATAAAAGAGAGGAAAACTGAAGACCAAAGAGAATGTTCCATAATGGTGGGGCAAGCAAAGATGCATGGGTTTAGTCTTCTGCACCTCTTTGCTTGCTTTTCTTCTTGATGCCCTTCGTTACCATCTGTGAGCCACTTCTTTTCATTTTATTTCTCCTCCTCATTCTCTTTGGTCTCCGTTTTCTCTTCCTCCTTCAGGTCTTCATGTCATGAATACTATTTGCTATTCAGATCCAAGTGAAAATGATAATTTTCTTGACGAATTAGTGTACTTTACTACATCCAGAATATGACCTAAGATAGTTTTGAGTTTTGACCCAAACCTGGAGAAAATACTGTACAAGGGATCTGGGAACAAATGGGGAAGTTTTGGAGTGAAGGAAATTTAACCTCTCTAGGGAGGAAAGACAGTGCAGGGAATGGGAAAGACTATTGTTACTTCTTAAAAATAACTTGGCACTTCCAAGAAACAGACTATGAGAAAATTGAGAGAATTTGTGATTACTTAACTTCACGAATTTGTGGATTTCTCCTCTCTCCTATCCTACCAATATACAAGGCGGGGTTGGGGATGGGTCACACAAAATCATCTTGAAATGTTTTGTGGATCAATCCACAGGGAAACTAGGGAAAGACTTTTAAGCAAAATACCTTGGGGTTAGTTAGCATTTCAATGAGACAAGCATCCCTCCAAGCTATTTTGTCTGCTTTTTCTACATTTGATGTAGACTAGAAGACACCAACCTGCACCTCACACATAGGGACCACTCTCCCAGGGAGATTTGGGACACACTACCTCATCCCACCTCTGTCTCAGGTGATTCTTTTACTTGTGGGTAAAGGATAAAGTATTTTAAAAGCTGTGTTTTAAAAATCTTTGTTATAAATGGATTGTAATAGAATATTTTCCTGGCATTAGGGCAGACATTTCTGACAAAGGGAGCTCTTGTTTGAGCTTCCAGACTTTTCTCCCTGGAGCAACACCATATTATATTTGAGAAAAAAAATCTGAACATAGCAGCTTCTTGCGATCTGTATCCTTTTATGGCAGAGTTCAGTTCTTGGCTTATAATTCTCCACCCAAATGCATCATCATTATAAGTGACCTAGATGAGAGAGCCCTGGAAATTATCTCACAATCTTGGTTTACTAATTCTAAATTGTTTTCAGAGTCTTCAGATGATATTTGACTCCTTTTTTGAATGTTGTAAAAATTGCCTTCAATTGTAAGTTATAAAATTGAAAACAGAAAACTATGTTCCCTTATCAACACTTTAAGTTATTTGCTTGTACCATATCCTCACAGTATTGGCTGCATGGTCTAATGGATAACGTTTCTGATTCCAGATCTAGAAGACTGAGTGTTCAAGTCCCTCCATGTTTGTTTATTTCTTATTGCACAACGAGTAGAAGATTCTTGAATTGGCTCCCAGTGACTACTAATTCCTGAGGTGTTTCTGGAAGGGAGAATTGATATAGGTGAAGTTTCTTCTGTCACATATCAATAATTAACATTAAAGAGGCTTTGGAAATCTCAAATGGGCTGAGCCTCTTTATTGTTAATTTAACAACAATGCATTCCTGCATCCCTCCATATTGGGAACTTAGGAGTGTATATTTGGAATCCAGGTTGCTCTAGCCACAAGATCAACCCCTGAGTTCAGCCACCCCAAAACTATCCTAATTGTGCTTCGCAACATTCAGAGCCATATTAACCCCTGCTCTCTAGGGCCGATATGATTTGGAATTGACTCGAAGGCAATGGGTTTGGTTTGGTTTTTTTGGAGGGGGGGAGGGCTATCATTCTACCCACACACAAATGGTTGCATATCTTTGTGGCTGACATCTGTCTAATGGTCTCTTCAAAAGGGACATTTGCTTCTCTTTACTCCTCTCACATTCAAATGCTCTGATGAGCTGCCTTCCAGGTCAGCTGAGAGGCAAGTGCTATTAGAAAAATGGAGTCCTCCCAAGTTAAAAGGGGACTTCATGTGATTCCTGTGAAATGGAGAAGATCCTTATTGGGACAGAAATTGGCAAAGAAGACATACAAGTCATCTCACTTGGAGGTTGCTCCTTCTTCGGTCTACTAAGAAATTCCAAGAAGATAATGATA
Source organism: Loxodonta africana (assembly GCF_030014295.1). Classification (NCBI taxonomy): domain Eukaryota; kingdom Metazoa; phylum Chordata; class Mammalia; order Proboscidea; family Elephantidae; genus Loxodonta; species Loxodonta africana. The sequence goes on from NC_087342.1 coordinate 79,298,695, forward strand.
ATCAGTGTGAACTCCAGAGTCCACGATCACTCTAGAGGCAAAGCTCATTGCTTGGTTTTCAATGAATACCTTTAAGGAGCTCCAAATCTTCAAACTACAATGCACTGTCTTCAGGACTCACCCTACCTTTGTGCAGATACTCACTTCTCTAAAGCCACGTGCTTTACACAAATGTCCAGATGAGAGGCCTTTGTAACATTCTAGTCTCAAGAATCACCATGCTTACCAAACACTAAGGTGAATATGCACCTTAAATTTGTAAGTATCCTGAATAAATGAAATCCCAGATCAAACTCCTTCTCTCCACTTTCCAATCCTATCCAATGCCCTTAAAGAAAAAGAAAACAACAACAAGTAATGTCCACTCCTCCTTTCCCAAAGTGAAAGGACTTAGCATCTCCACAATCCAGAGACTTGGGGATGTTCTTAAAAATTTCCACATTTAAATTCCATCATCAACCTTTACCGCTCAACTCTGTGCCATCCTCCTCATTCCTTAAGTCCCTATTTTACTCATCTATTTGACAGTAGTTTTTTTTTTTTTTTTTTTTTTTGACAGTAGGACGGAGAATAAGGTTGCTGTGCACATTGAATGAATAACTCTCAAATGATACTGCAAATCTGACTTTCCACATTTGAAGTCTTGCTCTTCAGAGTCCCATTGAGAAAAGCAAGCATGTCAGTAGTAAAATGCACTGTAAATATTCCCAGAGCTGCTCTAGGAGAAAGCTGGGCTCAGTAGCCTTTTGTGTATGAGTGAGAAAGAATTATGGGAAAACTTAAAGCATCTACACCAGAACAGGGTCATGAATCCTAGATCCTCAGACTAGAGGCCTGGTGCACTGAGCTCTCCAGGAGTTTGATGGGTTCGGTAAGAGTCTATTCAAACCAAAAAGGCTTGGTCACTGCTTGACCTTTCTTTTTCATTCAGTATTAAGCCCAAACACGCTAAAGCCAAGTTGCTGCAAATAAAAGATATTCTAGCCCAAAGTCGTTTGGGGATTCTATTTTTAAGCTTCACGTTGCTTTGCTAGCACGTGGAATCCGCACAACCGGGCCTGCCTCTGGCTTTTTCCAAAGACTCCAATCTCAGCAACTGCTATTCCAGAAACACGGAAGCACGGGAGCGCATTCCAAAATGCTCGGCGATTTCACCTGGAGGTCGCAAAATTTTGGGCAAAACTAGTTCTATCTTTTTGTGAGACATACGCTTTGAAAGCACTTATTTTAGCCTCTCTCTTCCCGAAGGCCTGCAGAAAGCATGGGAGCTTGATCACTTTCTGCCTCCGTGACGGGCCATATCCTATCCGTTTTTAGAGACTCATCTTCAAACGTTATTCCCCTTCTCTCTGCCATCTACCCCTCTGCTGCTGCTTCTCCCCTCCGCTCAGTATCCTCCTTTCCCCCGTCATAAATTCCCCCACTCTCTCCTATTCACTTCCTTCCTCACGCCTACTGTTCCTCGCAATCCAATTCCCAGAGAGGTGTCTTTCTGATAAAGTAGTAACATAATCTATAGATTTTGGACACCCTTCCCTCCAGCCAAGAAGACTTGGATTTTCTCTATATCTGGATTAACAGTCGTACCACATCAGGAACTTGTTAACTTCCCCAGTCGTAGGGAAAGTTTATAAGGAGCGAGTTTGTTTTGAAGGTTGTGCCCATCCAATAAAGCGCTTCTCTTGTGCTTCCTCATTAAGGAAATAATTAGGTCTAAATGATACGCTTTAATTGCAGGAGCATCCGTCCATCTTTCTTCTCTCTCAATATCAGAGCTACAACCTTGCGGAGGCAAAACCACGTTTCCAAACCCAGGTGTGGGACGCAGCCCTTTGCAAGAAGCATGACTGCACTAGTCGCCCTTCGCTGTTGTCTAATAAACACGTTGCCATGGAGCCGATCCTACCCCATGATGAGCGGCTGGTGGGTTCGAACTGCTAAACTTTTTGGTTAGCAGTTATAGCTCCTAACCACCGCGCCATCAGGGCTCCTGTTTCAGTCAAATGCTGTGAGTTAATTAACCTTTAGCCTAATTTCGGAAACCCTGGTGGCCTACTTGTTAAGAGCTATTTCTGCTAACCAAAAGGTAGGCAGTTTGAATCCACCAGGGGCTCCTTGGAAACCCTGTGGGGCAGTTCTACTCTGTCCTATAGGGTCTCTTTAGTCGGTATGGGCTCGATGGAAATGGTTTTTTTGTTGTTGTTGGTAGTTTTATCTCTGCACCTGGATCCTCATTCCTTCCGAGCACTCACCCAACACATCTTTGTATTCCCCTGAACTATCTTTTGTGACTTTCTGCAAGCTTCATAGGCACAAACTTTTCAAGAAGACAATCAGAAGACTATTCAGAATGTTCAATCCTGTGACTCTCTCACATGGTGGACTGGAGCTGACTGACACTCTGGCATTTGACCGAAAGACCCCTTGAAGAAGCCAATAACTGCTGGAAGATCTTAGAGTCTTTTGGTCCGGAATGAGTTTCCTTCCCCCTACCCTCACCCTCACCCCTTCTCCTGGCATAGCTACGAGGTAGGGTCCAATCCAGGAACATGAGAATTGAACATAATGAATTTTGACTTGTGAAAACTCAACGTTTTAAAATGCCTGCAGATCATGCTGGAAGTCAGTATCAAGAGTAGTCTCATTAAGTCTGGCTCGCAGTGGGGTATAACTCAGTGGTAAGATGTGTGCCTAGCATGCACAAGGCCCTGAGTTCAGTCCCCAGCCATCTCCATATATGTTTTCTTTCCTCAGCGACTCACAGCTGAATATTGGTAATTCTTATGAAGCCAACACCCTTAATCCACTTTCCTTAGGAGGAAGGGTACTATCTTACTTCCTGCATTGTGGAGAGAGCAAAGTAGATATAGGCAACCCTGGCCGGCTCAAACTACCTCCTCACCATCCAAATTCTACACATCCTAAGGACTTAGTTGCAAACCTTCTTTCATCTTCTTTTCTTGTTCTTCCACACCCACACCCACCTCCTGCCTCCTATCTTCCCCTTCATTTTCTTCATCACAGAATGTGTTACCTTCACTTTCACTTTCCCAGCCCCCCTTTATCCTGTCTCCAGTGCTTCCTCCTAGAGAAAATTTCCCAACAGCTCAGTTTACTCCAGTTCCCTCTGCACCACTTCTGAGGCTAGCCGTTCTCAAACATGGCTGAAAAATGGGAATATCTGTGGAGACTTTTCAGTGATATAGATCCCACTCTTTCCCTGTCTAGTGATTCTCAGTCCATTCAGAATCTACAGAGGTGGAGTCAGGAATATATATATTCACAAAGTTCTCAGGCAGTTGCCTAAGTTTGGGAACCTCGACTTCCCACCTCTAAGCACTCATGTCAGCTACTTCCCAGCACCAACTAAGCCCCAGTTGCTTGTTCATGGGAGGTTAGGATAGAAGAGATGACTAGTGCTGGGGAGGAGCCAAAGAGTTGACATATGTAATGTATTCCAATATTCAGGAAGATATAAACCTCTCACGGGGGAAAAATATCAAAATGAAAACTAAAAGCAAGAGAAGACACAATGATTAAGGATTACCTCCTAAAACTCTTATGTGGGTTGACTGACACTACAAATTTTGTCAAGAAGCTGAAGTTTTTATTCTTTTAGCCTCTGTGATGGCTGAGGTTTGAATGCCTGTCCAGGAGCACAAGTGGGCTCTTACAAAAGATTAATATGCTTGCAGTTCTTGCTAATCCCCCAGCATGCCTCCCTCATGCTTCTGTGTGGTTCTCAAAACTAGAGCTGCAGCTTCACAAGAAAAAGCCACTGCTTGATTTCCCAACCAAGGTTTTGGACTCTAGGTCTTGCTAGAACAGTGATTGTCTGTGATACCATATATTTCCTGTTTTTCACTTAGGATTTATTTTTTTCTTTCCATTTGGATCTAAGTTTCCTGAGACAACTTTTTGTGTCTTGCTTTTTTGTATTCTTAGCCTAGAATTATCTGCTGTCCCTCTGGTAGCCAGAAGTAGTGGAGGTGCCGGACCCTGGTGTGATGATTGGAAAGCTAATATCATGAAAACTGTGTGGAGAAAAAGCAACTAATTTGGAGTTTCAAGCTGAAGCCCCTTGAATTAATACTGGCTGTGGCTCAATGGTTCAGCTGATCACCTGCTCACTGAAAGGTTGGTGTTGGAAACCAGCAGCGGCTCCTCAGTAGAAAGATGTATCAATTGGCTTCCGCAGATTGATAGCCTTAGAAACCCTATGGGGTTGCTATGAGTCAGAATCCACTCCACAGCAGTGAGTTTTTTTGTTTTTGTTTTTATGCATGCCGGTGGCTGAGACTTCGATGGCATAGGGTTTAACTGTTCCCTATGCCTGGAAGGAGTCCTGGTGGTGCAAGTGGTTAAAAGCTTAGGTGCCAAGCAAAAGGTTGGCAGTTATAATCCATCAGCCAGTCTCTAGAAACTCTACGGGGCAAATGGGTTTTTGTTTTTCCCTGGGAAAGGAGTTCTGAGGTGGTCTTAAATAGTTAACACTTGCTTGCTGCAATATTGGAGGTTCCAATCACTCAGAGGCGCTTAGTGATCTACTTCCAAAAAAGCAGCCATTGAAAACCCTATAGAGGACAGTTCTACCCCGACATACATGGGATTACCACGAGCCAAAATCGACATAAGGATAACTGGTTTCCCCTGGGAAATCACGTTTAAATATGGATCCCTGTTACTTTATGGAGACTTATTTCTTACGGTTTTTGCCTGCCACCTGAAAGTTCTTTGAGACAATATCAGAGCTCCAAGCCAAATACAGTGAGATTATGAAGAGCTGGAGGAAAATGATGTCTGTCTGGAGAATCTGTGCTTGGCCAAACGGAAGATGATCCTCCAAGGCCATGTTTCACTGGGTGACACAATGAACCTGTCAGGAGTCAAAAAGAAAAAAACCAATCCCATTGCAATCCAGTCGATTCCAACTCACAGCCATCCTATAGGACAGAATTGAACTGCCCCATACGGTTTCCAAGAAGTGGCTGGTGGATTCAAACTGCCTACCTTTCAGTTAGCAGCTGATCCCCTTAACCACTGTGCAACCAGGGTTCCAAATCTCACTCCCACAACACAGTGGGGAAGAGGAAGGAAGGACAAGGATGGAATTATGGACCCACGCATGCAGTGCACAGTGGATTAGCAGTCCATCGCCTTAACCACTTGGTCACTTCATCAGGAGTCAAGTAAAGCAGAATCAAAGACAAGGAAAGGTTATGCACTCAGTCTTGCCCTGAAATGATTCAGACATCAGCATAACTAGAGGTAGCCCAGGAAGTAAATTCAGTAGGGGGCTTTGTGGATTAGTTGGTTAAAAAAAAAAAAAAAAAAAACTATCCACAGGACCCTTTCAAACCCTCCACCCCTTATCTGTCTTTCTGTCTCTTTAATAATAGTGCAGGTGCAGGCTTTTGTTTTGGGTGATTGAAGAGATTCCATTAGCATCTGGTTCTTTTCTCCCCGTTCTTGTCATACCCCTTCTGCTGTCACAGTCACCTTAAAGGATATAGAAGGTCATAGCATAGAAGTGAAAGAGCATTCAAGGAAGTCCATTGAGTTGTGTTTTTGCTGTCTGTGTGCACAGGAATTGAATGGAAAATATTAGGAGAAGTGAATTTATATCCTTTCAAGATTGGGTTTGAATAGTATTGAAGCTGAGAAAAAATGTAGAGGTGTGGAAGATGAAAGCCAGAGGCTCATACATGCAAAGGATGTGCTCTACCGCTGAGCTACATAGACCTCATTCCTGAAGTGCTGCTGGCTAAATTTTATCTAGAACTGAGTTTTATTTCCTGAGAATCACGCTCCTTGAGCGTTGTGGTAGTGTTGATCAGTGTTAAAAGGCATAAGCAGGTGCTTTAGGCAGGAGGAACTGAGGAACCAGTGGGGGAAGCTGTCTCTTTACAGGACTTGAAAGTGAATGCAGAAGATTGGAAAGATGTGTTGGATAAATAGGCACAAGAGATTTCCATGGTGGCTTTTGTACAACTTCGAGTTGTTAAAAGTCTCTGCCTTGTATTATGGGTGGCAAAGAATCAAGTCCCCATTTTCAGCTCTTTTGATTTCCTCTATAGTTGTCTTAACCTGAAGCACAAAGCTAAAGAAATTAATCTTTTGGCTGCCTAAAAGTCTTCACTATATTTACTGTTTGCTCAATCAGAATGTATGTGCCAGATTTGATGGAGGAAAGCAACAGCAGAGAAAACCACATAGTGAAGCATTCTGCATTTCATTATAAGGGTCTTTTCTACTCGAGATATCAGGTAACTCCGGGCCCTACGAACAATTCAGAAGAGGAATTCATAAAGCATGAATGAAACAGTAGCTTCAGGATTTAGAGAAAGGTGAATTATAAGAATAAGATAGAAGGTAAATAGACAGGATATAAAGCACAAGAACAAAGTGAGTGAAGCATTTATTCGCTTAAAAAAAAAATTTAAGCCATTTCCAGACAGAAGGAGGTTACAGAAAAGAGCATTTTGAAAAACTGGGGGTAGAAGGGCAAGGGAGGAAGTCTGGAAGGGAGAGAAGATAAACTTATATGAAATTCAAGATATCTTGGAACACACTAGTGAGAATGTTACACAGTGAACTCAGGATAATACTCTGGTCTCCACCCTTGGATTTGTGAGTGAGAGGGTGGATAAAGACTGAAAAATGCACTTTAAGATATGGGAATTAGAAATTCTTTTGTGATATTTGTGGAAAATAAATGAGCTTGCTCCAAGACTCTTCTAGAACCCTGAGATTTATCATGGTTTAAACTCAGTTCTTTGAACTACATAAGAAGACTAAGAGAAAATTCATTTCCTGGTGTTACAGAAGCCTAGAAGATGGGTACTTGTGCTCAGACTTCCAATTATCTGGACACAGGTCTTTGAGAAAGAGAAATAAATTTATTACAATGAAGAGAGCGAGGATCCGGAAAGAAGCTTGTCAGACCTGGCTCCCTGAGCTATGGAGAAGCACGGCTTTTATGTGATTTTGGCAGCAAGATGGTGGTTGCACAGGCATATTGGGGAAGGAAATTCTAGAAGGCAGCCAGGAAACAGGAAGTGCCGTGGTTCTTGTCAGACCTCTCACTTCGGAATAGGGTCCAAGTGATTACTTTCCTTCTGATTGGTTCCACCTGTTGCTGCATCCACTGTTGAGGTCAATTAGTGGTCAAAGCTGGCCTTTCTATGAGTGCTGGGTGGGCCACTTCTGACTTGGGCTAGTTTAACGACTAATGGAAATTTACTGGCATTAGTAGGGTCAGGTTAGAGTCGTACCAGATTTCTAGAGCCTATTAGCTTTTTCTTATCCCAGTTTTTTGCACATATAAGAGACTGTGCCAATATTCATAAAAATAACATGGAGCCTTTTTTGATATTGGCAGAACATGGCTTGTCTGTCAGACTTGTTCTTTCAGTTGGCTCATGGAATTTGTACAATAAGAACAAGACATAGTGTGTAGTAGGTTTCACTTATGGAGAAAACGAGACTGTCACACACAAAACTGTTGAGGATGTGTATATGTTTGTCTGTGTGTCTGTGTATGTATGCGGAAATGCTAGATAGTACCTTGGCTGTTTAATGCTGTAAAAGCAACATGTGTAATGTCAAGCATCCACCATTATGTACTTGAAAAAGACATTTGCAATGAAAAAGTCGTTGGTCTTGCAGAATTTTATCACGAAATCTCCGGCATCATTTCCATCACCAAGGCCATTTTTTTCCAAAAACCAATCCTTCTTTGTTTCCAACTTTTGCATTCCAATCCCCAGTAATCATCAAGGCACCTTGACTGCATGTTTGACCAATTTCAGACTGCAAAAGTTGGTAAAAATCCTCAATTACTTCATCTTTGGCATTAGTATTTTGTGCATATATTTGAATAATACTCCTATTAACTGGCCTTCCTTGTAGACATATTGATATTATCCTAACACTGACAGTACAGTATTTCAGGATAGATCTTGAAATATTCTTTTTGACAATGAATGAAATATCATTCTTCTTCAGTTTGCATAGTAGACCATATGATTGTCCAAATAAAAATGGCTAATACAAGTCCATTTCAGGTCACTAATGCCTAGGATATTTTGAGTGCCTTCTAATCTGAGGAGCTCATCTTTTGGCATTATATCAGACAGTGTTCTGCTGCTATTCACAAGCTTTTCACTGGCCAATTTTTTCAGAAGTAGACTGCCAGTTCCTTCTTCCTACCCAGTTTTAGTCTGGAAGAGATACTGAAACCTGTCCACCTGAGATGAATCTACTGGTATTTGAAATACCTGTGGCAAAGCTTCCAGCATCACAGCAACACACAAGCCAGCGCAGTACGACAAACTGACAGATAACTGACCATCTCAGGAATAGACTTGACAAATTGTGGGATGACATCAAGGACATCATACCTGAAAAAAAGCAAGAGCTCATTAGAAAGACAGGAAAGAAAGAAAAGAGCAAAACACATGTCAGAAGAGACTCTGAAACATGTTCTTAAACATAGAGTAGCTAAAGCGAAAGGAAGAAATAATGAAGTAAAAGAGCTGAATAGAATATTTCAAACGATGGTTGGAGAAGACAAAGTAAAGTATTATAATGAAATGTGCAGTGACCTGCAGTTAAAAAAAACAAAAGGGTAAAACATGCTTGGCATTTCTCAAGCTGAAAGAACTAAAGAAAAAACTCAAGGCTCGAGTTGCAATATTGGAGGATTCTATGGGGAAAATATTAAATGGTGCAGGAAGCATCAAAAGAAGATGGAAAGAATACACAATCACTGCATCCAAAAAATTGGTCAACATTCAACTATTTCAGGAGGCAACATAAGATCTGGAATTGATGGTAGTGAAGGAAGAGATCCAAGTTGCACTGAAGGGGATGGCAAAAATCTAGGCTCCTGGAATTGACGCAGCACCTATTGATATGTTTCAACAAATGGATGCAGCACTTGACGTGCTCACTTGTAAGGAAATTTGTAAGACAGCTACCTGGCCAACTGACTGGAAGATATTCGAATTTGTACTCATCCCAAAGAAAGATGATCCAACACAATACAGAAATTTTTGAACTATGTCATTGCTATAACATACAAGTAAAATTTCGCTGAAGATCATTCAAAACCTGTTGCAGCTGTACATCAACAGGGAATTGCCAGAAGCTCAAAACAGATCATTGCTGATGTCAGATGCATCTTGGCTGAAAGTAGAGAAGACCAGAAAGATGTTTAGCTGTGTTTCATGGACTATGGAAAAGCATTTGACTGTGTGGATCATAACAAATTAATGATAACATTCTGAGGAATGGGCATTCCAGAATACTTAATTGTGCTCATGAGAACTCTGTACATAGAAAGACAGTCATTTGATCAGAACAGGGGGATACTGCATGGCTTAAAGTCAAGAACAACATGTGAAAGGCTTATGTCCATTCACCATACTTATTCAATCTATATGCCGAGAAAATAATATGAGAAGCTGGAACATATGAAGAAGAAAGCAGCATCCGGATGGGAGGTAGACTCATTAACAACTTGGAATAAGCAGATGACACAACCTTGCTTGCTGAAAGTGAAGAGGAATTGAAGCAATTACTGATGAAGATCAAAGACCACAGCCTTCAGTATGGACTGCACCTCAGTATAAATCCAGAAACCAAACCCAGTGCCATCGAGTCAATTCCGACTCATAGCGACCCTATAGGACAGAGTAGAACTACCCAACACAGTTTCCAAGGAGAGTCTGGCAGATTCGAACTGCCGACCCTTTGGTTAGCAGCTGTAGCACTTAATCACTACACCACCAGCGTTTCCCACCTCAATATAAAGAAAGCAAAAATCCTCAGAATTGGAACAAAAGCAACATCATGATCAATGGGGAAAAGTTTGAAGTTGTCAAAGATTTCATTTTATTTGGATCCACGATCAACACCCATGGAAGCAGAAGTCAAGAAATCAAATAATGCATTGCATTGGGCAAATCTGCTGCAAAAGACCTCTTTAAAGTGTGAAAAAGCAACGATGCCACCTTGAGGACTAAGGTCCACCTGACCCATGTCATGGTGTTTTCAATCTTCTCATATGCATGTGAAAGCTGCACAATGAATAAGGAACACCAAGAAGAATTGATGCCTTTTTTTTCTTTTCTTACAAAGTTTTTCAAGTCTGGGGTGGGGTCTTCTCTTTAAGAAAGAGCCCTGGTGATGCAGTGGTTAAGAGCACCAGTGCTAACCAAAAGGTCTGTAGTTCAAATCCAAATCCACCAGCAGCTTCCTGAAATTCTATGGGGCAGTTATACTCTGTTCTATAGGGTCGCTATGAGTTGGAATTGACACACAACAGCAATGGGCTTGGTTTGTTTGTTTTCCTTTAAGAAGATGGGTTTTTCACAGTCAGTTGTCATTTTTGTTATTTGCCTTCAAGTCGATTCTGACTCATAATGACCCTATGTACAACAAAACGAAACCCTGCCCAGATCTGTGCCATCCTGACAATCATTGTTGCGTTTGAGTGCATTGTTGCAGCCACTGTGTCAATCAATCTCATTGACAGTCTTCCTCTTTTTTGCTGGCTCTCCACGTTACCAAGCATGATGTCCTTCTCCAGGGACTAATCCATCCTGTTAAGAGGTCCTAAGTATGTGAGGCGAAGTCTCACAATCCTTCTTCTAAGGAGCATTCTGGCTGTACTTCTTCAAAGACAAATTATTTTTGTTCTTCTAGCAGTCCGTGATATATTCAGTATTCTTCCCCAACTCCATAATTCAAAGGTATCAATTCTTGTTTGATCTTCCTTATTCACTGTCCACCTTTCACATGCATATGAGGTAAATGAAAACACCATGGCTTGGGTCAGGTGCACCTTAATCCTCAAGGTGACATCTGTGCTTTTAAACACTTTAAGGGGTCTTTTGCAGCAGATTTCCCCAATGCAATGCATCTTTGGATTTCTTGTCTTCTGTTTCCATGGGCTTTGATTGTGGATCAAAGCAAAATGAAATCCTTGACAACTTCAATATGTTCTCCATTTTCATGATGTTGCTTATTGTTCCAGTTGTGAGGATTTTTGTTTTCTTTATGTTGAGGTGTAATCCATACTGAAGGCTGTGGTCTTTGATCTTCATCAGTAATTGCTTCAACTCCTCTTCATTTTCAGCAAGGAAGGTTGTATCATCTGTATATTGCAGATTGTTAATTAGTCTTCTTCTAATCGCAATGCTGCATTTTTCACATATTCCAGCTTCTTCTTCTTCTTGACTTTAAACCATGCAGTATCTCCCCGTTCTCTTCAAATGACTGCCTCTTGTTCTATGTACAGGTTCCTCACGAGCACGATTAAGTATTCTGGAATTCCCATTCCTCACAATGTTATCCATAATTTGTTATGATGCACACAGTCAAATGCCTTTCTGTAGTCAGTGAAACACAGGTAAACATCTTTCCGGTATTCTCTGCTTTCAGTCATGATCCATCTGACATCAGCAATGATATCCCTCATTCCATATCTTCTTCTGAATCTGCATGAATTTTTGGCAGTTCCCTATCTATGTACAGCTGCAACCTTTCTGAAGGTTCTTCAGCAAAATTCTTCTTGCATAGGAGAAGATATTTCAATACTTTTATTTGACAGAAGATCCTTATATGGAATATTTGGAGGTATTCTACAAAACAATAAGAAAGAGGCTGAAAAATTGATGAGAAAAAGCAAAGATTAAACATGTGCTTCACAAAAGAGTATACTCAACTGCCCAATAAGCAATTTTAGAAGTTACTGGTGTGAGGGGCAGGAATAATACAAGATAGGTCTGTCTGCAAAGAACTCTGATGAAAAACCAGAGGCCTTGACTGAACAGTGACCTGGGCCAGGAAAAAACACAATTAACACCCACCTTTATGGTTTTTTTTTTTTTTTATGGTAACTGCCAAGGGGATCCCATTAACTAGTACAAAACCAACCCCATCCATCAAAGATAGTATGTTTTCCCTGGTCTCCCTGCACACATCCTTTCACATAAAGACCAGGTATATAAGCCCACAACTCACACTGCCTCGGCTGGACCTCTACCTGGGTGACATTCAATGCTTCTCTGTCCTTTGTGAGAATCTTACTGTCAACCTCTGTATGGAAGTTCCCTAATAATGCTTTGTCTCATCAACATGGCTTTTATTGCTTTTTGCCCCCCACAAGTTGAATGGGTTTAATAAATATTAAACCCCTTCAGTTCCTATTAGCAGCACCCAATATTCCTTTGGAAACCCTGGTCGCATGGTGGTTAAGTGCTATGGCTGCTAACCAAAGGGTCGGCAGTTCGAATCTGCCAGGTGCTCCTTGGGAACTCTGTGGGGCAGGTCTACTCTGTCCTATAGGCTCGCTATGAGTCAGAATCGACTCGACTGCACGGGGTTAATATTCCTTTGAAATACCAAACAGACCCAACGATGGCCAACAGTAAACCTCAGACCTCCAGAGTTAAAAAGTTCAGGTTCTCTGATCATTCTGTGTTGCAGTGGCACTTTTCCAGAGTTGATAATTCCCTATCGCTGGGATACTTTATGTCCCAGTGAAGAAACCTTTTCTCTTTAAGGGGAAGAAAGAAAAACACTCCTCAAAACCCAACAGATTTGGCTGCCAGGTCTTTCCTCCTGTCGCAATTCTTCAGACTCATTTGTTGCAGTGGAACAAGAGAGACCAAAACCTAACCCAAGTTATGAAAAACACGACAGTGACAGCTGTAAAAGGAGTGATCAGGAGCAACTGAGACGCCCCTTTACCCACCACATCCAATGTATGTGCTTCACAGAAAAACAACAGAAATAACAAATCCACAAATTGCAAGTTTTATAAAATCCATTCATCCAAGGGTGGAAGGCAGGGAAGGGAGGTGGGAGGGTAAATAGCACAGGCAGAAAAAAAAAAAAAAATGGCACAAGGTCTGGCAAATGCTAGAAAATAGCTACAGGAAAACATGTGGTCTTTTCAGACTCATGGCCTTAAAACCCACTTACTAGTGTCAGGAAGATTCTGCTTAAGTGCGCCAGAGACAAAATTCCAGTTCCTCGGAGAGAACAGAATATGTAAAGCGCCCTTGGCAGAAAGAGTCCTATCTTCCCTGGGGCAGGGGAGGTGAACAGGGAAAAGAGCTGCCACATCCTCCTTCCAATCCTACCCGTTCCCTGTGGGTGGCAGGTGAAGTCAGTGGCCTGCAGCTGCATTAAGTTTGGCAGGAGATGGATGTGGTGAAGGGAACATCTCTGCAGAGTTTGAGCAGACTGCAGGTAGACCATCTTATGGAAGGGTCTGTTAATAAGACCACCAGAGAGAAGAGGCTTAACTTAAAAACGATACACTTTGCCAGGGTCCTTTGCTTCATTGATGCTGATAATGAATAAAGGAAAGAGGATGGAGAAGAGGCAACCACTGGTAATGAATGAGAACTGCGTTGCTGTGAGCAAAGCCAAGGGCAAACCAAATCCAAAGTAGGAGGGCCAGTTCCTTTCTATGTTTGACAACAGCTAGTGCATTTCAATTCCTTTATTGAATCAGTATTATTCAAAGCAGTGTAGTGAATATAGAAGGGACATATGCAGGAGACAAACCAGCTGACCAACAGGATGGATGAAGAGACTCCCAAACTTCCCTTGGAGAAGGAAAAGAGCCTGCGGCAGAGGTTGAAGGGCATATCAGCAATTGCTTTCCTGACACTAGGGAATGGGTGAGGCTTCCTCCCTGATACCTCAAATGCCTGGTCAGCTATATTTTGGAACCAAATGACATTGACAACTTTGCTAAGCACGAACAGGGGAGCACCCAAAGAGCACTGAAAATTGACGTGAGGAAGAATTCCAGCCACGATCAAATGTTTCGATAGTGATAGATCACCAATAATTTGTGCTGTTACTGACTGAATCACAGGAATAAACACTTGATGAAACAAGAGGAGACTGAAGCAGAATATTCCTCCATTCCAAGCGCAGCACTGGAAAATTCTACCACAATACGTGGCTCACTTGTCTTGTTTAGGCTCTGTACTCTGGGGTCCTTTCTGTGTCAGGTCGCTACTAGCCTTCTTCTATGCTTTTCCTCCCTCTTTTACAGTATTGGAGCGCCTAGCTTCGAAATGGTGTAGATACCCCAGATGGAGTCCTTGATTCCCCTGGCATGGCCCTGGAGAAATGTTTGGACACTGCCAGCCATCTCTTCACCGCCCAAACCATCAACTACACGGGGAGAGAGAAGTGCCTCGAAATCTCTTATGAAGGCAGCTCTGTCAAGGGCCGGCCGGTTCGGCACCTTCAAGGGTGAGGGCCGCATGAGACCTAAAAAGCAAAACAAAAATAAACTAAAAACCGTCGCTGTGAAGCCAACTAGGACTCCTAGTGATCAGGGATCCATGCGCTTTCGAAGGAGCCACTCTTTACCCACACAACGCCAGGGCCCCAAACAGTCCGTAGTCGGCAGGGAGAAACCCCAATGGACTTCTAGTCCATCGCCTTAACCACTCGGCCACGACTACAGCTACCTTCCTAAGGACTTTTTTTCCCACATGGAATTGGACCTATGCCCCTTGCAGCCAGTCCTGTAGCTGATCTGGTGGGGTGCTGAACATCATTAATTATAAGGAAAATGCAGATTAAAACACAGTGAAATCATACTCCCCTCCACCAAAATTGCTTAAGATAAAAGAATTGAAAATATCAAGTGTTGCTGATGATATGGAACAACTGAAACTTTCCTACATTGCAGATGAGACTGTCAACTGACACATTCACACTTGTAGACTATTTAGAAATATTGCCTGAAACAAAATATACATAAGACATTCACAGTAGCCCCCAAGAAGATAAAATACTTAGGAATAAATCTTACCAAGGACGTAAAAGACCTATACAAAGAAAACTATAAAACTCTGCTACAAGAAATTCAAAAGGACACACTTAAATGGAAAAACATACCCTGCTCATGGATAGGAAGACTTAACATAGTAAAAATGTCTATTCTACCAAAAGCCATTTATACATACAACGCACTTCCAATCCAAATACCAATGTCATACTTTAAGGGACTAGAGAAACAAATCACTAATTTCATATGGAAAGGAAAGAACCCCCGGATAAGCAAAACATTACTGAAAAAGAAGAAGAAAGTGGGAGGCCTCACCCTACCTGATTTCAGAACCTATTATATAGCTACAGTAGTCAAAACAGCCTGGTACTGGTACAACAACAGGCACATAGACCAATGGAACAGAATTGAGAATCCAGATACAAATCCATCCATTTATGAGCAGCTGATATTTGACAAAGGACCAGTGTCAGTCAATTGGGGAAATAATAGTCTTTTTAACAAATGGTGCTGGCATACCTGGATATCCATTTGCAAAAGAATGAAACAGGACCCATACCTCACAGCATGCACAAAAACTAACTCCAAGTGGATCAAAGACCTAAACATAAAGACTAAAACGATAAAAATCATGGAAGAAAAAATAGGATCTACCCTAGGAGCCCTAATACAGGGCATAAACAGAATACAAAACATTACCAAAAATGATGAAGAGAAACCAGATAACTGGGAGCTCCTAAAAATCAAATACCTATGCTCATCTAAAGACTTCACCAAAAGAGTAAAAAGACCACCTACAGACTGGGAAAGAATATTCAGCTATGACATCTCAGACCAGCGCCTAATCTCTAAAATCTACATGACTCTGTCAAAACTCAACCACAAAAAGACAAACAACCCAATCAAAAAGTGGGCAAAGGATATGAACACACATTTCACTAAGGAAGATATTCAGGCAGCCAACAGATACATGAGAAAATGCTCTCGATCATTAGCCATTAGAGAAATGCAAATTAAAACTACGATGAGATTCCATCTGACACCAACTAGACTGGCATTAATTCAAAAAACACAAAATAATAAATGTTGGAGAGGCTGCGGAGAGACTGGAACTCTCATACACTGCTGGTGGGATTGTAAAATGGTACAACCACTTTGGAAATCCATCTGGCGTTATCTTAAACAGTTAGAAATAGAACTACCATACAACCCAGAAATCCCACTCCTCGGAATATACCCTAAAGATACAAGACCCTTCACACAAACAGATATATGCACACCCATGTTTATTGCAGCTCTGTTTACAATAGCAAAAAGCTGGAAGCAACCAAGATGTCCATCAACGGATGAATGGGTAAATAAATTGTGGTATATTCACACAATGGAATACTACGCATCGATAAAGAACAGTGACGAATCTCTGAAACATTTCATAACATGGAGGAATCTGGAAGGCATTATGCTGAGCGAAATGAGTCAGAGGCAAAAGGACAAATATTGTATAAGACCACTATTATAAGATCTTGAGAAATAGAAAAAATGGAAAAGAACACATACTTTTGTGGTTACAAAGGGGGGAGGGAGGGAGGGAGGGAGGGAGAGGGCTTTTTATTGATCAATCTGTAGATGGGAACTGCTTTGGGTGAAGGGAAAGACAACACTCAAAACAAGGAAGGTCAGCCTAATTGGACTGGATTAAAAGTAAAGAGGTTTCCGAGATAAAATGAAAGCTTCAAAGGTTAGCGAAGCAGGGGCTGGGGTCTGGGGAACTTGGTTTGAGGGGACTTCTAAGTCAATGGGCAAAACAATTCTATTATGAAAACACTCTGCATCCCACTTTGAATTGTGGCGCCTGGGGTCCTAAATGCCAACAAGCAGCCATCTAAAATACATTAATTGGTCTCAACCCACCGGGAGCAAAGGCAAAGGAAGAACACCAAGGTCACACGACAACTAAGAACCCAAGAGACAGAAAGGGCCACTTGAACCAGAGACCTACATTATCCTGAGACCAGAAGAACTAGTTGGTGCCCAGCCACAATCGATGTCTGCCCTGTCAGGGAACACAACAGACAACTCCTGAGGGAGCAGGAGACCAATGGGATGCAGACCCCAAATTCTCATTAAAAGACCACACCTAATGGTATGATTGCGACTAGAGGAATCCCAGAGACAATGCTCCCCAGAACTTCTGATGGCACAGGACAGGAACCATCCCCGAAGACAAATCATCAGGCATGAAAAGGACTGGTCAGTGGGGGGGAGAGAGATACTGATGAAGAGTGAGCTAATTAAATCAGGTGGACACTGGAGAGTGTGTTGGCAACTCTTGACTGGAGGGGGGATGGGAAGATAGAGAGAGAGGGAAGATGGTAAAATTGGCACGAAACGAGAGACTGTAAGGGCTGACTCAATAGGGGGAGAGCAAGTGGGAGAAGGGAGTAAGATGTATGTAAACCTACATGTGACAGACTGGAATGGTAAATGTTCACTTGAAGCTTAATAAAAATTAAAAAAAAAATATATATATATATATACATAAGACCTATAACCCTAAAACTCCACAGCTGCATTTAGACCCAAGAAAAATGAAGGCTTATTTCCCTTGAACCCTATGTACAAAAATGTTCACAGCAGCATTAGTTGTTTTATATGTACATCAACAGCAAAAGAAACAAAAAATTGTGATGTACAGTAGTAATACAATGGGATATGACAGCAAGAAAAAAGAACCACTGCTACTAGACACAATATGGATGTATCTAATAAAAATTATGTTGAGTGAAAGAGTCTATTCTGAAATGAACACATACTGTACGATTCCACCTATAGTATTTCAAAACACAGGAAAACAGTGGTAGAGGTCAGAAGATTGGAATTAATTGGGATAGATACAAATACAATTTCAGCTTCTGAGAGCTGAAAAATTTCTTATCTTTGTCTGAATGTTGGCTATATGAGATATATACATATTTAATAAGTCATTAAGCTGAATAATTAAGTTGTACGCATTTTCCTCTTCATGAACCAAGCCTCAACTTAAAAAGAAGAAAGGATTTCTTTGGATATCGTCTCACCCCCAGTAGATCCTATCTCTTCGTTAGTGCTGTTCAAATTTTGGTCTGCAGATTGATGCCTTCTAAGAGCTGTGTTTTACCTGTCTGTGGGCATTAGAAACTTTTGTATCAATTTGACTGTGCCAGAATATTGGACTCTTCCACTTAAATAAAGTAGAAACAATTTCAGGAATTGGGTGAGTGGAATGTGGAGCTGGCCAGTTAATGATCAAGCAGTAGAACTCTGTTGCTGCTTTTGATATTGTGAGATTGGTTGGACACCTAGAACCCAAGAGAATATAAAAATCTGAGGAAGTATTATTATTTACTTTTATAATTTATTGTTTCAAAATGACCATGATCTTAATCACGTCTGCTTTCCGTATTTATAATTTGCCATTATTGGCTAAAATAAAACAAATACACACACAAAAAAACCAGTCTGTTAGAGGTGATTCTGATGAATGGCGACCCCTTGTGTGGCAGAGTAAAATTGTGCTCCATAGGGTTTGTAATGGCTCCTTTTTTTCTTCCCAGTGCTTCCGGGTGGATTTCAACATCCAGCTCTTGGGTTATCAGCCCAGTGAGTTAACCATTTACACCACCCAAGGACTCCTTTAGCTAAACACGAAGTAAAATTAATATTATTTATTTGTAACTCTAACTTCCATATGTGAATCAAGGTTAAGAAGGCTAGAGAAGTCAGAAGACAAGTAGTGTATGTGCCAGAGAGCTGTGGTCTAAAAACGGGCCTCAGGTGTGACTGAAAACAAAGAAGAGTGTGCAAAATAAAGAAGAAACTCTCCGTTTGGTGACAGCTCATCGTTCAGAATCAGCCTCAGGAATGAATGAGGAAATCGCAGCAGCTGAAGACCATTTACAAAGTGAATTTTAGTAAAAGTCCTCCATGTGCCTGGACAGGTTCTCAAACCTCAGTCTCGGATGAGCGGAGTCAAGGCTTTCTGCCTTAAGCACATTTTGGTTGTGACTGTCATTTCAGATACAAGTTTTTAGAATGTTTTCTCCAAAAAATATTTTAGATTCTTTTACAGCTGCTTTCTCCCCGGCGTGAGGTCCAAGACTTCTCAGTTCTAGTGTTACCAGGTGGAAACCCCGGGTTCTTATTTGCATGACTTTATTGGCCAGTAAATGAGAGACCCAGATGGGTGAACAAAAGGCACCTTTATTTCTTTGTACAAGGAAATGGAGTCGGTCCGTGGTTACTGCTCCTAAGACTGCTCACCAAGTTTCATAAAAACTCAAGTGTTTGTGAAAATACTCTAAAATTAAATACGAATAGGAACAAATGAATCCACCAAGGGTTTACAAGTAGGGAGTTCACACAAGTTTTGTCTGCAACATTCTTAATCATACTATGTAGGTGCAACGGGGTTTATATATAACCTCCAAACAAAAGCAGGGTTCAAATTCAAAGCTGAGGGGGATGGGGTGAAGCGCAGCAAAGGAAACAATTTTCCAATACGACACTGTAGGGGGGGACTCCAGGTAAAGAATACAGCACTGTGGGGGTTCTGCCTCACAAGCCAAACATTCATTTGCCTTCCCTTTGTCCCAGCTCTGCAGTTGGCCTCAGCCTATGCTGTGGAGAAGTTACACTGGGCATATAGGGGAAAAAATTATCAAGTGATTTTTTTGGGGTGGGGTTAGGATAAAGAAGGGTATCAACTACACGTGAATCTCAATAAAAAAAAAAATTTAAATGGTCATGCACGGCACTAGGAAGTGTGCTGAACTACTGTGAAAACATTCAGGAGTGCACATGAAGAAAGAGAGAGGAGCATCAGCTAATGCAGAGTAAAGAGTGGGAGTGGGGTGAAATAAAAGAAAAGAAGGAGAAAAAGGGGAGAGAGGAAGAGGACAAGGAAAAGAGAAACAGGGTTTTCCCAGAAAAGGAGTTGGTTCGTTTTGCTCAAGACTACCTGGCCTTTGAGAGTGACTCTCCGCTCTTTCCTTCTCGGGGTAGACAGGCTGAGCACTGTGGAGGGCTCACGTGAGTTTGAATTTTGTGTGTGTGTGTGTGATTTAGACTTGTTCAGCATTGGTTTTGCCCTGGCAGCTGCAAGAATTTACCATTTCCATGCATGGATGTGGTGAGAGCAGTGTTGAGAGCAGAAGCAGGATGGGCCGGCAGCTTTGACATTAAGCACCGCTGAGACTGGGGAAGGTTACTAGGTCTTGCTTGAAGTGTAAATAATAATAATAAGGAAAGTTCCCATTTGTTTGCTCCTTGTATTCCTAACTCTTAATGAAGCCTTTTGAAACTCAACTTTTTTCTAAAGAAATTCTCTGTGGCCCCTTTACTTTTCACATCCTGCTCTTAGCTCAAAGGAAGTTTAAAGAGGGAAACTGTGGCCACAGAAAGCCAGAGGCTCTGTACAACTGCTCATGATTACATACTCAGCCACCTTTTCCTCAGTCCTGAGGCAATGAAGGTTACCAAATCAAAATCAAAGCCCGTGCCATGGAGTCAATTCCAACTCAGAAACCCTGGTGGCTGGTGGTTAAGTGCTACGGCTGCTAACCAAAGGATCAGCAGTTTGAATCCGCCAGGCATTCCTTGGAAACCCGTGGGGCAGTTCTACTCTGTCCTATACGGCCACTATAAGTCTGAGTCAGTGAAGGTTAGTCCCTGGCAAAATCAAGTAGGTGACCTCAAAATTGCCTTAGGGATTACCTGTGACAGACTGGTAAAAGCAGATAGTCACAGCTTTTGGAAAGAAGAGTAAAGGGGATAACGCATAATAAAAGAACTTCAGGACTCTTGGCTTCTCATCTCCCCTACCATAACTGATCCCCCCTTCCTATGGAGAAACTAGCCCTTTCCTTGCTTCAAGAGGGTCCCCTAAAAGATTTTCTCCTAGTTTAGTTCAAAACACAAAAAGCCTTTTAGTTCATATTGTATAGATTGCATGATTGAATCCACATTGATTCATCAAGATTGTTATTTTTATTCTCAGAATCAATACTTGAAAATATTTATAGGGAAATGTAGAATCATTCCACAAGGATTTGGCAACTGCCCTGAAACAATATAGACCTTACCCGAGGTCTCTGGGTTAATGTGTCTGTGTTCTCCTCTTTTGACTCATGAGTGTTTAGGATTTGCGCTCTATTTCTTCTTTGGCAGCCTCTTCAAGAGTTCATAACAGATGGACAAAGACTTTGCCATGATCTTTGATGGCTTCCGCCTGCTCAATCTCCATGTCTGATATCCGTGTCTGTGAATGAGAGGTTGACAAGACTTGGCAGTGAGTCTTTGCCTCCTCAGCCCAAACCTGGGTTAAACATCTACTTCTCAGTGTTTAGAACATGCCAGAGAAGGACATGAGACAAAGAAATGGCTCTCTTCTTTGGCAGGAATTAATTCTCCTTTCCCTGACATTCTATGAGAATCCTGTGTTCTCCATCCCAGAGAAGGAACATTGATTTTTCCCAAGCACAGAGCAGGTTTTTCTTCTTTCAGATTCTCGAGGCTCTTTGCATTCAGCTTTCCCGCAAACCCTTTCAAGGGACCACTAAGTCTTTGAGTGGTGCAGACAGTGGCCCATATATCAGTGATTGCTGAGAGTGCTTGAAGAGAATGTATGGATAGTAGAAATGACAACAAATAAATTTAAGTGAGCGTCATTGTCTCAACTAGTTAGTTAATAAAGAAACACCAAGGCCAAAACAAGTGAACTTAAGAAAGAATTAAGTTTCTGAGAGAAAGATTTTTGGCCTGTATTGTGAGAAAAAAAAAGTGGAGATACTGGGGTTTGAACCCAGGGCTTGTTGCATGTTAAGCACACATTCTACCACAGAACTGTAACTCCAGCAAGGCCCTGCTGCAGAGGAGTCTTCACTACTATTTTCAGAGTCTTTTAGGACTAAGTCAAGATAAATTCACTTTATGTTCAATTCAACTGTTTCCAAACTCCCGACACTGTGCTCTCTCGGACACGAACAAACCTAGAGAAGGATACCTTAGTGCTAAGAAGAAAGATATTGCTCCTGGTTGATGGTCTTCCACCAGATTGCCCGGAGCCTGCTTCCATTCCATCACCTGGGTGAATTACAGGATAAACATTCTCTTGGACTTGTCTGAATATAACTTTCTGTATTCTTTTGACTCTTGGAAACATACTAATGTTTTAGGGAGGCAAATAAGTACATAAAACTAACTCAAGTGTTTGTGAAAATACTCTAAAATTAAATACAAATAGGAACAAATAAATCTAACGTATTTCAAAAGCATAACATATCCACATAGGAGAAAAAAGAGAGAACAGATTCAAGTAAAAGTTTTCCTTAGTGCTTTGTCCTCATTGTAAACAAGAATGGCAAGTAAATGTTAAACTCTATGCAGTAGTTTTTTTAATTTAAATAATGCTATAGGTGTAGCAATTCTGATATTATTTCGTGTAAATTTTAGGATTGAGGAAATGAGTACACATATTGAGGTTGTTGGAAACCAGGGCTCTCACTGTGGGAGACATAAGGAAAACACAAAATTGGAATGGGGGAAGGTAAAATATTCCCTGTTGATGCTGGATGGGTATTCCTCCATTGCCATCAAATAGATCCAACTCATGGATGGAGACCCCATGTGTTGCAGAGTTGAACTGCTCCATAAGTTTTCTTTGGCTGTAATATGTAAGGTGTGCCCTGTGATTAGGGGCTGGACTGCTAACCAAAAGGTTGGCTGTTGAACTCACCAGCGCCTATGCGGGAGAAAGAAGGCGGTCGGTCGGCTCCGGAAAAGATTACAGCTGTGAGTCGTAATCTACTCCACCACAGTGGTTTTGGGGTTTTGGTTTAATCTTTGCGGATGACCAGGGGCACAATTGCACTTGAATGCTAACCCTGGGGGCTTAGTGGTTAAGATTAGTAGTTCGAATCCACCAGGCTCTATTGGAAACTCGATGGGTCAATTCTACTCTCCTATGGGCTCGCTGGTGGCGTAGTGGTTAAGTGCTAACCAAAGGATCCGCAGTTCGAACCCGCCAGAAAGGATCCGCAGTTCGAACTCACCAGAAAGGATCCGCAGTTCAAACCCGCCAGGCGCTCCTTGGAAACTCTATGGGGCAGTTCTACTCTGCCCTATAGGGTCCCTGTGAGTCGGAATCGACTCGACGGTAACCGGCTTGAGTCTGGGCTAACCTAAAGATTGGTGGTTTTACCGGAAGAAAAATCACGGCCTTCTGCTTCATTTAAGATTACGTGGAGTCAACATGAGTCAGAATCGCCTGGATAGCAACCAACAACAATTTTTAAGGAAGCAGATTTCCAGACCTTTTCGTCCACGGTGCCACTGGGTAAGTTCCAATCGCCAACCTTTCAGTTACCGTTAGACTACCCGGCGCAGAGTGCGCCACCCGGGGACCTTCCTCATATAGTGTAGTGATTCTTTTTCTACAGGATTTTTAAACATTTCTTGTGATTAAAAACATTCCTTTCCCCTTAGCATCCTCATATCATACACATAATACGTAATATCAGGACAGAAATGAAAATCTTAAGCGTAACAGCATGTAGTATATTGCATTCCTTGCTGCATCAGTTCCTAGCTTTCTTCATTGAATTTTAGTTCCTTATTTTTGAAATTTTAAATAAAACATGCAAAATGTCGGTTAGCGCTTTATGGAAGACCTCAAAACCAAACCCAATCAAACCCATTGCGGTCCAGTAGATTCCGACTCATAGCGACCCTGTAGGACAGGGTAGAAACGCCCTGTAAGTTTCCAAGGGCTGTAAATCTTTACCGAAGCTGAACGCCATGTCTTCCTCTTCCTGAGCGACCACCTACGTTTTGTTAGTAGCCCAGCGTTAACGACTGCACCAGGAATGCTTGTAGACTGATATAGTTTCCTTTTTTTCTATAGTTCTGTGTCGGATACTTGTGCTGTACAGTTCTATTCGACTCCAAAACCTTGGAATGCAATGTTTTTTAAGAATGCAGTTATGCAACACCGAAGTAAGTTGCTGCAAACCGGAGTCGAACCAGGGACCTTTAGATCTTCAGTCTAACGCTCTCCCAACTGAGCTATTTCGGCCACTACGAAAGTTCTCTTTTAATCTTTGGTATAAAACATGATCATGGCTACTGTGTTTTCAAACATTTACTCTTAATTTGTTCTACATTATGCACTCACGCTGACTCAATTATAAGTATGAAAATGGGATTCAATTTTCGGAGACCGTAGATAGGTTGGTAACAAGATGACAAAGGGGAGGAATACGTAAAACGGGGCGATGCTTTCTGCTTGTTAACCTCTGGCTCTTTCACGCTCCAACCACTGCTCGGAAAACTAAGGGAATTTCAAACGAAATGATCGAGCCTGTTCTTCTTCTCTTTTTTCAGTCCTTTTTCTGTATTAGTCTTTCATGACACTGGGAAAGGGAACAGAGGATTAGTGAGCCAGTTAATGGCGTGGCGGGCTTCTGGCTTCGAAATGAGAAAAACGTGAGCAAGCCAACTCTGAGTCTCTATTTCCCTCCTTTTGTCTTGCTTGTGCTGGCACGGGCGCCCTGGGTGGTAAGGAGAAACAGGGAGTAGAAACGGGGAAACATCTCAAGGCAATCCATCGGGTAATGTGTTTAATAAGTATGAGTACGCAAAACATACTTGAAAAAGGAGAAAAGTGCAGCGCTGTTGGGAATTGTAAAAAGCAGATGAGTGTGCACGGTTTCAAGCCGTCTCAAGGAAAGGATACTCTCCTCTTAAGCCACAACTCTCTCACGACAGAAACTTCATGAAAATCCTCCTTGAAATATTAGCCATATTTCTAAGGGGTTTTGGTAAATTCAATAGATGATCAGAGAGAAAATCCAATGTTTCAAATTTCACTATTTTTAAACCTCTAAACTACACCAGGAAATAAGTAAAGAAATTGCAGACCCAAAACACCTTCTCTTCCTAGGCATTCCACCCCATGATTCCACTCCAAGGTTCCTGCCCTGGTAAATTGCCCTGCCCATTTTTTCCTGCAACCACCAGGAAAGATGTAATGGAACTTTCTCTTGTTTTTTCCACTTCTCTCCCTATCCATTTTTTCTTTTTTTTTCTCATCTTACAAAGTTTTTCAAGCCACCTTCTCCTTAAGAATAGGGAATTAACCACAGTCTAGAAGATTTCAATACTTATATTTGACAAAGGACCCTTATCTAGACTATTTGAAGAACTCCTATGAAACACTAAGAAAAAAAGACCGAAAATAAATGAGAAATAGCAAAGACTAAACATATACTTCGCTAAAAAAATGCATAAACACAATTATTAAACACAATGAAATAATACTACCTTTCACCAAGTGTCTCTGACAATACTGAACCAAAACTTTAATAGATTGCTGATGAGACTGTCAACTGGTACATCCACTTTGGTACACTATTTGCAAATGTTGCCTCAAAGAAAATATACATACAACCTACAACCCAGCAAGTCCACAGCTGCAGTTAGACCCTAGGAAAATGCATGCTATTGCTCTTGAAAAACATGTACAAGAATGTTCATAGCAGCATTATCCATTTGAAATGTATAGCAACAGTAAAATGAATGAAAAAGGTCTGATTCCAGTATTCATATAATGGAATATGACAGAGCAATAAGAAAGAAATACTGCTACTAGAAACAGTATGGGTGCATCTAATAAAAACATATTAAGTGAAAGAACCCATACTAAAATGAACATGTGCTATATGAATTTCTTATTTTTCAAAGCACAGGAAAAGCTAATTTATGCTAGTAGAGGTCAGAAAATTAGAATTGATTGGGATGAGGTACAAGGGAGCTCCTGGGAGGTGAAAATTTGTTTATCTTTGTCTGGATGTTGGTTCCATGGTGTGTATATATATATATATTATTCATTAAACTGTATTTCGCTCTATATGATTCTAGCCTCGGTTTAAATTAAGAGATGACATATGGGACATTCACACTTCAGATATAAAATTACAAACCTAGAGTATCTTCCACTCATCAAATTGTTTTTCAGTAGTACATGATCTTAGTACTCCTACCAACTTCTTTAATTTTCCCACTTTCTTTTTATAGCCATTGCACCCAACCCCGCAATGGTTTATCCCTATGACCTTCTCCAGTGAATTGCCTTGGTTTGGAGATTATGCCACCATTCCATTCCCAGCAACACTCAGTGACTGACTGGAGGGGATGGAAGGTGCAAAAGTCCAAACCCCTTGACTCAAGGACAATTCTGTCATGGGATTTATACGCCAGTTCCCCTGTCACATAAAAACAAACAAACCCATTGCCCTACAGTTGATTCCGACTCATAGCTACATGGGTCAGGCCAAATCTAGACTTCACCCAAGGACATATTAATGCTTGGCTACTTTCCCTTTCCCATCCTAAAGACAACCCCCTCAGTAAATCACATACCCCTCAATAACTATCTCACACTCCTAATATTTCTCAGGCATGAAAGGGTCTGATGAAACTGTTCAGCTGCAAACACATGCTTTCTATTTCATAAAAATGGAAAGACAACTCCGATGGCAGAGCCATGAAAACACAGAGCATTCATTCCAGGCCTTGAAAGCTAATGTTTGCCTGGCTAGATTTAGACATTACTTGGGACCAGTGACTGTCTTTTTTTCTTTCAATTTCATCCCTTTTTTTTAATTGGAATATCTGTAACTATTACCTTATACCTGTTCTGCCATTGTATTTTGGGGAGCAGATAAGTTCCTTCTTGAATTTTCCAGATTCACAGATACAGGGGAATTTTATCTCAGGATGGATTATACCCAGAGCTTCATCCAGACCTAATTTAGACAATGTAAATGAAAAGATTGGGGACTTTTCAGCTGAAGAGATTTTGATGACATTTTGGACTTTGAGTTGATGCTGTAATGGGATTGAGATTTGGGGAGGTATTGGGATGAAATGAATGTTTTTGCATGTGGGTCAGATGTGAATATTTGGAGATCAGAGGGCAGCCTCTGGTAGGTGTAATAATGCGCCAGCAAAGACATCCATGTAGTAATATCCAAAAGCTGTGTGTATGTTACCTTACGTGGCAAAAGGGACTTTGCAGATTTGATTAAGTTAAGGATGTTGCCATGGAAAAATGAATCTGGATTTTCTGGGCGGACACGATATAATCACGAGGTCCTTTTAAGAGGAAGACAGGAGGGCCAGAGTCAGAAAAGGACATGAGACAACTGAAGCAGAGGTCAGAATGATGCAGCCATGAGCCAAGAATGTGGGTGGCCTCTGGAAGCCAGAAAAGTCAAGGAATGAATTCTCCACCAGTGTCTCCAGAAAGAAAGCAACTCTGCCAACATCTTCAGTTTAGACCTATAGGACCGGGGACAGATTACCCAATAAGCATGGTAAACATGTGCTTAGGGCATCAACAAAACAAAACAGGGACCCATAGATGCCAAGCAGACAAGACACAAGGAAAAGCAAGCAGCATGCTGGAAGGGAACTGACAGGGTGTTAAATGATACTGATTTTATTTTATAAATTTTACATACAATAACAATTATATTTTCCTTTTCATTTCAGACAGATCAGGTATAGCGTCACATTTAGTTCTCTCTTGTAGATCATGTGAGAACATGCCAGCAGCACTATAGTCATGTGACTCATGATATATCTGATCCTGCACAAAGCGAGCCAAAATGCATCTTCAGATTGAGCGTACCCTTGTATTTGTATCATCCTCTTTGCCATCATTCTTATCCCTGTTCAGGTATCAACAGTAGTACAATGAACTGTGAAGATGCAACATCAAAGTACAAAAAGTCAGTGGGCAAGTTTTTAGGTATTATTTCAAGACAAAAACACTTGTGGAGATATGCAAAGAGCCCACCAACAAACATTGTACACAAATGAATGAAATTAATTTTGACTGCCTTGGAAGTACTATTTCTTTTGACTATCTCAGACCTGAAGAACAAAATTACACATTGTAAATTAAATTTTTATTGATTTTCAAATATTAATTTTAGTGCGAACATTCAAATTTTAATGTAAATTTTATTTTATAAATTTTACTTCTTTTATCAATTTTATTTATTTTCAATTATTCAAATTTATTTGCTATGGTACAAGCAAGTTAAAAAATTAAATTCAAAGTAAATGGAGTGCAAAAATGAAAGCTCACAGAAGATAAAAAGAAAAAGATTTGTGAATTCCTAAAGACAATTCCAAAATCAACTTCCTTTTTAAAACATAATGAATCAGAAGAGACTTTGTCCTTTGAACATTAGGTTTTAATGGGTGCAAATCATTCTACTGGTACCTCCAGTGCTGAAATTACTAATAGCATTATGAATATAATAGAATTTGTTCTAAATTCTGCATCGATTCCTTGCTGTAGTTAAAAGAAAAAATTAATAGTGGTGTAGAAAGTGGAACTATTTTAGAATCTAAAATTGTCATATCTGCAGATCCCATAAATAAGAGAAATACAGATCCTGCTTTGCAAAATAATTTTTCTTCTAATGATGTAATTACTGGATCAAAAGAGGGCCAAGTGATTGTCAACATCACAGTGGGCCATTTGAAAATTCATTGTCAAAATGATCTGGATGGTAAACAAAGAAGGTTCTGTAGCCAGAATATACTTCTAGGGTGCAAAGCTAATGGTGACAATTGTAAGAAGGAATCTCTCTCAGTTGTTTGCAAACTATTCTGTCCTAAATCATTTAATTCTCAATTTGCTACGGATAGATTTAGCAACTTGAACATGTTTGATAAATGTGAAAACAGGGATTCTATGGTGTCATATTTAAACTGAAGACACTGTTTTCACTTAACTCATAAACTGGTAACACAAATTAATGAAGAACGTCAGTACTGGAAAGCCGTTTTGCAATGCGTTTGTGCTTTCATTAAAACCATCACTGAAGGTGGACTGTCTATTTGAGAAAGAAATAAAGTGTTTGGGGGCCCACAAAGCACAAATTTTTAAGGTCTACTTGAGCTTGTTTGTCAGTTTGATCCATTTTTAGCAGGTCACATCTCAAAATATGAGAACACTAGAGAGGGCAAGCCATCATATATGTCTAAAACAACATGTGATAATTAATAAACTTAATAAATGATAAAGTTTGATCAATTATTTTCAGTGATGTAAGTATAGCTCGATATTTGAGTTTGTCTGTAGATTCCACTCCTGATCTTGCTCATACAGATCAGCTAAGTATTATTTTAAGATACTTATCTCCATAGATGGAAAACCTGTTAAGCAATTTATCACATCTACTAGCTTAAAAAGTCATACGGGTGAAGAAATTACAAATCAAGTACTTTACTATTTATGTGAAGTGTGCAAAACTGATGTTTCTAAGTGCAGAGGCCAGTCCTATGACAATGCTGCCAATGATAAAGGCATACAACAGAAAATATTAGAAGGTAATGAATATACCATTTTCATACCATGTATTATTGCATATTCACTTCATCTTGAAGAATGCAGCTGCAACAGATTGTTGTCTGGAAGCAGTTGGGTTTTTTGTACTGTTCAGTTACTCTCCACATTTTTTGCTACCTCTGCTAACCAACTGGCATTTCTTAAAACATATTTAGTCAGTGACTGAGTATTAAATTGTCTTTCTAAAACACGTTGGGAAGTGCATGCTGTAGCAATGAATGCAATCCCGGAATAGTACAGTGAGATTCTAGATGCCTTAGAAGTATTGCTGAAGACCAGACACAAAAAGGAGATGCCGAAAGAGAAACTGAAGACACCGCCAACAAAATGCAAACCCTAGAGTATGTACCCATGTTGGTTATGTGGAATAACATATTGCAGCATTTTCATCAGAAGAGTCAAGGTCTCCAAGACTGAGAAGTAAATTTAAAGGCATGCACAGATCTCTACCAATCATTAATAGGGTATTTACATAATTTAAGAGAAAGTTTTGAAAACACAAGAATATAAATACTGCCAAATACTGATTATCAAGCAGTTCTCCATCACAGATGCACTAGAAAGAAACAAAATCATAGAAGCACCTCAGAAGTATCATTGAGAGCCAGAGGTCAATTTCTCCTAACCACAAAATATGCCATCATTGACTCACTTGAATCTTGCATGAAAAGAGGAAGAATGTATATGAAGTTCTTTCAAATAGATTTTCCTTCTTAAACAGTGAGGATATATCTGATAAAGACTGCACGAAGGCATCCAAGAAATTAGTGCAGGCTCACCCCCATGGCTTAAATACAAACTTTTATGAAGAAGTGCCACAATTTCATTCTTACATGAGAACTAAGTTTACAGGTTCAGGAAAGACAAATTTTACTCATGCAAGCATGTAGGATTCCATAATAGAAGATAAAATACAATGCGTATTTCCCAATGTTGAAATTGCTTTACACGTATTCCTAACTTTAATGGTAACAAACTGCACAACAGACCGCTGATTTTTGAACCTAAAGAAATGAAAAAACCCTGAGCGTACAGCAATGATTCAAGAAAGACTCCACCCATTATCTTTACTATGCACGGAAGTAGGTATTATTCTGCAGCTTAACTGTGATTAAATCATTGAAGAATTTGTAAGAGCAAAAAATAGAAATGTTTTTAATTATAACATGTTAGAGATGAAAGATCTACCTAGAAATAAAAGTAATTTGTCTTAATATTTGTTTTTTCTGATCGTTCAATTTTCTTTTAAGACATCTTTTCATTGGTTCATTTATAATTATAGCATTTTCTATGAAACAAGCATCAAAATCGATGAGCCGTTTAAAGCAAAAATGGTAAAAGTCAATACTTCGTTGTAGAAGATCAATAGAATTTTACACTGAGTGTTGAAACAACTAAGCTCGCTGACTCATTTTCTTTGTTGTAGTATACAGAGTATATTCTTTTTGTAGAAGATTAGTTATATAGTAAAAATTTTAGTACCCCGCATCCACTAAAATTTTCATAATGCTGTTCATCTCATTCTGCTAAAACGGCATAGGCCACTTTTGTGTTCATTTATGTTATAGTCGTATTTAAAAATACATGGGTAGCTAAGACACACACACACGTGTATACAGGTATACAGATAACTCACATGCCCCGTGGGAATGCCTGAGTAAGTAGAAGGAAGGGACACCAGGGATTGTCAATGTTTAATTACCTCACATGCCTTAATCCGACCTGAAGAGAGCCCATTTCGCACTTCTGACCTCCAGAACTGTAAGATAATAAATTTGTGTGTGTGTTTTAAGCCATTAAATCTGTGGTAATTTGGTACAGTAGTAATAGGTAACTAATCCAGAGTTTGGTATTAGGTTGTGCTATAGTTAGCCTACTGAAAAGCTGTCTTGTTACCAAAGGAGACAGGTAAAGCTCTTGAAGGACTCCTTGGCAGAGGGTTAAAAAAGAAAAAAATTGCAGTTTGTCCAGGTCCGTTTATAACCATATCCCACGAAGTAGAAGAGATGGAAAACCCAGGTGCTCTTCCTAAGGCTCGAACATCAGGACCTTCAGATTATGAGACTGACGCTTTGCCTACATCACCACGAAGGAACTTAGGTGAACAACCTCAGCAAGGCTCTTGGTTCGAAGGCTCTCAGCGAAATTTCTGAAGCATTAGGTCTTTACATCTTATACACCTCCATGCCCCAAAAAGAATTAATGCTATGTCATATATAAGTTTGCTGTTGCTCTGAGTTTGTCACAATAACCTTGATCAAAGATATTTCAGGACTTTACCCCGGAATAAATAAATTATACAACACAGTGAAGTTTTCCGCTCCGCTTTAAGCATCACTTTCTGCTGAGTGACGTCCAGCAAGTTACTTACCGCTGTGCCTCATATTCTCCATCAGGCAAATGGAGATCATAGTAAAAGTACCTATCTCCTGAGGCAATTAGGAGGGTTGAATGACAGTAAATGTAAGGAAAGTGCATGGCGCATAATAAATTCCTAATAAATTTTAGTTGTTATTTATCAGTGTCTTGGACAACTAGCATGGAGACCTGCTTTAGGAATAGTGTGGGAAAACATTCTTCTTTCTTTACAAATAATAGTTCCAAAGATTATCAACATGCTTGGTAGCGTGGCCGAGCGGTCTAAGGCGCTGGATTTAGGATCCAGTCTCTGCGGTGGGCGTGGGTTCGAATCCCACCGCTGCCAATTCTATTTCAAATTGAATCTAAGATTTCGCGAGTTTGACTTGGGACAACTGCTTCGGGGCTGCTAACTGAAGAGGTCAGAGCGCTGATGGCGCAGTGGTTAAAGCAGTCGGCTATTAACCGAGAGCTTAGCAGCTCCGCGATAA
This sequence comes from Loxodonta africana, assembly GCF_030014295.1. NCBI lineage: Eukaryota > Metazoa > Chordata > Mammalia > Proboscidea > Elephantidae > Loxodonta > Loxodonta africana. Next base: position 79,330,835 of record NC_087342.1, read on the forward strand.
GAGCAGCCAGGTAGTGTTTCTGGAGTGATAAAGAAAGTCAGACTATTGTCATTCCTGTCTATTCTTTATATCTAAGAACACCATTTGTGCCCAAGGGGCAATTTTTTATGGTTTTAAAACGTTTATACTGAAATAAACATGACTTTGACATCTTTTTGTTTTTGACATTTTTAGTGAGTAGTGGTTGAGTGCTCCAGCTGCTAACCAAAATGTCAGCAGTTCGAATCCACCAGGCACTCCTTGGAAACTATGGGGCAGTTCTACTCTGTCCTATAGGGTCTCTGTGAGTCGGAATCAACTCCACAGCAAAGGGTTTTGTTTTTGTTTTAATTGCACAGTGGTTAAACTGATCGATTGCTCACGCAAAGGGTGGTGGTTTGAAACCAGCAATTACTCTGGTGCAGAACGATGTGGCAGTCGGCTTCCGTAGATTTACAGCCTTGGAAACCCTATGGGGTCGCTGTGAGTTGGAATGGACTCCACGGCAGTGGGTTTTTTGGTTTTTATGCATGCCTCTGGCTGTCCTAGGTTTTAACTGCTCCCTATTCCTTGAAGGAAACCCTGGTGGTGTGGTGGTCAAGTGCTACCCTTGCTAACCAAAGGACTGGTAGTTCAAATCCACCCGGTGCCCCTTGGAAACTCTATGGAACACTTCTAGGGTCTCTATGAGACGGAATCAACTCCATGCCAGTGGGCTTGGGGTTTTGTTTAGTTTTCTTTTGTTTTGGTTTTGGTTATCCCTGGAAGGAGTCCCAGTGGCGAGGTGATTAAAAGATAAGTAAAACCTCTGCAGCTTGAATCCATCAGCCGCTCTCTAGAAACCCTACCGGACAGTTGGATTTTGGGTTTTCCCTGGGAAGGAGACACTAGGTAGACTTAAATAGTTAACACTTGCTTGCTGCTAACTGAAAGATTGGAGGTTCCAGTCACCCGGAGGCGCCTGGTGATCTACATCCAAAAAACTGATTTGAGGATAACTGGTTTTCCCTGAGAAAGCATGTCCAAATATGGATTCCCGTTGCTTTATGGAGACTTCTTATCTTTGATGGTTTTTGCCTGCCGCCTGTAAGTTTCCTTGAGGCAATATCTGGGCTCCATACCAAATACAGCGAAGTTGTCAAGAGCAAGAGGAAAACGATGTCTGTAGGGAGAATCCGTGCTTGGCCCAATGGAAGATGATTGTCCAAAGCTGTGTTTCACTGCTTGGGCGACGCTGCGCACCTGTAAGGAGTCAAGGTAATGAGAATCAAAGAGAAGGAAAGCTTATGCACTCAGTTTTGCCCTGAAATAATTTAGACATCAGCACATCCCGAGGTAGCCCAGAGGGGAGCCTCACTAGGAATTGTGGTTTAGTTGGTCAAAAACAAAAACAAAAAACTGTCCGCTGGGCCCTTTCAAAGTCCCCCCCGCCCCCGCCCCGCATCCTTCTTTGCCTGTCTTTAATTTTAGTACAAAAAGGGAGCTTAAGGTGCAGGCGTTTGTTTTAGGCGATTGAAGAGATTCTGTTAGCATCTGGTTCTTTGTTGTCTTCCTTCTGCTGTTGCAGTCACCTTAAGGGATATAGAAGCTCATAGCATAGAAATGGAAGAGCATTCAAAGAAGTTCGTTCGGTTATGTTTTTGCTGTGGATGTGTGCAGGAATTGAATGCAAAATATTAGAAATGAATTTGTGTTCCTTCAAGATGGGGTTTAAATAGTGTTGGAGCAGAGAAAAAGTGTGGAGAATTGAAGCCAGGGCCTCATGCATGCAAAGCATGTTCTCTACCACTGAACTGTGTAAGCCCCACTCCTGAAGTGCTGCTGGCTAAATTTTTTCTGGACCTAAGTGTTATTTCCTGAGATTCACACTCCATGAGCTTTGCAGTAGTGTTGCTTGGTGTTAAGAGGCATCAGCAGCTGCTTTAGGCAAGAGGCGCACAGGAACTAGTGGAGGATGCTAATTTTTATAGGGCTTGAAAGTGAAGGCAGAAGATTGGAAACATGGGTCAGATAAATATCCACAAGAGGTTTCCCTGGTGGCTTCTTCACAACCTTGAGTTGTTAAAAGTCTCTGACTTCAAGACTGGAAAAACCCTGAGAGTATGGCTCCCGGATGCCCTTTCAGCTCAGTAATGAAGTCAATCCTGAAGTTCAGCCAAAGATTGGACAGGCGTGTAAAACAAGAGGAGACAAAAGGGCCCACCAGCTCTGGGGCAAGGACTAGAAGGCAGGAGGGAACAGGAAAGCTGGTAATAGGGAGCCCAACGTTGAGAAGGGAGAGCGTTGACATGTCGTGGGGATGTTAACTAATGTCATAAAACAATGTGTGTTCTAATTGTTTAATGAGAAACTACTTTGTTCTATGAATCTTCATCTAAAGTACAATTTAAAAAAAGAAAGAGAAAGAATAAATAAAAAGACCAAAAAAGTCTCTGTCTTCTATTACAGGTGACAAAGAATCAAGTCCCCATTTCCAGCTCTTCTGATTTCCTCTATAGTTGTCTTAATGTGAGGCACAAAGCTCAAGAAATTCATCTTTTGGCTGCCTAAAAGTCTTCATTATGTTTGCATTTTGCTCAATCAGAATGTACGTGCCAGATTTGATGGAGGAAAGCAATGACAGAAGAAAACCCGATAGTGATGCATTCTGCATTTCATTATAAGGGCCTTTTCTTTTCGACTCAACATGTCAGGTAACTCATGGGCCCTACAAACAGTCCAGAAGAGGAATTCATAAGGCATGAATGAAACTGTAGCTTCAGGATTTAGAGAAAGATGAATTATAAGAGTAAGATAGAAGAAAAATAGACAGGATTCAAAGGGCAAAAACAAAAGTGAGTGAAGCCATTTATTCATTAAAAAAAAAAAAAATTAAATCATTTCCAAACAGAAGGAGGTACATGTCTTACGCTGGGTTCTCTAGAGAAGCAAAACCAGTGAAGCATCTAAATATATAGAGAGAGAGAGAGTCAACCTTAATGACGTGGATGGAGTCAAACTTTCAGGACCTTCATTTGCTGATGTGGCACTACTCAAAATGGGAAGAAACAGCTACAAACATCCATTAATAATCGGAAAGTGGAGTGTACAAAATGTTTATCTAGGAAAATTGCAAATCATCAAAGATGAAATGGAACGCATAAAGATTGATAACCTAGGCATTAGTGAGCTGAAATGGACTGGTACTGGTCATTTTTAATTGGACAATCATGCTCTACTATGCCAGGAATGACAACTTGAAGAGGAACGGCATTGCATTCATTGTCAAAAAGAATATTTCAAGATCTATGCTGAAGTACAACAGTATCTATGATAGGATAATATCCATATGCCTACAAGGAAGACCAGTTAATACGACTATTATTCAAATTTATGGACAAACACACCAACAACTAAGGCCAAAGATGAAGAAACGGAAGATTTTTACCAACTTCTGCACCCTGAAATTGATCGAACATGCAATCAGTATGCACTGATAATTACTGGTGACCGGAAAGGGAAAGTTAGAAACAAAGAAGAAGGATCGGTGGTTGGAAAATATGGCCTTGGTAAGAGAAAGGATGCCAGAGATCGCATGATTGAATTTTGCAAGACCAATGACTTCTTCCCTGCAAATACCTGTTTTTCAATAATGTAAATGGCAACTATACATGTGGACCTCATCAGATGGAATACACAGGAATCAAATTGACTACATCTGTGGAAACAGATGATGGAAAAGCTCAATATCATCAGTCAGAACAAGGCCAGGGGCCAACTGTGGATCAGACCATCAATTACTCATATGCAAGTTCAAGTTGAAACTGGAGAAAATTAGAACAAGACCAAGACCTTGAGTATATCCCACCTGAATTTAGAGACCATCTCAAGAATAGATTAAACACATTGAACACTAATGGCCAAAGGCCAGACGAGTTGTGGAATGACATCGAGGACATTATACATGAAGAAAGAAAGAGGGCACTAAAAATAGAAGAGAGAAAGAAAAGACTTAAATGGATGTCAGAAGAGACTCTGAAACTTGCCCTTAAACACTGAGTAGCTAAAGCAAAAACAAAAAATGATGAAGTAAAAAAGCCAAATGGAAGATTTCACAGAGTGGGTCAAGAAGACAAAGTGAAATATTATGATGACATGTGCAAAGACCTGGGAGTAGAAAACCAAAAGGGCAGAACATACTCAGCATTTCCCAAGCTGAAAAAACTGAAGCAAAAATTCCAGCCTCAAGTTGCAGTGCTGAAGCATTCCACAGGGAAAGTATTAAATGATGCAGAAAACATCAAAAGAAGATGGAAGGAATACACAGTCACTATACCAAGAAGGATTGGTCAATGTCCAACCATTTCAGCAGGTACCCTATGATCAGGAACTGATGGTACTGAAGGTAGAAGTTCAAGGTGCAATGAAGGCATTGGTGAAAAACAAGGCTCTAGGAATGGACAGAATACAATGGAGATGTTTCAAAAAATGCACACACTGGAAGTGCTCACTCGTGTATGAGAAGAAATTTGAAAGACAGCTACCTGGCCAACTGACTGGAAGAGATCCATATTTATGCCTATTCCCAAGAAAGTTGATCTAACCTAATTCATAAAGTATCCAACAGTATCATTATTATCACATGCTAGCAAAATTTTGCTGAATACTATTCAAAAGCAGCTGCAGTGGTATATTGACAGGGAACTGCCAGAATTCAAGCCGGATTTAGAAGAGGATGTGGAACCAGGGATATCATTGCTGATGTCAGATGGATTCTGGCTGAAAGCAGAGAACACCAGAAAGATGTTTACCTGTGTTTTATTGACTATGCAAAGGCATTTGACTGTACAGATCATAACAAATTATGGATGACATTGCAGAGAATGGGAATTCCAGAACACTTAACTGTGCTTATGAGGAATCTGTACATGGATCAAGATGTAGTCATTCAAAGAGAACAAGGGGATACTGCATGATTTAAAGTCAGGAAAGGTGTGCATGGAGGTTGTTTTCTTTCACCATACTTTTTCAATCTGTATGCTGAGCAAACAATCTGAGAAGCTGGACTATATGAAGAAGAATGGGGCATCAGGATTAGAGGAAGACTCATTACCAACCTACAGATGACACAAGCTTCCTTGCTGAAAGTGAAGAGGACTTGAAGCACTTACTGATGAAGATCAAAGACCACAGCCTTTAGTAGGAATTACACATCAACATAAAGAAACAAAATCCTCGCAACTGGTCCAATAAGCAACATCGTGATAAACAGAAAAGATTGAGGTTGTCAAGGATTTCGTTTTACTGGTATCCACAATCAACATGCACGAAAGCAGCAGTCAAGAAATCAAAAGATGAACTGCACTGGGCAAATCTGCTTCTAAAGACCTCTTTCAAGTGTTGAAAATCAAAGATGTCACCTTAAGGGCTAAAATGTGCCTGACCCATGCCTTGGTGTTTTCAATCACCTCATATGCATGCAGAAAGCTGGACAATGAATAAGGAAGGCCAAAGAAGAAAAAATGCCTTTGAATAGTGGTTTTGGTGAAGATTATTGAATATACCATGAACTGCCAGAAGAACGAACAAATGTGTCTTGAGAAAAGTACAACCAGAATACTCCTTAGAAGCAAGGATGTTGAGACTACATGTCACATATTTTGGACATAGTATCAGGAGGGATGATCAGCCCCTGGAGAAGGACATCATGCTTGTTAAAGTAGAAGGTCATTGAAAAAGAGGAAGACCTTCAATGAGGTAGATTGGAACACTGGCTGCAACAATGGACTCAAGCATCTCAAAGATTGTGAGGATGGTGCCGGACCAGGCAGTGTTTACTTCTCTTGTGCAACGGGCAACTGTGAGTCTGAAGAAACTCGATGGCACCTAACAACAACGACAACAACAACAGACAAGAGATTTACATCAAGGGAACAGCTCAGGTGATTGTAGAGGCTGGAAGGTCCCAAGTCCATAGATGAGGATAGGGCTTCTCCTGATTCATGTAGCCGCAGGGGCTGGTGAACCCTAGATCAGCAGGTTGAAGAACAAGACTCTTGCTCACAGGCTGTGAAGATGGATGAATTCCAAGATTAGCAGGCAAGACCACAAGGCTTCTCCTGATTCATGTAGCTGCAGGGGCTGGCGGGTAAACTGCTAGTTCAAGTTCCAAGAACCAGAGTTCAGACAAACAAGAGGCAGCTGCAGGAAAAATTGGGGTTAGGGGAGCACAGGAGAAAGCCTGGAAGAGGAAGAAGATAAACTTATATGGAATTCAAGATCTATTTTAACACACTTGTGAGATTGTTACACAGTGAACTCAGGGTAGTACTCTGGTCTCCAGCCTTGGATTTGTGAATGATCAGTAAGCATAGGCATGTGGAGGGTGGAAAAATGTACTTGGAGATTTGGGGATTAGAAATTTATTGTGATATTTGTGGAAAACAAATCAGCTTTCTCCAAGACTCTTCCAGAATTCTGAGATTTATCATGATTAAAACTCAGTTCTTTGAACTGCATATGAAGGTTAAGAGAAAATTCATTTACTGGTACCATTGTTCGAGTGCCTGTTGGCTTTTTGTCATCCTGGTTTGCACATATATGAGACTTTGCAACTACTCATAAAAATAACATTGAGTCTTCTTTGAAACTGGCAGAACACGATTTGTCTGTCAGACTGGTTTCAGTTGGCTTATGGGATTTATACAGTAAGGACAAGAAACAGCGTGTGGTAGGTTTCACTTAAGGTTTAGTGTCACACACAAAACTGATGGGGATGTGTATATGTTTGTGTGTATGTGTATATGTGTGTAAATGCTGGGTGGTATCTTGGCTGTTTGATGTTGTAAAAGTAATACATGTAATGCCAAGTGTCCACCATTGCAGAATCATTCAGAATAGTTTCACTGTCCTAAAAATGCCCCGTGTTCCACCTGTTTATCCCTCCCAACCTCCCCTGAATTGCTGGCAGCCACTGATCTTTTTCCTGTCTATAATTTTGCCTTTTCTAGAATGTCCTTTATATGAAATCATACAATATGTAGCTTTTTCAGACTAGCTTATTTTTCTGGGTCTTTTGCTTAGCAATATGCAGTTAAGGTTGCAACCCCGGTGGCATAATGATTAAGTGCTACAGCTGCTAACCAAGAGGGTGGCAGTTCAAATCCGCCAGGTGCTCCTTTGAAACCCTATTGAGCAGTTCTACTCTGTCCTATAGGGTCACTATGAGTCGGAATCGACTCGATGGCAGTAGGTTTGGTTTGGTTTGGTTTTATGGCTTTTCATAGCTTGAAAGCTCACTTCTTTTTGTTGCTAAATTATACTCCATTGTATGGATGTGCCACAGCTTGTTTACTCACCAATTGAAGGATGTCTTGATTGTTTCCCATTTTTGCAAATTAATCAGGAAAGTGTCTATAAACATTTGTGTGCAGGTTTTTGGTGGAATAAGTTTTTTTTTTTTTTTTTTTCCTCAGCCCCATGCTCCCTCAGCCCAGCCACACTAGGCATGGGTCTTCCTCAGAGGCTTTGCAATTGCTGTTTTCTCTGAGTGGAAGGCTCTTCCCCCAAATCCCTGCCTCAGTTCTTTACTTCAAAGACACCTCTTAGCCAGACCTCCCCCGGCCTCCTTAGTTAATATTTGAACTCCCACCCCAACTCTTATTATTTCTCCTTCCCAGAGAGCTGGCTATACTTTTTTTTTTTTTTCTGTAGTTTATACCACAGATCATACTGTACTTTTTTTTTTTAATTAACTTTTATTAAGCTTCAAGTGAACGTTTACAAATCCAATCAGTCTGTCACATATAAGTTTACATACATCTCACTCCCTACTCCCACTTGCTCTCCCCCTCTTGAGTCAGCCCTTTCAGTCTCTCCTTTCCTGACAATTTTGCCGGCTTCCCTCTCTCTCTATCCTCCCATCCCCCCTCCAGACAAGAGTTGCCAACACAATCTCAAGTATCCACCTGATATAATTAGCTCACTCTTCATCAGCATCTCTCTCCCACCCGCTGACCAGTCCATTTCATGTCTGATGAGTTTCTTCGGGGATGGTTCCTGTCCTGTGCCAACAGAAGGTCTGGGGACCATGGCCGCCGGGATTCCTCTAGTCTCAGTCAGACCATTAAGTTTGGTCTTTTTATGAGAATTTGGGGTCTGCATCCCACTGATCTCCTGCTCCCTCAGGGGTCCTCTGCTGTGCTCCCTGTCAGGGCAGTCATCTATTGTGGCCGGGCACCAACTAGTTCTTCTGGTTTCAGGATGATGTAGGTCTCTGGTTCATGTGGCCCTTTCTGTCTCTTGGGCTCTTAGTTGTCGTGTGGCCTTGGTGTTCTTCATTTTCCTTTGCTCCAGGTGGGTTGAGACCAATTGATGCATCTTAGATGGCCGCTTGTTAGCACTTAAGACCCCAGACGCCACATTTCAAGTGGGATCCAGAATGATTTCATAATAGAATTATTTTGCCAATTGACTTAGAAGTCCCCGCAAACCATGTTCCCCAGACCCCCGCCCTTGCTCCGCTGACCTTTGAATCATTCATTTTATCCCGGAAACTTCTTTGCTTTTGGTCCAGTCCAATTGAGCTGACCTTCCAAGTATTGAGTGTTGTCTTTCCGTTCACCTAAAGCAGTTCTTATCTACTGATTAATCAATAAAAAACCCTCTCCCACCCTCCCTCCCTCCCCACCTTGTAACCACAAAAGTATGTGTTCTTCTCAGGTTTACTATTTCTCAAGATCTTATAATAGTGGTCTTATACAATATTTGTCCTTTTGCCTCTGACTAATTTCGCTCAGCATAATGCCTTCCAGGTTCCTCCATGTTATGAAATGTTTCACAGATTCGTCACTGTTCTTTATCGATGCGTAGTATTCCATTGTGTGAATATACCGCAATTTATTTAGCCATTCATTCGTTGATGGACACCTTGGTTGCTTCCAACTTTTTGCTATTGTAAACAGAGCTGCAATAAACATGGGTGTGCATATATCTGTTTGTGTGAAGGCTCTTGTATCTTTAGGGTATATTCCGAGGAGTGGGATTTCTGGGTTGTATGATAGTTCTATTTCTAACTGTTTAAGATATCACCAAATAGATTTCCAAAGTGGTTGTACCATTTTACATTCCCACCAGCAGTGTATGAGAGTTCCAATCTCTCCGCAGCCTCTCCAACATTTATTCTTTTGTGTTTTTTGGATTAATGCCAGCCTTGCTGGTGTGAGATGGAATCTCATCGTAGTTTTAATTTGCATTTCTCTAATGGCTAATGATTGGGAGCATTTTCTCATGTATCTGTTGGCTGCCTGAATTTCCTCTTTAGTGAAATGTGTGTTCATATCCTTTGCCCACTTTTTGATTGGGTTGTTTGTCTTTTTGTGGTTGAGTTTTGACAGAATCATGTAGATTTTAGAGATCAGGCGCTGGTCAGAGATGTCATAGCTGAAAATTCTTTCCCAGTCTGTAGGTGGTCTTTTTACTCTTTTGGTGAAGTCTTTAGATGAGCATAGGTGTTTGATTTTTAGGAGCTCCCAGTTATCGGGTTTCTCTTCGTCATTGTTGGTAATGTTTTGTATTCTGTTTATGCCTTGTATTAGGGCTCCTAGGGTTGTCCCAATTTTTTCTTCCATGATCTTTATCGTTTTAGTCTTTATGTTTAGGTCTTTGATCCACTTGGAGTTAGTTTTGTGCATGGTGTAAGGTATGGGTCCTGTTTCATTTTTTTGCAAATGGATATCCAGTTATGCCAGCACCATTTGTTAAAAAGGCTATCTTTTCCCCAATTAATTGACACTGGTCCTTTGTCAAATATCAGCTGCTCATACGTGGATGGATCTATGTCTGGGTTCTCAATTCTGTTCCATTGGTCTATGTGCCTGTTGTTGTACCAGTACCAGGCTGTTTTGACTACTGTGGCTGTATAATAGGTTCTGAAATTAGGTAAAGTGAGGCCTCCCACTTTCTTCTTCTTTTTCAGTAGTGCTTTGCTTATCCGGGGCTTCTTTCCCTTCCATATGAAATTGGTGATTTGTTTCTCTATCCTCTTAAAATATGACATTGGAATTTGGATCGGAAGTGCGTTATATGTACAGATGTCTTTTGGTAGAATAGACATTTTTACTATGTTAAGTCTTCCTATCCATGAGCAAGGTATGTTTTTCCACTTAAGTATGTCCTTTTGAATTTCTTGTAGTAGAGCTTTGTAGTTTTCTTTGTATAGGTCTTTTACATCCTTGGTAAGATTTATTCCTAAGTATCTTATCTTCTTGGGGGCTACTGTGAATGGTATTGATTTGGTTATTTCCTCTTCGGTGTTCTTTTTGTTGATGTAGAGGAATCCAAGTGATTTTTGTATGTTTATTTTATAACCTGAGACTCTGCCAAACTCTTCTATTAGTTTCAGTAGTTTTCTGGAGGATTCCTTAGGGTTTTCTCTGTACATAATCATGTCATCTGCAAATAGTGATAACTTTACATCCTCCTTGCCAATCCGGATGCCTTTTATTTCTTTGTCTAGCCTAATTGCCCTGGCTAGGACTTCCAGCATGATGTTGAATAAGAGCGGTGATAAAGGGCATCCTTGTCTGGTTCCCATTGTCAAGGGAAATGCTTTCAGGTTCTCTCCATTTAGAGTGATATTGGCTGTTGGCTTTGCATAGATGCCCTTTATTATGTTGAGGAATTTTCCTTCAATTCCTATTTTGGTAAGAGTTTTTATCATAAATGGGTGTTGGACTTTGTCAAATGCCTTTTCTGCATCAATTGATAAGATCATGTGGTTTTTGTCTTTTGTTTTATTTATGTGATGGATTACATTAATGGTTTTTCTGATATTAAACCAGCCTTGCATACCTGGTATAAATCCCACTTGATCGTGGTGAATTATTTTTTTGATGTGTTGTTGGATTCTATTGGCTAGAATTTTGTTGAGGATTTTTGCATCTATGTTCATGAGCGATATAGGTCTATAATTTTCTTGTTTTGTAATGTCTTCACCTGGTTTTGGTATCAGGGAGATGGTGGCTTCATAGAATGAGTTGGGTAGTATTCCGTCATTTTCTATGCTTTGGAATACCTTCAGAAGTAGTGGTGTTAACTCTTCTCTGAAAGTTTGGTAGAACTCTGCAGTGAAGCCATCAGGGCCAGGGCTTTTTTTTTGTTGGGAGTTTTTTGATTACCGTTTCAATCTCTTTTTTTGTTATGGGTCTATTTAGTTGTTCTACTTCTGAATGTGTTAGTTTAGGTAGGTAGTGTTTTTCCAGGAATTCATCCATTTCTTCTAGGTTTTCAAATTTGTTAGAGTACAATTTTTTATAATAATCTGAAATGATTCTTTTAATTTCATTTGGTTCTGTTGTGATGTGGTCCTTCTTGTTTCTTATTCGGGTTATTTGTTTCCTTTCCTGTATTTCTTTAGTCAGTCTAGCCAATGGTTTATCAATTTTGTTAATTTTTTCAAAGAACCAGCTTTTGGCTTTGTTAATTCTTTCAATTGTTTTTCTGTTCTCTAATTCATTTAGTTCAGCTCTAATTTTTATTATTTGTTTCCTTCTGGTGCCTGATGGATTCTTTTGTTGCTCACTTTCTATTTGTTCAAGTTGTAGGGACAGTTCTCTGATTTTGGCTCTTTCTTCTTTTTGTATGTGTGCATTTATCGATATAAATTGGCCTCTGAGCACTGCTTTTGCTGTGTCCCATAGGTTTTGATAGGAAGTGTTTTCATTCTCGTTGCTTTCTATGAATTTCCTTATTCCCTCCTTGATGTCTTCTGTAACCCAGTCTTTTTTCAGGAGGGTATTGTTCATTTTCCAAGTATTTGATTTCTTTTCCCTAGTTTTTCTGTTATTGATCTCTAGTTTTATTGCCTTGTGGTCTGAGAAGATGCTTTGTAATATTTCGATGTTTTGGACTCTGCAAAGGTTTGTTTTATGACCTAATATGTGGTCTATTCTAGAGAATGTTCCATGTGCACTAGAAAAAAAAGTATATTTTGCAGCAGTTGGGTGGAGAGTTCTGTATGTCAATGAGGTCAAGTTGGTTGATTGTTGTAATTAGATCTTCCGTGTCTCTATTGAGCTTCTTACTGGATGTCCTGTCCTTCTCCGAAAGTGGTGTGTTGAAGTCTCCTACTATAACTGTGGAGGTATCTATCTCACTTTTCAATTCTGTTAAAATTTGATTTATGTATCTTGCAGCCCTGTCATTGGGTGCATAAATGTTTAATATGGTTATGTCTTCCTGATCAATTGTCCCTTTTATCATTATATAGTGTCCTTCTTTATCCTTTGTGGTGGATTTAAGTCTAAAGTCTATTTTGTCAGAAATTAATATTGCTACTCCTCTTCTTTTTTGCTTATTGTTTGCTTGATGTACTTTTTTCCATCCTTTGAGTTTTAGTTTGTTTGTGTCTCTAAGTGTAAGGTGTGTCTCTTGTAGGCAGCATATAGATGGATCGTGTTTCTTTATCCAGCCCGTGACTCTCTGTCTCTTTATTGGTGCGTTTAGTCCATTTACATTCAGCGTAATTATAGATAAATAAGTTTTTAGTGCTGTCATTTTGATGCCTTTTTATGTGTTGTTGACAATTTCATTTTTCCACATACTTTTTTGTGCTGAGGCGTTTTTCTTAGCAAATTGTGAGATCCTCATTTTCATAGTGTTTGACTTTATGTTAGTTGAGTCGTTACGTTTTTCTTGGTTTTTATCTTGAGTTATAGAGTTGTTATACCTTTTTGTGGTTACCTTATTATTTACCCCTATTTTTCTAAGTAAAAACCTAACTTGTATTGTTCTATATCGCCTTGTATCACTCTCCATATGGCAGTTCAATGCCTCCTGTATTTAGTCCCTCTTTTTGATTATTGTGTTCTTTTACCTATTGACTTCCATGATTCCCTGTTATGTGTATTTTTTTTTTTGTTAATTAATCTTAATTTGTTTGTTTTTGTGATTTCCCTATTTGAGTTGATATCAGGACGTTCTGTTTTGTGACCTTGTGTTGTGCTGATATCTGATATTATTGGTTCTCTGACCAAACAATATCCTTTAGTATTTCTTGTAGCTTTGGTTTGGTTTTTGCAAATTCTCTAAACTTGTGCTTATCTGAAAATATCTGAATTTCACCTTCATATTTCAGAGAGAGTTTTGCTGGATATATGATCCTTGGCTGGCAGTTTTTCTCCTTCAGTGTTCTGTATATGTCGTCCCATTCCCTTCTTGCCTGCATGGTTTCTGCTGAGTAGTCTGAACTTATCCTTATTGATTCTCCCTTGAAGGAAACCTTTCTTTTCTCCCTGGCTGCTTTTAAAATTTTCTCTTTATCTTTGGTTTTGGTGAGTTTGATGATAATATGTCTTGGAGTTTTTCTTTTTGGATCAATCTTAAATGGGGTTCGATGAGCATCTTGGATAGATATCCTTTCGTCTTTCACGATGTCAGGGAAGTTTTCTGTCAGGAGTTCTTCAACTATTTTCTCTGTGTTTTCTGTCCCCCCTCCCTGTTCTGGGACTCCAATCACCCGCAGGTTATCCTTCTTGATAGAGTCCCACATGATTCTTAGGGTTTCTTCCTTTTTTTTAATTCTTTTATCTGATTTTTTTTCAGCTATGTTGGTGTTGATTCCCTGGTCCTCCAGATGTCCCAGTCTGCATTCTAATTGCTCGAGTCTGCTCCTCTGACTTCCTATTGTGTTGTCTAATTCTGTAATTTTATTGTTAATCTTTTGGATTTCTACATGCTGTCTCTCTATGGATTCTTGCAACTTATTAATTTTTCCACTATGTTCTTGAATAATCTTTTTGAGTTCTTCAACAGTTTTATCAGTGTGTTCCTTGGCTTTTTCTGCCGTTTGCCCTATTTCATTTGTGATGTCTTGAAGCATTCTGTAAATTAGTTTTTTATATTCTGTATCTGATAATTCTAGGATTGTATCTTCATTTGGGAAAGATTTTGATTCTTTTGTTTGGGGGCTTGGAGAAGCTGTCATGGTCTGCTTCTTTAAGTGGTTTGATATGGATTGCTGTCTCTGAGCCATCACTGGGAAACTAGTTTTTCCAGAAAATCTGCTAAAAAAAAAAAAATGCAGTCAGATCCCTATCAGAGTTCTCCCTCTGGCTTAGGCTGTTCGGATGTTAATGAAGCCGCCTGGGGAGGGTGGGGGAGGGAACAGAGAGATAGGAGAGTAGCACATCAGAATATAGCCAGAGTTGCTTGTCTTGCTTGGAATGACTATTATATCTGAGATTCTCGTGGGGCGCGTCGCCTATGTGTGCTGGCTGTGTGGAGATTGCCCCCGGGGGGTCTGGCCCGCTGGAGTCACGGTCAGATCCTCCGCTTCCAGCCCCACGCCCAGCGTCAAGGCTCCCCTGCTGGGACGGTGCACTCTCGACTCCAAAATCAGTCGCTGCCTCCCGGGGACTTCTTGTCCCTCCAGCCACGTTGCCGTGCTGCCCCGCGAACCGGTTGGGCCCCCTCCTGGGGTTAGTTCAGGTGGGTGGAGCAGCTCCCTGTGCTTGTGCCGTGACCAAGTGTCCCAGCTGGGACGCTGTTCTCCCCGCTCCAATACCAGTCGCTGCCTCCCGGGGACTTTTCCTACCGGCTGTATCCCACGCCGCCCACCTGAACCAGCTGGTCCCCCTCCCTGGGTTAGTTCAGGGGGAGTGGAGCGGCTCTCCGTGTTTATGCTGTACCTGCATCCAGTCCAAATCCCAGCGGGACGGTTCCCCGGCTGACGCTGCTCTCCCCGTTCCAAGACCAGTCACTGCCTCCCGGGGACTTCTCCTACCGGCTGCGTCCCACACCACCCGCAGAACCGGCTGGTCCCCCTCCCGGGGTTAGTTCAGGGGGGTGGAGCAGCTCTCTGTGCTTGTGCCGTACCTGACTGGTACGCTGGCTTCAGGCTCTGAAAACAATCGTTGCTTCCTCGTATTAGTTCGTTCTCCATCTCTAAATCTGTGTTTGTTGTTCAGGGTTCGTAGATTGTTATGTATGTGATCGATTCACTTGTTTTTCCGTGTCTTTGTTGTAAGAGGGATCCGAGGTACCGTCTGCCTAGTCCGCCATCTTGGCTCTGCCCATCGTGGAATAAGTTTTTACTTCATTTCAGTAAATACCTAGGAGCACAATGGCCTGTGTTTCTGTATGCTTATGTTTATGTATGGGTTGTACTTTGGTTCTTATGGACTTGTTCGGATTTCCTTCAACTTCATCTTGAACTTGCATATGAGCAACTGATCGTTTGTTCCACAGTTGGCCCCTGGCCTTGTTCTGACTGATGATATTGAGCTTTTCCATCATCTCTTTCCAAAGATGCAGTCGATTTGATTCGTGTACATTCCATCTGGTAAGGTCCACATGTATAAAAAAAAAAAAAAAAAAATTTCTTTTCTTTTTTTTTTAGTCACTGTTTATGTTTTTGAAAAAAGATATTTGCCATGAAGAAGTCATTGGTCTTGCAAAATTCTATCATGCAGTTTTTGGCATCATTTCTATCACCAAGATCATATTTTCCAACAATTAATCCTTCTTTGTTCCCAACTTTCACATTCCAATTGCAAGTAATTATCAATGCATTCTAATTGCATGCTGGATCAGTTTCAGACCGGAAAAGTTGATAAAAATCCTCAATTTCTTCATCTCTTGCCTTAGTGGTTGGTGCAAAAATTTGAATAATGGTCATATTAACTGGTCTTCCTTGTAGGCATATGAATATTATCATATCACTGACAGCATTTTGCTTCAGGACAGATCTTGAAAGGTTCTTTTTGATGATGAACACAACCTCATTCCTCTTCAAGTTGTCATTCCTGGCATAGTAGACCATATGATTGTCTGATTCAAAATGGCCAATACCAGTCTATTTCAGCTCACTAATGTCTAGGATATTGATGTTTATGCATTCCTTTTCATTTTTGACATTTTCCATTTTTCCTAAATTCATACTTTGTACATTCCATATTCTGATTATTAATGGATGTTTGCAGTTGTTTCTTCTCATTTTGAATAGTGCCATATCAGCAAATATAGGTCCTGATAGCTTGATTCCATTCACTTCATTAAGGTGGCCTCTACTTTGAAATTTTTGACAATTCCAATCTTTTCTCCATTTATCATGATGTTGCTTATTGATCCAGTTGTGAGGATTTTTGTTTTCTTTATGTTGAGGGGTAATCCGTACTGTAGACTGTGGTCTTTGATCTTCATCAATATATGCCTCAAGTCTTCTTCACTTTCAGCAAGCAAGGTTGTGTCATCTGCATATCACAGGTTGTAAATGAGTTTTCTTCCACTCCTGATGCTGTATTTTTCTTCATATAGTCCAGCTTCTTGGGTTATTTGCTCAACATACAGATTGAATAAATATGCTGAGAGATACAACCCTGGTGCACACCTTTTCTCACTTTAAACCACGCAGTGTCCCTTTCTTCTGTTGGAACGACTGCCTCTTGATCTATGTACAGGTTCCTCATGAACACAATTCAGTGTTATGCACTTACAATTCTTTGCAATATTATTCATAATTTGTTAGGATCCACACAGTTGAATGCCTTCGCATAGTCAATAAAACACAAGTAAACATCTTTCCTATCCTCTCTGCTTTCAGCGAGGATTCAGTGGACATCAGCATTGATATCCCTCTTCCACATACTCTTCTGAATCCAGCTTGAGTATCTGGCAGTTTCTTGTCAATGTACTGCTGCAACAGCTTTTGGATGATCTTCAGAAAATTTTTTCTTGTGTGCAATATTAATGATATTGTTTGATAATTTGTGAATTCTGTTGGATCATCTTTCTTTGGGATGTGCACACATATGGATTTCTTCTAGACAGTTGGCCAGATAGCTGTCTTCCCAAATTTCTTGGCATAGAAAAGTGAGCACTTGCAGTGCTGCATCTCTTTGCTGAAACATTTCAATTGGTATTCCGTCAATGCCTGAAGCCCTGTTTGTCACCAATGCTTTCAGTGTATTTTGGACTTCTTCCTTCATTATCATTAATTCTTGATCATATGCTACTTTCTTTAATGATTGAACATCAACCAGTGCTTTTTGCTACAGTGACTGTGTATTCCTTCTAGCTTATTTTGATGCTTCCTGTGTATTTTGCCCATGTGTGTGTGTTGCCCGTAGAATCCTTCAATATTGCAACTTGAGACTTGAATTTTTTCTTCAGCTCTTTCAGCTTGAGAAATGCCAAGTGTGTTCTTTCCTTCTGGCTTTGCAACTCTAGGTCTTTGCACATGTCATAATACTTTATTTTGTCTTCTCCTGCTGCCCTTTGAAAACTTCCTTTCAGCTCTTTTACTTCATTATTTCTTCCTTTTGCTTTAACTACTCTGTGTTCAAGAGTAAGTTTCAGAGTCTCTTGTGACATCCTTTCTAGTCTTTTCTTCCTTTCCTGTCTTTTTAATGCCCTCTTCCTTTCTTCACGTATGATGTCCTTGATGTCATTCCAAAACAAGTCTGGTCCTCAGCCATTAGTGTTCAATGTGTGAAATCTATTCTTGAGATGGTCTCTAAATTCAGGTGGGATATACTCAAGGTCATCCTTTGACTCTCCTGGACTTGTTCTAATATTCTTCAGCTTCAACTTGAATTTGCACATGAGCAATTGTTGATCTGTTCCGCCGTTGGCCCCTCGCCTTGTTCTGACTGATGATATTGAGCTTTTCCATCATCTCTTTCCACAGATGTCATCTACGTGATTTCTGTATATTCTGTCTGGTGAGGTCCATGTGAATAATCACCATTTACGTTGTTGAAAAACAGGTATTTGTAAGGAAGAAGTCATTGGTCTTGCAAACTTCTATCATGTGACCTCTGGCACCATTTCTATCACCAAGGCCATATTTTCCACTTTCTGATCCTTCTTTGTTTCTAACTTTTGCATTCCAAGCACCAGTAATTATCACTGTATCCAGATTTATCAATTTCAGACTGCAGAAGTTGGTAAAAATCTTCAATATCTTTATCTTTGGCCTTAGTGTTTGGTGTGTAAATTTGAATAATAGTCATATTAAGTGGTCTTCCTTGTATGGCATATGGATATTATCCTATCACTGACAGCATTTTGCTCAGGATAGACCTTGAAATGTTCTTTTGATAATGAATTCAACACCACTGATGGCAGTGGGTTTGGCTCTTGAATTTGTCACTCCTGGCATAGTAGACCACACACTTGTCTGATTCAAAATGGGCAATGCCACTCCATTTCAGCTCACTGATGCCTAGGATATTGATCTGCATGCGTTCCATTTCATTTTTGACAATTTCCAATTTTCCTAGATCCATACATTGTACATTCCACTTTCTCATTATTAATGTATCTGTGCAGCTGTTTCTTCTTATTTTGGGGTGTGCCACATCAGCAATTGATGTTCCGAAAGCTTGAGTCCATTCACATCATTAAGGTCGACTCTACTTTGAGGAGATAGCTCTTCCCCAGCAACATTTGAGCACTTCCCAATCTGGGAAGTTCATCTTCAGCCGCTGTATCAGACAATGCTCTGCTGCTATTCACAAGGTTATCGCTGGCTAATTTTTTTCAGAAGTAAACCGCCAGATGCTTCTTCCTAGAGTGTCTTAGTCTTGAAGCTCTGCTGAACTTGTCCACCATGGGTGACCCTGCCGGTATTTGAATACCGGTGACACAGCTTCCAGCATCACAGCAACACTAAAGTCCCCACAGTACGACAAATGGGTAAGGGATGTGTGTATAGGCCTGTTAAATCTTTGGCTGAAGGGTGAGCCTCAGGAGTGACTTCAGTGCTGAATTAAAAGGTGTTTGTGGACCATACTTTTAGGTTTGCTTCAGTCTGTGTCAGACAAGTCGTTGGTAGAAGCTAGGCACCATCTAGTTGTGCTGGACTCAGTCTGCTGGAGGCTGTGGTAGTTGGGGCCCATGAGTCCTTTGGACTAATCTTTCCTTTGTGTCTATGACTTTCTTCATTCTCCCTTTCTGTGGACAGGATGGGACCAGTAGACAAATCTTAGATGATTACCCACAAGCTTTTAAGATCCCAGGCAGTACTCACTTAAAGTAGGATTTGGACATTTTCTTTATAAACTGTGTTATGCAAATCAAGCTAGATGTCCCCCACAACCATGAACCCTAGCCCTTAGCCCAGTAATTCATTCCCTCAGGGAATGTGAATGTGTCTATGAGTCTTATATGACTTTGCCTTGGTCAGGTTGTGCTGACTTCCCCAGTATTTTGTACCGTCTTAACCTTCACCAAAGTTACAGCTTATCTATTGTCTACGTAGTGTTTTTCCATCCTCACCACTCCCCTTCCTTGTAACCATCAGAGAGTCTTTCTTTCTGTGTGGAAACTTTTTCATGAGGCTTTATAATAGTGGTGTCATACAATCTTTGTCCTTTGTGATTGATTAATTTCACTCAGCATAGTCCTCTCCAAATTCATCCATGTTGTGAGATGTTTCACAAAGTCATCATTGTTCTTTATTGTTGCATAGTATTCCATTGTGTGTATGTAGTTGGTTTATCCGTTCTTCTATTGATGGGAGCTTAGGTTGTTTCCATCTTTTTGCTATTGTGAATAATGCTGCAATGAATGTGGGTCTGTATTTGTATGTCTAGCCCTGTGACGACTCTCATTGCTCTAGGATATGTTCCTAGGAATGAGATTGCTGGATCATATGGTATTTCTATTTGTAGTTTTTTAGGGAAGCACCTTATTATTTCCAGAATGGTTGTAGCATTTTGCATTCCCACCAGCAGTGCATTAGGGTCCCAATCTTCCCGAAGCCTCTCCAACAGTTGCTGTTTTCTGTTTTTTTTTTTCATTTCTGCCAGTACTGTTGGGTGAAATCATATCTCATTGTAGTGTTAATTCGCATTTCTCTAATAGCTAGTGACCACGAGCATTTCTTTGTGTGTCTCTTAGCTGCGTGAATGTATTCTTTGGTGAAATGCCTGTTCATATCCTTTGACTATTTTTTAATTAGTTTATTTGTCTTTCTGTTGTAGAGGTATTGGATTTTCCTGTAGACTTTAGAGACTAGACCTTTGTTGGATATGTCATAGCCCCCAATTTTTTTCCGAGTATGTAGGATCTCTTTTTACTGTTTTGGTGAAGTCTTTTCATGAACAAAGTGTTTAGTTTTTGGAGATCCCAGTTATCCAGCTTATCCTCAGCTGTTTGTATATTGTTAGTTATGGTTTGTATCCTATTCATGCCATATATTAGGGCTCTTAGCATTGACCCTATTTTTTCTTCCATGATCTTTACAGATTTTGCTTTTGTGTTTAGATATTTGATCCATTTTGGATTACATTTTTGTGTATGGTGTAATGTATGGATGTCATTTCCTTTTTTTTTTTTTTACAGATGGACTTCCAGTTTTGCCATCATAATTTGTTTAAAAAACTGTCTTTTCCCCATTTGGTCGACCTTGGTCTTTTTTCAAAGATCAAGTGACTATAGGTATACGAGTCTTGTTTTTTTTAATAAAGAAAATGTAAGTGTGCCCAGGAAGGATTTTTTAATGTAGTGAATTATGTCAAACTTTTGTTGTTGCTATGCTTTGTGTAAAAATTGGTTTTCTACCCCAGGGTTATACAAACTTTCTTTTTTGGCATCTTTGGTAATTATATGTAGTTTTATTTTTCATTTTTTACTTTTAAATTTTATATCTATTTGAAATTTAATATGACACATGATAAACCAATATAATCTTTTATTTTCCTAGATGGCTACCCACTTAGCCCAACACCATTTATCCAATGATCCACTAATTTCTATTGATTTGAGTTGCCACCTCTATCATATGTTCATTTATATAATTGTTTTCGCCCAAATCTGAAGTTTTAAGTTTGCTGCATTAACTGTATTAGTGCGGTTTTAAATAGCTGTTTATTTTCCAAATTCTGGGTGGCTCCACTGGACTAAATATGATTTCAGTGGTTAACAATGGCTTGCTTACTCTAGGTTGATATCTGAATGTGTCATTTACCCAAGGCTAGTCAGAATCAACTTGAAGACAATGGATTTGGCTTTTGGTTTGGTATGTTGATATGAATGTCCCTGGGTAGACAATAAGGTTTGTGCTTGACTAGTAAGCTAAAGGTTGGTACTTCAAACCCACACAACGGCACTGCAGAAGAGAGGCTTAGTGATCTGTTTCCATGAACACTGCAGCCAAGAAAACCCCGTAGAGCAGTTCTACTCTGTAACACATGTGGTCACCATGTGTCAAAATCAGTCCACTAGAAGGCAATGGCTTTGTTATTATATTTATTATTGTATTATAATACAAAGTGGTTGCAATACTGTGGGAAACCAGACCACTGTGTCATGCTGATGGGAATATATATTAGGCAAGATCCATCAGAATTACCATCGCACATCACATACACTACTTCAGCAATTCCATATATAGAAAATACACCCATTTGAAATGTTAGATAGGGATATTATTTATTGCAGCATTGCTTGTATGGGTGAGATATATATTACGATATACCCATACAACAGAATATTTTGGTGCCAAGCAAAGAAGGAAGAAGCTATTTCTGTATTGATTTGGAAATCACTACAACATGCAAGAAGTGAAAACACCAACATGCAGTAGAGTGTGTTTGCAATTTCCTTATTTGTATAAAAGTGGAGGAAATAATATCTTTGAGAGGATACCCAAGAAACTATGCTTGCTGTGCAAGAAGGAACTGGGTGACTCGGAAGAGTCAGGGGTGAGACTTTTACACTTCTTTGGCTGCAACAGGTTTGGTTTTTGGTTCATCAAGCAGAGACACTGGAAACCTAAGCTTCACCTCTTTTGCTGTGTCTTTATCATACCCAGATATCATAAAGTATAAAGACAGCCGAGGAATAAAATCTGTTAGAGAGCACGGGTCCTGCCTGCTCTCACTTCACCTAGGCGGTTTGCGCGGGATCCCTGGGTCTTCCCTCTAGGGCCCTGCTCCCCGCCACCTCATCCCCTCAGGCGTTTCAATAAACCCCTATCCTAGGGGTCCCGGGCCCTGCTGCCTCACTCTGACTCCCAAAGACCTTCTACAGTCCCGCACTGAAACTTCTGGGACGCAGAGTTGCGTTCAAGTCCACAGCCAGCCCTCCGGGCCCTCTGAGCTTCCTGGGCTGGGATCGGGGGACGGGGTGGAATGGGGGTGGGCGGAATGCAGCCGGGGGGTCGGGGGTCGGCGAATGCGAGGGGGTCACCGTAGGATGCAAGGGTCGGGTTAGAGGCGAGAAGACTACTTTCTTCGGGAATCAGTGACTTACTGCCCTTGAAACCAGGCTTTGGGTGAGTAGAGGGCACAACGGTGGTTCGCTGGAGCCCTAAGGCTCTTCACCTTAGGAGAACTGTGCCTGGATCAGGGACCCCTGTGGCCAGCAAGACCCACTTTGGCCCCTTTCTCCCAAGAGGCTCTACACCCTTGGTTATATGCTTAGAGACATTATAGCTCTCGACATTGGCGTTGTGGGATTTTAAGGGAGCGACGATTTAAGGGGAGACTCTGTAGCTGAATTCGACCCTTCCAGACTTCTCCTTTCCCTTCCCTCCGCTCCAAAGGACTACTTGCTCTGAGTGCGAGTGAATGCGTACTTGGCTGGCTGAGTCCCTTAATGCAGTTCCTCTGTTAGAGACCCTTAGTTAGGGCAGTTCAAAAAAGAATCTAAGTTACAAAAGATGAGGCGCTGTTACAGCGAAGTTTGGTTTTACAATTCTTCACCTCATTTGGAAGGATTGGGCTGCCTCCACTTTAACTGACCCCATGTGTGCAGTGTAGAACTACTACCTAGTGTTTTCTAGGCTTTCACCTTTAAGAAGCAAATTACCAAGCCTGTCTTCTGAAGCACCTCCAAAACCAAAACCAAACCCACTGCCGTCGAGTCGATTACGGACTCATAGCGACCCTACAGAACTGAATAGAACTGCCCCCACAGAGTTTCCAAGGAGCGCTGGTGGATTCCAACTGCCGAACTTTTGGTTAGCAGCCGGGGCTCTTAACCACTGCGCCACCAGGGCTTCGGAAGCACTTCTGGGTGGATTCAAACTGCCAACCTTATGGCTAGTAATTGATCGCTTTGCTCTTTCTCTGATCCCCTGGCTCTATTCCAATTCTTGCGGAGCAAAGAGTGAGAAGAGAAGAGACTAGAAGCCTATAGTAAATGTCGGGACAGGTTTCTCTAAGAAGAACTGGATTGTCAATAGGCTTCTACGAGACAGTAACTAGGGTAAGATGAGGATAACGCCTGTACAGGGGTTTGAACCCTGGACCCTCATATTAAAAGTCTGATCCTCTACCAACTGACCTACCCAGGCCTCTTTACCCACCTTCTCTTGGGTACCTAATGTAGGTTTTATGTAAGCCAATTGGTTATATGTTCCATGTCCTGCTTCCCAAATAGCTTCCTTGTAATTCTTCTGCTTGCCAAAAAGATTTTGTTCCAAACAGATGTTATAATTGCTAGGAGAATTTCCATTCCTTTTATCTTGTCTTCTGTCTCTTTAGACTTTCAGAAACAGACACGGTCACCTAGACAAAGCACTACTGGCTTTCAGATCACATTAGTACACTCAGAGGGCTTCATGTCTGCCTGCATCTATTTTTCTTGAAGCAACATTCATGTTACTCTTCTTTGCATCCTTCTGCATTGTCTTATATGTCTTTCTTGCAGCCTTGGGAGGCAGAGGAGAAAAGAGTTAAAGGAGAGAAAAATTTAAGACTGCCGAGAATGTTCCATAATAGTGGGCAAGCAAAAGTGCATGGGCTTAAACTTCTGCATGTCTATGCTTGCTTTTCTTCATGATACAACTTCCCTACCATCTGTAAGACACTCTTCCCTCTATTCATTTTATTTCTCCTCCTCCTTCTTTCCCATCTCCTTTTGCTCTTCCTTCTTCAGGTTTTTATGTCCTGAATACTCTTTGGCATTCATATCCAGAGGAAAACAATAATTCTCTGGATGAATTAGTGTACATTAGGACATACCATCCAGAATATGACCTAAGACAGTTTTTGAGTTTTGACCTAAACCTGGAGAAAATACTGTACAAGGGATATGGAAACAAATGGGAAGTTTTGAAGTGAAGGAAAGCTTAAGCTCTCTGGGGAGGAAAGGCAGGGCAGGGAATGGGAAAAGACAATTGTTTATTTCTTTCAAATAACTTGGTACTCCCAAGCAACTAAGATTATGTGAAAACTGAGAGAATTTGTGATTACTTAACTTTAGGAATTTGTAGATTTCTCATCTTTCCTACCCTACCAATATACAATGCGGAGTTGGGTCACATAAAATCAGCTAGAATTGTTTTGTGGATCAACCCACAGGGAAACTAGGCAAGGACTTTTAGCAAAATACCCTGGGGTTAGTTAGCATTTCAGTGAGCAAAGCAACCCTCCAAGCTATTTTGGCTGTCTTCTATCCATTTGATGTAGCTTGGAAGTCAAGAAACTGCACCTCACACATAGGGACCACTCTCCCAGGCAGGTTTGGGACCCACTATCTCATCCCACCTCTGTATGAGGTGATTATTTGACTTGTTGGTAGAGGATCAAGTTTTTGAAGCCTATGTTATGAATGGATTATAAAGAAACATTTTCCTGGCATTAAAGCAGGCATTTCTGACAAAAGAAGCTCTTTTCCGAGCTTCTAGACTTTTCTCCCTGGAGCCACACAGTATTTTCTTTGGTCTGAAGATACCAGCTTCTGGTAATCCTTCTCTTGTTGCCGTCATCTGCCCTTTATTGCAGAGTTCAGTTCTTGGCTCATAATTCTCTACCCAAATGCATCCTCATTATAAGTAACTCATATGAGAGCAGCCTTGAAGAAATATGTCCCTTCTAGTCATCTCACAACCTCAGTTTATTAATTCTAAGTAATTGTTTTCAAATGTTTCAGTTAATATTTGACTCATTTTTGAATGTTGTAAAAATTGCCTCCAACTGCAAAGTTAAAAATTTGAAAACAGAAATCTAATATTTCCTTATCAGCACTTTCACTTATATGCTTGTACAGTGTCCTCACAGTTTTGGCTGCAGGCTGTAATGCGTAAAGTGTCTGATTTCAGATCCAGAGGATTGAGGGTTCAAGTCCCTTCATGGTTGTTTATTTCTTATGTTGCAACAAGTAGAAGATTCTGGAATTGACTTTCAGTGACTAATTCCTGAGATGTTGCTGGAAGGGAGAATTGATATAGGCAAAGTATCCTCTTTCATGAATTGACAACTAACATTAAAGAGGCTTTGGAAATCTAAAATGGGCTAAGCCTCAAAAAGACAAGGGAGCAAATATGTGTGCTCACAGATGATCATCATCCTGTCCTTTCAGTTTATTACATTTTTGTAATGCTTTTCAAGATTTCAATGGGTGTGCACTAAAAACACTCCCGTAGCCAACTCTTCAGGTGAAGATTAGAGTGGACTATAAAACATCAGATAATATCTGTGAAGAGTGTGCTTCTTAGTTCAAATAAATATACAAGACTTAAATGGGCAGCTCCTGTCTGGAGATGGAAAGAGAAGGCAGAAAGGGATAGGAGCTGCTTGAATGGACAAGGGAAACACAGACTGTAAAGTGGGAGTGTGCTGTCACATTAAAGACATTGCAAGTAGGGTCACATAAAATATGTGTATAAGAGGCGAGGCCAACATGGCAGAGTAATCAGACACTTCAGGTGGTCCCTCTTACAACAAAGACCTGAAGAAACAAGTGTATCAATTATATATATGACAAACTAGGAGCCCTGAACATCAAAGGCAAAGTTAAGAAATCAGACTGAGCAGCAGGGAGAGGGAGAGGTGGTTCTGAAGCAGCAAGGAGTCACCCAACCTGACTTGGCAGGAAAAAGCACCCCTTAGTCCCTATCCCCTGTTGAGACCAAGGTGGGGCTGGCAGTAGTGTTTGGGACCAGTTTCCGTAGCCACAGAGGGCCAGTGGCACAGAATCTACTCACGCCTCCAGAATCAGTGAAAAACAGCCCTCTCGGCATAAGTAATTGCATCTAATTTACTGCACAGATGTAATAGCTCCCCTTTTGAAAGAACTCTCTCCCGTTTATCTGATCCCACTTCCCTTTGCCCCGAGCCAGCTTCAGTGAGAGTTGATTTCCCTGGGCCGGAAACACGTTCTGCTGTGCAACCTGAGCCATTCCCCTGGCCTTGGAGGAGGAACAAATTAACAAACAGGGGAAAAATAATCTGCCAGCTCCCCTTAACTGGGAACTTGGGGCAGAAGTGGCTCCTGTCCAGGCACAAGTGATCCACATACTTTGAATGCCTGTCAGCACTGCATGTACCCATGTGGCCCCATTTTAGCAGCAGGCCCCTGTTGTTACATTGCAAGGGTGTATGAGCCTGAGGTCTGACTTCACCTGTTTCAGCTGTGCAGTGGAGATGTGGGTTCTAGACATTTGACACCACTCTGCCTATCAAGCAGAGTCCTCACATACCCACATCAGGGGCCCAAGGACTGGTGGCTCCACCCACACCACCCAGCCACCCACCACAGCCACCACCAAAGATAAGTGGTGCCTCCCAGTCCTTACACCCAAAAGCACTGGGTGCATTGGGAAGGCTGCAGAGTCCACCCACCTCTGTGCTCTAGAGAACAGGGACACGCCTTCCCCTCAGACACTTGCCAGAAGGTTGTAAGCCCCCCTCCTTGGTCAGAGTGTGACCTCTTGCTGCAACCAGAAACCTGTGCATACACCAATCACCACAGCTCCTCTAAGACCATAGGTGAGAACCTGCACCACACACTTTGTGACCCACTCCCTGGATACCTGAGCTGAATCTAGACATGAAAAGTGAATGGATTCCTAGGCTTATACACCTGGTAACAGCTCTAGCCATCTGGTGACAGGATATTAGAACTTCAAAGGCTCCGATAATCAAGTTAGCTCACATGAGCAGCCTATTTGGGTATATCAAAACAAAACAAAGCAAGAAGCTAGGACACACTAAGCAAACATAAAATAAATTAATATGATAACTTACAGATGGCTCAGAGACAACAGTCGATATCAAATCACATAAAGAAACAGACCACGATCGCGTCAACAAACTCCCAAATCAAAGAATCAAGGAATCTTCTGGATGAAGAGCTATTCCTGGAATTGCCAGAGGTAGAATACAAAAGATTAATATTCAGAACTCTTCAAGAGATCACAAAGGCGATCAGACAAAATGCAGAAGAAGCCAAGGAACACACAGATAAAGCAGTTGAGGAATTTCAGAAGGTCATTCAAGACCATAATGACAAATTTAGTAGGCTGCAAGTATCCATACAGAGACAGCAATCAGAAATTCAGAAGATTAACAATAAAATTTCAGAGTTAGACAACTCAATAGAAAGTCAGAGGAGCAGAATTGAGGAGCTGGAAGTCAGAATCAGTGAGACTGAAGTTAAAACCTTGGCACCAATATATTTGAAGAAAAAATAAGATAAAAGAGTTTTTAAAAATGAAGAAACCCTAAGAATCGTGTGGGACTCTATCAAGAGAAATAACCTATGAGTGACGGCAGTACCAGAACAGGGAGGGAAAACAGAAAATACAGAAGGAATTGTTGAAGATCTGTTGGCAGAAAACTTCCCTGATATTGTGAAAGATGAAAAGATATCCATCCAAGATGCTCATAGAACCCCATACAATGTAGATCCAAAAAGAAAGTCAGCAAGATATATTATCATCAAACTTGCCAAAACCAAAGATAAAGAGAATTTTAAGAGCAGCTAGGGATAAACAAAAAAGTCATCTACAAAGGAGATTCAATAAGAATAAGCTTGGACTACTTAGCTGAAACCGTGCAGGCAAGAAAGCAATGTGATGACATATATAAAGCCTTGAAGGAAAAAAATTGCCAGCCAAGACTCATATATCCAGCAAAACTGTCTCTCAGATATGAAGGTGAAATTAGGACATTTCCAAATAAACAGAAGTTTAGGGAATTTGCAAAAACCAAACCAAAACTACAAGAAATACTAAATGGAGTCTTCTGGTTAGAAAATCAGTAACATCAGATAACCACCCAAGACTAGAACACAGGACACAAAAACCAGATTATCAACCCAGATAGGAAAATGAGAAAAATAAGTCGAGATTAAAAAAAAAAAACTCAAAACAGGGAAACAGAGATGTCATTATGTAAGAGATGATGACATTAAATCAATGAAAAGAGACTAAAAAATATAATCATAGATCTTTCATACAGAGAGGAAGTCAAAGGGAGATAAAAGTTCAGTTTAAACATAGAAACACAGGGGTAAATAATAAGGTAACCACAAAGGAGGCTAACAATCCTACACATCAAAATAAAATATAAGAAGAACATAAATACTCAGCAGAAACAATGGAAAAGACAATATATAAAGGAAAACTACTTAGCACAAAAAAAATAAGTGGAAAAGAGAAACGGTCAACAATACACAAAAAGACATCAGAACGACATCACTAAACTCATACCTATCCATAATTATGCTGAATGTAAATGGACTAAGTGCACCAATAAAGAGACAGAGAGTGGCAGAATGGATTAAAAAGATATGATCCGTCTGTATGCTGCCTATGAAAAACACACCTTAGACTAAAAGACACAAACTAAAACTCAAAGCATGGGAAAAAATAAATCAAGCAAACAACAATCAAGAAAGTGCAAAATTGGCAATACTTATTTCTGACAAAATAGACTTTAAAATTAAATCCACCATAAAGAATAAGGAAGGATACTATATAATGATTAAAGGGACAATACACCAAGAAGATACTACAATATTAAATATTTACACACCCAACGACAGGGCTTCAAAATACATAAAACAAACTCTGACACCACTGAAAAGAGAGATAGACAGCTCCACAATAATAGTAGGAGACTTCAACATACCACTTTCGGTGAAGGACAGAACATCCAGAAAGAAGCTCACTGAGGACACAGAAGATCTAAAAGCTACAATCAACCAATTTGACCTCATAGATGTATACAGAACAGTCCAACCAGCAGCAGGCAAGTATACTTTCTTTTCTGACACACATGGAACATTCTCCAGAATAGACCACATATCAAATTATATAGCAGGCCTGAACAGAATCCAAAACATCGAAATATTACAAAGCATCTTATCTGACCATAAAGCCATAAAACTAGAAATCAATAACAGAAAAAAACAGGGAAAAAATCAAACACATGGAAACTGAACAACACCTTGTTCAAAAACTATTAGATCATAGAAGAAATTAAGGAAGGTATAAATTCATAGAATCAAATGAGAATGATAACACTTTGTATCAGAGTCTTGGGGACACAGCTAAAGCAGTGCTCAGAGGCCAATTTATAGCAATAAATGTACACATTCAAAAAGAAGAAAGGGCCAAAAAAATGTGTATAAATTTTTGTATGAGAAATTTAACGTGAGCATAAAGTTTTGCCTAAAGCACACACACAAAAAAAGTTTTCAGTGGGTGTTCATCTCTTTTCTTCAAGATATTAGTGAATCTTACTCTAATTGCAAGAAACTTCATATCAGAAGTTGTCACTATGTTCCTTTCTCTTTACTTTGTATAGATGCGTTATCTTCTCCATCAATTCCAGGCCTTTCTTGGTAATTTTTCTTCTTCTTCTTTTTTTAACCTGCTCGCTTCCTATTTTGATTTACAGGAATTATAGGAGCGATCTGATTTAACTTCTGGAAACTAACCCATGATGTGATGATTCCGGTTCTTCTGCCAAACATTGTACACAGATACTAGATCATGTAAGAAAATGCAGTCTGTAAAATGCAGAACATAAAATGTAACTCTTTATCTTCAAAATATTTTTCCATACACTCACTTTTGAGAATCTTCCAAAACAGATTGGCTTCTGTTCTTCCCAGGACCTACATGTATTATACACACAATTTAGAGGTTTTGGATTTCCTGACTAGAACACAGAGAGCATACGTATGTTTCTTCTACTAAGTTCAACTTTAATACCTCATAAAATTCTATAATTTAAGAATTTCTACCAAAGTGCCTCCTATGAGATGTTCAAATAGTGCCATACACAGTAGATTGGGCCTTCTCACAAATAATACACAAAATGCACTTTTGAGACTTTCAAGTATAACTTGACTTAGTAAGAATACATCCCTGCATCCCCCCATATCTGGAATTTACAATGGTATATTTGGAATCCAGGTTTTTCTAGTCACAATATCAACCAATAACTTCACAGATACCCCAAAACTATCCTAATGGTGCTTCAAAAGACTCAGGGCCAAATTAACCCCTACTCTATTGTTCTGGAAACCCTGGTGGTATAGTGGTTAAGTGCTATGGCTTCTAACCAAAAGGTCGGCAGTTGGAATCGCCAGGCGCTCCTTGGAAACTCTATGGGGCAGTTCTACTCTGTCCTACAGGGTCGCTATGAGTCGGAATCAACTCGACAGCACTGGGTTTGGTTTTTTGGTTTCTACTGTTCTGCCTGTACTGGAGTAACTGCATATCTTTGTGTCTGACATCTGTCTAATGGTCTCTTTCAAGGAGACCTTTGCTTCTCTTTACTCCTCTCACATTCGATTACTCTGGCAAGCTACCTTGTGGGTCAGCAGGGACTCAAGTTCTGTTAGAAAAATCGAGTCTCCCAAGTTATAAGGGGACTTCATGTGATTCCTGTGAAAGTGGAGAAGATTCTTGTTGGGCCAGAAATCAGCAGAGATAGAAGTCATCTCACCTGGAGATTGCTACATCTTAGGCCTTCTAAGAAACCTCAGGAAGACAATGGTAATCAGAATGAACTCCAGAGTCCAAGATCACTCTAGGGGCAAATCTTATCCCTTGGTTTTCCACGGGTAACTTTAATGAGCTCCAAATCTTCAAATTACAGTGAGTTCTCTTCAGGGCTCAGTCTACCTCTGTCCAGAGACCCACTCCTCTACAAGCACTTGCTTTATACAAATGTACCATGGACTGCTACGAGAACGAACAAATCTGTCTTGGAAGAAGTACAGCCAGAATGCTCCTTAGAGAGGATGGTGAGACTTTGTCTTACGAACTTTGGACATGTTTTCAGGAGAGATCGGTCTTGATAACAGCAGGACTTCATGCCTGGTAAAGAGGAAGGCCCTTGACAAGATGTATTGGCTCAGTAGCTGCAACAATGGCCTCAAACATAAAGATTGTGAGGATGGCATAGGACCCACAAGTGTTTCCTTCTGTTGTGCATGGGTCACTGAGTCAGACACGACTTAACTGTACCTAACAACACAAACATGTATTTGTAAACCCATGTTTAGCTTTATAAGAAACTAAATTTGCATATCCACCAGAAATGAATGAAAGTTTCTGTTGCACTATATGCTTGCCAGAATGTGGTGTTATTGGTATTTAGGATTTTAGCCATTCTAATACATGTGTAATGGCATCTGTAGTAGTTAAGTTTGAGTGTTAAACTGACTAGGCCATGGTTCTCAGTGGTGTGGCAGTTATGAAGTAGTTTGGCAGTTGTATAATGATGTAATCACCTCCAGAATGAGACAGGGTATAATGTGATCATTTCCATAATGGAATCTGCTGTGAATACCCAATCAGTTGTAGGGGAGTTTCCTTCAGGTTGTAACAATGCTTGTGGGCTTTGCTGGCTCTGTATTCTGCAGCTGGCTCCTGTTTATCTGACCTCTGGTTCTTGGGACTTGAGCTAGCAGCTGACCTGCTAATCTTGGGTTTGCCAGTCCCTGCAGCTAGTGAGTCAGGAGACGCCTCCAGCCTGACCCACCCACGGACTTGGGACTTCCCAGTCTCTCTTTCCCCTCTCTTTCTCTATCTCTCTCTATAGATAGATTGATAGACAGACAGATAGACAGATAGATGATAAATAGCTAGATGCTTCATTGGTTTTGCTTCTATAGAGAATCCAACCTAAGACAGTATCACATGGTTGTTTTACATTGTAATTCCCTAGTGGCATATAAGATTCCCTGGGTCGTGCAAAGCATTAAGTGCTTGGCTACTGAGAGATTGGTGGTTTGGATCCAGCCTGAGGTAACTTAGAAGAAAGACCTCGTGATCTATGGCCATTAAAAACCCTATGAATCACAATTCTACTCTTGGGGCAACTGGATATTGTTGTTGTTGTTTTTAATGGCACATGTCATCTGTGTATCTTGTTTGCTGAGGTATCTGTTCAGATATATTGTCCACTTTTTAATTGGATTTTTTCTGTTTTTATTACTGAGTTTGAAGAGTTCTTTGTGTATCTTGGATCCACCACCACCAGCAGTTGCCATCGAGTTGACTGCAGGTTATAACGACCCCATGTGCTGCAGAGAGCAACTTGGACACAAGTCCTTACCAGATATGAGTTTCCCTCATATATTTTAATGCTCTGCTGTTAGGTGCATACACATTCAGGATTGTTATGTCTTCTTGGAGAATTGACCCCTTAATCATTATGTAATGCCCTTTTGTATTTTTTATAATTTTCCTTGTTCTGAAATCTGACTTGTCTGAAATTAACGTGGCAGCTCTAGCTGCTTTCTTTTGATTAGTGTTAGCATGATATATCTTTTTCAGTCTCTTTAATTTCAGTCTATCATTGTCTTTATATTAAAAGTGGGTTTCTTTTAAACAACATGTAGTTGGGTTTTTTTTTTTTAATCCACTCTCATAGTCTCTGTCTTTTAATTGGTATTATAATGATTAATGTTATGTGTTAACTTAGCTAGACTATAATTCTCAGTGATCTGTCGTTTTCTCCCATAATGTAATTACCTTCCGTTTTGGGATCTGATGTGAGCAACAAATCAGTTGAGAGAAGAATTTCTTTGGTGATGTGGTCTGTCTTCGGTATATAAAAGGATGTTCTGGCAAAGCTCTCTCTGTCTTCACCCTGTACTCTTACCAACACCTGTCTCTGGTTCATGGGTCATGAGCCTGCAAAAGTCTAGCCTGCCACCTGACCTAGAATTCTTGAATTCACCAGCCCCTCCTAACGCATGAGACAGCAGGGTTCCCCATTCTAGCACATGGCCTGCACATTTTGGATTCACTTTGCCCCTGCAAGACCATGAGCTAGCACAGATCGTCAGCCTGCTGCCAGACCCATGGATGTGGGACTTTTCTGCCCCCACAATTGCATAAGCCATTTCCTTGAGAACTTGGAATTGAAAAAAAAATCAGTAAAAACTGTAGTGAGAAATGATGTAGATATTAATGTAACTTAATTCTCTATTGAATGGGTGTACAGTGAAAGTATGAGAGCCACAACTTGATGAGATTGCCTTGTTTTACTTGGTCTTGCAAGTTTTCCACCTTTGGCAGAGTGCAGTTGTCTTAGCTAACTAGTGCTGCTATAAGAGAAATACCACAAATATATGGCTGTAACAAAGAGAAATTTATTCTCCCACAGTTTAGGAGGCTAGAAGTCTCTTATAGTGCTACACCAAGAAATATGTAAGGAGATTGCAGACCATATAACGGTGTTTCCTCTACTAGGACATTTCATCCCATAAGCCCTCTCCAAAATTCCATCCTCAGTAAACCACATGAGGAAATTTTTTCACAATGATCAGGAAAAATCTATGATGGAACTTTTGTATTTTCAACTTCTCCTCTCTTTCTCCACCCTTTCTTTTTGTCTCTTCTTACAAAGTTTTCAAGCTCTCTTCTCTTAAAAAAAAAAGGGGGGGCAGTTTGACAGTCTGAGAGAAGATATTTCAATAATTATATTTGATAAATGACCCTTATGTGGAATACATGGGGAAATCCTACAAAACAATAAGAAAAAGACTGAAAAAGAAAATCAGAAAGAGCAAAGATTGAACATGTACTTCACAAAAGAGCATACTGAATTGTCCTATACGCAATTTTAGAAGGTACTTGTGTGAGAGCCACAAACAATGCAAGATGTGTCCTGCTGCAAAGGACTTCGGGGAAAGAACAGAATACCTGACTGAGCACTAACCTGGACAATGATAAAACACACCAAACACCTGACTTCATGGTAACATCAACCTGAACTCATTAACTAGTGCAAGAACAATCCCATTCATCATAGATTAGACATATTTTTTCATGGTCCTCCTGTACCAGTCCTTGCACATAAGGACAAGGTATATAACCCCACACCTCACGCTGCCCTGCGTGGACCACTACCTGGGTGACATTCGGTGCTTTGCTGTCCATCACAAGAATCTTCGTGTCAACCTCTGTGTATAAGTTCCCTAATAATGCCTTGTCTGATCAACATGGTTTTTACTGTCCTTTTTTCTGAAAACCACCTATGCCTCTCAGAGCCAATCCTGTTGCTGGTCTGGTGGGTGCAACAGTTGGACATCATTAACTATAAGGAAAGCACAAATTAGAAACACAATGAAATAATAATCCCCTTCACCAAAATTGCTTAAGTTAAAAGAATTGAAAATATCAAGTGTTGCTGATGATATGGAACAACTGAGACTTTCATACACTGCTGATGAGACTGTCAACTGACACATCACACTTGTACACTATTTAGAAATATTGCCTAAAACAATATACATATATATAACCTGAAACACCACTGCTATATTTAGACCCAAGAAAAATACACGCTTATTGCCCTTGAAAAATTTGTGTAAAAATGTTTGTAGCAGCATTAGTTGTATCATATGTACAAAAACAACAAATTAATGAAAAAAGCATGATGTACAGTATTAATACAATGGAATATGACAGCCATAAAAAAAGAACTAGAAACAATATGGATGTATCTAATTAAAAACATATTGAGTGAAAGAATCCATACTCAAATGAACACATATCGTATGATTCCATTAATAGTATTTGAAAACACAGGAAACTGGTGGCAGAATTCTGAAGATTTGAGTTGATTGGGATAAGTCAAGGAAGTTCTGAGAGATGAAAAATTCTTGGTCTGAATGTTTGTAACATGAGATATACATATGTAATAACTCATCATGCTGAATAATTAAGTTATATGCATTTTACTCTGTAAACTAAGCCTCAATTTAAACAAAAAGAAAGAAGATGAAAGAAAGATTTCCTTGGCTATCTTCTCACTTCTAGTATATTCTGTCTCTTCGTTAGTGCTGTTCAAACTGTGGCCTGCAGATTGGTGTATTCTAAAAACTGTGTTTCTTACCTGTCTGTGAGCATTAGAAATTTTTGTATCAATTTGACTGTGCCAGGATATTGGACTGCTTTTATTAAATAAAGTAAAAACTTTTTCAGGGGATGGGTGAGTGGAATGTGGTGCTGGCCACTTAATAGTCAAACAATGGAACTGTGCTGTAGCTAAGGATATAGCAAGATTGGTTTGATACCTAGAACCCAAGAGAATATATAAATCTGAGGAAACATTATTGTTTGTTTTTATAAT
Source organism: Loxodonta africana (assembly GCF_030014295.1). Taxonomy (NCBI): domain Eukaryota; kingdom Metazoa; phylum Chordata; class Mammalia; order Proboscidea; family Elephantidae; genus Loxodonta; species Loxodonta africana. The sequence continues at coordinate 79,366,129 of NC_087342.1, forward strand.
TTGTTATTTCAAAAAAAAATTAATCTTAGTCAAGTCTGCTTTCTGTAGTTATATTTTACCATCATCTGGTACTATTTAAAAAAAAAAAAGTTACTTTCCAGCTGATTATGACGAACCGTGACCCCATGTGTGTCAGAGTACAATTATGCTCTGTAGGGCTTACAATGGCTGATTTTTTTTTTCAGATGTAGATGGCCCATCCTTTTTTCCCTAGGCTTCTGGGTGGACCCTAACCTCCAATCCTTTAGTTATCAGACCAACGTGTTAGCAGTTTGCACCACCCAAGGACTCTACTAGCTAAAGAGGGAAGCAAAATTAACATTACTTATTTGTAACTCTAATTTAAATGTGGGAAACAAGGGTAAATGGGTTAGAGAAGCCCAAAAACAACTAGTGTATGTGCCAGAGAGTTGTGATCTGAAAACAGGCCTCGGGTATGACTGAAAATAAAGAACAGAAAATAAAAAAGAAATGCTCTGTTTGGATGACACCTCATCTTTCAGAATTGGCCTCTCTAGAATAAATGAGGAAATTGCAGTAGCAGGGATTTCCCAGTTTCCATGGATATTGTAAGAGCTGTGTTGAGCGTAGAAGCAGGATGGTCCAGCAGCCTTGAGATTAAGCATCACTAGGACTGGAGACACCACGGCTTGGGTCAGGCATACCTTACTTTTCAAGGTGACATCTTTGCTTTTCAATACTTTAAAGAGGTCCTTTGCAGCAGATTTACCCAAAGCAATTGTCTTTGATTTCTTGACTGCTGCTTCCATGGGTGTTGCCTGGGGATTCAAGAAAAATGAAATCCTTAACAATTTCAATATTTTCTCCATTTATCATGATGTTGCTTATTGATCCAGTTGTGAGGATTTTTGTTTTGTTTGTATGGAGCTGTAATCCATAGTGAAGGTTATAGTCTTTGATCTTCATCAGTAAGTGCTTTAAGTCCTCTTCACTTTCAGCAAAGTTGTGTCATTTGCATATTGCAGGTTCTTAATGAGTCTTCCTTCAGACCTGATGCTGTGTTCTTCATATAGTCCAGCTTCTCAGATTATTTGCCCAGTATACAGATTGCATGAGTATGGTGTAAGGACACAATCCTCATACAAACTTTTCCTGATTTTAAAGCACACAGTATTCCCTTCTGTTGGAACAAATGCCTCTTGATCTATGTACAGGTTCCACACAAGCACAATCAAGTGTTTTGGAATCCTCATTCTTCACAATGTTATCCATAATTTGTTATGAACCACACAATCTAATGCCTTTGCATAGTCAATTAAACACAGGTAAACATCTTCCGGTATTCTCTGATTTCAGCGAAGATCCACCTTGCATCAGCAATGATATCCTTCATCACATGTCTTGTTTTCAATCTGGCTTGAATTTCTGGCATCTTCCTGTCGATGTACTACTGCGAACCATTTTTTAATTATCTTTGTAAAATTTTATTTGTATGTGATATTAATGATATTGTTTGATAATTTCTGCATCCTCTTGAATCACCTTCCTTTGGAATGGGCACAAATAATTCAAATTGGTTGGTCAAGTAGCTGTCTTTCAAATTTCTTGGCATAGGTAAGTGAACTTCCAGCATTGCAACAATTTGTTTAAACATCTCCATTGGTATTCCAACAATTCCTGCAGCTTTGTTTTTCACCAATGCCTTTAGTAAGAGATTAGCTGTTAAGCAAAAGGCCCACAGCTTGAATCCACCACCCGTTTCTTGGAAACCCTATAGGACAGTTCTACTCTGTTCCACAGGGTCACTATGAGTCAGAATTGACTCGATGGCAATGGGTTTGGTTTTTTTGGTTTTGCCTTCAGTGCAGCTTGGACTTCTTCCTTAAATGTCATAGGTTCTTGATCTCACGCTACCTCTTGAAAGTGTTGAACATCAACCAATTCTTTTTGGTACAGTGACTCTGTGTATTCCTTCCATCTTCTTTTGATGCTTCCTGCATCATTCAATATTTTCCCTATATTAATAAAAAAAAATCCACTGCCATTGAGTCGATTTCAACTCATAGTGACTCTATACGATAGAGTAGAACCGCCCCATAGAGTTTCCAAGGAGCACCTGGTGGATTCAAACTGCTGACCTTTTGGTTAGCAGCCCTAGCTCTTAACCACTATGCCATGAGGGTTTTCTTTGCCCATATAATCCTTCAATATTGCAACTCAAGGCTTTAATTTTTTTCTTCAGTTCTTTCAGCTTGATAAATGCCAAAAAATGTTCTTCCCTTTTCATTTCCTCACTCCAAGTCTGGAGTTAGAAATACTTTATTATAATACTTTGTCTTCTGGAGCCACTCTTTCAAGTCTTCTGCCCAGCGCATTTACTTCATTATTTCTTCCATTCCCTTTAGCTACTCTATGTTCAAGAGCAAATTTCAGAGTCTCTTCTTACATCCGTTTTGGTCTTTCTTTCCTGTCTTTTTAATGACCTCTTGCTTTGGGTCTGGTGCTTTCTTCATGTATGATATCCTTGATGTCATTCCACAACTTGTCTGGTCTTCTTTGGTCATTAGTGTTCAATGCATCAAAGTCATTCTTGAGATGGCCTCTAAATTCATATGGGATATACTCAAGGTCGTACTTTGGCTCTCATGGACTTGTTTTAATTTTCTTCACCTTCAACTCGAACTTAAATATGAGTAATTGATGGACTCTTCAGCAGTCGGCCCCTGACCTAGTTCTGATTTTCAATATTGAGCACTTCCATTGTCTCTTCACACTTATGCAGTTGATTAAATTCCTGTGTGTTCTATTTGAAGAAATCCATGTGTATAGTAATGGTTTATATCGTTGAAAAAGATATTTGCAATGAATAAATTGTTGATCTTGCAAAATTCTATATTATGTGATCTCTGAAGTTGTTTCTATCACCAAGGCTATATGTTCCAACTACTGATCCTTCTTTGTTTCCAAATTTTGCATTCCAATCTCCATTAATTATCAATGCATCTGGATTGCATGTTAGATCAACTTCAGACTGCAGAAGTTGGTAAAAGCACATGCTACCCTTCTTGAAATGGAAGGATGAATTGGAGAGGTGACTCCTACTGCAGAGCCACTAGCCAGAGGCAGAGCCAGAAACCACAGAGCATTAATTCCAGACCTCGAAACCTAATGTTGTTTGGCTAGCTAGATTTAGACATTTCTTGGGACCAGTAACTCCTTTTATTCATTTCAATTTCATCCCTTCAATTGGAGTCTATAATGGTTAACCTATGCCTGTCCCACCATTGTATTTTGGGCAGCAGAGAACTTGTTTTTAAATTTCACAGATTCACAGATAGAGGAGAATTGTATCTCAGGATGGATTATACCCAGAGCCTCACCCATACCTAATTTAGAGGTCTTAGATGATAAGAAACTTTAAGCTGATGAGATTTAGATGAGAATTTTGGTCTTTGAGTTGATGCTGTAATGGGTTGACATTTGGGGGATGATGGGAAGAAGTGGATGTTTTTGCATGTGGAACAGATATGAGCCTTTGGAGACAAGAGGACAGCCTGTCATAGGTGTAATAATGGCCCCCCTCCCCGCAATACACCTGTGTCCTAATATGCAAAATCTCTGAGTGTATTATGTTACATGGGACTTTGCAGATTTGATTACATGAAGTACATTGCAGTGGAATTTTTTTCTGGGTGGACCCTATGTAATCACAAGGTCATTATGAAAGTGAGACAGGAGTGCCAGAGTCAGAAAAGGAAATCAGTTTAGTCCCATAGAACTCATTTCAGACTGCTGACCTCCAGAACTGTAAGAGAACAAATCATGTCTTCTAAGCCATTACATTTGTGGTAATTTGCTACTTTAGCAATAGGCAACTAATTCAGAATTTGGTATTAGATTGTACTGAATGTATTGAAAATGTATTGAAAAACTGTCTTGCTACCAAAGGAAATTGATAAAGTTCTTGAAGTATGTCTTGACAGAGTGTTAAAAAAAAAAAGTCACAGATAATACAGCCCCACTTATAATCACATCAAAAACATCATCAGTGATATAATTTTCCCTACAAACATGTTTCTTTTTCAAGAGTGTATGTGCAAGAGTCTATATATATATATATATATATATATTCTGTGCTTTCTCTGAGGCTCAAACTCACAACCTTTAGATTATGAGACTGACATGCTGCCTATTGAGCTAAGAAGACATATCTCCAAATGCCTAGTAGAAAACATCTCAATTGAAATGATTTCAAGTGTCAATGAAATTTCAGAAAAACTTAGGATTTTATATATCATACACCGCTACGGAAACCCTTGTAGTGTAGTGCTTACGTGCTACCACTGATAGTTAAAAAAGGTCAGTGGTTCGAAGTCACAGGTGCTCCTTGGAAACTCTGTAGGGGAGTTCTACCCTGTCCTATAGGGTCTTTAGGAGTTGCAATTGAGTCCATGGCAACGGGTCTGGTTTTTTGTTGGTGTTGTTTATACACCACCACGGGAGCCCTAGTGGGGCAATGGTTGAGAGCTTGGCTGCTAACCCAAGGATCGGTAGCTGAAACCCACCAGTCGCTCTTTGGAAGCCCTATGGGGCAGTTCTACTCTGTGCTATAGGGTCGCTTTATGACTCGGAATCCCCTTGGAGGCAACTGGTCTTGTCTTTTTATGCCCCAAAAGGAATTGGTGCTACCTCATACACAAGTTTGCTGTTGCTATGACTTCTTGGACAAAATCATTTCAGGATTTTACCCTTCAGTAAATAAATATACAACGGAGTATAGTTTTCCTCTAGTGGCTTAAACATCAAGGTTGGGTGACATCCAGCAAGTTACTTATCATCTCTGTACCTCATATTCTCCATCAGGAAAATGGAGACCACAGTAAAAGTACCTGTCTTTTGAGGCAGTTAGGAGGACTGAATGACAGTAACTGTAAGGAGAGTGCATGGCATATAATGAGTTCCTAATAAATTTTAGTTGTTATTAATCAGTGTTTTGGACAGCTAGATTGTGGAATTGTTCTAGGAAAAGAATAACCGTGTTGGAAAACATTATTGTTTCCTTGAAAACATTAGAATTTAAAACCCAAGGGCATGTGGGGTAATGTAGCCCAGTGGTCTAAGGCCTCTGGATTGAGACTCTAGTCTCTGTGAGGATGTGGGTTCAATATTGTTGCCAGCTTTGTTTTCTCAGTTGGAATAGCTCCCTGAGTCTACATACCAGAAGAGAGGCTATAGATCATATAAGGAAGGTATTTATCTCTGTAATAATAGGCGAAGATCAATTACAGTGTTGTTAGAAAAATTATACTACAGTCATTTCTGTCTAACCTTTGTATCTCAGGACAGCCTTTCATGTCCAAGGGATAGATTAAAAAATGTTTATATTAAAATAAACATAACTCACATATTTCTAAATTACAAAAACATAAGGGTTTATATACAGTGAAAATCTTTCCCTTCCACCACCTCCCCTCGGCATTCCACCTGCACAGGATTCTGCCTACCCAGGCAACTATATTCTGGGGTTACCTGCAAGGGATTCTGTTTGCATAAACTAGCCAATAACCAGTTGCCATGGAGTCAACTGTGACTCATGGAGACTCCCTGTGTGTCAGAGTAGAACTGTGCTCCCTAGGGTTTTCGGTGGCTGATTTTTCAGAAGTAGTTACCAGGCTTTTCTTCTGAGATGCCTATGGGTGGACTCCAATTTCCAATCTTCCAGTTACCAGCCCAGCCAATAAACTGCACCACCCAGGGACAGATAAGCCAATAGAAATCTATTACTTTTTCCCACATTTCATATTTTTCAAACCTACTCTGTTGCATATTACATGTTAGGAAAATAACAAATATTTTCTGCATAGTTTGTTCTTTTTTTTTTTCCACTTTGCTTATGTATTTTTTGTTTGTATCTTTGGTTGTTGTTTTGTCTCATCTTTTTTTTTTTTTTTTTAAGAGAATGGAAGTGTGTTCAGGTAGAATTTTTTTAATATAGTGAATTATATCAAATTTTCATTGTTTCTAAGTTTTGTGTAAAAAATTGGTTTTCTACCCCCAAAGTTATGTAAACTTTCTGCCTTGGCATTTGCAGTAATTATGTTTGGTTTTATTTTTCATTTTTTTACTTTCAAATTTTATATCTATTTGAATTTGATTAAGTATTATAGGTGATATATTGAAGTAAGCTTTTATTTTCCTAGATGGCCACCCAGGTAGCCTAACATCATTTATCAAATAATTCACCCATTTCTACTGACTTGAGTTGCCACGTATCTTAGTTATCTAGTTCTGCTATAGAAGAAATACCACAAGTGGTTGGCTTTAAGAAACAGAAATTTATTCTCTCACATTCTAGGAGGCTAGAAGTCCGAATTCAGGGTGCCAGTTCCCAGGAAGGCCTTCCTTCTCTGCAGGCTCTGGAAGAAGGTCTTTGTTACCAATCTTCCCCCAGTCTAGGAGCTTCTCAACTCAAGCACCTGGGGTCTAAAGGGCGTGCTGTGCTGCTGGGCCTTCTTTCTTGGTGGTTTGGGGTTCCTATCTCTCTGCTTGCTTCTCTGTTCTTTTATCTCTTGTAAGATAAAACATTATGCAGGCCACACTCCAGGGAAACCCCCCTTATATCTGATGAGGGCTGTGACCTCAGTAAGGGTTTTGTATCCCACCCTAATCCTCTTTAACATAATCTAGTCTTGCCTGGTTGATTACTGCCTGAGAGTAGGACTTAAAACATGTGGGAAAAATTACTGTGGAAGAAAGGCCTTGCAATCTGCCTTTGTGAAGATTACAACAAAGAGAATCCTGTGGAGCAGTTCTAGTCTGTGACACATGGACTCACCATGAGTCAGAATCGAGTAGAAGGCAATGGGTTTGTTATTACTTGTATTGTCCTTATTTCATTATAATAAAGAGTGGTTGCAACAGTGTGACAAACCAGACCATTGCGGCATCCTGGTGGGAATGTTGATTAGGTAAGATCAATCATAATCACCACTGCAGGTCACATACACTGCTTCAGCATTTGCATGTATGCAAAGTACTCACACCATTTGAAACGTCAGATAGGCAGTATTACTTAGTACAGCACTGTTTGTATGGCCAGTTATATATTATGATATATCCATGCTGTGGAATTCTATGCTGCCAAGCAAAGAAGGGATCCCTTGTGGCACAGTGGTTAAGAGTTTGGCTGCTAACTAAAAATTGTCAGCAGTTGAAATCCACCAGCCAATGCTTGGAAACCCTACAGGGCAGTTCTACTCTGCTCTGTAGGATCGTAATTAACTCAACACTGGTGAGGGTTTTTTTTTTTTTTTTTTTAGAAAAAGAGCAAGAAGCTCTTTCTGTATTGATTTGGAATTCACTACAACACATGTGAAGTGAAAAACTAAGATGCAGTGGAATGTGTCTGGAATACCCTTATTTGCATAAAAAAAAGTGCAACAGGTATCATCCACAAGAAGATACCCAAGAAATTGTGTTTGCCTGTGCAAGGAGGAACTGGGGGACTAGGAATGTTGCGGGAAGTGTCAGGGATGAGACTTTTACACTTTTTCGGCAGCAATGAGTTTGGTTTTTGATTCATCAAGTAGGGACACTAGAGACCTAAGTTTACCTCCTTTGCTATCTCTTCACGATACCCAAATATCATAAAGTCTAAAGACTGCCAAAGAATAAAATCCATTAAACTCTAGAAGAGAAAAAAAAAAATCTTGAGAAAATCATTAAAAACAGACTCAGGCACATGCACACGCAAGGGAGGACGCGGCTCCAGGACAGTGACCAGGCGAAGTCTCTCGTCAGCTGAGTCTGGGGGTCAGGGATGGGCAGCGGGAAGTTATTCTTTATGTCCGCAACCAGCGAACAGAGGAGCCCCCGCCCCACCCACCTGGAAATCGAGTCTGGGTGGTGTGTGAGTGTGTGTTGTGTGCATAGGTGTGCGTGCCTGAGAGTTTCCTTGTTGTGCAACAGATCTTCCACTTTCACTGACTGTGCTGATGGTCTTGATTCCTAAACCTCAGAGCAGGGATCCTTTCGCATTTGAATCATGTCTCAGCGTCTTCCCGGTGCCCTGAAATGACGCTTCCTGGCTGCTTTCATCTTACCAAAGCGATCTGGGCGGGGTCCCTGGGTCTCCCCTCCCCTGCCCAGCCTCTCTCTCATCCCATCAGTCATTTCAGTCCCAGCGTGTCATACCTGCTGCCTCATCCCGATTCCCACGGTCCCTCTACAGTCCCACGCGGGACCTTCTCGGCCGGGCAGAGCTGCGTTCAGCTTCACAGCCAGCGGGCCCAGCCCTCTGAGCAACCCCGGAGGGCAGGAATGCGACGAGAGGGGAGAAATGTGGGGTGGCCGCAGGGTGCAAGGGCCGGGTTAGAGACGAGAAGAGGTTACTTTCTTTGTGAGTCGATGACCTACCAAGCTAGGAACCAGTCTTGAGTGAATAGGGGGTACAGCGGGATTTCGCTGGAGCCACAAAGCTCTTCACCTTAGGAGGACTCTGCCCGGATTCGGGGACTCCGTGTGGCCAGCCGACCTCACTTCGTCTCGCCTTTCCACCAAGAGGCTCTACACCTCTAGTGGTATGATTAGAGTCATTACAGTGCTCGACTTGGCATTGTTCTCTCCGGTTCCCTCCCCTCTAAACCACTGCTTGCTTTGAGTCCGAGTAATGTGAAAACAGGTGGTCTGAGTCTTTCAGTGGAGTTCCTTTGTTAGAGATCCTCACTTAAGGGAATTCGAAAGAAGAATCTAAGTTACATAAGATGAGGCGTAGTAACAGCAAAGGTTGGTTTTAGAAAACTTTATCCCATTTCGAACGACTGGCAGCCTCGACTTATTACGGAGTTTTATCCTTGCACTAAATAAAGAATTATTGGCCCAGACACTGCAGCTGCCCGAATCTTTTCCTGCTTTATTAGTTCTATAGTACATATGAGTAAGCAAAGCCTCTTCTTGGAGTTTGCCCGTTTTCTCACTGTAAACTGCATTTGATCGTGTGGACTTTGTAGCAAGAATATTTCAACTAATCCGACAGGACAGAACCAGTACTAACCTACACATCTCTATGGGCTCTATGGCTTAGTTGGTTAAAGCGCCTGTCTTGTAAACAGGAGATCCTGGGTTCAAATCCCAGTAGGGCCTTAACTTTTTCCGCTGCACTGCAAACCAATCTCCTCTCTAACCCCAAACCAAAAAACCAAACCCGTTGCCATGGAGTCAATTCCGACTCACAACGACCTCATACTACAGAGTAGAACTGCCACATAGGGTTTCCGAGAAGCGCCTGGTGGATTCGAACTGACCACCCTTTGGTTACAGCCGTAGCTCGTAACCCCTACCCACCAGGCTTTCCTCTCTATTTCTCTATACCCAGCTACCCCTAAATTCTCTACCATGCTTCCAAAACATACCAAATCCACTGCCATAGAGTCGATTCTGACTCATAGCGACCCTATAGGACAGAGTAGAACTGTCCCATGTGGTTTCCAAGTAGCACCTGGTGGGTTCTACCTAAATTTTGGTTAGCAGCTGTGGCTCTTAACCACTACAGCACCAGGGTTTCCCTACTGTGCTTACTGTACTCTAAATTGATTCTATTAATGCCAAGCAGTTGATGCTGCAGAATTCCCACTTTCAAAGGAAAAGTGAAATGCCCTAAATAACTCTTCATGTAAGTTTTTGCATTAAATTATGCCAGTTCTTTCTCTCCAAAAAATATTTATTGAGCTTCTGGTATGAGATATGCACAGATTCAGAATGTGCACAGCTGTAGCTAGCAAAACGTTATTTACATCTATCCTCCCATCCAGCAAACCCTTTGTTAGCAATCAATTCCAAACACTTGGGTAAAAATACAAAATTAAACATTAATGTGGCTCATGTGTTTAAAATTTATAATAGAAAAAGACAAAATAACCCACGTGTCAATTAACTGAGGCTGATTGAATAATCTATGGTATATACGTACATCTGTGTTATGGACTCATTTGTGTCCCCCAAAAAGATACATTGAAGTTCTAACCCCCAGTATCTGTGAATGTGATCTTGTTTGGAGATAGGGTGTTTGAAAATGTTACCAGTTTAATTAACACGACCTCATACTTGATTAGGGTGGGCTCTAATCGTTTCTGAGTGATGTCCTTATAAAATAGGAGAAAAGACACAGAGGAAAATGGCCATGGAGTTATGCTGCAGGCTTAAGCCAAGAATACCTGGGACTACTAAAACTTGGAGGAGACAAAAGGGGTCTTCCCCTAGAACCTCTGCAAAAACATGGCCCTGGTGACATCCTGAAAGGAGCTGTGGTGGCACAGTGGTAAGTGCCCAGGTTCTAACCAAAAGGTCAGTGATTGGAACTTGCCAGCCACTCTAGGGAAGAAGGATGTGGCAGTTGGCTTCCATAAAGATTAAACCTGTTGCAGTCGAGTGGATTCTGACTCACAGTGGCCCTATAGGCCAGAGTAGACATGCTCCACAGGATTTTTTTTTTTTTCATATGCATGCTAAAGCTGGACAATGAATAAGGAAGACTGAAGAAGAATTGACATCTTTGAATTATGGTGTTGGTGAAGAATATTGAAGATACCATTGACTGCCAGAAGAATGAATAAATCTGTCTTGGAAGAAGTACAGCTAGAAAGCTCCTTAGAAGCAAAGACGGCAAGACTTCATTTCATGTACTTTGGACATGTTATCAGGAGTGACCAGTCCCTAGAGAAAGATAAATTCTGTCTTAGTTATCCAGTGCTGCTATAACAGAAATACCACAAGTGGATGTTCTTAACAAAGGAAAATTTATTTTCTCACAGTCTAGTAGGCTAGAAGTCCAAATTTAGGGCATCAGCTCCAGGGGAAGTCTTTCTCTGTCTGTCACCTCTAGAGGAAGGTCTTTGTCCTCAATCTTTCCCTGGTCAAGGAGATTCTCAGGCACAGGATGCACTTTGCTCCTGGTGCTGTTTTCTTGGTGGTATGAGGTCCCCAACTGTCTGCTAGCTTCCCTTTCCTGGTGCAGGCCACATCCCAGGGAAACTTCCTTTACACTGGATCAGGGAGGTGACCTGAGTAAGGGTGGTGTTACAATCCCATCCTAAGCATCTTAACCTAAAATTACAATCACAGAATGAAGGACAACCAGACAGTCCTGGGAATCATGGTCTAACCAAGTTGATGCACACATTTTGGGGGGACATTACTCAATCCATGACAGACATCATGCTTGATAAAGCAGAGGGCCAGTGAAAGAGAGGAAGACTTGCAATAAGACACATTGACACAGTGTCTACAACTATGGGCTGAGGCGTAACAATGATTAAGAGGGTGGCACAGGTCCAGGGAGTGTTTCTTTCTGTTGCACATAGGGTCACTATGAGTAGGAACTGACTCAATGGCACCTAGCAAAAACTAATAACAACAGTGGCATATAGGAGTTCCTGGCTGTTACAAATAGTTAAGTGCTTGGCTATTAACTGAAAGACTGGTGGTTTAAAACCATCAATAGCTGACCAACAGCTAGGAGTTTAAATCCACCAGACACTCTTCGGAAACCCTATATGGGAGTACTCTCTGTCCTATAGGGTCATTATGAGTTGGAATCGACTTGATGACAAAGGGTAGAGGTGCCTCAGAAGAAAGACCTGGGGATCTACTTCATGAAAAACTCTATGAAGCACAAGTCTACTTATGGGGCAACTGGTTGGTGTATTTTTCTAATGGCACATGTCATCTGTATATCTCCTTTGCTGAGGTGTCTGTTCAAATATTTTACCCACTTTTTAATTGGGTTGCTTGTGTTTTTTACTGTGTGTTTTAAGAATTTATTGCATATCTTAGATTTACTACCAGCAGCAGTTGCCATGGAGTTGACTCTGACTCATGGCAACCCATGTGTTGCAGAATACAACTTGAACACAAGTGGTATCAGATATGAGTTTTACCTCATATGTTTTGATGCTCTGTTATTTGGTGCATACACATTCAGGATTGTTGTCTTCTTGGAGAACTGACCCCTTAATCGTTACCTAATGTTCTTCTGATAATTTTCCTTGCCCTGAAATCTGACTTGTCTGAAATTAATACAGCAACTCCAACTTTCTTTTGATTAGTATCATCATGGTGTCTTAATTATCTAGTTCTGAGTTTTTGGATATAACAGAAATACCACCAGTGAATGGTTTAACAAAAATAAATTTATTCTCTCATAGTCTAGGAAGCTAGAAGTCAGAATTCAGGGTGCCAGCTCCAGGGGAAGGCTTTCTATTTCTGTTGGCTCTGGGGAAGTTCCTTGTCATCAGTCTTCCCTGGGTGAGAAGCTTCTCATTGCAGGGACACCCCCGACCCCCCCACCCCCCACCCCCCACCCCGTTGCAAAGAATGCACTGTTCTCCTGGCTCTCCTTTCATGGTGGTATGAGGTCCCTGTGTCTTTGTGCTTACTTTTCTCTTTTATATCTCAAAAGAGATAGACTTAAAACACAACCTAATTTTATAAATTGAGTCCTGCCTCATTAACATAACTGCCATGGCAAGAACAACCCCAAGAACATATAGATTAGATATGTTTTTTTTCTTTTCTTGATCCTCCTGCAAGTATCCTTGCACAGAAGAACTAAGTATATAAGTTAACATCCCACATTGCCCTCTGTGGACCTCTACCCGAGTGACATTCTATGCTTTGCTGTCCATCCTGAGAATCTTCATGTCAGCTTCTGTATGTCTAAAAAACAAAAACAGAAATAACAACAACAACAAAACACTGCTGGGGAGTCAATTGCTACTCATAGCCACCCTATGGTTCTAAGTAGAACTGCTCCAGAGGATTTCCAAGGAGTGGCTGGTGGATTTGGACTGCCAACCTTTTTGTTAGCAGTCATAGCACGCCATAACTCTTAACCAGTGCCCCACCAGGGCTTCACTTCCTGTCCCAAGAATCTTAGTGTCAGCCTTAATGTGTAAATTTTCTAATAATACCTTGTGTGATCAACATAGCTTTTACTGCCCTTTTTTCCAAAAATGACCTGTGCCCCTTGGAGCCACTCCTGCAGAAAGTCTGGTGGGGTGCAACGATGAAACGTCATTAACTACAAGGAAAATGCAAAATAAAAACACAATGAAATAATACTCTCCTTCACCAAAATGGCTTAAAATAAATGGACTGAAAATATCAGGTGTTGCTGATGATATGGAACAACTGAAACTTTCATACATTGCTGAAGAGACTGTGAACAGACTGGTACACTATCTATAAATACTGCCTAAAACTATATATATATGACCCTTGTCATGGATTGAATTGTGTCCCCCCAAAAAATGTGTCAACTTGGTTAGGCCATGATTTCCAGTATTTTGTGGTTATCTTCCATTTTGTGATGGTAATTTTATGTTATCATACACGAAACTTTATGTTGGAAACCCTGGTGGTGTAGTCGTTAAGTGCTACAGCTGCTAACCAAAGGGTTGGGAGTTGGAATCTGCTAGGCGCTCCTTGGAAACTCTATGGGGCAGTTCTACTCTGCCCTATAGGGTCACTATGAGTCAGAATCAACTCAAAGGCGCAGGGTTTTTGTTTGTTTGTTTTGGTTAATTTTATGTTAACAGGGATTAGAGTGGGATTGTAATACCTTTACTAAGATCTCATCCCTGATGCAATGTAAAAGAAGTTTCCCTGGGGTGTGGCCTGCGCCAGCTTTTATCTTACAACAGATAAAAGGAAAGGGAAGCCAGCAGAGAAGAGGTGACCTCACACCACTAAGAAAGCAGCTCCAGGAGCAGTGCACACCCTTGGATCCAGGGTTCCTGCTCCAAGAAGCTCCTAGTCCAGGGGAAAATTGATAAGAAGAACCTTCCTCCACAGCTGCCAGAGAGAGAAAGCTTCCCCCTGTAGGTGACACCCTAAATTTAGATTTCTAGCCTAGTAAACTGTGAGAAAATAAATTTCTTTTTGTTAAAGCCATCCACTTATGGTATTTCTGTTGTAGCAGCACTAGATTACTAAGACAACCCTGACACTCCACAGCTGTATTTAGACCCAAGAAAAATGCATGCTTGCTGCTCTTCAAAGACACGCACAGAAATGTTCATAGCAGTTTTAATTGTTTCATATGTACATCAACAGCAAAAGCAATGAAAAAAGTGTTATGGGAGCAATAGTCAAGAAATCAAACAATGTATTGCATTGGACGAATCTGTTGCAAAAGACCTCTTTAAAGCATTAAAAAATAAAGATGCCATTTTATGGACTAAGGTGCACCTGACCCAAAACATGATATTTTCAAGTGCCTCATATGCATGGGAAAGTTGGACAACAAATAAGGAAAACTGAAGAAGAATTGATGCCTTCGAATTATGATGTTTGTGAAGAATACTGAATATGCCACGGACGCCAGAAGAACAAACAAATCTGTCTTGGAAGAAGTGCAGCCAAGAGAGTTCCTTGGAAGCGAGGATGGCGAGACTTTGTCTCATGTTACCAGGAGGGACCAGTCTGTGGAGAAGGACAACATTCTTGGTAAGGTAGAGGGTCAGTGAAAAAGAGAAGGACCCTTGACAAGATGGATTAACCAATGACTGCAAAAATAGACTTAAACATAACAATGATTGTGAGGATGGCGCATGACGGGGCAGTGTTTTGTTCTGTTGTACCTAGGGTTGCTGTGAGTCAGGAACGACTCTAAGCCACCTAACAACAGCAGTATTAATACAATGGAATATGACAACAATAAAAAAAGAACTTCTGCTACTAGAGACAATATGAATACCTCTAATAAAAAAGATAATGAGTGAAAGAATCTATACTCAAATGAGCACATATCGTATGATTCCATTTATAGTATTTCAATACACAGGAAAACAGTGGTAGAATTCAGGTAATTAGAATTGACTGGGATAGATACAAGGCAGTTTCTCAAAGCTGAAAAATTCTTTACCTTGGTCTGCATGTTGGTTATATGAGATATACATATGTAATAACTCTTCAAGCTGAATAATTACATTGTATGCATTTTACCCTTTGTGAACTAAGCCTTAATTTTAACAAAAAGAAGAAAGAAGAATTTCCTTGAATATCTTCTCACCTCCAGTACATCCTATTTTTTCATTAATGCTGTTCAAATTGTGGTCTGCAGATTGGTGCCTTCCAAAAACTGTTTTACCAGTCTGTGAGCATTAGAAACTTTATATCAATTTTACTATGCCAGTATATTGGACTCCTCCTATTAAATAAAGTGGAAGTAATTTCAGGGGTTAGGTGAGTGGAATGTGGTACTGGCCACTTAGTGGCCAAGCAGTAGAACTGTGTTGAAGCTTATGATACAGTCAGATTGGCTTGACACATAGAACCGAAGAGAATATACAAATCTGAGGAAATATTATTACATTTTTTAAAATTTCTTACTTTAAAATGATATTAACCTTAATCAAGCCTGCTTTATGCATTTCTATTTTGCTGTTACTAGCTAAACAACCACAAAAAAAAGGCAGTTGCTTTCAAGTTCATTCTGACAAACGGTGACCTCGTGTGTCTCAGAGTACAATTGTGCTCTGTAGGGTTTCCAGTGGCTGATTTTTTGCAGATGTAGATGGCTCAGCCTTTCTTCCTAGGGCTTCTGGGTGGATTCCAACTTCCAACTCTTTAGTTATCAGAGCAAAGTTTTAAACATTTGCATCACCCGGGGGTCTCATTAGCTAAAGAGGGAAGTAAAATTAATATTATTTACTTGTAACTCTGGTTTACATGTGGGGAAACAAAATTAAGAGGGTTAGAGAAGCCAGAAGACAAATAGTATATGTGCCAGAAAGTTGTGATCTGAAAACAGGCCTAGGGCAAAACTGGAAATAAAAAAGAGATTGGAAAATAAAAAAGAAATGTTCGGTCTGGATGACAGCTCATCTTTCGGAATCAGCCTCTCTGGAATGAAGGAGGCAATTGCCCCAGCAGAGGCTTCCCCATTTCCGTGAATGCGGTGGGAGCAGTGATGAGAGTAGAAGGGGAATGGGCTGACGGCTTTGAGGTTCACCTAGTGAAAACCAGCTTTTTCCTAAAGAAATTCTATCTGGCTCCTCTACTCTTCACATCCTGTTCTTAGCTCAAAAGGAGTTTGAAGAGGGGAACTGTGACCACAGAAAGCCAGAGATCCTGTACAATTGCTAATAATTACATACTGAGCCACCTTTCCCTCAGTTCTAGTATTGGTGCAGAGGCAACATAGATGAGGCCCTTGCAAGTCGAGTAGGTGACCTCAAAATTGGCTTAGGAATGGCCTGTGACAGACTGGTGGAAAGTGGATAGTTACAGCTTTCAGAGAGAAGAGAAAAGGGGATGATGCATTATGAAAGGCCTCCAGAGCTCTTGGCTTCTCATGTCTTCTACCATAACTGATCCTCCCTTTCCTCCAGAGAAATAGCTTTTTCCTCACCTTTAAGCCTTCTTCCATAAGGTCCCTCTAAATGATTTTCTCCTGGCTTAGGTCAAAACACACACACACACGGACACACACAAAAAACCTTTTAGTTCATATCCTGGATTGTATGATCAAATCCACATTGATTCACAAGGGTTGTTATTTTTATTCTCAGAATCAACAATTGAAAATATTTATAGGGAAACGTAGAATCATTCTATAAGGATGTGACAGCTGTCCTGAAACAATGCAGATCTTACCTGAGTTCTTTGGGTTAATGTGTCTGTGCGTTCCATTTTTGACCCATGAGTGTTTAGGATTTGTGCTCCATTTCTTCTTTGGCAGCTTCTTTAAAGGTGGGAGTCTCCCAATCACACCCAGACACTGAGTTCAGGGCACGTAGACAAAGAAGTTGCTGCACATTTTGATGGCTTCTATCTGCTCCATATCCAGGTCAGCGAATGAGAGGTAGACAAGACATGGCAGCGAGTCTTTGCCTCCTCAGCCCAAACCTGGGTTAAATATCTACTTCCCAACGTTTTAGAAATACTAGAGGATTATAGGAAACAAGGAAACCGCTCTCCTCTTTGGCAGGAATGAATTCTTCTTTGCCTGACATTCTTTGAGAATCCTGTGTTCTCCCTCCCGAAGAAGGAACAATCATTTTTCCCAAGCACCAGAGCAGGTTTTTTTCTTTCGGATTTTCTAGCCTCTTAACAGTCAGCTTTCCTCAAAAAGTCTTAAAAAGACTGCTTAATCTTTGGAGCATGATGGTGGTGGCCCAGGTACCAGTGATTGTTGATTGTGCTTGGAGAGAATTATGGATAATAGAAATGACAACAAATAACCGTAAGTGAACACCATTACCCCCACAGGTCAGTTAGAAACATCAAGGCCACAACAACTCAACTGAAGAAAGAAGAGAGTGCGTGAGAGTAAGAGGATCTATGGGTGTGCTTTGTGAAGAAGGTAAAGTAGAGGTACTGGGTATTGAACCCAGGGCCTCGTGCATGCTAAGCACATGCTCTACCACTGAGCTATACCCCCGGGCGACAGCTCCACAAGGAACTTCATGACTGACCTCTGAGTATTTGCGAACTAACCCATCAAGATAAAATCATTTAATGTTCAATTCTGCTGTTTCAAAATCCCTACACTGCACTCTTTCGGACACGGATACACCAAGAGAAGGATACCTTAGTGCTAGAAAGAAAGGTATTGTTCCTCGTTGGGTGGTCTTCCACCAGATTGCCCGGAATCAGCCTCCAATCCATCAACAGGGTTAATCCCGGGATAGCGCACTCTCTTGAAATTTGTCTGAATACACCTTTCTGTATTCTTTTGACTCTTGGAAAAATATTAATGTTTCACAGAGGCCAATAAATAAATAAAACTAACTCAAGTGTGTGTGAAAATACCGTAAAATTGCTGAAACAAATAAATCTAAGTTATTTTCAAAAGAATAACAAGCAAATGTTTTACACAGCTCTTCGTCCTCATTGTAAAACAAAAAGAATGGCAAACAAATATTAAATTGTGGTTAGCAGAGTTGTGTGTTTTTTTTAAATAGTTCATTTTTTTTTTTATTTTATGGGTGTAGCAATTCTGATCCATTTTGTGTAAAATTTAGGCCCGAATAAACGTGCACATACAAACCCTGGTGGCGTAGTGGTTAAGAACTCCGGCTGCTAACCAAAGTTTGGCGCTTCGAATCCATCGGGGGCTCCCTGGAAACTGTAGGAGGTAGTTTTTTATTCTGCCGAATAGGGTCCCTATGAATCAGAAGCGACAAGACCGCAGCAAGTTTTTTTTGTTTGTTTTTTTTTTTAAGTAGGGTCATTATGAATTGGAATCTACTCCAGGGTAATGGAAACCCTGGCGGCGTATTGGTTAAGTGCTACAGGTGCTAACCAAAGAGTCAGCAGTTCAAATTCACCAGAGGGTCCTTGGGAACTCTGTGGGACAGTTCTACTCTGTCCTGTAGGGTCGCCTTGAGTCGGAAATGACTCAATAGCACTGGGTTTGGTTTTTGGTTTTGATTTCCACAGTAATGGCTTTGTTTTTGCTTTCGGAATCTTTAGGGAGGAAAGCTGGTGGCACGGTGGTTAAGCTAAGTTGCTAACCAAAAGGTCAAATGTTCGAACCCACCACCAGCTCTGCGGGAGAAGGATTCGGCAACTTAATTCTTCTGTAAAGATTACAGCTACGTGTCCGATTTGACTCCACAGTAGTGAATTTTGTTTGCTGCTCTTGACTGCTGACCTAGACCGCTGGTTCCAGCTGAAAAAAAGTGCCAGACATTTGCTCCGTTAAGATTACGGCCAGCATAAGGGGCCACCTTGAGTCGGAATCTCCTCGACAGCAACGAACAATGTGAAAGCAAACAGATTGCCAGGCCTTTTCTTCTATGGCCTGGCTGGGTAAGTTCGAGTCGACAACCATTACTTAGCGAGAACCGTTTGTGCAACCCAAAACCCTCTTCGCATAGGGTAGTGATTCTTTTTCTACAGGACTTTTTGACATTTCTTATGATTAAAAAATCCCTCCCCCCAACACACACACACACGATATGTAATATCAGAGCAGAAATGAATCGTAAGTGCAATAGCATGTAGCGTATGGGAATTTCTTACTCCATCAATTCCTAGGTTTCCCCACTGAATTACAGTTCCTTTTTTAAAATTTGAAATAAAATATGCAAATGTCTCTTAGCACTTCATGGAAGACCTCAAAACCAAACCCATTGTTGTCAAGTTGATTCCAACTATAGCTACCCTATAAAAATAGGATAGGATTATAACAAATTATAGATAACATTGCGAAGAATGGGAATCCCAGAATACTTATTTGTGCTCATGAGGAAACCGTACATAGACCAAGAGGCAGTCATTCAAACAGAACAAAGGCATACTGCCTGGTTTAAAGCCAGGAAAGGTGTGTGTCAGGGTTGTATCTCTCACCATGCTTATTCAATCTGTATGCCAAGAAAATAATCCAAGAACCTGATCTATATGAAGAAGAACGTGGCACCAGGGTTAACAGAATTAACTGTCTGTGATATGCAGATGACACAACCTTGCTTGCTGAAAGAGAAGAGGACTTGAAGCACTTAATAACGCATATCGAAGACCTAAATCTTCAATATGGATTATGTCTCAACATAAAGAAAACATAAATCTTTACAACTGGACCAATAAGCAACACCATGATAAACAGAGAAAAGATTGACATTCTCAAGGATTTCATTTTAATTGGATCCATAATCAACACCCATGGTAGCAGCAGTCAAGAAATCAAAGGACACATTTTTTTAAGGTACAAGCAGTCCCCAGATTTGGAATGAGTTCTATTCCTAAATCTGTCTATAAGTCTCGTTAGTACATAAATCAGAACAGTTAGGTATGGTTCATATGTAACATCAGTTAGTTTGTCTCAGCATATAGTGTACCTTTCTATGCGTGAGAAACGTTAAAGAAACACTTCCATATACACCAAAATATCTTTAACATAAGCATATAGTAATAATGTTTTGATACATGTTGAAATGTAGGACTGTTTGTTTTTTACAAACTGTCGTATGTACCTTGAATTTTTATGTAATAGGTTTTACAGGGTTTGTTAATAACTATGGGTCATAAGTAAGTAGGATGTTTGCAGCCCAAGGGCTGCCTATAATTAGAAAATTGTCCCCCAACTATGTCCAGACCTCACCTCTGTTCATTTTGAATGGAACCCTGTTGAACTAGGTCATATCACCTCTATTCAACCCTCAGCTGTTCCTCTTAATTGCTAAGGGAATTTTGAAAATTGCTTTAACTCAGGGGGCCTGAGTTTCCACATATGTAAAATGGGAATAGTAACAAGCCTGTCTAATAGAGTTGATGGGAGGACTTGATGTGTAATTATACATAAAATACTTTAGAAAGATACCTGGCACGTAAGTAAACAATCATTACATTTCACTATGGTTGCTGTTTTTAATCATTTTTGTTGTTGCTAGTTGCCATAGAGTTGATCTCAACTCATGGCGACCCCATGTGTTACACAGCAGAACTGCTCCATAAGGTTTTCTTGGCTGTAATCTTTATGAAAGCAGATCGCCAGGCCTGTCTTCAGAGGTACCACTGGGTGGATTGGAACTGCCAGCCTTTAGGTTAGCAGTCAAGCCCAGACAATTTGTGCCACCTAGGGCCCATGTTTTTATTACTATTCTTGTTACCCTTACTGACTAATTTGTTAATCCTTTCAACAGCCCAGAGTAGTATACAAAATCTACAGATAAAAGTTCCAAGCACTAACATAAAATAAGTGATTTATACTAGCAAGTAAATAAAATCTGTTCTTTGTCCTAAATTAAGAGATGACATGTGGGGCATTCACATTTCAGCCATAAAATTACAAACCTACCATATCTTCCACTCATCTAATTGTTTTACGTTAGTACATGATCTTAGTACCCCTACCAAATTCTTTAATTTTCCCACTTTTTTTTTTTTTTACAGCCACTGCACCCAACCCCCCATGGTTTATCCCTGTAACCTTCGCCAGTGAATTGCCCTTGGTTTGGAGACACCTAGTAGATTATGCCACCACTCCACTCTCAGCTGCAGCCAATGATGGGAGGGGGTGAAATGTGCAAAGGTCGAACCCCCTTGACTCAAGGACAACTGTGCTCTGTGATTTACACTTCAGCATCCCCCGGTCACAAGGGTCAGGCCAAATCTAGACTTCACCTGAGAACATATTATTCCTTGACTACTTTCTCTTTCCCTTTCTGAAGACCACTCCCTCAATAAATCCCATCTGACACTCCTGACAGTCTACAGATGGGAAACAGGTTGCTAAAACTACTCAGCAGCAAACACATGCTTTGTTGTTGTTCTTGTTAGGTGTCCTTCAGTCAGTTCCAACTCATAGCAACCTATGTATAACAGAAAGAAACACTGCCAGGACCTGCACCATCCTCACAATCATTGCTATATTTGAGCCCGTTGTTGCAGCCACTGTGCCAATGTTCAGTTCTGTGTTTGAGGGTCTTCCTCTTTTCCGCTGACCCTTCACTTTACCGAGCACGATATCCTTCTCCAGGAACTGGTTCCTCCTCATAACATGTCCAAAGTATGTGAGAGAAGCCTCCCCGCCATCCCTTGTAAGGAACATTCTGGCTGCACTTCTTCCAAAACAGATCTGTTTGTCCATGGTATATTCAATAATGAATAATAGACTCTAAAATGAAAGTAAGTGGCATGATTCTGCTATGTAGTGTCCACCTTGATGACAGAACTTGAAGTGGAAATGCCTGATCCAAAAGCTAAATGTTGTAATAAAGTTTGTGTAGAAGAAAATGGAGAATAATAGCAAGGAGGGAGAGGGAAGTCAGAAAAGGGTGCTATATTTTCTGTCCATGGTTGTCATCATCTTTTTTTCTCCTCCTTTCTGTCCTCCTTTCTCTTCAATAACATTGCAAGTAGTTGTTGTTGTTAGATACCCTGGAGCTGGTTCCAACTCATAGCTCCCCACATATAAGAGAATGAAATGCTGCCTGGTCCTGCACCATTCTCACAATCATTGCTATGTTTGAGCCTATTGTTACAGCCGCTGTGTCAATCCACCTTGTTGAGCGTCTTCCTCTTTTTCATTGGCCCTCTACTTTTCCAAGCATGATGTCCTTCTCCAGGGACTGGTCCCTTCCGATAACATGTCCAAAGTAAGTGAGATGAACTCTCAGCATCATCAATTCTAAGGATCATTCTGTTTGTAGTTCTTTTGAGACAGATTTGTTCGTTCTTCTGGCAGTCCATGGTATGTATATTCACTATTCTTCACTAACATCATAATTCAAAGATATTTTCAATCTTATTTATTGTCCAGCTTTCGAATGCCTATGAGGTGACTGAAAATACCATGGCTTGGTGAGGCTCATCTTAGTTCTCAAAGTGACAGTTTTGTTTTACAACACTTTGCCGCAGATTTGCCTAAGACAATACATCCTTTGATTTCTTGATTGCTGCTTCCACTGGTATTGATTGTGGATCCAGGTAAAACGAAATCATTAACAACTCCAATATTTTCTCCATTTATCATGATGTTGCTTATTGGTCCAATTGTGAAGATTTTTGTTTTCTTTGAGTTGAGGTGTAATCCATACTGTAGGGTACAGTTTTAATCAGAAAATGCTTCAAATCATCTTCACTTTCAGCAAGCAAGGTTGTGTCATCTGCATATCGAAGGTGGCTAATGAGTCTTCCTCCAGTCCAGACTCCTTATTGTTCGGCTTCTTGGGTTATTTCCCAAGCATACAGATTGAACAAATATTGTGAAAGAATACAACCTTTATTCACCCCTTTCCTGATTTTAAACCACCAAGTATCCCCTTGTTCTGTTCAAAGAACTACCTCTTGACCTATGTACAGGTTCCTCATGTACACAATTAAGTGTTCCAAAATTCCCATTCTTCACAATGTTATCCAAAATGTGTTATGATCCACAAAGTCGAATACCTTCACATAGTCAATAAAACACAGGTAAACATCTTTCTGGTATCCTCTGCTTTCAGCCAAGATCCAGCTGACATCAGCAAAACTATCTTTTATTTCATAAATTTCTGGAAGTTCCAGGTTGATGTACTGCTGCAACAATTTTTAAATTATTTTCATCAAAATATTACTTGTATATGATATTAATGATATTGCTTGATAATTTCTACATTCTGTTGAATAACCTTTCTTTGGAATGGGAACAAATGTGGATCTCTTCCAATCAGTTGGCCAGCTAACTGTCTTCCAAATTTCTTGGCATAGATGAGTAAGTGCTTCCATCTTTGCATCCATTTGTTGAAACATCTCAATTTGTATACCCTCAATTTCTGGAACATTGGTTTTTGGCAATGCCTTCAGTACAGCTTGAACTTCTTCCTTCAATACCATCAGTTCTTCATCATATGCTACCTCCTAAAATGGTTGAACATTGACCAATTCTATTTGGTACAGTGACTCTATGTATTCCTTCCATCTTGTTTTCATGCTTCTTGTGTCATTCATTATTTTGCTCATAGAATCCTTCAATATTGCAACTCGAGGCTTGAATTTTTTTCTTTAGTTCTTTCAGCTTAAGAAATGCGAAGCATGTTCTTCTCTTTACATCTTCTAACTTCAGATCTTTGCAGATTATAATACTTTCCTTTGTCTCCTCAAGCCACCCTTTGAAATCTTCTGTTCAGCTCTTTTCTTCATCATTTCTTTAATTGCTTTAGCTACTCTACTTTCAAGAGCAAGTTTCAGAGCCTCTTCTGACATCCATTTTGGTTTTTTCTTTCTTCCTGTCTTTTTGATGTCTTTTTGCTTTTTTCGTGTATGATGTACTTGATGCCATCCCAGTTTGTCTGGTCTTCTTCCATCATGAGTGTTCAATGGGTCAAATCTATACTTGAGATGGTCTCTAAATTCAGATGGGATATACTCAAGGTCATATTTTGGCCTTGTGAATTATTTTAATTTTCCTCAACTTCAGTTTCAACTTGAATGTAAGTAATTGTAATCTGGCCTTGTGCTGACTGATGATATTGAACTTTTCCATTGTCTCTACAAGTGTAGCCTATTTAATTCCCGTGCATTCCAACCAGCAAGGTTCACGTGTGTAGTAGCTATTTATGTTGTTGAGAAAAAAGGTATTTGCAATGTACAATTTGTTGATCTTGCAAAATTCTATCATGCCATCTCTGGTGTTGTTTCTGTCACCCAGGCCATATTTTCCAACTACTGATCCTTTTTCTTTGTTTCCAACTTTTGAATTCCAAACATCAGTCATTATCAATGCATCTTGTTTGCATGTTTGATCAATTTCAGACTGCAGAAGTTGGGAAAAGTACGTGCTACTCTTCCTGTAAATGCTAGGATGTCTCCAGTGGTAGAACCACTAGATTGGGGAGGAGCATCAAACGACAGAGCTTTAATTCCAGGCCTTGAAACCTAATGTAGTTTGCCTGGCTGGGTTTAAGGATTCCTTGGGATCGGTGACTCCTTTTTTCACTTTAATATTCATCGCTTCTTTAACTAGAATGTCTATAATTGTTATCCTATGCCTGTCTCACCATAGCATTTTGGGGAGCAGATAATTTGTTTCTTGAATTTCACAGATTCACAAATAGACAAGGAATGTATCTCAGGATGGATTACACCCAGAGCCTCACCCATACCTAATTTAGAGGATTTAGATAATATACGATTTGAGACTTTTGAGCTGATGAGATTTCGATGAGAATTTTGGTCTTGAGTTGATGCTATAAAGGTTTGAGATTGGGGGAATGTTGGGAAGAAGTAAATGTTTTTGTGTGTGGAACAGTTGTGGATCTTTGTAGACCAGGGGGAAGACTGTAGTAGGTGTAAAAATGTACCTCTAAAACTATCAGTGTCCTAATATCCGAAAGGTTTGATTATGTTACCTTCCACCAAAAAACCACACCCAGTGCCATGGAGTCAATTCTGACTCATAACGACCCTATAGGACAGAGTAGAACTGCCCCATAGTTTCCAAGGAGTGCCTGGTGGATTCAAACTGCCGACCTTTTGGTTAGTAGCCATAGCACATGACCACTATGCCACCAGGGTTTCCTGTTACTTTCCCAGGCAAAAGGAATTTTGCAGACTTGATTAAGTTAAGGATCTCGAAACGGAAACATGTTCCTCCATTTTCTGTGTGGACCCAATGTAATCACAAGATCCTTATAAGAGGGAGACAGGTGGGCCAGAGTCAGAAAATGAAATGAGACAACAGAAGCAGAGGTCAGAGTGACACAGTCATGAGCCAAGGAATGTGGAGTGGTCTCAGATGCTGGAAAAGACAAGGAATAAATTCTCCACCAGAGTCTCCAGAAAGAATGTAGCTCTGTGAACATTTTGAGTTTAGTCCCCTAGGATCCGTTTCAGGCTTCTGAGCTCCAGAACTGAAGATAATAAATTTGTGTTTTTTGAAGCCATTAAATTTGTGGTAATTTGCTACAGTAGCAATAGGCAACTAATCCAGAGTTTGGTATTAAATTGTACTGTAGTCAGCGTATTGAAAAACTCGCTGGCTACCAAAAGAAACTGCGACAGTTTTTTAAGGATTCCTTGGCAGAGTGTTAAAAATTACTGATCCTGCACCCCACCTATAATCCCAACACGCAAGATTACTGGGGGGTACTTGTGGAATCTGCGTTTCATACTCAAAACCTTGATGAGTGTTATAATTTTCCCTACTAATACGTTTATTTAAGAACAAACAAACCAAAAAACAAACCTCCATGCCCCTTCTGAAGCTCGAATTTAGGACCTTCATGTTAGGAGACTGACGCGCTGCCTACTGCGCTAAGAAGGCACCAGCTCAAATACCTTTTAGTATATTTCTCAACTGGAAAGATTTCAAGCGTCAGTGAAATTTCTGAAATAATCCATTTTTATATACTAAACCCTGGTGGCGTAGTAGTCAAGAGCTACAGTAGCTAACCAAAAGATCGGCAGTGCAAGTCCACCAGACACTCCTTGGCAACAGTATGGGGCAGTTCTATCCTGTCATTTACGGTCGCCATGGGTTGGAATCGACTTGACCAAAAGGGGTTTGGGTTTTTTTTGTTGTTGTTCGTTTGTTTGTTTTAAATACTCCTCCAACGGAGCCCTGGTGGCGCAGTGATTAAGAGCTTGGTTGGCAATCAAAAGGCCAGCAGTTCCAATACATCAGTTTCTCCTCCGGAACCCTATGGCATAAGCCAACCAGTATTGCTTTTTTTTATACGTCTCCATGCCCGAAAAGGAATTGGTGCTACGTCATACAATAAGTTTGCTCCAGCTCTGTTTGTCACATAGCCTCGATCAAAGTCATTTCAGGAGTTTACTCCTTAGTAAATAAATATACAACAGAGTGAAGTTTTCCACTACCACTTTAAACATTATTTACTGCTGAGTGACGTGAAGCAAGTTACTTACTATCTGTGCCTCATATTCTCCATCAGGAAAATGGAGATCGTAGTAAAAAGTATCTATCGTTGAGGCAGTTTAGAGGATTGAACGGCAGTAAATGTAAGGACAGTGCATGGCACGTACTAAATTTCCAGTAACGTTCGTTTGTTATTTATCGGTATTTTGGACAACTATCATGTAGAAATATTCCAGGAAAAGATTAACGTGACGGAAAACAATCTTGCATCCTTGTAAATATTATGATTTGGAAGTCGTTAGGATGCAAGGTAGCGTGGCCGGGCGGCTTGAGGCTCTGGGTTAAGGCTCCAGTGTCTGCAGGCGAGTGGGTTCGAATCCCGCCGCTGCCAACTCTATTGTAACTTCAATTCATCTGAGAACAGCATTGGCAAAAGCCTACCCTTTGCTATCGAGTTTGATTACTACTCTTGGCGAGCCCTTTTATATAGGACAGAGTGGAACTACCCCCGAAGTTTCCAAGGAGCAGCTGGTGGGTTCAAACTTTTGGTTGGCAGCCGACCTCTCTCAACTAGATTGCCCCGGGATAGCGAGATATTTATCTCCATAATAGTAGGTTAAGATCAATTACCAACTTTTAAAGGAAATGAGACTATTGTCATTTCTCACTCTTCTTTATATCTAAGACCAGTATTTCGTGTCCAAGGGGTAATCTTTATGTTTTTTAAATGTTCATTTTGAAACAAATATAACTCCCATAATTTCCAAATTACAAAAACTTAAGAGTTTATACACAGTGAAAAATCTTCCCTTTCCACCACCTCTCCTCCTCATTCCGCCTCCACCGGATTCTGCCTACCCAGGCAACTCTATTAGTCTGGGGTTACCTGCAAGGAATATTACCCGCATAAACAAGCCCATAACCAGTCAGAGTCAACTGTGACTCAGAGAGTTCAAGTGTGTCAGACTTGAACTGTGTTCCATAAGGTTTTCTTTTCTTTTTTTCCCCACACGGTTATTTTAATAGGCTCTGTCCTTGGAATAGTTGAGTTGGACGGTTCTAGTTTAAAACACCAAAGAATAGGAAGTCCTACCAATTGCTAAGGTTTTAATCACATAGTCAGAGCCTCTGAAAATGCCCCCACATAATAAAACAAGCAGGGCCACTGGACTGGGTTTCGGTTTCTCCTTTTTCCTCTACTGGAAGCCTCTGGGGCAGTGTGGCTCTCAACCCTTGAGGGGGAGGTCTGTGGTTCTTGTACTCTGGCTTGCTTTCTTAATCTGCAAATGGAATCATGTGACATGACACTTCTTTTCAGAGTCTAAGCCCACTGGTAAAAATGTATAGCAGAACATTTGGACATAGTGTTTGGAGGCGAGTATTCCGTAGGTTTTTTGATGGCTGATTTTTTGGAAGTAAATTACCAGGCTTTTCTTCGAGG
Source organism: Loxodonta africana (assembly GCF_030014295.1). Taxonomy (NCBI): domain Eukaryota; kingdom Metazoa; phylum Chordata; class Mammalia; order Proboscidea; family Elephantidae; genus Loxodonta; species Loxodonta africana. The sequence goes on from NC_087342.1 coordinate 79,393,833, forward strand.
TGCCTATGGATGGACTCCAATTTCCACTCTTCCGTTTAACAGCTCAGCCAAATAACGGTTAGCGCCACCCAGGGACAAACAAGCCAATAGGAATCTATTGTTTTTCCACATTTCATACTTTCCAAACCTACTCTATTGCATATTCCATACCAGGGAAATCAATGTTTCCCTATTCCTGATGGCATAGTGGTTAAGTGCTATGGCTGTTAACCAAAGGGTCGGCAGTCGGAATCTACCAGACGCTCCTTGGAAACTCTAGGGGGCAGTCCTACTCTGTCCTATAGGGTCCCTATGAGTCGGAATCGACAGGACAGCACTGGCTTTGGTTTTTTTGTTTGTTTGTTTGTTTGTTTACTTATTGGGCAATTACAAATATTTTCTCCACAGTTCATTTTTTTTTCACTTTGCTTATGCATTTTTTGTTTGGGTTTTTGGTTGTAGTTTCATTTTGTCTCATTTTTTTTTTTTTATAATTTATATCATGCTTTCAGTGAAAGTTTACAAATCAAGTCAGTCTCTCACACAAAAACCCATATACACCTTGCTACACACTTCCAATTACTCTCCCCCCTAATGAGACAGCCAGCTCCACTCTCTATTTTCATGTCCATTTTGCCAGCTTCTAACCCCCTCCACCCTCTCATCTCCCCTCCAGGCAGGAGATGCCAACATAGTCTCAAGTGTCCATCTGACCCAGGAAGCTCACTCCTCACCAGCATCCCTCTCCAACCCATTGTCCAGTCCAATCCATGTCTGAAGAGTTGGCTTCGGGAATGATTCCTGTCCTGGGCCAACAGGGTCCTTCTAGACTCAGTCAGACCATTAAGTCTGGCCTTATGAGAATAAACTGAATGCTTCCAAGGCCATCGTAGCAGGGGCAGGGGTCTGGGGACCATCGTTTCAGAGGACATCTAAGTAAATTGGCATAATAAAATCTATTAAGAAAACATTCTGCTTCCCACTTTGAAGAGTGGTGTCTGGGGCCTTAAACGCTAGTAAGCAGCCATCTAAGATGCATCAATTGGTCTTACCCCACCTGGATCAAAGGAGAATGAAGAACACCAAGGACACAAGGCGATTATGAGCCCAAGAGACAGAAAGGGGCACATGAACCAGAGACTACATCATCTATTTTTTTTTAAGAGAACGGAGGTGTATTCAGGCAGAAGTTTTTTTAACATAGTGAATGTCAAATTTTCATTGTTTCTAACTTTTGTGTAAAAATTGGTTTTCTATCCCAAAGTTATGTAACCTTCTTGCCTTTACATTCCCAGTAATTACATTTGGTTTTATTTTTTACTTTTAAATTTTGTATCTATTTGGAATTTAAGTATCACAGGTGACATATTGATGTAAGCTTTTTTTTATTTTCATAGGCCAACATCACTTATCTGAACTTTTCATTTTGCTACATCAGTTATAAGTGGAGTCTTTTTTAAAAAAATTTTATTGTGCTTTAAGTGAAAGTTTACAAATCAAGTCAGTCTCTCATAAAAAAATTTATGCATATCTTGCCATATACTCCTAATTGCTCTCCCCCTAATGAGACAGCCTGCTCTTTCACTCCGCTCTCTCTTATCATGTCCATTCCGCCAGTTTCTAACCCCGTCTTCTCTTTCATCTTCCCTGCAGATAGGAGATGCCAACATAGTCTTAAGTGTCTACTTGATCCAAGAAGCTCATTCTTCACCAGCATCTTTTTCTATCCCATTGTCCAGTCCAATCCCTGTCTGAAGAGTTGACTTTGAGAATGGTTCCTGTCCTGGGCTAACAGAAGGTCTGGGGGCCATGACCACCGTGGTCGTTCCAGTCTCAATCAGACCATTAAGGCTGGTCTTTTTATGAGAATTTGGGGTCTGCATCCCACTGCTCTCCTGCTCCCTCAGGGGTTCTCTGTTGTGTTCCCTGTCAGGGGAGACAACAGTTGTAGCTGGGCACCATCTAGTTCTTCCGGTCTCAGGCTAATGTAGCCTCTGCTTTACGTGGCCCTTTCTGTCTCTTGGGCTCATAATTACCTTGTGTCCTTGGTGTTCTCATTCTCCTTTGCTCCAAGTGGGTTGAGACCAATTGATGCATCTTAGATGACCACTTGCTAGCGTTTAAGACCCCAGACGCCACTCTCCAAAGTGGGGTGCGGAATGTTTTCTTCATAGATTTTATTACGCCAATTGACTTAGATATCCCCTGAAACCATGGTGCCCAAACCCCCACCCCTGCCATGCTGGCCTTTGAAGAATTCAGTTTATTCAGGAAACATCTTTGCTTTTGGTTTAGTCCAGTTGTGCTGACCTCGCCTGTATTGTATGTTATCTTTCCCCTCACCTAAAGTAGTTCTTATCTACTATCTAATTAGTGAAAACCCCTCCTTCCCTCCCCACTCTCGTAACCATCAAAGAATAGTTTCTTCTCTGTTTAAACTATTTCTCAAGCTCTTATAATAGTGGTCTTATACAATATTTGTCCTTTTGCAACTGACTAATTTCACTCAGCATAATGCCTTCCAGATTTCTCCATGTTATGAAATGTTTCACAGATTCATCCCTGTTTTTTATCGATGCATAGTATTCCATTGTGTGAATATACCATAATTTATTTATCCGTTCATCCACCTTTGTTGTTTCCATCCTTTTGCTATTGTAAACAGTGCTGCAATGAACATGGCTGTGCATATATCTGTTCGTGTAAAGGCTCTTATTTCTCTAGGATATATTCCAAGGACTGGGATTGCTGGATCCTATGGTAGTTCTATCTCTAGCTTTTTAAGGAAGTGCCAAATTGATTTCCAAAGTGGTTGACCCATTTTACACTCCCAGCAGCAGTGTATAAGTGTTCCAGTCTCTCCACAACCTCTCCAACATTTATTATTTTCTGTTTTTTGGATTAATGCCAGCCTTGTTGGAGTGAGATGGAATCTCTTTGTAGTTTTGATTTGCATTTCTCTAATGGTTTTTTTTTTTTAATGGCTAATGATTGTGAGCATTTCCTCATGTATCTGTTAGACATCTGAATGTCTTCTTTAGTGAAGTGTCTGTTCATATCTTTTGCCCATTTTTTGATTGGGTTATTTGTCTTTTTGTAGTTGAGTTTTTGCAGTGTCACGTAGATTTTAGAGACCTGGCACTGATAGGAAATGTCATAGCTAAAAACATTTTCCCAGTCTGTAGGTAATCTTTTTACTCTTTTGGTGAAGTCTTTGGATGACCATAGGTGTTTGATTTTCAGGAGCTCCAAGTTATCTAGTTTCTCTTCTGCATTGTTAGTAATGTTTTGTATACTGTTTATGCCATGTATTAGGACTCCTAACATTTTCCCTGTTTTTTCTTCCGTGATCTGTATTGTTTTAGATTTTATATTTAGGTCTTTGATCCATTTTGAGTTTGTTTTTGTGCATGGTGTGAGGTATGGGTCTTGTTTCATTTTTTTTTTTGAGATGGATATCCAGTTATGCTAGCACCATTTGTTAAAAAGACTGTCTTTTCCCTATTTAACTGTTTTGGAGGCTTTGTCAAATATCAACTGCTCAGATGTGGATGGATTTATGTCTGGATTCCAATTCTGTTCCATTGGTCTATGTGTCTGTTGTTGTACCAGTACCAGGCTGTTTTGACTACTATGAGAGTATAATAGGCTCTAAAATTAGGTAGAGTGAGGCCTCCCACTTTGTTCTTTTTTTTCAGTAATGCTTTACTTATCCAGGGCCTTTTTCCCTTCCATATGAACTTGGTGATTTGTTTCTCTAACTCATTGAAAAATGTCATTGGAATTTGGATCAGAATTGCATTAAGTCTATAGACGGCTTTTGGTAGAACAGACATTTTTAAAATGGTAAGTCTTCCTCTCCATGAGCAGGTATGTTTTTCCACTTACGTAGGTCTCTTTTGGTTTCTTGTAGAAGTGTGTTGTAGTTTTCTTTGTATAAGTCTTTTAGATCTCTGGTAAGATTTATTCCCAAATATTTTATCTTCTCAGGGGCTACTCTAAATTGTATTGATTTGGTGATTTCCTCTTCGATGTTCTTTTTTTTACTATAGAGGAATCCAACTGATTTTTGTATGTTTATCATGTATCCTGATGCTACGGTGAACTCTTCTATTAGTTTCAGTAGTTTTCTTGAGGCTTCCTTAGGGTTTTTCTGTGTATAAGATCATATCATCTGCAAATAGAGATAACTTTTACTTCTTCCTTGCCAGTGTGGATCCTTTTATTTCTTTATCTAGACTAATTGGTCTAGGTAGGACCTCCAGCACAATGTTGAATAACAGTGGTGATAAAGGGCATCGTTGTCTGGTTCCCGATCTCAAGGGGAATGCTTTCAGGGTCTCTCCATTTAGGATGATGTTGGCCATTGGCTTTGTATAAATGCCCTTTATTATGTTGAGGAATTTCCATTCTATTCCTATTCTGCTCAGAGTTTTTATAAGGAATGGGTGTTGAACTTGTCAAATGCCTTTTCTGCATCAATTGATAAAATCATGTGATTGTTGTCTTTTGTTTTATTTATATGATGGATTACATTAATTGTTTTTCTAATTTTGAACCGTCCTTGCATACCTGGTATGAATCCCACTTGGTCATGGTGAATTATTTTTTTTTGATATGATGATGAGTTCCATTGGCTAGAATTTTGTTGAGGATTTTTTCATCTAAGTTCATGAGGGGTATAGGTCTTGTCAGAAATGCCAGCTTTTAACATTAGAAAAATATTTTATTATAATCCATTCATAATATATGTTTTGACAACTTGGTCCTCTACCAACCTGATATGCCAATGGGCCTGGGTCTTGAGTCCCAAACCTCCCTGGGAGAGTGGTCCTGATCTCTGAGTGCAGTTTGGTGACTTCCAAGCTACTTCAAGTAGGGAGAAGAGAGCCAAAATACCTTCAAAGCATTCTTGATTCATTTAAAGGGTAACCCCCCTAGATACTCTGCTTAAAAGTTTTCTCTAGTTCCCTTGCAGATTGACACACAAGCCAATCCAAGGTGAGTTTGTGTGACCCACCCCCAGCTATGCTTTATATATTCGTAGGGTACGAGAGATGAGAAAATCACGAATTTCTAAAGTAACTGCAAATTCTCTCAGTTTTCCCATAGTCTTGGTTTCTTGGAAGTGCTGAATTATTTGGAAGAAATAAACAATAGTCTTTGCCATATCCCAAGCTGTCTCTCCTCCGCATACCAACCCTAGATAGATAAGTCTTTCCTTCACCCCAAAACTTCCTCTTTTGTTCCTGGATTCCCTGTAGAGTATTTTTTCCAGGTTTAGGTCAAAACTCACAACTATCTTAGATTGTATTATGGATGAATATCCTAATGTACACTAATTTATAAAGATAATTATCCTTTTCCTTTGGGTGTGAGCAGCAAATAATGATTAAAGACATGGAGAAGGAAGATAAGAAGGAGAAGGAAGAGGACGAGGATTAGAAAGAAAATGAAAAGGAGGAGTGACTTACTCATGGCAGAAAGGTTGCATCATTAAGAAATGCAAGCATAGAGATACAGAAGATTAAACACAGGTGTCTTTGCTTGCCCACCATTACAGAATGCTCTAGTGGGCCCTCAAATTCTATTTCCTTCAACTCTTTTCTCCTCTGCCTCCTAAGGCTGCAAAAAAGTTGTACAAGACAGTGCAGAGAGACAGGAAGAGTAGCGTGAGTGTTTCTTCAAGAGAAATAGGTGCAGGTGGGGAAATAAGAAATGAAGGGATAAAATCACAACGCTTGGCAAGAGATGAAGTAGTCTGGGTCTAGCCCCGTGGTCTGAAACCTGGCAGTGATTTATCTAGAGATAAAGCTCTGGTTCTGAAACTCTAAAGAGATACAAGGCAAAGAGAGGAAAAGGGAAATGCTACCAGGGATTATAACATCTCTTTCAAACAAAATCTTCTTGGTAGTGAAGAGAATTCAAGGAGAATATTTCAGGCCATGACCTACAAATAATTGGCAACATAAATGAACCTAAATTAGGCACTCAGGAGACATATTAGACAGCCCATGGATAGTTTAGCTGGTAGAGCATCAGACTTTTAATCTGAGGGTCCAGGGTTCAAGTCCCTGTTCAGGCAGTCTTTCATTTTACTCTAATTAGTTCTCTTACAAGCCCTCCTTCTTCACTCCTCTCTTCCTGCTCTTTGCTCTACAGGAATCTAAAGAGAGCCAGAACAGGAAAAGAAATCATAGCACTCTGCCCAGTCGTGGTCTGTTTTGTCACATTCTAGCCAATAAGACAAATCTTGCAGTAATGCAGAGGAAAAAGACAAAAAGTAGAGATAGCAAGGAGAAAGATAGTTGGGATTTCGGGAGCTAGAAAAGATTCAATGCCTTTCACTGAGCACAGAAAGAGGTTTGTATAGTTTTGCTTGTACACTGATAGACACTTTGTTTACTTTTTGCTTTATGGAATGTTTAGATGATGAATTTGCCAGCCCTAAGAGACAGCCTTGTTTAGTTGTTTTCTTAACACTGAAATACAAAAGTCTGAAACTCTATAGACTGCTGACCTGGAGGTTTGGATTGTGTGTGTGTGTGTGTGTGTGTGTGTGTGTGTGTGTGTGTGGTTTTCAGAGGAAAGGCCTGTCTGCCAATTGAATGGGATGGGGGCAATGTCAATCAAAACTTATGAATTCTAAAAGTAAAGCAAAAGAAAAAAGATCTTGAAAGCAGTGAGAGAAATGGCACCTTACCTATATGGCAAAGAACAACTGGAATGACAGTGAATATCTCATTAGAAACCATGGAGGAAATAATTAAAAGGCAGATTTTTCAAGTGGTGAAAGAGGAGTGTTATGAATTCTGGAAAAAAAAATATTTTGGAATGAAGGAGAAATCAAGACATTCTCAGACAAAGGAAAGCTAAGAGAATTTGCCACCAGCAGAACTTATAGATGGCTTGGAGACAACAGCCAATAAAGAAACAGCCCATGATCACTTCAACAAGCTCCCAAAAATGGTGGTAGAGGCCTGAAGATTGGAATTGATCGGGATAGATAGAAGGGAGCTTCTGAGAGCTGAAAAATTCTTTATCTTGGTCTGCATGTTGCTTATATGAGATGTACATATGTAATAATTCATTAAGCTGAACAATTAAGTTGTATGCAACTTACTCTTTGTGAACTAAGCCTCAATTTAAACAAAAAGAAGAAGGAAGGATTTCCTTGGATGTCCTCTCACCTACAATATGTCCTATCTCTTCATTACTGCTGTTCAAATTGTAGTCTGCGGATTGATGCCTTCTAAGAACTGTGTTTTGCCTGTCTGTGGGCATTAGAAATTTTGTATCAATTTGACTGTGCCGAGACATTGGACCCCTCCTATTAAGTGAAGTAAAGCAATTTCAGGAATTGGGTGAATGGAATGTGGTGCTGGCCACTAATCATCAAGCACTAGAACTGTGTTGCCACTTACCATATTGTAAGATTGATTGGACACCTAGAACCCAAGCGAATACACAAATCTGAGGAAATATTATTTACTTTTATTTATTATTTTAAAATGATATTAATCTTAATCAAGCCTGGTTTCTATATTTGTAATTTAACATTAATAGCTAAAATAAATAAAAACACAAACCAGTTGATTGCAGCTGATTCTGATGAATGATGACCCCATGTGTGTCAGACTATAACTGTGCTCCATAGGGTTTTCAAAGGCTGATTTGTTCAGATGTAGATGGTCTAGGCTTTCTTCCCAGGGCTTCTGGGTGTATTCCAACAACCAACTCTTTGGTTATAAGGCCAACATGTTAACCATTTGCACCGCTTGGGCACTCCATTAGCTAAACATGGGGGTAAAATTAATACTATTTATTTGTAACTCTAATTTACATGTGTGAGTCAAGGCTAAGAAGGCCTGAAGAGCCAGACAACAAGTGGTGTATGTGCTAGACAGTTGTGGTCCGAAAACAGGCCTCGGGCGTGACTGAAAATAAAGAAGGAACCCTGTCTTTGATGACAGCTCTTCTTTCAGAATCAGCTTCTCTGAAATGAATGAGAAAATCACAGCAGCTGAAGACCATCTGCAAAGTGAATTTTAATGAAATCCCTCCATGTGTCTGTACAGGTTCTCATACTCAGTCTCTGATGAGCAAAGGAGTTGAGGCTTTCCGCGTTAACTACATTTTGATGTGACAGTCATTTTGGATGTAAGTATTTAAAATATGTCCTCCAAAAATATTTTAGATTCTCGTACAAATTCTTTCGTCCTAGCATTAAGTCCAATTCTTCTTAGTTTAGAGGAAAAAATTCATCTACATTCCATTTCTCCCAGCTCTACAGTTGGCCTAAATGAGTGTGGGCCTATGCTGAGGAGATGTTACACTAGGTCTATTAGGGGAGGGAAGAAATTATCAAGTGATATGGTAAAGATATCAACTCCATGTAAATCTCAATACAGAGATAAAAATGAGTTTGTATGGGACTAAGAGTGCACTAAACTACTGTGTAAATATTGTTCTGGAGTACACAGGAGGGAAGAGGGAGGATAGAGGCGCATCAGCTGAGAGACAGAGGAAAGAGGTGGGGTGGGGTGGGGAGAAATGAACAAAAGAGAAAAATGAGAGAGAGGAAGAGGGCAAGGAAAAGAGAAGGAGGCTTGTTCCAGAAGAGGATTCAGTTCATTTTTCCAAAGACTGCCTTGCTTTTGAGAGTGATTCACTGTCCTTTCCCTCCCAGAGTAGACATGCTGAGCACTGTGGAGAGGGCAGACCAGGTTGAATTTTTGTTTGCAATTCGGGCATTGTTGGTATTGTGGCTTCAGTGGGAACTGCAGGGATTTCCTGATTTCAGTAGGTGGGTGTGGTGGGAGCATTGTTGAGAGAAGAAGCGGGATGGGCACTCAGCTTTGAGACTAAGCACCACTGCAATTGGGGAAGTTTATGAGGTTTTGCTTAAAATGAAAATAATACAAGAGAAAGTTTCCCCTTGTTTGCTCTACATATTTCTAAGTCTTAAATGAAGCTTATTGAAACCCAACAATTTCCTAAAGTAATTCTATCTGGCCCCTCTACTCTTCACATCCTGCTCTTAGCTCAAAAGGAGTCTAAAGAGGGGACTGTGACCACAGAAAGTCAGAAACTCTGGGCTATCTGTAATAACTACATTCTCAGTCATCTTTTCCTCAGTCCCAGTATAGGCTCAGAGGCAATGTAGGTTAGTCCTTCCCAAGTCAAGCAGATAACCTCAAAATTGGCTGTGACAGACTGATAGAAGGTGGATAGTTACAGGTTTTGGAGAGAAGAGGAAAGGGGGTGATGCATTATAAAAGAGCTCCAGGTCATTTGGCTTTTCACCTCTGCTACCATAATTGATAGCCTCTACCTACAGAGAAACTAGCCATTTCCTTGCCTTCAAGCCTTTGGCAGCAACGTCCCTTTAAAAGATTTTCTCCTATTTAGGTCAAAACACAAAAACCTTTTAGTTCATATTCTGGATTGTATGATCAAATTTACATTGATTCATCAAGATTGTTACTTTTATTCTCAGGATCAATAATTGAAAATACGTATAGGGAAATGTAGAATCATTCCACAAGGAAGTGGCAACTGTCCTGAAACAATGTAGCCCTTACCCGAGGTCTTTGGGTTAATGTGTCTGTGCCCTCCTCTTTTGGCCCTGTGGTGTTTAGGATCTGTGCTTTGTTTCTTCATTGGCAGTCTCTTCACGAGGTAAGATTCTCCCATCCACCCAGAGACTGAGTTCAGGACAGCTGGACAAAGACATTTCTATGCTCTTCCATGGCTTCTTTCTGCTCAATATCCATGTCTTGATATCCATGTCCATGAATAAGAGATCAACAAGACTTGGCAGTGAGTCTTTGCCTCCTCAGCATAAACCTGGGTTAAACATCTACTTCTCAACACTTTAGAACATGCCAGAAAAGGGGATGAGACAAAGAAAAGGATCTCCTCTCTGGTAAGAATGAATTCTTTTCCTGACATTATTTGAGAACCCTGTGTTCTCCATTCTGCAGAAGGAACATCAATTTTTCCCAAGCACTAGAGCAGATTTTTCTTCTTTCAGATTCTCTAGCCTCTTAACACTCAGGTTTCCACTAAGCCCTACAAAATGGATGTGCAGACAGTGGCACATATACCAGTGATTGTTTAGAGTGCTTGGAGAGAACATGTGGATAATAGATGACCACAAATAACTTTAAGTGAGTACCATCTTGTCTCAACAAGTTAGTTAAGAAAGAAGCATCAAGGCCAAAGCAACTCAAGAAAGTCATAAGGTTCTAGAGGCAGGGCCAAGATTGCGGAATAGACCGACACTTCCTGCGATCCCTCTTACAACAAAGACCCAAAAAAACAAGTGAAACAAGTGTATTTTTGACAAGCTAGGAGCCCTGAACATCAAAGGCAAAATTAGAAAACAAGCTGAGTGGCAGCAGGAGGAAGAGATGGTCCAGAAACAGAGAAGCGTTATTGGATCTGAATTCCCAGGAACCGTCAGGCACCATTCCCAGGAGCAGCTGTGGCAGGCTGGTACTAGCATCATGCACCAGTTTCCTTGGGGAAAAGCAGCCACCAACACAGCCTACTCACACCTCCGGAACCAGAGAAGAATGGTGCTTTTGGCAAAAGCTAAGTACTTGCATATAATTTACCGTGCCCCCCACTCCCAAGCAAGCTTCAGCAGCTCTTGGTTTTCCTGGGCCTGAGATAGGCCCAGTAGAGTGCCTAAAGCCATCCTCCCGGCCTTGGAGAAGGAATAAATTTGCATTTGGGGGAAAAGATAATTTGCCATCTCAACTAAGCTGGAGAGGTCAGGACAGAAGTGGCTCCTTTCCAGGCATAAAGAGTCCATGGACTTTGCGTACCTTTCCCCCCTACCTGGACCTGTGTGGGCCTATTTTGGGAGCATAGGCCCTTTTTGGCAGGCTACAATTGTTCCAGCTGTGCGGTGGAGAGGGGGGTGTTTGATGTTTGACACTGCTTTGCCTATTAAACTGGGTCCTCACCTGCCCACATCAGGGGCCTGAGGACTGGTGGCTCCATTTGGGTCACCTAGCCACCCACGAGAGGGGTCCAAGGATAACTGGTACCTCCCAGTCCCTACAACCAAAAACATTGGGTGCCCATGGTCCATCTGCAGAACACACCTACCCATACACACTAGGGAAGAGGGACATGCTTTCCTCAGAAACATTTGGGGGACCATTCTCAGCCCCCTGCCTTGTTCAGAGCATGACCCCCTGCTGCAAGCAGATACCAGTACCTACACCAATCACCCCTGCCCCTCTAAGTCTTTGGGACAGAGCCTCTACCAAGCACTTGATGACCAGCTACCTGGGCACCTGAGCTGAATACATACAAGAAAAGTAAATGGACTCCTAGGCTAACATACCTGATAAAAGCTCTTGCCATCTGGTGACAGGACGTCAGAGCTTCAAAGGTGAAAATAATCAAGCTAGCTCACTCAAGAAACCCAGTTGGGCATATCAAAACAAAACAAAGCAAGAAGCTAGGATATAGCAAGCAAACATAAAATAAAGTAATCTAATAACTTTTTTTTAAAATAACTTATAGATGGCTTGGAGACAACAGTCAATGTCAAATCACATAAAGAAACAGACCATGATCACTTCAACAAGCTCCCAAAACAAAGAATACAGGGATCTTCTAGATGAAAGTGACTTCCTGGAATTACCATATGCAGAATACAGAAGATTAATGTGCAGAACCCTTCAAGACATAAGGAAGGAAATCAAACAATATGCACAAAAAGCCAAGGCACACAGATAAAGTAGTTGCAGAAATTAAAAAGGTTATTTAGGAACATAACGAAAAATTTAATAAGATTTTAATAATAAAATCCATAGATAGCAATCAGGAATTCAGAAGATTAACAATAAAATTATAGAGTTTGACAATTCAATAGAAAGTCAGAGGAGTAGAATTGAGCAAGTGGAAGGCAGAATTAGTGAACTTGAAGGTAAAGCACATGGCACCAATATATTTGAAGAAAATATATAAAAGAATTTGAAAAAATGAAGGAAACTTAAGAATTATGTGAGACTCTGTAAAGAGGAAGAATCTACAAGTGATTGGAGTACCAGATCAGGGAGGGATGACAGAAAATACGGAGAGAATTGTTGAAAATTTGTTGGCAGAAAACTTCCCTGATATCATGAAAGACGAGAAGACATCTATCCAAGATGCTCATCAAATACCACATACGACAGATTTTAAAAGAAAGTCACCAAGACATATTATAATCAAACCTGCCAAAACCAAAGATAAAAAGAGGCTTTTTAGAGCAGCCAGGGATAAAAGAAAAGTTACCTACAGAGGAAAGTCAATAATAATAGGCTTGGACTACTTGGCAGAAACCATACAGGCAAGAAGGCAATGGGATGACTTATACAAAGAATTGAAGGAAGAAAAATTGCCAGCTAAGAATCATCTATCCAGCAAAACTGTCTCTCAAATATGAAGGTGAAATTAGGACATTTCCAGATAAACAGAAGTTTAGAGAATTTGTAAAAACCAAACCAAAGCTACAAGAATTATTAAAGGGTGTTCTTTGGTTAGAAAATCAATAATATCAGGAATCAACCCAAGACTAGAACACTGGACAGAGCAATCAGCTATCAACATAGACAGGGAAATCACAAAAATAAATCAAAATAAAAAGTGCTCAAAACAGGGAAACAGTGATGTTATTATGCAAAAGAAGACAACATTAAACAATAAAAAGGAACTAAGAAATGTAGTCATAGATCTTTCATATGGAGAGGAAGACAATGCGATATATAGAAATAAATGTTAGGCTTAAATTTAGAAAAATAGGGGTAAATATTAAGGTAACCATAAAGGAGACAAATGGTCCTACACATCAAAGCAAAATAAAAGAAAAAAATGCAGACTCAGCAGTACTCAACAGTAACAGTAACAAATAAGAGGAAGAGACAAATATAAAGTGCAAAAAATTAAGTGGGAAAAAGAAACTGTCTCCAACATGAAAAGACATCAAAATGATGGCCCTAAATTCATACCTATACATAATTATGCTGAATGTAAATGGACTAAATGCATCAATAAAGAGACAGAAAGTGGAAGAATGGATAAAAAACATGATCCATCTATACGGTATGTTCATACAATGGAATACTACACATCAGTAAAGAACAGTGATGAATCTGTGAAACACTTTGTACCATGGAGGAATCAGGAAGGCATTATGCTGAGTGAAATTAGTGAGTTGCGAAAGGACAAATATTGTGTAAGACCACTACTATAAGAACTCGAGAAATAGTTTAAACAGAGAAGAAAATATTTTTTGATGGTTATGGGGGGGGAGGGAGGGACACAGGTATTCACTAATTAGATGGTAGATAAGAACTATTTTAGGTGAAGGGAAAGACAACACACCATACAGGAGAGGTCAGCACAACTGGACTAAACCAGAAGCAAAGAAGTTTCCTGAATACACTGAATGCTTTGAAGGCCAGTGTAGCAGGGGGAAGGGTTTGGGGACCATGGTTTCTTGGGGAGATCTAAGTCAATTGGCATAATAGAAGCTAATAAGAAAACATTCTGCATCCAACCTTGGTGAGTGGTGTCTGGGATCTTAAAGGCTAAAAAGTGGCCATCTAAGATGCATCAGTTGGGCTCAACCCACCTGGAGCAAAGGAGGATAAGAACACCAAAAACACAAGGTAATTATGAGCCCAAGAGACAGATAGGGCCACATAAACCAGAGACTACATCAGCCTGAGACCAGAACTAGATGGTGGCTGGCTACAAACGATGGCTACCCTGACAGGGAACACAACAGAGAACCCCTGAGGGAGCAGGAGAGCAGTGGGGTGCAGACCCCACATTCTCATAAAAAGGCTAGACTTACGGGTCTGACTGAGACTAGAAACACCCCGGTGGTCATGGTCCCCAAATCTTCTGTTAGCCCAAGACAAGAACCATCTGAAAGCCAACTCTTCAGACAGGGATTGGACTGGACAATGGGATAGAAAATGATACTGGTGAAGAATGAACTTCTTGTATCAAGTAGACACATGCAAATATACTGGCATCTCCTGTGTGGAGGGGAGTCAAGAGGGCAGAAGCGGTCAAATGCTGGCCGAATGCACACGAAAAGAGAGTGGAGGAAAGGAGTGTGCTGTCTCATTAGGTGGAGAGCAATTAGGAGTATATAGCAAGGTGTATATAAATTTTTGTATGAGAGACTGACTTGATTTGTAAACTTGCACTTAAAGCACAATTAAAAAACAAGAAGAAATAAGGTTCTGAGAGTAAGATCTTTGGCCTGAGTTGTGAGGATACAAATGAGAGTAGGGATTGAACCCAAAGCTTCGTGCATGCTAAGCACAGTGCTCCACCACTGAACTATGCCCCCAGCTAGCCCCCCATCTGAGAGGAATCTTCATGACTATTCTCAGAGTCTTTGAAGATTAACTCAAGATAAAATCACTTTAAGTTCAATTCCGCTGTTTCCAAACTCCCTAAACTGCACACTCCCAGACGCAGACACACCCAGAGAAGGTTATCTTAGTGCTAGAAAGAACAATACTGTTCCTAGTCAATGCTCTGCCACCAGATTACCCGGAGCCTGCTTCCATTCTATCACCTGGATGAATCACAAGTTACAACATTCTCTTGGAACTTGTCTGAATTGACTTTTTGTATTCTTTTGACTCTTGGGAACATATTAATGTGTTACAGAGGCAAATAAGTCAATAAAACTCAAGGGTTTGTGAAAATACTGTAAAATTAAATACAAATAGAAACAAATAAAGCTAACTTATTTTGAAAGAATAACATCCACATAGGAGGAAAAAGAGAGATTCAAGTAAATGTTTTCCACAGTGCTTTGTCCTCACTGTAAGACAAAAAGAATGACGAGCAAATATTAAACTCTGCATATCAGCTCTTTGACTTTGTTTTTTTAAATAATGCTATGGGTGGCATACTGGTTAAGAGCTATGACTGCTAACCAAAATGTTGGCAGTTTGAATCCACCAGATGCTCCTTGGAAATCTTATGGGGCAGTTCTACTCTGTCCTACAGGGTAGCTATTAGTCAGAATGGACTCCATGGCAATGGTTAGGGTAATGGATGTAGCAATTCTGATATAATTTCGTTTAAATTTTTGGCTTGAGAAAATGAGTACACAGATTGAGGTTGTTGGTAACCAGCGCTCTCACTGTGGGAGATAGGAGGAAAAGAAGAAATTGGAAGGGAGAAAGGTAGGAAATCCCCTGTGGGTGCTGAATGGGCATTCCTCCCTTGCCATCAAATCGATTCTAACTCTTGGATGGAGACCCCATGTGTACAGAGTAGAACTCCTCCATAAGGTTTCTTTGGCTGTAATCTGTGGTTAAGCGCTGCGCTGCTAACCAAAATGTTGGCCAGTTCAAACCAGCCAGCAGCTATTTGGGAGAAAGAAGGCAGTCAGTGGGTTCTGGGAAAGATTACAGCTGTGAGTGGAAATTGGCTCCACCACAATCGTTCTGAGTTTTTTATTTAATCTTTAAGGATGACCAGGGTCACAATTATACTTGACTGCTAACCTAAAGATTGTTGGTTCCAGTGGAAGAAAAGGCAGGCCATCTGCTTCATTTAAGATTACAGCCAACACATGGGGTCACCCCATGGGATCAACATGAGTCAGAATCGCCTAGGTAGCAACCAACAACAATTTTTAAGGAAGCAGATTGCCAGGCTTAGATGGTGCTGCTGTGTAAATTCCAATTGCCAACCTTTCAGTTACCACTAGGTTACCGGGCACAAAATGTTTTCACCAGCCAGAAGCATTTCTTATATAATGTAGTGATTCTTTTTCTACAAGATTTTAAAACATTTCTTCTGGTTAAAAATCCATCTTTCCCTACGCACATAATACTAATATCAGAACAGAAATGAAAGTCATAAGGGCAACAGCATGTAGCATACAGGATTCCTTGCTCCATCAATTCCTAGGTTTCCACATTGAATTTCAGTTCCTTATTTACTTTTTTTTTTTTATTGTTCTTTAGATGAAGGCTTACAGAACAAACTAGTTTCTCATTAAACAGTTGGTACACATATTGTTTTATGACACTGGTTAACAATTCTACGACATGTCAACACTCTCCCTTCTCCACCTTGGGTTCCCTGTAACCGGCTTTCCTGTACCCCCCTGCCTTCTAGTCCTTGCCCCTCGGCTGGTGTGCTCCTTTATCCTCGTTTAGTTTTACAGGCCTGTCTAATCTTGGGCTGAGGAGTGAACCTTGGGGATTACTTCATTACTGAGCTAAAATGGTGTCCAGGGGCCATACTCTTGGGGTTTCTCCTGTCTCTGTCAGGCCAGCGAGTCTGGCCTTCTTTTGTGAGTTAGAATTTTGTTCTATGTTTTTCTCTAGCTGTCTGTGGCACCCTCTGTTGTGATCCCTATCACTGCAGTCAGTGGTGGTAGCCAGGCACCATCTAGCTGTACTGGACTCTGTCTGGTGAAGGCTGTGGTAGATGTCCCCACAAATAATATATAATATCAGAGCAGAAATGAATCATAAATGCAACAGCATGTAGTATATTGGAATTCTGTACTCCATCAGTTCCTAGGTTTCCTTATTAAATTTCAGTTCCTTATTCTTAAAATTTTAATAAAATATGCAAAATGTCGGTTAGCATTTCACAGAAGACCTCAAAACCAAACCAAATCAAACCCACTGTTGCCCAATCGATTCCGACTCATAGCGAACTTATGGACAGGGTAGAATTGCTTCATATGGTTTCCAAGGCTGTAAATCTTTACGGAAGCTGACAGTGACGTTTTTCTCTCCCCGAGTGGCTGGTAGGTTGGAACCACCGACCTTTTGTTAGTAGCCAAACACTCGACAACTGCACCACCAAGGTTCCTAGACAGAGGGTTTTTTTTTTTAATTCTACTGCGTTGGATAACTGCAGTACTCAGTTCTGTTAGAATCCAAAGCCTTGGAATGCAAATGCTTTTTAAGAAAGAAATAAAGCAAAATTGACTTTAGTTGTGGAAACGTGGAATCCAGCCAGGGATCTTCAGATCTTCAGTCTATTGCTCTACCAACTGAGCTATTTCTGCAGCCTGAAAATGGTCATTTCAGTCTTTCTTCAAAATATTATCACAGCTGATGTGATCTCAAATATTTAGTCTTAACTTATTCTATATTATGCACATGCTCAGAGACAAAATTATAAGGCTCCATTACCATCCATGTCTGAAAATGGAATCCAATATTCTGAGACCATGGACAGGCAGGTAGAGGACAGGGATGGCAACAAACGGGAGGAACAGGTAAAACAAGGTGATGTTTTTCTGCTTAGTAACTTCTGGCTCTTTCATGCTCCAAACAGTGCTGAGAAAACTAACGGAATTTCAAATGAAATGATCGAGCCTGTTCTTTTTCTCTTCTTTCAGTCCTTCTTTTTCTGTCTTGCTCTTCAATGACACTGCAAAAGGGAACAGAGGATTAGTGAGCAGGTTAAAGTGCTGGGGGGCTTCTTGCTTCCATTTGAGGAAATTCTGAACAAGCCAATTTTGTTTTCTGTATTTCCTTGCTTCTTCCTTGTGCTGACACAGGCATCGTGGTTGGTGAGGAGATACATGGAGTATAAAGAGGGAAATATTTCAAGGCAATCCATCGGATAATGTGCTTAATACCTATGAGTACCCAAAATGTATATTAAAAAGCAAAAAAAAAAAGAACTGTAAGGAATTGTAAAAAGCAGGTACGTGTAAATGATTTCAGACGCTCTCAAGGAAAGGACAGTCTGCTATTGAGCCACACCTCTCTCACGGAAGAAACCTCATGAAGACCTTTCTTGAAATATTATCCACATTTCTAAGCATTTTGGGCATATCTAATAGCTGACCAGAAAGAAAATCCGCTGTTTCAAATTTCACTATTTCTAAAGCCCTTAACTACACCAGGAAATAAGTAAAGAGATTGAAGACCAAAAAACACATTCTGCTCCTAGGACATTCCACCCCATTTTCCCACTCCAAGTAAACTGCCTTGCCCATTTTTTTCTGCAGCCACCAAGAAAGATGTATGATGGAACTTCCTCTTGTGTTTTCAACTTCTCTCTCGACCCACTTTTTCTTTTTTTCTCTTCTTGCAAAGTTTTTCAAGCCCCCTTCTCCTTACAAAGAGGGGATTAACCACAGTCTAGGAGAAGATATTTCAATACTTACATTTGACAGAAGACCCTTACGTAGAATAGATGAAGAACTGTTATGAAACGCTAAGAAAAAAAGGCTGAAACTCAAAGAGAAAGAGAGAAGACTAAACATACACTTCACTAAAGAATATACTTAAAGCAAATTAACAAACATAATGAAATAATACTACCTTTATTTTTTATTTTTTTTTCACCAAAATTGCTTTAGTTAAATAACTGAGGTTATCAAGTGTCTCTGATGATACAGAACTGAAACTTTCATACGTTGCTGATGAGATTGTCAACTGGTACATCTGCTCAAAGACACCATTTGGAAATATTGCCTCAAACAAATATGTATACAATCTACAACCCAGAGAGTCCACAGTGGCAATTAGACCTGCGGAAAATGCATGCTTATTGCCCTTGAAAGACATGTACAAGAACATTCATAGCAGCGTTAGCCATTTCAAATGTGTACCAGCAGTAAAAAAATGAAAAAAGTCTGATGTCCAGTATTCATACAATG
The DNA here is from genome assembly GCF_030014295.1 of Loxodonta africana. Lineage (NCBI taxonomy): Eukaryota > Metazoa > Chordata > Mammalia > Proboscidea > Elephantidae > Loxodonta > Loxodonta africana. The sequence continues at coordinate 79,412,491 of NC_087342.1, forward strand.
CAATATGACAGAGCACTAAGAAATACTGCTACTAGAAAAAGTATGGATGCATCTAATAAAAAACATATTGAGTGAAAGAATCCATACTCAAATGAGCACATACTTTTTGATTTCCTTTCTTATATTTCAAAGCACAGGAAAAACTAATCTATGCTAGTAGGAGTCAGAAGATTGGAATTGATTGGGATGAGGTACAAGGGAACTCCTGGGAGCTGAAAATTTCTTTATCTTCATCTGGATGTTGGCTCCATGGTGCGTGTGCGTGTGTGTGTATATATATATATAATTCAGAAAACTGAAAATTAAGTTTTATGCATTTCACTTGACGTGAATCTAGCCTCAATTTAAATAGAAAAGAGGAGGAAGAAGGATTTCCTTGAGTATCTTATCACTTGCAAAAAACAAACAAAAAAACCCAAACCCATTGCAATTGAGTAAATTCCAACTCATAGTGATGCTCTGGGACAGAGTAGAACTGCTTCATAGGGTTTCCAAGGAGCAGCTGGTAGATTTGAACAACCAACCTTTTGGATAGCAGCTGACCTTTTAACCACTGCACCACCAGGGCTCCACCTCCAGTACATCTTACGTCCACATTGTTGTTGCTGTTAGGTGCAGTCAAGATGATTCTGACTCATGGTGATCCCATTAGTCCTGTTCAAATTGTGGTCTCCAGACTGGTGCCTGTCTAGGAACTGTTTTCTACTTTACTTTGAGCATTAGAAACTTACGTATCAATTTGATGTAGCGGTACAATTGAATTCAGTTATTAAGTAAGGTAGAAAAAAATTGGTATGTAAATCGCAACAGTTAGGTAGGTTCATATCTAATGTCCTTTAGTCAAATGTTTGTCTTAGTATATACTACAGTATGTAGGGTACCTTTCTATGTGTAAAAAACATTAAACACTTCCAGAAACACTAAAATATCTTTAACATAATTATACAGTAATAATAATATATGTTGATGCAAATTCCAAATTTGCCCCTGTTTGTTGTTTTGAAACATTGTAGGTACCCCCAATTTTCATATAATAGGCTTTACAAAGGATGGTCCACTACCACAACTTGTATGTAAGTTGGAGTTTTGTAAACTGGGGTTGCTTGTAATTAGAAGATTGTCCCTGAAGTATATCTGGACCTCACCTCTGTTCATTTTGAGTGGGACCATGTTGAACTAGGTCACACTGCCTGTATTCGTCCCTCAGCTGCTCGTCTTAATAGCTCAGGGAACTTTGGCGAATTGCTTTAGCTTTCTGAGCCTCAATTTCCAATATATAAAATGGAAATAGTAATAAGCCTATGTAATAGAGTTGATGGGAGGACTGGATGAGTAAATATACATAAAATGGTTTAGAAAGGTATCTGGCACATAAATAAGCATTAAAGTTCATTATCATTGTTGTTGATGATAGTTGCCAAGGAGTCCATTCCAACTCATGGTAACTCCATGTAGTACAGTGTAGAACTCCTCCATAGGATTTTCTTGGCTGCAAACTTTATGAAAGCAGATCGCCAGTTCAGTGCAAACCAAATGTACCACCTAGAGATCTCATTTTTATCATTATTCTTATTCTTCTTATTTTTGAACAATAATTTTGTGCCAAGTACTTAATTCTTTGAAAAACACTGAATATTATCTAAAATCTAAAGATAAAAAGTTCCAAGCATTAAAACAAAATAAGTGATTTATAGTAGGAAATAAATGAAATCTGTTCTTTTTCCTAAATTAAGAGATGACATATGGAACATTCACACTTCAGATATAAAGTTACAAACCTAGCGTATATTCCACTCATCTAATTCTTTCACGGTAGTACATGATCTTAGTACCCCTTCAGCTCCTTTATTTTCCACTTTCTTTTTACAGGCACTGCACCCAACCTCCCAAGGGTTTATCCCCCTGAGACCTTCTCCAGTGAATTGTCCTTGGTTACACCTAGTAGATTATGCCACCACTCCATTCCTAGCAGCAGCCGATGACTGACTGGAGGAGGTGGAAAATGCAAAAGCTCAAACCCGTTGATGCAAGGATAACTCTGCTATGTGATGTATACCCCAGGGCCCCTTTCACACAGAACAAACAAAAAGCCCAAACCCATTGCCAATGAGTCTATTCCAACTCATAATGACATGGGTCAGGCCTAATCCAGACTTTACCTAAGAACATATTATTGTTTGGCTACTTTCCTTTCCCATCCTGAAGATGACTTGCTCAATAAATCACATACCCCTCAATCTCTGTCTCACATTCCTAATAGTCATCAGACCGAAAACAGGCTGATGAAAGTACTTGGCTGTAAACACATGCTACCATTATGAAAATGAAAGGATGACTCCGATGGCAGAACCAACAAACCACAGAACATTAATTCCAGCCTTGAAAGCTAATGTTTTTTGCCTGGCTAGATTTAGACATTTCTTGGGACCAATGACTCCTTTCTTTTCTTTCAATTTCATCCATTTTTAATTGGAATGTCTTTAACTGTAATCTTATACCTGTCCCACCTCTGTATTCTTGGGAGCAGATAACTTGTTTCTTGAATTTCACAGATAGAGGGAAATTGTATCTCAGGATGCATTATACCCAGAGCCTCACCTATACCTAATTTAGGGAATTTAAATGAAAAATTTGGGACTTTTGAGCTGATGAGATTTAAGACTTTGAGTTAGTACTATAATGGATTAAGATTTGGAGGGATATTGGGACAAAGTGCATGTTTTTGCATGTGGGAAAGGTGTGAATGTTTGGAGACCAGAGGGCAGATGTGGTAGGTGTAATAATGCCTCAGTGAAGATTTCCATGTCGTAATATCCAAAAACTGTGATATGTTAGCTTACACTGCAAAAGGGCCTTTGCAGATTTGGTTAAGTTAAGGATATTGCCATGGAAAAATCAATCTGGATTTCTTAGGTGAACCCAATATAATCACAGGTCCCTTGTAAGAAGATGAGGGCCAGAGTCAGAAAAGGAAATGAGACCACAGAAGCAGAGGTTAGAGTGATCCATCCATGAGCCAAGGAATGTTGGTGGCCTCTAGAAGCCATAAAAGTCAAGGAATGAATTTTCCACCAGAGTCTTCAGAAAGAATGCATCTCTGCCATTACCTTCAGTTTATACCCAAAGGACCAGGAACCAATTACCCAATAAACATGGTAAGTGTGTGCTTACGGCATCAACAAAACGGGCACCAGTTTCCAAAGCAAAGACCCATAGATGACAAGCAGACAGGACACAAGGAAATGCAAGCACCCTAGTGGAAGTGAACAGGCAGGGTACTCAATGAAATTGATGCCCTTTTATAAACTTTGAACAGTTACAATTATATTTTCCTTTTCATTTTAGGCAGATTGTGTATAGCCTCATATTTAGTTCTCTCTTCTACATCACATAGAAACATGCCAGCAGCAGGGTAATCATGTGACTTATGATGCTCCAAGGCCAGGAGAATGGCTCAGGGAGCACAGCAGGCCCTATTTCAGGCCCAGGGAAATCAACTGCTAATGAAGCTGGCTGGGGCAGAGGGAGGAGGGTTCAGATAGTTAGGGAGAGCTCTTTCAAAAGGAGGAGCTGTTAGATCCACCTGCAAATTAGACAAAATCACTTGTCTTGTGCAGAGAGCGCTGTTTTATCTCAGATTCCAGAGGCATGTGTAGCTTGTGTGTACTGGATGGGTCCCCACTGAGATTGCTGCAGAGGGCTAGGGCTGTGTCCTGCGCTTGCCTTCTTTTGCTGAAGCTTCTGTGTCCTAAAAACCACAGCCAGCTCTGCTGCAAACACACCACAGGGTCAGGGGTGGGGCATTTTTCTTGCCTTCTTTCACCATAGCGGCCGTGTCTCCGAAAACTTCCGTCAGTCCTGCTGCAGTCATGCCAAGGAATCGGAGCTGAGGCTCTGACGCCAGCTAGGCAACTCCTGACTGCTTCTGCACAGTCTCCCCTTCCCCCTCACTCAGTCTGACTTCTTAACTTTGCATTGGATGCTCAGGGTTCCTAACTTGTCATATATATAATGGATTCACTTGTTTTGGGGGGGTCTTTGTTGTAAGAGGGATCACTGGAAGTGTCTGAATACTCTGCCATCTTGGCCCCTCATCCTGACTCATTTTCTTTGTTTTAGAATATGGGGAATATCCTTTTTGTAGAAAAGTAGTTAGATAGTAAAAATTTAAGTACACTATATCCACTAAAATTTTTATAATCCAGTTCATCTCATTCTGCTAAAATGGCTTGTGTCACTTTTATGTTCAGTCTCTAATATTACAGTTGCGTTTAAAAAGGAACTACATCATGGATAGCTAAGACACACATGTATGTATATACGCACATGTTTACATATAACTCACATGTGCTTTTGGTATACCCGAGTAAGCAGAGGAGGGTAAACCACAGATTGTTAGTGTTTAGGGTCCTCACATGCCTTAATCTGACCCTGTACAGAACTCATTTCAGAATTCTGACCTCCAGAACTGTAAGATAACAAATTTGTGGATTTTTTAAGCCACTAAGTTTCTGGTAATTTGGTATAGTAGCAATAGCTAACTAATATAGAGTTTGGCATTAGGTTGTACTGTAGTCAGTGTATTGAAAAGATGTCTTATTAGCAAGGGAGAGGGATAAAGTTCTTTATGAATTCCTTTTCACTATTTGTGCAGGTCCATTTAAAATCGCATCACATGAAATCGATTGAGAGTTAGTTGTGCAATCTATGTTTCATACTCAAAACTTGATCAGTGGAATAATTTCCCCTACTACCAGGTTTTTTGGTTTTTCAAGTGAGTGTATGTAGAAGAGACAAAAAATCTGTGTGCCCTCCCTAAGGCTTGAACTCAGGACCTTCGGCTTATGAGACTGATTAGAGGCCTAATGCACTAAGGCAGTTACACAAACAACTTTTAGCAAAGCTCTCAAGTCACAGAATTTCAAACCTCAGTGAAATTTCTGAGGCATTGGGTTTTTATATGCTATACATCTCCATGCCCCAAAAGGAACTGAAGCTATGTCATATATAAGTTTGCTGTTGCTCTGAATTTGTCACAATAACCTTGAACTATATGATTTCAGGATTTTATCCTTAAGTAAATAAATATACAACAGAGTGAACTTTCCCACTCCACTTTAAACATCACTTCCTGCTGGGTTACATCCAGCAAGTTACTTAACAACTCTGTGCCTCGATTCTCCATCAGGCAAATGGAGATCGTAGTAAAAGTACCTATCTTCTGAGGCAGTTAGGAAGACAATAAATGAATGACAATAAATGTAAGGAGAGTGCATGGCACATAATAAGTTTCTGATAAATTTTAGTTGTTATTTATTGTTTTGGAGAACTGGCTTGTAAACCTGTTCTAGGAGAAGAATAACAAGTTGGAAAACATTCTTTTTCCTTGCAAACATTAGGATTTAAAAGGTGCCCTCATGTGTGGTAGCATGGCCGAGCGGTCTAATGTGCTGGATTTGGGCTCCAGTCTCTGCGGGGATGTGGGTTCGAATCCCACAGCTGCCATTTCTACTAGAAATGGAATCAACGTACGGACGGAATGTGCAGAGGTCTTTTGGAATAGTTTCCTGACGCTGGTAACTTAAAGGAAGTATTTTTCTTGCCAATACTATGTCAGAGTCCTCATGGCACAGTGCTTAAAGTGACCGACTGAATCGATGGCAGCGTGTTTAGTTTTTGGTTAAGACCAATTACAGAGTTATAAGGAAAATCAGACTATTATCATTTCTGTTTATTCTTTATACCTAAGAATAGTATTTGAGAAATGTCGAGGGTGTTCTTCCCTTTTGGTTTTCTAACTCCAGGTCTTTGTGCATGTCATAATAGTTTACTTTGTCTTCTCCAGCTGCCCTTTGAAATCTTCTGTTTAGCTCTTTTACTTCATCGTTTCTTCCTTTCTGTTTAGCTACTCTATGTTCAAGAGCAAGTTTCACAGTCTCTTCTGACATCCATTTTGGTCTTTTTCTTGTCTTTATAATGGCCTCTTGCTCTCTTCATGTATGATGTCCTTGATGTTGTTCCATAACTCATCTTGTCTTTAGTCATTACAGTTCAATGTGTTAAATCTATTCTTGAGTTAGTCTCCAAATTCAGGTGGAAAATACTCAAGGTCATACTTTGTCCCTCCTGGACTTTTTCTAGTTTACTTCAGCTTCAAGTTGAACTTGCATAGGACCAATTGATGCTCTGTTCTGCAGTTAGCCCATGACCTTGTTCTGAATGATGATACTGAGCGATTCCATCGTCTCTTTACACAGATGTAGTTGATTTGATTCCTGTGTATTCCGCCTGGTGAGATCCACGTGTATAGTCACCATCTATATTGCTGAAAAAATGCGTTTGCCTTGAAGAAGTCATTCGTCTTGGAAAATTCTATCATGTGATCTCCAGGATCCTTTATATTACCAAGGCCATATTTTCCAACTATGAATCCTTCTTGTTTGTTTCCAACTTTTGCATTCCAATCATCAGTCATTATCAATGCATCCTGATTTTTCTATTTCAGACTGCAGAAGATGGTAAAAATCTTCAATTTCTTTATCTTTTGCCTTAATGGTTGGTGTGTAAATAGTCATATTTATTGTTCTTCCTTTTTGTGTATGGATATTATCTTATTACTGACAGCATTGTACTCAGGATAGATCTTGAAATATTCTTTCTGTTGATGAAAGAAATGCCATTCCTCTTCAGTTTATCATTCCCCACATAGTAGACCATATGTTTGTCTGATTCAAAATGGGCAATGAAATATCAGATACGGAATGTTAACAATTGCAGCATTAATGTATGGGCAAGATACATATTATGACATATCATACAATGGAATTCTTGGCTGCCAAGCAAAGAAGGAAGAAGCTCTTTCTGCGTTTATTTGAAAATCACTACAACATCCATGAAGTGAAAAAACCCAAGATACAGTGGAATGTGTTTGGAATTTCCTTATTTGTATAAAAAGTGGAGGAAATAACATCCCTGAGAGCATAAGCAAGAAACTATGCTTGCTGTGCAGGGAGGAACTAGATGACTGGGAAGGTTGTGGGAGTGTCAGAGATGAAATTACGGAATTTTCCAGTGGTAACAACTTTGGTTTTCGGTCCCTCAAGTAGGAATGCTGGATTACTGAGTTTCACCTCTTTTGCTGTCTCTTTATGATACCCGGATATCATAAAGTGTCAAGACAGCGAAGAATAAAATCTGTTAGAGAGCGCGCGTCTTGTGGGTCCTCACCTCTCCCAGGTGGTTTGGGCGGGGTTCCTGGGTTTCCCTTCTCATGCCCTTCCTTTTCCCCAAAACTCATTCCCTCAGGCGTTTCAGTCACCCCATTTCCTAGGGGCCTGGGACACTGCTGCTTCACCACCTCGACACCCACTGGCCTTATACAATCCCATACAGGACCTTCTGGGGCCCAGAGCTGCTTTCAGGTTCACTGCCAGCAGGCTGGGCCCTCTGAGGGTCCAGGGTGGGGAGGAGGGATGATGCAACAAGGGGAAGGGACAGACTTGGTCTGGGTTAGAAAGGAGTAGGCACTACTTTCTTTGTGAATGGATGACCTACTGCGCTTGAAACCAGGCCTTGGGTGAGTAGAGAGCACAATATGGTTCACTGGAGCCATAAGGCTCTTCACCTTAGGAGGCCTGTGCCTGGATCAGGGAGCCGGTGTGGCCAGCTGGCCCCACGCGGCCTCCCCCTTCCCCCGAGAAGCTCTACACCTCTCATTGTATGATTAGGGCCCTTACATCCGTTGACATTTTGGAATTTTAAAGGAAGAGAGGATTTTAAGAGAGGCTCCCCAGCTGAATTCGACTGTGCCAGCCTTTTCCTCTCCTTTCCCTTCCCTCCCCTCCAAATATTTGCTGTGAGTGCAAGTGATACATACTTGGCTGTCTGAGTCTCTTAATGGAGTTCCTTTTCTAGAGACCCTCACTTAGGGCACTGCAACGAAGAATCTAAATTACCCATGTTGAGTCCTAGTAACCACTACGTTTGTTTTTAGAAACCTTCATCTCATTTGGAAGGATTGGGCTGCCTTGACTTTTACTGACCCTGTGTGTGCAGTGTAGAAGTGCTCCATAGCATTTTCAAGGAGCAGAATACCAGGCCTGTTTTGTGAGGCACCAATCTTTTGGCTAGTAATTGAGCCCTTAACCCTTTTCCCTTTGTCTGCTCTCCTTGCTCAATTCGGATTCTTTTTGAGCAAAGGGCGGGAAGATAAGAGTCAAGAAGCCTATGGTAAATGTCAGGATGAGTTTCTCTAAGAGGAAGCTGAATGTATAGGCTTCTAAGAGAAATCACTGGGGTAAAATCAGTATAATGCCTGAAAAGGGACTTGAACCTAGGATCCTCAGATTAAAATCTGGTGCTTTACTGACTGAACCACTCAGGCTCCTTCTCATAGTTTTTCCTGTGTACTTAATGCAGGTTTTATGTAGGCCAATTGGTTTTATGTTTCATGTCCTGATACGCAAATAACTTCCCTGTAATTTTCCTGCTTGCCAAGAAGATTGTGTTTCAAACAGATATTATAATTGTTTGAAGAATTTCCCTTCCTTCTGTCCTGTCTTCTGTCTCTTTAGACTTTCAGAAACAGGCTTGGTCACCTAGCCAAAGCACTGCTGACTTTCAGATCACATTGCTACAGCTAGAAGGATTCATTTTTGCCAAGAGGCCCTTTGTTTCTTTTTTACCCACATGCATCTCTTTTTCTCAAAGCAACACTCATGCTACTCTTCTTTGTATCCCTCTGCATCATCTTGTACATTTTTCTTAGAGCTTTGGGAGGCAGAAGAGAAAGGAGTTGAAGGAGAGAAAAATTAAAGGCTGGTGAGAATGTTCCTTAACAGTGGGCAAGCAAAGGTAAATGGATTTAATCTTCTGCATCTGTATGCTTGCTTTTCTTCATGATGCAACTTCTCCATCATCTCTAAGCTGCTTTTCATTTCATTTCTCTTCATTTTATATCTCCTCCTTCTATTCTTCCTCCTGCTTCTCCCCCTCCTTCTCTTCTGCCCCCTTTTTCTCTTCCTCCTTCAGGTCTTCATGTCATGAATACTGTTTGCTGCTCACATCCAAAGGAAATCGATAATTACCTTGATAGTTTATTGTACATTAGCACATACCATCAAAAATATGATCTAAGAAAGTTTTTGAATTTTCTCCTAAACCTGGAGAAATACTGTGCAAGGAATCTGGGAAGACATGGAGAAAGTTTGGAGTGAAGGAAAGATTAACCTCTCTGGGGAGGAATGACAGGGCAGGGAATGGGAAAAAACAATTGTTTATTTCTTCCAAATAACTCGGAACTTCCAAGAAACTAAGACTATGTGAAAACTGAGAGAATTTGTGATTACTTTAAAAATTTGCGCAGTACTCATCTCTCCTACCCTACCAATGTACAAATCAGAGTTGGAGGTGGGTCACACAAAATTGCCTTGTATTGTTTCGTGGATTAAGCCACTAGGGAATGACATTTGGGCGATGTAATTTGGTATTAGTTAGCATTTCCATGAGACAAATATCCCACCAAGCTATTTTGGCCCTCTTCTCTCCATTTGTAGTAGCTTGGAAATCACCAACCTACACATCACACATAAGGACCTCTCTCCCAGGGAGGTTAGGGACACACTACCTGATCCCACCTCTTTATCATTCTAGTCTCAGGAATCACTGTGGTTACCAAAAAATAATGGGAATTTGCACCTTAAATTTATACGTATCCTAAATAAATGAAGTCTCATATCAAAGTCTTTCTCTCCCCTTTCCAGTCATATACAATGCCCCCAAAGAAAAAGAAAATTACCTAACAAGCAGTAGAGTCCACTCTTCCTTTCCCAAAGCGAAAGCACTTAGCATCTTCACAATCCAGAGACTTGAGGATCTTCCTAAAAATTTCCAGATTTAAGTTGCATCATCAACCTTGAACTGTCAACACCATGCCATCTTCTTCATTCCTTAAGTCACTAATTTCCTCATCTATTTGACAGTAGGACTGAGGATAAAGTTGCTGCACACATTGAATGAGTAAACTCTCAAATGGTACTACAAATCTGATTTTCCACAATTGAAATCTTGCTCTTCAGAGTTCCATTAAGAAAAGAGAGTATGCGAGTACTAAAATGCACTGTAAATATTCCTAGAGCTGTTCCAGGAGAAAGCTAGGCTCAGTAGCCTTTTGTTTATGAGTTAGAAAGAAGTATGGGAAAACTGAAAGTATCTACATCAGAACAGGGTAGTGAGTCCTAGATCCTCAGTCTAGAGACCTGGTGCACTGAGTTGTCCAGGTGTTTGATGGGTTCAGTAAAAGTCTGTTTAAACCAAAAATGCTTTGTCACTGCTTGACCTTTTTTTCTCATTCTTTTCCTTGAATATTTAGCTCAAACACACTAAAACTAAAAGGCTGCAAATACAAGATACTCCAGCCGAAAGCCATCAGGGGATTCTGCTTCTAAGCCCCAGGCCGCTTTCCTGGCACTTGGGATCAGGACAATGCTGCCTCCATGTGGCTTCTTCCAAAGCCTCCAATACCAACAACGGCTGTTCCAGAAACACAGAGCCACACAAACGCTTTCCAAAATGCTCAGCGATGGGAAGAGCAGTGAGGAGCTCTCAGTCACAAAATTTTGGGGAAAACCAGTCTTATCTGTTTGTGGGACATATGCTTTGAAAGCACTTACTTTAGCTTCTCTTTTCCCGAGGGCCTGGAGAAAGAATAGTAAAGATGGAGCTTGGTCCCCTTCTACCTGTGTTCCAGTCCATGTTCTATAACTTCCTAGAGACCCTTCCTCAAACCCTATTCTTCTTCTCCCTGCCATCTACTCCTCTGCTGCTGCTTCTCTCCTCCACTCAGTGTCCGCCTTTCTCCCAGCTATAAACCCTGCCACTCTCTTGTATTCACTCCCTTCCTGGAGCCCACTCCTTCTCGCATTCCAATTCCCAGAGAGGTGTCTTTGTGGTATAGTAGTAACTTAACCTGTAGATTCCAGGCACTCATCCCTTCCATCCACGAAGATCTGGAATTTCTCCTTCATACCTGGGTTACAGTCTCACCACATCAGGAATTTTCTGACTTCTCTGGGATTAGGGAAAGTTAATAAAGAGCAAATTCGTTTTGAAGGTTGTACCCTGCGCCTTAAGTGCTTCTCTTGTGCTTTCCTCATTAAGGAAGTAATTTTGGTGTAAAAGAGACATTTTAACCATAGAAGAGTACATCTTTCTCCTCTCTTCTACCTTCTACCTCTTCAAAACCAGACCTAGAGCATCACGGAGTCAAAGCTAAGTTTCCAAATCCAGGTGCTGGACGCAGGTGTTTGTAGGAGCATGACTGTACTTGTCACTCTTCGTTTCAGCCTAAGCAACCCGTTGCTGTCTAGCAGATCCCGACCCCATAATGTTTCCAAGGAGTGACCTCGGAACTTTTGGGTAGCAGGCATAACTCCTAGCCACTGTGCCACCAGGGACCTGTTTCCATCAAATACTTTGAATTAATTAACATCTAGCCTTACCTCCTCACCTGGATTTTCATTCCTTCTTAGAACTCATCTTCGTATTCCTGTGCACTATCTTTTGTGTCTTTCTGCAACCTTCATAGGCACAGAAGAAGGACTTTTCAAGAAGACATCAGAAGACTTAACCAAACGTTCAATCCTGCTACTCTCCCTCGTGGTGGACTAGAACTGACACTCAGGCAATTGGCTAAAAGTAGTCCTTGAAAAAGCCAATGACTGCTGGGAGATCTCAGAGTCATTAGGTCCGGAATGTGTTTTTTTTCCTTCTCCTGGCATAGTTCTGAGGCAGGATCCAATCTAGGAACACAAGATTTGAACATAATGGATGTTTACTCGTGGAAAGTTATGTTTTAAAAGGCCTGTAGGCTATGCTAAGATTCAGTATCATGGATCATTCTCATAACTTTATTTAAAATGGGGTTGTAGCTCAGTGGTACAGCATGTGCTTAGCATGCTTGAGGCCCTGGGTTCAATTCCCAGCACCTCCATGTACCCTTTTTCTTTCCTCACAGCTGAATATTGGCAAATTTCTTTCATTCTTTCCCTATTTTTCTCTTTGTGAATATCTTTACCTGTGTTTTTCCTACTCATAGAAAGGATAAATCGTTTGATAGTTACTCACACGGACCATAGTTCTGGGCACTCCTTGAGCCTCCCAACTTGACTGCTTAAGCAGAATGAAGTCAGGAGGAACTGAAATAAAAGAAGGTGCTCACTCAGGGCCTGCTGACGCTGAAGCAACAACATTCCACCGCTTCATAGACAGCCTAGTCTCCTTTACTACAATTTCTCCTTATTATTAACAAGTAGGGAAGAAAAGGACAGATGGAAAGAGAGAGGGGTAAGTGACTGTTGGGCAAATCCCTCTTGGGTCTTGTCCTTTTTCCCACTCACCTGTGCCTGTGCCAATGGACAGATTGCAGGTTCAGGAGAAAAGTTGCCGTCTAATTTTCTTTTTCCCATTCCTCTTACCCTTCCATGCCCACCTACATAATCTTGGTCAGCAAAAAGCAAGTGCAATCACCAGTCATGGAGATCTGTGATGCCCACCACAGAGATCTGTGATCCCAGCTCTTTGTTAATGGTGAAGAAGTGTTTGGATGCTATCCACAGGTATGGCATTTCTCAGGAATCCCTGAGTCTTCCAGCATCCACAGTTGATAAAATTATTTCCAGAAATGGAAAGAGCTGCTAAACTCTCTTAAAGCCAGATATGTCTTGGGCAAAAAGAGCTGCATCTTTCTATGTGAAAAATACCCTTACTCCCTTTTCCTTAGAAGGAAGGGAATTTTCTGACTTTCTACATTGTAGAGAGAGCACAGGAGACACAGGCAACCCTGGTAGTCTCAAACATCTTGGGCCATCCAAATTCAATACATCCTAAAGACCTAGTTTAAAACCTTCTTTCACCTTCTCTTTTAGTTCTTCCACACCCACACCCACCTTTCTCATCTTACCTTCCCCTTCATTTTCTTCATCCCATAATGTGTCACCTTCACCCTCACTTTCCTTTTTCCCAGTCCCCTTTTATCCTGTATCCAGTGCTTCCTCCTAGAGAAAATTTTCCAGAAGGTCAGTTCACTCCAATTCCCTCAGCACCACTTCCTAGGCTGGAAGTTCTCAAACATGGCTGAAAATTGCAAACATCTGTGGAGACATCAACGTTACAGATCCCATCCTCTCCATATCCAGTGATTCTCAGTCCATTTGGGATCTATAAAGGTAGAATCAGGAATGTGTATATTCAAAAAGTTTTCAGGCAGTTCCCCAGCTCGGTGGGTTTTTTGAGGGAGGTTAGGGTAAGGGAGACCACCAGTGCTGGGAGGAACCGAAGAGTTGATATATAATGTATTCTAATGTTCAGGAAGACTCAAACTTCTCACATGTGAGAAAAATATCAGAATGAAAACTAAAAGCAAGAGAAGACACAATGATTAAGGATTACCTCCTAAATGTCACATGTGGGCTGACTGATACCACAAATTTCGGCAAGAGGCTAAAGCTCCTATTCTTTTAGCATCTGTGATGGCTGAGGTTTGAATAGTCCAGCAGCATGAGAGGGCTGTTAAAAAAGGTTTATATGCTTGCAGTTCTTGCTCAGCCCCATCATGCCTCCCTCATACTTCTTTATGGTTCTCAGAACCCTAGCTGCAGTTTTGCAAGACAAAGCCACTGCTCCATTTCCCAATCAGAGTTTTGGACTCCAGGGTTTTCTAGAAGGATGACTGTCTGTGACACCATATTCTTACTGTTTTTCACTTAGGATCTGTTTTCTCCTTCGATGTGCATCTAAGTTTCCCAAGCCAACTTTTTGGGTTCTGCTCTTTTGTATTCTTAATGAGAATTATCTGTTGTGGCTCTGATAGCCAGAAGTAGTGGACAGGTAGGACCCCAATGTGATGGTTAGCAAATTTGTAATACCATGAAGACTTTGGAGATGAATAGCTAATTTGGAGTTTGAAGCTGAAGCTACTTGAATTACTGCTGGCAATAGGGTCGTTATGAGTTGGCAATGGTTTGGGTTTTTTGGTTGGAAGGGGGCAGTGGTTAAGGTGATCAACTGCTCACCGAAAGTTTGATGGTTTGAAACTATCAGCGGCTCCACGGGAGAAAGATGTGGCAGTCAGCTTCTGCAGATTATAGCCTTGGAAACTCTGTGGTGTCACTGTGAGTCAGAATGGACTCCACGGCAGTGAGTGTTTTCGGTTATTAATGACTGCCCATCGCTGAGATTTCCATGGCCTGGGTTTTAACTGCTCCCTTTTCCTGGAAGGAGTTCTGGTGCTGCAAGTGGTGAAAAGCTTAGCTGCTAAGTCAAAGGTCGGCAGTGCCAATCCATTAGCTTCTCTCTAGATACCCCATGCTGCAGTTGGATTTTGGTTTTTCCCTGGGAAAGGAGTACCTAGGTAGACTTAAATAGTTAACACTGACTTGCTGTTAAGTAAAACATTGGAGGTTCCAGTCACGCAGAGGTGCCTCATGATCTACTTCCAAAAAATCAGCCATTAAAAACTGTACAGAGGAGAGATTTACCTGGACACACATAAGGTCACCATGAGTCAAAATCTACATGAGGACAACTGGTTTCCCGTGGAAAACATGTCCAAATATGGACTCCCCTTGCTTTATGGAGACTTCTTATCTCTTATGGTTTTTGCCTGCCATCTGAACGTTTCTCTGAAACAATATCTGGGTTCCAAACCAAGTACAGTCAAGTTATGAACAGCAAGAGGAAAATGTCTGTCTGGAGTATCCGTGCTTGGCCAAATGGTAGACGATAGTCCAAAGCTGTGTTTCACTGCTTGGGTGACACTGGGCAAATATCAGGAGGTCAAAAACAAAAACAAAACAAAACCAGTTGCAGTGGAGTTGATCCAGATTCACAGCGACCCTATGGGACAGAGTAGAACTCTCTCTAGGGTTTCCAAGGAGTGGCGGGTGGATTTGAAGTGCCTAATTTTTGGTTAGCAAGAATCCAGTATTCCACCAGGGCTCCAAATCTCATTTCCACAACACAGTGACATAAAGAAAGAACTATAAGGATGGGATTTGAACCCACACGTGCAATGCACACTGGATTAGCAGTCCATCACCTTAACCACTCGGCCACCTCGTCAGGAGTTAATGGAAAGACAGTCAAAGAGAAGAAAAGCGTATACACGCAGTTTTGCTGTGAAATAATTTAGGCATCAGCACATTCTGAGGTAGCCCAGCGAGAGCCTCTCTAGGGAGTTTTGTGGTTTAGTTGCTTAAAAAAAACTGTCCCCAGGGTCCTTTCAAACTCCCTCTCCCTTATCTTTTTTTCTGTCTCTTTAATAATAGTAGGAAACAGGAGCTTCATGTGCAGACTTATGTTTTGGGTGATTGAAGAGATTCTGGTTCTTCTTTTCTCCCCTTCCTTGTCGTCTTCCTTCTGCTGTCACAGTCACATTAAGGGATGTAGACGCTCATAGTATAGAAAGAAGAGCACTCAAGGAAGTCCATTGGGTTATATTTTTGCTGTCTATGTGTGCAGGAATTGAATGCAAAATATTAGGAGAAGTGAATTTGTATTCCTTCAAGATTGAGTTTAAATGGTGTTGGAGAAGAGAAAAGTGTAGAAGTGCAGAGGATGCAAACGAGGCCTCATACATGGAATGCATGTGCTGTACCACTGAACTACACACACCTGTTCCTGAGGTGCTGCTGGATAACTTTTATCTAAAAGTAAGTGTTATTTCCTGAGATTCACACTCCATGAGCATTGAGGTACTGTTGCTCAGTGTTGAGACATCAGCACCCACTTTAGGCAGGAGGGGCTCAAGAACCACTGGAGGATACTGATTCTTTATAGGACTTGAAAGTGAAGGCAGAGATTGGAAATATGTTTTGGGTAAATAGCCACAAGAGGTTTCCAGGGTATCTTTTGTACAACCTGGAGTTGTTAAAAGTCTGTCTTGTATTATGCGTGTCAAAGAAAGAAGTCCCCATTTTCAGCTCTTTTGATTTCCTCTATAGTTGTCTTAACCTGAGGCACAAAGCTAAGGAAACTAATCTTTTCATGGCCTAAAAGTGTTCACTATATTTGCTGTTCACTCAATCAGAATGTATGGGCTGGGTTTGATGGAGGAAAGCCAAAGCAGAAGAAAATGATATAGTGGTACATTCTGCATTTCATTATAAGGGTGTTTTCTCTTCTATGGGAGGTATCAGGTAACTCAGGGGCCCTACCAACATCCAGAAGAGGAAATCATAAGTCATGCATGAAACAGCAGCTTCAGGATGTAGAGGAAGGTGAACTATTAGAGTAAGATAGAAAGTAAATTGACAGGATTTAAAGGACGAGAACCAAAGTGAATGAAGCATTTATACATTTAACATTTTTTAAAGCCATTTCCAAACAGAAGGAGGTACAGAAATGGGATTTTGAAAAACTGGGGATGCAGGGACACTGGAGGAAGTCTGGAAAGGGAGAAGGTAAGCTCATATGAAATTCAAGACATCTTGGAACACACTTGTCAGAATGTTAACACAGTGACCTCATGATAACACTTTGGTCTCCAGCTTGGATTGGTGAATGATCAGTGAGCACAGGCATGTGGAGGGTGGATAAACCCTGAAAAATGTACTTTGAGATTTGGAGATTGGAAATTCATTTGGGATATTTGCAGAAAACAAATAAGCTTGCTCCAAGGCTCTTCTGGAATCCTGAGATTTATCACAGTTAAAACTCAGTTCTTCAAACTACATAAGAAAACTAAGAGAAAATTTATTTCGTGGTACCAGATTTCTAGTGCTTATTTCCTTTTCCTCATGCTAGTTTGCCCATATATAAGCCTTTGCTAATATTCTTAAAAATAACATTGAGTCTTTTTTGAAATTGGCAGAACATGATTTCCTGTCAGACTTGTTCTTTCAGTTGGCTCATGGGATTTGTACAGTAAGAACAAGAAGCAGTGTGTGGTAGGTTCCACTTAAGGAGAAAACTAAAGGGTCATACACAAAACTGAAGGGGAGGTGTATATATTTCTGTGTGTGTGTGTGTGTAAATGCTGGCTGGTATCTTGGCTGTTTGATGCTGTAAAAGCAGTATGTGTAATGTCAAGCACCCATCAATCCAGTATCATTCAGAATAGTTTCACTGTCCTAAAAATGTCCTGTGCTTCACCTACTCATCCCTCCCAACCTCACTGAATTGCTGGCAGCCAGTGATCTTTTCACTGTCCAAAATTTTGCCTTTTCCAGTGTGTGATGAGTTTGAAATCATACAATATGTAGCTTTTCCAGATTGACTTCAATCACTTAGCAATATGCATTTGAGATTCCTCCTCCTCTGCCGCTTTTCATAGCTTGAAAACTCACTTATTTTTGTTGCTGAATAACACCCCATTATAGGGATGTGCCACACCATGTTTATTCACCTATTGAAAGACATCTTGATTGTTTCCAGTTTTTGGCAATTATCAGTAAAGCTGCTATGAATATTTGTGGGCAGGTTTTTGGTGGACATAAGCTTTTACTTCATTTGATACCTAGGATCACAATAGTTGGATCACACGTTTATGTATGTGTATGTTTATGTACGGGCTGTATTTTGGCCCTTGTGGACTTGTTTTAATTTGCTTCAGTTTTGTCTTGAACTTCCACATGAGCAACTGTCATTTTGAGGTTTTTTTTCTTTTTTAATGTGTTATCGACAGTTTTCTTGTTCCACTTAATTTTCTGTGCTGAGTTGTTTTTATGTATTTCCTTTCCATTTTTTCAGTGTTGTTGGTTTTGTATTTGCTGAGTCTTTACTTTTTCTTGTTTTTTATTTTGATGCATAAGATTTTTAGTGTCATTTGTGGTTACCATAATATTTATCTCTATTTTTCTAAGTTTAAACCAATCTTTTTGTCTTTATATCACCTTAAATTTCTCTCTATATGAAAGAACTATGACTACACTTTTTGGTCCCTCTTATTTGTTTTAATGTTGTCATCTATGACATGTTGATGTTTCTGTTGCCTTATTTTCAGTGTTTTAGCTTTGATTTATTTTTGTGTCTTCCCTCTCTGGGTTGATATCTGGTTGCTGTGTCCTGTGTTCTAGTCTTGGGATGTTATCTGATGTTATTGATTTTCTAACCGGAGGACTCAGTTTAGTATTTCTTGCAATTTTGGTTTGGTTTTAACAAGTTCCCTAAACTTCTGTTTATCTGGAAATGCCCTAATTTTGCCATACTATTTGAGAGACAGTTTTGCTGGATATATAATTCTTGGCTTGCAATTTTTTACTTCAATTATTTATATATGTCATCCTGGTAACTTCTTGCCTGCATGGATTCTGCTGAGTAGTCAGAGCTTAGTCTTACTGATTCTCCCTTGTAGATGACTTTTCATTTTTCCCTAGGTGCTCTTAAAATTCTCTGTTTATCTTTGATTTTGGCAAGTTTGATTATAACTGTCTTGGCAGCTTTCTTTTGGGATCTACCAAGAGGTTCTCTTCCTCCAGAAGATTTTTTTGAATCTTTACTTTGGTGGTTTGCTGAAGACATCATGGTCTGCCTCTTTATGTGATTTGATATTGACTGTTGTCCCCAAGCCCTCAATAAGTTATTACATTTATTTATGTTCGCTTACTGTGTCCTAGCTTGTTTTGGTTTGTTTTGATATGCCCAAATAGGCTTGTCTTGTCAGATACTGTGATTATTGGCATCTTTGACCGCTCATGTCCTGTCCCCTGGTGGTTAGAACTGTTACTAGGTATATGAGCCCAGAAGTCCATTTAGTTTTCTTGTGTGGATTCAGCTCAAGTGTCCAGGTCACCAGCCACTGAGTGTGTGGTACAGACTGTCACCTACAGTCATAAAAGGGCAGGGTTGATTGGAGTAGGCACCAATATCTGGCTGCAGTACAGGGTAATGCACTGATAAAGGCAGGGGGCTGACAGCTGCCCCTGAGTGTCTGGGTGGAAGGTATGTCCCGGCTCCCTAGAGCATGTAGTTACGTGGGTTTTGCAGCCAGACTATGGGCACCCAATGACATTGACTGTAAGTACTGGGAGTTGCCACTTATTCTTGTACCCCTATCACGGGTGGCTTGGTGGAATGTGTGAAGCCACCAGTCCTCAGGCCCTGATGTGAGTAGGTGAGGACCCTGTCTAATGGGCAGGGTGGTGTCAGAGGTCATGAATCTCTCACTCCCCATTATAGCAGATACAGATGAAAATAAGCTTCAGGTATATACCCTGGTATACACTGCTAATGAGGGTCTATGTTGCTGAAATGGGCCCACACACATCTTTACCGGAGTGAAAGGCATTCAAAGTTCATGGAACCCTTATGCCTATGCCTAGGCAAAGGTTCTGTGTCTACCCTGAGTTCTCAGCTTAGGAGAGCTGGCAGATTATTTTTTCCTGTTTGTTATTTTTTCCTTTTCCAAAGCTAGGAGAATGGGTCAGGATGCAAGACGCGTCCTACTTCCATCCCAGGGAGTGCAGCAATTGCTGAAGCTGACTGGGACCAAAGCAGAGTGGGGAGGGGTAAGGTAAATGGGAGAGAGGTACTTCCAAAAAGGATTTCTGTTATTTTCTTTTTTGGATCCGCTGGTAGGTTAGAAACTTTTACTTATCTTTCACTGATGGAGTGCTGTTCCTGGCTTGTTCTGGAGATTTGAGCCATCCCTCTACAACTTGGTCTCTCCCAGTATGGTAAATTTATCCAGAATGCCACAGTTGCCTCACTGCTCACACCAGCTGATCCAGCCTACAGGGTGCCAGTACCGGTCGGGTCTGGCAACTCCTCCCTGCTCCTGAATCACCTCTCCCTCCCCCTGCTGCTTAGCTCAATTCCCCAACTTTTTCTTTGATGTTCAGGGTTCCTAGATTGTCATATATAATCAATTCACTAATGTTTGGGGGTCTTCGTTGTAAGAGGAACCACAGGAAGTGTCTGACTACTCTGCCTCCTTGGCCTTGCCTAAAATGATATTAATATAAGTCATGCCTGCTTTCTATATTTATAATTTAACACTATTAACTAAAATAAAATAAAAATACAAACCAGTTGCCTTCAAGTTGATTCTGATGAATGGTGACCCCAAGTGTGTCAGAGAACAATTGTGCTCCATAGGGTTTTCCAAGGCTGATTTATTCAGATGTAGATGGTCCAGGCTTTCTTCCCAGGGCTTCTGGGTGGATTCCAACATCCAACTCTTTGGCTGTCAGCCCAACATGTTAGCCATTTGCAACACTCGGGGACTCAATTAACTAAACAGGGAAGTAAAATTAATATTATTTATTTGTAACTCTAATTTACACATAAGAAAAAAGTCAAAGAATGATAGAGAAGCCAGAAGACAAGTAGTGTATGTGTCAGAGAGTTCTGGTCAAAACAGGCCTCTGGTGTGACTGAAAATAAAGAAGAGAACAGAAAATAAGAAATGCTCCATTCTGTGACGCTCATCTTTCAGAATTGGCCTCTCTAGAATGAATGAAGAAATGACAGCAGCTGAAGACAACCTGCAGGGCTAATTTTAAATAAAAGCCCTCCGTGTGCCTGGTTAGGTTCTCAAACCTCAGTCTCCGATGAGCAAAGAGTTGAGGCTTTCTGCCTTAACCACATTTTGACCATCAATTCGAATGTAAGTTTTTGAAGTATTTCTTCCAAACATGTTTTAGATTCTCTTACAAATTCTTCACCTCCATCAAGAGGTCGAAGTGTTCTAAATTCAGAGGAAAAAATTTATCCAACTTCCAGTTCTCCCAGCTCTGCAGTTTGCCTGACCGAGTCAGCCTATGCTGGGGAGATGTTACACTGTGTGGTATAGGCGGAGGAAGAAATAATCAAGTGACATGGTAAATAAAGATATCACCTACACCTGAATCTCAGTACAGTGGTTAAAATGGGCATGCATGGGACTAGGAATGCACTGAACTATTCTGAAAATGTCATTCTGGAGGAGAGAGAGGAACTTCGGTTGATGGCGAAAGGAAAGAGGTTGGGTGGTGTGAACTGAAGGAAGAGAGGAGAAGAAGGAGAGGGAGGAAGGGGGCAAGGACAAGAGAAGCAGGCTTGTTCCAGAAGATGATTCAGTTCATTTTGCCCAAGACTGCCTTGCCTTTGAGAGCACTTCTTTGATCTTTCCTGCCTGAGCTATACAGGCTAAGCACATTGGAGGGGACACCAGAGGCTGAATTTTTGTTCGCAATTCAGATGTCGTTGATGTCGATGGTTTCAGTGGCAGCTGCAGGGATTTCCCGATTTCTGTACATGAATGTGGTTGGAGCAGTACTGAGAAAAAATGCGAGATGGGCCAGTAGCTTTTTGATTGATCACCCCTGTGACTGAGGAAGTTTACTAAGTTTTGCTTGAAATGCAAATCATAAAAAAGAAAGTTCCCTTTTGTTTGCTCCATGTAGTTCTAACTCTTAAACAAAGCCTACTGAACGCCAACTTACTCCTAAAGAAATTCTATCTGGCTTCTCAACTCTTCACACCCTGCTCTTAGCTCAAAAGGAGCTTAAAGAGTAGACTGTGACCACCGAAAGTCAGAGACTCTATAGAATTAGTAATAGGTACATACTCAGCCACATTTTCCTCAGTCCTAGTATAGATGCAGAGGCAACGTAGTTTAGTCCCTGGCAAGTCAAGTAGGTGACCTCAAAATTGGCTTAGGAATGACCTGTGACAGACTGGTAGAAGGTGGATAGTTGCAGCTTTTGGAGAGAAGAGGAAAGGGGATGATACACTATAAGAGACCTACAGGTCTCTTGGCTTCCACCTCTTCTGCCATAACTGATCCCTTCTTCCTGTGGAGAAACTAGCCTTTTTCTTGCCTTCAAGCCTTCCTCTTCAAAGTCCCTCTGCAAGATTTTCTCCCAGTTTAGGTCAAAGCAGAAAAAGTGTCTTCTTTCATATCTGGGATTGTATGATCAAATCCCCATTGATTCATCAAGATTGTTATTATTACTCTGAGCATCAATAGTTGAAAATATTTATAGGGAAATGTAGAATCGTTCCACAAGGATCCGACAACTGTCCTGGAATGATGTAGACTCTACCCAAGGTCTGTGGCTTAATGTGTCTGTGTTCACCTCTTTTGTCCCATGAGAGTTTAGAATTTGTGCTCCATTTCTTCTTTGGCAGCCTCTTCAAGAGGTGGGACTCTCCCAACCACCAGAGAATGAGTTCAGGACAGACGGAGAAAGATGTTGCCATGCTCTTCGATGACTTCTATCTGCACGATATCCATGTCTGTGAATAAGAGGCAGACAAGACAGTGTAGGGAGTCTTTGCATCCTCAGCCCAAATCGGGGTTAAACATCTACTTCTCAACATTGTAGAACATGCCAGAAAAGAAGATGAGACAAGGAAATGTCTGTCTTCTTTGGCAGGAATGAGTTCTTTCTCAGACATTTTTTGAGAATCATGTGTTCTCCATTCCAGATAAGGAACACTGATTTTTCCCAGACGGTAGAGCAGGTTATTCTTCTTTCAGATTCTGTGGCCACTTAACCCTCAGCTTCCCCCAAACACTATTGAATGACTGCTTAGTCTTTGGGCCATGCAGACAGTGGCCTATATACCAGCGATTGTTGAGGATGCTTGGAGGGAATGCATGGATAATAGAAATGGCAAAAAAAAAAAAACAAGTTTATGTGAGTACCATTGTGCCAGTGAGTTAAGAAAGAAACACCAAGGCCAAAACAACTCTACTTAAGAAAGAGGTTTCTGAGAGTAAAGATCTTTGGACATGCTTTGTGAGGAAAGAAAAAATGGAGATATTGGGTAATGAACCTGGGTCCTCATGTATGCTAAGCACGTGCTCCACCACTGAGCCACTAGTATTTAAACATTTATGTTCATCAAAAGGCTTCATCAAAAGAGTAAAAAGAGATCCAACAGACTAGGAAAAAATGTATGGCTATGACATATCTGACAAAGGTCTAGTCTCTAAATTTCATAGGAAAATTCAACACCTCTATTACAAAAAGACAAATCATCCAATTAAAACATGGGCAAAGAGTATGAACAGACAGTTCAACAAAGATGTTCAGGCAGCTAACAGGCACAGAAGGAAATGCTTGTGATCACTAGCCATTAACCAGAAAAACAAAACCCAGTGCCATCGAGTCCATTGCAACTCACAGTGACCCAATAGGACAGAGTAGAACTGCCCCATAGAGTTTCCAAGGAGCATCTGGCAGATTTGAACTGCCGACCCTTTGGTTAGCAGCTGTAGCACTTAACCACTACACCACTAGGGTTTTCCACTAGCCATTAGAGAAATGCAAATCAAAACTACAATGAGATACCACCTCACCCCAATATTGCTGGCACAAATCAAAAAAACAAAAAATGACAATTGTTGTAGAGTCTTTGGGAAGATCGGAACTCTAATGCACTGCAGGTGGGTAAGCAAAATGGTACAACTGCATTGGAAATAACATGATGCTTTTTTAAAAGGTTAGAAATAGAAATACCATGTACTGGTGTATGCTAATCTTGCTCCTAGGAATATATCTTAGAGAAATAAGAGCCGTCACAGGAATAAACATATGCTCACCCATGTTCATTCCAGCATTGTTCACAATAGCAAAAATATGGAAACAACCTATGTGCCCATCAACAAATGAATGGATAAACAAACTATGGTACGGACACACAATGGAATACTTGTTGTTGTTGTTGTTGTTAGGCGCCATGGAGTCGGTTCTGACTCATAGTGACCCTATGCACAAGAGAACGAAACACTGCCTGGTCTTGCACCAACCTTACAATCATTGTTATGCTTGAGCTTGTTGTTGTAGCCACTGTGTCAATCGACTTCATTGAGGGTTTTCCTCTTTTCCACCAACCCTGAACTTTGCCAAGCATGATGTCCTTTTTCAGGGACTGAGCCCTCCTGACAACAGGTCTAAAGCATGTAAGATGCAGCCTAGCTATCCTTGCGTCTAAGGAGCGTTCTGGATACTATGCAAAAATAAGGAACAATGATGACTGTGAAACATCTCACAACATGGATGAATCTTGACAGCATTATGCTGAGTGAAATTAGTCAATAACAAAAGGACAAATATTATATGAGACCTCTATTATAAAACTTATGAAAAGGTTTATACACAGAAAGAAAGATCTTTGATGGTTATAAGGGAGGGGCGTTGTAGGAAGGGAAAAAATACTAACTAGACAATTCATAAGTAGTTAACTTGGGTGAAGAGTAAGACAGTACCGACTACTGGGGAAGTCAGCACAACTTGACCAAGGCAATGTTATAGAAGATTTATAGACACATTCATTTTCTCTGAGGAACTGAATTACTGGGCTGAACGTTGGGGTTCATGGTCTCAGAGAACATCTAGCTCGATTGGCATAACATAGTTTATAAAGAAAATGTTCTAGATCCTACTTTAGCAAATAGCGTCTTGGGTCTTAAAAGCTTGTGTGTGGCCATCTAAAATATATCTGTTGGTTCCATCTTGTCTGCAGCAAGGGAGAATGACGAAACCCAAAGATATGAGAGACAGGTTAGTCCAAAGGGCTAATGGACCACAACTACTGCAGCCTCCAGCAACTGAGTCCAGCAGGAGAACATTGTCTGAATCAGTGCCAGAGGATGAGCCCCTCAGGTTGCAAGGTGCTCAAAAGATGAATGGGAAAGAGCTCCCTCCTCAAAGTAGAGTAGACCTTAATGGTTTGGATGAAGTCAAGCTTTTGGGACCTTCATTTGCTGATGCGGCAGTACCCAAAATCAGATGAAACACCTACAAACATCCATTAATAACCAGAATGTCGAATGTGCAAAGTATGGATCTAGGAAAATTGCCAATTGTCAAAAATGAAAAGGAATGCATAAAGATCAATATCCTAGGCATTAGTGAGGTGATTACTGGTATTGCCAATTATGAATCAGACAAACATATTGTCTACTATGCTGAGAATGACAAATTGAAGAGGAATGGCTTTGGGTTCGTCATCGAAAAGAACATTTCAAGATTTTTCCTGAGTACAATGCTGCCAGTGATAGGATAATATCCATACGTACAAAAGAAGACCAGTAAATATGGCTATTATTCAAATTTATGCACCAACCGCTAAAGGCAAAGATAAAAAATGAACATTTTTACCAACTTCTATAGTCTGAAATTGAAAAATCAGGATGTATTGATAATTACTAGTAATTGGAATGCAAAAGTTAGAAACAAAGAAATATCTGTAGATGGAAAATATGGCCTTGGTGATGGAAACTGTGCTGGAGATCACATGATAAAATATTGCAAGACCAATGACTTCTTAACCACACTTTTTTTCACCAACATAAACTGCAACTATACATGTGGGCCTCACCAGATGGAATACACAGGAATCAAATCAACTATAGCTGTGTAAAGAGAAAATGGAAAAGTCAATATCATCAGTCATAACAAGTTCATGGGATGACTACAGAACAGACCATCGATTGCTCGTTTGCAAGTTCAAGTTGAAGCTTAAGAAAATTAGAACCAGTCCAGAAGCCAAGTATGACCTTGAGTATATCCCACCTGAACTTAGAGACTAACTCAAGAATAGATTAAACCAAGAATAGATTTAACACATTGAACACTAATGACCAGACGAGTTGTGGAATGACATCGGGGACATCATACATAAAGAAAGCAAGAGACGTGAAAAAGAGAGGAAAGAAAGAAAAGGCCTAAATGGTTTTTAGAAGAAACTGAAACTTACTGTTGAACACATAGTAGCTAAAGTGAAAGGAAGAAATGAAGAGCAGAACAGAAGATTTCAAAGGTCAGCTGAGGAAGACAAAGTAAAGTGTTATGACACATGCGAAAACCTGGAGTTAGAAAACCAAAAGGGAAGAACATGCCCAGCATTTCTCAATCTGAAAGAGCTGAAGAAAAAAATTCAAGCCTGAAGTTGCCATACTGAAGAATTCTATGCTCTAAATTGTTAACGGCACAGGAAACATCAAAAGAAGATGGAGGGAATACAGAGTCACTGTACCAAAAAGAATTGGTCGGTGTTCAATCATTATAGGAAGTAGCATATACTCAAGAACCAATGGCACTGAAAGAAGCAGTCCAAGATGCACTGAAGGTATTGGTGAAAAACAAGGCTTCAGGAATTGAGGGAATACCAAATGAGATGTTTCAGCAAATGGATGCAGCACTGGAAATGCTCACCTTTCTTTGCCAAGAGATTTGGAAGACAGCTACCTGGCCAATTGCCTGGAAGACATCCATATGTATGCCTATTCCAAAGAAAAATGATCCCACAGAATGCAGAAATTATTAAATGATATTATTTACACAAGTAAAATTTTGCTGAATTCATTCAAAAGTGGTTGCAGGGAGGCGGGGCCAAGATGGCGGACTAGGTCGATGCTACCTCGAATCCCTCTTGCAACAAAGACTCGGAAAAACAAGTGAATCGATCACGTACATAACAATCTACGAACCCTGAGCAACAAACACAGATTTAGAGACAGAAAACGAACAAATACGGGGAAGCAGCGATTGTTTTCAGAGCCTGGAGCCAGCGTCCCAGTCAGGTAACCTTTGGTGCCCAATTTAGGGCAGAGCCCAGGGGAGCTGACGGCGCAAACAAGGGGCCCAGCCCAACCCCCGTGAACTCACCCCGGGAGGGGGCCCAGCCAGTTCTTGCCGGCGGCGTGGGGACGCAGCCGGTGGGAGAAGTCCCCGGGAGGCAGTGACAGGTCTTGGAGCTGGAAGAGCAGGGTCCCAGCTGGGGAATCGTGCCGCCGGGATTTTGACTGGGCGCTGTCATGGCACAAGCACGGGGAAATGCTCCACTCCCCTGAACTAACCCCGGGAGGGGGCCCAGCTGGTTTGCGGAGGCGGCGCAGTGATGCGGCTGGCTGGACGAGAAGTCTCCAGGAGGCACCGACTGATTTTGGAGCCGGGAGTAAAGTGTCCCAGCAGGGGAACCTTCACGCTAGGACTTGGACAGGCAGCGGGTGGCTTCAGAGGGCCAGACCCCCGGGGGCAATCTCCACACAGCCAGCACACATAGTCGACACGCCCCGTGGGAATCTCAGATATAATAGTCATTCCAAGCAAGACAAGCAACTCTGGCTATATTCTGAGGTGCTACTCTCCTATATCTCTGATCCCTCCCCCACCCTCCCCAGGCGGCTTCATTAACACTGGAATTGCCTGAGCCAGAGGGGGAACGGCTCTGGCTCTGTGGCGGCTTTGCTCTCCCCCCTTTTTTTTTCTTTTTTCTTTTGGTCTTTTCCTAACCCACTCTTTCAGCCTGAGAGAAGGAACAAAAACAACAACAACAAAAAAAAACCCAGGGACCAAAAATCCACCCCTAATTGGACTAAAAACACAGGACCAGCTACAGCCAAGCATATATGATCCAAATCTCAGACCTTCATCCTTACAGGGAACAAGGTGGTGGTTATAATCCAAAGGCAATTCTGATAGGGATCTGACTGCATTTTTTTTTAGCGGATTTTCTGGAAAAACTAGTTTCCCAGTGATGGCTCGGAGACAGCAGTCCATATCAAACCACATAAAGAAGCAGACCATGACAGCTTCTACAACCCCCCAAACAAAAGAATCAAAATCTTTCCCAAATGAAGATACAATCCTGGAATTATCAGATACAGAATATAAAAAACTAATTTACAGAATGCTTCAAGACATCAGAAACAAAATAAGGCAAACGGCAGAAAAAGCCAAGGAACACACTGATAAAACTGTTGAAGAACTCAAAAAGATTATTCAAGAACATAGTGGAAAAATTAATAAGTTGCAAGAATCCATAGAGAGACAGCATGTAGAAATCCAAAAGATTAACAATAAAATTACAGAATTAGACAATGCAATAGGAAGTCAGAGGAGCAGACTCGAGCAATTAGAATGCAGACTGGGACATCTGGAAGACCAGGGAATTAACACCGAGATAGCTGAAAAAAAATCAGATAAAAGAATTTAAAAAAATGAAGAAACCCTAAGAATCATGTGGGACTCTATCAAGAAGGATAACTTGCGAGTGATTGGAGTCCCAGAACAGGGAGGGGGGACAGAAAACACAGAGAAAATAGTTGAAGAACTCCTGACACAAAACTTCCCTGACATCATGAAAGACGAAAGGATATCTATCCAAGATGCTCATCGAACCCCATTTAAGATTGATCCAAAAAGAAAAACACCAAGACATATTATCATCAAACTCGCCAAAACCAAAGACAAACAGAAAATTTTAAAAGCAGCCAGGGAGAAAAGAAAGGTTTCCTTCAAGGGAGAATCAAGAAGAATAAGTTCAGACTACTCAGCAGAAACCATGCAGGCAAGAAGGGAATGGGACGACATATACAGAGCACTGAAGGAGAAAAACTGCCATCCAAGGATCACATATCCAGCAAAACTCTCTCTGAAATATGAAGGCAAAATTAAGATATTTACAGATAAACACAAGTTTAGAGAATTTGCAAAAACCAAACCAAAGCTACAAGAAATACTAAAGGATATTGTTTGGTCAGAAAACCAATAATATCAGATACCAGCACAACACAAGGTCACAAAACAGAACATCCTGATATCAACTCAAATAGGGAAATCACAAAAACAAATTAAGATTAATTAAAAAAAAAATACTCATAACAGGGAATCACAGAAGTCAATATATAAAAGATCACAATAATCAAAAAGAGGGACTAGATACAGGAGGCATAGAACTGCCATATGGAGAGTAATACAAGGCGATATAGAACAATACAAGTTAGGTTTTTACTTAGAAAAATAGGGGTAAATAATAAGGTAACCACAAAGGGGTATAACAACTCCATAACTCAAGATAAAAGCCAAGAAAAACGTAATGACTCAACAAACATAAAGTCAAACACTACGAAAATGAGGATCTCACAATTTAGTAAGAAAAACGTCTCAGCACAAAAAAGTATGTAGAAAAATGAAATTGTCAATAACACACATAAAAAGGCATCAAAATGACAACACTAAACATTTATCTGTAATTACGCTGAATGTAAATGGACTAAATGCACCAATAAAGAGACAGAGAGTCTCGGACTGGATAAAGAAACACGATCCGTCTATATGCTGCCTACAAGAGACACACCTTAGACTTAGAGACACAAACAAACTAAAACTCAAAAGTGGTTGCAGCAGTACATTGACAGGATACTCCCAGAAATTCAAGCTGGATTCAGAAGAGGACGTGGAATGAGGGATATCATTGCTGATGTCAGATGGATTCTGGCTGAAGGCAGAGGCTACCAGAAAGACTTTTACTTGTGCTTTATTTTTTTTTTTTTATTGATTATGCAAAGGTATTCAACTGTGTGGATGGTAGCAAATTATGAATAACATTGCAAAAGAAATGAGAATTCCAGAACACTTAACTGTGGTCTCATGAGGAACCTGGACATAGATCAAGAGGCAGTTGTTAGAACAAAATAAGGAGATACGTGTGTGTCAGCGTTGTACCTAACACCATATTTATTCAATCTGTACATTGAGCAAACAACCCACAAGCTGGACTATATGAAGAAGAATACAGCATCAGGAGTGGAGGAAGACTCATTAACAACCTGTGATATGCTGATGACAGATCCTTGCTGTCTTATCATCTAGTGCTACTGTAACAGATACACCACAAGTGGATGGCTTTAACAAAGAGGTATTTATTGTCTCACAGTCTAATAGGTTACAAGTCCAAATTCAGGGTGTCAGTTGCAGGGGATGGCTTTCTCTCTCTGTTGGCTCTGGAGGAAGATTCCTTGTCATCAATCTTCCCAAGGTTGAGGAGCTTCTCAAGCGCAAGGACACCAGGTCCAAAGGACGCTCTCTGCTCCTGGTGCTGCATTCTTCATGGCATTAGGTCTCCAGCCCTCTGCTCGCTTCTCTTTCCTTTTATCTTCTAAGATAAAAGGTGGTACAGGATACACCCCAGGGAATCTTCCTTTACATTGGATCAGGGAAGTGAAATGAGTGAGGGTGGTGTTACACTCCCACCCTAATCCTTTTAATGTAAGATTACAATCTCAAAATGGAGGATAACCACACAATACTGGGAATCATGGCCTAACCAATTTGATACACGTATTTTTGGGGGGACATAATTCAAATGGTATGAAGTCAGTAAAGGTGTGTGTCAGGGTTGTATTTAACACCATATTTATTCAATCTGTATATTGAGCAAGTAACCCACAAGCTGGAGTATATAAAGAAGAATACAACATTAGGAGTGGAGGAAGACTCATTAACAACCTGCGATATGCAGATAACAGACCCTTGCTTTCTGAAAGTGAATAGAACTTGAGGCACTTACTGATGAAGATCAAAGACCACAGCCTTCAGTATGGATCACACCTCAACATAAAGAAAACAAAAGTCCTCAAAACTGGACCAATAAGTAACAACATGATAAACAGAGAAAAGATGGAACTTGTCAAAGATTTCATTTTACTTGGATCCACAAACAACACCCAGGGAAGCAGCAGTCAAGAAATCAAACTACCCATTGCATTTGGCAAATCTGCTGCAAAAGACTTCTTCAAAGTGTTAAAAAGCAAAGATGTCACTTTAAGGACAAAGGTGTGCTTGATCCAAGCCATGGTGTTTTCGGTCACCTCATATGCTCGGGGAAGTTGGACAATGAATAAGGAAGATGGAAATACAATTGATACCTTTGCATTGTGGTGTTGGTGAAGAATATTGAATATACTACGGTATGCAAAAAGAATACATAAATCTGTCTTAGAAGAAGTACAGCCAGAATGCACCTTAAAACAATGATGGGGAGATTTCATCTCACATACTTTTGACATGTTATGAAGAGGGCTCAGTCCCTGGAGAAGGGCATCATGCTTGGTAAAGTAGAGGGTCATCAAAAAGGAGGAAGCTCCTCAACCAGATGGATTGACATAGTGGCTGGAACAATAGATTCAACATAGCAATGATCATGAGAATGGCACAGGACCAGCAATGTTTGGCTCTGTTGTGCATAGGGATGCTATGAGTCAGAAGTGACTCGACGGCATCTATGAACAATATAAACATGTAGTTCAGCTATGTACAGGAGACTAAATGGGCACACCAGTTCAGAGGCAAGGAAGAGAAGGCAGGAGTGGACAGGAGAGTTGAATGAATGGAAATGGGGTACCCAAGGGCAGAAAGGGAACATGTTGGCATATCACGGAGTTGGCATCCAATGTACAAAACAATGTGTGTATTAATTGTTTAATGAGAAACTGATTTGGTGTATAAACTTTCACCTCAATAAAGCAAAAAAAAAAAAAAAAAGACAAGACAAGACAAAACAAAACAACAACAACCAAAATGGCAAACAAAGAAAAAACACATAAGCAAAGTGAAGAAAAAAAAAAATGGAGAAGATATTTGTAATTTCCCTGATATGTAATATGGAAATACTAATTTCCCCAATATGTAATATGCAGTAGAGGAGGTTTGGAAGGTATAAAATGTGGGGAAAATAATAGATTCCTATTGGCTTATTTGTCCCTGAGTCGTAATCAGAAGGTTAGAAGTTATAGTCCACCCAGAGGACCCTCAGAAGAAAAGCTTGATAATCTACTACCAAAAAATCAGCCATGCAAAGCCCTAAGGAGCACAGTTCTACTCCAAGACACATGAAGTCTTCATAAGTCAGAGTTGACTCCAAGGCAACTGGTTATTAGCTTCTTTATGCAAATAATATTTCTTGCAGGTAACCCCATATTAACATAGTTGCTTGGGGAGGCAGAATCTGGTGCAGCTGGAATGGGGTGGGGAGGTGGTGAAAGGGAAAGATTCTCACTGTATATAAACTCTTTTGTTTTTGTAGTTTTGAAACGTGTGGAAGATACATCTATTTCAATATAAACATTTTAGAAACATAAAAAATTGTGCCCTTTGGCATGAAATACTTTTCTTAGCTATAAACAGAGATAGAAGTGACAATAGTCTGATTTTCCTAATAACTCTGTAATTGGTCTTAACCCAACTAAACACTTGTTTCATTTTTTTACAAATGGACATTCAGTTTTGCCAGCATAATTTGTTAAAAAGACTGTCTTTTTCCCATTTAATAAACACTGGTCCTCTGTCAAAGATCAAGTGACCATAGGTGGATGGGTCTTGTTTTTTTATAAAGAGAATGTAAACACATCCAGGAAGAATTTTTTTAATGTAGTGAATTATGTCAAACTTTCATCATTACTAAGGTTTGTTTAAAAATTGGTTTTATACACCAGAGTTATACAAACTTTCAGTTTTGGCTTTTCCAGTAGTTACATTTTATTTTATTTTTCTTTTTTTACTCTTAAATTTGTATCTGTTTGAAATTTAGTAACGCAGGTGTTATAATGATGTAAGCTTTAGTTTTCCTAGCTGGCTACACAGTTAGCCAAACACCATTTACCAAATAATTCACCCATTTCTATTGATTTGAGTTGCTACCTCTAACATATTTTCATTTATGTAATAGTCTTCTCCCTTAACGGAAGTTTTAATTTTGTTTCATCAATTATAAGTGGAGTCTTAAATAGCTATTTTCCAAATTCTGGGTGGCTGCATTGGACTAAATATGATTTGGGTAGTCTAACAACGGCTTGTTTACTCTATGTTAATATTTGAATGTGTCATTTACCTAAGGCCTACATTGATATAAAGGTCCCTGCGTGGTCAATAAGTTTTGTGCTCGGCTAGTAACCTAAAGGTTGGTGGTTCAAATTCACACAATGGCACTGCAGAAGGAAGGCCTAGCAATCTGTGTCCGTGAACATTACAGCCAAGAAAACCCTGTGGAGCAGTTCTACTCTGTAACACACGTGGTCACCGTGATGGGTTTATTGCTGTTATTGTCATTAATGTATTAGAACACAAAGTGGTTGCAATAGTGTGGGAAGGCAGACCATTGTGGCATGCTGGTGGGAATGTATATTAGGCAAGATCCATCAGAATTACCATCACACATCACGGGGACTACTTCAGCAATTCCATGTATAGAAAGTACTCACACCCATTTGAAATGTCAGATATGGAATATCACTTATTGCAGCATTATTTGTATGGGCAAGATATATATTATGATATACCATACCATGGAATTCTTTGCTGCCAAGCAAAAACGAAGAAGCTGTTCCTGTATTGATTTGGAAATAACTGCAACATCCACTAAGTGAAAAAACCAAGATGCAGTGGAATGTATTTGCTATTTCCTTACTTGTATAAAAAGCGGAGGAAAAAATATCTCTGAGAGAATACCCAAGAAATTAGGCTTGCCTGTGCAAGGAGGAACTCAGTGACCTGGAAGGTTGTGGGAGAGTGAGGGATGAGACTTTCACATTATCTCGGCGGCAACAAGTTTGGTTTTTGGTCCATCAAGCAGGGACACCGGAAACCTAAGTTTCACATCTTTTGCTGTCGTTTTATGATACCCGGATATCACAAAGCATAAAGACAGCCAAAGAAAAAAATGTATTAAAGAGCACGCTTTCTACCCGCTCTCACCTCACCAAGGCGGTTTGGGCGGGGCCCCTGGGTGTCCCCTTTCCTGCCTCGCTCCCCCCACCTCATCCCCTCAGAGGTTTCAGCCACCGTGTGTCCTAGGGGCGCCGAGCCCTGCTGCAGGGCACTGACTCCCACAGCCCTTCTACAGTCCCGCGAGGAATATTTTGGGACGCAGAGCCGCGTTCAGACTCACAGCCAGCAGGCCAGGCCCTCTGAGCTTCCCAGCCGGGATTCCACCGAGGGACGGGGAGGTGAGCACGGGGAGCCACCGCAGGGTGCAAGGGCCAGGTTAGAGACGAGAAGACTTTACTATCTTTGCCAGTATATAACCTACTGTGCTTGAAACCAGGCCTTGGGTGAGTAGAGGGCACAGCCGTGGTTCGCTGGAGCCCTAACGCTATTCACCTCAGGTCGGTGCCTGAATCAGGGACCCCGTGGGACCAGCCGGCCCTTCACCTCCTCCTTCCCCCAAGAAGCTCTACCTCTCTGGTTGTGTGATTAGAATCTTTGCAGCCCTAGACACTGGCATTGTGAGATTTTAAGGCAGGTTCTGCAGCTGAGTTCGACCCTCCTAGCTTTCTCTTCTCCTTTCCGTTTCCTCCCCTCCAAATGACTACTTGCTGTGAGTGCAAGTGTTGAGTACTTGGCGATCTAAGTCTCTTAATGGAGTTCTTTGTTAGAGACCCTCACTTAGGGCATTCAAACGAAGAGTCTAAATTACAAAAGATGAGGCACAGTAGCAAAAAATTTGTTTTCAGAAACCTTCATCTCATTTGGAAGGATTGGGCTGCCTCTACTTTTATTGACCCCTTGTGGTCAGTGTAGAACTGCTCCATAGTGTTTTCTAGGCTTTCACCTTTCAGGAGCAGATTTCCAAGCCTGTCTTCTGACGCACCTCTCCGTGGGTACAAACCGCCAACCTTTTGGCTACTAATTGAGCACTTTGTCCTTTTTCTGCTGTCCTTGTTCTATTCCGTTTCTTTTTGAACACAGCAGGAAGAAAGGAATGAACATGCCTATAGTAAACGTCAGGGATGGGTTTCCCCAAGTGGAAGCAGAATGTCAATAGAATTCTAAGAGAAATAAAAATTTAAGGAGGGTAAAAATCGGAGGAATTCCTGCACAAGGACTTGAACCCAGGACCCTCAGATTTAAAGTCTGATGCTCTAGCAACTGAGCTACCCAGGCCTATTAACCCAGGTTTTCCTGACTACCTAATGTGAGTTTTAGGTAGGCCAATTGGTTTTCTGTTACATGTCCTAGTCCCCAAATAGCTTCCTTGGAATTTTTCTGCTTGCCAAGAGATTCTGTTTCAAACAGATGTTATAATCGCTAGGAGAATTTCCCTTCCTTTTATCTTGTCTTTGATCTCTTTAGATTTTCAGAAACAGAGTTGGTCACCTAGACAAAGCGCAGTTGCCTTTCAGATAGCATTGCTACACTCAGATGGCTTAATTTTTACCAAGTGTCCTTTGTTTCTTATTTACCCACCTGTGTCTATTTTTCTCGAAGCAACGCTGCTACTACTCTTCTTTGTATGCCTCTGCATTGTCTTGTATGTACACCTTTCTTGCAGCCTTGGGAGGCAGAGGTGAAAGGAGTTGAAGGAGAGAAAAACTGAAGGCTGGTGAGAAAGTTCCATGACGGTGAGCAAGTAAAGGTGCGTGGGTTTAAGCTTCTGCATCTCTATGCTTGCCCTTCTTCATGATGCAAATTCTTTACCACCTGTAAGCCACTCCTACTTCGTTTCATTTTATTTCTTCTCCTTCTTCTCTTAGGTCTCCTTTTTTCTCTTCCTCCTTCAGGTCTTTGTGTGATAGATACTGTTTGCTATTCACATCCAATGGAAAATGAGAATTATCTTGATGAATTAGTGTACATTAAGAAGTAGCATTCAGAATACGACCTTAGATAGCTTTTGAATTTTGTCCTAAACTTGGAGAAAAAAACCGTACAGGGGCTCTGGGAACAAGTGGGGGAAGTTTTGGAGTGAAGGAAAGCTTAACGTCTCTGGGGAGGAAGGACAGGCTGAGGAGCAGGAAAAGATTATTGTTTATTTATTCCAAATAACTCAGCACTTCCAAGAAATCAAGACTACGTGAAAACTGAGAGAATTAGTGATTACTTAACTTTAGGAATTTGTGGATATCTCATCTCTCCTACCCTACCAACATATAAGGCAGAGTTGAGGGTGGGTTACACAAAATCACCTTGAATTGTTTTGTGGATCAATCCACAGGGAAACTAGGGAATGACTTTTAGGCAAAATACTTTGTGGTTAATTAGCATTTCAATGAGATAAGCGTCCCTCCAAGCTATTTTGGCACCTTTCCTTTTGATGTAGCTTGGAAGTCACTAAACTGCACCTCCCACTTCAGGACCACTCTCCCAGGGAGGTTTGGGACCCACTACCCCATTCCCCTCAGTATCAGGTGATTCTTTGACTTGTGGGTAGAGGATAAAGTTTTTAAAAGCTATGTTATGAATGGATTGTAATAAAATATTTTCCTGGCATTAGAACTAGATATTTCTACAAAGGGAGCTCTTGTTTGTGGTTCCAGACTTTTCTCCCTAGAGCAACGCTGTGTTATCTTTGAGACCCGTAAGGTCCGAAGGTACCAACGCCTGGAAATCCCTCTCTTTATGCTTTCATCTGCACCCCTTTATAGAAGAGTTTAGCTTTTGGGTCGTAATTCTCCACCGAAACGCATCTTCATTATAAGTGACGTAGATGAGAGTGCTCTCAAAGAAATATGTCACTTCTGATCATCTCACAATCTCAGTTTATTAATTCTAGGAAATTGTTCTCAGATGTTTCAGATGATATTTGATTCCTTTTATGAATGTTGTTAAAATTCCCTCCAACTGCAAAGTGAAAAATTTGAGAACAAAGACCTAATGTTCCCTTATCAACACTTTCACTTATATGCTTGTACCGTATCCTCACAGTATGGGTTGTGTGGAGTAATGGATAAGATATCTGATTCCAGATGTAGAGGATTGAGGGTTCAAGTCCCTTCATGGTTGTTTTTTCTTACTGCCCAACAGGTAGAAGATTCTCGAACTGACTTCCAGTAACTAATTCCTGTGGTGTTGATGGAAGGATTAATATAGGTGAAGTTTCTTCTTTCACCAATCGATGATTAACATTAAAGAGGCTTTGGAAATCTAAAATGTGCTGAACCTCAAAAAGACAAGGGAGCAAATCTGTGTCCCCACCAATGATACTCTTAGTTGATTACTTTTTTGAAATAACTTTTTAAGATTTCAAATGGCTGTTTATTTCTTTTCTTAAAGATAGTAGCCAATCTTATTCTAATTGCACGGAACTGTGAATCAGAAGTTGTCTCTATGTTCCTTTCTCTTTACTTTGTGTAGATGCCTTATCTTCTTCATCAATTCCAGGCTCTTCACAGTTACTCTTTTTTTTTTTTTTCTTGGTCTCTTCCCACTTCAAACTCCATGAATCATAGCAGCAATTTGATTTAACTTGTGGCAACTAACCAGTGATGTGATGGTTATTGTCCTTCTGCCAAAGATTCTACATGGATGGTAGATCATGTAGCCTGTAAAATGCAGAACATAATATATAAATTTACCTTCAAAACGTTTTCCATACCCTCACTATTGAGAATCCTTTCAAATCACATTGACTTCTGTTTTTCCCGGGATCTATGTGGATTATACATACAATTTAAAGGTTTTGGATTTCCAGACTAGAACACAGGGAACGTATGTATGTTTCTTCTACTAAGTTCAACTTTAATATCTTATGAAATCCTATAATTTAAGAAAAGTTCCTCCTTTGAGATGTTTCAAGAGTGATATACAGAGTAGATTGGACCTTCTCACAAATAACATACTGAATTCACTTTTGAGACTTTCAAGTGCAACTTGATTCAACAAGAATGCATCCCTGCATTCCTCCATATCACAAACTTAAAAGGGTATGTTTGGAGCTCAGGTTGCTCTAGCATTATATCAACCAATGACTACACAGTTACCCAAAATTATCCTAATTTTGCTTCACAAGACTCAGAGCGAAATTAACCCCGTTTTTTTAAAAAAAAAAAAATTTTTTTTTTCTATCATTCTACCTATACTCAAGTGACTGCAAATCTTTGCGTCTAACATCTGTCTAATTGTCTCCTTCAAGGAGACCTTTGCTTCTCTTTATTGCTCTCACATTCGATTGCTCTGAGGAGCTGCCATCTGGGTCAGCTGTGAGGCAAGTTCTGTTAGAAAAATGGGGACTTCACAGTTTATAAGGGGATTTCATATGGTTCCTGTGAAGATGGAGAAGATTCTTATTGGTGCAGAAATTGGCAAAGAAGAGGTACAAGTTATCTCACCTGGAGGTTGCTGCTCCTTAAGTCTTCTAAGATAGTCCAAGAAGATAGTGTAATCAGTATGAAGTCCAGAATCCAAGATCACTCTAAGGGCAAAGCATATCCCTTGTTTTTTAATGAATGCCTTTAAGGAGCTCCAAATCTTCAAATTACAATAGAGTTTCTTCAGGGTTCACTCTACTTCTGTGTAGAGACCCTCTCCTCTATAGCCACATGCTTTATACAAATGTCTAGATGAGAGATCTTTGTAACATTCTAGTCTCAGGAATCACTGTACGTATAAAACATCCACCTGAATTTGCACCTTAAATTTGTAAGTATCTCAAATAAATGAAATCCCAGATCAAATTCTTTCTTTTACCCCTTTCCAATCCTATCCAATGCCCCCAAAGAAAAAGAAAACAACACAACAAGTGGTAAAGTCCATTCCTCCTTTTTCAAAGTGAAAGGACCTAGCATTTCCAGAATCCAGAGACCTGGGGATCCTCTTAAAAATTTGCAAATTTAAGTTCCATCATCAACCTTGACCTCTCAACAATGTGCCATCCTACTCATTCCTTAAGGCACTATTTTGATCTCCTATTTGACAGTAGGACAGAGCATAAGGTTGCTGTTCTCGTTGAATGAATAACTCTCAAATAATACTACAAATCTGATTTTCCACATTTGAAATCTTCCTCTTCAGAGTCCCATTGAGAAAAGAGAGTATGTGAGTAGCAAAATGCACTGTAAATAGTCCCAGAGCTGCTCCAGGAGAAAGTTGGGCGTAGTAGCCTTTTGTGTATGAGTTAGAAGTATGGGAAAACTGAAACTTTAGACGGGGGTTGAATCTTAGAACCTCAGATTGGTGCAATGAGCTCTCCAGAAGTTTGATGAGTTCAGTAAGAGCCTATTCAAACCAAAAACACTTTGTCACTGCTTGACCGTTCTTTCTCTTTCTTTCCCTTGAATATTAAGCCCAAACACGCTAAAACTAAGTTGCTGTACAATACAAGATATTCTAGCCTAAAACCGTCGGGGGATTCTGTTTCTATCCTGCTGTGCTGGCACATGGGATCGGGACTACATGGCATCCTTGTGGCTTTTTCCAAAGCGCTCCAATATTAGCAACTGCTATTCCAGAAACAGGGAACCACACAAGCTCTTTCCAAAATGGTCAGCGATTGAATTAGCAGTGAGGTGCTCTCAGTCATGAAATTTTGAGCAAAATTAGTCCTATCTGTTTGTGAGACATAGGCTTTGAAAGCACTTACTTTAGCCTCTCTCTTCCCAAGGGACTACAGAAACCACAGTAAAGATGCAAGCTTGGTCACTTTCCACCTCCGTTGTGGTCCCTATCCTATCAGTTCTTAGAAGTCCTTCTCCCCGCCCTTTTCCTTTTCTCTCTGCCATCTACTCCTCTGCTGCTGTTTCTCTCCTCTGCTCAGCGTCCTCCTTTCTCATGCCATAAACCCACCACTCTGTATTCACTCCAATCTGCAGGACTCCCATCCTCGCATTCCAATTCCCGGAGAGGTGTCTTTCTGATGCAGTAGTAATTTAATCTATAGATTCCGGGCACCCCTCTCCTCCATCCAAGAAGATTTGAATTTTCTCCATCATATCAGGATTAACAGTTGCCCCACATAAGGAATTTGTGGACTTCCCCAGGCCTAAGGAAAGTTTAAAAAGAGATTATTTGTTTTGAAGGTTGTGCCCATCCCGTAAAGTGCTTCCTTTGTGCTTTCCTCACTAAGGAAATAATTAGGTCTAAAAGATACTTCTTAACACAAGGAGTGTCCACCTTTCTTCTCTCTCAAAATCAGAGTTACAGCATCCCTGAAGCAAAACCCTGTTTCTAAACCCAGGTGTTGGGCGAAGTCCTTTGCAAGAGCCATGACTGTACTTGTTGCCCTTCTATTCGGTCTAATTAATCTGTGGCTATGGAGCCGATCCAGCCCCATAAGGTTCCCAGTGAGCTGCTGGTGGATTCAAACTGCTGACCTTTATGGTTAGCAACCATAACTCCTAACCACCGTGCCACCAGGGCTTCCGTTCTAGTCAAATACTGCGAATTTTTTTAGTGTTATCTCCCCACCGGGATGTTCATTCCTTCCCAGCACTCATGGAACTCATCTTTGTATTCCATTGCAGTGTCTTTTGTGTCTTTCTGCAAACTTCCCAGGCATAGAAAAAGGACTTTTCAAGAAGAGAATCACAAGACTTAACAGAATGTTCAATTCCATGACGCTATCGTGGTAGACTCGAACTGACTGACACTCAGGCAGTTGGCCAAAAGAGTCCTTGAAGAAGCCAATGACTGCTGGAAGATCTTAGTTATTTGATCGGGAATGTGGTTTGTTTGTTTGTTTTTTTGTTTCTTCCTTCCTTCCTGCATAGCTACCAGGTAGGATCCAGTCCAGGAACATAAGAATTTAACATAATAGATTTTGACTTGTGAAAACTTATATTTTAAAATGCCTACAGACCATGCTGGAAGTCAGTTTTATGGTGTAGTCTCACAGCTCTGCTTAATAGGGGGTATAGCTCAGTGGTAGAGCAGTTTGAGGTGGGGGAGGAGGGGTGTTCAACCCCCTACATCGCGCACGTTTTGTTTCCTCACAGAGGCACAGCTGAACGTGGGTAATTTTT
The DNA here is from genome assembly GCF_030014295.1 of Loxodonta africana. NCBI lineage: Eukaryota > Metazoa > Chordata > Mammalia > Proboscidea > Elephantidae > Loxodonta > Loxodonta africana. Next base: position 79,452,935 of record NC_087342.1, read on the forward strand.
TTTGTACTTTTCCCATTTTTCTCTTTACGAATACCTTTCCTTGTATTTTTTTCTACTCAGAGAAAGGAGAAATCATTTGATAGTTACTCACTTGAACCATGACCCTTGACACTCCTTGGGCCTCCCAATCTGACTACTTAAGCACAATAAAGTCAGGAGAAACTGGAGTGAAAGAAGGTGCTCACTCAGGATCTCCTGACCCTGAAGCAACAACATTCCACCATTTTCATAGGCAGACTGTTCTTCTTTACTACAATTTCTCATTATTATTAACAAGTAGGGAAGAAAAAGACAGATGGAAAGAGGGAGGGGGAAGTAACTGTTAGACAAATTCCTTTCAAGTCTTCTTTTTTTTCCTCATCTGTGCCTGTGTCAATGGACAGATAGCAGGAGAAAAGATTCCTTCTGATTTTACTTTTCCCATTCCTCCTACACTTTCACACTCACCCACATAGTCTTGGTCAGCAAAAATGTCTGCCCAATTACCAATCATGGAGATCAGTGATCTCAACAACAGACATCTGTGATCATCAAAAAAAAACCCACTGCCATCAAGTCAATTCTCACTCATAGCGACCCAGTTCTTTGTTAAAGGTGAAGAAGTGTTCAGATGCTATCCAGAGAGAAGGCATTTCTCAGGAAACCTAAGTCTTCCAGCAACCACAGTTGAGAAAACTATTTCCAGAGTTGGAAAGAGCTGCTAAGCTCTCTTAAAGCCAGAAAAGTCTTGGACAAAAAGAGCCCCATCTTCCTATGTGAAAAACATCCTTAATCATTTTCCTTAGGAGGAAGTGAACTTTCTGATTTCCCACATTGTATAGAGTGCAGAGGAGAGATAGGCAACCTGGACAAGCTCAAACTACCTCCTGGGCCATCCAAATTCTGTGCATCCTAAAGACCTAGTTCCAAACCTTCCTTCACCTTCTTTTCTAGTTCTTCCACACCTACACCTTCCTTCCTCCTCCTAACTTTCCCTTCATTTTCTTCATCACATAATGTGTCACCTTCACTTTCCCTTTCCAAGTCCCCTTTTATCCTGTCTCCAGTGCTTCCTCCTAGTGAAAATTTCCCAGCAGCTCAGTTCAGTCCAGTTTCCTCAGCACCACTTCTTAGGCTAGCAGTTCTCAAACACGGCTGAAAAATGGAAACATCTGTGGAGACTTTTCAAAGATGTAGATCCAATCATCTCCCTATCCAGTGATTCTCAGTCCATTCAGGATCTATAGAGGTGGACTCAGGAATACATATATTCACAAAGTTCTCAGGCAGTTCCCCAAGTTTAGGAACCACAACTTCATGCCTCTAAGCACCCAGGTCAGCTACTTCCCAGTGCCAACGAGGTCTCAGTCAGTTATTTGAGGGAGGTTAGGATAGCGGAGATAACTAGTGCTGGGGAGGAACCGAAGAGTTGATATATAAAATACTCCAATATTCAGGAAGATAAAACCTCTCATGGGGGAAAAAATATCAGAATGAAAACTAAAAGCAAGAGAAGACACAATGATTAAGAATTACCTCCTAAAACTCATATGTGGGTTGACTGACACCACAAATTTTGGCAAGAGGCTGAAGCTTCTAGTCTCTTAGCCTCTGTGATGGCTGAGGTTTGAATGCCTGTCCAGGAAGAGGAGTGGGCTGTTACAAAAGATTAATATGCTTGCAGTTCTTGCTCAGCCTCCAACATTTGTTCCACATGCTTCTGTGTGGCTCTCAGAACCCTAGCTACAGCTTCACAAGACAAAGCCACTGCTCAATTTCCCAACCAGTGTTTCGGGCTCCAGGGTTTGCTTGAACAGTGACTGTCCGTGATACCATATACTTACTGTTTTTTGCTTAGGATCTGTTTTTTCTCTCCATCTGCATTTAAGTTTCCCAAGCCAATTTTTCAGGTTCTTCGCTTTTGTATTCTTTCCCAATAATTATTTGCTGTGGCTGTGATAGCCAGCAGTAGTGAAGGTGCTAGACCGTGGTGTGATGGTTGGAAAATTCCTAATACCACAAAAACTCTGTGGAGAAGGAGCAACTAATTTGGAGTTGAGAGCCAAAGCCACTTGAATTAATGCTAACTTTGGCACAGTGGTTAAGGAGATCAACTGCTCACCGAAGTATTGGTGATTTCAAACCACCAGTGGCTCCACAGGAGACAGATGTGGCAGGTGGCTTCTGTAGATTTACAGTCTTGGAAACCCTATGTGGTCACTATGAGTGTGAATTGACTGGACAGCAGTGAGTTTTTTGGGTTTTTATGTATGCCCCTGGCTGAGACTTCGATGTTCTAGGGTTTAACCGGTCCCTATCCATGGAAGGAATCCTGGTGGGGCAAGAAGTGAGAAGCATAGCTGCCAAGCCAAAGGTCAGCAGTTCCAGTCCATCAGCCACTCTCTAGAAATACTATGGGGCAGTTGGATTTTTGTTTTTCCTTGGGAAAGGAGTCCTAGGTGGACTTAAATAGTTAACACTTGCTTGTTGCTAACTGAAACATTGGAGGTTCCTGTCACCCAGAGGCACCTGCTGATCTACTTCTAACAAAGAGGCACCTGGTGATCTACTTCCAACAAATTAGCCATGGAAAACCCTGGAGAGGACAGTTCTACTCTGACACACATGGGATTGCCGTGAGTCAGAATCGACTCGATAACAACTGGTTTTCCCTGAGAAAACACCTCCAAAGATGGATTCCCATTACTTTATTGAGACATCTTATCATGTGCAATGCACAATGGATTAGCAGTCCATCTCCTTAACCAGTCAGCCACCTTGTCAGGAATACAGGGAAAGAGAATCAAAGAGAAGGAAAGCTTATACACTCAGTTTTGCCCTGAGGTAATTTAGACATCAGCATATCAGGAGGTAGCCCAGAGCAAAACCAGTCATATCTTTTTGTGGGAGATATGCTCTGAAAGTATTTACTTTAGCCTCTCTCTTTCGGAGGGCCTGCCGACAGCATAGTAAAGATGGGAACTTGGTCACTTTCTACCTGCACGCTTGTCCATATCCTATCTTTTCTTACAGACCCTTCTCCAAACCCTATCCCTTTTCTCTCTGCCATCTACTTCTCTGCTGCCGCTTCTCCCCTTCTGTCAGTGTCATCCTTTCTCTAGCCATAAACCTCCCCCCCAACACTCTTTCCTATTGATTCCCTTCCTCACACTCACTCCTCCTTGCATTCTTTTTCAGACAGTTGTCTTTCTAATATGGTAATAACTTAATCTATGAAGTTAATAATTTATCTACGTAACTAAGCGGTAGTGTGGCTGAACAGTCTAAGGCCCTGGATTAAGGATTCTCTCTCTACGAGGGCATGGGTTCGAATCCCACCGCTGACAGCTGCACTGGTAAACCCTGGCGGCCTAATTTAAGAGCTATGGCTACTAACTGAAAGGCTGGCAGTTTGAATCCATGAGGTGCTCTTGGAAACTCTATAGGGCACTTCTACCCTGTCCTATAGGGTCGGTATGAGTTGGAATCGACTCACTGGCGACGGGTTTGCTTCTTTTTGTTTAATCTATGCATTCCGGTACATGTCCTCTCCATCCAAGATTTGGATTTTATCCATCATATCTGGATTAACAGTAGCACCACATCGGGAATTTGCGACTTCTCCAGGCACAGGGAAACTTTATAAAGAGCGAATTTGTTTTGAAGTTTGTGCCCAGCCCACGAAGGGCTTCTCTTGTTCTTTCCTCATTAAGGAAATAATTTTCTCTAAAAAGAGATGTTTTAAAGACAGGAGTGCCCATCTTTCACCTCTCCCTTTTGACTTCTGACTTCGGTCTCTTCAAAACCAGAGCTACGGCATCGCGGAGGCAAAACTACATTTTCAAACCCAGGTGCGGGACACAGGCGTCTGCAAGAGCGTGGCTGTACTTGTCGCTCTTCGTTTCGATCTAATCGAGCTGTTGCTGTCGAGCCGATCCCGACCTCATAAGGTTTTCAACGAGTGAACTGTCAGCCTTTCGGTTAGCAGCCATACTTACTAACGAAGGCGTCACCAGGGCTCCTGTTTCGGTCAAGTACTGTGAATTAGTTAGCCTCTAGTCTTCTTTCCTCACCTGGATCTTCATTCCTTTGCAGCACTCGTGGAACTCATCTTTCTATTCCCCTGTACTATCTTTTGTGCCTTTCTGTAAGCTTCATAGGCAGAGAAGAACGACGTTTCAGGAAGACAATCAACAGACTTAACAGAACTTTCAATCCCGAGACTCGCCCTCGTGGTGGACTGAACTGACAGACTTTTAGGCAGTTGGCTAAAAGCAGTCCTTGAAGAAGCCAAAGGCTGTTGGAAGATCTCAGACTCATTTGGTTGGAATGTTTTTTTTTTTTTCCATTTTCCTTGCATAGCTGTGAGGCCTGATGCAATTCAGGAACACAAGAATTGAACATAATGGATTTTGACTTGCAAAAACTGACCTTTTAATATGCCTACAGACCATGCTGGAAGTCAGTATTATGAATTGTTCTCATAATTTTCTTGTAACAGGGGGTATAGCTCAGTGGTAGAGCACGTGCTTAGCATGCACGAGGCCCTGGGTTCAATTCCCAGTACCTCCAAGTGTTATCTCCCTTTCTCACTGACTGGCACTTGAATATGTTCACATTTGTTCCAGACTTCTGCCATTTTTCTCTTCCTGAATATCTTTTCTTGTGTTTTTCCTACTCACAGAAAGGATAAATTGCTTGATAGTTACTCTCTTGGACCATAGTCCTAGACACTCTATGGGCCTCCCAACCTAACTGCTTAAGAACAATGACGTAAGGAGGGATTGGAGTAAAAGAAGGTGCTCACTCAGGACCTGCTGATGGTGAAGCAACAACATCCCACCGTGTCACAGACCGCCTGTTCTCCTTTACTACAATTTCTCGTTATTATTAAGAAGTAGGAAAGAAAAAGACAGATGGAAAGTAGGAGGAAGTGACTGTTGACAAATTCCTTTTGAGTCTTCTTTTTTCCCTCACCTGTGCCTGTGTCAATGAAAAGACAGCAGTTTCAGGAGGAAGGTTTCCATCTGATTTTCTTTTTCCCATTCCTCCTACACTCACACCTACCCACATAATCTTGGTCAGCAAACAAACAACAATCCATTGCATCAAGTGGACTTCAACTCATAGTGACCCTACAGGACAGAGTACAACTGCCCCATAGGGTTTCCAAGGAGTGCCTGGTGGATTTGAACTGCCAGCCTTTTGGTTAGGAACTATAGCTCTTAACCACTATGCCACCACGTCTTCCTGGTCAGCAAAATGTTGGTCCAATCACCAGTCATGGAGATCTGTGATCCCAACCACAGAGATCTGTGATCCCAACTCTTTGTTAACCGTGAAGTGTTTGGATACTATCCAGAGGAAAGGGATATCTCAGGAAACCTTAAGTCTTCCAGCATCCACAGTTGAAAAATTATTTCCAGAGGTGGAAAGAGCTGCTGAGCTCTCTTAAACCACAGCAGTCTTGAGCAAAAAGAGCTGCATGTTCCTATTGGAAAAACACCCATAGTCCGTTTTCCTTAGGAGGAAGGGAACTTTCTGACTTCCTGCCTTGTAGAGAGAACAGAGGGGACGTAGGCAACCCTGGTAGTCTCAAAGTACTTCCTTAGCCGTCCATATTTTGTGCATCCTAAAGACCTAGTTCCAAACCTTCTTTCACCTTCTCTTCTAGTTCTTCCACATCCACACCCACTTCCCTCCTCTTATCTTTCCCTTCATATTCTTCATCACTAATGTGTCACCTTCACCTTCCTTCTCACTGTCCCCTTTTATCCTGTCTCCAGTGCTTCCTCCGAGTGAAAGAAAAACTTTCGGTGGCTCAGTTCACTCCAATTCCTTCAGCACGACTTCCTAGGTTAGCAGTTCTGAAACACAGCTGAAAAATGGAAATATCTGTGGAGACTTTTCAATGATATAGATCCCATCCTTTCCCTATCCAGTGATTCTCAGTCCATTCAGGATCTACAAAGGTGGATTCAGGAATACATATATTCACGAAGTTCTCAGGCAGTTTCCCAGGTTTGGGAACCACTGCATCCTGATATAAGACATTTACTTCTCTTTTAACTCTGTATTGGACTTTGTTACTCACCGTGTTATCTTGTAATTTCTTCCTGCCTCCAAGCTCCTATGTCAGCTACTTCCCAGTGCCAACTGAGCCTCAGCCGGTTATTCGAGGGAGGTTAGGCTAAGGGAGATGACTAGTGCTGGAGAGGAACCAAAGAGTTGGCAAATAATGTATTCCAATATTCGGGAAGATACAAACCTCTCACCCGAAGACGGGAAAAAAAAACCACTGCCATCGAGGTGATTCCGACTCACAGCAACCCTATAGGACAGAATACAGCTGCCCCATAGAGTTTCCAAGGAGCGCCTGGCAGACTTGAACTGCCGACCTCGTGAATAGCAGCTGTAGCACTTAACCACTATGCCACTCGGGTTTCCAAACCTCTCACATCTAAGAAAAATATCAGGATGAAAACTAAAAGCAAAAGAAGACACAATGATTAAGGATTACCTCCTAAAACTCATGTGTGCATTGACTGACACCGTAAAAATTGGCAAGAGGCAGAAGCTTCTATTCTTTTAGCCTCTGTGATGGCTGAGGTTTGAATGCCTGTCGAGGAGCACGAGTTGGCTGTTAAAAAATAAGTTTAATATGCTTGCTGTTCTTGCTCAGCCCCCAACATGCCTCCCTCATGCTTGTTTGTGTTTCTCAGAACCAGAGCTGCAGCTTCAAGAGACAAAGCCACTACTTGATTTCCTGACCATGGTTTTGGACTCCAGTGTTTGCAAGAACAGTCACAGTCCGTGACACCATGTACTTACTGTTTTTCACTTAGGATCAGTTTTCTCTTTCTATGTGGATCTAAATTTCCCTAGCCAAGTTTTCAGGTTCTGCTCTTCTGTATCTTTGGCCCAGAATTCTCTGATAGTCAGAAGTAGTGGAGGTGCAGGACCCTGGTGTGATGCCTGGCAAATCCATAATACCATGAAGACCGTGTGGAGAAGGAGTAGCTAATTTGGAGTTTCAAACTGAAGCCATTTGAATTAACACTTCTTTTTTAGAGGGTCACTATGAGTTAAAATCAACTCAACTGCAATGGGTTTGGTTTGGTGGGTTTTTGCCGTGCAGTGGTTAAGATGATCAACTACTCACTGAAAGGTTGGTGGTTCTCCATGGGAGAAAGACGTGGAAGTCAGCTTGCATAGATTTACAGCCTTGGAACCCCTATGGGGTCAGTATGAATCGGAATCCACTCAATGGTGGGGGGCTTGGGGGGGAAGGGTTATGCATACCTGTGGTTGAGATTTTCATCTCCCAGGGTTTAACCACTCCCCGTCCCTGGAAGGAGCCCTGGTAGCACAAGTGGTGAAAAGCTTACTTGCTGAGCAAAAGGCAGTTCCAGTCTATCAGCCACTCTCTAGAAATACTATGGGGCAGTTGGAGTTCGGTTTTTGCCTGGGAAAGAAGTCCCAAGGTGAAGTTAAATAGTTAACAACTTGCGTGCTGCTAACTGGAAGACTGGAGGTTCCAGCCACCCAGAGGCGCCTGGTGATTTACACCAAAAAAATCACTAAAACTCTAAAGAAGACAGCTCTACTCTAACACATATGGGGTCATCATGAGTGAAAATCGACTTGATGACAGCTGGTTTTCCCTGGGAAAACATATTCAAGTTTCTCTGAGCAATATCGGGACTCCAAACCATGTAGAGTGAGGTTATGAAAAGCAAGGGGAAAGCGATGTTTGTCTAGAGAATCCGTGCTTGGCCGAATGGAAGATGATATTCCAAGGATGTATTTCACTCCTTGGGCGTCGCTGATCACCTGTCAGCAGTCAAAAACAAACAAACAAACCTGTTGCAGTTGAGTCAATTAGAACACACAGAGACTCTATAGGACAGAGTAGAACTGCCACATAGGGTTTCCAAAGACTGCCCGGTGGATCCAAACTTTTTACCTTTTGGTTAGCAGCCAAGCTCTTAACCACTGTGCAGCCTACGGCTCCAAATCTTACTCACATGACAAGTGGGGAAAAGAAGAAACGACGAGGGTGGGATTCGAACCCACGCATGCAATGCACAATGGATTAGCAGTCCATTGCCTTAACCACTCGGCCACCTCGTCAGGAATAAAGGGAAAGAGAATCAAAGAGAAGGAAACTTAGGCACTCAGTTTTGCCCTGAAATAATTTAGACACCTGCATATCTGGAAGTAGCCCAGTGGAGAGCCTCACTAGGGGGCTTTGTGGATTAGTCAAAAAAACAAAAACAAAAACAAAAAAAACTGTCTGCAGGGCCCTTTCAAGCACCTCCCCCTCCCCATCTGTCTTTCTCTTTAATAATAGTGCAAAATGGGAGCTTAATGAGCACGATTTTGTTTTGGGTGATTGAAGAGATTTTGTTAGCATTTGGTTCTTCTTTTCCTCCCTTTTTTGTCATACTCCTTCTACTGACACAGTCACCTTAAGGGATATAGAAGCTCATAGCATAGAAATGAAAGAGCATTCAAGGAAGTCCATTGAGTTGTGTTTTTTCTGTCTATGTGTGCAGAAATTGAATGGAAAATATTAGGAGAAGTGAATTTGTATTCCCTCAAGACTGGTTTTCAATAGTGTTGAAGCAGAGAAAAAGTGTAGAGGTACGGAGGATGGAAGCCAGGGCCACATACATGCAAAGTGTGTGCTCTACCTGAGATTCACGCTCCTTGAGCATTGGGGTAGTGTTGGTCAGTGTTAAGAGGCATCAGCAGCTGCTTTAGGCAGGAGGTGCTCAGGAACCAGTGGAGGATACTGATTCTTTACAGGGCTTGAAAGTCAAGGCAGAGGATTGGAAATGTGTTGGATAAATAGCCACAAGAGTTTTCCATGGTGGCTTTTTTACAACCTCGAGTTGTTAAAAGTCTCTGTCTTCTATTATGGGTGTCAAAGAATCAAGTCCCCATTTTCAGCTCTTGATTTCCTCAACAGTTGACTTAACCTGAGGCACAAAGCTAAAAAAATTAATATTTTGGCCATCTAAAAGCCTTCACTATATTTGCTGTTTGCTCAATAAGAATATATTTGTCAGATTTGATGTAGGAAAGCAAGGGCAGAAGAATACCCGATAGTGATGTACTCTGCATTTCATTGTAAGGGTCTTTTCTACTCGAGATATCAGGTAACTCAAGGGCCCTACGAGCAGTCCAGAAAAGAATTCATAAGAGATGAACGAAACAGCAGCTTCAGGATTTAGAAAAGGTGAATTATAAGAGTAAGACAGAAGGTAAATAGACAGGATTTAAAGAATAAAAGTGAATGAAGCATTTATTCATTTAAAAAAATTTAAGTCATTTTCAAACAGAAGTAGGTACAGAAAAGGGAGTTCTGAAAAACTGTGGGTGGAGGGGCATGGGGGAAAGCCTGGAAGAGGGAGAAGATAAACTCATATGAGATTCAAGATATCTTGGAACACACCTGTAAGAATGTTACACAGTGAACTCGGCTAGTGCTTTGGTCTCCAGCCTTGGATTTATGAGTGATCAGTAAACACCTGCATGTAGAGGGTGAATAAAGACTGAAAAAATGTACTTTGAGATTTGGGGGTTAGAAATTCATTTGTGATACTTGTGGAAAATAAATAAGCTTGCCCCAAGACTGGTCTAGAACCCTGAGATTTATCATGGTGAAAGCTCAATTCTTTGAACTACATAAGAAGATATTAAAAAAAAAAAAAAAAAATTCATTTCCTGGTACCACATTTCTAGTGCCTGTTAGCCTTTTCTCATCATAGTTTGCACAAATATGGGCCTTTGCGAATACTTATAGAAATAACACTGAGCCTTTTTCAAAATTGGCAGAACATGGTTTTTCTGTCAGACTTGTTCTTTCAGTGGGCTCATGGGATTTGTACAAAAAGAACAAGGAACAGTGTGTGGTAGGTTTCACTTAAGGAGAAAACTAGAGTGTCACACACAAAACTGATGGGAATGTGTATATGTTTGCCTGTGTGTCTGTGTATGTGTGTGTAAATACTGGGTGGTGTCTTAGCTGTTGATGTTGTAAAATCAGTATGTGTAGTGTCAAGCAACCCTAATTACAGTATCATTCAGAATATTTTCACTGTCCTAAAAATGTCTGTGCTCCACTATTCATCCCTCCAAACCACTCTGAATTGCTGGCAGCCACTGATCTTTTTACTGTCTAAAAATTTGTCTTTTCTAGAATGTCATGTATTTGGAATAATTCAATATGTAGCTTTATCAGACTAACTTCTTTCACTTAGCAATATGCATTCAAGATTACTCCGCCACTTTTCATAGCTTGAAAGCTCACTTATTTTTGTTCGTGAATAATACTCCATTATATGGATGTGCCACAGCTTGTTTATTCATCTATTTAAGGACATCTTGATTGTTTCCAATTTCTAGCAATTATCAGTAAAGCTGCTATAAACATTTGTGGGCAGGTTTTTGGTGGACATAAACTTTTATTTCCCTGGTAAATACCTAGATGCACAACGGCTGAATCATATATTTGCATATGCCTATGTGTCTGTATGGGCTCTACTTTGCCCCTGATGGACTTGTTCTAATTTTCTTCACCTTCATCTTGAACTTCCATAGGAGCAATTGATGGCCTGTTCCACAGTCATCCCCTGGCCTTGTTCTGACTAATGACATTGAGCTTTACCGTTATCTCTTCCCACAGATACAGTTGATTTGATTCATGTGTATTGCATATGGTGAGGTCCACATGTACAGTTGCCGTTTATGTTGTTGAAAAGAGGTATTTGCACTGAAGAATTAATTGGTCTTTCAAAATTTTATCACGCAATCTCCAGGACCGTTACTATTACCATATTTTCCAACAACCAATCCTCCTTTGTTTCCAACTTTCACATTCCAATCACCAGTAATTATTAATGTGTCTTGACTGCACGTATCAATTTCAGACTCAAAAATTGGTAAAAAAAAAAAAGTCCTCAATTTCTTCACCTTTGGCATTAGTGGTTTGTCCATAAATTTGAATGACAGTTGTATTAACTGGTCTACCTTGTAGGCATATGGATATTATCCAATCACTGACAGCATTGTACTTAAGGATAGACCTTGAAATGTTCTTTTTGGTGAAGAATGCAACCGCATTCCTCTTCAAATTGTCATTCCCAACATAGTAGGCTATGTGATTGTCCGTATCGAAATGCCCAATACTGTCCATTTCAGCTCACTAATACCTAAGATATTGATCTTTATGCATTCCATTTCCAATTTAACATCTTCCAATTTTCCTAAATTCATGCCTCCTGTATTCCACATCCCAATTATTAATGAATGTTTGCAGATGTTTCTTCTCATTTTGAGTTGTGCCACATCAGCAAATGAAGGTCCTAAAAGCTTGACTCCATTCACATCATTAAGGTCGACTGTACTTTGAAGAGGCAGTTTATCTCCAGTCATATTTTTTGTGCCTTCCAACATGAGAGGCTCATCTTTCACCACTATATGAGACAATGTTCTCCTGCTATTCATAAGGTTTTCACTGGCAAATTTTTTCAGAAGTCCTTCTTTCTAGTCTGTCTCAATCTGGAAGCTCAGGTGAAATCTGTCCCCCAAGGGTGACTCTGCTGGTATTTGAAATACCAGTGGCAAAGTTTCCAGTGTCACAGCAACATACAATACTACGGTGTGACAAACTGACATATGATGGACCATTTCAAGAATAGATTTGACACATTGAACATGAATGGTCGAAGACTAGACAAGTTCTAGAATGACATCAACGGCATCATACATGAAGAACGCAAGGGGTCATTAAAAAAGAGAGGAAAGAAAGAAAAGACCAAAATGGATGTCAGAAGATACTCTGAAACTTGCTCTTGAACACAGAGTAGGTAAAGTGAAAGGAAGAAATAATGAAATAAAAGAGCTGAACAAAGGATTTCAAAGGGTGGCTCAAGAAGCCAAAGCAAAGTATTATAATGAAATGTGCAAAGACCTGGCATTAGAAAACCAAAACCAAAGATCACACTCAGCATTTCTCAAGTTGAAAGAATTGAAGAAAAATTCCAGGCTTAAGTTTCAATATTGAAGAATTCTACAGGGAAAATAATAAATGGTGCAGGAAGTATCAAAAGAAGATGGAAAGAATACACAAGGTCACTGTACCAAAAAGAATTGGTCAACATTCAACCATTTCTGGAGGTAGCATATGATCAAGAACCTATGGTACTGAAGGGAGAGATCCAAGCTGTACTGCAGGCATTGGAGAAAAACAAGCCTCCAGGAATTGATGGAATTCCAACTGAGATGTTTCAAACAGACGCAGTGCTGGAGGTGATCACCCATCTATGCCAAGAAATTTGGAAGACAGCTACCAGGCCAACCAGCTGGAAGAGATCCAAATTTGTGCCCATTCCAAAGAAAAGTGATCCAGCAGAATGCAGAAATTATTGAAGAATGTCATAATACAACATACAAGTAAAATTTTGCTGAAGATCATTCAAAAGAAGTTGCAGCTGTACATCAACAGGGAACGGCCAGAAGCTCAAGAAGAATTCAGAAGAGGATGTGGAAGGGGGGTATCATTGCTTATGTCAGATGGATCTTGGCTGAAAATAGAGAATACAAGATGTTTACCTGTGCTTCACTGACTATGCAAAGGCATTCAAGTATGTGAATCATAACAAATTATGGATAACATTGTGAGGAATGGGAATTGAAGAACACTTAATTATGCTCATAAGGAACCTCTACATAGACCAAGAGGCATTCATTTGAACAGAACAGGGGGATAATGCCTGGTTTAAAGTAATGTGTGTGTCAATGTTGCATCCTTTTACCATACTAATTCAAACCATATGCTAAGCATATAATCCAAGGAACCAGACTACATGAAGAAGAAGGTGGTACCAGGATGGGAGGAAGACTCATTAACAACCTGTGATATGCAGATCACACAACTCTCCTTGCTGAAAATGAAGAGGACATGAAGCACTTACTGATGAAGACCAAAGATCACAGCCTTCAGTATGGATTACATCTTAACATAAAGAAAACAAAAATCCTCACGACTGGATCAATAAGCAACATCATGATAAATGGAGAAAAGATTAAAGCTGTCAAGGATTTCATTTTACTTGGATCCACAACCAACACCCATGGAAGCAGCAGTCAAGAAATCAAACAATGCATTACACTGGGCAAATTTTCTGCAAAAGACCTCTTTAAAGTGTTAAAAAGCAAAGATTTCACCTTGAGGACTAAGGTGTACCTGACCCAAGCCATAGTGTTTTCAGTTGCCTCATATGCATGTGAAACCTGGACAATGAATAAGGAAGACTGAAGAAGAATTGATACCTTTGAATTATGGTGTTGGTGAAGAATACTGAATATACATACCATGGACTGCCAGAAGAACAAACAAACTTGTCTTGGAAGAAGTACAGCCAGAATTCTCCTTAGAAGCAAGGATGGGGAGACCTCATCTCACATACTTTGGACCTGTTATCAGGATGGACCAGTCCCTGGAGAAGGACATCATGCTTGGTAAAGTAGAGGGTCAGTGAAAAAGAGGAAGACCCTTAACAAAATGGATTGACACAGTGGCTACAACAAAGGGCTCAAGCATAACAATGCTAGTGAGAATGGTACAGGACTGGGCAGCGTTTCATTTTGTTTTACATAGGGTCACTATGAGTCAGAACTGACTCCACAGCATCGGACAACAACATGTTTATGTTAGTCTACATTTAGCTTTGTAAGAAACTGCTAGGCTATCTTCCAAAGTAGCTGTACTATTTTGAATTTTCCCGGTAATGAATGAGAGTTCCTGTAGCTCCACATCCTTGCCAGCATGTGGTGTTGTCAGTATTAGGATTTTAGCCATTCAAATAGCTGTGTAGATGCCCTGGTGGGGTAGTAGTTAGGAGCCTGGCTGCTAACCAAGTTGCTGGCAGTTCAAACCAGCAGGTGCTCCTTGGAAACCCTATGGAGCCCTTCTCTGCCCTCTAGGATCACTATGAGTCGGAACTGACTCAACAGCAGCTAACAAGAACAGCAACAGTAGGTGTGTAATGGTATCGCATCATTGTTTTAATTTGTAATTCCCTAGTGGTATGTGGGAATCCCTGGGTGGTGCAAATGCTTAAATTTTTGGCTACTAACTGAATGATTAATTGGTGGTGTGGAGCCACACAGAGTTGCCTCAGAAGAAAGGCCTGGAGATCTACTTCCACTAAAAACCATCTGAAGCACATTCTACTCATGGGGAAATTGGTTTTTTTTTTTTTTTTAAAGACACATTTCACCTGTGTATCTTCTTTGCTGGGGTATCTCTTCAGATATTTTACCCACTTTCTAATTGGGTTGTTTGTGTTTTATTGCTGAGTTTTAGGAGTTCTTTGTATATCTTGGAAGCCCTGGTGGCATAGTGGTTAAGTGCTACTGCTACTAATCAAAGGGCTGGCAGTTCAAATCCGCCAGGTGCTCCTTGGAAACTCTATGGGGAAGTTCTACTCTGTCCTATGGGGTCGCTATGTGTCGGAATTGACTCGACAGCACTGGGCTTGGGCTTGGGCTTGGCTTGTATATCTTGGATCCACCACAATGACCAGGTACCATCAAATTGATTATGACTCATGGGGGTTTTTCGTGGCAACCACATGTGTAGCAGAGTATGGCTTGGACTCAATTCCTTTCTCAGATATGAGTTTTGCCTCGTGTATTTTGATGCTCTGTTGCTAGGTGCATACACATTCAGGATTGTTATGTCTTCTTGGAGAATTGACCCTTTAATCATTATGTAACCCCTTCTTTATTTTTGATAATTTTCCTTGCTCTGAAATCTGACTTGCCTGACATTAATATAGCAGCTCCAGCTTTCTTTTGATTAGTGTTAGTATGGTATCTTTCTCCATCTTTTTACTTTTAATCTATCCATGTTTTTATGTTTAAAGTGGATTTCTTGTAAACAACATTTAGTTTTTAATTCACTTGGATAGTCTGTCTTTTAAATGGTATTGTAATGTTTAATGTTATGTGTCAACTTGGCTAGGCTGTGATTCTCAATAGCTTGGCATGTCCTCTTCTATAATTTAATTACCTTCCATTTTGTGATCTGATGTGAGCAACCAGTCAGTTGAAAGAGGAGTTTCCTTGCAGTGTGGCCTGTCTCCAGTACATAAAGGGATGTTGTGGCAAAATTCACTCTCTCTAGACCCTTTACTCTTCTCAGCACCTGACCTCCAGTCTTTGGACCTATGCCTGCAGAAGTCTCTAGGCTGCTGTTTGACTAGCAGATTTTGGATTCGACAGCCCCTGCAACCCTATGAGGTGTCAGAGATTTTCAGCCTGCTACCAGACCCATGGATTTGTGACTTGCCAGTCCCCACTATTGCAGGAGCCATTTCCTTTAGGTGAATCTCTCTGTATATATTTGTCATGGATTGAAATATGTCCCCGAAAAAGTGTGTGTATTAACTCGACTAGGCCATGATTCCCAGTATTGTGTGGTTGTCCTCCATTTTGTGATTCTAATTTTATGTTAAGACCATTAGGGTGGGATCGTAACACCACCCTTACTCAGGTCACCTCCCTGATCCAGTATAAAGGGAGTTTCCCTGGGATGTGGCCTGTACCACCTTTTATTTCTCAAGAGATAAAAGGAAAGAGAAGCAAGCAGAGAGTTGGGGACCTCATACCACCAAGAAAGCAGCACAGGGAACAGAGCGCATCCTTTGGACCCGGGGTCCCTGTGCCTGAGAAGCTCCTTGACCAGGGGGAGATTGAGGACAAAGACCTTCCTCCAGAGGTGACAGAGATAGAGAAAGCCTTCCCCTGGGGCCGATGCCCTGAATTTAGACTTGTAACCTACTAGACTGTGAGAAAATAAATTTCTCTTTGTTAAAGCCATCCACTTGTGGTATTTCTGTTATGGTAGCACTAGATGACTGAGACAATGTTTATATGTATGTTTTGCTGGTTTTGCTCCTCTAGAAAACCCAGACTAAGATACATATATTTAGATCATTTGCATTTAAAGTGATAGCAATACTGTTTAATTAATATCTAACATATTAGCAACTGCTTTCTTTTTATTGCCCTTCTTATTTGCTTTTTTGTCTCTTTCTTTTGCCTTCTCTAGTTTAATTGGGCATTTTGTATGAGTGGATTTTTTTCCCTTTCTTAGCTGCTCCTTGAAAACCCTATGGGACAGTTATACTCTGTCCAGTTTGGAATCAACATGATGGCAAGGGGTTTGGTTTGGTTTTATTTATTGTTGTTTTAAACAAATTGTTACCTGTTGTCAGTTAAAAGTAGGAAAAATAGTAGATAAAAAATGTCAATTACCACTTTGAAGAATACCTCAGGAATGTGTAAATGAAGCAGAGGATGATAAAAATATGTATATATACAACCTGATTGGAGTTGAAAAAAATCAGTAAAAATTGTAATGAGAGATGATACAGATGTTAATGTAACTTTTCTCACATAGTTCGCTGTTGGATAGATGTAGAGTAAAACTGTGAGAGCTGGACTTGATGGGACTGCCTTGTTTTTCTTGGTCTTGAAAGTTTTCTGCCTTTGACAGGGTACAGTGTCACCACTTCCATTTCTCTTTTCAGTGGAAAATATTTGAGTTTTTCTTCTATGACAGGTTTCTGCCTTACACTGGTTCTGGTTTTTGCAGGTTTTACTGTACTATACTCAGTTCTGTTAGAATCCCAAAGCCTTGGGTTGCAATTGTCCTGTAATAAAGTGAATCATAGTGATTCTAGAAAACTACACATGACTGCCAAACCCAGGATTCAGCTAGGGATCTCTAGATCATCGGTCTATCCTCTCCCAACTAAGCTATTTCAGCTGCCTGAAAGTACCTGTTTTAGCCATTCTTTCAAAATATTACTTAACTTTTATTTGCAAGGCTCTTGTGTTTTTGAATACCTAATCTTAATGTATCCAATATAATCTGCTGTCTAATCCAAAACTATATGGGCTCCTTTGCCATCCATGTCTGAAAATAACATTCAGTTTTTTGAAACAGTGGATGAGTTCATAGAGGACGAGGAAGGCGAAAAAGGGAGGAATAGGTAAAACGGAAAGAATCTTTTCTTTCTGCTTGTTCCCCTCTAGATATTCCAGGCTCTAAACACAGCTCAGAAAACCAGGTGAATTTCAAATGAAATGACTGAGCCTATTCTTTCTGTCCTTCTTTTCCCGTCATGTTCCTCAATGATGCTGGAAAAGGGAAGAGAAGATTATTGAGCACATTAACATGGGAGCAAGCTTTTTGCTTCTGATGGAGAAATCTTGAGTAAGTCATTCTGTTTTCTCCATTTTCTTCTTTGTTCCTTGTCTTCCCTGTGCTGACACAGCTGCCCTGGGTGGCGAGGAGACACAGGCTGTAGAAAATGGGAAACAATTCAAGGCAATCCATCAGGTAATGTGTTTATCTCCACATGAGTATGCAAAAAAGGTGTTTTAAAAAGGAGGAAAGTACAAAAGTGTTGGGAATTGGTTTCAAACCTTCTCAAGATTAGGATACACTCTCATTGGGCCATGCCTCTCTCACTACAAAGACGTCATGAAGATCCTCCTTAAAATATTGCCTATATTTATAAGGGGTCTTCACAGATTCGATAGTTGGCCAGAAAGAAAAACCCACTGTTTCAAATCTCACTATTTCTTAAGCCTCTAAACTATGTTCTCTGAACTGCTATACCAGGAAATACTTAAGGAGATCATAGACTAAATAACACTGTTTATGCTACTAGGACATTTCATTCCATCAGCCTGCTCTGAAGTCCCCTTCTTAATAAACTGCCTGGTGACATTTTTTCACAATGACAAGGAAAGATTTTTGTATTTTCAACTTTTCTGCTCTTTCTCCACCTTTTCTTTTTTTCTCTTCTTACAAAGTTTTTCAAGCCCTCTTTCTCTTGAAGAAGGAGCCTTGGTGGCACAGAGGCTAAGAGCTTAGGTGCTAACCAAAAGGTCTGCAATTCAAATCCAAATCCACCAATAGCTCCTTGGAACCCCTATGGGGCAGTTTTACCCTGTTCTATAGGGTCCTTATGAGTTTGGTTTTTTTCTCTTTAAGAAGAGGGGATTGCTGCAGTTGTTGTTAAGTGCCATCAAGTGGCTTCCAACTTATAGCGACCCTATGTACAACAAAAGGAAATACTGCCCAGTCCTGTGCTGTCCTCACAGTCGTTATTATGCAGCTACTGCATCAATCCACCTCAGTGAGAGTCTTTTTCTTTTTTGCTGAAACTCCATCTTGCTTGCTGACATCAAAGGGAACTTAAAGTACCTGGGATCCAGGTATTCTGTAGTCAGCAGAAATCAAACCTGTGCAGGACACCCGAGGGGATTTCTAGTCCATCCCCTGAACCTCTAGGACACAACTACAGTGACTTTCTTAAAGCCTTTTTTCCCACCAGGAACTGGACCTGTGCCCCTTGCAGCCACTTCCAAAGCTGGTCTGGTGGGCTGCAACCACTGGGCGTTATTAATTGTAAGGAAAGTGCAAAGTAAAAACACATTGAAATAATATTCCCCTTCACCTAAATGGATTAAGATAAAAGAACTGAAAATATCAAGTGTTGCTGATGATATGAAACAACTGAAAATTTCATGCATTGCTGATGACACTGTCAACTGGCACATCCATACTTGTACATTATTTAGAAATATTGCCTAGAACAAAACATATTTATAACCTGTAACCCTGAAACTCCATAGCTGCATTTAGACCCAAGAAAAATGAATGCTTATTGCCCTTGAAAGATATGTACAAAAATGTTTATAGCAGCGTTAGTATTATAAGATGGCATGGTGGATAAGTGCTGTGACTGTTAACCAAGAGGTCAGCAGTTCTAATCTGCCAGGTGCTCCTTGGAAACTCTATGGGGCAGTTCTACTCTGTCCTACAGGGTCGCTATGAGTTAGAATCAACTCGATGGCAGTGGGTTTGGTTGTTTTTGTTTTTTTTGGTATGTACATCAACAGCAAAACAAATGAAAAAATTGTGATGTACAGTATCAGTACAGTGGAATATGACAGCAATAAAAAAGAACTACTGCTATTAGACACGAGATGGATGTATCTAATAAAAATTATACTGAATGAATCTATACTCAAATGAACACATGTTGTATGACTCCATTTATAGTATTTCAAAACAGGAAAATGGTGGTAGAGGTCTGAAGATTGGAATTGATTGGTATAGATACAAGGAGCTTCTGAGAGCTGAACATTTCTTTACCTTGGTCTGGATGTTGGTTATATGAGATACACATGTAGTAACTCATCAAGCTGAATAATAAAGTTATATGCATTTTACTCTTTGTGAGCTAAGCCTCAGTTTAAACAAAAAGAAGACAGATTTCCTTGGATATTTTCTCACCTTCAGTACATCCTATCTCTTCATTAATGCTGCTCATATTGTGGTCTGCAGATTGGTGCCTTCTGAGAACTGTGTTTCACCATCTGTGAGCATTAGACTCTTTCGTATCAATTAGACTGTGGCAGGATATTGGATGCCTCCTATTAAATAAAGTAGAAACAATTTCAGGAATTGGGTAAGTGGAATGTGGTGCTGGCCACTTAATGGTCAAGAAGTAGAACGTGTTGCCACTTATGATATTGTAAGATTGGTTGGATGCCTATAATCCAAGAGAATACACAAATCTGAGGAAGTATTATTTACTTTTGTAATTTGTTATTTTAAAATGATATTAACCTTAATCAAGTCTGCTTTGTATGTTTACAATTTACCATTATTAAATTAAAATAAAACAAATAATAATAATCCATCTGTGCCAGAGTACAATTGTGCTTCATAGGGTTTTCAATGGCTGATTTTTTTCAGATGTAGATAGCCCAACATTTCCTCCCAGGGCTTCTGGGTGGATTCTAACATTCAGCTTTTTGGTTATCAGCCCAATGTGTTAACCATTTGCACCACCCAGGGGCTCTGTTAGCTAAACAGAGAAGTCAAATTTATTTGTAACCCTAATTTACATGTGTGAAACAGGTTAAGGAGGCTAGAGAAGCCAGAAGACAAGTAGTGTATGTGCCAGAGTGCTGTGGTCTGAAAACAGGCCTGAGGCATGACTGAAAATAAAGAAGAGAACAGAAAATAAAGAAGAAACACTCCATTGGGTGACAGCTTGTGTTTTAGAATTGGCCTCTCCGGAAGGAATGAGAAAATTGCAGCAGCTGAAGACCATCTACAAAGTGAATTTTAATAAAAGCCCTCCATGTGTCCTGACAGGTTCTCAAACCAGTTTCCAATGAGCAAAGAGTCGAGGCTTTCTGCCTTAACATTTCGGTGAGACCATCACTTCGGATGTAAGTTTTTAAAGTATTTCCTGGAAAAATATTTTAGATTCTTTTACAAATTCTTTCTCCCCAGTGTGAGGTTCAAGCCTTCTCAATTTGAAGAAAAAAATTAATCTTCCTTCCATTTCTCCCAGCTCTGCAGTTGACCTGAACGAGCCTGGGCCTATGCTGGGAAGATATTACACTGGGTATATAGGGGAGGGAAGAAATTATCAAGTGACATGGAAAATGAAGATATCAACTACATGCGAATCTCAATACAGAGATTAAAATGGGCATGCATGGGACAAGAAGTGTGCTGAAGTATTGTGAAAACTTCATTCTGGAGTGCACAGCTGAAGGAGAGAGGAAGCAGGTGGGGTAGGGTGAAAGGAAGGAAGAGAAGAAGAAAAAGGAGAGAGGAAGAGGGCAAGGAAAAGAGAAGCAGGCTTGTCCCAGAAGAGAAATCAGTTCATTTTGCCCAAGACATCCTTGCCTTTGAGAGTGATTCTCTGCTCTTTCCTTCCTGGGGTAGACAGGCTGAGCACTGTGGAGGGCTCATGTGAGGCTGAAATTTCTTTTTTCATTTTGAGTTTTTTTTTTTAAATAATTTTTATTGGGCTTTAAGTGAAAGTTTACAAATCAAGTCAGTCTGTCACATATAAGCTTATATACACCTTTCTCCATACTCCTACTTACTCTCCCCCTAATGAGTCAGCCCGCTCCCTCCTTCCAGTCTCTCCTTTCGTGACGGTTTTGCCAGTTTCTAACCCTCTCTGCCTTCCTATCTCCCCTGCAGACAGGAGTAGCCACCACAGTCCCAAGTGTGCACCTGATACAAGTAGCTCACTCTTCATCATCATCTCTGTCCAGCCCATTGTCCAGTCCCTTCCATGTCTGATGAGTTGTCTTCGGGAATGGTTCTTGTCCTGGGCCAACAGAAGGTTTGGAGACCATGACCGCTGGGATTCCTCTAGTCTCAGTCAGACCATTAAGTCTGGTCTTTTTGTGAGAATTTGGGGTCTGCATCCCACTGATCTCCTGCTCCCTCAGGGGTTCTCTGTTGTGCTCCCTGTCAGGGCGGTCATCGGTTGTGGCCGGGCACCATCTAGTTCTTCTGGTCTCAGGATGATGTAAGTCTCTGGTTCATGTGGCCCTTTCTGGCTCTTGGGATCATAGTTATCGTGTGACCTTGGTGTTCTTCATTCTCCTTTGATCCAGGTGGGTAGAGACAAATTGATGCATCTTAGATGGCCGCTTGTTAGCATTTAAGACCCCAGACGACACATTTCAAAGTGGGATGCAGAATGTTTTCATCCTAGAATTATTTTGCCAATTGACTTAGAAGTCCCCAAACCCCCGCCCTTGCTCTGCTGACCTTAAAAGCATTCAGTTTCTCCGGGAAACTTCTTTGCTTTTGGTCCACTTCAGTTGAGCTGACCTTCCGTGTATTGAGTATTGTCCTTCCCTTTACTTAAAGTAGTTCTTATCTACTAACTAATCAGTAAATAAACCTCTCCCACCCTCCCTCCCTACCACCTCCCTGTAACCACAAAAGCATGTGTTCTTCTCAGTTTATACTATTTCTCAAGATCTTATAACAGTGGTCTTATACAATATTTGTCCTTTTGTCTCTGACTAATTTCACTCAGCATAATGCCTTCCAGGTTCCTCCATGTTATGAAATGTTTCACAGATTCGTCACTGTTCTTTATCGATGCATAGTATTCCATTGTGTGAATATACCACAATTTATTTAACCATTCATCCATTGATGGACACCTTGGATGCTCCCATCTTTTTGCTATTGTAAACAGAGCTGCAATAAACATGGGTATGCATATATCTGTTCGTGCAAACGCTCTTATTTATTTAGGGTATATTCCGAGGAGTGGGATTTCTGGGTCATTTTGAGTTTTTATTTATTTTTTATTGTACTTTAGATGAAGGCTTACAAAACAAACTAGTTTATCATTAAACAGTTAGTACACATATTGTTTTATGACATTGGCTAATGACCCCACGACATGTCAACATTCTTCCTTCTCGACCTTGGGTTCCCTATTACCTTCCTATCCCCTCCTGCCTTCTAGTCCTTGTCCTTGGGCTGGTGTGCCCATTCAGTCTAGTTTTGTCTTATGGGCATATCTAATCTTTGGCTGAACCTCAGGAGTGACTTCATTACTGAGCTAAAAGGGTGTCCAGGGGCCATAATCTTGGGGTTTCTCCAGGTGAGGATGAATTTTTGTTTGCAATTCAGACATCGTTGGTATTGGTGGCTTCAGTGGCAGCTGCAGGGATTTCCCAATTTCCACCCATGGAGTGGTAGGAGCGGTATTGAGAGTAGAAGAAGTACAGGCAGGCAGCTTTTAGATTAAGCACCACTGCGACTGGAGAAGTTCACTAGGTTTGGCTTCAATGCAAATAATAATAATTTTTAAAAAGTTCCCATTTGTTTGCTCTGCATATTTCTAACTCTTAAAAGAAGCCTATTAAAACCCAGCTGTCTTGGTTATCTATTGCTGCTGTAACAGAAATACCACAAGTGGATGGCTTTAACAAAGAGAAATTTATTTTCTCACAGTCTAGTAGGCTACAAGTCCAGATGTAGGACATCGGCTACAGAGAAACTCTTTGTCTGTCGGCTCTGAGGGAAGGAACTTGTCATCAATACTTTCTTTGTCTGGGAGTTTCTCAGTGCAGGAACCTCAGGTTCAAAGTATGCACTCTGACCCCAGCTCTGCTTTCCTGGTGGTATGAAGTCCCCCTGTCTCTGCTCTTTTCTCTCTTTTATATCCCAGAAGAGATTATCTTAAAACACAGTCTAATCTTGCAGATCTCATCAATACAACTGCCGCTAATCCCATCCCATTAGCGTCATAGTGGTAGGATTTACAACACTTAGAAAAACCACACCAGGTGACAATATGGTGGACAATAAATTGATACACATATCTTTGGGGGACACAATTCAATTCATGACACCAACTTTTCTCTAAAGAAATTCTATGTGGCCCCTCTACTCTTCACATCCTCCTTTTAGCTTAGAAAGAGGGAGCTGTGACCACAAAAAGTCAGAGACTCTGTACAATTGGTAATAACTACATACTTTGCATCAGTTTTAGTATAGGTGCAGAGGCTATGTAGTTTAGTCCTTCCAAAGTCAACTAGATAACCTCAAAATTGGCTTAGGGATAGTCTGTGACAGACTGATAGAAGGTGCATAGTTACAGCTTTTGGAGAGAAGAGAAAAGGGGGCGATGCATTATAAAAGACCTCCAGGTCACTTGGCTTCTCACCTCTTCTGCTGTAACTGATCCCCAATTCCTACAGAGAAAGGAGCCTTTTCCTTGACTCCAAGCCTTCCTCTGCAAGGTCTCTGTACAAGATTTTCTCCTAGTTTTGGTCAAAAAACAAAAACTCTTTTAGTTCATATTCTGGATTTTATGATCAAATCCAAATGGATTTATCAAGATTGGTGTTATAACTGTCAGGATCAATAGTTGAAAATATTTACAGGGAAACAGAATTGTACCACAAGGATGTGACAACTGTCCTGAAACAATGTGGACCCTTACCCCAGGTCTTTGGATTAATGTGTCTGTGCTCTCCTCTTTTGACCTATGAGTGTTTAGAATTTATGCTCCATTTCTTCTTTGGCAACCTCTTTAAGAGGTGGGACTCTCCCAACCACCCACAGACTAAGTTAAGAACAGACAGACAAAGACATTGCTATGCTCTTCAATAGCTTCCATCTGCTCGATATCCATGTTGGTGAATGAGAGGTAGACAAGAAGGGGCAGTGAGCCTTTGCATCCTCAAGCCAAACCTAGGTTAAACATTTACTTCTCAATGTTTTAGAACATGCCAGAGAAGGAGATGAGGCAAAGAAATGGCTGTCTTCTTTGGCAGGAATGAATTCTTCTTTCCTGGACATTATTTGAGAATCCTGTGTTCTCCATCCCATAGAAGGAGCATTGATTTTTCCCAAGCACTAGAGCAGGTTTTTCTTCTTTCAGATTCTTTAGCTCTTAAAATTCAGCTTCCCATAAACCCTCTTAAATAGGCTGCTTAGTCCTTGGGCTGTGCAGACAGTGGCTCATGCATCAGTGATTGTTGAGAGAGTCGGAGATAATGTGTGGAAAATAGAAATGACAACAAATAACTTTATGTGAGCACCTTCATCCCAAGGAATTAGTTAAGAAAGAAACACTAAAGCCAAAAGAACTCAAGAAAGAAGTAAATTTCTGAGAGTAAGATCTTTGGGCATGCTTTGTGAGGAAAGAGAAATGGAGATACTGGGGATTGAACCCAGGGCCTCAGAGAGGCTAAGCACTCACTCTACCATCAGTCTATAACCCCCAGCTAAGCATGATGTCTCAGAGGAATCTTTGAGGACTAAGTCAAGGTAAAATCACTTTATGCTTAATTCTGCTGTTTCCAAATTCCCTACACTGTGCTCTCTCAGGCACAGACAAAGCTAGAGAAGAATACCTTAGAGCTACAGAGAAAGGTATTGTTCCTGGTCCATGCTCTACCACCAGATTGCCCATAGCCTGCTTCCATTCAATTACCTAGGTGAATACCAGGATACCACATTCTCTTGGAACTTGTCTGAATATAACTTTCAGTGTTCTTTTGACTCTTGGAAACATATTAATGTCTCACAGAGGCAAATAAATAAATAAAAGTAATGCAAGTGTTGTGAAAATATTCTAAAATTAAATGCAAATAGAAACATATAAATCAAATGTATTTCACAAGAATAATATATCTATATGGGAGAAAAAAGAGGATAGATTCAAGTAAATGTTTTCTATAGTGCTTTGTCCTCATTGTAAGACAAAAATAATGGCAAGCAAATATTAAGCTCTGCGTAGAATTTTTTTGTTTTTTAAATAATGCTGTGAATGCAGCAATTCTGATATTATTTCCTGTAAATTTTAGGCTTGAGAAAATGAGTACACATATAGAGGTTTTTGGAAACCAGGGCTCCCACTGTGGGAGAAAGAGGAAAACGGGCAGTTGGAATAGGAGAGGGTAAGAACTTCCCTGCTCGTGTTGGATGGGTATTCCTCTGTTGCGGGCAAATGGAGTCCAACTCATGGAAATCCCCTGTGTTAGAGGGTAGAACTGCTCCATAAGGTTTCTTTGACTGTAATCTCTACGGAGCTGTCCTGGTGTTTACTGCTAACTAAACGTTGCAGGAGAAAGAAGGCAGTCAGTCGGCTCGGGAAAGACTACAGCTGTGAGTCACCACGACTCCACCGCAATGGTTTTGGAGTTTTGGTTTAATCTTTACGGATGACCAGGGGCACAATTGCACTTGACTGGAAACCCTGGTGGTGTAGTGGTTAAGTGCTACAGCTGCTAACCAAAGGGTCAACAGTTCAAATCTGCCAGGCGCTCCTTGGAAACTCTATGGGGCAGTTCTACTCTGTCATTTAGGGTCGCTATGAGTCGGAATTGACTCGACGGCACTGGGTTTGGTTTTTGGCTTTGCTTTTTTAACCTAAAGATTGGTGGTTCTAGCGAAGAAAAGGCAGGGCCATCTCCTGCATTTAAGATTACAGCCAACACGTGGGGTCACCACATGGGGTCACCATGATCCACAGTTGCCTGGATAGCAACCAACAACAATTTTTAAGGAAGCAGATTGCCAGGTCTTTTCTTCCACGGTGCCACTGGGTAAGTTCCAACCTTCAACCTTTCAGTTACCGTTAGGTTACCGAGTGCAAATCATTTGCAGCACCTGGGGGCCTTCCTCATATGCTGTAGTGATTCCTTTTCTATAGGATCGTTAAACATTTCTTGTGATTAAAAACATCCCTTTCCATCTACCACCCTCATGCACGTAATAGGTAATATCAGAACAGAAATGAAAATCCTAACTACAACAGTATGCAGCATATTGGAATTTCTTGCTCCATCAGTTTCTAAGTTTCCTCATTGAATTTCAGTTCCTTATTTTTTACATTTTCAATAAAATATGCAAAATGTCAAAAACAAATGAAATCAAACCCATTGCGGTGCAGCCGACTCTGACTCACAGTGACCCTGTATATAGGACAGGGTAGAACTGCCGGGTGAGGTTCCGAGGCTGTAAATCTTTACGAAAACTGACTGCCACGCCTTTCCCTCCATGAGAGGCAGGTGGGTTCGAACCACCGACGTTTTGTTAGTAGCCAAAGGTTTAACTGAAGGTTTGCACCACCAAGGCTCCTAGACAGACACAGGGTTTGTTTGTTTTTTTTGTTGTTGTTTTTAAAGAGTTCTGCATTGAATAGCTGAACTACTCAGTTCTATTAGAATCCAGAGCCTTGGAATGCAAATGTTTGCTAAGATCGAACCAAGGACGTTTAGATCTTCAGTCTAACGCCCTCTCAACTGAGGTATTTCAGCAACTGAAAAGGTTTCTTTAGTTATTTCTTAAAAATATTATCATGGCTGCTATGTTGTCAAATATTTGGTCTTAACTTATTCTGTCTTATGCCCTCAGACAAAATTATAAGAGCTCCGTTGCTGTTCATGTCTGAAAATGGGTTCCAATTTTTGGAGGCCGGGATGGATTAGTAGAGAAGGAACAGGGTGACAAAGGGTAAGAATAGGCAAAACTGTGGAAAGCTTTTCTGCTTGTTAACCTCTGACTCTTTCACACTCCAAACACTGCTCCTACAAAAACTAAGGGAATTTCGAATGAAATGATCGAGCCTGTTCTTTTTCTCTTCTTTCAGTCCTGCTCTTCAATGACACTGGAAAAAGGAAGAGTGGATTAGTGAGCATGTTAATGTGGTTGCGGGCTTCTTGTTTGGAACTGAGGAAGCCCAGAGCATGCCAATCCTGTTTTCACTATTTCCTTCCTTTTTCCTTGTCTTCCTTGTCCTGACACAGGTGCCCTGGGTGGTGAGGAGATGCAGGAAGTATAAACAGGGTAACATTTCAAGGCAATCCTTGGGATAATGTGCTTAATAACTACGAATATGAAAAATGTTTTTTAAAAAGAAGAAAAACACAGAACTGCTCGAAATTGTAAAAAGCGAATGAGTGTGTATAGTTTCAAAGCCTCTCAAGGAAAGTACACTCTCCTATTGAGCCACCCCTCTCTGAAAACTGAAACATCATGAAGATCCTTCCTGAAATATTAGCCATTTTTCTAAGGGGTTTTGGCAGATTCTATAGTTGACTGGAGAGAAAATCCACTGTTTCACATTTTGCTATTTGTAAATCCTCAAACTACACCAGGAAATAAGTAAAGAGATTGAGGACCAAAAAACACCTTCTGCTCCTAGAGCCTTCCATCCCATTGTCCCTCTCCAAGGTTTCTGCCCGAGTAAGTTGCCTTGCCCATTTTTTCCTGAAACCACCAGGAAAAGTGTATGATGGAACTTTCACTTGTTTTTTCAACTTCTCTCCCTATCCTTTTTTCTTTTTTATTCTCTCCTTACAAAGTTTTCCAAGCCCCCTTCTCCTTAAGAACAGGGGATTATACAGAGTCAAAGAGAGGATATTTCAATACTTACATTTGACAAAGGACCCTTATGTAGAATAGATGAAGCTCTCCTATGAAACACTAAGAAAAAAGACTGAAACTCAACGGGAAAGAGCAAAGACTGAACATAAACTTTACTAAAATACATAGTTCAATGCAAATTAATAAACACGATGAAATAATACTACTTTTCACAAAAATTGCATTAGTTAAAATAATTGATGATATCAAGTGTCTCTGACCATATGGAATTGAAACTTTCATACATTGCTTACGAAACTGTCAACTGGTACATCAACACTGGTACACTACTTGGAATACTGCCTCAAACATTCAACCTACAGCCCAGAAAACTCACAGTTGCAATTAGACCCTAGAAAAGTACATGCTTATTGCTCTTGAAAGACATGTACAAGAATGTTCATAACGTCGTTAGCTATTTCAAATGTATACCAACAGTAAAATGAATGAAAAAGTCTGATGTCCAATATTCATACAATGGAATATGACAGAGCAATAAGAAAGAAATACTGCAACTAGAAGCAGTATGGATGTATCTAATAAAAAACATATTGAGTGAAAGAATCTATACTCAAATGAACACATACTGTATGATTTCATTTTTTGTATTTCAAAGCTCAGGAAAAATTAATCTATGCTAGTAGAAGTCAGAAGATTGGAACTGATTGGGATGAGATACAGGAAGCTCCTGGGAGCTAAAAATTTCTTTATCTTGGTTTGAATTTTGGTTCTATGGTGTATACATATGTATTATTCATCAAACTGAATAAGTTTTATGCATTTTACGATATGTGAATATAGCCTGAATCTAAACAGAAAAGTGGAGGAGAAGTATTTCCTTCAATATCTTCTGATTTCTAAAAAAAAGCCAAACCAACTGCCATAGAGTAAATTCTGAATCATAGAAACCCTATGGAACAGAGTAGAACTGCCCCATAGGGTTTCCAGGGAGCAGCTGGTAGATTTGAACAGCCAGCCTTTTGGACAGCAGCTGATCTCTTGACCACTGCACCACCAGGGCTCCACCTCCTGTACAATGTATGTCATCGTTGTTTTTGTTGTTGTTAGGTGCTGTCCAGTTGATTCCGACTCATGGCGATTCAATCAGTGCTGTTCGAATTGTGGCCTGCAGACCGATGCCTGTCTAGGAACAGTTTTTTCTTACCTTACTGTGAGCATTAGAAACTTGTATCAATTTGACATGACAGTACATTGGACTTTTCTTATTAAATAAGGCAGAAACAAATTTGTATGTAAATCAAAACAGGTATGGTTCATACCTAAGTTCAGTTAGTCAAATGTTTGTATATAATACAGTATATAGCATACTTTTCTATGTGTAAAAATCATTAAACACTTTCAGATACACTAAAACATCTTTAACATAATAACACAGTAATATGAATATTTTGGAGTAAATCACAAAGTAGTGCCTGTTTGTTATTATGAACCATTGTATATACCTCAAATTTTTAATATAATAGGCTTTACAGGGGATGGTTCATAACTACAGGTTGTACATAAGTTGGACTTTTGTAACCCTGGACTGCTTGTAATTAGAAAATTGTCCCCCAACTATGTCTAGGCCTCACCTCTATTCATTATAAATAGGACCATGTTGAACTAGGTCACACTGCTTGTATTCATCCCTCAGCTGCTCTTCTTAATAGCTAAGGGAATTTTGGCAAATTGCTTCAGCTTGCTGGGCCTCAATTTCTAATATGTGAAGTGGAAATAATAATAATCCTATCTAATAGAGTTGATGGGAGGATTCAATGAGTAAATATACCTAAAATATTTTAGAAAAATATCTGGCATATGAATAAGCAATCATTAAAGTCCCACTGTCATTGTTGTTTTTAATCAATGTTTTTATTGTTAGTTGCCAGGGAGTTGATTCCAACTATGATGACCCCATGTGTTCAGAGTAGAACTGCTCCATGGGGTTTTCTTGGCTGTAATCTTTATGAAAGCAGAGCAGCAAGCCTCTTTTCTGAGGTACCACTGGGTGAGTTGGAACCTCCCACCTTTAGGCTACCAGTCCAGCGCAAACCAAACGTGCCACCTATGGACCACATTTTTACCATTATTCTTATGACTGAACAATTGTCTTGTGCCAAGGACTTAATTCTTTCAACAACACTGAGTATTATCCAAAATCTACAGATAAGTGATGTATACTAGTGAGTAAATAAAATCTGTTCTTTTTCCTAATTTAAGAGATGCTACATGGGACATTCACGCTTCAGTTGTAAAATCACAAACCTAGAGTAACTTCCATTCATCTAATAGTTTTACAGTATTACATAATCTTGGTATCCCTACCAACTTCTTTAATTTTCCCACTTTCTTTTTACAGTGGCTGCACCCAACCCCCCCCCCCCAATGGTTTATCTCTGTCATCTTCTTCAGTGAATTGCCCTTGGTTTGGAGACACACGGTAGATTATGACATCACTCCATTCCCAGCAGCAGCTAATAGCTGACTGCAGGGGGTGCAAGGTGCAAAAGTCCAGACACCTTGACTCAAGGACAACTCTGCTATGTGATTTACATTCTAGCCTCCACGTCATATGCGTCAGGCCAAATCTAGACTTCACATGAGAACACATTATTGTTTGGCTAATTTTCCTTCCCTCTCCTGAAGATCTCTCCCTCAATAAAATACATACCTCTCAATCCCTGTCTCACATTCCTAATTTTTCTACACATAGGAAACAGGCTGATAAAACTATTCAGCTGCAAGCACATACTACTCTTCATGAAAATGGAAGGATGGCTCTGAGAGGATTTCTGATGGCAGAGTCATCAAACCACAGAGCTTTAATTCCAGGCCTTGAAACCTAATGCTGTTTGCCTGGCTGGATTTAGACGTTTCTTGGGACAGCGAATCCTTTTTTTTTCTTTCAATTTCATGCCTTTTTTAAGTGGAATGTCTATAAGTGTTTTCTTATTGTTATCTGGCCATTGTATTTTGGGGAGCAGATAAATTGTTTCTTGAATTTCGCAGATTCACACATAGAGAGGAATTGTATCTCAGGATGGATTATACTCAGAGCCTCAATCATACCTAATTTAGACAATTTAAATGAAAAGATTTGGAACTTTTGAGCTGATAAGATTTTGATGACATTTTGGACTTTGAGTTGATGCTGTCATGGGTTGAGATTTGGGAGAATATTGGGATGAAATGAATGTTTTTGCATGTGGGTCAGATGTGTATCTTTGGAGACCAGATGGCAGACTGTGGTAGGTGTAATAATGACCCGGTGAAGATATCCATGTCACGATATCCAAAAGCTGTGAATAGGTTACCTTACATGGCAAAAAAGGACTTTACAAATTTGATTAAGTTAAGGATGTTGCAGTGGAAAAATTAATCTGGAATTTCTGGGTGCACACAGTATATTCATAAGAGCCTTATAAGAGGGAGACAGGAGGGCCAGAGTCAGAAAAGGAAATGAAACAACAGAAGCAGAGGTCAGAGTAATGCAGCCGTGAGTCAAAGGATTTGGGTGGTCCCTAACAGCCAGAAAAATCAAGAAATGAATTCCTCACCAGAGTCTCCAGAAAGAATGCACCTCTGCCAACATCTTGAGTTTAGACCTATAGGACCAGGGATGGATCACCCAATAAACATTGTAAGCATGTGCTCAGGGTATCAACAAAACAGGAGCACCAGTTTCCAAAGCAAAGACTCATAGATCCCAAGCAGACAGGACACAAGGAAAAGCAATTGCCAAGGCAGAAGGGAATAGACAGGGCGCTAATGAAATTGGTACCATTTTATATATTTTGTATACAATAACTATTATATTTTCCTTTTCATTTCAGACAGATCAGATATAACCTCACATAATTTTCTCTTGTAGATCACATAAGAACGTGCCAGCAGCATTATAATCATGTGACTTGTGATGTAGCTATTCCTGCCCAAAGAGAACCAAAATGCATCTTCAGATTGAGCACACCCTTGTATTTGTATCATGCTCTTTGCTTTCATTCTCAACCCTCTCACGTGTCAACAATTTTCCAACGAACTGTGAAGATGCAGCAGCAAGGTAGGGAAAGTGAATGTGCAAGTTTTAAGTATTACTTCAAGACCAAAAACACTTGTGGAGATATGCAAAGGGCCCACCAACAAACATCGTACACAAGTGAATGAAAATATTTTCAACTACCTTGTAAGTACTGTTAGTTTTGACTATCTCAGACCTGAACAACAAAATTACATGTTCTAAATTAATTTTTTTACTTACTAATTTTTAAATATAAATTTTGTGTTAACGTCTAAATTTGAATGTAAATTTTATTTTATAAATTTTATTTATTTTCAATTATTCCAATTTATTTGCTGTGACACAGCCAAATTAAAAAATTAAATTTAAACTAAGTGGAGTACAAAAACGAAAAAAGTAAAAGATTTGAGAATTACTAAAGACAATTCCAAAATTAACTTCCTTTTCAAAATATAATGAATCAGAAGAGACATCTTCTTTGAACGCTTGGTTTTAATGGGTGCAAATCATTGTATTGGTACCACTACTGCTGAAATTACTAATAGCAATATGAATAAAACAGAATTTTTTTTCCAAATTCTGCACTCATTCCCAGCTGTAATGAAAAAATGTTAATAATGCTGTAGAAAGTGAAACTGTTTCAGAATCTGGAATTGTTGCACCTGCCAACCCCATGAATGACAAATACAGATCCTGCTTTGTGGAATAATTTTTCTTCTAATGATGTAAATTACTGACTCAAAACAGGTCCAAAGTGATTGTCAGCATCATAGTGGACCATTTGAAAATTCATGTCAAAATTTTCTGGATGGTAAACAAACAAGGTTCTGTAGCCAGAATATATTTCTAGGGTGCAAAGCTAATGGTGAGAACTGTAAGAGGGATTCTCCATCAGTTGCCTCTGTATATTGTTTTGCTTGCAAACTATTCAGTCCTAAATCATTTGATTTTCCAATTGCTACGAATGGATTTAGCAACTTGAATTTGATTGATAAACATGAAAACAGTTCAATTCACAGAGATTGTATGGTGTCTTATTTAAACCGAAGACATGGTTTTTGCTTAACTCATGAACTGGAAACACAAATTAATGAAGAACGTCAGTATTGGAAAGCCGTTTTGCAATGTGTTGTTGCTGTCATTATAATACTCATTGAGCACAGGCTATCTTTTCAGGGAAGAAATGAAGTGTTCCCACAAAAGAGACATTTTCAGTGTTTACTTGAACTTGTTTCTCAGTTTAATTCATTTTTAGAAAGTCACATCTCAAAAATGGGTAACATAAAAAATGGCAACCCATCATATGTGTCTAAAACAACGTGTGAAGAATTAATCAACTTAATAAGTGATAAAGTTTGATCAACTATTTTCAGTGAAATAAGCATACCTTGGTATTTCAGTTTGCCTATAGATTCCACTCCTGGTCTTTCTCATACAGATCACCTAAGTTATTGTTTTAAATTATGTATCTCCAACAGGTGGAAAACCTGTTGAGCAATTTATCACATTCAGCAGCTTAAAAAGTCATACCAGTGAAGAAATTGCAAACGAAGTGCTTTACTATTTATGTGAAGTTTGCAAAATTGATTTCTTTAAGTACAGAGGCCAGTCCTATGACAATGCTGCCAATATGTCAGGGCATTATAAAGGCATGCAAATTTATAAAGGTAGAAAATTTTAGAATGTAATGAATTGCCATTTTCATACCGTGTGCTGCACATTCACATGCTGGCTGGAAGCAGTTGGGTTTTTCTTTTCTACTGTTCAGTTACTCTACACATTTTTTGCCACCTCTGCTCACCCAGTGGGTAGTTCTTAAAACATACTTAGGCAATGATTGAATATTAAATGGTCTTTCTAATACATGTTGGGAAGCCCATGCTGCAACAAGGAGTGCAAGCCTGGAATTGTACACTAAGATTCTAGATGCCTTAGAAAATATTGCTGAAGACCAGACATAAAAAAGAGATACCAAAAGAGAAACTGAAAACATGGCCAACAAAATGCAAACACTAGAGTATGTATTTATGTTGGTTATGTGGAATAGCATATGGCAGGATTTTCATCAGATGAGTCAAGCTCTCCAAGACTCGGAAGTAAATTTAAGACATGCACAGATCTCTGCTAGTCATTAACAGGGTATTTACATAGTTGAAGAGAAAATTTTGGAAACACAACAATACAAATACTGCCAAATACTGATTATCAAGCAGTTCTCCATTGCAGATGCATTAGAAAGAAACAAGTAAAATGATGGAAGTGCTCCAGAAGTATCATTGAGCGCTAAAGGTCAATTTCACCTAACTACATAATATGCCATCATTGACACACTAGAAACTTGCATGAAAAGAAGGATGCACATGTATGAAGTTCTTTCAAATAGATTTTCCTTCTCAAACAATGTAGATAGACCTGATAAAGAATGCCTGAAGGCATCCAAGAAATTCTTGCAGGCTCATCCCCATGGCTTAAATACAAACTTTTATGGAGAAGTGCCACAATGTCATTCTTACATGAGAACTAAGTTTACAGGTTCAGGAAAGACAAAAACACAAATGTTTTTTGTGTTTTGTTTTTTTTAGGCATGTATGAGTCCATAATAGAAGATAAAATGCAATGCCTATTTCCCAGTGTTGAAATTGCTTTATTCATATTTCTAATTTTAATGATCACAAAGTGCACAACAGAATGCTGGTTTCTATCCTAAAGACACCCCAACCCTCAGCCTAAAACAATAATTCAGGAAAGACTCTATCCATTATCCTTATTATATATAGAAGTAGGTATTGTTCAGCAGCTTAATTGTGATTAAATCATTGAAGAATTCATAACAGCAAAAAATAGAAAGATATATTTTTAATGATAACATGTTAGAGATGAAAGAGCTACCTAAAAATAAAATATAGTAACTTCCTGTGATATTTGTTTTCGGGTCATTCAATTTTCTTTTAAGACATTTTTCATTTCTTCATTTATAATTATAGCACTTATTATGAAGCAAGCATCAAAATTGAAGTATGAGCCATTTAAAGCAAAAGAGGCGAAAGTCAATTTTTTGTTGTGGGAGATCAACAGAATTTTATATTGATTGTTGAAACAACTAAGTTCACTGACTCATTTTCTTTGTTGTAGCATATGGAGAATAGTCTTTTTGTAAAAATTATTTATATAATAAAAATATTAGTACCTTGCATCAACTAAAACTTTTATAGTCCAGTTCATCTCATTCTGCTAAAAGGGCACATGCCACTTTTGTGTTCAATCGCTAATGTAGCTAATGCTACTCTGACCTTCGAAGCTTTTGGTTGTATTGAGGAAATTTCTTTGCTTTTGGTTTAGTCCAATCGTACTGACTATTCCTGTGTTATATGTTGCCCTTCCCTTTGCCTAAAAAGATTTTTGTGTACTTTTTTTTTTATCTAGTTAAGATTCACTTATATTTTGAAGAAAAGAAATAAACACCCATTGAAATCTTGAAAAGTTATTAGAAAAAAGTAATCAACTAAGAGGACAGGATAATGATCATTACTGGTACACAGATTTGCTCCCTTTTCTTTTTGAGTCTCAGCCCTTTTTAGATTTCCAAAGCCTCTTTATTGTTACTGATTTGTGAAAGAAGAAACTTCACCTATATCAGTTCTCCCAGCAACACCTGAGGAATTAGTCACTGGAAGTCACTTCAAGAATTTTCTGCTTGTTGCCCAATAAGAAATAAGTGACCACAAAGGGATTGGAATCCTCAGTCCTCTAGATCTGGAATCAGACACCTTATCCATTCCACCATGCAGACAGCACTGTGAGAATGTAGTACAAGCATGTAAGTGAAAATGTTGATAAGGGAACATTAGGTTTCTGTTTTCAAATTTTTAACTTTGAAGTTGGAGGAAATTTTAGCAACATTCAAAAAAGAAATCAAAGATCATCTGAAACCTCTGAGAACAATTACTTAGAATTAATAAACTGAGATTGTGAGATGATCAGATGCGGTGTTATCCGGATCCCCTGAGCAGTTGGATTTTTGTTTTTCCCTGGGAATTGAGTCCCTACGTGGACTTAAATAGTTAACACTTGTTTGCTGCTAACTGAAACATTGGGGGTTCCTGTCACTCGAGGTATCTGATGATCTACTTCCAAACAATTAGCCATTGAGAACCCTAGAGAGGAGAGTTCTACTCTGACATATATGGGGTTGCCATGAGCCAGAATCGACTTGATGACACCTGGTTTTCCCCGGGGGGGAAAAAAAGTCCAAATATGGATTCCTGTTACTTTATGGAGACTTTTCTTCTCTCTTATGGTTTTTGCCTGCCTCCTGAAAGTTTCTCTGGGGCAATATTGGGGCTCTGAGACAAATACAGTGAGGTTACAAAAGGGCAAAAGGAAAATAATGTCTGTCTGGAGAATCTGTGCTTGGCTGAATGGAAGATGAAAGTCCAAAGGTGTGTTTCTCTTCTTGGGCAATGCTGTGCACCTGTCAGGAGTCAAAAACAATAAAACCAAACCTGTTGCCCTCTAGTCAATCCGGATTCACAGCAACCCTATAGGACAGAATAGAACTGCCTCTTAGCATTTCCAAGGCACTGCTGGTAGATTTGAATTACTTAGTTTTTCATTAGCAGAAAATGACTGTGCCACCAGAGTTCCAAATCTCACTTCCACGACACAGTGAGGAAAGGAAGGAATGACGAGGATGGGATTTGAACCCACGTGCGCAATGCACAATGGATTAGCAGTCCATCACCTTAACCACTCGGCCACCTCGTCAGGAATAAAGGAAAACAGAATCGAAGAAAAGGAAAGCTTATGCACTCAGTTTTGCCCTGAAGTAATTTAGGTATCAGCATATCTGGAGGTAGTCCAGAGGGAACCTCACTGGGGTGCTTTGGGGTTTAGTTGGTTAAAAAAAACTATCCACAGGGCCCTTTCAACACCCCCGTCCTTTATCTTTCTTTCTGTCTCTTTAATAATAGTACAAAATAGGAGCTTAAGGTGCACGCTTTTGTTATGGGTGATTGAAGAGAGTCTGTTAGCATCTGGTTTTTCTTTTCTCCCTGTTCTCATCATACTCCTGCTGTCACATTCACCTTAATGGATATAGAAGGTCATAGCACAGAAATGAAAGAGCGTTCAAGGAAGTCCATTGGGTTATGTTTTTGCTCTTTATGGGTGCAGGAGTTGAATGGAAAATATTAGGAGAAGTGAATTTGTATTCCTTCAAGATTGGGTTTAAATAGTGTTGAAGCAGAGAAAAAGTGTAGATGTGCGGAGGTTCGCAGCCAGGGTCTCGTACACGAAAGGCATGTGCTCTACCACTGAACTACACAAGCCCCATTCCTGAAGGGCTGCTGGCTAACTTTTACCTAGAACTAAGTGTTTTTTTCCTGAGATTCAGAATCCTTGAGCACTGAGGTAGTGTTGATCAGTGTTAAGGGGTATCAGCAGCTGCATTAGGCAGGAATCCCTGAGGAATCAATGGAGGGTACTGATTCTTCATAGGGTTTGAATGTGAAGGCAGAGATTGGA
Organism: Loxodonta africana; assembly: GCF_030014295.1. Lineage (NCBI taxonomy): Eukaryota > Metazoa > Chordata > Mammalia > Proboscidea > Elephantidae > Loxodonta > Loxodonta africana. The sequence continues at coordinate 79,490,272 of NC_087342.1, forward strand.
AACATGTGTTGGATAAATAGCCACAAGAGGTTTCCATGGAGGCTTTTTTACAAGCTTGAGTTGTTAAAAGTCTCTGCCTTGTATTATGGGTGGCAAAGAATCAAGTCCCCATTTTCAGCTCTTTTGATTTCCTCTATAGTTGTCTTAACCTGAGGCACAAAGCTAAAGAAATTAATCTTTTGGCTGCTTGAAAGTCTTTACTGTATTTTCTGTTTCTTCAATCAGAATCTATGTGACAGATTTGATAGAGAAAAGCAACAGCAGACTAAAACCACATAGTGATGCATTCTGTATTTCATTATAAAGGTCTTTTGTCTTCTACTTGAGATATCAGATAAGTCAGGGCCCTACCAACAGGCTGGAAGAGGAACCCATAAAGCATGTATGAAGCAGCGGCTTCAAGATTTAGAGAAAGGTGGACTATAAGAGGGAAATAGAAGATAAATAGATAGGATTTAAAGGACAAGAAAAAAAAAAAAACACAGTTATTTCCAAACAGAAGGAGGAATGGAAAAGGGAGTTTGAAAAATTGGGGATGAAAGGGCATGGGAAGAAGCCTGGAAGAAAGAGATCAACTATATGAAATTCAAGATACCTTGGAACACAGTGAAATATTAGTGAACTCAGGGTAACACTCTTGTCTCCACGCTTCAGTCTGTGAGCGATCAGTAAGTACACCCATGTTGAGGGTGGATAAAGACTGAAAAATGTACTTTGAGATTTGGGGATTAGAAATGCATTTGGGATATTTGTGGAAAACAAATAAGCTTGCTCCAAGACCCTTCTAGAGCCCTGAGATTTATCATGGTTAAACTTAGTTCTTTAAACCACGTAAGAAGACTAAAAATAAATCCATTCCCTGATACCTGATTTCTACCTGTTCGCTTTTTCTCATCCTGGTTTGCCCATATACACGCCTTTACTAATATTCATAAAAATAACACTGAGACTTTTTTGAAATTGGCAGAACATGATTTGTCTGTCAGGCTTGTTCTTTCAGTGGGCTCATGGGGTTTGTACAATAAGAACAAGAAACAGTGTGTGGTAGGTTTCACTTAAGGAGAAAACTAGAGTGTCACACACAAAACTGATGGGAATGTGTATATGTTTGCCCGTGTGTATGTGTGTGTGTGTGTGTGTGTAAAGGCTGGGCGGTATCTTGGCTGTTTGATGCTATAAAAGCAATATGTGTAATGTTAAGTATCTACCATTCAGTATCATTCAGAATAGTTTCACTGTCCTAAAAATGCTCTGTGCTCCACCCATTCGTCCCTCCCAACTTCCCCTGAATTGCTGGCAACCACTGATCTTTTTACTGTCTAAAATCTTGCCTTTTCTAGAGTGTCATATATTTGAAATCATACAATATGTAGCTTTTTCAGACTAACTTCTTTCACTTAGCAATATAAATTTAATGTTCCTTCCTAGCTTTTCATAGTGTGAAAACTCACTTATTTTTGTTATTGAGTAATACTCCATTATATGGATGTGCCACAGCTTGTTTATTCATCTGTGGAAGGACATCTTGTTTCCAATTTTTGGAAATTATCAGTAAAGCTGCTATAAACATTTGTGTGCAGGTTTTTGGTAGACATAAGCTCTTACTTCATTTGGATAAATATCTAGGAGCACAATGACTGCATAATATGTTTATGTATGCCTATGTTTATGTATGGGCTGTACTTTGGACCTTGTGGACTTGTTTGAGTTTTCTTCAACTTCATCTTGAACTTGTATATGAGCAACTGATGGCCTGTGCTACAGTCGGCTCCTGGCCTTGTTCTGACTGTTGCTATTGAGCTTTACCATCACCTCTTTCCACAGATGTAGTTGATTTAATTCCTGTGTATTCCATCTGGCAAGATTCACATGTATAGTTTCATTTACATTGTTGAGAAAATGTTTTCCAATGAAGAAGTTGTTGGTCTTGCAAAATTCTATCATACGATCTCTAGCACTGTTTCTATAACCAAGGCCGTATTTTCCAAAAACCAATCCTTTGTTTCCAACTTTCTTCACATTCCAATCACCAGTAATTATCAATGCATCTTGACTACATATTCGACCAATTTCAGACTGCAAAAGTTGGTAAAAATCCTCAATTTCTTCATCTTTGGCATTAGCGGTTTGTGCATAAATTTGAATACTATTCGTATTAACTGGTCTTCCTTGTACGCATATGGATATTATCCTATCACTGGCTAAAGCGAATGGAAGGAAGAATGAAATAAAAGAGGTGAAGAGAAGATTTCAAAGGGTGGCTCAAGAAGACAAAGTAAAGTATTACACTGGAATGTGCAAAGACCTGGAGTTAGAAAACCAAAAGAGAAGAACACACTTGGCATTTTTCAAGTGGAAAGAACTGAAGAAAAAATTAAAGGCTTGAGATGCTATGGGGAAGATATTAAATGGTGCAGGAACAATAAAAAGAGATGAAAAGAATACACAGAGTCACTGTACCAAAAATAATTGGTCGACATCCAACCATTTCTGAAGGTAGCATATGGTCAAGAACTGATGGTACTGAAGGAAGAGATCCAAGTTGCTCTGAAGTCATTGGCAAAAATCATGGACCCAGGTATTGACGAAATACCAACTGAAATGTTTCAACAAACGGATGCAGCACAGGAGGTGCTAACTCATCTACACCAAGAAATGTGGAAGACAGCTACCTGGCCAACCGACTAGAAGAGATCCATATTTGTGCCCATTCCAAAGAAAGGTGTTTTATTCATCTCGTGCTGCTATAATAGAAATACCACAAGTGGATGGCTTTAAGAAAGAGAAATTTATTCTCTCACAGTCTAGTAGGCTACAAGTCCAAATTCAGGGTGTCAGCTCCAGGGGAAGGCTATCTCTCTCTGTCATTTTTGGAGTAAGGTCCTTGTCATCAGTCTTCCCCTGGATTAGGAGCTTCCTCACGCAGGAACCCTGGGTCCAAAGGATACACTCGAATCCTGGGACTGTTTTCTTGTTGTTATGAGCTCCCTGCCTCTTGACTTGCTTTTCTTTCCTTTTATCTCTTGTAAGATAAAAGGTGGTGCAGGCCATACCCCAGAGAAATGCCCCTTCCATTGGATGAGGGATGTGACCTTAGTAAGGGTGTTGCAATCTCATAGTTATCCTCTTTAGCATAAAATTATAATCACAAAATGGAGAACAACCACACAATACTGGGAATCATGACCTAACCAAGTTGACACTTATTACACTTGTTTGGGGGGAACACAATTCAATCCATTACAAAAGGTGATCCAAAAGAATGCAGAAGTTATCGAACAGTATCATTAATATAACACACAAGTAATATTTTCCTGAAGATCAATCAAAAGCCGTTGCAGCTGTACATCAACAGGGAACTCCCAGAAGTTCAAGTCAGATTCAAAAGAGGACATGGAACCAGGGATATCATTGCAGATATCAGATGGATCTTGGCTGAAAGCAGAGAATACCAGAAGCATGTTTACTTGTGTTTTATTGACTGTGCAAAGACATTCAACTGTGTGGATCATAACAAATTATGGATAACATTGTGAGGAATAGGAGATGCAAAACAGTTAATTGTGCTCATGAGAAACCTGTACATAGACCAATAGGCATTCGTTTGAACAGAACAGGGTGATACTGGTTTAAAGTCAAAAGAGGTGTGTGTCTGGATTGTATCCTCTCACCATACTTAGTCTTTATACTGAGCAAATAATACAAGAAGGTGGAACATATGGAGAAGAATGCAGTATCAGGATTGGAGGAAGACTCATTAACACCCTGTGATAAGCAGGTGACACAACTTTGCTTGCTGAAAATGAAGAGGAATTGAAGCACTGACTGATGAAGATCAAAGACCACAGCCTTCAGTAGGGATTGCACTTCAACATAAAGAAAATAAAAACCCTCACAACTGGATCAATAAGCAACATCATGATAAATGGAGAAAAGATTGAAGTTGTTGAGGATTTCATTTTTCTTGGGCCCACAATCAATGCCCACAGAAGCAAGAGTCCAGAAATCAAACAATTCATTGCATTGGGCAAATCTGCTGCAAAAGGCCTGTTTAAAATGTTAAAAAGCAAAGATGTCACCTTGAGATCTAAGATGTGCCTAATCCAAGCCATGGTGTTTTCAATTGCCTCATGTGCATACAAAAGCTGAACAATGAATAAGGAAAACTGAAGAAGAATTAATGCCTTTGAATTATGGTGTTGGTGAAGAATATTTGAATATACCATGGACTGCCAGAAGTACAAACAAATCTGTCTCAGAGAAAGTACAGCCAGAATGCTCATTAAAAGCCAGAATGTCAAGGCTTCATCTCACATGCTTGGACCTGTTTTCAGAATGGATCGGCCCCTTGAGAAGGACATCATGCTTGGCAAATGAAGGGTCAGGGAAGAAGAGGAAGACACTCAATGAGATGGATTGACACAGTGGCTGCAACAGTGGGCACGACTGTAACAATAATTGTGAGGATGGCTCAGGACCAGGCAGTGTTTCATTCTTTTGTGAATGGGATCACTATGAGTTGGAACCATCTCCATGGCACCTAAAACAACTTGTTTATGTAAGCCTATGTATTACATAATTTTTTTTTTTTATGTATAGCATTGTAAGAAACTGCTAGACTGTCTTCCAAAGTGACTGTGTTATTTTGCATTTTCTCAGCAATGAATGACAGTTCCTGTAGCTCCACATCCTTGCCAGCATGTGGTGTTGTTAGCATTTGGGATTATAGCCACCGAACAGCAACAATAGATGTGTAATGATATCTCATCACTGTTTTAATTTGTAATTCCCTAGTAGTGTATGAGGAATGGATGGTTCTGAAGGAAGAAGTTCAAGCTATACTGAAGGCATTGACCAAAAACAAGGCTCTGGGAATTGATGGAATACCAATTGAGATGTTTCAAAAACCAGATGGAGCACTAGAAGTGCTCACTCATCTGTGCCAAGAAATTTCTAAGACAGCTACCTGAACAACAGACTGGAAGGGGTCCATATTTATAGCTATTCCCAGAAAAGGTGATCAAACTAAATGCAGATATTATCCAACAATACCATTAATATCAGATGCAAGCAAAATTTTGCTAAAGATCAGTCAAAAGCAGCTGCATCAGTGTATTGACAGGGAACTGACAGAAATTCAAGCCAGATTTAGAAGTGAACATGGACCCAGGGATAACATTGCTGATGTCAGATGAATCCTGGCTGAAAGCAGAGAATACCAGAAAGATTTTCAACTGTGTTTTACTGACTATGCTAAGGCATTCGACTGTGAAGATCATAACAAATTATGGATAACATTTCAGAGAATGGGAATTTTGGAACACCTAATTGTTCTCATGAGAAATGTGCGCATGGATCAAGAGGCAGTCATTTGAACACAACAAGGGAATACCGCATGGTTTAGAGTCAGGAAAGGTGTGCGTCAGGGTTGTATCCTTTCACAGTACCTGTTCAATCTGTATGCTGAGCAAATAATCTGAGAAGCTGAACTATATGAAGAAGAACAGGGCATCAGGATTGGAGGAAGACTCATTAACGACCTGCGTTATGCAGATGACACAAACTCGCTTGCTGAAAGTTAAGAGGACTTGAAGCACTTACTGATGAAGATCAAAGACCACAGCCTTCAGTACGGATTACACCTCAGCATAAAGAAAACAAAAATTCTCACAACTGGAGCAATAAGCAACATCATGATGAATGGAGAAAAGTCTGATGTTGTCTAGGATTTCTTTTTACTTGAATCCACAATAACACCCATGGAAGCAGTGGTCAAGAAATCAAAAGACACATTGCATTGAGCAAATCAGCTGCAAGGCATCTCTATAACATGTTAAAAAGGAAAGACGTCACCTTGAGGACTAAGGTGCACCTGACCCAAGCCATAGTGTTTTCAATCAACTTATAAGTGTGTGAAATTTGGACGATGGGTAACCAGTTTTGTTTTGATTTTTTTAATGGCACATGTCTTCTGTATATCTTCTTTGCTGACTTAGCTCTTCAGATATTCTACCCACTTTTTAATTGGGTTGGTTGTGTTTTTATTGTTGTGCTTTAGGAGTTTGTTATATATCTTGGATCCACCAGGATCACCAATTGCCATCACGTTCATTATGACTCATAGTGACCCCATGTATTGCAGACTACAGCCTGGACTTAAGTCCTTTCTCAGATATGAGTTTCGCCTTATGTCTTTTGATGCTTTGTTGTTAGGTGCATACACACTCAGGATTATTATGTCTTGGAGAATTGACCCCTTAATCATTATGTAATCCTTTCTTTATTTTTGACAATTTTCCTTGCTCTGAAATCTGACTTGTACGAAATTAATATAGCAGCTCCTGCTTTCTTTTGATTAGTGTTAGCATGGTGTATCTTTCTCCGTCTGTTTACTTTTAATCTATCCATGTTTTTATATTGAAGTGGGTTCCTTGTAAACAACAAGTAGCTGGGTCTGTTGTTTTGGTTCTTTTTAATCCGCTAGGATAGTCTATGTTTTTTAATTGGTATTGTAATGGTTAATGTTACGTTATTGTCAGCTAGGCCTTGATTCTCAGTGGTTTGGCATGTGCTCTTCCATACTGTGATCTGGTATGAGCAACCAATCAGTTAAAAAAGGACTTTCCTTTGGGGGTGTGGCCTATCTCCAGTATATAAAAGGATGTTCTGACAAATCTCACTCTCTCTTGACCCTGTACTCTTCAGGGCACCTGATCTCCTGTTCTGGGGACATATGCCTGCAGAAGTCTCTAGCCTGCTGCCAGACTTGCACATCTTGGATTTCCTAGTGCCTGCAACCCTATGAGCTAACATGTAGGAAGACTCATTAGAAAACTGCTTTATGCAGATGACCCAACTCTGCTTCCTGAAAGTGAAGAGGACTTAAAGCATTTACTAATAAAGATCAAAGACCACAGCCTTCAGTATGGATTACACTTCAACGTAAAGAAAGCAAGAATCCTCACAACTGGAACAATAAGCAACATCATGATAAATAGAGAAAATATTGAAGTTGTCAAGGATTTCATTTTACTTGGATCCACAATCAACACCCATGGAAGCAGCAGTCAAGAAATCGAAAGATCCATTGCTTTGGGCAAATTGGCTGCAAGAGATCTCTTTAAACAGCTGAAGAGCAAAATGTCACCTTGCAGACTAAGGTGAGGCTGGCCCCCCCAAAAAAGACCCAAGCCATGGCGATTTCAATCTCATTATATGCATGTGAAAGCTGGACAATGAATAAGGAAGACCGAAGAAGAATTGACCCCTTTGAATTGTGGTGTTGGCAAAGAATATTGCATGTACCATGGACTGCCGAAAGAACAAACAAATCTGTCTTGGCTTTAAATATGTCATTCCTTTGCCTTCTTGCCTGCATGGCTTCTGCTGAGTAAAAATCCGAGCTTATTCTTACTGACTCTCATTTGTAGGTGACTTTTCATATATCCCTAGCTGCTCTTGAAATTCTCTGTTTACGTTTGGCTTTGGCAAGCTTGATTATATGTCTCAGCGACTTCCTTTTAGGATCTACCTTGTGTGGGGTTCAATGAGCACCTTGGATGGATATCTTCTCATCTTTCACGATATCAGGGAAGTTTTCCGCCAACAGATCTTCAATAATTCTCTCTGTATTTTCTGTTACCCACCTCTGTTCTGGTACTCAGATCACTTGTAGGTTATTTCTCTTGACAGAGTTCCACATAATTCTTAGGATTTCTTCTTATAATTCTTTTAACTGATTTTACCTCAAATATGTCAGTGTCAAGTGCTTTATCTTCCAATATCACTAATTCTGATGTCCATTTCCTCAGTTCTGCTCCTTTGACTTTCTACTGAATTGTATAATTCTGAAATTTTACTGTTAATCCTTTGAATTTCTGTTTGCTGTCTCTCTATGAACTCTTGCAGCCTATTAAATTTGTCATTATGCACTTCTCTAATCTTCTTAAGTTCCTCTAATACTCTGTCTGTGCCTTCCTGGTCTTGTTCTGCATTTTGCCTGATCTCCTTCCTGATCCCTTGAGAAGTTCTCTATATTAATCTTTTGTATTCTGCCTTTGATAATTCCAGGAATTTCCCTTCCTCTGGAAGATTTCTTGATTCTTTATTTTGGGAACTTTGCTGAAGCTGTCCTGGTCTGCCTTTTTATGTGATTTGATAGTCACTGTTGTTTCTGAGCCATCAATAAAGTTATTGTATTTGTTTATTTTATGTTTACTTACTGTGTCCTAGCTTCTTGCTTTGTTTCATTTTGATATGTGCCCAAATAAGTTGCTCAGGTGAACTGGTTTCATTATTGATGCCTTTGAAGCTCTAATGTCCTATCACCATTTGGTTGGAGCTGTTACTAGGTATATGACTCCAGGAGTCAGTTCACTTGTATGGATTCAGTGCAGGTGTCCAGGTAGTCGGTCACCAAGTGTGTGGAGCAGGCTCTCACCTACAGTCTTAGATGAGCAGGTATGATTGGTGTAGGCACAAGTATCTGTTTGCAGTAGGGAGCGATGCCCTGAGCAAGGCAGGGGACTGATAACAACCCCTGAGTGCCTGTGAGGAAAATGTGTCCCTGGTTCCCAGAGTGCCTAGGTGGGTGTGTTTTGCAGCCAGAGTATGGGCACACAATGCTGTTGGCTGTAAGACTGAGAGGCACCACTTAGCCTTGGATCCATGTCAAGGGTGGCTAGGAAGCATAGGTGAAGCCACCAGTCCTCAGGCGCCTGATGTGGGTAGATGAGGACTGTGCTTAATAGGCAGAGCAATGTCAGAAGTCACGAACCTGACTCTTCACCATATAGATGAAACAGCTGACATTAGTCTTCAGGTATATACCCTGTTGTACTGTGCTAATGAGGGCCTACACTGTTGAAATGGTCCCACACAGGTCCATGCAGGGTTGAAAGTTCATGAACCACTTATGCCTGTGCTTAGGCAGAGGAGCTGTTTCTGCCCTGAGGCCCCATTTTACAGGAGCTGGCAGATTATTTTCCCCCTTGTTTGTTCATTTGTTCCTTCTCCCAGGCTGGGAGGATGGCTCAGGGTTCAAAGCAGGTCCTACTTCCAGCCCAGGGAAAGCAGCTGTCACAGAATGGGGCTCAGAACCCAGTGCAGGGTGGGGAGGGATCAGTTAAATGGGAGAGAGTTTTTTCCAAACGGGTGTTTTTTTGGCCCCTGGGTTAGATTAGATGCAATCCTTATCTTTTGCTAAGAGCATCACTTGTCACTGATTCTGTAACCATGAGTGAACTCTCCGTCAATCAGTCTCTGCCAATGTGGAAAACATATCTTGAACACCTCTGCTTGCCTCACCAAGTTCATGCCAGCAGATCTGGCCTGAAGGGTGCTGGTTCCCACCAGGTCAGGTCTGGCAACTCCTCACTGCTTCTGAACAATCTCTCCATCCCCCTGCCACTCGGTCCAATTCCTCAAATTTCCCTTTGATGTTCAGGGCTCGAAGATTGTCATATAGAATCGATTCACTTGTTTTTTTAGGTCTTTCTTATAAGAGGAACCACCAGAAGTATCTGACTATTCCACCATCTTGGCCCTAGCTCTGAAGTTTGTTTTTAGAAACCTTCATCTCATTTGGAAGAACGGGGCTGCCTCAACTTTTGGTGACCCATTGTGGGCAGTGTAGAACTGCTCCATAGTGTTTTCTAGGCTTTCACCTTTCAGAAGCAGATTACCAGGCCTGTCTTCTGAGGAACCTCTGGGTGGGTTCAGACCCCCAACCTTTTGGCTATTAATTAAGCATTGAACCCTTTGTCCTTTCTCTGTTCTCCCTGCTCTATTCTGACTCTTGTTGAGCAAAGAGCAGGAAAAGATGAGTCAAGAAGCCTATAGTAAATGTCTGGAAGAGTTCCTCTAAGGGGCAGCGGAATGTCAATAGGCTTCTAAGGGAAATAACTAGGGTAAAAAGAGAATAATGCCTGAACAGGGACTTGAACCCTGGACCCTCAGATTAAAAGTCTGATGCTCTACCAACTGAGCTACCCAGGCCTCTACATTCAACTTTCCTTGAGCACTTAATGGAGATTTTATGTAGGTCAGTTGGTTTTATGTTTCATGTCCTGGTTTCCAGATAGCTTCTTTGTAATTCTCCTGCTGGCAAGAAGTTTCTGTTCCAAAAAGATGTCATAGCACTAGGAGAATTTCCCTTCCTTCTTTCTTGTCTTGTAACTCTTTAGGCTTTCACAAACAGACTTGGTCACCTAGACTAAGCACTACCGGCTTTCAGAACACATTGCTACACCCAGAGGGTTTCATGCCCACCCGCATCTATTTTTCTTAAAGCAACATTCATGCTACTCTTTTCTGTATTCATTTCCATTGTCTTGTACATTTTTCTTGCATCCTTGGGAGGCAGAGGAGAAAAGAGATAAAGGAGAGAAAAACTGAAGACCAAAGAGAATGTTCCATAATGGTGGGGCAAGCAAAGGAGCATGGGTTTAGTCTTGTGCACCTCTTTGCTTTCTTTTCTTCTTGATGCCCTTCATTACCATTTGTGAGCCACTTCTTTTCATTTTATTTCTCCTCCTCCTTCTCTTTGGTCTCCTTTTTCTCTTCCTCCTTCAGATCTTCATGTCATGAATACTATTTGCTATTCAGATCCAAGTGAAAATGATAATTTTCTTGATGAATTAGTGTACATTAGTACATAGCATCCAGAATATGACCTAAGATAGTTTTGAGTTTTGACCCAAACCTGGAGAAAATACTGTACAACGGATCTGGGAACAAATGGGGATGTTTTGGAGTGAAGGAAATTTAACCTCTCTGGGGAGGAAAGACATGGCAGGGAATGGAAAAAGACTATCGTTTACTTCTTCCACATAACTCGGCACTTCCACGAAATCCAGACTATGTGAAAACTGAGAGAATTTGTGATTACTTAACTTCAGGAATTTGTGGATTTCTCCTCTCTCCTAACCTACCAATATACAAGGCAGAGTTGGGGATGGGTCACACAAAATCATCTTGAATTGTTTTGTGGATCAATCCACAGGGAAACTAGGGAAAGACGTTTAAGCAAAATACCTTGGGGTTAGTTAGCATTTCAGTGAGACAAGCATCCCTCCAAGCTATTTTGTCTGCTTTCTCTACATTTGATGTAGACTGGAAGACACCAACCTGCACCTCACACATAGCGACCACTCTCCCAGGGAGACTTGGGACACACTACCTGATCCCACCTCTGTATCAGGTGATTCTTTTACTTGTGGGTAAAGGATAAAGTATTTTAAAAGTTATGTTTTAAAACTCTTTGTTATAAATGGATTATAATAAAATATTTTCCTGGCATTAAAAGCAGACATTTCTGACAAAGGGAGCTCTTGTTTGAACTTCCAGACTTTTCTCTGTGGAGCAACACCATATTATATTTGAGAAAAAATATCTGAACATACCGGCTTCTGACGATCCCTCTCTTCATGCTTCTCATCTGTATCCTTTTATGGCAGAGTTCAGTTCTTGGCTTATAATTCTCCACCCAAATGCATTATCATTATAAGTGACTTAGATGAGAGAGCCCTGGAAATATGTCACTTCTGATTATCTCACAATCTCGGTTTACTAATTCTAAATTGTTTTCAGAGGCTTCAGATGATATTTGATTCCTTTTTTGAATGTTGTAAAAATTGCCTTCAATTGCGAAGTTAAAAAATTGAAAACAGAAAACTAATGTTCCCTTATCAACACTTTAACTTATTTGCTTGTACCATATCCTCACAGTATTGGCTGCATGGTCTAATGGGTAACGTTTCTGATTCCAGATCTAGAGGATTGAAGGTTCAAGTCCTTCCACGGTTGTTTATTTCTTATTGCACAACAAGTAGAAGATTCTTGAATTGGCTCCCAGTGACTACTAATTCCTGAGGTGTTTCTGGAAGGGAGAATTGATATCGGTGAAATTTCTTCTGTCACATATCAATAATTAACATTAAAGAGGCTTTGGAAATCTAAAATGGGCTGAGCCTCTTTATTGTTAACTTAACAACAACGCATTCTTGCATCCCTCCATATTCGGAACTTAGGAGTGCATATTTGGAATTCAGGATGCTCTAGCCACAATATCAACCCCTGAGTTCAGCCACCCCAAAACTATCCTAATTGTGCTTCACAATATTCAGAGCCATATTAACACATGCTGTATAGGGCCGATATGGTTTGGAATTGACTCGAAGACAACGGGTTTGGTTTTTTTTGGGGGGGAGGTCCTATCGTTCTACCCACACACAAATGATTGCATATCTTTGTGGCTGACATCTGTCTAATGGTCTCTTCAAAGGGGACTTTTGCTTCTCTTTACTCCTCTCACATTCAAATGCTCTGATGAGCTGCCTTCTGGGTCAGCTGGGAGGCAAGTTCTGTTAGAAAAATGGATTCCTCCCAAGTTAAAACGGGACTTCATGCAATTCCTGTGAAATGGAGAAGATCCTCATTGGGACAGAAATTGGCAAAGAAGAGATACAAGTCATCTCACTTGCACGTTGCTCCTTCTTAGGTCTACTACGAAATTCCAAGAAGATAACGATAATCAGTATGAACTCCAGAGTCCAAGATCACTCTAGAGGTAAAGCTTATGACTTGGTTTTCAATGAATACCTTTAAGGAGCTCCAGATCTTCAAACTACAATGCACTGTCTTCAGGACTCACCCTACCTCTGTGCAGAGACTCACTTCTCTACAGCCACGTGCTTTACACAAATGTCCAGATGAGAGACCTTTGTAACATTCTAGTCTCAAGAATCACCATGCTTACCAAACACTAAGGTGAATATGCACCTTAAATTTGTAAGTGTCCTGAATAAATGAAATCCCAGATCAAACTCCTTCTCTCCACTTTCCAATCCTATCCAACGCCCCTAAAGAAAAAGAAAACAGCAATAAGTAATGTCTACTCCTCCTTTCCCAAAATGAAAGGACTTAGCATCTCCACAATCCAGAGACTTGGGGGTGTTCCTAAAAATTTCCACATTTAAATTCCATTAACAACTTTTACCTCTCAACACTGTGCCATCCTCCTCATTCCTTCAGTCACTATTTTGCTCATCTATTTGACAGTAGGACAAAGAATAAGGTTGCTGTGCACATTGAATGAATAACTCTCAAATGATACTGCAAATCTGACTTTCCACATTTGAAGTCTTGCTCTTCAGAGTCCCATTGAGAAAAGCAAGCATGTCAGTAGTAAAATGCACTGTAAATATTCCCAGAGCTGCTCTAGGAGAAAGCTGGGCTCAGTAGCCATTTGTGTATGAGTGAGAAAGAATTATGGGAAAACTTAAAGCATCTGCACCAGAACAGGGTCATGAATCCTAGATCCTCAGACTAGAGGCCTGGTGCATTGAACTCTCCAGGACATTAATGGGTTCGGTAAGAGTCTATTCAAACCAAAAAGGCTTGGTCACTGCTTGACCTTTCTTTTTCATTCTTTCCTTTCAATATTGAGCCCAAACACGCTAAAGCCAATTTGCTGCAAATACAAGATATTCTAGCCCAAAGTCGTTTGGGGATTCTGTTTTTAAGCTTCACGTTGCTGTGCTAGCACGTGCAATCCGCAGAACGCGGCCTCCCTGTGGCTTTTTCCAAGGACTCCAATCTCAGCAACTGCTATTCCAGAAACACGGAACCACAGGAGCGCGTTCCAAAATGCTCCGCGATTTCACCTGGAGGTCGCGAAATGTTGGGCAAAACTAGTCGTATCTTTTTGTGAGACATACACTTTGAAAGCACTTATTTTAGCCTCTCTCTTCCCGAGGGCCTGCAGAAAGCATGGGAGCTTGATCACTTTCTGCCTCCGTGACGGGCCACATCGTATCCGTTTTTAGAGACCCATCTTCAAACCTTATTCCTCTTCTCTCTGCCATGTACCCCTCTGCTGCTGCTTCTCCCCTCCGCTCTGTGTCCTCCCTTCCCCCGTCATAAATTCCGCCATTCTCTCCTATTCATTTCTTTCCTCGAGCCTACTCTTCCTCGCATTCCAATTCCCAGAGAGGTGTCTTTCTGATAAAGTAGTAACTTAATCTATAGATTTCGGACACCCTTCCCTTCCAGTCAAGAAGACTTGGATTTTCTCTGTATCTGGATTAACAGTTGCACTACATCAGGAAATTGTGAGCTTCCCCAGTCGTAGGAAAGTTTATAAGGAGCGAATTTGTTTTGAAGGTTGTGCCCATCCCATAATGCGCTTCTCTTGTGCTTCCTCATCAAGGAAATAATTAGCTCTTTTTAAATGATACGCTTTAATTACAGGAGCGTCCATCCATCCTTCTTGTCTCTCAATATCAGAGCTACAACCTTGAGGAGGCAAAACCACGTTTCCAAACCCAGGTGTGGGACGCAGCCGTTTTCAAGAAGCATGGCTGTACTAGTTGCTCTTCGCTGTTGTCTAATAAACACGTTACCATGGAGCTGATCCTACCCCATCATCATGAGCTGCTGGTGGGTTCGAACTGCTGACCTTTATGGTTAGCAGTTATAGCTCCTAACCACCGCGCCATCAGGGCTCCTATTTCAGTCAAATGCTGTCAGTTAATTAACCTTTGGCCTTATTTTGGAAACCCTGGTGGCCTACTTGTTAAGACCTATTTCTGCTAACCAAAAGGTAGGCAGTTTGAATCCATCAGGGGCTCCTTGGAAACCCTGTGGGGCAGTTCTACTCTGTCCTATAGGGTCACTTTAGTCGGTATCGACTCAATGGCAATGCTTTTTTTTTTTTTAATTTTTGTTGGTAGTTTTATCTCCACACCTGGATCCTCATTCCTTCCGAGCACTCACCCAACACATCTTTGTCTTCCCCTGCACTATCTTTTGTGACTTTCTGCAAGCTTCATAGGCACAAAAGAACTTTTCAAGAAGACAATCAGAAGACTATTCAGAATGTTCAATCCCGCGACTCTCCCTCATGGTGGACTGGAGCTGACTGACACTGGCATTTGACTGAAAGACCTCTTGAAGAAGCCAATAACTGCTGGAAGATCTTAGAGTCTTTTGGTCCAGAATGAGTTTCCTTCCCCCCACCGCCACCCTCACCCCTTCTCCTGGCATAGCTAAGAGGTAGGGTCCAATCCAGGAACATAAGAATTGAACATAATGAATTTTGCTTTCTGAAAACTCATGTTTTAAAATGCCTGCAGATCATGCTGGAAGTCAGTATCAAGAGTAGTCTCATTAAGTCTGGCTGGCAGTGGTGTACAACTCAGTGGTACAATGTGTGCCTAGCATGCGTCAGGACCTGAGTTCAGTCCCCAGCCATCTCCACATATGTTTTCTTTCCTCACCGACTCACAGCTGAATATTGGTGATTTTTTTTTTTTGACACTTTCTCCATTTTTCTTTTTGTGAATACCTTTTCTTGTGTTTTACCAACTCACAGAGAGGAAAAATTGTTTGATAATTACTGGGACCATGGTCCTTGACACTACTTGGGCTTCCCAACCTGACTATTTAAGCTCAATGAAGTCTGGAACAAACCGGAGTAAAAGAAGGTGCTCAGTCAGGATCTGCTGACCGTCAAGCAACAGTATTCCACCACATCAAAGAAGGCCTGTTCTTCTTTACTACAATTTCTCATATTTATTAAGGAGTAGGGAAGAAAAACTCAGATGGAAAGAGGGAGGGAGAAATGACTGTTGGACAATTTCCTTTTGAATCTTCTTTTTTTCCCTCGCCTGTGTCTGTGTCAATGGACAGATAGCAAGTTCAGGAGAAAAGTTTCTTTCCAATTTTCTTTTCCCCATTCCTCCTACACTTCCACACCCACCCACACAATCTTGTTGAGCAAAAGTCAGTCCAATCACCAGTTTTGGAGATCTGTGATCCCAGCCACAGGCAGCTCTGATCCCAACTCTTTGTTAGTGGTGAAGAAGTATTTGGATGTCATCCAGAAGAAAGGTATTTCTCAGGAAACCTTGAGTCTTCCAGAATCCACAGTTGAAAAAATCATTTCCAGAGAAGGAAACAGCTGCTAAGTAAGCTCTCTTAAAGTCACAAAAGTCTTGGGCAAAAAGAGCTGCATCTTCTTATGGAGCAAACACCCTTAATCCACTTTCCTTAGGAGGAAGGGTACTATCTTACTTCCTGCATTGTGGAGAGAGCAAAGGAGATATAGGCAACCCTGGCCGGCTCAAACTACCTCCTCACCATCCAGATTCTACACATCCTAAGGACCTAGTTCCAAACCTTCTTTCATCTTCTTTTCTTGTTCTTCCACACCCACACCCACCTCCTGCCTCCTATCTTCCCCTTCATTTTCTTCATCACAGAATGTGTTACCTTCACTTTCACTTTCCCAGCCCCCCTTTATCCTGTCTCCAGTGCTTCCTCCTAGAGAAAATTTCCCAACAGCTCAGTTTACTCCAGTTCCCTCTGCGCCACTTCCAAGGCTAGCAGTTCTCAAACATGGCTGAAAAATGGGAACATCTGTGGAGACTTTTCAGTGATATAGATCCCACTCTTTCCCTGTCTAGTGATTCTCAGTCCATTCAGAATCTACAGAGGTGGAGTCAGGAATATATATATTCACAAAGTTCTCAGGCAGTTGCCTAAGTTTGGGAACCACGACTTCCCACCTCTAAGCACTCATGTCAGCCACTTCCCAGCACCAACTAAGCCCCAGTTGCTTATTCACGGGAGGTTAGGATAGAGGAGATGACTAGTGCTGGGCAGGAACCGAAGAGTTGACATATATAATGTATTCCAATATTCAGGAAGATATAAACCTCTCACGGGGGAAAAATATCAGAATGGAAACTAAAAGCAAGAGAAGGCACAATGATTAAGGATTACCTCCTAAAACTCATATGTGGGTTGACTGACACTACAAATTTTGTCAAGAAGCTGAAGTTTTTATTCTTTTAGCCTCTGTGATGGCTGAGGTTTGAATGCCTGTCCAGGAGCACAAGTGGGCTCTTACAAAAGATTAATATGCTTGCAGTTCTTGCTAATCCCCCAACATGCTTCCCTCATGCTTCTGTGTGGTTCTCAGAACTAGAGCTGCAGCTTCACAAGAAAAAGCCAAATATGCTTGCTTGATTTCCCAACCAAGGTTTTTGGATGCCAGATCTTGCTAGAACGGTGATTGTCTGTGATACCATATATTTCCTGTTTTTCACTTAGGATTTGTTTTTTTTCTTTCCATTTGGATCTAAGTTTCCTGAGACAACTTTTTGGGTCCTGCTTTTTTGTATTCTTAGCCTAGAATTATCTGCTGTTCCTCTGGTAGCCAGAAATAGTGGAGGTGCTGGAACCTGGTGTGATGATTGGAAAGCTAATATCATGAAAACTGTGTGGAGAAAAAGCAACTAATTTGGAGTTTCAAGCTGAAGCCCCTTGAATTAATGCTGGCTGTGGCTCAATGGTTAAGCTGATCACCTGCTCACTGAAAGGTTGGTGTTGGAAACCAGCAGCGGCTCCTCAGTAGAAAGATGTATCATTAGGCTTCTGTAGATTGACAGACTTAGAAACCCTATGGGGTTGCTATGAGTCAGAATCCACTCCACAGCAGTGAGTTTTTTTTTGTTTTTGTTTTTATGTATGCCCGTGGCTGAGACTTCGATGGCGTAGGGTTTAACTGTTCCCTATGCCTGGAAGGAGTCCTGGTGGTGCAAGTGGTTAAAAGCTTAGGTGCTAAGCAAAAGGTTGGCAGTTCCAATCCATCAGCCAGTCTCTACAATCTCTATGGGGCAGTTGGGTTTTTGTTTTTCCCTGGGAAAGGAGTTCCTAGGTGGTCTTAAATAGTTAACACTTGCTTGCTGCAATATTGGAGGTTCCAGTCACTCAGAGGCGCTTAGTGATCTACTTCCAAAAAGTTGCCATTGAAAACCCTATAGAGGACAGTTCTACCCTGACATACATGAGATTGCCATGAGCCAAAATCGACATAAGGATAACTGGTTTCCCCTGGGAAACCACGTTTAAATATGGATCCCTGTTACTTTACGGAGACTTATTTCTTACGGTTTTTGCCTGCCACCTGAAAGTTCTTTGAGACAATATCAGAGCTCCAAGCCAAATACAGTGAGATTATGAAGAGCTGGAGGAAAATGATGTCTGTCTGGAGAATCTGTGCTTGGCCAAATGGAAGATGACCCTCCAAGGCCATGTTTCACTGGGTGACACAATGAACCTGTCAGGAGTCAAAAAGAAAAAAACCAATCCCGTTGCAGTCCAGTCGATTCCGACTCACAGCCACCCTATAGGACAGAATTGAACTGCCCCATCGGGTTTCCAAGAAGTGGCTGGTGGATTCAAACTGCCTACCTTTCTGTTAGCAACTGATCCCCTTAACCACTGTGCAAGCAGGGTTCCAAATCTCACTCCCACAACACAGTGGGGAAGAGAAAGGAATGACAAGGATGGAATTATGGACCCAGGCGTGCAGTGCACAATGGATTAGCAGTCCATTGCCTTAACCACTTGGTCACTTCATTGGGAGTCAAGTAAAGCAGAATCAAAGACAAGGAAAGGTTATGCACTCAGTCTTGCCCTGAAATGATTTAGACATCAGCATAACTAGAGGTAGCCCAGGAAGGAAATTCACTAGGGGGCTTTGTGGTTTAGTTGGTTAAAAAAAAAAAAGAAAGAAAAACTATCCACAGGACCCTTTCAAGCCCCCCACCCCTTATCTGTCTTTCTGTCTCTTCAATAATAGTACATAGTGGGAGCTTAAGGTGCAGGCTTTTGTTTTGAGTGATTGAAGAGATTCCGTTAGCATCTGGTTCTTTTCTCCCCATTCTTGTCATGCCCCTTCTGCTGTCACAGTCACCTTAAAGGATATAGAAGGTCATAGCATAGAAGTGAAAGAGCATTCAAGGAAGTCCATTGAGTTGTGTTTTTGCTGTCTGTGTGCACAGGAATTGAAGGGAAAATATTAGGAGAAGTGAATTTCTATCCTTTCAAGATTGGGTTTAAATAGTGTTGAAGCAGAGAAAAAATGTAGAGGTGTGGAAGATGAAAGCCAGAGGCTCATACATGGAAAGGATGGGCTCTACCGCTCAGCTACATACACCTCATTCCTGAAGTGCTGCTGGTTAATTTTATCTAGAGCTAAGTGTTATTTCCTGAGATTCAAGCGCCTTGAGCATTGTGGTAGTGTTGATCAGTGTTAAGAGGCATAAGCAGCTGCTTTAGGCAGGAGGAACTGAGGAACCATTGGGGGGTGCCGATTCTTTACAGGACTTGAAAGTGAATGCAGAAGATTGGAAAGATGTGTTGGATAAATAGGCACAAGAGATTTCCATGGTGGCTTTTGTACAACTTCGAGTTGTTAAAAGTCTCTGCCTTGTATTATGGGTGGCAAAGAATCAAGTCCCCATTTTCAGCTCTTTTTATTTCCTCTATATTTGCCTTAACATGAAGCACAAAGCTAAAGAAATTAATCTCTTGGCTGCTAAAAGTCTTCACTATATTTACTGTTTGCTCAATCAGAATGTATGTGCCAGATTTGATGGAGGAAAGCAACGGCAGAGAAAACAACATAGTGAAGCATTCTGCATTTCATTATAAGGGTCTTTTCTACTAGAGATATCAGGTAACTCCAGGCCCTACCAACAATTCAGAAGACGAATTCATAAAGCATGCATCAAACAGTATCTTCAGGATTTAGAGAAAGGTGAATTATAAGAGTTAGATAGAAGGTAAATAGACAGGATATAAAGTACAAGAACAAAAGTGAGTTGGAACACACTAGTGAGAATGTTACACAGTGAACTCAGGATAATACTCTGGTCTCCACCCTTGGATTTGTGAGTGAGAGGGTGGATAAAGACTAAAAAATGCACTTTAAGATATGGGAATTAGAAATTCTTTTGTGATATTTGTGGAAAATAAATGAGCTTGCTCCAAGACTCTTCTAGAACCCTGAGATTTATCATGGTTAAAACTCAGTTCTTTGAACTACATAAGAAGACTAAGAGAAAATTCATCTCCTGGTGTTACGGAAGCCTAGAAGATGGGTCCTTGTGCTCAGATTTCCAATTATCTGGACACAGGTCTTTGAGAAAGAGAAATAACTTTATTGCAATGCACAGAGCGAGGATCCGGGAAGAAGCTTGTCAGACCTGGCTCCCTGAGATACGGAGAAGCACAGCTTTTATGTGATTTTGGCAGCAAGATGGTGGTTGCACAGGCATACTGGGGAAGGAAAATTCTAGCAGGCAGCCAGGAAACAGGAAGTGCCATGGTTCTTGTCAGACCTCTCACTTCAGAATAGGGTCCAAGTGATTACTTTCGTTCTGATTGGTTTCACCTGTTGCTGCATCCACTGTTGAGGTCAATTAGTGGTCACAGCTGGCCCTTCTGTGAGTGCTGGGTGGGCCAATTCTGACTTGGGCTAGTTTAACGACTAATGGAAATTTACTGGCATTAGTAGGGTCAGGTTACAGTCGTATCAGATTTCTAGAGCCTATTAGCTTTTTGTTATCCCAGTTTGCACATATATGAGACTTTGCCAATATTCATAAAAATAACATGGAGCCTTTTTTGAAATTGGCAGAACATGGCTTGTCTGTCAGACTTGTTCTTTCAGTTGGCTCATGGAATTTGTACAATAAGAACAAGACATAGTATGTGGTAGGTTTCACTTATGGAGAAAATGAGAGTGTCACACACAAAACTGATGGGGATGTGTATATGTTTGTCTGTGTGTCTGTGTATGTATATGGAAATGCTAGATAGCATCTTGGCTGTTTAATGCTGTAAAAGCAGTATGTGTAATGTCAAGCATCCACCATTATGTAGTTGAAAAAGACATTTCCAATGAAAAAGTCGTTGGTCTTGCAGAATTTTATCATGCAATCTCCAGCATCATTTCCATCACCAAAGCCATTTTTTCCAAAAACCAATCCTTCTTTGTTTCCAACTTTTGCGTTCCAATCCCCAGTAATAATCAAGGCAACTTGACTGCATGTTTGATCAATTTCAGACTGCAAAAGTTGGTAAAAATCCTCAATTACTTCATCTTTGGCATTAGTGTTTTGTGCATAAATTTGAATAATAGTCCTATTAACTGGCCTTCCTTGCAGACATATGGATATTATCCTAACACTGACAGCATGATATTTCAGGATAGATCTTGAAATATTCTTTTTGACAATGAATGAAACATCATTCCTCCTCAACTTGCATACTAGACCATATGATTGTCCAAATAAAAATGGCTAATACCAGTCCATTTCAGCTCACTAATGCCTAGGATATTTTGAGTGCCTTCTAACCTGAGGGGCTCATCTTTTGGCATTATATCAGTGTTCTGCTGCTATTCACAAGGTTTTCACTGGCCAATTTTTTCAGAACTAGACTGCCAGTTCCTTCTTCCTATCCAGTTTTAGTCTGGAAGTGATGCTGAAACCTGTCCACCTGAGATGAATCTGCTGGTATTTGAAATACCTGTGGCAAAGCTTCCAGCATCACAGCAACACACAAGCCAGCACAGTATGACAAACTCACAGGTAGATAACTGACCACCTCAGGAACAGACTTGACAAATTGTGGGATGACATCAAGGACATCATACCTGAAAAAAAGCAAGAGGTCATTAGAAAGACAGGAAAGAAAGAAAAGAGCAAAACACATGTCAGAAGAGACTCTGAAACTTGTTCTTAAACATAGAGTAGCTAAAGCAAAAGGAAGAAATAATGAAGTAAAAGAGCTGAAGAGAATATTTCAAACGATGGTTGGAGAAGACAAAGTAAAGTATTATAATGAAATGTGCAGTGACCTGCAGTTAAAAAAAACAAAAGGGTAAAACATGCTTGGCATTTCTCAAGCTGAAAGAACTAAAGAAAAAACTCAAGGCTCAAGTCGCGATATTGGAGGATTCTATGGGGAAAATATTAAATGGGGTGGGAGGCATGAAAAGAAGATGGAAAGAATACACAATCACTGCATCCAAAAAATTGGTCAACATTCAACTATTTCAGCAGGTAGCATAAGATCAGGAATCGATGGTAGTGAAGGAAGAGATCCAAGTTGCACTGAAGGTGATGGCAAAAACCTAGGCTCCTGGAATTGACGCAGCACCTATTAGTATGCTTCAACAAATGGATGCAGCACTTGAGGTGCTCACTTGTAAGGAAATTTGTAAGACAGCTACCTGGCCAACTGACTGGAAGATATTTGAATTTGTGCCCATCCCAAAGAAAGATGATCCAACACAATGCAGAAATTTTTGAACTATGTCACTGATATAACATACAAGTAAAATTTTGCTGAAGATCATTCAAAAGCTGTTGCTGCTGTACATCAACAGGGAATTGCCAGAAGCTCAAGATAGATCATTGCTGATGTCAGATGCATCTTGGCTAAAAGTAGAGAAGACCAGAAAGATGTTTACCTGTGTTTCATGGACTATGGAAAAGCATTTGACTGTGTGGATCATAACAAATTAAAGATAACATTCTGAGGAATGGGAATTCCAGAACACTTACTTGTGCTCATGAGAAATCTGTGCGTAGACAGTCATTTGATCAGAACAAGGGGATACTGTGTGGCTTAAAGTGAAGAACAACATGTGTCAGGCTAGTATCCATTCACCATACTTATTCAATCTATATGTCGAGAAAATAATACGAGAAGCTGGAACATATGAAGAAGAAAGCAGCATCTGGATTGGAGGTAGACTCATTAACAACCTGGAATAAGCAGATGACACAACCTTGTTCGCTGAAAGTGAAGAGGAATTGAAGCACTTACCGGTGAAGATCAAAGGCCACAGCCTTCAGAATGGATTGCACCTTAACATAAATCCAGAAACCAAACCCAGTGCCATCGAGTCAGAGGAATTGAAGCACTTACTGATGAAGATCAAAGGCCACAGCCTTCAGAATGGATTGCACCTCAATATAAATCCAGAAACCAAACCCAGTGCCATGGAGTCAATACTGCCCCATAGAGTTTCCAAGGAGAGTCTGGCAGATTCGAACTGCCGACCCTTTAGGTTAGCAGCTGTAGCACTTAACCACTACACCACCAGGGTTTCCCACCTCAATTAAAAAAAAAAAAGAAAGCAAAAATCCTCACATTGGAACAAAAGCAACATCATGATCAATGGGGAAAAGGTTGAAGTTGTCAAAGATTTCATTTTACTTGGATCCACAATCAACACCCATGGAAACAGAAGTCAAGAAATCAAATAATGCATTGCATTGGGCAAATCTGCTGCAAAAGACCTCTTTAAAGTGTGAAAAAGCAAGGATGTCACCTTGAGGACTAAGATCCACCTGACCCAAGTCATGGTGTTTTCAATCTTCTCATAAGCATGTGAAAGCTGCACAATGAATAAGGAACACCAAGAAGAATTGATGCCTTTTTTTCTTTTCTTACAAAGTTTTTCAAGTCTGGGGTGGGGGCTTCTCTTTAAGAAGGAGCCCTGGTGGTGCAGTGTTTAAGAGCACCAGTGCCAACCAAAAGGTCTGTAGTTCAAATCCAAATCCACCAGCAGCTTCCTGAAATTCTATGGGGCAGTTATACTCTGTTCTATAGGGTCGCTATGAGTTGGAATTGACGCACAACAGCAATGGGCTTGGTTTGTTTGTTTTCCTTTAAGAAGATGGGTTTTTCATAGTCAGTTGTCATTTTTGTTATTTGCCTTCAAGTCGATTCTGACTCATAATGACCCTATGTACAACAAAACGAAACCCTGCCCAGGTCTGTGCCATCCTAACAATCATTGTTATGCTTGAGTGCATTGTTGCAGCCACTGTGTCAATTAATCTTATTGACAGTCTTTCTCTTTTTTGCTGGCTCTCTACTTTCCCAAGCATGATGTCCTTCTCCAGGGACTAATTCATCCTGTTAAGAGGTCCGAAGTATGTGAGGCAAAGTCTCATGATCCTTCTTCTAAGGAGCATTCTGGCTATACTTTTTCAAAGACAAATTATTTTTGTTCTTCTAGGAGTCCGTGATATATTCAGTATTCTTCGCCAACTCCATAATTCAAAAGTATCAATTCTTATTTGATTTTCCTTATTTATTGTCCAGTTTTCACATGCAAATGAGGTAATTGAAAACACCATGGCTTGGGTCAGGTGCACCTTAATCCTCAAGGTGACATCTGTGCTTTTAAACACTTTAAGGGGTCTTTTGCAGCAGATTTCCCCAATGCAATGCATCTTATGATTTCTTGACTTCTGTTTCCATGGGTGTTGATTGTGGATCAAAGTAAAATGAAATCCTTGACAACTTCAATATGTTCTCCATTTTCATGATGTTGCTTATTGTTCCAGTTGTGAGGATTTTTGTTTTCTTTATGTTGAGGTGTAATCCATACTGAAGGCTGTGGTCTTTAAT
This sequence comes from Loxodonta africana, assembly GCF_030014295.1. Lineage (NCBI taxonomy): Eukaryota > Metazoa > Chordata > Mammalia > Proboscidea > Elephantidae > Loxodonta > Loxodonta africana. The sequence goes on from NC_087342.1 coordinate 79,514,557, forward strand.
CTTCATCAGTAATTGCTTCAACTCCTCTTCATTTTCAGCAAGGAAGGTTGTATCATCTGTGTATTGCAGGTCGTTAATGAGTCTTCTTCTAATCCCAATGCTGCATTTTTCATATATTCCAGCTTCTTGTATTATTTTCTCAGCATACACATTGAATAAATATAGTGAAAAGATACAACCCTGATGCACATTTTTCTTGACTTTAAACCATGCAGTATTTCCTCGTTCTCTTCAAATGACTGCCTCTTTTTCTAGGTACAGGTTCCTCATGAGCACAATTAAGTGTTCTGGAATTCTCATTCCTCACAATGTTATCCATAATTTGTTATGATCCACACAGTCAAATGCCTTTCCATAGTCAATGAAACACAGGTAAACATCTTTCTGGTATTCTCGGCTTTCAGTCATGATCCATCTGACATCAGCAATGATATCCCTCATTCCATATCATCTTCTGAATCTGCATGAATTTTTGGCAGTTCCCTATCTATGTACAGCTGCAACCTTTCTGAATGATTTTCAGCAAAATTTTTCTTGCATGGGAGAAGATATTTCAATACTTCTATTTGACAGAGGGTCCTTATATGGAATATTTGGAGATATTCTACAAAACAATAAGAAAAAGGCTGAAAAATTGATGAGAAAAAGCAAAGATTAAACATGTGCTTCACAAAAGAGTATACTCAACTGCCCAATAAGCAATTTTAGAAGTTACTGGTGTGAGGGCCAGGAACAATACAAGATAGATCTGTCTGCAAAGAACTCTGATGAAAAACCAGAGGCCTTGACTGAGCAGTGACCTGGGCCAGGAAAAAACACAACACCTAACTTTATGGTAAATGCCAAAAGGATCCCATTAACTAGTACAAAAAGAACCCCATCCATCAAAGATTGAGTATGTTTTCCCTGGTCTCCCTGCATGCATCCTTCCACATAAAGACTAGGTATGTAAGCCCACAACTCACACTGCCTCGGCTGGGCCTCTACGTGGGTGGCATTCAATGCTTCTCTGTCCTTTGTGAGAACTCTTACTGTCAACCTCTGTATGGAAGTTCCCTAATAATGCTTTGTCTCATCAACATGGCTTTTATTGATTTTTGCCCCCCACAAGTTCAATGGGTTTAATAAATATACCCCTTCAGTTCTTATTAGCAGCACCCAATATTCCTTTGGAAACCCTGGTCGCATAGTGGTTAAGTGCTACGGCTGCTAACCAAAGGTTTGGCAGTTCGAATCCGCCAAGTGTTCCTTGGAAACTCTGTGGGGCAGTTCTACTCTGTCCTATAGGGTCGCTATGAGTCGGAATCGACTCCACTGCACGTGGTTAATATTCCTTTGAAATACCAGACAGACCCAACGATGGCCAACAGTAAGCCTCAGACCTCCAGAGTTAAAAAGTTCAGGTTCTCTGATCATTCTCTGTTGCAGTGGCACTTTTCCAGAATTGATAATTCCCTTTCGTTGGGTTACTTTATGTCCCAGTGAAGAAACCTTTTCTCTTTAAGGGGAAGAAAGAAAAACACTCCTCAAGACCCAACAGATTTGGCTGCCAGGTTTTTCCTCCTGTCGCATTTCTTCAGACTCATTTGTTGCAGTGGAACAAGAGAGACCAAAACCTAACACAAGTTACGAAAAAGACGATAGTGACAGCTGTAAAGGGAGTGATCAGGGGCAACTGAGATACCCCTTCACCCACCACATCCAATGTGTGTGCTTCACAGAAAAACAACAGAAATAACAAATCCACAAATTACAACAGCTAGCTTTACAAAACCCATTCAACCAAGGGTGGAAGGCAGGGAAGGGAGGTGGGAGAGTAAATGGCACAGGCAGAAAAAAAAAAAAAAAATGGCACAAGGTCTGCCAATGCTAGAAAATAGCTACAGGAAAACCTGTGGTCTTTTCAGACTCATGGCCTTAAAATCCACACACTAGTGTCAGGAAGATTCTGCTTAAGTGCACCAGAGACAGAATTCTAATTCCTCAGAGAGAACAGAATATGTAAAGCACCCTTGGCAGAAAGAGTCCTATCTTCCCTGGGTCAGGGGAGATGAACACGGAAAAGAGCTGCCACATCCTCCTTCCAATCCTACCTGTTCCCTGTGGGTGGCAGGTGAAGTCAGTGGCCTGCAGCAGCATTAAGTTTGGCAGGAGATGAATGTGGTGATGGGAACTTCTTTGCAGAGTTTGAGCAGACTGCAGGTAGACCATCTTACGGAAGGGTCTGTTAATAAGACCACCAGAGAGAAGAGGCTTAACTTAAAAATGATACACTTTGCCAGGGGCCTTTGCTTCATTGGTGCTGATAATGAATAAAGGAAAGAGGATGGAGAAGAGGCAGCCACTGATAAGATATGAGAACTGCGTTGCTGTGAGCAAAGCAAAGGGCAAACCAAATCCAAAGTAGGAGGGCCAGTTCCTTTGCATGTTTGACAACAGCTAGTGCATTTCAACTCCCTTATTGAATCAGTATTATTCAAAGCAGTGTAGTGAATATAGAAGGGACATATGCAGGAGACAAACCAGCTGAATAACAGGATGGATGAAGAGACTCCCAAACTTCCTTGGAGAAGGAAAAGAGCCTGCGGCAGAGGTTGAAGAGCATATCAGCAATTGCTTTCCTGACACTAGGGAATGGGTGAGGCTTCCTCCCTGATACCTCAAATGCCTGGTCAGCTATATTTTGGAACCAAATGACATTGACAACTTTGCTAAGCGCCAACAGGGGAGCACCCAAAGAGTACTGAAAATTGACGTGAGGAAGAATTCCAGCCACGATCAAACATCTCCATAGTGATAGATCACCAATAATTTGTGCTGTTACTGACTGAATCACAGGAATAAACACTTGATGAAACAAGAGGAGACTGAAGCAGAATATTCCTCCATTCCAAGCGCAGCACTGGAAAATTCTACCAGCAACACGTGGCTCACTTGTCTTGTTTAGGCTCTGTACTCTGGGGTCCTTTCTGTGTCAGGTCGCTACTAGCCTTGTTCTGTGCTTTTCCTCCCTCTTTTACAGTACTGGAGCGCCCAGCTTCGAAATGGTATAGATACCCCAGATGGAGTCCTTGATTCCCCTGGCAAGGTCCTGGAGAAATGTTTTGACACCGCCAGCCATCTCTTCACCGCCCAAACCATCAACTACATGGGGAGAGAGAAGTGTCTCAAAATCTCTTATGAAGGCAGCTCTGTCAAGGGCCGGCCGGTTCGGCACCTTCAAGGGTGAGGGCCGCACGAGACCTAAAAAGCAAAACTAAAATAAACTAAAAACCGTCGCTGTGAAGCCATAAACTAAAAACCGTCGCTGTGAAGCCAACTAGGACTCCTAGTGATCAGGCGACCCATGCACTTTCCAAGGAGCCACTCTTTACCAGCAGACCACCAGGACCCCAAACAGTTCGTAGTCAGCAGGATTCGAACCTGCGCGGGGAATCCCCAATGGACTTCTAGTCCATCGCCTTAAACACTCGGTCACGACTACAGCTGCCTTCCCACAGACTATTTTTCCCACATGGAATTGGAACTGTGCCCCTTGCGGCCAGTCCTGTAGCTGATCTGGTGGGGTGTTGAACATCATTAAGTATAAGGAAAAAGCAGATGAAAACACAATGAAATGATACTCCCCTCCACCAAAATTGCTGAAGATAAAAGAATTGAAAACATCAAGTGACACTGATGATACGGAACAACTGAAACTTTCCTACATTGCAGATGAGACTGTCAACTGACATATTCACACTTGTAGACTATTTAGAAATATTGCCTGAAACAAAATATATATAAGACCTATAACCCTAAAACTCCACAGCTGCATTTAGACCAAAGAAAAATGAAGGCTTATTTCCCTTGAACCCTATGGACAAAAATGTTCACAGCAGCGTTAGTTGTTTTATATGTACATCAACAGCAAAATGAACAAAAAATTGTGATGTACAGTAGTAACACAATGGGATATGACAGCAATAAAAAAGAACTACTGCTACTAGACACAATATGGATGTATCTAATAAAAATTATGTTGAGTGAAAGAGTCTACACTGAAATGAACACATATTGTATGATTCCACCTATAGTATTTCAAAACACAGGAAAGCAGTGGTAGAGGTCAGAAGATTGGAATTAATTGGGATAGATACAAATACAATTTCAGCTTCTGAGAGCTGAAAAAATTCTTATCTTTGTCTGAATGTTGGCTATATGAGATATATACATATGTAATAAATCATTAAGCTGAATAATTAAGTTGTACGCATTTTCCTCTTCATGAACCAAGCCTCAACTTAAACAAAAAGAAGAAAGGATTTCTTTGGATATCGTCTCACCCCCAGTAGATTCTGTCTCTTCGTTAGTGCTGTTCAAATTTTGGTCTGCAGATTGATGCCTTCCAAGAGCTGTGTTTTTACCCGTCTGTGGGCATTAGAAACTTTTGTATCAATTTGACTGTGCCAGAATATTGGACTCTTCCAATTAAATAAAGTAGAAACAATTTCAGGAATTGGGTGAGTGGAATGCAGAGCTGGCCACTTAATGATCAAGCAGTAGAACTCTGTTGCTGCTTTTGATATTGTGAGATTGGTTGGACACCTAGAACCCTAGAGAAGATAAAAATCTGAGGAAGTATTATTATTTACTTTTATAATTTATTGTTTCAAAATGACCGTGATCTTAATTAAGTCTGCTTTCTATATTTATAATTTGCCATTATTGGCTAAAATAAAACAAATACACACAAAAAACAAGCCAGTCAATTAGAGGTGATTCTGATGAATGGCGACCCCTTGTGTGGCAGAGTAAAATTGTGCTCCATAGGGTTTGTAATGGCTGTTTTTTTTCTTCCCAGTGCTTCTGGGTGGATTTCAACATCCAGCTCTTGGGTTATCAGCCCAGTGAGTTAACCATTTGGTTACTGCTCCCAAGACTGCTCACCAAGTTTCACAAAACTCAAGTGTTTGTGAAAATACTCTAAAATTAAATACGAATAGGAACAAATGAATCCACCAAGGGCTTACAAGTAGGGAGTTCACACAAGTTTTGTCTGCAACATTCTTAATCATACTATGTAAGTGCAATGGGGTTTATATATAACCTCCAAGCAAAAAAAAAAAAGCAGGGCTCAAATTCAAAGCTGAGGGGGACGGGGTGAAGCGCAGCAAAGGAAACAATTTTCCAATACAACACCGTAGGAGGGGACTCCAGGTAAAGAATACAGCACTGTGGGGGTTCTGCCTCACAAGCAAAACATTCATTTGCCTTTGCTTTGTCCCAGCTCTGCAGTTGGCCTGAAAAAGCCTCAGCCTATGCTGCGGAGAAGTTACACTGGGCATATACGGGAAAAAATCATCAAGCGATAGGATAAATAAGGGTCTAGGAGTGTGCTGAACTACTGTGAAAACATTCTGGAGTGCACATGAGGAAAGAGAGAAGAGCATCAGCTAATGCAGAGTAGAGTGGGAGTGGGGTGAAATAAAGGAAGAGAAGGAGAAAAAGGGGAGAGAGGAAGAGGACAAGGAAAAGAGAAACAGGGTTATCCCAGAAAAGGAGTCAGTTCGTTTTACCCAAGACTACCTGTCCTTTGACAGTGATTCGCCGCTCTTTCCTTCTCCGGGTAGACAGGCTGAGCACTGTGGAGGGCTCATGTGAGTTTGAATTTTTTTTTTTTTTGTGATTCAGACTTGTTCAGTATTGGTTTTGCCCTGGCAGCTGCAGGAATTTACCATTTCCATGTATGGATGTGGTGAGAGCAGTGTTGAGAGCAGAAGCAGGATGGGCGGGCAGCTTTGATATTAAGCACCGCTGAGACTGGGGAAGTTTACTAGGTCTTGCTTGAAATGCAAAAATAATAATAAAAAAGAAAGTTCCCATTTGTTTGCTCCTTTGTATTCCTAACTCTTCAATGAAGCCTCTTGAAACTCCACTTTTTTCTAAAGAAATTCTCTCTGGCCCATTTACTTTCACATCCTGCTCTTAGCTCAAAAGAAGTTTAAAGAGGGGAACTATGACCACAGAAAGCCAGAGACTCTGTACCACTGCTCATGATTATACACACTCAGCCACCTTTTTCTCAGTCCTAGTATAGGCACAGAGGCAATGAAGGTTACCAAACCAAAACCAAACCCCGCGCCATGGAGTCAATTCCGACTCAGAAACCCTGGTGGCTGGTGGTTAAGTGCTATGGCTGCTAACCAAAGGATCAGCAGTTTGAATCCGCCAGGCATTCCTTGGAAACTCTGTGGGGCAGTTCTACTCTGTCCTATAGGGCCGCTATGAGTATGAGTCAGTGAAGGTTAAAATTTTCCCTTGCAAATTAAGTAGGTGACCTCAAAATTGGCTTAGGGATTACCTGTGACAGACTGGTAGAAAGCAGATGGTTACAGCTTTTGGAAAGAAGAGTAAAGGGGAATATGCATTATAAAAGAACTTCAGGACTCTTGGCTTCTCATCTGCCCTACCATAACCGATCCCCCCTTCCTATGGAGAAACTAGCCCTTTCCTCGCTTCAAGCCTTCCTCTACAAGGTCCCCTAAAAGATTTTCTCCGAATTTAGTTCAAAACACACAAAGCCTTTTAGTTCCTATTTTATAGATTGCATGGTTGAATTCACGTTGATTCATCAAGATTGTTATTTTTATTCTCAGGATCAGTGATTGAAAATATTTATAGGGAAATGTAGAATCATTCCACAAGGATATGGCAACTGTCCTGAAACAATGTAGACCTTACCCAGGGCCTCTGGGTTAATGTGTCTGTGCTCTCCTCTTTTGACCCATGAGTGTTTAGGATTTGCACTCTATTTCTTCTTTGGCAGCATCTTCAAGAGTTCATAACAGATGGACAAAGACATTGCTATGATCTTTGATGGCTTCTGCCTGCTCAATCTCCATGTCTCGATATCCATGTCTGTGAATGAGAGGTTGACAAGACTTGGCAGCGAGTCTTTGCCTCCTCAGCGCAAACCTGGGTTAAACATCTCCTTCTCAGTGTTTTAGAACATGCCAGAGAAGGACATGAGACAAAGAAATGGCTCTCTTCTTTGGCAGGAATTAATTCTCCTTTCCCTGACACTCTATGAGAATCCTGTGTTCTCCATCCCAGAGAAGGAACATTGATTTTTCCCAAGCACAGAGCAGGTTTTTCTTCTTTCAGATTCTCGAGGCTCTTTGCATTCAGCTTTCCCGCAAACCCTTTCAAGGGACCACTATGTCTTTGAGTGGTGCAGGCAAAAAAAGTGGCCCTTATATCAGTGATTGTTGAGAGTGCTTGAAGAGAATGTGTGGATAATACAAATGACAACAAATAAATTTAAGTGAGCATCACTGTCTCAACTAGTTAGTTAATAAAGAAACACCAAGGCCAAAACAAGTCAACTTAAGAAAGAAGTAAGTTTCTGAGAGTAAGATTTTTGGGCGCGTATTGCGAGAAAAGAAAAGTGGAGATACTGGGGCTTGAACCCAGGGCTTGCTGCATGTTAAGCACACATTCTACCACAGAACTGTAACTCCAGCAAGACCCTGCTGCAGAGGAGTCTTCAGGACTATTTTCAGAGTCTTTTAGGACTAAGTCAAGATAAATTCACTTTATGTTTAATTCAACTGTTTCCAAACTCCCTACACCGTGCTCTCTCGGACACGAACAAACCTAAGAAGGATACCTTAGTGCTAAGAAGAAAGATATTGCTCCTGGTTGATGGTCTTCCACCGGATTGCCCGGAGCCTGCTTCCATTCCATCACCTGGGTGAATTACAGGATAAACATTCTCCTGGACTTGTCTGAATATAACTTTCTGTATTCTTTTGCCTCTTGGAAACATACTAATGTTTTAGGGAGGCAAATAAGTAAATGAAACTAACTCAAGTGTTTGTGAAAATACTCTAAAACTAAGTACAAATAGGAACAAATAAATCTAACGTATTTCAAATGTTTTGTTATTTCAAAAGCATAACATATCCACGTAGGAGAAAAAAGAACAGATTCAAGTAAAAGAACAGATTCAAGTAAAAGTTTACCTTAGTGCTTTGTCTTCATTGTAAACAAGAATGGCAAGTAAATGTTAAACTCTATGTAGTAGTTTTTTTTTGTTAATTTAAATAATGCTATGGCCATAGCAATTCTGATATTATTTCGTGTAAATTTTAGGCTTGAGAAAATGAGTACACATTAAAAAAAAATTTTTTTTTTATTGAGGTTTTTGGAAACCAGGGCTCTCACTGTGGGAGACAGAAGGAAAACACGAAATTAGAATGGGGGAAGGTAAAAAATTCCCTGTTGGTGCTGGGTGGGTATTCCTCCATTGCCATCAAATAGATCCAACTCATGGATGGAGGCCCCATGTGTTACAGAGTAGAACTGCTCCGTAAGATTACTTTGGCTGTAATCTCTAAGGTGTGCCCTGTGGTTAGGGGCTGGACTGCTAACCAAAAGGTTGGCGGTTGAACTTACCAGAGCCTATGCGGGATAAAGAAGGCGGTCGGTCGGCTCCGGGAAAGATTACAGCTCTGAGTCGTAATCTACTCCACCACAGTGGTTTTGGGGTTTTGGTTTAATCTTTCCCGATGACCAGGGGCACAAATGCACTTGAATGCTAACCCTGGTGGCTTAGTGGTTAAGGTCAGTAGTTCGAATCCACCAGGCTCTATTGGAAACTCCATGGGTCAATTCTACTCTTTTATGGGCTCACTGGTGGCGTAGTGGTTAAGTGCTACGGCTGCTAACCAAAGTATCCGCAGTTCGAACCCGCCAGGCGCTCCTTGGAAACTCTATGGGGCAGTTCTACTCTGCCCTATAGGGTCGCTATGAGTCGGAATCGACTCAACCGCACTGGGTTTGGCTTGGTTTTTATGGGGTCGCTATGAGTCGGAATCGACTTCGAAGGCAACCGGCTTGAGTCTGGGCTAACCTAAAGATTGGTGGGTGGTTCTACCGGAAGAAAAGTCTCGGCCTTCTGCTTCATTTAAGATTACGTGGAGTCAACATGAGTCAGAATCGCCTGGACAGCAACCAACAGCAATTTTTAAGGTAGTGGATTTCCAGACCTTTTCGTCCACGGTGCCACTGGGTAAGTTCCAATTGCCAGCCTTTCGGTTACCGTTAGATTACCGGGCGCAGAGTGCGCCACCCGGGGACCTTCCTCATATGGTGTAGTGATTCTTTTTCTACAGAATTTTTAAACATTCCTGTGATTAAAAACATTCCTTTCCCCTTAGCATCCTCATATCATACACATAATACGTAATATCAGGACAGAAATGAAAATCTTAAGCGTAACAGCATGTAGCATATTGCATTCCTTGCTGCATCAGTTCCTAGGTTTCCTCATTGAATTTCAGTTCCTTGTTTTTGAAATTTTAAATAAAATATGCAAAATGTCGGTTAGGGCTTTATGGAAGACCTCAGAACCAAACCCAATCAAACCCATTGCGGTCCAGTAGATTCCGACTCATAGCGACCCGGTAGGACAGGGTAGAAATGCCCTATAATTTCCAAGGGCTATAAATCTTTACCGAAGCTGAACGCTGTGTCTTCCTCTTCCTGAGCGACCACCTACCTTTTGTTAGTATCCCGACGTTAACGACTGCACCAGGAATGCTTGCAGGCTGATATAGTTTTCTTTTTTTCTATACTTCTGCCTCGGATACTTGTGCTGTACAGTTCTATTCGACTCCAAAGCCTTGGAACGCAATGTTTCTTAAGAATGCAGTTATGCAAAACCGACGTAAGTTGCTGAAACCCAGGATCGAACCAGGGACCTTTACATCTTCAGTCTAACACTCTCCCAACTGAGCTATTTCGGCTACTATGAAAGTTCTATTTTAATCGTTGGTATAAAACATGATCATGGCTACTGTGCTTTCAAATATTTACTCTTAATTTGTTGTGCATTATGCACTCACGCTGACTAAATTATAAGGGCCCCATTGCTGTCCACGTATGAAAATGGGATTCAATTTTCGGAGACCGTAGATAGGTTGGTAACAAGATGACAAAGTGGAAGTATACGTAAAACGGGGCGATGCTTGGTAATCTCTGGCTCTTTCACGCTCCAAGCACTGCTCGGAAAACTAAGGGAATTTCAAACGAAATGATCGAGCCTGTTCTTTTTCTCTTTTTTCAGTCCCTTTTTTTTTCTGTATTAGTCTTCCATGACACTGGAAAAGGGAACAGAGCATTAGTGAGCCGGTTAATGGCGTGGCGAGTTTCTGGCTTCGAAATGAGAAAAACCTGAGCAAGCCAACTCTGATTCTCTATTTCCTTCCTTTTCTTTGTCTTCCTTGTGCTGGCATGGGCGCCCTGGGTGGTAAGGAGAAACAGGGAGTAGAAATGGGGAAACATCTCAAGGCAATCCATCGGGTAATGTGTTTAATAAGAATGAGTACGCAAAACATACTTGAAAAAGGAGAAAAGTGCAGAGCTGTTGGGAATTGTAAAAAGCAGATAAGTGTCCACGGTTTCAAGCCATCTCAAGGAAAGGATTAAAAAAAAATAACTCTCTCACGACAGAAACTTCATGAAAATCCTCCTTGAAATATTAGCCATATTTCTAAGGGGTTTTGGTAAATTCAATAGATGATCAGAGAGAAAATCCAATGTTTCAAATTTCACTATTTTTAAACCTCTAAACTGCACCAGGAAATAAGTAAAGAAATTGCAGACCAAAAACACCTTCTCTTCCTAGGACATTCCACCTCCATTATTCCACTCCAAGGTTCCTGCCCTAGTAAATTGCCCTGCCCATTTTTTCCTGCAACCACCAGGAAAGCTGTAATGGAACTTTTTCTTGTTTTTTCCACTTCTCTCCCTATCCATTTTTTCTTTTTTTTCTCATCTTACAAAGTTTTTCAAGCCACCTTCTCCTTAAGAATAGGGAATTAAGCACAGTCTAGAAGTAGATTTCAATATTTATATTTTGCAAAGGACCCTTATCTAGACTATTTGAAGAACTCCTACGAAACCATAAGAAAAAAAAGACTGAAAATAAATGAGAAATAGCAAAGACTAAACATATACTTCACTAAAAAAATACATAAACACAATGAAATAATTTTTTTCACCAAGTGTCTCTGACAATACTGAACTGAAACTTTAATAGATTGCTGATGAGACTGTCAACTGGTACATCCACTTTGGTACACTATTTGCAAATGTTGCCTCAAACAAAATACACATACAACCTACAACCCAGCAAGTCCACAGCTGCAGTTAGACTCTAGAAAAATGCATGCTATTGCCCTTGAAAAACATGTACAAGAATGTTCATAGCAGCATTATCCATATGAAATGTATAGCAACAGGAAAACAAATGAAAAGGTCTGATTCCAGTATTCACATAATGGAATATGACAGAGCAATAAGAAAGACATACTGCTACTAGAAACAGTATGGGTGCATCTAATAAAAAACGTATTGAGTGAAAGAACTCATACTAAAATGAACATGTGCTATATGATTTTATTTCTTATTTTTCAACATGCAGGAAAAGCTAATTTATGCTAGTAGAGGTCAGAAAATTAGAATTGATTGGAATGAGGTACAAGGGAGCTCCTAGGAGGTGAAAATTTCTTTATCTTGGTCTGGACGTTGGTTCCATGGTGTGTATATATGTATTATTCATTGAACTGCATTTCACTCTATGTGATTCTAGCCTCAATTTAAACAGAAAAGAGGAGGAAGAATAATTTCCTTGAATATCCTCTCACCTCCAAAAAAAAAAAACCTGTTGCCATCAAGTGAATTTTGACTCATAAGACCCTCTGGGACAGAGTAGAACTGCCCCATAGGGCTTCCAGCGAGCAGCTGATAGATTCCAAAAGCAGCCTATCTCTTAACCACTGCACCACCAGGGCTTCACCTCCAGTATATCTTATGTCCTCACTGTTGTTGTTGTTAGGTGTGGTTGAGTTGATTCCTACTCATGGTAATTGTGCTCAGCAGACTGGTGCCTGTCTAGGAACCGTTTTCTGCCTTACTGTGAGCATTAGAAACTTTTCTATCAATTTGACATGACAGAACATTGGGCTTATTAAGGAAGGGAGAAAAAAATATGTATGTAAATCAGAACAGTTAGGTATGGTTCATATCTAATATCAGTTAGTCAAACGTTTGCCTTTGTATATAATACAGTATATAACATACCTTTCCACATGTGAAAAACATTAAATGCTTCCAGATACACTAAAACATCTTTAACATAATAATACAGTAATAATAATATTTTGATGGAAATCAAAAAGTAGTACCATTTGTTGTTAGGAACCACTGTATGTACCTGAAATTTTTTATATAATAGGCTTTACAGGGAATGGTTCATAACTGCAGGTTGTATGTAAGTTGGACTTTCGTAACCTGGGGCTGCTTGTAATTAGAAAATTGCCCCCTAACTATGTCTAGACCTCACCTCTGTTCATTTTGAGTGGGACCATGTTGAATTAGGTCACACCACCTGTATTCATCCCTCAGCTGCTCTTCTTAATAGCTAAGGGATCTTTGACAAATTGCTTTAGCTCACTGGGCATCAATTTCCAATATGGGAAATGGGAATAGTGGTAAGTCTATCTAATAATGTTGATGGGAGGACTTGATGAATAAATATACATAAAATACCTTAGAAAGACTCTGGCACATAAATAAGCAATCATTAAAATTCACTATCATTGTTGTTTTTATCATTGTTATTGTTGTTAGTTGCCAGGGAGTCGATTCCAACTCATAGCCACCCCATGTATTACAGACTAGAACTGCTCCATAGGATTTTCTTGTCTGTAATCTTCAAAAAAAAAGAAAAAAAATTTTTTTTTTTTTTAATCTTCATGAAAGCAGATCGCCACGTCTATCTTCTGAGGTACCACTGGGACAGTTGGAACTTCCAAACTTTAGGCTAGCCGCCCAGCACAAACCAAATGTGCCACCTAGGGATCACATTTTTATCATTATTCTTATTATTGAGCAATTGTTTTGTTCCAAGTACTTAATCCTGTCAACAACACTGAGTATTATCCAAAATCTACAGATAAAAGTCCCAAGCATTAAAAGAAAATCAGTGATTTATACTAGCAAGTAAATAAAATCTGTTCTTTTTCCTAAATTAAGAGATGACACATGGGAAATTCACACTTCAGGTATTAAATTACAAACCTAGAGTATCTTTCACTCATCTAATTGTTTTTCAGTAGTACATGATCTTAGTACTCCTACCAACTTCTTTAATTTTCCCACTTTCTTTTTATACCCACTGCACCCAAGCCTGCAATGGTTTATGCCTGTGACCTTCTCCAGTGAATTGCCTTGGTTTGGAGATTATGCCATCATTCCATTCCCAGCAACACTCAATGACTGACTGAAGGGGATGGAAGGTGCAAAAGTTCAAACCCCTTGACTCAAGGACAATTCTGTCATGGGGTTTATACCCCAGTTCCCCTTCACATAAAAACAAACAAACCCATTGCCCTACAGTTGATTCCGACTCATAGCTACATGGGTCAGGCCAAATCTAGACTTTACCCAAGAACATATTAATGCTTGGCTACTTTCCCTTTCCCATCCTAAAGACAACCCCCTCAGTAAATCACATACCCCTCAATACCTATCTCACACTCCTAATATTCCTCAGGCATGAAACGGTCTGATAAAACTGCTCAGCTGCAAACACATGCTTTCCATTTCATAAAAATGGAAAGATAACTCTGAAAGGATAACTCCGATGGCAGAGCCATGAAAACACAGAGGATTCATTCCAGGCCTTGAAAGCTAATGTTGTTTGCCTGGCTGGATTTAGACATTACTTGGGACCAATGACTGTTTTTTTTTCTTTCAATTTCATCCCTTTTTTTAATTGGAATGTCAATAACTATTATCTTACACCTGTTCTGCCATTGTATTTTGGGGAGCGGATAAGTTGTTTCTTGAACTTCACAGATTCACAGATACAAAGGAATTTTATCTCAGGATGGATTATACCCAGAGCTTCATCCAGACCTAATTTAGACAATGTAAATGAAAAGATTGGGGACTTTTCAGCTGAAGAGATTTTGATGACATTTTGGACTTTGAGTTGATGCTATAATGGGATTGAAATTTGGGGAGGTACTGGGATGAAAGGAATGTTTTTGCATATGGGTCAGATGTGAATATTTGGAGATCAGAGGGTAGTCTCTGGTAGGTGTAATAATGCCCCAGCAAAGACATCCATGTAGTAATATCCAAAAGCTGTGAGTATGTTACCTTACGTGGCAAAAGGGACTTTGCAGATTTGATTAAGTTAAGGATGTTGCCATGGGAAAATTAATCTGGATTTTCTGGGCAGACCCAATATAATCATGAGGTCCTTTTAAGAGGAAGACAGGAGGGCCAGAGTCAGAAAAGGAAATGAGACAACTGAAGCAGAGGTCAGAATGATGCAGCCATGAGCCAAGAATGTGGGTGGCCTCTGGAAGCCAGAAAAGTCAAGGAATGAATTCTCCACCAGTGTCTCCAGAAAGAAAGCAACTCTGCCAACATCTTCAGTTTAGACCTATAGGACCGGGGACAGATTTCCCAATAAGCATGTGCTTAGGGCATCAACAAAACAAAACAGGGACCCATAGATGCCAAGCAGACAAGACACAAGGAAAAGCAAGCACCATGCTGGAAGGGAACTGACAGGGTGTTAAATGATATTGATACTATTTTATAAATTTTACATACAATAACAATTATATTTTCCTTTTCATTTCAGACAGATCAGGTATAGCCTCACATTTCGTTCTCTCTTGTACATCATGTGAGAACATGCCAGCAGCACTATAGTTATGTGACTCATGATATATCTGGTCCTGCGCAAAGCGAGCCAAATTGCATCTTCAGATTGAGCATACCCTTGTATTTGTATCATTCTCTTTGCCATCATTCTTATCCCTGTTCAGGTATCAACAGTAGTACAATGAACTGTGAAGATGCAACATCAAAGTACAAAAAGTCAGTGTGCAAGTTTTTACGTATTATTTTAAGACAAAAACACTGGTGGAGATACGCAAAGAGCCCACCAACAAACATTGTACACAAATGAATGAAATTATTTTTGACTGCCTTGGAAGTACTATTTCTTTTGACTATCTCAGACCTGAAGAACAAAATTACACGTTGTAAATTGAATTTTTTATTGATTTTCAAATACAAATTTTTGTGTTAACATTCAAATATTAATGTAAATTTTATTTTATAAATTTTACTTGTTTTATCGATTTTATTTACTTTTGATTATTCAAATTTATTTGCTATGGTACAAGCAAGTTAGAAAATTAAATTCAAACTAAGTGGAGTGCAAAAATGAAAGCTCACAGAAGATAAAAAGAAAAAGATTTGTGAATTCCTAAAGACAATTCCAAAATCAACTTCCTTTTTAAAACATAATGAATCAGAAGAGACTTTGTCCTTTGAACATTAGGTTTTAATGGGTGCAAATCATTGTACTGGTACCTCTAGTGCTGAAATTACTAATAGCATTATGAATATAAGAGAATTTGTTCTAAATTCTGCATCCATTCCTTGCTGTAGTTAAAAAAAATTAATAATGGTGTAGAAAGTGGAACTATTTTAGAATCTGAAATTGTCATATCTGCCAATCCCAAAAATAACAGAAATACAGGTCCTGCTTTGTGAAATAATTTTTCTTCTAATGATGTAAATTACTGGATCAAAAGAGGGCCAAGTGATTGTCAACATCACAGTGTACCATTTGAAAATTCGTTGTCAAAATAATCTGGATGGTAAACAAACAAGGTTCTGTAGCCAGAATATACTTCTAGGGTGCAAAGGCAGTGGTGACAATTATAAGAAGGAATCTCTCTCAGTTGTTTGCAAACTGTTCTGTCGTAAATCATTTAATTCTTGATTTGCTACAGATGGATTTAGCAACTTAAACATGTTTGATAAATGTGAAAACAGAGATTGTATGGTGTCATATTTAAACTGAAGACACTGTTTTCACTTAACTCATAAACTGGTAACACAAATTAATGAAGAACGTCAGTACTGGAAAGCCGTTTTGCAATGCGTTGGTGCTTTCATTAAAACCATCACTGAAGGTGGACTGTCTTTTTGAGAAAGAAATAAAGTGTTTGGGGGCCCACAAAGCAGAAATTTCTAAGGTCTACTTGACCTTGTTTCTCAGTTTGATCCATTTTTATCAGGTCACATCTCAAAACATGGTAACGCTGGAAAGGGCAACCCATCATATATGTCTAAAACAACATGTGAAGAATTAATAAACTTAATAAGTGATAAAGATTGATCAATTATTTTCAGTGACTGAAGTATAGCTCGATATTTGAGTTTGTAGATTCCACTCCTGATCTTGCTCATACAGATCAGCTAAGTATTATTTTAAGATACATATCGCCATAGATGGAAAACCTGTTAAGCAATTTACCACATTTACTAGCTTAAAAAGTCATATGGGTGAAGAAATTACAAATCAAGTACTTTACTATTTTTGTGAAGTGTGCAAAACTGATTTTTCTAAGTGCAGAGGCCAGTCCTATGACAATGCTGCCAATGATAAAAGCATACAACAGAAAATATTAGAATGTAATGAATATACCATTTTCATACCATGTATTGCATATTCACTTCATCTTGAAGAATGCAGCTGCAACAGATTGTTGTCTGGAAGCAGTTGGTTTTTTGTACTGTTCAGTTACTCTCCACATTTTTTGCTACCTCTGCCTACCAATGGGCATTTCTTAAAACATATTTAGTCAGTGACTGAGTATTAATTTTCTTTCTAAAACATGTTGGGAAGTGCATGCTGTAGCAATGAATGCAATCCCGGAATAGTACAGTGAGATTCTAGATGCCTTAGAAGTATTGCTGAAGGCCAGACACAAAAAAGGAGATGCCGAAAGAGAAACTGAAGACACCGCCGACAAAATACAAACACTAGAGTATGTGCCTGTGTTGGTTATGTGGGATAACATATTGCAGCATTTTCATCAGAAGAATCAAGGCCTCCAAGACTGAGAAGTAAATTTAAAGGCATGCACAGATCTCTATGAGTCATTAACAGGGTATTTACATAATTTAAGGTTTTGCCAAATACTGATTATCCAGCAGTTCTCCATCACAGATGCACTAGAAAGAAACAAAATGATAGAAGTGCCTCAGAAGTATCATTGAGAGCCAGAGGTCAATTTCTCCTAACCACAAAATATACCGTCATTGACTCACTTGAATCTTGCATGAAAAGAGGAAGAATGTATATGAAGTTCTTTCAAATAGATTTTCCTTCTTAAACAGTGAGGATATATCTGATAAAGATCACACGAAGGCATCCCAGAAATTAGTGCAGGCTCACCCCCATGGCTTAAATACAAACTTTTATGAAGAAGTGCCACAATTTCATTCTTACATGAGAACTAAGTTTACAGATTCAGGAAAGACAAATTTTACTCATGCAAGCACGTAGGATTCCATAATAGAAGATAAAATACAATGCGTATTTCCCAGTGTTGAAATTGCTTTACACGTATTCCTAACTTTAATGATAACAAACTGCACAACAGACCGCTGATTTTTGAATGTAAAGAGATGAAAAAACCCTGAACGTACAGCAATGATTCAAGAAAGACTCCATCTATTATCTTTATTATGTACGGAAGTAGATACTATTCTGCAGCTTAACTGTGATTAAATCATTGAAGAATTTGTACGAGCAAAATTTAGAAAGAAATGTTTTTAATTATAACATGTTAGAGGTGACAGATCTACCTAGAAATAAAAGTAATTTGTCTTAATATTTGTTTTTCTGATCATTAAATTTTCTTTTAAGACATCTTTTCATTTATTCATTTATAATTATAGCATTTTCTATGAAACAAGCATCAAAATTGATGAGCTGTTTAAAGCAAAAATGGTAAAAGTCAATACTTTGTTGTAGAAGATCAATAGAATTTTACACTGAGTGTTGAAACAACTAAGCTCACTGACTCATTTTCTTTGTTGTAGAATACAGAGTATATTCTTTTTGTAGAAAATTAGTTATATAGTAAAAATTTTATTACCCCACATCCACTAAAATTTTCATAATGCTGTTCATCTCATTCTGCTAAAACGACATAGGCCACTTTTGTGTTCATTTATATTATAGTCGTATTTAAAAATACATGGGTAGCTAAGACACACACACGTATATATACAGGTATACACATAACTCACAGGCCCGTGGGAATGCCTGAGTAAGCAGAAGGAAGGGGCATCACGGATTATCTGGGTTTAATGCCCGCACATGCCTTAATCCGGCCTGAACAGAGCCCATTTCGCACTTCTGACCTCCAGAACTGTAAGATAATAAATTTGTGTGTGTTTTTAAGCCATTACATTTGTGGTAATTTGATACAGTACTAATAAGTAACTAATCCAGAGTTTGGTATTAGGTTGTGCTGTAGTTAGCCTATTGAAAAGCTGTCTTGTTACCAAAGGAGACAGATAAAGCTCTAAAGAAAAAAATTATAGTTTGTCCAGGTCCGTTTATAACCATATCCCACGAAGTAGAAGAGATGGAAAACCCAGGTACTCTTTCTAAGGCTCGAACATCGGGACCTTCAGATTGAGCCGGACGCTTTGCCTACCTCACTACGAAGGAACTTAGGTGAACAACCTCAGCAAGGCTCTTGGTTCGAAGGATCTCAGTGAAATTTCTGAAGCATTAGGTTTTTACATCTTATACACCTCCATGCCCCCAAAAGAATTAATGCTACATCATATATAAGTTTGCTGTTGCTCTGAGTTTGTCACAATAACCTTGATCAAAGATATTTCAGAATTTTACCCTGGAATAAATAAATTATACAACACAGTGAAGTTTTCCGCTCCGCTTTAAGCATCACTTCTGCTGAGTGACATCCAGGAAGTTACTTATTGTTGTGCCTCATATTCTCCAACAGGCAAATGGAGATCATAGTAAAAGTACCTATCTCCTGAGGCAATTAGGAGGATTGAATGACAGTAAATGTAAGGAAAGTGCATGGCGCATAATAAATGCCTAATAAATTTTAGTTGTTATTTATCAGTGTCTTGGACAACTAGCATGGAGACCTGTTTTAGGAATAGTGTGGGGAAACATTCTTGTTTCTTTACAAATAACAGATTCAAATACTGTCAAAGCAAGTGGTAGCGTGGCCGAGCGGTCTAAGGCTCTGGATTTAGGCTCCAGTCTCTGCGGGGACGTGGGTTCGAATCCCACCGCTGCCAATTCTATTTTAAATTGAATCTAAGAATTCGGCAGTTTAAATTGGGACAATTGCTTCGGGGCTGCTAACTTAACAGGTCAGAGCGCTGATGGCGCAGTGGTTAAAGCAGTCGACTATTAACCTAAAGCTTAGCAGTTCCGCAATATACCAGCAGCCGGGTAGTGTTTCTGGTTTTAAGGAGTGATAAGGAAAGTCAGACTATTGTCATTCCTGTCTATTCTTTGTATCTAAGAGCACCACTTTGTGCCCAAGGGGCAATTTTTTATGTTTTTAAAATGTTTATACTGAAAAAACATGACTTTCACATATTTGGAAACCCTAGTGACGTAGTGGTTGAGTGCTACAGCTGCTAACCGAAATGTCAGCAGTTCGAATCCACCAGGCGCTCCTTGGAAACTATGTGGCAGTTCTGCTCTGTCCTATAGGGTCGCTGTGAGTCGGAATCAACTCCACAGCAACGGGGTTTTGTTTTAATTGCACGGTGGTTAAGGTGATCGACTGCTCACGGAAAGGGTGGTGGTTTGAAACCACCAATAGCTCCGCGGCAGAAAGATGTGGCAGTCGGCTTCCGTAGATTTACAGCCTTGGAAACCCTATGGGGTCGCTGTGAGTCGGAATCGACTCCACAGCAGTGGATTTTTTTGGTTTTTATGCATGCCCCTGGCTGTCCTAGGGTTTAACTGCTCCCTATTCCTTGAAGGAAACCCTGGTGGTGTAGTTGTCAAGTGCTACCCTTGCTAACCAAAGGTCTGGTAGTTCAAATCCACCCGGTGCCCCTTGGAAACTGTATGGAACAGTTCTAGGGTCTCTATGAGACGGAATCAACTCCACGCCAGTGGGCTTGGGTTTTGTTGTTGTTGTTGTTATTGTTGTTGTTATCCCTGGGAGTTGTCCCGGTGGCGCAGTGATTAAAAGATAAGTAAAACCTCTGCAGCTTCAATCCATCAGCCGCTCTCTAGAAACCCTACCGGACAGTTGGATATTGGTTTTTCCAGGGGTCACTAAAAAAAAAAAAAAAAATTTTTTTTTTTTTTTGGTAGACTTAAATAGTTAACACTTGCTTGCTGCTAACTGAAAGACTGGAGGTTCCAGTCACCCAGAGGCGCCTGGTGATCTACTTGCAAAAAACTGATTTGAGGATACCTGGTTTTCCCTAAGAAAGTATGTCCAAATATGGATTCCCTTTGCTTTATGGAGACTTTTTATCTCTTATGGTTTTTGCCGGCCGCCTGTAAGTTTCCTTGAGACAATATCTGGGCTCCATACCAAATACAGCGAGGTTGTGAAGAGCAAGAGGAAAACGATGTCTGCAGGGAGAATCCGTGCTTGGCCCAATGGGAGATGATTGTCCAAAGCTGTGTTTCACTGCTTGGGCGACGCTGCGCACACGTAAGGAGTCAAGGTAATGAGAATCAAAGAGAAGGAAAGCTTATGCACTCAGTTTTGCCCTGAAATAATTTAGACATCAGCACATCCCGAGGTAGCCCAGCGGGGAGCCTCACTAGGAATTGTGGTTTAGTTGGTCAAAAACAAAAACAAAAAACTGTCCGCTGGGCCCTTTCAAACTCCGCCCCCCGCCCCCCGCCCCCCGCCCCCCGCCCCCGCCCCCCACACATCCTTCTTTCCCTGTCTTTAATTATAGTACAAAAAGGGAGCTTAAGGTGCAGGCGTTTGTTTTAGGCAATTGAAGAGATTCTCTTAGCACCTGGTTCTTGTTTTCTCCCCTTTATTGTCTTCCTTCTGCTGTTGCAGTCACCTTAAGGGATATAGAAGCTCATAGCATAGAAATGGAAGAGCATTCAAAGAAGTTGGTTTGGTTATGTTTTTGCTGTGGATGTGTGCAGGAATTGAATGCAAAATATTAGAAATGAATTTGTGTTCCTTCAAGATGGGGTTTAAATAGTGTTGGAGCAGAGAAAAAGTGTGGAGAATTGAAGCCAGGGCCTCATGCATGCAAAGCATGTTCTCTACCACTGAACTGTGTAAGCCCCACTCCTGAAGTGCTGCTGGCTAATTTTTTTCTAGACCTAAGTGTTATTTCCTGAGATTCACACTCCTTGAGCTTTGCAGTAGTGTTGCTTGGTGTTAAGAGGCATCAGCAGCTGCTTTAGCAAGAGGCGCACAGGAACTAGTGGAGGATGCTAATTTTTATAGGGCTTGAAAGTGAAGGCAGAAGATTGGAAACACGTGTCAGATAAATACCCACAAGAGGTTTCCATGGTGGCTTCTTTATAACCTTGAGTTGTTAAAAGTCTTTGACTTCAAGACTGGAGAAACCCTGAGAGTATAGCTCCCGGACACCCTTTCAGCTCAGTAATGAAGTCACTCCTGAAGTTCAGCCAAAGATTGGACAGGCTTGTAAAACAAGAGGAGACAAAAGGGCACACCAGCTCTGGGGCAAGGACTAGAAGGCAGGAGGGAACAGGAAAGCTAGTAATAGGGAGCCCAACATTGAGAAGGGAGAGTGTTGACATGTCGTGGGGATGTTCACTAATGTCATAAAACAATGTGTGTGCTAACTGTTTAATGAGAAACTACTTTGTTCTATGAATCTTCATCTAAAGCACAATAAAAAAAAAAAGAAAGAAAGAAAAAGACCAAAAAAGTCTCTGTCTTCTATTACAGGTGACAAAGAATCAAGTCCCCATTTCCAGCTCCTCTGATTTCCTCTATAGTTGTCTTAACCTGAGGCACAAAGCTAAAGAAATTAATCTTTTGGCTGCCTAAAAGTCTTCATTATATTTGCTTTTTTGCTCAATCAGAATGTACGTGCCAGATTTGATGGAGGAAAGCAGTGACAGAAGAAAACCCGATAGTGATGCATTCTGCATTTCATTATAAGGGCGTTTCCTCTTCTACTGGACATGCCAGGTAACTCAGGGGCCCTACGAACAGTCCAGAAGAGGAATTCATAAGGCATGAATGAAACGGTAGCTTCAGGATTTAGAGAAAGATGAATTATAAGAAGGTAGAAGAAAAATAGACAAGATTTGAAAGGCAGAAACAAAAGTGAGTGAAGCACTTATTCATTTTAAATCATTTCCAAAAGGAAGGAAGTACATGTCTTAGGCTGGGTTCTCTACAGAAGCAAAACCAGTGAAGCATATAAATATATATAGAGAGAGTGAGTGAGCCTTAATGACGTGGTTGGAGTCAAACTTTCAGGACCTTCATTTGCTGATGTGGCACTACTCAAAATGGGAAGAAACAGCTACAAACATCCATTAATAATTGGAAAGTGGAGTGTACAAAATATTTATCTAGGAAAATTGGAAATCATCAAAGATGAAATGGAACACATAAAGATTGATAACTTAGGCATTAGAGCTGAAATGGACTGGTAATTGGTCATTTTGAATTGGACGATCATGCTCTACTATGCCAGGAATGACAACTTGAAGAGGAATGGCATTGCATTCATTGTCAAAAAGAATATTTCAAGATCTATCCTGAAGTACAACAGTATCTATGATAGGATAATATCCATATGCCTACAAGGAAGACCAGTTAATATGACTATTATTCAAATTTACAAACACACCAACAACTAAGGCCAAAGATGAAGAAACGGAAGATTTTTACCAACTTCTGCACCCTGAAATTGATCGAACATGCAATCAGTATGCACTGATAATTACTAGTGACTGGAAAGGGAAAGTTGGAAACAAAGAAGAAGGATCGGTGGTTGGAAAATATGGCCTTGGTGAGAGAAAGGATGCCGGAGATCGCTCGTGATTGAATTTTGCAAGACCAATGACTTCTTCATGGCAAATACCTGTTTTTCAATAATGTAAATGGCAACTATACATGTGGACCTCACCAGATGGAATACACAGGAATCAAATTGACTACATCTGTGGAAAGAGATGATGGAAAAGCTCAATATCATCAGTCAGAAGAAGGCCAGGGGCCGACTGTGGATCAGACCATCAATTACTCATATGCAAGTTCAAGTTGAAACTGGAGAAAATTAGAACAAGACCAAGAGAGCCAAAGTATGACCTTGAGTATATCCCACATGAATTTAGAGACCATCTCAAGAATAGATTAAACACATTGAACACTAATGGCCAAAGGCCAGACGAGTTGTGGAATGACATCAAGGACATTATACATGAAGAAAGAATGAGGGCATTAAAAATAGGAGAGAAAGAAAAGACTTAAATGGATGTCAGAAGAGACTCTGAAACTTGCCCTTGAACACTGAGTAGCTAAAGCAAAAAGAAAAAATGATGAAGTAAAAAAGCCAGATGGAAGATTTCACAGAGTGGCTCAAGAAGACAAAGTGAAGTATTATGATAACATGTGCAAAGACCTGGGAATAGAAAACCAAAAGGAAAGAACATGCTCAGCATTTCCCAAGCTGAAAGAACTGAAGAAAAATTCCAGCCTCAAGTTGCAGTACTGAAGCATTCCACAGGGAAAGTATTAAATGATGCAGAAAACATCAAAAGAAGATGGAAGGAATACACAGTCACTATACCAAGAAGGATTGGTCAATGTCCAACCATTTCAGCAGGTACCATATGATCAGGAACTGATGGTACTGAAGGAAGAAGTTCAAGCTGCAATGAAGGCACTGGTGAAAAACAAGGCTCTAGGAATTGACAGAATACAATGGAGATGTTTCAAAAAATGCACGCACTGGAAGTGCTCACTCGTCTATGACAAGAAATTTGAGAGACAGCTAGCTGGCCAACTGACTGGAAGAGATCCATATTTATGCCTATTCCCAAGAAAGTTGATCCAACCTAATTCATAAAGTATCCAATAGTATCATTATTATCACATGCCACAAAATTTTGCTGAATACCATTCAAAAGCAGCTGCAACGGTATATTGACAGGGAACTGCCAGAATTCAAGCCAGATTTAGAAGAGGATGTGGAACCAGGGATATCATTGCTGATGTCAGATGGATTCTGGCTGAAAGCAGAGAACACCAGAAAGATGTTTACCTGTGTTTTATTGACTATGCAAAGGCATTTGACTGTACAGATCATAACAAATTATGGATGACATTACAGAGAATGGGAATTCCAGAACACTTAACTGTGCTTATGAGGAATCTGTACATGGATCAAGATGTAGTCATTCGAAGAGAACAAGGGGATACTGCATGATTTAAAGTCAGGGAAGGTGTGCATCAAGGTTGTTTTCTTTCACCATACTTTTTCAATCTGTATGCTGAGCAAATAATCTGAGAAGCTGGACTATATGAAGAAGAATGGGGCATCAGGATTGGAGGAAGACTCATTACCAACCTGCGATATGCTGATGACACAAGCTTGCTTGCTGAAAGTGAAGAGGACTTGAAGCACTTATTGGTGAAGATCAAAGACCACAGCCTTTAGTATGAATTACACCTCAACATAAAGAAAACAAAATGCTCACAACTGGTCCAATAAGCAACATCGTGATAAACAGAAAAGATTGAGGTTGTCGAGGATTTCTTTTTACTGGTATCCACAATCAACACGCACGGAAGCCTCAGTCAAGAAAGCACAAGACGAACTGCATTGGGCAAATCTGCTGCTAAAGACCTCTTTCAAGTGTTGAAAATCAAAGATGTCACTTTAAGAACTAAAATGTGCCTGACCCAAGCCTTGGCATTTTCGATCACCTCATATGCATGCGGAAAGCTGGACAATGAATAAGGAAGGCCAAAGAAGAATCAATGCCTTTGAATTGTAGTGTTGGTGAAGATTATTGATTATTATATGCCAAAAGAACGAACAAATCTGTCTTGAGAAAAGTACAACCAGAATACTCCTTGAAGCAAGGATGTTGACACTACGTCTCACATACTTTGGACATATTATCAGGAGGGATGATCAGTCCCTGGAGAAGGACATCATGCTTGTTAAAGTAGAAGGTCATGGAAAAAGAGGAAGACCTTCAATGAGGTAGATTGGCACAGTGGCTGCAACAATGGGCTCAAGCATAGCAACAATTGTTGAGGATGGTGCGGGACCAGACAGTGTTTACTTCTCTTGTGCAAAGGGTAACTATGAGTCTGAAGAAACTGGATGGCACCTAACAACAACAACAACAACAGACAGAAATTTATATCAAGGAAACAGCTCAGGTGATTGTAGAGGCTGGAAGGTCCCAAGTCCATAAATGAGGATAGGGCTTCTCCTGATTCATGTAGCCGCAGGGGCTGGAGAACCGTAGATCAGCAGGTTGAAGAACAAGACTCTTGCTCACAGGCTGTGAAGATGGATGAATTCCAAGATCAGTAGGCAAGACCACAAGGCTTCTCCTGATTCATGTAGCTGCACGAGCTGGCAGGTAAGCTGCTAGCTCAAGTTCTAAGAACCAGAGTTCAGACAAACAAGAGGCAGCTGCAGGAAAAATTGGGGTTAAGGGAGCATGGGAGGAAGCCTGGAAGAGGAAGAAGATAAACCTACATGGAATTCAAGATCTATTTTAACACACTTGTGAGATTGTTACACAGTGAACTCAGGGTAGTACTCTGGTCTCCAGCCTTGGATTTGTGAATGATCAGTAAGCATAGGCATGTGGAGGGTGGAAAAATGTACTTGGAGATTTGGGGATTAGAAATTTATTGTGATATTTGTGGAAAACAAATTAGCTTTCTCCAAGACTCTTCCAGAATCCTGAGATTTATCATGATTAAAACTTAGTTCTTTGAACTGCATATGAAGGTTAAGAGAAAATTCATTTACTGGTACCAGAGTTCGAGAGCCTGTTAGCTTTTTGTCATCCTGGTTTGCACATATATGAGACTTTGCAACTACTCATAAAAATAACATTGAGTCTTCTTTGAAATTGGCAGAACACAATTTGTCTGTCAGACTTGTTTCAGTTGGCTCATGGAAGTTATACAGTAAGAACAAAAAACAGTGTGTGGTAGATTTCACTTAAGGAGGAAACTAGAGTGTCACACACAAAACGGATGGGGATGTGCATATGTTTGTGTGTGTGTGTGTATATGATTGTGTGTGTGTGTATATGTGTGTAAATGCTGGGTGGTATCTTGGCTGTTTGATGCTGTAAAAGTAATACATGTAATGCCAAGTGTCCACCATTGCAGAATCATTCAGAATAGTTTCACTGTCCTAAAAATGCCCCGTGTTCCACCTATTTATCCCTCCCAACCTCCCCTGAATTGCTGGCAGCCACTGATCTTTTTCCTGTCTATAATTTTGCCTTTTCTAGAATGTCCTTTATATGAAATCATACAATATGTAGCTTTTTCAGACTAGCTTATTTTTCTGGGTCTTTTGCTTAGCAATATGCAGTTAAGGTTGCAACCCTGGGGGTATAACGGTTAAGTGCTACAGCTGCTAACCAAGGGGTTGGCAGTTCAAATCCGCCAGGTGCTCCTTTGAAACTCTATTGGGTAGTTCTACTCTGTCCTATAGGGTCACTATGAGTCGGAATCGACTTGACGGCAGTAGGTTTGGTTTGGTTTGGTTTGGTTTTATGGCTTTTCATAGCTTGAAAGCTCACTTCTTTTTGTTGCTAAATTATACTCCATTGTATGGATGTGCCACAGCTTGTTTATTCACCAATTGAAGGACGTCTTGATTGTTTCCCATTTTTGGCAATTAATCAGGCAAGTGTCTATAAATATTTGTGTGCAGGTTTTTGGTGGAATAAGTTTTTATTTTATTTAAGTAAATTAAGTAAATACCTAGGAGCACAATGGCATATGTTTCTGTATGCTTATGTTTATGTATGGGTTGTACTTTGGTTCTTATGGACTTGTTCCGATTTTCTTCAACTTCATCTTGAACTTGCAAATGAGCAACTGAACATCCATTGCACAGTTGGCCCCTGGCCTTGTTCTGACTGATGATATTGAGCTTTTCCATCATCTCTTTCCAAAGATGTAGTCGATTTGATTCCTGTACATTCCATCTGGTGAGGTCCACATGTATAGTCACTGTTTATGTTTTTGAAAAAAGGTATTTGCCATGAAGAAGTCATTGGTCTTGCAAAATTCTATCATGCAGTCTCTGGCATCATTTCTATCACCAAGGTCATATTTTCCAACAATCAATCCTTCTTCGTTCCCAACTTTCACATTCCAATTGCTAGTAATTATCAATGCATCCTAATTGCATGTTTGATCAATTTCAGACTGGAAAAGTTGATAAAAATCCTCAATTTCTTCATCTCTTGCCTTAGCGGTTGGTGCATAAATTTGAATAATAGTCATATTAACTGGTTTTCTTTTTTCCTTATAGGCATACGGATATTATCATATCACTGACAGCATTGTGCTTCAGGATAGATCTTGAAAGGTTCTTTTTGATGATGAACACAATCTCGTTCCTCTTCAAGTTGTCATTCCTGGCATAGTAGACCATATGATTGTCTGATTCAAAATGGCCAATATCAGTCTATTTCAGCTCACTAATGTCTAGGATACTAATGTTTATGCATTCCATTTCATTTTTGACATTTTCCAATCTTCCTAAATTCATACTTTGTACATTCCATATTCTGATTATTAATGGATGTTTGCAGTTGTTTCTTCTCATTTTGAATAGTGCTACATCAGCAAATATAGGTCCTGATAGCTTGATTCCATTTACTTCATTAAGGTGGCCTCTACTTTGAAATTTTTGACAATTTCAATCTTTTCTCCATTTATCATGATGTTGCTTATCGATCCACTTGTGAGGATTTTTGTTTTCTTTATGTTGAGGGGTAATCTGTACTGTAGACTGTGGTCTTTGATCTTCATCAGTATGTGCCTCAAGTCTTCTTCACATTCAGCAAGCAAGGTTGTGTCATCTGCATATCACAGGTTGTTAATGAGTTTTCCTCCCCTCCTGATGCTGTATTTTTCTTCATATAGTCCAGCTTCTTGGGTTATTTGCTCAACATACAGATTGAATAAATATGCTGAGAGATACAACCCTGGTGCACATCTTTTCTCACTTTAAACCACGCAGTGTCCCCTCCTTCTGTTGGAACTACTGCCTCTTGATCTATGTACAGGTTCCTCATGGACACAATTAAGTGTTCTGGAATTACAGTTCTTCGCAATATTATTCATAATTTGTTAGGATCCACACAGTTGAATGCCTTTGCATAGTCAATAAAACACAAGTGAACATCTTTCCTGTCCTCTCTGCTTTCAGCCAGGATCCATTGGACATCAGCATTGAAATCCCTCTTCCACATCCTCTTCTGAATCCAGCTTGAGTATCTGGCAGTTTCCTGTCAATGTACTGCTGCAACAGCTTTTCTATGATCTTCAGAAAAAAATTTTCTTGTATGCAATATTAATGATATTGTTTGATAATTTGTAAATTCTGTTGGATCATCTTTCTTTGGGATGTGCATACATATGGATTTCTTCTAGACTGCTGGCCAGATAGCTGTCTTCTCAAATTTCTTGGCATAGAAAAGTGAGCACTTCCAGCGCTGCATCTCTGTGCTGAAACATTTCAATTGGTATTCCGTCAATGCCTGAAGCCTTGTTTGTCACCAATGCTTTCAGTGCATTTTGCACTGCTTCCTTTGTTATCATTAATTCTTGATCATATGCTACTGTCTTTAATGATGGAACATCGACCAATGATTTTTGGTACAGTGACTGTGTATTCCTTCTAGCTTATTTTGATGCTTCCTGTGTATTTTGCCCATAGAATCCTTCAATATTGCAACTTGAGGCTTGAATTTTTTCTTCAGCTCTTTCAGCTTGAGAAATGCCAAGTGTGTTCTTTCCTTCTGGTTTTGCAACTCTAGGTCTTTGCACATGTCATAATACTTTATTTTGTCTTCTCCTGCTGCCCTTTGAAACCTTCTGTTCGGCTCTTTTACTTCATTATTTCTTCCTTTCGCTTTAGCTACTGTATGTTCAACAGTAAGTTTCAGAGTCTCTTCTGACATCCATTCTGGTCATTTCTTTCTTTCCTGTCTTTTTAATGCCCTCTTCCTTTCTTCATGTATGATGTCCTTGATGTCATTCCAAAACAAGTCTGGTCTTCAGCCATTAGTGTTCAATGTGTGAAATCTATTCTTGAGATGGTCTCTAAATTCAGGTGGGATATACTCAAGGTCATCCTTTGACTCTCCTGGACTTGTTCTAATATTCTTCAGCTTCAACTTGAATTTGCACATGAGCAATTGTTGGTCTGTTCCGCCGTTGGCCCCTCGCCTTGTTCTGACTGATGTTATTGAGCTTTTCCATCATCTCTTTCCACAGATGTCGTCTAGGTGGTTCCTGTATATTCTGTCTGGTGAGGTCCATGTGAATAATCACCGTTTACGTTGCTGAAAAACATGTATTTGCAAGGAAGAAGTCATTGGTCTTGCAAACTTCTATCATGTGACCTCTGGCATCATTTCTATCACCAAGGCCATATTTTCCACTTTCTGATCCTTCTTTGTCTCCAACTTTTGAATTCCAAGCACCAGTAATTATCATTGTATCCTGATTTATCAATTTCAGACTGCAAAAGTTGGTAAAAATCTTCAATTTCTTTATCTTTGGCCTTAGTGGTTGGTGTGTAACTTTGAATAATAATCATATTAAGTGGTCTTCCTTGTAGGCATATGGATATTATCCTATCACTGACAGCATTTTGCTCAGGATAGACCTTGAAATGTTCTTTTGATAATGAATTCAACACCACTGACGGCAGTGGGTTTGGCTCTTGAATTTGTCACTCCTGGCATAGTAGACCACACACGTGTCTGATTCAAAATGGGCAATGCCACTCCATTTCAGCTCACTGATGCCTAGGATATTGATCTGCATGCGTTCCATTTCATTTTTGACAATTTCCAATTTTCCTACATCCATACTTTGTACATTCCACTTTCTGATTAATAATGGATCTGTGCAGCTGTTTCTTCTTATTTTGAGGTGTGCCACATCAGCAAATGACATTCCAAAAGCTTGAGTCCATTCACATCATTAAGGTCAACTCTACTTTGAGGAGATAGCTCTTCCCCAGCAACATCTGCGTACCTCCCATCTGAGAAGTTCATCGTCAGCCACTGTATCAGACAATGCTCTGCTGCTATTCACAAGGTTATCGCTGGCTAGTTTTTTTTTCAGAAGTAAACCACCAGGTGCTTCTTCCTAGAGCGTCTTAGTCTTGAAGCTCTGCTGAACCTGTCCACCACGGGTGACCCTGCTGGTATTTGAATACCGGTGACATAGCTTCCAGCATCACAGCAACACTAAAGTCCCGACAGTACGACAAACTGACAGACAGGTAAGGGATGCGTGTATAGCCCTGTTTAATCTTTGGCTGAAGGGTGAGCCTCAGGAGTGACTTCAGTGCTGAATTAAAAGATGTTTGTGGACCATACTCTCAGGTTTGCTCCAGTCTCTGTCAGACAAGTCGTTGGTAGAAGCTAGGCACCATCTAGTTGTGCTGGGCTCAGTCTGCTGGACGCTGTGGTAGTAGGGGTCCATGAGTTCTTTGGACTAATCTTTCCTTTGTGTCTATGGTTTTCTTCATTCTCCCTTCCTGCAGACGGGATGGGACCAGTAGACAAATCTTAGATGATTACCCACAAGCTTTTGAGACCCCAGACAGTGCTCACTTAAAGTAGGATCTAGAACATTTTCTTTATAAACTGTGTTATGCAAATCAAGCTAGATGTCCCCCACAACCATGAACCCCAGCCCTTAGCCCAGTAATTCAGTCCCTCAGGGAATGTGAATGAGTCTATGAGTCTTATATGACTTTGCCTTGGTCAAGTTGTGCTGACTTCCCCAGTATTGTGTACTGTCTTAACCTTGACCAAAGTTACAACTTATCTATTGTCCAGGTAGTGTTTTTCCATCCTCACCACTCTCCTTCCTTGTAACCATCAGAGAGTCTTTCTTTCTGTGTGGAAACTTTTTCATGAGGTTTTATAACAGTGGTCTCATACAATATTTGTCCTTTGTGATTGATTAATTTCACTCAGCATAGTCCTCTCCAAATTCATCCATGTTGTGAGATGTTTCACAAAGTCATCATTGTTCTTTATTGTTGCATAGTATTCCATTGTGTGTATGTAGTTGGTTTATCCATTCTTCTATTAATGGGAACTTAGGTTGTTTCCATCTTTTTGCTACTGTGAATAATGCTGCAATGAGTGTGGGTGTGCATTTGTATGTCTATCCCTGTGACAACTCTCATTTCTCTAGGATCTATTACCAGGAACGAGATTGGTGGATCATGTGGTATTTCTATTTCTAGTTTTTTAGGGAAGCACCTTATTGTTTCCAGAATGGTTGTAGCATTTTGCATTCCCACCAGCAGTGCATTAGGGTCCCAATCTTCCCGAAGCCTCTCTATCATTTGCCATTTTGGTTTTTTTTTTTTTTCTTTTCTGCCAGTAATGTCAGGTGAAATCATATCTCATTGTAGTTTTAATTCATATTTCTCTAATGGCTAGTGATCATGAGCATTTCTTTGTGTGTCTCTTAGCTGCATGAATGTATTCTTTGGTGAAGTGTCTGTTCA
Organism: Loxodonta africana; assembly: GCF_030014295.1. NCBI lineage: Eukaryota > Metazoa > Chordata > Mammalia > Proboscidea > Elephantidae > Loxodonta > Loxodonta africana. The sequence continues at coordinate 79,546,228 of NC_087342.1, forward strand.
TATCCTTCGCCTATTTTTTAATTAGTTTATTTGGCTTTTTGTTGTAGAGGTATTGGATTTTCCTGTAGACTTTAAAGACTAGACCTTTGTTGGATATGTCATAGCCCCCAAATTTTTTCCGAGTATGTAGGATCTCTTTTTACTGTTTTGGTGAAGTCTTTTGATGAACATAAGCGTTTAGTTTTTGGAGATCCCAGTTATCCAGCTTATCCCCTGGTGTTTGTATATTGTTAGTTATGGTTTGTATCCTATTTATGCCATATTTTAGGGTCCTTAGCATTGACCCTATTTTTTCTCCTGTGATCTTCATAGATTTTGCTTCTGTGTTTAGATATTTGATCCATTTTGGATTACATTTTTGTGTATGGTGTAATGTATGGATGTTGTTTCCTTTTTTTTACAGATAGACTTCCAGTTTTGCCATCATAATTTGTTAAAAAGACTGTCTTTCCCCCATTTGATGGACCTTGGTCTTTTGACAAAGATCATGTGACTGTAGGTGTATGAGTCTTGTTTTTTTTAATAAAGAGAACGTAAGTGTGCCCAGGAAGGATTTTTTTAATGTAGTGAATTATGTCAAACTTTTGTTGTTGCTATGCTTAGTGTAAAAATTGGTTTTCTACCCCAAAGTTATACAAACTTTCTTTTTTGGCATCTTCGGTAATTATATGTAGTTTTATTTTTCATTTTTTACTTTTAAATTTTGTATCTGTTTGAAATTTAGTATCACACATGATAAAACCAATATAATCTTTTGTTTTCCTAGATGGCTACCCAGTTAGCCCAACACCATTTATCCAGTGATCCACTAATTTCTATTGATTTGAGTTGCGACCTCTATCATATGTTCATTTATATAATTGTTTTTGCCCAAATCTGAAGTTTTAATTTTGCTGCGTTAACTAGATAAGTGCAGTTTTAAATAGCTATTTATTTTCCAAATTCTGGGTGGCTCCACTGGACTAAATATGATTTCAGTGGTTAACAATGGCTTGCTTACTCTAGGTTGATATCTGAATGTGTCATTTACCCAAGGCTAGTCGGAATCAACTTGATGACAGTGGATTTAGCTTTTTGTTTGGTATGTTGATATGAATGTCCCTGGGTAGACAATAAGGTTTGCGCTTGACTAGTAAGCTAAAGGTTGGTGTTTCAAACCCACACAATGGCACTGCAGAAGAAAGGCTTAGCAATCTGTTTCCATGAACATTGCAGCCAAGAAAACCCCGTGGAGCAGTTCTACTCAGTAACACATGTGGTCACCATGTGTCAAAATCAATCCACTAGAAGGCAATGGGTTTGTTATTATATTTATTGTCATTATTGTATTATAATACAAAGTGGTTGCAATACTGTGGGAAACCAGACCACTGTGTCATGCTGATGGGAATATATATTAGGCAAGATCCATCAGAATTACCATGGCACATCACATACACTGCTTCAGCAATTCCATATATAGAAAATACACCAATTTGAAATGTTAGATATGGATATTACTTATTGCAGCATTACTTGTCTGGGTGAGATATATATTATGATATACCCATACAACAGTATATTTTGCTGCCAAGCAAAGAAGGAAGAAGTTATTTCTGTATTGATCTGGAAATCACTACAACATGCAAGAAGTGAAAAAACCAACATGCAGTAGAGTGTGTTTGCAATTTCCTTATTTGTATAAAAAGTGGAGGAAATAATATCTTTGAGAGGATACCCAAGAAACTATGCTTGCTGTGCAAGAAGGAACTGGGTGACTCAGAAGAGTCAGGGATGAGACTTTTACACTTCTTTGGCTGCAGCAGGTTAGGTTTTTGGTTCATCAAGCAGAGACACTGGAAACCTAAGCTTCACCTCTTTTGCTGTGTCTTTATCATACCCAGATATCATAAAGTATAAAGACAGCCGAGGAATAAAATCTGTTAGAGAGCACAGGTCCTGCCTGCTCTCACTTCACTTAGGCGGTTTGGGTGGGGTCCCTGGGTCTTCCCTCTAGGGCCCTGCTCCCTGCCACCTCATCCCCTCAGGCATTTCAGTCAATGCGTGTCCTAGGGGTCCCGGGCCCTGCTGCCTCACTCTGACTTCCACGTACCTTCTACAGTCCCACATTGAAACTTCTGGGACGCAGAGTTGCGTTCAGGTCCACAGCCAGCCCGCTGGGCCTTCTGAGCTTCCTGGGCTGGGGTGTGGGGCGGGGGGGAGGGAATGGGGGTGGGCGGAATGCAAGGAGGCGGGGCTGGGGGTAGGCGAACGCGAGGGGGTCACCGCAGGATGCAAGGGTCAGGTTAGAGGCGAGAAGACTACTTTCTTACGGAATCAATGACTTACTGCTCTTGAAACCAGGCTTTGGGTGAGTAGAGGGCACAACGGTGGTTCGCTGGAGCCCTAAGGTTATTCACCTTAGGAGGACTATGCCTGGATCAGAGACCCCGTGTGGCCAGCCGGACCCACTTTGGCCCCTTTCTCTCAAGAGGCTCTTCACCTTTGGTTATATGCTTAGAGTCATTATAGCTCTGGAAGTTGGCATTGTGGGATTTTAAGGAAGCGACGATTTAAAGGGAGACTCTGTAGCTGAATTGGACCCTCCCAGACTTCTCCTTTCCCTTCCCTCCGCTCCAAATGACTACTTGCTGTGAGTGCGAATGAATGCTTACTTGGCTGTCTGAGTCTCTTAATGCAGTTCCTCTGTTAGAGACCCTTAGTTAGGGCAATCCAAAGAAGAATCTAAGTTACAAAAGATGAGGCGCTGTAACACCGAAGTTTGGTTTTACAATTCTTCACCTCATTTGGAAGGATCGGGCTGCCTCCACTTTAACTGACCCCATGAGTGCAGTGTAGAACTGCTACATAGTGTTTTCTAGGCTTTCACCTTTCAGGAGCAAATTACCAAGCCTGTCTTCTGAAGCACCTCCAAAACCAAAACCAAAACAAAAGCCACTGCCGTCGAGTCGATTACAGACTCATAGCGACCCTATAGGACTGAGTAGAACTGCCCCCATAGAGTTTCCAAGGAGCGCCTGGTGGATTCCAACTGCCAAAATTCTGGTTAACAGCCAGAACTCTTAACCACTACGCCACCAGGGTTTCCGAAGCACTTGTGGGTGGATTCAAACTGCCAACCTCATGGCTAGTAATTGATCGCTTAACCCTTTGCTCTTTCCCTGATCCCCTTGCTCTATTCCCATTCTTGCGGAGCAAAGAGCAGGGAGAGAAGAGACTAGAAGCCTATAGTAAATGTCGGGACAGGTTTCTCTAAGAAGAATTGGATTGTCAATAGGCTTCTAAGAGACAATAACTAGGGTAAAATGAGGATAACGCATGAACAGGGACTTGAACCCTAGACCCTCAGATTAAAAGTCTGATGCTGTACCAACTGAGCTACCCAGGCCTCTTTACCTGGCTTTTCTTGGGTATCTAATGTAGATTTTATGTAAGCCAATTGGTTATATGTTCCATGTTCTGCTTCCCAAATAGCTTCCTTGTAATTCTTCTGCTTGCCAGGGAGATTTTGTTTGAAACACATGTTATTATTGCTAGGAGAATTTCTATTGCTTTTATCTTGTCTTCTGTCTCTTTAGACTTTCAGAAACAGACATGGTCGCCTAGACAAAGCACTACTGGCTTTCAGATCACATTAGTACACCCAGAGGGCTTCAAGTCCACCTGCATCTGTTTTTCTTGAAGCAACATTCATGTTACTCTTCTTTGTATCCCTCTGCATTGTCTTGTACGTCTTTCTTGCAGCCTTGGGAGGCAGAGGAGAAAAGAGTTGAAGGAGAGAAAAATTTAAGACTGCCGAGAATATTCCATAATGCTGGGCAAGCAAAGGCGCGTGGGTTTAAACTTCTGCATCTCTATGCTTGCTTTTCTTCATGATACAACTTCTCTGCCATCTGTAAGCCACTCTTCCCTCTATTCATTTTATTTCTCCTCCTCCTTCTTTCCCGTCTCCTTTTGCTCTTCCTTCTTCAGGTCTTCATGTCCTGAATGCTGTTTGCTATTCATATCCAAAGAGAAACAATAATTCTCTGGATGAATTAGTGTACATTAGGACATACCATCCAGAATATGACCTAAGACAGTTTTTGAGTTTTGACCTAAACCTGGAGAAAATGCTGTACAAGGCATGTGGAAACAAATGGAAAGTTTTGAAGTGAAGGAAAGCTTAACTTCTCTGGGGAGGAAAGACAGGGCGGGGAATGGGAAAAGACAATTGCTTATTTCTTTGAAATAACTTGGCACTCCCAAGAAACAAAGATTGTGTGAAAACTGAGAGAATTTGTAATTACTTAACTTAAGGAATTTGTAGATTTCTCACCTTTCCTACCCTACCAATATACAATGCAGAGTTGGGTCACATAAAATCACCTAAAATTGTTTTGTGGATCAACCCACAGGGAAACTAGGCAAGGACTTTTAGCAAAATACCCTGGGGTTAGTTAGCATTTCAATGAGCAAAGCATCCCTCCAAGCTATTTTGGCTGTCTTCTATCCATTTGATGTAGCTTGGAAGTCAAGAAACTGCACCTCAGACATAGGGACCACTCTCCCAGGGAGGTTTGGGCCCCACTATCTTATCCCACCTCTGTATCAGGTGATTCTTTGACTTGTTGGCAGAGGATCAAGTTTTTAAAGGCTACGTTATGAACAGATTATAATGAAACATTTTCCTGGCATTAAAAGCAGACATTTCTGACAAAAGGAGCTCTTTTCTGAGCTTCTAGACTTTTCTCCCTGGAGCCACACAGTATTTTCTTTGGTCTGAAGATACCAACTTCTGGCAATCCTTCTTTTGTTGTTGTCATCAGCCCTTTATTGCAGAGTTGAATTCTTGGCTCATAATTCTGTACCCAAATGCATCATCATTATAAGTAACTTAAATGGGAGCAGCCTTGAAGAAATATGTCAGTTCTGGTCATCTCACAACCTCAGTTTATTAATTCTAAGTAATTGTTTTCAAATGTTTCAGAAAATATTTGATTCATTTTCTGAATGTTGTAAAAATTACCTCCAATTGCAACGTTAAAAGTTTGAAAACAGAAACCTAATGTTTCCTTCTCAGCACTTTCACTTATATGCTTGTACAGTGTCCTCATAGTATTGGCTGCAGGCTCTAATGGGTAAGGTGTCTGGCTTCAGATCTAGAGGATTAAGGGTTCAAGTCCCTTCATGGTTGTTTATTTCTTATGTTGCAACAAGTAGAAGATTCTTGAATTGACGTCCAGTGACTAATTTCTGAGGTGTTGCTGGAAAGGAGAATTGATACAGGCAAAGTATCTTCTTTCATGAATTGACAACTAACATTAAAGAGGCTTTGGAAATCTAGAATGGGCTAAGCCTCAAAAAGAAAAGGGAGCAAATATGTATGCTCACAGATGATCATCATCCTGTCCTTTCAGTTTATTACTTTTTTGTAATGCTTTTCAAGATTTCAATGGGTGTGAACTAAAACCATTCCCGTAGCCAACTCTTCAGATGAAGATTAGACTGGACTATAAAACATAAGATAATATCTGTGAAGAGTGTGCTTCTTAGTTCAAATAAATATACAAGACTTAAATGGGCAGCTCCTGTCTGGAGATGGAAAGAGAAGGCAGAAAGGGGTAGAAGCTGGTTGAATGGACAAGGGAAACCCAGGGTGGAAAGTGGGAGTGTGCTGTCACATTATAGGGATTGCAAGTAGGGTCACATAAAATATGTGTACAAGATACGGGGCCAAGATGACAGAGTAATCAGACACGTCAGGTGGTCCCTCTTACAACAAAGACCTGAAGAAACAAGTGTATCAATTATATATATGACAAACTAGGAGCCCTGAACATCAAAGGCAAAGTTAAGAAATCAGACTGAGCAGCAGGGAAAGGGGGAGGTGGTTCTGAAGCAGCAAAGAGTTGCCCAACCTGACTCGGTGGGAATAAGCACCCCTTAGTCCCAATCTCCTGGTGAGACCATGGTGGGGCTGGCAGTAGTGTTTGGGACCAGTTTCCGTAGCTACAGAGAGCCAGTGGCACAGAATCTACTCATGCCTCCAGAATCAGTGAAAAACAGCCCTCTCGGCATAAGTAATTACATCTAATTTACCACGTAGATGTAATAGCTCCCCTTTTGAAAGAACTCTCTACCATTTATCTGATCCAACTTCCCTTTGCCCTGAGCCGGCTTCAGTGACAGTTGATTTAACTGGGCCAGAGACAGGTTCTGCTGTGCAACCTGAGCCATTCCCCTGGCCTCGGAGGAGGAACAAATTAACAAACAGGAGAAAAATAATCTGCCAGCTCCCCTTAACTGGGAACTTAGGGCAGAGGTGACTCCTGTCCAGGCACAAGTGATCCACAAATTTTGAATGCCTGTCAGCACTGCATGAAACCATGTGGCCCCATTTCAGCAGCAGGCCCCTGTTGTTACATTGCAAGGGTGTATGTGCCTGAGGTCTGACTTCACCTGTTTCAGCTGTGCAGTGGAGATGTGGGTTCTTGACATTTGACACCACTCTGCCTATCAAGCAGGGTCCTCACATACCCACATCAGGGGCCCGAGGACTGGTGGCTCCACCCACACTACCCAGCCACCCACAACAGGGATCCAAAGATAAGCGGTGCCTCCCAGTCCTTACACCCAAAAGCATTTGGTGCAATGGGAAGGCTGCAGAGTCCACCCACCTCTGTGCTCTAGAGAACAGGGACACGCCTTCCCCTCAGACACTTGGTGGAAGGTTGTAAGCCCCCTTCCTTGGTCAGAGTGTGACCTCCTGCTGCAACCAGAAACCTGTGCATACACCAATCACCACAGCTCCTCTAAGACCATAGGTGAGAGCCTTCACCACGCACTTTGTGACCCACTCCCTGGACACCTGAGCTGAATCCATACATGAAAAGTGAATGGATTCCTAGGCTTATACACCTGGTAACAGCTCTAGCCATCTGGTGACAGGATATTAGAACTTCAAAGTCTCCCATAATCAAGTTAGCTCACTTGAGCAGCCTATTTGGGTATATCAAAACAAAACAAAGCAAGAAGCTAGGACACAGTAAGCAAACATAACATAAATTAATATGATAACTTACAGATGGCTCAGAGACAACAGTCGATATCAAATCACATAAAGAAGCAGACCACGATCGTTTCAACAAACTCCCAAATCAAGGAATCTTCCAGATGAAGAGGTATTCCTGGAATCACCAGAGGTAGAATACAAAAGATTAATATACAGAACTCTTCAAGAGATCACAAAGGAGATCAGACAAAATGCAGAACAAGCCAAGGAACACGCAGATAAAGCAGTTGAGGAATTTCAGAAGGTTATTCAAGACCATAATGACAAATTTAATAGGCTGCAAGAATCCATACAGAGACAGCAATCAGAAATTCAGAAGATTAACAATAAAATTTCAGAGTTAGACAACTCAAGAGAAAGTCAGAGGAGCAGAATCGAGGAGCTGGAAGTCAGAATCAGTAAGAGTGAAGTTAAAACCTTGGCACCAATATATTCGAAGAAAAAATAAGATAAAAGAATTTTTAAAAAGGAAGAAACCCTAAGAATCGTGTGGGACTCTATCAAGAGAAATAACCCATGAGTGATGGCAGTACCAGAACAGGGAGGGAAAACAGAAAACGCAGAGGGAATTGTTAAAGATCTGTTGGCAGAAAACTTCCCTGATATTGTGAAAGATGAAAAGATATCCATCCAAGATGCTCATCAAACCCCATACAAAGTAGATCCAAAAAGAAAGTCATAAAGACATATTATCATCAAACTTGCCAAAACCAAAGATAAAGAGAATTTTAAGAGTAGCTAGGGATAAACAAAAAGTCATCTACAAAGGAGATTCAATAAGATTAAGCTTGGACTACTTAGCTGAAATTGTGCAGGCAAGAAAGCAATGGGATGACATATATAAAGCCTTGAACGAAAAAAGTTGCCAGCCAAGACTCATATCCAGCAAAACTGTCTCTCAGATATGAAGGCGAAATTAGGACATTTCCAGATAAACAGAAGTTTAGGGAATTTGCAAAAACCAAACCAAAACTACAAGGAATACTAAATGGTGTCTTCTGGTTAGAAAATCAATAACATCAGATAACCACCCAAGACTAGAACACAGGACAGAAAAACCAGATTATCGACCCAGATAGGAAAATGAGAAAGATAAGTCAAGATTAAAAAAAAAAAGCTCAAAACAGGGATACAGAGACATCATTATGTAAAAGATGATGACATTAAATCAATAGAAAGAGACTAAAAAATATGGTCATAGATCTTTCATACGGAGAGGAAGTCAAAGGGAGATAAAAGTTCAGTTTAAACATAGAAACACAGGGGTAAATAATAAGGTAACCACAAAGGAGGCTAACAATCCTACACATCAAAATAAAATATAAGAAAAACATAAAGACTCAGCAAAGACAAAATCGACAACAATGGAAAAGACAATATATAAAGGAAAACTACTCAGCACAAAAAAACTAAGCGGAAAAGAGAAATGATCAACAACACAAAAAAAGACATCAAAATGACATCACTAAACTCATAAAAAAAGATCTATCCATAGTTATGCTGAATGTAAATGGACTAAATGCACCAATAAAGAGACAGAGAGTGGCAGAATGGATTACAAAAAAACATGATCCGTCTGTATACTGCCTATGAAAAACACACCTTAGACTAAAAGACACAAACTAAAACATAAAGGATGGAAAAAAAAAAATTCAAGCAAACAACAATCAAGAAAGCACAGAATTGGCAATACTTATTTCTGACAAAATAGACTTTAAAGTTAAATCCACTGCAAAGAATAAGGAAGGATACTACATAATGATTAAAGGGACAATATACCAAGAAGATACTACCGTATTAAATATTTACGCACCCAACGACAGGGCTTCAAAATACATAAAACGAACTCTGACACCACTGAAAAGAGAGATAGACAGCTCCACAATAATAGTAGGAGACTTCAACAAACCACTTTCGGTGAAGGACAGAACATCCAGAAAGAAGCTCACTAAGGACACAGAAGATCTAAAAGCCACAATCAACCAATTTGACCTCATAGATGTATACAGAACATTCCAACCAACAGCAGGCAAGTATACTGTCTTTTCTGACACACATGGAACATTCTCCAGAATAGACCACATATCAAGTTATATAGCAGGCCTGAACAGAATCCAAAACATCGAAATATTACAAAGCATCTTATCTGACCATAAAGCCATAAAACTAGAAATCAATAACAGAAAGAAACAGGGAAAAAATCGAACACATGGAAACTGAACAACACCTTGTTCAAAAACTATTAGATCATAGAAGAAATTAAGGAAGGTATAAATTCATAGAATCAAATGAGAATGAAAACACTTCCTATCAGAGTCTTGGGAACACAGTTAAAGCAGTGCTCAGAGGTCAATTTATAGCAATAAATGCACACATTCAAAAAGAAGAAAGGGCCAAAAATATGTGTATAAATTTTTGTATGAGAAATTTAACTTGAGCGTAAAGTTTCACCTAAAGCACACACACAAAAAAAAGTTTTCAGTGGGTGTTCATCTCTTTTCTTCAAGATATTGGTGAGTCTTGCTCTAATTGCAAGAAACGTCATATCAGAAGTTGTCACTATGTTCCTTTCTCTTTACTTTGTATAGATGCGTTATCTTCTCCATCAATTCCAGGCCCTTCATGGTAATTTTTCTTCTTCTTCTTCTTTTTTTTAATCTTGCCTCTTCCTATTTCGATTTACAGGAATTATAGGAGCGATCTGATTTAACTTCTGGAAACTAACCCATGATGTGATGATTCCGGTTCTTCTGCCAAAGATTGTACACAGATGCTAGATCGTGTAAGAAAATGCAGTCTGTAAAATGCAGAACATAATATGTAACTCTTTATCTTCAAAATATTTTTCCATACACTCACTTTTGAGAATCTTCCAAAACAGATTGGCTTCTGTTCTTCCCAGGACCTACATGTATTATACATACAATTTAGAGGTTTTGGATTTCCTGAATAGAACACAGGGAGCATATGTATGTTTCTTCTACTAAGTTCAACTTTAATATCTCACAAAATTCTATAATTTAAGAATTTCTACCAAAGTGCCTCCTATGAGATGTTCAAATAGTGCCGTACACAGTAGATTGGACCTTCTCACAAATAATACATAAAATGCACTTTTGAGACTTTCAAGTACAACTTGATTTAGTAAGAATGCATCCCTGCATCCCCCCTTATCTGTAATTTACAATGGTATATTTGGAATCCAGGTTTTTCTAGTCACAATATCAACCAATAACTTCAGAGATACCCCAAAACTATCCTAATTGTGCTTCACAAGACGCAGGGCCAAATTAACCACTACTCTATTGTTCTGAAAACCCTGGTGGTGTAGTGGTTAAGTGCTACGGCTTCTATCCAAAAGGTTGACAGTTCAAATCCGCCAGGCGCTCCTTGGGAACTCTATGGGGCAGTTCTTCTCTGTCCTATAGGGTCGCTATGAGTTGGAATCAACTCGACAGCACTGGGTTTGGTTTTTTGGTTTCTATTGCTCTGCCTGTACTCAAGTAACTGCATATCTTTGTGTCTGACATCTGTCTAATGGTCTCTTTCAAGGAGACCTTTGCTTCTCTTTACTTCTCTCACATTCGATTACTCTGGTGAGCTGCCTTGTGGATCAGCAGGGACGCAAATTCTGTTAGAAAAATCGAGTCTCCCAAGTTATAACGGGACTTCATGTGATTCCTGTGAAAATGGAGAAGATTCTTATTGGGCCAGAAATCAGCAGAGATACAAGTCACCTCACCTGGAGATTGCTGCATCTTAGGTCTTCTAAGAAACCTCAGGAAGACAATGGTAATCCGAATGAACTCCAGAGTCCAAGATCACTCTAGGGGCAAATCTTATCCCTTAGTTTTCCATGTGTAACTTTATTGAGCTCCAAATCTTGAAATTACAGTGAGCTCTCTTCAGGGCTCACTCTACCTCTGTCCAGAGACCCACTCCTCTACAAGCACTTGCTTTATACAAATGTACCATGGACTGCTAGGAGAATGAACAAATCTGTCTTGGAAGAAGTACAGCCAGAATGCTCCTTAGAAAGAAGGATGGAGAGACTTCATCTTATGAACTTTGGACATGTTATCAGGAGAGATCAGTCTTGATAACAGAAGGACATCATGCCTGGTAAAGAGGAAGGCCCTTGACAAGATGTATTGGCTCAGTAGCTGCAACAATGGCCTCAAACATAAAGATTGTGAGGATGGCATAGGACCCGCAAGTGTTTCCTTCTATTGTGCGTGGGTCACTGAGTCAGAAATGACTTAACTGTACCTAACAACACAAACATGTATTTGTAAGCCCATGTTTAGCTTTGTAAGAAACTGAATTTGCATTTCTACCAGAAATGAATGAAAGTTCCTGTTGCACTATATCCTTGCCAGCATGTGGTGTTATCAGTATTTAGGATTTTAGCCATTCTAATACATGTGTAATGGCATCTGTGGTAGTTAAGTCTGAATGTTAAACTGACTGGGCCATGATTCTCAGTGGTGTGGCAGTTATGAAGTAGTTTGGCAGTTGTATAATGATGTAATCACCTCTAGAATGAGACATGCTATAATGTGATCATTTCCATAATGGGATCTGCTGTGAATACCCAATCAGTTGTAAGGGAGTTTCCTTCAGGTTGTAACAAGGCTTATGGGCTTTTGCTGGCTCTGTATTCTGCAGCTGGCTCCTGTTTATCTGACCTCTGGTTCTTGGGACTTGAGCTAGCAGCTGACCTGCTAATCTTGGGTTTGCCAGTCCCTGCAGCTAGTGAGTCAGGAGACGCCTCCAGCCTGACCCACCCACGGACTTGGGACTTCCCAGTCTCTCTTTCCCCTCTCTTTCTCTATCTCTCTCTATAGGTAGATTGATAGACAGACAGACAAACAGATGGATAGATGATAATAGCTAAATGCTTCATTGGTTTTGCTTCTATAGAGACTCCAACCCAAGACAGTATCACATGGTTGTTTTAAATTGTAATTTCCTAGGGGCATATAAGATTCCCTGGGTCGTGCAAAGCACTAAGTGCTTGGCTACTGAGAGATTGGTGGTTTGGATGCATCCTGAGGTAACTTAGAAGAAAAACCTCATGACCTACAGCCATTTAAAACCCTATGAAGCACAATTCTACTCATGGGGCAACTGGATGTTGTTGTTGTTGTTTTTAATGGCACATGTCATCTGTGTATCTTCTTTGCTGAGGTATCTGTTCAGACATATTACCCACTTTTTAATTGGATTTTTTCTGTTTTTATTACTGAGTTTTAAGAGTTCTTTGTGTATCGTGGATCCACCACCACCAGCAGTTGCCATCGAGTTGATTGCAACTTATGACGACCCCATGTGCTGCAGAGAACAACTTGGACACAAGTCCTTACCAGATAAGAGTTTCCCTGATATACGTTAATGCTCTGCTGTTAGGCGTGTACACATTCACGATTGTTATGTCTTCTTGGAGAATTGACCCCTTAATCATTATGTAATGCCCTTTTATATTTTTTATAATTTTCCTTGTACTGAAATCTGACCTGTCTGAAATTAGCATAGCAGCTCTAGCTTTCTTTTGATTAGTGTTAGCGTGGTATATCTTTTTCAATCTCTTTAATTTCAGTCTATCATTGTCTTTATATTAAAAGTGGGTTTCTTTTAAACAACATGTAGTTGGGTCTTTTTTTTTTTAAATCCACTTTCATAGTTTCTGTCTTTTAATTGGTATTATAATGATTAATGTTATGTGTTAACTTAGCTAGGCTATAATTCTCAGTGATTTGTCATGTGCTCTCCCATAATGTAATTACCTTCCATTTTGGGATCTGATGTAAGCAACAAATCAGTTGAAAGAAGAATTTCTTTGGGGATGTGGTCTGTCTTCGGTATATAAAAGGATGTTCTGGCAAAGCTCCCTCTGTCTTCACCCTGCACCCTTATCAACACCAATCTCTGGTTTGCGGGTCATAAGCCTGCAAAATTCTAGCCTGCCACCTGACCTAGAATTCTTGAATTCGCCACCCCCTCCTAACCCATGAGCCAGCAAGGTTCCCCATTCTACCACCTGGCCTGCAGATTTTGGATTCACTTTGCCCTTGCAAAACCAAGAGCCAGCAGAGATCGTCAGCCTGCTGCCAGACCCATGGATTTGGGACTTTTTAGCCCCCACAATTTCATAAACCATTTCTTTGAGAGCTTGGAATTGAAAAAAATCAGTGAAAATTATGATGTAGATATTAATGTAACTTAATTCTCTGTTGAAGGGGTGTACAGTGAAAGTATGAAAGCCACAACTTGATGGGATTGCCTTGTTTTACTTGGTCTTGCAAATTTTCCACCTTTGGCAGAGTGTAGTTGTCTTAGCTAACTAAAAAAACTAGTGCTGCTATAACAGAAATACCACAAATATATGGCTGTAACAAAGAGAAATTTATTCTCCCACAGTTTAGGAGGCTAGAAGTCTCTTGTAGTGCTACACCAAGAAATATGTAAGGGGATTGCAGACCAAATATCGATGTTTCTTCTACTAGGACATTTCATCCCATAAGCCCTCTCCAAAATTCCATCCTAAGTAAACCACATGAGGAAATTTTTTCACAATGATCAGGAAAAATCTATGATGGAACTTTTGCATTTTCAACTTCTCCTCTCTTTCTCCACCCTTTCTTTTTGTCTCGTCTTACAAAGTTTTCAAGCTCTCTTCTCTTAAAAAAAGGGGGGGGGGCAGTTTGACAGTCTAAGAGAAGATATTTCAATAATTACATTTGATAAATGACCTTTATGTGGAATATATGGGAAAATCCTACAAAACAATAAGAAAAAGACTGAAAAAAAATCAGAAAGAGCAAAGATTGAACATGTACTTCACAAAAGAGTCTACTGAATTGCCCAATATGCAATTTTAGAAGGTACTAGTATGAGAGCCACAAACAATATAAGATGTGTCCTGCAGCAAAGGACTTTGGGGAAAAAACAGAATACCTAACTGAGCACTAACCTGGACAATGATAAAACACACCAAACACCTGACTTCATGGTAACATCAACTTGAACTCATTAACTAGTGCAAGAACAATCCCATTCATCATAGATTAGACATATTTTTCATAGTCCTCCTGTACCAGTCCTTGCACATAAGGACAAGGGATATAACCCCACACCTCACGCTGCCCTGCATGGACCACTACCTGGGTGACATTTGGTGCTTTGCTGTCAATCACAAGAATCTTCGTGTCAACTTCTGTGTATAAGTTCCCTAATAATGCCTTGTCTGATCAACATGGCTTTTACTGCCCTTTTTTCTGAAAACCACCTATGCCTCTCAGAGCCAATCCTGTTGCTGGTCTGATGGGGTGCAACAGTTGGACATCATTAACTGTAAGGAAAGCACAAGTTAGAAACGCAATGAAATAATAATCCCCTTCACCAAAATTGCTTAAAAGAATTGAAAATATCAAGTGCTGCTGATAATATGGAACAACTGAGACTTTCATACATTGCTGATGAGACTGTCAACTGACACATCCACACTTGTACACTATTTAGAAATATTGCCTAAAACAATATACATATATATAACCTGAAATACCACAGCTATATTTAGACCCAAGAAAAATACACATTCATTGCCCTTGAAAAATTTGTATAAAAATGTTTGTAGCAGCATTAGTTGTATCATATCTACAAAACAACAAATTAATGAAAAAAGCATGATGTACAGTATTAATACAATGGAATATGACAGCCATAAAAAAAGAACTAGAAACAATATGGATGTATCTAATGAAAAACATATTGAGTGATAGAATCCATACTCAAATGAACACATATCATATGATTCCATTAATAGTATTTGAAAACACAGGAAATTGGTGGCAGAATTCTGAAGATTAGAGTTGATTGGGATAAGTCAAGGAAGTTCTGAAGGATGAAAAATTCTTGGTCTGAATGTTTGTAACATGAGATATACATATGTAATAACCCATCATGCTGAATAATTAAGTTATATGCATTTTACTCTGTGAACTAAGCCTCAATTTAAACAAAAAGAAAGAAGATGGAAGAAAGATTTCCTTGGATATCTTCTCACTTCTAGTACATCCTGTCTCTTCGTTAGTGCTGTTCAAATTGTGGCCTGCAGATTGGTGTATTCTAAAAACTGTGTTTGTCACCTGTCTGTGAGCATTAGAAATTTTTGTATCAATTTGACTCTGCTAGGATATTGGACTCCTTTTATTAAATAAAGTAAAAACATTTTCAGGGGTTGGGTGAGTGGAATGTGGTGCTGGCCACTTAATAGTCAAACAGTGGAACTGTGCTGTAGCTAAGGATATAGCAAGATTGGTTTGACACCTAGAACCCAAGAGAATATATAAATCTGAGGAAACATTATTGTTTGTTTTTATAATTTGTTATTTCAAAAAAATTTTAATCTTAGTCAAGTCTGCTTTCTGTAGTTATATTTTACCATCATCTGGTACAATTAAAAAAAAAAAAAGTTACTTTTGAGCTAATTCTGACGAACTGTGACCCCGTGTGTGTCAGAGTACAATTATGCTCTGTAGGGCTTACAATGGCTGATTTTTCTTTCAGATGTAGATGGCCCATCCTTTTGTCCCTGGGCTTCTGGGTGGACTCTAACCTCCAATCCTTTAGTTATCAGACCAATGTGTTAGCAGTTTGCACCACCCAGGGACTCTACTAGCTAAAGAGGGAAGCAAAATTAATATTACTTATTTGTAACTCTAATTTAAATGTGGGGAACAAGGATAAATGGGTTAGAGAAGCCAAAAAACAACTAGTGTATGTGCCAGAGAGTTGTGATCTGAAAACAGGCCTCGGGCATGACTGAAAATAAAGAACAGAAAATAAAAAAGAAATGTTCTGTTTGGATGACACCTCATCTTTCAGAATTGGCCTCTCTAGAATAAATGAGGAAATTGCACCAGCAGGGATTTCCCAGTTTCCATGGATATTGTTAGAGCTGTGTTGAGCATAGAAGCAGGATGGTCCAGCAGCCTTGAGATTAAGCATCACTAGGACTGGGGACACCATGGGTTGGGTCAGGCATACCTTACTCTTCAAGGTGAAATCTTTGCTTTTCAAAGCTTTAAAGAGGTCCTTTGCAGCAGATTTACCCAAAGCAATTGTCTTTGATTTCTTGACTGCTGCTTCCATGGGTGTTGACTGGGGATTCAAGACAAATGAAATCCTTAACAATTTCAATATTTTCTCCCTTTATCATGATGTTGCTTATTGATCCAGTTGTGAGGATTTTTGTTTTGTTTGTATGGAGCTATAATCCATACTGAAGGTTATAGTCTTTGATCTTCATCAGTAAGTGCTTCAAGTCCTCTTCACTTTCAGCAAAGTTGTGTCATTTGCATACTGCAGGTTCTTAATGAGTCTTCCTCCAGACCTGATGCTGTGTTCTTCTTCACATAGTCCAGCTTTTCAGATTATTTGCCCAGTATACAGCCCTCATACAAACTTTTCCTGATTTTAAAGCAACAGTATTCCCTTCTATTGGAATAAATGCCTCTTGATCTATGTACACGTTCCACATAAGCACAATCAAGTGTTTTGGAATCCTCATTCTTCACAATGTTATCCATAATTTGTTATGAACCACACAATCTAATGCCTTTGCATAGTCAATTAAACACAGGTAAACATCTTCCGGTATTCTCCCATTTCAGCCAAGATCCATCTGGCATCAGCAATGATATCCTTCATCACATGTCTTGTTTTGAATCTGGCTTGAATTTCTGGCATCTTCCTGTCGATGTACTACTGCGAACCGTTTTTGAATTATCTTCGTAAAATTTTATTTGCGTGTGATATTAATGATATTGTTCAAAAATTTCTGCATCCTGTTGAATCACCTTCCTTTGGAATGGGCACAAATATGAATCTCTTCAAATTGGTTGGCCAAGTAGCTGTCTTTCAAATTTCTTGGCATAGGTAAGTGAACTTCCAGCGTTGCAACTATTTGTTTAAACATCTCAATTGGTATTCCAACAATTCCTGCAGCTTTGTTTTTCACCAATGCCTTTAGTAAGAGATCAGGTGTTAAGCAAAAGGCCCACAGCTTGAATCCACCACCCGCTTCTTGGAAACCCTATGGGGCAGTTCTACTCTGTTCTATAGGGTCACTATGAGTCAGAATTGACTCGATGGCAATGGGTTTGGTTTTTTTGGTTTTGCCTTCAGTGCAGCTTGGACTTCTTCCTTCAACGTCATAGGTTCTTGATCTTATGCTAGCTCTTGAAAGTGTTGAACATCAACCAATTCTTTTTGGTACAGTGACTCTGTGTGTTCCTTCCATCTTCTTTTGATGCTTCCTGCATCATTCAATATTTTGCCTATATTAATAAAAAAAAAATCCACTGCCACTGAGTCAATTCCAACTCATAGTGACGCTATAGGACAGAGTAGAACCGCCCCATAGAGTTTCCAAGGAGCACCTGGTGGATTCAAACTGCTGACCTTTTGGTTAGCAGCCCTAGCTCTTAACCACTATGCCATCAGGGTTTCCTTTGCCCATATAATCCTTCAGTATTGCAACTCAAGGCTTTAATTTTTTGCTTCAGTTCTTTCAGCTTGATAAATGCCAAAAATGTTCTTCCCTTTTCGTTTCCTCACTCCAACTCTGGAGTTAGAAATACTTTATTATACTACTTTAGTTTGTCTTCTGGAGCCACTCTTTCAAATCTCCTGCTCAGTGCTTTTACTTCATCATTTCTTCCATTCCCTTTAGCTACTCTATGTTCAAGAGCAAGTTTCAGAGTCTCTCCTTTAATCCGTTTTGGTCTTTCTTTCCTGTCTTTTTAATGACCTCTTGCTTTCTTCATGTATGATATCCTTGATGTCATTCCACAACTTGTCTGGTCTTCTTTGGTCATTAGTGTTCAATGCATCAAACTCATTCTTGAGATGGTCTCTAAATTCAGATGGGATATACTCAAGGTCGTACTTTGGCTCACATGGACTTGTTTTAATTTTCTTCAGCTTCAACTTAAACTTAAAGATGAGTAATTGATGGACTCTTCTGCAGTCGGCCCCTTACCTAGTTCTGATTTTTGATATTGAGCACTTCCATCATCTTTTTACACTTATGCAGTTGATTAAATTCCTGTGTATTCTATTTGAAGAAATCCATGTGTACAGTAATGGTTTATATCATTGAAAAAGATATTTGCAATGAATAAATTGTTGATCTTGCAAAATTCTATATTATGTGATGTCTGAAGTTGTTTCTATCACCAAGGCTATATGTTCCAACTACTGATCCTTCTTCGTTTCCAACTTTTGCATTCCAATCTCCATTAATTATCAATGCATCTTGATTGCATGTTAGATCAACTTCAGACTGCAGAAGTTGGTAAAAGCACATGCTACCCTTCTTGAAATGGAAGGATGAATTGGAGAGGTGACTCCTACTGCAGAGCCGCTAGCCAGAAACCACAGAGCATTAATTTGAGACCTTGAAACCTAATGTTTGGCTAGCTAGATTTAGACATTTCCTGGGACCAGTAACTCCTTTTATTCATTTCAATTTCATCCCTTCAATTGGAGTCTATAACAGTTAACCTTTACCTGTCCCACCATTGTATTTTGGGCAGCAGAGAACTTGTTTTTGAATTTCACAGATAGAGAAGAATTGTATCTCAGGATGGAATATACCCAGAGCCTCACCCATACCTAATTTAGAGGGCTTAGATGATATGAAACTTTAAGCTGATGAGATTTAGATGAGAATTTTGGTCTTTGAGTTGATGCTGTAATGGGTTGAGATTTGGGGGATGTTGGGAAGAAGTGGATGTTTTTGCATGTGGGACATATATGAGCCTTTGGAGACAAGAGGACAGCCTGTCGTAGGTGTAATAATGCCCCGCCCCCCGCAATATACCCGTGTCCTAATATGCAAAATCTCTGAGTGTGTTATGTTACATGGCAAAAGGGACTTTGCAGATTTGATGACATGAAGTACATTGCAATGGAATTTTTTCTTGGGTGGACCCTATGTAATCACAAGGCCATTATAAGAGGGAGACAGGAGTGCCAGAGTTAGAAAAGGAAATGAGATTAGTAGCATAGAACTCATTTCAGACTGCTGACCTCCAGAACTGTAAGAGAACAAATTATGTCTTCTAAGCCATTTCATTTGTGGTAATTTGCTACATTAGTAATAGGCAACTAATTCAGAATTTGGTATTAGATTGTACTGAATGTATTGAAAAACACTGTATTGAAAATGTATTGAAAAACTGTATTGAATGTATTGAAAAACTGTCTTGATACCAAAGGAAATTGATAAAGCTCTTGAAGTATGCCTTGGCAGAGTGTTAAAAGTCACAGATAATGCAGCCCCCCTTATAATCACATCAAAAACATTATCAGTGATATAATTTTCCCTACTAACATGTTTCTTTTTCAAGAGAGCGTATGTAGAAGAGTCTCTCTCTCTATATATATTCTGTGCTCTCTCTGAGGCTCAAACTCACAACCTTTAGGTTATGAGACTGACACGCTGCCTATTGAGCTAAGAAGACATATCTCCAAATGCCTAGTAGAAAACATCTCAATTGGAATGATTTCAAGTGTCAATGAAATTTCAGAAAAAATTAGGATTTTATATATCATACACCACTACGGAAACCCTTGTAGTGTAGTGGTTAAGTGCTACCGCTGATAGTTAAAAAAGCTCTGTGGTTTGAAGTCCCTAGGTGCTCCTTGGAAACTCTGTGGGGCAGTTCTACCCTGTCCTATAGGGTGTTTAGGAGTTGCAATTGACTCCATGGCAACGGGTTTGGTTTTTTTGTTGGTGTTGTTTATACACCACCACGGGAGCCCTGGTGGCGCAATGGTTGAGAGCCCGGCTGCTAACCCAAGGATCTGTGTCTGAAACCCACCAGTCGCTCTTTGGAAGCCCTTTGGGGCAGTTCTTCTCTGTGCTGTAGGGTCGCTATGACTCGGAATCCCCTTGGAGGCAACTGGTCTTGGCTTTTTATGCCCCAAAAGGAATTGGTGCTACCTCATACACAAGTTTGCTGTTGCTCTGACTTCTTGGACAAAATCATTTCAGGATTTTACCCTTCAGTAAATAAATATACAACGGAGTATAGTTTTCCTCTAGTGGCTTAAACATCAAGGTTGGGTGACATCCAGTAAGTTACTTATCATCTCTGTACCTCATATTCTCCATCAGGAAAATGGAGACCATAGTAAAAGTACCTGTCTTTTGAGGTGGTTAGGAGGACTGAATGACAGTAACTGTAGGGACAGTGCATGGCATATAATAAGTTCCTAATAAATTTTAGTTGTTATTAATCAGTGTTTTGGACAGCTAGATTGTGGAACTGTTCTAGGAAAAGAATAACCGTGTTGGAAAACATTCTTGTTTCCTTGAAAACATTAGAATTTAAAACCTAAGGGCATGTGGGGTAATGTAGCTCAGTAGTCTAAGGCCTCTGGATTGAGGCTCTAGTCTCTGTGGGAATGTGGGTTCAATACTGTTGCCAGCCCTGTTTTCTCAGTTGGAATAGCTCCCTGAGTCTATATACCAGAACAGAGGATATAGATAATATAAGGAAGGTATTTATCTCTGTAATAATAGGCTAAGATCAATTACAGTGTTGTTATAAAAATTATACTACAGTCATTTCTGTCTAACCTTTATATCTCAGGACAGCCTTTCATGTCCAAGGGATAGATTAAAAAATGTTTATATTAAAATAAACATAACTCACATATTTCTAAATTACAAAAACTTAACGGTTTATATACAGTGAAAATCTTTCCCTTCTACCACCTCCCCTCCCCATTCCACCTGCACAGGATTCTGCCTACCCAGGCAACTATATTTTGGGGTTACCTGCAAGGAATACTATTTGCATAAACTAGCCAATAACCAGTTGCTATGGAGTCAACGGTGACTCATGGAGACTCCCTGTGTGCCAGAGTAGAACTGTGCTCCCTAGGGTTTTCGGTGGCTGATTTTTCAGAAGTAGTTACCAGGCTTTTCTTCTGAGATGCCTATGGATGGACTCCAACTTCCAATCTTCCAGTTACCAGCCCAGCCAATAAACTGCACCACCCAGGGACAGATAAGCCAATAGAAATCTATTACTTTTTCCCACATTTCATATTTTTCAAACCTACTCTGTTGCATATTACATGTTAGGAAAATAACAAATATTTTCTGCATAGTTTGTTCTTTTTTTTTTTCCACTTTGCTTATGTATTTTTTTGTTTGTTTGCATTTTTGGTTGTTGTTTTGTCTCATCTTTTTTGTTTTTTTAAGAGAATGGAAGTGTGTTCAGGAAGAAATTTTTTAATGTAGTGAATTATGTCAAATTTTCATTGTTTCTAAGTTTTGTGTAAAAAATTGGTTTTCTACCTTCAAAGGTATGAAAACTTTCTGCCTTGGCATTTCCAGTAATTATATTTGGTTTTATTTTTCACTTTTTTTACTTTCAAATTTTATATCTATTTGAATTTGATTAGGTATTACAGGTGATATATTGAAGTAAGCTTTTATTTTCCTAGATAGCCACCCAGAGAGCCTAACATCATTTAATCAAATAATTCACCCATTTCTACTGACTTGAGTTGCCACCTATCTTAGTTATCTAGTTCTGCTATAGCAGAAATACCACAAGTGGTTGGCTTTAACAAACAGAAATTTATTCTCTCACATTCTAGGAGGCTAGAAGTCCGAATTCAGGGTGCCAGTTCCCAGGAAGGCCTTCCTTCTCTGCAGGCTCTGGAAGAAGGTCTTTGTTATCAATCTTCCCCCAGTCTGGGAGCTTCTCTACTCAAGCACCTGGGGTCTAAAGGATGTGCTGTGCTGCCGGGCCTTCTTTCTTGGTGGTTTGAGGTTCCTATCTCTCTGCTTGCTTCTCTGTTCTTTTATCTCTTGTAAGATAAAACATTATGCAGGCCACACTCCAGGGAAACCCCCTTACATCCGATGAGGACTGTGACCTCAGTAAGGGTTTTGTATTCCACCCTAATCCTCTTTAACATAATCTAGTCTTGCCTGGTTGATTACTGCCTGAGAGTAGGACTTAAAACATGTGGGAAAAATTACTGTGGAAGAAAGGCCTTGCAATCTGCCTCTGCGAAGATTAAAACCAAGAAAACCCTGTGGAGCAGTTCTACTCTGTAACACATGGACTCACCATGAGTCAGAATCAACTAGAAGACAATGGGTTTGTTATTACTGTCATTGTCATTATTTCATTATAATAAAGAGTGGTTGCAACAGTGTGACAAACAGACCATTGTGGCATGCTGGTGGGAATGTTTATTAGGTAAGATCAATCAGAATTACCACTGCAGGTCACATACACTGCTTCAGCATTTGCATGCATGCAAAGTACTCACACCATTTAAAACATCAGATAGGCAGTATTACTTAGTGCAGCATTGTTTGTATGGGCAGTTATATATTATGATATATCCATGCTGTGGAATTCTATGCTGCCAAGCAAAGAAGGGATCCCTTGTGGCACAGTGGTTAAGAGTTTGGCTGCTAACTAAAAATTGTCAGCAGTTGAAATCCACCAGCCAATGCTTGGAAACCCTACAGGGCAGTTCTACTCTGCTCTGTAGGGTCAATATGGGTCGTAATCAACTCAACACTGGTGAGGGTTTTTTTTTTTTTTTTTTTTTTCTGTTTAGGAAAGGAGCAAGGAGCTCTTTCTGTATTGATTTGGAAATCACTACAACATATATGAAGTGAAAAACTAAGATGCAGTGGAATGTGTTTGTAATATCCTTATTTGCATAAAAAAGTGGAGCAGGTATCATCCACAAGAGGATACCCAAGAAACTCTGCCTGTGCAAGGAGGAACTGGGGGACTAGGAATGTTGCGGGAAGTCTCAGGGATGAGACTTTTACACTTTTTCGGCGGCAATGAGTTTGCTTTTTGATTCGTCAAGTAGGGACACTGGCGACCTAAGTTTAACTCCTTTGCTATCTCTTCACGATATCCAAATATCATAAGGTCAAAGACTGCCAAAGAATAAAATCCATTAAACTCTAGAAGAGAAAAAAAAAAAAATCTTGAGCAAATTATTAAAAACACACACAGGCACACGCACACGCAAGGGAGGACGCGGCTCCAGAACAGTGACCAGGTGAAGTCTCTCGTCAGCTCAGTCTGGGGGTCAGGGTTGGGCAGCGGGAAGTTATTCTTTTTGTCCGCAACCAGCGAACAGAGGAGCCCCCGCCCCACCCACCTGGAAATCGATCTGGGTGGTGTGTGAGTGTGTGTTGTGTGCATACGTGTGCGTGCCTGAGAGTTTCCTTGTTGTGCAACAGATCTTCCACTTTCACTGACTGTGCTGATGGCCTTGATTCCTAAACCTCAGAGCAGGGATTCTTTCGCATTTGAATCATGTCTCAGCGTCTTCCCGGTGCCCTGAGATGACGCTTCCTGGCTGCTCTCATCTTACCAACGCGTTCTGGGCGGGGTCCCTGGGTCTCCCCTCCCCTGCCCAGCCTCTCTCTCATCCCATCAGTCATTTCAGTCCCAGCGTGTCATACCTGCTGCCTCATCCCGATTCCCAGGGCCCCTCTACAGTCCCACGCGGGACCTTCTCGGCCGGGCAGAGCTGCGTTCAGCTTCACAGCCAGCGGGCCCAGCCCTCTGAGCAACCCCGGAGGGGAGGAATGCGACGAGAGGTGGGGGAGGGGGGAAACCTAGGGTGGCCGCAGGGTGCAAGGGCCGAGTTAGAGACGAGAAGAGGTTACTTTCTTTGTGAGTCGATGACCTACCAAGCTAGAAACCAGTCTTGAGTGAATAGGGGGTACAGCGGGATATCTCTGGAGCCATAAAGCTCTTCACCTTAGGAGGACTCTGCCCGGATTCGGGGACTCCGTGTGGCCAGCCGACCTCACTTCGTCTCCCCTTTCCCCCAAGAGGCTCTACACCTCTAGTGGTATGATTAGAATCATTACAGTGCTCGACTTGGCATTGTTCTCTCCGGTTCCCTCCCCTCTAAATCACTGCTTGCTATGAGTCCGAGTAATGTGAAAACAGGTGGTCTGAGTCTCTCAGTGGAGTTCCTTTGTTAGAGATCCTCCCTTGGGGAATTCGAAAGAAGAATCTAAGTTACATAAGATGAGGCGTAGTAACAGCAAAGGTTGTTTTTAGAAAACTTTATCCCATTTAGAACGACTGGGCAGCCTCGACTTATTACTGAGTTTTATCCTTGCACTAAAGGAAGAATTATTGGCCCAGTAACTGCAGCTGCCCGAAACTTTTCCTGCTTTATTAGTTCTACAGTACATATGAGTAAGCAAAGCCTCTTCTTGGAGTTTGCCCGTTTTCTCACTGTAAACTGCATTTGATCGTGTGGACTTTGTAGCAAGAATATTTCAACTAATCCGACAGGACAGAACCAGTACTAACCTACACATCTGTATGGGCCCTATGGCTTAGTTGGTTAAAGCGCCTGTCTTGTAAACAGGAGATCCTGGGTTCAAATCCCAGTAGGGCCTTAACTTTTTCCGCTGCACTGCAAACCAATCTCCTCTCTAACCTCAAACCAAAAAACCAAACCCGTTGCCATCGAGTCAATTCCGACTCACAGCGACCTCATAAGATAGAGTAGAACTACCAAGTAGGGTTTCTGAGGAGGGCCTGGTGGATTCGAACTGACCACCTTTTGGTTAGCAGCCGTAGCTCGTAACTACTACGCACCAGGCTTTTCTTTCTATCCCCTAAAAAAAAAAACAACCGTGCTTCCAAAAATATCGAATCCGCTGCCATAGAGTCGATTCCGACTCATAGCGACCCTATAGGACAGAGTAGAACTGCCCCATATGGTTTCCAAGTAGCGCCTGGTGGATTCTACCTAAATTTTTGTTAGCAGCTGTGGCTGTGAACCACTACATAATCCCCAAATCTGAAAGTACATTTTTCAGTCTTTATCCACCCTCAACATGGGTGTACTTACTGATCGCTCACAGATCGAAGTGTGGAGACAAGAGTGTTACCCTGAATTCACTAACAGTTCACAGCTGTGTTCCAAGGTATCTTGAATTTCATATAGTTGATCTCTCTCTTCCAGGCTTCCTCCCATGCCCTTCCATCCCCAATTTTTCAGAACTCCCTTTTCTGTACCTCCTTCTGTTTGGAAATGACTTAATTTTTTTTTTTTTAATGAGTAAATGTTTCACTCGCTTTTGTTCTTGCCCTTTATATCCTATCTATTTATCTTCTATTTCACTCTTATAGTTCACCTTCCTCTAAATCTTGAAGCTGCTGCTTCATACATGCTTTATGGGTTCCTCTTCTGGCCTGTTGGTAGGGCCCCGACCTACCTGATATCTCAAGTAGAAGACAAAAGACCTTTATAATGAAATACAGAATGTATCACTATGTGGTTTTAGTCTGCTGTTGCTTTTCTCCATCAGATCTGTCACATAGATTCTGATTGAAGAAACAGCAAATACAGTGAAGACTTTCATGCAGCCAAAAGATTAATTTCTTTAGCTCTGTGCTTCAGGTTAAGACAACTATAGAGGAAATCAAAAGAGCTGAAAATGGGGACTTGATTCTTTGCCACCCATAATACAAGGCAGAGACTTTTAACAACTCAAGCTTGTAAAAAAAGCCTCCATGGAAACCTCTTGTGGCTATTTATCCAACACATGTTTCCAATCTCTGCCTTCACATTCAAGCTCTATGAAGAATCAGTATCCTCCATTGGTTCCTCAGCGATTCCTGCCTAAAGCAGCTGCTGATACCCCTTAACACTGATCAACACTACCTCAGTGCTCAAGGATTCTGAATCTCAGGAAAAAACACTTAGTTCCAGGTAAAAGTTAGCCAGCAGCCCTTCAGGAATGGGGCTTGTGTAGTTCAGTGGTAGAGCACATGCCTTTCATGTATGAGACCCTGGCTGCGAACCTCCGCACATCTACACTTTTTCTCTGCTTCAACACTATTTAAACCCAATCTTGAAGGAATACAAATTCACTTCTCCTAATATTTTCCATTCAACTCCTGCACCCATAAAGAGCAAAAACATAACCCAATGGACTTCCTTGAATGCTCTTTCATTTCTGTGCTATGACCTTCTATATCCATTAAGGTGAATGTGACAGCAGGAGTATGGTGAGAACAGGGAGAAAAGAAGAACTAGATGCTAACAGACACTCTTCAATCACCCATAACAAAAGCGTGCACCTTAAGCTCCTATTTTGTACTATTATTAAAGAGACAGAAAGAAAGATAAAGGGTGGGGGTTTGAAAGGGCCCTGTGGATAGTTTTTTTTTAACCAACTAAACCCCAAAGGCCCCCAGTGAAGTTTCCTCTGGGCTACCTCCAAATATGCTGATACCTAAATTATTTCAGGGCAAAACTGAGTGCATAAGCTTTCCTTTTCTTCGATTCTGTTTCCCTTTATTCCTGACGAGGTGGCCGAGTGGTTAAGGCGATGGACTGCTAATGCATTGTGCATTGCACGCGTGGGTTCAAATCCCATCCTCGTCGTTCCTTCCTTTCCTCACTGTGTCTTGGAAGTGAGATTTGGAACTCTGGTGGCACAGTCATTTTTTGCTAATGAAAAACTAAGTAATTCAAATCTACCAGCAGTGCCTTGGAAATGCTAAGAGGCAGTTCTATTCTGTCCTATAGGGTTGCTGTGAATCCGGATTGACTAGAGGGCAACAGGTTTGGTTTTATTGTTTTTGACTCCTGACAGGTGCACAGCATCGCCTAAGAAGAGAAACACACCTTTGGACTTTCATCTTCCATTCAGCCAAGCACAGATTCTCCAGACAGACATTATTTTCCTTTCGCCCTTTTGTAACCTCACTGTATTTGTCTCAGAGCCCCAATATTGCCCCAGAGAAACTTTTAGGAGGCAGGCAAAAACCATAAGAGAGAAGAAAAGTCTCCATAAAGTAACAGGAACCCATATCTGGACTCCCCCCGCCCCCCCCCGGGGAAAACCAGGTGTCATCAAGTCGATTCTGGCTCATGGCAACCCCATATATGTCAGAGTAGAAATCTCCTCTCTAGGGTTCTCAATGGCTAATTGTTTGGAAGTAGATCATCAGATACCTCGGAGTGACAGGAACCCCCAATGTTTCAGTTAGCAGCAAACAAGTGTTAACTATTTAAGTCCACGTAGGGACTCAATTCCCAGGGAAAAACAAAAATCCAACTGCTCCATTGTATTTCTAGAGAGTGGCAGATGGATTAGGACTGCTGATCTTTTGCTTGGCATCTAAACTTTTTACCCCTTGTACCACCAAGACTCATTTCAGGAATAGCGAACGGTTAAACCCAGGAACATTGAAGTCTCAGCAAGGGGCATGCATAAAAAACGAAAAAACCCATTGCATTTGAGTTGATTCTGACTCAGAGAGAAACTATAGGGTTTCCAAGGCTGTAAATCTACAGAAGCCAAATGCTACATTGTTCTCCTATGGAGCCACTGGTGGTTTCAAACTACCAACATTTTGTTTAGCAGTCAGTCCCTTTAACCACCGCACCATAAAAAAAAAAAAAAAAAATTTTTTTTACCATAGTCAGTGTTAATTCAAGTGGCTTCAACTTGCAACTCCAAATTAGTTGCTACTTCTCTACACAGTCTTTGTGGTATTAGGAATTTTCCAACCATCACACCAGGGTCCAGCACCTCCACTACTCCTGGGTATCAGAGCCAGAGTGGACAATCCTTGGGCAAGGACACAAAAGAGCAGAACCTTATAAGCTGGCTTGGCAAATTTGGATGCGGAAGGAAAGAAAAAGCAGATCCTAACTGAAAAACAGTAAGTATATGGTGTCACAGACAGTCACTCTTCTAGCAAACCCTGGAGTTCAAAACCGTACTTGGAAATTGAGCAGTGGTGACAGACGCTTAGTTGGCAGTGGGAAGTAGCTGACTTGGGTACTTAGAGGCAGGAAGTTTTGGTTCCCAAACCTGGGGAACTTCCTGAGAACTTTGTGAATATATGTATTCCTGATTCCAACTCTGTAGATCCTGAATGGACAGAGAATCACCGGATAGGGAGAATATGGGATCTATATCATTGAA
This sequence comes from Loxodonta africana, assembly GCF_030014295.1. Taxonomy (NCBI): domain Eukaryota; kingdom Metazoa; phylum Chordata; class Mammalia; order Proboscidea; family Elephantidae; genus Loxodonta; species Loxodonta africana. Next base: position 79,574,322 of record NC_087342.1, read on the forward strand.
AAGTCTCCACAGTTGTTTCCATTTTTCAGCCATATTTGAGAAATGCTAGCTTAAGAAGTGGTGCTGAGGAAACTGGAGTGAACTGAGCTGCTGGGAAATTTTTGTTAGGAGGAAGCACTAGAGACAAGATAAAAGGCAGCTAAGAGGGGAAGTGAAGGTGACATATTATGTGATGAAGAAAAAGAGGGGGAAGATTGGAGGAGGGAGGTGGGTGTGGATGTGGAAGAACTAGAAAATAAGGTAAAGGAAGGTTTGGAACTAGGTCTTTAGGATGCATATAATTTGGATGGCCCAGGAGGTAGTTTGAGCCTGTCCAGGTTGCCTATCTCTCCTCTGCACTCTCTACAATGTGGGAAATTAGAAAGTTCCCTTCCTCCTAGGGAAAATGGATTAAGGGTGTTTTTCCCTCAAGAAGATGCAGCTCTTTTTGTCCAAGGCTTTTCCGGCTTTAAGAAAGCTTAGCAGCTCTTTCCATCTCTGGAAATAGTTTTCTCAACTATGGATGCTAGAAGACTCTCAGGGTTTCCTGAGAAATGCCTTTCCTCTGGATAGCGTCCAAACACTTCTTCATTATTAACAAAGACTAAAATCACAGATGTCTGTTGTTGGGATCACTGATCTCCATGACTGGTGATTGGACTGACTGTTACTCAACAAGATTATGTGGGTGAGTGTCAATGTGTAGGAGGAATGGGAAAAAGAACATCAGAAGGAAAATTTTCTCCTGAACCAGCAATCTGTCCATCAACACAGGCACAGGTGAGGGAAACAAAGAAGACTTGAATTGGATTTGTTCAACAGTCAGTTCCCCCTCCCTCTTTCCATCTATTTTTTTCTTCCCTACTTGTTAATACTAACAAGAAATTGTAGTAAAGGAGAAGAGGCCGCCTACGACATGGTGATATGTCACCATCAGCAGATCCTGAGTGAGCACCTTCTTTTACTCCAGTTCCTTCAGGCTTTATTGTGCTTAAGCAGTCAGGTTGGGAGGCCCAAGGAGTGTCAAGGACCATGGTCTAAGTGACTGTCAAGTGATTTCTCCTTTCTGTGAATAGAAAAAACGCAAGAAAAGGTATTCACAGAGAAAAACGGGGAAATAAAAAAAATGGCCAATATTCAGCTGTGAGTCTGGGTGGAAACAAAGCATACATGGAAGTGCTGGGCATAGAACCGAGGGCCTCATACATGCTAAGCACACATTCTACCACTGAACTACACCCACTGCTAAGGAGAGTTTTGGGGCCACTCCATAATACTGACTTCCAGCATGGTCTGCAAGCATTTTAACATGTAAGTTTTCACAAGTCAAAATTCATTATGTTCAATTCTTATGTTCCTTTATTGGATCCTACCTTGCAGCTATGCCAGGAGAAGAAAAAAAAGGCATACTGGACCAAATTACTCTGAGATCTTCCAGCAGTCATTGGCATCTTCAAGGACTCTTTTAGTCAACTGCCTGTCAGTTCCAGTCCACCACAAGGGAAAGATGCGGGATTCAATAATCTGGTAAGTCTTCGGCTTGTCTTCTTGAAAAGTCCTTCTTCTGTGCTTATGAAGCTTGCAAAAAGACACAAAAGATAGTGTAGGGGAATGCAAAGATGAGTTCCTTGAGTGCTGGGAAAGAATGAAGATCAAGGGGGGGAGATAAGACCAGGGGTTAATTAATTCACAGCATTTGACAAAACTGGGAACCCTGGTGGCGCGGTGGTTAGGAGCTGTGGCTGCTAACCATAAAGGTCAGCAATTCAAATCCACCAGCTGCTCATTGGGAACTTTATGGGGTTGGATCAGCTCCATATGCACGGGTTAATTAAACTGAAGAGCGACAAGTACAGCCACTGCTCTTGCAAACGGCTTCTCCAACACCTGGGTTTGGAAACGGGGTTTTGCTTAGCGATGCTGTAGCTCTGATTTTGAGAGAGAAGAAAGATGAACGCTCCTGTCGTTAAAGGGTATCTTTTAGACCTAATTATTTCCTTAATGAGGAAAGCACAAGAGAAGCGCTTTATGGGATGCACACAACCTTCAAAAGAAGTTCGCTCTTAATAAACTTTCCCTACGCCTGGGGAAAACCACAAATTCCTAATGTGGTGTGACCGTTAATCCAGATGTGGAAAAATGTGGAGAAAATGCAAATCTTCTTCGACGGAAGGGAAGGGTGCCCGGAGTCTGTAGGTTAAGTTACTACTATATCAGAAAGACACCTCTCTGGAAATTGGAATGCAAGAAGAAGTAGGCTTGAGGGAGGGAGTGAATAGGAGAGAGTGGCGGAGTTTATGAGTTTTTAAGGGGGGAAAGGAGGACGCTGAGCAGAGGGGAGAAACAGCAGCAGAGGAGTAGATGGCAGAGAGAAGAGGAACAGGGTTTGGAGAAGGGTCTCTAAGAATGGATAATTTAGGGACCATCACGGAAGTGGAAAGCGACCAAACGCCCATCTTTGCTATACTTTCTGCAGACCCTCGGGAAGAGAGAAGCTAAAGTAAGTGCTTCACAGCGTACTTGTCTCACAAACAGATATGACTAGTTTCGCCCAAAATTTCGTGACTGAGAGCACCTTGCTACTCTTTCCATCGCTGAGCTTTTTGGAAAGCGCTTGTGTGGTTGAGTGTATGCGGAAGAGCAGTAGTTGATATAGGAGCCTTTGGAAAAAGCCACAGGGATGCGGTGTTGTCTGGATCCCCTGTGAGAGCACATCAGCGCGGAGTTAGAAGCAAAATCCCCCGATGGCTTTGGGCTAAGTGTCTTGTATTTGCAGCAACTTAGTTTAAGTGTGTTTGGGCTTAATATTCAAGGAAAAGAATGAGAAAGAAAGGTCAAGCAGCGGCCAGGCATTTTTGGTTTGATAGACTCTTAATGTGAACCCATCAAACTCCTGGAGAGCTCAGTGCACCAAGCCTCTAGTCTGAGGATCTGTTTAGGATTCAGGACCCTGTTCTGGTGTAGATACTTTCAGTTTTCCCATACTTCTCACTCATACACAAAAGGCTACTGAGCCTAGCTTTCTCCTGGAGCAGCTCTGGGAATATTAATAGTACATTTTACTACTCACGTACTCTCTTTTCTCAATCGGAGTCTGAAGAGTAAGATTTCAAATGTGGGAAGTCAGATTTGCCGTGTCGTTCGAGAGTTATTCATTCAAATTGTGCAGCAACCTTATTCTCTCTTCTACTGTCAAATAGACGAGCGAAATAGTGGCTTAAAAAATGAAGAAGATGGCACAGTGTTGAGAGGTCAAGGTTGATGATGGAACTTAAATTTGGAATTTTTGGGGAAGATCTCCAAGTCTCTGGATTGTGGAGATACTAGGCCCTTTCACTTTGGGAAAGGTGAAGTGGACATTCCTGCTTGCAGTTAGGTTGTTGTTTTTCTTTGAAGGCATTGGATAGGATTGGAAAGGGGAGAGAAGGAGTTTGATTTGGGACTTCATTTATTTGGGATACTTATAAATTTAAGATGCAAATTCGTGTTAATATCATATGTGTACGGTGATTCCTGAGACTGGAATGTTACAAAGATCTCTCACCTGCAGATTTGTATAAAGCATGTGGCTGTAGACTAGCAGGTCTCTGCACAGAGGTAGAGTGAGCCCTGAAAAGAGTCTATTGTAATTTAAAGATTTGGAGCTCCTTAGAGGTATTCATTGAAAACCAAGGAAAAGGTTTTGACTCTACAGTGATCTTGGACTCTGGCGTTCATACTGATTGCCATTACCTTCTTGGAATTTCTTAGAAGACCTAAGAAGCAGCAGCCTCCAGGTGAGATGACTTGTATCTCTTCTTTGCCAATTTCTGCCCCAATAAGAATCTTCTCCATTTCACAGGAATCTCATGAAGTCCCCTTATAATTTAGGAGGACTCCACTTATCTAACAGAATTTGCCTTACAACTGACACAGAAGGCAGTTCATCAGAGCAACTGAATGTAAAAAAAGTAAAGAGAAGCAAAGGTCTCCTTGAAAGAGACCATCAGACAGATGTCAGGCACAAAGATATGCAGTCACTTGAGTATGGGCAGAATGATAGAACAGGGTTTAATTTGGCTCTGAGTCTTGTGAAGCACAATTAGAATAGCTGGGGGGTGACCATGAAGTTATTGGTTGATATTGTGTCTAGAGCAACCTGGACTCCAAATACACCCTTGTAAGTTCTCGATATGGAGGAATGCAGGGATGCATTCTTGCTAAATCAAGTCATACTTGAAAGTCTCAAAAGTGAATTCTATGCATTATTTGTGAGAAGGTCCCATCTACTGTGTACAGCACTCTTTGAATATCTCAAAGGAGGGACTTTGGTAAGCATTCTTAAATTATAGTATTTTATGAGATATTAAAGTTGATCTTAGTTGAAGAAACATACATATGCTCCCTGTGTTCTATTCAGGAAATCCAAAACCTTTAAATTTATGTATAATCCACATAGATCCTGAGAAGAATAGAAATCAATCTGTTCTGGAAGGATTCTCAATAGTGAGGGTATGGAAAAATATATTGATGGTAAACAGTTATATATTCTGCATTTTACAGAGTGTATTTTCATACATGATGTAGCATCCACGTAGAATCTTTGGCAGAAGAACCATAACCATCACATCATGGGTTAGTTTTCAGAAGTTAAAGCAGATTGCTCCTACCATTCCTCCAAGTTGAAATAGAAAGAGACTGGGGAAAAAAAAAAGAAGAAGAAGAACCATAAACGACCTGGAATTGATGGAGAATATAAGGCATCTATACAAATTAAAGAGAAAGGAATATAGTGACAACTTGTGATTCGAAGTTCCTTGAAATTAGAGTAGGAGTCAGTAATATCTTTTCTTTTTTAATTTCTTTATTGTGCTTTAGGTGAAAGCTTACAAATCAAGACAGTCTCCCATACAAAAAGCCATACAGACCCCGCCTTGCACTCCTAGCTGCTCTCCCCTTAATAAGACAGCACATTCCTCCTTTCCACCCTGTATTTGCTGTGTCCATCCAACCAGCTCCTGTATCCCTCTTCCTTCTCATCTTGCCACCAGACAGGAGTCAACCACATAGTCTCATGTATCTCCTTGAGCCACGAGGTTCACTCCTCACCAGCATCATTGTCTATCTTATAGTCCAGGCCAATCCCTGTCTGTAGAGTTGGTTTCGGGAATGGCTCCAATCCTGGGCTATCAAAGGCTCCGGGGAGCATGACCATCAGGGTTTCCCTGGTCTCAGTCAAACCATTAAGCCTGCTCTTTTCACAAGAATTTAAGATCTGGATCCCACTGTTCTCCTGCTCCATCAGGGATTTTCTGTTGTGTTCCCTGTCAGGGCAGTCATCAGTGGTAGCTGGGCACCACCTAGTTCTTCTGGTAGCAGGCTGATGAAGTGTCTGGTTTATGTGGCCCTTTCTGTCTCTTGGGCTCATATTTACCTTGTGTCTTTAGTGTTCTTCATTCTCCTTTGCTCCAGCTGGGTTGAGACCAATGTACGCACCTTAGATGGCCGCTTGCTAGCCTTTAAGACCCCAGACACCTCTCACCAAAGTGGAATGCAGACCGTTTTCTTCAGACATTTTGTTATGGCAATTGATATGTCCCCTAGAAACCATGGTGCCTAGACTCCCGTCCCTGCTACTCTGACCTTTGAAGCTTTTGGTTGTATTGAGGAAATCGCTTTTGGTTTAGTCCAATTGTACTGACTATTCCTGTGTTATGTGTTGCCCTTCCCTTTGCCTAAAAAAATTTTTGTGTACTATCTAGTTAAGATTCACTAATACCTTGAAGAAAAGAAATAAACCCCCATTGAAATCTTGAAAAGTTATTAGAAAAAAGTAATCAACTAAGAGGACAGGATAATGATCATTACTGGTACACAGATTTGCTCCCTTTTCTTTTTGAGGCTCAGCCCTTTTTAGATTTCCAAAGCCTCTTTATTGTTATTGATTTGTGAAAGAAAAAAACTTCACCTGTATCAGTTCTCCCTTCCAGCAACACCTGAGGAATTAGTCACTAGAAATTACTTCAAGAATTTTCTACTTGTTGCCCAATAAGAAATAAATGACCACGAAGGGATTGGAACACTCAGTCCTCTAGATCTGGAATCAGACACCTTATCCATTCCACCATGCAGCCAGTACTGCGAGGATATGGTACAAGCGCGTAAGTGAAAATGTTGATAAGGGAACATTAGGTTTCTGTTTTCAAATTTTTAACTTTGAAGTTAGAGGAAATTTTAGCAACATTCATAAAAGGAATCAAATAATATCTGAAAACTCTGAGAACAATTACTTAGAATTAATAAACTGAGATTGTGAGATGATCAGAAGTGACATATTTCTTTGAGAGCACATTAGTCTAAGTCACTCATATTTATGATACATTTGGGTAGAGAATTATGAACCAGAAACTAAACTCTGCAATGAAGGGGTGCAGATGACAGCATACAGAGAGTGACTGCCAGAAGTTGGTACTTAGGACCTTTTGATCTCAAAGATAATACAGCATTGCCCTAGGGAGAAAAGTCTGGAAGCTCAAACAAGAGCTCCCTTTGTCGGAAATGCCTGTTTTTAATGCTAAGAAAATATTTTATTACAATCCATTCATAACATAGCTTTTAAAAACTGATACTGAGGTGGGATGAAGTAGTGGGTTCCAAATCTCCCTGGGAGAGTGGTCCTGAAATGGGAGGTGCAGTTTGGTGACTTCCAATCTACATCAAATGGAGAAAAAGGCGCCAAAATAGCTTGGAGAGATGCTTGTCTCATTGATATGCTAACTAACCCCAAGGTATTTTGCTTAAAAGTCTTTCCCTAGTTTCCCTGTGGATTGATCCACAAAACAATTCAAGGTGATTTTGTGTGACCCATCCCCAACTCTGCCTTGTATATTGGTAGGGTAGGAGAGAGGAGAAATCCACAAATTCCCAAGGTTAAGTAATCACAAATTCTCTCAATTTTCTCATAGTCTTTGTTTCTTGGAAGTGCCAAGTTATTTTTAAGAAGTAACAATAGTCTTTTTCCATTCCCTACCCTGTCTTTCCTCCCCAGAGAGGTTAAACTTTCCTTCACTCCAAAACTTCCTCATTTGTTTCCAGATCCCTTGTACAGTATTTTCTCCAGGTTTAGGTCAAAACACAAAAGCTATCTTAGGTCATATTCTGGATGGTATGTCTAAATGTACACTAATTCATCAAGATAATTATCATTGTCCACTGGATATGAACAGCAAACCGTATTTATGATGTGAAGACCTGAAGGAGGAAGAGAAAAATGGAGACCTAAAAGAAGGAGGAGGAGAAATAAAATGAAAAGAAATAGGAGTGGCTCACAGTTGGTAGAGAAGTTGCATCATGAAGAAAAGTAAGCACAGAGATGCAGATGATTAAACCCATGCAGCTTTGCTTGCCCACCATTGTGGAATGTTCCCTTTGGTCTTCAGTTTTTCTGTCCTTTATCTTTTTTCTTCTCTCCCTCCCAAGGATGCAAGAAAGATGTATAAGACAATGCAGAGGGATACAAAGAAGAATAGCATGAGTGTTGCTTCAAGAAAAATAGATGCAAGTGGGTACAAAGCCCTCTGGGTGTAGCAATGTGATCTGAAAGTTGACATTGCTTTGTCTAGGCAACCAAGTCTGTTTCTGAAAGTCTAGAGAGACAGAAGACAAGATGAAAGGAAGGGAAATTCTCCTTGTGATTATGACATCTGTTTCAAACAAAATCTTCTTGGCAAGCAGGAGAATTACAAGGAAGTTTTCTGGGAGCCAGGATATGAAAAATAAAACAAACTGGCCTGCATAAAACCTACATTACGTACCCAAGAAAAGGTGAAAGCATGGTCTGGGTGGTTCAGTCCTCAGGGTATCAGCATTTTAATCTGAGGGTCCAGGGTTCAAGTCCCTGTTCAGGCATTAGCCTCATTTTACCCTAGTTAATTCCCTTCGAAGCCCACTGACATTCCCCTTCCTCTTAGGGAAACCTATCCTGACACTTACTGTAGGCTTTTTGACGCCTCTCTTTCTGCTCTTTGCTCAACAAGAATCAGAATAGAGCAAGGGGAATAGAGAAAGGGCAAGGGGTTAAGTGCTCAGTTACTAGCCATAAGGTTGGCAGTTTGAACCCACCCAGAGGTGCCTCAGAAGACAGGCCTGGTAATCTGCTCCTGAAAGGTGAAAGCCTTGAAAACACTATGGAGCAGTTCTACACTGCTCACAAGTGGTCAGTAAAAGTCGACCCAGGCCAATCCTTCCCAATGAGATGAAGATTTCTAAAAACGAACTTTGCTATTCATGTCCTGCATCTTTTGTAACTTAGATTCTTCTTTGGAATGCCCTAAGTGAGGGTCTCTAACAGAAGAACTCCATCAAGAGACTCAAGCCGCCAAGTGTGCATCACTTGCGCTCACAGCAAGTAGTCATTTGGAGGGGAGGGAAGGGAAAGGAGAAGAGAAGGCTGGGAGAGTCGAATTCAGCTACAGAGCCTCCCTTAAAATCGTTGCTCCCTAAAATCCCACAATACCAATGTCGAGTGCTGTGAGGACTCTAATCATACAATCAGAGGAGTAGAGCATCGTGGGAAAAAGGGGACCAAAGTGGGTCCAGCTGGCCACACGGGGTCCCTGATCCAGGCACAGACCTCCTATGGTGAAGAGCCTTATGGCTCCAGCGAACCACTGCTATGCCCTCTACTCACCCAAGGCCTGGCTTCAAGCATAGACTTTCAAATAGAGTAAAGTGTTCTGGTCTCTAACCCAGCCCTTGCATCCTGCGGTGACCTCCGGCTCTCGCATCCCCTACCTTCCTGCTCGGTACATTCCGGCACCCCCCTCCCCACCTCCAGCTTCCGACCCCAGAAGGCTCAGAGGGCCTGGCCGCCTAGCTGTGAGCCTGAATGCAGCTCTGCGCCCCAGAAGGTCCTGCCTGGGAATGTAGAAGGGCCGTGGGAGTCAGGGTGTGGCAGTAGGGCCTGGGGCCCCTATGACAGGCGGTGACTGAAAAGCCAAAGGGGATGAGTGGGGGGCGGAGGGGGCACAAGAGGGGAGACCCAGGGACCCCTCCAAAACTGCCTTGGTGAGGTGAGAGTAGGCAGGACGCGCACTTTCTAATAGATTTTATTCTTTGGCTGTCTTTATATTTTGTTATGTGGATATTATAAAGAGACGGCGAAAGAGGTGAAACAGGTTTCCAGTGTCACTGCTTGAGGGACCAAAAACCAAACTTGTTGCCCCCGAAAAAGTGTAAAAGTTCCATCCCTGACTCTCCCACAACCTTCCCAGTCACCCAATTCATCCTTGCACAGGCAAGCATTGTTTCCTGGGTAGCCTCTCAGGGATATTATTTCCTCCACTTTTAATACAAATGAGGAAATTCCAACTGCATTCCGCTGCATCTTGGATTTTTCACTTCATGAATGTTCTATCGATTTCCAAATCAATACAGAAAGGGCTTTTTCCTTCTTTGCTTAGCAGCAAAGAATTCCATTCTATGGATATATCATAACGTCTATCTTGCCCATATAAATAATGCTGCAATAAGTAATACCCCTAACTGACATTTCAAATGGGTGCTAGTACTTTCTACAGATGGAATTACTGAATCAGTCTATGTGATGTTCGATGGTAATTCTGATGGATCTTGCCTAATATACATTCCCACCAGCATGCCACAATGGTCTGGCTTCCCACACTATTGCAACCACTTTGTATTCTAATACAATAACGACAATAACAAAAATAACAAACCTATTGCCTTCTATTGGCTTGATTCTGGCTCAGGGTGACTACATGTGTTACAAAGCAAAACTGCTCCACAGGGTTTTCTTAGCTGTAATGTTCACAGAAACAGATTGCTAGGCTTTCCTTCTGCAGTTCCATGTGTGGGTTTGAACCACCAACCTTTAGATTACTACATCAAAAACACCAAATCTGCTGCCCCCTAGCTGGTTCCGACTCATAGTGACCCCATAGGGTAGAGTAAAACTGCCCCATAGGGTTTCCAAAGAGCTCCTGGTGGATTCAAACAGCCAGTCTTTTGGTTAGTAGCCTTAGCTTTTAACCACTACACTACCAGAGTTTCTTTTAGCTTACTAGTTGAGCCCAAATCCTATTGGTCACACAGGGACGTTTATATCAATGTAGGCCTTGGGTAAATGACACATTCCAATATTTTTTTTTTTTTAATTTTTATTAAGCTTCAAGTGAACATTTACCATTCCAATCAGTCTGTCACATGTAGGTTTACATACATCTTACTCCCTTCTCCCACTTGCTCTCCCCCTATTGAGTCAGCCCTTTCAGTCTCTCGTTTCGTGCCAATTTTGCCATCTTCCCTCTCTCTCTATCTTCCCATCCCCCCTCCAGTCAAGAGTTGCCAACACACTCTCCAGTGTCCACCTAATTTAATTGGCTCACTCTTCATCAGCGTCTCCCCCCCCCCCCCCCCCCGCTGATCAGTCCTTTTCATGCCTGATGAGTTGTCTTCAGGGATGGTTCCTGTCCTGTGCCATCAGAAGCTCTGGGGATCATTGTCTCTGGGATTCCTCTAGTCGCATTCATATCATTAGGTATGGTCTTTTTATGAGAATTTGGGGTCTGTATCCCATTGGCCTCCTGCTCCCTCAGGAGTTGTCCGCTGTGCTCCCTAGCAGGGCAGACATCGATTGTGGCCGGGCACCAACTAGTCCTTCTGGTCTCAGGACAATGCAGGTCTCCGGTTCATGCACCCCTTCTGTCTCTTGGGTTCCTAGTTGTCGTGTGGCCTTGGTGTTCTTCCTTTGCCTTTGCTCCAGGTGGGTTGAGACCAATTGATGTATCTTAGATGGCCACTTGTTGGCATTTAGGACCCCAGGTGCCACAGTTCAAAGTGGGATGCAGAATGTTTTCATAATAGAATTATTTTGCCCGTTGACTTAGAAGTCTCCTCAAACCATGTTCCCCAGACCCCAGCCCCTGCTCCGCTGACCTTTGAAGCTTTCATTTTATCCTGGAAACCTCTTTGCTCTTAGTCCAGTCCAACTGAGCTGACCTTCCTTGTATTGTGTGTTGTCTTTCCCTTCACCCAGAGCAGTTCTTATCTACTGATTGATCAATAAAAAACCCTCTCCCACCCTCCCTCCCTCCCCCCCTTGTAACCACAAAAGTATGTGTTCTTCTCCGTTTTTTCTATTTCTCAAGATCTTATAATAGTGGTCTTATACAATATTTGTCCTTTTGCCTCTGACTCATTTCGCTCAGCATAATGTCTTCCAGATTCCTCCATGTTATGAAATGTTTCAGAGATTCGTCACTGTTCTTTATCGATGCGTAGTATTCCATTGTGTGAACATACCACAATTTATTTACCCATTCATCCGTTGACGGACATCTTGGTTGCTTCCAGCTTTTTGCTATTGTAAACAGAGCTGCAATAAACATGGGTGTGCATATGTCTGTTTGTGTGAAGGCTCTTGTTTCTCTAGGGTATATTCCCAGGAGTGGGATTTCTGGGTTGTATGGTAGTTCTATTTCTAACTGTTTAAGATAACGCCAGATGGATTTCCAAAGTGGTTGTACCATTTTACAATCCCACCAGCAGTGTATGAGAGTTCCAATCTCTCTGCAGCCTCTCCAACATTTATTATTTTGTGTTTTTTGGATTAATGCCAATCTAGTTGGTGTGAGATGGAATCTCATCGTAGTTTTAATTTGCATTTCTCTAGTGGCTAATGATCGGGAGCATTTTCTCATGTATCTGTTGGCTGCCTGAATATCTTCTTTAGTGAAATGTGTGTTCATATCGTTTGCCCACTTCTTGATTGGGTTGTTTGTCTTTTTGTGGTTGAGTTTTGACAGAATCATGTAGATTTTAGAGATCAGGCGCTGGTCTGAGATGTCATAGCTGAATATTCTTTCCCAGTCTGTAGGTGGTCTTTTTACTCTTTTGGTGAAGTCTTTAGATGAGCATAGGTGTTTGATTTTTAGGAGCTCCCAGTTATCGGGTTTCTCTTCATCATTTTTGGTAATGTTTTGTATTCTGTTTATGCCCTGTATTAGGGCTCCTAGGGTTGTCCCGATTTTTTCTTCCATGATCTTTATCGTTTTAGTCTTTATGTTTAGGTCTTTGATCCACTTGGAGTTAGTTTTTGTGCATGGTGTGAGGTATGGGTCCTGTTTCATTCTTTTGCAAATGGATATCCAGTTATGCCAGCACCATTTGTTAAAAAGACTATCATTTCCCCAATTGACTGACACTGGTCCTTTGTCAAATATCAGCTGCTCATACATGGATGGATTTATATCTGGGTTCTCAATTCTGTTCCATTGGTCTATGTGCCTGTTGTTGTACCAGTACCAGGCTGTTTTGACTACTGTGGCTGTATAATAGGTTCTGAAATCAGGTAGAGTGAGGCCTCCCACTTTCTTCTTCTTTTTCAGTAATGCTTTGCTTATCCGGGGGTTCTTTCCCTTCCATATGAAATTAGTGATTTGTTTCCCTATCCCCTTAAAATATGACATTGGTATTTGGATAGGAAGTGCGTTATATGTATAGATTGCTTTTGGTAGAATAGACATTTTTACTATGTTAAGTCTTCCTATCCATGAGCAGGGAATGTTCTTCCACTTAAGTATGTCCTTTTGAATTTCTTGTAGCAGAGTTTTTTATTTTTTTTTTTATTAACTTTTATTAAGCTTCAAGTGAATGTTTACAAATCCAATCAGTCTGTCACATATAAGTTTACATACATCTCACTCCCTACTCCCACTTGCTCTCACCCTCTTGAGTCAGCCCTTTCAGTTTGTCCTTTCGTGACAATTTTGCCGGCTTCTCTCTCTCTCTATCCTCCCATACCCCCTCCAGACAAGAGTTGCCAACACAATCTCAAGTGCCCACCTGATATAATTAGCTCACTCTTCATCAGCGTCTCTCTCCCACCCGCTGACCAGTCCCTTTCATGCCTGATGAGTTGTCTTCGGGGATGGTTCCTGTCCTGTGCCAACAGAAGGTCTGGGGACCATGGCTGCCGGGATTCCTCTAGTCTCAGTCAGACCATTAAGTTTGGTCTTTTTATGAGAATTTGGGGTCTGTATCCCACTGATCTCCTGCTCCCTCAGGGGTCCTCTGTTGTACTCCCTGTCAGGGCAGTCATCGATTGTGGCCGGGCACCAACTAGTTCTTCTGGTCTCAGGATGATGTAGGTCTCTGGTTCATGTGGCCCTTTCTGTCTCTTGGGCTCTTAGTTGTCGTGTGACCTTGGTGTTCTTCATTTTCCTTTGCTCCAGGTGGGTTGAGACCAATTGATGCATCTTAGATGGCCGCTTGTTAGCATTTAAGACCCCAGACGCCACATTTCAAAGTGGAATGCAGAATGATTTCATAATAGAATTATTTTGCCAATTGACTTAGAAGTCCCCGCAAACCATGTTCCCCAGACCCCCGCCGTTGCTCCGCTGACCTTTGAAGCCTTCATTTTGTCCCGGAAACTTCTTTGCTTTTGGTCCAGTCCAATTGAGCTGACCTTCCATGTATTGAGTGTTGTCTTTCCCTTCACCTAAAGCATTTCTTATCTACTGATTAATCAATAAAAAACCCTCTCCCACCCTCCCTCCCTCCCCCCCTTGTAACCACAAAAGTATGTGTTCTTCTCAGGTTTACTATTTCTCAAGATCTTATAATAGTGGTCTTATACAATATTTGTCCTTTTGCCTCTGACTAATTTCGCTCAGCATAATGCCTTCCAGGTTCTTCCATGTTATGAAATGTTTCACAGATTCGTCACTGTTCTTTATCGATGCGTAGTATTCCATTGTGTGAATATACCACAATTTATTTACCCATTCGTCCGTTGATGGACACCTTGGTTGCTTCCAACTTTTTGCTATTGTAAACAGAGCTGCAATAAACATGGGTGTGCATATATCTGTTTGTATGAAGGCTCTTGTATCTCTAGGGTATATTCCGAGGAGTGGGATTTCTGGGTTGTATGGTAGTTCTATTTCTAACTGTTTAAGATAACGCCAGATAGTTTTCCAAAGTGGTTGTACCATTTTACATTCCCACCAGCAGTGTATAAGAGTTCCAATCTCTCCGCAGCCTCTCCAACATTTATCATTTTGTGTTTTTTGGATTAATGCTAGCCTTGCTGGTGTGAAATGGAATCTCATCGTAGTTTTAATTTGCATTTCTCTAATGGCTAATGATCGGGAGCATTTTCTCATGTATCTGTTGGCTGCCTGAATATCTTCTTTAGTGAAATGTGTGTTCATATCGTTTGCCCACTTTTTGATTGGGTTGTTTGTCTTTTTGTGGTTGCGTTTTGACAGAATCATGTAGATTTTAGAGATCAGGTGCTGGTCGGAGATGTCATAGCTGAAAATTCTTTCCCAGTCTGTAGGTGGTCTTTTTACTCTTTTGGTGAAGTCTTTAGATGAGCATAGGTGTTTGATTTTTAGGAGCTCCCAGTTATCGGGCTTCTCTTCATCATTTTTGGTAATGTTTTGTATTCTGTTTATGCCTTGTATTAGGGCTCCTAGGGTTGTCCCGATTTTTTCTTCCATGATCTTTATCGTTTTAGTCTTTATGTTTAGGTCTTTGATCCACTTGGAGTTAGTTTTTGTGTATGGTGTAAGGTATGGGTCCTGTTTCATTTTTTTGCAAATGAATATCCAGTTATGCCAGCACCATTTGTTAAAAAGGCTTTCTTTTCCCCAATTAATTGACATTGGTCCTTTGTCAAATATCAGCTGTTCATACGTGGGTTCTCAATTCTGTTCCATTGGTCTATGTGCCTGTTGTTGTACCAGTACCAGGCTGTTTTGACTACTGTGGCTGTATAATAGGTTCTGAAATCAGGTAAAGTGAGGCCTCCCACTTTCTTCTTCTTTTTCAGTAGTGCTTTGCTTATTCGGGGCTTCTTTCCCTTCCATATGAAATTGGTGATTTGTTTCTCTATCCCCTTAAAATATGACATTGGAATTTGGATCGGAAGTGCGTTAAATGTATAGATGGCTTTTGGTAGAATAGACATTTTTACTATGTTAAGTCTTCCTATCCATGAGCAAGGTATGTTTTTCCACTTAAGTATATCCTTTTGAATTTCTTGTAGTAGAGCTTTGTAGTTTTCTTTGTATAGGTCTTTTACATCCTTGGTAAGATTTATTCCTAAGTATCTTATCTTCTTGGGGGCTACTGTGAATGGTATTGATTTGGTTATATCCTCTTCGGTGTCCTTTTTGTTGATGTAGAGGAATCCAAGTGATTTTTGTATGTTTATTTTATAACCTGAAACTCTGCCAAACTCTTCTATTACTTTCAGTAGTTTTCTGGAGGATTCCTTAGGGTTTTCTGTGTATATAATCATGTCATCTGCAAATAGTGATAACTTTACTTCTTCGTTGCCAATCCGGATAGCTTTTATTTCTTTGTCTAGCCTAATTGCCCTGGCTAGGACTTCCAGCACGATGTTGAATAAGAGCGGTGATAAAGGGCATCCTTGTCTGGTTCCCGTTCTCAAGGGAAATGCTTTCAGGTTCTCTCCATTTAGAGTGATATTGGCTGTTGGCTTTGCATAGATGCCCTTTATTATGTTGAGGAATTTTCCTTCAATTCCTATTTTGGTAAGAGTTTTTATCATAAATGGGTGTTGGACTTTGTCAAATGCCTTTTCTGCATCTATTGATAAGATCAGGTGGTTTTTGTCTTTTGTTTTATTTATGTGATGGATTACATTAATGGTTTTTCTGATATTAAACCAGCCTTGCATACCTGGTATAAATCCCACTTGATCAGGGTGAATTATTTTTTTGATGTGTTGTTGGATTCTATTGGCTAGAATTTTGTTGAGGATTTTTGCATCTATGTTCATGAGGGATATAGGTCTATAATTTTCTTTTTTTGTAATGTCTTTACCTGGTTTTGGTATCAGGGAGATGGTGGCTTCATAGAATGAGTTGGGTAGTATTCCGTCATTTTCTATGCTTTGGAATACCTTCAGTAGTAGTGGTGTTAACTCTTCTCTGAAAGTTTGGTAGAACTCTGCAGTGAAGCCATCCGGGCCAGGGCTTTTTTTTGTTGGGAGTTTTTTGATTACCATTTCAATCTCTTTTTTTGTTATGGGTCTATTTATTTGTTCTACTTCTGAATGTGTTAGTTTAGATAGGTAGTGTTTTTCCAGGAATTCATCCATTTCTTCTAGGTTTTCAAATTTGTTAGAGTATAATTTTTCATAATAAATCTGAAATGATTCTTTTAATTTCATTTGGTTCTGTTGTTATGTGGTCCTTCTCGTTTCTTATTCGGGTTATTTGTTTCCTTTCCTGTATTTCTTTAGTCAGTCTAGCCAATGGTTTATCAATTTTTTCAAAGAACCAGCTTTTGGCTTTGTTAATTCTTTCAATTGTTTTTCTGTTCTCTAATTCATTTAGTTCAGCTCTAATTTTTATTATTTGTTTTCTTCTGGTGCCTGATGGGTTCCTTTGTTGCTCAGTTTCTATTTGTTCAAGTTGTCGGGACAGTTCTCTGCTTTTGGCTCTTTCTTCTTTTTGTATGTGTGCATTTATCGATATAAATTGGCCTCTGAGCACTGCTTTTGCTGTGTCCCAGAGGATTTGATGGGAAGTATTTTCATTCTTGTTGCTTTCTAAGAATTTCCTTATTCCCTCCTTGATGTCTTCTATAACCCAGTCTTTTTTCAGGAGGGTATTGTTCATTTTCCAAATATTTGATTTCTTTTCCCTAGTTTTTCTGTTATTGATCTCTAGTTTTATTGCCTTGTGGTCTGAGAAGATGCTTTGTAATATTTCGATGTTTTGGACTCTGCAAAGGTTTGTTTTATGACCTAATATGTGGTCTATTCTAGAGAATGTTCCATGTGCGCTAGAAAAAAAAGTATATTTTGCAGCAGTTGGGTGGAGAGTTCTGTATAAGTCAATGAGGTCAAGTTGGTTGATTGTTGTAATTAGATCTTCCGTGTCTCTATTGAGCTTCTTTCTGGATGTCCTGTCCTTCTCCGAAAGTGGTGTGTTGAAGTCTCCTACTATAACTGTGGAGGTATCTATCTCACTTTTCAATTCTGTTAAAATTTGATTTATGCATCTTGTAGCCCTGTCATTGGGTGCGTAAATATTTAATATGGTTATGTCTTCCTGATCAATTGTCCCTTTTATCATTATATAGTGTCCTTCTTTACCCTTTTTGGTGGATTTAAGTCTCAAGTCTATTTTGTCAGAAATTAATATTGCTACTCCTCTTCTTTTTTGCTTATTGTTTGCTTGATATATTTTTTTCCATCCTTTGAGTTTTAGTTTGTTTGTGTCTCTAAGTCTAAGGTGTGTCTCCTGTAGGCAGCATATAGATGGATCGTGTTTCTTTATCCAGTCTGTGACTCTCTGTCTCTTTATTGGTGCATTTAGTCCATTTACATTCAGCGTAATTATAGATAAATAAGTTTTTAGTGCTGTCCTTTTGATGCCTTTTTATGTGTGTTGTTGACAATTTCATTTTTCCACATACTTTTTTGTGCTGAGGCGTTTTTCTTAGTAAATTGTGAGATCCTCATTTTCATAGTGCTTGACTTTATGTTAGTTGAGTCGCTACGTTTTTCTTGGCTTTTATCTTGAGTTATCAAGTTGTTATGCCTTTTTGTGGTTACCTTATTATTTACCCCTATTTTTCTAAGTAAAAACCTAACTTGTATTGTTCTATATTGCCTTGTATCACTCTCCATATGGCAGTTCAATGCCTCCTGTATTTAGTCCCTCTTTTTGATTATTGTGATCTTTTACCTATTGACTTCCATGATTCCCTGTTATGTGTATTTTTTTTTTGTTAATTAATCTTAATTTGTTTGTTTTTGTGATTTCCCTATTTGAGTTGATATCAGGACGTTCTGTTTTGTGACCTTGTGTTGTGCTGATATCTGATATTATTGGTTCTCTGACCAAACAATATCCTTTAGTATTTCTTGTAGCTTTGGTTTGGTTTTTGCAAATTCTCTAAACTTATGTTTATCTGTAAATATCTTAATTTCGCCTTCATATTTCAGAGAGAGTTTTGCTGGATATATGATTCTTGGCTGGCAGTTTTTCTCCTTCAGCGTTCTGTATATGTCGTCCCATTCCCTTCTTGCCTGCATGGTTTCTGCTGAGTAGTCTGAACTTATTCTTATTGATTCTCCCTTGAAGGAAACCTTTCTTTTCTCCCTGGCTGCTTTTAAAATTTTCTGTTTATCTTTGTTTTTGGTGAGTTTGATGATAATATGTCTTGGTGTTTTTCTTTTTGGGTCAATCTTAAATGGGGTTCGATGAGCATCTTGGATAGATATCCTTTCGTCTTTCATGATGTCAGGGATGTTTTGTGTCAGGAGTTCTTCAACTATTTTCTCTGTGTTTTCTGTCCCCCCTCCCTGTTCTGGGACTCCAATCACCCGCAGGTTATCCTTCTTGATAGAGTCCCACATGATTCTTAGGGTTTCTTCCTTTTTTTTAATTCTTTTATCTGATTTTTTTTCAGCTATGTTGGTGTTGATTCCCTGGTCCTCCAGATGTCCCAGTCTGCATTCTAATTGCTCGAGTCTGCTCCTCTGACTTCCTATTGCATTGTCTAATTCTGTAATTTTATTGTTAATCTTTTGGATTTCTACATGCTGTCTCTCTATGGATTCTTGCAACTTATTAATTTTTCCACTATGTTCTTGAATAATCTTTTTGAGTTCTTCAACAGTTTTATCAGTGTGTTCCTTGGCTTTTTCTGCAGTTTGCCTTATTTCATTTGTGATGTCTTGAAGCATTCTGTAAATTAGTTTTTTATATTCTGTATCTGATAATTCGAGGATTATATCTTCATTTGGGAAAGATTTTGATTCTTTTGTTTGGGGGGTTGTAGAAGCTGTCATGGTCTGTTTCTTTATGTGGTTTGATATGGACTGCTGTCTCCGAGCCATCACTGGGAAACTAGATTTTCCAGGTAATCAGCTGGTACGCTGGCTCTTAGTTCTGAAAACGATCGCTGTCTGCCCGTATTTGTTCGTTCTCCGTCTCTAAGTCTGTGTTTGTTGTTCAGAGTTTGTAGATTGTTATGTATGTGATCGATTCACTTGTTTTTCCAAGTCTTTGTTGCTAGAGGGATCCGTGGTAGCGTCCACCTAGTCCGCCATCTTGGCCCCGCCTCTCGACACATTCCAGTATTAAGATAGAGGAAAGAAGCCATCGTTGGACCACTGAAATCATATTTAGTCCAATGGAGCCACCCAGAATTTGGAAAATAAATAGCTATTTAAGACTCCACTTAAAATTGATGCCACAAAATGAAAACTTCGGGTATGGGATAATAGAAATA
This sequence comes from Loxodonta africana, assembly GCF_030014295.1. NCBI lineage: Eukaryota > Metazoa > Chordata > Mammalia > Proboscidea > Elephantidae > Loxodonta > Loxodonta africana. The sequence goes on from NC_087342.1 coordinate 79,593,585, forward strand.
TATAAATGAAAACACGATAGAGGCAGCATCTCAAATCAATACCAATAGGTGGATTATTTGATAGTGTTTGACTTACTGTGTGGTCATCTTGGAAAATAAAAGCTTGGATCAATACATCACCTGTGATACTAAATTTCAAATAGCTTTAAAATTTAAAAATAAGAAATGAAACCAAATATAATTACTGGAAATGCTAAAACAGAAAGTTTGCATAAGTTTGGGGCAAAAAACCAATTTTTACTCAAAATTTAGAAACAATTCAAGTTTGACATAATTTGCTACATTAAAAAAATTCTTCCTGGACATACTTACACTCTCTTTATTAAAAAAATAAGGCTCATACACCTACCGTCACTCGATCTTTGACAAAGCACCAAAGTCTGTTACATGGGGAAAAGACAGTCTTTTTTTAGAAATCATGCTGGCAAAACCAGATGTCCACCTGTAAAAAAATGAAACAAGACCCATACCTTACACCATACACAAAAACTAATTCAAAATGGGTCAGAGCTCTAAATATAAAACTAAAAACTATAAAGATTATGGAATAAAAAATGGAGTGAACACTAAAAAAAAAATAGGATACAAACCGTAACTAACAATACACAAACACCAGAAGATAAGCTAGACATCTTCTAAAAATTAAACACTTATGTTCGTCAAAAGACTTCACTCAAAGAGTAAAAAGAGACCCTACAGACTCAGAAAATTTTTGTCTATAACTTATCTGACAAAGGTCTAGACTCTAAAATCTATAGGAAAATCCAACACCCCTAAACAAAAAGGCAAATAATCCAATTAAAAAACGGGCAAAGAATATGAACAGACACTTCACGGAAGAAGATATTCAGGCAGCTAACAGACACACAAGCAAATGCTCATGATCATTAGTCGTTAGAGAAATGCAAATCAAAATTACAATGAGATACCATCTCACCCCAATATTACTGGCAGGAATTAAAAAAAAGAAAATGCAGAAAATAACAAATATTGGAGACACTTTGGGAAGATTGGAACCCTAATGCACTGCTGATGGGAATGCAAAACGGTACAACTATTATGGAAAGAATATGGTGCTTCCTTAAAAAGCTAGAAATAGAAATGCCATATGATCCAGCAATCCCACTCCTAAGAATATATCCTAGAGAAATAAGAGCCATAACAGGAATAGACATACATATGCACACCCATGTTCATTGCAGCACTATTCACAATAGCGAAAAGGTGGAAGCGACGTAAATGCCCATCAACAGATGAGTGGATAAACAAACTATGGTACGTACACACAGTGGAATGCTATGCAACAATAAAGAACAATGATGACTGTGAAACTTCTTGCAACATGGATATATCTGGAGAGCATTATGCTGAGTGAAATCAGTCAATTACAAAAGGACAAATATTGTATGAGACCACTATTTTAAAAATTCATGAAAAGGTTTATACAAAGAAAGAAAGAATCTTACATGGTTACGAGGGCGGGAGTGGTAGGGATAGAAAAGCACTAATTTGATGACTGATAAGTGGTATCTTTGGTGAAGAGTAAGACAGTATGGAATACTGGGGAAGTCAGAACAACCTGACCAAGGCAAAGTCATAGAAGATTCATAGATGCATCCAAATTCCCTGAAGGACCAAATTATTGGGCTGAGGTTCATGGTCTAGGGGGACGTCTAGCTCAATTGGCATAACAGTTCATTAAGAAAACATTTTAGATCTTATTATTATTATTATTATTTTTTAGTGAGTAGCATCTGGGGTCTTAAAAGATTGTGAGTAGCCAACTAAAATACATCTACTGGTCCCATCCTGTCTGGAGCAAGGGAGAATGAAGAAAACCATAGACACAAGGGAAAGATTTATCCAAAGTACTCATGTACCACAACTACTACAGCCTCCAGCAGACTGAGTCGAGCACAACTAGATGGTACCTGGCTACCACCACCAACTGGTCTGAAAGAGACTGGAGAAACTATGAGAGTATGGCCCCCAGACACATTTTAACTCAGTACTGAAGTCACTTGAGGTTCACCAATCAGCCAAAGTTTAAACGGGTATACACACGTCCCCACACTAATGGGAAAAAAATGGGAAGGGAAGGTAAATACTTTCTTTAGGTGACCAGTCCCAGGTAACTATGCTAAATAAAAAAAAAAAAAAATTTTTGACATCTGCAAATTCTATTCTCAGATGGATTAAATTACTAATAGTACTGGCAGCAGTGGGATTCAAACCCACACCTCGGCAGAGACTGGAGCCTAAATCCAGGGTCTTAGACCACTGGACCACACTACCACACTTGTTGGCAGGTTTTTAATCCTAGTGTTTGCAAAGCAAAAAGAATTTTTTCCAACATGTTACTCTTTTCCTAGAACAAGTCTACATGCTAGTTACACAAAAAAACAGTCAATAACAACTAAAAGTTATTAAGAACTTATTATGTGTCATGCACTCTCCTTACATTTACTGTCATTCAGTCCTCCTAACTGCCTCAAAGGATAGGTACTTTTACTAGAATCTCCATTTTCCTGATGGAGAATTTGAGGCACGGAGACAATAGGCAACTTGCTGGATGTCACCCAGCAGAAAGTGATGTTTAAAGTGGAGTAGAAAACTTCATTCTGTCATAGATTTACTTACTCAAAGGTAAAATCCCGAAACAATTTTATCAAGGTTATAGTGATAAATTCAGAATAACAGCAAACTTATGTATGAAGTAGCTTCAATTTCTTATGGGGCCTGGAGGGGTATAGTATATAAAAACCTAATGCTTCAGAAATTTCACTTAGGCTTGAAATGGTCTGAATTGAGAGCTTTGCTAAAGCTGGTGTAATTTTACATTTTAGCGCAGTAGGCAGCGTGTCAGTCCCTAATCTGAAGGTCCTGAATTCGGGCCTCAGAGAGAGCACGGGAGGTTTTTGTCTCTTCTACATAAATTCTCTTGAAAAAGAAACCTAGTAGAAGGGGAAACTATTCCACTGGTCAAGTTTTTGAGAATGAAATGCAGATTCCAGAACTAACTCCAATCGACTTTATGTGATGCGATTATAAGTGCACCTATACAAATTGTGATTTTTTTTAACACTCTGCCAAGAAATCCTTCCAGAACTTTATCCATCTCCTTTGGTAATAAGATAGCTTTTCGGTACACCGACTACAGTACAACCTAATACCGAACTCTGGATTAGTTACCTATTGCTATTGTACCAAATTACCACAAATTTAATGGCTTAAAAAAAAAAAAAAAACCCACAAATTTATTATCTTACAGTTTTGGAGGTCAGAAGTTTGAAATGGGTTCAGTGCAGGGGTGGGTTAAGGCATGTAAGAGCTCTAAACACTGACAATCTGTGGTGCTCCCTACTCTGCTTACTCAGGCATTCGCGCAGGACATGTGAGTTACATACATACATGTGTGTATATGTATGTGTGTGTGTCTTAGCTATCCATAATGTAACTTCTTTTCAAATGCGACTATAACATTAGCGATTGAACACAAAAGTGACATGTGCCCTTTTAGCAGAATGAGATGAACTGGACTATAAAAGTTTTAGTAGATGCAGGGTACTAATATTTTTACTATATAAATAATTTTTACAAAAAGAATATTCTCCATATGCTACAACAAAGAAGATGAGTCAGTGAACTTAGTTGTTTCAACAATCAATATAAAATTCTGTTGATCTCCCACAACAAAACATTGACTTTCACCTTTTTTGCTTTAAATGGCTCATACTTCAATTTTGATGCTTGCTTCATAATAAGTGCTATAATTATAAATGAACAAATGAAAAATGTCTTAAAAGAAAATTGAATGATCAGAAAACAAATATCACAGGAAGTTACTATATTTTATTTTTAGGTAGCTCTTTCATCTCTAACATGTTATCATTAAAAATGTATCTTTCTATTTTTTGCCGTTATGAATTCTTCAATGATTTAATAACAATTAAGCTGCCGAACAATATCTACTTCTATATACGATAAGGACAATGGATAGAGTCTTTCCTGAATTATTGTTTTAGGCTGAGGGTTTGCATGTCTTTAGGATGGAAAACCAGCATTCTCTTGTGCAGTTTGTGATCATTAAAATTAGAAATATGAATAAAGCAATTTCAACATTGGGAAATAGGCATTGTATTTTATCTTCTATTATGGACTCATACATGCCTACATGAGTAAAATTTGTCTTTCCTGAATCTGTAAACTTAGTTCTCATGTAAAAATGACATTGTGGCACTTCTCCATAAAAGTTTGTATTTAAGCCATGGGGATGAGCCTGCAAGAATTTCTTGGATGCCTTCAGACATTCTTTACCAGGTCTATGTACATTGTTTGAGAAGGAAAATCTATTTCGAAGAACTTCATACATGTTCATCCTTCTTTTCATGCAAGTTTCTAGTATGTCAATGACGGCACATTATATGGTTAGGAGAAATTGACCTCTAGCGCTCAGTGATACTTCTGGAGCACTTCCATCATTTTACTTGTTTCTTTCTAATGCATCTGCAATGGAGAACTGCTTGATATTCAGTATTTGGCAGTATTTGTATTGTTGTGTTTCCAAAATTTTCTCTTCAATTATGTAAATACCCTGTTAATGACTAGTAGAGATCTGTGCATGTCTTAAATTTACTTCCGAGTCTTGGAGAGCTTGACTCATCTGATGAAAATGCTGTAGTATGCTATTCCACATAACCAACATAAATACATACTCTAGTGTTTGCATTTTGTTGGCCATGTTTTCAGTTTCTCTTTTGGTATCTCTTTTTTATGTCTGGTCTTCAGCAATCTTTTCTAAGGCATCTAGGATCTTAGTGTACAATTCCAGGCTTGCACTCATTGTTGTAGCATGGGCTTCCCAACATGTATTAGAAAGACCATTTAATATTCAATCATTGCCTAAGTATGTTTTAAGAACTACCCATTGGGTGAGCAGAGGTGGCAAAAAATGTGTAGAGTAACTGAACAGTAGAAAAAAAGACACCCAACTGCTTCCAGCCAGCATGTGAATGCAGCACATGGTATGAAAATGGCAATTCATTACATTCTAAAATTTTCTGCCTTTATAAATTTGCATGCCTTTATAATGCCCTGACATATTGGCAGCATTGTCATAGGACTGGCCTCTGCACTTAGAGAAATCGAATTTGCAAACTTCACATAAATAATGAAGCACTTCATTTGCAATTTCTTCACTGGTATGACTTTTTAAGCTGCTGAATGTGATAAATTGCTCAACAGGTTTTCCACCTGTTGGAGATACATAATTTAAAACAATAACTTAGGTGATCTGTATGAGAAAGACTAGGAGTGGAATCTATAGGCAAACTGAAATACCAAGGTATGCTTATTTCACTGAAAATAGTTGATCAAACTTTATCGCTTGTTAAGTTGATTAATTCTTCACACGCTGTTTTAGACACATATGATGGGTTACCATTTTTTGTGTTATCACATTTTGAGATGTGACCTGCTAAAAATGAATTAAACTAAGAAACAAGTTCGAGTAAACACTGAAAATATCCGTTTTGTGGGAACCCTTCATTTCTTCCCTGAAAAGATAGTCCATGCTCAACGAGTATTATAATGACAGCAACAACACATTGCAAAACGGCTTTCCAGTACTGACGTTCTTCATTAATTTGTGTTTCCAGTTCATGAGTTAAGCAAAAACCATGTCTTTGGTTTAAATATGACACCATACAGTCTCTGTGAATTGAACTGTTTTCATGTTTACCGATCAAATTCGAGTTGCTAAATCCACCCATAGCAAATGGAAAATCAAATGATTCAGGACTGAATAGTTTGTAAGCAAAACAATATACAGAGGCAACTGATGGAGAATCCCTCTTACAATTCTCACCATTAGCTTTGAACCCTAGAAATATATTCTGGCTACAGAACCTTGTTTGTTTACCATCCAGAAAATTTTGACACGAATTTTCAAATGGTCCACTGCGATGTTGACAATCACTTTGGACCTGTTTTGATTCAGTAATTTACATCATTAGAAGAAAAATTATTCCACAAAGCAGGATCTGTATTTGTCATTCGTGGGGTTGGCAGGTGCAACAGTTCCAGATTCTGAAACAGTTTCACTTTCTACAGCATTATTACTATTTTTTCACTACAGCTAGGGATGGATGCAGAATTTGGAAAAAAAATTCTGTTTTATTCATATTGCTATTAGTAATTTCAGCAGTAGTGGTACCAATACAATGATTTGCACCCATTAAAACCAAGCGTTCAAAGAAGATGTCTCTTCTGATTCATTATGTTTTAAAAAGGAAGTTAATTTCGGAATTGTCTTTAGTAATTTGCAAATCTTTTACTTCTTATCTTCTGTGAGCTTTCATTTTTGCACTCCACTTAGTAAAAATTAAATTTTTTAATTTGGCTGTGTCACAGGAAATAAATTGGAATAATTGAAAATAAATAAAAGTTATGAAATAAAATTTACATTCAAATTTGGACGTTCACACAGAATTTATATTTAAAAATTAGTAAGTAAAAAAATTAATTTAGAACATGCCATTTTGTTCTTCAGGTCTGAAATAGTCAAAACTAATAGTACTTACAAGGTAGTTGAAAATATTTTCATTCACTTGTGTACGATGTTTGTTGGTGGGCCCTTTGCATATCTCCACAAGTGTTTTTCGTCTTGAAATAATACTTAAAAACTTGCACATTCACTTTCTCTACCTTGACGCTGCATCTTCACAGTTCGTTGGAAAATTGTTGACACATGAGAGGGTTGAGAATGATGGCAAAGAGCATGATACATATACAAGGGTGTGCTCAATCTGAACATGCGTCTTGGTTCTCTTTGGGCAGGAATAGCTACATCACAAGTCACATGATTATAGTGCTGCTGGCACGTTCTTATGTGATCTACAAGAGAAAGTTGAATGTGAGGTTATATCTGATCTGTCTGAAATGAAAAGGAAAATATAATTGTTATTGTATACAAAATATATAAAATGATATCAATTTCATTAGTGCCCTCTGTATTCCCTTCCGCCTTGGCAATTGCTTTTCCTTGTATCCTGTCTGCTTGGGATCTATGACTCTTTGCTTTGGAAACTGGTGCTCCTGTTTTGTTGATACCCTAAGCACATGCTTACAATGTTTATTGGGTGATCCATTCCTGGTCCTATAGGTCTAAACTCAAGATGTTGGCAGAGGTGCATTCTTTCTGGAGACTCTGGTGAGGAATTCATTCCTTGATTTTTCTGGTTGTTAGGGACCACCCAAATCCTTTGGCTCATGGCTACATCACTCTGACCTCTGCTTCTATTGTTTCATTTCCTTTTCTGACTCTGGCCCACCTGTCTCCCACTTATAAGGCTCTTATGATTATACTGTGAGCACCCAGAAAATCCAGGTTAATTTTTCCACTGCAACATCCTTAACTTAATCAAATTTGCAAAGTCCTTTTTTGCCATGTAAGGTAACCTATTCACAGCTTTTGGATATTATGACATGGATATCTTCACCGGGGCATTATTACACCTACCACAGTCTGCCATCTGGTCTCCAAAGATACACATCTGACCCACATGCAAAAACATTCATTTCATCCCAACATTCCCCCAAATCTCAACCCATGACAGCATCAACTCAAAGTCCAAAATGTCATCAAAATCTTATCAGCTCAAAAGTTCCAAATCTTTTCATTTAAATTGTCTAAATTAGGTATGGGTGAGGCTCTGAGTATAATCCATCCTGAGATACAATTCCTCTCTATATGTGAATCTGTGAAATTCAAGAAACAATTTATCTGCTCCCCTAAATACAATGGCCAGATAACAATAAGAAAACACTTATAGACATTCCACTTAAAAAAAGGCATGAAATTGAAAGAAAAAAAAGGATTCGCTGTCCCAAGAAACGTCTAAATCCAGCCAGGCAAACAGCATTAGGTTTCAAGGCCTGGAATTAAAGCTCTGTGGTTTGATGACTCTGCCATCAGAAATCCTCTCAGAGCCATCCTTCCATTTTCATGAAGAGTAGTATGTGCTTGCAGCTGAATAGTTTTATCAGCCTGTTTCCTATGTGTAGAAAAATTAGGAATGTGAGACAGGGATTGAGAGGTATGTATTTTATTGAGGGAGAGATCTTCAGGAGAGGGAAGGAAAATTAGCCAAACAATAATGTGTTCTCATGTGAAGTCTAGATTTGGCCTGACACATATGACGGGGAAGCTAGAATGTAAATCACATAGCAGAGTTGTCCTTGAGTCAAGGTGTTTGGACTTTCACACCTTGTACCCTCTCCAGTCAGCCATTGGCTGCTGCTGGGAATGGAGTGAAGTCATAATCTACTGTGTGTCTCCAAACCAAGGGCAATTCACTGGAGAAGATGACAGGGATAAACCATTGGGGGGGTTGGGTGCAGCCGCTGTAAAAAGAAAACAGGAAAATTAAAGACGTTGGTAGGGATACCAAGGTTATGTAATACTGTAAAACTATTAGATGAATGGAAGATATTCTAGGTTTGTGATTTTACACCTGAAGCGTCAATGTCCCATGTAGCATCTCTTAATTTAGGAAAAAGAACAGATTTTATTAACCCAATAGTATACATCACTTATTTTATTTTATCTGTAGATTTTGGATAATACTCAGTGTTGTTGAAAGAATTAAGTCCTTGGCACAAAGCAGTTACTCAGTCATAAGAATAATGATAAAAATGTGGTCCCTAGGTGGCACGTTTGGTTTGCGCTGGACTGCTAGCCTAAAGGTGGGAGGTTCCAATTCACCCAGTGGTACCTCAGAAAAGAGGCTTGCTGATCTGCTTTCATGAAGATTACGTCCAAGAAAACCCCATGGAGCAGTTCTACTCTGAACACATGGTGTCATCATAAGTTGGAATCAACTCCCTGGCAACTAACAATAAAAACATTGATTAAAAACAATAATGATAGTGAACTTTAATGATTGCTTATTCATATGCCAGATATTTTTCTAAAATATTTTAGGTATATTTACTCATTGAATCCTCCCATTAACTCTATTAGATAGGATTATTATTATTTCCACTTCACATATTGGAAATTGAGGCCCAGCAAGCCGAAGCAATTTGCCAAAATTCCCTTAGCTATTAAGAAGAACAGCTGAGGGATGAATACAAGCAGTGTGACCTAGTTCAACATGGTCCTATTTATAATGAATAGAGGTGAGGCCTAGACATAGTTGGGGGACAATTTTCTAATTACAAGCAGTCCCAGGTTACAGAAGTCCAACTTATGTACAACCTGTAGTTATGAACCATCCCCTGTAAAGCCTATTATATTAAAAATTTGAGGTATATACAATGGTTCATAATAAAAAACAGGTACTACTTTGTGATTTACACCAAAATATTATTATTACTGTGTTATTATGTTAAAGAAGTTTTAGTGTATCTGAAAGTGCTTCATGGTTTTTACACCTAGAAAAGTATGCTATATACTGTATTATATACAAAGACAAACATTTGACTAACTGACCTAAGGTATGAACCATACCTGTTTTGATTTACATACAAATTTGTTTCTGCCTTACTTAATAAGAAAAGTCCAATGTACTGTCATGCCAAATTCATCAAGTTTCTAATGCTCACAGTAAGGTAAGAAAAAACTGTTCCTAGACAGGCATCGGTCTGCAGGCCACAATTCGAACAGTGCTGACTGAATCGCCATGAGTTGGAATCAACTGGACAGCACCTAACAACAACAAAAACAACGAGGACATAGGATGTACGGGGGGTGCAGCCCTGTTGGTGCAGTGGTTAAGAGATCAGCTGCTGTCCAAAAGGTTGGCTGTTCAAATCTACCAGCTGCTCCCTGGAAACCCTATGGGGCAGTTCTACTCTGTTCCACAGGGTTACTATGATTTGGAATTCACTCTATGGCTGTTGGTTTGGCTTTTTTTTTTTTGGAAATCAGAAGATACCGAAGAAAATACTTCTCCTCCACTTTTCTGTTTAGATTGAGGTTATATTCACATATCGTAAAATGCATAAAACTTATTCAGTTTGATGAATAATACATATGTATACACCATAGAACCAAAATTCAAACCAAGACAAAGAAGTTTTTAGCTCCCAGGAGCTCCCTGTATCTCATCCCAATCAGTTCCAATCTTCTGACTTCTACTAATAAAAAAAAAAAAAAAACTAGTGCCATCGTTCTACTAGCATAGATTAATTCTTCCTGAGCTCTGAAATGTAAAAAATGAAATCATATACTATGTGTTCATTTGAGTACAGATTCTTTCACTCAATATGCTTTTTATTAGATGCATCCATACTGTTTCTAGTAGCAGTATTTCTTTCTTATTGCTCTGTCATATTCCATTGTATGAATACTGGACTTTAGACTTTTTCATTCATTTTACTGTTGGTATACATTTGAAATAGCTAACGACGTTATGAACATTCTTGTACATGTCTTTCAAGACCAAAAAGCGTGCACTTTTCTAGGGTCTAATTGCAACTGTGAGTTTTCTGGGCTGTAGGTTGTATGTCTGAGGCAGTATTCCAAGTAGTGTGCCAATGCTGATGTACCAGTTGACAGTTTCGTAAGCAATGTATGAAGTTTCAATTCCATATGGTCAGAGACACTTGATATCATCAGTTATTTTAACTAATGCAATTTTCATGAAAAGTACTATTATTTCATTGTGTTTAGTAATTTGCATTTAACTATGCATTTCAGTAAAGTTTATGAGCAGTCTTTGCTCTTTCCCGTTGAGTTTCAGTCTTTTTTCTTAGTGTTTCATAGGAGTTCTGCATCTGTTCTACATAAGGGTCCTTTGTCAAATGTAAGTATTGAAATATCCTCTCTTAGACTGGTATAATCCCCTCTTCTTAAGGGGAAGGGGGCTTGGAAAACGTTGTTAGAAGAGAATAAAAAAGAAAAAGAGGATAGGGAGAGAAGTTGAAAAAACAAGCGTAAGTTCCATCATACACTTTTCCTGGTGGTTTCAGGGAAAAATGGGCAGGGCAACTTACTTGGGCGGGAACCTTGGAGAGGGACAATGGGATGCAATGTTCTAGGAGCAGAAGGTGTTTTTTAGTCCTCAATCTCTTTATTTATTTCCTGGTGTAGTTTGAGGATTTAGAAAAAGGGAAATGTGAAACAGTGGGTTTTCTCTCCAGTCAACTATAGAATCTGCCAAAACCCCTTAGAAAAATGGCTAATATTTCAGGGGGGGTCTTCATGATGTTTCAGTCTTGAGAGAAGGGTGGCTCAATAGGAGAGTGTACTTTCCTTGAGAGGGTTTGAAACTGTGCACACTCTTTCGCTTTTTACAATTTCAAACAGTTCTGTATTTTTCTTCTTTTTAAAGCACATTTTTCATATTCGTAGTTATTAAGCACATTATCCCAAGAATTGCCTTGAAATGTTTCTCTATTTATACCTTCTGCATCTCCTCACCACACAGGGCACCTGTGTCAGGACAAGGAAGAGACGGAAAAAGGAAGGAAATAGAGAAAACAGAATTGGCATGCTCTGGGCTTCCTCAGTTCCAAGCAAGAAGCCCGCAACCGCATTAACATGCTCCCTAATCCACTCTTCCTTTTTCCAGTGTCATTGAAGAGCAGGACAGAAAAAGGACTGAAAGAAGAGAAAAAGAACAGTCTCGATCATTTCATTCAAAATTCCCTTAGTTTTTTGTAGGAGCAGTGTTTGGAGTGTGAAAGAGTCAGAGGTTAACAAGCAGAAAAGCTTTGCCCAGTTTTGTCTATTCCTACCCTTTGTCACCCTGTTCCTTCTCTACTAATCCATCCTGGCCTCCAAAAATTGGAACCCATTTTCAGACATGAACAGCAACGGAGCTCTTATAATTTTGTCTGAGGGCATAATACAGAATAAGTTAAGACCAAATATTTGACAACATAGCAGTCATGATAATATTTTGAAGAAATAACTAAAGAAACCTTTTCAGTTGCTGAAATACCTCAATTAGGAGGGCGTTAGACTGAAGATCTAAACGTCCTTGGTTCGATCTCAGCAAACATTTGCATTCCAAGGCTCTGGATTCTAATAGAACTGAGTAGTTCAGCTATTCAATGCGGAACTCCTTAAAAACAAACAAACAAACCCTGTATCTGTCTAGGAGCCTTGGTGGTGCAAGCCTTCGGTTAAACCTTTGGCTACTAACAAAAGGTCGGTGGTTCGAACCCACCTGCCTCTCATGGAGGGAAAGGCGTGGCAGTCAGTTTTCGTAAAGATTTACAGCCTCGGAACCTCACCCGGCAGTTCTACCCTGTCCTATATACAGGGTCACTGTGAGTCGAAGTCGGCTGCACTGCAACGGGTTGGTTCGGTTTGTTTTTGACATTTTGCATATTTTATTGAAAATGTAAAAAATAAGGAGCTGAAATTCAATGAGGAAACTTAGGAACTGGTGCGTTGTAGTTAGGATTTTCATTTCTGTTCTGATATTACCTATTACGTGTATGAGGGTGGTAGATGGAAAGGGGTGTTTTTAATAACAAGAAATGTTTAACAATCCTATAGAAAAGGAATCACTACAGCATATGAGGAAGGCCCCCAGGTGCCGCAAATGATTTGCCCTCGGTAACCTAACAGTAACTGAAAGGTTGAAGGCTGGAACTTACCCAGTGGCACCGTGGAAGAAAAGACCTGGCAATCTGCTTCCTTAAAAATTGTTGTTGGTTGCTATCCAGGCGACTGTGGATCATGGTGACCTCATGTGGTGACTCCACGTGTTGGCTGTAATCTTAAATACAGGAGATGGCCCTGCCTTTTCTTCGTTAGAACCACCAATCTTTAGGTTAGCAAGGCCGAGAACCAAACCCAGTGCCGTGGAGTCAATTCCGACTCATAGTGACCCTAAAGGACGGAGTAGAACTGCCCCACAGAGTTTCCAAGGAGCCCCTGGCAGATTTGAACTGTTGACCCTTTGGTTAAGCAGGTGTAGCACTTAACCACTACACCACCAGGGTTTCCAGTCAAGTGCAATTGTGCCCCTGGTCATCCGTAAAGATTAAACCAAAAATCCAAAATCATTGCGGTGCAGTCGGTGGTGACTCACAGCTGTAGTCTTTCCGGAGCCGACTGACTGCTTACTTTCTCCGGCAACATTTAGTTAGCAGTCCAGTTCTTAAACACCAGGACAGCCCCGTACAGATTATAGTCAAAGAAACCTTACGAAGCAGTTCTACCCTCTAACACAGGGGATTTCCATGAGTTGGACTCGATTTGCCCGCAGCAGAGGAATACCCATCCAACACCAGCAGGGAAGTTCTTACCCTCTCCTATTCCAACTGTGTGTTTTCCTCTTTCTCCCACAGTGGGAGCCCTGGTTTTCAAAAACCTCAATACGTGTACTCATTTCCTCAAGCCTAAAATTTACAGGAAATAATATCAGAATTGCTGCATTCACAGCATTATTTAAAAAACAAAAAACTTCTACGCAGAGCTTAATATTTGCTTGTCATTATTTTTGTCTTACGAGGACAAAGCACTATAGAAAACATTTACTTGAATCTATTCTCTTTTTTTTCTCCTATATAGATATATTATTGTGAAATACATTTGATTTATTTGTTTCTATTTGTATTTAATTTTAGAATATTTTCACAACACTTGAGTTACTTTTATTTATTTGCCTCTGTAAGACATTAACATGTTTCCAAGAGTCAAAAGAACACTAAAAGTTATATTCAGACAAGTTCCAAGAGAATGTTGTATCCTGGTATTCACCTAGGTAATTGAATGGAAGCAGGCTATGGGCAATCTGGTGGTAGAGCATGGACCAGGCACAATACCTTTCTCTGTAGCTCTAAGGTATTCTTCTCTAGCTTTGTCTGTGCCTGAGAGAGCGCAGTGTAGGGAATTTGGAAACAGCAGAATTAAGCATAAAGTGATTTTACCTTGACTTAGTCCTCAAAGACTCAAAATCCTCATGAAGATTCCTCTGAGACATCATGCTTAGCTGGGGGTATAGCTTGATGATAGAGTGAGTGCTTAGCCTCTCTGAGGCCCTGGTTTCAATCCCCAGTATCTCCATTTCTCTTTCCTCACAAAGCATGCCCAAAGATCTTACTCTCAGAAATTTACTTCTTTCTTAAGTTGAGTTCTTTTGGCTTTGGTGTTTCTATCTTAACTAACTCCTTGGGATGAAGGTGCTCACATAAAGTTATTTGTTGTCATTTCTATTCTCCACGCATTATCTCCAACTCTCTTAACAATCACTGATGTATGAGCTACTGTCTGCACAGCCCAAAGACTAAGCAGTCTATTTAAGAGGGTTTATGGGAAGCTGAATGTTAAGAGCTAAAGAATCTGAAAGAAGAAAAACCTGCTCTAGTGCTTGGGAAAAATCAATGCTCCTTCTATGGGATGGAGAACACAGGATTCTCAAATAATGTCCAGGAAAGAAGAATTCATTCCTGCCAAAGAAGACAGCCATTTCTTTGCCTCATCTCCTTCTCTGGCATGTTCTAAAACATTGAGAAGTAAATGTTTAACCTAGGTTTGGCTTGAGGATGCAAAGGCTCACTGCCCCTTCTTGTCTACCTCTTATTCACCAACATGGATATCGAGCAGATAGAAGCTATTGAAGAGCATAGCAACGTCTTTGTCTGTCTGTTCTTAACTTAGTCTCTGGGTGGTTGGGAGAGTCCCACCTCTTAAAGAGGTTGCCAAAGAAGAAATGGAGCATAAATTCTAAACACTCATAGGTCAAAAGAGGAGAGCACAGACACATTAATCCAAAGAACTGGGGTAAGGGTCCACATTGTTTCAGGACAGTTGTCACATCCTTGTGGTACAATTCTGTTTCCCTGTAAATATTTTCAACTATTGATCCTGACAGTAATAATAACAATCTTGATAAATCCATTTGGATTTGATCATAAAATCCAGAATATGAACTAAAAGAGTTTTTGTTTTTTGACCTAAACTAGGAGAAAATCTTGTACAGAGACCTTGCAGAGGAAGGCTTGGAGTCAAGGAAAAGGCTCCTTTCTCTGTAGGAATTGGGGATCAGTTACAGCAGAAGAGGTGAGAAGCCAAGTGACCTGGAGGTCTTTTATAATGCATCACCCCTTTTCTCTTCTCTCCAAAAGCTGTAACTATGCACCTTCTATCAGTCTGTCACGGGCTATCCCTAAGCCAATTTTGAGGTTACCTAGTTGACTTTGGAAGGACTAAACTACATAGCCTCTGCACCTATACTAAAACTGATGCAAAGTATGTAGTTATTACCAATTGTACAGAGTCTCTGACTTTTTGTGGTCACAGCTCCCTCTTTCTGAGCTAAAAGCAGAATGTGAAGAGTAGAGGGGCCACATAGAATTTCTTTAGAGAAAAGTTGGTGTCATGAATTGAATTCTGTCCCCCCAAAATATGTGTATCAATTTATTGTCCACCATTTTGTCACCTGGTGTGGTTTTTCTAAGTGTTGTAAATCCTATCGCTATGATGCTAATGGGATGGGATTATTGGCAGTTTTATTGATGAGATCTGCAAGATTAGATTGTGTTTTAAGAC
The DNA here is from genome assembly GCF_030014295.1 of Loxodonta africana. Taxonomy (NCBI): domain Eukaryota; kingdom Metazoa; phylum Chordata; class Mammalia; order Proboscidea; family Elephantidae; genus Loxodonta; species Loxodonta africana. The sequence continues at coordinate 79,609,096 of NC_087342.1, forward strand.
AATCTCTTCTGAGATATAAAAGAGAGAAAAGAGCAGAGACAGGGGGACTTCATACCACCAAGAAAGCAGAGCTGGGGGCAGAGTGCATGCTTTGGACCTGAGGTTCCTGCACTGAGAAACTCCCAGACAAAGAAAATATTGATGACAAGTTCCTTCCCCCAGAGCTGACAGACAGAGGAAGAGTTTCTCTGTAGCTGATGTCCTACATCTGGACTTGTAGCCTACTAGACTGTGAGAAAATAAATTTCTCTTTGTTAAAGCCATCCACTTGTGGTATTTCTGTTACAGCAGCAATAGATAACCAAGACAAAAAAAGAAAAAAAAAAAAAACCAAGACAGCTGCGTTTTAATAGGCTTCTTTTAAGAGTTAGAAATATGCAGAGCAAACAAACGGGAACTTTTTAAAAAATATTATTTGCATTGAAGCAAAACCTAGTGAACTTCCCCAGTCACAGTGGTGCTTAATCTAAAAGCTGCCTGCCTGTACTTCTTCTACTCTCAATACCGCTCCTACCACTCCGTGGGTGGAAATTGGGAAATCCCTGCAGCTGCCACTGAAGCCACCAATACCAACGATGTCTGAATTGCAAACAAAAATTCATCCTCACCTGGAGAAACCCCAAGATTATGGCCCCTGGACACCCTTTTAGCTCAGTAATGAAGTCACTCCTGAGGTTCAGCCAAAGATTAGATATGCCCATAGGACAAAACTAGACTAAATGGGTACACCAGCCCAAGGACAAGGACTAGAAGGCAGGAGGGGATAGGAAGGTAATAGGGAACCCAAGGTCAAGAAGGAAGAATGTTGACATGTCGTGGGGTCATTAGCCAATGTCATAAAACAATATGTGTACTAACTGTTTAATGATAAACTAGTTTGTTTTGTAAGCCTTCATCTAAAGTACAATAAAAAATAATTAAATAAAAACTCAAAATGACCCAGAAATCCCACTCCTCGGAATATACCCTAGAGAAACAAGAGCCTTTACACGAACAGATATATGCATACCCATGTTTATTGCAGCTCTGTTTACAACAGCAGAAAGCTGGAAGCAACCAAGGTGTCCATCAACGGATGAATGGTTAAATAAATTGTGGTATATTCACACAATGGAATACTACGCATCGATAAAGAACAGTGATGAATCTGTGAAACATTTCATAACATGGAGGAACCTGGAAGGCATTATGCTGAGTGAAATTAGAGGCAAAAGGACAAATAATGTATAAGACCACTATTATAAGATCTTGAGAAATAGTATAAACTGAGAAGAACACATACTTTTGTGGTTATGAGGAGGGGAGGGAGGGAGGGTGGGAGAGGGTTTTTTACTGATTAGTTAGTAGATAAGAACTATTTTCGGTAAAGGGAAGGACAATACTCAATATACGGAAGGTCAGCTCAACTGGACTGGACCAAAAGCCAAGAAGTTTCAGGGATAAAACTGGATGCTTCAAAGGTCAGCGGAGCAAGGGCGGGGTTTTGGGGACTATGGTTTAAGGGGACTTCTAAGTCAATTGGCACAATAATTCTATTATGACAACATTCTGCATCCCACTTTGAAATGTGGCATCTGGGGTCTTAAATGCTAACAAGCGGCCATCTAAGATGCATCAATTGGTCTCAACCTGCCTGGATCAAAGGAGAATGAAGAACACCAAGGTCACACGATAACTATGAGCCCAAGAGACAGAAAGGGCCACAAGAACCAGAGACTTACATCATCCTGAGACCAGAAGAACTAGATGGTGCCCAGCCACAACCGATGACTGCCCTGACAGGGAGCACAACAGAGAAACCCTGAGGGAGCAGGAGGTCAGTGGAATGCAGAGCCCAAATTCTCATAAAAAGACCATACTTAATGGTCTGACTGAGACTAGAGGAATCCCGGCGGTCATGGTCCCCAAACCTTCTGTTGGCCCAGGAGAAGAACCGTTCCCGAAGACAACTCATCAGACATGGAAGGGACTGGACAAATGAGTTGGAGAGAGATGCTGACTAAGACTGAGCTACTTGTATCAGGTGGATGGTCACTTAAGACTGTGTTGACATACCCTGTCTGGAGGGGAGATAGGAGGGTAGAGAGGGTTAGAAACTGGCAAAATTGTTATGAAAGGAGAGACTGGAAGGAGGGAGCGGGCTGACTCATTAGGGGGAGAGTAAGTGGGAGTATGGAGTAAGGTGTATATAAGCTTATATATGACAGACTGACTTGATTTGTAAACTTTCACTTGGAGTACAATAAAAATTATTTAAAAAAAAAAATCAAAATGTAAAAGAAATTTCAGCCTCACATGAGCCCTCCACAGTGCTCAGCCTGTCTATCCCAGGAAGGAAAGAGCAGTGAGTCACTCTCAAAGGCAAGGAAGTCTTGGGCAAAATGAACCGATTTCTCTTCTGGGACAAGCCTGCTTCTCTTTTCCTTGCCCTCTTCCTCTCTCGTTTTTCTCCTTCTCTTCCTTCCTTTCACCCTACCCCACCTCCTTCCTCTCTCCTTCATCTGTGCACTCCAGAATGAACTTTTCACAATACTTCAGCACACTTCTAGTCCCATGCATGCCCGTTTTAATCTCTGTATTGAGATTCACATGTAGTTGATATCTTCATTTTCCATGTCACTTGATAAGTTCTTCCCTTTCCTATACACCCAGTGTAATATCTTCCCAGCATAGGCCCAGGCTCTTTCAGGTCAACTGCAGAGCGGGGAGAAATGGAAGGAAGATGAATTTTTTTCTTCGAATTGAGAAGGCTTGAACCTCATACTGGGGAGAAAGAATTCGTAAAAGAATCTAAAATATTTTTCCAGGAAATACTTTAAAAACTTACATCCTAATTGATGGTCTCACCAAAATGTTCAGGCAGAAAGCCTCGACTCTTTGCTCATTGGAAACTGGTTTGAGAACCTGTCAGGACACATGGAGGGCTTTTATTAAAATTCACTTTGCAGATGGTCTTCAGCTGCTGCAATTTTCTCATCCCTTCCAGAGAGGCCAATTCTAAAAGACAAGCTGTCACCCAACGGAGTGTTTCTTCTTTATTTTCTGTTCTCTTCTTTATTTTCAGGCATTCCTCAGGCCTGTTTTGAGACCACAGCACTCTGGCACATACACTACTTGTCTTCTGGCTTCTCTAGCCTCCTTAGCCTTGTTTCACACATGGAAATTAGAGTTACAAATAAATTTGACTTCTCTGTTTAGCTAACAGAGCCCCTGGGTGGTGCAAATGGTTAACACATTGGGCTGATAACCAAAAAGCTGAATGTTAGAATCCACCCAGAAGCCCTGGGAAGAAATGTTGGGCTATCTACATCTGAAAAAAATCAGCCATTGAAAACCCTATGAAGCACAATTGTACTCTGGCACAGATGGAGTCACCATTCATCAGAATCAACCGAAAGACAACCTGTTATTATTATTTGTTTTATTTTAGCTAATAATGGTAAATTGTAAATATACAAAGCAGGCTTGATTAAGGTTAATATCATTTTAAAATAACAAATTACAAAAGTAAATAATACTTCCTCAGATTTGTGTATTGTCTTGGATTATAGGCATCCAACCAATCTTACAATATCATAAGTGGCAACACGTTCTACTGCTTGACCATTAAGTGGCCAGCACCACATTCCACTCACCCAATTCCTGAAATTGTTTCTACTTTATTTAATAGAAGGCGTTCAATATGCTGCCACAGTCTAGTTGATACGAAAGAGTCTAATGCTCACAGATGGTGAAACACAGTTCTTAGAAGGCACCAATCTGCAGACCACAATATGAACAGCATTAATGAAGAGACAGGATGTACTGAAAGTGAGAAGATATCCAAGGAAATCTTTCTTCTTTTTGTTTAAATTGAGGCTTAGCTCACAAAGAGTAAAATGCATATAGCTTAATTATTCAGCTTGATGAGTTACTACATGTGTATCTCATATAACCAACATCCAGACCAAGGTAAAGAAATGTTCAGCTCTCAGAAGCTCCTTGTATCTATCCCAATCAATTCCAATCTTCAGACCTCTACCACCATTTTCCTGTTTTGAAATACTATAAATGGAATCATACAAGTGTTCATTTGAGTATAGATTCATTCAATATAATTTTTATTAGATACATCCATCTTGTGTCTAATAGCAGCAGTAGTTCTTTTTTATTGCTGTCATATTCCACTGTACTGATACTGTACATCACAATTTTTTCATTTGTTTTGCTGTTGATGTACATACCAAAAAAAACAAAAACAACCAAACCCACTGCCATCGAGTTGATTCTAACTCATAGCGACCCTATAGGACAGAGTAGAACTGCCCCATAGAGTTTTCTAGGAGTGCCTGGCAGATTAGAACTGCCGACCTCTTGGTTAACAGTCACAGAACTTATCCACTATGTCGTCATATAAAACTAATGCTGCTATGAACATTTTTGTACATATCTTTCAAGGGCAAAAAGCATTCATTTTTCTTGGGTCTAAATGCAGCTATGGAGTTTCAGGGTTATAGGTTATAAATATGTTCTGTTCTAGACAATATTTCTAAATAATGTACAAGTATGGATGTGCCAGTTGACAGTGTCATCAGCAATGTATGAAATTTTCAGTTGTTCCATATCATCAGCAACACTTGATATTTTCACTTCTTTTATCTTAATCCATTTTGGGGAAGGGGAGTATTATTTCAATGTGTTTTTAATTTGCACTTCACTTATAATTAATAATGCCCAGTGGTTGCAGCCCACCAGACCAGCTTTGGAAGTGGCTGCAAGGGGCACAGGTCCAGTTCCTAGTGGGAAAAAAGGCTTTAAGAAAGTCAACTGTAGTTGTGTCCTAGAGGTTCAGGGGATGGACTAGAAATCCACTGGGCTGTCCTGCACAGGTTTGATTTCTGCTGACTACAGACTACCTGGATCCCAGGTACTTTAAGTTCCCTTCTTTGTTAGCAAGCAAGTTGGAGGTTCAGCAAAAAAGAGAAAGACTCTCACTGAGGTGGATCGATGCAGTAGCTGCATAGTAACGATTGTGAGGATGTCACAGGACTGGGCAGTATTTCTTTTTCTTGTACATAGGGTCGCTATAAGTAGGAAGCCACTTGATGGCACCTAACAACAACTGCAGCAATCCCCTCTTCTTAAACAGAAAGAAACCAAACTCATAGCGACCCTATAGAACAGGGTAAAACTGCCCCATAGGGGTTCCAAGGAGCTATTGGTGGATTTGGATTTGAGTTGCAGACCTTTTGGTTAGCACCCAAGCTCTTAGCCTCTGTGCCACCAAGGCTCCTTCTTCAAGAGAAGAGGGCTTGAAAACCTTTGTAAGAAGAGAAAAAAAGAAAAGGTGGAGAAAGAGCAGAGAAGTCGAAAATACAAAAGTTCCATCATAGGTCTTCCCTTGTCGTTGTGAAAAAATGTCACCAGGCAGTTTATTAAGAAGGGGACTTCAGAGCAGGCTGATGGAATGAAATGTCCTAGCTGCAGAAACAGTGTTATTTAGTCTATGATCTCCTTAAGTATTTCGTGGTATAGCAGTTAAGAAAACATTGTTTAGAGGCTTAAGAACTAGTGAGATTTGAAACAGTGGATTTTTCTCTCTGGCCAACTATCAAATCTGCGAAGACGTCTTATAAATATAGGCAATATTTTAAGGAGGATCTTCATGATGTCTTTGTAGTGAGAGAGGCGTGGCCCAATGAGAGTGTATCCTAACCTTGAGAAGGTTTGAAACTAATTCCCAACACTTCTGTACTTTTCTCCTTTTTAAAACACCTTTTTTGCATACTCATGGGGAGATAAACACATTACCTGATGGATTGCCTTGAATTGTTTCCCATTTTCTACAGCCTGTGTCTCCTCGCCACCCAAGGCAGCTGTGTCAGCACAAGGAAGACAAGGAAAAAAGAAGGAAATGGAGAAAACAGAATGGCTTATTCAAGATTTCTCCATCAGAAGCAAAAAGCTTGCTCGCATGTTAATGCACTCAGTAATCTTGTCTTCCCTTTTCCAGCATCACTGAGGAGCATGACAGGAAAAAAAGGAGTGAAAGAAGAGAGAAAGAAGAGGCTTGGTCGTTTCATTTGAAATTCACTTCGTTTTCTGAGCAGTGTTTAGAGCCTGGAATATCCAGAGGGGAACAAGCAGAAAGAAAAGATTCTTTCCGTTTTACCTATTCCTCCCTTTTTTGTCTTCCTCGTCCTCTATGAACTCATCCACTGTCTCAAAAAACTGAATGTTATTTTCAGACTTGGGTGGCAAAGGAGCCAATATAATTTTGGATTAGAGAGTAGATTATATTGGATTATTAAGATTAGGTATTCAAAAACACAAGGGCCTTGCAAATAAAAGTTAAGTAATATTTTGAAAGAATGGCTAAAACAGGTACTTTCATGCAGCTGAAATAGCTTAGTTGGGAGAGGATAGACCAATGATCTAGAGATCCCTGGCTCAATCCTGGGTTTGGCAGTCATGTGTAGTTTTCTAGAATCACTATGATTCACTTTAATACAGGACAATTGCAACCCAAGGCTTTGGGATTCTAACAGAACTGAGTATAGTACAGTAAAACCTGCAAAAACCAGAACCAGTGTAAGGCAGAAACCTGTCATAGAAGAAAAACTCAAATATTTTCCACTAAAAAGATTGATAGAAAAGTGGTGACACTGTACCCTGTCAAAGGCAGAAAACTTTCAAGACCAAGAAAAACAAGGCAGTCCCATCAAGTCCACCTCTCACAGTTTTACTCTACATTCATCCAACAGGGATCCATGTGAGAAAAGTGACATTAACATCTGTATCATCTCTCACTACAATTTTAACTGATTTTTTCAACTCCAATCGGGTTGTATATATACATATTTTTATCATCCTCTGCTTCATTTACACATTCTTGAGGTCTTCTACAAAGTGGTAACTGACAATTTTCATCTATTATTTTTCCTACTTTTAACTGACAACAGGTAACAATTTGTTTAGAACAACAATAAATAAAACCAAACCAAACCCCTTGCCATCATGTTGATTCCAAATAGGACAGAGTATAACTGTCCCATAGGATTTTCAAGGAGCAGCTAAGAAAGGGAAAAAAATCCAGTCATACAAAATGCCCAATTAAACTAGAGAAGGCAAAAGAAACAGACAAAAAAGCAAATAAGAAGGGCAATAAATAGAAAGCAGTTGCTAATATGGTAGATATTAATTAAACAGTATTGCTATCACTTTAAATGCAAGTGATCTAAATATATGTATCTTAGTCTGGGTTTTCTAGAGGAGGAAAACCAGCAAAACATACATATAAACATTGTCTCAGTCATTTAGTGCTCCCATAACAGAAATAACACAAGTGGATGGCTTTTCAAAAGAGAAATTTATTTTCTCACAGTCTAGTAGGTTACAAGTCCAAATTCAGGCATCGGCCCCAGGGGAAGGCTTTCTCTATCTCTGTCAGCACTGGAGGAAGGTCTTTGTCCTCAATCTCCCCCTGGTCAAGGAGCTTCTCAGGCACAGGAACCCAAGGTCCAAACGATGCACTCGGTTCTCTGTGGTGCTTTCTTGGTGGTATGAGGTCCCCAACTCTCTGCTTGCTTCTCTTTCCTTTTATCTCATCCCAGGGAAACTCCCTTTATACTGGATCAGGGAGGTGACCTGAGTAAGGGTGGTGTTACAATCCCACCCTAATGGTCTTAACATAAAATTACAATCACAAAATGGAGGACAACCACACAATACTGGGAATCATGGCCTAACCAAGTTGATACACACACTTTTGTGGGGACATATTTCAATCCATGACAAATATATACAGAGAGATTCACCTAAAGGAAATGGCTTCTGCAATAGTGGGGACTGGCAAGTCACAAATCTATGGGTCTGGTAGCAGGTTGAAAATCTCTGACACCTCATAGGGTTGCAGGGGCTGTCGAATCCAAAATCTGCTAGTCAAACAGCAGCCTAGAGACTTCTGCAGGCATAGGTCCAAAGACTGGAGGTCAGGTGCTGAGAAGAGTAAAGGGTCTAGAGAGAGTGAATTTTGCCAGAACATCCCTTCATGTACTGCAGACAGGCCACACTGCAAGGAAACTCCTCTTTCAACTGACTGGTTGCTCACATCAGATCACAAAATGGAAGGTAATTAAATTATAGAAGAGGACATGCCAAGCTACTGAGAATCACGGCCTAGCCAAGTTGACACATAACATTAACCATTACAATACCATTTAAAAGACAGGCTATCCAACTGGATTAAAAACTACATGTTGTTTACAAGAAATCCACTTTAAACATAAAAACGTGGATAGATTAAAAGTAAAAAGATAGAGAAAGATACCATACTAACACTAATCAAAAGAAAGCTGGAGCTGCTATATTAATGTCAGGTAAGTCAGATTTCAGAGCAAGGAAAATTATCAAAACTAAAGAAGGGGTTACATAATGATTAAAGGGTCAATTCTCCAAGAAGATATAACAATCCTGAATGTGTATGCACCTAACAACAGAGCATCAAATACACGAGGCAAAACACATATCTGAGAAAGGATCTGAGTCCAAGCCGTACTCTGCTACACATGGGGTTGCCCTGAAAAACCCCCATGATTCATAATCAGTTTGATGGTACCTGGTCATTGTGGTGGATCCGAGATATACAAGCCAAGCCCAAACCAAGTGCCGTCGAGTCAATTCCAACTCATAGCAACCCCATAGGAAAGAGTAGAACTGCCCCATAGAGTTTCCAAGGAGCACCTGGCGGATTTGAACTGCCAGCCCTTTGATTAGTAGCAGTAGCACTGAACCACTATACCACCAGGGTTTCCAAGATATACAAAGAACTCCTAAAACTCAACAATAAAAACACAAGCAACCCAATTAGAAAGTGGGTAAAATATCTGGAGAGATACCGCAGCAAAGAAGATATACGGGTGATATGTGTCTTTAAAAAAAAAAAAACTAATTCCCCCATGAGTAGAATATGCTTCACATGGTTTTTAGTGGAAGTAGATCTCCAGGCCTTTCTTCTGAGGCAACTCTGTGTGGCTCCAAACCACCAATTAATCATTCAGTTAGTAGCCAAAAATTTAAGCATTTGCACCACCCAGGGATTCCCACATACCACTAGGGAATTACAAATTAAAACAATGATGCAATACCATTACACACCTACTGTTGCTGTTCTTGTTAGCTGCTGTTGAGTCAGTTCCGACTCATAGTGATCCTAGAGGGCAGAGAACAGCTCCATAGGGTTTCCAGGGAGCACCTGGTGGTTTGAACTGCCAGCATCTTGGTTAACAGCCAGGCTCCTGACTACTACCCCACCAGGGCTTCTACACAGCTATTTGAATGGCTAAAATCCTAATACTGACAACACCACATGCTGGCAAGGATGTGGAGCTACAGGAACTCTCATTCATTTCTGGGAAAATGCAAAATAGTACAGCTACTTTGGAAGGTAGCCTAGCAGTTTCTTACAAAGCTAAATGTAGACTAACATAAACATGTGGTTGTCAGATGCTGTGGAGTCAGTTCTGACTCATAGTGACCCTATGTACAACAAAATGAAACGCTGCCCAGTCCTGTACCATTCTCACTAGCATTGTTATGCTTGAACCCATTGTTGTAGCCACTGTGTCAATCCGTCTTGTTGAGGTTCTTCCTCTTTTTCACTGACCCTCTATTTTACCAAGCATGAAGTCCTTCTCCAGGGACTGGTCCATCCTGATAACAGGTCCAAAGTATGTGAGATGAGGTCTCCCCATCCTTGCTTCTAAGGAGAATTCTGGCTGTACTTCTTCCAAGACAAGTTTGTTTGTTCTTCTGGCAGTCCATGGTATGTATATTCAGTATTCTTCAACAACACCATAATTCAAAGGTATCAATTCTTCTTCAGTCTTCCTTATTCATTGTCCAGCTTTCACATGCATATGAGGCAATTGAAAACACCATGGCTTGGGTCAGGTGCACCTTAGTCCTCAAGGTGAAATCTTTGCCTTTTAAAACTTTAAAGAGGCCTTTTGCAGAAAATTTGCCCAGTGTAATGCATTGTTTGATTTCTTGACTGCTGCTTCCATGGGTGTTGGTTGTGGATCCAAGTAAAATGAAATCCCTGACAGCTTTAATCTTTTCTCCATTTATCATGATGTTACTTATTGATCCAATTGTGAGAATTTTTGTTTTCTTTATGTTGAGGTGTAATCCATACTGAAGGCTGTGATCTTTGATCTTCATCAGTAAGTGCTTCATGTCCTCTTCATTTTCAGCAAGGAGAGTGGTGTGATCTGCATACCACAGGTTGTTAATGAGTCTTCCTCCCATCCTGGTACCTCCTTCTTCTTCATGTAGTCTGGTTCCTTGGATTATTTGCTTAGCATAAGGTTTGAATTAGCATGGTGAAAGGATGCAACATGGACACACACATCTCTTTACTTTAAACCACGCATTATCCCCCTGTTCTGTTCAAACGAATGCCTCTTGGTCTATGTAGAGGTTCCTTATGAGCATAATTAAGTGTTCTTGAATTCCCATTCCTCACAATGTTATCCATAATTTGTTATGATTCACATAGTTGAATCCCTTGCATAGTCAGTGAAACACAGGTAAACATCTCGTATTCTCTACTTTCAGCCAAGATCCATCTTACATAAGCAAGGATATACCCCCTTCCACATCCTCTTCTGAATTAGGCTTGAACTTTTGGCCATTCCCTGTTGATGTACAGCCGCAACTTCTTTTGAATGACCTTCAGCAAAATTTTACTTGTATGTTGTATTATGACATTGTTCAATAATTTCTGCATTTCGCTGGATCACTTTTCTTTGGAATGGGCAGAAATTTGGATCTCTACCAGCTGGTTGGCCTGGTAGCTGTCTTCCAAATTTCTTGGCATAGATGAGTGATCACCTCCAGCACTGCATCTGTTTGAAACATCTCAATTGGAATTCTGTCAATTCCTGGAATCTTGTTTTTTGCCAATGCCTGCAGTACAGCTTCGATCTCTTCCTTCAGTAGCATAGGTTCTTGATCATATGCTACCTCCAGAAATGGTTGAATGTTGACCAATTCTTTTTGGTACAGTGACCTTGTGTATTCTTTCCATCTTCCTTTGATGCTTCCTGCACCATTTATTAGTTTCCCTACAGAATTCTTCAATATTGAAACTTAAGCCTGGAATTTTTCTTCAATTCTTTCAGCTTGAGAAATGCTGAGTGTGTTCTTTCATTTTGGTTTTCTAATGCCAGGTCTTTGCACATTTCATTATAATACTTTACTTTGGCTTCTTGAGCCACCCTTTGAAATCCTTTGTTCAGCTCTTTTATTTCATTATTTCTTCCTTTCACTTTACCTACTCTGTGTTCAAGGGCAAGTTTCAGAGTATCTTCTGACATCCATTTTGGTCTTTTCTTTCTTTCCTCTCTTTTTTAATGACCCCTTGCTTTCTTCATGTATGATGCCCTTGATGTCATTCTAGAACTTGTCTAGTCTTCGACCATTCATGTTCAATGTGTCAAATCTATACTTGAGATGGTCCATCATATGTCTGTCAGTTTGTCATACCATAGTATTGTATGTTGCTGTGACACTGGAATCTTTGCCACTGGTATTTCAAATACCAGCAGAGTCACCCTTGGGGGACAGATTTCACCTAAGCTTCCAGACTGAGACAGACTAGAAAGAAGGATTTGGCAGTCTACTTCTGAAAAAATTTGCCAGTGAAAACCTTATGACTAGCAGCAGAACGTTGTCTGATATAGTGGTGAAAGATGAGCCTCTCATGTTGGAAGGCACAAAAAATATGCCTGGGGATAAATGGCGTCCTCAAAGTACAGTCAACCTTAATGATGTGAATGGAGTTAAGCTTTTAGGACCTTGGTTTGCTGATGTGGCACACCTCAAAATGAGAAGAAACATCTGCGAACATTCATTAATAATTGGAACGTGGAATACAGGAGGCATGAATTTAGGAAAATTGGAAGATGTCAAAATTGAAATGGAATGCATAAAGATCAATATCTTAGGCATTAGTGAGCTGAAATGGACAGTATTGGGCATTTTGATATGGACAATCATATAGTCTACTATGCTGGGAGTGACAATTTGAAGAAGAATGAGGTTGCATTCTTCACCCAAAAGAACATTTCACGATCTATCCTTAAGTACAATGCTGTCAGTGATAGGATAATATCCATATGCCTACAAGGTAGACCAGTTAATACAACTGTCATTCAAATTTATGGACAAACCACTAATGCCAAAGGTGAAGAAACTGAGGATTTTTACCAATTTTTAAGTCTGAAATTGATCAAATGTGCAGTCAAGACACATTAATAATTACTGGTGATTGGAATGTGAAAGTTGGAAACAAAGAAGGATTGGTTGTTGGAAAATACAGTAATAGTAATGGTCCCGGAGATTGCGTGATAAAATTTTGAAAGACCAATTAATCCTTCAGTGCAAATACCTTTTCTCAACAACATAAACGGCAACTATACATGTGCACCTCACCATATGCAATACACACGAATCAAATCAACTATATCTGTCGGAAGAGATGATGGTAAAGCTCAATGTCATCAGTCAGAACAAGGCCAGGGGACGACTGTGGAACAGGCCATCAATTGCTCCTATGGAAGTTCAAGATGAAGTTGAAGAAAATTAGAACAAGTCCATCAGGGCCAAAGTACAGCCCATACAGACACATAGGCATATGCAAATATATGATTCAACCGTTGTGCATCTAGTTATTTACCTAGTGAAATAAAAGTTTATGCCCACCAAAACCTGCCCACAAATGTTTATAGCAGCTTTACTAATAACTGCCAAGAATTGGAAACAATCAAGTTGTCCTTAAATAGATGAATAAGCAAGCTGTGGCACACATCCATATAATGGAGTATTATTCAGCAACAAAAATAAGTGAGCTTTCAAGCTATGAAAAGTGGCAGAGTAATCTTGAATGCATATTGCTAAGTGAAAGAAGTTAGTCTGATAAAGCTATGTATTGTATTATTCCAAATACATGACATTCTAGAAAAGACAAAATTTTAGACAGTAAAAAGATCAGTGGCTGCCAGTAATTTGGAGAGATTTGGAGGGATGAATAGTGGAGCACAGACATTTTTAGGACAGTGAAACTATTCTGAATGATACTGTAATGAGGGTTGCTTGACATTACACATACTGCTTTTACAGCATCAAACAGCCAAGATACCATCCAGTGTTTACACACACATACACAGACACACAGGCAAACATATACACATTCCCATCAGTTTTGTGTGTGACACTCTAGTTTTCTCCTTAAGTGAAACCTACCACACACTGTTCCTTGTTCTTATTGTACAAATCCCATGAGCCCACTGAAAGAACAAGTCTAACAGACAAATCATGTTCTGCTAATTTTGAAAAAGGCTCAATGTTATTTCTATAAGTATTCACAAAGGCCCATATTTGTGCAAACTATGATGAGAAAAGGCTAACAGGCACTAGAAATCTGGTACCAGGAAGTGAATTTTTTTTTTTTTTTTTAATTATTATGTAGTTCAGAGAATTGAGCTTCCACCATGATAAATCTCAGGGTTCTAGACCAGTCTTGGGGCAAGCTTATTTGTTTTCCAAAAGTATCACAAATGAATTTCTAACCCCCAAATTTCAAAGTACATTTTTTCAGTCTTTATTCACCCTCTACATGCAGACGTTTACTGATCACTCATAAATCCAAGGCTGGAGACCAGAGCACTACCCGAGTTCACTCTGAAACATTCTTACATGTGTGTTCCAAGATATCTTGAATCTCATATTAGTTTATCATCACCCTTTTCCAGGCTTTCCTCATGCCCCTCCACCTGCAATTTTTCAGAACTCCCTTTTCTGTACCCACTTCTGTTTGAGAATGACTTAAATTTTTTCAATGAATAAATGCTTCATTCAATTTTGTTCTTTAAATCCTGTCTATTTACCTTCTATCTTACTCTTATAATTCACCTTTTCTAAATCCTGAAGCTGCTGGTTCGTTCAAGTCTTATGAATTCTCTTCTGGACTGTTCGTAGGGCCCTTGAGTTACCTGATATCTCGAGTAGAAAAGACCCTTAGAATGAAATGCAGAGTACATCACTATCGGGTGTTCTTCTGCCCTTGCTTTCCTACATCAAATCTGACAAATATATTCTGATTGAGCAAACAGCAAATATAGTGAAGGCTTTTAGATGGCCAAAATATTAATTTTTTTAGCTTTGTGCCTCAGGTTAAGTCAACTATTGAGGAAATCAAGAGCTGAAAATCGGGACTTGATTCTTTGACACCCATTATAGAAGACAGAGACTTTTAACAACTCAAGGTTGTAAAAAAGCCACCATGGAAACCTCTTGTGGCTATTCATCCAACACGTTTCCAATCCTCTGCCTTGACTTTCAAGCCCTGTAAAGAATCAGTATCCTCCACTGGTTCCTGAGCACCTCCTGCCTAAAGCAGCTGCTGATGCCTCTTAACACTGACCAACACTACCCCAACGCTCAAGGAGCCTGAATCTCAGGTAGAGCACACGCTTTGCATGTATGTGGCCCTGGCTTCCATCCTCCGTACCTCTACACTTTTTCTCTGCTTCAACACTATTGAAAACCAGTCTTGAGGGAATACAAATTCACTTCTCCTAATATTTTCCATTCAATTTCTGCACACATAGACAGAAAAAACACAATTCAGTGGATTTCCTTGAATGCTCTTTCATTTCTATGCTATGAGCTTCTATATCCCTTAAGATGACTGTGACAGTAGAAGGAGTATGACAAAAAAGGGAAGAAAAGAAGAACCAAATGCTAACAAAATCTCTTCAATCACCCAAAACAAAATCGTGCTCATTAAGCTCCCATTTTGTACTATTATTAAAGAGAAAGACAGATGGGAGGGGGAGGTGCTTGAAAGGGCCCTGCAGACAGTTTTTTTTTTTTTTTTTTTTTTTAATCAACTAATCCACGAAGCCCCCCTAGAGAGGCTCTCCACTGGGCTACTTCCAGATATGCAGATGTCTAAATTATTTCGGGGCAAAACTGAGTGCCTAAGATTCCTTCTCTTTGATTCTCTTTCCCTTTATTCCTGACGAGGTGGCCGAATGGTTAAGGCGATGGACTGCTAATCCATTGTGCATTGAGTGCGTGAGTTCGAATCCCACCCTCGTCGTTTCTTCTTTTCCCCACTTGTCATGGGAGTAAGATTTGGACCCGTAGGCCGCACAGTGGTTAAGAGCTTGGCTGCTAACCAACAGGTAAAAAGTAATTGACTCGGCTGCAACAGGTTTGTTTGTTTGTTTGTTTTTGACTGCTGACAGGTATCAGCGACGCCCAAGCAGTGAAACACATCCTTGGAATATCATCTTCCGTTCGGCCAAGCACGGATTCTCCAGACAAACATCGCTTTCCCCTTGCTTTTCATAACCTCACTATACATGGCTTGGAGTCCGATATTGCTCAGAGAAACTTGAGTATGTTTTCCCAGGGAAAACCAGTTGACATCAAGTCAATTTTGACTCAGGATGACCCCATATGTGTCAGAGTAGAGCTGTCATCTACAGAGTTTTAGTGATTTTTTTGGAAGTAAATCTCCAGGCGCCTCTGGGTGACTGGAACCTCCAGTCTTCCAGTTAGCAGCAGGCAAGTTGTTAACTATTTAACTTCACCTTGGGGCTTCTTTCTCCGGCAAACACAGAACTCCAACTGCCCCATAGTATTTCTAGATAGCGGCTGATGGACTGGAACTGCCTACCTTTTGCTCAACAAGTAAGCTTTTCACCACTTGTGCTACCAGGGCTCCTTCCAGGGACAGGGAGTGGTTAAACCCTGGGAGATGAAAATCTCAAACACAGGCATGCGTAAACCACCCCCCCAAGCCCACCACCATTGAGTCGATTCCGATTCATCCTGACCCCATAGGGGTTCCAAGGCTGTAAATCTGTGGAAGCCGACTTTCACCTCTTTCTCCCATGGGGAACCACCAACCTTTAATGAGTAGTTGATTATCTTAACCACTGCACCACAAAAAACCACCAAACCAAACCCATTGCAGTTGAGTTCATTTCAACTCAGAGTGACCCTGCACGGTCTTCATGGTATTATGGATTTGCCAGGCATCACACCAGGGTCCTGCACCTCCACTACTTCTGACTATCAGAGAATTCTGGGCCAAAGATACAGAAGAGCAGAACTTGAAAACTTGGCTAGAGAAATTTAGATCCACATAGAAAGAGGAAACTGATCCTAAGTGAAAAACAGTGAGTACATGGTGTCACGGACTGTGACTGTTCTTGCAAACACTGGAGTCCAAAACCATGGTCAGGAAATCAAGCAGTGGCTTTGTCTCTTGAAGCTGCAGCTCTGGTTCTGAGAAACACAAACAAGCATGAGGGAGGCATGTTGGGGGCTGAGCAAGAACAGCAAGCATATTAATCTTTTTTTGTAACAGCTCACTCGTGCTCCTGGACAGATGTTCAAACCTCAGCCATTACAGAGGCTAAAAGAATAGGTGTCAGTCAATGCACATATGAGTTTTAGGAGGTAATCCTTAATCATTGTGTCTTCGTTTGCTTTTAGTTTTCATTCTGATATTTTTCTCAGCTGTGAGAGGTTTGGAAACCCGGGTGGCATAGTGGTTAAGTGCTACAGCTGCTAATCAAGAGGTCGGCAGTTCAAATCCGCCGGACGCTCCTTGGAAACTCTATGGGGTAGTTCTATTCTATCCTATAGGGTTGCTATGAGTCAGAATCAACTAGACCGCAGCGGGTTGTTTTTTTATCCCTTTGGGTGAGAGGTTTGTATCTTCCCGAATATTGGAATACATTATATGCCAACTCTTTGGTTCCTCTCCAGCACTAGTCATCTCCCTTAGCCTAACCTCCCTTGAATAACCGGCTGAGGCTCAGTTGGCACTGGGAAGTAGTTGACATAGGAGCTTAGAGGCAGGAAGAAATTACAAGATAACACGGTGAGTAACAAAGTCCAGTACAAAGTTAAAAGAGAAGTAAACGTTTTATATCAGGATGCAGTGGTTCCCAAACCTGGGAAACTGCCTGAGAACTTCGTGAATATATGTATTCCTGATTCGACCATTGTAGATTCCGAACGGACTGAGAATCACTGGATAGGGAAAGGATGGGATCAGTATCATTGAAAAGTCTCCACAGATATTTCCATTTTTCAGCTGTGTTTCAGAACTGCTAACCTAGGAAGTCGTGCTGAAGGAATTGGAGTGAACTGAGCCACTAAAAATTTTTCTTTCACTCGGAGAAAGCACTGGAGACAGGATAAAAGGGACGGGGAGAGGGAAGGTGAAGGTGACACATTATGTGATGAAGAATATGAAGGGGAAGATAAGAGGAAGGAAGTGGGTGTGGGTGTGGGTGTGGAAGAACTAGAAGAGAAGGTGAAAGAAGGTTTGGAACTAGGTCTTTAGAATGCACAAAGTATGGATGGCCAAAGAGGTACTTTGAGACTACCAGGGTTGCCTATGTCCCCTCTGTTCTCTCTACAAGGCAGGAAGTCAGAAACTTCCCTTCCTCCTAAGGAAAATGGACTATGGGTGTTTCTCCAATAGGAACATGTGGCTCTTTTGGCTCAAGAATTGTGGTTTTAAGAGAGCTTAGAAGCTCTTTCCACCTCTGGAAATAATTTTTCAACTGTGGATGCTGGAAGACTTAAGGTTTCCTGAGACATCCCTTTCCTCTGGATAGTATCCAAACACTTCATGGTTAACAAAGAGTTGGGATCACAGATTTCTGTGGTTGGGATCACAGATCTCCATGACTGGTGATTGGACTGACACTTTGCTGACCAGGAAGACCTGGTGGCATAGTGGTTAAGAGCTACAGCTGCTAACCAAAAGGCTGGCAGTTCAAATCCACCAGGCACTCCTTGGAAACCCTATGGGGCAGTTGTACTCTGTCCTGTAGGGTCACTATGAGTTGAAATCCACTTGATGCAACGGATTGTTGTTTGTTTGCTGACCAAGATTATGTGGGTAGGTGTGAGTGTAGGAGAAATGGGAAAAAGAAAATCAGATGGAAACCTTCCTCCTGAAACTGCCATCTGTTCATTGACACAGGCACAGGTGAGGGAAAAAAGAAGACTCAAAAGGAATTTGTCCAACAGTCACTTCCCCCGACTTTCCATCTGTCTTTTTCTTCCCAACTTCTTAATAATAATGAGAAATTGTAGTAAAGGAGAACAGGCGGTCTATGACACGGTGGGATGTTGTTGCTTCACCATCAGCAGGTCCTGAGTGAGCACCTTCTTTTACTCCAGTCCCTCCTTACATCATTGTTCTTAAGCAGTTAGGTTGGGAGGCCCAAAGAGTGTTCAGGACTATGGTCCAAGAGAGTAACTATCAAGCAATTTATCCTTTCTGTGAGTAGGAAAAACACAAGAAAAGATATTCAGGAAGAGAAAAATGGCAGAAGTCTGGAACAAATGTGACCATATTCAAGTGCCAGTCAGTGAGAAAGGGAGATAACACTTGGAGGTACTGGGAATTGAACCCAGGGCCTCGTGCATGCTAAGCACGTGCTCTACCACTGAGCTATACCCCCTGTTACAAGAAAATTATGAGAACAATTCATAATACTGACTTCCAGCATGGTCTGTAGGCATATTAAAAGGTCAGTTTTTGCAAGTCAAAATCCATTATGTTCAATTCTTGTGTTCCTGAATTGCATCGGGCCTCACAGCTATGACAGGAAAATGGAAAAAAAAAAAAAAAGCATTCCAACCAAATGAGTCTGCCATCTTCCAACAGCCTTTGGCTTCTTCAAGGACTGCTTTTAGCCAACTGCCTAAAAGTCTGTCAGTTCAGTCCACCACGAGAGCGAGTCTCGGGATTGAACGTTCTGTTAATTCTTTTGATTGTCTTCTTGAAAAGTCGTTCTTCTCTGCCTATGAAGCTTACAGAAAGGTACAAAAGATAGTACAGGGGAATAGAAAGATGAGTTCCATGAGTGCTGCAAAGGAATGAAGATCCAGGTGGGGAAAGAAGACTAGAAGTTAACTAATTCACAGTACTTGACCGAAACAGGAGCCCTGGTGATGCCTTCGTCAATAAGTATGGCTGCTAACCGAAAGGCTGACAGGTCACTCCTTGGAAACCTTATGAGGTCGGGATCGGCTGGACAGCAACGAATTAATTAGACTGAAACGAAGAGCGACAAGTACAGTCACGCTCTTGCAAACGCCTGTGTCCCGCACCTGGGTTTGACAATGTAGTTTTGCCTCCGTGATGACGTAGCTCTGGTTTTGAAGAGACGGAATTCAGAAGTCAAAAGAGAGGTGAAAGATGGGCACTCCTGTCTTCAAAACATCTCTTTTTAGAGAAAATTATTTCCTTAATGAGGAAAGAACAAGAGAAGCCCTTCATGGGCTAGGCACAAACTTCAAAACAAATACGCTCTTTATAAAGTATCCCTGTGCCTGGAGAAGTCGCAAATTCCCGATGTGGTGCTACTGTTAATCCAGATATGATGGATAAAATCCAAATATTGGATGGAGAGGACATGTGCCCGGAATGCATAGATTAAACAAAAAAAAAAACCAAACCCTTCGCCATTGAGTCGATTCCGACTCATAGCGACCCTATAGGACAGGGTAGAAGTGCCCTATAGAGTTTCCAAGAGTGACTCGTGGATTCAAACTGCCAACCTTTCAGTTAGCAGCCATAGCTCTTAAACTACGCCGCCAGGGCTTACCAATGCAGCTGTCAGCAGTGGGATCCGAACCCATGTCCTCGTAGAGACAGAAACCTTAATCCAGTGCCTTAGACCGCTCAGACACACCACTGCTTAGTTAAATAGATAAATTATTAACTTCATAGATTAAGTTATTACCATATTAGAAAGACACCTGTCTGGAAAAGAATGCAAGGAGGAGTGAGTGTGAGGAATGGAATCAATAGGAAAGAGTGTGTGCGGGGGGGAAGGGTCATGGCTGGAGAAAGGATGATGCTGAGCGGAGGAGAGAAGCAGCAGCAGAGAAGTAGATGGCAGAGAGAAAAGGGATAGGGTTTGGAGAAGGGTCTGTAAGAAAAGATAGGATATGGACAAGCGTGCAGGTAGAAAGTGACCAAGTTCCCATCTTTACTATGCTGTCGGCAGGCCCTCCGGAAGAGAGAGGCTAAAGTAAATTCTTTCAAAGCATATCTCCCACAAAAAGATATGACTGGTTTTGCTCTGGGCTACCTCCTGATATGCTCATGTCTAAATTACCTCAGGGCAAAACTGAGTGTATAAGCTTTCCTTCTCTTTGATTCTCTTTCCCTGTATTCCTGACAAGGTGGCTGACTGGTTAAGGAGATGGACTGCTAATCCATTGTGCATTGCACATGATAAGATGTCTCAATAAAGTAATGGGAATCCATATTTGGAGGTGTTTTCTCAGGGAAAACTAGTTGTTATCGAGTCGATTCTGACTCACGGCAACCCCATATGTGTCAGAGTAGAACTGTCCTCTCCAGGGTTTTCAATGGCTAATTTGTTGGAAGTAGATCACCAGGTGCCTCAAGGTGACAGGAACCTCCAATGTTTCAGTTAGCAACAAGCAAGTGTTAACTATTTAAGTCCACATAGGGACTCCTTTCCCAAGGAAAAGCCAAAATCCAACTGCCCCATAGTATTTCTGGAGAGTGGCTGATGGTCTGGAACTGCTGACCTTTGGCTTGGCAGCTATGCTTCTCACCACTTGTCCCGTCAGGACTCCTTCCACGGATAGCGACCAGTTAAACCCTAGAACATCGAAGTCTCAGCCAGGGGCATACATAAAAACCCAAAAAACTCACTGCTGTCCGGTCAATTCTGACTCATAGTGACCACAAAGAGTTTCCAAGGCTGTAAATCTACAGAAGCCACCTGCCACATCTGTATCTGGTAGAGCCACTGGTGGTTTGAAGTCACCAATACTTTGGTGAGCAGTTGATCTCCTCCAAAGTCGGCATTAATTCAAGTGGCTTTGGCTCTCAACTCCAAATTAGTTGCTCCTTCTTCACACCGTTTTCGTGGCATTAGGAATTTTCCAACCATCGCACCAGGGTCTAGCACCTTCACTACTTCTGGCTATCACAGCCACAGCAAATAATTATTGGGAAAGAATACAAAAGCGAAGAACCTGAAAAATTGGCTTAGGAAACTTAAATGCAGATGGAGAGAGAAAACAGATCCTAAGCAAAAAACTGTAAGTATATGGTGTCATGGACAGTCACTGTTCAAGCAAACCCTGGAGCCCAAAACACCAGTTGGGAAATTGAGCAGTCACTTTGTCTTGTGAAGCTGCAGCTAGGGTTCTGAGAGCCACACAGAAGCATGTGGGACAAATGTTGGAGGCTGAGCAAGAACTGCAAGCATATTAATCTTCTGTAACAGCCCACTCCTGTTCCTGGACAGGCATTCAAACCTCAGCCATCACAGAGGCTAAAAGAATAGAAGCTTCAGCCTCTTGCCAAAATTTGTGGTGACAGTCAACCCACATATGAGTTTTAGGAGGTAATCCTTAATCATTGTGTCTTCTCTTGCTTTTAGTTTTCATTCTGATATTTTTTTCCCCCATGAGATTTTTTATCTTCCTGAATACTGGAGTATTTTATATATCAACTCTTAGGTTCCTCCCCAACAGTAGTCATCTCCGCTATCCTAACCTCCCTCAAATAACTGACTGAGACCTCGTTGGCACTGGGAAGTAGCTGACCTGGGTGCTTAGAGGCATGAAGTTGTGGTTCCTAAACTTGGGGAATCACCTGAGAACTTTGTCAATATATGTATTCCTGAGTCCACCTCTATAGATCCTGAATGGACTGAGAATCACTGGATAGGGAGATGATTGGATCTACATCTTTGAAAAGTCTCCACAGATGTTTCCATTATTCAGCCGTGTTTGAGAACTGCTAGCCTAAGAAGTGGTGCCGAGGAAATTGGAGTGAACCGAGCTGCTGGGAAATTTTTGCTAGGAGGAAGCACTGGAGACAGGATAAAAGGGGACTTGGAAAGGGAAAGTGAAGGTGACACATTATGTGATGAAGAAAATGAAGGGGAAGTTAGAAGGAGGAAGGTAGTTGTAGGTGTGGAAGAACTAGGAAAAAAAGTGAAGGAAGGTTTGGAACTAGGTCTTTAGGATGCACGGAATGTGGATGGCCCCGGAGGTAGTTTGAGCCTGTCCAGGTTGCCTATCTCTCCTCTGCACTCTATACAATGTGGGAAATCAGAAAGTTCACTTCCTCCTAAGGAAAATGATTAAGGGTGTTTTTCACATAGGAAGATGGGGCTCTTTTTGTCCAAGACTTTTCTGGCTTTAAGAGAGCTCAGCAGCTCTTTCCAACTCTGGAAATAGTTTTCTCAACTGTGGTTGCTGGAAGACTTAGGTTTCCTGAGAAATGCCTTCTCTCTGGATAGCATCCGAACACTTCTTCACCATTAACAAAGAACTGGGTCATTATGAGTCAGAATTGACTCGACAGCAGTGGGTTTTTTTGCTGATCACAGATGTCTGCTGTTCAGATCACTGATCTCCATGATTGGTGATTGGGCCGACATTTTGCTAACCAAGATTATGTGGGTGAGTGTGAAAGTGTAGGAGGAATGGGAAAAATAAAATCAGAAGGAATCTTTTCTCCTGCAATCTGTCCATTGACTCAGGCACAGATGAGGAAAAAGAAGAAAAACACTTGAAAGGAATTTGTCTAACACTTACTTCCCCCTCCCTCTTTCCATCTGTCTTTTTCTTCCCTACTTGTTAATAATAATGAGAAATTGTAGTAAAGAAGAAGAGGCTGCCTGTGAAAGTGGTGGAATGTTGTTGCTTCAGGGTCAGGAGATCCTGAGTGAGCACCTTCTCTTACTCCAGTTCCTCCTGACTTTATTGTGCTTAAGTAGTCAGGTTGGGAGGCCCAAGGAGTGTCAAGGACCATGGTTCAAGTGAGTAACTATCAAGTGATTTCTCCTTTCTCTGAGTAGAAAAAATACAAGGAAAGGTATTCATAAAGAGAAAAACGGGGAAAGTATGAGAAAAATTGCCAACATTCAGCTATGCATCTGTGAGGAAACAAAACATACATGAAGATGTTGGGAGTTGAACACCCATCCTCCCACACCTCGAACTGCTCTACCACTGAGCTCTACCCCTTGTTAAGCAGAGCTGTGAGACTACACCATAATACTGACTTCCAGCGTGGTCTGTAAGCATTTTAAAATGTAAGTTTTCACAAGTCAAAATCCATTATGTTAAATTCTTATGTTCCTGGACTGGATCCTACCTGGTAGCTATGCAGGAAGGAAGGAAAAAACAAACAAACAAACCACATTCCGGATCAAATGACTAAGATCTTCCAGTAGTCATTGGCTTCTTCAAGGACTCTTTCAGCCAACTGCCTGAGTGTCAGGCAGTTGAGTCTACCATGAGAGAGCGTCACGGAATTGCACATTCTGTTAAGTCTTCTGATTCTCTTCTTGAAAAGTCCATCTTCTATGCCTGGGAAGTTTGCAGAAAGACACAAAAGACACTGCAATGGAATACAAAGATGAGTTCCATGAGTGCTGCGAAGGAATGAAGATTTACAGGTTAATTAACTCACAGTATTTGACTAGAATGGAAGCCCTGGTGGCAAGTGGTTAGGCGTTATGGTTGCTAACCATAAAGGTCAGCAGTTTGAATCCACCAGTAGCTCACTAGGAACCTTATGGGGCTGGATCGGCTCCATAGCCACAGATTAATTAGACCGAATAGAAGGGCAACAAGTACAGTCATGGCTCTTGCAAAGGACTTCGCCCAACACCTGGGTTTAGAAACAGGGTTTTGCTTCAGGGATGCTGTAACTCTGATTTTGAGAGAGAAGAAAGGTGGACACTCCTTTCATTAAGAAGTATCTTTTAGACCTAATTATTTCCTTAGTGAGGAAAGCACAAGGGAAGCACTTTATGGGATGGGCACAACCTTCAAAACAAATGATCTCTTTATAAACTTTCCTTAGGCCTGGGGAAGTCCACAAATTCCTTATGTGGGGCAACTGTTAATCCTGATATGATGGAGAAAATTCAAATCTTCTTGGATGGAGGAGAGGGGTGCCCGGAATCTATAGATTAAATTACTACTGCATCAAAAAGACACCTCTCTGGGAATTGGAATGCGAGGAGGGGGGTCCTGCAGATTGGAGTGAATACAGAGAGTGGTGGGTTTATGGCATGAGAAAGGAAGACGCCTGAGCGGAGGAGAGAAACAGGAGCAGAGGAGTAGATGGCAGAGGGAAGAGGAAAAGGGCGGGGAGAAGGACTTCTAAGAACTGATAGGATAGGGACCACAATGGAGGTGGAAAGTGACAAGCTCCCATCTTTACTATGGTTTCTGTAGTCCCTTGGAAAGAGCGAGGCTAAAATAAGTGCTTTCAAAGCCTATGTCTCCCAAATGGATAGGACTAATTTTGCCCAAAATTTCGTGACTGAGAGCACCTCACTGCTATTTCAATTGCTGACCATTTTGGAAAGAGCTTGTGTGGTTCCCTCTTTCTGGAATAGCAGTTGCTGATATTGGAGCGCTTTGGAAAAAGCCACAAGGAGGCCACGTAGTCCAGATCCCATGTGCCAGCACAGCAGGATAGAAGCAGAATCCCCTGACAGTTTCAGGCCAGAATATCTTGTATTGTACAGCAACTTAGTTTTAGCGTGTTTGGGCTTAATATTCAAGGAAAAGAATGAGAAAGAACGGTCAAGCAGTGACAAAGTGTTTTTGGTTTGAATAGGCTCTTACTGAACTCATCAAACTTCTGGAGAGCTCAATGCACCAAGCCTTTAATCTGAGGATCTAAAATTCACACCCCCGTCTGAAGTAGATACTTTCAGTTTTCCCATACTTCTAACTCATACACAAAAGGGTACTAAGCCCAACTTTCTCCTGGAGCAGCTCTGGGAATATTTACAGTGCATTTTGCTACTCACATACTCTCTTTTCTCAATGGGAGTCTGAAGAGGAAGATTTCAAATGTGAAAAATCAGATTTGCAGTATTATTTGAGAGTTATTCATTCAGTGAGAACAGCAACCTTATGCTCTGTTCTACTGTCAAATAAAAATGATCAAAATAGTGCCTTAAGGAATGAGTAGGATGGCACATTATTGAGAGGTCAAGGTTGATGATGGGAACTTAAGTTTGCAAATTTTTAGGAAGATCCCAAGCCTCAGGATTGTGAAGATGCTAGGTCCTTTCACTTTGAGAAAGGAGGAATGGACTTTACCACTTGTTATGTTGTTTTCTTTTTCTTTGGGGGCATTGGATAGGATTGGAAAGGGGTAAAAGAAAGAATTTAATCTGGGATTTCATTTATTTGAGATACTTACAAATTTAAGGTGCAAAATTCAGGTGGATGTTTTATATGTACAAGTGATTCCTGAGACTAGAATGTTACAAAGATCTCTCATCTAGACATTTGTATAAAGCATGTGGCTGTAGAGGAGAGGGTCTCTACACACAGAGTTAGAGTGAACCCCGAAGAAACTTTATTGTAATTCAAAGATTTGGAGCTCCTTAAAGGTATTCATTTAAAACCAAGGGATATGCTTTGCCCCTAGAGTGATCTTGGATTCTGGACTTCATACTCATTACGCTATCTTCTTGGACTACCTTAGAAGACTTAAGCAAGCAGCAGCCTCCAGGTGAGATAACTTGTACCTCTTCTCTGCCAAGTCCTGTACCAATAAGAATATTCTCCATCTTCACAGGAACCATATGAAGTCCCCTTATAAACTGTAAAGTCCCCCATTTTTCTAACAGAACTTGCCTCACAGCTGACCCAGATGGCAGCTCCTCAGAGCAATCGAATGTGAGAGCAGTAAAGAGAAGCAAATGTCTCCTTGAAGGTGACAGTTAGACAGATGTCAGACACAAAGATTTGCAGTCACTTGAGTACAGGTAGAATGATAGAGCAGGGGTTAATTTGGCTCTGAGTCTTGTGAAGCAAAATTAGGATAGTTTTGCGTAACTGTGAAGTTATTGGTTTGATATTATTCTAGAGCAACCTGGGCTCCAAACATACACTTTTAAGTTTGCGGTACGGAGGAATGCGGGGATGCGTTCTTTGTTGAATCAAGTTGTACTTGAAAGTCTGAAAAGTGAATTTAATATGTTATTTGTGAGAAAGGCCAATCTACTCTGTATATCCCTCTTGGAACATCTCAAAGGAGGAACTTTTCTTAAATTATAAGATTTTATGAGATATTAAAGTTGTAACTTAGTTGAAGAAACATACGTATGTTCCCTGTGTTCTAGTCTGGAAATCCAAAACCTTTAAATTGTATGTATAATCCACATAGATCCTGGGAAAAACAGAAGTCAATGTGATTTGAAAGGATTCTCAACAGTGAGAATACTATCTCTCTATGAAATTTATATATTATGTTCTGCATTTTACAGGCTACATGATCTGCCATCCATGTAGAATCTTTGGCAGAAGGACAATAACCATCACATCACTAGTTAGTTTTCACAAGTTAAATCAAATTGCTGCTATGATTCATGGAGTTTGAAATGGGAAGAGACCAGGAAAAAAAAAAAGAAGAAGAAGAGTAACTGTGGAGGGCCTGGAATTGATGAAGAAGATAAGGCATCTACACAAAGTAAAGAGAAAGGAACATAGAGACAACTTCTGATTCATAGTTCTGTGCAATTAGAATAAGATTGGTTAGTATCTTTAAGAAAAGAAATTAACAGCCATTTGAAATCTTAAAAAGTTATTTCAAAAAAGTAATCAACTAAGAGTATCACTGGTGGGTACACAGGTTTGCTTCCTTGTCTTTTTGAGGTTCAGCCCATTTTAGATTTCCAAAGCCTCTTTAACGTTAATCATTGATTTGTGAAAGAAGAAACTTCAACTATACTAATTCTTCCTTCCACCAACACCACAGGAATTAGTCACTGGAATCAATTCAAGAATCTTCTACTTGTTGGGCAATAAGAAAAAACAGCCATGAAGGGACTTGAACCCTCAATCCTCTACATCTGGAATCAGATACCTTATCCATTACACCACACAGCCAAAACTGTGAGGATATGGTACAAGCATATAAGTGAAAGTGTTGATAAGGGAACATTACGTCTCTGCTTTCAAATTTTTCACTTTGCAGTTGGAGGGAATTTTAACAACATTCATAAAAGGAATCAAATATCATCTGAAATGTCTGAGAACAATTACCTAGAATTAATAAACTGAGATTGTGAGATGATCAGAAGTGACATATTTCCTCGAGAGCACTTTCATCTACGTCACTTATAATGAAGATGTGTTTGGGTGGAGAATTATGACCCAAAAGCCAAACTCTTCTATAAAGAGGTGCAGATGACAGCATAAAGAGAGGGATTTCCAGACGTTGGTACCTTCGGACCTTATGGTCTCAAAGATAATACAGCGTTGCTCTAGGGAAAAAAGTCTGCAACCACAAACAAGAGCTCCCTTTGTAGAAATATCTAGTTTTAATGCCAGGAAAATATTTTATTTCAATCCATTCATAACATAGCTTTTAAAAACTTTATCCTCTACCCACAAGTCAAAGAATCACCTGATACCGAGGTGGGATGAGGTAGTGGGTCCCAAACCTCCCTGAGAGGGTGGTCCTGAAGTAGGAGGTGCAGTTTAGTGACTTCCAAGCTACCTCAAATGCAGAGAAAGGTGCCCAAATAGCTTGGAGGGACGCTTATCTCATTGAAATGCTAATTATCCACAAAGTATTTTGCCTAAAAGTCATTCCCTACTTTCCCTGTGGATTGATCCACAAAACAATTCAAGGTTATTTTGAGTAATCCACCCTCAACTCTGCTTTGTATGTTGGTAGGGTAGGAGAGATGAGATATCCACAAATTCCTAAAGTTAAAAAAAAAAAAAAAAGTTAAGTAATCATTAATTCTCTCAGTTTTCACGTAGTCTTGATTTCTTGGAAGTGCTGAGTTATTCGCAATAAATAAAAAATAATCTTTTCCTGCTCCTCTCCCTGTCTTTCCTCCCCAGAGACGTTAAGCTTTCCTTCACTCCAAAACTTCCCCCACTTGTTCCCAGAGCCCCTGTACAGTTTTTTCTCCAAGTTTAAGACAAAATTCAAAAGCTACCTAAGGTCATATTCTGAATGTTACATCTTAAGGTACACTAATTCATCAAGATAATTCTCATTTTCCATTGGATGTGAATAGTAAACAGTATCTATGACACAAAGACCTGAAGGAGGAAGAGAAAAAAGGAGACCTAAGAGAAGGAGGAGAAGAAATAAAATGAAACGAAGTAGGAGTGGCTTACAGATGGTGGAGAAGGTGCATCATGAAGAAAGGCAAGCATAGAGATGCAGAAGCTTAAACCCATGCAACTTTACTTGCTCACCGTCATGGAACATTCTCACCAGCCTTCAGTTTGTCTGTCCTTCAACTCCTTTCGCCTCTGCCTCCTAAGGCTGCAAGAAAGGTGTACATACAAGACAATGCAGAGGCATACAAAGAAGAGTAGTAGGAGTGTTGCTTCGAGAAAAATAGACGCAGGTGGGTAAACAAGAAACAAAGGACACTTGGTAAAAATTAAGCCATCTGAGTGTAGCAATGCTATCCGAAAGGCAACAGCGCTTTGTCTAGGCGACCAACTCTGTTTCTGAAAATCTAAAGAGACAAAAGACAAGATAAAAGGAAGGAAAATTCTCCTAGCGATTATAACATCTGTTTGAAACAGTCTCTTGGCAAGCAGGAAAATTCCAAGGAAGCTATTTGGAGACTAGAACATGAAACATAAAACCAATTGGCCTACCTAAAACCCACATTAGGTAGTCATGAAAACTTTGGACAATAGGCCTGGGTAGCTCAGTTGCGAGAGCATCAGACTTTTAATCTGAGGGTCGTGGGTTCAAGTCCCTGTGCAGGCGTGCTCCTCATTTTACCCTCCTTATAAAAAAAAAAAAAAAATTTTTTTTTTTTTTTTTTTTTTTATCTCTCTTAGAATCTTATTGACATTCTCCTTCCTCTTGGGGAAACCCATCCCTGACATTTACTATAGGCGTCTTCATTCCTTTCTTCCTGCTTTGCTCAAAAAGAAACTGAATAGAGCAAGAAGAGCAGAAAAAGGAAAAAGTGCTCAATAAGTTGCCAAAAGGTTGGCGGTTTGAACCCACCTAGAGGTGCCTCAGAAGACAGGCTTGGTAATCTGCTCCTGAAAGGTGAAAGCCTAGAAAACACTATGGAGCAGTTCTACACTGACCACAAGGGGTCAATAAAAGTCGAGGCAGCCCAATCCTTCCAAATGAGATGAAGGTTTCTGAAAACAAACTTTGTTGCTACTGTGCCTCATCTTTTGTAATTTAGACTCTTCGTTTGAATGCCCTAAGTGAGGGTCTCTAACAAAAGAACTCCATTAAGAGACTTAGATCGCCAAGTACTCAATACTTGCACTCACAGCAAGTAGTCATTTGGAGGGGAGGAAAGGGAAAGGAGAAAAGAAAGCTAGGAGGGTCGACCTCAGCCGCAGAACCTCCCTTAAAATCCTCTCTCTCTTAAAATCCCACAATGCCAGTGTCTAGGGCTGCAAAGATTCTAATCACACAACCAGAGATGTAGAGCTTCTTGGGGGAAGGGGGAGGTGAAGGGCCGGCTGGTCACACGGGGTCCCTGTTTCGGGCACCCACCTGAGGTGAATAGCGTTAGGGCTCCAGCGAACCACCGCTGTGCCCTCTACTCACCCAAGGCCTGGTTTCAAGCACAGTAGGTTATATACTCGCAAAAATAGTAAAGTCTTCTCCTCTCTAACCTGGCCCTTGCACCCTGCGGTGACTCCCCGTGCTCACCTCCCCGTCCCTCGGTGGAATCCCAGCTGGGACGCTCAGAGGGCCTGGCCGGCTGGCTGTGAGTCTGAATGCGGCTCTGCGTCCCAGAATATTCCTCGCGGGACTGTAGAAGAGCTGTGGGAGTCAGTGCGCTGCAGCAGGGCTCGGCGCCCCTAGGACACATGGTGACTGAAACCTCTGAGGGGATGAGATGAGGGGAGCGAGGCAGGAAAGGGGACACCCAGGGGACCCGCCCAAACAGCCTGGGTGAGGTGAGAGCGGGTAGAAAGCGTGCTCTTTAATACATTTTTTTCTTTGGCTGTCTTTATGCATAAAGAGACAGCAAAAGATGTGAAACTTGGGTTTCCGGTGTCCCTGCTTGATGGACCAAAAACCAAACTGGTTGCCGCCGAGATAATGTAAAAGTCTCATCCCTCACTCTCCCACAACCTTCCAGGTCACTGAGTTCCTCCTTGCAAAGGCAAGCATAATTTCTTGGGTATTCTCTCAGAGATATTATTTCCTCCACTTTTTATACAAATAAGGAAATAGCAAATACATTCCACTGCATCTTGGTTTTTTCACTTTGTGGATGTTGTAGTGATTTCCAAGTCAATACAGAAACAGCTTCTTCCTTCTTTGCTTGGCAGCAAAGAATTCCATGGTATGGGTATATCATAATATATATCTTGCCCATACAAATAATGCTGCAGTAAGTGATATTCCATATCTGACATTTCAAATGGGTGTGAGTACTTTCTATACATGGAATTGCTGAAGTAGTCCCCGTGATGTGTGATGGTAATTCTGATGGATCTTGCCTAATATACATTCCCACCAGCATGCCACAATGGTCTGCCTTCCCACACTATTGCAACCACTTTGTGTTCTAATACATTAATGACAATAACAGCAGTAAACCCATCACGGTGACCACGTGTGTTACAGAGTAGAACTGCTCCACGGGGTTTTCTTGGCTGTAATGTTCACGGACACAGATTGCTAGGCCTTCCTTCTGCAGTGCCATTGTGTGAATTTGAACCACCAACCTTTAGGTTACTAGCCGAGCACAAAACTTATTGACCACCCAGGGACCTTTATGTCAATGTAGGCCTTAGGTAAATGACACATTCAAATATTAACATAGAGTAAACAAGCCGTTGTTAGACTACCCAAATCATATTTAGCCCAATGGAGCCACCCAGAATTTGGAAAATAGCTATTTAAGACTCCACTTATAATTGATGAAACAAAATTAAAACTTCAGTTAAGGGAGAAGACAATTACATAAATGAAAATATGTTAGAGGTAGCAACTCAAATCAATAGAAATGGGTGAATTATTTGATAAATGGTGTTTGGCTAACTGTGTAGCCAACTGGGAAAACTAAAGCTTACATCATTATAACACCTGCGATACTAAATTTCAAACAGATATAAAATTTAAGAGTAAAAAAAGAAAAATAAAATGAAATGCAACTGCTGGAAAGGTCAAACCTGAAAGTTTGTATAACTTTGGTGTAAAAAACCAATTTTTAAACAAACCCTAGTAACGATGAAAATTTCACAAAATTCACTACATTAAAAAAATTCATCCTGGACGTGTTTACATTCTCTTTATAAAAAAAACAAGACCCATCCACCTATGGTCACTTCATCTTTGACAGAGGACCAGTGTCCATTAAATGGGAAAAAGACAGTCTTTTTAACAAATTTTGCTGACAAAACTAGATGTCCATTTGTAAAAAAATGAAACAAGTGTTTAATTGGGTTAAGACCAATTACAGAGTTGTTAGGAAAATCAGACTATTGTCACTTCTGTCTCTGTTTATAGCTAAGAAAAGTATTTCATGCCAAAGGGCACAATTTTTTTATGTTTCTAAAATCTTTATATTGAAATAGATATATCTTCCACACATTTCAAAATTACAAAAACAAAAGAGTTTATACGCAGTGAAAATCTTTCCCTTTCACCACTTCCCCACCCCATTCCAGCTGCACCAGATTCTGCCTCCCCAAGCAACTATGTTAATATGGGGTTACCTGCAAGAAACATTATTTGCATAAAGAAGCTAATAACCAGTTTTTATGAAGTCAACTCTGACTTATGAAGACTCCATGTGTGTCAGAGTAGAACTATGCTCCTTAGGGCTTTGGGTGGTTGATTTTTGGAAGTAGATAATCAAGCTTTTCTGCTGAGGTGCCTGTGAGTGGACTATAACTTCCAATCTTCTGATTACGACTCAGGGGCAAATAAGCCATTAGGACTCTATTATTTTCCCCACATTTTATACCTTCCAAACCTCCTCTACTGCATATTACATGTTGGGGAAATTAATATTTCCATATTACATATTATGGAAATTGTAAATATCTTCTCCATAATTTCTTCATTTTTTTTTTTTTCTTCACTTTGCTTATGTGTTTTTTCTTTGTTTGCCATTTTGGTTGTTGTTTTGTCTGTCTTTTTTGTTTTGCATTATTGAGGTGAAAGTTTATAGAGCAAATTAGTTTCTCATTAAACAATTAATACACGCATTGTTTTGTACATTGGATGCCAACTCCGTGATATGCCAACATGTTCCCTTTTTTGCCCTTGGGTACCCCATTTCCATTCATTCAACTTTCCTGTCCCTTCCTGCCTTCTCTTCCTTGCCTCTGATCTGGCGTGCCCATTTAGTCTCCTGTACATAGCTGAACTACATGTGTATATTGTTTATAGATGCTGTCGAGTCAGTTCTGACTCATAGCATCCCTATCTACAACAGAGCCAAACATTGCTGGTCCCGTGCCATCCTCATGATCATTGCTATGTTTGAACCTATTGTTCCAGCCACTATGTCAATCCATCTGGTTGAGGAGCTTCCTCCTTTCTGATGACCCTCTACATTACCAAGCATGGTGTCCTTCTCCAGGGACTGATCTCTCCTCATAACATGTCAAAAGTATGTGAGATGAAATCTCCCCATCATTGCTTTAAGGGGCATTCTGGCTGTACTTCTTCCAAGACAGATTTGTGTATTTTTTTGTATACCATAGTATATTCAACATTCTTCACCAACACCACAATGCAAAGGTATCAATTGTATTTCCATCTTCCTTATTCATTGTCCAACTTTCCCGAGCATATGAGGTGACTGAAAACACCATGGCTTGGGTCAAGCACTCCTTTGTCCTTAAAGTGACATCTTTGCTTTTTAACACTTTGAAGAAGTCTTTTGCAGCAGATTTGCCAAATGCAATGGGTAGTTTGATTTCTTGACTACTGCTTCCCTGGGTGTTGTTTGTGGATCCAAGTAAAATGAAATCTTTGACAAGTTCCATCTTTTCTCTGTTTATCATGTTGTTACTTATTGGTCCAGTTTTGAGGACTTTTGTTTTCTTTATGTTGAGGTGTGATCCATACTGAAGGCTGTGGTCTTTGATCTTCATCAGTTAAGTGCCTCAAGTTCTCTTCATTTTCAAAAAGCAAGGGTCTGTCATCTGCATATCGCAGGTTGTTAATGAGTCTTCCTCCACTCCTAATGCTGTATTCTTCTTCATATACTCCAGCTTGTGGGTTACTTGCTCAATATACAGATTGAATAAATATGGTGTTAAATACAACCCTGACACACACCTTTACTGACTTCATACCATTCGAATTATGTCCCCCAAAAATATGTGTATCAACTTGGTTAGGCCATGATTCCCAGTATTGCGTGGTTGTCCTCCATTTTGAGATTGTAATCTTATGTTAAAAGGATTAGGGTGAGAGTGTAACACCACCCTCACTCAGGTCACTTCCCTGATCCAACGTAAAGAGAGACTACCTGGGGTATATCCTGTACCACCTTTTATCTTATAAGATAAAAGGAAAGAGAAGCAAGCAGACAGCTGGAGACCTAATGCCATGAAGAATGCAGCACCAGGAGCAGAGAGCGTCCTTTGGACCTGGTGTCCTTGCGCTTGAGAAGTTCCTCAACCTTGGGAAGATTGATGACAAGGAATCTTCCTCCAGAGCCAACAGAGAGAGAAAGCCATCCCCTGCAACTGACACCCTGAATTTGGACTTGTAACCTATTAGACTGTGAGACAATAAATACCTCTTTGTTAAAGCCATCCACTTGTGGTGTATCTGTTACAGTAGCACTAGATGATAAGACAGCAAGGATCTGTCATCAGCATATCACAGGTTGTTAATGAGTCTTCCTCCACTCCTGATGCTGTATTCTTCTTCATATACTCCAGCTTGTGGGTTGTTTGCTCAATGTACAGATTGAATAAATATGGTGTTAGATACAACCCTGACACACACCTTTACTGGCTTTATACCAGGCAGGATCTCCTTATTCTGTTCAAACAACTTCCTCTTGATCTATGTCCAGGTTCCTCATGAGACCGCAGTTAAGTGTTCTGGAATTCCCTTTTTTTTTTTTTTGCAATGTTATTCATAATTTGCTACGATCCACACAGTCGAATACCTTTGCATAATCAATAAAGCACAAGTAAAAGTCTTTCTGGTAGCCTCTGCCTTCAGCCAGAATCCATCTGACATCAGCAATGATATCCCTCATTCCACGTCCTCTTCTGAATCCAGCTTGAATTTCTGGGAGTATCCTGTCAATGTACTGCTGCAACCACTTTGGAATGAATTCAGCAAAATTTTACTTGTGTGTGATATTAATGATATCATTTAATAATTTCTGCATTCTGTGAGATCACTTTTCTTTGGAATAGGCATAAATATGGATGTCTTCCAGGCAATTGGCCAGGTAGCTGTCTTCCAAATCTCTTGGCAAAGAACGGTGA
Organism: Loxodonta africana; assembly: GCF_030014295.1. NCBI lineage: Eukaryota > Metazoa > Chordata > Mammalia > Proboscidea > Elephantidae > Loxodonta > Loxodonta africana. The sequence continues at coordinate 79,643,644 of NC_087342.1, forward strand.
GCATTTCCAGTGCTGCATCCATTTGCTGAAACATCTCAATTCCTGAAGCCTTGTTTTTCACCAATACCTTCAGTGCATCTTGGACTGCTTCTTTCAGTGCCATTGGTTCTTGAGCATATGCTACTTCCTGTAATGGTTGAACATCGACCAATTCTTTTTGGTACAGTGACTCTGTATTCCCTCCATCTTCTTTTGATGTTTCCTGTGCTGTTAACAATTTACAGCATAGGATTCTTGAGTATGGCAACTTCGGGGTTGAATTTTTTTCTTCAGCTCTTTCAGATTGAGAAATGCTGGGCATGTTCTTCCCTTTTGGTTTTCTTGCTCCAAGTCTTTGCACATGTCATAACACTTTACTTTGTCTTCCTCAGTTGATCTTTGAAATCTTCTATTCTGCTTTTCATTTCTTCCTTTCACTTTAGCTACTATATGTTCAACAGTAAGTTTCATAGTTTCTTCTAAAAACCATTTTGGCCTTTTCTTTCTTTCCTCTCTTTTTCATGTCTCTTGCTTTCTTTATGTATGATGTTCCTGATGTCATTCCACAACTCGTCTGGTGTTCGGTCATTAGTGTTCAATGTGTTAAATCTATTCTTGAGTTAGTCTCTAAATTCACGTGAGATATGCTCAAGGTCATACTTTGGCTTCTGGACTGGTTCTAATTTTCTTAAGCTTCAACTTGAACTTGCAAATGAGTAATCGATGCTCTGTTCTGCAGTCATCCCCTGAACTTGTTATGACTGATGATGTTGAGCTTTTCCATTTTCTCTTTCCACAGCTATAGTTGATTTGATTCCTGTGTATTCCATCTGGTGAGGCCCCCATGTATAGTTGCAGTTCATGTTGGTGAAAAAAAGTATTTGCAGTTAAGAAGTCATTGGTCTTGCAGTATTTTGTCATGTGATCTCCAGCATAGTTTCTATCACCAAGGCCATATTTTCCATCTACAGATATTTCTTTGTTTCCAACTTTTGCATTCCAATCACTACTAATTATCAATACATGCTGATTTTTCAATTTCAGACTGCAGAAGTTGGTAAAAATCCTCATTTTTTGTCTTTGCCTTTAGAGGTAGGTGCATAAATTTGAATAATAGTCATATTTACTGGTCTTCTTTTGTACATATGGATATTACCCTATCACTGGCTGCACTGTACTCAGGAAAAATCTTGAAATGTTCTTTTCGATGACGAACCCAAAGCCATTCCTCTTCAATTTGTCATTCTCAGCATAGTAGACAATATGTTTGCCTGATTCAAATTTGGCAATACAGTGAATATCAGCTCACTAATGCCTAGGATATTGATCTTTACGCATTCCTTTTCATTTTTGACATTTGGCAATTTTCCTAGATCCATACTTTGCACATTCGACATTCTGGTTATTAATGGATATTTGTAGCTCTTTCATCTCATTTTGGGTACTGCTCCATCAGCAAATGAAGGTCCTGAAAGCTTGACTTCATCCACACCATTAAGACCTACTCTACTTTGAGGAGGGAGCCCTTTCTCATTCATCTTTTGAGCACCTTGCAACCTGAGGGGCTCATCCTCTGGCACTGTATCAGATAATGTTCTCCTGCTGGACTCAGTTGCTGGAGGCTGCGGTAGTTGTGGTCCATTAGCCCTTTGAACTAATCTCTCTCTCTTATCTTTGGGTTTCTTCACTCTCCCTTGCTGCAGACAAGATGGGACCAATAGACATATTTTAGATGGCCACACACAAGCTTTTAAGACCCAAGACGCTACTCACTAAAGTAGGATCTAGAACATTTTCTTTATAAACTATGTTATGCCAATCGAGCTAGATGTTCCCTGAGACCATGAACCCCAACCTTCGGCCCAGTAATTCAGTTCCTCAGAGAATATGAATGTGTCTATAAATCTTCTATGACATTGCCTTGGTCAAGCTGTGCTGACTTCCCCAGTAGTCGGTACTGTCTTACTCTTCACCCAAGTTACTACTTATGAATTGTCTAGTTAGTATTTTTTCCCTTCCTACAATGCCCCTCCAAAGATTCTTTCTTTCTGTGTATAAACCTTTTCATGAGTTTTATAATAGAGGTTTCATATAATATTTGTCCTTTCGTTACTGACTATTTTCACTTAGCATAATGCTGTCAAGATTCATCCATGTTGTGAGATGTTTCACAGTCATCATTGTTCCTTATTTTTGCAAAGTATCCAGAATACTCCTTAGAAGCAAGAATAGCTAGGCTGCATCTTACATACTTTAGACATGTTGTCAGGAGGGATCAGTCCCTGGAAAAGGACATCACGCTTGGCAAAGTTCAGGGTCAGTGGAAAAGAGGAAAGCCCTCAATGAAGTCGATTAACACAGTGGCTACAAAAATGAGTTCAAGCATAACAATGATTGTAAGGATGGCACAAGACCAGGCATTGTTTCGTTCTGTTGTGCATAGGGTCACTATGAGTCAGAACTGACTCCATGGCACCTAACAACAACAACAACAAGTATTCCATTGTGTGTCCGTACCATAGTTTGTTTATCCATTCATCTGTTGATGGGAAGGTAGGTTGTTTCCATATTTTTGCTATTGTGAATAATGCTGGAATGAACATGGGCGTACATATGTTTATTCCTGTGACGGCTCTTATTCCTCTAAGATATATTTCTAGGAGCAAGGTTAGCACACACGAGTACATGGTATTTCTAACCTTTTAAAGAAGCACCATATTATTTCCAATACAGTTGTACCATTTTGCTTACCCACCAGCAGTGCGTTAGAGTTCCAATCTTCCTGAAGACTCTCCAACAATTGCTATTTTTTGTTTTTTTGATTTGTGCCAGCAATATTGGGGTGAGGTGGTATCTCATTGTAGTTTTGATTTGCATTTCTCTAATGGCTAGTGGAAAACCTTGGTGGTGTAGTGGTTAAGTGCTACGGCTGCTAACCAAAGGGTCGGCAGTTCAAATCTGCCAGGTGTTCCCTGGAAACTCTATGGGGCAGCTCTACTCTGTCCTGTATGTTCGCTATGAGTCGGAATTGACTCGATGGCACTGGGTTTTGTTTTTCTGGTTAATGGCTAGTAATCACAAGCATTTCCTTGTGTGTCTGTTAGCTGCCTGAACATCTTCTTTGTTGAAGTGTCTGTTCATACTCTTTGCCCATTTTTTAATTCGATGATTTGTCTTTTTTTTGTAGAGGTGTTGGATTTTCCTATAAAATTTAGAGACTAGACATTTGTCAGATATGTCATAGCCATACATTTTTTCCTAGTCTGTTGGATCTCTTTTTACTCTTTTGATGAAGTCTTTTGATGACCATAAATGTTTAAATAGTAGTAGCTCAGTGGTGGAGCACGTGCTTAGCAAACATGAGGACCCAGGTTCAATACCCAATATCTCCATTTTTTCTTTCCTCACAAAGCATGTCCAAAGATCTTTAATCTCAGAAACCTCTTTCTTAAGTTGAATTGTTTTGGCCTTGGTGTTTCTTTCTTAACTAACTTAGTGGCACAATGGTACTCACATAAACTTGTTTTTTTTTGTCCTTTCTATCATCCATACATTCCCTCCAAGCATTCTTAACAATCGCTGATATATAGGCCACCATCTATACGGCCCAAAGACTAAGCAGTCATTTAATAGGGTTTGGGGGAAGTTGAAGGTTAAGTGGCCACAGAATCTGAAAGAAGAATAACCTGCTCTACCATTTGGGAAAAATCAGTGCTCCTTATTTGGAATGGAGAACACATGATTCTCAAATAATGTCTGAGAAAGAACTCATTCCTGCCGAAGAAGACAGACATTTCCTTGTCTCATCTTCTTTTCTGGCACGTTCTACAATGTTGAGAAGTAGATATTTAACCCTGATTTGGGCTGAGGATGCAAAGACTCCCTACACTGTCTTGTCTGCCTCTTATTCACAGACATGGATATCGTGCAGATAGAAGTCATCGAAGAGCATAGCAACATATTTGTCCATCTGTCCTGAACTCATTCTCTGGTGGTTGGGAGAGTCCCATCTCTTGAAGAGGCTGCCAAAGAAGAAATGGAGCACAAATTCTAAACTCCCATGGGTCAAAAGAGGGGAACACAGACACATTAACCCACAGACCTTGGGTAGAGTCTACATCATTCCAGGACAGTTGTCAGATCCTTGTGGAACGATTCTACATTTCCCTATAAATATTTTCAATTATTGGTGCTCAGAGTAATAATAACAATCTTGATGAATCAACTGGGATTGGATCATACAATCCTGAATATGAACCAAGAGAGTTTTTCTGTTTTGACCTAAACTAGGAGAAAATCTTGTAGAGGGACTTCGAAGAGGAAGGCTTGAAGGCAAGAAAAAGGCTAGTTTCTCCACAGGAAGGGGGGATCAGTTATGGCAGAAGAGGTGGAAGCCAAGAGACCTGTAGGTCTTTTGTAGTGTATCATCCCCTTTCCTCTTCTCTCCAAAAGCTGCAACTATCCACCTTCTACCAGTCTGTCACAGGTCATCCCTAAGCCAATTTTGAGGTCATGTACTTAACTTGCCGGGGACTAAACTACATTGCCTCTGCATCTATACTAGGACTGAGGAAAAGGTGGCTGAGTATGTGGCTATTACTAATTCCATAGAGTCTCTGACTTTCGGTGGTCACAGTCTACTCTTTAAGCTCCTTTTGAGCTAAGAGCAGGGTGTGAAGAGTAGAGGAACCAGATAGAATTTCTTTAGGAGTAACTTGGGTTTCAATGGGCTTCATTTAAGAGTTAGAAGTACATGGAACAAACAAAAGGGAACTTTCTTTTTTATAATTTGCATTTCAAGCAAAACTTAGTAAACTTCCTCAGTCACAGGGTGGTTAATAAAAAGCTACTGGCCCATCTCGCATCTTTTCTCAGTACTGCTCCAACCACATCCATGTACAGAAATCGAGAAATCCCTGCAGCTGCCACTGAAACCATCGACATCAACGACATCTGAATTGCGAACAAAAATTCAGCCTCTGGTGTGCCCTCCAATGTGCTTAGCCTGTATAGCTCAGGCAGGAAAGATCAAAGAATTGCTCTCAAAGGCAAGGCAGTCTTGGGCAAAATGAACTGAATCATCTTCTGGAACAAGCCTGCTTCTCTTTTCCTTGCCCCCTTCCTCCCTCTCCTTCTTCTCCTCTCTTCCTTCAGTTCACACCACCCAACCTCTTTCCTTTCTCCATCAACTGATGTGCCTCTCTCTCCTCCAGAATGACATTTTCAGAATAGTTCAGTGCATTCCTAGTCCCATGTATGCCCATTTTAACCACTGTACTGAGATTCAGGTGTAGGTGATATCTTTATTTACCATGTCACTTGATTATTTCTTCCTCCGCCTATACCACCACACAGTGTAACATCTCCCCAGCATAGGCTGACTCGGTCAAGCAAAGTGCAGAGCTGGGAGAACTGGAAGTTGGATAAATTTTTTCCTCTGAATTTAGAACACTTCAACCTCTTGATGGAGGTGAAGAATTTGTAAGAGAATCTAAAACATGTTTGGAAGAAATACTTCAAAAACTTACATTCGAGTTGATGGTCAAAATGTGGTTAAGGCAGAAAGCCTCAACTCTTTGCTCATCGGAGACTGAGGTTTGAGAACCTAACCAGGCACACGGAGGGCTTTTATTTAAAATTAGCCCAGCAGGTGGTCTTCACCTGCTGTCATTTCTTCATTCATTCTAGAGAGGCCAATTCTGAAAGATGAGCATCACAGAATGGAGCATTTCTTATTTTCTGTTCTCTTCTTTATTTTCAGTCACACCAGAGGCCTGTTTTGACCACAACTCTCTGACACATACACTACTTGTCTTCTGGCTTCTCTATCATTCTTTGACTTTTTTTCTTATGTGTAAATTAGAGTTACAAATAAATAATATTAATTTTACTTCCCTGTTTAGTTAATTGAGTCCCCGAGTGTTGCAAATGGCTAACATGTTGGGCTGACAGCCAAAGAGTTGAATGTTGGAATCCACCCAGAAGCCCTGGGAAGAAAGCCTGGACCATCTACATCTGAATAAATCAGCCTTGGAAAACCCTATGGAGCACAATTGTTCTCTGACACACTTGGGGTCACCATTCATCAGAATCAACTTGAAGGCAACTGGTTTGTATTTTTATTTTATTTTAGTTAATAGTGTTAAATTATAAATATAGAAAGCAGGCATGATTTAGATTAATATCATTTTAGGCAAGGCCAAGGAGGCAGAGTAGTCAGACACTTCCTGTGGTTCCTCTTACAACGAAGACCCCCAAACATTAGTGAATTGATTATATATGACAATCTAGGAACCCTGAACATCAAAGAAAAAGTTGGGGAATTGAGCTAAGCAGCAGGGGGAGGGAGAGGTGATTCAGGAGCAGGGAGGAGTTGCCAGACCTGACCGGTACTGGCACCCTGTAGGCTGGATCACCTGGTGTGAGCAGTGAGGCAACTGTGGCATTCTGGATAAATTTACCACACTGGGAGAGACCAAGTTGTAGAGGGATGGCTCTAATCTCCAGAACAAGCAAGGAACAGCACTCCATCAGTGAAAGATAAGTATAAGTTTCTAACCTACCAGGGGATCCAAAAAAGAAAATAACAGAAATCCTTTTTGGAAGTACCTCTCTCCCATTTACCTTACCCCTCCCCACTCTGCTTATTCCCAATCACCTTCAGCAATTGCTGTACTCCCTGGGATGGAAGTAGGACCCGTCTTGCACCCTGACCCATTCTCCCAGCTTTGGAAAAGGAACAAATTAACAAACAGGAAAAAATAATCTGCCAGCTCCCCTAAGCTGAGAACTCAGGGTGGGCACAGAACCTTTGCCTAGGCATAGGCATAAGGGTTCCATGGACTTTGAATGCCTTTCACTACTGTTTAGATGTGTGTGGGCCCATTTCAGCAGCATAGATCCTCATCAGCAGTGTATACCAGGGTATATACCTGAAGATTATTTTCATCTGTATCCGCTATAATGGGGAGTGACAGATTCATGACATCTGACACCACCCTGCCCATTAGGTAGGGTCATCACCTACCCACATCAGGGCCTGAGGACTGGTGGTTTCACACATTCCACCAAGCCACCCATGATAGGGGTACAAGAATAAGTGGCAACTTCCAGTACTTATAGTCAATGTCATTGGGTGCTCATAGTCTGGCTGCAAAAACCGCATAACTACATGCTCTAGGGAGCCAGGACATACCTTCCACCCAGACACTCGGGGGCAGCCGTCAGCCCCCTGCCTTTATCAGTGCATTACCCTGTACTGCAGCCAGATATTGGTGCCTACTCCAATCATCCCTGCCCTTTTAGGACTGTAAGTGACAGTCTGTACCACACACTCAGTGGCTGGTGACCTGGACACTTGAGCTGAATCCACACAAGAAAACTAAATGGACTTCTGGGCTCACATAACTAAGAACAGTTCTAACCACCAGGAGACAGAACGTGAGAGGTCAAAGATGCCAATAATCAAAGTATCTGACACAACAAGCCTATTTCGGCATATCAAAACAAACCAGAACAAGCTAGGACACAGTAAGCAAACATAAATAAATGTGATATCTTATTGAGGGCTTGGGGACAACAGTCAATATCAAATCACATAAAGAGGCAGACCATGATGTCTTCAGCAAACCACCAAAGTAAAGATTCAAGAAATCTTCTGGAGGGAGAGAACCTCTTGGTAGATCCCAAAAGAAAGCTGCCAAGACAGTTATAATCAAACTTGCCAAAATCAAAGATAAACAGAGAATTTTAAGAGTACCTAGGGAAAAATGAAAAGTCATCTACAAGGGAGAAACAGTAAGACTAATCTCAGACTACTCAGCAGAATCCATGCAGGCAAGAAGGTACCAGGATGACATATACAAAGACTTGAAGTAAAAAAATTGCAAACCAAGAATTATATATCCAGCAAAACTGTCTCTCAAATAGTATGGCAAAATTAGGGCATTTCCAGATAAACAGAAGTTTAGGGAACTTGTTAAAACCAAACCAAAATTGCAAGAAATACTAAACTGAGTCCTCCGGTTAGAAAATCAATAACATCAGATAACATCCCAAGACTAGAACACAGGACAGAGCAACCAGATATCAACCCAGAGAGGGAAGACACAAAAATAAATCAAAGCTAAAACACTGAAAATAGAGAAACAGAGACATCAACATGTCATAGATGACAACATTAAAACAAATAAGAGGGACTAAAAAATGTAGTCATAGATCTTTCATATAGAGAGGAAGTTAAGGTGATATAAAGACAAAAAGATTGGTTTAAACTTAGAAAAATAGAGATAAATATTATGGTAACCACAAATGACCCTAAAAATCCTATGCATCAAAATAAAAAACAAGAAAAAGTAAAGACTCAGCAAATAGAAAACCAACAACAATGAAAAAAACGAAAAGGAAATACATAAAAACAACTCAGCACAGAAAATTAAGTGGAACAAAGAAACTGTCGATAACACATAAACAAAAGAAAAAAACCCTCAAAATGACAGTTGCTCATGTGGAAGTTCAAGATGAAGCTAAAGAAAATTAAAACAAGTCCACAATAGCCAAAATACAGCCCGTACATAAACATACGCGTACATAAACGTGTGATCCAGCTATTGTGATCCTAGGTATTTACTCAAATGAAGTAAAAGCTTATGTCCACCAAAAACCTGCCCACAACCGTTTATAGCAGCTTTACTGATAATTGCCAAAAACTGGAAACAATCAAGATGTCCTTCAATAGATGAATAAACAAGCTGTGGCACATCCATATAATGGAGTATTATTCAGCAACAAAAATAAGTGAGCTTTCAAGCTATGAAAAGAGGCGGGGGAATCTCAAATGCTTATTGCTAAGTGACTGAAGTCAATCTGGAAAAGCTACATATTGTATGATTTCAAATTCATGACATGCTGGAAAAGGCAAAATTTTGGACAATAAAAAGATCAATGGCTGCCAGCAATTCAGTGAGGTTGGGAGGGGTGAATAGGTGAAGCACAGGACATTTTTAGGACAGTGAAACTATTCTGAATGATACTGGATTGATGGGTGCTTGACATTACACATATTGCTTTTACAGCATCAAACAGCCAAGATACCAGCCAGCATTTACACACACATACACACACACACACAGAAACATATACACTTCCCCTTCAGTTTTGTGTATGACACTTTAGTTTTCTCCTTAAGTGAAACCTACCACATACTGCTTCTTGTTCTTATTCTACAAATCCCATGAGCCCACTGAAAGAACAAGTCTGACAGAAAATCATGCTCTGCCATTTTCAAAAAAGACTCAATGTTATTTTTAAGAACAAAATAGCAAAGGCGTATATATGGGCAAACTAGCATGAGAAAAAGAAAATAAGCACTAGAAATCTGGTACCAGGAAATAAATTTTCTCTTAATTTTCTTATGTAGTTTGAAGAACTGAGTTTTAACTGTGATAAATCTCAGGGTTCTAGAAGAGCCTTGCAGCGAGCTTATTTGTTTTCCACAAATATCCCAAATGAATTTCCAATCCCCAAATCTCAAAGTACATTTTTCAGGGTTTATCCACCCTTCACATGCCTGTGCTTACTGATCATTCACCAATCCAAGCTGGAGACCAAAGTGTTATCATGAGGTCACTGTGTTAACATTCTGACAAGTGTGTTACAAGATGTCTTGAATTTCATGTGAGCTTACCTTCTCCCTTTCCAGACTTTCTCCAGTGTCCCTGCATCCCCAGTTTTTCAAAACCCCTTTTCTGTACCTCCTTCTGTTTGGAAATGACTTTTAAAAATGTTAAATGTATAAATGCTTCATTCGCTTTTGTTCTTGTCCTTTAAATCCTGTCAATTTACTTTCTATCATACTCTAATAGTTCACCTTCCTCTACATCCTGAAGCTGCTGTTTCATACATGCCTTATGATTTCCTCTTCTGGTTGTTGGTAGGGCCCCTGAGTTACCTGATTCCTTCCGTAGAAGAGAAAAGACCCTTATAATGAAATGCAGAATGTATCACTACATGGTTTCCTTCTGCTTTGGCTTTCCTCCATCAAATCCAGTCCATACATTCTGACTGAGCAAACAGCAAATATAATCAACACTTTTAGCATGAAAAGATTAATTTCTTTAGCTTTGTGCCTGAGGTTAAGACAACGAGAGAGGAAATCAAAAGAGCTGAAAATGGGGACTTGATTCTTTGCCACCCATAATACAAGACAGACTTTTAACAACTCCAGGTTGTACAAAATCTACCCTGGAAACCTCTTGTGGCTATTTACCCAACACATATTTCCAACCTCTGCCTTCACTTTCAAGTCCTATAAAGAATAAGTATCCTCCAGTGGTTCTTGAGCCCCTCCTGCCTAAAGCGGATGCTGATGCCTCTTAACACTGAACAACAGTACCTCAACGCTCATGGAGTGCAAATCTCAGGAAATAACACTTACTTTTAGATAAAAGTTATCCAGCAGCACCTCAGGAACAGGTGTGTGTAGTTCAGTGGTACAGCACATGCATTCCATGTATGAGGCCCTGGTTTCGATCCTCTGCACTTCTACACTTTTTCTCTGCTCCAACATCGTTTAAACTCGACCTTGAAGGAATACAAATTCACTTCTCCTAATATTTTCCATTCAATTCCTGCACACATAGACAGCAAAAATAGAACCCAGTGGACTTCCTTGAATGCTCTTCTTTCTATGCTATAAGCTTCTACATTCCTTAACGTGACTGCGACAGCAGAAGGAAGACGACAGGGAAGGGGAGAAAAGAAGAACCAGAATCTCTTCAATCACCCAAAACAAAAGTCTGCACATGAAGCTCCTGTTTCCTACTATTATTAAAGAGACAGAAAAAAAGATAAGGGGGAGGGAGTTTGAAAGGACCCTGGGGACAGTTTTTTTTTAAGCAGCTAAACCACAAAGGGAGGCTCTCGCTGGGCTACCTCAGGATGTGCTAGTGCCTAAATTATTTCACAGCAAAACTGCATGTATAAGCTTTTCTTCTCTTTGACTGTTTTTCCCTTAACTCCTGACGAGGTGGCCGAGTGGTTAAGGCAAGGGACTGCTAATCCATTGTGCATTGCACGCGTCGTCGTTCTTTCTTTATGTCACTGTGTTGTGGAAATGAGATTTGGAGCCCTGGTGGAATACTGGATTCTTGCTAACCAAAAATTAGGCAGCTCAAATCCACCCGCCACTCCTTGGAAACCCTAGAGAGAGTTCTACTCTGTCCCATAGGGTCGCTGTGAATCTGGATCAACTCCACTGCAACCGGTTTTGTTTTGTTTTTGTTTTCGACCTCCTGGTATTTGCCCAGTGTCACCCAAGCAGTGAAACACAGCTTTGGACTATCATCTACCGTTTGGCCAAGCACCGATACTCCAGACAGACATTTTCCTCTTGCTACTCATAACTTGACTGTACTTGGTTTTGAACCCGAATATTGTTTCAGAGAAACGTTCAGGCGGTAGGCAAAAACCATAAGAGATAAGAAGTCCCCATAAAGCAAGGGGAATCCATATTTGGACGTGTTTTCCATGGAAAACTGGTTGCCCTCATGTAGATTTTGACTCATGGTGACCTCATGTGTGTCCAGGTAGATCTCTCCTCTGTATGGTTTTTAATGGCTGATTTTTTGGAAGTAGATCATGAGGCACCTCTGCGTGACTGGAACCTCCAATGTTTCACTTAACAGCAAGTAAGTGTTAACTATTTAGGTCTACCTAGGTACTCCTTTCCCAGGGAAAAACCAAAATCCAACTGCTGTGTGGGGTATCTAGACAGCAGCTGATGGATTGGCACTGCTGACCTTTGACTTAGCAGCTAAGCTTTCCACCACTTGCAGCACCAGGACTCCTTCCAGGAAAAGGGAGCAGTTAAAACCCAGGCCGTGGAAATCTCAGCGATGCGGAGTCATTAATAACAGAAAATACTGCAGTGGAGTCCATTCTGACTCATAGTGACACCATAGAGTTTCCAAGGTTATAATCTGCAGAAGCTGACTGCCACATCTTTCTCCCGTGGAGCCGCTGATAGTTTCAAACCACCAACCTTTCAGTGAGCAGTTGATCACCTTAACCACTGCCCCCTTCCGACCAAAAAAAACGAAATCATTGCCTACTCATAATGACCCTATACCCAGCGGTAATTCAAGTAGCTTCAGCTTCAAACTCCAAACTAGTTATTCATCTCCAGAGTCTTCATGGTATTACAAATTTGCTAACCATCACAGCAGGGTTTTGCCTGTCCACTACTTCTGGCTATCAGAGCCACAGCAGATAATTCTCAGTAAGAATACAAAAGAGCAGAACCCGAAAAGTTGGCTTGGGAAACTTAGATGCACATCGAAGGAGAAAACAGATCCTAAGTGAAAAACAGTAAGAATATGGTGTCACAGACAGTCACCCTTCCAGTAAACCCTGGAGTCCAAAACCCTGATTGGGAAATGGAGCAGTGGCTTTGTCTTGCAAAACTGCAGCTAGAGTTCTGAGAACCATAAAGAAGTATGAAGGACGCATGATGAGGCTGAGCAAGAACTGCAAGCATATAAACATTTTGTAACAGCCCTCTCATGCTGCTGGACTATTCAAACCTCAGCCATCACAGATGCTAAAAGAATAGGAGCTTTAGCCTCTTGCCAAAATTTGTGGTATCAGTCAACCCACATGTGACATTTAGGAGGTAATCCTTAATCATTGTGTCTTCTCTTGCTTTTAGTTTTCATTCTGATATTTTTCTCACATGTGAGAAGTTTGAGTCTTCCTGAACATTAGAATACATTATATGTCAACTCTTTGGTTGCTCCCAGCATTAGTGGTCTCCCTTACCCTAACCTCCCTCATAAAACCCACCGAGGCTCAGGTGGCACTGGGAAGTAGCTGACATGGGTGCTTAGAAGCCGAAAGATATTGCAAGGTAGGTGGTGAGTAGCAAGGTCCAACACAGAGTTGAAAGGGAAGTAAATGTCTTAGATCAGAATGCAGTAGTTCCCAAAGCTGGGGAACTGCCTGAAAACTTTTTGAATATACACATTCCTGATTCTACCTTTATAGATCCCAAATGGACTGAGAATCACTGGATATGGAGAGGATGGGATCTGTAACGTTGATGTCTCCACAGATGTTTCCAATTTTCAGCCATGTTTGAGAACTTCCAGCCTAGGAAGTGGTGCTGAGGGAATTGGAGTGAACTGAGCTTCTGGGAAGGTTTCGCTAGAAGGAACCACTGGATACAGGATAAAGGGGGACTGGGAAAAAGGAAACTGAGGGTGAAGGTGACACATTATGTGACGAAGAAAATGAAGGGGAAGGTAGGATGAGAAAGGTGGGTGTGGGTGTGGAAGAACTAAAAGAGAAGGTGAAAGAAGGTTTTAAACTAGGTCTTTAGGATGTATTGAATTTGGATGGCCCAAGATGTTTGAGAGTACCAGGGTTGCCTATGTCTTCTCTGCTCTCTCTATAGGGCAGAAAGTCAGAAAATTCCCTTCTTCCTAAGGAAAAGGGAGTAAGGGTATTTTTCACATAGAAAGATGCAGCTCTTTTTGTCCAAGACATATCTGGCTTTAAGAGAGCTTAGCAGCTCTTTCCATTTCTGGAAAGAATTTTATCAATTGTGGATGCTGGAAGACTCAGGGATTCCTGAGAAATGCCTTACCTGTGGATAGCATCCGAACACTTCTTCACCTTTAAAAAGAGCTAGGATCACAGATATCTCTGGTGGGCATCACAGATCTCCATGACTGGTGATTACACTTGCTTTTTGCTGACCAAAATTATGTGGGTGGGCATGGAAGTGTAAGAGGAATGGGAAAAAGAAATCAGAAGGAAACTTTTCTCCTGAACCTGCAATCTGTCCATTGGCACAGGCACAGGTGAGTGGGAAAAAGGACAAGACCCAAGAGGGATTTGTCCAACAGTCACTTACCCCTCTCTCTTTCCATCTGTCCTTTTCTTCCCTACTTGTTAATAATAAGGAGAAATTGTAGTAAAGGAGACTAGGCTGTCTATGAAGCGGTGGAATGTTGTTGCTTCAGCGTCAGCAGGCCCTGAGTGAGCACCTTCTTTTATTTCAGTTCCTCCTGACTTCATTCTGCTTAAGCAGTCAAGTTGGGAGGCTCAAGGAGTGCCCAGGACTATGGTCCAAGTGAGTAACTATCAAACGATTTATCTTTCTATGAGTAGGAAAAAGACAGGTAAAAATATTCACAAAGAGAAAAATAGGGAAAGAATGAAAGAAACTTGCCAATATTCAGCTGTGAGGAAATAAAAAGGGTACATGGAGGTGCTGGGAATTGAACCCAGGGCATCAAGCATGCTAAGCACATGCTGTACCACTGAGCTACACCCCCATTTTAAACAAAGTTATGAGAACGATCCATGATACTGAATCTTAGCATAGCCTACAGGCCTTTTAAAACAACTTTCTACAAGTAAACATCCATTATGTTTAATTCTTGTGTTCCTAGATTGGATCCTGCCTCACAACTATGCCAGGAGAAGGAAAAAAACACATTTCGGACCTAATGACTTTGAGATCTCCCAGCAGCCGTTGCCTTTTTCAAGGACTATTTGCCTGAGTGTCAGTTCCAGTCCACCAAGAGGGAGAGTAGCAGGATTGAATGTTTGGTTAAGTCTTCTGATGTCTTCTTGAAAAGTCCTTCTTCTGTGCCTATGAAGCTTGCAGAAAGACACAGAAGATAGTGCACAGGAATACAAAGATGAGTTCTAAGAAGGAATGAAAATCCAGGTGAGGAGGTAAGGCTAGATGTTAATTAATTCAAAGTATTTGATGGAAACAGGTCCCTGGTGCACAGTGGCTAAGAGCTATGGCTGCTACCCAAAAGTTCCGAGGTCACTCCTTGGAAGCATTATGGGGTCGGGATCTGCTAGACAGCAACGGGTTGATTAGGCTGACACGAAGAGTGACAAGTACAGTCATGTTCCTACAAACACCTGCGTCCAGCACCTGGATTTGGAAACTTAGTTTTGACTCCGTGATGCTCTAGGTCTGGTTTTGAAGAGGTGGAAGGTAGAAGAGAGGAGAAAGATGTACCCTTCTATGATTAAATTGTCTCTTTTACACCAAAATTACTTCCTTAATGAGGAAAGCACAAGAGAAGCACTTAATGTGCAGGGTACAACCTTCAAAACGAATTCGCTCTTTATTAACTTTCCCTAATCCCAGAGAAGTCAGAAAACTCCTGATGTGGTGAGACTGTAACCCAGGTATGAAGGAGAAATTCCAGATCTTCGTGGATGGAAGGGATGAGTGCCCGGAATCTGCAGGTTAAGTTACTACTTAAACCACAAAGACACCTCTCTGGGAATTGGAATGCGAGAAGGAGTGGGCTCCAGGAAGGGAGTGAATATGAGAGAGTGGCAGGGTTTATAGCTGGGAGAAAGGCGGACACTGAGTGGAGGAGAGAAGCAGCAGCAGAGGAGTAGATGGCAGAGAGAAGAGGAATAGGGTTTGAGGAAGGGTCTCTAGGAACTTATAGAATATGGACTGGAACGCAGGTAGAAAGAGACCAAGCTCCATCTTTACTATCCTTACTCCAGGCCCTCGAGAAAAGAGAAGCTAAAGTAAGTGCTTTCAAAGCATATGTCCCACAAACAGATAAGACTGGTCTTGCCCCAAATTTTGTGACTGAGAGCTCCTCACTGCTCTTCCCATCGCTGAGCATTTTGGAAAGTGCTTTTGTGGTTCTGTGTTTCTGGAACAGCCCTTGTTGGTATTGGACTGAGCCTTAGAAGCAGAATCCCCTGAGGGCTTTCAGCTGGAGTATCTCGTATTTGCAGTCAATTAGTTTTAGTGTGTTTGAGGTAAATATTCAAGGAAAAGAATGAGAAAAAAAGTCAAGCAGTGACAAAGCGCTTTTGGTTTAAATAGACTCTTAGTGAACCCATCAAACACCTGCACGAGGCCTCTAGACTGAGGATCTAGGACTCGCTAGCCTGTTCTGATGTAGATACTTTCAGTTTTCCCATACTTGTTTCTAACTCATAAACAAAAGGCTACTGAGCCTAGCTTTCTCCTGGAACAGCTCCAGGAGTATTTTGCAGTGTATTTTAGTACTCACATACTCTCTTTTCTTAATGGGACTCTGAAGAGCAAGATTTCACTTGTGGAAAGTCAGATTTGCAGTATCATTTGAGAGTTTACTCATTCAGTGTGTGCAGCAACTTTATCCTCAGTCCTACTGTCAAATAGATGAGGAAAATTGTGACTTAAGGAATGAAGAAGATGGTGTTGACAGTTCAAGGCTGATGATGCAACTCAAATCTGGAAATTTTTAGGAAGATCCTCAAGTCTCTGGATTGTGAAGATGCTAAGTCCTTTCGCTTTGGGAAAGGAAGAGTGGACTCTACCGCTTGTTAGGTTATTTTTTTTTTCTTTGGGGGCATTGTATATGACTGGAAAGGGGAGAGAAAGAGTTTGATTTGAGACTTCATTTATTTAGGATACGTATAAATTTAAGGTGCAAATTTCCATTATTTTTTGGTAACCACAGTGATTCCTGAGACTAGAATGATAAAGAGGTGGGATCAGGTAGTGAGTCCCTAACCTCCCTGGGAGAGAGGCCCCTATGTGTGATGTGTAGGTTGGTGATTTCCAAGCTACTACAAATGGATAGAAGAGGGCCAAAATTGCTTGGTGGGATATTTGTCTCATTGAAATGCCAAACAATACCAAATTAGATTGCCTAAATGTCATTCCCTAGTGGCTTAATCCACGAAACAATACTAGGCGATTTTGTGTGACCCACCCCCAACTCTGCTTTGTACATTGGTAGGGTAGGAGAGATGAGTACTACACAAATTCTTAAAGTAATCACAAATTTTCTCACTTTTCACATAGTCTTGGTTTCTTGGAAGTTCCGAGTTATTTGTAAGAAATAAACAATTGTTTTTTCCCATTCCCTGCCCTGTCATTCCTCCCCAGAGAGGTTAATCTTTCCTTCACTCCAAACTTTCTCCATGTGTTCCCAGGTTCCTTGTACAGTACTTCTCCAGGTTTAGGACAAAATTCGAAAACTTTCTTAGATAATATTCTGGATGGTATGTGCTAATGTACAATAAATCATCAAGGTAATTATCGATTTCCTTTGGATGTGAGCAGCAAACAGTATTCCTGACATGAAGACCTGAAAGAGGAAGAGAAAACAGGGGCAGAAGAGAAGGAGGGGGAGAAGGAGGTGGAAGAGAAGGAGGGGGAGAAGGAGGAGGAAGAATAGAAGGAGGAGATATAAAATGAAGAGAAATAAAATGAAAAGCGGCTTAGAGGTGGTAAAGAAGTTGCATCATGAAGAAAAGCAAGCATACAGATGCAGAAGATTAAATCCATTTACCTTTGCTTGCCCACTGTTAAGGAACATTCTTACCAGTCTTTAATTTTTCTCTCCTTCAACTCCTTTCTCCTCTGCCTTCCAAGGATCTAAGAAAAATGTACAAGACAATGCAGAGGGATACGAAGAAGACTAGCATGAGTGTTCCTTTGAGAAAAACAGATGCATGTGGGTGAAAAAGAAACAAATGGCCTCTTGCCAAAAATGAATCCTTCTAGCTGTAGCAATGTGATCTGAAAGTCAGCAGTGCTTTGGTTAGGTGACCAAGCCTGTTTCTGAAAGTCTAAAGAGACAGAAGACAGGATAGAAGGAAGGGAAATTCTTCAAACAATTATAATATCTGTTTGAAACACAATCTTCTTGGCAAGCAGGAAAATTACAGGGAAGTTATTTGAGTACCAGGACATGAAACATAAAACCAATTGGCCTGCATAAAACCTATATTAAGTACACCGGAAAAACTCTGAGAAGGAGCCTGAGTGGTTCAGTCAGTAAAGCGCCAAGTTTTAATCTGAGGATCCTAGGTTCAAGTCCCTTTTCAGGTATTATCCTGATTTTACCCTAGTGATTTCTCTTAGAAGCCTATACATTCAGCTTCCTCTTAGAGAAACTCATCCTGACATTTACCATAGGCTTCTTGACTCTTATCTTCCTGCCCTTTGCTCAAAAAGAATCCAAATTGAGCAAGGAAAGCAGAGAAAAGGAAAAGGGTTAAGTGCTCAATTACTAGCCAAAAGATTGGTGCCTCACAAAACAGGCCTGGTATTCTCCTTGAAAACTCTATGGAGCACCTCTACACTGCACACATAGGGTCAGTTAAAGTCAAGGCAGCCCAGTCCTTCCAAATGAGATGAAGGTTTCTAAAAACAAACGTAGTGGTTACTGGCACTCAACATTGGTAATTTAGATTCTTCGTTGCAGTGCCCTAAGTGAGGGTCTCTAACAGAGGAACTAAAACAAGAGACTCAGACAGCCAAGTATGTATCACTTGCACTCACAGCAAATATTTGGAGGGGAGGGAAGGAAAAGGCTGGCACAGTCGAATTCAGCTGGGGAGCCTGTCTTAAAATCCTCTCTTCCTTTAAAATTCCACAATGTCAACGGATGTAAGGGCCCTAATCATACAAAGGGAGGTGTAGAGCTTCTTGGGGGAAGGGGGAGGCGGCGTGGGGCCGGCTGGACACACCAGCTCCCTGATTCAGGCACAGACCTCCTAAGGTGAAGAGCCTTAGGAGGTCTGGCTCCAGTGAACCATATTGTGCTCTCTACTCACCCAAGGCCTGGTTTCAAGCGCAGTAGGTCATCCATTCACAAAGAAAGTACTGCCTACTCCTTTCTAACACAGACCTTGCATCCTGAGGTAGTCCCTGAGTCTGTCCCTTCCCCTCGTTGCAGCATCCCTCCTCCCCACCCTGGACCCTCAGGGGGCCCAGCCAGCTGGCAGTGAACCTGAATGCAGCTCTGGGCCCCAGAAGGTCCTGTACGGGACTATATAAGGCTAATGGGTGTCGAGGTAGTGATGCAGCAGTGTCTGGGGCCCCTAGGAAATGGGGTGACTGAAACACCTGAGGGAATGAGTTTTGGGGAGAAGGAAGGGGCATGAGAAGGGAAACCCAGGAACCCTGCCCAAACCGCCTTGGTGAGGTGAGTTCCCACAAGATGCGCGCTTTCTAACAGACTTTATTCTTCGCTGTCTTGACACTTTATGATATCCGGGTATCATAAAGAGACAGCAAAAGAGGTGAAACTCAGTAAGCCAGCATTCCTACTTGGTGGACCGAAAACCAAAGTTGTTACCACCGAAAAATGCCGAAATTTCATCCCTGAAACTCCCACAACCTTCCCAGTCATCTAGTTCCTCCCTGCACAGCAAGCATAGTTTCTTGCTTATGCTCTCAGGGATGTTATTTCCTCCACTTTTTATACAAATAAGGAAATTCCAAATACATTCCACTGCATCTTGGGTTTTTTCACTTCATGGATGTTGTTGTGATTTCCGAATAAATACAGAAAGAGCTTCTTCGTTCTTTGCTTGGCAGCCAAGAATTCCATTGTATGATATGTCATAATATGTATCTTGCCCATACATTAATGCTGCAATTATTAACATTTTGTATCTGATATTTCACTGCCCATTTTGAATCAGACAAACATATGGTCTACTATGTGGGGAATGACAAATTGAAGAGGAATGGCATTTCTTTCATCAACAGAAAGAATATTTCAAGATCTATCTTGAGTACAATGCTGTCAGTGATAGGATAATATCCATACACAAAAAGGAAGAACAATAAATATGACTATTACACACCAACCATTCAGGCAAAAGATAAAGAAATTGAAGATATTTATCATCTTCTGCAGTCTGAAATTGAAAAATCAGGATGCATTGATAATGACTGATGATTGGAATGCAAAAGTTGGAAACAAACAAGAAGGATTCATAATTGGAAAATATGGCCTTGATAATATAAAGGATCCTGGAGATCACAGGATAGAATTTTGCAAGAAGAATGACTTCTTCAAGGCAAACACATTTTTTCAACAATATAAATGGTGACTATACACGTGGACCTCACCAGGTGCAATACACAGGAATCAAATCAACTACATCTGTGTAAAGAGACGATGGAAACGCTCAATATCATCAGTCAGAACAAGGTCATGGGCTAAGTGCAGAACAGAGCATCAATTGGTCCTATGCAAGTTCGAGCTGAAGCTGAAGTAAATTAGAAAAAGTCCAGGAGGGACAAAGTATGACCTTGAGTATTTTCCACCTGAATTTGGAGACTAACTCAAGAATAGATTTAACACATTGAACTGTAATGACTAAAGACAAGATGAGTTAAGGAACAACATCAAGGACATCATACATGAAGAAAGCAAGAGGCCATTATAAAGACAAGAAAAAGACCAAAATGGATGTCAGAAGAGACTAAGAAACTTGCTCCTGAACATAGAGTAGCTAAACAGAAAGGAAGAAACGATGAAGTAAAAGAGCTAAACAGAAGATTTCAAAGGGCAGCTGGAGAAGACAAAGTAAACTATTATGACATGCGCAAAGACCTGGAGTTAGAAAACCAAAAGGGAAGAACACCCTCGACATTTCTCAATATACCTATTCTTAGGTATCAAGAATAAACAGAAATGATAATAGTCTGATTTTCCTTATAACTCTGTAATTGGTCTTAACCAAAAACTAAACACGCTGCCATCAATTCAGTCGGTCACTTTAAGCACTGTGCCATGAGGACTCTGACATAGTATTGGGAAGAAAAATACCTCCTTTAACTTACCAGCGTCAGGAAACTATTCCAAAAGACCTCTGCACATTCTGTCCGTACTTGGATTCCATTTATAATAGAAATGGCAGCGGTGGGATTCGAACCCACATCCTTGCAGAGACTGGAGCCCAAATCCAGCACATTAGACAGCTCAGCCATGCTACCACACATGAGGGCACCTTTTAAATCCTAATGTTTGCAAAGAAAAAAGAATGTTTTCCAACTTGTTATTCTTCTCCTAGAACAGGTTTACAAGCTAGTTCTCCAAAACAATAAATAACAACTAAATTTATTAGGAACTTATTATGTGCCATGCACTCTCCTTACATTTATTGTCATTCAGCCTTCCTAACTGCCTCAGAAGATAAGTACTTTTACTATGATCTCCATTTGCATAAGATTACATTTAAAGACATTCCAATTAAAAATGGATGAAATTGAAAGAAAAGAAAGGAGTCATTGGTCCCAAGAAATGTCTAAATCTAGCCAGGCAAAAAACATTAGATTTCAAGGCCAGGAATTAATGTTCTGTGGTTTGATGGTTCTGCCATCGGAGTCATTCTTTCAGAATCATCCTTCCATTTTCACAAAGGTAGCGTGTGTTCACAGCCAAGTACTTTTATCAGCCTGTTTCCTGTCTGATGACTATTCGGAGTGTGAGACAGGGATTGAGAGGTACGTGATTTATTGAGCGAGTCATCTTCAGGATGGGAAAGGTAAGTAGCCAAGCAATAATATGTTCTTAGGTAAAGTCTGGGTTTGGCTTGACCCACGTCATTATGAGTTGGAATCGACTCATTGGTAACGGGTTTGGGTTTTTTGTTTGTTCTATGTGAAAGGGACCCTGGGGTATAAATCACATAGCAGAGTTGTCCTTGCGTCAACGGGTTTGAGCTTTTGCATTTTCCACCTCCTCCAGTCGGTCATCGGCTGCTGCTGGGAATGGAGTGGTGGCATAATCTACTAGGTGTAACCAAGGACAATTCACTGGAGAAGGTCTCAGGGAGATAAACTCTTGGGAGGTTGGGTGCAGTGGCTGTAAAAAGAAAGTGGAAAATAAAGGAGCTGAAGGGGTACTAAGATCATGTACTACTGTGAAAGAATTAGATGAGTGGAATATATGCTAGGTTTGTAATTTTATATCTGAAGTGTGAATGTTCCATATGTCATCTCGCAATTTAGGGAAAAGAACAGATTTTATTTATTTGCTAGTATAAATCACTTATTTTGTTCTAATGCTTGGAACATTTATCTTTAGATTCTAGATAATATTCAGTGTTTTTCAAAGAATTAAGTACTTGGCACAAAATGATTGTTCAAAAATAAGAAGAATGAGAATAATGATAAAAATGAGATCCCTAGGTGGTACATTTGGTTTGCACTGAACTAGAGATCTTCTTTCATAAAGTTTGCAGCCAAAAAAATCCTATGGAGCAGTTCTAGTCTGTAATACATGGAGTTACCATGAGTTGGAATGGACTCCTTGGCAACAATCATCAACAACAATGATAATGAACTTTAATGCTTATTTATGTGCCAGATACCTTTCTAAACCATTTTATGTATATATACTCATCCAGTCCTCCCATCAACTCTATTAGATAGGCTTATTACTATTTCCATTTTACATATTAGAAATTGAGGCCCAGAAAGCTAAAGCAATTTGCCAAAGTTCCCTGAGCTATTAAGACGAGCAGCTGAGGGATGAATACGGCAGTGTGACCTAGTTCAACATGGTCCCACTCAAAATGAACAGAGGTGAAATCTAAATATACTTCAGGGACAATTTTCTAATTACAAGCAACCCCAGTTTACAAAATTCCAACTTACAACTTGTGGTAGTGAACCATGCTTCGTAAAGCCTGTTATATTAAAAATTGGGGGTACGTACAATGTTTCAAAAAAACAAACAGGTGCAACTTTGGAATTTGCCTCAACATATATTATTATTATTATTGTATAATTATGTTAAAGATGTTTTAGTGTATCTGGAAGTGTTTAATGTTTTTTACACATAGAAAGGTACCCTACATACTGTAGTATATACTAAGACGAACATTTGACTAAAGGACATTAGATACAAACCATACCTAACTTTTCCGATTTACATACCAATTTGTTTCCACCTTACTTAATAACTGAATTCAATTGTACCGCTACATCAAATTGATGCATAAGTTTCTAATGCTCAAATTAAGGTAGAAAACAGTTCCTAAACAGGCACCAGTCTGCAGACCACAATTTCAACAGGACTAATAAAAAAAAAAAAAAATTTTTTTTTTTAATGGGCTCACCATGAGTCAGAATCATCTTGACTGCACCTAAGAGCAACAACAATGTGGACGTAAGATGTACTGGAGGTGGAGCCCTGGTGGTGCAGTGGTTAAAAGGTCAGCTGCTATCCAAAAGGTTGGTTGTTCAAATCTACCAGCTGCTCCTTGGAAACCCTGTGAAGCAGTTCTACTCTGTCCCGGAGGGTCACTGTGAGTTGGAATTTACTGAATTGCAATGGGTTTCGTTTTGTTTGTTTGTTTGTTTTTTGCAAGTGATTAGATACTCAAGGAAATCCTTCTTCCTCCTCTTTTCTATTTAAATTGAGGCTAGATTCACATCAAGTGAAATGCATATATACACACACACCGTGGAGCCAACATCCAGACGAAGATAAAGAAATTTTCAGCTCCCAGAAGCTCCCTTGTACCTTATCCCAATCAATTCCAATCTTCTGACTTCTACTAGCATAGATTAGTTTTTCCTGTGCTTTGAAATATAAGAAAGGAAATCAAATAGTATGTGGTCATTTGAGTATGGATTCTTTCACTCAATATGTTTTTTATTAGATGCATCCATACTTTTTCTGGTAGCTGTATTTCTATCTTAGTGCTCTGTCATATTGCATTGTATGAATACTGGACTTCAGACTTTTTTCGTTTTTTTACGGCTGGTATACATTTGAAATGGCTAACGCTGCTATGAACGTTCTTGTACATGTCTTTGAAGGGCAATAAGCACGCATTTTCCACAGGTCTAATTGCTGCTGTAGACTTTCTGGGTTGTAGATTGTATGCATATTTGTTTGAGGCAATATTTCCAAATGGTGCCTCTGAGCAGATGCGTCAGTTGACAATCTCATCAGCAATGTATGAAAGTTTCAGTTCTGTATCATTAGAGACACTTGATATCCTCAGTTACTTTAACTAAAGCAGTTTTGGTGAAAGGTAATATTATTTCATTGTCTTTGTTAATTTGCGCTAAGTATATTCTTTTTTTTATTATTATTCTTTAGTGAAGTGTATGTTTAATCTTTGCTCTTTCTCATTGAGTTTCAGCCTTTTTTCTTAGTGTTTCATAACAGTTCTTCATCTATTCTACATAAGGGTCCTTTGTCAAATGTAAGTATTGAAATATCTTCTCCCAGACTGTGGTTAATCCCCTCTTTGTAAGGAGAAGGGGGCTTGAAAAACTTTGCAAGAAGAGAAAAAAAGAAAAAGTGGGTCGAGAGAGAAGTTGAAAAAACAAGAGGAAGTTCCATCATACATCTCTCTTGCTGGTTGCAGAAAAAAAATGGGCAAGGCAGTTTACATGGGGTGGGAAAATGGGGTGGAATGTCCTAGGAGCAGAATGTGTCTTTTGGTCTTCAATCTCTTTACTTATTTCCTGGTGTAGTTAAGGGCTTTAGAAATAGTGAAATTTGGAACAGTGGATTTTCTCTCTGGTCAGATATTAGATCTGCCAAAACCACTTAGAAATATGGATAATATTTCAAGAAAGGTCTTCATGAGGTTTCTTCCATGAGAGAGTTGTGGCTCAATAGGAGAGTGTCCTTTCCTTGAGAGTGTCTGAAATCATGCACACTCACCTGCTTTTTACAATTCCTTACAGTTCTGTATATATATATATATTGCTTTTTAATATACATTTTGGGTACTCATAGGCATTAAGCACATTATCCGATGGATTGCCTTGAAATATTTCCCTGGTTATACTCCATGTATCTCCTCACCACCCATGATGCCTGTGTCAACACAAGGAAGAAGGAAAGAAATGCAGAAAACAAAATTGGCTTGTTCAGAATTTCCTCAGATGGAAGCAAGAAGCCCGCCAGCACATTGACCTGCTCACTAATCCTCTGTTCCCTTTTGCAGTGTCATTGAAGAGCAAGACAGAAAAAGAAGGACTGAAAGAAGAGAAAAAGAACAGGCTCGATCATTTCATTTGAAATTCCGTTAGTTTTCTCAGCACTGTTTGGAGCGTGAAAGAGCCAGAAGTTACTAAGCAGAAAAACATCACCCTGTTTTATCTGTTCCTCCTCTTTGTTGCCTTCCCTGTCCTCTACCTACCTGTCCATGGTCTCAGAATATTGGATTCCATTTTCAGACATGGAAGGTAATGGAGCCTTATAATTTTGTCTCTGAGCAAGTGCATAATATAGAATAAGTTAAGACTAAATATTTGAGATCACATCAGCTGTGATAATATTTTGAAGGAAGACTGAAATGACCGTTATCAGGCTGCAGAAATAGGTCAGTTGGGAGAGCAATAGACTGAAGATCTGAAGATCCCTGGCTGGATTCCAGGTTTCCACAGCTAAAGTCAATTTTGCTTTATTTCTTTCTTAAAAAGCATTTGCATTCCAAGGCTTTGGATTCTAATAGAACCGAATACTACAATTATCCAACACAGTAGTATTAAAAAAAAAAATCTGTATCTGTCTAGGAACCTTGGTGGTGCAGTCGTCGAGTGTTCGGCTACTAACAAAAGGTGGGTGGTTCCAACCTACCAGCTGCTCAGGGAAGAGAAAAACATCACTGTCAGCTTCCATGAAGATGTACAGCCTTGGAAACCATATGGAGCAATTCTACCCTGTCCATAGGTTCGCTATGAGTCGGAATCGATGGGGCAACAGTGGGTTTGATTTGGTTTGGTTTTGAGGTCTTCCATGAAATGCTAACTGACATTTTGCATATTTTATTTAAAATTTTAAGAATAAGGAACTGAAATTTAATAAGGAAACCTAGAAACTGATGGAGTACAGAATTCCAATATGCTACACGCTGTTGCGTTTATTATTCATTTCTGCTCTGATATTATATATTATGTGCGGGGACATCTACCACAGCCTTCACCAGACAGAGTCCAGTACAGCTAGATGGTGCCTGGCTACCACCACTGACTGCAGTGATAGGGATCACAACAGAGGGTGCCACAGACAGCTAGAGAAAAACATAGAACAAAATTCTAACTCACAAAAGAAGGCCAGACTTGCTGGCCTGACAGAGACAGGAGAAGCCCCAAGAGTATGGCCCCTGGACACCATTTTAGCTCAGTAATAAAGTAATCCCCAAGGTTCATTCCTCAGCCCAAGATTAGACAGGCCTGTAAAACTAAACGAGGATAAAGGAGCACACCAGCCGAGGGGCAAGGACTAGAATGTATGTGGGTACAGGAAAGCCGGTTATAGGGAACCCAAGGTGGAGAAGGGAGAGAGTTGACATGTGGTAGAGTTGTTAACCACTGTCATAAAACAATATGTGTACTAACTGTTTAATGAGAAACTAGTTTGTTCTGTAAGCCTTCATCTAAAGAACAATAAAAAAAAAGTAAATAAGGAACTGAAATTCAATGTGGAAACCTAGAAATTGATGAGCAAGGAATCCCATTGCTATATGCTGTTGCACTTATGATTTTCATTTCTGTTCTGATATTAGTATTATGTGCGTAGGGAAAGATATATTTTTAACCAGAAGAAAAATTTTAAAATCCTGTAGAAAAAGAATCACTACATTATATAAGAAATGCTTCTGGCTGGTGCAAACATTTTGTGCTCGATAACCTAACGGTAACCGAAAGGTTGGCAATTGGAATTTACACAGCAGCACCATCTAAGCCTGGCAATCTGCTTCCTTAAAAATTGTTGTTGGTTGCTATCCAGGCGATTCTGGCTCATGTTGATCCCATGGGGTGACCCCATGTGTTGGCTGTAATCTTAAATGAAGCAGACGGCCTGCCTTTTCTTCCACTGGAACCAACAATCTTTAGGTTAGCAGTCAAGTATAATTGTGCCCCTGGTCATCCTTAAAGATTAAACCCAAAAGTCAAAACGATTGTGGTGGAGCCAATTTCCACTCACAGATGTAATCTTTCCCAGAACCCACTGACTTCCTTCTTTGTCCCAAATAGCTGCTGGCTGGTTTGAACTGGCCAACATTTTGGTTAGCAGCCCAGCGCTTAACCACAGATTAGAGCCAAAGAAACCTTATGGAGGAGTTCTACTCTGTACACATGGGGTCTCCATCCAAGAGTTAGAATCGATTTGATGGCAACGGAGGAATGCCCATTCAGCACCCACAGGGGATTTCTTACCTTCCTCCCTTCCAATTTCTTATTTTTCTTCTATCTCCCACAGTGAACGCACTGGTTACCAACAACCTCAATCTGTGTACTCATTTTCTCAAGCCGAAAATTCACACGAAATGATATCAGAATTGCTACATCCATTACCCTAATCATTGCTGTGGAGTCTATTCTGACTAATAGCTACCCCATAGGACAGAGTAGAACTGCCCCATAACATTTTCAAGGAGCACCTGGTGGATTCAAACTGCGAACCTTTTGGTTAGCAGCCATAGCTCTTAACCAGTATACCACCCATAACATTATTTAAAAAAACAAAGTCAAAGAGCTGATATGCAGAGTTTAATATTTGCTTGTCATTCTTTTTGTCTTACAGTGAGGACAAAGCACTATGGAAAACATTTACTTGAATCTATTCTCTTTTTCCTCCTATGTGGATGTTATTCTTTCAAAATATGTTAGTTTTATTTGTTTCTATTTGTATTTAATTTTACAGTATTTTCACAAACACTTGAGTTAGCTTTATTTACTTATTTGCCTCCGTAACACATTAATATGTTCCCAAGAGTTGAAAGAATACAAAAAGTCAATTCAGACAAGTTCCAAGAGAATGTTGTAACCTGTGATTCATCCAGGTGATAGAATGGAAGCAGCCTCCAGCTAATATGGTGGAAGAGCGTCGACTAGGAACAGTATTGTTCTTTCTAGCACTGAGATAACCTTCTCTGGGTGTGTCTACATCTGGGACTGTGCAGTGTAGAAAAAAAAAAAAGTGCAGTGTAGGGAGTTTGGAAATAGTGGAATTGAACATAAAGTGATTTTATCTTGACTTAATCTTCAAAGACTCTGAGAATAGTCATGAAGATTCCTCTCAGATGGGGGCCTAGCTGGGGGCATAGTTCAGTGGTGGAGCACTGTGCTTAGCATATATGAAGCTTTGGGTTCAATCCCTACTCTCTCTTCTATCCTCACAACTCAGGCCAAAGATCTTACTCTCAGAACCTTACTTCTTCTTGTTTTTTAATTGTGCTTTAAGTGCAAGTTTACAAATCAAGTCAGTCTCTCATACAAAAATTTATATACACCTTGCTATATACTCCTAATTGCTCTCCACCTAATGAGACAACACACTCCTTTCCTCCACTCTCTTTTCGTGTCCATTCGGCCAGCTTCTGACCCCTTCTGCCCTCTCAACTCCCCTCCACACAGGAGATGTCAGTATATTCTCATGTGTCTACTTGATCCAAGAAGTTCATTCTTCACCAGTATCACTTTCTATCCCATTGTCCAGTCCAATCCCTGTCTGAAGAGTTGGCTTTGGGATGGTTCCTGTCTTGGGCTAACAGAAGATTTGGGGACCATGACCACCGGGGTGTTTCTAGTCTCAGTCAGACCATTAAGTCTAGTCTTTTTATGAGAATGTGGGGTCTGCATCCCACTGCTCTCCTGCTCCCTCATGGGTTCTCTGTTGTGTTCCCTGTCAGGGTAGCCATCGTTTGTAGCCAGCCACCATCTAGTTCTTCTGGTCTCAGGCTGATGTAGTCTCTGGTTTATGTGGCCCTATCTGTCTCTTGGGCTCATAATTACCTTGTGTTTTTGGTGTTCTTCATTCTCCTTTGCTCCAGGTGGGTTGAGCCCAGCTGATGCATCTTAGATGGCCACTTGTTAGCCTTAAAGACCCCAGATGCCACTCACCAAGGTGGGATGCAGAATGTTTTCTTATTAGCTTTTATTATGTCAGTTGACTTAGATCTCCCCAGAAACCACGGTCCCCAAACCCGTGCCCCTGCTACACTGGCCTTCGAAGAATTCAGTTTATTCAGGAAACTTCTTTGCTTCTGGTTTAGTCCACTTGTGCTGACCTCTCCTCTACTGTGTATTGTCTTTCCCTTCACCTAAAATAGTTCTTATCTACTATCTAATTAGTGAATACCCTTGTCCCTCCCTCCCTTCCCCCCCATAACCATCAAAGAATATTTTCTTCTCTGTTTAAACTATTTCTCAAGTTCTTATAATAGCCGTCTTACACAATAGTTGTCCTTTTTCAACTCACTGATTTCACTCAGCATAATGCTTTCCAGATTCCTCATGTTACAAAGCATTTCACAGATTCATCACTGTTCTTTACTGATGTGTAATATTCCTTTGTATGAACATACCATATAGATGGATCATGTTTTTTATCCATTCTTCCACTTTCTGTCTCTTTATTGATGCATTTCGTCCATTTACATTCAGCCTAATTATGTATAGGTATGAATTTAGGGCCATCATTTTGATGTCTTTTTGTGTTGGAGACAGTTTCTTTTTCCCACTTAATTTTTTATACTTTATATATTGTCTCTTCCTCTTATTTGTTACTGTTGATTTTGCTTCTGCTGAGTGTCTATTTTTTTCTTTTATTTTGCTTTGATGTGTAGGACCGTTTGTCTCCTTTCTGATTACCTTAATATTTACCCCTATTTTCCGAAATTTAAGCCTAACTTTTATTTCTATATATGCCTTGTCTTCCTCTCCATATGAAAGATCTATGACTACATTTCTTAGTCCCTTTGTATTGTTTAATGTTGTCTACTTTTGCATAATAACATCGCCGTTTCCCTGTTTTGAGCACTTTTTATTTTGATTTATTTTTGTGATTTCCCTGTGTATGTTGATAGCTGATTGCTCTGTCCAGTGTTCTGGTCTTGGGTTGTTGCCTGATACTATTGATTTGCTAACCGAAGAACTCCCTTTAATAATTCTTGTAGTTTTGATTTGGTTTTTACAAATTCTCTAAACTTCTGTTTATCTGGAAATGTCCTAATTTCACCTTCATATTTGAGAGACAGTTTTGCTGGATAGATGATTCTTAGCTGGCAATTTTTTTTTCCTTCAATTCTTTGTATAAGTCATCCCATTGCCTTCTTGCCTGTATGGTTTCTGCCAAGTAGTCCAAGCTTATTATTATTGACTTTCCTTTGTAGGTAACTTTTCTTTTATCCTTAGCTGCTCTTAAAAGCCTCTCTTTGTCTTTCGTTTTGGCAAGTTTGATTATAATATGTCTTGGTGACTTTCTTTTAAAATCTACCATATGTGGTGTTCGATGAGCATCTTGGATAGATGTCCTCTTATCTTTCATGATATCAGGGAAGTTTTCTGCCAACAAATCTTCAACAATTCTCTCGGTATTTTGTGTTATCCCTCCCTGTTCTGGTGCTCCAATCACTCGTAGGTTATTCCTCTTGATAGAGTCCCACATAATTCTTAAGTTTTCTTCATTTTTTAAAATTCTTTTATCTGATTTTTCTTCAAATATATTGGTGCCATGTGCTTTACCTTCAAGTTCACTAATTCTGCCTTCCACTTGCTCATTTCTACTCCTCTGACTTTCTACTGAATTTTTGAATTCTGTAATTTCATTGTTAATCTTCTGAATTCCTGATGGCGATCTATGGATTTTATTGTTAAAATCTTATGAAATTTTTCATTATGTTCCTGAATAACCTTTTTAATCTCTGCAACTACTTTATCTGTATGCCTTGGCTTGTTGTGTGTATTGCTTGATTTCCTTCCTTATGTCTTGAAGGGTTCTGTATATTAATCTTCTGTATTCTGCATATGGTAATTCCAGGAAGTCACTTTCATCTAGAAGACCGCTTTATTCTTCATTTTGGGAGCTTGTTGAAGTGATCATGGTCTGTTTCCTTATGTGATTTGATATTGACTGTTGTCTCCAAGCCATCTATAAGTTATTATATTAGTTTATTTTATGTTTGCTTACTGTATCCTAACTTCTTGCTTTGTTTTGTTTTGATATGCCCAACTGGGTTTCTTGAGTGAGCTAGCTTGATTATTTTCACCTTTGAAGCTCTGACATCCTGTCACCAGATGGCTAGAGCTGATATCAGGTATGTTAGTCTAGGAGTCCATTTACTTTTCTTGTATGCATTCAGCTCAGGTGTCCAGATAGCTGGTCATCAAGTGCTTGGTACAGGCTCTGTCCTAAAGTCTTAGAGGGGCAGTGGTGATTGGTGCAGGTACCGGTGTCTGCTTGCAGCAGGGGGTCACGCTCTGAACAAGGAAGGGGGCTGAGAATGGTCCCCCAAGTGTCTCTGAGGAAAGCATGTCCCTCTTCCCTAGCAAGTACGGGTGGGTGTATTCTGCAGATGGACCATGGGCAGCCAATGTTTTTGGTTGTAGGGATTGGGAGGTACCAGTTATCCTTGGACCCCTGTAGTGGGTGGCTGGGTGACCCGAATGGAGCCACCAGTCCTTAGGCCCCAGATGTGGGTAGGTGAGGACCCAGTTTAATAGGCAAAGCAGTGTCAAACATCAAACACCCACCTCTCCACTGCACAGCTGAAACAGTTGTAGTGTGCCAACTGGGGCCTATTCTCCCAAAATAGGCCCACACAGGTCCATGCAGGGGGTAAAGTTACTCAAAGTCCATGGACTCTTTATGCCTGGAAAGGAGCCACTTCTGTCCTGAGCTCCCCAGCTTAGTTGAGCTGGCAAATTATCTTTTCCCCCAACTGTGAATTTATTCCTTCTCCAAGGCCCGAATGATGGCTTTAGGCACTCAACTGGGCCTATCTCAGGCCCAGGGATATCAAGAGCCACTGAAGTTGGCCTGGGAGTGGGGGGCATGGTAAAATATATGCAAGTACTTAGCTTTTGCCAAAAGCGCCGTTCTTCTCTGGTTCCAGAGGTGTGAGTAGGCTGTGTTGGTGGCTGCTTTTTCCTGAGGAAACTGGGGCATAACGCTAGTACCAGCCTGCCACAGCTGCTCCTGTGAATGGTGCCTGAGGGTTCCTGGGAATTCAAATACAATAATGCTTCTCTGTTTCTGGACCATCTCTTCCTCCCCCTGTCACTCAGCTTGTTTTCTAATTTTGCCTTTGATGTTCAGGACTTGGAGCTTGTCAGAAATATACTTGTTTCACTTGTTTTGTTTTTGGTCTTTGTTGTAAGAGGGCTCGCAGGAAGTGTCGATCTATTCCGCCATCTTGGCCCCTCCGCCAGAACCTTTTGTCTTTCTTGAGTTGCTTTGGCCTTGATGCTTCTTTCTTAACTAACTTGTTGAGACAATGGTACTCACTTAAAGTTATTTGTGGTCATCCATTATCCACATGTTCTCTCCAAGCACTCTAAACAATCACTGGTATATGGGCCACCGTCTGCACACCCGTTTTGTAGGGCTTGGTGGAAACCTGAGTGTTAAGAGGCTAGAGAATCTGAAAGAAGAAAAATCTGCTCTAGTGCTTGGGAAAAATTGATGTTCCTTCTGCAGAATGGAGAACACAGGATTCTCAAATAATGTCAGGAAAAGAAGAATTTGTTCTTATCAAAGAAGATATCCTTTTCTTTGTCTTATCCCCTTTTCTGGCATGTTCTAAAATATTGAGAAGTAGATGTTTAACCCAGGTTTATGCTGAGGAGGCAAAGACTTGCTGCCAAGTCTTGTTGAGCTCTCATTCATGGACATGGATATCGAGACATGGATATTGAGCAGAAAGAAGCCATGGAAGAGCATAGAAATGTCTTTGTCCAGCTGTCCTGAACTCAGTCTCTGGGTGGATAGGAGACTCTTACCTCCTGAAGAGACTGCCAATGAAGAAACGAAGCACAAATCCTAAACACCATGGGCCAAAAGAGGAGACCACAGACACATTAACCCAAAGACCTCGGGTAAGGGCTATATTGTTTCAGGACAGTTGCCACTTCCTTGTGGAACGGCTCTACATTTCCCTATACATAGTTTCAATTATTGATCCTGAGAATAAAAGTAACAATCTTGATGAATCAATGTAGATTTGATCATACAGTCCAGAACATGAACTAAAAGGTTTTTGTGTTTTGACCTAAATAGGAGAAAATCTTTTAGACGGACCTTGCTGGCAAAGGCTTGAAGGCAAGGAAATGGCTAGTTTCTCTGTAGGAAGGGGCTGTCAATTATGGTAGCAGAGGAGATTAGCCAAATGACCTAGAGGTCTTTTATAATGCATCACCCCCTTTCCTCTTCTCTCCAAAATCTGTAACTATCCACCTTCTGCCAGTCTGTCACAGGATGACCCTGAGCCAATTTTGAGGTCACCTACTTGACTTGGGAAGGACTAACCTACATTGCCTCTGAGCCTATACTAGGACTGAGGAAAAGATGACTGAGAATGTAGTTATTACGGACTGCACAGAGTTTCTGGCTTTCTGTGGTCACAGTCCCCTCTTTAGACTCCTTTTGAGCTAAGAGCAGGATGTGAAGAGTAGAGGGGCCAGATGATAGAATTACTTTAGGAAATTGTTGGGTTTCGATAAGCTTCATTTAAGACTTAGAAATATGTAGAGCAAACAAGGGGAAACTTTCTTTTGTATTATTTTCATTTTAAGCAAAACCTCATAAACATCCCCAATTGCAGTGGTGCTTAGTCTCAAAGCTGAGTGCCCATCCCGCTTCCACACCCACCCACTGAAATCAGGAAATCCCTGCAGTTCCCACTGAAACCACAATACCAACAACGCCTGAATTGCAAACAAAAATTCAACCTGGTGTGCCCTCTCCACAGTGCTCAGGATGTCTACCCTGGGAGGGAAAGGACAGTGAATCACTCTCAAAGGCAAGGCAGTCTTGGGAAAAATGAACCGAATCCTCTTCTGGAACAAGCCTCCTTCTCTTTTTCTTGCCCTCTTTCTCTCTCTCATTTTTCTCTTCTTTTCATTTTACCCCATCCCACCTCTTTCCTCTGTCTGTCAGCTGATGCGCCTCTATCCTCCCTCTTCCCTCCTGTGTACTCCAGAACAACGTTTACACAGTAGTTTAGTGCACTCCTAGTCCCATACAAACTCATTTTAATCTCTGTATTGAGATTCACATGTAGTTGATATCTTTACCATATCACTTGATAATTTCTTCCCTCCCCAAATAGACCTAGTGTAACATCTCCTCAGCATAGGCCCACGCTCATTTAGGCCAACTGTAGAGCTGGGAGAAATGGAATGTAGATGAATTTTTTCCTCTAAACTAAGAAGAATTGGACTTCATGCTAGGAAGAAAGAATTTGTACGAGAATCTAAAATAGTTTTGGAGGACATATTTTAAAAACTTACATCCAAAATGACTGTCACATCAAAATGTAGTTAAGGCAGAAAGCCTCAACTCCTTTGCTCATAGAGACTGAGGTTTGAGAACCTGTCCAGACACATGGAGGAGTTTCATTAAAATTCACTTTGCAGATAGTCTTCAGCTGCTGCGATTTCGTCATTCATTTCAGAGAAGCTGATTCTGAAAGAAGAGCTGTCATCAAAGACAGGGTTCCTTCTTTATATTCAGTCACGCCCAAGGCCTCTTTTTGGACCACAAATGTCTAGCACATACACCACTTGTTGTCTGGCTCCTCAGGCCTTCTTAGCCTTGATTCACACATGTAAATTAGAGTTACAAATAAATAGTATTAATTTTACCTTCATGTTTAGCTAATGGAGTCCCTGAGCGGTGCAAACAGTTAACATGTTGGCCTTATAGCCAAAGAGTTGGATGTTGGAATCCACCCAGAAGCCCTGGGAAGAAAGCCTAGACCATCTACATCTGAACAAATCAGCCTTTGAAAACCCTATGGAGCACAATTGTAGTCTGACACACATGGGGTCATCATTCATCAGAATCAGCTGCAATCAACTGGTTTGTGTTTTTATTTATTTTAGCTAATAATGTTAAATTACAAATATAGAAACCAGGCTTGATGAAGATTAATATCATTTTAAAATAATAAATAAAAGTAAATAATATTTCCTCAGATTTGTGTATTCGCTTGGGTTCTAGGTGTCCAATCAATCTTACAATATGGTAAGTGGCAACACAGTTCTAGTGCTTGATGATTAGTGGCCAGCACCACATTCCATTCACCCAATTCCTGAAATTGTTTTACTTCGCTTAGTAGGAGTGGTCCAATGTCTCGGCACAGTCAAATTGATACAAAATTTCTAATGCCCACAGACAGGCAAAACACAGTTCTTAGAAGGCATCAATCTGCAGACTACAATTTGAACAGCAGTAATGAAGAGATAGGATGTATTGTAGGTGAGAGGACATCCAAGGAAATCCTTCCTTCTTCTTTTGGTTTAAATTGAGGCTTTGTTCACGAAGAGTAAGATGCATACAACTTAATTGTTCAGCTTAATGAGTTATTACATATGTACATCTCATATAAGCAACATGCAGACCAAGATAAAAAATGTTTCAGCTCTCAGAAGCTCCCTTCTATCTATCCCAATCAATTCGAATCTTCAGACCTCTACCACCATTTTGGGGGGCTTGTTGAAGTGATCATGGCCTGTTTCTTTATGTCATTGGACATTGGCTATTGTCTCCAAGCCATCTATAAGTTCTGCTGGTGGCAAATTCTCTTAGCTTTCCTTTGTCTGAGAAGGTCTTGATTTCTTCTTCATTCCAAAAAAAGTGTTTTTTCCAGAATTCATAATACGCCTTTTTCGGCACTTGAAAAATCTACCTCTTAATTATTTCCTCCATGGTTTCTAATGAGATATTCACTGTATAGGTAAGGTGCCATTTCTCTCACTGCTTTCAAGATCTTTTTTGCTTTGCTTTACTTTTAGAATTCATAAGTTTTAATTGACATTGCTCCCATCCCATTCAATTGGCAGACAGGCCTTCCTCTGAAAACCGCACGCGTGCACACACACACACACAGACACACACACACACACACGCAGTCCAAACCTTTAGGTCAGCAGTCTATAGAGTTTCAGACTTGTGTGTTCCAGCGTTAAGAAAACAACTAAACAAGGCTGTTTATTTTTTTTTAGGGCTGGAAAATTCATCATCTAAACATTCCATAAAGCAAAAAGTAAACAAAGTGTCTATCAGTGTACAAGCAAAACTATACAAACCTCTTTCTGTGCTCAGTGAAAGGCATTGCATCTTTTCTAGCTCTCCAAATCCAAAATATCCCTAAATCCTGACTATCTTTCTCCTTGCTATCTCTACTTTTGGTCTTTTTCCTCTGCATTACTGCAAGATTTCTCTTATCGGCTAGAATGTGACAAAACAGACCATGACTGGGCAGAGTGCTACAATTTCTTTTCCTGTTCTGGCTCTCTTCAGATTCCTGTAGAGCAACGAGCAGGAGGAGAGGAGTGAAGAAGGAGGGCTTGTAAGAGAACTAATTAGAGTAAAATGAAAGACTGCCTGAACAGGGACTTGAACCCTGGACCCTCAGATTAAAAGTCTGATGCTCTATCAGCTAAACTATCCATGGGCTGTCTAATATGTTTCCTGAGTGCCTAACGTAGGTTCATTTATGTTGCCAGTTATTTGTACGTCATGGCCTCAAATATTCTCCTTGAATTCTCTTCACTGCCAAGAAGATTTTGTTTGAAAGAGATGTTATAATCCCTGGTAGCATTTCCCTTTTCCTCTCTTTGCCTTGTATCTCTTTAGAGTTTCAGAACCAGAGCTTGATCTCTAGATAAAACACTGCCAGGTTTCAGACCACAGGACTAGACCCAGACTACTTCATTTCTTGCCAGGTGTTGTGATTTTATCCCTTCATTTCTTGTTTACCCACCTGCACCTATTTTTCTTAAAGAAACACTCACGCTATTCTTCCTGTCTCTCTGCACTGTCTTGTAAAACTTTTTGCAGCCTTGGGAGGCAAAGGAGAAAAGAGTTGAAGGAAATAGAATTTGAAGACCCACTAGAACATTCTGTAATGGTGGGCAAGCAAAGAAACCTGTGTTTAATCTTCTGCATCTCTATGCTTGCATTTCTTAATAATGCAACTTCTCTGCCATGAGTAAGTCACTCCTCCTTTTCATTTTCTTTCTAATCCTCGTCCTCTTCCTTCTCCTTCTTCTCTT
The DNA here is from genome assembly GCF_030014295.1 of Loxodonta africana. Lineage (NCBI taxonomy): Eukaryota > Metazoa > Chordata > Mammalia > Proboscidea > Elephantidae > Loxodonta > Loxodonta africana. Next base: position 79,680,446 of record NC_087342.1, read on the forward strand.
CTTTCTTCACGTCTTTATTCATTATTTGCTGCTCACACCCAAAAGAAAAGGATAATTATCTTGAAAAATTAGTGTACATTAGGACATTCATTCATAATACGATCTAAGATAGTTGTGAGTTTTGACCTAAACCTGCAAAAATACTCTGCAGGGAATCCAGGAACAAAAGAGGAAGTTTCGGGGTGAAGGAAAGACTGCTCTGTCTAGGGTTGGTATGGGGAGGAAAGACACCTTGGGATATGGGAAAGACTATTGTTTATTTCTTCCAAATAATCCAGCACTTCAAGAAACCAAGATTACGTGAAAACTGAGAGAGTTTGTAATTACTTTACTTTAGGAATTCGTGATTTTCTCATCTCTCGTACCCTATGAATATATAAAGCAGAGTTGGGGGTGGGTCACACAAACTCACCTTGGATTGGCTTGTGTGTTAATCTGCAAGGGAACTAGAGAAAACTTTTAAGCAGAGTATCTAGGGGGGTTACCCTTTAAATGAATCAAGAATGCTTCCAAGGTATTTTGGCTCTCTTCTCCCTACTTGAAGTAGCTTGGAAGTCACCAAACTGCACTCAGAGATCAGGACCACTCTCCCAGGGAGGTTTGGGACTCACGACCCTTGTCCATCGGCATATCAGGAGATTCTTCTACCTGTTGGTAGAGGACCAAGTTGTCAAAATATATGTTATGAATGGATTATAATAAAATATTTTTCTAATGTTAAAAGCTGGCATTTCTGACAAGGGGAGCTCTTGTTTGAGCTTTCAAACCTTTCTCCCTGGAGGAACACCACCTCATCCTTGAGACCGAAAAGGTCCAAACATACCATCATATGGTTCTCCCTCTCTTGCTGTCATCTGCATCCCTTTATTGCAGAGTTTAGCTCTTGGCTCATGTTTCTCCACCCAAGCACATCATTATGATCGTGACTTATACCAGTGAGTCCTCAAACAAGTATGTCACTTCTGATCATGTCACCATCTCACAGTTTATTCATTCTAAGTAATTATTTTCAGAGCTCTCAGGTGATGCTTGATTCCTTTTTCTAATGTTGTTAAGTTTTCTTCCAATTGCAAAGTTAAAAATTTGAAAACAGAAACGGAATGCTTCCTAGCAACTCTTTCACTTTCAGGTTTGGACTACTTCTTTGGCGTCTTGGTCATGTGGCCTGAGGGATAGGTCTCTGATTTCAGATTAGAAGCCTGAAGTTTCCAGTCCCTACTGGGTCTCCTCTTTATTGTTGGGCAAGAAGTGGAAGCTTCCTAAATTGACTTCCAATGTCTGGGTACAGAGTTGTTGCAGGAGGGGAGGGGTGGAGTTTGAGTTAAGTGTCTCCTGTCACAAATCAATAGACAAACCAAAAACTCAAACTAAACCCTTTGCCATTGAGGTTGTGTCGATTCCACCAAGGTTAAACCTGTCGCGGTCCAGTGCATTCCGACTCACAGTGACCCTATATGACACAGTAGAACTGCACAGAAGTCGACTGCCACATTTTTCTCCCATGGAGTGGCTGGTGGGTTTGAAACGCCCGTGTAGCATACATGACCCTTAAGTCTTTATGTTGGAGGATCATTAGTGTTTATCATATTACCTTCTGATATCTTTCTGCCCATGATTGTCAACTTTAGCTACTTTCCCTGGACCTGCTAAGCCTCAGTCTGGTTTTGCTGAACTGGAGAAGAGGTTATCTGTGCAAGAAAGGACAAGAGAGTTGATATAAGCGTTTTTCCATTCTTCAGGAAGGTGGAAAGACTTCACAAAGGCAAGTAAGAACCAAAATAAAATTTATAAGAGAGAAGATAAAACTATTTAGGATTACAGGCAGTCCCAAGATTATGAATTAGGTACGAACCAACCCCTATAAATCCTATTATATTAAATATTTAAGGTACATACAATGATTCACAATAACAAACAGGCATTACTTTGCCATGTGCATCAAAACATTGTTATTATTACAGTATTACTATGTTTAAGAAGTTTTAGTGTATCTGGAAATGTTTATGCATAGAAAGGTACACTACATGCTGTACTATGTACCATAAACATTTGACTAACTGACATTAGCTATGAAGCACACCTAACTGTCCCAATTTGATTAAAAGACATACTTAGGAACTGAACTCATTCGTAAACCGGGGACTGCCTATATGTAATACAGGACTTTTGCACAAAGTCCAAATCACATAATGCGTCCTCTTGCACAGAATGTATTGTGGTTGTTAAGCAATTCATGACTGTATCACAAAGTAGGTGGCTTTAAACAACAAATATTTATTATCTCACAGTTTTGAAGGCTAGTAGTCCAGATTCAGGGTGTCAAAAAACCCTTTGCCATTAAGTTGATTCTGACTCACAATCGACTCAGAGCAACCCTATAGGACAGAGTAGAACTGCACAATAGGGTTTCCAAGGCTATAATCTTTAGCGAAGGAACCCTGGTGGCACAGTGATTAAGAGCTCGGCTGGTTGTTCAAACCTACCAGCAACCCAGCTGGACAAAGTTGTGGCAGTTTGCTTCCATAAATAGATGCAGTCTTCGAAACACTGTGGGGCCATCAGAAGCTTGGGGACAGAAGCAACTGTGTCATGTACTCCCTCCCCGAAGGGGGTGCCAGGCAGGGAGCATCCACCCAGAGCCTGGCCCCCTGACCACACACCCATCTGCAGACAAAGTGACGTACAGATACTTTGAGAAAAGGGGGAGCCGCTGAAAGGGATTAAATTCTGATTTGTCAATTTTTGTTTCCGTGGCTGTTTTGTTGTGTGGAGAGAAAGGTGGAGGGTGTAGGCAGCTCTCACCTCCTGTCCTCCTGGCCCCAGCCTCTGGCCCTTGAGGAGTGTTTCACTGTGGAGGTGGGAGACTTCCATTGCTCTCTCGTAGGTCCTTGGCCCTCTTTGAACTCCCTCCTCCCTGCTCAGTGGACAAACACTGTGGGTCCTCATACTCCGAGCTGAGAAACAGGGACTTTGTCTCACCTTCTTGAATTATTTCCATAAATAAGAACTTAAAAAAAAAAAAAACTAGCTGTTGTTGTTGGGTGTCATGCAGTTGATTTTGACTCATAGTGACCCCATGTGAAAGAGTAGAACTGCCCCATAGGATTTCCTAGGCTGAAATCTTTATGGGAGCAGATTGCCAGGTCTTTCTCCTAAAGAAAAACTAGAGTGTCTCTCAGAAGAGATTGAAAAGGTAATCAAAAAACTTCCCCCCCACCCCACCCCCCCGCCAGAAAAAGCCCTCGTCCGGACAGCTTCACTGCAGAGTTGTACCAAACTTTCCATAGAACAGTTAACACCACTACTACTAAAGGTATTTCAGAGCGTAGAAAAGGACAGAATACTCCTAAACTCATTCTACGAAGGCAGCATATCCCTGATACCAAAACCAGGTAAAAACATCACAAAGAAAGAAAATTACAGACCTATAACTTAGATGAAAAAATCCTCATGAACTTAGATGAAAAAAATCCTCAACAAAATTCTAGAAAATAGAATTCAACATCGTATCAAAAAAATAATTCACCATGACCAAGTGGGATTCATACCAGGTATGCAAAGACGGTTCAAAATTAGAAAAACAATTAATGTAATCCATCATATAAATAAAACAAAAGGCAAGAATCACATGATTTTATCAATTGAGGCAGAAGAGACATTTGACAAGTTCAACACCCATTCATTATAAAAACTCTCAGCAGAATAGGAATAGAAGGGAAATTCCTCAACATAATAACGGCCATTTATACAAAGCCAATAGCCAACATCATCCTAAATGGAGAGACCCGAAAGCATTCCCCTTGAGATAGGGAACCAGACAAGGATGACCTTTATCACTACTCTTATTCAACAATGTGCTGGAGGTCCTACCTAGACCAATTAGTCTACATAAAGAAATAAAAGGATCCACATTGGCAAGGAAGAAGTAAAAGTTATCTCTATTTGCAGATGATATGATATTATACACAGAAAAACCTTAAGGAATCCTCAAGGAAACTACTGAAACTAATAGTTTACTGTAGCATCAGGATACATGATAAACATACAAAAATCAGTTGGATTCCTCTATACTAAAAAAAAGAACATCGAAGAGGAAATCACCAAATCAATACCATTTACAGTAGCCCCCAAGAAGACAAAATACTTCGGAATAAATCTTACCAGAGATCTAAAAGACTTATACAAAGAAAACTACAACACACTTCTACAAGAAACCAAAAGAGACCTACATAAGTGGAAAAACATACCTGCTCATGGAGAGGAAGACTTACCATTGTAAAAATGTCTATTCTACCAAAAGCCATCTATAGATTTAATGCAATTCTGATCCAAATTCCAATGACACTTTTCAATGAGATGGAGAAACAAATCACCAAGTTCATATGAAAGAGAAAGAGGCCCTGGATAAGTAAAGCATTACTGAAAAAGAAGAACAAAGTGGGAGGCCTCACTCTACCTGATTTTAGAACTTATTATACTGCCATAGTAGTCAAAACAGCCTGGTACTGGTACAACAACAAATACATAGACCAATGGAACAGAATTGGAATCCAGACATAAATCCATCCACATACGAGTAGTTGATATATGACAAAGGCCCCAAAACAGTTAAATGGTCTTTTAAACAAATGGTGCTGGCATAACTGGATATCCATCTCCAAAACAAATGAAACAAGACCCATACTTCACACCATGCACAAAAACAAACTCAAAATGGATCAAAGACCTAAATATAAAATCTAAAACAATACAGATCATGGAAGAAAAAATAGGGACAATGTTAGAAGCCATAATACATGGCATAAACAGTATACAAAACATTACTAACAATGCAGAAGAGAAACTAGATAACTTGGAGCTCCTAAAACTCAAACACCTTTGCTCATTCAAAGACTTCACCAAAAGAGTAAAAACGTTACCTACAGACTGGGAAAATGTTTTTAGCTACAACATTTCTGATCAGCTCCTGGTCTCTAAAATCTACATGACACTGCAAAAACTCAACTACAAAAAGACAAATAACCCAATAAAAAAATGGGCAAAAGATATGAACAGACACTTCACGAAAGAAGACATTCAGATGTCCAACAGATACATGAGGAAATGCTCACAATCATTAGCCATTAGAGAAATGTGAATCAAAACTACAAAGAGATTCCATCTCACCCCAAGAAGGCTGGCATTTATCCAAAAAACACAAAATAATAAATGTTGGAGAGGTTGTGGAGAGACTGGGACACTTATACACTGCTGGTGGGAGTGTAAAATGGGACAACCACTTTGGAAATCAATTTGGCGCTTCCTTAAAAAGCTAGAAATAGAACTACCATAGGATCCAGCAATCCCACTCCTTGGAATATATCCTAGAAAAATAAGAGCCTTTACACAAACAGATATATGCATACCCATGTTCATTGCAGCACTGTTTACAATAGCAAAAGGATGGAAACAACAAAGGTTCCCATCAGTGGATGAATGGATAAATAAATTATGGTATATTCACACAATGGAATACTATGCATCAATAAAAAACAGGGATGAATCTGTGAAACATTTCATAACATGGAGAAATCTGGGAGGCATTATGCTGAGTGAAATTAGTCAGTTGCAAAAGGACATATATTGTATAAGACCACTATTTTAAGAACTTGAGAAATAGTTTAAACAGAGAAGAAAATATTCTTTGAAGGTTACAAGAGTGGGGAGATAGGGAGGGGTTTTCACTAATTAGATGGTAGATAAGAACTACTTTAGGTGAAGGGAAAGATAACATAAAATACAGGCGAGGTCAGCACAACTGGACTAAACCAAAAGCAAAGATGTTTCCTGAATAAACTGAATTCTTCAAAGGCCAGCGTAGCAGGGGCAGGGGTTTGGGCACCTTAGGGGATATCTAAGTCAATTGGCGTAATAAAATCTATGAAGAAAACATTCTGCACCCCACTTTGGAGAGTGGCGTCTGGGGTCTTAAACGCTAGCACATGGTCATCTAAGATACATCAATTGGTCTCAACCCACTTGGAGCAAAGGAGAATAACACCAACGACACAAGGTAATTATGAGCCCAAGAGACAGAAAGGGCCACATAAAGCAGAGACTACATTAGCCTGAGGCCAGAAGAACTAGATGGTCCCCGGCTACAACCAATAACTCTCCTGACAGGGAAAGCAGCAGAGAACCCCTGAGGGAGCAGGAGAGCAGTGGGATGCAGACCCCAAATTCCCATAAAACGACCAGACTTAATGGTCTGACTGAGATTAGAAGGACCCCGGTGGTCATGGCCCCCAGACTTTCTGTTGGCCCAGGACCGGAACCATTCCCAAAGCCAACTCTTCAGACATGGATTGGACTGGACAATGGTTTGGAGAGGGATGCTGGTGAGGAGTGAGCTTCTTGGGTCAGATGGACACTTGAGACTATGTTGGCATCTCCTGCCTGGAGGGGAGATGAGAGGGTGGAGGGGGTTAGAAGCTGGCCAAATGGACAGGAAAATAGAGAGTGGAGTGGGCTGTCTCATTAGGGGGGAGAGTAATTGGGAGTGTGTAGCAAGGTGTATATGGGTTTTTGTGTGAGAGACTGACTTGATTTGTAAACTTTAAAGCACCATAAAAATTATAAAAAAAATAAGATGAGAAAATGAAACAACAACCAAAAACCCAAACAAACAAAAAATGCATAAGCAAAGTGAAAAAATAATGAACTATGGAGAAAATATTTACAATTTGCCTAATAAGTAATAATAATAAAAACCAAAGCCAGTGCCATCGAGTCGATTCCGACTCATAGCGACCCTATAGGACAGAGTAGGACTGCCCCCTAGAGTTTCCAAGGAGCGCCTGGTAGATTCCAACTGCCAACCCTTTGGTTAGTAGCCATAGCACTTAACCACTATGCCACCAGGAATAGGGAAATATTAATTTCCCTGATATGGAATATGCAATAGAGTAGGTTTGGAAAGTATGAAATGTGAAAAAACAATAGATCCCTATTGGCTTGTTTGTACCTGGGTGGGGCAAAAGGTTAATTGGCTGAGCTGTTAAACGGTAGAGTGGAAATTGGAGTTCACCCATAGGCACCTCGAAGAAAAGCCTGGTAATCTACTTCCAAAAAATCAGCCATCAAAAACCTACAGAATATTCGCCTCCAAACACTATGTCCAATGGGTTCTGCTATACATTTTTACCAGTGGGCTTAGACTCTGAAAAGAAGTGTCATGTCACATGATTCCATTTGCAGATTAAGGAAGAAAGCCAGAGGAGAAGGATCACCTCCTCTCCCTCAAGGGCTGAGAGCCACACTGCCCCAGAGGCTTCCAGTAGAGGAAGAAGGAGAAACCGAAACCCAGTCCAGTGGCCCTGCTTGTTTTATTATGTGGGGGCATTTTCAGAGGCTCTGACTGTGTGTTTAAAACCTTAGCAATTGGTAGGACTTCCTATTCATTGGTGTTTTAAACTAGAACCGTCCAACTCAGCTATTCCAAGAAGAGAGCCTATTAAAATAGCCCTGTAGGGAAAAAAAAGAAAACCCTATGGAACACAGTTGAACTCTGACACGCATGGAGTCTCTATGAGTCACAGTTGACTCTGACTGGTTATGGGCTTGTTTATGCGGGTAATATTCCTTGCAGGTAACCCCAGACTAATAGAGTTGCCTGGGTAGGCAGAATTCGGTGGAGGCAGAATGAGGAGGAGAGGTGGTGGAAAGGGAAGATTTTTCACTGTGTATAAACTCTTAAGTTTTTGTAATTTGGAAATTATGGGAGTTATATTTGTTTCAAAATGAACATTTAAAAAACATAAAGATTACCCCTTGTACATGAAATACTGTTCTTAGATATAAAGAATAGTGAGAAATGACAATAGTCTCATTTTCTTTAAAAGATGGTAATTGATCTTAACCTACTGTTACGGAGATAAATATCTGGCTATCCTGGGGCGACCTAGTTGAGAGAGGTCGGCTGCCAATCAAAAGTTTGAACCCACCAGCTGCTCCTTGGAAACTCTTCGCGGGTAGTTCCACACTGTCCTATACAAAAGGGCTCGCCAACAGTAGTAATCAAACCCGATAGCAAAGGTTAGGCTTTTGCCAATGCTGTTCTCAGATAAATTGAGGTGACAATAGAGTTGGCAGCGGTGGGATTCGAACCCATGCCCCCACAGAAACTGGAGCCTTAATCCAGCGCCTTAGATCGCTCGGCCACGCTACCTTACATGCTAGCGACTTCCAAATCATAATATTTATAAGGATGCAAGATTGTTTTCCATCACGTTAATCTTTTCCTACAATATTTCTACACTCGATAGTTGTCCAAAACACCGATAAATAACAAAAGAACGTTACTGAAAATTTAGTACTTGCCATGCACTGTCCTTACATTTACTGTCGTTCAATCCTCTAAACTGCCTCAACGATAGATACTTTTTACTACTATCTCCATTTTCCTGATGGAGACTATGAGGCACAGATAGTAACTTGCTTCATGTCACCCAGCAGTAAATAACGTTTAAAGTGGTAGTGGAAAACTTCACTCTGTTGTATATTTATTTACTAACGAGTAAAATCCTGAAACGACTTTGATCGAGGCTATGTGACAAACAGAGCTGGAACAAAATTATTGTATGACGTAGCACCAATTCCTTTTCGAGCATGGAGAGATATTACAAAAAGCAATACTGGTTGGCTTATGCCATAGGGTTCCGGAGGAGAAACTGATGTATTGGAACTGCTGGCCTTTTGAATGCCAACCGAGCTCTTAACCACTGCGCCACCAGGGCTCCGTTGGAGGCGTATTTAAAAAAAAAAAAAAACAAAACCCAACCCCCTTGCAGTCAAGTTGATTCCAACCCATGGGGACCCTAAATGACAGGATAGAACTGCCCCATACTGTAGCCAAGGAGTGTCTGGTGGACTTGCACTGCCGATCTTTTGCTTAGCTACTGTAGCTCTTAACCACTACGCCACCAGGGTTTAGTATATAAAAATGGATTATTTCAGAAATTTCACTGACTCTTGAAATCTTTCCAGTTGAGAAATATACTAAAAGGTATTTGAGCTGGTGCCTTCTTAGCGCAGTAGGCAGCGCGTCAGTCTCATTACACGAAGGTCCTAAATTCGAGCTTCAGAGGGGGCACAGAGTTTTTTTTTTTTTTTGAAAAATAAACGTAGTAGTAAGGAAAATTATAACACTCATCAAGTTTTTGAGTATGAAACGCAGATTCCACAAGTATCTCCCTGTAATTTCGCGTGATGGGATTATAGGTGGGGTGCAGGATCTGTAATGTTTAACACTCTGCCAAGGAATCCTTAAAGAACTGTATCAATTTCTTTTGGTAGCCAGTTTTTCAATACGCTGACTACAATACAATTTAATACCAAACTCTCGATTAGTTGCCTATTCCTACTGTAGCAAATTACCACAAATTTAGTGGCTTCAAAAAACATAAATTTATTATCTTCAGTTCTGGAGGTCAGAAGCCTGAAATGGATCCTAGGAGACTAAACTCAAAACGTTGGTGGCGCTACATTCCTTCTGGAGACTCTGGTGGAGAATTTATTCCTTGTCTTTTCTAGCATCTGAGACCACCCCACATTCTTTGGCTCATGACTGCATCACTCTGACCTCTGCTTCTGTTGTCTCATTTCATTTTCTGACACTGGCCCACCTGTCTCCCTCTTATAAGGATCTTGTGATTACATTGGGTCCACACAGAAAATGGAGGAAAATGTTTCCATTACAAGATCCTTAATTTAACCAAGTCTGCAAAATTCCTTTTGCCTGGGAAAGTAACGGGAAACCCTGGTGGTGTGGTGGTTAAGTGCTATGGCTACTAACCAAAGGGTCGGCAGTTTGAATCCACCAGGCACTCCTCGGAAACTATAGGGCATTTCGACCCTGTCCTATAGGGTCGCTATGAGTCACAGCACTGGGTTTGGTTTTTTGGTGGATGGTAACATAATCAAAGCTTTTGGATATTAGGACACCGATAATTTTAGGGGTACGTTTTTACACCTACTACAGTATTCCGCCTGGTCTACAAAGATCCACTACTGTTCCACACACAAAAACATTTACTTCTTCCCAATATTCCCCCAATCTCAAACCTTTACAGCATCCACTCAAAGACCAAAATTCTCATCGAAATCTCATCAGCTCAAAAGTCTCAAATCGTATATTATCTAAATCCTCTAAATTAGGTATGGGTGAGGCTCCATCCTGAGATACATTCCCTGTCTATTTGTGAATCGGTGAAATTCAAGAAACAAATTATCTGCTCCCCAAAATACTATGGTGAGATAGGCATAGGATAACAATTATAGACATTCCAGTTAAAGAAGTGATGAATTTTAAAGTGAAAAAAGGAGTCACTGATCCCAAGAAATGTTTAAACCCAGCCAGGTAAACTACATTAGGTTTCAAGGCCCGGAATTAAAGCTCTGCTGTTGGAGGCTCTGCCTGAAGCTAGTGGTTCTGCCATTGGAGTCATCCTTCCATGTTCAGGAAGAGTAGCACATACTTTTCCCAACTTCTGCAGTCTGAAATTGATCAAACATGCAAACAAGATGTATTAATAATTACTGATGTTTGGAATTCAGAAGTTGGAAACAAAGAAAAAGGATCAGTAGTTGGAAAATATGGCCTGGGTGACAGAAACAACACCAGAGATGGCATGATAGAATTTTGCAAGACCAACAAATTGTACATTGCAAATACCTTTTTTTCAACAACATAAATAACTACTATACACGTGAACCTTGCTGGCTGGAATGCACAGGAATTGAATAGGCTACACTTGTGGAAACAGACAATGCAAAAGCTCAATATCATCAGTCAGCACAAGGCCAGATTATCAATTACTTATATGCAAGTTCAAACTGAAGCTGAAGAAAACTAAAATAATTCACAAGACCAAAATATGACCTTGAGTATATCCCATCTGAATTTAGAGACCATCTCAAGTATAGATTTGACCCATTGAACACTAATGATGGAAGAAGACCAGACAAACTGGGATGGCATCAAGTACATCATACACGAAAAAAGCAAAAAGACATCAAAAAGACAGGAAGAAAGAAAAAACCAAAATGGATGTCAGAAGAGGCTCTGAAACTTGCTCTTGAAAGTAGAGTAGCTAAAGCAATTAAAGAAATGATGAAGAAAAGAGCTGAACAGAAGATTTCAAAGGGTGGCTTGAGGAGACAAAGGAAAGTATTATAATCTGCAAAGATCTGAAGTTAGAAGATGTAAAGAGAAGAACATGCTTCGCATTTCTTAAGCTGAAAGAACTAAAGAAAAAAATTCAAGCCTCGAGTTGCAATATTGAAGGATTCTATGAGCAAAGTAATGAATGACACAAGAAGCATGAAAACAAGATGGAAGGAATACATAGAGTCACTGTACCAAATAGAATTGGTCAATGTTCAACCATTTTAGGAGGCAGTATATGATGATGAAGAACTGATGGTATTGAAGGAAGAAGTTCAAGCTGTACTGAAGGCATTGCCAAAAATCAATGTTCCAGAAATTGAGGGTATACAAATTGAGATGTTACAACAAATGGATGCAAAGATGGAAGCACTTGCTCGTCTATGCCAAGAAATTTGGAAGACAGTTAGCTGGCCAACTGATTGGAAGAGATCCACATTTGTGCCCATTCCAAAGAAAGGTTATTCAACCGAATGCAGAAATTATCGAGCAATACCATTAATATCATATGCAAGTAATATTTTGCTGAAAATAATTTAAAAATTGTTGCAGCAGTACATCAACCTGGAACTTCCAGAAATTCATGAAATAAAGGACATTTTTGCTGATGTCAGCTGGATCTTGGCTGAAAGCAAAGGATACCAGAAAGATGTTTACCTGTGTTTTATTGACTATGTGAAGGCATTCAACTTTGTGGATCTTAACACATTTTGGATGACATTGTGAAAAATGGGAATTTTGGAACACTTAATTGTGTACATGAGGAACCTGTACATAGGCCAAGAGGTAGTTCTTTGAACAGAACAAGGGGATACTTCGTGGTTTAAAATCAGGAAAGGGGTGAATCAAGGTTGTATTCTTTCACAATATTTATTCAATCTGTATGCTTGGGAAATAACCCAAGAAGCTGAACAATAAGGAGTCAGGACTGGAGGAAGACTCATCAGCCACCTTCAATATGCAGATGACACAACATTGCGTGCTGAAAGTGAAGATGATTTGAAGCATTTTCTGATCAAAAACTGCACCCTACAGTATGGATTACACCTCAACTCAAAGAAAACAAAAATCTTCACAATTGGACCAATAAGTAACATCATGATAAATGGAGAAAATATTGGAGTTGTTAATGATTTCATTTTACCTGGATCCACAATCAACGCCAATGGAAGCAGCAATCAAGAAATCAAAGGATGTATTGTCTTAAAATCTGCGGCAAAGTGTTATAAAGCTAAACTGTCACTTTGAGGACTAAGATGAGCCTGACCAAGCCATGGTATTTTCAGTCACCTCATAGGCATTCGAAAGCTGGACAATAAATAAGATAGAAGATGTCTTTGAATTATGATGTTAGTGAAGAATATTCAATATACATACCATGGACTGCCAGAAGAATGAACAAACCTGTCTTGAAAGAACTACAAACAGAATGATCCTTAGAAGTGATGATCTGACTTATTTTGGACATGTTATCGGGAGGGACCAGTCCCTGGAGAAGGACATCATGCTTGGAAAAGTAGAGCGCCAATGAAAAAGAGGAAGACCCTCAACAAGATGGATTGACACAGCGGCTGCAACAATAGGCTCAAACATAGCAGTGATTGTGAGGATGGTGCAGGACCAGGCAGCATTTCATTCTCTTACTTTTGGGGAGCTATGAGTTGGAACCAGCTCCAGGGTACCTAACAGCAACAACTACTTGCAATATTATTGAAAAGAAAGGAAGACAGAAAGGAGGAGAAAAAAAGATGATGACAACCATGGACAGAAAATACAGCACCCTTTTCCGACTTCCCTCTCCCTCCTTGCTATTATTCTCCATTTTCTTCTACACAAACTTTATTACAACATTTAGCTTTTGGATCAGGCATTTCCACTTCAAGTTCTGTCATCAAGGTGGACACTACATAGCAGAATCATGCCACTTACTTTCATTTTAGAGTCTATTATTCATTATTGAATATACCATGGACAAAAAGATCTGTTTTGGAAGAGGTACAGCCAGAATGTTCCTCAGAAGGGAGAGCAGAGAGGCTTCGTCTCACATACTTTGGACATGTAATCAGGAGGAACCAGTCCCTGGAGAAGGATATCATGCTTGGTAAAGTGAAGGGTCAGCGGAAAAGAGGAAGACCCTCAATGAGATGCATTGACACAGTGGCTGCAACAATGGGCTCAAACATTGCAATGATTGTGAGGATGGTGCAGGTCCTGGCAGTGTTTCTTTCTGTTATACATAGGTTGCTATGAGTTGGAACTGACTGAAGGACACCTAACAAGAACAACAACAAAGCATGTGTTTGCTGCTGAGTAGTTTTAGCAACCTGTTTCCCATCTGTAGAATGTCAGGAGTGTCGATGGGATTTATTGAGGGAGTGGTCTTCACAATGGGAAAGAGAAAGTAGTGAAGCAATAATATGTTCTCAGGTGAAGTCTAGATTTGGCCTGACCCTTGTGACCGGGGTGCTGGAGTGTAAATCACAGAGCACAGTTGTCCTTGAGTCCAGGGGGTTCGACCTTTGCACATTCCACCCCCTCCCATCATTGGCTGCAGCTGAGAGTGGAGTGGTGGCATAATCTACTAGGTGTCTCCAAACCAAGGGCAATTCACTGGCGAAGGTTACAGGGATAAACCATGGGGGGTTGGGTGCAGTGGCTGTAAAAAAAAAAAAAAAAAAAAAAGAATGAAAGAAAAAAAGTGGGAAAATTAAAGAATTTGTTAGGGGTACCAAGATCATGCACTAACGTAAAACAATTAGATGAGTGGAAGATATGCTAGGTTTGTAGTTTTAGGGCTGAAATGTGAATGCACCACATGTCATCTCTTAATTTAGGGAAAAGAACAGATTTTATTTACTTGCTAGTATAAATCACTTATTTTATGTTAGCGCTTGGAACTTTTTTTTTTTAAATTAACTTTTATTAAGTTTCAAGTGAACGTTTACAAATCCAATCAGTCTGTCACATATAAGTTTACATACATCTCACTCCCTACTCCCACTTGCTCTCCCCCTCTTGAGTCAGCCCTTTCAGTCTCTCCTTTCGTGACAATTTTGCCGGCTTCCCTCTCTCTCTATCCTCCCATCCCCCCTCCAGACAAGAGTTGCCAACACAATCTCAAGTATCCACCTGATATAATTAGATCACTCTTCATCAGCGTCTCTCTCCCACCCGCTGACCAGTCCCTTTCATGTCTGATGAGTTTCTTCGGGGATGGTTCCTGTCCTGGGCCAACAGAAGGTCTGGGGACCATGGCCGCTGGGATTCCTCTAGTCTCAGTCAGACCATTAAGTTTGGTCTTTTTATGAGAATTTGGGGTCTGTATCCCACTGATCTGCTGTGCTCCCTGTCAGGGCAGTCATCGATTGTGGCTGGGCACCAACTAGTTCTTCTGGTCTCAGGATGATGTAGGTCTCTGGTTCATGTGGCCCTTTCTGTCTCTTGGGCTCTTAGTTGTCGTGTGGCCTTGGTGTTCTTCATTCTCCTTTGATCCAGGTGGGTTGAGACCAATTGCTGCATCTTAGATGGCCGCTTGTTAGCATTTAAGACCCCAGACACCACATTTCAAAGTGGGATGCAGAATGATTTCATAATTGAATTATTTTGTCAATTGACTTAGAAGTCCCCGCAAACCATGTTCCCCAGACCCCCGCCCCTGCTCCGCTGACCTTTGAAGCATTCATTTTATCCCGGAAACTTCTTTGCTTTTGGTCCAGTCCAATTGAGCTGACTTTCCAAGTATTGAGTGTTGTCTTTCTGTTCACCTAAAGCAGTTCTTATCTAGTGATTAATCAGTAAAAAGCCCTCTCCCACCCTCCCTCCCTCCCCCCCTTGTAACCACAAAAGTATATGTTCTTCTCAGGTTTACTATTTCTCAAGATCTTATAATAGTGGTCTTATACAATATTTGTCCTTTTGCCTCTGACTAATTTCGCTCAGCATAATGCCTTCCAGGTTCCTCCATGTTATGAAATGTTTCACAGATTCGTCACTGTTCTTTATCGATGCGTAGTATTCCATTGTGTGAATATACCACAATTTATTTACCCATTCATCCTTGGTTGCTTCCAGCTTTTTGCTATTGTAAACAGAGCTGCAATGAACATGGGTGTGCATATATCCGTTTGTGTAAAGGCTCTTGTATCTCTAGGGTATATTCCGAGGAGTGGGATTTCTGGGTTGTATGGTAGTTCTATTTCTAACTGTTTAAGATAACGCCAGATAGATTTCCAAAGTGGTTGTACCATTTTACATTCCCACCAGCAGTGTATAAGAGTTCCAATCTCTCCGCAGCCTCTCCAACATTTATCATTTTGTGTTTTTTGGATTAATGCCAGCCTTGCTGGTGTGAGATGGAATCGCATCGTAGTTTTAATTTGCATTTCTCTAATGGCTAATGATCGAGAGCATTTTCTCATGTATCTGTTCGCTGCCTGAATATCTTCTTTAGTGAAATGTGTGTTCATATCCTTTGCCCACTTTTTGATTGGGTTGTTCGTCTTTTTGTGGTTGGGTTTTGACAGAATCATGTAGATTTTGGAGATCAGGTGCTGGTCTGAGATGTCATAGCTGAAAATTCTTTCCCAGTCTGTAGGTGGTCTTTTTACTCTTTTGGTGAAGTCTTTAGATGAGCATAGGTGTTTGATTTTTAGGAGCTCCCAGTTATCAGGTTTCTCTTCATCATTTTTGGTAATGTTTTGTATTCTGTTTATGCCTTGTATTAGGGCTCCTAGGGTTGTCCCAATTTTTTCTTCCATGATCTTTATCGTTTTAGTCTTTATGTTTAGGTCTTTGATCCACTTGGAGTTAGTTTTTGTGCATGGTGTGAGGTATGGGTCCTGTTTCATTTTTTTGCAAATGGATATCCAGTAATGCCAGCACCATTTGTTAAAAAGGCTATCTTTTCCCCAATTAATTGACACTGGTCCTTTGTCAAATATCAGCTGCTCATACGTGGATGGATCTATGTCTGGGTTCTCAATTCTGTTCCATTGGTCTATGTGCCTGTTGTTGTACCAGTACCAGACTGTTTTGACTACTGTGGCTGTATAATAGGTTCTGAAATCAGGTAGAGTGAGGCCTCCCACTTTCTTCTTCTTTTTCAGTAGTGCTTTGCTTATCCGGGGCTTCTTTCCCTTCCATATGAAATTGGTGATTTGTTTCTCTATCCCCTTAAAATATGACATTGGAATTTGGATCGGAAGTGCGTTAAATGTATAGATGGCTTTTGGTAGAATAGAAATTTTTACTATGTTAAGTCTTCCTATCCATGAGCAAGGTATGTTTTTCCACTTAAGTATGTCCTTTTGAATTTCTTGTAGTAGAGCTTTGTAGTTTTCTTTGTATAGGTCTTTTACATCCTTGGTAAGATTTTTTCCTAAGTATCTTATCTTCTTGGGGGCTACTGTGAATGGTATTGATTTGGTTATTTCCTCTTCGGTGTTCTTTTTGTTGATGTAGAGGAATCCAAGTGATTTTTGTATGTTTATTTTATAACCTGAGACTCTGCCAAACTCTTCTATTAGTTTCAGTAGTTTTCTGGAGGATTCCTTAGGGTTTTCTGTGTATATAATCATGTCATCTGCAAATAGTGATAACTTTACTTCCTCCTTGCCAATCCGGATACCTTTTATTTCTTTGTCTAGCCTACTTGCCCTGGCTAGGACTTCCAGCACGATGTTGAATAAGAGTGGCGATAAAGGGCATCCTTGTCTGGTTCCCGTTCTCAAGGGAAATGCTTTCAGGTTCTCTCCATTTAGAGTGATATTGGCTGTTGGCTTTGCATAGATGCCCTTTATTATGTTGAGGAATTTTCCTTCAATTCCTATTTTGGTAAGAGTTTTTATCATAAATGGGTGTTGGACTTTGTCAAATACCTTTTCTGCATCAATTGATAAGATCATGTGGTTTTTGTCTTTTGTTTTATTTATGTGATGGATTACATTAATGGTTTTTCTGATATTAAACCAGCCTTGCATACCTGTTATAAATCCCACTTGATCATGGTGAATTTTTTTTTTTGATATGTTGTTGGATTCTATTGGCTAGAATTTTGTTGAGGATTTTTGCATCTATGTTCATGAGGGATATAGGTCTATAATTTTCTTTTTTTGTAGTGTCTTTACCTGGTTTTGGTGTCAGGGAGATGGTAGCTTCATAGAATTAGTTGAGTAGTATTCTGTCTTGTTCTATGCTTTGAAATACCTTCAGTAGTAGTGGTGTTAACTCTTCTCTGAAGGTTTGGTAGAACTCTGCAGTGAAGCCGTCTGGTCCAGGGCTTTTTTTTGTTGGGAGTTTTTTGATTACCGTTTCAATCTCTTTTTTTGTTATGGGTCTATTTAGTTGTTCTACTTCTGAATGTGTTAGTTTAGGTAGGTAGTATTTTTCCAAAAATTTATCCATTTCTTCTAGGTTTTCAAATTTGTTACAGTACAATTTTTCGTAGTAATCTGAAATGATTCTTTTAATTTCATTTGGCTCTGTCGTGATGTGATCCTTCTCGTTTCTTATTCGGGTTATTTGTTTCCTTTCCTGTTTTTCTTTAGTCAGTCTGGCCAATGGTTTATCAATTTTGTTAATTTTTTCAAAGAACCAGCTTTTGGCTTTGTTAATTTTTTCAATTGTTTTTCTGTTCTCTAATTCATTTAGTTCAGCTCTAATTTTTATTATTTGTTTTCTTCTGGTGCCTGATGGGTTCCTTTGTTGCTCACTTTCTATTTGTTCAAGTTGTCGGGACAGTTCTCTGATTTTGGCTCTTTCTTCTTTTTGTATGTGTGCATTTATCGATACAAATTGGCCTCTGAGCACTGCTTTTGCTGTGTCCCAGAGGTTTTGATAGGAAGTATTTTCATTCTCGTTGCATTCTATGAATTTCCTTATTCCCTCCTTGATGTCTTCTATAAGCCAGTCTTTTTTCAGGAGGGTATTGTTCATTTTCCAAGTATTTGATTTCTTTTCCCTAGTTTTTCTGTTATTGATCTCTAGTTTTATTGCCTTGTGGTCTGAGAAGATGCTTTGTAATATTTCGATGTTTTGGACTCTGCAAAGGTTTGTTTTATGACCTAATATGTGGTCTATTCTAGAGAATGTTCCATGTGCGCTAGAAAAAAAAGAGAATGTTCCATGTGAGCTTCTTACTGGATGTCCTGTCCTTCTCCGAAAGTGGTGTGTTGAAGGCTCCTACTATAATTGTGGAGGTATCTATCTCACTTTTCAATTCTGTTAAAATTTGATTCATGTATTTTGCAGGCCTGTCATTGGGTGCATAAATATTTAATACGGTTATGTCTTCCTGATCAATTGTCCCTTTTATCATTATATAGTGTCCTTCTTTATCCTTTGTGGTGGATTTAAGTCGAAAGTCTATTTTGTCAGAAATTAATATTGCTACTCCTCTTCTTTTTTGCTTATTGTTTGCTTGATGTACTTTTTGCCATCCTTTGAGTTTTAGTTTCTTTGTGTCTCTGAGTCTAAGGTGTGTCTCTTGTAGGCAGCATATAGACGGATCGTGTTTCTTTATCCAGTCTGTGACTCTCTGTCTCTTTATTGGTGCATTTAGTCCATTTACATTCAGGGTAATTATAGATAAATAAGTTTTTAGTGCTGTCATTTTGATGCCTTTTTATGTGTGTTGTTAACAATTTCATTTTTCCACATACTTTTTTGTGCTGAGGCGTTTTTCTTAGTAAATTGTGAGATCCTCATTTTCATAGTGTTTGACTTTATGTTAGTTGAGTCGTTACGTTTTTCTTGGCTTTTATCTTGAGTTATAGAGTTATTATACCTTTTTGTGGTTACCTTATTATTTACCCCTATTTTTCTAAGTAAAAACCTAACTTGTATTGTTCTATATCGCCTTGTATCACTCTCCATATGGCAGTTCAATGCCTCCTGTATTTAGTCCCTCTTTTTGATTATTGTGATCTTTTACCTATTGACTTCCATGATTCCCTGTTATGTGTATTTTTTTTTTGTTAATTAATCTTAATTTGTTTGTTTTTGTGATTTCCCTATTTGAGTTGATATCAGGACGTTCTGTTTTGTGACCTTGTGTTGTGCTGATATCTGATATTATTGGATCTCTGACCAAACAATATCCTTTAGTATTTCTTGTAGCTTTGGTATGGTTTTTGCAATTTCTCTAAACTTGTGTTTATCTGAAAATATCTTAATTTCACCTTCATATTTCAGAGAGAGTTTTGCTGGATATATGATCCTTGGCTGGCAGTTTTTCTCCTTCAGTGTTCTGTATATGTCGTCCCAATCCCTTCTTGCCTGCATGGTTTCTGCTGAGTAGTCTGAACTTATTCTTATTGATTCTCCCTTGAAGGAAACCTTTCTTTTCTCCCTGGCTGCTTTTAAAATTTTCTGTTTATCTTTGGTTTTGGTGAGTTTGATGATAATATGTCTTGGTGTTTTTCTTTTTGGGTCAATCTTAAATGGGGTTCGATGAGCATCTTGGATAGATATCCTTTCGTCTTTCATGATGTCAGGGAAGTTTTCTGTCAGGAGTTCTTCAACTATTTTCTCTGTGTTTTCTGTCCCCCCTCCCTGTTCTGGGACTCCAATCACCCGCAGGTTATCCTTTTTGATAGAGTCCCACATGATTCTTAGGGTTTCTTCCTTTTTTTTAATTCTTTTATCTGATTTTTTTTCAGCTATGTTGGTGTTGATTCCCTGGTCCTCCAGATGTCCCAGTCTGCATTCTAATTGCTCGAGTCTGCTCCTCTGACTTCCTATTGCATTGTCTAATTCTGTAATTTTATTGTTAATCTTTTGGATTTCTACATGCTGTCTCTCTATGGATTCTTGCAACTTATTAATTTTTCCACTATGTTCTTGAATAATCTTTTTGAGTTCTTCAACAGTTTTATCAGTGTGTTCCTTGGCTTTTTCTGCAGTTTGCCTTATTTCATTTGTGATGTCTTGAAGCATTCTGTAAATTAGTTTTTTATATTCTGTATCTGATAATTCCAAGATTGTATCTTCATTTGGGAAAGATTTTGATTCTTTTGTTTGGGGGCTTGGAGAAGCTGTCATGGTCTGCTTCTTTAAGTGGTTTGATATGGATTGTTGTCTCCGAGCCATCATTGGGAAACTAGTTTTTCCAGAAAATCTGCTAAAAAAAATGCAGTCAGATCCCTATCAGAGTTCTCCCTCTGGCTCAGGCTATTCCGATGTTAACGAAGCCGCCTGGGGAGGGTGAGGGTGGGAACAGAGAGATAGGAGAGTAGCACCTCAGAATATAGCCAGAGTTGCTTGTCTTGCTTGGAATGACTATTATATCTGAGATTCCCACGGGGCGCATCGCCTACGTGTGCTGGCTGTGTGGAGATTGCCCCCGGGGGGTCTCGCCCCCTGGAGTCAAGGTCAGATCCTCCGCTTCCAGCCCCACGCCCAGTGTCAAGGCTCCCCTGCTGGAATGGTGCACTCTCGATTGCAAAATTAGTCGCTGCCTCCCGGGGACTTCTCGTCCCTCCAGCCGCGTCGCCGTGCCGCCCTCACGAACCGGCAGGGCCCCCTCCCGGGGTTAGTTCAGGTGGGTGGAGCAGCTCCCCGTGCTTGTGCCGTGACCGAGTGTCCCGGCTGGGACGCTGTTCTCCCCGCTCCAATACCAGTCGCTGCCTCCCGGGGACTTCTCCTACTGGCTGCATCCCACGCCGCCCGCCCGAACCAGCTGGGCCCCCTCCCGGGGTTAGTTCAGGGGGGTGGAGCAGCTCTCCGTGTTTATGCCGTACCTGCTTCCAGTCCAAATCCCGGCGGGACGGTTCCCCGGCTGGGACGCTGCTCTCCCCGCTCCAAGACCAGCCACTGCCTCCCGGGGACTTCTACCACCGGCTGCGTCCCACGCCGCTCGCGGAACCGGCTGGTCCCCCTCCCGGGGTTAGTTTAGGGGGGTGGAGCAGCTCTCTGTGCTTGTGCCGTACCTGACTGGTACGCTGGCTGTCAGCTCTGAAAACAATCGCTGCTTCCCCGTATTAGTTCGTTCTCCGTCTCTAAATCTGTGTTTGTTGTTCAGGGTTCGTAGATTGTTATGTATGTGATCGATTCACTTGTTTTTCCGTGTCTTTGTTGTAACAGGGATCCAAGGTAGCATCTGCCTAGTCCGCCATCTTGGCTCTGCCTCTTGCGCTTGGAACTTTTATCTGTAGATTTTGTATACTACTCTGGGCTGTTGAAAGGATTAAGTATTTGGCACAAAACAATTATTCAGTAAGGGTAATAAGAATAATAATAAAAACATGGGCCCTAGGTGGCTCAAATTGTCTGGGCTTGACTGCTAACCTAAAGGTTGGCAGTTCCAATCCACCCAGTGGTACCTCTGAAGACAGGCCTGGCGATCTGCTTTCATAAATATTACAGCCAAGAAAACCCTATGGAGCAGTTCTACTGTGTAACACATGGGGTCGCCATGAGTTGAGATCAACTCTATGGCAACTAGCAACAACAATAATGATTAAAAACAGCAACAATAGTGAAATTTAATGATTATTTATGTGCCAGATATCTTTCTAAAATATTTTATGTATAATTACACATCAAGTCCTCCCATCAACTCTAT
Source organism: Loxodonta africana (assembly GCF_030014295.1). Lineage (NCBI taxonomy): Eukaryota > Metazoa > Chordata > Mammalia > Proboscidea > Elephantidae > Loxodonta > Loxodonta africana. Next base: position 79,702,210 of record NC_087342.1, read on the forward strand.
TAGATAGGCTTCTTACTATTTCCATTTTACATATGTGGAAATTGAGGCCCCCTGAGTTAAAGCGATTTTCAAAGTTCCCTTAGCAATTAAGAGGAACAGCTGAGGGTTGAATAGAGGTGGTATGACCTAGTTCAACAGGGTTCCATTCAAAATGAACAGAGGTGAGGTCTAGACATAGTTGGGGGACAATTTTCTAATTATAGGCAGCCCTTGGGCTGCAAACATCCTACTTACTTATGACCCATAGTTATTAACAAACCCTGTAAAGCCTATTACATAAAAATTCAAGGTACGTACCACAGTTTGTAAAAACAAACAGTGCTACATTTGAACATGTATCAAAACATTATTACTATATGATTATGTTAAAGATGTTTTGGTGTATATCAAAGTGTTTCTTTAATGTTTTTTATGCATAGAAAGGTACACTATATACTAAGGCAAATATATAACTAACTGATATTATATATGAACCATACCTAACTGTTGTGATTTATGTATTAACGAGACTTAAAGACAGATTTAGGAATAGAGCTCATTCCAAATCTGGGGACTGCTTGTACCTTAAAAAAAAAAAAAAAAAGTGATCAGATTTACTAACATGCAAGAAGATCTCTGCAGGTGTACAAAGGGTTTTACAAAAACTTCATTTGTTCAGCAGGTCTTGCCCTAGTCCATAACTTCTGCTTCCCATTTTCCTCACTCGGGAGAGGATTCTGATTGGAAATGGTGCAATAATCAATGAGAGGGTTCTCTGTCTTTGAGGCCTTCAGAATCAGAGTGGCAGGATCTTCTGTTTTCTTTTTGTATCTGGACTTATATTTCTCAAGGCAACTCTTCAGATTCTTCCCTTTGAGGTTCTAGCATTTTCCACTGCAGTGCTGACAGCCAGGAGCAATGGCAGGCCAGGCATCCCAGTGTGGTGATGTGGGAAACACCTGGAATCACAGGGCCGCCTCAGGAGAAGGAGCACCCAACCTAGACGTCCTCACTGAAGCTCACGGCCTTTTGTTGTCCTATATTAGGCAGCTTGCCCATGAAGATGAGGTAACCCTGGCCATGCAGGAAACAGGCAGAGAGTTCGAAAGTTAGGATTTTGCTGTTTTCTTCCACTGAGAAAATGGCCCGGAATATTGATGCCCTCACAGATTACCTTGGCTAGTATCTCAGTGCTCTCAGAAGGAATGTGAGCAAAGACTTCTTTTTATCTTGTGTAAAAAGAGGCAGAACTGAAGCTCCAAGCCCAGTGCAGTGAGGTTTCGCCGAGCTAGAGGAGAAAGCTGACTGGTAAATCAGTGCTTGGGACAATGTTATTGCTATTATTCACTGCTTCTGTGGCCATTTACTTCTGAAAAATCAGCCACTGGAAACCCTATGGAGCATAGTTCTACTCTGATATACGAGAAGTCTCCTTGAGTTTGAATCTACTCAAAGGCAATTGGTTTGAACTTGGGTTTACTTTACTAATAATGGTAAAACATAAATTTAGTGAGCACGCCTGATTAAAATTAGTTAAAATAAGTTACATCTATGTAAAAATAACAGATTATAAAAATAAATATTTTCTCAAATTTGTATATTCTCTTGAGTTCTATCCATCCAACCAACCTTACAACATCTTAAGTGGCGACCCAGTTCTGCTTTTTGACTATTAAGTGCCTAGCACTACATTTCACACACCCAACCCCTGAAATTGTTTCTACTTTATTTAATAAGCGGAGTCCAATTGTACTGGCAAGTCAAATTGATACAAAAGTTTCTAACGCTCAGTCAGGTAAAAAACAGTTTTTAGGCCTGCACCAATCTGTAGACCACAATTTGAACAGCATTAATAGGGTCACCATGAGTTGGAAGCAATTGTATGGCACCTAACTACAACAACAACTATGAAGATATGGGGTATCCAAGGAAATCCTTCTTCCTTCTCTTTTCTGTTTGTTTAAATTGAGGTTTAGTTCACATAGAGTGAGATACAGAAAATGTAATTACTCAGTTTGATTAATAATACATATGTATATACCATGGAACCAACATCCAGACAAAGATAAAGAAATTTTCAGCTCCCAGGAGCTCCCTTGTACTTCATCCCAATCAATTCCAATCTTCTGATCTCTACTAGCATAGGTTAGTTTTTCCTGTGTTTTGAAATATCATAAATGAGATCATATAATATGTGCTCATTTGTGTATGGATTCTTTCACTCAATATTTTTTTTTATTATTAGATGCTTCATTATGTTTCTAGAAACAGTATTTATTTCTTATTGCTCTGTCACATTCCATTGTGTGAATACTGGACATCTGACTTTTTGCATTCATTTTACTCTTGGTATACATTTGAAATGGCTAATGCTGCCTGCCCTGAATGTTCTCGCACGTGTCTTTCAAAGGCAATAATCATGCATTTTTCTTGGGGCTAAATGCAACTGTGGAGTTTCTGGGTTGTAGGTTATAAGTATACTTTATTTAAGGCAATATTTGTAAATAGCATACCACTGTGGATGTACCAACTGACAGGCTGATCAGCAATGTGTGAAAGTTTCAGTTGTTCTATATCGTCAGCAACTCTTGATATCATCGGTTTTTTTAACTCAAGCAATTTTGGTGAAGGGTAGTATTATTTGGTTGTGTTTTTAATTTGCATTTCAGCAATCTCTTTTGTGAAGTACATGTTTAGCCTTTGCTCTTTCCTACTGAGTTTCAGTCATATTTCTTAGCATCTTGTAGGAGTTCTTCATGTATTCCACATCAGGGTTCTTTTCCAAATGTAAGTATTGAAATATCTTTGCCCAGGCTGTGGCTAATCCCCTCTTCTTAAGGAGACCAAACCAAACTTGTTGCCTTCAAGTCAATTTTGACTCACAGGGGACCCCATAAGATAGAGTAGACCTGCCCCATAGAATTTCCAAGGAAACCTGAAATTTTTTTCTGTTTCTACTCCAGGGAGTCTCCTCACCACCCAGCGAGCCCGTGTCAGCACAATGAAGACAAGGAAAAGGAAGGAAATAGAGAAAACAGAATTGGCTTGCTCAAGATTTCCTCCTTCCGAAGCAAGAACTCCGCCACAACATCCATGTGCTGAATAATCCTCCGGGCCCTTTTCCAGTGTTACTGAAGAACAAGATAGAAAAAGAAGGACTGAAAGATGAAAAAACAGCCTCGATCATTTCAGTGAAAATTCCCTTAGTTTTCTGAACAGTGTTTGGAGCGTGGAACAGCTTCTGATTACAAAGCAGAAAAGCTTTGCCCTGCTTTACCTATTTCCCCCCTTTCTCACCCTCCTCTTCCTATACAACCCATCCACGGTCTCTGAAAACTGGATCCTATTTTCATACATGGACAGCAACTGAGCCCATATTATTCTGTCTGAGTGAGTGGATAATATAGAATAAGTTAAGACTAAATATTTGAAAACACCGGAGCCTTGATAATATTTTGAAGGAAGCACTAAAAAGGGAGTTTCCAGGTAGTCAAAATAGCTCAGCTGGGAGAGAGCTGGAGTGAGGATTTAAAGGTCCCTGCTTCAGTCCCAGGTTTCAGCAGCTTCCGTTAGGTTTGCATAATTACTTTTTCATAAAACAGTTGCAGTCCAAGGCTTTGTATTCTAATAGTTTTCAGTAGTACATTTATCCAACACAGAGCTTTGTTTAAAAAAAAAAAAAAGTTTATGTCTAGAATCCCTGGTGGCGCAGTTGTTAAGCGTTCTGCTACTCACCAAGAGATCCGCAGCTCGAACCCACCAGCCTCTTTGCGGGAGAAAGATGCAGCAGTTCGTTTCCGGTGAAAGATGAAAAAAACAAAACCAACACACTGCCCTCGAGTCTGACTCATAGCGACCCCATAGGGCTTCCAATGCTGTAAATCTTTACAGAAGCAGGGTGCCACGTTTTTCTGCCGCGCAGCATCTGGCAATTTCAAACTGCGGCCACTTCAGTTAGCAGTCGACAGCTTTAACCACTGGGCCAACCTTGAAAGCCGTATGAGGCATTGCTTCCCTGTCCTTGTTAGGTGCCATCGAGTAGGTTCCGACTCAAAGAGACCCTATGTATAATAGAAGAAAACACTGCCCGGTCCTGCGGCATCCTCACAATTGTTGTTATGCTTGAGCCGGTTGTTGCAGTCACTGTGTCAATCCACCTCGTGGAGGGTTTTCCTCTTTTTCGCTGATGTCTTTCTCCAGGGATTGGTCCCTCCTGAAAACATGTCCAAAGTATGTGAAACAAAGTCTCGCTATCTTTGCTTCTAATGAGTATTGTGACTGCACTTCTTCCAAGACACATTAGTTCTTTCTTCTGGCAGTCCATGGTCTTCCTTATTCATTGTCCAGCTTTCATATGCATATGAAGCAATTGAAAACACCAAGGCATGACTTACCAGCACTGGTTTTTTTTTTTTTTTTGGCTTGGGTCAGGAGTACCCTAGTCCTTAAAGTGACATCTTTCTTTTTAATACTTTAAAGAAGTTTTTGCTGCATATTTGCCCAATGCAATGTGTTGTTTGATTTCTTGACTGCTGCTACCATGAGTGTTGATTGTGGATCCAAGTAAAATGAAATCCTTGAGAATGTCAATCTTTTCTCTGTTTATCATGATGTTGCTTATTGGTCCAGTTGTAAAGATTTATGTTTTCTTTATGTTGAGACATAATCCATATTGAAGATTGAAGTCTTTGATATGCGTTATTAAGTGCTTCAAGTCCTCTTCTCTTTCAGCAGCAAGGTTGTGTCATCTGCATATCACAGACTGTTAATGTGTTAATTCTGTTAACGCTGGTGCCACGTTCTTCTTCATATAGCTCAGGTTCTTGGATTATTTTCTCGGCATACAGATTGAATAAGTATTGAATAAGATACAACCCTGACACACACCTTTCCTGGCTTTAAACCAGGCAGTATGCCTTTGTTCTGTTTGAATGACTGCCTCTTGGTCTATGTACAGGTTCCTCATGAGCACAAATAAGTATTCTGGGATTCCCATTCTTGGCAATGTTATCTATAATTTGTTATAATCCTATCCTATTTTTTTTTTTTTTTTATAGGGTGGCTATGAGTTGGAATCAACTTGAGGGCAATGGGTTTGGTTTGGTTTTGAGGTCTTTATGAAGTGCTAACAGGCATTTGCATATTTTATTTAAAATTTTAAAAAAGGAACCGTAATTTAGTGGGGAAACCTAGGAATTGATGGAGTAAGAAATTCCCATATGCTACATGCTATTGCACTTAAGATTCATTTCTGCTCTGATATTACATATCGTGTGTGTGTGTGTGTGTGTGTGTGTGTGTGTGTGTGTTGGGGGGAAGGGATTTTTTAATCATAAGAAATGTCAAAAAGTCCTGTAGAAAAAGAATCACTACACTATGCGAGGAGGGTTTTGGGTTGCACAAACGCTTTTCGCTAAGTAATGGTTGTCGACTCGAACTTACCCAGCCAGGCCATAGAAGAAAAGGCCTGGCAATCTGCTTGCTTTAATGCTGTTTGTTGCTGTCGAGGAGATTCCGACTCAAGGTGGCCCCTTAAGCTGGCCGTAATCTTAACGGAAGCAAATGCCCGGCACTTGTCTTCAGCTGGAACCAGCAGTCTAGGTCAGCAGTCGAAAGCAACAAACAAAATTCACTACTGTGGAGTCAAATCGGACTCGTAGCTGTAATCGTTACAGAAGAATTAAGTTGCCAAATCCTTCTCCGGTTAGCAACTTAGCTTAACCACCGTGCCACCAGGCTTCCTCCCTAAAGATTCCAAAACCAAAAACAAAGCCATTACCGTGGAAACCAAAACCAAAAACCAAATCCAGTGCCATCGAGTCATTTCCGACTCACAGCGACCTAGAACCATCCCAAAGCGTTCCCAAGGACCATCTGGTGAATTTGAACTGCTGGCCCTTTGGTTAGCACCTGCAGCACTTAACCACTACCCCACCAGGGTTTCCATTACGGTGGAGTAGATTCCAATTCATAATGACCCTACTTAAAAAAAAAAAAAAAAACCTGCTGCGGTCGTGTCGCTTCCGATTCAAAGGGACCCTATCGGGCAGAATAAAAAACTACCTCCTACAGTTTCCAGGGAGCCCCTTATGGATTCCAAGCGCCAACCTTTTGGTTAGCAGCCGTAGCTCTTAACCACTACGCCACCAGGGTTTACATGTACACGTTTATTCACAAAACGGATCAGAATTGCTACACCCATAGAACTATTAAAAAAAAAAAAAACCACAACTCTGCTAAGCACAATTTAATATTTGTTTGCCATTCTTTTTGTTTTACAATGAGGACGAAGAGCTGTGTAAAAGATCTACTTGTTATTCTTTTGAAACTGAGTTAGATTTATTTGTTTCAGTAATTTTACAGTATTTTCACACACACTTGAGTTAGTTTTACTTATTTACTGGCCTCTGTAAAACATTAATATTTTTCCAAGAGTCAAAAGAATACAGAAAGCTGTATTCAGACAAATTACAAGAGAGTGTTGTATCCGGGATTAACCCAGTTGATGGATTGGAGGCTGATTCCGGGCAATCTGGTGGAAGACCACCCAACGAGGAGCAATACCTTTCTTTCTAGCACTAAGGTATCCTTCTCTTGGTGTATCCGTGTCCGAAAGAGTGCAGTGTAGGGATTTTGAAACAGCAGAATTGAACATTAAATGATTTTATCTTGATGGCTTAGTTCGCAAGTACTCAGAAAACAGTCATGAAGTTCCCTGTGGGGCTGTAGTCAGCGGATATAGCTCAGTGGTAGAGTGCGTGCTTAGCATGCACGAGGACCTCCATCTTTCTTTCTTCACAAAGCACACCCGTAGATCCTCTTACTCTCACGCACTCACTTCTTTCTTAAGTTGACTTGTTGTGACCTTGATGTTTCTTTCTTAACTGACCTGTGGGGATAATGGTGTTCACTTAAGTTTATTTGTTGTCATTTCTATTATCCATAATTCTCTCCAAGCATAGTCAACAATCACTGGTACATGGGCCACCATCATCACGCCCCAAAGATTAAGCAGTCTTTTTAAGACTTTTTGAGGAAAAGTTGACTGTTAAGAGGCTAGAAAATCTGAAAGAAAAAAAACCTGCTCTAGTGCTTGGGAAAAATGATTGTTCCTTCTTCGGGAGAGACAACACAGGATTCTCAAAGAATGTCAGGCAAAGAAGAATTCATTCCTGTCAAAGAGGACAGCAGTTTCCTTGTTTCCTATAACCCTCTGGTATGTTCTAAAACGTTGAGAAGTAGATATTTAACCCAAGTTTGGGCTGAGGAGGCAAAGACTCGCTGCCATGTCTTGTCTACCTCTCATTCGCTGACCTGGATATGGAGCAGATAGAAGCCATCGAAATGTGTAGCAACTTTTTTGTCTATCTGCCCTGAACTCAGTGTCTGGCTGCGATTGGGAGAGTCCCACCTTTAAAGAGTCTGCCAAAGAAGAAATGGAGCACAAATCCTAAACACTCATGGGTCAAAAATGGAAAGCACAGACACATTAACCCAAAGACCTCGGGTAAGATCTGCATTGTTTCAGGACAGGTGTCACATCCTTATAGAATGATTCTACTTTTCCCTATAAATATTTTCAATTATTGATTCTGAGAATAAAAATAACAACCTTGGTGAATCAATGTGGATTTGATCATACAATCCAGAATATGAACTAAAAGTTTTTTTTTTTGTGTGTGTGTGTTTTGACCTAATCCAGGAGAAAATCTTTTAGACAGACCTTGTAGAAGAAGGCTTGAAGGTGAGGAAAAGGCTATTTCTCTGAAGGAAAGGGAGGATCAGTTATGGTAGAAGACATGAGAAGCCAAGAGCTCTGGAGGCCTTTCATAATGCATCATCCCATTTTCTCTTCTCTCTAAAAGCTGTAACTATCCACTTTCCACCAGTCTGTCACAGGCCATTCCTAAGCCAATTTTGAGGTCACCTACTTGACTTGCTTTTCTTACTTGAGTTGCAAGGGACTCATCTATGTTGCCTCTGCACCAATACTAGGACTGAGGGAAAGGTGGCTAAGTATGTAATTATTAGCAATTGTACAGGATCTCTGGCTTTCTGTGGTCACAGTTCCCCTCTTCAAACTCCTTTTGAACTAAGAACAGGATGTGAAGAGTAGTGGAGCCAGATAGAATTTCTTTCAGAAAAAGTTGGTTTTCACTAGGTTAACCTCAAAGCCGTCGGCCCATTCCTCTTCTACTCTCATCACTGTTCCCACTGCATTCGTGGAAATGGGGAAGTCTCTGCTGGTGCAATTGACTCCTTCATTCCAGAGAGGCTGATTCCGAAAGATGAGCTGTCATCCCGACGGAATATTTCTTTTTTATTTTCCAATCTCTTTTTTATTTCCAGTTATGCCCTAGGCCTGTTTTCAGATCACAACTTTCTGGCACATATACTATTTGTCTTCTGGCTTCTCTAACCCTCTTAATCTTGTTTCCCCACGTGTAAACCAGAGTTACAAATAAATAATATTAATTTTACTTCCCTCTTTAGATAATGAGACCCCTGGGTGATGCAAATGTTTAAAACTTTGGTCTGATAACTAAAGGGTTGGAAGTTGGAATCCACCCAGAAGCTCTAGGAAGAAAGGCTGAGCCATCTACATCTGGAAAATATCAGCCATTGGAAACCCTACACAGCACAATTGTATTCTGAGACACACGAGGTCACCGTTTGTCAGAATGAACTTGAAAGCAACTACCTTTTTTTTTGTGGTTGTTTAGCTAGTAATAGTAAAATAGAAATACAGCCCCTGAAGGAGCAGGAGATCAGTGGGATACAGACCCCAAATTCCCATAAAAAGACCATACTTAATGGTCTGACTGAGACTAGAGGAATCCCGGCGGTCATGGTCCCCAAACCTTCTGTTGGCACAGGACAGGAAGCATTCCCGAAGACAACTCATCAGACATGGAAGGGACTGGACAGTGGGTAGGAGAGAGATGCTGATGAAGAGTGAGCTAATTATATCAGGTGGACACTTGAGACTGTGTTGGCATCTCCTGTCTGGAGCGGGGAATGGGAGGATACAGAGAGTTGGAAGCGGGCAAAATTGTCACGAAAGGAGAGACTGGAAGGGCTGACTCATTACGGGGAGAGCAAGTGGGAGTACGAAGTAAGGTGTATATAAACTTATATGTGACAGTCTGACTTGATTTGTAAACGTTCACTTGAAGCTCAATAAAAGTTAATAAAAAAATAAAAAAAGAATCTAGGAATAGAGATTGTTGTCAATAAGATTTCTAAGAAGGAGAAATTTTGTAGGAAGAAATACATTGGAATCTTGAGGTGAGGATGCAGTAGGGTGAGGAGGATGATGTATAAGCTCCCCATCACACTCAAAATGTAGTTGAGAAAGAGAAATATAAATATTACAATTTGTAACTGTGGGTCATCTGTGAGTCCCAAGAGAATGAATTCTATCTCCCTTGACTGGTTCTTCATTTCAGTTTTGAGACCTATTAAACTGACATTAGGAAACAACTCCAAAAGCAAAAAAAACAATTTTTTTAAAGCTACATCAGGAAAAAAATAAAAAAGAACAAAAAAAAAAGTACAAAAAAATAGAAATACATAAAGCAGGCTTAATTAAGGTTAATATCATTTTAAAATATGAAATTTTAAAAATAAATAAAAATATTTCCTCAGATTTGTATGTTCTCTTCGGTTCTAGGTGTCAAACCAATCTTACGGAATCATAAGCTGCAACACAGTTCTACTGCTTGGCCATTAACTGGCCAGTACCACATTCCACTCACCCAACCCCTGAAATTATTTCCACTTTATTTAATAGGAGGAGTCCAATATACTGGCATAGTAAAATTGATATAAAGTTTCCAATGCTCACAGACTGGTAAAACAGTTTTTGGAAGACACCAATCTGCAGACCACAATTTGGACAGCATTAATGAAAAAATAGGATGTACTGAAATTTTTTTACTGGAGGTGAGAAGATATTCAAGGAAATTCTTCTTTCTTCTTTTTGTTAAAATTAAGGCTTAGCTCACAACGGGTAAAATGCATACAATGTAATTATTCAGCTTGAAGAGTTATTACATATGTATATCTCATATAACCAACATCCAGACCAAGGTAAAGAATTTTTCAGCTTTGAGAAACTGCCTTATATCTACCCCAGTCAATTTTTATTACCTGAATTCTACCACTGTTTTCCTGTGTATTGAAATACTATAAATGGAATCATACCATATGTGCTCATTTGAGTATAGATTCTTTCACTCATTATCTTTTTTATTAGAGGCATTCCTATTGTCTCTAGTAGCAGAAGTTCTTTTTTTATTGTTGTCATGTTCCATTGTATTAATACTGTTGTTGTTAGGTGGCTTAGAGTCGGTTCTGATTCACAGCAACCCTAAGTAGAATAGAACAAAACACTGCCCTGTCGTGTGCCATCCTCACAATCATTGCTATGTTTAAGTCCATTTTTGCAGTCATTGGTTAATTTATCTTGTCAAGGGTCCTTCTCTTTTTCACTGACCCCTCTACCTTACCAAGCATGTTGTCCTTCTCCACAGACTGGTCCCTCCTGGTAACATGAGACAAAGTCTCGCCCTCCTAGCTTCCAAGGAACTCTCTTGGCTGTACTTCTTCCAAGAGAGATTTCTTTGTTCTTCTGGAGTCGATGGTATATTCAATATTCTTCACAAACATCATAATTCAAAAGCATCAATTCTTCTTCAGTTTTCCTTATTTGTTGTCCAAGTTTCCCATGCATATGAGGCAATTGAAAATATCATGTTTTGGGTCAGGTGCACCTTAGTCCCCCAAAAAATGACATCTTCATTTTTTAACGCTTTAAAGAGGTCTTTTGCAGCAGATTTGTCCAATGCAACACATTGTTTGATTTCTTGACTGTTGCTTCCATAACACTTTTTTCATTCCTTTTGCTTTGATGTACCTATGAAACAACTAAAACTGCTATGAACATTTTAGTGCATGTCTTTCAAGGGCAGCAAGCATGCATTTTTCTTGGGTCTAAATACAGCTGTGGAGTATCAGGGTTGTCTTAGTAATCTAGTGCTGCTATAACAGAAATACCATAAGTGGATGGCTTTAACAAAAAGAAATTTATTTTCTCACAGTCTACTAGGCTAGAAATCTAAATTTAGGGTGTCACCTACAGGGGGAAGCTTTCTCTCTCTGTCAGCTGTGGAGGAAGGTTCTTCTCATCAATCTTGCCCTGGACTAGGAGCTTCTTGGAGCAGGAACTCTAGATCCAAGGGTGTGCACTGCTCCTGGAGCTGCTTTCTTAGTGGTGTGTGGTCACCTCTTCTCTGCTCCCTTCCCTTTCCTTTTATCTGTTGTAAAATAAAAGCTGGTGCAGGCCACACCCCAGGGATGTGATCTTAGTAAGGGTGTTAATATCCCACTCTAAACCCTGTTAACATAAAATTAACCCCCCCCCCAAAAAAAAAAAACCCAGTGCCTTCGAGTTGATTCCGACTCATAGTGACCCTATAGGGCAGAGTAGAACTGCCCCATAGAGTTTCCAAGGAGCGCCTAGCAGATTCGAACTCCCGACCCTTTGGTTAGCAGCTGTAGCACTTAACCACTACACCACCAGGGTTTCCAACATAAAATTACCATCACAAAATGGAAGATAACCACACAATACTGGAAATCATGGCCTAACCAAGTTGACACATTTTTTGGGGGGACACAACTCAATCCATGACAAGGGTTTTATATATATATATATAGTTTTAGGCAGTATTTATAAATAGTGTACCAGTGTGTTGACAGTCTCATCAGCAATGTATGAAAGTTTCAGTTGTTCCATATCATCAACAACACTTGATATTTTCAGTCCTTTTAACTTAAACCATTTTGGTGAAGGGGAGTATTATTTCATTGCGTTTTTATTTTGCATTTTCCTTGTAGTTAATGACCTTTCATTGTTGCGCCCCACCAGACTTTCTGCAAGAGTGGCTCCAAGGGGCACAGGTCACTTCTGGAAAAAAGGGTGGTAAAAGCCATGTTGATCAGACAAGGTATTATTAGCAAATTTACATATTGAGGCTGACACTAAGATTCTTGGGACAGAAAGTGAAGCCCTGGTGGGGCAGTGGTTAAGAGCTATGGTGTGCTATGACTGCTAACAAAAAGGTTGGCAGTCCAAATCCACCCGCCACTCCTTGGAAATCCTATGGAGCAGCTCTACTTAGAACCATAGGGTGGCTATGAGTAGGAATTGACTCCCAGCAGTGTTTTTTTTTTGGTTTGTTTGTTTCTGTTTTTTAGACATACAGAAGCTGACGTGAAGATTCTCAGGATGGACAGCAAAGCATAGAATGTCACTTGGTTAGAGGTCCATAGAGGGCAATGTGGGATGTTAACTTATATACTTAGTTCTTCTATGCAAAGATACTTGCAGGAGGATCTAGAAAAGAAAAAAACATATCTAATCTATACGTTCTTGGGGTTGCTCTTGTACTAGTTAATGGGTTCCCATTACGTTACCATGAAGTCAGGTGTTTGTTTTTTTTTTTTCCTGATCCAGGCACTGCTCAGACAGGTACTCTGGTTTTTCCCCAAAGTCCTTTTTAGGCAGCATCCATCTTGTATTGTTGGTGGCCCTCACACCAAACCAAAACCAAACCAAATCTGCTGCCGCCAAGTCAATTCCGACCCTGGAGGGTAGAGTAGAACTGCCCCAGAGGGTTTCCAAGGAGTGCCTGGTGGATTTGAACTGCGGAGCTTTTTGGTTAGCAGCCATAGCTCTTAACCACTACACCACCAGGGTACCTTTTAAAGTTACTTATTGGGCAGTTGGGAATACTCTTGTGAAGCACGTGACTAATCTTCCCTCTTTCCAATGAATTTTTCAGTCTTTTATTGTTCTGCAGGGTTTCCCCATATATTCCATACAAGGGTCTTTTCTCAAATGTAAATACTGAGATATCATGTCCCAGATTGTGGAAATCCCCTCTTCTCTTTAAGATGTTCCACCTGAAAAGCTTTGTAAGAAGAAAGAGAGAGAGAGAGAGAGAACAAAAAAGAAAGAAAGAAAAACACAAGGCAGACAAAGAGAGAAGTTGAAAATACAAAAGTTCTATCATAGATCTTTCCTGGTAGTTATGAAAAAATGCCCCGAGGTGGTTTACTAAGGAGGGGAATTTGGAGTCAGCTGATGGGATGAAATGTCCTAGCAGCAGAAATGGTGTTTATTTGGTCTGCAATCGCCTTATGAATTTCCCAGTGTAGCAGCATAAGCGAATATAGCTTAAAGGCTTAAGAAAAAGTGGAATTTGAAACAGTGGATTTTCTCCTTGGCCAACTATGGACTCTGCAAAGGCCCCTTATAAATTTGCATAGTATTTCAAGGAGGAGCTTCATGATGTATTTCTAGTGAGAGAAGTGTGGCACAAAGGAGTGTGTCCTAACCATGATAAGGTTCAAAATTATGCACACAGACCTGCTTTTTATGATTTCCAAGAATTCTGTATTTTCCTCCTTTTTAAAACACATTTTGAGATTAACAATAAAATTACAGAATTAGACAACGCAATAGGAAGTCAGAGGAGCAGACCCAAGCAATTAGAATGCAGACTGGGAAATCTGGAGGACCAGGGAATTAACACCAACATAGGTGAAAAAAAATCAGATAAAAGAATTAAAAAAAATGAAGAAACCCTAAGAACCATGTGGGACTCTATCAAGAAGGATAACTTGCATGTGATTGGAGTCCCAAAACAGGGAGGGAGGACAGAAAACACAGAGAAAATAGTTGAAGTTCTGCTGACAGAAAAGTTTCTGACATCACGAAAGACAAAAGGATATCTATCAAGATGCTCATCGGACCCCATTTAAGATTGATCCAAAAAGAAAAACTCCAAGACATATTATCATCAAACCTGCCAAAACCAAAGATAAAGAGAAAATTTTAAAAGCAGCCAGGGATAAAAGAAAGGTCTCCTTCAAGGGAGAATCAATAAGTTCAGACTACTCAGCAGAAACCATGCAGGCAAGAAGGCAATGGGATGACATATACAGAGCACCGAAGGAGAAAAACTGCCAGCCAAGGATCATATATCCAGCAAAACTCTCTCTGAAATATGAAGGCAAAATTAAGATATTTACAGATAAACACAAGCTTAGAGAATTTGCAAAAACCAAACCAAAGCTACAAGAAATACTAAAGGAAATTGTTTGGTCAGAAAACCAATAATATCAGATACCAGCACAACACAAGGTCACAGAACAGAACATCCTGATATCAACTCAAATAGGGAAATCACAAAAACAAATTAAGATTAATTAAAAAAAAAGCTCAAAACAGGGAATCATTGAAGTCAATATATAAAAGATCACAATAATCAAAAAGAAGGACTAAATGCAGGTGGCATAGAACTGCCATATGGAGAGGGATACAAGGCAATATAGGACAATACAAGTTAGGTTTTTACTTAGAAAAATAGGGGTAAATATTAAGGTAAGCACAAAGAGGTATAACAACTCCATAACTCAAAATAAAAGCCAAGAAAAACGTAATGACTCAGCAAACATAAAGTCAAATACTATGAAAATGAGGATCTCACAATTTACTAAGAAAAACATCTCAGCACAAAAAAGTAAGTGGAAAAATGAAATAGTCAACAACACACATAAAAAGGCATCAAAATGACAACACTAAGCACTTACTTATCTATAATTACGCTGAATGTAAATGGACTAAATGCACCAATAAAGAGACAGAGAGTCTCGGACTGCATAAAGAAACACGATCCGTCTATGTGCTGCCTACAAGAGACACACCTTAGACTTAGAGACACAAAGAAACTAAAACGCAAAGGATGGAAAAAAAATATATCAAGCAAACAATAAGCAAAAAAGAAGAGGAGTAGCAATATTAATTTCTGACAAAATAGACTTTAGACTTAAATCCACCACAAAGGATAAAGAAGGACACTATATAATGATAAAAGGGACAATTGATCAGGAAGATATAACCATATTAAATATTTATGCACCCAATGACAGGGCTGCAAGATACATAAATCAAATTTTAACAGAACTGAAAAGTGAGATAGACACCTCCACAATTATAGTAGGAGACTTCAACACACCACTTTCGGAGAAGGACAGGACATCCAGTAAGAAGCTCAATAGAGACACGGAAGACCTAATTACAACCATCAACCAACTTGACCTCATTGTCTTATACAGAACTCTCCACCCAACTACTGCAAAGTATACTTTTTTTTTTCTAGCGCACATGGAACATTCTCTAGAATAGACCACATATTAGGTCATAAAACAAACCTTTGCAGAATCCAAAACATCAAAATATTACAAAGCATCTTCTCACACCACAAGGCAATGAAAGTAGAAATCAATAACAGAAAAACTAGAGAAAAGAAATCAAATACTTGGAAACTGAACAATACCCTGCTGAAAAAAGACTGGGGTATAGAAGACATTAAGGAGGGAATAAGGAAATTCATAGAATGCAACGAGAATGAAAATACTTCCTATCAAAACCTATGGGACACAGCAAAAGCAGTGCTCAGAGGCCAATTTATATCGATAAATGCACACATACAAAAAGAAGAAAGAGCCAAAATCAGAGAACTGTCCCTACAACTTGAACAAATAGAAACTGAGCAACAAAAGAATCCATCAGGCACCAAAAGAAAACAAATAATAAAAATTAGAGCTGAACTAAATGAATTAGAGAACAGAAAAACAATTGAAAGAATTAACAAAGCCAAAAGCTGGTTCTTTGAAAAAATTAACAAAATTGATAAACCATTGGCTAGACTGACTAAAGAAATACAGGAAAGGAAACAAATAACCCAAATAAGAAACGAGAAGGGCCACATCACAACAGACCCAACTGAAATTAAAAGAATCATATCAGATTGTTACAAAAAATTATACTCTAACAAATTTGAAAACCTAGAAGAAATAGATGAATTCTTGGAAAAACACTACCTACCTAAACGAACACAATCAGAAGTAGAACAACTAAATAGACCCATAACAAAAAAAGAGATTGAAACGGAAAGGAAACAAATAACCCAAATAAGAAACGAGAAGGGCCACATCACAACAGACCCAACTGAAATTAAAAGAATCATATCAGATTATTACAAAAAATTATACTCTAACAAATTTGAAAACCTAGAAGAAATAGATGAATTCTTGGAAAAACACTACCTACCTAAACGAACACAATCAGATGTAGAACAACTAAATAGACCCATAACAAAAAAAGAGATTGAAACGGTAATCAAAAAACTCCCAAGAAAAAAAGCCCTGGCCCAGATGGCTATACTGCACAGTTCTACCAAACTTTCAGAGAAGAGATAACACCACTACTACTAAAGGTATTTCAAAGCATAGAAAATGACGGAATACTACCCAACTCATTCTATGAAGCCACCATCTCCCTGATACCAAAACCAGGTAAAGACATCACAAAAAAAGAAAATTACAGACCTATATCCCTCACAAACATAGATGCAAAAATCCTCAACAAAATTCTAGCCAATAGAATTCAACAACATATCAAAAAAATAATTCACCACGACCAAGTGAGATTTATAACAGGTATGCAAGGCTGGTTTAATATTAGAAAAACCATTAATGTAATCCACCATATAAATAAAACAAAAGACAAAAACCACATGATATTATCAATTGCTGCAGAAAAGGCATTTGACAAAGTCCAACACCCATTTATGATAAAAACTCTCACCAAAATAGGAATGAAGGAAAATTCCTCAACATAATAAAGGGTATCTATGCAAAGCCAACAACCAACATCACTCTAAATGGAGTGAGCCTGAAAGCATTTCCCTTGAGAACGGGAACCAGACAAGGATGCCCTTTATCACCGCTCTTATTCAACATTGTGCTAGAAGTCCTAACCAGAGCAATTAGGCTAGACAAAGAAATAAAGGGCATCCGGATTGGCAAAGAGGAAGTAAAATTATCTCTATTTGCAGATGACATGATCTTATACACAGAAAACCCTAAGGAATCCTCCAGAAAACTACTGAAACTAATAGAAGAGTTTGGCAGAGTCTCAGGCTATAAGATAAACATACAAAAATCACTTGGATTCCTCTACATCAACAAAAAGAACATCGAAGAGGAAATAACCAAATCAATACCATTCACAGTAGCCCCCAAGAAGATAAAATACTTAGGAATAAATCTTACCAAAGATGTAAAAGACCTATACAAAGAAAATTACAAAGTACTACTACAAGAAGCTAAAAAGGACCTACTTAAGTGGAAAAACATACCTTGCTCATGGAAAGGAAGACTTAACATAGTAAAAATGTCTATTCTACCAAAAGCCGTCTATACATACAATGCACTTCTGATCCAAATTACAAAGTCATTTTTTAATATGATGGAGAAACAAATCATCAACTTCATATGGAAGGGAAAGAAGCCTCGGATAAGCAAAGCATTACTGAAAAAGAAGAAGAAAGTGGGAGGCCTCACTCTACCTGATTTCAGAACCTATTATACAGCCACAGTAGTCAAAACAGCCTGGTACTGGTACAACAACAGGCACATAGACCAATGGAACAAAACTGAGAACCCAGATATAAATCCATCCACATATGAGCAGCTGATATTTGACAAAGGACCAGTGTCAGTTAATTGGGGAAAAGATAGTCTTTTCAACAAATGGTGCTGGCATAACTGGATGTGCAAAAAAATGAAACAGGACCCACACCTCACACCATGCACAAAAACTAACTCCAAGTGGATCAAAGACCTAAACATAAAGACTAAAATGATAAAGATCATGGAAGAAAAAATAGGGACAACCTTAGGAGCCCTAATACAAGGCATAAACAGAATACAAAACATTACCAAAAATGACAAAGAGAAACCAGATAACTGGGAGCTCCTAAAAATCAAACACCTATGCTCATCTAAAGACTTCACCAAAAGAGTAAAAAGACCACCTACGGACTGGGAAAGAATTTTCAGCTATGACATCTCCGACCAGTGCCTGATCTCTCAAATCTATATGATTCTGTCAAAACGCAACCACAAAAAGACAAACAACCCAATCAAGAAGTGGGCAAAGGATATGAACACGCACTTCACTAAAGAAGATATTCAGGCAGCTAACAGATACATGAGAATATGCTCTCGATCATTAGCCAGTAGAGAAATGCAAATTAAAACTACGATGAGATTCCATCTCACTCCAACAAGGCTGGCATTAATCCAAAAAACACAAAATAATAAATGTTGGAGAGGCTGCGGAGAGATTGGAACTCTTATACACTGCTGGTGGGAATGTAAAATGGTACAACCACTTTGGAATCTATCTGGCGTTATCTTAAACAGTTAGAAATAGAACTACCATACAACCCAGAAATCCCACTCCGTGGAATATACCCTAGAGAAATAAGAGCCTTCACACAGATACATGCACAGCCATGTTTATTGCAGCTCTGTTGACAATAGCAAAAAGCTGGAAGCAACCAAGGCGTCCATCAACAGATGAATGGTTAAATAAGTTGTGGTATATTCACACATGGAATACTACGCATCGATAAAGAACAGTAACGAATCTGTGAAACATTTCATAACATGGAGGAACCTGGAAGGCATTATGCTGAGCAAAATTAGTCAGAGGCAAAAGGACAAATATTGTATAAGACCACTATTATAAGATCTTGAGAAACAGTATAAACTGAGAAGAACACATACTTTTGTGGTTACGAGGACGGGAGGGAGGGAGGGTGGGAGAGGGTTTTTTACTGATTAATTAGCAGATAAGAACTGCTTTAGGTGAAGGGGAGGATAATACTCAATACATGGAAGGTCAGCTCAACTGGACTGGACCAAAAGCAAAGAAGTTTCCGGGATAAACTGAATGTTTCAAAGGTCAGCGGAGCAATGGCAGGGGTTTGGGGACCATGGTTTAAGGGGACTTCTAAGTCAACTGGCAAAATAATTCTATTATGACAACATTCTGCATCCCACTTTGAAATGTGGCGTCTGGGGTCTTAAATGCTAACAAGTGGCCATCTAAGATGCATCAATTGGTCTCAACCCACCTGGATCAAAGGAGAATGAAGAACACCAAGGTCACACAATAACTAAGAGCCCAAGAGACAGAAAGGGCCACATGAACCAGAGACCTACGTCATCCGGAGACCAGAAGAACTAGTTGGTGCCCGGCCACAATCGATGACTGCCCTGACAGGGAGCACAACAGAGAACCCCTGAGGGAGCAGGAGATCAGTGGGATGCAGACCCCAAATTCTCATAAAAAGACCATACTTAATGGTTTGACTGAGACTAAAGGAATCCCGGCGGTCATGGTCCCCAAACCTTCTGTTGGCCCAGGACAGGAACCATTCCCGAAGACAACTCATCAGACAAGGAAGGGACTGGACAGTGGGTAGGAGAGAGAGATGCTGATGAAGACTGAGGTAATTATATCAGGTGGACACTTGAGGCTGTGTTGGCATCTCCTGTCTGGAGGGGGGATGGGAGGATAGAGTGAGTTGGAAGCTGGCAAAATTGTCACGAAAGGAGAGACTGGAAGGGTTGACTCATTAGGGGGAGAGCAAGTGGGAGTACGGAGTAAGGTGTATATAAACTTATATGTGATAGTCTGACTTGATTTGTAAACATTCACTTGAAGCTCAATAAAACTTAATTTAAAAAAAACACACACTTTGAATACTCATGTGGAAATAAACACATTATCTGATGGATTGCCTTGAAATGATTCCCCATTTATACTCCCTGTGTCTCCTCACAGCCCAGGGTGGCTGTGTCAGCACAAGGAAGACAAGGAAAGAGGAAGGATATGGAGAACACAGAATTGTCTTGCTAAGGATTTCTCAGTCAGAAGCAAATATCTCACTCCCACATTAATGTGCTCAGTAATTCTCTGTTCTCTTTTCCAGTGTCATTGAAAAGCATGGCAGAAAATAAAGACATAAAGAACAGACTCAGTCATTTCATTTGGAATTCCCTTAGTTACCTGAGCAGTGTTTGGAGCGTGGAAGAGCCAAAGGCTACCAAGCAGAAAAGCTTCTTCCTGTTCTACTTATTCCTCCCCTTTTTCGCCCTCTTTCTCCTGTGCCAGCCTACCCACTGTCTCCAACAATTGAATCCAATTTTTAGGCTTGGATGACAAATGAGCCCATACAATTTTGGGTGAGTGAGTGGGTAATATTGGATAAGGTAAGGTTAGGTATTTAAAGACACAAGGGGCTAGCAAATAAAAAGTTAACTAATATTTTGAAAGCGTGCCTAAATTAAGTACCTCCAGGCAGCTGAAATAGCTCAGTTAGGAGAGCAATAGACTGAAGATATAGAGGTCCGTGTTTCAATCCTGGGTTTGAAAGTTATGTCTAATTTTCCAGAATTACTATAATTTCCTTATAGAATAGTTGCATCTCAAGTCTCTGGGATTCTGATAGAACTGAGTAGAGTCCAGTAAAACCTGCAAAAGCTGAAATTTGTGTAAGGTGGAAAGCTGTCAGAGAAGGAAAACTAAAATATTTTCCATTAAAAGGAGTGTAATAAAGGGGTAAGACTCTACACTGTCAAAGGCAGAAAACTTGTGAGACGTGGAAAAATATGGCAATCCTGCTGAATGTGGCTCTCACAGGGTTCACTGTACAGCCAACTAACAGAGAATTATGTTTTAAAAAGTTACACTAATGCCCATATCATCTTTCAACAGAGTTTTTACTGATTTTCCCAGCTTCAATCAAGTTGTGTACATAGGTATTTCTATCATTCTCTCCTTTATTTACATATTCCTGAGGTCTGCCATGAAATGTTAATCAACATTTTGCATGTTTTATTTTCCCTACGTTTAAGTCATCTAACAGATAGCAATTTGTTTTAAAA
Source organism: Loxodonta africana (assembly GCF_030014295.1). Classification (NCBI taxonomy): domain Eukaryota; kingdom Metazoa; phylum Chordata; class Mammalia; order Proboscidea; family Elephantidae; genus Loxodonta; species Loxodonta africana. The sequence goes on from NC_087342.1 coordinate 79,723,063, forward strand.
TAATAATAGCTATGATATATTGGTAGATTAGAGCTTAAGAGTAAGTGAAATGTATGAGAGCAATGTCATAAGTGATGCGAGGGAAGATTTCATAATACTCTGTTATAAGGTATTTATACTACTCGTGAAGTGATACAGTGTTATTTGGAAGTGGACTTAGTTGTAGAGGTATATTGCAAATGCTAGGGCAACAAAATACTCAATCAAACTAGAGAAGGCAAAAGAAAGAAAGAGACAGAGAAGCAAATAACAAGGTAATGAATAGATAGCAGTTGCCAATATGGTAGATATTAATTAAATGTACAGATAGCGCTTTAAATGCAAGTAGTCTAAATACACGTATTTTTAGTCTGGGTGTTCTAGAGGAGCAAAACCAGTGAAATGTATCTATAAACGTATAGAGAGATTTATTTCAAGGAAATAGCTCATGAAATTCTGGGGGCTGGAAAGTTCCAAATTCATGGATCTGGCAGCAGGCTGAAGTTCTCTGCTGCCTCATGGGCTTGGAGGGGCTGGTGAATCCAAGATCTCTAGGTCAGGTGGCAGGCTAGAGACTTCTGCAGGTTTATGTCCCAAGAATCAGAGGTTAGGCGTTGAGAAGAGTGCAGGGTCAAGACAGAGTAAGCTATGCCAGAACATCCTTTTCTATACTAAAGACAGACCACATCCCCAACGAAATTTTACTTTCAACTGATTGATCGGTCACATCTGGGTCACGAAACGGAAGGTGATTACATTATGGAAGAGCACATGCCAAACTACTGAGAATCATGGCCTAGCCAAGTTGACACATAACATTAAGCATTACAATACCAATCAAAAGACTGACTATCACAGTAGATTAAAAAAAAAAAAAAAAAAAAAAGATCCACTACGTGTTGTTTTCAAGAAACTCACTTTATTTTATTTTTTAATTTTTATTGTACTTTAAGTGAAAGTTTGCAAATCAATTTGGGCTGTCATGCAAATATTTGTAAACACCTTGCTATATACTCTTAATTGCTCTCCCCCTAATGAGACAGCACGCTCCTTCCCTCCACTCTCTCTTTTCGTGTCCAGCTTCTGACCCCTTCTTCTGTCTCATCTCCCCTCCAGACAGGAGATGCCAACATAGTCTCATGTGTCTACTTGAGCCAAGATGCTCATTCTTCCTCAGTATCATTTTCTGTGCCACTGTCGTGTCCAATACCTGTCTGAAAAGTTGGCTTTGGGAATGGTCCTGTCTTGGGCTAACAGAAGGTCTGGGGACCATGAACTCTGGGTTCCTTCTACTCTCAGTCAGACCATTAAGTCTAGTCTTTTTATGAGAATTTGGGGTCTGCATCCCACTGCTCTCCTGTTCCCTCAGGGATTCTCTGTTTTGTTTACTGTCAGGGCAGTCGTCGGTTGTAGCTGGGCACCATCTAGTTCTTCTGGTCTCAGGCTAAGGTAGTCTCTGCTTTATGTGGCCCTTTCTGCCTCTTGGGCTCATAATTACTTTGTGTCTTTGGTGTTCTTCATTCTCCTTTGCTCCTGGTGGTTTGAGACCGATTGCTGCATCTTAGATGGCCACTTGCTAGCCTTTAAGATGCCAGACGCCACTCTCCAAAGTAGGATGCAGAATGTTAATAGATTTTATTATGCCAATTGACTTAGATGTCCCCCGAAACCATGGTCCCCAAACCCCTGCCCCTGCTACACTGGCCTTCGAAGTGTTCAGTTTATTCAGGAAACTTCTTTGCTTTTGGTTTAGTCCAGCTGTGCTGACCTCTCATGTATTGTGTGTTGTTTTTTCCTTCACCTAAAATAGTTCTTATCTACTATCTAATTAATGAAAACCTCCCTCCCTCCCTCCCTCCCCCTCTCAGAATCAAAGAATATTCTCTTCTCTGTTTAAACTATTTCTTGAGTTTTTTATAGTAATGGTCTTATACAATATTTGTTCTTTCACAACTCACTCATTTCACTCAGCATAATCAAGAAACCCACTTTAAATATAAAGACACAGAGATTAAAGTAAAAAGATGGAGAAGGATATACCAGGTGTTATGAATTGAATTGTGTCCACCAAAAATGTGAGTCAACTTGGCTAGGCCATGATCTTCAATATTGAGTGATTGTCCACCATTTTGTCATCTGAAGTGATTTTCCTATGCGTTGTAAATCCTGCCTTCATGATGTTAACAAGGTGGGATTAGTGGCAGTTACGTTAATGAGGCAGGACTCAATTTATAAAATCAGGTTGTGTTTTAAGTCTATCTCTTTTGAGATATAAATGAGAAAAATAAGCACAAAGACACAGGGACCTCATAACACCATGAAATGAGAGCCAGGAGAATAGTGCATTCTTTGGAACAGGGCGGGGGTGGAGGGGGTCCCTGCAATGAGGAGCTCCTCACCCATGGAAGACTGATGACAAGGACCTTCCCCCAGAGCCAACAGAAATAGAAAGCCTTCCCCTGGAGCTGGCACCCTGAATTCTGACTTCTAGCTTCCTAGACTATGAGAGAATAAATTTATTTTTGTTAAACCATTCACTGGTGGTATTTCTGTTATATCCAAAAACTCAGAACTAGATGATTAAGACAACATGATGACACTAATCAAAAGAAAGTCGGAGTTGCTGTATTAATTTCAGACAAGTCAGATTTCAGGGCAAGGAAAATTATCAAAAGTACAGAAGGACATTAGGTAACAATTAAGGGGTCAGTTCTCCAAGAAGACACAACAATCCTGAATGTGTATGCACCAAATAACAGAGCATCAAAACATATGAGGTAAAACTCATATCTGATACCACTTGTGTTCAAGTTGTATTCTGCAACACATGGGTTGCCATGAGTCAGAGTCAACTCCATGGCAACTGCTGCTGGTAGTGAATCTAAGATATACAATAAATTCTTAAAACACACAATAAAAAACACAAACAACCCAATTAAAAAGTGGGTAAAATGTTTGAACAGACACCTCAGCAAAGGAGATATACAGATGACATCTGCCATTAAAAAAATACACCAACCAGTTGCCCCATAAGTAGACTTGTGCTTCATAGAGTTTTTAATGAAGTAGATCCCCAGGTCTTTCTTCTGTGGCACCCCTACCCTTTGCCATCGAGTCGATTCCAACTCATAATGACCCTATAGGACAGAGAGTACTCCCTCATAGGGTTTCTGAAGAGTGTCTGGTGGATTCAAACTCCTAGCTGTTGGTCAGCTGTTGATGGTTTTAAACCACCAGTCTTTCAGTTAATAGCCAAGCACTTAACTATTTGTAACATCCAGGAACTCCTATAAGAAAAATATGCCACTGTTATTATTAGTTGTTGTTAGCTGCCATTGAGTCAGTTCCTACTCATAGTAACCCTATGTGCAACAGAAAGAAACACTCCCCGCACCTGTGCCATCCTCATAATCATTCTTACGCCTCAGCCCATAGTTGCAGGCACTGTGTCAATCCGTCTTATTGCAAGTCTTCCTCTCTTTCACTGGCCCTCTGCTTTATCAAGCATGATGTCTGTCATGGATTAAATAATGTCCCCCAAAAAATGTGTGTATCAACTTGGTTAGACCATGATTCCCAGTACTGTCTGGTTGTTCTTCATTCTGTGATTGTAATTTTATGTTAAGAGGCTTAGGATGGGATTGTAACACCACCCTTACTCAGGTCACCTCCCTGGTCCAGTGTAAAGGAAGTTTCCCTGGTGTGTGGCCTGCACCACCTTTCATCTCTCAAGAGATAAAAGGAAAGGGAAGCTAGCAGACAGTTGGGGACCTCATACCACCAAGAAAACAGCACCAGGAGCAAAGTGCATCCTGTGCCTGAGAATCTCCTTAACCAGGGAAAGATTGAGGACAAAGACCTTCCTCTAGAGGTGACAGAGAGAGAAAACCTTCCTCTGGAGCTCATGTCCTAAATTTGGACTTCTAGCCTACTAGACTGTGAGAAAATAAACTTTGCTTTGTTAAGAGCATCCACTTGTGGTATTTCTGTTATAGCAGCACTGGATAACTAAGACAGAATTTGTCTTTCTCTAGGGACTGGTCACTCCTGATAACATGTCCAAAGTACATGAAATGAAGTCTTGCCATCTTTGCTTATAAGGACCATTCTGGCTGTACTTCTTTCGAGACAGATTTATTCATTCTTCTGGCAGTCAATGGTATCTTCAATATTCTTCACCAACACCATAATTCAAAGGCGTCAATTCTTCTTCAGTCTTCCTTATTCATTGTCCAGCTTTAGCATGCATATGAAAAAAAAAAAAATCCTGTGGAGCATGTCTACTCTGGCCTATAGGGCCACTGTGAGTCAGAATCCACTCGACTGCAACAGGTTTAATCTTTATGGAAGCCAACTGCCACATCTTTCTTCCCTAGAGTGGCTGGCAAGTTCCGATCACTGACCTTTTGGTTAGAAGCTGAGCACTTACTACTGTGCCACCACAGCTCCTTTCAGGATGCCACCAGGGCCATGTTTTTGCCGAGGTTCTAGGGGAAGACCCATTTTGTCTCCTCCAGGTTTTGGTAGCCCCAGGTATTCTTGGCTTAAGCCTGCAGCATAACTCCATGGCCATTTTCCTCTGTGTCTCTGTGTCTTTTCTCCCATTTTGTAAGGATATCACTCAGAAGGGATTAGAGCCCACCCTAATCAAGTATGAGGTTGTGTTAATTTAACTGGTAACATCTTCAAAGACCCTATCTCCAAGCAAGATCACATTCACAGATAATGCGGGTGAAAAATTCAATGTATCTTTTTGGGGGACACAAACGAGTCCATAACACAGATGTACGTATATACCATAGATTATTCAATCAGCCTCAGTTAATTGACATGTGGGTTATTTTGTCTTTTTCTATTATAAATTTTAAACACATGAAGCACATTAATGTTTCATTTTGTATTTTTACCCACGTGTTTGGAATTGATTGCTAACAAAGGGTTTGCTGGATGGGAGGATAAATGTAAATAACGTTTTGCTAGCTACAGCTGTGCACATTCTGAATCTGTGCATATCTCATACCAGAAGCTCAATAAATATTTTTTGGAGAGAAAGAACTGGCATAATTTAATGTAAAAACTTACATGAAGAGTTATTTAGGGCATTTCACTTTTCCTTTGGAAGTGGGAATTCTGCAGCCACAACTGCTTGGCGTTAATAGAATCAGAATTGAGAGTACAGTAAGCACAGTAGGGAAACCCTGGTGGTGTAGTGGTTAAGAGCCACAGCTGCTAACCAAAATTTAGGTAGAATCCACCAGGTGCTACTTGGAAACCATATGGGACAGTTCTTCTCTCTCCTATAGGTTCGCTATGAGTCGGAATCGACTCTATGCCAGTGGGTTTGGTATTTTTTGGAAGCACGGTAGAGAATTTAGGGTTTTTTTGGGGGGTATAGAGGTAGAGGAAAGCCTGGTGGGTAGTGGTTACGAGCTAAGGCTGCTAACCAAAAGGTGGTCAGTTCGAATCCACCAGGCGCTTCTCGGAAACCCTATGTGGCAGTTCTACTCTGTCGTATGAGGTCGCTGTGAGTCGGAATTGACTCGATGGCAACGGGTTTGGTTTTTTGGTTTGGGGTTAGAGAGGAGATTGGTTTGTAGTGCAGCGGAAAATGTCAAGGCCCTACTGGGATTTGAACCCAGGATCTCCTGTTTACAAGACAGGCGCTTTAACCAACTAAGCCATAGAGCCCATACAGATGTGTAGGTTAGTACTGGTTCTGTCCTGTCGGATTAGTTGAAATATTCTTGCTACAAAGTCCACATGATCAAATGCAGTTTACAGTGAGAAAATGGGCAAACTCCAAGAAGAGGCTTTGCTTACTCATATGTACTGTAGAACTAATAAAGCAGGAAAAGATTCGGGCAGCTGCAGTGTCTGGGCCAATAATTCTTCATTTAGTGCAAGGATAAAACTCAGTAACTAAGTCGAGGCTGCCCAGTCGTTCTAAATGGGATAAAGTTTTCTAAAACCAACCTTTGCTGTTACTACGCCTCATCTTATGTAACTTAGATTCTTCTTTCGAATTCCCCAAGGGAGGATCTCTAACAAAGGAACTCCACTGAGAGACTCAGACCACCTGTTTTCACATTACTCGGACTCAAAGCAAGCAGTGGTTCAGAGGGGAGGGAACCGGAGAGAACTATGCCAGGTCGAGCACTGTAAAGACTCTAATCATACCACTAGAGGTGTAGAGCCTCTTGGGGGAAAGGGGGAGACGAAGTGAGGTCGGCTGGCCACACGGAGTCCCCGAATCCGGGCACAGTCCTCCTAAGGTGAAGAGCTTTATGGCTCCAGCGAAATCCCGCTGTGCCCCCTATTCACTCAAGACTGGTTTCTAGCTTGGTAGGTCATCGACTCACAAAGAAAGGAACCTCTTCTCGTCTCTAACCCGGCCCTTGCACCCTGCGGCCACCCCAGATATCCCCCCTCCCCCACCTCTCGTTGCATTCCTGCCCTCCGGGGTTGCTCAGAGGGCTGGGCCCGCTGGCTGTGAAGCTGAACGCAGCTCTGCCCGGCCGAGAAGGTCCCGCGTGGGACTGTAGAGGGGCCCTGGGAATCGGGATGAGGCAGCAGGTATGACACGCTGGGACTGAAATGACTGATGGGATGAGAGAGAGGCTGGGCAGGGGAGGGGAGACCCAGGGACCCCGCCCAGATCGCGTTGGTAAGATGAAAGCAGCCAGGAAGCGTCATCTCAGGGCACCAGGAAGACGCTGAGACATGATTCAAATGCGAAAGAATCCCTGCTCTGAGGTTTAGGAATCAAGGCCATCAGCACAGTCAGTGAAAGTGGAAGATCTGTTGCACAACAAGGAAACTCTCAGGCACGCTCACGTATGCACAGAACACACACTCACACACCACCCAGACTCGATTTCCAGGTGGGTGGGGCGGGAGCTCCTCTGTTCGCTCCTTGCGGACATAAAGAATAACTTCCCCCTGCAAAAAAAAAAAAAAAAAGTTTTTTTCTTTTTTTGCCCATCAATGACCCCCAGACTCAGCTGAGGAGAGGCTTCGCCTGGTCACTGTCCTGGAGCCGCGTCCTCCCTTGCGTGTGCGTGTGTGTGTGTTTAATAATTTTCTAAAGTTTTTTTTTTTTCTCTTCTAGAGTTTAATGGATTTTATTCGTTGGCAGTCTTCAGACTTTATGATATTTGGGTATCATGAAGAGATAGCAAAGGAGGTAAACTTAGGTCTCCAGTGTCCCTACTTGATGAATCAAAAACCAAACTCATTGCCGCTGAAAAAGTGTAAAAGTCTCATCCCTGAGACTTCCTGCAACATTCCTAGTCCCCCAGTTCCTCCTTGCACAGGCAAACACAGTTTCTTGGGTATCCTCTTGTGGATGATACCTGCTCCACTTTTTTATGCACATAAGGATATTCCAAACACATTCCACTGTATCTTAGTTTTTCACTTCATATATGTTGTAGCGATTTCCAAATCAACACAGAAAGAGCTTCTTGCTCCTTTCCTAAAAAGGAAAAAACAAAACAAAAAAAAACTCACCAGTGTTGAGTTGATTAAGACGAATATTGACCCTACAGAGCAGAGTAGAACTGCCCTGTAGGGTTTCCAAGCATTGGCTGGTGGATTTCAACTGCTGACAATTTTTAGTTAGCAGCCAAACTCTTAACCATTGTTCCACCAGGGACTTCTTCTTTGCTTGGCAGCATAGAATTCCAAAGCATGGATATATCATAATATATAACTGCCCATACAAACAATGCTGCACTAAGTAACACTGCCTATCTGACATTTCAAATGGTGTGAGTACTTTGCATACATGCAAATGCTGAAGCAGTCTATGTGATGTGCAGTGGTAATTCTGATTGATCTCACCTAATAAACATTCCCACCAGCATGCCACAATGGTCTGGTTTGTCACACTGTTGCAACCACTTTTTATTATAATGAAATAATGACAATAACAGTAATAACAAACCCATTGTCTTCTGGTCGATTCTGACTCATGGTGAGTCCATGTATTACAGAGTAGAACTGCTCCACAGGGTTTTCTTGGTTGTAATCTTCACAGAGGCAGATTACAAGGCCTTTCTTCCACAGTAATTTTTCCCACATGTTTTAAATCCTACTCTCAGGCAGTAATCAACCAGGCAAGACTAGATTATGTTAAAGAGGATTAGGGTGGAATACAAAACCCTCACTGAGGTCACAGCCCTCATCGGATGTAAGGGGGGTTTCCCTGGAGTGTGGCCTGCATAATGTTTTATCTTACAAGAGATAAAAGAACAGAGAAGCAGGCAGAGAGATAGGAACCTCAAACCACCAAGAAAGAAGGCCCAGCAGCACAGCACGTCCTTTACACCCCAGGTGCTTGAGTAGAGAAGCTCCTAGACTGGGGGAAGATTGGTAACAAAGACCTTCTTCCAGAGCCTGCAGAGAAGGAAGGCCTTCCTGGGAACTGGCACCCTGAATTCGGACTTCTAGCCTCCTAGAATGTGAGGGACTAAATTTCTGTTTGTTAAAACCAACCACTTGTGGTATTTCTGCTATAGCAGAATTAGATAATTAAGATAGGTGGCAACTCAAGTCAGTAGAAATGGGTGAATTATTTGATAAATGATGTTAGGCTATCTGGGTGGCCATCTAGGAAAACAAAAGCTTACTTCAATTTATCACCTGTAATATGTAATCAAATTCAAATAGATATAAAACTTGAAAGTAAAAAAATGAAAAATAAAACCAAATATAATTACTGGAAATGCCAAGGCAGAAAGTTTACATAACTTTGGGGATAGAAAACCAATTTTTTACACAAAACTTAGAAACAATGAAAATTTGACATAATTCACTACATTAAAAAAATTCTACCTGAACACACTTCCATTCTCTTAAAAAAAAAAAAAAAAAGGTGAGACAAAACAACCACCAAAAATGCAAACAAACAAAAAAATACATAAGCAAAGTGGAAAAAAAAAAAAAAAAAGAACAAACTATGCAGAAAATATTTATTTTCCTGACATGTAATATGCAACAGAGTAGGTTTGAAAAATATGAAATGTGGGAAAAAGTAATAGATTTCTATTGGCTTATCTGTCCCTGGGTGGTGCAGTTTATTGGCTGGGCTGGTAACTGGAAGATTGGAAATTGGAGTCCACCCGCAGGCATCTCAGAAGAAAAGCCTGGTAACTACTTCTGAAAAATCAGCCACCGAAAACCCTAGGGAGCACAGTGCTACTCTGACACACAGGGAGTCTCCATGAGTCACAGTTGACTCCATGGCAACTGGTTATTGGCTAGTTTATGCAAATAGTATTCCTTGCAGGTAACCCCAGAATATAGTTGCCTGGGTAGGCAGAATCCTGTGCAGGTGGAATGCAGAGGGGAGGTGGTGGAAGGGAAAGATTTTCACTGTATATAAACCGTTATGTTTTTGTAATTTAGAAATATCTGAGTTATGATTATATTAATATGAACAGTTTTTAATCTGTCTCTTGGACATGAAAGGCTGTCCTGAGATATAAAGGTTAGACAGAAATGATTGCAGTATAATTTTTATAACAACACTGTAATTGATCTTAGCCTATTATTACAGAGATAAATACCTTCCTTATATTATCTATATCCTCTGTTCTGGTATATAGACTCAGGGAGCTATTCCAACTGAGAAAACAGAGCTGGCAACAGTATTGAACCCACATCCCCCCAGAGACTAGAGCCTCAATCCAGAGGCCTTAGACCACTGGGCTACATTACCCCACATGCCCTTAGGTTTTAAATTCTAATGTTTTCAAGGAAACAAGAATGTTTCCCAACACGGTTATTCTTTTCCTAGAACAGTTCCACAATCTAGCTGTCCAAAGCACTGATTAATAACGACTAAAATTTATTACAAACTTACTATATGCCATGCACTCTCCTTACAGTTACTGTCATTCCTTCCTCCTAACTGCCTTAAAAGACAGGTACTTTTACTATGATTTCCATTTTCCTGATGGAGAATATGAGGTACAGAGATGATAAGTAACTTGCTGGATGTCACCCAACCTTGATGTTTAAGCCAGTAGAGGAAAACTATACTCCATTGTATATTTATTTACTGAAGGGTAAAATCCTGAAATGATTTTGTCCAAGAAGTCAGAGCAACAGCAAACTTGTGTATGAGGTAGCACCAATTCCTTCTGGGGCATAAAAGGCCAAGACCAGTTGCCTCCAAGGGGATTCCGAGTCATAGCGGCCCTACAGCACAGAGTAGAACTGCCCCAAAGGGCTTCCAAAGAGCGACTGGTGGGTTTCAGCTACCGATCCTTGGGTTAGCAGCCGAGCTCTCAACCATTGCGCCACCAGGGCTCCCGTGGTGGTGTACAAACAACACCAACAAAAAAACCAAGCCTGTTGCCATGGAGTCGATTGCAACTCCTAAAGACCCTATAGGACAGGGTAGAACTGCCCCACAGAGTTTCCAAGGAGCACCTGGTGACTTCGAACCGCAGACCTTTTTTAAGTATCAGCGGCAGCGCTTAACCACTACACTACAAGGGTTTTCGTAGCGGTGTATGATATATAAAATCCTAATTTTTTCTGAAATTTCATTGACACTTGAAATCATTCTAATCGAGATGTTTTCTACTAGGCATTTGGAGATATGTCTTCTTAGCTCAAAAGACAGTGTGTCAGTCTCATAATCTAAAGGTTGTGATTTTGAGCCTCAGAGAGAGCACAGAATATATATATATATATATATATATAGACTCTTCTACATACACTCTCTTGAAAAAGAAACATGTCAGTAGGGAAAATTATATCACCGATCATGTTTTTGATGTGATTATAAGTGGGGCCATGTAACATAACACACTCAGAGATTTTGCATATTAGGACACGGGTGTATTGCGGGGGGTGGGGGGCATTATTACGCCTATGACAGGCTGTCCTCTTATCTCCAAAGGCTCATATCTGTCCCACATGCAAAAACATCCACTTCTTTCCAACATCCCCCAAATCTCAACCCATTACAGTATCAACTCAAAGACCAAAATTCTCATCTAAATCTCATCAGCTTAAAGTTTCTTATCATCTAAGTCCTCTAAATTAGGTATGGGTGAGCCTCTGGATATAAACCATCCTGAGATACAATTCTCCTCTATCTGTGAATCTGTGAAATTCAAAAAACAAGTTCTCTGCTGCCCAAAATACAATGGTGGGACAGGCATAGGTTAACCATCATAGACTCCAGTTGAAGGGATGAAATTGAAATGGATAAAAGGAGTTACTGGTCCCAAGAAATGTCTAAATCTAGCTAGCCAAACAACATTAGCTTTCAAGGTCTGGAATTAATGCTCTGTGGTTTCTGGCTCTGCCTCTGGCTACTGGCTCTGCAGTAGGAGTCACCCTCACCAATTCATCCTTCCATTTCAAAAAGGGTAGCATGTGCTTTTACTAACTTCTGCAGTCTGAAGTTGATCAAACATGCAATCAAGATGCATTGATAATTAATGGAGATTGGAATGCAAAAGTTGGAAACGAAGAAGGATCAGTAGTTGGAACATATAGCCATGATCATAGAAACAACTTCGGAGATCACATGAAATAGGATTTTGTAAGATCAACAATTTATTCATTGCTAATACCTTTTTCAACGATATAAACCATTGCTATACACATGGATTTTTTCGAATAGAATACACAGGAATTTAATCAACTGCATAAGTGTAAAGAGAAGATGGAAGTGCTCAATATCAAAAATCAGAAACAGGTCAGGGGCCGACTGCAGAAGAGTCCATCAATTACTCATATTAATTTCAAGTTGAACCTGAAGAAAATTAAAACAAGTCCATGAGAGCCAAAGTACGACCTTGAGTATATCCCATCTGAATTTAGAGACCATCTCAAGAATGAGTTTGATGCATTGAACACTAATGACCAAAGAAGACCAGACAAGTTGTGGAATGACATCAAGGATATCATACACGAAGAAAGCAAGAGGTCATTAAAAAGACAGGAAAGAAAGACCAAAATGGATGTAAGAAGAGACTCTGAAACTTGCTCTTGAACATAGAGTAGCTAAAAGGAATGGAAGAAATGATGAAGTAAAAGCACTAAACAGAAGATTTGAAAGAGTGGCTCCAAAAGACAAAGTAAAGTATTATAATAAAGTATTTCTAACTCCAGACTTGGAGTTAGGAAACGAAAAGGGAAGAACATTTTTGGCATTTATCAAGCTGAAAGAACTAAAGAAAAAAATTAAAGCTTTGAGTTGCAATATAGAAGGATTATACGGGCAAAGGAAACCCTGATGGCATAGTGGTTAAGGGCAGTTCTACTCTGTTGAATAGAGTCACTATGAGTTGGAATCGACTCAATGGCAGTGGATTTTTTAAAATTAACATAGGCAAAATATTGAATGATGCAGGAAGCAGCAAAAGAAGATGGAAGGAATACACAGAGTCACTGTACCAAAAAGAATTGGTTGATGTTGAACACTTTCAAGAGGTAGCGTAAGATCAAGAACCTATGATACTGAAGGAAGAAGTCCAAGCTGCACTGAAGGCAAAACCAAAAAACCAAACCCATTACCATTGAGTCAATTCTGACTCATAGTGACCCTATAGAACAGAGTAGAACTGCCCCATAGGGTTTCCAAGAAGTGGGTGGTGGATTCAAGCTGTGGGCCTTTTGCTTAACAGCTGATCTCTTACTAACGTCATTGGTGAAAAACAAAGCTGCAGGAATTGTTGGAATACCAAATGAGATGTTTAAACAAATTGTTGCAATACTGGAAGTTCACTGACCTATGCCAAGAAATTTGAAAGACAGCTACTTGGCCAACCAATTTGAAGAGATTCATATTTGTGCCCATTCCAAAGGAAGGTGATTCAACAGGATGCAGAAATTTTTGAACAATATCATTAATATCACACGCAAATAAAATTTTACGAAGATAATTCAAAAACGGTTCGCAGTAGTACATCGACAGGAAGATGCCAGGAATTCAAGACAGATTCAAAACAAGACATGTGATGAAGGATATCATTGCTGATGCCAGGTGGATCTTGGCTGAAATTGGAGAATACCGGAAGATGTTTACCTGTGTTTAATTGACTATGCAAAGGCATTAGATTGTGTGGTTCATAACAAATTATGGATAACATTGTGAAGAACGAGGATTCCGAAACACTTGATTGTGCTTATGTGGAATCTATACATAGATCAAGAAGCATTTGTTCCAACAGAAGGAAATAGTGTGTGCTTTAAAATCAGGAAAAGTTTGTATGAGGGTTATATCCTTATACCATACTCATGCCATCTGTATACTGGGCAAATAATCTCAGAAGCTGGACTATATGCAGAAGAACACAGGATCAGGTCTGGAGGAAGACTCATTAAGAACCTGCAGTATGCAAATGACACAACTTTGCTGAAAGTGAAGAGGACTTGAAGCACTTACTGATGAAGATCAAAGATTATAACCTTCAGCATGGATTAAAGCTCCATACAAACAAAAATCCTCACAACTGGATCAATAAGCAACATCATGATAAATGGAGAAAATATTGAAATTGTTAAGGATTTCATTTTTCTTGAATCCCCAATCAACACCCGTGGAGGCCGCAGTCAAGAAATCAAAGACAATTGCTTTGGGTAAATCTGCTGCAAAGGACCTCTTTAAAGCATTGAAAAGCAAAGATGTCACCTTGAAGAGTAAGGTATGCCTGACCCAAGCCATGGTGTCCCCAGTCCTAGTGATGCTTAATCTCAAGGCTGCTGGACCATCCTGCTTCTACGCTCAACACAGCTCTTACAATATCCATGGAAACTGGGAAATCCCTGCTGGTGCAATTTCCTCATTTATTCTAGAGAGGCCAGTTCTGAAAGATGAGGTGTCATCCAGACAGAGCATTTCTTTTTCATTTTCTGTTCTTTATTTTCAGTCATGCCCAAGGCCTGTTTTCAGATCACAACTCTCTGGCACATACACTAGTTGTTTTTGGGCTTCTCTAACCCATTTACCTTTGTTTCCCACATTTAAATTAAAGTTAAAAATAAGTAATATTAATTTTGCTTCCCTCTTTAGCTAGTAGAGTCCCTGGGTGGTGCAAACCGCTAACACGTTGGTCTGATAACTAAAGGATTGGAGGTTAGGGTCCACCCAGAAGCCTAGGGAAAAAAGGATGGGCCATCTACATCTGAAAAAAAAATCAGCCATTGTAAGCTCTACAGAGCATAATTGTACTCTGACACACATGGGGTCACGGTTCGTCAGAAGCAGCTCGAAAGTAACCTTTTTTTTTTTTTAAATTGTACCAAATGACAGTAAAATATAACTACAGAAAGCAGACTTGACTAAGATTAATATTTTTTTTTGAAATAAGAAATTATAAAAACAAACAATAATGTTTCCTCGGATTTATATATTCTCGTGGGTTCTAGGTGTCAAACCAATCTTGCTATATCCTTAGCTACAACACAGTTCTACTGTTTGACTATTAAGTGGCCAGCACCACATTCCACTCACCCAACCCCTGAAAATGTTTCTACTTTATTTAATAAAAGGAGTCCAATATCCTGGCACAGTCAAATTGATACAAAAATTTCTAATGCACACAGACAGGTGAGAAACTCAGTTTTTAGAATACACCAATCTGCAAGACACAATTTGAACAGCACTAATGGACAGGATGTACTAGAAGTGAGAAGATATCCAAGGAAATCTTTCTTTCATCTTCTTTCTTTTTGTTTAAATTGAGGCTCAGTTCGCAGAGTAAAATGCATATAACTTAATTATTCGCATGATGAGTTATTACATATGTATATCTCCTGTTACAAACATTCAGACCAAGAATTTTTCATCTCTCAGAACTTCCTTGACTTATCCCAATCAACTCTAATCTTCAGAATTCTGCCACCAATTTCCTGTGTTTTCAAATACTATTAATGGAATCATACGATATGTGTTCATTTGAGTATGGATTGTTTCACTCAGTATGTTTTTCATTAGATACATCCATATTGTTTCTAGTTCTTTTTTATGGCTGTCATATTCCATTGTATTAATACTGTACATCATGCTTTTTTCATTAATTTCTTGTTTTTATACATATGATATAACTAATGCTGCTACAAACATTTTTATACAAATTTTTCAAGGGCAATAAGCGTGTATTTTTCTTGGGTCTAAATATAGCTGTGGTGTTTAAGGTTATATATATGTATATTGTTTTAGGCAATATTTCTAAATAGTGTACAAGTGTGGATGTGTCAGTTGACAGTCTCATCAGCAATGTATGAAAGTCTCAGTTGTTCCATATCATCAGCAGCACTTGATATTTTCAATTCTTTTAAGCAATTTTGGTGAAGGGGATTATTATTTCATTGTGTTTGTAATTTGTGCTTTCCTTATAGTTAATGATGTCCAACTGTTGCACCCCACCAGACCAGCAACAGGATTGGCTCTGAGAGGCATAGGTGGTTTTCAGAAAAAAGGGCAGTAAAAGCCATGTTGATCAGACAAG
The DNA here is from genome assembly GCF_030014295.1 of Loxodonta africana. Taxonomy (NCBI): domain Eukaryota; kingdom Metazoa; phylum Chordata; class Mammalia; order Proboscidea; family Elephantidae; genus Loxodonta; species Loxodonta africana. Next base: position 79,738,518 of record NC_087342.1, read on the forward strand.
GCATTATTAGGGAACTTATACACAGAGGTTGACACGAAGATTCTTGTGATGGACAGCAAAGCACCGAAGGTCACCCAGGTAGTGGTCCATGCAGGGCAGTGTGAGGTGTGGGGTTATATACCCTGTCCTTATGTGCAAGGACTGGTGCAGGAGGAGCATGAAAACATACGTCTAATCTATGATGAATGGGATTGTTCTTGAATTAGTTAAAGAGTTCAAGTTGATGTTACCATGAAGTCAGGTGTTTGGTGTGTTTTATCATTGTCCAGGTTAGTGCTCAGTCAGGTATTCTGTTTTTTCCCCAAAATCCTTTGCTGCAGGACACTTCTTATATTGTTTGTGGCTCTCACACTAGTACCATCTAAAATTGCATATAGGACAATTCAGTAGACTCTTTTGTGAAGTATATGTTTAATCTTTGCACTTTCTGATTTTTTTTCAGTCTTTTTCTTATTGTTTTGTAGGATTTCCCCATATATTCCACATAAGGGTCATTTATCAAATATAATTATTGAAATATCTTCTCTCAGACTGTCAAACTGACCCCCCCCCCTTTTTTTTAAGAGAAGAGAGCTTGAAAACTTTGTAAGAAGAGATAAAAAGAAAGGGTGGAGAAAGAGAGGAGAAGTTGAAAATACAAAAGTTCCATCATAGATTTTTCCTGATCACTGTGAAAAAACTTCCTCATGTGGTTTACTGAAGACGGAATTTTGGAGAGGGCTTATGGGATGAAATGTCCTAGTAGAGGAGACATCGTTATTTGGCCTGCAATCCCCTTACATATTTCTTGGTGTAGCAGTGTAAGAGACTTCTAGCCTCCCAAACTGTGCGAGGATAAATTTCTCTTTATTACAGCCATATATTTGTGGTATTTCTGTTATAGCAGCACTAGTTAGCTAAGACAACTGCACTCTGCCAAAGGTGGAAAACATGCAAGACCAAGTAAAACAAGGCAATCTCATCAAGCTGTGGCCCTCATACTTTCACCGTACACCCATTCAATACAGAATTAAGTTACATTAATATCTACATCATTTCTCACTACAGTTTTTACTGATTTTTTTCAATTCCAAGCTCTCAAGGAAACGGTTTATGCAATTGTGGGGGCTGAAAAGTTCCAAATCCATGGGTCTGGCAGCAGGCTGACGATCTCTGCTGGCTCATGGTGCTGCAAGGGCAAAGTGAATCCAAAATCTGCAGGCCAGGTGGTAGAATGGGGAACCCTGCTGACTCATGGGTTAGGAGGGGCTGGTGAATTCAAGAATTCTAGGTCAGGTGGCAGGCTAGACTTTTGCAGGCTTATGACCCCCGAACCAGAGATTGGTGTTGATAAGAGTGCCGGATGAAGACAGAGAGAGCTTTGCCAGAACATCCTTCTATATACCAAAGACAGACCACATTCCCAAAGAAATTCTTCTTGCAACAGATTTGTTGCTCACGTCAGATCCCAAAATGGAAAGTAATTACATTATGGGAGAAAAAAAAAATTATGGGAGAGCACATGACAAATCACTGAGAATTATAGCCTAGCTAAGTTAACACATAACATTAATCATTATAATACCAATTAAAAGAGACTCATGAGAGTTTTTTTTTTTTGAGAGTGGATTTAAAAAAAAAAAAAAACCCAACTACATGTTGTTTAAAAGAAACCCACTTTTAATATGAAGACAATGATAGACTGAAATTAAAGAGATTGGAAAAGATATACCATGCTAACACTAATCAAAAGAAAGCTAGAGCTGCTACGTTAATTTCAGACAAGTCAGATTTCAGAACAAGAAAAATTATAAAAAATACAAAAGGGCATTATATAATGATTAAGGGGTCAATTCTCGAAGAAGACATAACAATCCTGAACGTGCATGCACCTAAAAGCAGAGTATTAAAATATATGAGGGAAACTCATATCTGGTAAGGACTTGTGTCCAAGTTGTTCTCTGCAGCACATGGGGTCGTCATAAGTTGCAGTCAACTCGATGGCAACTGCTGGTGGTGGTGGATCCAAGATACACAAAGAACTCTTAAAACTCAGTAATAAAAACAGAAAAAGTCCAATTAAAAAGTGGGTAATATATCTGAACAGATACCTCAGCAAAGAAGATACACAGATGACAAGTGCCATTAAAAACAACAACAAAAACATTCTGTTCCCTCATGAGTAGAATTGTGCTTCACAGGGTTTTAAATGGCAGTAGATCAAGAGGTCTTTCTTCTAAGTTACCTCAGGGTGGAGCCAAACCACCAATCTCTCAGTAGCCAAGCACTTAATGCGATGCACAACCCAGGGAATCTTATATGCCACTAGGGAATTACAGTTTAAAACAACCATGTGATACTGTCTTAGGTTGGATTCTCTATAGAAGCAAAACCAATGAAGCATCTAGCTATTTATCATCTATCTGTCTGTCTGTCTGTCTATCAATCTATCTGTGGAAAGAGATAGAGAAAGAGAGGGGAAAGAGAGACTGGGAAGTCCCAAGTCTGTGGGTGGGTCAGAATGGAGGCTTCTCCTGACTCACTAGCTGCAGGGACTGGCAAGCCCAAGATTAGCAGGTCAGCTGCTAGCTCAAGTCCCAAGAACCAGAGGTCAGATAAACAGGAGCCAGCTGCAGAATACAGAGCCAGCAAAGCCCACAAGCCTTGTTACAACCTGAAGGAAACTCCCTTACAACCGATTGGGTATTCACAGCAGATCCCATTATGGAAATGATCACATTATACCATGTCTCATTCTGGAGGTGATTATATCATTATACAACTGCCGACCTACTTCATAACTGCCACACCACTGAGAATCATGGCCCAGTCAGTTTAACACTGAAACTTAACTACCACAGATGCCATTACACACCTATTAAAAATAGAATGGCTAAAATCCTAAATACTGATAATACCACATGCTGGCAAGCATATAGTGCAACAGGAACTTTCATTCATTTCTGGTGGAAATGCAAATTTAGTTTCTTACAAAGCTAAACATGGGCTTACAAATACAAGTTTGTGTTGTTAAGTACAGTTAAATCATTTCTGACTCAGTGACCCATGCACAACAGAAGGAAACACTTGCGGGTCCTATGCCATCCTCACAATCTTTATGTTTGAGGCCATTGTTGCAGCTACTGAGCCAATACATCTTGTCAAGGGCCTTCCTTTTTACCAGGCATGATGTCCTTCTGTTATCAAGACTGATCTCTCCTGATAACATGTCCAAAGTTCATAAGATGAAGTCTCACCATCCTTCTTTCTAAGCAGCATTCTGGCTGTACTTGTTCCAAGACAGATTTGTTCGTTCTCCTAGCAGTCCATGGTACATTTGTATAAAGCAAGTGCTTGTAGAGGAGTGGGTCTCTGGACAGAGGTAGAGTGAGCCCTGAAGAGAGCTCACTGTAATTTGAAGATTTGGAGCTCATTAAAGTTACGCATGGAAAACCAAGGGATAAGATTTGCCCCTAGAGTGATCTTGGACTCTGGAGTTCATTCTGATTACCATTGTCTTCCTGAGGTTTCTTAGAAGACCTGAGATGCAGCAATCTCCAGGTGAGATGACTTGTAACTGTGCCGATTTCTGGCCCAATAAGAATCTTCTCCATTTTCACAGGAATCACATGAAGTCCCGTTATAACTTGGGAGGCTCGATTTTTCTAAGAGAACTTGCATCCCTACTGGCCCACAAGGCAGCTCACCAGAGTAATCGAATGTGAGAGGAGTAAAGAGAAGCCAAGGTCTTCTTGAAAGAGACCATTAGACAGATGTCAAACACAAAGATATGCAGTTACTTGAGTACAGGCAGAACAATAGAAACCAAAAAACCAAACCCAGTGCTGTCGAGTCGATTCCGACTCATAGTGACCCTATAGGACAGGGTAGAACTGCCCCATAGAGTTTCCAAGGAGCGCCTGGTGGATTCGAACTGCTAACCTTTTGGATAGAAGCCATAGCAATTAACCACTACACCACCTGCGTTTCCAAAACAATAGAGTAGGGGTTAATTTGGCCCTGAGTCTTGTGAAGCACAATTAGGATAGTTTTGGGGTATCTGTGAAGTTATTGGTTGATATTGTGACTAGAAAAACCTGGATTCCAAATATACTGTTGTAAATTCCAGATATGGGGGGATGCAGGGATGCATTCTTACTAAATCAAGTTGTACTTGAAAGTCTCAAAAGTGCATTTTATGTATTATTTGTGAGAAGGTCCAATCTACTGTGTACGGCACTATTTGAACATCTCATAGGAGGCACTTTGGTAGAAATTCTTAAATTACAGAATTTTGTGAGATATTAAAGTTGAACTTAGTAGAAGAAACATACATATGCTCCCCGTGTTCTATTCAGGAAATCCAAAACCTCTAAATTGTATGTATAATACACGTAGGTCCTGGGAAGAACAGAAGCCAATCTGTTTTGGAAGATTCTCAAAAGTGAGTGTATGGAAAAATGTTTTGAAGATAAAGAGTTACATATTATGTTCTGCATTTTACAGACTGCATTTTCTTACATGATCTAGCATCTGTGTACAATCTTTGGCAGAAGAACCATAATCATCACATCATGGATTAGTTTCCAGAAGTAAAATCAGATCGCTCCTATAATTCCTGTAAATCGAAATAGGAAGAGGCAAGGTTAAAAAAAAAGAAGAAGAAGAAAAATTACCATGAAGGGCCTGGAATTGATGGAGAAGATAACGCATCTATACAAAGTAAAGAGAAAGGAACATAGTGACAACTTCTGATATGGCGTTTCTTGCAGTTAGAGTAATATTCACTAATATCTTAAAGAAAAAAGATGAACACCCACTGAATTTTTTTTTTCTTTTTGTGCTTTAGGTGAAACTTTACGCTCAAGTTAAATTTCTCATACAAAAATTTATACACATTTTTTTGGCCCTTTCTTCTTTTTGAATGTGTGCATTTATTGCTATAAATTGACCTCTGAGCACTGCTTTAACTGTGTCCCCAAGACTCTAATAGGAAGTGTTTTCATTCTCATTTGATTCTATGAATTTATACCTTCCTTAATTTCTTCTATAATCTAATAGTTTTTGAACAAGGTGTTGTTCAGTTTCCATGTGTTTGATTTTTTCCCTGTTTTTTTTTTTTTTCTGTTATTGATTTCTAGTTTTATGGCTTTATGGTCAGATAAGATGCTTTGTAATATTTCGATGTTTTGGATTCTTTTCAGGCCTGCTATATAACTTGATATTTGGTCTATTCTGGAGAATGTTCCGTGTGTGTCAGAAAAGAAAGTATACTTTCCTGCTTTTATTTGGAGTGTTCTGTATACATCTATGAGGTCAAATTGGTTGATTGTGGCTTTTAGATCTTCTGTGTCCTTAGTAAGCTTCTTTCTGGATGTTCTCTCCTTCACAGAAAGTGATGTATTGAAGTCTCCTACTATTATTGTGGAGCTGTCTATCTCTCTTTGCAGTGGTGTCAGAGTTTGTTTTATGTATTTTGAAGGCCTGTCGTTGGGTGCGTAAATATTTAATACGGTAGTATCTTCTTGGTGTATTGTCCCTTTAATCATTATATAGTATCCTTCCTTATTCTTTGTGGTGGATTTAACTTTAAAGTCTATTTTGTCAGAAATAAGTATTGCCAACTCTGTGCTTTCTTCATTGTTCTTTGCTTGATTTATTTTTTTCCATTCTTTGAGTTTTAGTTTGTTCGGGTCTTTTCGTCTAAGGTGTGTTTTTCATAGGCAGCATACAGATGGATCATGTTTTTTTAATCCATTCTGCCACTCTCTCTCTCTTTATTGGTGCATTTAGTCCATTTAGATTCAGCATAATTATGGATAGGTATGAGTTTAGTGATGTAATTTTGATGTCTTTTTTGTGTTGTTCCATGTCTCTTTCCCACTTAGTTTTTTTTGTGCTACATAGCTTTCCTTTATATACTGTCTTTTCCATTGTTGTTGATTTTGTTTTTGTTGAGTCTTTATGTTTTTCTTATATTTTATTTTAATGTGTAGGATTGTTAGCCTTCTTTGTGGTTACCTTATTATTTACCCCTGTTTTTCTATGTTTAAACCGAAGTTTTATCTCCCTTTGACTTCCTCTCCATATGAAAGATCTATGACTATATTTTTTAGTCTTTCTATTGATTTAATGTCATCATCTTTTACATAATGATGTCTCTGTATCCCTGTTTTGAGCTTTTTTTTTTAATCTTGACTTATCTTTCTCATTTTCCTATCTGGGTCGATAATCTGGTTTTTCTGTCCTGTGTTCTAGTCTTGGGTGGTTATCTGATGTTATTGATTTTCCAACCAGAAGACTCCATTAAGTATTTCTTATGGTTTTGGTTTGGTTTTTGCAAATTCCCTAAACTTCTGTTTATCTGGAAATGTCTTAATTTCACCTTCATATCTGAGAGATGGTTTTGCTGGATATATGAGTCTTGGCTGGCAATTTTTTTCCTTCAAGGCTTTATATATGTCATCCCATTTCTTTCTTGCCTGCATGGTTTCCGCTATGTAGTCCAAGCTTTTTCTTATTGAATCTCCTTTGTAGATGACTTTTTTGTTTATCCCTAGCTGCTCTTAAAATTCTCTTTATCTTTGGTTTTGGCAAGTCTGATGATAATATGTCTTGATTACTTTCTTTTTGGATCTACATTGTATGGGGTTCGATGAGCATTTTGGATGGATATCTTTTCATCTTTCACAATATCGGGGAAGTTTTCTGCCAACAGATCTTTAACAATTCCCTCTGTGTTTTCTGTTTTCCCTCCCTGTTCTGGTACTGCCATCTCTGATAGGTTATTTCTCTTGATAGAGTCCCACACGATTCTTAGGGTTTCTTCATTTTTTTTAAATTCTTTTATCTTATTTTTTCTTTGGATATATTGGTGCCAAGGTTTTAACTTCAATCTCACTGATTCTGACTTCCAGCTCCTCAATTCTGCTCCTCTGACTTTCTCTTGAGTTGTCTAACTCTGAAATTTTATTGTTAATCTTCTGAATTTCTGATTGCTGTCTCTGTATGGATTCTTGCAGCCTATTAAATTTGTCATTATGGTCTTGAATAACCTTCTGAAATTCCTCAACTGCTTTATCTGCGTGTTCCTTGGCTTGTTCTGCATTTTGCCTGATCTCCTTTGTGATCTCTTGAAGAGTTCTGAATATTAATCTTTTGTATTCTACCTCTGGTAGTTCCAGGAATAGATCTTCATCTGGAAGATTCCTTGATTCTTTGATTTGGGAGTTTGTTGAAGCGATCGTGGTCTGCTTCTTTATGGGATTTGATATCAACTATTGTCTCTGAGCCACCTGTAAGTTATCATATTAATTTTTTTTATGTTTGCTTACTGTGTCCTAGCTTCTTGCTTTGTTTTGTTTTAATATACCGAAATAGGTTGCTCAAGTGAGCTAACCTGATTATTGGAGCCTTTGAAGTTCTAATATCCTGTCACCAGATGGCTAGAGCTGTTACCAGGTGTATGAGCCTAGGAATCCATTCACTTTTCATGTATGGATTCAGCTCAGGTGTCCAGGGAGTGGGTCACAAAGTGTGCGGTGCAGGATCTCACCTATGGTCTTAGAAGAGCTGTGGTGATTGGTGTATGCACAGGTTTCTGGTTGCAGCAGGAGGTCACACTCTGACCAAGGAAGGGGGCTTACAGACTTCCGCCAAGTGTTTGTGAGGAAGGTGTGTCCCTCTTCTCTAGAGCACAGAGGTGGGTGGACTCTGCAACCTTCCCATTACACCAAATGCTTTTGGGTGTAAGGACTGGGAGGCACCGCTTATCTTTGGATCCCTGTTGTGGGTGGCTGGGTAGTGTGGGTGGAGCCACCAGTCCTCGGGCCCCTGATGTGGGTATGTGAGGACCCTGCTTGATAGGCAGAGTGGTGTCAAATGTCAAGAACCCACATCTCCACTGCACAGCTGAAACAGGTGAAGTCAGACCTCAGGCACATACACCCTTGCAATGTAACAACAGGGGCCTGCTGCTGAAATGGGGCCACATGGTTTCATGCAGTGCTGACAGACATTCAAAGTTTGTGGATCACTTGTGCATGGACAGGAGCCACTTCTGCCCCAAGTTCCCAGTTAAGGGGAGCTGGCAGATTAGTTTTCCCGTTTGTTAATTTGTTAACATGAATGTTGCTTCAAGAAAAATAGATGTAGGTGGACGTGAAGCCCTCTGGGTGTACTAATGTGATCTGAAAGCCAGTAGTGCTTTGTCTAGGTGACCATGTCTGTTTCTGAAAGTGTAAAGAGACAGAAGACAAGATAGTAGGAATGGAAATTCTCCTAGCGATTGTAACATCTGTTTGGAACAAAATCTTCTTGGCAAGCAAAAGAATTACAAGGAAGCTATTTGGGAAGCAGGACATGGAACATATAACCAATTGGCTTACATAAAACCTACATTAGGTATCCAAGAATAGCTGGGTAAAGAGGCCTGGGTAGCTCAGTTGGTACAGCATCAGACTTTTAATCCGAGGGTCCAGGGCTCAAGTCCCTGTTCAGGCGGTATTCTTATTTTACTCTAGTTACTGTCTCTTAGGAGCCTATTGACAATCCAGTTTTTCTTTGAGAAACCTGTCCCGACATTTACTATAGGCTTCTAGTCTCTTCTCTTCCGGCTCTTTGCTCCGCAAGAATGGGAATAGAGCAAGGGGATCAGAGAAAGAGCAAAGGGTTAAGCGATCAATTACTAGCCATAAGGTTGGCAATTTGAATCCACCCACAAGTGCTTCGGAAACCCTGGTGGCGTAGTGGTTAAGAGCTCCGGCTGCTAACCAGAAGTTCGGCAATTGGAATCCACCAGGCGCTCTTTGGAAACTCTATGGGGGCAGTTCTACTCAGTCCTATAGGGTCGCTATGAGTCCGTAATCGACTCGACGGCAGTGGGTTTGGTTTTGGTTTTGGAGGTGTTTCAGAAGACAGGCTTGGTAATTTGCTCCTGAAAGGTGAAAGCCTAGAAAACACTATGTAGCAGTTCTACACTGCACACATGGGGTCAGTTAAAGTGGAGGCAGCCCAGTCCTTCCAAATGAGGAGAAGAATTGTAAAACCGAACTTCGCTGTAACAGCGCCTCATCTTTTGTAACTTAGATTCTTCTTTGGACTGCCCTAACTAAGGGTCTCTAACAGAGGAACTGCATTAAGAGACTCAGAGAGCCAAGTAAGCATTCACTGGCACTCACAGCAAGTAGTCATTTGGAGCGGAGGGAAGGGAAACGAGGAGGGAAGTCTGGGAGGGTCGAATTCAGCTACAGAGTCTCCCTTTAAATCGTCGCTTCCTTAAAATCCCACAATGTCAATGTCGAGAGGTATAATGACTCTAACCATATAACCAAAGGTGTAGAGCCTCTTGGGAGAAAGGGGCCAAAGTGGGTCCAGCTGGCCACACGGGGTCCCTGATGCAGGCACAGTCCTCCTAAGGTGAACAGCCTTAGGGCTCCAGCGAACCACCGTTGTGCCCTCTACTCACCCAAAGCCTGGTTTCAAAAGCAGTAAGTCATTGATTCCCTAAGTAGTCTTCTCGCCTCTAACCCAACCCTTGCATCCTGCGGTGACCCGCTCGCGTTCATCCTACCCCCAGCTCTCCTCATTGCATTCCAACCACCCCCATTCCACCCCCTCCCCCATTCCGCCACCTCTCCCTCCCCAGCCCAGGAAGCTCAGAGGGCCCCACGGGCTGGCTGTGAACCTGAACTCAACTCTGCATCCCAGAAGTTTCAATGTGGGATTGTAGAAGGTACGTGGGAGTCAGAGTGAGGCAGCAGGGCCCGGGACCCCTAGGACACGCTTTGACTGAAATGCCTGAGGGGATGAGGTGGCGGGGAGCAGGGCCCTAGAGGGAAGACCCAGGGACCCCGCCCAAACTGCCTAGGTGAAGTGAGAGCAGGCAGGACCCTTGCTCTCTAACAGATTTTATTCCTCGGCTGTCTTTATATTTTATGATATCTGGGTATGATAAAGACACAGCAAAAGACGTGAAGCTTAGGTTTCCAGTGACTCTGCCTGATGAAACAAAAACCAACCCTGCTGCAGCCAAAGAAGTGTAAAAGTCTCACCCGTGACTCTTCTGAGTCACCCAGTTCCTTCTTGCACAGCAAGCATAGTTTCTTGGGTATCCTCTCAAAGATATTACTTCCTCCACTTTTTATACAAATAAGGAAATTGCAAACACACTCTACTGCTTGTTGCTTTTTTCACTTGCATGTTGTAGTGCTTTCCAAATCAATACAGAAATAGCTTCTTCCTTCTTTGCTTGGCAGCAAAATATACTGTTGTATGGGTATATCATAATATATATCTCACCCATACAAGTAATGCTGCAATAAGTAATATCCCCATCTAACATTTCAAATGGGTGTATTTTCTATATATGGAATTGCTGAAGCAGTGTATGTGATGTGCGATGGTAATTCTGATGGATCTTGCCCAATATATATTCCCATCAGCATGACACAGTGGTCTGGTTTCCCACAGTATTGCAACCACTTTGTATTATAACACAATAATGAAAATAAATATAATAACAAACCCATTGCCTTCTAGTGGATTGATTTTGACACATGGTGACCACATGTGTTACAGAGTAGAACTGCTCCACAGGGTTTTCTTGGCTGCAATGTTCATGGAAACAGATTGCTAAGCCTTTCTTCTGCAGTGTCATTGTGTGGGTTTGAACCACCAACCTTTAGCTTACTAGTCAAGCGCAAACCTTATTGTCTACCCAGGGACATTCATATCAACATACCAAACCAAAAGCCAAATCCATTGTCATCAAGTTGATTCCGACTAGCCTTGGGTAAATGACACATTCAGATATCAACCTAGAGTAAGCAATCCATTGTTAACCACTGAAATCATATTTACTCCAGTGGAGCCACCCAGAATTTGGAAAATAAATAGCTATTTAAAACTGCACTTATCTAGTTAATGCAGCGAAATTAAAACTTCAGATTTGGGTGAAAACAATTATATAAATGAACATATGATAGAGGTGGCAACTCAAATCAATAGAAATTAGTGGATTATTGGATAAGCGGTGTTGGGCTAACTGGGTAGCCATTTAGGAAAATAAAAGATTATATTGGCTTATCATGTGTGATACTAAATTTCAAATAGATATAAAATTTAAAAGTAAAAAATGAAAAATAAAACTACATATAATTACTGAAGATGCCAAAAAAGAAAGTTTGTATAACTTTGGGGTAGAAAACCAATTTTTACACAAAGCATAGCAACAACAAAAGTTTGACATAATTCACTACATTAAAAAAATCCTTTCTGGGCACACTTACATTCTCTTTATTAAAAAAAACAAGACTCATACACCTACAGTCACTTGATTTTTGTCAAAAGACCAAGGTCCATCAAATGGGGGAAAGACAGTCTTTTTAACAAATTATGATGGCAAAACTGGAAGTCCATCTGTAAAAAAAAGGAAACAACATCCATACATTACACCATACACAAAAATGTAATCCAAAATGGATCAAATATCTAAACACAAAAGCAAAATCTATAAAGATTACGGAAGAAAAAATAGGGTCAATGCTAAGGGCCCTAATATATGGCATAAATAGGATACAAACCATAATTAACAATACACAAACACCAGAGGATAAGCTGGATAACTGGGATCTCCAAAAACTAAACACTTATGTTCATCAAAACACTTCACCAAAACAGTAAAAAGAGATCCTACATACTCGGAAACAAATTTCGGGCTATGACATATCCAACAAAGGTCTAGTCTCTAAAGTCTGCAGGAAAATCCAACACCTCTACAACAAAAAGACAAATAACCTAATTAAAAAATAGGCAAAGGATATGAACAGACACTTCACCAAAGAATACATTCATGCAGCTAAGAGACACACAAAGAAATGCTCATGATCACTAGCCATTAGAGAAATGCAAATTAAAACTACAATGAGATACGATTTCAACTGACATTACTGGCAGAAGTGAAAAAAAAAAAACATACAAACAGAAAATAACAAATGATGGAGAGGCTTCAGGAAGATTGGAACCCTAATGCACTGCTGGTGGAAATGCAAAATGCTACAACCATTCCGGAAACAATAAGGTGCTTCCCTAAAAAACTAGAAATAGAAATACCATATGATCCAGCAATCTCGTTCCTAGTAATAGATCCTAGAGAAATGAGAGTTGTCACAGGGATAGACATACAAATGCACACCTACACTCATTGCAGCATTATTCACAATAGCAAAAAGATGGAAACAACCTAAGTTCCCATCAATAGAAGAATGGACAAACCAACTACATACACACAATGGAATACTATGCAACAATGATGACTTTGTAAAACATCTCACAACATGGATGAATTTGGAGAGGATGAGTGAAATTAATCAATCACAAAGGAGAAATATTGTATGAGACCACTATTATAAAACCTCATGAAAAAGTTTCCACACAGAAAGAAAGACTCTCTGATGGTTACAAGGAAGGGGAGTGGTGAGGATGGAAAAACACTACGTAGACAATAGATAAGTTGTAACTTTGGTCAAGGTTAAGACAGTACACGATACTGGGGAAGTCAGCACAACTTGACCAAGGCAAAGTCATATAAGACTCATAGACACATTCACATTCCTTGAGGGACTGAATTACTGGGCTAAGGGCTGGAGTTCATGGTCGTGGGGGACATCTAGCTTGATTTGCATAACACAGTTTATAAAGAAACTGTTCTAGATCCTACTTTAAGTGAGCACTGTCTGGGGTCTCAAAAGCTGTGGGTAATCATCTAAGATTTGTCTACTGGTCCCATTCTGTCTGCAGGAAGGGAGAATGAAGACATTCATAGACACAAAGGAAAGAGTCCAAAGAACTCATGGACCCCTACTACCACAGCGTCCAGCAGACTGAGTCCAGCACATCTAGATGGTGCCTAGCTTCTACCACCGACTTGTCTGACAGAGACTGGAGCAAACCTGAGAGTATGGTCCACAAACACCTTTTAATTCAGCCCTGAAGTCGCTCCTGAGGCTCACCCTTCAGCCAAATATTAAACAGGCCTATACACACATCCCTTACCCATCTGTCAGTTTGTCGTACTGTCGGGACTTTAGTGTTGCTGTGATGCTGGAAGCTATGTCACCGATATTCAAATACCAGCAGGATCACCCGTGGTGGACGGGTTCAGCAGAGCTTCAAGACTAAGACACTCTAGGAGGAAGCACCTGGCAGTTTACTTCTGAAAAAAATTAGCCAGCGATAACCTTGTGAATAGCAGCAGAGCATTGTCTGATACAGTGGCTGATGATGAACTTCTCAGATTGGGAGGTACTCAAATGTTGCTGGGGAAGAGCTATCTCCTCAAAGTAGAGTTGACCTTAATGATGTGAATGGACCCAAGCTTTTGGAATGTCATTTGCTGATGTGGCACACCTCAAAATAAGAAGAAACAGCTGCACAGATCCATTATTAATCAGAAAGTGGAATGTACAAAGTATGGATGTAGGAAAATTGGAAATTGTCAAAAATGAAATGGAACGCATGCAGATCAATATCCAAGGCATCAGTGAGCTGAAATGGAGTGGCAGTGCCCATTTTGAATCAGACAAGCGTGTGGTCTACTATGCTAGGAGTGACAAATTGAAGAGCCAAACCCACTGCCATCAGTGGTGTTGAATTCATTATCAAAAGAACATTTCAAGGTCTATCCTGAGCAAAATGCTGTCAGTGATAGGAATATCCATATGCCTACAAGGAAGACCACTCAATATGATTATTACTCAAAGTTACACACCAACCACTAAGGCCAAAGATAAAGAAATTGAAGATTTTTACCAACTTTTGCAGTCTGAAATTGATAAATCAGGATACAATGATAATTACTGGTGCTTGGAATGCAAAAGTTGGAAACAAAGAAGGATCAGAAAGTGGAAAATATGGCCTTGGTGATAGAAATGATGCCAGAGGTCACATGATAGAAGTTTGCAAGACCAATGACTTCTTCCTTGCAAATACATGTTTTTCAGCAACGTAAACGGTGATTATTCACATGGACCTCACCAGACAGAATATACAGGAATCACCTAGACGACATCTGTGGAAAGAGATGATGGAAAAGCTCAATATCATCAGTCAGAACAAGGCAAGGGGCCGACAGTGGAACAGACCAACAATTGCTCCTGTGCAAATTCAAGTTGAAGCTGAAGAATATTAGAACAAGTCCAGGAGAGTCAAAGGATGACCCTGAGTATATCCTACCTGAATTTAGAGACCATCTCAAGAATAGATTTCACACATTGAACACTAATGGCTGAAGACCAGACTTGTTTTGGAATGACATCAAGGACATCATACGTGAAGAACGGAAGAGGGCATTAAAAAGTCAGGAAAGAAAGAAATGACCAGAATGGATGTCAGAAGAGACTCTGAAACTTACTCTTGAACATAGAGTAGCTAAAGCAAAAGGAAGAAATAATGAAGTAAAAGAGCCGAACGGAAGTTTTCAAAGGGCAGCAGGAGAAGACAAAATAAAGTATTATGACATGTGCAAAGACCTAGAGTTGCAAAACCAGAAGGAAAGAACACACTTGGCATTTGTCAAGCTGAAAGAGCTGAAGAAAAAATTCAAGCCTCAAGTTGCAATACTGAAGGATTCTATGGGCAAAATTCACAGGAAGCATCAAAATAAGCTAGAAGGAATACACAGTCACTGTAGCAAAAATCATTGGTTGATGTTCAATCATTAAAGAAAGTAGCATATGATCAAAAATTAATGACAATGAAGGAAGCAGTCCAAAATGCACTGAAAGCATTGGTGACAAACAAGGCTTCAGGCACTGACGGAATACCAATTGAAATGTTTCAGCAAAGAGATGCAGCGCTGGAAGTGGTCACTTTTCTATGCCAAGAAATTTGAGAAGACAGCTATCTGGCCAACAGTCTAGAAGAAATCCATATGTATGCACATCCCAAAGAAAGATGATCCAACAGAATTCACAAATTATCAAACAATATCATTAATATTGCACACAAGAAAAAATTTTCTGAAGATCTTCGAAAAGCTGTTGCAGCAGTACATTGACAGGAAACTGCCAGATATTCAAGCTGGATTCAGAAGAGGATGTGGAAGAGGGATATCAATGCTGATGTCCAATGGATCCTGTCTGAAAGTAGAGAGGACAGGAAAGATGTTTACTTTTGTTTTATTCACTACGCAAAGTCATTCAACTGTGTGGATCCTAACAAATTATGAATAATATTGCGAAGTATTGTAATTGCAGAACACTTAATTGTGTTCATGAGGAGCCTGTACATAGATCAAGAAGCAGTCGTTCCAACAGAACAAGGGGACACTGCGTGGTTTAAATTCAGAAAAGGTGTGCACCAGGGTTATATCTCTCATCATATTTATTCAATCTGTATGTTCAGCAAATAACCCAAGAAGCTGGACTATATGAAGAAAAATACAGCATCAGGAGGGGAGGAAAACTCATTAACAACCTGTGATATGCAGATGACACAACCTTGCTTGCTGAAAGTGAAGAAGACTTGAGGCACATACTGAGGAAGATCAAAGACCACAGTCTACAGTACGGATTACCCCTCAACATAAAGAAAACAAAAATCCTCACAACTGGATCGATAAACAACATCATGATAAACGGAGAAAAGATTGGAATTGTCAAAAATTTCAAAGTAGAGGCCACCTTAATGAAGTGAATGGAATCAAGCTATCAGGACCTATATTTGCTGATGTGGCACTATTCAAAATGAGAAGAAACAACTGCAAACATCCATTAATAATCAGAATATGGAATGCACAAAGTATGAATTTAGGAAAATTAGAAAATGTCAGAAATGAAAAGGAATGCATAAACATCAATATCCTAGACATTAGTGAGCTGAAATAGACTTGTACTGGCCATTTTGAATCAGACAATCATATGGTCTACTATGCCAGGAATGACAACTTGAAGAGGAAGGAGGTTGTGTTCATCATCAAAAAGAACCTTTCAAGATCTATCCTGAAGCACAATGCTGTCAGTGATATGATAATACCCATATGCCTATAAGGAAGACCAGTTAATATGACTATTATTCAAATTTATGCACCAACCACTAAGGCAAGAGATGAAGAAGTTGAGGATTTTTATCAACTTTTCCAGTCTGAAATTGATCCAACATACAATTAGGATGCATTGATAATTACTAGCGACTGGAATGTGAAAGTTGGGAACAAAGAAGGATTGATTGTTGGAAAATATGACCTTGGTGATAGAAATGATGCCAGAGACTGCATGATAGAATTTTGTAAGACCAATGACTTCTTCATGGCAAATACCTTTTTTCAAAAACATAAGCAGTGACTATACATGTGGACCTCACCAGATGGAATGTACAGGAATCAAATCAACTACATCTTCGGAAAGAGATGATGGAAAAGCTGAATATCATCAGTCAGAACAAGGCCAGGGGCCAACTGTGGAACAGACGATGAGTTGCTCATATGTAAGTTCAAGATGAAGTTAAAGAAAATCGGAACAAGTCCATAAGAACCAAAGTACAACCCATACATAAACATAAGCATACAGAAACATATGCCATTGTGCTCCTAGGTATTTACTCAAATGAAGTAAAAACTTATTCCACCAAAAACCTGCACACAAATGTTTATAGACACTTTCCTGATTAATTGCCAAAAATGGGAAACAATCAAGACGTCCTTCAATTGGTGAATAAACAAGCTGTGGCACATCCATACAATGGAGTACAATTTAGCAACAAAAAGAAGTGAGCTTTCAAGCTATGAAAAGCCATAAAACCAAACCAAACCTAACCTACTGCGGTCGAGTTGATTCCGACTCATAGTGACCCTATAGGACAGAGTAGAACTGCCCAATACAGTTTCCAAGGAGCACCTGGCGGATTTGAACTGTCAACCTCTTGGTTAGCAGCTGTAGCACTTAACCGTTATATCCCCAGGGTTGCAACCTTAAATGCATATTGCTAAGCAAAAGACCCAGAAAAATAAGCTAGTCTGAAAAAGCTACATATTGTATGCTTTCATATAAAGGACATTCTAGAAAAGGCAAAATTATAGACAGTAAAAAGATCAGTGGATGCCAGCAATTCAGGGGAGGTTGGGAGGGGTAAATAGGTGGGACACGGGGCATTTTTAGGACAGTGAAACTATTCTGAATGATTCTGCAATGGTGGACACTTAGCATTACACGTATTACTTTTACAGCATAAAACAGCCAAGATATCATCCAGCATTTACACACATATACGCAAACATATACACATCCCATGGGTTTTGTGTGTGACACTAAACCTTAAGTGAAACCTACCACACGCTGTTTCTTGCTCTTACTGTATAACTCCCATAAGCCAACTGAAACAAGTCTGACAGACAAATCGTGTTCTGCCAATTTCAAAGAAGACTCAATGTTATTTTTATGAGTAGTGGCAAAGTCTCATATATGCGCAAACCAGGATGACAAAAAGCTAACAGGCACTCGAAATCTGGTACCAACAAATGTATTTTCTCTTAACTTTCATATGCAGTTCAAAGAACTGAATTTTAATCATGATAAATCTCAGGATTCTGGAAGAGTCTTGGAGAAAGCTGATTTGTTTTCCAGAAATATCACAATAAATTTCTAATCCCCAAATCTACAAGTACACTTTTCCACCCTCCACATGCCTATGCTTACTGATCATTCACAAATCCAAGGCTGGAGACCAGAGTACTACCCTGAGTTCACTGTGTAACAATCTCACAAGTGTGTTAAAATAGATCTTGAATTCCATATCAGTTTATCTTCTTCCTCTTCCAGGCTTTCTCCTATGCTCCCCTAACCCCAATTTTTCCTGCACCTGCCTCTTGTTTGTCTGATCTCCGGTTCTTGGAACTTGAGCTAGCAGCTTACCTACCAGCCCTGCAGCTACATGAATCAGGAGAAGCCTTGTGGTCTTGCCTGCTGATCTTGGAATTCATCCATCTTCACAGCCTGTGAGCAAGAGTCTTGACCTTCGACCTGCGGATCTAGGGTTCACCAGCCCCTGCGGCTACATGAATCAGGAGAAGCCCTATCTCATCTATGGACTTGGGACCTTCCAGCCTCTACACTTGCCTGAGCTGTTTCCTTGATATAAATCTCTTGTCTGTTGTTGTTGTTGTCAGGTGCCATCGAGTTTCTTCAGATTCATAGTTACCCTTCGCACAAGAAAAGTAAACACTGCCTGGTCCCGCACCATCCTCAACAATTGTTGCTATGCTTGAGCCCATTGTTGCAGCCACTGTGCCAATCTACCTCATTGAAGGTCTTCCTCCTTTTCAATGACCTTCTACTTTAACAAGCATTATGTCTTTCTCCAGGGACTGATCATCCCTCCTGATAATATGTCCAAAGTATGTGAGATGTAGTCTCAACATCCTTGCTTCTAAGGAGTATTCTGGTTGTACTTTTGTCTAGACAGATTTGTTCGTTCTTTTGGCAGTTCGTGGTATATTCGATAATCTTTACCAAAACCACAATTCAAAGGCATTTTTTCTTCTTTGGCCTTCCTTATTCATTGTCCAGCTTTCTGCATGCATATGAGGTGATCGAAAACACCAAGGTTTGGGTCAGGCACATTTTAGTCCTTAAGGTGACATCTTTGATTTTCAACACTTGGAAGAGGTCTTTAGCAGCAGATTTGCCCAGTGCAGTTCATCTTTTGATTTCTTGACTGCTGCTTCCATGCGTGTTGATTGTGGATCCCAGTAAAACGAAATCCTTGACAACCTCAATCTTTTCTGTTTATCACGATGTTGCTTATTGGACCAGTTGCGAGGATTTTCTTTTCTTTATGTTGAGGTGTAATTCCTACTAAAGGCTGTGGTCTTTGATCTTCATCAGTAAGTGCTTCAAGTCCTCTTCACTTTCAGCAAGCAAGCTTGTGTCATCTGCAGATTGGTAATGAGTCTTCCTCCAATCCTGATTCCCTGTTCTTCTTCATATAGTCCAGCTTCTCAGATTATTTGCTCAGCATACAGATTGAAAAAGTATGGTCAAAGAAAACAACCTTGATGCACACCTTCCCTGACTTTAAATCATGCAGTATCCCCTTGTTCTCTTCGAATGACTACATCTTGATCCATGTACAGATTCCTCATAAGTACAGTTAAGTGTTCTGGAATTCCCATTCTCTGCAATGTCATCCATAATTTGTTATGATCCATACAGTCAAATCCCTTTGCATAGTCAATAAAACACAGGTAAACATCTTTCTGGTGTTCTCTGCTTTCAGCCAGAATCCATCTGACATCAGCAATGATATCCCTGGTTCCACATCCTCTTCTAAATCTGGCTTGAATTCTGGCAGTTCCCTGTCAATATACCACTGCAGCTGCTTTTGAATGGTATTCAGCAAAATTTTGCTGGCATGTGATAATAATGATACTGTTGGATACTTTATGAATTAGGTTGGATCAACTTTCTTGGGAATAGGCATAAATATGGATCTCTTCCAGTCAGTTGGCCAGCTAGCTGTCTTTCAAATTTCTTGTCATAGACGAGTGAGCACTTCCAGTGCGTGCATTTTTTGAAACATCTCCATTGTATTCTGTCAATTCCTAGAGCCTTGTTTTTCACCAGTGCCTTCATTGCAGCTTGAACTTCTTCCTTCAGTACCATCAGTTCCTGATCATATGGTACCTGCTGAAATCATTGAACATTGACCAATCCTTCTTGGTATAGTGACTGTGTATTCCTTCCATCTTCTTTTGATGTTTTCTGCGTCATTTAATACCTTCCCTGCGGAATGCTTCAGTACTGCAACTTGAGGCTGGAATTTTTGCTTCAGTTCTTTCAGCTTGGGAAACGCTGAGTATGCTCTTTCCTTTTGGTTTTCTATTCCCAGGTCTTTGCACATGTCATCATAATACTTCACTTTGTCTTCTTGAGCCACTCTGTGAAATCTTCCATTTGGCTTTTTTTACTTCATCATTTTTTCTTTTTGCTTTAGCTACTCAGTGTTCAAGGGCAAGTTTCAGAGTCTCTTCTGACATCCATTTAAGTCTTTTCTTTCTCTCTTCTATTTTTAGTGCCCTCTTTCTTTCTTCATGTATAATGCCCTCGATGTCATTCCACAACTCGTCTGGCCTTTGGCCGTTAGTGTTCAATGTGTTTAATCTATTCTTGAGATGGTCTCTAAATTCAGGTGACATATACTCAAGGTCATACTTTGGCTCTCTTGGTCTTGTTCTAATTTTCTCCAGTTTCAACTTGAACTTGCATATGAGTAATTGATGGTCTGATCCACAGTCGGCCCCTGGCCTTCTTCTGACTGATGATATTGAGCTTTTCCATCATCTCTTTCCACAGATGTAGTCAATTTGATTCCTGTGTATTCCATCTGGTGAGGTCCACATGTATAGTTGCCATTTACATTATTGAAAAACAGGTATTTGCAAGGAAGAAGTCATTGGTCTTGCAAAATTCAATCATGCAATCTCCGGCATCTTTTCTCTCACCAGGGCCATATTTTCCAACCACCGATCCTTCTTCTTTGTTTCCAACTTTCCCTTTCTAGTCACCAGTAATTATCAGTGCATACTGATTGCATATTCGATCAATTTCAGGGTGCAGAAGTTGGTAAAAATCCTCCGTTTCTTCATCTTTGGCCTTAGTTGTCGGTGTGTTTGTTTGTAAATTTGAATAATAGTCATATTAACTGGTCTTCCTTGTAGGCATATGGATATTATCCTATCATAGATACTGTTGCACTTCAGGATAGATCTTGAAATATTCTTTTTGACAATGAATGCAAAGCCATTACTCTTCAAGTTGTCACCCCTGGCAGAGTAGAGCATGACTGTCCAATTCAAAATGACCAATACCAGTCTATTTCAGCTCACTAATGCCTAGGTTATCAATCTTTATGTATTCCATTTCATCTTTGATGATTTCCAATTTCCCTAGATAAATATTTCATACACTCCACTTTCCGATTATTAATGGATGTTTGTAGCTGTTTCTTCTCATTTTGAGTAGTGCCACATCAGCAAATAAAGGTTCTGAAAGCTTGACTCCATCCACCTCATTAAGGTTGACCCTCTCTCTATATATATATTTATATGTTTCACTGGTTTTGCTTCTCTAGAGGACCCAGCCTAAGACATGTATCTCCTGTTTGGAAATGATTTAAATTTTTTTGAAATGAATAAATGGCTTCACTCACTTTTGTTTTTGCCTTTTAAATCCTATTTTTCTTCTATCTTACTCTTATAATTCATCTTTCTCTAAATCCTGAAGCTACAGTTTCATCCATACCTTATGAATTCCTCTTCTGGACTGTTTGTAGAGCCCCTGAGTTACCTGACATGTTGAGTAGAAAAGAAAAGGCCCTTATAATGAAATGCAGAATGCATCACTATCGGGTTTTCTTCTGTCACTGCTTTCCTCCATCAAATCTGGCACGTACATTCTGATTGAGCAAAAAGCAAATATAATGAAGACTTTAAGGCAGCCAAAAGATTAATTTCTTGAGCTTTGTGCCTCAGGTTAAGACAACTATAGAGGAAATCAGAAGAGCTGCAAATGGGGACTCGATTCTTTGTCACCTGTAATAGAAGACAGAGACTTTTTTGGTCTTTTTCTTTCTTTCTTTTTTTTTTTTTTTATTGTACTTTAGATGAAGATTCATAGAACAAAGTAGTTTCTCATTAAACCATTAGCACACACATTCTTTTATGACATTAGTGAACATCCCCACTACATGTCAACGCTCTCCCTTCTCAACCTTGGGCTCCCTATTACCAGCTTTCCTGTTCCCTCCTGCCTTCTAGTCCTTGCCCAGAGCTGGTGGGCCCTTTTGTCTCCTCTTGTTTTACAGGCCTGTCCAATCTTTGGCTGAACTTCAGGAGTGACTTCATTACTGAGCTGAAAGGGCATCCGGGAGCCATACTCTCAGGGTTTCTCCAGTCTTGAAGTCAGAGACTTTTAACAACTCAAGGTTGTGAAGAAGCCACCATGGAAATCTCTTGTGGATATTTATCTGACACATGTTTCCAATCTTCTGCCTTCACTTTCAAGCCCTATAAAAATTAGCATCCTCCACTGGTTCCTGTGCGCCTCTTGCTAAAGCAGCTGCTGATGCCTCTTAACACCAAGCAACACTACTGCAAAGCTGAAGGAGTGTGAATCTCAGGAAATAACACTTAGGTCTAGAAAAAATTTAGCCAGCAGCACTTCAGGAGTGGGGCTTACACAGTTCAGTGGTAGAGAACATGCTTCGCATGTATGAGGCCCTGGCTTCAATTCTCCACACTTTCTCTGCTATAACACTATTTAAAACCAATCTCAAAGGAACACAAATTCATTTCTAATATTTTGCATTCAATTCCTGCACACATCCACAGCAAAAACATAACCAAACCAACTTCTTTGAATGCTCTTCCATTTCTATGCTATGAGCTTCTATATCCCTTAAGGTGACTGCAACAGCAGAAGGAAGACAATAAAGGGGAGAAAAACAAGAACCAGATGCTAACATAATCTCTTCAATCGCCTAAAACAAAAGCCTGCACCTTAAGCTCCCTTTTTGTACTATAGTTAAAGACAGGGAAAGAAGGATGGGGGCGGGGGGAGTTTGAAAGGGCCCAGCGGACAGTTTTTTGTTTTTGTTTTTGACCACCTAAACCACAATTCCTAGTGAGGCTCTCCGCTGGGCTACCTCGGGATGTGCTGATGTCGAAATTATTTCAGGGCAAAACTGAGTGCATAAGCTTTCCTTCTCCTTGATTCTCATTACCTTGACTCCTTACAGGTGCGCAGCGTCGCCCAAGCAGTGAAACACAGCCTTGAACAATCATCTTCCATTGGGCCAAGCACGGATTCTCCCTACAGACATCGTTTTCCTCCTGCTTTTCACAACTTCGCTGTATTTGTTATGGAGCCCAGATATTGTCTCAAGGAAACTTACAGGCGACAGGCAAAAACCATAAGAGTTAAGAAGTCTCCATAAAGCAACGGGAATCCATATTTGGACATGCTTTCTCAGGGGAAACCAGTTATCCTCAAATCAGTTTTTTGCAAGTAGATCACCAGGCGCCCCGGGTGACTGGAACCTCCAATCTTTCAGTTAGCAGCAAGCAAGTGTTAACTATTTAAGTTTTTTAGTGTCTCCTTCCCAGGGAAAAACCAAAATCCAACTGTCCGGTAGGGTTTCTAGAGAGCGGCTGATGGATTCAAGCTGCAGAGGTGTTACTTATCTTTTAATCACTGCGCCACCCGGACTCCTTCCAGGGATAACCAGAAAAAACAAAACCCCAAGTCCACTGGCGTGGAGTTGATTCCGTCTCATAGAGACCCTAGAACTGTTCCATAGAGTTTCCAGGAGGCACCGGGTGGATTTGAACTTTCCAGGAGGCACCGGGTGGATTTGAACTTTCCAGGAGGCACCGGGTGGATTTGAACTACCAACCCTTTGGTTAGCAAGGGTAGCACTTGACCACTACATCGCCAGGGTTTCTCCAAAGAACAGGGAGCAGTTATACCCTAGGACAGCCAGGGGCATGCATAAAAACCAAAAAACCCACTACTGTGGAGTCCATTCCGACTCACAGCGACCCCATAGGGTTTCCAAGGCTGTAAATCTACGGAAGCCGACTGCCACATCGTTCTGTACCGGAGCCATTGCTGGTTTCAAATCACCACCCTTTGCGTGAGCAGTCGATCACCTTAACCACTGTGCAATTAAAACAAAAACCGAAACCCTTTGCTGTGGAGTTGATTCCGACTCACAGCGACCCTATAGGACAGAGTAGAACTGCCCCATAGTTTCCAAGGAGCGCCTGGTGGATTCGAACTGCTGACATTTTGGTTAGCAGCTGTAGCACTCAACCACTACGTCACTAGGGTTTCCAAATATGTGAAAGTCATGTTTATTTCAGTATAAACATTTTAAAAACATAAAAAATTGCCCCTTGGGCACAAAATGGTGCTCTTAGATATAAAGAATATACAGGAATGACAATAGTCTGACTTTCCTTATCACTCCTTAAAACCAGAAACACTACCTGGCTGCTGGTATTGCGGAACTGCTAAGCTTTACGTTAATAGTCGACTGCTTTAACCACTGCGCCATCAGCGCTCTGACCTGTTAGGAGCCCCGAAGCAATTGTCCCAACTTAAACTCGCGAATTCTTAGGTTCAATTTAAAATATAATTGGCAGCGGTGGGATTCGAACCCACGTCCTCACAGAGACTGGAGCCTAAATCCAGCGCATTAGACCGCTCGGCCACCCTACCGAATCTTTGAATCTATTATGTGTAAAGAAACAAGAATGTTTTCCCACACTATTCCTAAAGCAGGTCTCCATGCTCGTTGTCCAAGACACTGATAAATAACAACTAAAATTTATTAGGAATTTATTATGCGCCATGCACTTTCCTTACATTTACTGTCATTCAACCCTCCTAATTGCCTCAGGAGATAGGTACTTTTACTATGATCTCCATTTGCCTGATGGAGAATATGAGGCACAGCGGTAAGTAACTTGCTGGACGTCACTCAGCAGAAAGTGATGCTTAAAGCGGAGCGGAAAACTTCACTGTGTTGTGTAATTCATTTATTCCAGGGTAAAGTCCTGAAATATCTTTGATCAAGGTTATTGTGACAAACTCAGAGCAGCATCAAACTTATATATGACGTAGCATTAATTCTTTTTGGGGCATGGAGGTGTATAAGATGTAAAAACCTAATGCTTCAGAAATTTCACTGAGATCCTTCGAACCAAGAGCCTTGCTGAGGTTGTTCACCTAAGTTCCTTCGTAGTGAAGTAGGCAAAGCGTCAGTCTCATAATCTGAAGGTCCTGATGTTCGAGCCTTAGAAAGAGCACCTGGGTTTTCCACCTCTTCTACTTCGTGGGATATGGTTATAAACGGACCTGTACAAACTGTAATTTTTTTCTTTTTTAACACTCCTCCAAGGAGTCCTTCAAGAGCTTTATCTGTCTCCTTTGGTAACAGGACAGCTTTTCAATAGGTTAACTACAGCACAACCTAATACCAAACTCTGGATTAGTTACCTATTACTACTGTGTCAAGTTACCACAAATGTAATGGCTTAAAAACACACACAAATTTATTATCTTACAGTTCTGGAGGTCAGAAGTGCGAAATGGGCTCTGTTCAGGCCGGATTAAGGCATGTGAGGGCATTAAACATTGATAATCTGTGATGTCCCTTCCTTCTACTTACTCAGGCATTCCCACGAGGCATGTGAGTTATCCGTATACCTGTATATATATGTGTGTGTGTGTGTCTTAGCTACCCATGTATTTTTAAATACGACTATAACATAAATGAACCCAAAAGTGGCCTATGTCGTTTTAGCAGAATGAGATGAACAGCATTATGAAAATTTTAGTGGATGTGGGGTACTAAAATTTTTACTATATACCTCATTTTCTACAAAAAGAATATACTCTGTATTCTACAACAAAGAAAATGAGTCAGCGAGCTTAGTTGTTTCAACACTCAGTGTAAAATTCTATTGATTTTCTACAACACAGTATTGACTTTTACCATTTTTGCTTTAAACAGGTCATCAATTTTGATGCTTGTTTCATAGAAAATGCTATAATTATAAATGAACAAATGAAAAGATGTCTTAAAAGAAAATTTAATGATCAGAAAAACAAATATTAAGACAAATTACTTTTATTTCTAGGTAGATTTGTCACCTCTAACATGTTATAATTAAAAACATTTCTTACAAATTCTTCAATGATTAAATCACAGTTAAGCTGCAGAATAATACTTACTTCCGTACATAATAAAGATAATGGATGGAGTCTTTCTTGAATCATTGCTGTACGCTCAGGGTTTTTTCATCTCTTTACGTTCAAAAATCAGCGGTCTGTTGTGCAGTTTGTTACCATTAAAGTTAGGAATACGTGTAAAGCAATTTCAACATTGGGAAATATGCATTGTATTTTATCTTCTATTATGGAATCCTACATGCTTGCATGAGTAAAATTTGTCTTTCCTGAATCTGTAAACTTAGTTCTCATGTAAGACTGAAATTGTGGCACTTCTTCATAAAAGTTTGTATTTAAGCCATGGGGATGAGCCTGCACTAATTTCTTGGATGCCTTCGTGCAGTCTTTATCAGATATATCCTCACTGTTTAAGAAGGAAAATCTATTTGAAAGAACTTCATATACATTCTTCCTCTTTTCATGCAAGATTCAAGTGAGTCAATGATGGTATATTTTGTGGTTAGGAGAAATTGACCTCTGGCTCTCAATGATACTTCTGAGGTGCTTCTATGATTTTGTTTCTTTCTAGTGCATCTGTGATGGAGAACTGCTTGATAATCAGTATTTGGCAGTATTTATATTGTCGTGTTTTCAAAACCTTCTCTTAAATTATGTAAATACCCTATTAATGACTCATAGAGATCTGTGCATGCCTTTAAATTTACTTCTCAGTCTTGGAGGCCTTGACTCTTCTGATGAAAATGCTGCAATATGTTATTCCACATAACCAACATGGGTACATACTCTAGTGTTTGTATTTTGTTGGCGGTGTTTCTCTTTTGGCATGTCCTTTTTGTGTCTGGTCTTCAGCAATACTTCTAAGGCATCTAGAATCTCACTGTACTATTCCGGGATTGCATTCATTGCTACAGCATGCACTTCCCAACATGTTTTAGAAAGACAATTTAATACTCAGTCACTGACTAAATATGTTTTAAGAAATGCCCATTGGTTAGCAGAGGTAGCAAAAAATGTGGAGAGTAACTGAACAGTACAAAAAACCCAACTGCTTCCAGACAACAATCTGTTGCAGCTGCATTCTTCAAGATGAAGCGAATATGCAATACATGGTATGAAAATGGTATATTCATTACCTTCTAATATTTTCTGTTGTATGCCTTTATCATTGGCAGCATTGTCATAGGACTGGCCTCTGCTCTTAGAAAAATCAGTTTAGCACACTTCACATAAATAGTAAAGTACTTGATTTGTAATTTCTTCACCCACATGACTTTTTAAGCTAGTAGATGTGATAAATTGCTTAACAGGTTTTCCATCTATGGAGATATGTATCTTAAAATAATACTTAGCTGATCTGTATGAGCAAGATCAGGAGTGGAATCTACAGACAAACTCAAATATCGAGCTATACTTACATCACTGAAAATAATTGATCAAACTTTATCACTTATTAAGTTTATTAATTCTTCACGTGTTGTTTTAGACATATATGATGGGTTGCCCTTTCTAGTGTTACCATATTTGGAGATGTGACCTGTTAAAAATGGATCAAACTGAGAAACAAGCTCAAGTAGACCTTAGAAATTTCTGCTTTGTGGGCCCCCAAACACTTTTTTTCTTTCTCAAAAAGACAGTCCACCTTCAGTGATGGTTTTAATGAAAGCACAAACGCATTGCAAAACGGCTTTCCAGTACTGACGTTCTTCATTAATTTGTGTTACCAGTTTATGAGTTAACTGAAAACAGTGTCTTCAGTTTAAATATGACACCACACAATCTCTGTTTTCACATGTATCAAACGTGTTCAAGTTGCTAAACCCATCCATAGCAAATCGAGAATTAAATGATTTAGGACAGAATAGTTTGCAAACAACTGAGAGAGATTCCTTCTTACAATTGTCACCATTAGCTTTGCACCTTAGAAGTATATTCTGGCTACAGAACCTTGTTTGTTTACCATCCAGATTATTTGGACAACAAATTTTCAAATGGTCCACTATGATGTTGACAATCACTTGGTCCTCTTTTGATCCAGTAATTACATCATTAGAAGAAAAATTATTTTGCAAAGCAGGATGTGTATTTCTGTTATTTATGGGATCTGCAGATATGACAATTTCAGATTCTAAAATAGTTCCACTTTCTACACCATTATTTATTATTTTTTTAACTACATCAAGGAATGGATGCAGAATTTAGAACAAATTCTATTATATTCATAATGCTATTAGTAATTTCAGCACTGGAGGTACCAGTAGAATGATTTAATGCACCCATTAAAACCTAATGTTCAAAGGACAAAGTCTCTTCTGATTCATTATGTTTTAAAAAGGAACTTGATTTTGGAATTGTCTTTAGGAATTCACAAATCTTTTTCTTTTATCTTCTGTGAGCTTTCATTTTTGCACTCCACTTAGTTTGAATTTAATTTTTTAACTTGCTTGTACCATAGCAAATAAATTTGAATAATTGAAAATAAATAAAATTGATAAAACAAGTAAAATTTATAAAATAAAATTTACATTAAAATTTGAATGTTCACACTAAAATTAACATTTGAAAATCAATAAAAATTTAATTTACAATGTGTAATTTTGTTCTTCAGGTCTGAGATAGTCAGAAGAAATAGTACTTACAAGGCAGTCAAAAATAATTTCATTCATTTGTGTACAATGTTTGTTGGTGGGCTCTGTGTATCTCCACAAGTGTTTTTGTCTTGAAATAATACCTAAAAACTTGCCCACTGACTTTTTGTACTTTGATGTTGCATCTTCACAGTTCATTGTACTACTGTTGATACCTGAACAGGGATAAGAATGATGGCAAAGAGAATGATACAAATACAAGGGTATGCTCAATCTGAAGATGCATTTTGGCTCGCTTTGCGCAGGACCAGATATATCATGAGTCACATGACTATAGTGCTGCTGGCATGTTCTCACATGATCTACAAGAGAGAACTAAATGTGACGCTATACCTGATCTGTCTGAAATGAAAAGGAAAATATAATTGTTATTGTATGTAAAATTTATAAAATAGTATCAATATCATTTAACACCCTGTCAGTTCCCTTCCAGCATGGTGCTTGCTTTTCCTTGTGTCTTATCTGCTTGGCATCTGTGGGTCCCTGTTTTGTTTTGTTGATGCCCTAAGCACATGTTTACCATGCTTATTGGGTAATCTGTCCCCGGTCCTATAGGTCTAAACTGAAGATGTTGGCCGAGTTGCTTTCTTTCTGGAGACACTGGTGGAGAATTCATTCCTTGACTTTTCTGGCTTCCAGAGGCCACCCACATTCTTGGCTCATGGCTGCATCATTCTGACCTCTGCTTCAGTCCTCTCATTTCCTTTTCTGACTCTGGCCCTCCTGTCTTCCTCTTAAAAGGACCTCATGATTATATTGGGTCCACCCAGAAAATCCAGATTAATTTTTCCATGGCAACATCCTTAACTTAATCAAATCTTCAAAGTCCCTTTTGCCACGTAAGGTAACATACACACAGCTTTTGGGTATTACTACATGGATGTCTTTGCTGGGGCATTATTATACCTATCAGAGGCTGCCCTCTGATCTCCAAATACTCACATCTGACCCACATGCAAAAACATTCATTTCATCCCAATACCTCCCCAAATCTCAATCCCATTACAGCATCAACTCAAATTCTAAAATGTCATCAAAATCTCTTCAGCTGAAAAGTCCCCAATCTTTTCATTTACATTGTCTAAATTATGTCTGGATGAAGCTCTGGGTATAATCCATCCTGAGATAAAATTCCTCTGTATCTGTGAATCTGTGAAATTCAAGAAACAACTTATCTGCTCCCCAAAATACAATGGCAGAACAGGTATAAGATAATAGTTACAGACATTCCAATTAAAAAAAGGGATGAAATTGAAAGAAAAAAAAACAGTCACTGGTCCCAAGTAATGTCTAAATCCAGCCAGGCAAACAACATTAGCATTCAAGGCCTGGAATGAATGCTCTGTGTTTTGATGGCTCTGCCATCGGAGTCATCCTTTCACAGTCGTCTTTCCATTTTTATGAAATAGAAAGCATGTGTTTGCAGCTGAGCAGTTTTATCAGACCGTTTTATGCCTGAGGAATATTAGGAGTGTGAGATAGGTATTGAGGGGTATGTGATTTACTGAGGGGGTTGTCTTTAGGATGGGAAAGGGAAAGTAGCCAAGCATTAATATGTCCTTGGGTGAAGTCTAGATTTGGCCTGACCCGTGTAGCTATGAGTCGGAATCAACTGTAGGGCAATGGGTTTGTTTGTTTTTATGTGACAGGGGAACTGGGGTATAAATCCCATGACAGAGTTGTCCTTGAGTCAAGGGGTTTGGACTTTCGCACTTTCCATCCCCTCTAGTCAGTCACTGAGTGTTGCTGGGAATGGAATGGTGGCATAATCTCCAAACCAAGGCAATTCACTGGAGAAGGTCACAGGGATAAACCATTGCGGGGAGGGGTGCAGTGGCTATAAAAAGAAAGTGGGAAAATTAAAGAAGGTGGTAGGAGTACTAAGATCATTTGCTACTGAAAAACAATTAGATGAGTGGAAGATACTCTAGGTTTGTAATTTTATATCTGAAGTGTGAATGTTCCATGTGTCATCTCTTAATTTAAATTGAGGCTAGAATCACATAGAGTGAAATGCAGTTCAATCAATAATACATATATATATATACCATGGAACCAACATCCAGACCAAGATAAAGAAATTTTCACCTCCCAGGAGCTCCCTTGTACCTCAATCCAATCAATTCTAATTTTCTGACCTCTACTTTTTTTTTACTAGCATAAATTAGTTTTTCCTGTGCTTTGAAAAATAAGAAATAAAATCATATAGCACATGTTCATTTTAGTATGGGTTCTTTCACTCAATATGTTTTTTATTAAATGTACCCATACTGTTTCTAGTAGCAGTATTTCTTTCTTATTGCTCTGTCATATTCCATTATGTGAATACTGGAATCAGACCTTTTTCATTCGTTTTACTGTTGCTATACATTTCAAATGGATAATGCTGCTATGAACATTCTTGTACATGTTTTTCAAGGGCAATAGCATGCATTTTCCTAGGGTCTAACTGCAGCTGTGGACTTGCTGGGTTGTAGGTTGTATGTATATTTTATTTGAGGCAACATTTGCAAATAGTGTACCAAAGTGGATGTACCAGTTGACAGTCTCATCAGCAATCTATTAAAGTTTCAGTTCAGTATTGTCAGAGACACTTGGTAAAAGGTAGTATTATTTCATTGTGTTTAACAATTGCGTTTATGCATTTTTTTAGTGAAGTACATGTTTAGTCTTTGCTATTTCTCATTTTTTTTCAGTCTTTTTTTCTTAGTGTTTCATAGGTGTTCTTCAAATAGTTTAGATAAGGGTCCTTTGTCAAATAGAAGTATTGAAATCTTCTAGACTGTGGTTAATTCCCTATTCTTAAGGAGAAGGCGGCTTGGAAAACTTTGTAAGATGAGAAAAAAAAGAAAAAATGGATAGGGAGAGAAGTGGAAAAAACAAGAGAAAGTTCCATTACATCTTTCCTGGTGGTTGCAGGAGAAAATGGGCAGGGCAATTTACTAGGGCAGGAACCTTGGAGTGGCATAATGGGGGTGGAATGCCCTAGGAAGAGAAGGTGTTTTGGGTCTGCAACTTCTTTACTTATTTCCTGGTGTAGTTTAGAGGTTTAAAAATAGTGAAATTTGAAACATTGGATTTTCTCTCTGATCATCTATTGAATTTACCAGAACCCCTTAGAAATACGGCTAATATTTCAAGGAGGATTTTCATGAAGTTTCTGTCGTGAGGGAGTTGTGGCTTTAGGGGAGAGTATCCTTTCCTTGAGACGGCTTGAAACCGTGCACACTCATCTACTTTTTACAATTCCCAACAGCTCTGCACTTTTCTCCTTTTTCAAGTATGTTTTGCGTACTCATACTTATTGAACACATTACCCGATGGATTGCCTTGAGATGTTTCCCCGTTTCTACTCCCTGTTTCTCCTTACCACCCAGGGCGCCCCTGCCAGCACCAGGGAGACAAAGAAAAGGAAGGAAATAGAGAATCAGAGTTGGCTTGCTCAGGTTTTTCTCATTTCGAAGCCAGAAGCCCGCCACGCCATTAACTGGCTCACTAATGCTCTGTTCCCTTTTCCAGTGTCATGGAAGACTAATATAGAAAAAGGACTGAAAAAAGAGAAAAAGAACAGGCTCGATCATTTCGTTTGAAATTCCCTTAGTTTTCCGGGCAGTGGTTGGAGCGTGAAAGAGCCAGAGGTTACCAAGCAGGAAAGCATCGCCCCGTTTTACGTATTCCTCCCTTTTGTCATCTTGTAATAATGTAGAACAAATTAAGAGTAAATATTTGAAAACACAGTAGCCATGATCATGTTTTATACCAACGATTAAAATAGAACTTTCGAAAGAGCTGAAATAGCTCAGTTGGGAGAGCGTTAGACTGAAGATCCAAAGGTCCCTGGTTCGATCCCGGGTTTCAGCAACTTACTTCGGATTTGCGTAACTGCATTCTTAAAAAACATTGCATTCCAAGGCTTTGGAGTTTAATAAAACTGTACAGCACAAGTATCCGACGCTGAACTATTGAAAAAAAGAAAACTGTATCAGTCTACAAGCATTCCTGGTGCAGTCGTTAACGTTGGACTACTAACAAAACGTAGGTGGTCGCTCAGGAAGAGGAAGACATGGCGTTCAGCTTAGGTAAAGATTTACAGCCCTTGGAAACTTATAGGGCATTTCTACCCTGTCCTACAGGGTCGCTATGAGTCAGAATCTACTGGACCGCAGTGGGTTTGATTGGGTTTGGTTTTGAGGTCTTCCATAAAGCCCTAACCGACATTTTGCATATTTAAAATTTCAAAAACAAGGAACTGAAATTCAATGAGGAAAGCTAGGAACTGATGCAGCAAGGAATGCAATGTACTACATGCTGTTACGCTTAAGATTTTCATTTCTGTCCTGATATTACGTATTATGTGTATGATATGAGGATGGTAAGGGGAAAGGAATGTTTTTAATCACAAGAAATGTTTAAAAATCCTCTAGAAAAAGAATCACTACCCTATATGAGGAAGGTCCCCGCGTGGCACACACTGCGCTCGGTAATCTAACGGTAACCGAAAGGCTGGCGATTGGAACTTACCCAGTGGCACCGTGGATGAAAAGGTCTGGAAATCTGCTTCCTTAAAAATTGTTGTTGGTTGCTATCCAGGCGATTCTGACTCATGTTGACTCCACGTAATTTTAAATGAAGCAGAAGGCCGAGACATTTCTTCCAGTAAAACCACCAATCTTTAGATTAGCCCAGACTCAAGCCGGTTGCGGTCGAGTCGATTCCGACTCACAGCGACCCTATAGGGCAGAGTGGAACTGCCCCATAGAGTTTCCAAGGAGCGCCTGGCGGGTTCGAACTGCGGATCCTTTGGTTAGCAGCCGTAGCACTTAACCACTACGCCACCAGCGAGCCCATAGGAGAGTAGAATTGACCCATCGAGTTTCCAGTAGAGCCTGGTGGATTCGAACTACTGACCTTAACCACTAAACCACCAGAGTTACCATTCAAGTGCAATTGTTCCCCTGGTCATCCGCAAAGATTAAACCAAAACCCCAAAACCACTGTGGTGGAGTAGATTACGACTCACAGCTGTAATCTTTCCCGGAGCCGACTGACCGCCTTCTTTCTCCCGCATAGACGCTGGTGAGTTCAACCGCCAACTTTTTGGTTAGCAGTCCAGCCGCTAACCACAGGGCACACCTTACAGATTACAGCCAAAGAAACCTTATGGAGCAGTTCAACTCTGCAACACATGGGGTCTCCATCCATGAGCTGGAGCTATTTGATGGCAATGGAGGAATACCCATCCAGCATCAACAGGGAATTTTTTACCTTCCCCCATTCCAATTTCGTGTTTCCTTCTGTCTCCCACAGTGAGAGCCCTGGTTTCCAACAACCTCAATATGTGTACTCATTTTCTCAAGCCTAAAATTTACACGAAATAATATCAGAATTGCTACACCCATAGCATTATTTAATTTTTTTAAAAAAACTACTGCATAGAGTTTAACATTTACTTGCCATTCTTGTTTACAATGAGGACAAAGCACTAAGGAAAACTTCTACTTGAATCTGTTCTCTTTTTTCTCCTGTGTGGATATGTTATGCTTTTGAAATACGTTAGATTTATTTGTTCCTATTTGTATTTAATTTTAGAGTATTTTCACAAACACTCGAGTTAGTTTTATGTACTTATTTGCCTCCCTAAAACATTAGTATGTTTCCAAGAGTCAAAAGAATACAGAAAGTTATATTCAGACAAGTCCAAGAGAATGTTTATCCTGTAATTCACCCAGGTGATGGAATGGAGGCAGGCTCCCAGCAATCTGGTAGAAGACCATCAACCAGGAGCAATATCTTTCTTCTTAGCACTAAGGTATCCTTCTTAGGTTTGTTCGTGTCCAAGAGAGCATGGTGTAGGGAGTTTGGAAACAGTTGAATTGAACATAAAGTGAATTTATCTTGACTTAGTCCTAAAAGACTCTGAAAATAATCCTGAAGACTCCTCTGCAGCAGGGCCTTGCTGGAGTTACAGTTCTGTGGTAGAATGTGTGCTTAACATGCAACAAGCCCTGGGTTCAAACCCCAGTATCTCCACTTTTCTTTTCTCACAATACAGGCCAAAAATCTTCCTCTCAGAAACTTACTTCTTTCTTAAGTTGACTTGTTTTGGCCTTGGTGTTTCTTTATTAACTGACTAGTTGAGACAATGACGCTCACTTAAATTTATTTGTTGTCATTTCTACTATCCATACATTCTCTTCAAGCACGCTCAGCAATCACTGATATATGGGGCACTGTCTGCACCACTCAAAGACTTAGTGGTCCCTTGAAAGAGTTTGCAGGAAAGCTGAATGCAAAGAGGCTGAAGAATCTGAAAGAAGAAAAACCTGCTCTGTGCTTGGGAAAAATCAATGTTCCTTCTCTGGGATAGAGAACACAGGATTCTCATAGAATGTCAGGGAAAGGAGAATTAATTCCTGCCAGAGAAGAGAGCCATTTCTTTGTCTCATGTCCTTCTCTGGCATGTTCTAAAACACTGAGAAGGAGATGTTTAACCCTGGTTTGGGCTGAGGAGGCAAAGACTCGCTGCCAAGTCTTGTCAACCTCTCATTCACAGACATGGATATCGAGACATGGAGATTGAGCAGGCGGAAGCCATCAAAGATCATAGCAAAGTCTTTGTCCATCTGTTATGAACTCTTGAAGAGGCTGCCAAAGAAGAAATAGAGCGCAAGTTCTAAACACTCATGGGTCAAAAGAGGAGAGCACAGACACATTAACCCAGAGACCTCGGGTAAGGTCTATATTGTTTCAGGGCAGTTGCCAAATCCTTGTGGAATGATTCTATGTTTCCCTATAAATATTTTCAATTATTGATCCTGAGAATAAAAATAACAATCTTGATGAATCAATGTGGATTCAATCATGCAATCTATAAAATATGAACTAAAATGCTTTTTGTGTTTTGAACTAAACTAGGAGAAAATCTTTTAGGGGACCCTCTTGAAGCAAGGAAAGGGCTAGTTTCTCCATAGAAAGGGGGGATTGGTTATGGTAGGGGAGATAAAAGCCAAGAGTCCTAAAGTTCTTTTATAGTGCATTATCCCCTTTACTCTTCTTTCCAAAAGCTGTGACTATCTGCTTTCTACCAGTCTGTCACAGGTAATCCCTAAGCCGATTTTGAGGTTACCTACCTGGTTTGCCAGGGACTAACCTTCACTGACTCATAGTGGCCGTATAGGACAGAGTAGACCTGCCCCATGAGTTTCCAAGGAATGCCTGGCGGATTCAAACTGCTGATCCTTTGCTTAGCAGCTGTAACACTTAACCACCAGCCACCAGGGTTTCTGAGTCGGAATTGACTCCATGGCACGGGGTTTGGTTTTGGTTTGGTAACCTTCATTGCCTCTGTGCCTATACTAGGACTGAGGAAAAGGTGGCTGAGTATGTAATCATGAGCAGTTGTACAGAGCCTCTGGCTTTCTGTGGCCACAGTTGCCCTCTTTAAACTTCTTTTGAGCTAAAAGCAGGATGTGAAAAGTAAAGGGGCCAGAGAGAATTTCTTTAGAAAAAAGTTGAGTTTCAAAAGGCTTCATTAAGAGTTAGGAATACAAGGAGCAAACAAATTGGAACTTTCTTTTTTATTATTATTATTTGCATTTCAAGCAAGACCTAGTAACCTTCCCCAGTCTCAGGGGTGCTTAATATCAAAGCTGCAGGCCCATCCTGCTTCTGCTCTCAACACCGCTCTCACCACATGCATGGAAATGGTAAATTCTTGCAGCTGCCAGGGCAAAACCAATGCTGAACAAGTCTGAATCACACACACACAAAAAATTCAAACTCATGTAAGCCCTCCACAGTGCTCAGCCTGTCTACGCCGAGAAGGAAAGAGCAACAAATCACTCTCAAAGGCCAGGTAGTCTTGAGCAAAAGGAACCGACTCCTTTTCTGGGAAAACCCTGTTTCTCTTTTCCTTGTCCTCTTCCTCTCTCCCCTTTTTCTCCTTCTCTTTCTTTATTTCACCCCACTCCCACTCTTTACTCTGCATTAGGTGATGCTCCTCTCTCTTTCCTCATGTGCACTCCAGAATGTTTTCACAGTAGTTCAGCACACTTCCTAGTCCCGTACATGCCCATTTTAATCTCTGTATTGAGATTCACATGTAGTTGATACCCTTATTTATCCTAACCCCCCCCCAAAAAAATCACTTGATAATTTTTTCCCCTATATGCCCAGTGTAACTTTTCCACAGCATAGGCTGAGGCCAACTGCAGAACTGGGGCAAAGGGAAGGCAAATGAATGTTTTGCTTGTGAGGCAGAACCCCCACAGTGCTGTATTCTTTACCTGGAGTCCCCCCTGCCCCCGACAGTGTTGTACTGGAAAATTGTTTCCTTTGCTGCGCTTCACCCGTCCCCCTCAGCTTTGAATTTGAACCCTGCTTTTTTTTTTTTTTTTGCTTGGAGGTTATATATAAACCCCATTGCACCTACATAGTATGATTAAGAATGTTGCAGACAAAACTTGTGTGAACTCCCTACTTGTAAACCCTTGGTGGATTCATTTGTTCCTATTCGTATTTAATTTTAGAGTATTTTCACAAACACTTGAGTTTTTGTGAAACTTGGTGAGCAGTCTCGGGAGCAGTAACAGCAGACTGACTCCATTTCCTTGGACAATGAAATAAAGGTGCCTTTTTGTTGTTGTTGTTCACCCATCTCAGTCTCTCATTTACTGGCCAATAAAGTCATGCCAAATAAGAACCCGGGGTTTTCACCTGGTAACACTAGAACTGAGAAGTCTTGGACCTCACGCCGGGGAGAAAGCAGCTGTAAAAGAATCTAAAATATTTTTTGGAGGAAATATTTTAAAAACTTATATCTGAAACGACAGTCACAACCAAAATGTGCTTAAGGCAGAAAGCCCTGACTCCGCTCATCCGAGACTGAGGTTTGAGAACCTGTCCAGGCACATGGAGGACTTTTATTAAAATTCACTTTGTAAATGGTCTTCAGCTGCTGCGATTTCCTCATTCATTCCTGAGAGGCTGATTCTGAAAGATGAGCTGTCACCAAACGGAGAGTTTCTTCTTTATTTTTCATACTCTTCTTTGTTTTCAGTCACACCTGAGGCCCGTTTTTAGACCACAGCTCTCTGGCACATACACTACTTGTCTTCTGACTTCTCTAGCCTTCTTAACCTTGATTCACATATGTAAATTAGAGTTACAAATAAATAACATTAATTTTACTTCGTGTTTAGCTAAAGGAGTCCTTGGGTGGTGTAAATGGTTAACTCACTGGGCTGATAACCCAAGAGCTGGATGTTGAAATCCACACAGAAGCACTGGGAAGAAAAAAAACAGCTATTGCAAACCCTATGGAGCACAATTTTACTCTGCCACACAAGGGGTCGCCATTCATCAGAATCAACTCTAACAGACTGGTTTGTTTTTTGTGTGTATTTGTTTTATTTTAGCCAATAATGGCAAATTATAAATATGGAAAGCAGACTTGATTAAGATCACGGTCATTTTGAAACAATAAATTATAAAAGTAAATAATAATACTTCTCAGATTTTCATCTTCTCTTGGGTTCTAGGTGTCCAACCAATCTCACAATATCAAAAGCAGCAACAGAGTTCTACTGCTTGATCATTAAGTGGCCAGCTCCACATTCCACTCACCCAATTCCTGAAATTGTTTCTACTTTATTTAAGTGGAAGAGTCCAATATTCTGGCAAAGTCAAATTGATACAAAAGTTTCTAATGCCCACAGACGGGTAAAAACACAGCTCTTAGAAGGCATCAATCTGCAGACCAAAATTTGAACAGCACTAACGAAGAGATAGGATCTACTGGGGGTGAGACCATATCCAAAGAAATCCTTTCTTCTTTTTAAGTTGAGGCTTGGTTCATGAAGAATGACTTATTACATATGTATATATCTCATATAGCCAACATTCAGACCAAGATAAGAAATTTTTCAGCTCTCAGAAGCTGAGATTGTATTTGTATCTATCCCAATTAATTCCAATCTTCTGACCTCTACCACTGTTCTCTTGTGTTTTGAAATACTATAGGTGGAATCATACAATATGTGTTCATTTCAATATAGACTCTTTCACTCAACATAATTTTTATTAGATACATCCATATTGTGTCTAGTAGCAGTAGTTCTTTTTTCTTGCTGTCATATCCCATTGTATTACTACTGTACATCACAATATTTTGTTCCTTTTGTTGTTGATGTACATATAAAACAACTAATGCTGCTGTGAACATTTTTGTAGATATGGTTCAAGAGAAATAAGCCTTCGTTTTTCTTGGGTCTAAATGCAGCTGTGGAGTTTTAGGGTTATAGGTCTTATATATATTTTGTTTCGGGCAATATTTCTAAATAGTCTACAAGTGTGAATGTGTCAGTTGACAGTCTCATCTGCAATGTAGGAAAGTTTCAGTTGTTCCATATGATCAGCAACACTTGATATTTTCAATTCTTTTATCTTCAGCAATTTTGGTGGAGGGGAGTATCATTTCATTGTGTTTTAATCTGCATTTTCCTTATAATTAATGATGTTCAGCACCCCACCAGATCAGCTACAGGACTGGCTGCAAGGGGCACAGGTCCAATTCCATGTGGGAAAAAAAGTCCCTGGTAAGGCAGCTGTAGTCATGGCCGAGTGGTTAAGGTGATGGGCTAGAAAGCCATTGGGGATACCCCGCGCAGGTTCGAATCCTGCCGACTACGGACTGTTTGGGGCCCTGGTGTTGTGTTGGTAAAGAGTGGTTCCTTGGAAAGCGTATGGAACGCCGATCACTACGAGTTCCTAGTTGGCTCCACAGAGATGGTTTTTAGTTTATTTTAGTTAACTCTTTTTAGGTCTCGTGCGGCCCTCACCCTTGAAGGTGCTGAACCGGCCGGCCCTTGACAGAGCTGCCTTCATAAGAGATTTCGAGGCACTTCTCTCTCCCCGTGTAGTTGATGGTTTGGGCGGTGAAGAGATGGCTGGCGGTGTCAAAACATTTCTCCAGGGCCATGCCAGGGGAATCAAGGACTCCATCTGGGGTATCTACACCATTTCGAAGCTGGGCGCTCCAATACTGTAAAAGAGGGAGGAAAAGCATAGAAGAAGGCTAGTAGCGACCTGACACAGAAAGGACCCCAGAGTACAGAGCCTAAACAAGACAAGTGAGCCACGTATTGCTGGTAGAATTTTCCAGTGCTGCGCTTGGAATGGAGGAATATTCTGCTTGAGTCTCCTCTTGTTTCATCAAGTGTTTATTCCTGTGATTCAGTCAGTAACAGCACAAATTATTGGTGATCTTTTCTTCTATCACTATGGAGATGTTTGATCGTGGCTGGAATTCTTCCTCACGTCAATTTTCAGTGCTCTTTGGGTGCCCCCCTGTTCGTGCTTAGCAAAGTTGTCAATGTCATTTGGTTCCAAAATATAGCTGACCAGACATTTGAGGTATCAGGGAGGAAGCCTCACCCATTCCCTAGTATAAGGAAAGCAACTGCTGATATGCTCTTCAACCTCTGCCTCAGGCTCTTTTCCTTCTCCAAGGGAAGTTTGGGAGTCTCTTCATCCATCCTGTTGGTCAGCTGGTTTGTCTCCTGCATATGTCCCTTCTATATTCACTACACTGCTTTGAATAATATTGATTCAATAAAGGAATTGAAATGCACTAGCTGTTGTCAAACAGAAAGGAACTGGCCCTCCTACTTTGGATTTGGTTTGCCCTTTGCTTTGCTCACAGCAACGCAGTTCTCATACATTATCAGTAGCTGCCTTTTCTCCATCCTCTTTCCTTTATTCATTTATCAGCACCAATGGAGCAAAGGCCCCTGGCAAAGTGTATCGTTTTTAAGTTAAGCCTCTTCTCTCTGGTGGTCTTATTAACAGACCCTTCCATAAGATGGTCTACCTGCAGTCTGCTCAAACTCTGCAGAGAAGTTCCCTTCACCACATCCATCTCCTGCCAAACTTAATGCAGCTGTAGGCCACTGACTTCTCCTGCCACCCACAGGGAACGGGTAGGATTGGAAGGAGGATGTGGCACCTCTTTTCCCTGTTCACCTCCCCTGACCCAGGGAAGATAGGACTCTTTCTGCCAAGGGCGCTTTACATATTCTGTTTTCTCAGAGGAATTGGAATTCTGTCTCTGGTGCACTTAAGCAGAATCTTCCTGACACTAGTATGTGGATTTTAAGGCCATGAGTCTGAAAGACCACAGGTTTTTCTGTAGCTATTTTCTAGCATTTGCCAGACCTCATGCCATTTTTTTTTTTTTTTTTTGTCTTCCTGTGCCATTTACCCTCCCACCTCCCTTCCCTGCCTTCCACCCTTGGATGAGTGGATTTTGTAAAGCTAGCTGTTGTAATTTGTGGATTTGTTATTTCTGTTGTTTTTGTGGATTTGTTATTTCTGTTGTTTTTCTGTGAAGCACATACATTGGATGTGGTGGGTGAAGGGGTATCTCAGTTGCTCTTGATCACTCCCTTTACAACTGTCACTGTCATGTTTTTTGTACCTTGGGTTAGGTTCTGGTCTCTCTTGTTCCACTGCAACACTTTGATCCACAATCAACACGCATGGAAACAGAAGTCACGAAATCAAAAGATGCATTGCATTGGGGAAATCTGCTGCAAAAGACCCCTTAAGGTGTTCAAAAGCACAGATGTCACCTTGAGGATTAAGGTGCACCTGACCCAAGCCATGGTGTTTTCAATTACCTCATATGCATGTGAAAGCTGGACAATGAATAAGGAAGATCAAATAAGAATTGATACCTTTGAATTATGGAGTTGGCAAAGAATACTGAATATATCACGGACTGCTAGAAGAACAAAAATAATTCGTCTTTGAAGAAGTACAGCCAGAATGCTCCTTAGAAGAAGGATCGCGAGACTTCCCCTCACATACTTTGGACCTCTTAACAGGATGGATTAGTCCCTGGAGAAGGACATCATGCTTGGTAAAGCAGAGAGCCAGCAAAAAAGAGGAAGACTGTCAATGAGATTAATTGACACAGTGGCTGCAACAATGCACTCAAGTGCAACAATGATTGTCAGGATGGCACAGATCTGGGCAGGGTTTCGTTTTGTTGTACATAGGGTCATTATGAGTCAGAATCAACTTGAAGGCAAATAACAGAAATGACAACTGACTGTGAAAAACCCGTCTTCTTAAAGGAACACAAACAAACCAAGCCCATTGCTGTTGTGTGTCAGTTCCAACTCATAGCGACCCTATAGGACAGAGTATAACTGCCCCATAGAATTTCAGGAAGCTGCTGGTGGATTTGGATTTGAACTACAGACCTTTTGGTTAGCACTGGTGCTCTTAATCACTGCACCACCAGGGCTCCTTCTTAAAGAGAAGCCCTCACCCCAGACTTGAAAAACTTTGTAAGAAAAGAAAAGAAGGCATCAATTCTTCTTGGTGTTCCTTATTCATTGTCCAGCTTTCACATGCATATGAGAAGATTGAAAAACCATGGCTTGGGTCAGGTGGACCTTAGTCCTCAAGGTGACGTCGTTGCTTTTTCACACTTTAAAGAGGTCTTTTGCAGCAGATTTGCCCAATGCAATGCATTATTTGATTTCTTCACTTCTGCTTCCATGGGTGTTGATTGTGGATCCAAGTAAAATGAAATCTTTGACAACTTCAACCTTTTCCCCATTAATCATGATGTTGCTTTTGTTCCAATTGTGAGGATTTTTGCTTTCTTTATATTGAGGTGGGAAACCCTGGTGGCATAGTGGTTAAGTACTACAGCTGCTAACCAAAGGGTCGGCAGTTCGAATCTGCCAGACTCTCCTTGGAAACTCTATGGGGCGGTTCTACTCTGTCCTATAGGGTCGCTATGAGTCGGAATTGACTCGATGGCACTGGGTTTGGTTTTTGGATTTATATTGAGGTGCAATCCATACTGAAGGCTGTGGTCTTTGATCTTCATCAGTAATTGCCTCAATTCCTGTTCACTTTAGCAAGCAAGGTTGTGTCATCTGCTTATTCCAGGTTGTTAATGAGTCTACCTCCAATCCGGATGCTGCTTTCTTCTTCATATGTTCCAGCTTTTTGTATTATTTTCTCGGCATATAGATTGAATAAGTACGGTGAATGGATACAAGCCTGACACATGCTGTTCTTGACTTTAAGCCACGCAGTATCCCCCGTTCTGTTCAAATGACCGTCTCTCTATGTACAGATTTCTCATGAGCACAATTTAGTGTTCTGGAATTCCCACTCCTCAGAATGTTATCCATAATTTGTTATGATCCGCACAGTCAAATGCTTTTCCATAGTCCATGAAACACAGGTAAACATCTTTCTGGTCTTCTCTACTTTCAGCCAAGATGCATCTGACATCAGCAATGATCTGTTTTGAGCTTCTGGCAATTCCCTGTTGATGTACGGCCGCAACAGCTTTTGAATGATCTTCAGCGAATTTTACTTGTATGTTATATCAATGACATAGTTCAAAAATTTCTGCATTGTGTTGGATCATCTTTCTTTGGGATGGGCACAAATTCGAATATCTTCCACTCAGTTGGCCAGGTAGCTGTCTTGCAAATTTCCTTACAAGTGAGCACATCAAGTGCTGCATCCATTTGTT
Source organism: Loxodonta africana (assembly GCF_030014295.1). NCBI lineage: Eukaryota > Metazoa > Chordata > Mammalia > Proboscidea > Elephantidae > Loxodonta > Loxodonta africana. Next base: position 79,781,453 of record NC_087342.1, read on the forward strand.
GAAACATACCAATAAGTGCTGTGTCAATTCCAGGAGCCTAGATTTTTGCCATCCCCTTCAGTGCAACTTGGATCTCTTCCTTCAGTACCATCGATTCCTGATCATATGCTACCTCCTGAAATAGTTGAATGTTGACCAATTTTTTGGATGCAGTGATTGTGTATTCTTTCCATCTTCTTTTGATGCTTCCCGCACCATTTAATATTTTCCCCATAGAATCCTCCAATATTGCAACTCGAGCCTTGAGTTTTTTCTTTAGTTCTTTCAGCTTGAGAAATGCCAAGCATGTTTTACCCTTTTGTTTTTTTTAACTGCAGGTCACTGCACATTTCATTATAATACTTTACTTTGTCTTCTCCAACCATCTTTTGAAATATTCTATTCAGCTCTTTTACTTCATTATTTCTTCCTTTCACTTCAGCTACTCTATGTTTAAGAACAAGTTTCAGAGTCTCTTCTGACATCCGTTTTGCTCTTTTCTTTCTTTCCTGTCTTTCTAATGACCTCTTGCTTTTTTTCAGGTATGATGTCATCCCACAACTTGTCAAATCTATTCCTCAGATGGTCAGTTATCTATCTGTCAGTTTGTCATACTGTGCTGGCTTGTGTGTTGCTGTGATGCTGGAAGCTTTGCCACAGGTATTTCAAATACCAGCAGATTCATCTCACGTGGACAGGTTTCAGTATCGCTTCCAGACTAAAACAAGATAGGAAGAAGGAACTGGCAGTCTACTTCTGAAAAAATTGGCCAGTGAAAAGCTTGTGAATAGCAGCAGAATACTGGCTGATATGATGCCAAAAGATGAGCCCCTCAGGTTAGAAGGCACTCAAAATATCCTAGGCATTAGTGACCTGAAATGGGCTGGTATTAGCCATTTTTATTTGGACAATTTTTTATGGTCTACTATGCAAATTGAAGAGGAATGATGTTTCATTCATTGTCAAAAAGAATATTTCAAGATCTATCCTGAAATACCGTGCTGTCAGTGTTAGGATAATATCCATATGTCTACAAGGAAGGCCAGTTAATAGGACTATTATTCAAATTTATGCACAAAACACTAATGCCAAAGATGAAGTAATTGAGGATTTTTACCAACTTTTGCAGTCTGAAATTGATCAAACATGCAGTCAAGGTGCCTTGATAATTACTGGGGATTGGAACGCAGAAGTTGGAAACAAAGAAGGATTGGTTTTTGGAAAAAATGGCCTTGGTGATGGAAATGATGCCGGAGATTGCGTGATAAAATTCTGCAAGACCGACGACTTCTTCATTGCAAATGTCTTTTTCAACTACATAATGGTGGATGCTTGACATTACACATATTGCTTTTACAGCATTAAACAGCCAAGATACTATCTAGCATTTCCACATACATACACAGACACACAGACAAACATATACACATCCCCATCAGTTTTGTGTGTGACACTCTCGTTTTCTCCCTAAGTGAAACCTACCACACACTATTTCTTGTTCTTATTGTACAAATTCCATGAGCCAACTGAAAGAACAAGTCTGACAGACAAGCCATGTTCTGCCAATTTCAGAAAGACTCTATGTTATTTTTATGAACATTGGCAAAGTCTCATATATGTGCAAACTGGGATAACAAAAAGCTAATAGGCTCTAGAAATCTGGTACGACTGTAACCTGGCCCTACTAATGCCAGTAAATTTCCATTAGTCGTTAAACCCGCCCAAGTCAGAATTGGCCCACCCAGCACTCACAGAAGGGCCAGCTGTGACCACTAATGACCTCAACAGCAGATGTAGCCACAGGTGGAACCAATCAGAAGAAAAGTAATCACTTGGACCCTATTCTGAAGTGAGAGGTCTGACAAGAACCGTGGCACTTCCTGTTTCCTGGCTGCCTGCTAGAATTTTCCTTCCCCAATATACCTGTGCAACCACCATCTTGCTGCCAAAATCACATAAAAGCCGTGCTTCTCAATAGCTCAGGGAGCCAGATCTGACAAACTTCTTCCCGGATCCTCGCTCTGTGCATTGCAATAAAGTTATTTCTCTTTCTCAAAGACCTGTGGCCAGATAATTGGAAAGTCTGAGCAGAAGGACCCATCTTCTAGGCTTCTGCAACACCAGGAAATGAATTTTCCCTTAGTCTTCTTATGTAGTTCAAAGAACTGAGTTTAAACCATGATAAATCTCAGGGTTCTAGAAGAGTCTTGGAGCAAGCTCATTTATTTTCCACAAATATCACAAAAGAATTTCTAATTCCCATATCTTAAAGTGCATTTTTCACTCTTTATTCACCCTCTCACTCACAAATCCAAGGGTGAAGACCAGAGTATTATCCTGAGTTCACTGTGTAACATTCTCACTAGTGTGTTGCAAGATATCTTGAATTTCATATGAGTTTACCTTCTCTCTCTTCCAGACTTCCTCCCATGCCCCTCTACCCCCACTTTTTTCAAATTGCCCTTTTCTGTAACCTCCTTCTGTCTGGAAATGGCTTAAAAATTTTTTTTAAACGAATAAATGCTTCACTCACTTTTGTTCTTGTACTTTAAATCCTGTCTATTTACTTTCTATCTTATTCTTATAATTCACCTTTCTCTAAACCCTGAAGCTACTGTTTCATTCATGCTTTATGAATTCCTCTTCTGAATTGTTGGTAGGGCCCAGAGTTATCTGATATCTCTAGTAGAAAAGACCCTTATAATGAAATGCAGAATGCATCACTATGTGGTTTTCTCTGCTGTTGCTTTCCTCCATCAAATCTGGCACATACATTCTGATTGAGCAAACAGTAAATATAGTGAAGACTTTAAGGCAGCCAAAAGATTAATTTCTTTAGCTTTGTGCTTCAGGTTAAGACAAAGACAACTATAGAGGAAATCAAAAGAGCTGAAAATGGGGACTTGATTCTTTGCCACCCATAATACAAGGCAGAGACTTTTAACAACTTGAAGTTGTACAAAAGCCACCATGGAAATCTCTTGTGCCTATTTATCCAACACATGTTTCCAATTTTCTGCATTCACTTTCAAGTCCTGTAAAGAATCAGCATCCACCACTGGTTCCTCAGTTCCTCCTGCCTAAAGCAGCTGCTTATGCCTCTTAACACTGATCAACACTACCACGACGCTCAAGGAGCGTGAATCTCAGGAAATAACACTTAGTTCTAGGTAAAATTTAGCCAGCAGCACTTCAGGAATGAGGTGTATGTAGCTCAGTGGTAGAGCACATCTTTTGCATGTATGAGCCTCTGGCTTTCATCTTCCACACCTCTACATTTTTTCTCTGCTTCAACACTATTTAAACCCAATCTTGAAAGGATACAAATTCACTTCTCCTAATATTTTCCATTCAGTTCCTGTGCACACAGACAGCAAAAACACAACTCAGTGGACTTCCTTGAATGCTCTTTCATTTCCATGCTATGAGCTTCTATATCCTTTAAGGTGACTGTGACAGCAGAAGGGGTATGACAGGAATGGGGAGAAAAGAACCAGATGCTAAGGGAATCCCTTCAATCACCCAAAACAAAAGCCTACATCTTAAGCTCCCACTATGTACTATTATTAAAGAGACAGAAAGACAGATAAGGGGTGGGGGGTTTGAAAGGGTCCTGTGGATAGTTTTTTTTTTAACCAACTAAACCACAAAGCCCCCTAGTGAATTTCCTTCCTGGGCTACCTCTAGTTATGCTGATGTCTGAATCATTTCAGGGCAAGACTGAGTGCATAACCTTTCCTTGTCTTTGATTCTGCTTTACTTGACTCCTGATGAAGTGACCAAGTGGTTAAGGCAATGGACTGCTAATCCACTGTGCACTGCACGCCCGGGTCCATAATTCCATCCTTGTCCTTCCTTCCTCTTCCCCACTGTGTTGTGGGAGTAAGATTTGGAACCCTGGTTGCACAGTGGTTAAGGGGATCAGCTGCTAACTGAAAGGTACGCAGTTTGAATCCACCAGCCACTTCTTAGAAACCCTATGGGGCAGTTCAATTCTGTCCTATAGGATGGCTGTGATTCATAATCGACTGGACTGCAACGGGATTGGTTTTTTTTCTTTTTGACTCCTGACAGGTTCACTGTGTCACCCAGTGAAACACGGCTTTGGAGGGTCACCTTCCATTTGGCCAAGCACAGATTCTCCAGACAGACATCATTTTCCTCCAGCTCTTCATAATTTCAGTGTATTTGGCTTGGAGCTCCGTTATTGTCTCAAAGAACATTCAGGTGGCAGGCAAAAACCGTGAGAAATAAGTCTCCATAAAGTAATAGGGATCCATATTTAAACGAGATTTTCCAGGGGAAACCAGTTATCCTTATGTCGATTTTGGCTCATGGTAATCCCATGTATGCTGGAGTAGAACTGTCCTCTATAGGGTTTTCAATGGCTGCTTTTTTGGAAGTAGATCACTAAGCGCCTCTGAGTGACTGGAACCTCCAATATTGCAGCAAGCAAGTGTTAACTATTTAAGACCACCTAGGAACTCCTTTCCCAGGGAAAAACAAAAACCCAACTGCCCCATAGAGTTTGTAGAGACTGGATGATGGATTGGAACTGCCAACCTTTTGCTTAACACCTAAGCATTTAATCACTTGCACCACCAGGACTCCTTCCAGGCATAGGGAACAGTTAAACCCTACGCCATCGATGCCTCAGCCACGGGCATACATAAAAAACAAAAAAAACCTCACTGCTGTGGAGTGGATTCTGACTCATAGCAGCCCCATAGGGTTTCTAAGGCTGTGAATCTACGGAAGCCTAATGATACATCTTTCTACTGAGGAGCCGCTGCTGGTTTCCAACACCAACCTTTCAGTGAGCAGGTGATCAGCTGAACCATTGAGCCACAGCCAGCATTAATTCAAGGGGCTTCAGCTTGAAACTCCAAATTAGTTGCTTTTTCTCCACACAGTTTTCATGATATTAGTTTTCCAATCATCACACCAGGGTCTGGCACTTCCACTACTTCTGGCTACCAGAGGGACAGCAGATAATTCTAGGCTAAGAATAAAAAAGGAGGACCCAAAAAGTTGTCTCAGGAAACTTAGATCCAAATGGAAAAAGAAAAAAATAAATCCTAAGTGAAAAACAGGAAATATATGGTATCACAGACAATCACTGTACTAGCAAGACCTAGAGTCCAAAACCTTGGCTGGGAAATCAAGCAGTGGCTTTTTCTTGTGAAGGTGCAGCTCTAGTTCTGAGAACCACAGAGAAGCATGAGGGAGGCATGTTAGGGGATTAGCAAGAACGGCAAGCATATTAATCTTTTGTAAGAGCCCACTTGTGCTCCTGGACAGGCATTCAAACCTCAGCCATCACAGAGGCTAAAAGAATAAAAACTTCAACTTCTTGACAAAATTTGTAGTGTCAGCCAACCCACGTATTAGTTTTAGGAGGTAATCCTTTGTCATTGTGTCTTCTCTTGCTTTTAGTTTTCATTTTGATATTTTTCCCCCGTGAGAGGTTTATATCTTCCTGAATATTGAAATACATTACATATGTCAACTCTTCGGCTCCTCCCCAGCAGTAGTCATCTCCTCTATCCTAACCTCCCGTGAATAAGCAACTGGGGTTTAGTTGGTGCTGGGAAGTAGCTGACATGAGTACTTAGAGGTGGGAAATTGTGGTTCCCAAACCTGGGGAACTGCCTGAGAACTTTGTCAATATATGTATTCCTGACTCCACATCTGTAGATCCTGAATGAATTGAGAATCACTAGTTTTTTAGATAGGGAAAGGGTGGGATCTATATCACTGAAAAGTCTCCACAGATATTCCCATTTTTCAGCCATGTTTGAGAACTGCTAACCTCAGAAGTGGTGCAGAGGGAACTGGAGTAAACTGAGCTGTTGGGAAATTTTCTCTAGGAGGAAGCAGTGGAGACAGGATAAGAGGGGCTGGGAAAGTGAAAGTGAAGGTAACACATTCTGTGATGAAGAAAATGAAGGGGAAGATAGGAGGCAGGAGGTGGGTGTGGGTGTGGAAGAACAAGAAAAGAAGTGAAAGAAGATTTGGAACTAGGTCCATAGGATGTTTAGAATTTGGATGGTGAGGAGGTAGTTTGAGCCTGCCAGGGTTGCCTATATCTCCTTTGCTCTCTCTACAATGCGGGAGGTAAGATAGTACCCTTCCTCCTAAGGAAAGTGGATTAAGGGTGTTTGCTCCATAAGAAGATGCAGCTCTTTTTGCCCAAGACTTTTGTGACTTGAAGAGAGCTTACTTAGCAGCTGTTTCCTTCTCTGGAAATGATTTTTTCAACTGTGGATTCTGGAAGACTCAAGGTTTCCTGAGAAATACCTTTCTTCTGGATGACATCCAAATATTTCTTCACCACTAACAAAGAGTTGGGACCACAGCTGCCTGTGGCTGGGATCACAGATCTCCAAAACTGGTGATTGGACTGACTTTTGCTCAACAAGATTGTGTGGGTGGGTGTGGAAGTGTAGGAGGAATGGGGAAAATAAAATTGGAAAGAAACTTTTCTCCTGAACTAGCTATCTGTCCATTGACACAGGCACAGGTGAGGGAAAAAAAGAAGATTCAAAAGGAATTTGTCCAATAGTCATTTTTCCCTCCCTCTTTCCATCTGAGTTTTTCTTCCCTACTCCTTAATAAATATGAGAAATTGTAGTAAAGAAGAACAGGCCTTCTTTGATGTGGTGGAATACTGTTGCTTGACGGTCAGCAGATCCTGACTGAGCACCTTCTTTTACTCCAGTTTGTCCCTGACTTCGTTGTACTTAAGTAGTCAGGTTGGGAGGCCCAGGTAGTCTCAAGGACCATGGTCCCAGTAATTATCAAATGATTTCTCCTTTCTGTGAGATGGAAAAACACAAGAAAAGGTATTCACAAAAAGAAAAATGGGGAAAGTGTCAAAAAAAATCACCGATATTCAGATGTGCGTCGGTGAGGAAAGAAAACATATATGGAGATGGCTGGGGACTGAACTCAGGGCCTCACGCATGCTAGGCACACATTTTACCACTGAGTTATACCCCACTGCCAGCCAGACTTAATGAGACTACTCTTGATACTGACTTCCAGTACGATCTGCAGGCATTTTAAAACGTGAGTTTTCACAAGTCAAAATTCATTATGTTCAATTCTTATGTTCCTGGATTGGACCCTACCTCGTAGCTATGCCAGGAGAAGGGATAGGGGTCGGGGAAGGAAACTCATTCCGGACCAAAATACTCTAAGATCTTCCAGCAGTTACTGGCTTCTTCAAGGGGTCTTTCAGTCAAATGCCAGAGTGTCAGTCAGGTCCAGTCCACCATGAGGGAGAGTCGCGGGATTGAACATGCTGAATAGTCTTCTGATTGTCTTCTTAAAAATTTCTTTTGTGCCTATGAAGCTTGCAGAAAGGCATAAAAGATAGTGCAGGGGAATACAAAGATATGTTGGGTGAGTGCTCGGAAGGAATGAGGATCCAGGTGCGGAGATAAAACAAACAACAAAAATGAAGAAAAAAAAAAAAAAACATTGCCATCGAGTCGATACCGACTAAAGTGACCCTATAGGACAGAGTAGAATTGCCCCACAGGGTTTTCAAGGAGCCCCTGGTGGATTCAAACTGCCTACCTTTTGGTTAGCAGAAGTAGCTCTTAACAAGTAGGCCACCAGGGTTTCCGAAATAAGGCTAAAGGTTAATTAACTCACAGCATTTAACTAAAACAGGAGCCCTGATGGCGCGGTGGTTAGGAGGTATAACTGCTAACCATGAAGGTCAGCAGTTCGAATGCACCAGCCGCTCAACATGGGGTAGGATCGGCTCCATGGCAACGTGTTTGTTAGACAACAGCGAAGAGCGACTAGTGCAGCCATGCTTCTTGCAAAGGGCTGCGTCCCAAATGTGGGTCTGGAAACTTGGTTTTGCCTCCGCAAGGTTGTAGCTCTGATATTGAGAGAGAAGAAAGATAGGAGGACACTCCTGTAATTAAAGCGTATCATTTAGACCTAATTATTTCCTTAATGAGGAAGCACAAGAGAAGCGCATTATGGGATGGGCACGACATTCAAAACAAATTCGCTCCTTATAAACTTTCCCTACGACTGGGGAAGCTCGCAAATTCCTGATGTGCGACTGTTAATCCAGATATAGAGAAAAATCCAAGTCTTCTTGGCTGGAAGGGAAGGGTGCCTGAAATCTATCGATTAAGTTACTGCGTTATCAGAAAGACACCTCTCTGGGAATTGGAATGCGAAGAGGAGTAGGTGCGAGGAATGAAGTGAATAGGAGAGAGTGGCGGAATTTATGACGGGGGAAGGGAGGACTCTGAGCGGAGGGGATAAGCAGCAGTAGAGGGGTAGATGGCAGAGAGAAGAGGAATAAGGTTTGAAGATGAGTCTCTGAAAACGGATAGGATATGGCCCGTCACGGAGGCAGAAAGTGATCAAGCTCCCATGCTTTCTGCAGGCCCTCGGGAAGAGAGAGGCTAAAATAAGTGCTTTCAAAGCGTATGTCTCACAAAAAGATACGACTAGTTTTGCCCCAAATTTCGCGACCTCCAGGTGAAATCGCGGAGCATTTTGGAACGCGCTCCTGTGGTTCCGTGTTTCTGGAATAGCAGTTGCTGAGATTGGAGTCTTGGGAAAAAGCCACAGGGAGGCCCCGTTGTGCGGATTCCACGTGCTAGCACAGCAACGTGAAGCTTAAAAACAGAATCCCCAAACGACTTTGGGCTAGAATATCTTGTATTTGCAGCAACTTTTGGGGGGCTTAATATTCAAAGGAAAGAATGAGACAGAAAGGTCAAGCAGTGACCAAGACTTTTTGGTTTGAATAGACTCTTACCGAACCTATCAAAGTCCTGGAGAGCTCAGTGCACCAGGCATCTAGTCAGAGGATCTAGGATTCATGACCCTGTTCTGGTATAGATGCTTTAAGTTTTCCCCAAATTCTTTCTCACTCATACACAAAGGACTACTGAGCACAGCTTTCTCCTAGAGCAGCTCTGGGAATATTTACAGTGCAATTTACTACTGACATGCTTGCTTTTCTCAATGGGAATCTGGAGAGCAAGACTTCAAATGTGGAAAGTCAGATTTGCAGTATCATTTGAGAGGTATTCAATGTGCACAGCAACCTTATTCTCTGTCCTACTGTCAAATAGCTGAGTAAAATAGTGACTGAAGGAATGAGGAGGATGGCACAGTGTTGAGAGGTAAAGGTTGTTAATGGAATTTAAATGTGGAAATTTTTAGGAACATCCCCATGTCTCTGGATTGTGGAGATGCTAAGTCCTTTCACTTTGGGAAAGGAGGAGTGGACATGACTTGTTGTTGTTTTCTTTTTCTTTAGGGGCATTGGATAGGATTGGAAAGTGGAGAGAAGGAGTTTGATTTGGGATTTCATTTATTCAGGATACTTACGAACTTAAGGTTCATTTTTTTTTTTTTAATTCACGTTAGTATTTGGTAAGCATGGTGATTCTTGAGACTAGAATGTTACAAAGGTCTCTCATCTGGACATTTGTGTAAAGCACGCGGCTGTAGAGAAGTGAGTCTCTGCACAGAGGTAGGGTGAGTCCTGAAGACAGTGCATTGTAGTTTGAAGATTTGGAGCTCCTTAAAGGTATTCATTGAAAACCAAGCGATAAGCTTTGCCTCTAGAGTGATCTTAGACTCTGGAGTTCATACTGATTATCATTATCTCCTTGGAATTTCTTAGTAGACCTAAGAAGGAGCAACCTCCAAGTGAGATGACTTGTATCTCTTCTTTGCCAATTTCTGTCCCAATAAGGATCTTCTCCATTTCACAGGAATCGCATGAAGTCCCCTTTTAACTCGGGAGGACTCCATTTTTCTAACAGAACTTGCCTCCCAGCTGACCCGGAAGGCAGCTCATCAGAGCATTTGAATGTGAGAGGAGTAAAGAGAAGCAAAAGTCCCCTTTGAAGAGACCATTAGACAGATGTCAGCCACAAAGATATGCAATCATTTGTGTGTGGGTAGAAGGATAGGCTCCCCCCCCCTAAAAAAAAAACCAAACCAAACCCTTTGCCTTCGAGTCAATTCCAAATCGTATCGACCCTATAGAGAAGGGGTTAATATGGCACTGAATATTGTGAAGCACAATTAGGATAGTTTTGGGGTGTCTGAACTCAGGGGTTGATATTGTGGCTAGAGCAACCTGGATTCCAAAAATACACTGGTAAGTTCCCAATATGGAGGGATGCAGGAATGCTTTGTTGTTAAATTAACAATAAAGAGGCTCAGCCCATTTGAGATTTCCAAAGCCTCTTTAATGTTAATTATTGATATGTGACAGAAGAAACTTCACCTATATCAATTCTTCCTTCCAGAAACACCTCAGGAATTAGTAGTCACTGGGAGCCAATTCAAGAATCTTCTACTTGTTGTGCAATAAGAAGTAAACAACTATGGAAGGACTTGAACCCTCAATCCTCTAGATCTGGAATCAGAAACGTTATCCATTAGACCAGGCAGCCAATACTGTGAGGATATGGTACAAGCAAATAACTTAAAGTGTTGGTAAGGGAACATTAGTTTTCTGTTTTCAATTTTTTAACTTTGCAATTGAAGGCAATTTTTACAACTTTCAAAAAAGGAATCAAATATCATCTGAAGCCTCTGAAAACAATTTAGAATTAGTAAACCGAGATTGTGAGATAATCGGAAGTGACATATTTCCAGGGCTCTCTCATCTAAGTCACTTATAATGATGATGCATTTTGGTGGAGAATTATAAGCCAAGAACTGCACTCTGCCATAAAAGGGTATAGATTGCCACAAGCTGGTATGTTCAGATTTTTTTTCTCAAATATAATATGCTGTTGCTCCAGGGAGAAAAGTCTGGAAGCTCAGACAAGAGCTCCCTTTGTCAGAAATGTCTGCTTTTAATGTCAGCAAAATATTTTATTATAATCCATTTATAACAAAGATTTTTAAAACATAGCTTTTGAAATACTTTATCCTTTACCCACAAGTAAAAGGATCACCTGATGCAGAGGTGGGATGAGGTAGTGTGCCCCAAATCTCCCTGGGAGAGTGGTCGCTATGTGTCAGGTACAGGTTGGTGCCTTCCAGTCTACATTAAATGTAGAGAAAGTAGACAATGCTAACTAACCCCAAGGTATTTTGCTTAAACGTCTTTCCCTAGTTTCTCTGTGGATTGATCCACAAAACAATTCGAGATGATTTTGTGTGACCCATCCCCAACTCTGCCTTGTATATTGGTAGGGTAGGAGAGAGGAGAAATCCACAAATTCCTAAAGTTAGGTAATCACAAATTCTCTCAGTTTTCACATAGTCTGGGTTTCTTGGAAGTGCCGAGTTATGTGGAAGAAGTAAACGATAGTCTTTTTCCATTCCCTACCCTGTCTTTCCTCCCCAGACAGTTAAATTTCCTTCACTCCAAAACGTCCCCATTTGTTCCCAGATCCCTTGTACAGTATTTTCTCCAGGTTTGGGTCAAAACTCAAAACTATCTTAGGTCATATTCTGGATGCTATGTACTAAAGTACACTAATTCGTCAAGAAAATTATCATTTTCCCTTGGATCTGAATAGCAAAAAGTATTCATGACATGAAGACCTGAAGGAGGAAGAGAAAAAGGAGACCAAAGAGAAGGAGGAGGAGAAATAAAATGAAAAGAAGTGGCTCACAGATGGTAATGAAGAGCATCAAGAAGAAAAGCAAGCAAAGAGGTGCAGAAGACTAAACCCACGCTCCTTTGCTTCCCCCACCATTATGGAACATTCTCTTTGGTCTTCAGTTTTTCTCTCCTTTATCTCTTTTCTCCTCTGCCTCCCAAGGATGCAAGAAAATGTACAGGACAATGCAAAGGAATACAAAAAAGAGTAGCATGAGTGTTGCTTGAAGAAAAATAGATGCGGGTGGGCACGAAACCCTCTGGGTGTAGTAGCAATGTGTTCTAAAAGCCGGTAGTGCTTTGTCTAGGTGACCAAGTCTGTTTGTGAAAGCCTAAAGAGACAGAAGACAAGACAGAAGGAAGGGAAATTCTCCTAGAGCTTATGGCATCTTTTTGGGACAGGAACTTCTTGACAGGCAGAAGAATTACAAAGAAGCTATCTGGGAACCAGGACATGAAACATAAAACCAACTGACCTACATAAAACCTCCATTAGGTACTTAAGAAAAGTTGGATGTAGAGGCCTGGGTAGCTCAGTTGGTAGAGCATCAGACTTTTAATCTGAGGGTCCAGGGTTCAAGTCCCTGCTCAGGCGTTATTCTCTTTTTACCCTAGTTATTTCCCTTAGAAGCCTATTGACATTCCACTTCCCCTTAGAGGAACTCTTCCAGACATTTACTATAGGCTTCTTGACTCATCTCTTCCTGCTCTTTGCTCAACAAGAGTCAGAATAGAGCAGGGAGAACAGAGAAAGGACAAAGGGTTAAATGCTTAATTAATAGCCAAAAGGTTGGGGGTCTGAACGCACCAAGAGGTTCCTCAGAAGACAGGCCTGGTAAACTGCTTCTGAAAGGTGAAAACCTAGAAAACACTATGGAGCAGTTCTACACTGCCCACAAGGGGTCAGCAAAAGTTGAGGCAGCCCAGTTCTTCCAAATGAGATGAAGGTTTCTAAAAACAAACTTCAGAGCCAGGGCCAAGATGGTGGAATAGTCAGATGCTTCTGGTGGTCCCTCTTATAACAAAGACCTAAATAAACAAGTGAATCGATTATATATGACAATCTATGAGCCCTGAACACGAAAGGGAAAGTTGAGGAAGTGGACCAAGTGGCAGGGAAAGGGAGAGATTGTTCAGAAGCAGTGAGGAGTTGCCAGACCTGACCTGGTGGGAACCAGCACCCCTCAGGCCAGATCTGCTGGCACAAGCTTGGTGAGGCAAGCAGAGGTGTTCAGGACATGTTTTCCACATTGGAAGAGACTGATTGATGGAGAGTTCACTCATGCTTACAGAATCAGTGAAAAGTGATGCTCTTAACAAAAGATAAGGATTGCATCTAATCTAACCCATGGACTAAAAAAATACCCTTTTGGAAAAAACTCTCTCCCATTTAACTGCTCCCTCCCCACCCTGCACTGGGTTCTGAGCCTGATTCAGTGATAGCTGCTTTCCCTGGGCTGGAAGTAGGACCTGCCTCTAGCCCTGAGCCATCCTCCCAGCCTAGGAGAAGGAACAAATTAACAAACAAGGGGGAAAAATAATCTGCCAGCTCCTGTAAACCGGGAACTCAGGGCAGAAACAGTTCTTCTGCCTAAGCACAGGCATAAGTGGTCCATGGACTTTCAACCCTGCATGGACCTGTGTGGGACCATTTCAACAGTGTAGGCCCTCATTAGCACAGTACAGCAGGGTATATACCTGAAGACTAATGTCAACTGTTTCAGCTATATGGTGAAGAGTCAGGTTTGTGACTTCTGACATTGCTCTGCCTATTAAGCACAGTCCTCACCTACCCACATCAAGGGCCTGAGGACTAGTGGCTTCACCTATGTGACCTAGCCACCCTTGACAGGGATCCAAGGCTAAGTGGTGCCTCTCAGTCTTACAGCCAACAGCATTGGGTGCCTGTAGTCTGGCTGCAAAACACACCCACCTAGGCGCTCTGGGAACCAGGGACACATTTTCCTCACAGGCACTCAGGGGTTGTTATCAGTGCCCTGCCTTGCTCAGGGCATTGCCCCCTACTGCAAACAGATACTTGTGCCTACACCAATCATATCTGCTCATCTAAGACTGCAGGTGAGAGCCTGCTCCACACACTTGGTGACCGACTACCTGGACACCTGAGCTGAATCCATACAAGTGAACTGACTCCTGGACTCATATACCTAGTAACAGCTCCAACCAACTGGTGAGAGGACATTAGAGCTTCAAAGGCATCAATAATCAAACCAGTTCACCTGAGCAGCTTATTTGGGCACATATCAAAATGAAACAAAGTGAGAAGCTAGGACACAGTAAGTAAACATAAAATAAATAAATACAATAACTTTATTGATGGCTCAGAGACAACAGTGAATATCAAATCACATAAAAAGGCAGACCAGGACAGCTTCAGCAAAGCTCCCAAAATAAAGAATCAAGAAATCTTCCAGAGGAAGGGAAATTCCTGGAATTATCAAAGGCAGAATACAAAAGATTAATATAGAGAACTTCTCAAGAGATCAGGAAGGAGATCAGGCAAAATGCAGAACAAGACAAGGAAGGCACAGACAGAGCATTAGAGGAACTTAAGAAGATTAGAGAAGTGCATAATGACAAATTTAATAGGCTGCAAGAGTTCATAGAAAGACAACAAACAGAAATTCAGAGGATTAACAATGAAATTTCAGAATTAGACAATTCAGTAGAAAGTCAAACAAGCAGAACTGAGGAAATGGACGTCAGAATTAGTGATATTGGAAGATAAAGCACTTGACACTGACATATTTGGGGTAAAATCAGATAAAAGAATTATAAGAAGAAATGCTAAGAATTATGTGGGACTCCACCAAGAGAAATAACCTACAAGTGATCTGAGTACCAGAACAGAGGTGGGTAACAGAAAATACAGAGAGAATTGTTAAAGATCTGTTGGCAGAAAACTTCCCTGATATCATGAAAGATGAGAAGATATCCATCCAAAGTGCTCATTGAACCCCACACAAGGTAGATCCTAAAAGGAAGTCTCTGAGACATATTATAATCAAGCTTGCCAAAGCCAAAAGTAAACAGAGAATTTTAAGAGCAGCTAGGGATATATGAAAAATCACCTACAAATGAGAGTCAGTAAGAATAAGCTTGGATTTTTACTCAGCAGATACCATGCAGGCAAGAAGGCAAAGGAATGACATATTTAAAGCCAAGACAGATTTGTTTGTTCTTTTGGCAGTCCATGGTACATGCAATATTCTTTGCCAACAATTCAAAGGGGTCAATTCTTCTTCGGTCTTCCTTATTCATTGTCCAGCTTTCACATGCATATGATGCGATTGAAATCATCATGGCTTGGGCCAGCCTCACCTTAGTCTTCAAGGTGACATCTTTGCTTTTCAGCACTTTAAAGAGATCTCTTGTAGCCAATTTGCCCAATGCAATGGATCTTTTGATTTCTTGACTGCTGCTTCTATGGGTGTTGATTGTGGATCCAAGTAAAATGAAATCCTTGACAACTTCAGTATTTTCTCTATTTATCATGATGTTGCTTATTGTTCCAGTTGTGAGGATTCTTGCTTTCTTTACGTTGAAGTATAATCCATACTGAAGGCTGTGGTCTCTGATCTTTATTAGTAAATACTTTAAGTCCTCTTCACTTTCAGCAAGCAGAGTTGGGTCATCTACATATAGCAGGTTTCTAATGAGTCTTCCTACATGTTAGCTCATAGGGTTGCAGGCACTAGGAAACCCAAGATGTGCAAGTCTGGCAGCAGGCTAGAGACTTCTGCAGGCATATATCCCAAGAACAGGAGATCAGGTGACCTGAAGAGTACAGGGTCAAGAGGGAGTGATTTTTGTCAGAACATCCTTTTATATACTGGAGACAGGCCAGACCCCCAAAGGAAAGTCCTTCTTTAACTGATTGGTTGCTCATACCAGATCACAGTATGGAAGAGCACATGCCAAACCACTGAGAATCAAGGCCTAGCTGACAATAACATAACATTAAACATTACAATGCTAATTAAAAAACATGGACTACCCTAGTAGATTAAAAAGAACCAAAACAACAGACCCAGCCACTTGTTCTTTACACAGAACCCACTTCAATATAAAAACATGGATAGATTAAAAGTAAACAGACGGAGAAACATATACCATGCTAACACTAATCAAAAGAAAGCTGGAGCTGCTATATTGATTTCATTCAAATGAGATTTCAGAGCAAGGAAAATTGTCAAAAATAAAGAAAGGATTACATAATGATTAAAGGGTCAATTCTCCAAGACATAATAATCCTGAGTGTGTATGCACCTAACAATAAAGCATCAAAAGACATGAGGCGAAACTTACATCTGAGAAAGAACTTAAGTCCAGGTTGTAGTCTGCAACACATGGGGTCACTATGAGTCATAATGAACATGATGGCAATTGGTGATCCTGGTGGATCCAAGATATATAAAAAACTCCTAAAACACAACAATAAAAACACAACCAACCCAATTAAAAAGTGGGTAGAATATCTGAAGATATAAGTCAGCAAAGAAGGTGTACAGAAGACATGTGCCATTAAAAAAAACAAAACAGAACTGGTTACCCATTGTCCAAATTTTACACACTTATAAGTTGAGTGAAAACACTATGGCTTGGATCAGGTGCACCTTAGTCCTCAAGGTGATATCTTTCCTTTTTAACATGTTATAGAGATGCCTTGCAGCTGATTTGCTCAATGCAATGTGTCTTCTGATTTCTTGTCCGCTGCTTGCATGGGTGTTATGATGGATCCAAGTAAAATGAAATCCTTGACAACCTCAGACTTTTCTCCATTCATCATGATGTTGCTTATTGGTCCAGTTGTGACAATTTTTGTTTTCTTTATGCTGAGGTGTAATCCGTACTGAAGGCTGTGGTCTTTGATCTTCATTAGTAAGTGCTTCAAGTCCTCTTCACTTTCAGCAAGGGAGGTTGTGTCATCTGCATAACACAGGTGGTTAATGAGTCTTCCTCCAATCCTGACGCCCTGTTCTTCTTCATACAGCCCTGCTTCTCAGATTATTTGCTCACATTGAACAGGTATTGTGAAAGGGCACAACCCTGACGCACACCTTTCCTGACTTTAAACCATGCGGTATTCCCTTCTTGTGTTCAAATGACTGCCTCTCGTTCCATGCACAGATTTCTCATGAGAACAATTAAGTGTTCCAAAATTTCCATTCTCTGAAATGTTATCCATAATTTGTTTGTGCTTCTGGCAGTCCATGGTATATTCAGTATTCCTCACCAACACCACAATTCAAGGCATCAATTCTTCTTCAGTCTTCCTTATTCATTGTTCAGCTTTTGTATGCACATGAGGCAATTGAAAACACCATGGCTTGGATTAGGCAAATTTTAGATCTCAAGGTGACATCTTTGCTTTTTAACACTTTAAAGAGGCCTTTTACAGCAGATTTGCCCAATGCAATGAATTGTTTGATTTCTGGACTGCTGCTTCTGTGGGCATTGATTGTGGGTGTGGTCTGCACCCCCTTTTATCTTACAAGAGATAAAAGGAAATAAAAGGGAGGGGGGCCAAGATGGCTGACTAGGTAGACGCTACCTCGGATCCCTCTTGCAACAAAGACTCCGAAAAACAAGTGAATTGATCACATACATGACAATCTACGAACCCTGAACAACAAACACAGATTTAAAGAGTTGACCTGAGTGACAGACACGGAGAACGAACAACTACGGGGAAGCAGAGACTGTTTGCGGAGCCTGGAGCCAGCGACCCAGTCAGGTAACCTTGGGGCCGGGCTTAGGACTGGGTGCAGGGGAGCTGAACACAACATCCTGTGATGGCACAAACAGGGGGCGCAGCCCTACCCCCCTGAACTGACTTCGGGAGGGGGCCGAGCCGGTCAGCGCGGGCAGTGCGGCAATGGGGCTGGCGGGAGGAGAAGTCACCGGGAGGCAGCGACTGGTTTCAGAGCCGGGAGTGCAGCGTCCCAGCCGGGGAACCTTGACGCTGGGCTTTGGACTGGCAGCGGAGGAACTGACCGTGGCTCTGTGGGCCAGACCCTCTGGGGTAATCTCTACATGGCCAGCACACATAGGCCACACGCCCCTTGGGGAATCTCAGATAAAATAGTCATCCCAAGCAAGATAAGCAACTTTGCTTATATTCTAGGTTTTTTTTACTCTCTCCTGTTTTTCTGAACCCTCCCCTCCCCTTCCCAGGCGGCTTCATTAACATTGGAATTTCCTGAGCGAGAAGGAGAAGGACTCCGGCTCCATAGCTTTTCTTTTCCCTTTTTTTTTTTTTTTTTTTTGGTCTTTTCCTAACCCATTCTTCCGGCCTGAGAGAAGCAACCACAAAAAACCCAGGGACCAAAAATCCTTCCCTAATTGGACTAAAAACACAGAACCAGCTCCAGCCAAGCATGTATGATCCATATCTCCGGCTTTCATCCCTACAGGGAACAAGGTGGCAATTATAATGCAAAGGCATTTCTGATAGGGATCTGACTGCATTTTTTTTTTAGCGGATTTACTGGAAAAACAAGTTTCCCAGGTCTGATATCTCTGCTTATTCAACAGAGCCCTAACTGACCCACAACGGGGAACTGAGGGCTGAAGCTCCCCCCAGACCACCTAGCCTCTTGCCTTAGGGGTCTAAGGAGGGTGACACCTACCAATCTGTAGAGGTACTTGCACTGGGGGCCTAAAGTACAGCTGCAGAGCCCTCCCACCAACGTGCTTTAGGAATAGAGACACACCTACATCACTGACACTTGGGGGAAGCCTGTCAGCATCCTGCCCCCTGGAGTGTGAACCCCAGCTGCAACTAGAATCTGGTGCACACAACTATCACCACTACTTCTCAAGGTGGATAGGTGTTAGGGTGCAGCACACACTTGATGACCCAAAATCAGATTCTACTCAAGAATAGTGAATAGACTCAGGCATATATATCTGGCAACAGCTCAAACCAGCTGGTAATAGGTCACAAGTAAGTCAAGGGCTACAACAATCAAGACAGCACAATCTAGTAGCCCATTCATGTATATTGAAAGAAAATAAAACAAGACTCAGTAAGCACATATAGAATAAATCACTACAATATCTTAGTGATGGCTCGGAGACAGCAGTCGATATCAAACCACATAAAGAAGCAGACCATGACTGCTTCTACAACTCCCCAAACTAAAGAATCAAAATCTTTCCCAAATGAAGATACAATCCTGGAATTATCAGGTACAGAATATAAAAAACTAATTTACAGAATGCTTCAAGACATCAGGGATGACCTCAGATATGAAATAAAGCAAACTGCAGAAAAAGCCAAGGAACACACTGATAAAGCAGTTGAAGAACTCAAAAAGATTATTCAAGAACATAGTGGAAAAATTAATAAGTTGCAAGAATCCATAGAGAGACAGCATTCAGAAATCCAAAAGATTAACAATAAAATTACAGAATTAGACAATGCAATAGGAAGTCAGAGGAGCAGACTCGAGCAATTAGAATGCAGACTGGGAAATCTGGAGGACCAGGGAATTAACACCAACATAGCTGAAAAAAATTCAGATAAAAGAATTAAAAAAATGAGGAAACCCTAAGAATCATGTGGGACTCTATCAAGAAGAATAACTTGCGTGTGATTGGAGTCCCAGAACAGGGAGGGAGGACAGAAAACACAGAGAGAATAGTTGAAGATCTGCTGACAGAAAACTTCCCTGACACCACGAAAGATGAAAGGATATCTACCAAGATGCTCATCGAACCCCATTTAAGATTGATCCAAAAAGAAAAACACCAAGACATATTATCATCAAACTTGCCAAAACCAAAGATAAACAGAAAATTTTAAAAGCAGCCAGGGAGAAAAGAGAGGTCTCCTTCAAGGGAGAATCAATAAGAATAAGTTCAGACTACTCAGCAGAAACCATGCAGTCAAGAAGGCAATGGGATGACATATATAGAGCACTGAAGGAGAAAAACTGCCAGCCAAGGATCACATATCCAGCAAAACTCTCTCTGAAATATGAAGGCGAAATTAAGATATTTACAGATAAACAAAAGCTTAGAGAATTT
This sequence comes from Loxodonta africana, assembly GCF_030014295.1. NCBI lineage: Eukaryota > Metazoa > Chordata > Mammalia > Proboscidea > Elephantidae > Loxodonta > Loxodonta africana. The sequence continues at coordinate 79,801,104 of NC_087342.1, forward strand.
GCAAAAACCAAACCAAAGCTACAAGAAATACTAAAGGAAATTGTTTGGTCAGAAAACCAATAATATCAGATACCAGCACAACACAAGGTCACAGAACAGAACATCTTGATATCAACTCAAATAGGGAAATCGCAAAAACAAATTCAGATTAATTTAAAAAAAAAAAAAAGCTCAAAACAGGGAATCATTGAAGTCAATATATAAAAGATCACAATAATCAAAAAGAGGGACTAAATACAGGTGGCATAGAACTGCCATATGGAGAGGATTACAAGGTGATATAGGACAATACAAGTTAGGTTTTTACTTAGAAAAATAGGGGTAAATATTAAGGTAACCACAAAGAGGTATAACAACTCCATACCTCAAAATAAAAACCAAGAAAAACGTAATGACTCAGCAAACATAAAGTCAAATACTATGAAAATGAGGATCTCACAATTTACAAAGAAAAACATCTCAGCACAAAAAAGTAAGTGGAAAAATGTAATTGTCAACAACACACATAAAAAGGCATCAAAATGACAACACTAAACACTTATCTATAATTACGCAGAATGTAAATGGACTAAATGCACCAATAAAGAGACAGAGAGTCTCAGACTGGATAAAGAAACACGATCCGTCTATATGCTGCCTGCAAGAGACACACCTTAGACTTAGAGACACAAACAAACTAAAACTCAAAGGATGGAAAAAAATATATCAAGCAAACAATAAGCAAAAAAGAGCAGGAGTAGCAACATTAATTTCTGACAAAATAGACTTTAAAGTTAAATCCACCACAAAGGATAAAGAAGGACACTACATAATGATAAAAGGGACAATTGACCAGGAAGATATAACCATATTAAATGTTTATGCACCCAATGACAGGGCTGCAAGATACATAAATCAAATTTTAACAGAACTGAAAAGTGAGATAGACACCTCCACAATTCTAGTAGGAGACTTCAACACACCACTTTCGGAGAAGGACAGGATATCCAGTTAGAAGCTCATAGGGACATGGGAGAGCTAATTACAACCATCAACCAACTTGACCTCATAGACTTATACAGAACTCTCCACCCAACTGCTGCAAAGTATACTTTTTTTTCTAGTGCACATGGAATATTCTCTAGAATAGACCACATATTAGGTCATAAAAAAAACCTTTGCAGAATCCAAAACATCAAAATATTACAAAGCATCTTCTCACACCACAAGGCCATAAAAGTGGAAATCAATAACAGAAAAATTAGGTAAAAGAAATCAAATACTTTGAAACTGAACAATACCCTCCTGAAGAAAGACTGGGTTATAGAAGACATCAAGGAGGGAATAAGGAAATTCTTAGAGAGCAACGAGAATGAAAATACTTCCTATCAAAACCTTTGGGACACAGCAAAAGCAGTGCTCAGAGGCCAATTTATATCGACAAATGCACACATACAAAAAGAAGAAAGAGCCAAAATCAGAGAACTGTCCCGACAACTTGGACAAATAGAAACTGAGCAACAAAAGAAGCCATCAGGCACCAGAAGAAAAGAAATAATAAAAATTACAGCTGAACTAAATGAATTAGAGAACAGAAAAACAATTGAAAGAATTAACGAAGCCAAAAGCTGGTTCTTTGAAAAAATTAACAAAATTGATAAACCATTGGCTAGACTGACTAAAGAAATACAGGAAAGGAAACAAATAACCCGAATAAGAAACGAGAGGGGCCACACCAAAACAGACCCAAGTGAAATTAAAAGAATCATATCAGATTATTACGAAAAATTGTATTCTAACAAATTTGCAAATCTAGAAGAAATAGATGAATTCCTGGAAAAACACTACCTACCTAAACTAACACAATCAGAAGTAGAACAACTAAATAGACCCATAACAAAAAAAGAGACTGAAACAGTAATCCAAAAACTCCCAACAAAAAAAAAAAAAGCCCTGGCCCGGATGGCTTAACTGCAGAGTTCTACTTTCAGAGAAAAGTTAACACCACTACTACTAAAGGTATTTCAAAGCGTAGAAAATGACGGAATTCTGCCTAACTCATTCTATGAAGCCACCATCTCCCTGATACCAAAACCAGGTAAAGACATCACAAAAAAAGAAAATTACAGACCTATATCCCTCATGAACATAGATGCAAAAATCCTCAACAAAATTCTAGCCAATAGAATTCAACAACATATCAAAAAAATAATTCACCACGACCAAGTGGGATTTATACCAGGTATGCAAGGCTGGTTTAATATTAGAAAAACCATTAATGTAATCCACCAGATAAATAAAACAAAAGACAAAAACCACATGATCTTATCAATTGATGCAGAAAAGGCATTTGACAAAGTCCAACACCAATTTATGATAAAAACTCTCACCAAAATAGGAATTGAAGGAAAATTCCTCAACATAATAAAGGGCATCTATACAATTTTTTTTTTTTTATACAAAGCCAACAGCCAACATCACTCTAACCAGAGAGAGCCTGTAAGCATTTCCTTTGAGAACGGGAACCAGACAAGGAAGCCCTTTATCACCGCTCTTATTCAACATTGTGCTAGAAGTCCTAGCCAGAGCAATTAGGCTAGACAAAGAAATAAAGGGCATCCGGATTGGCAAGGAGGAAGTAAAATTATCTCTATTTGCAGATGACATGATTCTATACCCAGAAAACCCTAAGGAATCCTCCAGAAAACTACTGAAACTAATAGAAGAGTTTGGCAGTGTTTCCGGTTATAAGATAAACATAGAAAAATCACTTGGATTCCTCTACATCAACAAAAAGAACATCGAAGAGGAAACCACCAAATCAATACCATTCACAGTAGCCCCCAAGAAGATAAAATACTTAGGAAAAAATCTTACCAGGGATGTAAAAGACCTATACAAGGAAAACTACAAAGCACTACTATAAGAAATTAAAAAGGACATACTTAGGTGGAAAAACATACCTTGCTCATGGATAGGAAGACTTAACACAGTAAAAATTTCTATTCTACCAAAAGCCATCTATACATACAATGCACTTCCGATCCAAATTCCAATGTCATTTTTTAAGGTGATAGAGAAACAAATCACCAACTTCATATGGAAGGGAAAGAAGCCTCGGATAAGCAAAGCATTACTGAAAAAGAAAAAGAAAGTGGGAGGCCTCACTCTACCTGATTTCAGAATCTATTACACAGCCACAGTAGTCAAAACAGCTGGTACTGGTACAACAACAGGCACATAGACCAATGGAACAGAAATGAGAACCCAGATATAAATCCATCCACGTATGAGCAGCTGATATTTGACAAAGGCCCAGTGTCAGTTAATTGGGGAAATGATAGTCTTTTTAACAAATGGTGCTGGCATAACTGGATATCCATTTGCAAAAGAATGAAACAGGACCCATACCTCACACCATGCACAAAAACTAACTCCAAGTGGATCAAAGACCTAAACATAAAGACTAAAACAATAAAGATCATGGAAGAAAAAATAAGGACAACCTTAGGAGCCCTAATACAAGGCATAAACAGAATACAAAACATTACCAAAAATGATGAAGAGAAACCAGATAACTGGGAGCTCCTAAAAATCAAACACCTATGCTCATCTAAAGACTTCACCAAAAGAGTAAAAAGACCACCTGCAGACTGGGAAAGAATTTTCAGCTATGACATCTCCGACCAGCGCCTGATCTCTCAAATCTATATGATTCTGTCAAAACGCAACCACAAAAAGACAAACAACCCAATCAAGAAGTGGGCAAAGGATATGAACACACACTTCACTAAAGAAGATATTCAGGCAGCTAACAGATACGTGAGAAAATGCTCTTGATCATTAGCCATTAGAGAAATGCAAATTAAAACTACGATGGGATTCCATCTCACTCCAACAAGGCTGGCATTAATCCAAAAAACACAAAATAGTAAATGTTGGAGAGGCTGCGGAGAGATTGGAACTCTTATACACTGCTGGTGGGAATGTAAAATGGTACAACCACTTTGGAAATCTATCTGGCGTTATCTTAAACAGTTAGAAATAGAACTACCATACAACCCAGAAATCCCGCTCCTTGGAATATACCCTAGAGAAATAAGAGCCTTCACACAAACAGATATATGCACACCCATGTTTATTGCAGCTCTGTTTACAATAGCAAAAAGCTGGAAGTAACCAAGGTGTCCATCAACGGATGAATGGTTAAATAAATTGTGGTATATTCACACAATGGAATACTACGCATCGATAAAGAACAGTGACAAATCTGTGAAACATTTCATAACATGGAGGTACCTGGAAGGCACTATGCTGAGTGAAATGAGTCAGAGGCAAAAGGACAAATATTGTATAAGACCACTATTATAAGATCTTGAGAAATAGTATAAACTGAGAAGAACACATATTTTTGTGGTTACGAGGGGGGGAGGGAGGGATGGTGTGAGAGGGTTTTTTACTGATTAATTAGCAGATAAGAACTGCTTCAGGTGAAGGGAAGGACAATACTCAATGCATGGAAGGTCAGCTCAACTGGACTGGACCAAAAGCAAAGAAGTTTCCGGGATAAACTGAATGCTTCAAAGGTCAGCGGATCAAGGGCGGGGGCTTGGGGACTACGGTTTAAGGGGACTTCTAAGTCAATTGGCAAAATAATTCTATTATGACAACATTCTGCATCCCACTTTGAAATGTGGCATCTGGGGTCTTAAATGCTAACAAGCGGCCATCTAAGATGCATCAATTGGTCTCAACCCACCTGGATCAAAGGAGAATGAACAACACCAAGGTCACACAATAACTAAGAGCCCAAGAGACAGAAAGGGCCACATGAACCAGAGACCTACATCATCCTGAGACCAGAAGAACTAGTTGGTGCCCGGCCACAATTGACGACTGCCGTGACAGGGAGCACAACAGAGAACCCCTAAGGTAGCTGGAGATCAGTGGGATGCAGACCACAAATTCTCACAAAAAGACCATACTCAATGGTCTGACTGAGACTAGAGGAATCCCGGTGGTCATGGTCCCCAAAACTTCTGTTGGCCCAGGACAGGAACCATTCCCGAAGACAACTCATCAGACATGAAAGGGACTGGACAGTGGGTAGGAGAGAGATGCTGATGAAGAGTGAGGTAATTATATCAGGTGGACACTTAAAAAAAAAACCATTACTCCGGTGTCCAAATTTTGCCCTTAGGTTAACCTATAGAGAGTAGCATACTAAGACTGTACTATTTTGCTCCCTTGTAGAATGCTTTTTACAGTTAGCTTACTTTAAGATACTTTATAATAAATAACCGAATGAAAAACCAAAAAAAAAAAAAGTAAAAAGACGGAGAAAGATACCATACTAACACTAATCAAAAGAAAGCTGGAGCTGCTATATTAATGTCAGGCAAGTCAGATTTCAGAGCAAGGAAAATTATCAAAACTAAAGAAGGGGTTACAAAATGATTAAAGGGTCAATTCTCGAAGAAGACATAACAATCCTGAATGTGTATGCACCTAACAACAGAGCATCAAAATACACGAAGCAAAACTCATATCTGAGAAAGGAATTGAGTCCAAGCCGTACTCTGCTACACATGGGGTTGCCATGAGTCATAATCGATTCGATGGTAACTGGTCGTTGTGGTGGATCCCACTTTGAAATGTGGCATCTGGGGTCTTAAATGCTAATAAGCGGCCATCTAAGATGCATCAATTGGTCTCAACCCACCTGGATCAAAGGAGAATGAAGAACACCAAGGTCACACAATAACTAAGAGCCCAAGAGACAGAAAGGGCCACATGAACCAGAGACCTACATCATCCTGAGACCACAAGCCAAGCCCAAGCCCAGTGCCATCGAGTCAATTCCGACACATAGCGACCCCATAGGACAGAGTAGAACTGCCGCATAGAGTTTCCCAGGAGCACCTGGCGGGTTTGAACTGCCAGCCCTTTGATTAGCAGCAGTAGCGCTTAACCACTACGCCATCAGGGTTTCCAAGATATACAAAGAACTCCTAAAACTCAACAATAAAAACACAAGCAACCCAATTAGAAAGTGGGTAAAATATCTGAAGAGATACCCCAGCAAAGAAGATATACAGGTGGCATGTGTCTTTAAAAAAACAAAAACAAATTCCCCCATGAGTAGAATGTGCTTCACATGGTTTTTAGTGGAGGTAGATTTCCAGGCCTTTCTTCTGAGGCAACTCTGGGTGGCTCCAAACCACCAATTAATCATTCAGTTAAAAAAGCCAAAAATTTAACCATTTGCACCACCCAGGGACTCCCACATGCCACTAGGGAATTACAAATTAAAACAATGATGCAATACCATTACACAGCTACAGTTCCTGTTCTTGTTAGCTGCTGTTGAGTCAGTTCTGACTCATAGTGATCCTGGAGGGAAGAGAACGGCTCCATAGGGTTTCCAAGGAGCACCTGGTGGTTTGAACTGCCAGCATCTTGGTTAGCAGCCAGGCTCCTAACTATTACCCCACCAGGGCTTCTACACAGCTATTTGAATGGCTAAAATCCTAATACTGACAACACCACATGCTGGCAAGGATGTGGAGCTACAGGAACTCTCATTCATTACCGGGAAAATGCAAAATAGTACAGCTACTTTGGAAGATAGCCTAGCAGTTTCTTACAAAGCTAAATGTAGACTAACATAAACATGTTGTTGTCAGATGCTGTGGAGTCAGTTCTGACTCATAGTGACCCTATGTACAACAAAATGAAACGCTGCCCAGTCCTGTACCATTCTCACTAGCATTGTTATGCTTGAACCCATTGTTGTAGCCACTGTGTCAATCCGTCTTGTTGAGGTTCTTCCTCTTTTTCCCTGACCCTCTACTTTACCAACCATGATGTCCTTCTCCAGAGACTGGTCCATCCTGATAACAGGTCCAAAGTACGTGAGATGAGGTCTCCCCATCCTTGCTTCTAAGGAGAATTCTGCCTGTACTTCTTCCAAGACAAATTTGTTTGTTCTTCTAGCAGTCCATGGTATGTATATTCAATATTCTTCACTAACACCATAATTCAAAGGTATCAATTCTTTTTCAGTCTTCCTTATTCATTGTCCAGCTTTCACATGCATATGAGGCAATTGAAAACACCATGGCTTGGGTCAGGTGCCCCTTAGTCCTTATGGTGAAATCTTTGCTTTTTAACACTTTAAAGAGGTCTTTTGCAGAAAATTTGCCCAGTGTAATGCATTGTTTGATTTCTTGACTGCTGCTTCCATGGGTGTTGGTTGTGGATCCAAGTAAAATGAAATCCTTGACAGCTTTAATCTTTTCTCCATTTATCATGATGTTGCTTATTGATCCAGTCGTGAGGATTTTTGTTTTCTTTATGTTGAGGTGTAATCCATACTGAAGGCTGTGACCTTTGATCTTCATCAGTAAGTGCTTCATGTCCTCTTCATTTTCAGCAAGGAAGGTTGTGTGGTCTGCATATCACAGGTTGTTAATGAGTCTTCCTCCCATCCTGGTACCACCTTCTTCTTCATGTAGTCTGGTTTCTTGGATTATTTGCTTAGCATATGGTTTGAATTAGTATAGTGAAAGGATGCAACACTGACACAAACATTTCTTTACTTTGAACCACGCATTATCCCCCTGTTCTGTTCAAACGAATGCCCCTTGGTCTATGTAGAGAGGTTCCTTATGAGCATAATTAAGTGTTCTTGAATTCCCATTCCTCACAATGTTATCCATAATTTGTTATGATTCACATAGTTGAATGCCTTTGCATAGTCAGTGAAGCACAGGTAAACATCTTGTATTCTTTACTTTCAGCCAAGATCCATTTGACATAAGCAATGATATCCCCCCTTCCACGTCCTCTTCTGAATTTGGCTTGAACTTCTGGCCGTTCCCTGTTGATGTACAGCCGCAACTTCTTTTGAATGATCTTCAGCAAAATTTTACTTGTATGTTGTATTATGACATTGTTCAATAATTTCTGCATTCTGCTGGATCACTTTTCTTTGGAATGGGCACAAATTTGGATCTCTTCCAGCTGGTTGGCCTGGTAGCTGTCTTCCAAATTTCTTGGCATAGATGAGTGATCACCTCCAGCACTGCATCTGTTTGAAACATCTCAGTTGGAATTTTGTCAGTTCCTGGAATCTTGTTTTTCGCCAGTGCCTGCAGTACAGCTTGGATCTCTTCCTTCAGTAGCATAGGTTCTTGATCATATGCTACCTCCAGAAATGGTTGAATGTTGATCAATTCTTTTTGGTACAGTGACTTTATGTATTCTTTCCATCTTCCTTTGATGTTTCATGCACCATTTTTTAGTTTCCCTATAGAATTCCTCAATATTGCAACTTAAGCCTTGAATTTTTCTTCAATTCTTTCAGCTTGAGAAATGCTGAGTGTGGTCTTTGGTTTTCGTTTTCTAATGCCAGGTCTTTGCACATTTTACTATAATACTTTACTTTGACTTCTTGAGCCACCCTTTGAAATCCTTTGTTCAGCTCTTTTATTTCATTATTTCTTCCTTTCACTTTAGCTACTCTGTTCAAGGGCAAGTTTCAGAGTATCTTCTGACATCCATTTTGGTCTTTTCTTTCTTTCCTCTCTTTTTTAATGACCTCTTGCTTTCTTCATGTATGATGCCCTTGATGTCATTCTGGAACTTGTCCAGTCTTTGGCCATTCATGTTCAATGTGTCAAATCTATTCTTGAGATGGTCCATCATATGTCTGTCACTTTGTCATACTGTAGTATTGTATGTTGCCAGGACACTGGAAACTTTGCCACTGGTATTTCAAATACCAGCAGAGTCACCCTTAGGGGACAGATTTCACCTGAGCTTCCAGACTGATACAGACTAGAAAGAAGGACTTGGCAGTGTTCTTCTGAAAAAATTTGCCAGCGAAAACCTATGACTAGCAGCAGAACATTGTCTGATATAGTGGTGAAAGATGAGCCTCTCATGTTGGAAAAAGAAGGCACAAAAAATACGACTGGGAATAAACTGCCTCCTCAAAATACAGTCGACCTTAATGATGGGAATGGAGTCAAGCTTTCAGGACCTTCATTTGCTGATGTGGCACAACTCAAAATGAGAAGAAACATCTGCGAACATTCATTAATAATTGGAATGTGGAATATAGGAGGCATGAATTTAGGAAAATCGGAAGATGTTAAAATTGAAATGGAATGCATAAAGGTCAATATCTTAGGCATTAGTGAGCTGAAATGGACAGTATTGAACATTTTGATGTGGACAATCATATAGTCTACTATGCTGGGAATGACAATTTGAAGAGGAATGCGGTTGCATTCTTCATCAAAAAGAATATTTCAAGGTCTATCCTTAAGTACAATGCTGTCAGTGATAGGATAATATCCATATGCCTACAAGGTAGAACAGTTAATACAACTGTCATTCAAATTTATGGACAAACCACTAATGCCAAAGGTGAAGAAATTGAGGATTTTTACCAGTTTTTGAGTCTGAAATTGATCAAACGTGCAGTCAAGACACATTCATAATTACTGGTGATTGGGATGTGAAAGTTGGAAACAAAGAAGGATTGGTTGTTGGAAAATATGGTAATAGTAATGGTCCCGCAAATTGTGTGATAAAATTTTGAAAGACCAATTAACTCTTCAGTGCAAATACCTTTTTTCAACAACTTAAATGGCAACTATACATGTGGACCTCACCATATGCAATACACATGAATCAAATCAACTATATCTGTGGAAAGAGATGACGGTAAAGCTCGATGTCGTCAGTCAGAACAAGGCCAGGGGACGACTATGGAACAGGCCATCAATTGCTCCTATGGAAGTTCAAGATGAAGTTGAAGAAAATTAGAACAAGTCCATCAGGGTCAAATTACAGCCCATACAGACACATAGACATACATAAATATGTGATTCAGCTGTTGTGCATCTAGGTATTTACCTAGTGAAATAAAAGTTTATTTCCACCAAAAACCTGCTCACAAATGTTTATAGCAACTTTACTGATAATTGCCAAAAATTGGAAACAATCAGGATGTCCTTATATAGATGAATAAACAAGCTATGGCACACCATATAATGGAGTATTATTCAGCAACAAAAATAAGTGAGCTTTCAAGCTATGAAAAGTGGCGGAGTAATCTTGAATGCATATTGCTAAGGGAAAGAAGTTAGTCTGAAAAAGCTACATATTGTATTATTCCAAATACATGACATTCTAGAAAAGACAAAATTTTAGACAGTAAAAAGATCAGTGGCTGCCAGCAATTCAGAGAGGTTTGGAGGGATGAATAGTGGAGCACAGACATTTTTAGGACAGTGAAACTATTTTGAATGATACTGTCATGAGGGTTGCTTGACATTACACATACTGCTTTTACAGCATCAAACAGCCAAGACACCACCCAGTATTTACACACACATACACAGACACACAGGTAAACATATACACATTCCCATCAGTTTCGTGTGTGACACTCTAGTTTTCTCCTTAAGTGAAACCTACCACACACTGTTCCTTGTTCTTATTGTACAAATCCCCTGAGCCCACTGAAAGAACAAGTCTAACAGACAAATCATGTTCTGCTAATTTTGAAAAAGGCTCAGTGTTATTTTTATAAGTATTTGCAAAGGCTCGTATTTGTGCAAACTATGATTTTTTTTTTTTTTTTATGATGAGAAAAGGCTAACAGGCACTAGAAATCTGGTAGCAGGAAATGAATTTTTTATAAATATCTTCTTACGTAGTTTAAAGCATTGAGTTTCCACCATGATAAATGTCAGGGTTCTAGACCAGTCTTGGGGCAAGCTTACTTGTTTTCCACAAGTATCACTAATGAATTTCTAACCCCCAAATCTCAAAGTACATTTTTTCAGACTTTATTCACTCTCTACATGCAGGTGTTTACTGATCACTCATAAATCCAAGGCTGGAGACCAGAGCACTACCCGAGTTCACTGTGTAACATTCTTACAGGTGTGTTCCAAGATATCTTGAATCTCATACGAGTTTATCTTCTCCTTCTTCCAGGCTTTCCCCCATGCCCCTCCACCCACAATTTTTCAGAACTCCCTTTTCTGTACCTAATTATGTTTGAAAATGACTTAATTTTTTTCATGAATAAATGCTTCATTCACTTTTGTTCTTTAAATCCTGTCTATTTACCTTCTATCTTACTCTTATAATTCACTTTTTCTAAATCCTGAAGCTGCTGTTTCGTTCATCTCTTATGAATTCTGGACTGTTCGTAGGGCCCTTGAGTTACCTGATATCTCGAGTAGAAAAGACCCTTACAATGAAATGCAGAGTACATCACTATCGGGTTTTCTTTTGCCGTTGCTTTCCTACATCAGATCTGACACATATATTCTGATTGAGCAAACAGCAAATACAGTGAAGGCTTTTAGATGGCCAAAATATTAAATTTTTTACCTTTGTGCCCCAGGTTAAGTCAACTATTGAGGAAATCAAGAGCTGAAAATGGGGACTTGATTCTTTGACACCCATAATAGAAGACAGAGACTTTTAACAACTCAAGGTTTTGAAAAAGCCACCATGGAAAATTCTGTGGCTATCTATCCAACACATTTCCAATCCTCTGTCTTGACTTTCAAGCCCTGTAAAGAATCGGTATCCTCCACTGGTTCCTGAGCACCTCCTGCCTAAAGCAGCTGCTGATGCCTCTTACACGGACCAACACTACCCCAACACTCAAGGAGCATGAATCTCAGGTAGAGCACACGCTTTGCATGTATGTGGCCCTGGCTTCCATCCTCCGTACCTCTACACTTTTTCTCTGCTTCAACACTATTGAAAACCAATCTTGAAGGAATACAAATTCACTTCTCCTAATATTTTCCATTCATTTTCTGCACACATAGACAGAAAAAACACAACTCAATGGACTTCCTTGAATGCTCTTTCGTTTCTATGCTATGAGCTTCTATATCCCTTAAGGTGACTGTGACACTAGGAGTATGACAAAGAAGAACCAAATGCTAACAAAATCTCTTCAATCACCCAAAACAAAATCGTGCACATTAAGCTCCCATTTTGTACTACTATTAAAGAGAAAGACAGATGGGGAGGGGGAGGTGCTTGAAAGGGCCCTGCAGACAGTTTTTTTTTTTTTAAACAACTAATCCACAAAGCCCCCTAGTGACGCTCTCCACTGGGCTACTTTCAGATATGCAGGTGTCTAAATTATTTCAGGTCAAAACTGAGTGCCTAAGTTTCCTTCTCTTTGATTCTGTTTACCTTTATTCCTGATGAGGTGGCAGAGTGGTTAAGGTGATGGACTGCTAATCCGTTGTGCATTGCATGCGTGGGTTCGAATCCCACCCTCGTCGTTTCTTCTTTTCCCTACTTGTCGTGGGAGTAAGATTTGAAGCCATAGGCTGCACAGTGGTTAAGAGCTTGGCTGCTAACCAAAAGGTAAAAAGTTTGGATCCATCAGGCAGTCCTTGGAAACCCTGTGTGGCAGTTCTACTCTGTCCTATAGAGTCTCTCTGTGTTGTAAGTGACTCGACTGCAACAGGTTTGTTTGTTTGTTTTTGACTGCTGACAGGTGATCAGCGACGCCCAAGCAGTGAAACACATCCCTGGAATATCATCTTCCATTCGGCCAAGCACGGATTCTCCAGACAAACATCGCTTTCCCCTTGCTTTTCATAACCTCACTGTACATCCTTGGAGTCGTGGTGTTGTTCAGAGAAACTTGAATATGTTTTCCCAGGGAAAACCAGTTGTCGTCAAGTAGATTTTGTCTCAGGATGACCCCATATGTGTCAGAGTAGAGCTGTAATCTATAGAGTTTTAGTGATTTTTTGGAAGTAAATCACCAGGCTCCTCTGGGTGACTGGAACCTCCAGTCTTACAGTTAGCAGCAGGCAAGTTGTTAACTATTTAACTTCACCTTGGGACTTCTTCCCCAGGCAAAAACCGAACTCCAACTGCCCCATAGTATTTCTAGATAGCAGCTGATGGGCTGGAACTGCCTACCTTTTGCTCAGCAAGTAAGCTTTTCACCACTTGTGCTACCAGGGCTCCTTCCAGGGACAAAGGGAGTGGTTAAACCCTGGGGGATGAAAATCTCAACCACAGGCATGCATAAACCCCCCCCGCCCAAGCCCACCACCATTGAGTCGATTCCGATTCATACTGACCCCATACGGGTTCCAAGGCTGTAAATCTATGGAAGTCGACTTCCACATCTTTCTTCCATGGAGAACCACCAACCTTTCAGTGAGTAGTTGATCATCTTAACCAGTGCACCACAAAAAACCACCAAACCAATCACATTGCAGTTGAGTTGATTTCAACTCATAGTGACCCTCTTAAAAAAAAAAAAATAGCCAGTGTTAATTCAAATGGCTTCAGTTTGAAACTCCAAATTAGCTACTCCTTCTCTCCACACGGTCTTCATGGTATTATGGATTTGCGAGGCATCACACCAGGGTCCTGCACCTCCACTACTTCTGACTTTCAGAGAATTCTGGGCCAAGGATACAAAAGAGTAGAACTTGATAACTTGGCTAGGGAAATTTAGATCCACACAGAAAGAGAAAACTGACCCTAAGTGAAAAACAGTAAGTACATGGTGTCACGGACTGTCACTGTTCTTGCAAACACTGGAGTCCAAAACAGAGTTCAGGAAATCAAGTAGCAGTATTGTCTCTTGAAGCTGCAGCTCTGGTTCTGAGAACCACAAAGAAGCATGAGGAAGGCATGTTGGGGCTGAGCAAGAACAGCAGGCATATTAATCTTTTTTTTTTAACAGCCCACTCATGCTACTGGACAGGCATTCAAACCTCAGCCATTACAGAGGCTAAAAGAATAGAAGCTTCACCCTCTTGCCAATTTTTATGGTGTCGGTCAATGCACATATGAGTTTTAGGAGGTAATCGTTAATCATTGTGTCTTCTTTTGCCTTTAGTTTTCATCCTGATCTTTTTCTCAGATGTGAGAGGTTTGGAAACCCTGGTGGCATAGTGGTTAAGTGCTACAACTGCTAATCAAGAGGTCGGCTGTTCAAATCTGCCAGGCGCTCCTTGGAAACTCTACGGGGCAGTTCTATTCTGTCCTATAGGGTTACTATGAGTCGGAATCGACTCGCCGGCAGCGGGTTGTTTTTTTTTTTCCCTTTGGGTGAGGGGTTTGTATCTTCCCTAATATTGGAATACATTATTTGCCAACTCTTTGGTTCCTCTCCAGCACTAGTCATCTCCCTTAGCCTAACCTCCCTCGAATAACCGGCTGAGGCTCAGTTGGCACTGGGAAGTAGCTGACATAGGAGCTTGGAGGCAGGAAGAAATTACAAGATAACACGGTGAGTAACAAAGTCCAATACAGAGTTAAAAGAGAAGTAAATGTCTTATATCAGGATGCAGTGGTTCCGAAACCTGGGAAACTGCCTGAGAACTTCGTGAATATATGTATTCCTGACTCCACCTTTGTAGATCCCGAATAGACTGAGAATCACTGGATAGGGAAAGGATGGGATCTATATCATTGAAAAGTCTCCACAGATATTTCCATTTTTCAGCCATGTTTGAGAACTGCTAACCTAGGAGGCCGTGCTGAAGGAATTGGAGTGAACTGAGCCACGGAAAGTTTTTCTTTCACCCAGAGGAAGCATTGGAGACAGGATAAAAGGGGACAGGGAGAGGGAAGGTGAAGATGACACATTATGTGATGAAGAATATGAAAGGGAAGATAAGAGGAGGGAAGTGGGTGTGGGTGTGGGTGTGGAAGAACTAGAAGAGAAGGTGAAAGGTTTGGGACTAGGTCTTTAGAATGCACAAAATATGGATGGCCAAAGAAGTACTTTGAAACTACCGGGGTTGCCTATGTCCCTTCTGTTCTCTCTACAATGCAGGAAGTCAGAAAGTTTCCTTCCTCCTAAGGAAAATGGACTACTGGTGTTTTTCCAAAGGAACATGCAGCTCTTTTTGCTCAAGACTTCTGTGGTTTTAAGAGAGCTTAGCAGCTCTTTCCACCTCTGGAAATAATTTTTCAACTGTGGATGCTGGAAGACTTAAGGTTTCCTGAGAAACCCCTTTCCTCTGGATAGCATCCAAACACTTCACGGTTAACAAAGAGTTGGGATCACAGATCTCTGTGGTTGGGATCACAGATCTCCATGACTGGTGATTGGACCGACATTTTGCTGACCAGGAAGACCTGGTGGCATAGTGGTTAAGAGCTATAGCTGCTAACCAAAAGGCTGGCAGTTCAAATCCACCAGGCACTCCTTGGAAACCCTATGGGGCAGTTCTTCTCTGTCCTGTAGGGTCACTATGAGTTGAAATCCACTTGATGCAACAGGTTGTTGTTTGTTTGCTGACCAAGATTATGTGGGTAGGTGTGGAAGTGTAGGAGGAATGGGAAAAAGAAAATCAGTTAGAAACCTTCCTCCTGAAACTGCTATCTCTTCATTGACACAGGCACAGGTGAGGGAAAAAAGAAGACTCAAAAGGAATTTGTCCAACAGTCACTTCCCCCTACTTTCCATCTGTCTTTTTCTTTCCTACTTCTTAATAATAACGAGAAATTGTAGTAAAGGAGAACAGGTGGTCTGTGACACGGTGGGATGTTGTTGCTTCACCATCAGCAGGTCCTGAGTGAGCACTCTTTTACTCCAGTTCCTCCCTACGTCATTGTTCTTAAGCAGTTAGGTTGGGAGGCCCAAAGAGTGTCCGGAACTATGGTCCAAGAGAGTAATTATCAAGCAATTTATCCTTTCTGTGAGTAGGAAAAACACAAGAAAAGATATTCACCAAGAGAAAAATGGGAGAAGTCTGAAGCAAATCTGACCATATGCAAGTGCCAGTCAGTGAGAAAGGGAAATAACACTTGGAGGTACTGGGAATCGAACCCAGGGCCTCGTGCATGCTAAGCACGTGCTCTACCACTGAGCTATACCCCCTGCCACAAGAAAATTATGAGAACAGTTCATAATACTGACTTCCAGCATGGTTTGTAGGCATATTAAAAGGTCAGTTTTTGCAAGTCAAAATCCATTATGCTCAATTCTTGTGTTCCTGAATTGCATCAGGCCTCACAGCTATGCCAGGAAAATGAAAAAAAAAAAGCATTCCAACCAAATGACTCTGGGATCTGCCAACAGCCTTTGGCTTCTTCAAGGACTGCTTTTAGCCAACTGCCTAAAAGTCTTGTCAGTTCAGTCCACCACGAGGGAGAGTCTCAGGATTGAACATTCTGTTACGTCTTTTGATTGTCTTCTTGAAAAGTCGTTCTTCTCTGCCTATGAAGTTTACAGAAAGACACAAAAGATGGTACAGGGGAATAGAAAGATGAGTTCCATGAGCACTGCGAAGGAATGAAGATCAGGGTGGGGAAAGAAGACTAGAGGTTAACTAATTCACAGTACTTGACCGAAACAGGAGCCCTGGTGACGCCTTAGTTAGTAAGTATGGCTACTAACCGAAAGGCTGACAGTTCACTTGTTGGAAAACATATGAGGTCGGGATCAGCTCGACAGCAACGGCTCAATTAGACCGAAACAAAGAGCGACAAGTACAGTCACGCTATTGCAAACGCCTGTGTCCAGCACCTGGGTTTGACAATGTAGTTTTGCCTCCGCGATGCCGTAGCTCTGGTTTTGAAGAGACGGAAGTCAGAAGTCAAAAGAGAGAGGTGAAAGATGGACACTCCTGTCTTTAAAACATCTCTTTTTAGAGAAAATTATTTCCTTAATGAGGAAAGAACAAGAGAAGCCCTTCGTGGGCTGGACACAAACTTCAAGACAAAATCGCTCTTTATAAAGTTTCCCTGTGCCTGGAGAAGTCACAGATTCCCGATGTGGTGCTACTGTTAATCTAGATATGATGGATAAAATCCAAATCTTGGATGGAGAGGACATGTTCCTGGAATGCATAGATTAAACAAAAAAACCAAACCCGTCACCACTGAGTCGATTCCGACTCATAGCGACCCTATAGGACAGGGTAGAAGTGCCCTATAGAGTTTCCAAGAGCGCCTCATGGATTCAAACTGCCAACCTTTCAGTTAGCAGCCATAGCTCTCAAACTGTGCCGCCAGGGTTTACCAGTACAGCTGTCAGCGGTGGGATTCGAACCCATGTCCTCGTAAAGACAGCGCCTTAGGCTGCTCAGCCACGCTACTGTTTAGTTAAGTAGATATATTATTAACTTCATAAATTAAGTCATTACCATATTAGAAAGATACCTGTCTGAAAAAGAATGCAAGGAGGAGTGAGTGTGTGAACGGAATCAATAGGAAAGAGTGGAGGGGGTTATGGCTGGAGAAAGGATGACACTGACAGGAGGGGAGAAGCAGCAGCAGAGAAGTAGATGGCAGAGAGAAAAGGGATAGGGTTTGGAGAAGGGTCTGTAAGAAAAGATAGGATATGGACAAGCGTGCAGGTAGAAAGTGACCAAGTTCCCATCTTTACTATGCTGTCGGCAGGCCCTCCGGAAGAGAGAGGCTAAAGTAAATTCTTTCAAAGCATATCTCCCACAAAAAGATATGACTGGTTTTGCTCTGGGCTACCTCCTGATATGCTCATGTCTAAATTACCTCAGGGCAAAACTGAGTGTATAAGCTTTCCTTCTCTTTGATTCTCTTTCCCTGTATTCCTGACAAGGTGGCTGACTGGTTAAGGAGATGGACTGCTAATCCATTGTGCATTGCACATGATAAGATGTCTCAATAAAGTAACGGGAATCCATATTTGGAGGTGTTTTCTCAGGGAAAACCAGTTGTTATCGAGTCGATTCTGACTCACGGCAACCCCATGTGTGTCACAGTAGAACTGTCCTCTCCAGGGTTTTCAATGGCTAATCTGTTGGAAGAAGATCACCAGGTGCCTCTGGGTGACAGGAACCTCCAATGTTTCAGTTAGCAACAAGCAAGTGTTAACTATTTAAGTCCACCTAGGGACTCCTTTCCCAAGGAAAAGCCAAAATCCAACTGCCCCATAGTATTTCTAGAGTGTGGCTGATGGTCTGGAACTGCTGACCTTTGGCTTGGCAGCTATGCTTCTCACCACTTGCCCCGCCAGGACTCCTTCCATGGATAGGGACCAGTTAAACCCTAGAACATCGAAGTCTCAGCCAGGGGCATAGATAAAAACCCAAAAAACTCACTGCTGTCCAGTCAATTCTGACTCATAGTGACCACAAAGAGTTTTCAAGGCTTTAAATCTACAGAAGCCACCTGCCACATCTGTATCCCGTGGGGCCACTGGTGGTTTGAAATCACCAATACTTTGACGAGCAGTTGATCTCCTCAACCACTGTGCCAAAGTCGGCATTAATTCAAGTGGCTTCGGCTCTCAACTCCAAATTAGTTGCTCCTTCTTCACACCGTTTTCGTGGTATTAGGAATTTTCCAACCATCGCACCAGGATCTAGCACCTTCTCTACTTCTGGCTATCACAGCCACAGCAAATGATTACTTCGAAAGAATACAAAAGCGAAGACCCTGAAAAATCGACTTGGGAAACTTAAATGCAGATGGAGAGAGAAAACAGATCCTAAGCAAAAAACTGTAAGTATATGGTGTCATGGACAGTCACTGTTGAAGCAAACCCTGGAGCCCAAAACACTGGTTGGGAAATTGAGCAGTGACTTTGTCTTGTGAAGCTGCAGCTAGGGTTCTGAGAGCCACACAGAAGCATGTGGGACAAAAGTTGGAGGCTGAGCAAGAACTGCAAGCATATTAATCTTCTGTAACAGCCCACTCCTGTTCCTGGACAGGCATTCAAACCTCAGCCATCACAGAGGCTAAGAGAATAGAAGCTTCAGCCTCTTGCCAAAATTTGTGGTGTCAGTTTTAGGAGGTAATCCTTAATCATTGTGTCTCCTCTTGTTTTTAGTTTTCCTTCTGATATTTTTTCCCCCATGAGATGTTTTATCTTCCTGAATATTGGAGTATTTTATATATCAACTCTTCGGTTCCTCCCCAGCACTAGCCATCTCCGCTATCCTAACCTCCCTCAAATAACTGACTGAGACCTCGTTGGCACTGGGAAGTAGCTGACATGGGTGCTTAGAGGCATGAAGTTGTGGTTCTTAAACTTGGGGAATTGCCTGAGAACTTTGTGAATATATGTATTCCTGACTCCACCTCTATAGATCCTGAATGGACTGAGAATCACTGGATAGGGAGATGACTGGATCTACATCTTTGAAAAGTCTCCACAGATGTTTCCATTCTTCTGCCGTGTTTGAGAACTGCTAGCCTAAGAAGTGATGCTGAGGAAACTGGAGTGAACCGAGCTGCTGGGAAATTTTTGCTAGGAGGAAGCACTGGAGACAGGATAAAAGGGGACTTGGAAAGGGAAAGTGAAGGTGACACATTATGTGATGAAGAAAATGAAGGGGAAGTTAGGAGAAGGAAGGTAAGTGTAGGTGTGGAAGAACTAGAAAAGAAGGTGAAGGAAGGTTTGGAACTAGGTCTTTAGGATGCACAGAATGTGGATGGCCCCGGAGGTAGTTTGAGCCTGTCCAGGTTGCCTATCTCTCCTCTCTGCACTCTATACAATGTGGGAAATCAGAAAGTTCACTTCCTCCTAAGGAAAATGATTAAGGGTGTTTTTCACATAGGAAGGTGGGGCTCTTTTTGTGCAAGACTCTTCTGGCTTTAAGAGAGCTTAGCAGCTCTTTCCAACTCTGGAAATAGTTTTCTCAACTGTGGTTGCTGGAAGACTTAGGTTTCCTGAGAAATGCCTTCTCTCTGGTTAGCATCTGAACACTTCTTCACCATTAATGAAGAACTGGGTCACTATGAGTCAGAATTGACACGACGGCAGTGGTTTTTTTGGTGATCACAGGTGTCTGTTGTTGAGTTCACTGATCTCCATGATTGGTGATTGGGCTGACATTTTGCTGACCAAGATTATGTGGGTGGGTGTGAAAGTGTAGGAGGAATGGGAAAAATAAAATCAGAAGGAATCTTTTCTCCTGCAATCCGTCCATTGACACAGGCACAGATGAGGAAAAAAAAGAAGACTTGAAAGGAATTTGTCTAACAGTTACTTCCCCCTCCCTCTTTCCATCTGTCTTTTTCTTCCCTACTTCTTAATAATAATGAGAAATTGTAGTAAAGAAGAACAGGCTGCCTCTGAAAGTGGTGGAATGTTGTTGCTTCAGGGTCAGGAGATCCTGAGTGAGCACCTTCTTTTACTCCAGTTCCTCCTGGCTTTATTGTGCTTAAGTAGTCAGGTTGGGAGGCCCAAGGAGTGTCAAGGACCATGGTTCAAGTGAGTAACTATCAAATGATTTCTCCTTTCTCTGAGTAGAAAAAATAGAAAGAAACATATTCTTAAAGACAAAAATAGGGAAAGTATGAAAAAAATTGCCAATATTCAGCTATGCATCTGTGAGGAAACAAAACATACATGAAGGTGTTGGGGGTTGAACACCCCTCCTCCCCCACCTTGAAGTGCTCTACCACTAAGCTATAACCCCTGTTAAGCAGAGCTGTGAGACTACACCATAATACTGACATTCTGCCTGGTCTGTAGGCATTTTACAATATAAGTTTTCACAAGTCAAAATCCATTATGTTAAATTCTTATGTTCCTGGACTGCATCCTACCTGGTAGCTATGCAGGAAGGAAGGAGAAAACAAACAAACAAGCCACATTCCAGATCAAATGACTAAGATCTTCCAGCAGTCATTGGCTTCTTCAACAACTCTTTCAGCCAACTGCCTGAGTGTCAGTCAGTTCGAGTCTACCACGAGAGAGCGTCGCAGAATTGAACATTCTCTTAAGTCTTCTGATTCTCTTCTTGAAAAGCCCTTCTTCTATGCCTGGGAAGTTTGCAGAAAGACACAAAAGACACTGCAATGGAATACAAAGATGAGTTCCACGAGTGCCGCGAAGGAATGAAGATCCGCGTGGGGAGATAACACTAAAAAAAAAAAAAAAAACTAGTGCCATCGCTAGAGGTTAATTAATTCACAGTATTTGACTAGAACAGAAGCCCTGGTGGCACGGTGGTTAGGAGTTATGGTTGCTAACCATAAAGGTCAGCAGTTTGAATCGACCAGCTGCTCACCGGGAACCTTATGGGGCTGGATCGGCTCCATAGCCACAGATTAATTAGACCGAATAGAAGGGCAACAAGTATAGTCATGGCTCTTGCAAAGGACTTCGCCCAACACCTGGGTTTAGAAACAGGGTTTTGCTTCAGGGATGCTGTAGCTCAGATTTTGAGAGAGAAGAAAGGTGGACTTTCCTTTCGTTAAGGTGTATCTTTTAGACCTAATTATTTCCTTAGTGAGGAAAACACAAGGGAAGCACTTTATGGGATGGGCACAACCTTCAAAACAAATGATCTCTTTTTAAACTATCCGTAGGCCTGGGGAAGTCTGCAAATTCCTTATGTGGTGCGACTGTTAACTCTGATATGATGGAGAAAATTCATATCTTCTTGGATGGAGGGGAGGGATGCCCGAAATCTATAGATTAAATTAATACTGCATCAGAAGGACACCTCTCTGGGAATTGGAATGCGAGGAG
Source organism: Loxodonta africana (assembly GCF_030014295.1). Lineage (NCBI taxonomy): Eukaryota > Metazoa > Chordata > Mammalia > Proboscidea > Elephantidae > Loxodonta > Loxodonta africana. The sequence goes on from NC_087342.1 coordinate 79,822,582, forward strand.
GGGGCTCCCGCAGAATGGAGTGAATACAGAGAGTGGTGGGTTTATGGCATGAGAAAGGAGGACGCTGAGCAGAGGAGAGAAACAGCAGCAGATGAGTAGATGGCAGAGAGAAGAGGAAAAGGGTAGGGAGAAGGACTTCTGAGAGCTGATAGGATAGGGACCACAATGGAGGTGGAAGGTGACAAAGCTCCCATCTTTACTGTGGTTTCTGCACTCCCTTGGGAAGAGAGAGGCTAAAGTAAGTGCTTTCAAAGCCTATGTCTCACAAACAGATAGGACCAATTTTGCCAAGAATTTCGTGACTGAGAGCACCTCACTGCTAATTCAATCGCTGACCATTTTGGAAAGAGCTTGTGTGGTTTCCTGTTTCTGGAATAGCAGTTGCTGATATTGGAGCGCTTTGGAAAAAGCCACAAGGAGGCCACGTAGTCCAGATCCCATGTGCCAGCACAGCAGGATAGAAGCAGAATCCCCCGACAGTTTTAGGCTAGAATATCTTGTATTGTACAGCAACTGTTTTAGCGTGTTTGGGCTTAATATTCAAGAGAAAGAATGAGAAAGAGGGGTCAAGCAGTGACCAAGTGTTTTTGGTTTGAATAGGCTCCTACTGAACTCATCAAACTTCTGGAGAGCTCAATGCACCAAGCCTTTAATCTGAGGTTCTAAGATTAACACCCCCGTCTGAAGTAGATACTTTCAGTTTTCCCATACTTCTAACTCATACACATACTGAGCCCAACTTTCTCCTGGAGCAGCTCTGGGAATATTTACAGTGCATTTTGCTGCTCACATACTCTCTTTTCTCAGTGGGAGTCTGAAGAGCTAGATTTCAAATGTGGAAAATCAGATTTGTAGTATTATTTGAGAGTTATTCATTCAATGAGAACAGCAACCTTATGCTCTGTCCTACTGTCAAATAGATGATCAAAATAGTGCCTTAAGGAATGAGAAGGATGGCACATTGTTGAGAGGTCGAGGCTGATGATGGAACTTAAATTTGCAAATTTTTAGGAGGATCCCCAAGTCTCTGGATTGTGGAGATGCTAGGTCCTTTCACTTTGAGAAAGGAGGAATGGACTTTACCACTTGTTATGTTGCTTTCTTCTTCTTTGGGGGCATTGGATAGGATTGGAAAGGGGTAAAAGAAAGAATTTGATCTGGGATTTCATTTATTTGAGATACTTTCAAATTTAAGGTGCAAATTCAGGTGGATGTTTTGTATGTACAGTGATTCCTGAGACCAGAATGTTACAAAGATCTCTCATTTAGACATTTGTATAAAGCATGTGGCTATAGAGGTCTCTACACAGAAGTAGAGTGAACCCTTAAGAAACTCTATCGTAATTTGAAGATCTGGAGCTCCTTAAAGGTATTCATTTAAAACCAAGGGATATGCTTGGCCCCTAGAGTGATCTTGGATTCTGGACTTCATACTGATTACACTATCTTCTTGGACTATCTTAGAAGACTTAAGGGGCAGCAACCTCCAGGTGAGATGACTTGTACCTCTTCTTTGTCAATTTCTGCACCAATAAGAATCTTCTCCATCTTCACAGGAACCACATAAAGTCCCCTTATAAACCGTGAAGTCCCCATTTTTCTAACAGAACTTGCCTCACAGCTGACCCAGATGGCAGCTCCTCAGAGCAATCAAATGTGAGACCAGTAAAGAGAAGCAAAGGTCTCCTTGAAGGAGACAATTAGATGTCAGACACAAAGATTTGCAGTCACTTGAGTAGAGGTAGAATGATCCCAACCCCACCCCAGTGCCGTCGAGTCGGTTCCGACTCATAAAGACCCTGTAGAGTGACAGAGGAGGGGTTAATTTGGGTCTGAGATTTGTGAAGCACAATTAGGATAGTGTTGGGTAACTGTGAAGTTATTGGTTAATATTATGCTAGAGCAACCTGGGCTCCAAACATACCCTTTTAAGTTTGCGATACGGAGGAATGCAAGGATGCATTCTTGTTGAATCAAGTTGTACTTGAAAGTCTCAAAAGTGAATTCAATATATTATTTGTGAGAAGGTCCAATGTACTCTGTGTATCACTCTTGGAACATCTCAAAGGAGGAACTTAAATTATACGATTTTATGAGAAACTAAAGTTGAGCTTAGTTGAAGAAACATGCATATGTTCCCTGTGTTCTAGTCTGGAAATCCAAAACCTTTAAATTGTATGTATAATCCACATAGATCCTGGGAAAAACAGAAGTCAATGCGATTTGAAAGGATTCTCAATAATGAGGGTATGGAAAACGTTTTGAAGGTAAATTTATATATTATGGTCTGCATTTTACAGGCTACATGATCTACCATCCAAGTAGAATCTTTGGCAGAAGGACAATAACCATCATATCACTGGTTAGTTTCCACAAGTTAAATCAAATTGCTGCTATGATTCTTGGAGTTTGAAATGGGAAGAGACCGGGGGAAAAAAAAAAAGAAGAGTAACCGTGAAGGGCCTGGAATTGATGAAGAAGATAAGGCATCTACACAAAGTAAAGAGAAAGGAACATAGAGACAACTTCTGATTCATAGTTCTGTGCAATTAGAATAAGACTGGCTAGTATCTTTAAGAAAAGAAATTAACAGCCACTTGAAATCTTTAAAAGTTATTTCAAAAAAGTAATGAACTAAGAGTATCATTGGTGGGTACACAGATTTGCTCCCTTGTCTTTTTGAGGTTCAGCCCATTTTAGATTTCCAAAGCCTCTTTAATGTTAATCATTGATTTGTGAAAGAAGAAACTTCACCTATATTAATTCTCCCTTGCATCAACACCACAGGAATTAGTCACTGGAAGTCAATTCAAGAATCTTCTACTTGTTGGGCAATAAGAAAAAACAACCATGAAGGAATTGAACCCTCAATCCTCTACATCTGGAATCAGATACCTTATCCATTACACCACACAGCCAAAACTGTGAGGATATGGTACAAGCATATAAGTGAAAGTGTTGATAAGGGAACATTAGGTCTTTGTTCTCAAATTTTTCACTTTGCAGTTGGAGGGAATTTTAACAACATTCATAAAAGGAATCAAATATCATCTGAAACATCTGAGAACAATTACCTAGAATTAATAAACTGAGATTGTGAGATGATCAGAAGTGACATATTTCTTCGACAGCACTCTCGTCTATGTCACTTATAATGAAGATGCATTTGGGTGGAGAATTATGACCCAAAAGCCAAACTCTTCTATAAAGGGGTGCAGATGACAGCATAAAGAGAGGGATTTCCAGACGTTGGTACCTTCGGACCTTATGGGTGTCAAAGATAACACAGCGTTGCTCTAGGGAGAAAAGTCTGGAACCACAAACAAGAGCTCCCTCTGTCAGAAATACCTAGTTTTAATGCCAGGAAAATATTTTATTACAATCCATTCATAAGATAGTTTTAAAAACTTTATCCTTTACCCACAAGTCAAAGAATCACCTGATACTGAGGTGGGATGAAGTAGTGGGTCCCAAACCTCCCCAGAAGAGTGGTCCTGAAGTGGGAGGTGCAGTTTAGTGACTTCCAAGCTACATCAAATGGAAAGGTGCCAAAATAGCTTGGAGGGATGCTTATGTCATTGAAATGGTAATTAGCCACAAAGTATTTTGCCTAAAAGTCATTCCCTACTTTCCCTGTGGATTGATCCACAAAACAATTCAAGGTGGTTTTGTGTAACCCACCCCCAACCCTGCCTTATATGTTGGTAGGGTAGGAGAGATGAGATATCCACAAATTCCTAAAGCTAAAAAAACTAAGTAATCACTAATTCTCTCAGTTTTCTCGCAGTCTTGATTTCTTGGAAGTGCTGAGTTATTTGGAATAAATAAACAATAATCTTTTCCTGCTCCTCTCCCTGTCTTTCCTCCCCAGAGAGGTTAAGCTTTCCTTCACTCCAAAACTTCCCCCACTTGTTCCCAGAGCCCCTGTACAGTTTTTTTCTCCAAGTTTAGGACAAAATTCAAAAGCTATCTAAGGTCATATTCTGAATGATACATCTTAATGCACACTAATTCATCAAGATAATTCTCATTTTCCATTGGATGTGAATAGTAAACAGTATCTATGACACAAAGACCTGAAGAAGGAACAGAAAAAAGGAGACCTGAGAGAAGGAGGAGAAGAAATAAAATGAAACGAAGTAGGAGTGGCTTACAGATGGTAGAGAAGGTGCATCATGAAGAAAGGCAAGCATAGAGATGCAGAAGCTTAAACCCATGCAACTTTACTTGCTCACCGTCATGGAACATTCTCACCAGCCTTCAGTTTGTCTGTCCTTCAACTCCTTTCGCCTCTGCCTCCCAAGGCTGCAAGAAAGGTGTACATACAAGACAATGCAGAGGCATACAAAGAAGAGTAGTAGGAGCGTTGCTTCGAGAAAAATAGACGCAGGTGGGTAAATAAGAAACAAAGGACACTTGGTAAAAATTAAGCCATCTGAGTGTAGCAATGCTATCTGAAAGGCAACTGCGCTTTGTCTAGGCGACCAACTCTGTTTCTGAAATTCTAAAGAGACAAAAGACAAGATAAAAGGAAGGGAAATTCTCCTAGCGATTATAACATCTGTTTGAAACAGAATCTCTTGGCAAGCAGAAAAATTACAAGAAGCTATTTGGGGAGTAGGACATGAAACACAAAACCAATTGGCCTACCTAAAACGCACATTAGGTAGCCATGAAAACTTGGGACAATAGGCCTGGGTAGCTCAGTTGGTAGAACATCAGACTTTTAATCCGAGGGTCTTGGGTTCAAGTCCCTGTTCAGGCATTCACCTCATTTTACCCTCCTTATTTCTCTTAGAATTCTATTGGCATTCTGCTTCCTCTTGGGGAAACCCATCCCTGACATTTACTATAAAGAAAAAAAAAAAATTTACTATAGGCATCTTCATTTCTGTCTTCCTGCTTTGCTCAAAAAGAAACCGAATAGAACAAGGAGAGCAGAAAAAGGACAAAGTGCTCAATTAGAAGCCAAAAGGTTGGCGGTTTGAACCCACTTAGAGGTGCCTCAGAAGACAGGCTTGGTAATCTGCTCCTGAAAGGTGAAAGCCTAGGAAACACTCTGGAACAGTTCTACACTGACCACAAGGGGTCAGTAAAAGTCGAGGCAGCCCAATCCTTCCAAATGAGGTGAAGGTTTCTGAAAACAAAGTTTGTTGCTACTGTGCCTCATCTTTTGTAATTTAGACTCTTCGTTTGAATGCCCTAAGTGAGGGTCTCTAACAAAAGAACTCCATTAAGAGACCCAGATCACCAAGTACTCAACACTTGCACTCACAGCAAGTAGTCATTTGGAGGGGAGGAAAGCGAAAGGAGAAGAGAAAGCTAGGAGGGTCAAACTCAGCTGCAGAACCTCCCTTAAAATCGCCTCTCCCTTAAAATCCCACAATGCCAGTGTCTAGGGCTGCAAAGATGCTAATCACACAACCAGATGTGTGGAGCTTCTTGGGGGAAGCGGGAGGTGAAGGGCCGGCTGGTCACACGGGGTCCCTGATCCAGGCACCGACCTGAGGTGAATAGCATTAGGGCTCCAGCGAACCACGGCTGTGCCCTCTACTCACCCAAGGCCTGGTTTCAAGCACAGTAGGTTATATACTCGCAAAGATAGTAAAGTCTTCTCGTCTCTAACCCGGCCCTTGCACCCTGCGGTGACTCCCCGTGCTCACCTTCCCGCCCCTCGGTGCATTACAGGCTGGGAAGCTCAGAGGGCCTGGCCGGCTTGCTGTGAACCTGAACGCGGCTCTGCGTCCCAGAATATTCCTCGCGGGACTGTAGAAGAGCTGTGGGAGTCAGTGCGCTGCAGCAGAGCTCGGCGCCCCTAGGACACACGGTAGTTGAAACCTCTGAGGGGATGAGGTGGGGGGAGCGAGGCACGAAAGGGGACACCCACGTGCCCCGCCCAAACCGCCTTGGTGAGGTGAGAGCGGGTAGAAAGCGTGCTCTTTAATACATTTTTTTCTTTGGCTGTCTTTATGCTTTGTGATATCCGGGTATCATAAAGAGACAGCAAAAGACGTGAAACTTAGGTTTCCGGTGTCCCTGCTTGATGGACCAAAAACCAAACTTGTTGCCGCCGAGATAATGTAAAAGTCTCATCCCTCACTCTCCCACAACCTTCCAGGTCACTGAGTTCCTCCTCGCAGAGCCAAGCATAATTTCTTGGGTATTCTCTCAGAGATATTATTTCCTCCACTTTTTATACAAATAAGGAAATAGCAAATACATTCCACTGCATCTTGGTTTTTTCACTTTGTGGATGTTGTAGTGATTTCCAAGTCAATACAGAAACAGCTTCTTCCTTCTTTGCTTGGCAGCAAAGAATTCCATGGTATGGGTATATCATAATATATATCTTGCCCATACAAATAATGTTGCAATAAGTGATATTCCATATCTGACATTTCAAATGGGTGTGAGTACTTTCTATACATGGAATTGCTGAAGCAGTCCATGTGATGTGTGATGGTAATTCTGATGGATCTTGCCTAATGTACATTCCCACCAGCATGCCACAATGGTCTGCCTTCCCACACTATTGCAACCACTTTGTGTTCTAATATATTAATGACAATAACAATAATAAACCTATCACGGTGACCACGTGTGTTACAGAGTAGAACTGTTCCACAGGGTTTTCTTGGCTGTAATGTTCATGGACACAGGTTATTAGGCCTTCCTTCTGCAGTGCCATTGTGTGAGTTCGAACTACCAACCTTTAGGTTACTAGTCGAGCACAAAACTTATTGACCACCCAGGGACCTTTATATCAACGTAGGCCTTAGGTAAATGACACATTCAAATATTAACATAGAGTAAACAAGCCGTTGTTAGACTTCCCAAATCATGTTTAGTCCAATGGAGCCACTCAGAATTTGGAAAGTAGCTATTTAGGACCCCACTTATAACTGATGAAACAAAATTAAAACTTCAGTTAAGGGAGAAGACAATCATATAAATGAAAATATGTTAGAGGTAGCAACTCAAATCAATAGAAATGGGTGAATTATTTGATAAATGGTGTTTGGCTAACTGTGTAGCCAACTAGGAAAACTAAGGCTTCCATTATTATAACACCTGTGATACTAAATTTCAAACAGACATAAAATTTAAGAGTAAAAAAAGAAAAATAAAATGAAATGTAACTACTGGAAAGGCCAAAACTGAAAGTTTGTACAACTTTGGTGTATAAAACCAATTTTTAAACAAACCTTAGTAACAATGAAAGTTTGACATAATTCACTACATTAAAAAAATTCTTCCTGGATGTGTTTACATTCTCTTTTTTAAAAACACAAGACCCATCCACCTATGGTCACTTGATCTTTGACAGAGGACCAGTATCCATCAAATGGGAAAAAGACAGTCTTTTTAACAAATTTTGCTGGCAAAACTAGATGTCCATTTGTAAAAAAATGAAACAAGTGTTTAATTGGGTTAAGACCAATTACAGAGTTATTAGGAAAATCAGACTATGGTCACTTGTATCTCTGTTTATAGCTAAGAAAAGTATTTCATGCCAAAGGGCACAATTTTTTTATGTTTCTAAAATGTTTATATTGAAATAGATGTATCTTCCACACGTTTCAAAATTACAAAAACAAAAGAGTTTATATACAGTGAAAATCTTTCCCTTTCACCACCTCCCCACCCCATTCCAGCTACACCAGATTCTGCCTCCCCAAGCAACTATGTTAATATGGGGTTACCTGCAGGAAATATTATTTGCATAAAGAAGCTAATAACCAGTTGCCTTGGAGTCAACTCTGACTTATGAAGACTTCATGTGTGTTGGAGTAGAACTGTGCTCCTTAGGGCTTTGCATGGCTGATTTTTTGGAAGTAGATTATCAAGCTTTTCTTCTGAGGGTGGGTGGACTACAACTTCCAATCTTCTGATTAGGACTTCGGGACAAATAAGCCAATAGGAATCTATTATTTTCCCCACATTTTATACCTTCTAAACCTCCTGTACTGCATATTACATGTTGGGGAAATTAATATTTCCATATTACATATTAGGGAAATTACAAATATCTTCTCCATAATTTCTTCATTTTTTTTTTCCTTCACTTTGCTTATGTGTTTTTTCTTTGTTTGCCATTTTGGTTGTTGTTGTTTTGTTTTGTCCTGTCTTTTTCTTTTTTCTTTTGCTTTATTTAGGTGAAAGTTTATAGAGCAAATTAGTTTCTCATTAAACAATTAATACATGCATTGTTTTGTACATTGGATGCCAACTCCGTGATATGCCAACATGTTCCCTTTCTTGCCCTTGGGTACGCCATTTCCATTCATTCAACTTTCCTGTCCCTTCCTGCCTTCTCTTCCTTGCCTCTGAACTGGTGTGCCCATTTAGTCTCCTGTACATAGCTGAACTACATGTGTATATTGTTCATAGATGGTGTCGAGTCATTTCTGACTCATAGCATCCCTATGTACAACAGAGCCAAACATTTCTGGGTCCTGCGCCATCCTCGTGATCATTGCTATGTTTGAACCTATTGTTCCAGCCACTATGTCAATCCATCTGGTTGAGGAGCTTCCTCCTTTTTGATGACCCTCTACTTTACCAAGCATGATGCCCTTCTCCAGGGACTGATCCCTCCTCAAACATGTCAAAAGTATGTGAGATGCAATCTCCCCATCATTGCTTTAAGGGGCATTCTGACTGTACTTCTTCCAAGACAGATTTGTGTATTCTTTTTGCATACCATAGTATATTCAACATTCTTCACCAACACCACAATGCAAAGGTATCAATTGTATTTCCATCTTCCTCATTCATTGTCCAGCTTTCCCGAGCATATGAGGTGACTGAAAACACCATGGCTTGGGTCAAGCACACCTTTGTCCTTAAAGTGACATCTTTGCTTTTTAACACTTTGAAGAAGTCTTTTGCAGCAGATTTGCCAAATGCAATGGGTAGTTTGATTTCTTGACTGCTGCTTCCCTGGGTGTTGTTTGTGGATCCAAGTAAAATGAATCTTTGACAACTTCCATCTTTTCTCTGTTTATCATGATGTTACTTATTGGTCCAGTTTTGAGGACTTTTGTTTTCTTTATATTGAGGTGTGATCCATACTGAAGGCTGTGGTCTTTGATCTTCATCAATAAGTGCCTCAAGTTCTCTTCACTTTCAGAAAGCAAGGGTGTGTTATCTGCATATCTCAGGTTGTTAATGAGTCTTCCTCCACTTCTAATGCTGTATTCTTCATCATACACTCCAGCTGATGGGCTACTTGCTCAATATACAGATTGAATAAATATGGTGTTAAATACAACCCTGACACACACCTTTACTGACTTAATACCATTTGAATTATGTCCCCCCAAAAATACGTGTATCAACTTGGTTAGGCCATGATTCCCAGTATTGTGTGGTTGTCCTCCATTTTGAGATTGTAATCTTATGTTAAAAGGATTAGGGTGGGAGTGTAACACCATCCTCACTCAGGTCACTTCCCTGATCCAATGTAAAGGGAGATTCCCTGGGGTGTATCCCGCACCACCATTTATCCTAAAAGATAAAAGGAAAGAGAAGCAAGCAGAGGGCTGGAGACCTAATACCATGAAGAACGCAGCACCAGGAGCAGAGAGCGTCCTTTGGACCTGGTGTCCATGCACTTGAGAAGCTCCTCAACCTTGGGAAGATTGATGACAAGGAATCTTCCTCCAGAGCCAACAGAGAGAGAAAGCGATCCCCTGGAACTGACACCCTGAATTTTGACTTGTAACCTACTAGACTGTGAGACAATTAATATCTCTTTGTTAAAGCCAGTTGTCAGATCCTTGTGGAACGATTCTACATTTCCCTATAAATATTTTCAATTATTGATGCTCAGAGTAATAAAAACAATCTTGATGAATCAATGGGGATTTGATCATACAATCCTGATTATGAACTAAGAGAGTTTTTCTGTTTTGACCTAAACTGGGAGAAAATCTTGTAGAGGGACTTTGAAGAGGAGGGCTTGAAGGCAAGAAAAAGGCTAGTTTCTCCACAGGAAGAGGGGATCAGTTATGGCAGAAGAGGTGGAAGCCAAGAGACCTGTAGGTCTTTTATAGTGTATCATCCCCTTTCCTCTTCTCTCCAAAAGCTGCAACTATCCACCTTCTACCAGTCTGTCACAGGTCGTCCCTAAGCCAATTTTGAGGTCACCTACTTGACTTGCCAGGGACTAAACTACATTGCCTCTGCCTCTATACTAAGACTGAGGAAAAGGTGGCTGAGTATGTACCTATTACTAATTCTATAAAGTCTCTGACTTTCGGTGGTCACAGTCTACTCTTTAAGCTCCTTTTGAACTAAGAGCGGGTTGTGAAGAGTAAAGGAGCCAGATAGAATTTCTTTAGGAGTAAGTTGGGTTTCAATAGGCTTCGTTTAAGAGTTAGAACTACATGGAGCAAACAAAAGGGAACTTTCTTTTTTATAATTTATATTTCAAGCAAAACTTAGTAAACTTCGCCAGTCACAGGGGTGCTTAATCAAAAAGCTACTGGCCCACCCCGCATCTTTTTTCATTACTGCTCCAACCACATCCATGTACAGAAATCGGGAAATCCCTGCAGCTGCCACTGGAACCATCAATATCAACGACATCTGAGTTGTGAACAAAAATTCAGCCTCAGGTGTCCCCTCCAATGTGCTTAGCCTGTATAGCTCAGGCAGGAAAGATCAAAGAAGTGCTCTCAAAGGCAAGGCAGTCTTGGGCAAAATGAACTGAATCATCTTCTGGAACAAGCCTGCTTCTCTTTTCCTTGCCCCCTTCCTCTCTCTCCTTCTTTTCCTCTCTTCCTTCAGTTCACACCACGCAATCTCTTTCCTTTCTCCATCAACTGATGCACCTCTCTCTCCTCCAGAATGACATTATCAGAATAGTTCAGTGCATTCCTAGTCCCGTGCATGCCCATTTTAACCAGTGTACTGAGATTCAGGTGCAGTTGATATCTTTATTTACCATGTCACTTGATTATTTCTTCCTCCGCCTATACCACCACACAGTGTAACATCTCCCCAGCATAGGCTGACTCGGTCAAGCAAAGTGCAGAGCTGGGAGAACTGGAAGTTAGATAAATTTTTTCCTCTGAATTTAGAACACTTCAACCTCTTGACGGGGATGAGAATTTGTAACAAAATCTAAAACATGTTTGGAAGAAATACTTCAAAAACTTACATTCGACTTGATGGTCAAAATGTGGTTTGGGCAGAAAGCCTCAACTCTTTGCTCATCGGAGACTGAGGTTTGAGAACCTAACAAGGCACATGGAGGGCTTTTATTTAAAATTAGCCCTACAGGTGCTCTTCACCTGCTGTCATTTCTTCATTCATTCTAAAGAGGCCAATTCTGAAGGACAAGTGTCACAGAATGGAGTGTTTCTTATTTTCTGTTCTCTTCTTTATTTTCAGTCACACCAGAGGCCTGTTTTGACCACAACTCTCTGACACATACTCTACTTGTCTTCTGGCTTCTCTATCATTCTTTGACTTTTTTTTCTTATGTGTAAATTAGAGTTACAAACAAATAATATTATTTTTACTTCCCTGTTTAGCTAATTGAGTCCCCGAGTGTTGTAAATGGCTAACATGCTGGGCTGACAGCCAAAGAGTTGGATGTTGGAATCCACCCAGAAGCCCTGGGGAGAAAGCCTGAACCATCTACATCTAAATAAATCAACCTTTGAAAACCCTATGGAGCACAATTGTTCTCTGAGACACATGGGGTCACCATTCATCAGAATCAACTTGAAGGCAACTGGTTTGTATTTTTATTTTATTTTAGTTAATAGTGTTAAATTATAAATATAGAAAGCAGGCATGATTTAGATTAATATCATTTTAGGCAGGGCCAAGATGGCAGAGTAGTCAGACACTTCCTGTGGTTCCTCTTACAACGAAGACCCCAAAACATTAGTGAATCGATTATATATGACAATCTAGGAACCTGAACATCAAAGAAAAAGTTGGGGAATTGAGCTGAGTGGCAGGGGAGGGAGAGATGATTCAGGAGCAGGGAGGAGCTGACAGACCTGACCGGTACTGGCACTCTGCAGGCTGGATCAGTTGGTGTGAGCGGTGAGGCAACTGTGGCACTCAGGATGAATTTACCACACTGGGAGAGACTAAGTTGTAGAGAGATGGCTCAAATCTGCAGAACCAGCCAGGAACAGCACTCCATCAGTGAAAGATAAGTATAAGTTTCTAACCTACCAGCAGATCCAAAAAAGAAAAGAATAGAAACCCTTTTTGGAAGTACCTCTCTCCCATTTACCTTACCCTTCCCCACTCTGCTTTGGTCCCAGTCAGCTTCAGCAATTGCTGCACTCCCTGGGATGGAAGTAGGACCCGTCTTGCATCCTGAGCCATTCTCCCAGCTTTGGAAAAGGAACAAATTAACAAACAGGAAAAAATAATCTGCCAGCTCCCCTAAGCTGAGAACTCAGGGTGGGCACAGAACCTTTGCCTAGGCTTAGGCATAAGGGGTCCATGGACTTTGAATGCCTTTCACTCCTGTTTAGATGTGTGTGGGCCCATTTCAGCAGCATAGACCCTCATCAGCAGCGTATACCAGGGTATATACCTGAAGATTATTTTCATCTGTATCTGCTATGATGGGGAGTGACAGATTCATGACATCTGACACCACCCTGCCCATTAGGCAGGGTCCTCACCTACCCACATCAGGGCCTGAGGGCTGGAGGCTTCACACATTCCACCAAGCCACCCATGATAGGTGTACAAGAATAGGTGACAACTTCCAGCACTTACAGTCAATGTCATTAGGTGCTCATAGTCTGGCTGCAAAAACCACATAACTACATGCTCTAGGGAGCCAGGACATACCTTCCACCCAGACACTCAGGGGCAGCCGTCAGCCCCCTGCCTTTATCAGTGCATTACCCTGTACTGCAGCCAGATATTGGTACCTACTCCAATCATCCCTGCCCTTTTAGGACTGTAGGTGACGGTCTGTACCACACACTCAGTGGCTGGTGACCTGGACACTTGAGCTGAATCCACACAAGAAAAGTAAATGGGCTTCTGGGCTCACATAACTAAGAACAGTTCTAACCACCAGGAGACAGAACGTGAGAGGTCAAAGATGCCAATAATCAAAGTATCTGACACGACAAGCCTATTTGGGCATATCAAAACAAATCAAAACAAGCTAGGACACAGTAAGCAAACATAAATAAATGTAATAACTTATTGAGGGCTTGGGGACAACAGTCAATATCAAATCACATAAAGAGGCAGACCGTGATGTCTTCAGCAAACCACCAAAGCAAAGATTCAAGAAATCTGGAGGGAGAGAACCTCTTGGTAGATCCCAAAAGAAAGCTGCCAAGACAGTTATAATCAAACTTGCCAAAATCAAAGATAAACAGAGAATTTTAAGAGCACCTAGGGAAAAATGAAAAGTCATCTACAAGGGAGAATCAGTAAGACTAAGCTCTGACTACTCAGCAGAATCCACGTGGGCAAGAAGGTACCAGGATGACATATATAAAGACTTGAAGTAAAAAAATTGCAAGCCAAGAATTATATATCCAGCAAAACTGTCTCTCAAATATTATGGCAAAATTAGGGCATTTCCAGATAAACGAAAGTTTAGAGAACTTGTTAAAATCAAACCAAAATTGCAAGAAATACTAAACTGAGTCCTCCGGTTAGAAAATCAATAACATCAGATAACATTCCAACACTAGAACACAGGACAGAGCAACCAGATATCAACCCAGAGAGGGAAGACACAGAAATAAATCAAAGCTAAAACACTGAAAATAGGGAAACAGAGACATCAACATGTCATAGATCACAACATTAAAACAAATAAAAGGGACCAAAAAATGTAGTCATAGATCTTTCATATAGAGAGGAAGTTAAGGTGATATAAAGACAAAAAGATTGGTTTAAACTTAGAAAAATAGAGATAAATATTATGGTAACCACAAATGACAATAAAAATCTTATGCATCAAAATAAAAAAAAAAAACAAGAAAAAGTAAAGACTCAGCAAATGCAAAACCAACAACAATGAAAAAAAATGAAAAGGAAATACATAAAAACAGCTTAGCATAGGAAATTAAGTGGAAGAAAAAAACTGTCAATAACACATAAACAAAAGAAAAAAACCCTCAAAGTGACAGTTGCTCATGTGGAAGTTCAAGATGAAGCTAAAGAAAATTAAAACAAGTCCACAAGGGCCAAAACACAGCCCATACATAAACATACGCATACATAAACGTGTGATCCAGCTATTGTGATTCTAGGTATTTACTTAAAGTAAAAGCTTATGTCCACCAAAAACCTGCCCACAAATGTTTATAGCAGCTTTACTGATAATTGCCAAAAACTGGAAACAATCAAGATGTCTTTTAGTAGGTGAATAAACAAGCTGTGGCACACCCATATAATGGAGTATTATTCAGCAACAAATTAAGTGAGCTTTCAAGCTATGAAAAGCGGCGGGGGAATCTCAAATGCATATTGCTAAGTGACTGAAGTCAATCTGGAAAAGCTACATATTGTATGATTTCAAATTCATGACATGTTGGAAAAGGCAAAACTTTGGACAGTAAAAAGATCAGTGGTAGCCAGCAATTCAGTGAGGTTGGAAGGGGTGAAAAGGTGGAACACAGGACATTTTTAGGACAGTGAAACTATTCTGAATGAGACTGGATTGATGGGTGCTTGACATTACACATATTGCTTTTACAGCATCAAACAGCCAAGATACCACCCAGCATTTACACACACATACACACACACACAGAGAAACATATACACTTCCCCTTCAGTTTTGTGTATGACACTTTAGTTTTCTTCTTAAGTGAAACCTACCACAGTTTCTTGTTCTTATTGTACAAATCCCATGAGCCCACTGAAAGAACAAGTCCGACAGGAAATCATGTTCTGCCAATTTCAAAAAAGACTCAATGTTATTTTTAAGAATATTAGCAAAGGCTTATATATTGGCAAACTAGCATGAGAAAAAGAAAATAAACGCTAGAAACCTGGTACCAGGAAATAAATTTTCTCTAAGTTTTCTTATGTAGTTTGAAGAACTGAGTTTTAACTGTGATAAATCTCAGGGTTCTAGAAGAGCCTTGCAGCATGCTTATTTGTTTTCCACAAATATCCCAATTGAATTTCCAATCTCCAAATCTCAAAGTACATTTTTCAGGGTTTATCCACCCTCCACATGCCAGTGCTTACTGATCATTCACCAATCCAAGCTGGAGACCAAAGTGTTATCATGAGGTCACTGTATTAACATTCTGACAAGTGTGTTCCAAGGTGTCTTGAATTTCATGTGAGCTTACCTTCTCCCTTTCCAGACTTCCTCCAGTGTCCCTGCATCCCCAGTTTTTCAAAATCCCTTTTCTGTACCTCCTTCTGTTTAGAAATGACTTTTAAAAATTTTAAATGTATAAATGCTTCATTCACTTTTGTTCTTGTCCTTAAACTCCTGTCAATTTACTTTCTATCGTACTCTAATAGTTCACCTTCCTCTATATCCTGAAGCTGCTGTTTCATGCATGCCTTATGATTTCCTCTTCTGGATGTTGGTAGGGCCCCTGAGTTTCCTGATACCCCCCGTAGAAGAGAAAAGACCCTTATAATGAAATGCAGAATGTATCACTATGTGGTTTTCTTCTGCTTTGGCTTTCTTCCATCAAATCCAGTCCATACATTCTGATTGAGCAAACAGCAAATACAGTAAACACTTTTAGGCCATGAAAAGATTAATTTCTTTAGCTTTGTGCCTCAGGTTAAGACAACTATAGAGGAAATCAAAAGAGCTGAAAATGGGGACTTCTTTCTTTGACACCCATAATAAAAGACAGACTTTTAACAACTCCAGGTTGTACAAAAGATACCCTGGAAACCTCTTGTGGCTATTTACCCAACACATATTTCCAATCTCTGCCTTCACTTTCAAGTCCTGTAAAGAATCAGTATCCTCCAGTGGTTCTTGAGCCCCTCCTGCCTAAAGTGGGTGCTGATGCTTCTTAACACTGAGCAACAGTACCTCAGCGCTCATGGAGTGTGAATCTCAGGAAATAACACTTACTTTTAGATAAAAGTTATCCAGCAGCACCTCAGGAACAAGTGTGTGTAGTTCAGTGGTATAGCACATGCATTCCATGTATGAGGCCCTGGTTTCGATCCTCGAAGTGCACTTCTACACTTTTTCTCTGCTCCAACACCATTTAAACTCAATCTTGAAGGAATACAAATTCACTTCTCCTAATATTTTCCATTCAATTCCTGCACACATAGACAGCAAGAATATAACCCAATGGACTTCCTTGAGTGCTCTTCTTTCTATGCTATGAGTGTCTACATCCCTTAATGTGACTGTGACAGCAGAAGGAAGACGACAAAGAAGAAGAACCAGAATCTCTTCAATCACCCAAAACAAAAGCCTGCACATGAAGCTCCTGTTTCGTACTATTATTAAAGAGACAGAAAAAAAGATAAGGGGGAGGGAGTTTGAAAGGACCCTGGGGTCAGTTTTTTTTTTTTTTTTTTAAGCAACTAAACCACAAAGTTCCCTAGTGAGGCTCTCGCTGGGCTACATCAGGATTTGCTGATGCCTAAATTATTTCACAGCAAAACTGTGTGTATACGCTTTTCTTCTCTGTGACTGTCTTTCCCTTAACTCCTGACGAGGTTGCCCAGTGGTTAAGGCGATGGACTGCTAATCTATTCTGCATTGCACGCGTGGGTTCACATCCCATCCTCGTCCTTCTTCCTTTATGTCACTGTGTTGTGGAAATGAGATTTGGAGCCCTGGTGGAATACTGGATTCTTGCTAACCAAAAATTAGGCAGTTCAAACCCACCCGCCACTCCTTGGAAACCCTAGATGGTATTCTACTCTCTCCCATAGGGTCGCTGTGAATCTGGATCAACTCCACTGCAACCGGTTTTGTTTTGGTTTTGTTTTTGACCTCCTGATATTTGCCCAGTGTCACCCAAGCAGTGAAACACAGCTTTAGATTATCGTCTTCCGTTTGGCCAAGCACGGATACTCCAGACAGACATTTTCCTCTTGCTGTTCATGACTTAACTGTAGTTGGTTTGGAACCCGGATATTGTTTCAGAGAAACGTTCAGGCGGTAGGCAAAAACCATAAGAGATAAGAAGTCTCCATAAAGCAAGGGGAATCCACATTTGGACATGTTTTTCACGGAAAACCAGTTGTCCTCATGTAGATTTTGACTCAGGGTGACCTCATGTGTGTCCAGGTAGATCTCTCCTCTGTACGGTTTTTAATGGCTGATTTTTTGGAAGTAGATCATGAGGCACCTCTGCATGACTGGAACCTCCAATGTTTCATTTAACAGCAAGTCAGTGTTAACTATTGAAGTCTACCTAGGTACTCCTTTCCCAGGGAAAAACCAAAATCCAACTGCAGCATGGGGTATCTAGAGAGAAGCTGATGGATCGGCACTGCCGACATATGACTTAGCAGCTAAGCTTTTCCCCACTTGCAGCACCAGGACTCCTTCCAGGAAAAGGGAGCAGTTAAAACCCAAGCCATGGAAATCTCAGCAATGGTCAGTCATTAATAACCGAAAATACTCACTGCCGTGGAGTCCATTCTGACTCATAGTGACACCATAGAGTTTCCAAGGCTGTAAATCTGCAGAAGCTGACTGCCACATCTTTCTCCCATGCAGCCGCTGATAGTTTCAAACCACCAACCTTTCGGTGAGCAGTTGATCACCTTAACCACTGCCCCCTTCCAACCAAAAAACCAAAACCGTTGCCGACTCATAGTGACCCTATAGCCAGCGGTAGCTCAAGTAGCTTCAGCTTCAAACTCCAAATTAGTTATTCATCTCCAAAGTCTTCATGGTATTACAAATTTGCTAACCATCACAGCAGGGTTCTGCCTGTCCACTACTTCTGGCTATCAGAGCCACAGCAGATAATTCTCAGTAAGAATACAAAAGAACAGAACCTGAAAAGTTGGCTTGGGAAACTTAGTTGCACATCGAAGGAGAAAACAGATCCTAAGTGAAAAACAGTAAGAATATGGTGTCACAGAGAGTCACCCTTCTAGTAAACCCTGGAGTCCAAAACCCTGATTGGGAAATGGAGCAGTGGCTTTGTCTTGCAAAACTGCAGCTAGGGTTCTGAGAACCACAAAGAAGTATGAGGGAGGCATGATGGGGCTGAGCAAGAGCTGCAAGCATATTAACATTTTGTAACAGCCCTCTCGTGCTGCTGGACTAGCATTGAAACCTCAGCCATCACAGATGCTAAAAGAATAGGAGCTTTAGCCTCTTGCCAAAATTTGTGGTATCAGTCAACCCACATGTGACATTTAGGAGGTAATCCTTAATCATTGTGTCTTCTCTTGCTTTTAGTTTTCATTCTGATATTTTTCTCACATGTGAGAAGTTTGAGTCTTCCTGAACATTAAAAAAAATAAAAAATTTTTTTTTTTTTGGAATACACTGTATGTCAACTCTTCAGTTTCTTCCAGCACTAGTGGTCTCCCTTACCCTAACCTCCCTCAAAAAACCCACCGAGGCTCAGGTGGCACTGGGAAGTAGCTGACATGGGTGCTTAGAAGCAGAAAGATATTGCAAGGTAGGTGATAAGTAGCAAAGTCAAATACAGAGTTGAAAGGGAAGTAAATGTCTTAGATCAGAATGCAGTAGTTCCAAAAGCTGGGGAACTGCCTGAAAACTTTTTGAATATACACATTCCTGATTCTACCCTTATAGATCCCAAATGGACTGAGAATCACTGGATATGGAGAGGATGGGATCTGTAACGTTGATGTCTCCACAGATGTTTCCAATTTTCAGCCATGTTTGAGAACTTCTAGCCTAGGAAGTGGTGCTGAGGGAATTGGAGTGAACTGAGCTTCTGGGAAATTTTCTCTAGGAGGAAGCACTGGATGCAGGAAAAAGGGAGACGGGGAAAAAGGAAAGTGAGGGTGAAGGTGACACATTATGTGATGAAGAAAATGAAGGGGAAGGTAGGATGAGAAAGGTGGGTGTGGGTGTGGAAGAACTAAAAGAGAAGGTGAAAGAAGGTTTCAAACTAGGTCTTTAGGATGTATTGAATTTGGATGGCCCAAGATGTTTGAGACTACCAGGGTTGCCTATTTCTCCAAGTCTTCCATCTGTCCTTTTCTTCCCTACTTGTTAATAATAAGGAGAAATTGTAGTAAAGGAGACTAGGCTGTCTATGAAGCGGTGGAATGTTGTTGCTTCAGCGTCAGCAGGCCCTGAGTGAGCACCTTCTTTTATTTCAGTTCCTCCTGACTTCATTCTGCTTAAGCAGTCAAGTTGGGAGACCCAGGGAATGCCCAGGACTATGGTCCATGTGAGTAACTATCAAACGATTTATCCTTTCTATGAGTAGGAAAAACACAGGTAAAGATATTCACAAAAAAAAAAAAATAGGGAAAGCATGAAAGAAGTTTGCCAATATTCAGCTGTGAGGAAAGAAAAAGCGTACATGGGGGTGCTGGGAATTGAACCCAGGGCATCAAGCATGCTGAGCACATGCTGTACCACTGAGCTACACCCCCTTATTAAATAAAGTTATAAGAACAATCCATGATACTGACTCTTAGCATAGTTTACAGGCTTTTCAAAACATAACTTTCCACAAGTAAACATGCATTATGTTCAATTCTTGTGTTCCTGGATTAGATCCTGCCTCACAACAATGCCAGGAGAAGGAAAAAAACACATTCCAGACCTAATGACTTTGAGATCTCCCAGCCGTCGTTGCCTTTTTCAAGGACTACTTTTAGCCAATTGCCTAAGTGTCAGTTCCAGTCCACCACGAGGGAGAGTAGCAGGATTGAATGTTTGGTTAAGTCTTCTGATGTCTTCTTGAAAAGTCCTTCTTCTGTGCCTATGAAGCTTGCAGAAAGACACAAAAGATAGTGCACGGGAATACGAATATGAGTCTTAAGAAGGAATGAAAATCCAGGTGAGGAGGTAAGGCTAGATGTTAATTAATTCAAAGTATTTGATGGAAACAGGTCCCTGGTGGTACAGTGGCTAGGAGCCGTGGCTGCTACCCAAAAGTTCCGAGGTCACTCCTTGGAAACATTATGGGGTCGGGATCTGCTAGACAGCAACGGGTTGATTAGGCTGACACGAAGAGTGACAAGTACAGTCATGCTCCTACAAATACCTGCGTCCAGCACCTGGATTTGGAAACTTAGTTTTGACTCCGTGATGCTCTAGGTCTGGTTTTGAAGAGGTGGAAGGTAGAAGAGAGGAGAAAGATGTACTCTTCTATGGTTAAAATGTCTCTTTTACACCAAAATTACTTCCTTAATGAGGAAAGCACAAGAGAAGCACTTAATGTGCAGGGTACAACCTTCAAAACGAATTCGCTCTTTATTAACTTTCCCTAATTCCGGAGAAGTCAGAAAACTCCTGATGTGGTGAGACCGTAACTCAGGTACGAAGGAGAAATTCCAGATCTTCGTGGATGGAAGGGATGAGTGCCCGGAATCTACAGGTTACTAGTATACCACAAAGACACCTCTCTGGGAATTGGAATGCGAGGAGTGGGCTCGAGGAAGGGAGTGAATACAAGAGAGTGGCAGGGTTTATAGCTGGGAGAAAGGGGGACACTGAGTGGAGGAGAGAAGCAGAAGCAGAGGAATAGATGGCAAGGAGAAAGGAATAGGTTTTGAGGAAGGGTCTCTAGGAACTTATAAAATATGGACTGGAACGCAGGTAGAAAGAGACCAAGCTCCGTCTTTACTATTCTTTCTCCAGGCCCTCGGGAAAAGAGAAGCTAAAGTAAGTGCTTTCAAAGCATATGTCCCACAAACAGATAAGACTGGTTTTACCCAAAATTTTGTGACTGAGAGCTCCTCGCTGCTCTTCCCATCGCTGAGCATTTTGGAAAGTGCTTGTGTGGTTCTGTGTTTCTGGAACAGCCCTTGTTGGTATTGGAGGCTTTGGAAAAAGCCACAAAGAGGCAGCATTGTCCTGATCCCAAGTGCCAGGAAAGTGGCATGGGGCTTAGAAGCAGAATCCCCTGAGGGCTTTCAGCAGGAGTTATCTTGTATTTGCAGCCACTTAGTTTTAGTGTGTTTGAGCTAAATATTCAAGGAAAAGAATGAGAAAAAAAGGTCAAGCAGTGACAAAGTGCTTTTGGTTTAAATAGACTTTTAGTGAACCCATCAAACACCTGGAGAACTCAGTGCACCAGGCCTCTAGACTGAGGATCTAGGACTCACTACCCTGTTCTGATGTAGATACTTTCAGTTTTCCTATACTTCTTTCTAACTCATAAACAAAAGGCTACTGAGCCTAGCTTTCTCCTGGAACAACTCTAGGAATATTTACAGTGCATTTTAGTACTCACATACTCTCTTTTCTTAATGGGACTCTGAAGAGCAAGATTTCAATTGTGGAAAGTCAGATTTGTAGTATCATTTGAGAGTTTACTCATTCAATGTGTGCAGCAACTTTATCCTCAGTCCTACTGTCAAATAGATGAGGAAAATAGTGACTTAAGGAATGAAGAAGATGGCATGGTGTTGACAGTTCAAGGTTGATGATGCAACTTAAATCTGGAAATTTTTAGGAAGATCCTCAAGTCTCTGGATTGTGAAGATGCTAAGTCCTTTCACTTTGGGAAAGGAAGAGTGGACTCTACCACTTGTTAGGTTATTTTCTTTTTCTTTGGGGGCATTGTATATGACTGGAAAGGGGAGAGAAAGAGTTTGATTTGAGACTTCATTTATTTAGGATACGTATAAATTTAAGGTGCAAATTCCCATTATTTTTTGGTAACCACAGTGATTCCCGAGACTAGAATGGTAAAGAGGTTGCATCAGGTAGTGCGTCCCTAACCTCCCTGGGAGAGAGGTCCCTACGTGTGATGTGTAGATTGGTGATTTCGAAGCTAGTACAAATGGAGAGAAGAGGGCCAAAAGAGCTTGGTGGGATATTTGTCTCATGGAAATGCTAACTAATACCAAATTACATCGCCTACATGTCGTTCCCTAGTGGCTTAATCCACAAAACAATACTAGGCGATTTTGTGTGACCCACCTCCAACTCTGCTTTGTACATTGGTAGGGTAGGAGAGATGAGTACTATACAAATTCTTAAAGTAATCACAAATTCTCCCAGTTTTCACATAGTCTTGGTTTCTTGGAAGTTCCAAGTTATTTGTAAGAAATAAACAATTGTTTTTTCCCATTCCCTGCCCTGTCATTCCTCCCCAGAGAGGTTAATCTTTCCTTCACTCCAAACTTGCTCCATGTGTTCCCAGGTTCCGTGTACAGTACTTCTCCGGGTTTAGGACAAAATTCAAAAATTTTCTTAGATCATATTCTGGATGGTATGTGCTAATGTACAATAAATCATCAAGGTAATTATCGATTTCCTTTGGCTGTGAGCAGCAAACAGTATTCATGACATGAAGACCTGAAGGAGGAAGAGAAAACGGGGGCAGAAGAGAAGGAGGGGGAGAAGGAGGCCGAAGAGAAGGAGGGGGAGAAGGAGGAGGAAGAATAGGAGGAGGAGATATAAAATGAAGAGAAATGAAATGAAAAGCAGCTTAGAGATGGTAGAGAAGTCGCATCATGAAGAAAAGCAAGCATACAGATGCAGAAGATTAAATCCATTTACCTTTGCTTGCCCACTGTTAAGGAACATTCTCGCCAGTCTTTAATTTTTCTCTCCTTCAACTCCTTTCTCCTCTGCCTTCCAAGGCTCTAAGAAAAATGTACAAGATGATGCAGAGGGATACAAAGAAGAGTAGCATGAGTGTTGCTTTGAGAAAAACAGATGCATGTGGGTAAAAAAAAACAAAGGGCCTCTTGGCAAAAATGAATCCTTCTAGCTGTAGCAATGTGATCTGAAAGTCAGCAGTGCTTTGGCTAGGTGACCAAGCCTGTTTCTGAAAGTCTAAAGAGACAGAAGACAGGATAGAAGGAAGGGAAATTCTTCAAACAATTATAATATCTGTTTGAAATACAATCTTCTTGGCAAGTGGGAAAATTACAGGGAAGTTGAGTACCAGGACATGAAACTTAAAACCAATTGGCCTACATAAAACCTACATTAAGTACACAGGAAAAGCTATGAGAAGGAGCCTGAGTGGTTTAATCAGTAAAGCACCAGATTTTAATCTGAGGATCCTAGGTTCAAGTCCCTTTTCAGGCATTATCCTGATTTTACCCTAGTGATTTCTCTTAGAAGCCTATACATTCAGCTTCCTCTAGAGAAACTCATCCAGACATTCACCATAGGCTTCTTGACTCTTACCTTCATGCCCTTTGCTCAAAAAGAATCCAAATTGAGCAAGGAGAGCAGAAAAAGGGAAAAGGGTTAAGGGCTCAATTACTAGCCAAAAGATTGGTGCCTCACAAAACAGGCCTGGTATTCTCCTTGAAAACGCTATGGAGCACCTCTACACTGCACACATAGGATCAGTTAAAGTCAAGGCAGCCCAGTCCTTCCAAATGAGATGAAGGTTTCTAAAAACAAACGTAGTGGTTACTGGCACTCAACATTGGTAATTTAGATTCTTCTTGCAGTGCCCTAAGTGAGGGTCTCTAACAATGGAACTCCATCAAGAGACTCAGACAGCCAAGTATGTATCACTTGCACTCACAGCAAATACTTGGAGGGGAGGGAAGGGAAGGGAGAGGAAAAGGCTGGCACAGTCAAATTCAGCTGGGGAGCCTGTCTTAAAATCCTCTCTTCCTTTAAAATTCCACAATGTCAACGGACGTAAGGGCCCTAATCATACAAAGAGAGGTGTAGAGCTTCTTGGGGGAAGGGGGAGGTGGTGTGGGGCTGGCCACACTGGCTCCCTGATCCAGGCACAGACCTCCTAAAGTGAAGAGCCTTATGGCTCCAGTGAACCGTATTGTGCTCTCTACTCACCCAAGGCCTGGTTTCAAGCGCAGTAGGTCATCCACTGACAAAGAAAGTAGTGCCTACTTCTTTCTAACCCAGGCCTTGCATCCTGACGTAATCACCTAGTCTGTCCCTTCCCCTTGTTGCATCATCCCTCCTCCCCACTCTGGACCCTCAGGGGGCCTAGCCGGCTGGCAGTGAACCTCAACGCAGCTCTGGGCCCCAGAAGGTGCTGTATGGGATTGTATAAGGCCAGTGGGTGTTGAGGTGGTGATGCAGCAGTGTCCGGGGCCCCAGGAAATGGGGTGACTGAAATGCCTGAGGGAATGAGTTTTGGGGAAAAGGAAGGGGCATGAGAAGGGAAACCCAGGAACCCTGCCCAAACTGCCTTGGTGAGGTGAGTGTCCGCGAGACGTGTGCTCTCTAACAGATTTTATTCTTCGCTGTCTTGACACTTTATGATATCCGGGTATCATAAAGAGACAGCAAAAGAGGTGAAACTCAGTAATCCAGCACTCCTACTTGAGGGACCGAAAACCAAAGTTGTTACCACCGAAAAATGCCGAAATTTCATCCTTGAAACTCCCACAACCTTCCCAGTCATCCAGTTCCTCCCTGCACAGCAAGCATAGTTTCTTGCTTATGCTCTCAGGGATGTTATTTTCTCCACTTTTTATACAAATAAGGAAATTCCAAATACATTCCAAGGCATCTTGGGTTTTTTTCACTTCATCGATGTTGTAGTGATTTTCAAATAAATACAGAAAGAGCTTCTTCGTTCTTTGCTTGGCAGCCAAGAATTCCATTGTATGATATGTCATAATATGTATCTTGCCCATACATTAATGCTGTAATTATTAACATTCCGTATCTGATATTTCACTGCCCATTTTGAATCAGACAAACATATGGTCTACTATGCCGGGAATGACAAATTGAAGAGGAATGGCATTTCTTTCACCAACAGAAAGAATATTTCAAGATCTATCCTGAGTACAATGCTGTCAGTGATAGGATAATATCCATACACAAAAAGGAAGAACAATAAATATGACTATTTACACACCAACCATTCAGGCAAAAGATAAAGAAATTGAAGATTTTTACCAACTTCTGCAGTCTGAAATTGAAAAATCAGGATGCATTGATAATGACTGATGATTGGAATGCAAAAGTTGGAAACAAACAAGAAGGATTCATAATTGGAAAATATGGCCTTGGTAATAAAAAGGATCCTGGAGATCACATGATAGAGTTTTGCAAGACGAATGACTTCTTCAAGGCAGATGCATTTTTTCAACAATATAAATGGTGACTATACACGTGGACCTCACCAGGTGGAATACACAGGAATCAAATCAACTACATCTGTGTAAAGAGACAATGGAAACGCTCAATATCATCAGTCAGAACAAGGTCATGGGCTAAGTGCAGAACAGAGCATCAATTGGTCCTATGCAAGTTCAACTTGAAGCTGAAGTAAACTAGAAAAAGTCCAGGAGGGACAAAGTATGACCTTGAGTGTTTTCCACCTGAATTTGGAGACTAGCTCAAGAATAGATTTAACACATTGAACTGTAATGACTAAAGACAAGATGAGTTATGGAACAACATCAAGGAGATCATACATGAAGAAAGCAAGAGGCCATTACAAAGACAAGAAAAAGACCAAAATGGATGTCAGAAGAGACTATGAAACTTGCTCTTGAACACAGAGTAGCTAAACAGAAAGGAAGAAATGATGAAGTAAAAGAACTAAACAGAAGATTTCAAAGGGCAGCTGGAGAAGACAAAGTAAACTATTAGGACATGTGCAAAGACCTGGAGTTAGAAAACCAAAAGGGAAGAACACCCTTGACATTTCTCAAATACTATTCTTAGGTATAAAGAATAAACAGAAATGATAATAGTCTGATTTTCCTTATAACTCTGTAATTGGTCTTAACCAAAAGCTAAATATGCTGCCATCAATTCAGTCAGTCACTTTAAGCACTGTGCCATGAGGACTCTGACATAGTATTGGGAAGAAGAATACCTCCTTTAAGTTACCAGCATCAGGAAACTATTCCAAAAGACCTCTGCACATTCTTTCTGTACTTGGATTCCATTTATAATAGAACTGGCAGTCGTGGGTTTTGAATCCACATCCCCGCAGGTTAGAGCCCAAATCCAGCACATTAGACTGCTCGGCCATGCTACCACACATGAGAACACATGAGGGCACCTTTTAAATCCTAACGTTTGCAAAGAAAAAAAGAATGTTTTCCAACTTGTTTTCTTCTCCTAGAACAGGTTTACAAGCTAGTTCTCCAAAACAATAAATAACAACTAAAATTGATCAGGAACTTATGATGTGCCATGCACTCTCCTTACATTTATTGTCATTCATTTTTTATCTTCCTAACTGCCTCAGAAGATAGGTACTTTTACTACGATCTCCATTTGCCTGATGGAGAATTGAGGCACAGAGTTGTTAAGTAACTTGCTGGATGTAACCCAGCAGGAAGTGATGTTTAAAGTGGAGTGGAATAGTTCACTCTGTTGTATATTTATTTACTTAAGGATAAAATCCTGAAATAATATAGTTCAAGGTTATTGTGACAAATTCAGAGCAACAGCAAACTTATGTATGACGAAACTTCAGTTCCTTTTGGGGCATGGAGATGTATAGCATATAAAAACCTAATGGTTCAGAAATTTCACTGAGGCTTGAAATTGTTTGAATTGAGAGCTTCACTAAAAGTTGTTTGTGTAACTGTCTTAGTGCATTAGGCAGCTGATCAGTCTCATAAGCTGAAGGTGCTGAGTTCAAGCCTTAGAGAGGGCGCACAGATTTTTTGTCTCTTCTACATACACTCACTTGAAAAACCAAAAAACCTGGTAGTAGGGGAAATTATTCCACTGATCAAGTTTTGAGTATGAAACACAGATTGCACAACCAACTCTCAGTCGATTTCATGTGACGCAATTATAAATGGACCTGCACAAATAGTGAAAAGGAATTCATCTAGAACTTTATCCCTCTCCCTTGCTAATAAGATATCTTTTCAATACACTGGCTACAAGAAGAGAAAACTGGCTACAGTATGACCTAATTCCAAACTCTGTATTAGTTAGCTATTACTACTATACCAAATAACCAGAAACTTAGTGACTTAAAAAATCCACAAATTTATTATCTTACAGTTCTGGAGGTCAGAACTCTGAAGTGAGTTCTGTACAGGGTCAGATTAAGGCATGTGAGGACCCTAAACACTAACAATCTGTGGTGCACCCTCCTCTGCTTACTCAGGTATACCAACAGGACATGTGAGTTATATGTAAACATGTGCGTATATACATACATGTGTGTCTTAGCTATCCATGGTGTAGTTCCTTTTTAAATGCGACTATAATATTAGAAAAAAAAAATAGAGTCGCGTTTAAAAAGAAACTGGGTGGGATAATATTAGAGACCGCACATAAAAGTGACACATGCCATTTTAGCAGAATGAGATGAACTGGATTATAAAAAATTTAGTGAATATAGGGTATTAAATTTTACTATCTAACTACTTTTCTACAAAAAGGATATTCCCCATATTCTGAAACAAAGAAAATGAGTCAGGATGTGGGGCCAAGAGGGCAGAGTATTCAGACACTTCCAGTGGTCCCTCTTACAAAAAAAAAAAAAATCCAAAGACCCCCCAAAACAAGTGAATCCATTATATATATGACAAGTTAGAAACCCTGAGCATCCAGTGCAAAGTTAAGAAGTCAGACTGAGTGAGGGGAAGGGGAGACTGTGCAGAAGCAGTCAGGAGTTGCCTAGCCGGCGGCAGAGCCTCAGCTCCGATTCCTTGGCGTGACTGCAGCAGGACTGATGGAAGTTTTCGGAGACACGGCCGCTTCGGTGAAAGAAGGCAAGAAAAATGCCCCACCCCTGACCCTGTGGCGTGTTTGCAGCAGAGCTGGCTGTGGCGTTTAGGACACAGAAGCTTCAGCAAAAGAAGGCAAGTGCAGGACACAGCCCTAACCCCCTGCAGCAATCTCGGCGGGGACCCATCCAGTACACACAAGCTACACATGCCTCTGGAGTCTGAGATAAAACAGTGCTGTCTGCACAAGACAAGTGATTTTGTCTAATTTGCAGGAGGATCTAATAGCTCCTCCTTTTGAAAGAACTCTCTCCTAACTATCTGATCCCTCCTCCCTCTGCCCCAGCCGGCTTCATTAACATTTGATTTCTCTGGGCCCGAAATAGGTCCTGCTGTGCTCCCTGAGCGGTTCTCCTGGCCTTGGAGCATCATAAGTCACATGATTACACTGCTGCTGGCATGTTTCTATGTGATGTACAGGAGAGAACTAAATATGAGGCCATACACAATCTGTCTGAAATGAAAAGGAGAATATAATTGTTATTGTTTACAAAATTTGTAAAACGGCATCAATTTCATTGAGTTTTACCCTGCCTGTTCACTTCCTCCAGGGTGCTTGCATTTCCTTGTGTCCTATCTGTTTGGCATCTGTGTGTCTTTGCTTTGGAAACTGGTGCCCGTTTTGTTGATGCCGTAAGCACATGCTTACCATGTTTACTGGGTAATTTGTTCCTGGTCCTTTGGGTATAAACGGAAGGTAATGGCAGAGATGCATTCTTTCTGAAGACTCTGGTGGAAAATTCATTCCTTGACTTTTATGGTTTCTAGAGGCCACCAACATTCTTTGGCTCATGGATGGATCACTCTAACCTCTGCTTCTGTGGTCTCATTTCCTTTTCTGACTCTGGCCCTCAAGTCATCTTCTTACAAGGGACCTGTGATTATATTGGGTCCATCCAAGAAATCCAGATTAATTTTTCCATGGCAACATCCTTAACTTAATCAAATTTCCAAAGGCCGTTTTGCAGTGTAAGCTAACATATCACAGTTTTTGGATATTACGACATGGAAATCTTCACTGAGGCATTATTACACCTACCACATCTGCCCTCTGGTCTCCAAATGTTCACACCTATCTCACATGCAAAAACATGCACTTTGTCCCAACATCCCTCCAAATCTTAACCCATTATAGTACTAGCTCAAAGTCCTAAATCTCATCAGCTCAAAAGTCCCAAATTTTTCATTTAAATCCTCTAAATTAGGTATAGGTGAGGCTCTGGGTATAATGCATCCTGAGATACAATTTCCCTCTATCTATGAATCTGTGAAATTCAAGAAACAAGTTATCTGCTCCCAAGAATACAGTGGTGGGACAGGTATAAGATTACAGTTAAAGGCATTCCAATTAAAAATGGATGAAATTGAAAGAAAAGAAAGGAGTCACTGGTCTCAAGAAATGTCCAAATCTAGCCAGGCAAAAAACATTAGCTTTCAAGGCCGGAATTAATGTTCTGTGGTTTGATAGTTCTGCCATCTGAGTCTCCTTTCAGAGTCATCATTTCATTTTCATAAAGGTAGCGTGTGTTTACAGCAAAGTACTTTTATCACCCTGTTTCCTGTCTGGTGACTATTAGGAGTGTGAGACAGGGATTGAGTGGTACGTGATTTTTTGAGCGAGTCATCTTCAGGATGGGAAAGGGAAGTAGCCAAGCAATAATATGTTGTTAGGTAAAGTCTGGGTTTGGCCTGACCCACGTCATTATGAGTTGGAATCGACTCATTGGCAATGGGTTTGGGTGTTTTGTTTGTTCTATGTGAAAGGGACCCTGGGGTATAAATCACATAGCAGAGTTGTCCTTGCGTCAATGGGTTTGAGCTTTTGCATTTTCCACCTCCTCCAGTCGGTCATCGGCTGCTGCTGGGAATGGAGTGGTGGCATAATCTACTAGGTGTAACCAAGGACAATTCACTGGAGAAGGTCACAGAGAGGATAAACCCTTGGGAGGTTGGGTGCAGTGGCTGTAAAAAGAAAGTGGAAAATAAAGGAGCTGAAGGGGAACTAAGATCATGTACTACCGTGAAAGAATTAGATGAGTGGAATATACGCTAGGTTTGTAATTTTATATCTGAAGTGTGAATGTTCCATAGGTCATCTCTTAATTTAGGAAAAAGATTTTATTTATTTGCTAGTATAAATCACTTATTTTGTTTTAATGCTTGGAACTTTTATCTTTAGCTTTTAGATAATATTCAGTGTTTTTCAAAGAATTAAGTACTTGGCACAAAATGATTGTTCAAAAATAAGAAGAATGAGAATAATGATAAAAATGAGATCCCTAGGTGGTACATTTGGTTTGCACTGAACTGGCGATCTGCTTTCATAAAGTTTGCAGCCAAGAAAATCCTATGGAGCAGTTCTAGTCTGTAATACATGGAGTTACCATGAGTTGGAATGGACTCCTTGGCAACTATCATCAACAACAACAATAATGAACTTTAATGCTTATTTATGTGCCAGATACCTTTCTAAACCATTTTATGTATATTTACTCATCCAGTCCTCCCATCAACTCTATTACATAGGCTTATTACCATTTCCATTTTACATATTGGAAATTGATGCCCAGAAAGCTAAAGCAATTTGCCAAAGTTCCCTGAGCTATTAAGAAGAGCAGCTGAGGGATGAATACAGGAAGTGTGACCTAGTTCAACATGGTCCCACTCAAAATGAACAGAGGTGAAGTCTAGATATACTTCAGGGACAATTTTCTAATTACAAGCAACCCTAGGTTAGAAAATTCCTGCTTACATACAACTTGTGGTAGTGGACCATCCTTCGTAAAGCCTATTATATTAAAAATTAGGGGTACGTACAGTGTTTCAAAACAACAAACAGGTGCAACTTTGGAATTTACATCAACATATATTATTATTACTGTATAATTATGTTAAAGATGTTTTAGTGTATCTGGAAGTGTTTAATGTTTTTTACACATGGAAAGGTGCCCCACATACTGTAGTATATACTAAGACAAACATTTGATTGAAGGACATTAGATATGAACCATACCTAACTGTTCCGATTTACACACCGATTTGTTTCTACCTTACTTAATAAGAGAATTCAAATGTACCGCTACATCAAATTGATGCATAAGTTTCTAATGCTCAAATTAAGGTAGAAAACAGTTCCTAGACAGGCACCAGTCTGCAGACCACAATTTGAACAGTTCTAATGTGATCACCATGAGTCAGAATCATCTTGACTGCACCTAAGAGCAACAACAATGTGGACGTAAGATGTACTGGAGGTGGAGCCCTGGTGGTGCAGTGGTTAAAAGGTCAGCTGCTATCCAAAAGGTTGGTTGTTCAAATCTACCAGCTGCTCCTTGGAAACCCTATGAAGCAGTTCTACTCTGTCCCAGAGGGTCACTATGAGTTGGAATTTACTCAATTGCAATGGGTTTGGGTTTTTTTGATTGTTTGTTTTTTGCAAGTGATAAGATACTCAAGGAAATCCTTCTTCCTCCTCTTTTCTATTTAAATTCAGGCTAGATTCATGTCAAGTGAAATGCATAAAACTTAATTTTCAGTTTTATGAATTATACACACACACACACACACACACACACACCATGGAGCCAACATCCAGACGAAGATAAAGAAATTTTCAGCTCCCAGGAGCTCCCTTGTACCTCATCCCAATCAATTCCAATCTTCTGACTTCTACTAGCATAGATTAGTTTTTCCTGTGCTTTGAAATATAAGAAAGGAAATCAAATAGTACCTGCTCATTTGAGTATGGATTCTTTTACTCAATATGTTTTTTACTAGATGCATCCATACATTTACTAGTAGCAGTATTTCTTTCTTAGTGCTCTGTCATATTCCATTGTATGAATACTGGACATCAGACTTTTTCCATTTTTTTACTGCTGGTATACATTTTTTATTTTACACATTTGAAATGGCTAACGCTGCTATGAACGTTCTTGTACATGTCTTTGAAGGGCAATAAGCACACATTTTCTGCAGGTCTAATTGCTGCTGTAGACTTTCTGGGTTGTAGATTGTATACATATTTGTTTGAGGCAATATTTCCAAATGGTGCCTCTGAGCAGATGTACCAGTTGACAATCTCATCAGCAATGTATGAAAGTTTCAGTTCTGTATCATCAGAGACACTTGATATCCTCAGTTACTTTAACTAAAGCAGTTTTGGTGAAAGGTAGTATTATTTCATTGTGTTTGTTAATTTGCATTAAGTATATTCTTTAGTGAAGTGTATGTTTAGTCTTCGGTCTTTCTCATTGAGTTTCAGCCTTTTTTCTTAGTGTGTCATAACAGTTCTTCATCTATTCTACATAAGGGTCCTTTGTCAAATATAAGTATTGAAATATCTTCTCCTTGACTGTGGTTAATCCCCTCTTCATAAGGAGAAGGGGGCTTGAAAAACTTTGCAAGTAGAGAAAAAAAGAAAAAGTGGGTACAGAGAGGAGATGAAAAAACAAGAGGAAGTTGATCATATATCTTTCTTGGTGGTTGCAGAAAAAAATGGGCAAGGCAGTTTACTTGGAGTGGGAAAATGGGGTGGAATGTCCTAGGAACAGAATGTGTTTTTTGGTCTTCAATCTCTTTACTTATTTCCTGGTGTAGTTAAGGGCTTTAGAAATAGTGAGATTTGAAACAGAGGATTTTCTCTCTGGTCAGCTATTAGATCTGCCAAAACCACTTAGAAATATGGATAATATTTCAAGAAAGATCTTCATCAGGTTTCTTCCGTGAGAGAATTGTGGCTCAATAGGAGAGTGTCCTTTCCTTGAGAGGGTCTGAAACCATGCACACTCACCTGCTTTTTACAATTCCTTACAGTTCTATATATATATATATATTGCTTTTTAATATACATTTTGGGTACTCATAGGTATTAAGCACATTATCCGATGGATTGCCTTGAAATATTTCCCTCTTTATACTCCATGTATCTCCTCACCACCCACAATGCCTCTGTCAGCACAAGGAAGAAGGAAGGAAATACAGAAAACAAAATTGGCTTCTTCAGAATTTCCTCAAATGGAAGCAAGAAGCCCGCCAGCACATTAACCTGCTCACTAATCCTCTGTTCCCTTTTGCGGTGTCATTGAAGAGCAAGACAGAAAAAGAAGGACTGAAAGAAGAGAAAAAGAACAGGCTCAATCATTTCATTTGAAATTCCCTTAGTTTTCTTAGCACTGTTTGGAGCATGAAAGAGCCAGAAGTTACTAAGCAGAAAAACATCACTCTGTTTTACCTGTTCCTCCCCTTTGTTGCCATCCCTGTCCTCTACCTACCTGTCCATGGTCTCAGAATATTGGATTCCATTTTCAGACATGGATGGTAATGGAGCCTTATAATTTTGTCTCTGAGCAAGTGCATAATATAGAATAAGTTAAAACTAAATATTAGAGATCACATCAGCTGTGATAATATTTTGAAGAAAGACTGAAATGACCATTTTCAGGCTGCAGAAATAGCTCAGTTGAGAGAGCGATAGACTGAAGATCCCTAGCTGGATTCCAAGTTTCCACAACTGAAGTCAATTTTGCTTTATTTCTTTCTTAAAAAGCATTTGCATTCCAAGGCTTTGGATTCTGATAGAACTGAATACTACAGTTATCCAACACAGTAGTATTAAAAAAAAAAAAAAAATCTGTGTCTAGGAACCTTGGTGGTACAGTCGTCAAGTGTTCGGCTACTAACAAAAGGTCGGTGGTTCCAACCTACCAGCCACTCAGGGAGAGAAAAATGTCACTGTGAGCTTCCATAAAGATTTACAGCCTTGGAAACCATATGGAGCAATTCTACCCTGTCCATAGGTTCGCTATGAGTCAGAACTGATTGGGTAACAATGGGTTTGATTTGGTTTGGTTTTGAGGTCTTCCATGAAATGCTAACCGAAATTTTGCATATTTTATTTAAAATTTTAAGGAACTGAAATTTAATAAGGAAACCTAGGAATTGATGGAGTACAGAATTCCAATATGCTACATGCTGTTGCATTTATGATTCATTTCTGCTCTGATATTATATATTATGTGTGGGGACATCTACCACAGCCATCACCAGAGTCCAGTACAGCTAAATGGTGCCTGGCTACCACCACTGACTGCAGTGATAGGGATCACAACAGAGGGTGCCAGACACAGGTAGAGAAAAATACAGAACAAAATTCTAACTCACAAAAGAAGACCAGACTTGCTGGCCTGACAGAGACAGGAGAAACCCCAAGAGTATGGCCCCTGGACACCATTTTAGCTCAGTAATGAAGTAATCCCCAAGGTTCACTCCTCAGCCCAAGATTAGATAGGCCTATAAAACTAAACGAGGATAAAGGAGTACACCAGTCGAGGGGCAAGGACTAACACAGGTAGGTACAGGAAAGCTGGTTATAGGGAACCCAAGGTGGAGAAGTGAGAGTGTTGACATGTCGTAGAGTTGTTAACCAGCGTCATGAAACAATACGTGTACTAACTGTTTAATGAGAAAGTAGTTTGTCCTGTAAGCCTTCATCTAAAGAACAATAAAAAAAAAAAGTATATAAGGAACTGAAATTCAGTGTGGAAACCTAGAAATTGATGGAGCAAGGAATCCCATATGCCACATGCTGTTTCGCTTATGATTTTCATCTCTGTTCTGATGTTAGTATTATGTGCATAGCAAAAGATAAATTTTTTTTAATTAATTTTTATTAAGCTTCAAGTGAACATTTATCATTCCAATCAGTCTGTCACATGTAGGTTTACATACATCTTACTCCCTTCTCCCACTTGCTCTCCCCCTATTGAGTCAGCCCTTTCAGTCTCTCGTTTCTTGCCAATTTTGCCATCTTCCCTCTCTCTCTATCTTCCCATCCCCTCTCCAGTCAAGAGTTGCCAACACACTCTCCAGTGTCCACCTGATTTAATTAGCTCACTCTTCATCAGCATCTCTCTCCCCCCCACTGACCAGTCCTTTTCATGCCTGATGATTTGTCTTCGGGTATGGTTCCTGCCCTGTGCCATCGGAAGTTCTGGGGATCATTGTCTCTGGGATTCCTCTAGTCGCAGTCATACCATTAGGTATGGTCTTTTCATGAGAATTTGGGGTCTGTATCCCATTGGTCTCCTGCTCCCTCAGGAGTTGTCTGTTCTTCTCCCTGACAGGGCAGACATCGATTGTGGCCGGGCACCAACTAGTTCTTCTGGTCTCAGGATAATGTAGGTCTCTGGTTCATGTGGCCCTTTCTGTCTCTTGGGTTCTTAGTTGTCATGTGACCTTGGTGTTCTTCCTTGGCCTTTGCTCCAGGTGGGTTGAGACCAATTGATGTATCTTAGATGGCCGCTTGTTGGCATTTAGGACCCCAGGTGCCACAATTCAAAGTGGGATGCAGAATGTTTTCATAATAGAATTATTTTGCCCATTGACTTAAAAGTCCCCTCAAACCAAGTTCCCCAGACCCCAGCCCCTGCTCCGCTGACCTTTGAAGCTTTCATTTTATCCCGGAAACCTCTTTGCTTTTAGTCCAGTCCAATTAGGCTGACCTTCCTTGTATTGAGTGTTGTCTTTCCCTTCACCCAAAGCAGTTCTTATCTACAGATTGATCAATAAAAAGCCCTCTCCCTCTCTCCCTCCCTCCCTCCCCCCTTTGTAACCACAAAAGTATGTGTTCTCCTCTGTTTTTTCTATTTCTCAAGATCTTATAATAGTGGTCTTATACAATATTTGTCCTTTTGCAACTGACTCATTTCGCTCAGCATAATGCCTTCCAGATTCCTCCATGTTATGAAATGCTTCAGAGATTCGTCACTGTTCTTTATCGATGCGTAGCATTCCATTGTGTGAATATACCACAATTTATTTACCCATTCATCCATTGACGGACATCTTGGTTGCTTCCAGCTTTTTGCTATTGTAAACAGAGCTGAAATAAACATGGGTGTGCATATATCTGTTTGTGTGAAGGCTCTTGTATCTCTAGGGTATATTCCGAGGAGTGGGATTTTTTGGGTTGTATGGTAGTTCTATTTCTAACTGTTTAAGATAACGCCAGATGGATTTCCAAAGTGGTTGTACCATTTTACAATCCCACCAGCAGTGTATGAGAGTTCCAATCTCTCTGCAGCCTCTCCAACATTTATTATTTTGTGTTTTTTGGATTAATGCCAATCTAGTTGGTGTGAGATGGAATCTCATCGTAGTCTTAATTTGCATTTCTCTAATGGCTAATGATCGGGAGCATTTTCTCATGTATCTGTTGGCTGCCTCTATATCTTCTTTAGTGAAATGTGTGTTCATATCCTTTGCCCACTTCTTGATTGGGTTGTTTGTCTTTTTGTGGTTGAGTTTTGACAGAATCATGTAGATTTTAGAGATCAGGCGCTGGTCTGAGATGTCATAGCTGAATATTCTTTCCCAGTCTGTAGGTGGTCTTTTTACTCTTTTGGTGAAGTCTTTAGATGAGCATAGGTGTTTGCTTTTTAGGAGCTCCCAGTTATCGGGTTTCTCTTCATCATTTTTGGTAATGTTTTGTATTCTGTTTGTGACCTGTATTAGGGCTCCTAGGGTTGATCCTATTTTTTCTTGCACGATCTTTATCACTTTAGTCTTTATGTTTAGGTCTTTGATCCACTTGGAGTTAGTTTTTGTGCATGGTGTGAGGTATGGGTCCTGTTTCATTCTTTTGCAAATGGATATCCAGTTATGCCAGCACCATTTGTTAAAAAGACTATCATTTCCCCAATTAACTGACACTGGGCCTTTGTCAAATATCAGCTGCTCATACGTGGATGGATTTATATCTGGGTTCTCAATTCTGTTCCATTGGTCTATGTGCCTGTTGTTGTACCAGTACCAGGCTGTTTTGACTACTGTAGCTGTATAATAGGTTCTGAAATCAGATAGAGTGAGGCCTCCCACTTTCTTCTTCTTTTTCAGTAATGCTTTGCTTATCCAGGGGTTCTTTCCCTTCCATATGAAATTAGTGATTTGTTTCTCTATCCCCTTAAAATATAACATTGGTATTTGGATTGGAAGTGCGTTATATGTATAGATGGCTTTTGGTAGAATAGACATTTTTACTATGTTAAGTCTTCCTATCCATGAGCAGGGTATGTTTTTCCACTTAAGTATGTCCTTTTGAATTTCTTGTAGCAGAGTTTTATGGTTTTCTTTGTATAGGTCTTTACATCCTTGGTAAGATTTTTTCCTAAGTATCTTATCTTCTTGGGGGCTACTGTGAACGGTATTGATTTGGTTATTTCCTCTTCGGTGTTCTTTTTGTTGATGTAGAGGAATCCAAGTAATTTTTGTATGTTTATTTTATAACCTGAGACTCTTCCAAACTCTTCTATTAGTTTCAGTAGTTTTCTGGAGGATTCCTTAGGGTTTTCCATGTATACGATCATGTCGTCTGCAAATAGTGATAGCTTTACTTCCTCTTTACCAATCTGGATACCCTTTATTTCTTTGTCTAGCCTAATTGCCCTGGCTAGGACTTCAAGTACGATGTTGAATAAGAGCGGTGATAAAGGGCATCCTTGTCTGGTTCCCGTTCTCAAGGGAAATGCTTTCAGGTTCTCTCCATTTAGAGTGATATTGGCTGTTGGCTTTGCATAGATGCCCTTTATTATGTTGAGGAATTTTCCTTCAATTCCTATTTTGGTAAGACTTTTTATCATAAATGGGTGTTGAACTTTGTCAAATGCCTTTTCTGCATCTATTGATAAGATCATGTGGTTTTTATCTTTTGTTTTATTTATGTGATGGATTACATTAATGGTTTTTCTGATATTAAACCAGCCTTGCATACCTGGTATAAATCCCACTTGATCAGGGTGAATTATTTTTTTGATGTGTTGTTGGATTCTATTGGCTAGAATTTTGTTGAGGATTTTTGCATCTATGTTCATGAGGGGTATAGGTCTAAAATTTTCTTTTTTTGTAATGTCTTTACCTGGTTTTGGTATCAGGGAGATGGTGGCTTCATAGAATGAGTTGGGTAGTATTCTGTCTTTTTCTATGCTTTGAAATACCTTCAATAGTAATGGTGTTAAGTCTTCTCTGAAGGTTTGGTAGAACTCTGCAGTGAAGCCGTCTGGGCCAGGACTTTTTTTTGTTGGAAGTTTTTTGATTACCGTTTCAATCTCTTTTTTTGTTATGGGTCTATTTAGTTGTTCTACTTCTGAATGTGTTAGTTTAGGTAGGTAGTATTGTTCCAAGAATTTATCCATTTCTTCTAGGTTTTCAAATTTGTTACAGTACAATTTTACGTAGTAATCTGAAATGATTCTTTTAATTTCATTTGGCTCTGTTGTGATGTGGTCCTTCTCGTTTCTTATTTGGGTTATTTGTTTCCTTTCCTGTTTTTCTTTAGTCAGTCTAGCCAATGGTTTATCAATTTTGTTAATTTTTTCAAAGAACCAGCTTTTGGCTTTGTTAATTCTTTCAATTGTTTTTCTGTTCTCCAATTCATTTAGTTCAGCTCTAATTTTTATTATTTCTTTTCTTCTGGTGCCTGATGAATTCTTTTGTTGCTCACTTTCTATTTGTTCAAGTTGTAGGGACAGTTCTCTGATTTTGGCTCTTTCTTCTTTTTGTATGTGTGCATTTATCAATATAAATTGGCGTCTGAGCACTGCTTTTGCTGTGTCCCAGAGGTTTTGATAGGAAGTATTTTCATTCTCATTGCTTTCTAAAAATTTCCTTATTCCCTCCTTAATGTCTTCTATAACCCAGTCTTTTTTCAGGAGGGTATTGTTCAGTTTCCAAGTATTTGATTTCTTTTCTCTAGTTTTTCTGTTATTGATTTCTAGCTTCATTGCCTTGTGGTCTGAGAAGATGCTTTGTAATATTTTGATGTTTTGGATTCTGTAAAGATATGTCTTATGACCTAATATGTGGTCTATTCTAGAGAATGTTCCATGTGCGCTAGAAAAAAAAGTATACTTTGCAGCAGTTGGTTGGAGAGTTCTGTATAAGTCAATGAGGTCAAGTTGGTTGATTGTTCTAAGTAGGTCTTCCGTGTCTCTATTGAGCTTCTTACTGGATGTCCTGTCCTCCGAAAGTGGTGTGTTGAAGTCTCCTACTATAAATGTGGAGGTGACTATCTCACTTTTCAATTCTGTTAAAATTTGATTTATGTATCTTGCAGCCCTGTCATTGGGTGCATAAATATTTAATATGGTTATGTCTTCCTGATCAATTGTCCCTTTTATCATTATATAGTGTCCTTCTTTATGCTTCGTGGCGGATTTAAGTCTAAAGTCTATTTTATCAGAAATTAATATTGCTACTCCTCTTCTTTTTTGCTTATTGTTTGCTTGATATATTTTTTTCCATCCTTTGAGTTTTAGTTTGTTTGTGTCTCTAAGTCTAAGGTGTGTCTCTTGTAGGCAGCATATAGACGGATCGTGTTTCTTTATCCAGTCCGTGACTCTCCGTCTCTTTATTGGTGCATTTAGTCCATTTACATTCAGCGTAATTATAGATAAATAAGTTTTTAGTGCTGTCCTTTTGGTGCCTTTTCACGTGTGTTCTTGGCCATTTCATTTTTCCACATGCTTTTTTTGCTGAGACGTTTTTCTTAGTAGCTTGTGAGATCCTCATTTTCATAATGTTTAACTTTGTGTTTGTTGAGTCGTTACGTTTTTCTTGGCTTTTTTCTTGAGTTATGGAATTGATATTCCTTTTTATGGTTACCTTATTATTTACCCCTATTTTTCTAAGTAAAAACCTAACTTGTATTGTTCTATATCACCTTGTATCACTCTCCATCTGGCAGTTCAATGCCTCCTATATTTAGTCCCTCTTTTTGATTATTGTGATCGTTTAGCTATTGATTTCCATGATTCCCTGTTATGTGTATTATTTTGTTTATTTATTTATTTTTTAGAATTAATCTTAATTTGTTTGTTTTTGTGCTTTCCCTATTTGAGTTGCGTTGATATCAGGATGTTCTGTTTTGTGACCTTGTATTGTGCTGGTACCTGATATTATTGGTCATCAGGCCAAACAATCTCCTTTAGCATTTCTTGCAGTCTTGGTTTAGTTTTTGCAAATTCTCTAAACTTGTGTTTATCTGTAAATATCTTAATTTCTCCTTCATATTTCAGAGAGAGTTTTGCTGGATATATGATCCTTGGTTGGCAGTTTTTCTCGTTCAGTGCTCTGTATACGTCATCCCATTCCCTTCTTGCCTGCATGGTTTCTGCTGAGTAGTCTGAACTTATTGATTCTCCCTTGAAGGAAACCTTTGTTTTCTCCCTGGCTGCTTTTAAAATTTTCTGTTTGTGTTTGGTTTTGGCAAGTTTGATGATAATATGTCTTGGTGTTTTCTTTTTGGATCAATCTTAAATGGGGTTTGATGAGCATCTTGGATAGATATCCTTTCATCTTTCATGATGTCAGGGAAGTTTTGTGTCAGGAGTTCTTCAACTATTTTCTCTGTGTTTCCTGTCCCCCCTCCCTGTTCTCGGACTCCAATCACTCGCAAGTTATCCTTCTTGATAGAGTCCCACATGATTCTTAGGATTTCTTCATTTTTTTTAATTCTTTTATCTGATTTTTTTTCAGCTATGTTGGTGTTGATTCCCTGGTCCTCCAGAAGTCCCAGTCTACATTCTAATTGCTCGAGTCTGCTCCTCTGAGTTTCTATTGCATTGTCAAATTCTGTAATTTTATTGTTAATCATTTGGATTTCTACATGCTGTCTCTCTATGGATTCTTGCAACTTATTAATTTTTCCACTAGGTTCTTGAATAATCTTTTTGAGTTCTTCAACAGTTTTATCAGTGTGTTCCTTGGCTTTTTCTGCATTTATCCTAATTTCATTTGTGATATCTTTAAGCATTCTGTAAATTAGTTTTTTATATTCTGTATCTGATAATTCTGGGATTGTATCTTCATTTGGGAAAGATTTTGATTGTTTTGTTTGGGGGGTTGGAGAAGCTGTCATGGTCTGTTTCTTTATGTGGTTTGATGTGGACTGCTGTCTCCGAGCCATCACTGGGAAACTAGATTTTCCAGGTAATCAGCTAAAAAAAATGCAGTCAGATCCCTATCTGAATTCTCCCTCTGGCTCTGGGTATTCGGATGTTAATGGAGCCGCCTGGGGAGGGTGGGGGAGGGATCAGAGAGCTAGGAGTGTAGCACCACAGAATATAGAGCTGATCAGTGCGTTCACGCTCTGCCCCCGTCCGCCAAAATCCGGGCGGGACGGCTCCCCAGTTGGGACGCTACTCTCCAGCTCCGAGACCAGTCACTTCCTTCCGGGGACTTCTCCCTCCGGTGCGCGGCACTGCTCACGCGAACTGGGTGCTCGTCTCCCGAACGAAAGGGTGGCCCCGCCCCCAGGGTCCATTCAGGAGAATATAATTGGACCCCGTGCTTACGCCCCGCCCGCTTTCGCCAAAATCCCCGCTCCGAGAACAGTCACTTCCTCCCGGGGACTTCTCCGTCCGGTGCGCTGAACCACACGTGTAAACTGGGTGGGCGAGTCCCCCCGCACGAACGTGTGGGCCCCGCCCTAGGGTCGCTTTATGGAAATATAGCTGACCCCCCCCCGCTAGTGCCCCGCCCACTTCCCACCAAACTCCAGGCAGGACGGCTCCCTGGCTGGGACGCTGCTCTCCCCGTTCCAAGATCAGTCACTGCCTCCCGGGTGCTTCCCCCTCCGGCTGCGCCGCTACGCCGCCCGCGCCAACCAGCTAGACTCTCTCCCGGGATGGGTTTGGGGGGGTAGGGCTGGGCCCCTTGTCTGTGCCGTCTGCCCCCCTGGGCTCTGCCCCAGATTGGGCTCCGAAGGTCACCTGCCTGGCACGCTGGCTCCTAGTTCTGAAAACGGTCGCTGTCTGCCCGTATTTGTTCGTTTTCCATCTCTAAGTCTGTGCTTGTTGTTCACAGTTCGTAGATTGTTATGTATGTGATCAATTCACTTGTTTTTCCAAGTCTTTGTTGCAAGAGGGATCCGCGGTAGCGTCCACCTAGTCCACCATCTTGGCCCCGCCTCTCGCAAAAGATATATTTTTAACCAGAAGAAATGTTTTAAAATCCTGTAGAAAAAGAATCACTACATGATATAAGAAATGTTTCTGGCTGGTGCAAAAATTTTGTGCTTGGTAACCTAATGGTAACCGAAAGGTTGGCAATTGGAATTTACACAGCAGCACCATCTAAGCCCGGCAATCTGCTTCCTTAAAACTTGTTGTTGGTCGGTATCCAGATGATTCTGACTCATGTTGATCCCACGGGGTGACTCCATGTGTTGGCTGTAATCTTAAATGAAGCAGATAGCCAGCCTTTTCTTCCACTGGAACCAACAATCTTTAGGTTAGCACTCAAGTATAACTGTGCGCCTGGTCATCCTTAAAGATTAAACCAAAAGCTCAAAACGATTAAGATGGAGCCAATTTCCACTCACAGGTGTAATCTTTCCCAGAACCAACTGACTGCCTTCTTTCTCCCAAATAGCTGCTGGCTGGCTTGAACTGGCCAACATTTTGGTTAGCAGCCCAGCGCTTAACCACAGATTACAGCCAAAGAAACCTTATGGAGGAGTTCTACTCTGTACACATGGGGTCTCCATCCAAGAGTTAGAATCGATTTGATGGCAACGGAGGAATGCCCATTCAGCACCAACAGGGGATTTCTTACCTTCCTCCCTTCCAATTTCTTATTTTCCTCCTATCTCCCACAGTGAGAGCGCTGGTTGCCAACAACCTCAATATGTGTACTCATTTTCTCAAGCCAAAAATTCACACGAAAGAATATCAGAATTGCTACATCCATTACCCTAACCATTCCTGTGGAGTCCATTCTGACTAATAGCTACCCTATAGGACAGAGTAGAACTGCCCCATAAGACTTCCAAGGAGCACCTGGTGGATTCAAACTGCCAACATTTTGGTTAGCAGCCATAGCTCTTAACCAGTATGCCACCCATAGCATTACTTTAAAAAAACAAAGTCAAAGAGCTGATATGCAGAGTTTAATATTTGCTTGTCATTCTTTTTATCTTACAGTGAGGACAAAGCACTATGGAAAACATTTACTTGAATCTATTCTCTCTTTTTCCTCCTATGTGGATGTTATTCTTTCAAAATATGTTAGCTTTATTTGTTTCTACTTGTATTCAATTTTACAGTATTTTCACAAACACTGGAGTTAGTTTTATTTACTTATTTGCCTCTGGAAGACATTAATATATTCCCAAGAGTCAAAAGAATACAAACAGTCAATTCAGACAAGTTCCAAGAGAGTGTTTTTACCTGTGATTCATCCAGGTGATAGAATGGAAGCAGGCTCCGGGTAATCTGGTGGAAGAGCATTGACTAGGAACAGTATTGATCTTTCTAGTACTAAGATAACCTTCTCTGGGTGTGTCTGCATCTGGGAGTGTGCAGTGTAGGGAGTTTGGAAATAGTGGAATTGAACTTAAAGTGATTTTATCTTGACTTAATCTTCAAAGACTCTGAGAATAGTCATGAAGATTCCTCTCAGATGGGGGGCTAGCTGGGGGCATAGTTCACTGGTCGAGCTCTGTGCTTAGCATGCATGAAGGTTTGGGTTCAATCCCTACTCTCTTCTCTTTTCGTTCCTCACAACTCAGGCCAAAGATCTTACTCTCAGAACCTTACTTCTTGTTTTTTAATTGTGCTTTAAGTGCAAGTTTACAAATCAAGTCAGTCTCTCATACAAAAATTTATATACACCTTGCTATATACTCCTAATTGCTCTCCACCTAATGAGACAGCACACTACTTCCCTCCACTCTCTTTTCATGTCCATTCGGCCAGCATTTGACCCCTTCTGCCCTCTCGACTCCCCTCCACACAGGAGATGCCAGTATATTCTCATGTGCCTACTTGATCCAAGAAGTTCATTCTTCACCAGTATCATTTTCTATCCCATTGTCCAGTCCAATCCCTGTCTGAAAAGTTGGCTTTAGGATGGTTCCTGTCTTGGGTTAACAGAAGATTTGGGGACCATGACCACCGGGGTGTTTCTAATCTCAGTCAGACCAGTAAGTCTAGTCTTTTTATGAGAATCTGGGGTCTGCATCCCACTGCTCTCCTGCTCCCTCATGG
The DNA here is from genome assembly GCF_030014295.1 of Loxodonta africana. Classification (NCBI taxonomy): domain Eukaryota; kingdom Metazoa; phylum Chordata; class Mammalia; order Proboscidea; family Elephantidae; genus Loxodonta; species Loxodonta africana. The sequence continues at coordinate 79,866,414 of NC_087342.1, forward strand.
GTTCTCTGTTGTGTTCCCTGTCAGGGTAGCCATCATTTGTAGCCGGCCACCATCTAGTTCTTCTGGTCTCAGGCTGATGTAGTCTCTGGTTTATGTGGCCCTATCTGTCTCTTGGGCTCATACTTACCTTGTGTTTTTGGTGTTCTTCATTCTCCTTTGCTCCTGGTGGTTTGAGCCCAACTGATGCATCTTAGATGGCCACTTTTTAGCCTTTAAGACCCCAGACGCCACTCACCAAGCTGGGATGCAGAATGTTTTCTACTTAGCTTTTATTATGCCAATAGACTTAGATCTCCCCAAGAAACCATGGTCTCCAAACCCATGCCCCTGCTACACTGGCCTTGGAAGCATTCGGTATATTCAGGAAACTTCTTTGTTTCTGGTTTAGTCCAGTTGTGCTGACCTCTCTTGTACTGTGTGTTGTCTTTCCCTTCACCTAAAATAGTTCTTATGTACCATCTAATTAGTGAATACCTGTGTCCCTCCCTCCCCCCCCCATAACCATCAAAAAATATTTTCTTCTCTGTTTAAACTATTTCTCGAGTTCTTATAATACTGGTCTTACACAATATTTGTCCTTTTGCAACTCACTAATTTCACTCAGCATAATGCCTTCCAGATTCCTCCATGGTACAAAGTGTTTCACAGATTCATCACTGTTCTTTAGTGATGTGTAGTATTCCATTGTATGATCATACCATATAGATGGATCATGTTTTTTATCCATTTTTTCGCGTTCTGTCTCTTTACTGATGCATTTAGTCCATTTACATTCAGCATAATTATGTATAGGTATGAATTTAGGGCCATCATTTTGATGTCTTTTCGTGTTGGAGACAGTTTCTTTTTCCCACTTAATTTTTTATACTTTATATATTGTCTCTTCCTCTTATTTGTTACTGTCGATTTTGTTTCTGCTGAGTCTCTATTTTTTTCTTTTATTTTGCTTTGATGTGTAGGACTGTTTGTCTCCTTTCTGGTTACCTTAATACTTACCGCTATTTTTCTAAATTTAAGCCTAACTTTTATTTCTATATATCGCCTGTCTTCCTCTCCATATGAAAGATCTATGACTACATTTCTTAGTTCCTTTTTATTGTTCAATGTTGTCTTCTTTTGCATAATAACATCGCCGTTTCCCTGTTTTGAGCACTTTTTATTTTGATTTATTTTTGTGATTTCCCTGTGTATGTTGATAGCTGATTGCTCTGTCCAGTGTTCTAGTCTTGGGTTGATTCCTAATAGTATTGATTTTCTAACCAAAGAACTCCCTTTAATAATTCTTGTAGCTTTGGTTTGGTTTTTATAAATTCTCTAAACTTCTGTTTATCTGGAAATGTCCTAATTTCACCTTCATATCTGAGAGACAGTTTTGCTGGATAGATGATTCTTAGCTGGCAATTTTTTTTCCTTCAATTCTTTGTATAAGTCATCCCATTGCCTTCTTGCCTGTATGGTTTCTGCCAAGTAGTCCAAGCTTATTATTATTGACTTTCCTTTGTAGGTAACTTTTCTTTTATCCCTGGCTGCTCTTAAAAGCCTCTTTTTAACTTTGGTTTTGGCAGGTTTAATTATAATATGTCTTGGTGACTTTCTTTTAAAATCTACTGTATGTGGTATTTGAACAGCATCTTGGATAGATACCTTCTCGTCTTTCATGATATCAGGGAAGTTTTCTGCCAACAAATTTTCAACAATTCTCTCCGTATTTTCTGTTATCCCTCCCTGTTCTGGTACTCCAATCACTTTCAGCTTATTCCTCCTTACAGAGTCCCACATAATTCTTAAGTTTCCTTCATTTTTTCAAATTCTTTTATGTGATTTTTCTTCAAATATATTGGTGCCATGTACTTTACCTTCAAGTTCACTAATTCTGCCTTCCACTTGCTCAATTCTACTCCTCTGACTTTCTATTGAATTGTCAAACTCTGTAATTTTATTGTTAATCTTCTGAATTCCTGATTGCGACCTATCTATGGATTTTATTATTAAAATCTTACTTAATTTTTTATTATGTTCCTGAATAACCATTTTAATTTCTGCAACTTCTTTATCTGTGTGCCTTGGCTTGTTGAGCATATTGTTTGATTTCCTCCCTTATGTCTTGAAGGGCTCTGTATATTAATCTTCAGTATTCTGCATATGGTAATTTCATCTAGAAGATCCCTTTATTCTTCGTTTTGGGAGCTTGTTGAAGTGATCATGGTCTGTTTCTTTATGTGATTTGACATTGACTGTTGTCTCCAAGCCATCTATAAATTATTAGATTAGTTTGTTTTATGTTTGCTTGCTGTATCCTAGCTTCTTGCTTTGTTTTGTTTTGATATGCCCAGCTAGGTTTCTTGAGTGAGCTAGCTTGATTATTTTCACCTTTGAAGCTCTGACGTCCTGTCACCAGATGGCTAGAGCTTTTATCAGGTATGTTAGTCTAGGAGTCCATTTACTTTTCTTGTATGTATTCAGCTCAGGTGTCCAGGTAGCTGGTCATCAAGTGCTTGGTAGAGGCTCTGTCCTAAAGACTTAGAGGGGCAGGGGTGATTGGTATAGGTACTGGTGTCTGCTTGCAGCAGGGGGTCATGCTCTGAACAAGGCAGGGGGCTAAGAATGGTCCCCCAAGTGTCTCTGAGGAAAGCACGTCACTCTTCCCTAGCGTGTACGGGTGGGTGTGTTCTGCAGATGGACCATAAGCACCCAATGTTTTTGGTTGTAGGAATTGGGAGGTACCAGTTATCCTTGGACCCCTGTCGTGGGTGGCTGGGTGACCCGAATGGAGCCACCAGTCCTCAGGCCCCTGATGTGGGTAGGTGAGGACCCAGTTTAATAGGCAAAGCAGTGTCAAACATCAAACACCCACCTCTCCACAGCACAGCTTGAACAGTTGTAGTCTGCCAACAAGGGCCTATTCTCCCAAAATGGGCCCACACAGGTCCATGTAGGGGGAAAGGTACTCAAAGTTCGTGGACTCTTTATACCTGGAAAGGAGCCACTTCTGTCCTCACCTCCCCAGCTTAGTTGAGCTGGCAAATTATCTTTTCCCCCAACTGCAAATTTATTCCTTCTCCAACGTTGGGAGGATGACTTTAGGCACTCAACTGGGCCTATTGCAGGCCCAGGGAAACCAAGACCCGCTGAAGCTGGCTTGGGAGTGGGGGGCACGGTAAATTATATGCAAGTACTTAGCTTTTGCCAAAAGCGCTGTTCTTCTCTAGTTCCGGAGGTGTGAGTAGGCTGTGTTGATGGCTGCTTTTCCCTGAGGAAACTGGGGCATGACGCTAGTACTGGCCTGCCACAGCTGCTCCTGGGAATGGTGCCTGAGGGTTCCTTGGAATTCAGATCCAAAAACGCTTCTCTGTTTCTGGACTGTCTCTTCCTCTCCCTGCCACTCAGCTTGTTTTCTAATTTTGCCTTTGACTTTCAGGTTTCGTAGCTTGTCAAAAATACACTTGTTTCACTTGTTTTTTCAGGTCTTTGTTGTAAGAGGGCTCGCAGGAAGTGTCGGTCTATTCCGCCATCTTGGCCCTGCCTCTAGAACCTTATGTCTTTCTTGAGTTGCTTTGGCCTTGATGCTTCTTTCTTAACTAACTTGTTGAGACAATGGTACTCACTTAAAGTTAGTTGTGGTCATCTATTATCCACATGTTCTCTCCAAGCACTCTAAACAATCACTGGTATACGGGCCACTGTCTGCACACCCATTTTGTAGGGCTTGGTGGAAACCTGAGTGTTAAGAGGCTAGAGAAACTGAAAGAAGAAAAATCTGCTCTAGTGCTTGGGAAAAATTGATGTTCCTTCTGCAGAATGGAGAACACAGGATTCTCAAATAATGTCAGGAAAAGAAGAATTCATTCTTTCCAAAGAAGAGATCCTTTTCTTTGTCTCATCCCCTTTTCTGGCAAGTTCTAAAATGTTGAGAAGTAGATGTTTAACCCAGGTTTATGCGGAGGAGGGAAAGACTTGCTGCCAAGTCTTGTTGAGCTCTCATTCATGGACATGGATATCGAGACATGGATATTGAGCAGAAAGAAGCCATGGAAGAGCATAGAAATGCCTTTGTCCAGCTGTTCTGAACTCAGTCTCTGGGAGGATGGGAGAATCTTACCTCCTGAAGAGACTGCCAATGAAGAAACGAAGCACAAATCCTAAACACCATGGGTCAAAAGAGGAGAGCACAGACACATTAACCCAAAGACCTCGGGGAAGGGCTACATTGCTTCAGGACAGTTGCCACTTCCTTGTGGAATGATTCTACATTTCTCTATACATATTTTCAATTATTGATCCTGAGAATAAAAGTAACAATCTTGATGAATCAATGTACATTTGATCATACACTCCAGAATATGAACTAAAAGGTTTTTGTGTTTTGACCCAAATAGGAGAAAATCTTTTAAAGGGACCTTGCTGCCAAAGGCTTGAAGGCAAGAAAATGGCTAGTTTCTCTGTAGGAAGAGGCTATCGATTATGGTAGCAGAGGTGAAAACCAAATGACCTAGAGGTCTTTTATAATGCATCATCCCCTTTCCTCTTCTCTCCAAAACCTGTAACTATCCACCTTCTATCAGTCTGTCACAGGACATCCCTAAGCCAATTTTGAGGTCACCTCCTTGACTTGGGAAGGACTCACTTACATTGCCTCTGAGCCTATACTAGGACTGAGGAAAAGACGACTGAGAATGTAGTTATTAAAGATTGCACAGAGTTTCTGACTTTCTTTTGTCACAGTCCCCTCGTTAGACTCCTTTTGAGCTAAGAGCAGGATGTGAAGAGTAGAGGGGCCAGATAGAACTACTTTAGGAAATTGCTGGGTTTCAATAAGCTTCATTTAAGACTTAGAAATATGCAGAGCAAACAAGGGGAAACTTTCTTTTGTATTATTTTCATTATAAGCAAAACCTCATAAACTTCCCTAACTGTAGTGGTGCTTAATGTCAAAGTTGAGTGCCCATCCCGCTTCTTCTCTCAACAAAGCTCCCACCACACCCACCTACTGAAATCAGGAAATCCCTGCAGTTCCCACTGAAGCCACAATACCAACAACGCCTGAATTGCAAACAAAAATTCAACCTGGTCTGCCCTCTCCACAGTGCTCAGCATGTCTAACCTGGGAGGGAAAAGACAGTGAATCACTCTCAAAAGCAAGGCAGTCTTGGGAAAAATGAACTGAATCCTCTTCTGGAACAAGCCTCCTTCTCTTTTCCTTGCCCTCTTCCTCTCTCTCATTTTTCTCTTTCTTTCATTTGGCCCACCCCACCTCTTTCTTCTCTCAGCTGATGTGCCTCTATCCTCCCTCTTCCCTCCTGTGTACTCCAGAACAACATTTACACAGCATTTTGGTGCACTTCTAGTCCCATAAAACTCATTTTAATCTCTGTATTGAGATTCACATGTAGTTGATATCTTTACCATATCGCTTGATAATTTCTTCCCTCCCCTAATAGACCTAGTGTAACACCTCCTCAGCATAGGCCCACACTCATTCAGGCCAACTGTAGAGCTGGGAGAAATGGAATGTAGATGAATTTTTTCCTCTAAACTGAGAAGAATTGGACTTCATGCTAGGAAGAAAGAATTTGTACAAGAATCTAAAATATTTTTGGAGGACATATTTTAAAAACTTACATCCGAAATGACTGTCACATGAAAATGTAGTTAACGCAGAAAGCCTCAACTCCTTTGCTCATCAGATACTGAGTTTGAGAACCTGTACAGACACATGAAGGGGTTTCATTAAAATTCACTTCGCTGCTTTTTCTTTTTTCTTCAGCTGCTGTGATTTTCTCATTTATTTCAGAGAAGCTGATTCTGAAAGAAGAGCTGTCACCAAAGACACTGTTCCTTCTTTATTTTCAGTCACGCCCGAGGCCTGTTTTCGGACCACAACTGTCTAGCACATACACCACTTGTTGTCTGGCTCCTCAGGCCTTCTTAGCCTTGATTCACACATGTAAATTAGAGTTACAAATAAATAGTATTAATTTTACCTCCATGTTTAGCTAATGGAGTGCCCGAGTGGTGCAAACGGTTAACATGTTGGCCTTATAGCCAAAGAGATGAATGTTGGAATCCACCCAGAAGCCCTGGGAAGAAAGCCTAGACCATCTACATCTGAACAAATCAGCCTTTGAAAACCATATGGAGGACAATTATAGTCTGACACACATGGGGTCATCATTCATCAGAATCAGCTGCAATCAACTGGTTTGTGTTTTTATTTATCTTTAGCTAATAATGTTAAATTACAAATATAGAAACCAGGCTTGATGAAGATTAATATCATTTTAAAATAATAAATAAAAGTAAATAATATTTCCTCAGATTTGTGTATTCGCTTGGGTTCTAGGTGTCCAATCAATCTTACAATATGGTAAGTGGCAACACAGTTCTAGTGCTTGATGATTAGTGGCCAGCACCACATTCCATTCACCCAATTCCTAAAATTGCTCTACTTCACTTAATAGGAGGGGTCCAATATCTCGGAACAGTCAAATTGATACAAAATTTCTAATGCCCACAGACAGGCAAAACACAGTTCTTAGAAGGCATCAATCTGCAGACTACAATTTGAACAGCAGTAATGAAGAGATAGGACGTATTATAGGTGAGAGGACATCCAAGGAAATCCTTTCTTCTTCTTTTTGTTTAAATTGAGGCTTAGTTCACAAAGAGTAAGGTGCATACAACTTAATTGTTCAGCTTAATGAGTTATTATGTATGTACATCTCATATAACCAACATGCAGACCAAGATAAAGAATGTTTTAGCTCTCAGAAGCTCCCTTCTATCTATCCCGATCAATTCCAATCTTCAGGCCTCTACCACCATTTTTGGGAGCTTGTTGAAGTGATCATGGTCTGTTTCTTTATGTGATTTGACATTGGCTGTTGTCTCCAAGCCATCTATAAGTTCTGCTGGTGGCAAATTCTCTTAGCTTTCCTTTGTCTGAGAATGTCTTGATTTCTCCTTCATTCCAAAAAAAATGTTTTTTCCAGAATTCATAATACTCCTCTTTCAGCACTTGAAAAATCTGCCTCTTAATTATTTCCTCCATGGTTTATATTCACTGTCATTCAAGTTGTTCTTTCCCATATAGGTAAGGTGCCATTTCTCTCACTGCTTTCAAGATCTTTTTTGTTTTGCTTTACTTTTAGAATTCGTAAGTTTTGATTGACATTGCCCCCATCCCATTCAATTGGCAGACAGGCCTTTCCTCTGAAAACCACACACACACACACACACACACGCAATCCAAACCTCCAAGTCAGCAGTCTATAGAGTTTCAGATTTGTGTATTCCAGTGTTAAGAAAACAACTAAACAAGGCTATCTCTCAGGGCTGGCAAATTCATCATCTAAACATTCCATAAAGCAAAAAGTAAACAAAGTGTCTATCAGTGTACAAGCAAAACTATACAAACCTCTTTCTGTGCTCAGTGAAAGGCATTGCATCTTTTCTAGCTCCCCAAATGCAAAATATCCCGAAATCCTGACTATCTTTCTCCTTGCTATCTGTACTTTTTGTCTTTTTCCTCTGCATTACTGCAAGATTTGTCTTATTGGCTAGAATGTGACAAAACAGACCATGACTGGGCAGAGTGCTATAATTTCTTTTCCAGTTCTGGCTCTCTTTAGTTTCCTGTAGAGCAAAGAGCGGGAAGAGAGGAGTGAAGAAGGAGGGCTTGTAAGAGAACTAATTAGAGTCAAATGAAAGACTGCCTGAACAGGGACTTGAACCCTGGACCCTCAGATTAAAAGTCTGATGCTCTACCAGCTGAACTATCCACGGGCTGTCTAATATGTTTCCTGAGTGCCTAATTTAGGTGCATTTATGTTGCCAATTATTTGTAGGTCATGGCCTCAAATATTCTCCTTGAATTCTCTTCACTACCAAGAAGATTTTGTTTGAAAGAGATGTTATAATCCCTGGTAGCATTTCCCTATTCCTCTCTTTGCCTTGTATCTCTTTAGATTTTCAGAACCAGAGCTTGATCTCCAGATAAAGCACTGCCAGGTTTCAGACCACAGGGCTAGACCCAGACTACTTTATCTCTTGCCAAGCGTTGTGATTTTATCCCTTCATTTCTTATTTCCCCACCTGCACCTATTTTTCTTGAAGAAATACTCACGCTACTCTTCCTGTCTCTCTGCACTGTCTTGTACAACTCTTTTGCAGCCTTGGGAGGCAGAGGAGAAAAGACTTGAAGGAAATAGAATTTGAAGACCCACTAGAACATTCTGTAACGGTGGGCAAGCAAAGAAACCTCGGTTTAATCTTCTGCATCTCTATGCTTGCATTTCTTAATGATGCAGCTTGTCTGCCATGAGTAAGTCACTCCCCATTTTCTTTCTAATCCTTGTCCTCTTCCTTCTCCTTCTTCTTGTCTTTATTCATTATTTGCTGCTCACACCCAAAGGAGAAGGATAATTATCTTCATAAATTAGTGTACATTAGGACATTCATCCATAATACGATCTAAGACAGTTGTGAGTTTTGGCCTAAACCTGGAAAAAATTCTCTACAGGGAATCCAGGAACAAAAGAGGAAGTTTTGGGGTGAAGGAAAGACTAATCTATCTAGGATTGGCATGGAGAGGAAAGACAGCTTGGGATATGGCAAAGACTATTGTTTATTTCTTCCAAATAATTCAGCACTTCCAAGAAACCAAGACTATGTGAAAACTGAGAGACTTTGTAGTTACTTTAGGAATTTGTGATTTTCTCATCTCTCGTACCCTACGAATATATAAAGCATAGTTGGGGGTGGGTCACACAAACTCACCTTGGATTGGCTTGTGTGTCAATCTGCAAGGGAACTAGAGAAAACTTTTAAGCACAATATCTAGGGGGGTTAGCCTTTCAATGAATCAAGAAGTCTTCCAAGGTATTTTGGCTCTCTTCTCCCTACCTGAAGTAGCTTGAAAGTCACCAGACTGCACCTCAGAGATCAGGACCACTCTCCCAGGGAGGTTTGGGACCCACAACCCTGGCCCATCGGCATTTCAGGTGATTCTTCTACCTGTTGATAGAGGACCAAGTTGTCAAAACATATGTTATGAATGGATTATAATAAAATATTTTTCTAATGTTAAAAGCTGGCATTTCTGACAAGGGGCGCTCTTGTTTGAGCTTTCAAACCTTTCTCCCTGGAGGAACACCATCTCATCTTTGAGACCGAAAAGGTCCAAACATACCATCATATGGTTCTCCCTCTCTTGCTGTCATCTGCATCCCTTTATTGCAGAATTTAGCTCTTGGCTCATGTTTCTCCACCCAAGCACATCATTATGATCGTGACTTATACCAGTGAGTCCTCAAACAAGTATGTCACTTCTGATCATGTCACAATCTCACAGTTTATTCATTCTAAGTAATTATTTTCAGAGCTTTCAGGTGATGCTTGATTCCTTTTTCTAACGTTGTTAAATTTTCCTCCAATTGCAAAGTTAAAAATTTGAAAACAGAAACTGAATGCTTCCTAGCAACTCTTTCACTTTCAGGTTTGGACTACTCCTTTGGCGTGTTGGTCATGTGGCCTGAGGGATAGGTCTCTGATTCTAGATCAGAAGCCCGAAGTTTCCAGTCCCTACTTGGTCTCCTGTTTATTGTTGGGCAAGAAGTGGAAGCTTCTTAAATTGACTTCCAATGTCTGGGTGCAGAGTTGTTGCAGGAGGGGAGGGGTGGAGTTTGAGTTAAGTGTCTCCTGTCACAGATCAATAAACAAACCAAAAACTCAAACTAAACCCTTTGCCACTGAGGTTGTGTCGATTCCACAAAGGTTAAACCTGTTGCTGTCCAGTGCATTCCGACTCACAGTGACCCTATAGGACACATTAGAACTGCAAAGAAGTCGACTGCCACATTTTTCTCCCATGGAGTGGCTGGTGAGTTTGAAACGCTAAGTGCTTAACCACTGATAAGTATCACCGGGAGACAATTCTAAATTATATAGATTTATGACAGCATCGTATTTCAGTAAATCAGAAGCTGAGCAGTGGACCCAGGAATCCATATTTTTAAAACGTTCTCAGGCTATTCCCAAGCTTTGGAGCCACTGAAATTCAGCCTGTAGCATATATGACCCTTATGTCTTTATGTTGGAGGATCATTAGTGTTTATCATATTACCTTTTAATATCTTTCTGCCCATGATTGTCAAGTTTAGCTACTTTCCCTGCACCTGCTAAGCCTCAGTCCGGTTTTGCTGAACTGGAGAAGAGGTTATCTGTGCAAGACAGGACCAGAGAGTTGATATAAGTGTTTTTCCATTCTTCAGGAAGGTGGAAAGACTTCACAAGGACAAGTAAGAACTAAAATAAAATTTATAAGAGAGAAGATAAAACTATTTAGGATTACAGGCAGTCCCAAGATTATGAATTAGGTACAAACCAACCCCTATAAATCCTGTTATATTAAATATTTAAGGTACATACAATGATTCATAATAACAAACAGGCATTACTTTGCCATGTGCATCAAAACATTATTATTATTATTATTACAGTATTACTATGTTTAAGAAGTTTTAGTGTATCTGGAAATGTTTATGCATAGAAAGGTACACTACATGCTGTACTATATACTATAAACATTTGACTAACTGACATCAGCTATGAAGCACACCTAACTATCCCAATTTGATTAAAAGACATACTTAGGAATTGAACTCATTTGTAATCCAGGGACTGCCTATATGTAATACAGGACTTTTGCACAAAGTCCAAATCACATAATGCTCCTCTTGCACAGAATGTATTGCGGTTCTTAAGCAATTCGTGAATGTATCACCAAGTAGGTGGCTTTAAACAACAGATATTTATTATCTCACAGTTTTGAAGGCTAGTAGTCCAGATTCAGGGTGTCAAAAAAACCTTTGCCATTAAGTTGATTCTGACTCACAATCGACTCAGAGCAACCCTATAGGACAGAGTAGAACTGCCCAATAGGGTTTCCAAGGCTATAATCTTTAGCGAAGGGACCCTGGTGACACTGTGATTAAGAGCTCAGCTGGTTGTTCAAACCTACCAGCAGCTCAGCTGGTCAAAGCTGTGGCGGTTTGCTTCCATAAATAGGTGCAGCCTTCGAAACCCTGTGGGGCCATCAGGAGCTTTGGGACAGAAGCAACTGTGTCATGTACCCCCTCCCCAAAGGGGATGCCAGGCAGGAAGCATCCACCCAGAGCCTGGTCCCCTGACCACACACCCACCTGCAGACAAAGTGACGTGCAGATGCTTTGAGAAAAGGGGGAGCCACTGAAAGGGATTAAATTCTGATTTGTGTATTTTTGTTTCTGTGGCTGTTTTGTTGTGTGGAGAGAAAAGTGGAGGGTGTTGGCAGTTCTCACCTCCTGTCCTCCTGGCCCCAGACTTTGGCCCTTGAGGAGTGTTTCACTGTGGAGGTGGGAGACTTCCATTGCTCTCTCGCAGTCCCTTGCCCCTCTTTGAACTCCCCCCTCCTTATCAGTGGGCAAACACTGTGGGTCCTCATATTCCGAGGTGAGAAACGGTGACTTTGTCTCACCTTCTTGAATTATTTCCATGAATAAGAACTGAAAAAAAAAAACTAGTTGTTGTTGGGTGTCATCAAGTTGATTTTGACTCATAGTGACCCCATGTGAAAGAGTACAACTGCCCCATAGGGTATCCTAGGCTGAAATCTTTATGGGAGCAGATTGCCAGGTCTTTCTCCTAAAGAAAAACTAGAGTGTCTCTCAGAAGAGATTGAAAAGGTAATCAAAAAACTACCCCCCCCAAAAAAAACCTCTGGTCTGGACGGCTTCACTGCAGAGTTCTACCAAACTTCCATAGAACAGTTAACACCACTACTACCAAAGGTGTTTCAGAGCATAGAAAAGGACAGAACACTCCTAAACTCATTCTATGAAGGCAGCATGTCCCTGATACCAAAACCAGGTAAAAACATCACAAAGAAAGAGAATTATAGGCCTATACCCTTTACCCATCATGACCTTAGATGAAAAAATCCTCAATAAAATTCTAGCCAGTAGAACTCAACATCGTATCAAAAAAAAATAATTCACCATGACCAAGTGGGATTCCTACCAGGTATGCAAGGACGGTTCGAAATTAGAAAAACAATTAATGTAATCCGTCATATAAATAAAACAAAAGGCAAGAATCACATGATTATATCAATTGATGCAGAAAAGGCATTTGACAAGTTCAACACCCATTCATTATAAAAACTCTCAGCAGAATAGGAATAGAAGGGAAATTTCTCAACATAATAAAGGGCATTTATACAAAGCCAATGGCCAACACCATCCTAAATGCAGAGAGCCTGAAAGCATTCACCTTGAGATGGGGAACCAGACAAGGATGCCCTTTATCACCACTGTTATTCAACATTGTGCTGGAGGTCCTAGCTAGACCAATTAGTCTAGATAAAGAAATAAAAGGATCCACATTGGCAAGGAAGAAGTAAAATTATCTCTATTTGCAGATGACATGATCTTATACACAGAAAAACCCTAAGAAATCCTCCAGAAAACTACTGAAACTAATAGAAGAGTTCACCGTAGCATCAGGATACATGATAAACATACAAAAATCAGTTGGATTCCTCTATACTAAAAAAAAGAGCATCGAAGAGGAAATCACCAAATCAATACCATTTACAGTAGTTCCCGAGAAGATAAAATACTTAGGAATAAATCTTACCAGAGATCTAAAAGACTTATAAAGAAAACTACAACACACTTCTACAAGAAACCAAAAGAGACCTACATAAGTGGAAAAACATACCTCCTCATGGAGAGGAAGACTTACCATTTTAAAAATGTTCTGCCAAAAGCCATGTATAGATTTAATGCAATTCTGATCCAAATTCCAATGACATTTTTCAGTGAGTTAGAGAAACAAATCACCAAATTCATATGGAAGGGAAAGAGGCCCTGGATAAGTAAAGCATTACTGAAAAAGAAGAACAAAGTGGGAGGCCTCACTCTACCTAATTTTAGAGCCTATTATACTCCCATAGTAGTCAAAACAGCCTGGTACTGGTACAACAACAGATACATAGACCAATGGAACAGAATTGGAATCCAGACATAAATCCGTCCACATCTGAGCAGTTGATATTTGACAAAGGCCCCAAAAGAGTTAAATGGGGAAAAGACAGTCTTTTTAACAAATGGTGCTGGCATAACTGGATATCCATCTCCAAAAAAAAAAAAAAAAAAAATGAAACAAGACCCATACCTCACACCATGCACAAAAACAAACTGAAAATGGATCAAAGACCTAAATATAAAATCTAAAACGATACAGATCATGGAAGAAAAAATAGGGAAAATGTTAGGAGTCCTAATACATGGCATAGACAGTATACAAAACATTATTAACAATGCAGAAGAAAAACTAGATAACTTGGAGCTCCTAAAAATCAAATACCTATGCTCATCCAAGGAGTTCACCAAAAGAGTAAAAAGATTACCTACAGACTGGGAAAATGTTTTTAGCTACAACATTTCCGATCAGCGCCTGGTCTCTAAAATCTATGTGACGCTGCAAAAACTGAACTACAAAAAGACAAATAACGCAATCAAAAAATGGGTAAAAGATATGAACAGACACTTCACTAAAGAAGACATTCAGATGTCTAACAGATACATGAGGAAATGCTCACAGTCATTAGCCGTTAGAGAAATGTGAATCAAAACTACAAAGAGATTCCATCTCACTCCAACAAGGCTGGCATTAATCCAAAAAACAGAAAATAATAAATGTTGGAGAGGTTGTGGAGAGATTGGAACACTTATACACTGCTGGTGGGAGTGTAAAATGGGACAACAACTTTGGAAATCAATTTGACACGTCCTTAAAAGCTAGAGATAGAACTACCATAGGATCCAGCAATCCCAGTCCTTGGAATATATCCTAGAGAAATAAGAGCCTTTACACGAAGAGATATATGCACAGCCATGTTCATTGCAGCACTGTTTACAATAGAAAAGGATGGAAACAACAAAGGTGCCCATCAGTGGATGAATGGATAAATAAATTATGGTATATTCACACAATGGAATACTATGCATCGATAAAAAACAGGGATGAATCTGTGAAATATTTCATAACATGGAGAAATCTGGAAGGCATTACGCTGAATGAAATTAGTCAGTTGCAAAAGGACAAATATTGTATAAGACCACTATTATAAGAGCATGAGAAATAGTTTAAACAGAGAAGAAACTATTCTGTGATGGTTACGAGAGTGGAGGGGGAGGGAGGGGTTTTCACTAATTAGATAGTAGATAAGAACTACTTTAGGTGAAGGGAAAGATAACATACAATACAGGTGAGGTCAGCACAACTGGACTAAACCGAAAACAAAGATGTTTCCTGAATAAACTGAATTCTTCAAAGGCCAGCATGGCAGGGGTGGGGGTTTGGGCACCATGGTTTCAGGGGATATCTAAGTCAACTGGCGTAATAAAATCTATGAAGAAAGCATTCTGCACCCCACTTTGGAGAGTGGCATCTGGGGTCTTAAACGCTAGCAAGAGGTCATCTAAGATGCATCAGTTGGTCTCAACCCACTTGGAGCAAAGGAGAATGAGAACACCAAGGACACAAGGTAATTAGGAGCCCAAGAGACAGAAAGGGCCACATAAACCAGAGACTACATTAGCCTGAGACTGGAAGAACTAGATGCTGCCCGACTACAACTGATGTCTCCCCTGACAGGGAACACAACAGAAAACGCCTAAGGGAGCAGGAGAGCAGTGGGATGCAGACCCCAAATTCTCATAAAAAGACCAGACTTAATGGTCTGATTGAGACTTCAACGACCCCAGTCGTCATGGCCCCCAGACCTTCTGTTAGCCCAGGACAGGAACCATTCTCAAAGTCAACTCTTCAGACAGGGATTGGACTGGACAATGGGATAGAAAAAGATGCTGGTGAAGAATGAGCTTCTTGGATCAAGTAGACACTTGAGACTATGTTGGCATCTCCTATTTGCAGGTGAGATGAGAGAGAAGACGGAGTTAGAAGCTGGTGCAATAGACATGATAAGAGAGAGCAGAGGGAAAGAGCAGGCTGTCTCGTTAGGGGGAGAGCAATTAGGAGTATATGGCAAGATGTACATAAATTTTCTTATGAGAGACTGACTTGATTTGTAAACTTTCACTTAAAGCACTATAAAAATTAAAAAAAAAAAGACTCCACTTATAACTGATGTAGCAAAATGAAAAGTTCAGATAAGTGATGTTGGCCTATGAAAATAAAAAAGCTTACATCAATATGTCACCTGTGATACTTAAATTCCAAATAGATATGAAATTTAAAAGTAAAAAATAAAACCAAATGTAATTACTGGGAATGTAAAGGCAAGAAGGTTACATAACTTTGGGATAGAAAACCAATTTTTACACAAAAGTTAGAAACAATGAAAATTTGACATTCACTACGTTAAAAAACTTCTGCCTAAATACACCTCCATTCTCTTAAAAAAATAAGATGATGTAGTCTCTGGTTCAGGTACCCCTTTCTGTCTCTTGGGCTCATAATCACCTTGTGTCCTTGGTGTTCTTCATTCTCCTTCGATCCAGGTGGATTGAGACCAATTGATGCATCTTAGATGGCTGCTTGCTAGCGTTTAAGACCCCAGACACCACTCTTCAAAGTGGGAAGCAGAATGTTTTCTTAATAGATTTTATTATACCAATTGACTTAGATGTCCCCTTAAACCATGGTCCCCAGACCCCTGCCCCTGCTACGCTGGCCTTGGAAGCATTCAGTTTATTCTCATAAGGCCAGACTTAATGGTCTGACTGAGACTAGAAGGACCCCAGTGGTCATGGCCCCCAGACCTTCTGTTGGCCCAGGACAGGAACCATTCTCAAAGCCAACCCTTCAGACATGGATTGGACTGGACAATGGGTTGGAGAGGGATGCTGGTGAAGAGTGAGCTTCCTGGGTCAGGTGGACACTTGAGACTATGTAGGCATCTCCTGCCTGGAGGGGAGGTGAGAGGGTGGAGGGGGTTAGAAGCTGGCCAAATGGACAGGAAAATAGAGAGTGGAGCGGGCTGTCTCATTAGCGGGGAGAGTAATTGGGAGTGTGTAGCAAGGTGTATATGGGTTTTTGTGTGAGAGACTGACTTGATTTGTAAACTTTCACTTAAAGCATGATAAAAATTATAAAAAAAAAAAGAGACAAAATGAAACAAAAAACCCAAACAAAAAATGCATAAGCAAAGTGAAGAAAAAAAAAAGAAAGAATGAACTATGGAGAAAATATTTGTAATTGCCTAATAAGTAAAAACAAAACAAACAAACAAACAAAAAGCCAGTGCTGTCGTGTGGATTCCGACTCATAAAGACCCTATAGGACAGAGTAGGACTGCCCCCTAGAGTTTCCAAGGAGCGCCTGGTAGATTCCAACTGCCGACCCTTTGGTTAGCAGCCATAGCACTTAACCACTATGCCATCACCATCAGGAATAGGGAAATGTTAATTTCCCTCATATGGAATATGCAATAGATTCGGTTTGAAAAGTATGAAATGTGGAAAAAGAATAGATTCCTATTGGCTTGTTTGTCCCTGGGTGGCGCTAACGGTTAACTGGCTGAGCTGTTAAACGAAAGAGTGGAAATTGGAGTCCACCCATAGGCACCTCGAAGAAAAGCCTGGTAATCTACTTCCAAAAAATCAGCCACCAAAAAACGTACGGAATACTCGCCTCCAAACACTACATCCAAAGGTTCTGCTATACGTTTTTACCCGTGGGCTTAGACTCTGAAAAGAAGTGTCATGTCACATGATTCCATTTGCAGATTAAGAAAGAAAGCCAGAGGAGAAGGACCACACCCCTCCCCCTCAAGGGCTGAGAGCCACACTGCCCCTGAGGCTTCCAGTAGAGGAAAACGGAGAAACCGAAACCCCGTCCAATGGCCCTGCTTGTTTGATTATTTGGGGTCATTTTCAGAGGCTCTGACTGTGTGACTAAAACCTTAGCAATTGGTAGGACTTCCTATTCATTGGTGTTTTAAACTAGAACCCTCCAGCTCAGCTATTCCAAGGAGAGAGCCTATTAAAATAACCCTGTAGGGAAAAAAAGAAAACCCTATGGAACACAGTTCAACTCTGACACACTTGGAGTCTCTATGAGTCACAGTTGACTCTGACTGCTTATGGGCTTGTTTATGCGCGTAATATTCCTTGCAGGTAACCCCAGACTAATATAGTTGCCTGGGTAGGCAGAATCCGGTGGGGGTGGAATGAGGAGGACAGGTGGTGGAAAGGGAAGATTTTTCACTGTGTATAAACTCTTAAGTTTTTGTAATTTGGAAATTATGGGAGTTATATTTGTTTCAAAATGAACATTTAAAAAACGTAAAGATTACCCCTTGGACACGAAATACTGGTCTTAGATATAAAGAATAGTGAGAAATGACAATAGTCTCATTTTGGTTAAAAGATGGTAATTGATCTTAACCTACTATTATGGTGGTAAATATCTCGCTATCCCGAGGCGACCTAGTTGAAAGAGGTCGGCTGCCAACCAAAAGTTTGAACGCACCAGCCGCTCCTTGGAAACTTTGGGGGTAGTTCCACTCTGTCCTATATAAAAAGGCTCGCCAAGAGTAGTAATCAAACCCAACAGCAAAAGGTAGGCTTTTGCCAATGCTGTTTTCAGATTAATTGACGTTACAATAGAGTTGGCAGCGGCGGGATTTGAACCCACCTGCCTGCAGACACTGGAGCCTTAACCCAGATTCTCAAACCGCCCGGCCACGCTACCTTGCATACTTAAAAAAAAAAAAAAAGTGAGTTCCAAATCATAATGTTTATAAGGATGCAAGATTGTTTTCCGTCACGTTAATCTTTTCCTGGAATATTTCTACACGATAGTTGTCCAAAATACCGATAAATAATAAACGAACGTTACTGGAAATTTAGTACGTGCCATGCACTGTCCTTACATTTACTGCCGTTCAATCCTCTAAACTGCCTCAACGGTAGATACTTTTTACTACGATCTCCACTTTCCTGATGGAGAATATGAGGCACAGATAGTAAGTAACTTGCTTCACGTCACCCAGCAGTAAATGATGTTTAAAGTGGTAGTGGAAAACTTCACTCTGTTGTATATTTATTTACTAACGAGTAAAATCCTGAAATGACTTTGATCGAGGCTATGTGACAAACAGAGCTGGAGCAAACTTATTGTATGACGTAGCACCAATTCCTTTTCAGGCATGGAGACGTATATAAAAAAGCAATACTGGTTGGCTTATGCCATAGGGTTCCGGAGGAGAAACTGATGTATTGGAACTGCTGGCCTTTTGATTGCCAACCAAGCTCTTAATCACTGCGCCACCAGGGCTCCATTGGAGGTGTATTTTTAAAAAAACAACAAAAAACCAAACCCCTTTCGGTCAAGTCGATTCCAACCCATGGCGACCGTAAATGACAGGATAGAACTGCCCCATACTGTTGCCAAGGAGTGTCTGGTGGACTCGCACTGCCTATCTTTTGGTTAGCTACTGTAGCTCTTAACCACTACACCACCAAGGTTTAGTATATAAAAATGAATTATTTCAGAAATTTCACTGGCGCTTGAAATCTTTCCAGTTGAGAAATATACTAAAAGGTATTTGAGCTGGTGACTTCCTCGAGCAGTAGGCAGCACGTCAGTCTCATAGCATGAAGGTCCTAAATTCGAGTTTCAGAGGGGGCAAGGAGGTTTGTTTTTTGTTTGTTTGTTTTTAAATAAACGTAGTAGTAGGGAAAATTATAACACTCATCAAGGTTTTGAGTATGAAACGCAGATTCTACAAGTACCCCCAAGTAATCTTGCGTGTTGGGATTATCGGTGGGGTGCAGGATCAGTAATTTTTAACACTCTTCCAAGGAATCCTTAAAAAACTGTATCAGTTTCTTTTGGTAACCAGAGAGTTTTTCAATACGCTGACTACAGTACAATTTAATACCAAACTCTGGATTAGTTGCCTATTGCTACTGTAGCAAATTACCACAAATTTAATGGTTTCAAAACACACAAATTTATTATATTCAGTTCTGGAGCTCAGAAGCCTGAAATGGATCCTAGGAGACTAAACTCAAAACGTTTGCAGAGCTACATTCTTTCTGGAGACTCTGGTGGAGAATTTATTCCTTGTCTTTTCTAGCATCTGAGACCACCCCACATTCCTTGGCTCATGACTGTATCACTCTGACCTCTGCTTCTGTTGTCTCATTTCATTTTCTGACTGGCCCACCTGTCTGCCTCTTATAAGGATCTTGTGACTACATTGGGTCCACACAGAAAATGGAGGAAAATGTTTCCGTTACAAGATCCTTAACTTAATCAAGTCTGCAAAATTCCTTTTGCCTGGGAAGGTAACAGGAAACCCCGGTGGCATAGTGGTTAAGTGCTATGGCTGCTAACCAAAGGATCAGCAGTTTGAATCCACCAGGCACTCCTTGGAAACTATGGGGCACTTCTACTCTCTCCTATAGGGTGGTTATGAGTCAGAATTGACTCCATGGCACTGGGTGTGGTTTTTTGGTGGAAGGTAACGTAACCAAAGCTTTCGAATATTAGGACGCCGATAGTTTTAGGGGTACATTTTTACACCTACTACCGTCTTCCCCCTGGTCTACAAAGATTCACAACTGTCCCACACACAAAAACATTTATTTCTTCCCAACATTCCCCCAATCTCAAACCTTTACAGCATCAACTCAAAGACCAAAATTCTCATCGAAATCTCATCAGCTCAAAAGTCTCAAATCGTATATTATCTAAATCCTCTAAATTAGGTATGGCTGAGGCTCTGGGTGTAATCCATCCTGAGATACATTCCTTGTCTATTTGTGAATCTGTGAAATTCAAGAAACAAATTATCTGCTCCCCAAAATACTGTGGTGAGACAGGCATAGGATAACAATTATAGACATTCCAGTTAAAGAAGCGATGAATACTAAAGTGAAAAAAGGAGTCACTGATCCCAAGAAATGTTTAAACCCAGCCAGGCAAACTACATTAGGTTTCAAGCCCTGAGATTAAAGCTCTGTCGTTTGAGGCTATGCCCCAAGCTAGTGGTTCTGCATTGGAGTCATCCTTCCATTTTCAGGAAGAGTAGCACGTACTTTTCCCAACTTCTGCAGTCTGGAATTGATCAAACATGCAAACAAGATGCATTGATAATTACTGATGTTTGGAATTCAAAAGTAGGAAACAAAGAAAAAGGATCAGTAGTTGGAAAATATGGCCTGGGTGACAAAAACAACACCAGAGATGGCATGATAGAATTTTGCAAGATCAACAAATTCTACTTTGCAAATACCTTTTTTTTCAACAACATAAATAGCTACTACACACATGAACCTTGCTGGTTGGAATGCACAGGAATTAAATAGGCTACACATGTGGAAAGAGACAATGGAAAAGCTCAATATCATCAGTCAGCACAAGGCCAGATTATCAATTACTTATATGCAAGTTCGAACTGAAGCTGAAGAAAATTAAAATAATTCACAAGACCAAAATATGACCCTGAGTATATCCCATCTGAATTTAGAGACCATCTCAAGTATAGATTTGACCCGCTGAACACTAATGATAGAAGAAGACCAGATAAACTGGGATGGCATCAAGTACATCATACATGAAAAAAGCAAAAAGACATCAAAAAGACAGGAAGAAAGAAAAGACCAAAATGGATGTCAGAAGAGGCTCTGAAACTTACTCTTGAAAGTCGAGTAGCTAAAGCAGTGAAAGAAATGATGAAGAAAAGAGCTGAACAGATTTCAAAGGGTGGCTTAAGGAGACAAAGGAAAGTATTATAATGTGCAAAGATCTGAAGTTAGAAGAAGTAAAGAGAAGAACATGCTTCGTATTTCTTAAGCTGAAAGAACTGAAGAAAAAATTCAAGCCTCGAGTTGCAATATTGAAGGATTCTATGAGCAAAATAATGAATGACACAAGAAGCATGAAAACAAGATGGAAGGAATACATAGAGTCACTGTACCAAATAGAATTGGTCAATGTTCAACCATTTTAGGAGGTAGCATATGATGAAGAACCGATGGTATTGAAGGAAGAAGTTCAAGCTGTACTGAAGGCATTGCCAATAATCAATGTTCCAGAAATTGAGGTGTTTCAACAAATGGATGCAAAGATGGAAGCACTTACTCATCTATGCCAAGAAATTTGGAAGACAGTTTGCTGGCCAACTGATTGGAAGAGATCCACATTTGTGCCCATTCCAAAGAAAGGTTATTCAACAGAATGCAGAAATTATCGAGCAATATCATTAATATCATATGCAAGTAATATTTTGCTGAAAATAATTTAAAAATTGTTGGAGCAGTACATCAACCTGGAACTTCCAGAAATTCATGAAATAAAGGATATTTTTGCTGATGTCAGCTGGATCTTGGCTGAAAGCAGAGGATACCAGAAAGATGTTTACCTGTGTTTTATTGACTATGTGAAGCCATTCGACTTTGTGGATCATAACACATTTTGGATAACATTGGTGAAGAATGGGAATTTTGGAACACTTAATTGTGTACATGAGGAACCTGTACATAGGCCAAGAGATAGTTCTTTGAACAGAACAAGGGGATACTTCGTGGTTTAAAATCAGGAAAGGGGTGAATCAAGGTTGTATTCTTTCACAATATTTATTCAATCTGTATGCTTGGGAAATAACCCAAGAAGCTGAACAATAAGAAGAAGGAGTCAGGACTGGAGGAAGACTCATTAGCCACCTTCGATATGCAGATGACACAACCTTGCTTGCTGAAAGTGAAGGTGATTTGAAGCATTTTCTGATCAAAAACTGCACCCTACAGTATGGATTACACCTCAACTCAAACGAAACAAAAATCTGCACAATTGGACCAATAAGTAACATCATGATAAATGGAGAAAATATTGGAGTTGTTAATGATTTCATTTTACCTGGATCCACAATGCCAATGGAAGCAGCAATCAACAAATCAAAGGATGTATTGTCTTAGGCAAATCTGAGGCAAAATGTTATAAAGCAAAACTGTGACTTTGAGGACTAAGATGAGCCTGACCAAGCCATGGTATTTTCAGTCACCTCATAGGCATTCCGAAAGCTGGACAATAAATAAGATCCAAGATGTCTTTGAATTGTGATGTTAGTGAAGAATATTGAATATACATACCATGGACTGCCAAAAGAATGAACAAATCTGTCTTGAAAGAACTACAAACAGAATGATCCTTAGAAGTCAGGATCTCACTTACTTTGGACATGCTATCGGGAGGGACCAGTCCCCGGAGAAGGACATCATGCTTGGAAAAGTAGAGTGCCAATGAAAAAGAGGAAGACCCTCAACAAGATGGATTGACACAGTGGCTGCAACAATAGGCTCAAACATAGCAGTGATTGTGAGGATGGTGCAGAACCAGGCAGCATTTCATTCTTTTATATTTGGGGAGCTATGAGTTGGAACCAGCTCCAGGGTACCTAACAACAACAACTACTTGCAATATTATTGAAGAGAAAGGAAGACAGAAAGGAGGAGAAAAAAAGATGACGACAACCATGGACAGAAAATATAGCACCCTTTTCTGACTTCCCTCTCTCTCCTTGCTATTATTCTCCATTTTCTTCTACACAAACTTTATTACAACATTTAGCTTTTGGATCAGGCATTTCCACTTCAAGTTCTGTCATCAAGGTGGACACTACATAGCAGAATGATGCCACTTACTTTCATTTTAGAGTCTATTATTCATTATTGAATATAACATGGACAAACAGATCTGTTTTGGAAGAAGTGCAGCCAGAATGTTCCTTAGAAGGGAGAGCGAGGAGGCTTCTCTCACATACTTTGGACATATTATCAGGAGGGAACAGTCCCTGGAGAAGGATATCATGCTTGGTAAAGTGAAGGGTCAGTGGAAAAGAGGAAGACCCTCAACGAGATGCATTGACACAGTGGCTTCAACAGTGGGCTCAAATATAGCAATGATTGTTGAGGATGGCGCTGGTCCTGGCAGTGTTTCTTTCTGTTATACATAGGTTGCTATGAGTTGGAATTGACTGAAGGGCACCTAACAAGAACAACAACAAAGCATATGTTTGCTGCTGAGTAGTTTTAGCAACCTGTTTCCCATCTGTACAATGTCAGGAGCGTGAGACAGGATTTATTGAGGGAGTGGTCTTCAGAAAGGAAAAGAGAAAGTAGTGAAGCAATAATATGTTCTCAGGTGAAGTCTAGATTTGGCCTGACCCTTGTGACCGGGGTGCTGGAGCGTAAATCACATAGCACAGGTGTCCTTGAGTCAAGGGGGTTCAACCTTTGCACATTCCACCCCCTCCAATCATTGGCTGCAGCTGAGAGTGGAGTGGTGGCATAATCTACTAGGTGTCTCCAAATCAAGGGCAATTCACTGGAGAAGGTTACAGGGATAAACCATGGGGGGTTGAGTGTAGTGGCTGTAAAAAAAAAAAAAAAAAAAGTGGGAAAATTAAAGAATTTGGTAGGGGTACCAAGATCATGTACTAACGTAAAACAATTAGATGAGTGGAAGATATGCTAGGTTTGTAATTTTAGGGCTGAAATGTGAATGCCCCACATGTCAGCTCTTAATTTAGGAAAAAGAACAGATTTTATTTACTTGCTAGTGTAAATCACTTATTTTACGTTAGTGCTTAAAAAAAAAATATGTAGATTTTGTATACTACTCAGGGCTGTTGAAAGGATTAAGTATTTGGCACAAAACAATTAGTCAGTAAGGGTAATAATAATAATGAAAACATGGGCCCTAGGTGGCGCAAATTGTCTGGGCTTGACCGCTAACCTAAAGGTTGGCAGTTTCAATCCACCCAGTGGTACCTCTGAAGACAGGCCTGGCGATCTGCTTTCATAAAGATTACAGCCAAGAAAACCCTATGGAGCAGTTCTACTGTGTAACACATGGGGTCGCCATGAATTGAAATCAACTCTATGGCAACTAGCAACAACAATAATGATTAAAAACAGCAATGATAGTGAAATTTAATGACTGTTTACTTATGTGCTGGATATCTTTCTAAAGTATTTTATGTATAATTACACGTCAAGTCCTCCCATCAACTCTATTAGACAGGCTTGTTACTATTTCCATTTTACATAGTGGAAATTGAGGCCCCCTGAGTTAAAGCAATTTTCAAAGTTCCCTTAGCAATTAAGAGGAACAGCTGAGGGTTGAATAGAGGTGGTATGACCTAGTTCAACAGGGTTCCATTCAAAATGAACAGAGGTGAGGTCTAGACATAGTTGGGGGACAATTTTCTAATTATAGGCAGCCCTTGGGCTGCAAACATCCTACTTACTTATGACCCATAGTTATTAACAAACCCTGTAAAGCCTATTACATAAAAATTCAAGGTACGTACCACAGTTTGTAAAAACAAACAGTGCTACATTTGAACATGTATCAAAACATTATTACTATATGATTATGTTAAAGATGTTTTGGTGTATATCAAAGTGTTTCTTTAATGTTTTTTATGCATAGAAAGGTACACTATATACTAAGGCAAATATATAACTAACTGATATTATATATGAACCATACCTAACTGTTGTGATTTATGTATTAACGAGACTTAAAGACAGATTTAGGAATAGAGCTCATTCCAAATCTGGGGACTGCTTGTACCTTAAAAAAAAAAAAAAAAAGTGATCAGATTTACTAACATGCAAGAAGATCTCTGCAGGTGTACAAAGGGTTTTACAAAAACTTCATTTGTTCAGCAGGTCTTGCCCTAGTCCATAACTTCTGCTTCCCATTTTCCTCACTCGGGAGAGGATTCTGATTGGAAATGGTGCAATAATCAATGAGAGGGTTCTCTGTCTTTGAGGCCTTCAGAATCAGAGTGGCAGGATCTTCTGTTTTCTTTTTGTATCTGGACTTATATTTCTCAAGGCAACTCTTCAGATTCTTCCCTTTGAGGTTCTAGCATTTTCCACTGCAGTGCTGACAGCCAGGAGCAATGGCAGGCCAGGCATCCCAGTGTGGTGATGTGGGAAACACCTGGAATCACAGGGCCGCCTCAGGAGAAGGAGCACCCAACCTAGACGTCCTCACTGAAGCTCACGGCCTTTTGTTGTCCTATATTAGGCAGCTTGCCCATGAAGATGAGGTAACCCTGGCCATGCAGGAAACAGGCAGAGAGTTCGAAAGTTAGGATTTTGCTGTTTTCTTCCACTGAGAAAATGGCCCGGAATATTGATGCCCTCACAGATTACCTTGGCTAGTATCTCAGTGCTCTCAGAAGGAATGTGAGCAAAGACTTCTTTTTATCTTGTGTAAAAAGAGGCAGAACTGAAGCTCCAAGCCCAGTGCAGTGAGGTTTCGCCGAGCTAGAGGAGAAAGCTGACTGGTAAATCAGTGCTTGGGACAATGTTATTGCTATTATTCACTGCTTCTGTGGCCATTTACTTCTGAAAAATCAGCCACTGGAAACCCTATGGAGCATAGTTCTACTCTGATATACGAGAAGTCTCCTTGAGTTTGAATCTACTCAAAGGCAATTGGTTTGAACTTGGGTTTACTTTACTAATAATGGTAAAACATAAATTTAGTGAGCACGCCTGATTAAAATTAGTTAAAATAAGTTACATCTATGTAAAAATAACAGATTATAAAAATAAATATTTTCTCAAATTTGTATATTCTCTTGAGTTCTATCCATCCAACCAACCTTACAACATCTTAAGTGGCGACCCAGTTCTGCTTTTTGACTATTAAGTGCCTAGCACTACATTTCACACACCCAACCCCTGAAATTGTTTCTACTTTGTTTAACAAGAGGAGTCCAATTTTACTGGCATGTCAAATTGATACAAAAGTTTCTAATGCTCAGTCAGGCAAAAAACACTTTTTAGACCTGTACCAATCTGCAGACCACAATTTGAACAGCAATAATGGGGTCGCCATGAGTTGGAAGTGATTGCATGGCACCTAACTACAACAACTATGAAGATATGGGGTATCCAAGGAAATCCTTCTTCCTTCTCTTTTCTGTTTGTTTAAATAAGGTTTAGTTCACATAGAGTGAGATACATGAAATTTAATTACTCAGTTTGATTAATAATACATATGTATACACCACGGAACCAACATTCAGACAAAGATAAAGAAATTTTCACCTCCCAGGAGCTCCCTTGTACTTCATCCCAATCAATTCCAATCTTCTGACCTCTACTAGCATAGATTAGTTTTTCCTGTGTTTTGAAATATTATAAATGAGATCATATAATATGTGCTCATTTGAGTATGGATTCTTTCACTCAACATGTTTTTTTTTATTATTTTTATTAGATGCTTCATAATGTTTCTAGTAGCAGTATTTATTTCTTATTGTACTGTCACGTTCCATTGTGTGAATACTGGACATCCGACTTTTTGCATTCATTTTACTGTTGGTATACATTTGAAATGGCTAATGCTGCCTGCCCTGAATGTTCTCGCACGTGTCTTTCAAAGACAATAATCATGCATTTTTCCTGGGGCTAAATGAAACTATGGAGTTTCTGGATTGTAGGTTATAAGTATACTTTGTTTAAGGCAATATTTGCAAATAGCGTACCACTGTGGATGTACCAACTGACAGTCTGATCAGCAATGTATGAAAGTTTCAGTTGTTCTATATGGTCAGCAACTCTTGATATCATCAGTTCTTTCAACTCAAGCAATTTTGATGAAGGGTAGCATTATTTGGTTGTGTTTTCAATTTGCATTTCAGCATTCTCTTTTGTGAAGTACATGTTTAGCCTTTGCTCTTTCCTACTGAGTTTCAGTCATTTTTCTTAGTGTCTTGTACGACTTCTTCATGTATTCCACATCAGGGTTCTTTTCCAAATGTAAGTATTGAAATATCTTTGCCCAGGCTGTGCCTAATCCCCTCTTCTTAAGGAGACCAAACCAAACCTGTTGCCATCAAGTCAATTTTGACTCATAGGGGACCCCATAGGATAGAGTAGACCTGCCCCATAGAATTTCCAAGGAAACCTGAAACTTTTTTCTGTTTCTACTCCAGGAGTCTCCTCACCACCCAGGGAGCCCATGTCAGCACAAGGAAGACAAGGAAAAGGAAAGAAATAGAGAAAACAGAATTGGCTTGCTCAAGATTTCCTCCTTCCGAAGCAAGAACTCCGCCACAACATCAATGTGCTGAATAATCCTCCGGGCCCTTTTCCAGTGTTACTGAAGAACAAGATAGAAAAAGAAGGACTGAAAGATGAAAAAACAGGCTCGATCATTTCAATGAAAATTCCCTTAGTTTTCTGAACAGTGTTTGGGGCATGGAACAGCTTCTGATTACAAAGCAGAAAAGCCTTGCCCTGCTTTACCTATTCCCCCCCCTTTCTCGCCCTCCTCTTCCTATACCAATCCATCGACTGTCTCTGAAAATTGGATGCTATTTTCATACATGGACAGCAACTGAGCCCATATTATTTTGTCTGAGTGAGTGGATAATATAGAATAAGTTAAGACTAAATATTTGAAAACACCGGAGCCTTGATAATATTTTGAAGGAAGCACTAAAAAGGGAGTTTCCAGGTAGTCAAAATAGCTCAGCTGGGAGAGAGCTGGAGTGAGGATTTAAAGGTCCCTGCTTCAGTTCCGGGTTTCAGCAGCTTCCTGTTAGGTCTGCATAATTACTTTTTCATAAAACGGTTGCTGTCCAAGGCTTTGTATTCTAATAGTTTTCAGTACTACATTTATCCAACACAGAGCTTTGTTTTTTTTAAAAAAAAAGTTTACCTATGTCTAGAATCCCTGGTGGTGCAGTTGTTAAGCGCTCTGCTACCAACCAAGAGATCGGCAGTTCGAACCCACCAGCCTCTTTGCAGGAGAAAGCTACAGCAGTTCGTTTTCGGTGAAAGATTAAAGAAACAAAACCAACACACAGCCCTCGAGTCTGACTCATAGCGACCCCATAGGGTTTCCAATACTATAAATCTTTACAGAGGCAGGGTACCACGTTTTTCTCCCTCGCAGCATCTGGCAATTTCAAACTGCGGACACTTCAGTTAGCAGTCGACAGCTTTAACCACTGGGCCAGTCTTGAAAACCGTATAGAGCATTTCTTCCCTGTCCTTGTTAGGTGCCATCGAGTAGGTTCCGACTCAAAGAGACCCTATGTATAACAGAAGAAAACACTGCCCGGTCTTGCGCCATCCTCACAATCGTTGTTATGCTTGAGCTGGTTGTTGCAGTCACTGTGTCAATCCATCTCTTGGAGGGTTTTCCTCTTTTTCACTGACTCTCTTTTCTACTATGTCTTTCTCCAGGGATTGGTCCCTCCTCATAACATGTTCAAAGTATGTGAAACAAAGTTTTGCTATCTTTGCTTCTAATGAGTATTGTGACTGCACTTCTTCCAAGACACATTTGTTCTCTCTTCTGGCAGTCCATGGTATATCTCAATATTCTTGCCAAGGCCCCAATTCAATGGTGTCAATTCTTCTTTGGTCTTCCTTATTCATTGTCCAGCTTTCACATGCATATGAAGCAATTGAAAACAACATGGCAGGACTTACCAGCACTGGGTTTTTTTGTTTGTTTGTTTTTTGGCTTGGGTCAGGAGTACCCTAGTCCTTAAAGTGACATCTTTCCTTTTTAATATTTTAAAGAAGTTTTTGCTGCATATTTGCCCAATGCAATGTGTCCTTTGATTTCTTGACTGCTGTTACCATGAGTGTTGATTGTGGATCCAAGTAAAATGAAATCCTTGAGAATGTCAATCTTTTCTCTGTTTATCATGATGTTGCTTATTGGTCCAGATGTAAAGATTCATGTTTTCTTTATGTTGAGGCATAATCCATATTGAAGATTTAGGTCTTTGATATGCATTATTAAGTGCTTCAAGTCCTCTTTCAGCAAGCAAGGTTGTGTCATCTGCATATCGCAGACTGTTAATGAGTTAATTCTGTTAACCCTGGTGCCACATTCTTCTTCATATAGCTCAGGTTCTTGGATTATTTTCTCGGTATGATGAAAGATACAACCCTGACACACACCTTTCCTGGCTTTAAACCAGGCAGTATGCCTTTGTTCTGTTTGAATGACTGCCTCTTGGTCTATGTACAGGTTCCTCATGAGCACAAATAAGTATTCTGGGATTCCCATTCTTGGCAATGTTATCTATAATTTGTTAAAATCCTATCCTATAGGGTGGCTACGAGTTGGAATCAACTTGACGGCAATGGGTTTGGTTTGGTTTTTCGGTCTTTATGAAGTGCTAACAGATATTTCCATATTTTATTTAAAATTTTAAAAAAGGAACTGTAATTTAGTGGGGAAACCTAGGAATTGATGGAGTAAGAAATTCCCATACGCTACTTATGATTCATTTCCGCTCTGATATTGCATATCGTGTGTGTGTGTGTGTGTGTGTGTGCATGTGTGTGTGTGTGTTGGGGGGAAGGGATTTTTTAATCATAAGAAACGTCAGAAAATTCTGTAGAAAAAGAATCACTACCCTATGCGAGGAGGGTTTTGGGTTGCACAAACGCTTTTCGCTAAGTAATGGTTGTCGACTGGAACTTACGCCGCCAGGCCATAGAAGAAAAGGCCTGGCAAACTGCTTGCTTTAACGTTGTTCGTTGCTGTCGAGGAGATTCCGACTCAAGGTGGCCCCTTAAACTGGCCGTAATCTTAACGGAAGCAAATGTCCGGCACCTTTCTTCATCTGGAACCAGCGGTTTAGATCAGCAGTCGAGAGCAGCAAACAAAATTCACTACTGTGGAGTCAAATTGGACTCGTAGCTGTAATCTTTACAGAATTAAGTTGCCAAATCCTTCTCCCGCAGAGCTGGTGGTGGGTTCGAACATTTGACCGTGCCACCAGGTTTCCTCCCTGAAGATTCCGAAACCAAAAACAAAACCATTACCGTGGAAACCAAAACCCAAAACCCAACCCAGTGCCATCAAGTCATTTCCAACTCACAGCGACCCTATAGGACAGAGTAGAACTATCCCACAGAGTTCCCAAGGACCATCTGGTGAATTTGAACTGCTGACCCTTTGGTTAGCACCTGTAGCACTTAACCACTACGCCACCAGGGTTTCCGTTACGGTGGAGTAGATTCCAATTCATAATGACCTACTGAAGAAAAAAAAAAAAAAACCAGCTGCGGTCGTGTCGCTTCCGATTCAAAGGGACCCTATCGGGCAGAATAAAAGACTACCTCCTACAGTTTCCAGGGAGCCTCTCATGGATTCGAACCGCCAACCTTTTGGTTAGTAGCCGTAGCTCTTAACCACTACGCCACCAGGGTTTATATGTACACGTTTATTCAGGCCTAAATTTTACACAAAATGGATCAGAATTTCTACACCCATAAAAAAAAAAAAATTTTTTTTTTTTTTTTTACACCCATAGAACTATTAAAAATAAAAACACACAACTCTGCTAAGCACAATCTAATGTTTGTTTGCCATTCATTTGTTTTACAATGAGGACGAAGAGCTGTGTAAAAGATTTACTTGTTATTGTTTTGAAAATAAGTTAGATTTATTTGTTTCAGTAATTTTATAACATTTTCACACACACTTGAGCTAGTTTTACTTATTTATTGGCCTCTGTATAACATTAATATTTTTCCAAGAGTCAAAAGAATACAGAAAGCTGTATTCAGACAAATTACAAGAGAGTGTTGTATCCCGGGATTAACCCAGTTGACGGATTGGAGGCTGATTCCGGGCAATCTGGTGGAAGACCACCCAACGAGGAACAATACCTTTCTTTCTAGCACTAAGGTATCCTTCTCTTGGTGTATCCGTGTCCGAAAGAGTGCAGTGTAGGGATTTTGAAACAGCAGAATTGAACATTAAATGATTTTATCTTGATGGGTTAGTTCACAAGTACTCAGAGAACAGTCATGAAGTCCCTCATGGGGCTGGCGGCAGGGGGTAGAGCTCAGCGGTAGAGCGTGTGCTTAGCATGCACGAGGCCCTGGGTTCAATCCCACGTACCTCCACTTTTCCTTCTTCACAAAACACACCCATAGATCCTCTTACTCTCACGCACTCACTTCTTTCTTGAGTTATTGTGGCCTTAATGTTTCTTTCTTAACTGACCTGTGGGGATAATGTGTTCACTTAAGGTTATTTGTTGTCATTTCTATTGTCCATAATTCTCTCCAAGCATAATCAACAATCACTGGTACATGGGCCACCATCATCACGCCCCAAAGATTGCTAAGCAGTCTTTTTAAGACTTTTTGAGGAAAAGTTGACTGTTAAGAGGCTAGAAAATCCGAAAGAAAAAAACCTGCTCTAGTGCTTGGGAAAAATGATTGTTCCTTCTTCGGTAGGGAGAACACAGGATTCTTAAAGAATGTCAGGCAAAGAAGAATTCATTCTTGCCAAAGAGGACAGCAGTTTCCTTGTTTCCTATAATCCTCTAGTATGTTCTAAAACGTTGAGAAGTAGATATTTAACCCAGGTTTGGGCTGAGGAGGCAAAGACTTGCTGCCATGTCTTGTCTACCTCTCATTCGCTGACCTGGATATGGAGCAGATAGAAGCCATCGAAATGTGTAGCAACTTCTTTGTCTACCTGCCCTGAACTCAGTGTCTGGGTGTGATTGGGAGAGTACCACCTTTAAAGAGGCTGCCAAAGAAGAAATGGAGCACAAGTCCTAAACACTCATGGGTCAAAAATGGAAAGCACAGACACATTAACCCAAAGACCTCAGGTAAGATCTGCATTGTTTCAGGACAGGTGTCACATCCTTATAGAATGATTCTATGTTTCCCTATAAATATTTTCAATTATTGATTCTGAGAATAAAAATAACAACCCTGGTGAATCAATGTGGATTTGATCATACAATCCAGAATATGAACTAAAAGGTTTTTGTGTGTGTGTGTGTGTTTTGACCTAAGCCAGGAAAAAATCTTTTAGAGGGACCTTATAGAAGAAGGCTTGAAGGCGAGGAAAAGGCTATTTCTCTGAAGGAAAGGGAGGATCAGTTATGGTGGAAGACATGAGAAGCCAAGAGCTCTGGAGGCCTTTCATAATGCATCATCCCCTTTTCTCTTCTCTCGAAAAGCTGTAACTATCCACTTTCTACCAGTCTGTCACAGGCCATTCCTAAGCCAATTTGGAGGTCACCTACTCGACTTGCAAGGGCCTCATCTACGTTGCCTCTGCACCAATACTAGGACTGAGGGAAAGGTGGCTCAGTATGTAATTATTAGCGATTGTACAGGATCTCTGGCTTTCTGTGGTCACAGTTCCCCTCTTCAGACTCCTTTTGAGCTAAGAACAGGATGTGAAGAGTAGAGGAGCCAGATAGAATTTCTTTGGGAAAAAGTTGGTTTTCACTAGGTGAACCTCAAAGCCCTCGGCCCATTCCCCTTCTAGCCTCATCGCTGTTCCCACCGCATTCGTGGAAATGGGGAAGTCTCCGCTGGTGCAATTGCCTCCTTTATTCCAGAGAGGCTGATTCCGAAAGATGAGCTGTCATCCTGATGGAACATTTCTTTTTTATCTTCCAATCTCTTTTTTATTTCCAGTTTTGCCCTAGGCCTGTTTTCAGATCACAACTTTCTGGCACATATACTATTTGTCTTCTGGCTTCTCTAACCCTCTTAATCTTCTTTCCCCACGTGTAAACCGGAGTTACAAATAAATAATATTAATTTTACTTCCCTCTTTAGATAATGAGACCCCTGGATGATGCAAATGTTTAAAACTTTGGTCTGATAACTAAAGGGTTGGAAGTTGGAATCCACCCAGAAGCCCTAGGAAGAAAGGCTGAGCCATCTACATCTGCAAAAAATCAGCCACTGGAAACCCTACAGAGCACGATTGTACTCTGAGACACACGAGGTCACCGTTTGTCAGAATGAACTTGAAAGCAACTGGCTTTTTCTTGTGTGGTTGTTTAGCTAGTAATAGTAAAATAGAAATACATAAAGCAGGCTTGATTAAGGTTAATATCATTTTAAAATAAGAAATTTTAAAAATAAATAATAATATTTCCTCAGATTTGTATATTCTCTTCAGCGCTAGGTATTAAACCAATCTGACTGTATCATAAGCTGCAACACAGTTCTACTGCTTGGCCATTAAGTGACCAGTACCACATTCCACTCACCCAACCCCTGATATTATTTCCAGTTTATTTAATAGGAGTCCAATATACTGGCATAGTAAAATTGATACAAAGTTTCTAATGCTCACAGACTGGTAAAACAGTTTTTGGAAGGCACCAGTCTGCAGACCACAATTTGAACAGCATTAATGAAAAAATAGGATGTACTGGAGGTGAGAAGATATTCAAGGAAATTCTTCTTTCTTCATTTTGTTGAAATTAAGCCTTAGCTCACAAAGGGTAAAATGCATACAATGTAATTATTCAGCTTGAAGAGTTATTACATATGTATATCTCATATAACCAACATCCAGACCAAGGTAAAGAATTTTTCAGCTTTGAGAAACTGCCTTGTATCTATCCCAGGCAATTCTAATTACCTGAATTCTACCACTGTTTTCCTCTGTATTGAAATACTATAAATGGAATCATACCATATGTGCTCATTTGAGTGTAGATTCTTTCACCCATTATCTTTTTCATTAGAGGCATTCATATTGTCTCTAGTAGCAGAAGTTCTTTTTTTTATTGCTGTCATATTCCATTGCATTAATACTGTTGTTGTTAGGTGGCTTAGAGTTGGTTCTGACTCACAGCAACCCTAAGAACAACAGAACAAAACACTGCCCTGTCGTGCGCCATCCTCACAATCGTTTCTAAGTCCATTTTTGCAGTCATTGGTTAATCCATCTTGTCAAGGGTCCTTCTCTTTTTCACTGACTCCTCTACCTTACCAAGCATGTTGTCCTTCTCCACAGACTGGTCCCTCCTGGTAACATGAGAAAAAGTCTCGCCATCCTAGCTTCCAAGGAACTCTCTTGGCTGTACTTCTTCCAAGACAGATTTGTTTGTTCTTCTGGCGTCCATGGTATATTCAATATTTTTCACAAACATCATAATTCGAAGGTATCAATTCCTCAGTTTTCCTTATTTGTTGTCCAACTTTCCCATGCATATGAGGCAATTGAAAATATCATGTCTTGGGTCAGGTGCACCTTAGTCCCCAAAATGACATCTTCATTTTTTAACGCTTTAAAGAGGTCTTTTGCAGCAGATTTGTCCAATGCAATACATTGTTTGATTTCTTGACTGTTGCTTCCATAACACTTTTTTCATTCCTTTTGCTGTTGATGTATGTATGAAACAACTAAAGCTGCTATGAACATTTTTGTGCATGTCTTTCAAGGGCAGCAAACATGCATTTTTCTTGGGTCTAAATACAGCTGTGGAGTATCAGGGTTGTCTTAGTAATCTAGCGCTGCTATAACGGAAATACCATAAGTGGATGGCTTTAACGCAAAGAAATTTATTTTCTCACAGTCTACTCGGCTAGAAATCTAAATTTAGGGTGTCACCTACAGGGGGAAGCTTTCTCTCTCTGTCAGCTGTGGAGGAAGGTTCTTGTCATCAATCTTCACCTGGACTAGGAGCTTCTTGGAGCAGGAACCCTGGATCCAAGGGTGTGAACTGCTCCTGGAGCTGCTTTCTTAGTGGTGTGAGGTCACCTCTTCTCTGCTGGCTTCCCTTTCCTTTTATCTGTTGTAAGATAAAAGCTGGTGCAGGCCACACCCCAGGGAAACTCCTTTTACATTGCATCAGGGATGTGATCTTAGTAAGGGTGTTAGAATCCCACTCTAATCTCCGTTAACATAAAAATTAACCAAAAAAAAAAAAAAAAAAAAACCCAGTACCTTGGAGTTGATTCCAACTCATAGTGACCCTATAGGGTAGAGTAGAACTGCCCCATAGAGTTTCCAAGGAGCGCCTAGCAGATTCGAACTCCCGACCCTTTGGTTAGCAGCTGTAGCACTAAACCACTACACCACCAGGGTTTCCAACATAAAGTTTTCTGTATGGTAACATAAAACTACCTTCACAAAATGGAAGATAAGCACACAATACTGGAAATCATGGCCTAACCAAGTTGACACATTTTTTGGGGGGACACAATTCAATCCATGACAAGGGTCGTATATATATAGTTTTAGGCAGTATTTATAAATAGTGCACCAGTGTGTTGACAGTCTCGTCAGCAATATATGAAAGTTTCCGTTGTTCCATATCATCAGCAACACTTGATATTTTCAGTCCTTTTAACTTAAGCCATTTTGGTGAAGGGGAGTATTATTTCATTGTGTTTTTATTTTGCATTTTCCTTGTAGTTAATGACGTTTCATCATTGCACCCCACCAGACTTTCTGCAGGAGTGGTTCCAAGGGGCACAGGTCAGTTTTGGAAAAAAGGGTGGTAAAAGCCATGTTGATCAGACAAGGTATTATTAGAATATTTACATATTGAGGCTGACACTAAGATTCTTCGGACAGAAAGTGAAGCCCTGTGGGGCAGTGGTTAACAGCTATGGCATGCTATGACTGCTAACAAAAAGGTTGGCAGTCCAAATCCACCAGACACTCCTTAGAAATCCTATGAAGCAGTTCTACTTAGAACCATAGGGTGGCGATGAGTAGGAATTGACACCCCAGCAGTGTTTTTTGTTTGTTTGTTTGTTTCTGTTTTTGCTTTTTAGACATACAGAAGCTGACATGAAGATTCTCAGGATGGACAGCAAAGCATAGACTGTCACTCAGGTAGAGGTCCATAGAGGACAGTGTGGGATGTTAACTTACATACTTAGTTCTTCTGTGCAAGGATACTTGCAGGAGGATCAAGAAAAGAAAAAAACATATCGAATCTATATGTTCTTGGGGTTGTTCTTGTACTAGTTAATGGGTTCCCACTACATTACCATGAAGTCAGCTGTTCGGGTTTTTTTTCTCCTGGTCCAGGCACTGCTTAGATAGGTACTCTGGTTTTTCCCCAAAGTCCTTTTTAGGCAGGACCCATCTTGTATTGTTTGTGGCCCTCACACCAAGCCCAAACCAAACCAACTCCACTGCCATTGAGTCAATTCTGACCCTGGAGGGCAGAGTAGAACTGCCCCAGGGGGTTTCCAAGGAGTGCCTGGTGGATTTGAACTGCTGAGCTTTTGGTTCGCAGCCATAGCTCTTAGGCACTACACCACCAGGGTAGCTTTTAAAGTTACTTATTGGGCAGTTGGGAATACTCTTCTGAAGCACATGTCTAATCTTCCCTCTTTCAGATGAATTTTTCAGTCTTTTATGGTTTTGTAGGGTTTCCCCATATATTCCACACAAGGGTCTTTTCTCAAATATAAGTACCAAGATATCATCTCCCAGGTTGTGGCAATCCCCTCTTCTCTTTAAGATGTTCCACCTGAAAAGCTTTGTAAGAAGAGAGAGAGAGAAAAAAAGAAAGAAAGAAAAAGAAAAGGTAGACAAAGAGAGAAGTTGAAAATACAAAAGTTCTATCATAGATCTTTCCTGGTACTTATGAAAAAATGCCCCCAGGTGGTTTACTAAGGAGGGAAATTTGGAGTCAGCTGATGGGATGAAATGTCCTAGCAGCAGAAATGGTGTTTATTTGGTCTGCAATCTCCTTATGAATTTTCCGGTGTAGCAGCTTAAGAGAATACAGCTTAAAGGCTTAAGAAAAACTGGAATTTGAAACAGTGGATTTTCTCTTTGGCCAATTATGGAATCTGCAAAGACCCCTTATAAATTTGGGTAGTATTTCAAGGAGGAGCTTCATGATGTATTTGTAGTGAGAGAGGTGTGGCACAAAGGAGTGTGTCCTAAACTTGAGAAGGTTCAAAATTATGCACACAGGTCTGCTTTGTAAGATTTCCAAGAATTCTGTATTTTCCTCCTTTTTAAAACACATTTTGAACACTCATGTGGAAATAAACACATTATCTGATGGATTGCCTTGAAGTGATTCCCCATTTATACTCCCTGTGTCTCCTCACAGCCCAGGGCGGCTGTGTTCAGCACAAGGAAGACAAGGAAAAAGGAAGGATATGGAGAACACAGAATTGGCTTGCCCAGGATTTCTTAGTCAGAAGCAAATATGTCACTCCCACGTTAAAGTGCTCGGCAATTCTCTGTTCTCTTTTCCAGTGTCATTGAAAAGCATGGTAGAAAATAAAGATTGAAAGAAGACAGAAAGAACAGGCTCAGTCATTTCATTTGGAATTCCCTTAGTTACCTGAGCAGTGTTTGGAGCATAGAACAGCCAAAGGCTACCAAGCAGAAAAGCTTCTTCCTGTTTTACTTACTCCTCCCCTTTTTTGCCCCCTTCGTCCTGTGCCAACCTACCCAATATGTCCAACAATTGAATCCAGTTTTTAGGCTTGGAAGACAAATGAGCCCATACAATTTTGGGTGGGTGAGTGGGTAATATTGGATAAGGTAAGATTAGGTTTGTAAAAACACAAGGGGCTGGCAAATAAAAAGTTAACTAATATTTTGAAAGAGTGGCTAAATTAAGTACCTTCAGGCAGCTGAAATAGCTCAGTTAGGAGAGCAATAGACTGAAGATATAGAGGTCCGTGTTTCAATCCTGGGTTTGGCAGTTGTGTCTAATTTTCCAGAATTACTATAATTTTCTTATAGTGTGCTTGCATCTCAAGTCTCTGGGATTCTGATAGAACTGAGTAGAGTCCAGTAAAATCTGCAAAAGCTGAAATCTGTGTAAGGTGGAAAACTGTCAGAGAAGGAAAACTAAAATATTTTCCATTAAAAGGAGTGTAATAAAGGGGTAAGACTCTACACTGTCAAAGGCAGAAAACTTGTGAGACGTGGAAAAACATGGCAACCCTGCTGAATGTGGCTCTCTCAGGTTTCACTGTACAGCCATCTAACAGACAACTATGTTTAAAAAAGTTACACTAATATCCATATCATCTTTCAATACAGTTTTTACTGATTTTCCCAACTTCAGTCAAGTTGTGTACATACATATTTCTATCATCCTCTCCTTTATTTACATATTCCTGAGGTCTGCCATGAAACGTTAATCAACATTTTGCATGTTTTATTTTCCCTACATTTAACTCACCTAACAGACAGCAATTTGTTTTAAAATAATAATAGCAATGATATATTGGTAGATTAGACCTTAAGGGTAAGTGAAATGTATGACAGCAATGTCATAAGTGATGGGAGGGAAGATTTCATAATACTCTGTTATAAGGTATTTATACTACTCGTGAAGTGATACAGTGTTATTTGGAAGTGGACTTAGTTGTAGAGGTATATTGCAAATGCTAGGGCAACAAAATGCTCAATTAAACTAGAGAAGGCAAAAGAAAGAAAGAGACAAAGAAGCAAATAACAAGGGCAATGAATAGATAGCCATTGCCAATATGGTACATATTAATTAAATATACAGATAGCGCTTTAAATATAAGTAGACTAAATATATGTATTTTTAATCTCGGTGTTCTAGAGGAGCAAAACCAGTGAAATGTATCTATAAACGTATAGAGAGATTTATTTCAAGGAAATAGCTCATGAAATTCTGGGGGCTGGAAAGTTCCAAATTCATGGATCTGGCAGCAGGCTGAAGTTCTCTGCTGCCTCATGGGCTTGGAGGGGCTGGTGAATCCAAGATCTCTAGGTCAGGTGGCAGGCTAGAGACTTCTGCAGGTTTATGTCCCAAGAATCAGAGGCTGGGCGTTGAGAAGAGAGCAGGGTCAAGACAGAGTGAGCTTTGCCAGAACATCCTTTTCTATACTAGAGACAGACCACATCCCCAAGGAAATTTTACTTTCAGCTTATTGATCGGTCACATCAGATCAGGAAACGGAAGGTGATTACATTATGGAAGAGCACATGCCAAACCACTGAGATTCATGGCCTAGCCAAGTTGAAACATAGCATTAAGCATTACAATACCAATCAAAAGACTGACTATCACAGTAGATTAAAAAAAAAAAAGATCCACTACGTGTTGTTTTCAAGAAACCTACTTTACTTTATTATTTAATTTTTATTGTGCTTTATGTGAAAGGTTGCAAATCAATTTGGGCTGTCATGCAAAAATTTATAAACGCCTTGCTATGTACTCTTAATTGCTCTCCCCCTAATGAGACAGCACACTCCTTCCCTCCACTCTCTTTTCGTGTCCATTCTGCCAGCTTCTGACCCCTTCTGCTCTTTCATCTCCCCTCCAGACAGGAGATGCCAACATAGTCTCATGTGTCTACTTGAGCCAAGATGCTCATTCTTCCTCAGTATCATTTTCTATCCCGTTGTCCAGTCCAATCCCTGTCTAAAAAGTTGGCTTTGGGAATGGTTCCTGTCTTGGGCTAACAGAAGGTCTGGGAACCAGGACCTCTGGGGTCCTTCTATTCTCAGTCAGACCATTAAGTCTGGTATTTTTATGAGAATTTGGGGTCTGCATCCCACTGCTCTCCTGCTCCCTCAGGGGTTCTATGTTGTGTTCCCTGTCTGAGCAGTCATCAGTTGTAGCTGGGCGCCATCT
Organism: Loxodonta africana; assembly: GCF_030014295.1. Taxonomy (NCBI): domain Eukaryota; kingdom Metazoa; phylum Chordata; class Mammalia; order Proboscidea; family Elephantidae; genus Loxodonta; species Loxodonta africana. Next base: position 79,905,865 of record NC_087342.1, read on the forward strand.
AGTTCTTCTGGTCTCAGGCTAATGTAGTCTCTGCTTTATGTGGCCCTTTCTGCCTCTTGGGCTCATAATTACCTTGTGTCTTTGGTGTTCTTCATTCTCCTTTGCTCCTGGTGGTTTGAGACCAATTGATGCATCTTAGATGGTCACTTGCTAGCCTTTAAGACCCCAGACGCCACTCTCCAAAGTGGGATGCAGAATGTTAATAGATTTTATTATGCCAATTGACTTAGATATCCTCTGAAACCATGGTCCCCAAACCCCTGCCCCTGCTACGCTGGCCTTCAAAGTGTTCAGTTTATTCAGGAAACTTCTTTGCTTTTGGTTTAGTCCAGTTGTGCTGACCTCTCATGTATTGTGTGTTGTTTTTCCCTTCCCCTAAAATAGTTCTTATCTACTATCTAATTTATGAAAACCTCCCTCCCTCCCTCCCCCTCTCATAATCAAAGAATATTCTCTTCTCTGTTTAAACTATTTCTCAAGTTTTTTTATACTAATGGTCTTATACAATATTTGACCTTTCACAACTGCCAAATTTCACTCAGCATAATCAAGAAACCCACTTTAAATATGAAGACACAGAGATTAAAGTAAAAAGATGGAGAAAGATGTATCAGGTGTTATGGACTGAATTGTGTCCACCAAAAATGTGTGTCAACTTGGCTAGGCCATGATTTTCAATATTGAGTGATTGTCCACCATTTTGTCATCTGAAGTGATTTGCCTATGTGTTGTAAATCCTGCCTTTATGATGTTAACGAGGTGGGGTTAATGGCAGTTATGATAATGATGCAGGACTCAATTTATAAAATTAGGTTGTGTTTCAAGTCTATCTTTTTTGAGATATAAAAGAGAAAAGTAAGCACAAAGACACAGGGACCTCATACCACCATGAATTGAGAGCCAGGAGAACAGTGCATTCTTTGGAATGGGGGGCGGGGGGTCCCTACAATGAGAAGCTCCTCGCCCAGTGAAGACTGATAACAAGGACCTTCCCCCAGAGCCAACAGAAATAGAAAGCCTTCCCCTGGAGCTGGCACCCTGAATTCTGACTTCTGGATTCCCAGACTATGAGAGAATAAATTTATTTTTGTTAAACCATTCACTGGTGGTATTTCTGTTATATCCAAAAACTCAGAACTAGGTAACTAAGACACCATGATGACACTAATCAAAAGAAAGTCGGAGTTGCTGTATTAATTTCAGACAAGTCGGATTTCAGGGCAAGGAAAATTATCAAAAGTACAGAAGGACATTAGGTAACGATTAAGGGGTCAGTTCTCCAAGAAAACATAACAATCCTGAATGTGTATGCACCAAATAACAGAGCATCAAAACATATGAGGTAAAACTCATATCTGATACCAGTTGTGTTCAAGTTGTATTCTGCAACACATGGGTTGTCATGAGTCAGAGTCAACTCCATGGCAACTGCTGCTGGTAGTGAATCTAAGATATACAATAAATTCTTAAAACACACAATAAAAAACACAAGCAACCCAATTAAAAAGTGGGTAAAATATTTGAACAGACACCTCAGCAAAGGAGATATACAGATGACATGTGCCATTAAAAAAATACACCAACTAGTTGCCCCATACATAGACTTCATAGAGTTTTTAATGAAGCAGATCCCCAGGTCTTTCTTCTGAGGCACCCCTACCCTTTGCCATCGAGTCGATTCGAACTCATAATGACCCTATAGGACAGAGAGTACTCCCTCATAGGGTTTCTGAAGAGTGTCTGGTGGATTCAAACTTCTAGCTGTTGGTCAGCTGTTGATGGTTTTAAACCACCAGTCTTTCAGTTAATAGCCAAGCACTTAACTATTTGTAACAGCCAGGAACTCCTATATGCCACTGTTGTTATTAGTTGTTGTTAGGTGCCATTGAGTCAGTTCCTACTCATAGTGACCCTATGTGCAACAGAAAGAAACACTCCCTGCACCTGTGCCACCCTCATAATCATTGTTACACCTCAGCCCATAGTTGCAGGCACTGTGTCAATCCGTCTTATGGCAAGTCTTCCTCTCTTTCACTGGCCCTCTGCTTTATCAAGCATGATGTCTGTCATGGATTGAAAAATGTCCCCCCAAAATGTGTGTATCAACTTGGTTAGACCATGATTCCCATCACTGTCTGGTTGTCCTTCATTCTGTGATTGCAATTTTACATTAAGAGGCTTAGGATGGGATTGTAACACCACCCTTCCTCAGGTCACCTCCCTGATCCAGTGTTAAGGAAGTTTCCCTGGGGTGTGGCCTGCACCACCTTTCATCTCTCAAGAGATAAAAGGAAAGGGAAGCTAACAGAGAGTTGGGGACCTCATACCACCAAGAAAACAGCACCAGGAGCAAAGTACATCCTGTGCCTGAGAATCTCCTTGACCAGGGAAAGATTGAGGACAAAGACCTTCCCCTAGAGCTCACAGAGAGAGAAAGCCTTCCCCTGGAGCTGATGCCCTAAATTTGGACTTCTAGCCTACTAGACTGTGAGAAAATAAATGTTCCTTTGTTAAGAGCATCCACTTGTGGTATTTCTGTTATAGCAGCACTGGATAACTAAGACAGAATTTGTCTTTCTCTAGGGACTGGTCACTCCTGATAACATGTCCAAAGTACATGAAATGAAGTCTTGCCATCTTTGCTTCTAAGGAGCATTCTGGCTGTACTTCTTCCAAGACAGATTTATTCATTCTTCTGGCAGTCAATAGTATCTTCAATACTCTTCACCAACACCATAATTCAAAGATGTCAATTCTTCTTCAGTCTTCCTTATTCATTGTCCAGCTTTAGCATGCATACGAAAAAAAAAAATCCTGTGGAGCATGTCTACTCTGACCTATAGGGCCACTGTGAGTCAGAATCCACTCGACTGCAACAGGTGTAATCTTTATGGAAGCCAACTGCCACATCTTTCTTCCCTAGAGTGGCTGGCAAGTTCCAATCACTGACCTTTTGGTTAGAAGCTGAGCACTTAGCACTGTGCCACCACAGCTCCTTTCAGGATGTCACCAGGGCCATGTTTTTGCAGAGGTTCTAGGGGAAGACCCCATCTTGTCTCCTCCAGGTTTTGGTAGCCCCAGGTATTCTTGGCTTAAGCCTGCAGCATAACTCCATGGCCATTTTCCTCTGTGTCTCTGTGTCTTTTCTCTTATTTTATATGGATATCACTCAGAAGGGATTAGAGCCCACCCTAATCAAGTATGAAAAAAAAATCAAGTATGAGGTCGTGTTAATTTAACTGGTAACATCTTCAAAGATCCTATCTCCAAACAAGCTCACATTCACAGATACTGGGGGTTAGAACTTCAATGTATCTTTTTGGGGGACACAAATGGGTCCATAACACAGATGTACGTATATACCATAGATTATTCAATCAACCTCAGTTAATTGACACGTGGGTTATTTTGTCTTTTTCTATTATAAATTTTAAACAGATGAGCCACATTACTGTTTCATTTTGCATTTTTACCCGCGTGTTTGGAATTGATTGCTAACAAAGGGTTTGCTGGATGGGAGGATAAATGCAAATAACATTTTGCTAGCCACAGCTGTGCACATTCTGAATCTGTGCATATCTCATACCAGAAGCTCAATAAATATTTTTTGGAGAGAAAGAACTTGCATAATTTAATGCAAAAACTTACATGAAGAGTTATTTAGGGCATTTCACTTTTCCTTTGGAAGTGGGAATTCTGCAGCCACAACTGCTTGGCATTAATAGAATCAGAATTGAGAGTACAGTAAGCACAGGAGGGAAACCCTGGTGGTGTAGTGGTTAAGAGCCACAGCTGCTAACCAAAATTTAGGTAGAATCCACCAGGTGCTACTTGGAAACCATATGGGACAGTTCTACTCTGTCCTATAGTGTCGCTATGAGTCGGAATCGACTCTATGCCAGTGGATTTGGTATTTTTTGGAAGCACGGTAGAGAATTTAGGGGTAGCTGGGGATAGAGATAGAGAGGAAAGCCTGGTGGGTAGTGGTTACGAGCTAAGGCTGCTAACCAAAAGGTGGTCAGTTCGAATCCACCAGGCGCTTCTCGGAAACCCTATGTGGCAGTTCTACTCTGTCGTATGAGGTCGCTGTGAGTCGGAATTGACTCGATGGCAACTGGTTTGGTTTTTTGGAGAGGAGATTGGTTTGCAGTGCAGCGGAAAATGTTAAGGCCTTACTGGGATTTGAACCTAGGATCTCCTGTTTACAAGACAGGCGCTTTAACCAACTAAGCCATAGAGCCCAGACAGATGTGTAGGTTAGTACTGGTTCTGTCCTGTCCGATTACTTGAAATATTCTTGCTACAAAGTGCACACGATCAAACGCAGTTTACGGTGAGAAAACGGGCAAACTCCAAGAAGAGGCTTTGCTTACTCATATGTACTGTAGAACTAATAAAGCAGGAAAACATTGGGGCAGCTGCAGTGTCTGGTGCAATAATTCTTCATTTAGTGCAAGGATAAAACTCAGTAACTAAGTCGAGGCTGCCCAGTCGTTCTAAATAGGATAAAGTTTTCTAAAACCAACCTTTGCTGTTACTACGCCTCATCTTATGTAACTTAGAGTCTTCTTTCGAATTGCCCAGGTGAGGATCTCTAACAAAGGAACTCCACTGAGAGACTCAGACCACCTGTTTTCACATTACTCGGACTCATAGCAAGCAGTGGTTTAGAGGGGAGGGAACCGGAGAGAACAATGCCAAGTCGAGCACTGTAATGACTCTAATCATACCACTAGAGGTATAGAGTCTCTTGGGGGAAAGGGGGAGACGAAGTGAGGTCGGCTGGCCACACGGAGTCCCCGAATCCGGGCAGAGTCCTCCTAAGGTGAAGAGCTTTATGGCTCCAGCGAAATCCCACTGTACCCCCTATTCACTCAGGACTGGTTTCTAGCTTGGTAGGTCATCGACTCACAAAGAAAGTAACCTCTTCTCGTCTCTAACCCGGCCCTTGCACCTTGCGGCCACCCCAGATTTCCCCCCTCCCCCAGCTCTTTTTTTTTTTTTTTCCAGCTCTAGTCGCATTCCTGCCCTCCGGGGTTGCTCGCAGGGCTGGGCCCCCTGGCTGTGAAGCTGAACGCAGCAGCTCTGCCCGGCCGAGAAGGTCCCGCGTGGGACTGTAGAGGGGCCGTGGGAATCGGGATGAGGCAGCAGGTATGACACGCTGAGACAGAAATGACTGATGGAATGAGGGAGAGGCTGGGCAGGGGAGGGGAGACCCAGGAACCCCGCCCAGACCGCGTTGGTAAGATGAAAGCAGCCAGGAAGCGTCATCTCAGGGCACCGGGAAGACGCTGAGACATGATTCAAATGCGAAAGGATCCCTGCTCTGAGGTTTAGGAATCAAGGCCATCAGCACAGTCAGTGAAAGTGGAAAATCTGTTGCACAACAAGGAAACTCTCAGGCACGCACACCTATGCACACAACACACACTCACACACCACCCAGACTCGATTTCCAGGTGGGTGGGGCGGGAGCGCCTCTGTTCGCTGGTTGTGGACATAAAGAATAACTTCCCGCTGCCCATCCCTGACCTCCAGACTCAGCTGATAAGAGACTTCGCCTGGTCACTGTCCTGGAGCCACGCCCTCCCTTGCGTGTGCGTCTGTGTGTGCGTGTGCGTGTGCTTGTGTGTGTTTTTAATAATTTTCTCAAGATTTTTTTTTCTCTCTTCTAGAGTTTAATGGATTTTATTCTTTGGCAGTCTTCAGACTTTATATATTTGGGTATCCTGAAGAGATAGCAAAGGAGGTAAACTTAGGTCGCCAGTGTCCCTACTTGATGAATCAAAAACCAAACTCATTGCCGCCGAAAAAGTGTAAAATCTCATCCCTGATACTTGCCGCAACATTCCTAGTCCCCCAGTTCCTCCTTGCACACGCAAACACAGTTTCTTGGGTATCCTCTTGTGGATGATACCTGCTCCACTTTTTTATGCAAATAGGGATGTTCCAAACACATTCCACTGCATCTTAGTTTTTCACTTCATATATGTTGTAGTGATTTCCAAATCAATACAGGAACATCTTCTTGCTCCTTTTCTCAAAAGGAAAAAGCAAAAAAAAAAAAACCTTACCAGTGCTGAGTTGATTACCATTCATATTGACCCTACAGAGCAGAGTAGAACTGCCCTGTAGGGTTTCCAAGCATTGGCTGGTGGATTTCAACTGCTGACAATTTTTAGTTAGCAGCCAAACTCTTAACCACTGTGCAACCAGGGACCCCTTCTTTGCTTGGCAGCATAGAATTCCACAGCATGGATATATCATAATATATAACTGCCCATACAAACAATGTTGCACTAAGTAATACTGCCTATCTGATGTTTCAAATGGTGTGAGTACTTTGCATACATGCAAATACTGAAGCAGTGTATGTGAGGTGCAGTGGTGATTCTGATTGATCTTACCTAATAAACATTCCCACCAGCATGCCACAATGGTCTGGTTTGTCATACTGTTGCAACCACTTCTTATTATAATGAAATAATGACAACAACGGTAATAACAAACCCATTGTCTTCTAGTCGATTCTGACTCATGGTGAGTCCATGTGTTACAAAGTAGAACTGCTCCACAGGGTTTTCTTGGTTGTAATCTTCACAGAGGCAGATTGCAAGGCCTTTCTTCCACAGTAATTTTTCCCATGTTTTAAATCCTACTCTCAGGCAGTAATCAACCAGGCAAGACCAGATTATGTTAAAGCGGATTAGGGTGGAATACAAAACCCTTATTGAGGTCACAGCCCTGATCTGATGTAAGAGGGGTTTCCTTGGAGTGTGGCCTGCATAATGTTTTATGTTACAAGAGATAAAAGAAGAGAGAAGCAAGCAGAGAGATAGAAACCTCAAACCACCAAGAAAGAAGGCCCAGCAGCACAGCACGTCCTTTAGACTCCAGGTGCTTGAGTAGAGAAGCTCCTAGACTGGGGGAAGATTGATAACAAAGACCTTCTTCCAGAGCCTGCAGAGAAGAAAGGCCTTCCTGGGAACTGGCACCCTGAATTCGGACTTCCAGCCTCCTAGAATGTGAGAGAATAAATTTCTGTTTGTTAAAGCCAACTACTTGTGGTATTTCTGCTATAGCAGAACTAGATAACTAAGATAGGTGGCAACTCAAGTCAGTAGAAATGGGTGAATTATTTGATAAATGATGTTAGGTTATCTGGGTGGCCATCTAGGAAAATAAAAGCTTACTTCAATATATCACCTATAATACTTAATCAAATTCAAATAGATATAAAATGCAAAAGTAAAAAAATGAAAAATAAAACCAAATATAATTACTGGAAATGCCAAGGCAGAAAGTTTACATAACTTTGGGGGTAGAAAAACAATTTTTTACACAGAGCTTAGAAGCAATGAAAATTTGACATAATTCACTACATTAAAAAAAGTCTACCTGAACACACTTCCATTCTCTTAAAAAAAAAAAAAGATGAGACAAAACAACAACCAAAAATGCAAACAAACAAAAAAAAAATACATAAGCAAAGTGGAAAAAAAAAAAGAACAAACTATGCAGAAAATATTTGTTATTTTCCTAACATGTAGTATGCAACAGAGTAGGTTTGAAAAGTATGAAGTGTGGGAAAAAGTAATAGATTTCTATTGGCTTATCTGTCCCTGGGTGGTGCAGTTTATTGGCTGGGCTGGTAACTGGAAGATTGGAAGTTGGAGTCCACCCATAGGCATCTCAGAAGAAAAGCCTGGTAACTACTTCTGAAAAATCAGCCACCGAAAACCCTAGGGAGCACAGTTCTACTCTGACACACAGGGAGTCTCCATGAGTCACAGTTGACTCCATGGCAACTGGTTATTGGCTAGTTTATGCAAATAGTATTCCTTGCAGGTAACCCCATAATACAGTTGCCTGGGTAGGCAGAATCCTGGGCAGGTGGAATGCGGAGGGGAGGTGGTAGAAGGGAAAGATTTTCACTGTATATAAACCGTTATGTTTTTGTAATTTTGAAATATGTGAGTTATGTTTATTTTAATATAAACATTTTTTAATCTGTCCCTTGGACATGAAAGGCTGTCCTGAGGTATACAAGTTAGACAGAAATGATTGTAGTATAATCTTTATAACAACACTAACAACACTGCAATTGATCTTAGCCTATTATTACAGAGATAAATACCTTCCTTATATTATCTATAGCCTCTCTTCTGGTATATAGACTCAGGGAGCTATTCCAGCTGAGAAAACAGAGCTGGCAAAAGTATTGAATCCACATCCCCACAGAGACTGGAGTCTCAATCCAGAGGCCTTAGAACACTGGGCTACATTACCCCACATGCCCTTAGGTTTTAAATTCTAATGTTTTCAAGGAAACAATAATGTTTTCCAACACGGTTATTCTTTTCCTAGAACACTTCCACAATCTAGCTGTCCAAAACACTGATTAATAACAACTAAAATTTATTAGGAACTTATCATATGCCATGCACTGTCCTTACAGTTACTGTCATTCAGTCATCCTAACTGCCTTAAAAGACAGGTACGTTTACTAAGATCTCCATTTTTCTGATGGAGAATATGAGGTACAGAGATGATAAGTAACTTGCTGCATGTCACCCAACCTTGATGTTTAAGCCACTAGAGGAAAACTATACTCCGTTGTATATTTATTTACTGAAGGGTAAAATCCTGAAATGATTTTGTCCAAGAAGTCAGAGCAACAGCAAACTTGTGTATGAGGTAGCACCAATTCCTTTTGGGGCATAAAAATCCAAGACCAGCTGACTCCAAGGGGATTCCGAGTCATAGCGACCCTATAGCACAGAGAAGAACTGCCCCAAAGAGCGACTGGTGGGTTTCAGCTACCGATCCTTGGGTTAGCAGCCGAGCTCTCAAGCATTGCGCCACCAGGGCTCCCGTGGTGGTGTATAAACAACACCAACAAAAAAAATCAAACCCGTTGCCATGGAGTCGATTGCAACTCCTAAAGACCTTATAGGACAGGGTAGAACTGCCTCACAGAGTTTCCAAGGAGCACCTAGTGACTTCAAACTGCAGACCTGTTTTAACTATCAGCGGTAGCACTTAACCACTACACTACAAGGGTTTCTGTAGCAGTGTATGATATATAAAATCCTAATTTTTTCTGAAATTTCATTGACACTCGAAATCGTTCCAATTGAGATGTTTTCTACTAGGCATTTGGAGATATGTCTTCTTAGCTCAATAGGCAGTGTGTCAGTCTCATAATCTAAAGGTTGTGAGTTTGAGCCTCAGAGAGCACAGAATATATACATATATATAGACTCTTCTACATACACTCTCTTGAAAAAGAAACATGTTTGTAGGGAAAATGATATTACTGATCATGTTTTTGATGTGATTATAAGTGGGGCTGTATTCTCTGTGACTTTTAACACTCTGCCAAGGCATACGTCAAGAGCTTTATCAATTTCCTTTGGTAGCAAGACAGTTTTTCAATACATTCAATACAGTTGTTCAATACAGTGTTTTTCAATACATTCAGTACAATCTAATACCAAATTCTGAATTAGTTGCCTATTGCTAATGTAGCAAATTACCACAAATGTAATGGCTTAGAAGACATAATTTGTCCTCTTATAGTTCCGGATGTCAGCAGTCTGAAATGAGTTCTATGGGACTAATCTCATTTCCTTTGCTGACTCTGGCACTCCTGTCTCCCTCTTATAATGACCTTGTGATTACATAGGGTCCACCCAGGAAGAAATTCCATTGCAATGTACTTCATGTAATCAAATCTGCAAAGTCCGTTTTGCCATGTAACATAACACACTCAGAGATTGTGCATATTAGGACATGGATGTATTGCGGCGGGGGGGCATTACTACACCTACGACAGGCTATCCTCTTGTCTCCAAAGGCTCATATCTGTCCCACGTGCAAAAACATCCGCTTCTTCCCAACATCCCCCAAATCTCAACCCGTTACAGCATCAACTCAAAGACCAAAATTCTCATCTAAATCTCATCAGCTTGAAGTTCCTTATCATCTAAGCCCTCTAAATTAGGTACGGGTGAGGCTCTGGGTATAATCCATCCTGAGATACAATTCTCCTCTATCCGTGAATCTGTGAAACTAACAAAACAAGTTATCTGCTTCCCAAAATACAATGGTGGGACAGGCATAGGTTAACCATTATAGACTCCAATTGAAGGGATGAAATTGAAATGAATAAAAGGAGTTACTGGTCCCAAGAAATGTCTAAATCTAGCTAGCCAAACAACATTAGGTTTCAAGGTCTGGAATTAATGCTCTGTGGTTTCTGCCTCTGCCTCTGGCTAGCGGCTCTGCAGTAGGAGTCACCCTCTCCAATTCATCCTTCCATTTCAAGAAGGGTGGCATGTGCTTTTACCAACTTCTGCAGCCCGAAGCTGATCAAACATGCAATCAAGATGCATTGATAATTAATGGAGACTGGAATGCAAAAGTTGGAAATAAAGAAGGACCAGTAGTTGGAACATATAGCCTTGGTGATAGAAACAACTTCAGAGATCACATAATATAGAATTTTGCAAGATCAACAATTTATTCCTTGCAAATATCTTTTTCAAGGATATAAAACATTACTATACACATGGATTTCTTCAAATAGAATACACAGGAATTTAATCAACTGCAGAAGTGTAAAGAGATGATGGAAGTGCTCAGTATTGAAAGTCAGAACTAGGTGGGGCCGACTGCAGAAGAGTCCATCAATTACTCATATTTAAGTTCAAGTTGAAGCTGAAGAAAATTAAAACAAGTCCATGGGAGCCAAAGTACTACCTTGAGTATATCCCATCTGAATTTAGAGACCATCTCAAGAGTGAGTTTGATGCATTGAACACTAATGACCAAAGAAGACCAGACAAGTTGTGGAATGACATCAAGGATATCATACATGAAGAAAGCACCAGACCCAAAGCAAGAGGTCATTAAAAAGACAGGAAAGAAAGACCAAAACGGATGTAAGAAGAGACTCTGAAACTTGCTCTTGAACGTAGAGTAGTTAAAGGGAATGGAAGAAATGATGAAGTAAAAGCGCTGAGCAGAAGATTTGAAAGAGTGGCTCCAGAAGACAAAGTATTATAATAAAGTATTTCCAACTCCAGACTTGGAGTGAGGAAATAAAAAGGGAAGAACATTTTTGGCATTTATCAAGCTGAAAGAACTGAAGAAAAAAATTAAACCTTGAGTTGCAATATTGAAGGATTATATGGCATAGTGGTTAAGAGCGAGTGCTGCCAACCAAAAGGTCAGCAGTTTGAATCCACCAGGTGTTCCTTGGAAACTCTATGGGGCGGTTCTACTCTGTCCTATAGGGTCACTATGAGTTGGAATCGACTCAATGGCAGTGGATTTCTTTTTTTTATTAATATAGGCAAAATATTGAATGATGCAGGAAGCATCAAAAGAAGATGGAAGGAATACACAGAGTCACTGTACTAAAAAGAATTGGTTGATGTTCAGCACTTTCAAGAGGTAGCGTAAGATCAAGAACCTATGATGTTGAAGGAAGAAGTCCAAGCTGCACTGAAGGCAAAACCAAAAAAACCAAACCCATTGCCATCGAGTCAATTCTGACTCATAGTGACCCTATAGAACAGAGTAGAACTGCCCCATAGGGTTTCCAAGAAGCGGGTGGTGGATTCAAGCTGTGGGCCTTTTGCTTAACAGCTGATCTCTTACTGAAGGCATTGGTGAAAAACAAAGCTGCAGGAATTGTTGGAATACCAATTGAGATGTTTAAACAAATTGTTGCAACACTGGAAGTTCACTTACCTATGCCAAGAAATTTGAAAGACAGCTCCTTGGCCAACCAGTTTGAAGAGATTCATATTTGTGCCCATTCCAAAGGAAGGTGATTCAACAGGATGCAGAAATTACACGCAAATAAAATTTTACGAAGATAATTCAAAAACGGTTCACAGTAGTACATCGACAGGAAGATGCCGGAAATTCAAGCCAGATTCAAAACAAGACATGTGATGAAGGATATCATGGCTGATGCCAGATGGATCTTGGCTGAAATGGGAGAATACCGGAAGATGTTTACCTGTGTTTAATTGACTATGCAAAGGCATTAGATTGTGTGGTTCATAACAAATTATGGATAACATTGTGAAGAATGAGGATTCCAAAACACTTGATTGTGCTTATGTGGAACCTGTACATAGATCAAGAGGCATTTGTTCCAACAGAAGGGAATACTGTGTGCTTTAAAATCAGGAAAAGTTTGTATGAGTGTTGTATCCTTACGCCATACACATGCAATCTGTATACTGGGCAAATAATCTGAAAATCTGGACTATATGGAGAAGAACACAGCATCAGGTCTGGAGGAAGACTCATTAACAACCTGCAGTATGCAAGTGACACAACTTTGCTGAAAGTGAAGAGGACTTGAAGCACTTACTGATAAAGATCAAAGACTATAACTTTCAGTATGGATTACAGATCCATACAAACAAAACAAAAATCCTTACAACTGGATCAATAAGCAACATCATGATAAATGGAGAAAATATTGAAATTGTTAAGGATTTCATTTTTCTTGAATCCCCAGGCAACACCCATGGAAGCAGCAGTCAAGAAATCAAAGACAATTGCTTTGGATAAATCTGCTGCAAAGGACCTCTTTAAAGCGTTGATGGCAAAAATGTCACCTTGAAGAGTAAGGTATGCCTGACCCAAGCCATGGTGTCCCCAGTCCTAGTGATGCTTAATCTCAAGGCTGCTGGACCATCCTGCTTCTATGCTCAACACAGCTCTTACAATATCCATGGAAACTGGGAAATCCCTGCTGGTGCAACTTCCTCATTTATTCTAGAGAGGCCAATTCTGAAAGATGAAGTGTCATCCAGACAGCATTTCTTTCTTATTTTCTGTTCTTTATTTTCAGTCATGCCCGAGGCCTGTTTTCAGATCACAACTCTCTGGCACATACACTAGTTGTTTTTTGGCTTCTCTAACCCGTTTACCCTTGTTTCCCACATTTAGAGTTACAAATAAGTAATATTAATTTTGCTTCCCTCTTTAGCTAGTAGAGTCCCTGGGTGGTGCAAACTGCTAACATGTTGGTCTGATAACTAAAGGGTTGGAGGTTAGAGCCCACCCAGAAGCCCAGGGAAAAAAGGATGGGTCATCTACATCTGAAAAAAAAAATCAGCCATTGTAAGCCCTACAGAGCATAATTGTACTCTGACACACATGGGGTCACGGTTCGTCAGAATCAGCTCAAAACTAACTTTTTTTTTTTTAAATTGTACCAGATGATGGTAAAATATAACTACAGAAAGCAGACTTGACTAAGGTTAATATATTTTTTTAAATAACAAATTATAAAAACAAACAATAATGTTTCCTCAGATTTATATATTCTCCTGGGTTCTAGGTGTCAAACCAATCTTGCTATATCCTTAGCTACAACACTGTTCTACTGTTTAACTATTAGGTGGCCAGCACCACATTCCACTCACCCAACCCCTGAAAATGTTTTTACTTTATTTAATAAAAGGAGTACAATATCCTGGCACAGTCAAATTGATACAAAAATTTCTAATGCTCACAGACAGGTGAGAAACACAGTTTTTAGAATACACCAATCTGCAGGCCACAATTTGAACAGCACTAACGAAGAGACAGGATATACTAGAAGTGAGAAGATATCCAAGGAAATCTTTCTTTCATCTTCTTTCTTTTTGTTTAAATTGAGGCTTAGTTCACAGAGTAAAATGCACATAACTTAATTACTCAGCATGATGAGTTATTACATATGTATATGTCATGTTACAAACATTCAGACCAAGAATTTTTCATCTCTCAGAACTTCCTTGACTTATCCCAATCAACTCTAATCTTTGGAATTCTGCCACCAATTTCCTGTGTTTTCAAATACTATTAATGAAATCATACAATATGTGTTCATTTGAGTATGGATTCTATCACTCAGTATGTTTTTCATTAGATACATCCATATTGTTTCTAGTTCTTTTTTTATGGCTGTCATATTCCATTGTATTAATACTGTACATCATGCTTTTTTCATTAATTTGTTGTTTTGTACATATGATACAACTAATGCTGCTACAAACATTTTTATACAAATTTTTCAAGGTCAATAAGCATGTGTTTTTCTTCTGTCTAAATATAGCTGTGGTGTTTCCGGTTATATATATGTATATTGTTTTAGGCAATATTTCTAAATAGTGTGCAAGTGTGAATGTGTCAGTTGACAGTCTCATCAGCAACGTATGAAAGTCTCAGTTGTTCCATATCATCAGCAGCACTTGATATTTTCAATTCTTTTAAGCAATTTTGGTGAAGGGGATTATTATTTCATTGTGTTTCTAATTTGTGCTTTCCTTATACTTAATGATGTCCAACTGTTGCACCCACCAGACCAGCAACATGATTGGCTCTGAGAGGCACAGGTGGTTTTCAGAAAAAAGGGCAGTAAAAGTCATGTTGATCCGACAAGACATTATTAGGGAACTTATACACAAAGGTTGACACGAAGATTCTTGTGATGGACAGCAAAGCATCGAATATCACCCAGGTAGCGGTCCATGCAGGGCAGTGTGAGAAAAAAAAAAATAAATTTTTTTTGGGGGGGGTTTATATACCTTGTCCTTATGTCCAAGGACTGGTACGGGAGGACCATGAAAAAATATGTCTAATCTATGATGAATGGGATTGTTCTTGCACTAGTTAATGAGTTCAAGTTGATGTTACCATGAAGTCAGGTGTTTGGTGTGTTTTATCATTTTCCAGGTTAGTGCTCAGTCAGGTGTTCTGTTTTTTCCCCAAAGTCCTTTGCAATAGGACACTTCTTATATTGTTTGTGGCTCTCATACTAGTACCTTCTAAAATTGCATATTGGGCAATTCAGTATACTCTTTTGTGAAATGTATGTTCAATCTTTGCTCTTTCTGGTTTTTCTTTTTCAGTCTTTTTCTTATTGTTTTGTAGGATTTCTCCATATATTCCACATAAGGCTCATTTATCAAATACAATTATTGAAATATCTTCTCTTAGACTGTCAAACTGCCCCCCCCCCTTTTTTTTAAGAGAAGAGAGCTTGAAAACTTTGTAAGAAGAGACAAAAAGAAAGGGTGGAGAAAGAGAGGAGAAGTTGAAAATACCAAAGTTCCATCATAGATTTTTCCTGATCATTGTGAAAAAATTTCCTCATGTGGTTTACTGAGGATGGAATTTTGGAGAGAGCTTATGGGATGAAATGTCCTAGTAGAAGAAACATTGTTATTTGGTCTGCAATCCCCTTACATATTTCTTGGTGTAGCAGTGTAAGAGACTTCTAGCCTCCTAAACTGTGGAAGAATAAATTTCTCTTTGTTACAGCCATATGTTTGTGGTATTTCTGTTATAGCAGCACTAGTTAGCTAAGACAACTACACTCTGCCAAAGGTGGAAAACTTGCAAGACCAAGTAAAACAAGGCAATCCCATCAAGTTGTGGCTTTCATGCTTTCACTCTACACCAATTCAATAGAGAATTAAGTTACATTAATATCTACATCATTTCTCACTACAATTTTCACTGATTTTTTTCAATTCTGAGCTCTCAAGGAAATGGTTTATGCAATTTTGGGAGGTGAAAAGTCCCAAATCCATGGGTCTGGCAGCAGGCTGATGATCTCTGCTGGCTCATGGTGTTGCAAGGTCAAAGTGAATCCAAAATCTGCAGGCCAGGTGGTAGAATGGGGAACCCTGCTGACTCATGGGTTAGGAGGGGCTGGTGAATTCAAGAATTCTAGGTCAGGTGGCAGGCTAGATATTGCAGGCTTATGACCCACAAACCAGAGAGTGGTGTTGATAAGAGTGCAGGGTGAAGACAGAGAGAGCTTTGCCAGAACATCCTTTTATATACAAAAGACAGACCACATCCCCAAAGAAATTCTTTCAACTGATTTATTGCTCACATCAGAACCCAGAATGGAAGGTAATTACATTATGGGAGAGCACATGACAAATCACTGAGAATTATAGTCTAGCTAAGTTAACACATAACATTAATCATTATAATCCCAATTAAAAGACAGAGACTATGAAAGTGGATTAAAAAAAAAAAGACCCAACTACATGTTGTTTAAAAGAAACCTACTTTTAATATAAAGACAATGATAGACTGAAATTAAAGAGATTGAAAAAGATATACCATGCTAACACTAATCAAAAGAAAGCTAGAGCTGCTATGTTAATTTCAGACAAGTCAGATTTCAGAACAAGGAAAAGTATAAAAAATAAAAAAGGGCATTACATAATGATTAAGGGGTCAATTCTCCAAGAAGACATAACAATCCTGAATGTGTATGTACCTAACAGCAGAGCATTAAAATATATGAGGGAAACTCATATCTGGTAAGGACTTGTGTCCAAGTTGTTCTCTGCAGCACATGGGGTCGTCATAAGTTGCAGTCAACTCGATGGCAACTGCTGGTGGTGGTGGATCCAAGATACACAAAGAACTCTTAAAACTCAGTAATAGAAACAGAAAAAATCCAATTAAAAAGTGAGTCATATATCTGAACAGATACCTCAGCAAAGAAGATGCACAGATGACAAGTGCCATTTAAAACAACAACAACAATATCCAGTTGCCCCAAGAGTAGAATTGTGATTCATAGGGTTTTAAATGGCAGTAGGTCATGAGGTCTTTCTTCTAAGTTACCTCAGGGTGGAGCCAAACCACCAGTCTCTCAGTAGCCAAGCACTTTATGCTTTGCACGACCCAGGGAATCTTATATGCCACTGGGGAATTACAATTTAAAACAACCATGTGATACTGTCTTTGGTTGGATTCTTTATAGAAGCAAAACCAATGAAGCATCTAGCTATTATCATCTATCCATCTGTTTGTCTGTCTATCAATCTATCTACAGAGAGAGATAGAGAAAGAGAGGGGAAAGAAAGACTGGGAAGTCCCAAGTCCGTGGGTGGGTCAGGCTGGAGGCTTCTCCTGACTCACTAGCTGCAGGGACTGGCAAACCCAAGATTAGCAGGTCAGCTGCTAGCTCAAGTCCCAAGAACCAGAGGTCAGATAAACAGGAGCCAGCTGCAGAATACAGAGCCAGCAAAAGCCCATAAGCCTTGTTACAACCTGAAGGAAACTCCCTTACAACTGATTGGGTATTCACAGCAGATCCCATTATGGAAATGATCACATTATACCGTGTCTCATTCTGGAGATGATTACATCATTATACAACTGCCAAACTACTTCACAACTGCCACACCACTGAGAATTATGGCCCAGTTAGTTTAACACTTAAACTTAACTACCACAGATGCCATTACACACGTGTTAGAATGGCTAAAATCCTAAATACTGATAACACCACATGCTGGCAAGCATGTAGTGCAACAGGAACTTTCATTCATTTCTGGTGGAAGTGCAAATTTAGTTTCTTACAAAGCTAAACATGGGCTTACAAACACATGTTTGTGTTGTTAGGTACAGTTAAGTCATTTCTGACTCAGTGACCCATGCACAACAGAAGGAAACACTTGCCGGTCCTATGCCATCCTCACAATCTTTATGTTTGAGGCCATTGTTGCAGCTACTGAGCCAATACATCTTGTCAAGGGCCTTCCTCTTTACCAGGCATGATGTCCTTCTGTTATCAAGACTGATCTCTCCTGATAACATGTCCAAAGTTCATAAGATGAAGTCTCACCATCCTTCTTTCTAAGCAGCATTCTGGCTGTACTTGTTCCAAGACAGATTTGTTCGTTCTCGTAGCAGTCCATGGTACATTTGTATAAAGCAAGTGCTTGTAGAGGAGTGGGTCTCTGGACAGAGGTAGAGTGAGCCCTGAAGAGAGCTCACTGTAATTTGAAGATTTGGAGCTCAATAAAGTTACGCATGGAAAACCAAGGGATAAGATTTGCCCCTAGAGTGATCTTGGACTCTGGAGTCCATTCTGATTACCATTGTCTTCCTGAGGTTTCTTAGAAGACCTAAGATGCAGCAATCTCCAGGTGAGATGACTTGTATCTCTGCTGATTTCTGGCCCAATAAGAATCTTCTTCATTTTCACAGGAATCACATGAAGTCCCGTTATAACTTGGGAGACTCGATTTTTCTAACAGAACTTGCATCCCTGCTGACCCACAAGGCAGCTCACCAGAGTAATCGAATGTGAGAGAAGGAAAGAGAAGCAAAGGTCTCCTTGAAAGAGACCATTAGACAGACGTCAGACACAAAGATATGCAGTTACTTGAGTACAGGCAGAGCAATAGAAACCAAAAAACCAAACCTAGTGCTGTCGAGTCGATTCCGACTCATAGCGACCCTATAGGACAGAGTAGAACTGCCCCACAGAGATTGCAAGGAGCACCTGGCGGATTCAAACTGCCAACCTTTTGGATAGAAGCCATAGCACTTAACCACTACACCACCAGGGTTTTCAGAACAATAGAGTAGGGGTTAATTTGGGCCTGAGTCTTGTGAAGCACAATTAGGATAGTTTTGGGGTATCTGTGAACTTATTGGTTGATATTGTGACTAGAAAAACCTGGATTCCAAATACACCATTGTAAAATTCCAGATATGGGGGGATGCAGAGATGCATTCTTACTAAAATCAAGTTGTACTTGAAAGTCTCAAAAGTGCATTTTATGTATTATTTGTGAGAAGGTCCAATCTACTTTGTACGGCACTATTTGAACATCTCATAGGAGGCACTTTGGTAGAAATTCTTAAATTATAGAATTTTATGAGACATTAAAGTTGAACTTAGTAGAAGAAACATACATATGCTCCCTGTGTTCTATTCAGGAAATCCAAAACCTCTAAATTGTATGTATAATACATGTAGGTCCTGGGAAGAACAGAAGCCAATCTGTTTTGGAAGGTTCTCAAAAGTGAGTGTATGGAAAAATGTTTTGAAGATAAAGAGTTACATATTATGTTCTGCATTTTACAGACTGCATTTTCTTACATAATCTAGCATCTGTGTACAATCTTTGGCAGCAGAACCGGAATCATCACATCCTGGGTTAGTTTCCAGAAGTTAAATCAGATCGCTCCTATAATTCCTGTAAATCAAAATAGGAAGAGACCAGGTTAAAAAAAAAAAAAAAAAGAAGAAGAAGAAAAATTACCATGGAGGGCCTGGAATTGGTGGAGAAGATAACGCATCTTTACAAAGTAAAGAGAAAGGAACATAGTGACAACTTCTGATATGAAGTTTCTTGCAATTAGAGTAAGATTCACTAATATCTTGAAGAAAAGACATGAACACACACTGAAATCTTTTGTGTGTGTGTGTGTGTGCTTTAGGTGAAACTTTACGCTCAAGTTAAATTTCTCATACAAAAATTTATACACATATTTTTGGCCCTTTCTTCTTTTTGAATGTGTGCATTTATTGCTATAAATTGACCTCTGAGCACTGCTTTAGCTGTGTCCCCGAGACTCTGATAGGAAGTGTTTTCATTCTCATTTGAATCTATGAATTTATACCTTCCTTAATTTCTTCTATAATCTAATAGTTTTTGAACAAGGTGTTGTTCAGTTCCCATGTGTTTGATTTTTTCCCTGTTTTTTTCTGTTATTGATTTCTAGTTTTATGGCTTTATGGTCAGATAAGATGCTTTGTAATATTTTGATGTTTTGGATTCTGTTAAGGCCTGTTATATAACTTGATATGTGGTCTATTCTGGAGAATGTTCCATGTGTGTCAGAAAAGAAAGTATACTTGCCTGCTGTTGGCTGGAATGTTCTGTATACATCTATGAGGTCATATTGGTTGATTGTGGCTTTTAGATCTTCTGTGTCCTTAGTGAGCTTCTTTCTGGATGTTCTGTCCTTCACCGAAAGTGGTGTGTTGAAGTCTCCTACTATCATTGTGGAGCTGTCTATCTCTCTTTGCAGTGGTGTCAGAGTTCATTTTATGTATTTTGAAGCCCTGTCATTGGGTACGTAAATATTTAATATGGTAGTATCTTCTTGGTATATTGTCCCTTTAATCATTTTATAGTATCCTTCCTTATTCTTTGCAGTGGATTTAACTTTAAAGTCTATTTTGTCAGAAATAAGTATTGCCAATTCTGTGCTTTCTTGATTGTTGTTTGCTTGATTTATTTTTTTCCATCCTTTATGTTTTAGTTTGTGTCTTTTAGTCTAAGGTGTGCTTTTCATAGGCAGCATACAGACGGATCATGTTCTTTTTAATCCATTCTGCCACTCTCTGTCTCTTTATTGGTGCATTTAGTCCATTTACATTCAGCATAATTATGGATAGGTATGAGTTTAGTGATGTCATTTTTTGTGTTGTTGATCATTTCTCTTTTCACTTAGTTTCTTTGTGCTGAGTAGTTTTCCTTTATGTATTGTCTTTTCCATTGTTGTTGATTTTGTTTTTGCTGAGTCTTTATGTTTTTCTTATATTTTATTTTGATGTGTAGGATTATTAGCCTCCTTTGTGGTTACCTTATTATTTACCCCTGTTTTTCTATGTTTAAACCAAACTTTTATCTCCCTTTGACTTGCTCTCAGTATGAAAGATCTATGACTATATTTTTTAGTCTCTTTCTATTGATTTAATGTCATCATCTTTTACATAATGATGTCTCTGTTTCCCTGCTTTGAGCTTTTTTTGTTTTTTAATCTTGACTTATTTTTCTTATTTTCCTATCTTGGTTGATAATCTGGTTTTTCTGTCCTGCGTTCTAGTCTTGGGTGGTTGTCTAATGTTATTGGTTTTCTAACCAGAAGACTCCATTTAGTATTTCTTGTAGTTTTGGTTCGGTTTTTGCAAATTCCCTAAACTTCTGTTTATCTGCAAATGTCCTAATTTCACCTTCATACCTGAGAGATGGTTTTGCTGGATATATGAGTCTTGGCTGGCAATTTTTTTCCTTCAAGGCTTTATATATGTCATCCCATTGCTTTCTTGCCCGCACGGTTTCAGCTAAGTAGTCCAAGCTTATTCTTATTGAATCTCCTTTGTAGATGACTTTTTTGTTTATCCCTAGCTACTCTTAAAATTCTCTTTATCTTTGGTTTTGGCAAGTTTGATGATAATATGTCTTTATGACTTTCTTTTTGGATCTACTTTGTATGGGGTTTGATGAGCATCTTGGATGGATATCTTTTCATCTTTCACAATATCAGGGAAGTTTTCTGCCAACAGATCTTTAACAATTCCCTCTGCGTTTTCTGTTTTCCCTCCCTGTTCTGGTACTGCCATCACGCATAAGTTATTTCTCTTGATAGAGTCCCACGCGATTCTTAGGGTTTCTTCATTTTTTTTAATTCTTTTATCTTATTTTTTCTTCGAATATATTGGTGCCAAGGTTTTAACTTCACTCTTACTGATTCTGACTTCCAGCTCCTCGATTCTGCTCCTCTGACTTTCTATTGAGTTGTCTAACTCTGAAATTTTACTGTTAATCTTCTGAATTTCTCATTGCTGTCTCTGTATGGATTCTTGCAGCCTATTAAATTTGTCATTATGGTCTTGAATAACCTTCAGAAATTCCACAACTGCTTTATCTGTGTGTTCCTTGGCTTGTTCTGCATTTTGTCTGATCTCCTTTGTGATCTCTTGAAGAGTTCTGTATATTAATCTTTTGTATTCTACCTCTGATGATTCCAGGAACAGCTCTTCATCCAGAAGATTCCTTGATTCTTTGCTTTGGGAGTTTGTTGAAACGATCGTGGTCTGCTTCTTTATGGGATTTGATATTGACTGTTGTCTCTGAGCCATCTGTAAGTTATCATATTAATTTATTTTATGTTTGCTTACTGTATCCTAGCTTCTTGCGTTGTTTTGTTTTGATATACACAAATAGGCTGCTCAAGTGAGCTAACTTGGTTATTGGAGCCTTTGAAGTGCTAATATTCTGTCACCAGATGGCTAGAGTTGTTACCAGGTGTATGAGCCTAGGAATCCATTCACTTTTCATGTATGGATTCAGCTCAGGTGTCCAGGGAGTGGGTCACAAAGTGTGTGGTGCAGGCTCTCACCTATGGTCTTAGAGGAGCTGTGGTGATTGGTGTATGCACAGGTTTCTGGTTGCAGCAAGAGGTCACACTCTGACCAAGGGAGGGGGCTTACAACCTTCCACCAAGTGTCTCTGAGGAAGATGTGTCCCTGTTCCTTAGAGCACAGAGGTAGGTGGACTCTGCAGCCTTCCCATTGCACCGAATGCTTTTGGGTGTAAGGACTGGGAGGAACCACTTATCTTTGGATCCCTGTTGTGGGTGGTTGGGTAGTGTGGGTAGAGCCACCAGTCGTCGGGCCCCTGATGTGGGTATTTGAGGACTCTGCTTGATAGGCAGAGTGGTGTCAAATGTCAAGAACCCACATCTCCACTGCACAGCTGAAACAGGTGAAGTCAGACCTCAGGCACATACGCCCCTGCAATGTAACAACAGGGGCCTGCTGCTAAAATGGGGCCACATGGGTTCATGCAGTGCTGATAGGCATTCAAAGTTTGTGGATCACTTGTGCCTGGACAGGAGTCACTTCTGCCCTATGTTCCCAGTTAAGGGGAGCTGGCAGTTTATTTTTCCCTGTTTGTTAATTTGTTCCTCCTCCGAGGCCAGGGGAATGGCTCAGCTTGCACAGCAGAACCTGTCTCTGGCCCAGGGAAATCAACTGTCACTGAAGCCGGCGTGGGGCAAAGGGAAGTGGGATCAGAAAAATGGTAGAGAGTTCTTTCAAAAGGGGAGCTATTACATCTGCATGGTAAATTGATGCAATTACTTATGCTGAGAGGGCTGTTTTTCACTGATCCTGGAGGCATGAGTAGATTCTGTGCCACTGGCTCTCTGTAGCTACGGAAACTGGTCCCAAACACTACTGCCAGCCCCACCATGGTCTCACCAGGGGATCTGGACTGAGGGGTGCTTATTCCCACCAAGTCAGGTTGGGCGACTCCTTGGTGCTTCAGAACCACCTCCCCCTTTCCCTGCTGCTCAGTCTGATTTCTTAACTTTGCCTTTGATGTTCAGAGCTCCTAGTTTGTCATATATGTAATTGATACACTTGTTTCTTCAGGTCTTTGCAGTAAGAGGGACCACCTGAAGTGTCTGATTACTCTGCCATCTCGGCCCCGCCTCTTATACACATATTTTATGTGACCCTACTTGCAATCCCTATAATGTGACAGCACACTCCCACTTTCCACCCTGGGTTTCCCTTGTCCATTCAACCAGCTTCTACCCCTTTCTGCCTTCTCTTTCCATCTCCAGACAGGAGCTGCCCATGTAAGTCTTGCATATTTATTTGAACTAAGAAGCACACGCTTCACAGGTATTATCTTATGTTTTATAGTCCAGTCTAATCTTCACCTGAAGAGTTGGCTACGGGAATGGTTTTAGTTCACACCCATTGAAATCTTGAAAAGCATTACAAAAAAGTAATAAACTGAAAGGACAGGATGATGATCATCTGTGAGCACACATGTTTGCTCCCTTGTCTTTTTGAGGCTTAGCCCATTTTAGATTTCCAAAGCCTCTTTAATGTTAGTTGTCAATTCATGAAAGAAGATACTTTGCCTATATCAATTCTCCATTCCAGCAACACCTCAGAAATTAGTCACTGAAAGTCAATTCAAGAATCTTCTACTTGTTGCAACATAAGAAACAAACAACCATGAAGGGACTTGAACCCTCAATCCTCTAGATCTGAAGCCAGACAGCTTACCGATTAGAGCCTGCAGCCAATACTGTGAGGATACTGTACAAGCATATAAGTGAAAGTGCTGATAAGGAAATATTAGATTTCTGTTTTCAAATTTTTAACTTTGCAATTGGAGGTAATTTTTACAACATTCAAAAAATGAGTCAAGTATTTTCTGAAACATTTGAAAACAATTACTTAGAATTAATAAACTGAGGTTGTGAGATGACTAGAAGTGACATATTTCTTCAAGGCTGCTCTCATTTAAGTTACTTATAATGATGATGCATTTGGGTACAGAATTATGAGCCAAGAATTGAACTCTGCAATAAAGGGCAGATGACAACAACAAAAGAAGGATTGCCAGAAGTTGGTATCTTCAGACCAAAGAAGATACTGTGTGGCTCCAGGGAGAAAAGTCTAGAAGCTCGGAAAAGAGCTCCTTTTGTCAGAAATGCCTGCTTTTAATGCCAGGAAAATGTTTCATTATAATCCATTCATAACATAGGCTTCAAAAACTTGATCCTCTACCAACAAGTCAAAGAATCACCTGATACAGAGGTGGGATGAGATAGTGGGTCCCAAACCTCCCTGGGAGAGTGCAGTTTCTTGACTTCCAAGCTACATCAAATGGAGAGAAGACAGCCAAAATAGCTTGGAGGGATGCTTTGCTCATTGAAATGCTAACTAACCCCAGGGTATTTTGCTAAAAGTCCTTGCCTAGTTTCCCCGTGGATTGATCCACAAAACAATTCTAGGTGAATTTATGTGACCCAACTCCTCATTGTATATTGGTAGGGTAGGAAAGATGAGAAATCTACAAATTCCTAAAGTTAAGTAATCACAAATTCTCTCAGTTTTCACATAACCTTAGTTTCTTGGGAGTGCCAAGTTATTTGAAAGAAATAAACAATTGTCTTTTCCCATTCCCTGCCCTGTCTTTCCTCCCCAGAGAAGTTAAGCTTTCCTTCACTTCAAAACTTCCCATTTGTTTCCATATCCCTTGTACAGTATTTTCTCCAGGTTTAGGTCAAAACTCAAAAACTGTCTTAGGTCATATTCTGGATGGTATGTGTACACTAATTCATCCAGAGAATTATTTTTTTCCTTTGGATATGAATAGCAAACAGAATTCAGGACATGAAGACCTGAAGAAAGAAGAGCAAAAGGAGGCGGGAAAGAAGGAGGAGGAGAAATAAAATGAACAAAGGGAAGAGTGGCTTACAGATGGTAGAGAAGTTGTATCATGAAGAAAAGCAAGCATAGAGATGCAGAAGTTTAAACCCATGCGCCTTTGCTTGCCCACCATTGTGGAATATTCTCGGCAGTCTTAAATTTTTCTCTCCTTCAACTCTTTTCTCCTCTGCCTCCCAAGGCTGCAAGAAAGACATACAAGACAATGCAGAGGGATACAAAGAAGAGTAACATGAATGTTGCTTCAAGAAAAATAGATGCAAGTGGACATGAAGCCCTCTGGGTGTACTAATGTGATCTGAAAGCCAGTAGTGCTTTGTCTGGGCGACCATGTCTATTTCTGAAAGTGTAAAGAGACAGAAGACAAGATAAAAGGAATGGAAATTCTCCTAGCAATTATAACATCTGTTTGGAACAAAATCTTCTTGGCAAGCAGAAGAATTACAAGGAAGCTATTTGGGAAGCAGGACATGGAACATATAACCAACTGGCTTACATAAAACCTACATTAAGTACCCAAGAAAATCCCAGTAGGAAGGCCTGGGTAGCTCAGTTGGTAGAGCACTAGACTTTAAATCTGAGGGTGCAGGGTTCAAGTCCCTGTTCAGGCGTTATCCTCACTTTACCCTAATTACTGTCTCTTAGAAGCCTATTGACAATCCAGTTCTTAGAGAAACCTGTCCCGACATTTACTATAGGCTTCTAGTTTCTTCTCTTCCTGCTCTTTGCTCCGCAAGAATGAGAACAGAGCAAGATCAGAGAAAGAGCAAAGGGTTAAGCGATCAATTACTAGCCATAAGGCTGGCAGTTTGAATCCACCCAGAAGTGCTTCCGAAACCCTGGTGGCATAGTGGTTAAGAGCTCCAGCTGCTAACCAGAAGTTCCGCAGTTGGAATCCACCAGGCGCTCCTTGGAAACTCTATGGGGGCAGTTCTACTCAGTCCTATAGGGTCGATAGGAGTCAGTAATCGACTCGACGGCAGTGGGTTTGGTTGTGGTTTTGGAGGTGCTTGGTAATTTGCTCCTGAAAGGTGAAAGCCTAGAAAACACTATGTAGCAGTTCTACACTGCACACATGGGGTCAGTTAAAGTGGAGGCAGCCCAATCCTTCCAAATGAGGAGAAGAATTGTAAAACCGAACTTCGCTGTAACAGCGCCTCATCTTTTGTAACTTAGATTCTTCTTTGGACTGCCCTAACTAAGGGTCTCCAACAGAGGAACTCCATTAAGAGACTCAGACAGCCAAGTAGGCCTTCACTGGCACTCACAGCAAGTAGTCATTTGGAGCGGAGGGAAGGGAAACGAGGAGAGAAGTCTGGGAGGGTCGAATTCAGCTACAGAGTCTCCCTTTAAATCGTCGCTTCCTTAAAATCCCACAATGCCAACGTGGAGAGCTGTAATGACTCTAAGCGTATAACCAAAGGTGTAGAGCCTCTTGGGAGAAAGGGGCCAAAGTGGGTCTTGCTGGCCACAGGGGTCCCTGATCCAGGCACAGTCCTCCTAAGGTGAAGTGCCTTAGGGCTCCAGCGAACCACCGTTGTGCCCTCTACTCACCCAAAGCCTGGTTTCAAGAGCAGTAAGTCATCGATTCCCTAAGAAAGTAGTCTTCTCGCCTCTAACCCGACCCTCGCATCCTGCGGTGACCCCTTCACGTTCGCCTACCCCCAGCCCCCCTCGTTGCATTCCGCCCACCCCCATTCCACCCCCTCCCCCCACCCCAGCCCAGGAAGCTCAGAGGGCCTGGCAGGCTGGCTGTGGACCTGAACGCAACTCTGAGTCCCAGAAGTTTCAGTGTGGCACTGTAGAAGGTACGTAGGAGTCAGAGTGAGGCAGCAGGGCCCGGGGCCCCTCGGACATGCGTTGACTGAAATGCCTGAGGGGATGAGGTGGCAGGGAGCAGGGCCCTAGAGGGAAGACCCAGGGACCCCGCCCAAACCGCCTAGGTGAAGTGAGAGCAGGCAGGACCTGTGTTCTCTAACAGATTTTATTCCTCGGCTGTCTTTATACTTTATGATATCTGGGTATGATAAAGACACAGCAAAAGACGTGAAGCTTAGGTTTCCAGTGTCTCTGCCTGATGAACCAAAAACCAACCCTGCTGCAGCCAAAGAAGTGTAAAAGTCTCACCCCTGATTCTTCCGAGTCACCCAGTTCCTTCTTGCACAGCAAGCATAGTTTCTTGGGTATCCTCTCAAAGATATTATTTCCTCCACTTTTTATACAAATAAGGAAATTGCAAACACACTCTACTGCATGTTGGTTTTTTCACTTCTTGCATGTTGTAGTGATTTCCAAATCAATACAGAAATAGCTTCTTCCTTCTTTGCTTGGCAGCAAAATATACTGTTGTATGGGTATATCATAATATATATCTCACCCATACAAGCAATGCTGCAATAAGTAATATCCCTATCTAACATTTCAAATGGGTGTATTTTCTATATATGGAATTGCTGAAGCAGTGTATGTGATGTGCGATGGTAATTCTGATGGATCTTGCCTAACATATATTCCCATCAGCATGACACAGTGGTCTGGTTTCCCACAGTATTGCAACCACTTTGTATTATAATACAATAATGACAATAAATATAATAACAAACCCATTGCCTTCTAGTGGATTGATTTTAACACATAGTGACCACATGTGTTACAGAGTAGAACTGCTCCACGGGGTTTTCTTGGCTACAATGTTCATGGAAACAGATTGCTAAGCCTCTCTTCTGCAGTGCCATTGTGTGGGTTTGAAACACCAACCTTTAGCTTACTAGTCAAGCGCAAACCTTATTATCTACCCAGGGACTTTCATATCAACATACCAAACCAAAAGCCAAATCCACTGTCATCAAGTCGATTCCGACTAGCCTTGGGTAAATGACACATTCAGATATGAACCTAGAGTAAGCAATCCATTGTTAACCACTGAAATCATATTTAGTCCAGTGGAGCCACCCAGAATTTGGAAATTAAATAGCTATTTAAAACTGCACTTATCTAGTTAACGAAGCAAAATTAAAACTTCAGATATGGGGGAAAACAATTACATAAATGAACATATGATAGAGGTGGCAACTCAAATCAATAGAAATTAGTGGATCATTGGATAAATGGTGTCGGGTTAACTGGGTAGCCATCTAGGAAAATAAAAGATTATATTGGTTTATCATGTGTGGTACTAAATTTCAAATAGATATAAAATTTAAAAGTAAAAAAATGAAAAAACTACATATAATTACTGATGATGCCAAAAAAGAAAGTTGGTATAACTTTGGGGTAGAAAACGAATTTTTACACAAAGCATAGCAACAACAAAAGTTTGACATAATTCACTACATTAAAAAAATCCTTCCTGGGCACACTTACATTCTCTTTATTAAAAAAAACAAGACTCATACACCTACAGTCACATGATCTTTGTCAAAAGACCAAGGTCCATCAAATGGGGGAAAGACAGTCTTTTTAACAAATTATGATGGCAAAACTGGAAGTCCATCTGTAAAAAAAAGGAAACAACATCCATACATTACACCATACACAAAAATGTAATCCAAAATGGATCAAATATCTAAACACAAAAGCAAAATCTATAAAGATCACGGAAGAAAAAATAGGGTCAATGCTAAGGGCCCTAATATATGGCATAAATAGGATACAAACCATAACTAACAATATACAAACACCAGAGGATAAGCTGGATAACTGGGATCTCCAAAAACTAAACAATTATGTTCATCAAAAGACTTCATCAAAACAGTAAAAAGAGATCTTACATACTCAGAAAAAAATTTGCGGCTATGATGTATCCAACAAAGGTCTAGTTTCTAAAGTCTACAGGAAAATCCAATACCTCTACAACAAAAAGTCAAATAACCTAATTAAAAAATAGGCAAAGGATGTGAGCAGACCTTTCACCAAAGAATACATTCATGCAGCTAAGAGACACACAAAGAAATGCTCATGATCACTAGCCATTAGAGAAATGCAAATTAAAACTACACTGAGATACGATTTCACCTGACATTACTGGCAGAAATGAAAAAAAAAAAACAGAAAATGACAAATGATAGAGAGGCTTCGGGAAGATTGGGACCCTAATGCAGTGCTGGTGGGAATGCAAAATGCTACAACCATTCTGGAAACAATAAGGTGCTTCCCTGAAAAACTAGAAATAGAAATACCATATGATCCATCAATCTCATTCCTAGGAATACATCCTAGAGCAATGAGAGTCGTCACAGGGATAGACATACAAATGCACACCCACACTCATTGCAGCATTATTCACCATAGCAAAAAGATGGAAACAACCTAAGTTCCCATCAATAGAAGAATGGATAAACCAACTACATACACACAATGGAATACTATGCAACAATAAAGAACAATGATGACTTTGTGAAACATCTCACAACATGGATGAATTTGGACAGGAGTGAAATTAATCAATCACAAAGGACAAATATTACATGAGACCACTATTATAAAACCTCATGAAAAAGTTTCCACACAGAAAGAAAGACTCTCTGATGGTTACAAGGAAGGGGAGTGGTGAGGATGGAAAAACACTACCTAGACAATAGATAAGTTGTAACTTTGGTCAAGGTTAAGACAGTACACAATACTGGGGAAGTCAGCACAACTTGACCAAGGCAAAGTCATATAAGACTCATAGACACATTCACATTCCCTGAGGGACTGAATTACTGGGCTGAGGGCTGGGGTTCATGGTTGTGGGGGACATCTAGCTTGATTTGCGTAACACAGTTTATAAAGAAAATGTTCTAGATCCTACTTTAAGAGAGCACTGTCTCGGGTCTTAAAAGCTTGTGGGTAATCATCTAAGATTTGTCTACTGATCCCATCCCATCTGCAGGAAGGGAGAATGAAGAAAGCCATAGACACAAAGGAAAGATTAGTCCAAAGAACTCATGGACCCCTACTACCACAGCGTCCAGCAGACTGAGTCCAGCACAACTAGATGGTGCCTAGCTTCTACCACCGACTTGTCTGACAGAGACTGGAGCAAACCTGAGAGTATGGTCTCCAAACATCTTTTAATTCAGCACTGAAGTCACTCCTCAGGCTCACCCTTCAGCCAAAGATTAAACAGGCCTATACACGCATCCCTTACCCATCTGTCAGTTTGTCGTACTGTGGGGACTTCAGTGTTGCTATGATGCTGGAAGCTGTGTCACCAGTACTCAAATACCAGCAGGGTCATCTGTGGCAGCTGGGTTCAGCAGAGCTTCAAGAATAAGACACTGAAGAAAAATAGCCAGGGATAACCTTGTGAATAGCAGCAGAGAATTGTCTGATACAGTGGCTGACGATGAACTTCTCAGATTGGGAGGTGCTCAAATGTTGCTGGGGAAGAGCTATCTCCTCAAAGTAGAGTTGACGTTAATGATGTGAATGGACTCAAGCTTTCGGAACATCATTCGCTGATGTGGCACACCTCAAAATAAGAAGAAACAGCTGCACAGATCCATTATTAATCAGAAAGTGGAATGTACAAAGTATGGACCTAGGAAAATTGGAAATTGTCAAAAATGAAACGGAATGCATGCAGATCAATATCCTAGGCATCAGTGAGCTGAAATGCAGTGGCATTGCCCATTTTGAATCAGAAAAGCATGTGGCCTACCATGCTAAAAAAAAAAACTTTTTTTTTTTTTTTTAGTGACAAATTGAAGAGCCAAACCCACTGCCGTCAGTGGTGTTGAATTCATTATCAAAAGAACATTTCAAGGTCTATCCTGAGCAAAATGCTGTCAGTGATAGGATAATATCCATATGCCTACAAGGAAGACCACTTAATATGACTATTATTCAAAGTTACACACCAACCACTAAGGCCAAAGATAAGGAAATTGAAGATTTTTACCAACTTCTGCAGTCTGAAATTGATAAATCAGGATACAATGATAGTTACTGGTGCTTGGAATGCAAAAGTTGGAAACAAAGAGGGATCAGAAAGTGGAAAATATGGCCTTGGTGATAGAAATGATGCCAGAGGTCACATGATAGAAGTTTGAAAGACCAATGACTTCTTCCTTGCAAATACAAGTTTTTCAGCAACGTAAACGGTGATTATTCACATGGACTTCACCAGACAGAATATACAGGAATCACGTAGACGACATCTGTGGAAAGAGATGATGGAAAAGCTCAACATCATCAGTCAGAACAAGGCGAGGGGCCGACGGCGGAACAGACCAACAATTGCTCATGTGCAAATTCAAGTTGAAGCTGAAGAATATTAGAACAAGTCTAGCAGAGTCAAAGGATGACCTTGAGTATATCCCACCTGAATTCAGAGACCATGTCAAGAATAGATTTCACACATTGAACACTAATGGCCAAAGGCCAGACGAGTTGTGGA
The DNA here is from genome assembly GCF_030014295.1 of Loxodonta africana. Taxonomy (NCBI): domain Eukaryota; kingdom Metazoa; phylum Chordata; class Mammalia; order Proboscidea; family Elephantidae; genus Loxodonta; species Loxodonta africana. Next base: position 79,937,073 of record NC_087342.1, read on the forward strand.
ATGACATCAAGGACATCATACATGAAGAAAGGAAGAGGGCATTAAAAAGACAGGAAAGAAAGAAATGACCAGAATGGATGTCAGAAGAGACTCTGAAACTTACTCTTGAACATAGAGTGGCTAAAGCGGAAGGAAGAAATAATGAAGTAAAAGAGCTGAACAGAAGTTTTCAAAGGGCAGCAGGAGAAGACAAAATAAACTATTATGACATGTGCAAAGACCTAGAGTTGCAAAACCAGAAGGAAAGAACACACTTGGCATTTCTCAAGCTGAAAGAGCTGAAGAAAAAATTCAAGCCTCAAGTTGCAATATTGAAGGATTCTATGGGCAAATACACAGGAAGCACCAAAATAAGCTAGAAGGAATACACAGTCACTGTACCAAAAAGCATTGGTCGATGTCCCATCATTAAAGAAAGTAGCATATTATCAAGAATTAATGATAACAAAGGAAGCAGTGCAAAATGCACTGAAAGCATTGGTGACAAACAAGGCTTCAGGCACTGACGGAATACCAATTGAAATGTTTCAGCAAAGAGATGCAGCACTGCAAGTGCTCCCTTTTCTATGCCAAGAAATTTGAGAAGACAGCTATCTGGCCAACAGTCTAGAAGAAATCCATATGTATGCACATCCCAAAGAAAGATGATCCAACAGAACTAACAAATTATCAAACAATATCATTAATATTGCACACAAGAAAAATTTTTCTGAAGATCATCCAAAAGCTGTTGCAGCAGTACATTGACAGGAAACTGCCAGATACTCAAGCTGGATTCAGAAGAGGATGCGGAAGAGGGATATCAATGCTGATGTCCAATGGATCCTGGCTGAAAGCAGACAGGACAGGAAAGATGTTCACTTGTGTTTTATTGACTATGCAAAGGTATTCAACTGTGTGGATCCTAACAAATTATGAATAATATTGCAAAGAATTGTAATTCCAGAACACTTAATTGTGTTCATGAGGAACCTGTACATAGAGGCAGTCGTTCCAACAGAAGAAGGGATACTGCGTGGTTTAAGGTCAGAAAAGGTGTGCACCCGGGTTGTATCTATCAGCATATTTATTCAATCTGTATGTTGAGCAAATAACCCGAGAAGCTGGACTATATGAAGAAAAATACAGCATCAGGAGGGGCGGAAAACTCATTAACAACCTGTGATATGCAGATGACACAACCTTGCTTGCTGAATGTGAAGAAGACTTGAGGCACATACTGATGAAGATCAAAGACCACAGTCTACAGTACGGATTACCCCTCAACATAAAGAAAACAAAAATCCTCACAACTGGATCGATAAGCAACATCATGATAAATGGAGAAAAGATTGAAATTGTCAAAAATTTCAAAGTAGAGGCTACCTTAATGAAGTGAATGGAATCAAGCTATCAGGACCTATATTTGCTGATGTAGCACTATTCAAAATGAGAAGAAACAACTGCAAACATCCATTAAGAATCAGAATATGGAATGTACAAAGTATGAATTTAGGAAGATTGGGAAATGTGAAAAAAGGAAATGGAATGCATAAACATTAATATCCTAGACATTAGTGAGCTGAAATAGACTGGTATTGGCCATTTTGAATCAGACAATCATATGGTCTGCTACGCCAGGAATGACAACTTGAAGAGGAATGAGGTGTTCATCATCAAAAAGAACATTTCAAGATCTATCCTGAAGCACAACGCTGTCAGTGATATGATAATATCCATATGCCTACACGGAAGACCAGTTAATATGACTATTATTCAAATTTATGCACCAACCACTAAGGCAAGAGATGAAGAAACTGAGAATTTTTATCAACTCTTCCAGTCTGAAATTGATCAAACATGCAATTAGGATGCATTGATAATTACTAGCGATTGGAATGTGAAAGTTGGGAACGAAGAAGGATTGATTGCTGGAAAATATGACCTTGGTGGTAGAAATGATGCCAGAGACTGCATGATAGAATTTTGCAAGACCAATGACTTCTTCATGGCAAATACCTTTTTTCAAAAACATAAACAGTGACTGTACATGTGGACCTCACCAGATGGAATGTACAGGAATCAAATCGACTACATCTTTGGAAAGAGATGATGGAAAAGCTCAATATCATCAGTCAGAACAAGGCCAGGGGCCAACTGTGGAACGGACGATCAGTTTGCTCATTTGCAAGTTCAAGATGAAGTTGAAGAAAATTGGAACAAGTCCATAAGAACCAAAGTACAACCCATACGTAAACATAAGCATACAGAAACATACGCCGTTATGCTCCTAGGTATTTACTCAAATGAAGTAAAAACTTATTCCACCAAAAACCTGCACACAAATGTTTATAGACACTTTCCTGATTAATTTGCAAAAATGGGAAACAATCAAGACGTCCTTCAATTGGTGAATAAACAAGCTGTGGCACATCCATACAATGGAGTACAATTTAGCAACAAAAAGAAGTGAGCTTTCAAGCTATGAAAAGCCATAAAACCAAACCAAACCTACTGCCGTCGAGTCGATTGCGACTCATAGTGACCCTATAGGACAGAGTAGAACTGCCCAGTAGAGTTTCCAAGGAGCACCTGGCAGATTTGAACTGCCAACCACTTGGTTAGCAGCTGTAGCACTTAACCATTATGCCACCAGGGTTGCAAGCTTAAATGCATATTGCTAAGCAAAAGACCCAGAAAAATAAGCTAGTCTGAAAAAGCTACATATTGTATGAGTTCATATAAAGGACATTCCAGAAAAGGCAAAATTATAGACAGTAAAAAGATCAGTGGCTGCCAGCAATTCAGGGGAGGTTGGAAGGGATAAATAGGTGGAACACCGGGCATTTTTAGGACAGTGAAACTATTCTGAATGAATCTGCAATGGTGGACACCTGGCATTACATGTATTACTTTTACAGCATCAAACAGCCAAGATACCACCCAGCATTTATACACATATACACATACACACAAACATATACACATCCCCATCGGTTTTGTGTGACACTCTAGTTTCCTCCTTAAGTGAAACCTACCACACACTGTTTCTTGTTCTTATTGTATAACTCCCATGAGCCAACTGAAACAAGTCTGACAGACAAATTGTGTTCTGCCAATTTCAAAGAAGATTCAATGTTATTTTTATGAGTAGTTGCAAAGTCTCGTATATGTGCAAACCAGGATGACAAAAAGCTAACAGGCACTTGAACTCTGGTACCAGTAAATGAATTTTCTCTTAACCTTCATATGCAGTTCAAAGAACTGAGTTTTAATCATGATAAATCTCAGGATTCTGGAAGAGTCTTGGAGAAAGCTAATTTGTTTTCCACAAACTTCACAATAAATTTCTAATCCCCAAATCTCCAAGTACATTTTTCCACCCTCCACATGCCTATGCTTACTGATCATTCACAAATCCAAGGCTGGACACCAGAGTACTACCCTGAATTCACTGTGTAACAATCTCACAAGTGTGTTAAAATAGATCTTGAATTCCATGTAAGTTTATCTTTTTCCTCTTCTAGGCTTCCTCCCATGCTCCCCTAACCCCAATTTTTCCTGCAGCTGCCTCTTGTTTGTCTGAACTCTGGTTCTTGGAACTTGAGCTAGCAGCTTACCTGCCAGCCCCTGCAGCTACATGAATCAGGAGAAGCCTTGTGGTCTTGCCTGCTGATCTTGGAATTCATCCATCTTCACAGCCTGTGAGCAAGAGTCTTGTTCTTCAACCTGCTGATCTAGGGTTCACCAGCCCCTGCAGCTACATGAATCAGGAGAAGCCCTATCCTCATCTATGGACTTGGGACCTTCCAGCCTCTACAATTGCCTGAGCTGTTCCCTTGATATAAATCTCTGTCTGTTGTTGTTGTTGTTGTTGTTAGGTGCCATCCAGTTTCTTCAGACTCGTAGTTACCCTTTGCACAAGAGAAGTAAACACTGCCTGGTCCCGCACCATCCTCACAATTGTTGCTATACTTGAGCCCATTATTGCAGCCACTGTGCCAATCTACCTCATTGAAGGTCTTCCTCTTTTTCAATGACCTTCTATTTTAACAAGCATGAAGTCCTTCTCCAGGGACTGATCATCCCTCCTGATAATATGTCCAAAGTATATGAGACATAGTCTCAACATCCTTGCTTCAAGGAGTATTCTGGTTGTACTTTTCTCAAGACAGATTTGTTCGTTCTTTTGGCAGTTCATGGTATATTCAATAATCTTCACCAACACCACAATTCAAAGGCATTCGTTCTTCTTTGGCCTTCCTTATTCATTGTCCAGCTTTCCACATGCATATGAGGTGATCCAAAATGCCAAGGCTTGGGTCAGGCACATTTTAGTCCTTAAGGTGACATCTTTGAATTTCAACACTTGAAAGAGTTCTTTAGCAGTAGATTTGCCCAATGCAGTTTGTCTTTTGATTTCTTGACTGAGGCTTCCGTACGTGTTGATTGTGGATACCAGTAAAACGAAATCCTTGACAACCTCAATCTTTTCTGTTTATCACGATGTTGCTTATTGGACCAGTTGTGAGCATTTTGTTTTCTTTATGTTGAGGTGTAATTCACACTAAAGGCTGTGGTCTTTGATCTTCATCAGTAAGTGCTTCAAGTCCTTTTCACTTTCAGCAAGCAAGCTTGTGTCATCTGCATATCGCAGGTTGGTAATGAGTCTTCCTCTAATCCTGATGCCCCGTTCTTCTTCATATAGTCCAGCTTCTCAGATTATTTGCTCAGCATACAGATTGAAAAAGTATGGTGAAAGAAAACAACCTTGATGCACACCTTCCCTGACTTTAAATCATGCAGTATCCCCTTGTTCTCTTCGAATGACTACATCTTGATCCATGTACAGATTCCTCATAAGCACAGTTAAGTGTTCTGGAATTCCCATTCTCTGTAATGTCATCTATAATTTGTTATGATCCGTACAGTCAAATGCCTTTGCATAGTCAATAAAACACAGGTAAACATCTTTCTGGTGTTCTCTACTTTCAGCCAGAATCCATCTGACATCAGCAATGATATCCCTGGTTCCACATCCTCTTCTAAATCCTGCTTGAAGTCTGGCAGTTCCCTGTCAATATACCACTGCAGCTGCTTTTGAATGATATTCAACAAAATTTTGCTGGCATGTGATAATAATGATACTGTTGGATACTTTATGAATTAGGTTGGATCAACTTTCTTGGGAATAGGCATAAATATGGATCTCTTCCAGTCAGTTGGCCAGCTAGCTGTCTTTCAAATTTCTTGTCATAGATGAGTGAGCACTTCCAGTGCGTGCATTTTTTGAAACATCTCAATTGGTATTCTGTCAATTCCTAGAGCCTTGATTTTCACCAATGCCTTCATTGCAGCTTGAACTTCTTCCTTCACAATCATCAGTTCCTGATCATAGGGTACCTGCTGAAATGGTTGAACATTGACAAATCCTTCTTGGTATAGTGACTGTGTATTCCTTCCATCTTCTTTTGATGTTTTCTGCGTCATTTAATACTTTCCCTGTGGAATGCTTCAGTACTGCAACTTGAGGCTGGAATTTTTCTTCAGTTCTTTCAGCTTGGGAAATGCTGAGCATGTTCTTCCCTTTTGATTTTCTATCCCCAAGTCTTTGCATATGTTATCATAATACTTCACCTTGTCTTCTTGAGCCACTCTGTGAAATTTTCCGTTTGGCTTTTTTACTTCATCATTTTTTCTTTTTGCTTTAGCTACTCAGTGTTCAAGGGCAAGTTTCAGAGTCTCTTCTGACATCCATTTAAGTCTTTTCTTTCTCTCCTATTTTTAATGCCCTCATTCTTTCTTCATGTATACTGTCCTTGATGTCATTCCACAACTCGTCTGGCCTTTGGCCATTAGTGTTCAATGTGTTTAATCTATTCTTGAGACGGTCTCTAAATTCAGGTGGGATATACTCAAGGTCATACTTTGGCTCTCTTGGTCTTGTTCTAATTTTCTCCAGTTTCAACTTGAACTTGCATATGAGTAATTGATGGTCTGTCTGATCACAGGCGGCCCCTGGCCTTGTTCTGACTGATGATATTGAGCTTTTCCATCGTCTCTTTCCACAGATGTAGTCAATTTGATTCCTGTGTATTCCATCTGGTGAGGTCCACATGTATAGTTGTCATTTACATTATTGAAAAACAGGTATTTGCCATGAAGAAGTCATTGGTCTTGCAAAATTCAATCATGCACGATCTCCGGCATCCTTTCTCTCACCAAGGCCATATTGTCCAACTACCGATCCTTCTTCTTTGTTTCCAACTTTCCCTTTCCAGTCACCAGTAATTATCAGTGCATACTGATTGCATGTTCGATCAATTTCAGGGTGCAGAAGTTGGTAAAAATCTTCCGTTTCTTCATCTTTGGCCTTAGTTGTTGGTGTGTTTGTGCATAAATTTGAATAATAGTCATATTAACTGGTCTTCCTTGTAGGCATATGGATATTATCCTATCATAGATACTGTTGTACTTCAGCATAGATCTTGAAATATTCTTTTTGACAATGAATGCAATGCCATTCCTCTTCAAGTTGTCATTCCTGGCATAGTAGAGCATGATTGTCCAATTCAAAATGACCAATACCAGTCCATTTCAGCTCACTAATGCCTAGGTTATCAACCTTCATGCGTTCCATTTCATCTTTGATGATTTCCAATTTTCCTAGATAAATATTTCGTACACGCCACTTTCCGATTATTAATGGATGTTTGTAGCTGTTTCTTCTCATTTTGAGTAGTGCCACATCAGCAAATGAAGGTCCTGAAAGCTTGACTCCATCCACGTCATTAAGGTTGACTCTGTCTGTGTGTATATATATATATATATATATATATATATATATTTATATGCTTCACTGGTTTTGCTTCTCTAGAGAATCCAGCCTAAGACATGTACCTCCTTCTGTTTGGAAATGATTTAAATTTTTTTGAAATGAATAAATGCTTCACTCACTTTTGTTTTTGCCTTTTAAATCCTGTCTATTTTTCTTCTATCTTACTCTTATAATTCATCTTTCTCTAAATCCTGAAGCTACAGTTTCATTCATGCCTTGTGAATTCCCATTCTGGACTGTTCGTAGGGCCCCTGTGTTACCTGACATGTTGAGTAGAAGAGAAAAGGCCCTTATAATGAAATGCAGAATGCATCACTATTGGGTTTTCTTCTGTCATTGCTTTCCTCCATCAAATCTGGCACGTACATTCTGATTGAGCAAAAAAGCAAATATAATGAAGACTTTTAGGCAGCCAAAAGATTAATTTCTTTAGCTTTCTGCCTCAGGTTAAGACAACTACAGAGGAAATCAGAAAAGCTGGAAATGGGGACTTGATTCTTTGTCACCTGTAATAGAAGACAGAGACTTTTTTGATCTTTTTATTTCTTTTTTCTTTTTTTATTGTACTTTAGATGAAGATTTATAGAACAAAGTATTTTCTCATTAAACAGTTAGAACACGTATTATTTTATGACATTGGTTAACATCCCCACGACATGTCAACACTCTCACTTCTCAACGTTGAGCTCCCTATTACCAGCTTTCCTGTTCCCTCCTGCCTTCTAGTCCTTGCCCCAGAGCTGGTGTGCCCTTTTGTCTCCTCTTCTTTTACAGGCCTGTCCAATCTTTGGCTGACAGGAGTGACTTCATTACTGAGCTGAAAGGGTATCCCAGAGCATACTCTCTGGGTTTTTCCAGTCTTGAAGTCAGAAACTTTTAACAACTCAAGGTTGTGAAGAAGCCACCTTGGAAACCTCTTGTGGATATTTATCTGACCCATGTTTCCAATCTTCTGCCTTCACTTTCAAGCCCTATAAAAATTAGCATCCTCCACTGGTTCCTGTGCGCCTCTTGCCTAAAGCAGCTGCTGATGCCTCTTAACACCAAGCAACACTACTGCAAAGCTGAAGGAGTGTGAATCTCAGGAAATAACACTTAGGTCTAGAAAAAATTTAGCCAGCAGCACTTCAGGAGTGGGGCTTACACAGTTCAGTGGTAGAGAACATGCTTTGCATGTATGAGGCCCTGGCTTCAATTATCCACATTTTTTCTCTGCTCCAACACTACTTAAACCCAATCTTGAAGGAACACAAATTCATTTCTAATATTTTGCATTCAATTCCTGCACACATCCACAGCAAAAATATAACCGAACGAACTTCTTTGAATGCTCTTCCATTTCTATGCTATGAGCTTCTGTATCCCTTAAGGTGCCTGCAACAGCAGAAGGAAGACAAAAAAGGGGAGAAAACAGGAACCAGATGCTAACAGAATCTCTTCAATCGCCTAAAACAAAAGCCTCCACCTTAAGCTCCCTTTTAGTACTATAAATAAAGACAGGGAAAGAAGGATGGGGGGGGGCGGGGAGTTTGAAAGGACACAGCTGACAGTTTTTTTGTTTTTGTTTTTGACCAACTAAACCACAATTCCTAGTGAGGCTCCCCGCTGGGCTACCTCGGGATGTGCTGATGTCTAAATTATTTCAAGGCAAAAGTGAGTGCATAAACTTTCCTTCTCTTTGATTCTCATTACCTTGACTCCTTACAGGTGCGCAGCGTCGCCCAAGCAGTGAAAAACAGCTTTGGACAATCATCTTCCATTGGGCCAAGCACGGATTCTCCCTGCAGACATCGTTTTCCTCTTGCTCTTCACAACCTCGCTGTATTTGGTATGGAGCCCAGATATTGTCTCAAGGAAACTTACAGGCGGCAGGCAAAAACCATAAGAGATAAGAAGTGTCGATAAGGCAACGGGAATCCATATTTGGACATGCTTTCTCGGGGAAAACCAGTTATCCTCAAATCCGTTTTTTGCAAGTAGATCACCAGGCGCCTCCGGGTGACTGGAACCTCCAATCTTTCAGTTAGCAGCAAGCAAGTGTTAACTATTTAAGTCTACCTAGTGACTCCTTCCCAGGGAAAAACCAAAAGCCAACTGTCCAGTAGAGTTTCTAGAGAGAGGCTGAAGGATTCAAGCTGCAGAGGTTTTACTTATCTTTTAATCACTGCGCCTCCGGGACTCCTTCCAGGGATAACAACAACAACAACAACAAAAAAAAAAAACCCAAGCCCACTGGCGTGGAGTTGATTCCGTCTCATAGAGACCCTAGAACTGTTCCATAGAGATTCCAAGGGGCACCAGGTGGATTTGAACTACCAACCCTTTGCTTAGCAAAGGTAGCACTTGACCACTACATTACCAGGGTTTCCTTCAAGGAATAGGGAGCAGTTGAACCCTAGGACAGCCAGGGGCATGCATAAAAACCAATGAAACGCACTGCTGTGGGGTCGATTCGGACTCACAGCGACCCCATAGGGTTTCCAAGGCTATAAATCTACAGAAGCCGACTGCCACATCTTTCTGCCGCGGAGCCATTGGTGGTTTCAAACCACCACCCTTTCCGTGAGCAGTCGATTACTGTAACCACTGTGCAATTAAAACAAAAACAAAACCCTTTGCTGTGGAGTTGATTCCGACTCACAGAGACCCTATAGGACAGAATAGAACTGCCCCATAGTTTCCAAGGAGCGCCTGGTGAATTAGAACTGCTGACATCTTGGTTAGCTGCTGTAGCACTCAACCACTACGTCACCAAAAAAAAACGTCACTAGGGTTTCCAAATATGTGAAAGTCATGTTTATTTCAGTATAAACATTTTAAAAACATAAAAAAATGCCCCTTGGGCACTAAATGGTGTTCTTAGATATAAAGAATGGACAGGAATGACAATAGTCTGACTTTCCTCATCACTCCTTAAAACGAGAAACACTACCTGGCTGCTCGTATAGTGGAACTGCTAAGCTTTCGGTTAATAGCCGACTGCTTTAACCACTGCGCCATCAGCGCTCTGACCTCTTAAGTTAGCAGCCCCGAAGCAATTGTCCCAACTTAAACTCTCGATTTCTTAGATTCAATTTAGAATAGAATTGGCAGCAGTGGGATTCGAACCTTCACTCCCACATAGACTGCAGTCTAAATCCAGCGCCTCAGACCGCTAGGCCAAGCTACCACTCATAGTCAGACTCTTTGAATCTATTATTTGTAAAGAAATAAGAATGTTTTCCCACGGTATTCCTAAAACAGGTCTCCATGCTAGTTGTCCAAGACACCGATAAATAACAACTAAAATTTATTAGGAATTTATTATGCGCCATGCACTTTCCTTACATTTACTGTCATTCAACCCTCCTGATTGCCTCAGGAGATAGGTACTTTTACTATGATCTCCATTTGCCTGATGGAGAATATGAGGCACAGCGATAAGTAACTTGCTGGATGTCACTCAGCAGAAGTGATGCTTAAAGCGGAGCGGAAAACTTCACTGTGTTGTATAATTTGTTTATTCCAGGGTAAAATCCTGAAATATCTTTGATCAAGGTTATTGTGACAAACTCAGAGCAACAGCAAACTTATATATGACGTACCATTAATTCTTTTGGGGGCATGGAGGTGTATAAGATGTAAAAACCTAATGCTTCAGAAATTTCACTGAGAGCCTTCGAACCAAGAGCCTTGCTGAGGTTGTTCACCTAAGTTCCTTCGTAGTGAAGTAGGCAAAGTGTCAGTCTCATAATCTGAAGGTCCTGATGTTCGAGCCTTAGAAAGAGTACCTGGGTTTTCCATCTCTTCTACTTCGTGGGATAAGGTTATAAACGGACCTGGACAAACTGTAATTTTTTTCTTTTTTAACACTCTGCCAAGGAGTCCTTCAAGAGCTTTACCTGTCTCCTTTGGTAACAAGACAGCTTTTCAATAGGCTAACTACAGCACAACCTAATACCAAACTCTGGATTAGTTACCTATTACTACTGTATCAAATTACCAATGTAATGGCTTAAAAACACACACAAATTTATTATCTTACAGTTCTGGAGGTCAGAAGTGCGAAATGGGCTCTGTTCAGGCCGGATTAAGGCATGTGAGGGCATTAAACATTGATAATCCCTGGTGCCCCTTCCTTCTACTTACTCAGGCATTCCCACGGGGTATGTGAGTTATCTGTATACCTGTATATATACGTGTGTGTGTCTTAGCTACCCATGTATTTTTAAATACGACTATAATATAAATAAACACAAAAGTGGCCTATGTCATTTTAGCAGAATGAGATGAACAGCATTATGAAAATTTTAGTGGATGTGGGGTACTAAAGTTTTTACTATATAACTAATTTTCTACAAAAAGAATATACTCTGTATTCTACAACAAAGAAAATGAGTCAGCGAGCCTAGTTCTTTCAACACTCAGTGTAAAATTCTATTGATCTTCTACAACAAAGTATGACCTTTACCATTTTTGCTTTAAACAGCTCATCAATTTTGATGCTTGTTTCATAGAAAATACTACAATTATAAATGAACCAATGAAAAGATGTCTTAAAAGAAAATTTAATGATCAGAAAAAACAAACATTAAGACAAATTACTTTTATTTCTAGGTAGATCTTTCACCTCTAACATGTTATAATTAAAAACATTTCTTTCTATTTTTTGCTCTTACAAAATCTTCAATGGTTTAATCACAGTTAAGCTGCAGAATAATATCTACTTCCGTACATAATAAAGATAATGGATGGAGTCTTTCTTGAATCATTGCTGTACGTTCAGGGTTTTTTCATCTCTTTAGGTTCAAAAATCAGCGGTCTGTTGTGCAGTTTGTTATCATTAAAGTTAGGAATACGTGTAAAGCAATTTCAACATTGGGAAATATGCATTGTATTTTATCTTCTATTATGGAATTCTACATGCTTGCATGAGTAAAATTTGTCTTTCCTGAACCTGTAAACTTAGTTCTCATGTAAGAATGAAATTGTGGCACTTCTTCATAAAAGTTTGTATTTAAGCCATGGGGATGAGCCTGCACTAATTTCTTGGATGCCTTCATGCAATCTTTATCAGATATATCCTCACTGTTTAAGAAGGAAAATCTATTTGAAAGAAATTCATATACATTCTTCCTCTTTTCATGCAAGATTCAAGTGTGTCAATGATGGTATATTTTGTGGTTAGGAGAAATTGACCTCTGGCTCTCAATGATACTTCTGAGGTGCTTCTACGATTTTGTTTCTTTCTAATGCATCTGTGATGGAGAACTGCTTGATAATCAGTATTTGGCAGTATTTATATTGTTGTGTTTTCAAAACCTTCCTCTTAAATTATGTAAATACCCTATTAATGACTGGTAGAGATCTGTGCACGCCTTTAAATTTACTTCTGAATCTTGGAGACCTTGACTCTTCTGATGAAAATGCCGCAATATGTTATTTCACATAACCAACACAGATACATACTCTAGTGTTTGCATTTTGTTGGCAATGTCTTCAGTTTCTCTTTGCCATCTCCTTTTTTTGTGTCTGGTCTTCAGAATACTTCTAAGGCATCTAGAATCTCATTGTACTATTCCAGGATTGCATTCATTGCTACAGCATGCACTTCCCAACATGTTTTAGAAAGACAATTTAATACTCAGTCACTGACTAAATATCTTATAAGAAATGCCCATTGGTTAGCAGAGGTAGCAAAAAATGTGGAGAGTAACTGAACAGTACAAAAAAACCAACTGCTTCCAGACAACAATCTGTTGCAGCTGCATTCTTCAAGATGAAGTGAATATGCAATAATACATGGTATGAAAATGGTATATTCATTACCTTCTAATATTTTCTGTTGTATGCCTTTATCATTGGCAGCATTGTCATAGGACTGGCCTCTGCACTTAGAAACATCAGTTTTGCACACTTCACATAAATAGTAAAGTACTTGATTTGTAATTTCTTCACCCATATGACTTTTTAAGCTAGTAGATGTGATAAATTGCTTAACGGGTTTTCCATCTATGGAGATATGTATCTTAAGATAATACTTAGCTGATCTGTATGAGCAAGATCAGGAGTGGAATCTACAAACTCAAATATTGAGCTATACTTACGTCACTGAAAATAATTGATCAAACTTTATCACTTATTAAGTTTATTAATTCTTCAAGTGTTGTTTTAGACATATATGATGGGTTGCCTTTTCTAGTGTTACCATATTTGGAGATGTGACCTGATAAAAATGGATCAAACTGAGAAACAAGCTCAAGTAGACCTTAAAAATTTCTGCTTTGTGGGCCCCAAACACTTTATTTCTTTCTCAAAAAGACAGTCCACCTTCAGTGATGGTTTTAATGAAAGCACAAACGCATTGCAAAACGGCTTTCCAGTACTGACGTTCTTCATTAATTTGTGTTACCAGTTTATGAGTTATGTGAAAACAGTGTCTTCAGTTTAAATATGACACCATACAATCTCTGTTTTCACATTTATCAAACATGTTCAAGTTGCTAAATCCATCCATAGCAAATCCAGAATTAAATGATTTAGGACAGAATAGTTTGCAAACAACTGAGAGAGATTCCTTTTTACAATTGTCAACATTAGCTTTGCACCCTAGAAGTATATTCTGGCTACAGAACCTTGTTTGTTTACCATCCAGATCATTTTGACAATGAATTTTCAAATGGTCCACTGTGATGTTGACAATCACTTGGCCCTCTTTTGATCCAGTAATTACATCATTAGAAGAAAAATTATTTTGCAAAGTAGGATCTCTATTTCTGTTATTTATGGGATCTGCAGATATGACAATTTCAGATTCTAAAATAGTTCCACTTTCTACACCATTATTAATTTTTTTTTTTTAACTACAGGAAGGAATGGATGCAGAATTTAGAACAAATTCTATTATATTCACAATGCTATTAGTAATTTCAGCACTGGAGGTACCAGTAGAATGATTTAATGCACCCATTAAAACCTAATGTTCAAAGGACAAAGTCTCTTCTGACTCATTATGTTTTAAAAAGGAAGTTGATTTTGGAATTGTCTTTAGGAATTCACAAATCTTTTTCTTTTTATCTTCTGTGAGCTTTCATTTTTGCACTCCATTTACTTTGAATTTAATTTTTTAACTTGCTTGTACCATAGCAAATAAATTTGAATAATTTAAAATAAATAAAATTGATAAAACAAGTAAAATTTATAAAATAAAATTTACATTAAAATTTGAATGTTCACACTAAAATTAACATTTGAAAATCAATAAAAATTTAATTTACAATGTGTAATTTTGTTCTTCAGGTCTGAGATAGTCAAAAGAAATAGTACTTCCAAAGCAGTCAAAAATAATTTCATTCATTTGTGTACAATGTTTGTTGGTGGGCTCTTTGCGTATCTCCACAAGTGTTTTTGTCTTGAAATAATACCTAAAAACTTGCCCACTGACTTTTTGTACTTTGATGTTGCATCTTCACAGTTCATTGTACTACTTTTGATACCTGAACAGGGATAAGAATGATGGCAAAGAGCATGATACAAACACAAGGGTATGCTCAATCTGAAGATGCATTTTGGCTCGCTTTGTGCAGGACCAGATATATCATGAGTCACATGACTATAGTGCTGCTGGCATGTTCTCACATGATGTACAAGAGAGAACTAAATGTGAGGCTATACCTGATCTGTCTGAAATGAAAAGGAAAATATAATTGTTATTGTATGTAAAATTTATAAAATAGTATCAATATCATTTAACACCCTGTCAGTTCCCTTCCAGCATGGTGCTTGCTTTTCCTTGTGTCTTGTCTGCTTGGCATCTATGGGTCCCTGTTTTGTTTTGTTGATGCCCTAAGCACATGTTTACCATGCTTATTGGGTAATCTGTCCCCGGTCCTATAGGTCTAAACTGAAGAAGTTGGCAGAGTTGCTTTCTTTCTGGAGACACTGGTGGAGAATTCATTCCTTGACTTTTCTGGCTTCCAGAGGCCACCCACATTCTTGGCTCATGGCTGCATCATTCTGACCTCTGCTTCAGTTGTCTCATTTCCTTTTCTGACTCTGGCCCTCCTGTCTTCCTCTTAAAAGGACCTCATGATTACATTGGGTCCGCCCAGAAAATCCAGATTCATTTTTCCATGGCAACATCCTTAACTTAATCAAATCTTCAAAGTCTCTTTTGCCACGTAAGGTAACATACACACAGCTTTTGGATATTACTACATGGATGTCTTTGCTGGGGCATTATTACACCTACCAGAGGCTGCCCTCTGATCTCCAAATATTCACATCTGACCCACATGCAAAAACATTCATTTCATCCCAATACCTCCCCAAATCTCAATCCCATTACAGCATCAACTCAAAGTCCAAAATGTCATCAAAATCTCTTCAGCTGAAAAGTCCCCAATCTTTTCATTTCAATTGTCTAAATTAGGTCTGGATGAAGCTCTGGGTATAATCCATCCTGAGATAAAATTCCCCTGTATCTGTGAATCTATAAAATTCAAGAAGGAACTTATCTGCTCCCCAAAATACAATGGCAGAACAGGTATAAGGTAATAGTTACAGACATTCCAATTTAAAAAAAGGGATGAAATTGAAAGAAAAAAAAACAGTCACTGGTCCCAAGTAATGTCTGAATCTAGCCAGGCAAACATTAGCTTTCAAGGCCTAGAATGAATGCTCTGTGTTTTCATGGCTCTGCCATCGGAGTTGTCTTTCCATTTTTATGAAATAGAAAGCATGTGTTTGCAGCTGAGCAGTTTCATCAGACCCTTTCATGCCTGAGAAATATTAGGAGTGTGAGATAGTTATTGAGGGGTATGTGATTTACTGAGGGGGTTGTCTTTAGGATGGGAAAGGGAAAGTAGCCAAGCATTAATATGTCCTTGGGTGAAGTCTAGATTTGGCCTGACCCATGTAGCTATGAGTCGGAATCAACTGTAGGGCAATGGGTTTGTTTGTTTTTATGTGACAGGGGAACTAGCGTATAAATCCCATGACAGAATTGTCCTTGAGTCAAGGGGTTTGGACTTTTGCACCTTCCATCCCCTCCAGTCAGTCACTGAGTGTTGCTGGGAATGGAATGGTGACATAATCTCCAAACCAAGGCAATTCACTGGAGAAGGTCATAGGGATAAACCATTGCAGGGTTGGGTGCAGTGGCTATAAAAAGAAAGTGGGAAAATTAAAGAAGTTGGTAGGAGTACTAAGATCATGTACTACTGAAAAACAATTTGATGAGTGGAAGATACTCTAGGTTTGTAATTTTATATCTGAAGTGTGAATGTCCCATGTGTCATCTCTTAATTTAAACCGAGGCTAGAATCATATAGAGCGAAATACAGTTCAATGAATAATATATATATACACACCATGGAACCAACATCCAGACAAAGATAAAGAAATTTTCACCTCCCAGGAGCTCCTTTGTACCTCATCCCAATCAATTCTAATTTTCTGACCTCTACTAGCATAAATTAGCTTTTCCTGTGCTTTGAAAAATAAGAAAATCATATAGCACATGTTCATTTTAGTACGGGTTCTTTCACTTAATATGTTTTTATTAGATGCACCCATACTGTTTCTAGTAGCAGTATTTCTTTCTTATTGCTCTGTCATATTCCATTATATGAATACTGGAATCAGACCTTTTTCATTCATTTTACTGTTGCTATACATTTCAAATGGATAATGCTGCTATGAACATTCTTGTACATGTTTTTCAAGGGCAATAGCATGCATTTTCCTAGGGTCTAACTGCAGCTGTGGACTTGCTGGGTTGTAGGTTGTATGTATATTTTCTTTGAGGCAACATTTGCAAATAGTGTACCAAAGTGAATGTACCAGTTGACAGTCTCATCAGCAATCTATTAAAGTTTTGGTTCAGTATTGTCAGAGACACTTGGTGAAAGGTAGTATTATTTCATTGTGTTTAATAATTGTGTTTATGCATTTTTTTTAGCGAAGTATATGTTTAGTCTTTGCTATTTCTCATTTATTTTCGGTCTTTTTTTCTTAGTGTTTCATAGGAGTTCTTCAAATAGTCTAGATAAGGGTCCTTTGTCAAATATAAGTATTAAAATCTTCTAGACTGTGGTTAATTCCCTGTTCTTAAGGAGAAGGTGGCTTGAAAAACTTTGTAAGATGAGAAAAAAAAAAAGAAAAAATGGATAGGGAGAGAAGTGGAAAAAACAAGAGAAAGTTCCATTACATCTTTCCTGGTGGTTGCAGGAAAAAATGGGCAGGGCAATTTACTAGGGCAGGAAACTTGGAGTGGAATCATGGGGTGGAATGCCTAGGAAGAGAAGGTGTTTTGGGTCTGCAATTTCTTTACTTATTTCCTGGTGTAGTTTAGAGGTTTAAAAATAGTGAAATTTGAAACATTGGATTTTCTCTCTGATCATCTATTGAATTTACCAAAACCCCTTAGAAATATGGCTAATATTTCAAGGAGGATTTTCATGAAGTTTCTGTCGTGAGAGAGTTGTGGCTTAAGAGGAGAGTATCCTTTCCTTGAGACGGCTTGAAACCGTGCACACTCATCTGCTTTTTACAATTCCCAACAGCGCTGCACTTTTCTCCTTTTTCAAGTATGTTTTGCGTACTCATACTTATTAAACACATTACCCGGTGGATTGCCTTGAGATGTTTCCCCGTTTCTACTCCCTGTTTCTCCTTACCACCCAGGGCGCCCGTGCCAGCACAAGGAAGACAAAAGGAAGGAAATAGGGACTCAGAGTTGGCTTGCTCAGGTTTTTCTCATTTCGAAGCCAGAAGCCCGCCACGCCATTAACTGGCTCACTAATCCTCTGTTCCCTTTCCCAGTGTCATGAAAGACTAATACAGAAAAAGGACTGAAAAAAGAGAAGAAGAACAGGCTCGATCATTTCGTTTGAAATTCCCTTAGTTTTCCGAGCAGTGGTTGGAGCGTGAAAGAGCCAGAGGTTAACAAGCAGAAAGCATCGCCCCGTTTTACGTATTCCTCCCGTTTGTCATCTTGTTACCAACCTGTCTACGGTCTCCGAAAATTGAATCCCATTTTCATACTTATAATTGAGTCAGCGTGAGTGCATAATGTAGAACAAATTAAGAGTAAATGTTTGAAAACACAGTAGCCATGATCATGTTTTATACCAAAGATTAAAAGAGAACTTTCGTAGTGGCCGAAATAGCTCAGTTGGGAGAGCGTTAGACTGAAGATCTAAAGGTCTCTGGTTCGACTCAGGTCTGCAGCAACTTACTTCGGTGTTGCATAACGGCATTCTTATAAAAACATTGCATTCCAAGGTTTTGGAGTCGAATAGAACTGTACAGCACAAGTATCCGACACAGAACTATAGAAAAAAAGGAAACTATATCAGTCTACAAGCATTCCTGGTGCAGTCGTTAACGCTGGGCTACTAACAAAACGTAGGTGGTCGCTCAGGAAGAGGAAGACATGGCGTTCAGCTTCGGTAAAGATTTACAGCCCTTGGAAACTTACAGGGCATTTCTACCCTGTCCTACAGGGTCGCTATGAGTCGGAATCTACTGGACCGCAATGGGTTTGATTGGGTTTGGTTTTGAGGTCTTCCATAAAGCGCTAACCGACATTTTGCATGTTTTATTTAAAATTTCAAAAATAAGGAACTAAAATTCAATGAAGAAAGCTAGGAACTGATGCAGCAAGGAATGCAATATACTACACGCTGTTACGCTTAAGATTTTCATTTCTGTCCTGATATTACGTATTATGCGTATGATATGAGGATGCTAAGGGGAAAGGAATGTTTTTAATCACAAGAAATGTTTAAAAATCCTGTAGAAAAAGAATCACTACACTATATGAGGAAGGTCCCCGGGTGGCGCACTCTGCGCCGGGTAATCTAATGGTAACCGAGAGGCTGGCGATTGGAACTTACCCAGTGGCACCGTGGACGAAAAGGTCTGGAAATCTGCTTCCTTAGAAATTGTTGTTGGTTGCTATCCAGGCGATTCTGACTCATGTTGACTCCACGTAATCTTAAATGAAGCAGAAGGCCGTGATTTTTCTTCCGGTAAAACCACCAATCTTTAGGTTAGCCCAGACTCAAGCTGGTTTACCGTCGAGTCGATTCCGACTCACAGGGACCCTATAGGGCAGAGTAGAACTGCCCCATAGAGTTTCCAAGGAGCGCCTGGCGGGTTTGAACTGCGGATCCTTTCTGGCGGGTTCGAACTGCGGATCCTTTCTGTCGGGTTGGAACTGCGGATCCTTTGGTTAGCAGCCCTAGCACTTAACCACTACGCCACCAGCGAGCCCATAGGAGAGAAGAATTGACCCATCGAGTTTCCAATAGAGCCTGGTGGATTCGAACTACTGATCTTAACCTCTAAGCCCCCAGGGTTAGCATTCAAGTGCAATTGTGCCCCTGGTCATCCGCAAAGATTAAACCAAAACCCCAAAACCACTGTGGTGGAGTAGATTACGACTCACAGCTGTAATCTTTTCCGGAGCCGACCGACCGCCTTCTTTCTCCGGCATAGGCGCTGGTGAGTTCAACAGCCAACCTTTTGGTTAGCAGTCCAGCCCCTAACCACAGGGCACACCTTACATATTACAGCCAAAGAAAACTTATGGAGCAGTTCAACTCTGCAACACATGGGGTCTCCATCCATGAGTTGGAGCTATTTGATGGCAATGGAGGAATACCCATCCAGCATCAACAGGGAATATTTTACCTTCCCCCATTCCAATTTCTTGTTTTCCTTCTGTTTCCCACAGTGAGAGCCCTGGTTTCCAACAACCTCAATATGTGTACTCATTTCCTCAATCCTAAAATTTACACGAAATAATATCAGAATTGCTACACCTATAGCATTATTTAAATTAAAAAAAACTACTGCATAGAGTTTAACATTTACTTGCCATTCTTGTTTACAATGAGGACAAAGCACTAAGGAAAACTTCTACTTGAATCTGTTCTCTCTTTTTTCTCCTATGTGGATATGTTATGCTTTTGAAATACGTTAGATTTATTTGTTCCTATTTGTATTTAATTTTAGAGTATTTTCACAAACACTTGAGTTAGTTTTATGTACTTATTTGCCTCCCTAAAACATTAGTATGTTTCCAAGAGTCAAAAGAATACAGAAAGTTATATTCAGACAAGTCCAAGAGAATGTTTATCCTGTAATTCACCCAGGTGATGGAATGGAAGCAGGCTGCGGGCAATCTGGTGGAAGACCATCAACCAGGAGCAATATCTTTCTTCTTAGCACTAAGGTATCCTTCTCTAGGTTTGTTTGTGTCCGAGAGAGCACAGTGTCGGGAGTTTGGAACCAGTTGAATTGAACATAAAGTGAATTTATCTTGACTTAGTCCTAAAAGACTCTGAAAATAGTCCTGAAGACTCCTCTGCAGCAGGGCCTTGCTGGAGTTACAGTTCTGTGGTAGAATGTGTGCTTAACATGCAACAAGCCCTGGGTTCAAACCCCAGTATCTCCACTTTTCTTTTCTCACAATACAGGCCAAAAATCTTTCTCTCAGAAACTTAATTCTTTCTTAAGTTCACTTGTTTTGGCCTTGGTGTTTCTTTATTAACTAACTAGTTGAGACAATGACGCTCACTTAAATTTATTTGTTGTCATTTCTACTATCCATACATTCTCTTCAAGCACTCTCAGCAATCACTGATATATGGGCCACTGTCTGCACCACTCAAAGACTTAGTGGTCCCTTGAAAGGGTTTGCGGGAAAGCTGAATGCAAAGAGCCTCGAGAATCTGAAAGAAGAAAAACCTGCTCTGTGCTTGGGAAAAATCAATGTTCCTTCTCTGGGATGGAGAACACAGGATTCTCATAGAATGTCAGGGAAAGGAGAATTAATTCCTGCCAAAGAAGAGAGCCATTTCTTTGTCTCATGTCCTTCTCTGGCATGTTCTAAAACACTGAGAAGTAGATGTTTAACCCAGGTTTGGGCTGAGGAGGCAAAGACTCACTGCCAAGTCTTGTCAATCTCTCATTCACAGACATGGATATTGAGACATGGAGATTGAGCAGGCAGAAGCCATCAAAGATCATGGCAAAGTCTTTGTCCATCTGTTATGAACTCTTGAAGAGGCTGCCAAAGAAGAAATAGAGCGCAAATCCTAAACACTCATGAGTCAAAAGAGGAGAACACAGACACATTAACCCAGAGACCTCGGGTAAGGTCTATATTGTTTCAGGGCAGTTGCCAAATCCTTGTGGAATGATTCTACATTTCCCTATAAATATTTTCAAGTATTGATCCTGAGAATAAAAATAACAATCTTGATGAATCAATGTGGATTCAGTCATGCAATCTATACAATATGAACTAAAAGGCTTTTTGTGTTTTGAACTAAACTAGGAGAAAATCTTTTAGGGGACCCTCTTGAAGCAAGGAAAGGGCTAGTTTCTCCATAGGAAGGGGGGATCAGTTATGGTAGGGGAGATGAGAAGCCAAGAGTCCTGAAGTTCTTTTATTATGCATTATCCCCTTTACTCTTCTTTCCAAAAGCTGTGACTATCTGCTTTTACCAGTCTGTCACAGGTCCTACTTGATTTTGCCAGGGACTAACCTTCACTGACTCAGACTTATAGTGGCCGTATAGGACAGAGTAGAACTGCCCCACGGGTTTCCAAGGAATGCCTGGCGGATTCAAACTGCTGATCCTTTGGTTAGCAGCCGTAGCACTTAACCACCAGCCACCAGGGTTTCTGAGTTGGAATTGACTCCATGGCACGGGCTTTGATTTTGGTTTGGTAACCTTCATTGCCTCAGGACTGAGGAAAAGGTGGCTGAGTATGTAATCGTGAGCAGTTGTACAGAGCCTCTGGCTTTCTGTGGCCACAGTTTCCCTCTTTAAACTTCCTTTGAGCTAAGAGCAGGATGTGAAAAGTAAAGGGGCCACAGAGAATTTCTTTAGAAAAAAGTTGAGTTTCAAAAGGCTTCATTAAGAGTTAGGAATACAAGGAGCAAACAAATGGGAACTTTCCTTATTATTATTGTTATTTACACTTCAAGCAAGACCTAGTAACCTTCCCCAGTCTCAGCGGTGCTTAATATCAAAGCTGCCGGCCCATCCTGCTTCTGCTCTCAACACATCCATGCATGGAAATGGTAAATTCTTGCAGCTACCAGGGCAAAACTAATGCTGAACAAGTCTAAATCACACACACACACACAAAATTCAAACTCACGTGAGCCCTCCACAGTGCTCAGCCTGTCTACCCCGAGAAGGAAAGAGCGGAGAGTCACTCTCAAAGGCCAGGTAGTCTTGAGCAAAACGAACCAACTCCTTTTCTGGGAAAACCCTGTTTCTCTTTTCCTTGTCCTCTTCCTCTCTCCCCTTTTTCTCCTTCTTTTCTTTTATTTCACCCCACTCCCACTCTTTACTCTGCATTAGCTGATGCTCCTCTCTCTTTCTTCATGTGCACTCCAGAATGTTTTCACAGTAGTTCAGCACACTTCCTAGTGCCGTGCATGACCATTTAAATTTTTTTTTTATTGAGATTCACGTGTAGTTGATACCCTTATTTATCCTAACCCCACCCAAAAAAAATCACTTGATAATTTTTTCCCCTATATGCCCAGTGTAACTTCTCCACAGCATAGGCTGAGGCCAACTGCAGAGCTGGGACAAAGGGAAGGCAAATGAATGTTTTGCTTGTGAGGCAGAACCCCCACAGTGCTGTATTCTTTACCTGGAGTCCCCCCCTACAGTGTTGTATTGGAAAATTGTTTCCTTTGCTGGGCTTCACCCCATCTCCCTCAGCTTTGAATTTGAACCCTGCTTTTGTTTGGAGGTTATATATAAACCCCATTGCACCTACATAGTATGATTAAGAATGTTGCAGACAAAACTTATGTGAACTCTCTACTTGTAAACCCTTGGTGGATTCATTTGTTCCTATTCGTATTTAATTTTAGAGTATTTTCACAAACACTTGAGTTTTTATGAAACTTGGTGAGCAGTCTTGGGAGCAGTAACCACGGACCGACTCCATTTCCTTGTACAAAGAAATAAAGGTGCCTTTTGTTCACCCATCTGGGTCTCTCATTTACTGGCCAATGAAGTCATGCAAATAAGAACCCTGGGTTTCCACCTGGTAACACTAGAACTGAGAAGTCTTGGACCTCACGCTGGGGAGAAAGCAGCTGTAAAAGAATCTAAAATATTTTTTGGAGGAAATATTCTAAAAACTTGTATCTGAAATGACAGTCACAACCAAAATGTGCTTAAGGCAGAAAGCCTTGACTCCGCTCATCCCAGACTGAGGTTTGAGAACCTGTCCAGGCACATGGAGGACTTTTATTAAAATTCACTTTGTAAATGGTCTTCAGCTGCTGCGATTTCCTCATTCATTCCTGAGAGGCTGATTCTGAACGATGAGCTGTCACCAAACGGAGAGTTTCTTCTTTATTTTGCACACTCTTCTTTGTTTTCAGTCACACCTGAGGCCCGTTTTTAGACCACAGCTCTCTGGCACATACACTACTTGTCTTCTGACTTCTCTAGCCTTCTTAACCTTGATTCACATATGGAAGTTAGAGTTACAAATAAATAATATTAATTTTACTTCGTGTTTAGCTAAAGGAGTCCTTGGGTGGTGTAAATGGTTAACTCACTGGGCTGATAACCCAAGAGCTGGATGTTGAAATCCACCCGGAAGCACTGGGAAGAAAAAAAGGAGCCATTACAAACCCTATGGAGCACAATTTTACTCTGCCACACAAGGGGTTGCCATTCATCAGAATCACCTCTAACAGACTGTTTTTTTTTGTGTGTGTATTTGTTTTATTTTAGCCAATAATGGCAAATTATAAATATGGAAAGCAGACTTGATTGAGATCACGGTCATTTTGAAACAATAAATTATAAAAGTAAATAATAATACTTCCGCAGATTTTTATATTCTCTTGGGTTCTAGGTGTCCAACCAATCTCACAATATCAAAAGCAGCAACAGAGTTCTACTGCTTGATCATTAAGTGGCCAGCTCCACATTCCACTCACCCAATTCCTGAAATTGTTTCTACTTTATTTAAGTGGAAGAGTCCAATATTCTGGCACAGTCAAATTGATACAAAAGTTTCTAATGCCCACAGACAGGTAAAACACAGCTCTTAGAAGGCATCAACCTGCAGACCAAAATTTGAACAGCACTAACGAAGAGATAGGATCTACTGGGGGTGAGACGATATCCAAAGAAATCCTTTCTTCTTTTTAAGTTGAGGCTTGGTTCATGAAGAGGAAAATGCGTACAACTTAATTATTCAGCTTAATGACTTATTACATATGTATATATCTCATATAGCCAACATTCAGACCAAGATAAGAAATTTTTCAGCTCTCAGAAGCTGAAATTGTATTTGTATCTATCCCAATTAATTCCAATCTTCTGACCTCTACCACTGTTTTCCTGTGTTTTGAAATACTATAGGTGGAATCGTACAATATGTGTTCATTTCAGTATAGACTCTTTCACTCAACATAATTTTTATTAGATACATCCATATTGTGTCTAGTAGCAGTGGTTCTTTTTTCTTGCTGTCATATCCCATTGTATTACTACTGTACATCACAATTTTTTGTTTTTTTTGCTGTTGATGTACATATAAAACAACTAATGCTGCTGTGAACATTTTTGTACATAGGGTTCAAGGGAAATAAGCCTTCATTTTTCTTGGGTCTAAATGCAGCTGTGGAGTTTTAGGGTTATAGGTCTTACGTATATTTTGTTTCAGGCAATATTTCTAAATAGTCTGCAAGTGTGAATGTGTCAGTTGACAGTCTCATCTGCAATGTAGGAAAGTTTCAGTTGTTCCATATCATCAGCAACACTTGATATTTTCAATTCTTTTATCTTAAGCAATTTTGGTGGAGGGGAGTATGATTTCACTGTGTTTTAATCTGCATTTTCCTTATAATTAATGATGTTCAGCACCCCACCAGATCAGCTACAGGACTGTCTGCAAGGGGCACAGGTCCAATTCCGTGTGGGAAAAAAAGTCCTTAGGAAGGTAGCTGTAGTCGTGGCCGAGTGGTTAAGGCGATGGACTAGAAGTCCATTGGGGATTCTCCCTGCCGACTACGGACTGTTTGGGGCCCTGGCGTTGTGTGGGTAAAGAGTGGCTCCTTGGAAAGCGCATGGATCCCTGATCACTAGGAGTCCTAGTTGGCTTCACAGCGACGGTTTTTAGTTTATTTTAGTTTTGCTTTTTAGGTCTCATGCGGCCCTCACCCTTGAAGGTGCTGAACCGGCCGGCCCTTGACAGAGCTGCCTTCATAAGAGATTTCGAGGCACTTCTCTCTCCCCGTGTAGTTGATGGTTTGGGCGGTGAAGAGATGGCTGGCGGTGTCCAAACATTTCTCCAGGGCCATGCCAGGGGAATCAAGGACTCCATCTGGGGTATCTACACCATTTCGAAGCTGGGCGCTCCAATACTGTAAAAGAGGGAGGAAAAGCATAGAAGAAGGCTAGTAGCGACCTGAGGCAGAAAGGACCCCAGAGTACAGAGCCTAAACAAGACAAGTGAGCCACGTATTGCTGGTAGAATTTTCCAGTGCTGCGCTTGGAATGGAGGAATATTCTGCTTCAGTCTCCTCTTGTTTCATCAAGTGTTTATTCCTGTGATTCAGTCAGTAACAGCACAAATTATTGGTGATCTATCACTATCGAAACATTTGATCGTGGCTGGAATTCTTCCTCACGTCAATTTCCAGTGCTCTTTGGGTGCTCCCCTGTTGGTGCTTAGCAAAGTTGTCAATGTCATTTGGTTCCAAAATATAGCTGACCAGGCATTTGAGGTATCAGGGAGGAAGCCTCACCCATTCCCTAGTGTCAGGAAAGCAATTGCTGATATGCTCTTCAACCTCTGCCGCAGGCTCTTTTCCTTCTCCAAGGGAAGTTTGGGAGTCTCTTCATCCATCCTGTTGGTCAGCTGGTTTGTCTCCTGCATATGTCCCTTCTATATTCACTACACTGCTTTGAATACTACTGATTCAATAAAGGAATTGAAATGCGCTAGCTGTTGTCAAACATACAAAGGAACTGGCCCTCCTACTTTGGATTTGGTTTGCCCTTGGCTTTGCTCACAGCAACGCAGTTCTCATACATTATCAGTGGTTGCCTCTTCTCCATCCTCTTTCCTTTATTCATTATCAGCATCAATGAAGCAAAGGACCCTGGCAAAGTGTATCGTTTTTAAGTTAAGCCTCTTCTCTCTGGTGGTCTTATTAACAGACCCTTCCATAAGATGGTCTACATGCAGTCTGCTCAAACTCTGCAGAGAAGTTCCCTTCACCGCATCCATCTCCTGCCAAACTTAATGCTGCTGCAGGCCACTGACTTCACCTGCCACCCACAGGGAACGGGTAGGATTGGAAGGAGGATGTGGCAGCTCTTTTCCCTGTTCACCTCCCCTGACCCAGGAAAGATAGGACTCTTTCTGCCAAGGGCGCTTTACATATTCTGTTCTCTCCAAGGAACTGGAATTTTGTCTCTGGCGCACTTAAGCAGAATCTTCCTGACACTAGTAAGTGGGTTTTAAGGCCATGAGTCTGAAAAGAGCACATGTTTTCCTGTAGCTATTTTCTAGCATTTGCCAGACCTTGTGCCATTTTTTTTTTTTTTCTGCCTGTGCTATTTACCCTCCCACCTCCCTTCCCTGCCTTCCACCCTTGGATGAATGGATTTTGTAAAGCTTGCAATTTGTGGATTTGTTATTTCTGTTGTTTTTCTGTGAAGCACATACATGGGATGTGGTGGGTAAAGGGGCATCTCAGTTGCTCCTGATCACTCCTTTTACAGCTGTCACTGTCATGTTTTTCATAACTTGGGTTAGGTTTTGGTCTCTCTTGTTCCACTGCAACAAATGAGTCTGAAGAATTGCGACAGGAGGAAAGACCTAGCAGCCAAATCTGTTGGGTTTTGAGGAGTGTTTTTCTTTCTTCCCCTTAAAGAGAAAAGGTTTCTTCACTGGGACATAAAGTATCCCAGCGATAGGGAATTATCGACTCTGGAAAAGTGCCACTGCAACACAGAATGATCAGAGAACCTGAACTTTTTAACGCTGGAGGTCTGAGGTTTACTGTTGGCCATTGTTGGGTCTGTTTGATATTTCAAAGGAATATTAACCCCATGCAGTCGAGTCGATTCTGACTCATAGCGAGCCTATAGGACAGAGTAGACCTGCCCCACAGAGTTTCCAAGGAGCACCTGGCAGATTCAAACTGCCGACCCTTTGGTTAGCAGCCATAGCACTTAACCACCATGCGACCAGGGTTTCCAAAGGAATATTGGGTGCTGCTAATAGGAACTGAAGGGGTATATTTATTAAACCCATTCAACTTGTGGGGGGCAAAAAGCAATAAAAGCCATGTTGATGAGACAAAGCATTATTAGGGAACTTCCATACAGAGGTTGACAGTAAGATTCTCACAAAGGACAGAGAAGCATTGAATGTCACCCAGGTAGAGGTCCAGCCGAGGCAGTGTGAGTTGTGGGCTTATATACCTGGTCTTTATGTGAAAGGATGTGTGCAGGGAGACGAGGGAAAACATGCTCAATCTTTGATGGATGGGGTTGTTTTTGTACTAGTTAATGGGATCCCCTTGGCAGTTACCATAAAGTTGGGTGTTAATTGTGTTTTTTCCTGGCCCAGGTCACTGTTCAGTCAAGGCCTCTGGTTTTTCATCAGAGTTCTTTGCAGACAGACCTATCTTGTATTATTCCTGCCCCTCACACCAGTAACTTCTAAAATTGCTTATTGGGCGGTTGAGTATACTCTTTTGTGAAGCACATGTTTAATCTTTGCTTTTTCTCATCCATTTTTCAGCCTCTTTCTTATTGTTTTGTAGAATACCTCCAAATATTCCATATAAGGATCTTCTGTCAAATAAAAGTATTGAAATATCTTCTCCTATGCAAGAAGAATTTTGCTGAAGAACCTTCAGAAAGGTTGCAGCTGTACATAGATAGGGAACTGCCAAAAATTCATGCAGATTCAGAAGAAGATATGGAATGAGGGATATCATTGCTGATGTCAGATGGATCATGACTGAAAGCAGAGAATACCGGAAAGATGTTTACCTGTGTTTCACTGACTACAGAAAGGCATTTGACTGTGTGCATCATAACAAATTATGGATAACATTGTGAGGAATGGGAATTCCAGAATACTTAATCGTGCTCGTGAGGAACCTGTACATAGAACAAGAGGCAGTCATTTGAAGAGAACGGGGAGATACTGCATGGTTTAAAGTCAAGAAAAGTGTGCATCAGGGTTGTATCTTTTCACTATATTTATTCAATCTGTATGCTGAGAAAATAATACAAGAAGCTGGAATATGTGAAAAATGCAGCATTGCGATTAGAAGAAGACTAATTAACAACCTGCAATATACAGATGATACAACCTTCCTTGCTGAAAATGAAGAGGAGTTGAAGCAATTACTGATGAAGATCAAAGACCACAGCCTTCAGTATGGATTACACCTCAATATAAAGAAAACAAAAATCCTCACAACTGGAACAATAAGCAACATCATGAAAATGGAGAACATATTGAAGTTGTCAAGGATTTCATTTTACTTTGATCCACAATCAAAGCCCATGGAAACAGAAGTCAAGAAATCCAAAGATGCATTGCATTGGGGAAATCTGCTGCAAAAGACCCCTTAAAGTGTTTAAAAGCACAGATGTCACCTTGAGGATTAAGGTGCACCTGACCCAAGCCATGGTGTTTTCATTTACCTCATATGCATGTGAAAGGTGGACAGTGAATAAGGAAGATGAAATAAGAATTGATACCTTTGAATTATGGAGTTGGGGAAGAATACTGAATATATCACGGACTGCTAGAAGAACAAAAATAATTTGTCTTTGAAGAAGTACAGCCAGAATGCTCCTTAGAAGAAGGATTGTGAGACTTCGCCTCACATACTTAGGACCTCTTAACAGGATGGATTAGTCCCTGGAGAAGGACATCATGCTTGGTAAAGTGGCGAGCCAGCAAAAAAGAGGAAGACTGTCAATGAGATTGATTGACACAGTGGCTGCAACAATGCACTCAAGCACAACAATGATTGTCAGGATGGCACAGATCTGGGCAGGGTTTCGTTTTCTTGTACATAGGGTCATTATTAGTCAGAATCGACTTGAAGGCAAATAACAAAAATGACAACTGACTGTGAAAAACCCGTCTTCTTAAAGGAAAACAAACAAACCAAGCCCATTGCTGTTGTGTGTCAATTCCAACTCATAGCGACCCTATAGAACAGAGTATAACTGCCCCATAGAATTTCAGGAAGCTGCTGGTGGATTTGGATTTGAACTACAGACCTTTTGGTTAGCACTGGTGCTCTTAACCACTGCATCACCAGGGCTCTTTCTTAAAGAGAAGCCCCCACCCCAGACTTGAAAAACTTTGTAAGAAAAGAAAAAAAGGCATCAATTCTTCTTGGTGTTCCTTATTCATTGTGCAGCTTTCACATGCATATGAGAAGATTGAAAACACCATGACTTGGGTCAGGTGGACCTTAGTCCTCAAGGTGACATCGTTGCTTTTTCACACTTTAAAGAGGTCTTTTGCAGCAGATTTGCCCAATGCAATGCATTATTTGATTTCTTGACTTCTGCTTCCATGGGTGTTGATCGTGGATCCAAATAAAATGAAATCTTTGACAACTTCAAACTTTTCCCCATTGATCATGATGTTGCTTTTGTTCCAATTGTGAGGATTTTTGCTTTCTTTATATTGAGGTGGGAAACGCTGGTGGTGTAGTGATTAAGTGCTACAGCTGCTAACCAAAGGGTCGGCAGTTCGAATCTGCCAGACTCTCCTTGGAAACTGTGTTGGGTAGTTCTACTCTGTCCTATAGGGTTGCTATGAGTCGGAATTGACTCGATGGCACTGGGTTTGGTTTCTGGATTTATACTGAGGTGCAGTCCATACTGAAGGCTGTGGTCTTTGATCTTCATCAGTAATTGCTTCAATTCCTCTTCACTTTCAGCAAGCAAGGTTGTGTCATCTGCTTATTCCAAGTTGTTAATGAGTCTACCTCCCATCCGGATGCTGCTTTCTTCTTCATATGTTCCAGCTTCTCATATTATTTTCTCGGCATAAAGACTGAATAAGTATGGTGAATGGACATAAGCCTTTCATATGTTGTTCTTGACTTTAAGCCACGCAGTATCCCCCTGTTCTGTTCAAATGACTGTCTTTCTATGTACAGAGTTCTCATGAGCACAATTAAGTATTCTGGAATGCCCATTCCGCAGAATGTTATCATTAATTTGTTATGATCCACACAGTCAAATGCTTTTCCATAGTCCATGAAACACAGCTAAACATCTTTCTGGTCTTCTCTACTTTCAGCCAAGATGCATCTGACATCAGCAATGATCTGTCTTGAGCTTCTGGCAATTCCCTGTTGATGTACAGCTGCAACAGGTTTTGAATGATCTTCAGCGAAATTTTACTTGTATGTTATAGCAATGACATAGTTCAAAAATTTCTGCATTGTGTTGGATCATCTTTCTTTGGGATGAGTACAAATTCGAATATCTTCCAGTCAGTTGGCCAGGTAGCTGTGTTACAAATTTCCTTACAAGTGAGCACGTCAAGTGCTGCATCCATTTGTTGAAACATATCAATAGGTGCTGTGTCAATTCCAGGATCCTAGATTTTTGCCATCCATTCAGTGCAACTTGGATGTCTTCCTTCAGTAGCATCGATTCCTGATCATATGCTACCTCCTGAAATAGCTGAATGTTGACCAATTTTTTGGATGCAGTGATTGTGTATTCTTTCCATCTTCTTTTGATGCTTCCCGCACCATTTAATATTTTCCCCATAGAATCCTCCAATATTGCAACTCGAGCCTTGAGTCTTTTCTTTAGTTCTTTCAGCTTGAGAAATGCCAAGCATGTTTTACCCTTTTGTTTTTTTAAACTGCAGGTCACTGCACATTTCATTATAATACTTTACTTTGTCTTCTCCAACCATCGTTTGAAATATTCTATTCAGCTCTTTTACTTCATTATTTCTTCCTTTTGCTTTAGCTACTCTATGTTTAAGAACAAGTTTCAGATTCTCTTCTGACATTTGTTTTGCTCTTTTCTTTCTTTCCTGTCTTTCTAATGACCTCTTGCTTTTTTTCGGGTATGATGTCCTTGATGTCATCCCACAATTTGTCAAGTCTATTCCTGAGATGGTCAGTTATCTGTCAGTTTGTCGTACTGTGCTGGCTTGTGTGTTGCTGTGATGCTGGAAGCTTTGCCACAGGTATTTCAAATACCAGCAGATTCATCTCAGGTGGACAGGTTTCAGTATCTCTTCCAGACTAAAACTGGGTAGGAAGAAGGAACTGGCAGTCTACTTCTGAAAAAATTGGCCAGTGAAAAGCTTGTGAATAGCAGCAGAACACTGTCTGATATAATGCCAAAAGATGAGCTCCTCAGAATAGAAGGCACTCAAAATATCCTAGGCATTAGTGACCTGAAATGGACTGGTATTAGCCATTTTTATTTGGACAATCATATGGTCTACTATGCAAACTGAAGAAGAATGATATTTCATTCATTGTCAAAAAGAATATTTCAAGATCTATCCTGCAATACTGTACTGTCAGTGTTAGGATAATATCCATATGTCTACAAGGAAGGCCAGTTAATAGGAGTATTATTCAAATATAGGCACAAAACACTAATGCCAAAGATGAAGTAAGTGAGGATTTTTACCAACTTTTGCAGCCTGAAATTGGTCAAACATGCAGTCAAGGTACCTTGATGATTACTGGGGATTGGAACGCAAAAGTTGGAAACAAAGAAGGATTGGTTTTTGGAAAAAAAATGGCCTTGGTGATGGAAATGATGCCGGAGATTTCGTGATAAAATTCTGCAAGACCGACGACTTTTTCATTGCAAATGTCTTTTTCAAGTACATAATGGTGGATGCTTGACATTACACATGTTGCTTTTACAGCATTAAACAGCCAAGGTACTATCTAGCATTTCCACATACATACACAGACACACAGACAAACATATACACATCCTCATCAGTTTTGTGTGTGACACTCTCGTTTTCTCCATAAGTGAAACCTACTACACACTATGTCTTGTTCTTATTGTACAAATTCCATGAGCCAACTGAAAGAACAAGTCTGACAGACAAGCCATGTTCTGCCAGTATCAAAAAAGGCTCCATGTTATTTTTATGAATATTGGCAAAGTCTCTTATATGCGCAAAAAACTGGGATAAGAAAAAGCTAATAGGCTCTAGAAATCTGGTACGACTCTAACCTGACCCTACTAATGCCAGTAAATTTCCATTAGTCGTTAAACTAGCCCAAGTCAGAAGTGGCCCACCCAGCACTCATAGAAAGGCCAGCTTTGACCACTAATTGACCTCAACAGTGGATGCAGCAACAGGTGGAACCAATCAGAAGGAAAGTAATCACTTGGACCCTATTCTGAAGTGAGAGGTCTGACAAGAACCATGGCACTTCCTGTTTCCTGGCTGCCTTCTAGAATTTCCTTCCCCAATATGCCTGTGCAACCACCATCTTGCTGCCAAAATCACATAAAAGCTGTGCTTCTCCATAGCTCAGGGAGCCAGGTCTGA
The DNA here is from genome assembly GCF_030014295.1 of Loxodonta africana. Taxonomy (NCBI): domain Eukaryota; kingdom Metazoa; phylum Chordata; class Mammalia; order Proboscidea; family Elephantidae; genus Loxodonta; species Loxodonta africana. The sequence goes on from NC_087342.1 coordinate 79,969,483, forward strand.
CAAGCTTCTTTCCAGATCCTCGCTCTCTTCATTGTAATAAATTTATTTCTCTTTCTCAAAGACCTGTGTCCAGATAATTGGAAGTCTGAGCACAAGTACCCATCTTCTAGGCTTCTGTAACACCAGGAAATGAATTTTCTCTTAGTCTTCTTATGTAGTTCAAAGAACTGAGTTTTAACCATGATAAATCTCAGGGTTCTAGAAGAGTCTTGGAGCAAGCTCATTTATTTTCCACAAATATCACAAAAGAATTTCTAATTCCCATATCTTAAAGTGCATTTTTCAGTCTTTATCCATCGTCTCACTCACAAATCCAAGGGTGGAGACCAGAGTATTATCCTGAGTTCACTGTGTAACATTCTCACTAGTGTGTTCCAAGATATCTTGAATTTCATATAAGTTTATCTTCTCTCCCTTCCAGACTTCCTCCCTTGCCCCTCTACCCCCAGTTTTTCAAAATGCTCTTTTCTGTAACCTCCTTCTGTCTGGAAATGGCTTAAAAATTTGTTTAAACAAATAAATGCTTCACTCACTTTGTTCTTGTGCTTTATATCCTGTCTATTTACCTTCTATCTTATTCTTATAATTCACCTTTCTCTAAATCCTGAAGCTACTGTTTCATTCATGCTTTATGAATTCCTCTTCTGAATTGTTGGTAGGGCCTGGAGTTACCTGATATCTCTAGTAGAAAAGACCCTTATAATGAAATGCAGAATGCTTCACTATGTGGTTTTCTCTGCCGTTGCTTTCCTCCATCAAATCTGGCACATACATTCTGATTGAGCAAACAGTAAATATAGTGAAGACTTTTAGGCAGCCAAAAGATTAATTTCTTTAGCTTTGTGCTTCAGGTTAAGACAACTATAGAGGAAATCAAAAGAGCTGAAAATGGGGACTTGATTCTTTGCCACCCATAATACAAGGCAGAGACTTTTAACAACTCAAAGTTGTACAAAAGCCACCATGGAAATCTCTTGTGCCTATTTATCCAACACATCTTTCCAATCTTCTGCATTCACTTTCAAGTCCTGTAAAGAGTCAGCTTCCCCCACTGGTTCCTCAGTTCCTCCTGCCTAAAGCACCTGCTTATGCCTTTTAACACTGATCAACACTACCACAACGCTCAAGGAGCGTGATTCTCAGGAAATAAAACTCAGTTCTAGATAAAATTTAGCCAGCAGCACTTCAGGAATGAGGTGTATGTAGCTCAGCGGTAGAGCACATCCTTTGCATGTATGAGCCTCTGGCTTTCATCTTCCACACCTCTACATTTTTTCTCAGCTTCAATACTATTCAAACCCAATCTCGAAAGGATACAAATTCACTTCTCCTAATATTTTCCATTCAATTCCTGTGCACACAGACAGCAAAAACACAACTCAATGGACTTCCTTGAATGCTCTTTCACTTCTATGCTATGACCTTCTATATCCTTTAAGGTGACTGTGACAGCAGAAGGGGTGTGACAAGAACGGGGAGAAAAGAACCAGATGCTAATGGAATCTCTTCAATCACCCAAAACAAAAGCCTGCACCTGTACTATTATTAAAGAGACACAAAGACAGATAAGGGGTGGGGGGTTTGAAAGGGTCCTGTGGATAGTTTTTTTTTTTTTTTTAACCAACTAATCCACAAAGCCCCCTAGTGAATTTCCTTCCTGGGCTACCTCTAGTTATGCTGATGTCTGAATCATTTCAGGGCAAGACTGAGTGCATAACCTTTCCTTGTCTTTGATTCTGCTTTACTTGACTCCTGATGAAGTGACCAAGTGGTTAAGGCAATGGACTGCTAATCCATTGTGCACTGGATGCGTGGGTCCATAATTCCATCCTTGTCCTTCCTTCCTCTTCCCCACTGTGTTGTGGGAGTGAGATTTGGAACCCTGGTTGCACAGTGGTTAAGGGGATCAGCTGCTAACTGAAAGGTAGGCAGTTTGAATCCACCAGCCACTTCTTGGAAACCGTATGGGGCAGTTCAATTCTGTCCTATAGGATGGCTGTGAGTTGGAATCGACTGGACTGCAATGGGATTGGTTTTCTTCTTTTTGACTCCTGACAGGTCCATTGTGTCACCCAGTGAAACATGGACTTGGAGGGTCATCTTCCATTTGGCCAAGCACAGATTCTCCAGACAGACATCATTTTCCTCCAGCTCTTCATAATCTCACTGTATTTGGCTTGGAGCTCTGATATTGTCTCAAAGAACTTTCAGGTGGCAGGCAAAAACCGTAAGAAATAAGTCTCCATAAAGTAACAGGGATCCATATTTAAACGTGATTTCCCAGGGGAAACCAGTTATCCTTATGTCGATTTTGGCTCATGGCAATCCCATGTATGTCGAAGTAGAACTGTCCTCTATAGGGTTTTCAGTGGCTGCTTTTTGGAAGTAGATCACTAAGCGCCTCTGAGTGATTGGAACCTCCAATATTGCAGCAAGCAAGTGTTAACTATTTAAGACCACCTCAGAACTCCTTTCCCAGGGAAAAACAAAAACCCATCTGCCCCGTAGAGTTTCTAGAGACTGGCTGATGGATTATAACTGCCAACCTTTTGCTTAGCACCTAAGCTTTTAACCACTTGCACCACCAGGACTCCTTCCACGCATGGGGAACAGTTAAACTCTACGCCATCGAAGTCTCAGCCACCGGCATGCATAAAAACAAAAACAAAAAAACCTCACTACTGTGGAGTGGATTCTGACTCATAGCAACCCCATAGGGTTTCTAAGGCTATCAATCTGCGGAAGCCTAATGATACATCTTTCTACTGAGGAGCCGCTGCTGGTTTCCAACACCAACCTTTCAGTGAGCAGGTGATCAGATTAACCATTGAGCCACAGCCAGCATTAATTCAAGGGGCTTCAGCTTGAAACTCCAAATTAGTTGCTTTTTCTCCACACAGTTTTCATGATATTAGCTTTCCAATCATCACACCAGGGTCCGGCACCTCCACTACTTCTGGCTACCAGAGGGACAGCAGATAATTCTAGGCTAAGAATACAAAAAAGCAAGACACAAAAAGTTGTGTCAGGAAACTTAGATCCAAATGGAAAGAAAAAAATAAATCCTAAGTGAAAAACAGGAAATATATGGTATCACAGACAATCACTGTTCTAGCAAGACCTGGAGTCCAAAACCTTGGTTGGGAAATCAAGCAGTGGCTTTTTCTTGTGAAGCTGCAGCTCTAGTTCTGAGAACCACACAGAAGCATGAGGGAGGCATGTTGGGGCATTAGCAAGAACTGCAAGCATATTAATCTTTTGTAAGAGCCCACTTGTGCTCCTGGACAGGCATTCAAACCTCAGCCATCACAGAGGCTAAAAGAATAAAAACTTCAGCTTCTTGACAAAATTTGTAGTGTCAGTCAACACACATATGAGATTTAGGAGGTAATCCTTAATCATTGTGTCTTCTCTTGCTTTTAGTTTTTTCATTTTGATATTTTTCCCCATGAGAGGTTTATATCTTCCTGAATATTGGAATACATTATATATGTCAACTCTTCAGTTCCTGCTCAGAACTAGTCACCTCCTCTATCCTAACCTCCCATGAATAAGCAACTGGGGCTTAGTTGGTGCTGGGAAGTAGCTGACTTGAGTGCTTAGAGGCAGGAAGTTGTTGTTCCCAAACCTGGGGAACTGCCTGAGAACTTTGTCAATATATGTATTCCTGATTCCACCTCTGTAGATCCTGAATGGACTGAGAATCATTAGATAGGGAAAGGGTGGGATCTATATCACTGAAAAGTCTCCACAGATGTTCCCATTTTTCAGCCATGTTTGAGAACGGCTAGCCTCAGAAGTGGTGCAGAGGGAACTGGAGTAAACTGAGCTGTTGGGAAATTTTCTCTAGGAGGAAGCAGTGGAGACAGGATAAAGGGGGGCTGGGAAAGTGAAAGTGAAGGTAACACATTCTGTGATGAAGAAAATGAAGGGGAAGATAGGAGGCAGGAGGTGGGTGTGGGTGTGGAAGAACAAGAAAAGAAGATGAAAGAAGGTTTGCAACTAAGTCCTTAGGATGTGTAGAATTTGGATGGTGAGGAGGTAGTTTGAGCCGGCCAGGGTTGCCTATATCTGCTTTGCTCTCTCCACAATGCAGGAAGTAAGATAGTACCCTTCCTCCCAAGGAAAGTGGATTAAGGGTGTTGGCTTCATAAGAATTACCAATATTCAGCTGTGAGTCGCTGAGGAAAGAAAACATATATGGAGATGGCTGGGGACTGAACTCAGGGCCTTGCGCATGCTAGGCACACGTCTTACCACTGAGTTATACCCCACTGCGAGCCAGACTTAATGAGACTACTCTTGATACTGACTTCCAGCATGATCTGCAGGCATTTTAAAACGTTGAGTTTTCACAAGTCAAAATTCATTATGTTCAATTCTCATGTTCCTGGATTGGACCCTACCTCGTAGCTATGCCAGAAGAAGGGGTGAGGGTGAGGGTAGGGGGAAGGAAACTCATTCCGGACCAAAAGACTCTAAGATCTTCCAGCAGTTATTGGCTTCTTCAAGGGGTCTTTCGGTCAAATGCCAGAGTGTCAGTCAGCTCCAGTCCACCATGTGGGAGAGTCACGGGATTGAACATTCTGAATAGTCTTCTGATTGTCTTCTTGAAAAGTTTGTGCCTATGAAGTTTGCAGAAAGTCACAAAAGATAGTTCAGGGTAACACAAAGATGTGTTGGGTGAGTGCTCGCAAGGAATGAGGATCCAGGTGCAGAGATAAAACTACCAACAACAACAAAAAAACCATTTCCATCGAGCCCATACTGACTAAAGCGACCCTATAGGACAGAGTAGAACTGCCCCACAGGGTTTCCAAGGAGCCCCTGGTGGATTCAAACTGCCTACCTTTTGGTTAGCAGAAATAGCTCTTAACAAGTAGGCCACCAGGGTTTCCGAAATTAGGCTAAAGGTTCATTAACTCACAGCATTTAACTGAAACAGGAGCCCTGATGGTGCGGTGGTTAGGAGCTATAACTGCTAACCTTTTCGAACCCACCAGCCTCCCATCATGGGGTAGGATCTGCTCCATGGCAACGTGTTTATTAGACAACAGCGAAGGGCGACTAGTGCAGCCATGCTTCTTGCAAAGGGCTGCGTCCCACACCTGGGTTTGGAAACGTGGTTTTGCCTCCGCAAGGTTGTAGCTCTGATATTGAGAGAGAAGAAAGATGGACGGATGCTCCTGTAATTAAAGCGTATCATTTAGACCTAATTATTTCCTTAATGAGGAAGCACAAGAGAAGCGCTTTATTGGATGGGCACAACCTTCAAAACAAATTCGCTCCTTATAAACTTTCCCTACGACTGGGGAAGTTAGCAAGTTCCTGATGTGGTACGACTGTTAATCCAGATATAGAGAAAATCCAAGTCTTCTTGGCTGGAGGGAAGGGGGTCCGAAATCTATAGATTATGTTACTACTTTATCAGAAAGACACCTCTCTGGGAATTGGATTGCGAGGAACAGTAGGCGTGAGGAAGGAAGTGAATAGGAGAGAGTGGGGGAATTTATGACGGGGGAAAGGAGGATACTGAGCGGAGGGGAGAAGCAGCAGCAGAGGGGTAGATGGCAGAGAGAAGCGGAATAAGGTTTGAAGATGAGTCTCTAAAAACGGATAGGATATGGCCGGTCACGGAGGCAGAAAGTGATCAAGCTCCCATGCTTTCTGCAGGCCTTCGGGAAGAGAGAGGCTAAAATAAGTGCTTTCAAAGCGTATGTCTCACAAAAAGATAGGACTAGTTTTGCCCAAAATTTTGCGACCTCCAGGTGAAATCGCCGAGCATTTTGGAATGCGCTCCCGTGCTTCCGTGTTTCTGGAATAGCAGTTGCTGAGATTGGAGTCTTTGGAAAAAGCCAGAGGCAGGCCCGGTTGTGCGGATTCCACGTGCTAGCAAAGCAACGTGAAGCTTAAAAATAGAATCCCCAAACGACTTTGGGCTAGAATATCTTTTATTTGCAGCAACTTGGCTTTAGCGTGTTTGGGCTTAATACTGAATGAAAAAGAAAAGTCAAGCAGTGACCAAGCCTTTTTGGTTTGAATAGACTCTTACCGAACCCATCAAACTCCTGGAGAGCTCAGTGCACCAGGCCTCTAGTCTGAGGATCTAGGATTCATGACCCTGTTCTGGTGTAGATGCTTTAAGTTTTCCCATAATTCTTTCTCACTCATACACAAATGGCTACTGAGCCCACCTTTCTCCTAGAGCAGCTCTGGGAATATTTACAGTGCATTTTACTACTGACATGCTTGCTTTTCTCAATGGGACTCTGAAGAGCAAGACTTCAAATGTGGAAAGTCAGATTTGCAGTATCATTTGAGAGTTATTCATTCAATGTGCACAGCAACCTTATTCTCTGTCCTACTGTCAAATAGATGAGTAAAATAGGGACTTAAGGAGTGAGGAGGATGGCACAGAGTTGAGCGGTAAAGGTTGATAATGGAATTTAAATGTGGAAATTTTTAAGAACATCCCCAAGTCTCTGGATTGTGGAGATGCTAAGTCCTTTCACTTTGGGAAAGGAGGAGTGGACATTACTTGTTGTTGTTTTCTTTTTCTTTAAGGGCATTGGATAGGATTGGAAAGTGGAGAGAAGGAGTTTGATCTGGGATTTCATTTATTCAGGATACTTACAAATTTAAGGTGCATATTCACCTTAGTGTTTGGTAAGCTTGGTGATTCTTGAGACTAGAATGTTACAAAGGCCTCTCATCTGGACATTTGTGTAAAGCACGTGGCTGTAGAGAAGTGAGTATCTGCACAAAGGTAGGGTGAGTCCTGAAGACAGTGCATTGTAGTTTGAAGATTTGGAGCTCCTTAAAGGTATTTATTGAAAACCAAGCGATGAGCTTTGCCTCTAGAGTGATCGTGGACTCTGGAGTTCACACTGATTATCATTATCTTCTTGGAATTTCTTAGTAGACCCAAGAAGGAGCAACCTCCAAGCGAGATGACTTGTATGTCTTCTTTGCCAATTTCTGTCCCAATAAGGATCTTCTCCATTTCACAGGAATCACATGAAGTCCCCTTTTAACTTGGGAGGACTCCATTTTTCTAATAGCACTTGCCTCTCAGCTGACCTGGAAGGCAGCTCATCAGAGCATTTGAATGTGAGAGGAGTAAAGAGAAGCAAAAGTCCCTTTTGAAGAGACCATTAGACAGATGTCAGCCACAAAGATATGCAACCATTTGTGTGTGGGTAGAATGATAGCCCTCCCCCCCCCACAAAAAAAAACAAACCAAACCCGTTGCCTTCGAGTCAATTCCAAATCATATCGGCCCTAGAGAGCAGGGGTTAATATGGCTCTGAATGTTGCGAAGCACAATTAGGATAGTTTTGGGGTGGCTGAACTCAGGGGTTGATCTTGTGGCTAGAGCAACCTGGATTCCAAATATACACTCCCCAATATGGAGGGATGCAGGAATGCATTGTTGTTAAATTAACAATAAAGAGGCTCAGCCCATTTGAGATTTCCAAAGCCTCTTTAATGTTAATTATTGATATGTGACAGAAGAAACTTCACCTATATCAATTCTCCCTTCCAGAAACACCTCAGGAATTAGTAGTCACTGGGAGCCAATTCAAGAATCTTCTACTCGTTGTGCAATAAGAAATAAACAAACATGGAGGGACTTGAACCCTCAGTCTTCTAGATCTGGAATCAGAAACGTTATCTATTAGACCATGCAGCCAATACTGTGAGGATATGGTACAAGCAAATAACTTAAAGTGTTGATAAGGGAACATAGTTTTCTGTTTTCAATTTTATAACTTACAATTGAAGGCAATTTTTACAACATTCAAAAAAGGAGTCAAATATCATCTGAAGACTCTGAAAACAATTTAGAATTAGTAAACCAAGATTGTGAGATAATTTCCAGGGCTCTCTCATCTAGGTCACTTATAATGATGATGCATTTGGGTGGAGAATTATAAGCCAAGAACTGAACTCTGCCATAAAAGGGTACAGATCGCAAGAAGCTGCTATGTTCAGATTTTTTTTCTCAAATATAATATGGTGTTGCTCCAGGGAGAAAAGTCTGGAAGCTCAAACAAGAGCTCCCTTTGTCAGAAATGTCTGCCCTAATGCCCGGAAAATATTCTATTACAATCCATTTATAACAAAGATTTTTAAAACACAGCTTTTAAAATACTTTATCCTTTACCCACAAGTAAAAGAATCACCTGAGACAGAGGTGGGATGAGGTAGTGTGTCCCAAATCTCCCTGGGAGAGTGGTCCCTATGTGTGAGGTGCAGGTTGGTGTCTTCCTGTCTACATCAAATGTAGAAAAAGCAGACAAAATAGCTTGGAGGGATGCTTGTCTCATTGAAATGCTCACTAACCCCAAGGTATTTTGCTTAAAAGTCTTTCCCTAGTTTCCCTGTGGATTGATCCACAAAACATTTCAAGATGATTTTGTGTGACCCATCCCCAACCTCGCCTTGTATATTGGTAGGATAGGAGAGAGGAGAAATCCACAAATTCGTGAAGTTAAGTAATCACAAATTCTCTCAATTTTCTCATAGTCTGTTTCTTGGAAGTTCCAAGTTATTTTTAAGAAGTAACAATAGTCTTTCCCATTCCCTGCCCTGTCTTTCCTCCCTAGAGAGGTTAAATTTCCTTCACTCCAAAACTTCCCCCTTTGTTCCCAGATCCCTTGTACAGTATTTTCTCCAGGTTTGGGTCAAAACTCAAAACTATCTTAGGTCATATTCTGGATGTAGTAAAGTACACTAATTCGTCAAGAAAATTATCATTTTCACTTGGATCTGAATAGCAAATAGTATTCATGACATGAAGACCTGAAGGAGGAAGAGAAAAAGGAGACCAAAGAGAAGGAGGAGGAGAAATAAAATGAAAAGAAGTGGCTCACAGATGGTAACGAAGGGCATCAAGAAGAAAAGCAAGCAAAGAAGTGCAGAAGACTAAACCCATACATCTTTGCTTGCCCCACCATTATGGAACATTCTGTTTGGTCTTCAGTTTTTCTCTCCTTTATCTCTTTTCTCCTCTGCCTTCCAAGGATGCAAGAAAAATGTACAAGACAATGCAAAGGAATACAAAAAAGAGTAGCATGAGTGTTGCTTTAAGAAAAATAGATGCAGGTGGGCTTGAAACCCTCTGGGTGTAGCAATGTGTCCTGAAAGCTGGTAGTGCTTTGTCTAGGTGACCAAGTCTGTTTGTGAAAGCCTAAAGAGTTACAAGACAAGAAAGAAGGAAGGGAAATTCTCCTAGTGCTATGACATCTTTTTGGAACAGAAACTTCTTGCCAGCAGGAGAATTACAAAGAAGCTATCTGGAAACCAGGACATGAAACATAAAACCAACGGACCTACATAAAATCTCCATTAAGTGCTCAAGGAAAGTTGAATGTAGAGGCCTGGGTAGCTCAGTTGGTAGAGCATCAGACTTTTAATCTGAGGGTCCAGGGTTCAAGTCCTTGTTCAGGCGTTATTCTCTTTTTACCCTAGTTATTTCCCTTAGAAGCCTATTGACATTCCACTGCCCCTTAGAGGAACTCTTCCAGACATTTACTATAGGCTTCTTGACTCATCTCTTCCTGCTCTTTGCTCAACAAGAGTCAGAATAGAGCAGGGAGAACAGAGAAAGGACAAAGGGTTAAGTGCTTAATTAATAGCCAAAAGGTTGGGGGTCTGAACGCACCAAGAGGTTCCTCAGAAGACAGGCCTGGTAATCTGCTTCTGAATGGTGAAAGCCTAGAAAACACTATGGAGGAGTTCTACACTGCCCACAAGGGGTCAGAAAAAGTTGAGGCAGCCCAGTTCTTCCAAATGAGATGAAAGTTTCTAAAAACAAACTTCAGAGCCAGGGCCAAGATGGTGGAATAGTCATATGCTTCTGGTGGTCCCTCTTATAACAAAGACCTAAAAAAACAAGTGAATAAATTATATATGACAATCTACGAGCCCTGAATATCGAAGGAAAAGTTGAGGAATTGGACCAAGTGGCAGGGGGAGGGAGAGATTGTTCAGAAGCAGTGAGGAGTTGCCAGACCTGACCTGGTGGGAACCAGCACCCCTCAGGCCAGATCTGCTGGCACAAGCTTGGTGAGGCAAGCAGAGGTGTTCAGGACATGTTTTCCACATTGGAAGAGACTGATTGATGGAGAGTTCACTCATGCTTACAGAATCAGTGAAAAGTGATGCTCTTAGCAAAAGATAAGGATTGCATCTAATCTAACCCAGGGGCCAAAAAAACACCCTTTTGGAAAAAACTCTCTCCCATTTAACTGATCCCTCCCCACTCTGCACTGGGTCCTAAGCAGGATTCAGTGATAGCTGCTTTCCCTGGGCTGGAAGTAGGACATGCCTTGAGCCCTGCGCCATCCTCCCAGCCTGGGAGAAGGAACAAATTAACAAACAAGGGGGAAAAATAATCTGCCAGCTCCTGTAAACTGGGAACTCAGGGCAGAAACAGTTCTTCTGCCTAAGCACAGGCATAAGTGGTCCATGGACTTTCAAACCTGCATGGACCTGTGTGGGACCATTTCAACAGTGTAGGCCCTCATTAGCACAGTTTAACAGGGTATATACCTGAAGACTAATGTCAACTGTTTCAGCTATATGGTGAAGAGTCAGGTTCGTGACTTCTGACATTGCTCTGCCTATTAAGCACGGTCCTCACCTAACCACATCACGGGCCTGAGGACTGGTGGCTTCACCTATGTGACCTAGCCACCCTTGACAGGGATCTAAGGCCAAGTGGTGTCTCTCAGTCTTACAGCCAACAGCATTGTGAGCCCATAGTCTGGCTGCAAAGCTTGCTCAAGCCACACACACTGCAGGCTGGATAAAAAATGCCCACCCAGGCACTCTGGGAACCAGGGACACATTTTACTCACAGGCACTCAGGGGTTGTTATCAGTCCCCTGCCTTGCTCAGGGCATCACTCCCTATTGCAAACAGATACTTGTGCCTACACCAATCATACCTGCTCATCTAAGACTGTAGGTGAGAGCCTGCTCCACACACTTGGTGACCGACTACCTGGATGCCTGAGCTGAATCCATACAAGTGAACTGACTCCTGGATTCATATACCTAGTAACAGCTCCAACCAACTGGTGAGAGGACATTAGAGCTTCAAAGGCATCAATAATCAAACCAGTTCACCTGAGCAACTTATTTGGGCAATTATCAAAATGAAATAAAACAAGAAGCTAGGACACAGTAAGTAAACATAAAATAAATAAATACAATAACTTTATTGATGGCTCAGAGACAACAGTGAATATCAAATCACATAAAAAGGCAGACCATGACAGCTTTAGCAAAGCTCCCAAAATAAAGAATCAAGAAATCTTCCAGAGGAAGGGAAATTCCTGGAATTATCAAAGGCAGAATACATAAGATTAATATAGAGAACTTCTCAAGAGATCAGGAAGGAGATCAGGCAAAATGCAGAACAAGACAAGGAAGGCACAGACAGAGCATTAGAGGAACTTAAGAAGATTAGAGAAGTGCATAATGACAAATTTAATAGACTGCAAGAGTTCACAGAGAGACAGCAAACAGAAATTCAAAGGATTAACAATAAAATTTCAGAATTAGACAATTCAGTAGAAAGTCAAAGGAGCAGAACTGAGGAAACGGACGTCAGAATTATTGAGATTGGAAGACAAAGCACTTGACACTGACATATTTGAGGTAAAATCAGATAAAAGAATTACAAGAAGAAATCCTTAGAATTATGTGGGACTCTATCAAGAGAAATAACCTACAAGTGATCTGAGTACCAGAACAGAGGTGGATAACAGAAAATACAGAGAGAATTGTTGAAGATGTGTTGGCAGTAAACTTCCCTGATATTGTGAAAGATGAGAAGATATCCATCCAAGGTGCTCATTGAACCCCATACAAGGTAGATCCTAAAAGGAAGTCGCTGAGACATAATCAAGCTTGCCAAAGCCAAAGGAAAAACAGAGAATTTTAAGAGCAGCTAGGGATATACGAAAAGTCACCTACAAATGAGAGTCAATAAGAATAAGCTCTGATTTTTACTCAGCAGAAACCATGTAGGCAAGAAGGCAAAGAAATGACATACTTAAAGCCAAGACAGATTTGTTTGTTCTTTTGGCAGTCCATGGTACATGCAATATTCTTTGCCAACACCACAATTCAAAGGGGTCAATTCTTCTTCGGTCTTCTTTATTCATTGTCCAGCTTTCACATGCATATAATGCGATTGCAATCGCCATGGCTTGGGCCAGCCTCACCTTAGTCTTCAAGGTGACATCTTTGCTTTTCAGCACTTTAAAGAGATCTCTTGCAGCCAATTTGCCCAATGCGATGGATCTTTTGATTTCTTGACTGCTGCTTCCATGGGTGTTGATTGTGGATTCAAGTAAAATGAAATCCTTGACAACTTCAATATATATATCCATTTGGATTTGATCATACAATCCAGAATATGAACTAAAAGACTTTTTGTTTTTTGACCTAAACTAGGAGAAAATCTTGTACAGAGACCTTGCAGAGGAAGGCTTGGAGTCAAGGAGAAGTCTCCTTTCTCTGTAGGAATTGGGGATCAGTTGCAGCAGAAGAGGTGAGAGGCCAAGTGACCTGGAGGTCTTTTATAATGCATCGCCCCCTTTTCTCTTCTCTCCAAAAGCTGTAACTATGCACCTTCTATCTGTCTGTCACAGGCCATGCCTAAGCCAATTTTGAGGTTACCTAGTTGACTTGGGAAGGACTAAACTACATAGCCTCTGCACCCATGCTAAAAATTGATGCTTATGTAGTTATTACCAACTGTACAGAGTCTCTGACTTTTTGTGGTCACAGCTCCCTCTTTCTAAGCTAAAAGCAGGATGTAAAGAGTAGAGGGGCCACATAGAATTTCTTCAGAAAAAAGTTGGTGTCATGAATTGAATTGTGTCCCCCAAAAATATGTGTATCAATTTATTGTCTACCATCTTGTCACCTGGGGTGATTTTTCTAAGTGTTGTAAATCCTATCAGCATGATGCTAATGGGATGGGATTAGCGGCAGTTGTATTGATGAAATCTGCAAGATTACATTGTGCTTTAAGACAATTTCTTCTGAGATATAAAAGAGAGAAAAGAGCAGAGATGGGGGACTTCATACCACCAAGAAAGCAGAGCTGGGGGCAGAGTGCATACTTTGGACCTGAGGTTCCTGCACTGAGAAACTCCCAGACAAAGAAAATATTGATGACAAGTTCCTTCCCCTAGAGCCGAAAGACAGAGAAAGAGTTTCTCTGTAGTTGATGTCCTACATCTGGACTTGTAGCCTATTAGACTGTGAGAAAATTCATTTCTCTTTGTTAAAGCCATCCACTTGTGGTATTTCTGTTACAGCAGCAATAGATAACCAAGACAGCTGGGTTTTAATAGGCTTCTTTTAAGAGGTATAAATATGCAGAGCAAAGAACTGGGAACTTTTTAAAAATTATTATTATTTGCATTTAAGCAAAACCTAGTGAACTTCCCCAGTCACAGTGGTGCTTAATCTAAAAGCTGCCTGCCTGTACTTCTTCTACTCTCAATACCACTCCTACCACTCCATGGGTGGAAATTGGGAAATCCCTGCAGCTACCACTGAAGCCACCAATACCAACGATGTCTGAATTGCAAACAAAAATTCATCCTCACCTGGAGAAACCCCAAGATTATGGCCCCTGGACACCCTTTTAGCTCAGTAATGAAGTCAACCCTGAGGTTCAGCCAAAGATTAGATATGCCCATAAGACAAAACTAGACCGAATGGGCACACCAGCCCAAGGACAAGGACTAGAAGGCAGGAGGCGATAGGAAGGTAATAGGGAAACCAAGGGCGAGAAGGAAGAATGTTGACATGTCTTGGGGTCATTAGCCAATGTCATAAAACAATATGCGTACTAACTGTTTAATGATAAACTAGTTTGTTTTGTAAGCCTTCATCTAAAGTACAATAAAAAATAAATAAATAAAAACTCAAAATGAAAAAGAAATTTCAGCCTCACATGAGCCCTCCACAGTGCTCAGCCTGTCTACCCCAGGAAGGAAAGAACAGTGAATCACTCTCAAAGGCAAGGAAGTCTTGGGCAAAATGAACAGATTTCTCTTCTGGGACAAGCCTGCTTCTCTTTTCCTTGCCCTCTTCCTCTCTCTCCTTTTTCTCCTTCTCTTCCTTCCTTTCACCCTACCCCACCTCTTGCCTCTCTCGTTCAGCTGTGCACTCCAGAATGAAGTTTTCACAATACTTCAGCACACTTCTAGTCCCATGCGTGCCCATTTTAATCTCCGTATTGAGATTCACATGTAGTTGGTATCTTCATTTTCCATGTCACTTGATAATTTCTTCCCTCCCCTATACACACAGTGTAATATCTTCCCAGCATAGGCCCGGGCTCGTTCAGGTCAACTGCAGAGCAGGGAGAAATGGAAGGAAGATGAATTTTTTTTTCGAATTGAGAAGGCTTGAACCTCACACTGGGGAGAAAGAAATTGTAAAAGAATCTAAAATATTTTTGCAGGAAATACTTTAAAAATTTACATCCGAATCGATGGTCTCACCGAAATGTTAAGGCAGAAAGCCTCGACTCTTTGCTCATTGGAAACTGGTTTGAGAACCTGTGAGGACACATGGAGGGCTTTTATTAAAATTCACTTTGCAGATGGTCTTCAGCTGCTGCAAATTTCTCATTCCTTCCAGAGAGGCCAATTCTAAAAGACAAGCTATCACCCAACAGAGTGTTTCTTCTTTATTTTCTGTTCTCCAAAGAAAAAAAAAAAAATTTTTTTTTTCTTTATTTTCTGTCATGCCTCGGCCTGTTTTCAGACCACAGCACTCTGGCACATACACTACACTACTTGTCTTCTGGCTTCTCTAGCCTCCTTAACACACATGCAAATTAGGGTTACAAATAAATTTGACTTCTCTGTTTAGCTAACAGAGCCCCTGGGTGGTGCAAATGGTTAACACGTTGGGCTGATAACCAAAAAGTTGAATGTTAGAATCCACCCAGAAGCCCTGGGAAGAAATGTTGGGCTCTCTACATCTGAAAAAAATCAGCCATTGAAAATCCTATGAAGCACAATTGTACTCTTGTACAGGTGGAGTCACCATTCATCAGAATCAACCGAAAGACAACTTATTATTATTATTTGTTTTATTTTAGCTAATAATGGTAAATTGTAAATATACAAAGTAGGCTTGATTAAGATTAATATCATTTTAAAATGACAAATTACAAAAGTAAATAATACTTCCTCAGATTTGTGTATTCTCTTGGATTATAGGCATCTAACCAATCTTACAATATCGTAAGTGGCAACACGTTCTACTGCTTGACCATTAAGTGGCCAGCACCACATTCCACTCACCCAATTCCTGAAATTGTTTCTACTTTATTTAATAGGAGGCGTCCAATATCCTGTCACAGTCTAATTGATACAAAAGAGTCTAATGCTCACAGACCATGAAACACAGTTCTTAGAAAGCACCTATCTGCAGACCACAATATGAGCAGCATTAATGAAGAGACAGGATGTACTGAAAGTGAGAAGATAGCCAAGAAAATCTGTCTTCTTTTTGTTTAAACTGAGGCTTAGCTCACAAAGAGTAAAATGCATATAACTTAATTATTCAGCTTGATGAGTTACTACATGTGTATCTCATATAACCAACATCCAGACCAAGGTAAAGAAATGTTCAGCTCTCAGAAGCTCCTTGTATCTATCCCAATCAATTCCAATCTTCAGACCTCTACCACCATTTTCCTGTTTTGAAAAACTATAAATGGAATCATACAACATGTGTTCATCTGAGTATAGGATCATTCAAGGTAATTTTTATTAGATACATCCATCTTGTGTCTAATAGCAGTATAGATACATCCATCTTGTGTCTAATAGCAGTAGTTTTTTTATTGCTGTCATATTTCACTGTACTAATACTGTACACCACAATTTTTTCATTTGTTTTGCTGTTGATGTACATACCAAAAAAAAAAAAAAAAAAACAACCAAACCCACTGCCATCGAGTTGATTCTAACTCATAGAGACCCTATAGGACAGAGTAGAACTGCCCCATAGAGTTTCCAAGGAGCGCCTGGCAGACTAGAACTGCCGACCTCTTGGTTAACAGTCACAGCACTTATCCACTATGTCGTCATATAAAACTAATGCTGCTATGAACATTTTCGTACATATCTTTCAAGGGCAATAAGCATTCATTTTTCTTGGGTCTAAATGCAGCTGTGGAGTTTCAGGGTTATAGGTTATAAATATGTTTTGTTCTAGGCAATATTTCTAAATAATGTACAAGTATGGATGTGCCAGTTGACAGTGTCATCAGCAATGTATGAAATTTTCAGTTGTTCCATATCATCAGCAACACTTGATATTTTCAGTTCTTTTATCTTAATCCATTTTGGTAAAGGGGGTATTATTTCAATGTGTTTTTACTTTGCACTTTCCTTATAATTAGTAAGGTCCAGTGGTTTCAGCCCACCAGACCAGCTTTGGAAGTGGCTGCAAGGGGCACAGGTCCAGTTCCTAGTGGGAAAAAAGGCTATAAGAAAGTCAACTGTAGTTGTGTCCTAGAGGTTCAGGGGATGGACTAGAAATGCACTGGGCTGTCCTGCACAGGTTTGATTTCTGCTGACTACAGACTACCTGGATCCCAGGTACTTTAAGTCCCCTTCATTATCAGCAAGCAAGTTGGACGCTCACTGAAAAAGAGAAAGGCTCTCACTGAGGTGGATTGATGCAGTAGCTGCATAATAACGACTGTGAGGACAGCACAGGACTGGACAGTATTTCTTTTTGTTGTACATAGGGTCGCTATAAGTTGGAAGCCACTTGATGGCACCGAACAACAACTGCAGCAATCCCCTCTTCTTAAAGAGAAAAAAACCAAACTCATAGCGACCCTATAGAACAGGGTAAAACTGCCCCATAGGGGTTCCAAGGAGCTATTGGTGGATTTGGATTTGAGTTGCAGACCTTTTGGTTAGCACCCAAGCTCTTAGCCTCTGTGCCACCAAGGCTCCTTCTTCAAGAGAAGAGGGCTTGAAAAATTTTGTAAGAGGAGAAAAAAAGAAAAGGTGGAGAAAGAGCAGAAAAGTTGAAAATACAGAAGTTCCATCATAGATCTTTCCTTGTCGTTGTGAAAAATGTCACCAGGCAGTTTATTAAGAAGGGGACTTCAGAGCAGGCTGATGGAATGAAATGTCCTAGCAGCAGAAACAGTGTTATTTGGTCTATGATCTCAAGTATTTCCTGGTATAGCAGTTAAGAGAACATAGTTTAAAGGCTTAAGACATAGTGAGATTTGAAACAGTGGGTTTTTCTCTCTGGCCAACTATCGAATCTGCGAAGACCCCTTATAAATATAGGTGATATTTTAAGGAGGATCTTCATGATGTCTTTGTAATGAGAGAGGCATGGCCCAATGAGAGTGTATCCTAATCTTGAGAAGGTTTGAAACCAATTCCCAACACTTTTGTACTTTCCTCCTTTTTAAAACACCTTTTTTGCATACTCATGTGGAGATAAACACATTACCTGATGGATTGCCTTGAATTGTTTCCCATTTTCTACAGCCTGTGTCTCCTCGCCACCCAGGGCAGCTGTGTCAGCACAAGGAAGACAAGGAACAAAGAAGGAAATGGAGAAAACAGAATGGCTTATTCAAGATTTCTCCATCAGAAGCAAAAAGCTTGCTCTCATGTTATTGTGCTCAATAATCCTCTCTTCCCTTTTCCAGCATCATTGAGGAGCATGACAGGAAAAGAAGGACTGAAAGAAGAGAGAAAGAATAGGCTCTGTCCTTTCATTTGAAATTCACTTGGTTTTCTGAGCAGTGTTTAGAGCCTGGAATATCCAGAGGGGAACAAGCAGAAAAGCTTCTTTCTGTTTTACATATTCCTCCCCTTTTTGTCTTCCTCATCCTCTATGAACTCATCCCCTCTCAAAAAACTGAATGTTATTTTCAGACATGGGTGGCAAAGGAGCCCATATAATTTTGGATTAGAGAGCAGATTATATTGAATACATTAAGATTTGGTATTCAAAAACACAAGGGCATTGCAAATGAAAGTTAAGTACAATTTTGAAAGAATGGCTAAAACAGGTACTTTCAGGCAGCTGAAATAGCTTAGTTGGGAGAGGATAGACCGATGATCTGGAGATCCCTGGCTCAATCCTGGGTTTGGCAGTCATGTGTAGTTTTCTAGAATTACTATGATTCACTTTATTACAGGACAATTGCAACCCAAGGCTTTGGGATTCTAACAGAACTGAGGATAATACAGTAAAACCTGCAAAAACCAGAACCAGTGTAAGGCAGAAACCTGTCATAGAAGAAAAACTCAAATATTTTCCACTAAAAAGAGAGATAGAAAAGTGGTTACACTGTACCCTGTCAAAGGCAGAAAACTTTCAAGACCAAGAAAAACAAGGCAGTCCCATCAAGTCCAGCTCTCACAGTTTTACTCTACATCTATCCAACAGGGAACTATGTGAGAAAAGTTACATTAACATCTGTATCATCTCTCACTACAATTTTTACTGATTTTTTTCAACTCCAATCAGGTTGTATATATACATATTTTTATCATCCTCTGCTTCACTTACACATTCCTGAGGTCTTCTACAAAGTGGTAAGTGACATTTTTCATCTCTTATTCTTCTTACTTTTAACTGACAACAGGTAACAATTTGTTTAAAACAACAATAAATAAAACCAAACCAAACCCCTTGCCATCGTGTTGATTCCAAACTGGACAGAGTATAACTGTCCCATAGGGTTTTAAGGAGCAGCTAAGAAAGGCAAAAAAATCCAGTCATGCAAAATGCCCAAATGCCCAATTAAACTAGAGAAGACAAAAGAAACAGACAAAGAAGCAAATAACCAGGGCAATGAATAGAAAGCAGTTGCTAATATGGTAGATATTAATTAAACAGTATTGTTATCACTTTAAATGCAAATGATTTAAATATATGTATCTTAGTCTGGGTTTTCCAGAGGAGGAAAACCAGAGAAAAATGCATATAAATATTGTCTCAGCCATCTAGTGCTGCCACAACAGAAATACCACAAGCGGATGGCTTTAACAAAGAGAAATTTATTTTCTCACTGTCTAGTAGGTTACAAGTCCAAATTCAGGGCATCGGCCCCAGGGGAAGTCTTTCTCTATCTCTGTCACCTCTGGAGGAAGGTCTTTGTCCTCAATCTCCCCTTGGTCAAGGAGGTTCTCAGGCACAGGGACCCCGGGTCCAAAGGACGCGCTCTGCTCCCTGTGCTGCTTTCTTGGTGGTATGAGGTCCCCAACTCTCTGCTTGCTTCTCTTTCCTTTTATCTCATCCCAGGGAAACTCCCTTTATACTGGATCAGGGAGGTGACCTGAGTAACGGTGGTGTTACAATCCCACCCTAATGGTCTTAACATAAAATTACAATCACAAAATGGAGGACAACCACACAATACTGGGAATCATGACCTAACCAAGTTGATACACACACTTTTGTGGGGACATATTTCAATCCATGACAAATATATACAGAGAGATTCACCTAAAGGAAATGGCTCCTGTAATAGTGGGGACTGGCAAGTCACAAATCCATGGGTCTGCTAGCAGGTTGAAAATCTCTGACACCTCACAGGGTTGCAAGGGCTGTCAAATCCAAAATCTGCTAGTCAAGCAGCAGCCTAGAGACTTCTGCAGGCATAGGTCCAAAGACTGGAGGTCAGGTGCTGAGAAGAGTAAAGGGTCTAGAGAGAGTGAATTTTGCCACAACATCCCTTTATGTACTGGAGACAGGCTACACTGCAAGGAAATTCCTCTTTCAACCAACTGGTTGCTCACATCAGATCACAAAATGGAAGGTAACTAAATTATAGAAGAGCACATGCCAAGCTACTGAGAATCACATCCTAGCCAAGTTGACACATAACATTAACTATTACAATAACATTTAAAAGACAGACTATCCAAGTGGATTAAAACCTACATGTTGTTTACAAGAAATCCACTTTAAACATAAAAACATGGATAGATTAAAAATAAAAAGATGGAGAAAGATACCATACTAACACTAATCAAAAGAAAGCTGGAGCTGGTATATTAACGTCAGGCAAGTCAGATTTCAGAGCAAGGAAAATTATCAAAAATAAAGAAGGGGTTACATAATGATTAAAGGGTCAGTTCTCCAAGAAGACATAACAATCCTGAATGTGTATGCACCTAACAACAGAGCATCAAAGTACACGAGGCAAAAGTCATATCTGAGGAAGGAATTGAGTCCAAGCCGTACTCTGAGACACATGGGGTTGCCATGAGTCATAATCAATTCGTTGGTACCTGGTCATTGTGGTGGATCCAAGATATACAAGCCAAGCCCAAGCCCAAGCCCAAACCCACTGCGGTCGAGTCAATTCCGTCTCATAGCGACCCCATAGGACAGAGTAGAACTGCACCATAGAGTTTCCAAGGAGCACCTGGCGGATTTGAACTGCCAGCCCTTTGATTAGCAGCAGTAGCGCTTAACCACTACACCACCAGGGTTTCCAAGATATACAAAGAACTCCTAAAACTCAACAATAAAAACACAAGCAACCCAATTAGAAAGTGGGTAAAATATCTGAAGAGATACCCCAGCAAAGAAGACATACAGGTGGCATATGTCTTAAAAAAAAAAAAAGAAAGAAACCAATTCCCCCATGAGTAGAATGTGCTTCACATGGTTTTTAGTGGAAGTAGATCTCCAGGCCTTTCTTCTGAGGCAACTCTGTGTGGCTCCAAACCACCAATTAATCAATCATTCAGTTAGTAGCTAAAAATTTAACCATTTCCACCACTCAGGGACTCCCACATACCACTAGGGAATTACAAATTAAAACAATGATGCGATACCATTACATACCTACTGTTGCTGTTCTTGTTAGCTGCTGTTGAGTCAGTGCCGACTCACAGTGATCCTAGAGGGCAGAAAAAGGCTCCATAGGGATTCCAAGGAGCACCTGGTGGTTTGAACTACCAGCATCTTGGTTAACAGCCAGGCTCCTAACTACTACCCCACCAGGGCTTCTACACAGCTATTTGAATGGCTAAAATCCTAATACTGACAACACCACATGCTGGCAAGGATGTGGAGCTACAGGAACTCTCATTCATTACTGGGAAAATGCAAAATAGTACAGCTACTTTGGAAGATAGCCTAGCAGTTTCTTACAAAGCTAAATGTAGACTAACATAAACATGTTGTCAGATGCTGTGGAGTCAGTTCTGACTCATAGTGACCCTATGTACAACAAAATAAAACACTGACCAGTCCTGTACCATTCTCACTAGCATTGTTATGCTTGAACCCATTGTTGTAGCCACTGTGTGAATCCATTTTTTTAAGGGTCTTCCTCTTTTTCCCTGACCCTCTACTTTACCAAGCATGATGTCCTTCTCCAGGGACTGGTCCATCCTGATAACAGGTCCAAAGTATGTGAGATGAGGTCTCCCCATCCTTGCTTCTAAGGAGAATTCTGCCTGTACTTCTTCCAAGACAAATTTCTTTGTTCTTCTGGCAGTCCATGGTATGTATATTCAACATTCTTCACCAACACCGTAATTCAAAGGTGTCAATTCTTCTTCAGTCTTCCTTATTCATTGTCCAGCTTTCACATGCATATGAGGCAATTGAAAACACCATGGCTTGGGTCAGGTGCACCTTAGTCCTCAAGATGAAATCTTTGGTTTTTAACCCTTTAAAGAGGTCTTTTGCAGAAAATTTGCCCAGTGTAATGCGTTGTTTGATTTCTTGACTGCTGCTTCCATGGGTGTTGGTTGTGGGTCCAAGTAAAATGAAATCCTTGACAGCTTTAATCTTTTCTCCATTTATCATGATGTTGCTTATTGATCCGATCGTGAGGATTTTTGTTTTCTTTATGTTGAGGTGTAATCCATACTGAAGGCTGTGATCTTTGGTCTTCACCAGTAAGTGCTTCATGTCCTCTTCATTTTCAGCAAGGAAAGTTGTGTCATCTGCATATCACAGGTTGTTAATGAGTCTTCCTCCCACCCTGGTACCTCCTTCTTCTCCTTGTAGTCTGGTTTCTTGGATTATTTGCTTAGCATATGGTTTGAATTAGTATAGTGAAAGGATGCAACACTGACACACATTTCTTTACTTTAAACCATGCATTATCCCCCTGTTCTGTTCAAATGAATGCCTCTTGGTCTATGTAGAGGTTCCTTATGAGCATAATTAAGTGTTCTTGAATTCCCATTCCTCACAATGTTATCCATAATTTGTTATGATTCACATAGTTGAATGCCTTTGCACAGTCAGTGAAGCACAGGTAAACATCTTGTATTCTCTATTTTCAGCCAAGATCCATCTGACATAAGCAATGACATCCCCCCTTCCACATCCTCTTCTGAATTCTTCTTGAACTTCTGGCCATTCCCTGTTGATGTACAGCCGCAAATTCTTGTGAATGATCTTCAGCAAAATTTTACTTGTATGTTGTATTATGACATTGTTCAATAATTTCTGCATTCTGCTGGATCACTTTTCTTTGGAATGGGCACAAATTTGGATCTCTTCCAGCTGGTTGGCCTGGTAGCTGTCTTCCAAATTTCTTGGCATAGATGCGTGAGCACCTTCAGCACTGCATCTGCTTGAAACATCTCAATTGGAATTCTGTCAATTCCTGGAATCTTGTTTTTCGCCAATGCCTGCAGTACAGCTTGGATCTCTTCCTTCAGTAGCATAGGTTCTTGATCATATGCTACCTCCAGAAATGGTTGAATGTTGACCAATTCTTTTTGGTACAATGACCTTGTGTATTCTTTCCATCTTCTTTTGATGCTTCCTGCACCATTTATTATTTTCCCTGTAGAATTCTTCAATATTGCAACTTAAGCCTTGAATTTTTCTTCAATTCTTTCAGCTTGAGAAATGCCGAGTGTGTTCCTCGGTTTTGGTTTTCTAATGCCAGGTCTTTGCACATTTCATTATAATACTTTACTTTGGCTTCTTGAGAAATCCTTTGTTCAGCTCTTTTATTTCATTATTTCTTCCTTTCACTTTACCTACTCTGTGTTCAGGGGCAAGTTTCAGAGTATCTTCTGACATCCATTTTGGTCTTTTCTTTCTTTCCTCTCTTTTTTAATGACCCCTTGCGTTCTTCATGTATGATGCCCTTGATGTCATTCTAGAACTTGTCTAGTCTTCGACCATTCATGTTCAATGTGTCAAATCTATTCTTGAGATGGTCCATCATATGTCTGTCAGTTTGTCATGCCGTAGTATTGTATGTTGCTGTGACACTGGAAACTTTGCCACTGGTATTTCAAATACCAGCAGAGTCACCCTTGGGAGACAGATTTCACCTGAGCTTCCAGACTGAGACAGACTAGGAAGAAGGACTTGGCAGTCTACTTCTGAAAAAATTTGCCAGCGAAAACCTATGACTAGCAGCAGAACATTGTCTGATATAGTGGTGAAAGATGAGCCTCTCATGTTGGAAGGCAAAAAAAATATGACTGGGGATAAACTGCCTCCTCAAAGTTCAGTCGACCTTAATGATGTGAATGGAGTCAATCTCCTAGGACCTTCATTTGCTGATGTGGCACAACTCAAAACGAGAAGAAACATGTACGAATGTTCATTAATAATTGGAATGTGGAATATAGGAGGCATGGATTTAGGAAAATTGGAAGATGTCAAAATTGAAATGCAATGCATCAAGAGCAATATCTTAGGCATTAGTGAGCTGAAATGGACAGTATTGGACATTTTGATATGGACAATGACATAGCCTACTATGTTAGGAATGACAATTTGAAGAGGGTATGCGGTTGCATTCGTCACCAAAAAGAACATTTCAAGGTCTATCCTTAAGTACAATGCTGTCAGTGATAGGATAATATCCACATGCCTATAAGGTAGACCAGTTAATACAACTGTCATTCAAATTTATGGACAAACCACTAATGCCAAAGGTGAAGAAATTGAGGATTTTTACCAATTTTTAAGTCTGAAATTGATCAAACATACAGTCAAGACACATTAATAATTACTGGTGATTGGAATGTGAAAGTTGGAAACAAAGAAGGATTGGTTGTTGGAAAATATGGTAATAGTAACGGTCCCGGAGATTGCATGATAAAATTTTGAAAGACCAATTAATTCTTCAGTGCAAATACCTTTTTTCAACAACATAAATGGCAACTATACATGTGGACCTCACCATACGCAATACACATGAATCAAATCAACTATACCTGTGGAAAGAGATGACGGTAAAGCTCAATGTCATTAGTCAGAACAAGGCCAGGGGACGACTGTGGAACAGGCCATCAATTGCTCATATGGAAGTTCAAGATGAAGTTGAAGAAAATTAGAACAAGTCCATCAGGGCCAAAGTAGAGCCCATACAGACACATAGGCATACATAAATATATGATTCAGCCATTGTGCATCTAGGTATTTACCCAGTGAATTAAACGTTTATGTCCACCAAAACCCTGCCCACAAATGTTTATAGCAGCTTTACTGATAATTGCCAAAAATTGGAAACAATCAAGATGTCCTTAAATAGATAAGTAAACAAGCTGTGGCACACATCCATATAATGGAGTATTATTCAGCAACAAAAATAAGTGAGCTTTCAAGCTATGAAAAGCGGCGGAGGAATCTTAAATGAATATTGCTAAGTGAAAGAAGTTAGTCTGATATGCTACATATTGTATTATTCCAAATACATGACATTCTAGAAAAGACAAAATTTTAGACAGTAAAAAGATCAGTGGCTGCCAGCAATTCAGAGAGGTTTCGAGGGATGAATCGGTGGAGCACAGACATTTTTAGGACAGTATAACTATTCTGAATGATACTGTAATGAGGGTTGCTTGACATTACACATACTGCTTTTACAGCATCAAACAGCCAAGACACCACCCAGTATTTACACACACATACACAGACACACAGGTAAACATATACACATTCCCATCAGTTTTGTGTGTGACACTCTAGTTTTCTCTTTAAGTGAAACCTACCACACACTGTTCCTTGTTCTTATTGTACAAATCCCCTGAGCCCACTGAAAGAACAAGTCTGACAGACAAACCATGTTCTGCCAATTTTGAAAAAGACTCAGTGTTATTTTTATAAGTATTCGCAAAGGCTCATATTTGTGCAAACTATGATGAGAAAAGGCTAACAGGCACTAGAAATCTGGTACCAGGAAATGATTTTTGTTTTTTAAATATCTTCTTATGTAGTTCAGAGAATTGAGTTTTCACCATGATAAATCTCAGGGTTCTAGACCAGTCTTGAGGCAAGCTGATTTATTTTCCACAAGTATCACAAATGAATTTCTAACCCCCAAATCTCAAAGTACATTTTTTCAGTCTTTATTCACCCTCTACATGCAGGTTTTTTTTTTTTTTTTTTTTTACATGCAGGTGTTTACTGATCACTCGTAAATCCAAGGCCAGAGACCAGAGCACTACCCGAGTTCACTATGTAACATTCTTACAGGTGTGTTCCAAGATATCTTGAATCTCATATGAGTTTATCTTCTCTCTCTTCCAGGCTTTCCCCCATGCCCCTCCACTCACAATTTTTCAGAACTCCCTTTTCTGTACCTACTTCTGTTTGAGAATGACTTAATTTTTTTTCATGAATAAATGCTTCATTCACTTTTGTTCTTTAAATCCTGTCTATTTACCTTCTATCTTACTCTTATAATTCACCTTTTCTAAATCCTGAAGCTGCTGTTTTGTTCATGTCTTATGAATTCTTTTCTGGATTGTTCGTAGGGCCCTTGAGTTACCTGATATCTCGAGTAGAAAAGACCCTTAGAATGAAATGCAGAGTACATCACTACCGGGTGTTCTTTTGCCATTGCTTTCCTACATCAAATCTGACACATATATTCTGATCGAGCAAACAGCAAATATAGTGAAGGCTTTTACATGGCCAAAATATTAATTTTTTTAGCTTTGTGCCTCAGGTTAAGTCAACTATTGAGGAAATCAAGAGCTGAAAATGGGGATTTGATTCTTTGACACCCATAATAGAAGACAGAGACTTTTAACAACTCGAGGTTGTAAAAAAGCCACCATGGAAACCTCTTGTGGCTATTTATCCAACATGTTTCCAATCCTCTGCCTTGGCTTTCAAGCCCTATAAAGAATCAGTATCCTCCACTGATTCCTGAGCACCTCCTGCCTAAAGCAGCTGCTGATGCCTCTTAACACTGACCAACACTACCCCAATGCTCAAGGAGCATGAATCTCAGGTAGAGCACACGCTTTGCATGTATGTGGCCCTGGCTTCCATCCTCTGTACATCTACACTTTTTCTTCGCTTCAACACTGTTTAAAACCAATCTTGAGGGAATACAGATTCACTTCTCCTAATATTTTCCATTCAATTTCTGCACACATAGACAGGAAAAAGACAACTCAATGGACTTCCTTCAATGCTCTTTCATTTCTATGCTATGAGCTTCTGTATCCCTTAAAGCGACTGTGACGGTAGAAGGAGTATGACAAAAAAGGGAAGAAAAGAAAAACCAAATGCTAACAAAATCTCTTCAATCACCCAAAACAAAATCGTGCACATTAAGCTCCCATTTTGTACTATTATTAAAGAGAAAGACAGATGGGGGAGGGGGAGGTGCTTGAAAGGGCCCTGCAGACAGTTTTTTTTTTTTTTTTAATCAACTAATCCACAAAGCCCCCTAGTGAGGCTCTCCACTGGGCTACTTCCAGATATGTAGATGTCTAAATTATTTCAGGGCAAAACTGAGTGCCTAAGTTTCCTTCTCTTTGATTCTCTTTCCCTTTATCCCTGACGAGGTGGCCGAGTGGTTAAGGCGATGGACTGCTAATCCATTGTGCATTGCATGCGTGGGTTCGAATCCCACCCTCGTCGGTTCTTCTTTTCCCCACTTGTCGTTGGAGTAAGATTTGGAGCCCTAGGTTGCACAGTGGTTAAGAGCTTGGCTGCTAACCAAAAGGTTAAAATTTTACTAGTAGGAAGCACTGGAGACAGGATAAAAGTGGACGGGGAGAGGAAAGGTGAAGGTGACAAATAATGGGATGAAGAATATGAAGGGGAAGATAAGAGAAGGGAAGTGGGTTTGGGTGTGGAAGAACTAGAAGAGAAGGTGAAAGAAGGTTCGGAACTAGGTCTTTAGGATGCACAAAATATGGATGGCCAAAGAAGTACTTTGAGACTACCAGGGTTGCCTATGTCCCCTCTGTTCTCTCTACAAGGCAGGAAGTCAGAAAGTTCCCTTCCTCCTAAGGAAAATGGACTATGGGTGTTTTTCCAATAGGAGCATGCAGCTCTTTTTGCTCAAGACTTCTGTGGTTTTAAGAGAGCTTAGCAGCTCTTTCCACCTCTGGAAATAATTTTTCAACTGTGGATGCTGGAAGACTTAAGGTTTCCTGAGAAATCCCTTTCCTCTGGATAGCATCCAAACACTTCACGGTTAACAAAGAGTTGGGATCACAGATCTCTGTGGTTGGGATCACAGATCTCCATGACTGGTGATTGGACCGACATTTTGCTGACCAGGAAGAGCTGGTGGCATAGTGGTTAAGAGCTATAGCTGCTAACCAAAAGGCTGGCAGTTCAAATCCACCAGGCACTCCTTGGAAACCCTATGGGGCAGTTCTACTCTGTCCTGTACGGTCACTATGAGTTGAAATCCACTTGATGCAACAGGTTGTTGTTTGTTTGCTGACCAAGATTATATGGGTAGGTGTGGAAGTGTAGAAGGAATGGGAAAAAGAAAAGCAGATGGAAACCTTCCTCCTGAAACTGCTATCTGTTCATTGACACAGGCACAGGTGAGGGAAAAAAGAAGACTCAAAAGGAAGTTGTCCAACAGTCACTTCCCCCGACTTTCCATCTGTCTTTTCCTTCCCTACTTCTTAATAATAATGAGAAATTGTAGTAAAGGAGAACAGGCGGTCTGTGACACGGTGGGATCTTGTTGCTTCACCATCAGCAGGTCCTGAGTGAGCACCTTCTTTTATTCCAGTTCCTCCTTACATCATTGTTCTTAAGCAGTTAGGTTGGGAAGCCCAAAGAGTGTCCAGGACTATGGTCCAAGAGAGTAACTATCAAGCAATTTATCCTTTCTGTGAGTAGGAAAAACACAAGAAAAGATATTCAGGAAGAGAAAAATGGGAGAAGTCTGAAACAAATCTGACCAGAGTCAAGTGCCAGTCAGTGAGAAAGGGAAATAACATTTGGAGGTACTGGGAATTGAACCCAGGGCCTCGTGCATGCTAAGCACGTGCTCTACCACTGAGCTATACCCCCATTACAAGAAAATCTTGAGAACAATTCATAATACTGACTTCTAGCCTGGTCTGTAGGCATATTAAAAGGTCAGTTTTTGCAAGTCAAAGTCCATTATGTTCAATTCTTGTGTTCCTGAATTGCATCAGGCCTCACAGCTATGACAGGAAAATGAAAAAAAAAAAAAAGCACTCCAACCAAATGACTCTGAGATCGGCCCACAGCTTTTGGCTTCTTCAAGGACTGCTTTTAGCCAACTGCCTAAAAGTCTGTCAGTTCAGTCCACCACGAGGGAGAGTCTCGGGATTGAACGTTCTGTTAAGCCTTTTGATTGTCTTCTTGAAAAGTCGTTCTCTGCCTATGAAGCTTACAGAAAGGCACAAAAGATAGTACAGGGGAATAGAAAGATGAGTTCCATGAGTACTGCGAAAGAATGAAGATCCAGGTGTGGAAAGAAGACTAGAAGTTAACTAATTCAAAGTACTTGACCGAAACAGGAGCCCTGGTACGCCTTCGTTAGTACGTATGGCTGCTAACGGAAAGGCTTACAGTTCACTCCTTGGAAACCTTATGAGGTCAGGATTGGATCTACAGCAACGGCTCAATTAGACCGAAACGAAGAGCGACAAGTACAGTCACGCTCTTGCAAACGCCTGTGTCCAGCACCTGGGTTTGACAATGTAGTTTTGCCTCCGCGATGCCATAGCTCTGGTTTTGAAGAGACGGAAGTCAGAAGTCAAAAGAGAGAGGTGAAAGGTGGACATTCCTGTCTTTAAAACATCTCTTTTTAGAGAAAATTATTTCCTTAATGAGGAAAGAACAAGAGAAGCC
Organism: Loxodonta africana; assembly: GCF_030014295.1. Classification (NCBI taxonomy): domain Eukaryota; kingdom Metazoa; phylum Chordata; class Mammalia; order Proboscidea; family Elephantidae; genus Loxodonta; species Loxodonta africana. Next base: position 79,998,609 of record NC_087342.1, read on the forward strand.
GTTCGTGGGCTGGGCACAAACTTCAAAACAAATTCGCTCTTTATAAAGTTTCCCTGTGCCTGGAGAATTCACAAATTCCCCATGTGGTGCTACTGTTAATCCAGATATAATGGATAAAATCCAAATCTTGGATGGAGAGAACATGTGTCCGGAACGCATAGATTAAACAAAAAAACCAAACCCGTCGCCATTGAGTCGATCCCAACTCATAGCGACCCTATAGGACAGGGTAGAAGTGCCCTATAGAGTTTCCAAGAGCGCCTCGTGGATTCAAACTGCCAACCTTTCAGTTGGCAGCCACAGCTCTTAAACTACACCGCCAGGGTTTACCAATGCAGGTGTCAGCGGTGGGATTCGAACCCAATTCCTGGTAGAGATGGAAACCTTAATCCAGCGCCTTGGACCGCTCAGTTAAGTAGACAAATTATTAACTTCATAGATTAAGTTATTACCATATTAGAAAGACACCTGTCTGAAAAAGAGTGCAAGGAGGAGTGAGTGTGAGGAATGGAATCAATAGGAAAGAGTGGGAGGGGTTATAGCTGGAGAAAGGATGACGCTGAGCGGAGGGGGGAAGCAGCAGCAGAGAAGTAGATGGCAGAGAGGAAAGGGATAGGGTTTGGAGAAGAGTCTGTAAGAAAAGATAGGATATGGACAAGCGTGCAGGTAGAAAGTGACCAAGTTCCCATCTTTACTATGCTGTCGGCAGGCCCTCCGGAAGAGAGAGGCTAAAGTAAATTCTTTCAAAGCATATCTCCCACAAAAAGATATGACTGGTTTTGCTCTCGGCTACCTCCTGATATGCTGATGTCTAAATTACCTCAGGGCAAAACTGAGTGTATAAGCTTTCCTTCTCTTTGATTCTCTTTCCCTGTATTCCTGACAAGGTGGCTGACTGGTTAAGGAGATGGACTGCTAATCCATTGTGCATTGCACATGATAAGATCTCTCAATAAAGTAACAGGAATCCATATTTGGAGGTGTTTTCTCAGGGAAAACCAGTTGTTATTGCGTCCATTCTGACTCACGGCAACCCCATGTGTGTCACAGTAGAACTGTCCTCTCCAGGGTTGTCAATGGCTAATTTGTTGGAATTAGATCACCAGGTGCCTCTGGGTGACAGGAACCTCCAATGTTTCAGTAACCAACAAGCAAGTGTTAACTATTTAAGTCCACCTAGGGACTCCTTTCCCAAGGAAAAACCAAAATCCAACTGCCCCATAGTATTTCTAGAGAGTGGCTGATGGACTGGAACTGCTGACCTTTGGCTTGGCAGCTATGCTTCTCACCACTTGCCCCACCAGGACTCCTTCCATGGATAGGGACCAGTTAAACCCTAGAACATCGAAGTCTCAGCCAGGGGGATACATAAAAACCTGAAAAACTCACTGCTGTCCAGTCAATTCTGACTCTTGGGGACCACATAGGGTTTCCAAGGCTGTAAATCTACAGAAGCCACCTGCCACATCTGTCTCCTGTGGAGCCACTGGTGGTTTGAAATCACCAATACTTTGGTGAGCAGTTGATCCCATTAACCACTGTGCCAAAGTCAGCATTAATTCAAGTGGCTTTGGCTCTCAACTCCAAATTAGTTGCTCCTTCTCCACAGAGTTTTTGTGGTATTAGGAATTTTCCAACCATCACACCAGGGTCTAGCACCTTCACTACTTCTGGCTATCACAGCCACAGCAAATAATTATTGGGAAAGAATACAAAAGCGAAGAACCTGAAAAATTGGCTTGGGAAACTTAAATGCAGATGCAGAGAGAAAACAGATCCTAAGCAAAAGACTGTAAGTATATGGTGTCATGGACAGTCACTGTTCAAGCAAACCCTGGAGCCCAAAACACTGGTTGGGAAATTGAGCAGTGGCTTTGTCTTGTGAAGCTGCAGCTAGGGTTCTGAGAGCCACACAGAAGCATGTGGGACAAATGTTGGAGGCTGAGCAAGAACTGCAAGCATATTAATCTTTTGTAACAGCCCACTCCTCTTCCTGGACAGGCATTCAAACCTCAGCCATCACAGAGGCTAAGAGACCAGAAGCTTCAGCCTCTTGCCAAAATTTGTGGTGTCAGTCAACCCACATACGAGTTTTAGGAGGGACTCCTTAACCATTGTGTCTTCTCTTGCTTTTAGTTTTCGTTCTGATATTTTTTCCCCCATGAGAGGTTTTATCTTCCTGAATATTGGAGTATTTTATATATCACCTCTTCAGTTCCTCCCCAGCACTAGTCATCTCCGCTATCCTAACCTCCCTCAAATAACTGACTGAGACCTCGTTGGCACTGGGAAGTAGCTGACATGGGTGCTTAGAGGCATGAAGTTGTGGTTCTTAAACTTGGGGAATTGCCTGAGAACTTTGTGAATATATGTATTCCTGACTCCACCTCTATAGATCCTGAATGAACTGAGAATCACTGGATAGGGAGATGATTGGATCTACATCTTTAAAAGTCTCCATGGATATTTCCATTTTTCAGCCGTGTTTGAGAACTGCTAGCCTAAGAAGTAGTGCTGAGGAAACTGGACTGAACTGAGCTGCTGGGAAATTTTTGCTACGAGGAAGCACTGTTTGAATAGGCTCTTACTGAACTCATCAAACTTCTGGAGAGCTCAATGCACCAAGCCTTTAATCCGAGGATCTAAGATTCACACCCCCGTCTGAAGTAGATACTTTCAGTTTTCCCTTACTTCTAACTTATACACCAAAGGCTACTAAGCCCAACTTTCTCCTGGAGCAGCTCTGGGAATATTTACAGTGCATTTTGCTACTCACATATTCTCTTTTCTCAATAGGACTCTGAAGAGGAAGATTTCAAATGTGGAAAATCAGATTTGTAGTATTATTTGAGAGTTATGCATTCAATGAGAACAGCAACCTTATGCTCTGTCCTACTGTCAAATAGATGATCAAAATAGTGCCTTAAGGGATGAGTAGGATGGCACAGCGTTGAGAGGTCAAGGTTGATGATGGAACTAAAATTTGCAAATTTTTAGGAGGATCCCCAAGTCTCTGGATTGTGGAGATGCTAGGTCCTTTCACTTTGAGAAAGGAGGAATGGACTTTACCACTTGTTATGTTGTTTTCTTCTTCTTTGGGGGCATTGGATAGGATTGGAAAGGGGTAAAAAAAGAATTTGATCTGGGATTTCATTTATTTGAGATGCTTACAAATTTAAGGTACAAATTCAGGTGGATGTTTTATATATACAGTGATTCCTGAGACTAGAATGTTACAAAGATCTCTCATCTAGACATTTGTATAAAGCATGTGGCTGTAGAGGAGAGGGTCTCTACACAGAGGTAGAGTGAACCCTGAAGAAACTCTATTGTAATTTGAAGATTTGGAGCTCCTTAAAGGCATTCTTTTGAAAACAAGGGGTATGCTTGGCCCCTAGAGTGATCTTGGATTTTGGACTTTATACTAATTACACTATCTTCCTGGACTATCTTAGAAGACTTAAGGAGCAGCAACCTCCAGGTGAGATAACTTGTACCTCTTCTTTGCCAAGTTCTGCACCAATAAGAATCTTCTCTATCTTCACAGGAACCATATGAAGTCCCCTTATAAACTGTGAAGTCCCCATTTTTCTAACAGAACTTGCCTCCCAGCTGACCCAGATGGCAGCTTCTCAGAGCAATCGAATGTGAGAGCAGTAAAGAGAAGCAAAGGTCTACTTGAAGGAGACAATTAGACAGATGTCAGACACAAAGATTTGCAGTCACTTGAGTACAGGTAGAATGATAGAGCAGGGGTTAATTTGGCTCTGAGTCTTGTGAAGCAAAATTAGGATAATTTTGGGTAACTGTGAAGTTATAGGTTGATATTATGCTAGAACACCTGGGCTCCAAACTTACCCTTTTAAATTTGCGATATGGAGGAATGCAGGGATGCATTCTTGTGGAATCAAGTTGTACTTGAAAGTCTCAAAAGTGAATTCAGTATGTTATTTGTGAGAAGGTCCAATCTACTCTGTATATCACTCTTGGAACATCTCAAAGGAGGAACTTTTCTTAAAGTATAAGATTTTATGAGATACTAAAGTTGAACTTAGTTGAAGAAACATACATACGTTCCCTGTGTTCTAGTCTGGAAATCCAAAACCTTTAAATTGTATGTATAATCCACATAGATCCTGGGAAAAACAGAAGTCAATGTGATTTGTAAGGATTCTCAATAGTGAGGGGATGGAAAAACATTTTGAAGGTAAATTTATATATTATGTTCTGCATTTTACAGGCTACATGATCTACCATCCATGTAGAATCTTTCGCAGAAGGACAATAACCATCACATCACTGGTTAGTTTTCACAAGTTAAATCAAATTGCTGCTATGATTCTTGGAGTTTGAAATGGGAAAAGACCAGGAAAAAAAAAAAAAGAAGAGTAACTGTGAAGGGCCTGGAATTGATGAAGAAGATAAGGCATCTACATAAAGTAAAGAGAAAGGAACATAGAGACAACTTCTGATTCATAGTTCTGTACAATTAGAATACGATTGGCTAGTATGTTTAAGAAAAGAAATAAACAGCCATTTGAAATCTTAAAAAGTTATTTCAAAAAAGTAATCAACTAAGAGTATCATTGGTGGGTACACAGATTTGCTTCCTTGTCTTTTTGAGGTTCAGCCCATTTTAGATTTCCTAAGCCTCTTTAATGTTAATCATTGATGTGTGAAAGAAGAAACTTCACCTATATTAATTCTTCCTTCCATCAACACCACAGGAATTAGTTACTGGAAGTCAATTCAAGGATCTTCTACTTGTTGGGCATAAGAAAAAACAACCATGAAGGGACTTGAACCCTCAATCCTCTACATCTGGAATCAGTTACCTTATCCATTACACCACACAGCCAATACTGTGAGGATATGGTACAAGCATGTAAGTGAAAGTGTTGATAAGGGAACATTAGGTCTGTGTTTTTAAATTTTTCACTTTGCAGTTGGAGGGAATTTTAACAACATTCATAAAAGGAATCAAATATCATCTCAAACATCTGAGAACAATTACCTAGAATTAATAAACTGAGATTGTGAGATGATCAGAAGTGACATATTTCTTTGAGAGCACTCTCGTCTACGTCACTTATAATGAAGATGCGTTTCGGTGGAGAATTACGACCCAAAAGCTAAACTCTTCTATAAAGGGGTGCAGATGAAAGCATAAAGAGAGGGATTTCCAGGCATTGGTACCTTCGGACCTTATGGTCTCAAAGATAATACAGCGTTGCTCTAGGGAGAAAAGTCTGGAACCACAAACAAGAGCTTCCTTTGTAGAAATATCTAGTTTTAATGCCAGGAAAATATTTTATTACAATCCATTCATAACATAGCTTTTAAAAACTTTATCCTCTACCCACAAGTCAAAGAATCAGCTGATACTGAGGTGGGATGAGGTAGTGGGTCCCAAATCTCCCCAGAAGACTGGTCCTGAAGTGGGAGGTGCAGTTTAGTGACTTCCAAGCTACATCAAATGGAGAAAAAGGTGCCCAAATAGCTTGGAGGGACGCTTATCTCATTGAAATGCTAATTAACCACAAAGTATTTTGCCTAAAAGTCATTCCCTAGTTTCCCTGTGGATTGATCCACAAAACAATTCAAGGTGATTTTGTGTAATCCACCCTCAACTCAGCCTTGTATGTTGGTAGGGTAGGAGAGATAAGATATCCACAAATTCCTAAAGTTAAAAAAAAAAGTTAAGTAATCATTAATTCTCTCAGTTTTCACGTAGTCTTGATTTCTTGGAAGTGCTGAGTTATTCGCAATAAATAAAAAATAATCTTTTCTTGCTCCTCTCCCTGTCTTTCTTCCCCAGAGACATTAAGCTTTCCTTCACTCCAAAACTTCCCCCACTTGTTCCCAGAGCCCCTGTACAGTTTTTTTCTCCAAGTTTAGGACAAAATTCAAAAGCTATCTAAGGTCATATTCTGAATGTTACGTTTTAATGTACACTAATTCATCAAGATAATTCTCATTTTCCATTGGATGTGAATAGTAAACATTATCTACGACACACACACACACACAAAATGGACACAAAGACCTGAAGGAGGAAGAGAAAAAAGTGGACCTAAGAGAAGGAGGAGAAGAAATAAAATGAAACGAAGTAGGAGTGGCTTACAGATGGTGGAGAAGTTGCATCATGAAGAAAGGCAAGCACAGAGATGCAGAAGCTTAAACCCATGCACCTTTACTTGCTCACCGTCATGGAACCTTCTCCCCAGCTTTCAGTTTTTCTCTCCTTCAACTCCTTTGGCCTCTGCCTCCCAAGGCTGCAAGAAAGGTGTACATACAAGACAATGCAGAGGCATACAAAGAAGAGTAGTAGGAGTGTTGCTTTGAGAAAAATAGACGCAGGTGGGTAAACAAGAAACAAAGGACACTTGGTAAAAATTAAGCCATCTGAGTGTAGCAATGCTATCTGAAAGGCAACTGCGCTTTGTCTAGGTGACCAACTCTGTTTCTGAAAATCTAAAGAGACAAAAGACAAGATAAAAGGAAGGGAAATTCTCCTAGTGATTATAACATCTGTTTGAAACAGAATCTCTTGGCAAGCAGGAAAATTCCAAGGAAGCTATTTGGGGACTAGGACATAAAAAATAAAACCAATTGGCCTACCTAAAACGCACGTTAGGTAGTCATGAAAACTTCAGACAATGTGCCTGAGTAGTTCAGTTGGTAGAGCATTAGACTTTTAACCTGAGGGTCCTGTGTTCAAGTCCCTGTGCAGGCATTCTCCTCCTTTTACCCTCCTTATTTCTCTTAGAATTCTATTGACATTCTACTTCCACTTGGGGAAACCCATCCCTGACATTTACTATAGGCACCTTCATTCCTTTCTTCCTGCTTTGCTCAAAAAGAAACGGAATAGGGCAAGGAGAGCAGAAAAAGGACAAAGTGCTCAATTACTAGCCAAATGTTGGCGGTTTGTACCCACGGAGAGGTGCCTCAGAAGACAGGCTTGGTAATCTGCTCCTGAAAGGTGAAAGGCTAGAAAACACTATGGAGCAGTTCTACACTGACCACAAGGGGTCAATAAAAGTCGAGGCAGCCCAATCCTTCCAAATGAGATGAAGTTTTCTGAAAACAAACTTTGCTGCTACTGTTCCTCATCTTTTGTAATTTAGACTCTTCGTTTGAATGCCCTAAGTGAGGGTCTCTAACAAAAGAACTCCATTAAGAGACTCAGATCGCCAAGTACTCAACACTTGCACTCAAGTAGTCATTTGGAGGAGAGGAAAGCGAAAGGAGAAAGAGAAAGCTAGGAGAGTCGAACTCAGCTGCAGAACCTCCCTTAAAATCGCCTCTCCCTTAAAATCCCACAATGCCAGTGTCTAGGGCTGCAAAGATTCTAATCACTCAACCAGAGATGTAGAGATTCTTGGGGGAAGAGGGAGGTGAAGGGCCGGCTGGCCACAGGGGGTCCCTGATCCAGGCACCGACCTGAGGTGAATAGCGTTAGGGCTCCAGGGAACAACCGCTGTGCCCTCTACTCACCCAGACCTGGTTTCAAGCAAAGTAGGTTATATACTCGCAAAGACAGTAAAGTCTTCTCGTCTCTAACCTGGCCCTTGCACCCTGCGGTGACTCCCCGTGCTCACCTCCCCTTCCCTCGGTGGAATCCCGGCTGGGGCGCTCAGAGGGCCTGGCCGGTTGGCTGTGAGTCTCAACGCGGCTCTGCGTCCCAGAATATTCCTCGCGGGACTGTAGAAGGGCTGTGAGAGTCAGTGCCCTGCAGCTGGGCTCGGCGCCCCTAGGACACACGGTGGCTGAAACCTCTGAAGGGATGAGGTGGGGGGAGCGAGGCAGGAAAGGGGACACCCAGGGGCCCCGCCCAAACCGCCTGGGTGAGGTGAGAGCGGGTAGAAAGTGTGCTCTTTAATACATTTTTTTCTTCGGCTGTCTTTATGCTTTTTGATATCCAGGTATCATAAAGAGACAGCAAAAGATGTGAAACTTAGATTTCCGGTGTCCCTGCTTGATGGACCAAAAACCAAACTTGTTGCCGCCGAGATAATGTGAAAGTCTCATCCCTCACTCTCCCACAACATTCCGGGTCACCGATTTCCTCCTTGCACAGGCAAGCCTAATTTCTTGGCTATTCTCTCAGAGATATTATTTCCTCCAGTTTTTATACAAATAAGGAAATACCAAATACATTCCACTGCATCTCGGTTTTTTCACTTCGTGGATGTTGTAGTGATTTCCAAATCAATACAGAAACAGCTTCTTCCTTCTTTGCTTGGCGTTTAGGACACAGAAGCTTCAGCGAAAGAAGGCAAGCCCAGGACACAGCCCTAGCTCCCTGCAGCAATCTCAGCGGGGACCCATCCAGTACACACAAGCTACACACGCCTCTGGAATCTGAGATAAAACAGCGCTCTCTGCACAAGACAAGTGATTTTGTCTAATTTGCAGGTGGATCTAACAGCTCCTCCTTTAAAAGAACTCTCTCCTAACTATCTGATCCCTCCTCCCTCTGCCTCAGCAGGCTGCATTAACAGTTGATTTCCCTGGGCCTGAAATAGGTCTTGCTGTGCTCCCTGAGCCATTCTCCTGGCCTTGGAGCATCATAAGTCACATGATTACACTGCTGCTGGCATGTTTCTATGTGATGTACAAGAGAGAACTAAATATGAGGCTATACACAATCTGTCTGAAATGAAAAGAAAAATATAATTGTTACTGTTTACAAAATTTACAAAACAGCATCAATTTCATTGAGTACCCTGCCTGTTCACTTCCACCAGGGTGCTTGCATTTCCTTGTGTCCTGTCTGCTTGGCATCTATGGGTCTTTGCTTTGGAAACTGGTGCCCGTTTTGCTGCTGCCCTAAGCACACGCTTGCCATGTTTATTGGGTAATTGGTTCCTGGTCCTGTAGGTATAAACTGAAGGTAATGGCAGAGATGCATTCTTTCTGAAGACTCTGGTGGAAAATTCATTCCTTTACTTTTATGGCTTCTAGAGGCCACCAACATTCTTTGGCTCATGGATGGATCGCTGTAACCTCTGCTTCTGTTGCCTCATTTCCTTTTCTGACCCTGGCCCTCAAGTCATCTTCTTATAAGGGACCTGTGATTATATTGGGTCCACCCAAGAAATCCAGATTAATTTTTCCATGGCAATATCCTTAACTTAATCAAATCTGCAAAGACCCTTTTGCAGTATAAGCTCACATATCACAGTTTTTGAATATTACGACATGGAAATCTTCACTGAGGCATTATTACACCTACCACATCTGCCCTCTGGTCTCCAAACGTTCACACCTGTCCCACATGCAAACACATGCACTTTGTCCCAACATCCCTCCAAATTTTAATCCATTACAGTACTAACTCAAAGTCCTAAATCTCATCAGCTCAAAAGTCCCAAATTTTTCTTTTAAATTCCCTAAATTAGGTATAGGTGAGGCTCTGGGTATAATGCATCCTGAGATACAATTTTCCTCTATCTGTGAATCTGTGAAATTCAAGAAACAAGTTATCTGCTCCCAAGAATACAGAGGTGGGACAGGTATAAGATTACAGTTAAAGACATTCCAATTAAAAATGGATGAAATTGCAAGAAAAGAAAAGAAAGGAGTCATTGGTCCCAAGAAATGTGTAAATCTAGCCAGGCAAAAAACATGAGCTTTCAAGGCCGGAATTAATGTTCTGTGGTTTGATGGTTCTGTCATCGGAGTCATCCTTTCATTTTCATAAAGGTAGCATGTGTTTACAGCCAAGTACTTTCATCAGCCTGTTTTCTGTCTGATGACTATTAGGAGTGTGAGACAGGGATCGAGGGGTACGTGATTTATTGAGCGAGTCATCTTCAGGATGGGAAAGGAAAGTAGCCAAACAATAATATGTTCTTAGGTAAAGTCTGGGTTTGGCCTAACCCACGTCTTTATGAGTTGGAATCGACTCATTGGCAATGGGTTTGGGTATTTTGTTTGTTCTGTGTGAAAGGGGCCCTGGGGTATAAATCACATAGCAGAGTTGTCTTTGCATCAACCGGTTTGGGCTTTTGCATTTTCCACCTCCTCCAGTCAGTCATCGGCTGCTGCTAGGAATGGAGTGGTGGCATAATCTACTACGTGTAACCAAGGACAATTCACTGGAGAAGGTCGCAGGGGGATAAACCCTTGGGAGTTTGGGTGCAGTGGCTGTAAAAAGAAAGTGGAAAATAAAGGAGCTGAAGGGGTACTAAGATCATGTACTACTGTGAAAGAATTAGATAAGTGGAGTATACACTAGGTTTGTAATTTTATATCTGAAGTGTGAATGTTCCATACGTCATCTCTTAATTTAGGAAAAAGAACAGATTTCATTTATTTGCTAGTATAAATCACTTATTTTGTTTTAATGCTTGGAACTTTTATCTTTAGATTTTAGATAATATTCAGTGTTTTTCAAAGAATTAAGTACTTGGCACAAAACGATTGTTCAAAAATAAGAAGAATAAGAATAATGATAAAAATGAGATCTCTAGATGGTACATTTGGTTTGCACTGAACTGGCGATCTGGTTTCACAAAGTTTGCAGCCAAGAAAATCCTATGGAGCAGTTCTACACTGTACTACATGGAGTTATCATGAGTTGGAATGGACTCCTTGGCAACTATCATCAACAACAACAATAATGAACTTTAATGCTTATTTATGTGCCAGATACCTTTCTAAACCATTTTATGTATATTTACTCATCCAGTCCTCCCATCAACTCTATTACATAGGCTTATTACTATTTCCATTTTACACATTGAAAATTGAGGCCCAGAAAGCTAAAGCAATTTGCCAAAGCTCCCTGAGCTATTAAGAAGAGCAGCTGAGGGATGAATACAGGCAGTGTGACCTAGTTCAACATGGTCCCACTTAAAAAGGACAGAGGTGAAGTCTAGATATACTTCAGGGACAATTTTCTAATTACAAGCAACCCCAGTTTACAAAACTCCAACTTACACACAAGTTGTGGTAGTGGATCATCCTTCATAAAGCCTATTATATTAAAAATTGGGGGTACCTACAATGTTTCAAAACAACAAACAGGTGCAACTTTGGAATTTGCATCAACATATATTATTATTACTGTATAATTATGTTAAAGATGTTTTAGTGTATCTGGAATTGTTTAATGTTTTTTACACATAGAAAGGTACCCTACGTACTGTAGTATATACTAAGACAAACATTTGACTAAAGGACATTAGATATGAACCATACCTAACTGTTCTGATTTACATACCAATTTGTTTCTACCTTACTTAATAAGAGAATTCAATTGTACCGCTACATCAAATTGATACATAAGTTTCTAATGCTCAAAGTAAGGTAGAAAACAGTTCCTAGACAGGCACCAGTCTGCAGACCACAATTTGAACAGGACTAATGGGATCACCATGAGTCAGAATCATCTTGACTGCACCTAAGAGCAACAACAATGTGGACGTAAGATATACTGGAGTTGGAGCCCTGGTGGTGCAGTGGTTAAAAGGTCAGCTGCTATCCCAAAGATTGGTTGTTCAAATCTATCAGCTGCTCCTTGGAAACCCTATGAAGCAGTTCTACTCTGTCCCAGAGGGTCACTATGAGTTGGAATTTACTCAATTGCAATGGGTTTGGTTTTTTTGTTTGTTTGTTTTTTGCAAGTGATAAGATACTCAAGGAAATCCTTCTTCCTCCTCTTTTCTATTTAAATTGAGGCTAGATTCACGTCAAGTGAAATGCATAAAACTTAATTTCAGTTTTATGAATACACACACACATACCATGGAGCCAACATCCAGATGAAGATAAAGAAATTTTCAGCTCCCAGGAGCTCCCTTGTACCTCATCCCAATCAATTCCAATCTTCTGACTCCTACTAGCATAGATTAGTTTTTCCTGTGCTTTGATATATAAGAAAGGAAATCAAAAAGTATGTGCTCATTTGAGTATGGATTCTTTCACTCAATATGTTTTTTATTAGATGCATCCATAGTTTTTCTAGTAGCAGTATTTCCTTCTTAGTGCTCTGTCATATTCCATTGTATGAATACTGGACATCAGACTTTTTCCATTTTTTACTGCTGGTGTACATTTCAAATGGCTAATGCTGCTATGAACATTCTTGTACATGTCTTTCAAGGGCAATAAGCACTCATTTTCCTCGACTTTCTGGGTTGTAGATTGTATGCATATTTGTTTGAGGCAATATTTCCAAATGGTGTCTCTGAGCAGATGTACCAGTTGACAATCTCATCAGCAATGTATGAAAGTTTCAGCTCTGTATCATCAGAGACAGTTGATATCCTCAGTTACTTTAACTAAAGCAATTTTGGTGAAAGGTAGTATTATTTCATTGTGTTTGTTAATTTGCAATAAGTACATTCTTTAGTGAAGTGCATGTTTAGTCTTCGCTCTTTCTCATTGAGTTTCAGCCTTTTTTCTTAGTGTTTCATAACAGTTCTTCATCTATTCTACATAGGGGTCCTTTGTCAAATGTAAGTATTGAAATATCTTCTCCTAGACTGTGGTTAATCCCCTCTTCGTAAGGAGAAGGGGGCTTGAAAAACTTTGCAAGAAGAGAAAAAAAGAAAAAGTGGGTCGAGAGAGAAGTTGAAAAAACAAGAGGAAGTTCTATCATACGTCTTTCTTGGTGGTTGCAGAAAAAAATGGGCAAGGCAGTTTACTTGGAGTAGGAAAATGGGGTGGAATGTCCTAGGAGCAGAATGTGTTTTTTGGTCTTCAATCTCTTTACTTATTTCCTGGTGTAGTTAAGGGCTTTAGAAATAGTGAAATTTGAAACAGTGCATTTTCTCTCTGGTCAGTTATTAGATCTGCCAAAACTGCTTAGAAATATGGATAATATTTCAAGAAAGGTCTTCATGAGGTTTCTTCCGTGAGAGAGGTGTGGCTCAATAGGAGACTGTCCTTTCCTTGAGAGGGTCTGAAATCATGTACACGTACCTGCTTTTTACAATTCCTTACAGTTTTTTTTTTTTTGCTTTGCTTTTTAATATACATTTTGGGTACTCATAGGTATTAAGCACATTATCCAATGGATTGCCTTGAAGTATTTCCCTCTTTATACTCCATGTATCTCCTCACCACCCATGATGCCTGTGTCAGCACAAGGAAGAAGGAAGGAAATACAGAAAACAAAATTGGCTTGTTCAGAATTTCCTCAAATGGAAGCAAGAAGCCCGCCAGCACATTAACCTGTTCACTAATCCTCTGTTCCCTTTTCTAGTGTCATTGAAGAGCAAGACAGAAAAAGAAGGACTGAAAGAAGAGAAAAAGAACAGGCTCGATCATTTCATTTGAAATTCCCTTAGTTTTCTCAGCAGTGTTTGGAGCATGAAAGAGCCAGAAGTTACTAAGCAGAAAAACATCACCCTGTTTTACCTGTTCCTCCCCTTTGTTGCCATCCCTGTCCTCTACCTACCTGTCCATGGTTTCAGAATATTGGATTCCATTTTCAGACATGGATGGTAATGGAGCCTTATAATTTTGTCTCTGAGCAATTGCATAATATAGAATAAGTTAAAACTAAATATTTGAGATCACATCAGCTGTGATAATATTTTGAAGAAAGACTGAAATGACCATTTTCAGGCTGCAGAAATAGGTCAGTTGGGAGAGCAATAGACTGAAGATCTGAAGATCCCTGGCTGGATTCCAGGTTTCCACAACTGAAGTCAATTTTGCTTTATTTCTTTCTTAAAAAGCATTTGCATTCCAAGGCTTTGGATTCTAATAGAAATGAATACTGCAGTTATCCAACACAGTAGTATTAAAAAAAAAAAAAAAAATCTCTGTCTAGGAACCTTGGTGGTGCAGTTGTCGAGTGTTTGGCTACTAACAAAAGGTCGGTGGTTCCAACCTACCACCCGCTCGGGGAGAGAAAAACGTCACTGTCAGCTTCCATAAAGATTTACAGCCTTGGAAACCATATGGAGCAATTCTACCCTGTCCATAGATTTGCTATGAGTCAGAATCGATTGGGCAAGAATGGGTTTGATTTCGTTTGGTTTTGAGGTCTTCCGTGAAATACTAACAGACATTTTGCATATTTCATTTAAAATTTTAAGAATAAAAAAAAGAAAACTGAAATTTAATAAGGAAACCTAGGAACTGATGGAGTACAGAATTCCAATATGCTACATGCTGTTGCATTTATGATTCATTTCTGCTCTGATATTATATATTCTGTGTGGGGACATCTACCACAGCCTTCACCAGACAGAGTCCAGTACAGCTAGATGGTGCCTGGCTACCACCACTGACTGCAGTGATAGGGATCACAACAGAGGGTGCCAGACAGAGCTAGAGAAAAACATAGAACAAAATTCTAACTCACAAAAGAAGACCAGACTTGCTGGCCTGACAGAAACAGGAGAAACCCCAAGAGTATGGCCCCTGGACACCATTTTAGCTCAGTAATGAAGTAATTCCCAAGGTTCACTCCTCAGCCCAAGATTAGACAGGCCTGTAAAACTAAACGAGGATAAAGGAGCACACCAGCCGAGGGGCAAGGACTAGAAGACAAGGGGGTACAGGAAAGCCGGTTATAGGGAACCCAAGGTGGAGAAGGGAGAGTGTTGACATGTCGTAGAGTTGTTAACCAGTGTCATAAAACAATATGTGTACTAACTGTTTAATGAGAAACTAGTTTGTTCTGTAAGCCTTCATCTAAAGAACAATAAAAAAAAAAGTAAATAAGGAACTGAAATTCAATGTGGAAACCTAGAAATTGATGGAGCAAGGAATCCCGTATGCTACATGCTGTTGCCCTTATGACTTTCATTTCTGTTCTGATATTAGTATTATCTGCGTAGGGAAAGATATATTTTTAACCAGAAGAAATGTTTTAAAATCCTGTAGAAAAAGAATCACTACATTATATAAGAAATGTTTCTGGCTGGTGCAAATATTTTGTGCTCGGTAACCTAACGGTAACCGAAAGGTTGGCAATTGGAATTTACACAGCAGCACCATCTAAGCCTGGCAATCTGCTTCCTTAAAAATTGTTGTTGGTTGCTATCCAGGCGATTCTGACTCATGTTGATCCCATGGGGTGACTCCATGTGTTGCCTGTAACCTTAAACGAAGCAGACGGCCTGCCTTTTCTTCCACTGGAACCAACAATCTTTAGGTTAGCAGTCAAGTATAATTGAGCCCCTGGTCATCCTTAAAGATTAAACCAAAAACTCAAAACGATTGTGATGGAGCCAATTTCCACTCACAGCTGTAATCTTTCCCAGAATCCACTGACTGCCTTCTTTCTCCCAAATAGCTGCTGGTTGGTTTGAACTGGCCAACATTTTGGTTAGCAGCCCAGCGCTTAACCACAGATTAGAGCCAAAGAAACCATATGGAGGAGTTCTACTCTGTACACATGGGGTCTCCATCCAAGAGTTAGAATCGATTTGATGGCAACGGAGGAATGCCCATTCAGCACCCACAGGGGATTTCTTTCCTTCGTCCCTTCCAATTTCTTCTTTTCCTTCTATCTCCCACAGTGAGAGCGCTGATTACCAACAACCTCAATATGTGTACTCATTTTCTCAAGCCAAAAATTCACACGAAATAATATCAGAATTGCTACATCCATTACCCTAACCATTGCCATGGAGTCCATTCCGACTAATAGCTACCCTATAGGACAGAGTAGAACTGCCCCATAAGATTTCCAAGGAGCACCTGGTGGATTCAAACTGCCAACATTTTGGTTAGCAGCCATAGTCCTTTACCAGTATGCCACCCCTAGCATTATTTAAAAAAACAAAGTCAAAGAGCTGATATGCAGAGTTTAATATTTGCTTGTCATTGTTTTTGTCTTACAGTGAGGACAAAGCACTATGGAAAACATTTACTTGAATCTATTCTCTCTTTTTCCTCCTATGTGGATGTTATTCTTTCAAACTACGTTAGCTTTATTTGTTTCTATTTGTATTTAATTTTACAGTATTTTCACAAACACTTGAGTTAGTTTTATTGACTTATTTGCCTCTGTAACACATTAATATGTTCCCAAGAGTCAAAAGAATACAAAAAGTCAATTCAGACAAGTTCCAAGACAATGTTGTAACTTGTGATTCATCCAGGTGATAGAATGGAAGCAGGCTCTGGGTAATCTGGTGGCCGAGCATTGACTAGGAACAGTATTGATCTTTCTAGTATTAAGATAACCTTCTCTGGTTGTGTCTGCGTCTGGGAGTGTGCAGTGTAGGGAGTTTGGAAGTAGTGGAATTGAACTTAAAGTGATTTTATCTTGACTTAATCTTCAAAGACTCTGAGAATAGTCATGAAGATTCCTCTCAGATGGGGGGCTAGCTGGGGGCATAGTTCAGTGGTGGAGCACTGTGCTCAGCATGCATGAAGCTTTGGGTTCAATCCCTACTCTCTTTTGTACCCTCACAACTCAGGCCAAAGATCTTACTCTCAGAACCTTACTTCTTGTTTTTTAATTGTGCTTTAAGTGCAAGTTTACAAATCAAGTCAGTCTCTCATACAAAAATTTATATACACCTTGCTATATACTCCTAATTGCTCTCCACCTAATGGACAGCTCACTCCTTTCCTCCACTCTCTTTTCGTGTCCATTCGGCCAGCATTTGACCCCTTCTGCCCTCTCAACTCCCCTCCACACAGGAGATGCCAGTATATTCTTATGTGTCTACTTGATCCAAGAAGTTCATTCTTCACCAGTATTATTTTCTATCCCATTGTCCAGTCCAATCCCTGTCTGAAGAGTTGGCTTTGGGATGGTTCCTGTCTTGGGCTAACAGAAGATTTGGGGACCATGACCACCGGGGTGTTTCTAGTCTCAGTCAGACCAGTAAGTCTAGTCTTTTTATGAGAATGTGGGGTCTGCATCCCACTGCTCTCCTGCTCCCTCAGGGGTTCTCTGTTGTGTTCCCTGTCAGGGTAGCCATCGTTTGTAGCCGGCCACCATCTAGTTCTTCTGGTCTCAGGCTGATGTAGTCTCTGGTTTATGTGGCCCTATCTGTCTCTTGGGCTCATAATTACCTTGTGTTTTTGGTGTTCTTCATCCTCCTTTGCTCATCTGATGCATCTTAGATGGCCACTTTTTAGCCTTTAAGACCCCAGACACCACTCACCAAGGTGGGATGCAGAATGTTTTCTTATTAGCTTTTATTAGGCCAATTGACTTAGATCTCCCCAAGAAACCATGGTCCCCAAACCCTTGCCCCTGCTACACTGGCCTTTGAAGCATTCAGTGTATTCAGGAAACTTCCTTGCTTGGTTTAGTCCAGTTGTGTTGACCTCTCCTGTACTGTGTGTTGTCTTTCCCTTCACCTAAAATAGTTCTTATCGACCATCTAATTAGTGAATACCTGTGTCCCTCCCTCCCTCCCCCTCCCATAACCATCAAAAAAATATTTTCTTCTCTGTTTAAACTATTTCTCGAGTTCTTATAATTAAAAAAAAAAAAAATTTTTTTTTTTTTTTTATAATAGTGGTCTTACAGAATATTTGTCCTTTTGCAACTCACTAATTTCACTCAGCATAATGCCTTCCAGATTTCTCCATGGTACAAAGTGTTTCACAGATTCATCACTGTTCTTTACTGATGTATAGTATTCCATTGTATGAACATATCGTATAGATGGATCATGTTTTTTATCCATTCTTCCACTTTCTTTCTCTTTATTGATGCATTTAGTCCATTTACATTCAGCCTAATTATGTATAGGTGTGAATTTAGGGCCATCATTTTGACGTCTTTTTGTGTTGGAGACAGTTTCTTTTTCCCACTTAATTTTTTGCACTTTATATATTGTCTCTTCCTCTTATTTGTTACTGTTACTGTTGTTACTGTTGAGTACTGCTGAGTCTCTATTTTTTTCTTTTATTTTGCTTTGATGTGTAGGACCGTTTGTCTCCTTTCTGGTTACCTTAATACTTACCCCTATTTTTCTAAATTTAAGCCTAACTTTTATTTCTATATATCGCCGTGTCTTCCTGTCCATATGAAAGATCTATGACTACATTTCTTAGTCCCTTTGTATTGTTTAATGTTGTCTTCTTTTGCATAATAACATCGCTGTTTCCCTGTTTTGAGCACTTTTTATTTTGATTTATTTTTGTGATTTCCCTGTCTATGTTGATAGCTGATTGCTCTGTCCAGTGTTCTAGTCTTGGGTTGATTCCTGATATTATTGTTTTTCTAACCAAAGAACTCCCTTTAATAATTCTTGTAGCTTTGGTTTGGTTTTGACAAATTCTCTAAATTTCTGTTTATCTGGAAATGTCCTAATTTCACCGTCATATTTGAGACATAGTTTTGCTGGATAGATGATTCTTAGCTGGCAATTTTTTTTCCTTCAATTCTTTGTATAAGTCATCCCATTGCCTTCTTGCCTGTATGGTTTCTGCCAAGTAGTCCGAGCTTATTATTATTGACTTTCCTTTGTAGGTAACTTTTCTTTTAACCCTGGCTGCTCTTAAAAGCCTCTTTTTATCTTTGGTTTTGGCAGGTTTGATTATAATATGTCTTGGTGACTTTCTTTTAAAATCTACCATATGTGGTGTTTGAGGAGTATCTTGGAGAGATGTCTTCTCGTCTTTCATGATATCAGGGAAGTTTTCTGCCAACAAATCTTCAACAATTTTCTCCATATTTTCTGTTATCCCTCCCTGTTCTGGTACTCCAATCACTTGTAGGTTATTCCTCTTTACAGAGTCCCACACAATTCTTAAGTTTTCTTCATTTTTTAAAATTCTTTTATCTGATTTTTCTTCAAATATATTGGTGCCATGTGCTTTTCCTTCAAGTTCACTAATTCTGCCTTCCACTTGCTCAATTCTACTCCTCTGAATTTCTATTGAATTATCAAATTCTGTAATTTTATTGTCAATCTTCTGAATTCCTGATTGCAATCTATCTATGGATTTTATTATTAAAATCTTTTGAAATTTTTCATTATGTTCCTGAATAACCTTTTTAATTTCTGCAATTACTTTATCTGTGTGCCTTGGCTCGTTGTGCATATTGCTTGATTTCCTTCCTTATGTCTTGAAGGGTTCTGTATATTAATCTTCTGTATTCTGCATATTGTAATTCCAGGAAGTCATGTTCATCTAGAAGATCCCCTTATTCTTCGTTTTGGGAGCTTGTTGAAGTGATCATGGTCTGTTTCTTTATGTGATTTGACATTGTCTGTTCTCTCCAAGCCATCTATAAGTTATTAGATTAGTTTGTTTTATGTTTGCTTGATATATCCTAGCTTCTTGCTTTGTTCTGTTTTGACATGCCCAAATGGATTTCTTGAGTGAGCTAGCTTGATTATTTTCACCTCTGAAGCTCTGACGTCCTGTCATCAGATGGCTAGAGCTTTTATCAGGTATGTTAGTCTAGGAGTCCGTTTACTTTTCTTATATGTATTCAGCTCAGGTGCCCAGGTAGCTGGTCATCAAGTGCTTTGTAGAGGCTCTGTCCTAAGACTTAGAGGGGCAGGGGTGATTGGTGTAGGTACTGGTATCTGCTTGCAGCAGGGCGTCATGCTCTGAACAAGGCAGGGGTCTGAGAATGGTCCCCCAAGTGTTTCTGAGGAAAGCATGTCCCTGTTCCCTAGCGTGTACGGGTGGGTGTGTTCTGTAGATGGAACATGGGCACCCAATATTTTTGCTTGTAGGAATTGGGAGGTACCACTTATCCTTGGACCTCTGTCGTGGGTGGCTGGGTGACCTGAAAGGAGCCACCAGTCCTTAGGCCCCTGATGTGGGTAGGTGAGGACCCAGTTTAATAGGCAAAGCAGTGTCCAACATCAAACACACACCTCTCCACTGCACAGCTGAAACAGTTGTGGTCTGCCAACAAGGGCCTATTGTCCCAAAATAGGCCCACACAGGTCCATGTAAGGGGGAAAGGTACTCAAAGTCCATGGACTCTTTATGACTGAAAAGGAGCCACTTCTGTCCTGACCTCCCCAGCTTAGGTGAGCTGGCAAATTATCTTTTCCCCCAACTGCGAATTTATTCCCTCTCCAACGTCGGGAGGATGGCTTTAGGCACTCAACTGGGCCTATCGCAGGCCCAGGGAAACCAAGAGCCACTGAAGCTGGCTTGGGAGTGGGGGGCACGGTAAAATATATGCAAGTACTTAGCTTTTGCCAAAAGCGCCGTTCTTCTCTGGTTCCGGAGGTGTGAGTAGGCTGCGTTGGTGGCTGCTTTTCCCTGAGAAAACTGGGGCACGACACTAGTACCGGCCTGCCACAGCTGCTCCTGGGAATGGTGCCTGAGGGTTCCTGGGAATTCAGATCCAATAATGCTTCTCTGTTTCTCGACCGTCTCTTCCTCCCCCTGCCACTCAGCTTGTTTTCTATTTTGCCTTTGATGTTCAGCGCTTGGAGCTTGTCAAAAATACACTTGTTTCACCTGTTTTTTCGGGTCTTTGTTGTAAGAGGGCTCGCAGGAAGTGTCGGTCTATTCTGCCATCTTGGTCCAGCCTCTAGAACCTTCTGTCTTTCTTGAGTTGCTTTGGCCTTGATGCTTCTTTCTTAACTAACTTGTTGAGACAATGGTACTCACTTAAAGGTAGTTGTGGTCATCTATTATCCACATGTTCTCTCTAAGCACTCTAAACAATCACTGGTATATGGGCCACCGTCTCCACACCCATTTTGTAGGGCTTGGTGGAAACCTGAGTGTTAAGAGGCTGGAGAAACTAAAAGAAGAAAAATCTGCTCTAGTGCTTGGGAAAAATTGATGTACCTTCTGCAGAATGGAGAACACAGGATTCTCAAATAACGTCAGGAAAAGAAGAATTCATTCTTACCAAAGAAGAGATCCTTTTCTTTGTCTCATCTCCTTTTCTGGCATGTTCTAAAATGTTGAGAAGTAGATGTTTAACCCAGGTTTATGCTGAGAAGGCAAAGACTCACTGCCAAGTCTTGTTGAGCTCTCATTCATGGACATGGATATCGAGACATGGATATTGAGCAGAAAGAAGCCATGGAAGAGCATAGAAATGTCTTTGTCCAGCTGTCCTGAACTCAGTCTCTGGGTGGATGGGAGACTCTTACCCCCTGAAGAGACTGCCAATGTAGAAATGAAGCACCAATCCTAAACACCATGGGCCAAAAGAGGAGGGCACAGACACATTAACCCAAAGACCTCAGGGAAGGGCTACATTGTTTCAGGACAGTTGCCACTTCCTTGTGGAATGATTCTACATTTCCCTAGACATATTTTCAATTATTGATCCTGAGAATAAAAGTAACAATCTTGATGAATCAATGTAGATTTGATCATACAATCCAGAATATAAACTAAAAGGTTTTTGTGTTTTGACCTAAATAGGAGAAAATCTTTTAGAGGGACCTTGCTGCCAAAGGCTTGAAGGCAAGGACATGGCTAGTTTCTCTGTAGGAAGGGGCTATCAATTATGGTAGCAGAGGTGAAAAGCCAAATGACCTGGAGGTCTTTTATAATACATGACCCCCTTTCCTTTTCTCTCCAAATCCTGTAACTATCCACCCTCTAGGACATCCCTGAGCCAATTTTGAGGTCACCTACTTGACTTGGGAAGGACTAACCTACATTGGCTCTGAACCTATACTAGGAATGAGGAAAAGATGACTGAGAATGTAGTTATTACAGATTGCACAGAGTTTCTGACTTTCTTTCGTCACAGTCCCCTCGTTAGACTCCTCTTGAGCTAAGAGCAGGAAGTGAAGAGTAGAGAGGCCAGATAGAATTACTTTAGGAAATTGTTGGGTTTCAATAAGCTTCATTTAAGACTTAGAAATATGTAGAGCAAACAAAGGGAAACTTTCTTTTGTATTATTTTCATTTTAAGCAAAACCTCATAAACTTCCCCAATTGCAGTGGTGCTTAATCTCAAAGCTCAGTGCCCATCCCGCTTCTTCTCTCAACAATGCTGACACCACACCCACCCACTGAAATCAGGAAATCCCTGCAGTTCCCACTGCAGCCACAATACCAACAACGCCTGAATTGGAAACAAAAGTTCAACCTGGTGTGCCCTCTCCAAAGTGCTCAGCATGTCTACCTTGGGAGGGAAAGGACAGTGAATCACTCTCAAAAGCAAGGCAGCCTTTGGGAAAATGAACTGAATCCTCTTCTGGAACAAGCCTCCTTCTCTTTTCCTTGCCCTCTTTCTCTCTCTCATTTTTCTCTTTCTTTCATTTCACCCCACCCCACCTCTTTCCTCTGTCTCTCAGCTGATGCGCCTCTATCCTCCCTCTTCCCTCCTGTGTACTCCAGAACAACGTTTACACAGTAGTTTAGTGCACTCTTAGTCCCATACAAACTCATTTTAATCTCTGTATTGAGATTCACATGGAGTTGATATCTTTACCATATCACTTGATAATTTCTTCCCTCCCCTAATAGACCTAGTGTAACATCTCCTCAGCATAGGCCCACACTCATTCAGGCCAACTGTAGAGCTGGGAGAAATGGAATGTAGATGAATTTTTTCCTCTAAACTAAGAAGAATTGGACTTAATGCTAGGAAGAAAGAATTTGTGCAAGAATCTAAAATATTTTTGGAGGACATATTTTAAATACTTACATCCAAAATGACTGTCACATGAAAATGTAGTTAACGCAGAAAGCCTCAACTCCTTTGCTCATCAGAGAGTGAGTTTGAGAACCTGTCCAGACACATGGAGGGGTTTCATTAAAATTCACTTTGCAGATGGTCTTCAGCTGCTGCGATTTCCTCATTTATTTCAGAGAAGCTGATTCTGAAAGAAGAGCTGTCACCAAAGACACCATTCCTTCTTTATTTTCAGTCATGCCCGAGGCCTGTTTTCGGACCACAACTGTCTAGCACATACACCACTTGTTGTCTGGCTCCTCAGGCCTTCTTAGCCTTGATTCACACATGTAAATTAGAGTTACAAATAAATAGTATTTATTTTACCTCCATGTTTAGCTAATGGAGTGCCCGAACGGTGCAAATGGTTAACATGTTGGCCTTATAGCCAAAGAGTTGGATGTTGGAATCCACCCAGAAACCCTGGGAAGAAAGCCTAGACCATCTACATCTGAACAAATCAGCCTTTGAAAACCCTATGGAGCACAATTGTAGACTGACACACATGGGGGTCATCATTCATCATTCATCTGCAATCAACTGGTTTGTGTTTTTATTTATTTTAGCTAATAATGTTTAATTACAAATATAGAAACCAGGCTTGATGAAGATTAATATCATTTTAAAATAATAAATAAAAGTAAATAATATTTCCTCAGATTTGTGTATTCGCTTGGGTTCTAGGTGTCCAACCAATCTTACAATATTGTAAGTGGCAACACAGTTCTAGTGCTTGATGATTAGTGGCCAGCACCACATTCCATTCACCCAATTCCTGAAATTGCTTTACTTCACTTAATAGGAGGGGTCCAATGTCTCCGCACAGTCAAATTGATACAAAATTTCTAATGCCCATAGAGAGGCAACACACAGTTCTTAGAAGGCATCAATCTGCAGACTACAATTTGAACAGCAGTAATGAAGAGATAGGACGTATTGTAGGTGAGAGGCCTTCCAAGGAAATCCTTCCTTCTTCTTTTTGTTTAAATTGAGGCTTAGTTCACAAAGAGTAAGATGCGTACAACTTAATTGTTCAGCTTTATGAGTTATTACATATGTACATCTCATATAAGCAACATGCAGACCAAGATAAAGAATTTTTCAGCTCTCAGAAGCTCCCTTCTATCTATCCCGATCAATTCCAATCTTCAGGCCTCTACCACCATTTTTGGGAGCTTGTTGAAGTGATCATGGTCTGTTTCTTTATGTGTTTTGACATTGGCTGTTGTCTCCAAGCCATCTATAAGTTCTGCTGGTGGCAAATTCTCTTAGCTTTCCTTTGTCTGAGAATGTCTTGATTTCTCCTTCATTCCAAAAAAATGTTTTTTCCAGAATTCATAATACTCCTCTTTCAGCACTTGAAAAATCTACCTGTTAATTATTTCCTCCATGGTTTCTAATGAGATATTCACTGCCATTCAAGTTGTTCTTTCCCATATAGGTAAGGTGCCATTTCTCTCACTGCTTTCAAGATCTTTTTTCTTTTGCTTTACTTTTAGAATTCGTAAGTTCTGATTGACATTGCCCCCATCCCATTCAATTGGCAGACAGGCCTTTCCTCTGAAAACCACACACACACACACACACACACACACACACACACACTCCAAACCTCCAGGTCAGCAGTTTATAGAGTTTCAGACTTGTGTATTCCAGTGTTAAGAAAACAACTAAACAAGGCTGTCTCTTAGGGCTGGCAAATTCATCATCTAAACATTCCATAAAGCAAAAAGTAAACAAAGTGTGTATCAGTGTACAAGCAAAACTATACAAACCTCTTTCTGTGCCCAGTTAAATGCATCTTTTCTAGCTCCCCAAATGCAAAATATCCCTGAATCCTGACTATCTTTCTCCTTGCTGTCTCTACTTTTTGTCTTTTTCCTCTGCATTACTGCAAGATTTCTCTTATTGGCTAGAATGTGACAAAACAGACCATGACTGGGCAGAGTGCTACGATTTCTTTCCCTGTTCTGGCTCTCTTCAGATTCCTGTAGAGCAAAGAGCAGGAAGAGAGGAGTGAAGAAGGAGGGCTTGTAAGACAACTAATTAGAGTCAAATGAAAGACTGCCTGAACAGGGACTTGAACCCTGGACCCTCAGATTAAAAGTCTGATGCTCTACCAGCTACACTATCCATGGGCTGTCTAATATGTTTCCTGAGTGCTTAATTTAGGTTCATTTATGTTGCCAATTATTTGTAGGTCATGGCCTCAAATATTCTCCTTGAATTCTCTTCACTACCAAGAAGATTTTGTTTGAAAGAGATGTTATAATCCCTGGTAGCATTTCCGTTTTCCTCTCTTTGCCTTGTATCTCTTTAGAGTTTCAGAACCAGAGCTTGATCTCTAGATAAAGCACTGCCAGGTTTCAGACCACAGGGCTAGACCCAGACTACTTCATCTCTTGCCAAGCGTTGTGATTTTATCCCTTCATTTCTTATTTCCCCACCTGCACCTATTTTTCTTGAAGAAACACTCACGCTACTCTTCCTGTCTCTCTGCACTGTCCTGGACAACTTTTTTGCAGCCTTGGGAGGCAGAGGAGAAAAGAGTTGAAGGAAATAAAATTTGAAGACCCACTAGAACATTCCGTAAAGGTGGGCAAACAAAGAAACCTGGCTTTAATCTTCTGCATCTCTATGCTTGCATTTCTTAATGATACAACCTGTCTGCCATGAGTAAGTCACTCCTCCTTTTCATTTTCTTTCTAATCCTCGTCCTCTTCCTTCTCCTTCTTCTCTTCCTTCTCCATGTCTTTATTCATTATTTGCTGCTCACACCCAAAGGAAAAGGATAATTATCTTCATAAATTAGTGTACATTAGGACATTCATCCATAATACAATCTAAGACAGTTGTGAGTTTTGACCTAAACCTGGAAAAAATACTCTACAGGGAATCCAGGAACAAAAGAGGAAGGTTTGGGGTGAAGGAAAGACTAATCTATCTAGGGCTGGTATGGGGAGGAAAGACAGCTTGGGATATGGCAAAGACTATTGTTTATTTCTTCCAAATAATTCAGCACTTCCAAGAAACCAAGACTATGTGAAAACTGAGAGAATTTGTAGTTACTTTAGGAATTCGTGATTTTCTCATCTCTCGTACCCTATGAATATATAAAGCATAGATGGGGGTGGGTCACACAAATTCACCTTGGATTGGCTTGTATGTCAATCTGCAAGGGAGCTAGAAAAAACTTTTAAGCAGAATAATATCAAGGGGGGTTAGCCTTTCAATGAATCAAGAAGCCTTCCAAGGTATTTTGGCTCTCTTCTCCCTACTTGAAGTAGCTTGGAAGTCACCAAACTGCACCTCAGAGATCAGGACCACTCTCCCAGGGAGGTTTGGGACCCACAACCTTGGCCCATCGGCATATCAGGTGATTCTTCTACCTTTTAGTAGAGGACCAAGTTGTCAAAACATATGTTATGAATGGATTATAATAAAATATTTTTCTAATGTTAAAAGCTGGCATTTCTGACAAGGGGAGCTCTTCTTTGAGCTTTCGAACCTTTCTCCCTGGAGGAACACCTTCTCATCTTTGAGACCGAAAATGTCCGAACATACCATCCTATGGTTCTCCCTCTCTTGCTGTTATCTGCATCCCTTTATTGCAGAGTTTAGCTCTTGGCTCATGTTTCTCCACCCAAGCACATCATTATGATCGTGACTTATACCAGTGAGTCCTCAAAGAAGTATGTCACTTCTGATCATGTCACAATCTCACAGTTTATTCATTCTAAGTAATTATTTTCAGAGCTTTCAGGTGACGCTTGATTCCTTTTTCTAATGTTGTTAAATTTTCCTCCAATTGCAAAGTTAAAAATTTGAAAACAGAAACTGAATGCTTCCTAGCAACTCTTTCACTTTCAGGTTTGGACTACTTTTTTGGTGTGTTGGTCATGTGGCCTGAGGGATAGGTCTCTGATTCCAGATCAGAAGCCCGAAGTTTCCAGTCCCTACTTGGTCTCCTGTTTATTGTTGGGCAAGCAGTGGAAGCTTCTTAAATTGACTTCCAATGTCTGGGTGCAGAGTTGTTGCAGGAGGGGAGGGGTGGAGTTTGAGTTAAGTGTCTCCTGTCACAGATCAATAAACAAACCAAAAACTCAAACTAAACCCTTTGCCATTGAGGTTGTGTCGATTCCACAAAGGTTAAACCTGTTGCGGTCCAGTGCATTCCGACTCACAGTGACCCTATAGGACACAGTAGAACTGCACAGAAGTCGACTGCCACATTTTTCTCCCATGGAGTGGCTGGTGAGTTTGAAATGCTAAGTGCTTAACCACTGATAAGTATCACCTGGGGACAATTCTAAATTATATAGATTTATGCCCGCATCATATTTCAGTAAATCAGAAGCTGAGCAGTGAACCCAGGAATCCATATTTTTAAAACGTTCTCAGGCTAGTCCCAAGCTTTGGAGCCAGTGAAATTCAGCCTGTAGCATATATGACCCTTAAGTCTTCATGTTGGAGGATCATTAGTGTTTATCATATTACCTTTTAATATCTTTCTGTCCATGATTGTCAAGTTTAGCTACTTTCCCTGCACCTACTAAGCCTCAGTGTGGTTTTGCTGAACTGGAGAAGAGGTTATCTGTGCAAGAAAGGACAAGAGAGTTGATATAAACGTTTTTCCATTCTTCAGGACAGTGGTAAGTCTTCACAAGGACAAGTAAGAACCAAAATAAAATTTATAAGAGAGAAGATAAACTATTTAGGATTACAGGCAGTCCCAAGATTATGAATTAGGTACAAACCAACCCCTATAAATCCTATTATATTAAATATTTAAGGTACATACAATGATTCATAATAACAAACAGGCATTACTTTGCCATGTGTATCACAACATTATTATTATTATTACAGTAACACTATGTTTAAGAAGTTTTAGTGTATCTGGAAATGTTCATGCATAGAAAGGTACACTACATGCTGTACTATATACTATAAACATTTGACTCACTGACATCCCAATTTGATTAAAAGACATACTTAGGAACTGAACTCATTTGTAATCCGGGGACTGCCTGTATGTAATACAGGACTTTTGCACAAAGTCCAAATCACATTGTGCGTCCTCTTGCACAGAATGTATTGTGGTGTCAAGCAATTCATGACTGTATCACAAAGTAGGTGGCTTTAAACAACAAATATTTATTATCTCACAGTTTTGAAGGCTAGTAGTCCAGATTCAGGGTGTCAAAAAACCCTTTGCCATTAAGTTGATTCTGACTCACAATCGACTCAGAGCAACCCTATAGGACAGAGTAGAACTGCCCAATAGGGTTTCCAAGGCTATAATCTTTAGCGAAGGGACCCTGGTGGCACAGTGATTAAGAGCGTGGCCAGTTGTTCAAACCTACCAGCAACTCAGCTGGACAAAGATGTGGCCGTTTGCTTCCATAAATAGGTGCAGCCTTCGAAACCCTGTGGGGCCATCGGGAACTTGGGGACAGAAGCAACTGTGTCATGTACCCCCTCCCCGAAGGGGATGCCAGGCAGGGAGAATCCACCCAGAGCCTGGTCCCCTGACCACACACCCACCTGCAGACAAAGTGATGTGCAGATGGTTTGAGAAAAGGGGGAGCCACTGAAAGGGATTAAATTCTGATTTGTGTATTTTTGTTTCTGTGGCTGTTTTGTTGTGTGGAGAGAAAGGTGGAGGGTGTAGGAAGCTCTCACCTCCTGTCCTCCTCGCCCCAGACTTTGGCCCTTGAGAAGTGTTTCACTGTGGAGGTGGGGGACTTCCATTGCTCTCTCGCAGTCCCTTGCTCCTCTTTGAACTCCCTCCTCCCTGCTCAGTGGGAAAACACTCTGGGTCCTCATATTCCGAGGTGAGAAACGGTGACTTTGTCTCACCTTCTTGAATTATTTCCATAAATAAGAACTTAAAAAAAAAAACTAGTTGTTGGGTGTCATCAAGTTGATTTTGACTCATAGTGATCCCATGTGAAAGAGTAGAACTGCCCCATAGGGTATTCTAGGCTGAAATCTTTATGGGAGCAGATTGCCAGGTCTTTCTCCTGAAGAAAAACTAGAGTGTCTCTCAGAAGAGATTGAAAAGGTAATCAAAAAACGCCCCCCCCCCAAAAAAAAAGCCGTGGTCCAGACGGCTTCACTGCAGAGTTCAACCAAACTTCCATATAACAGTTAACACCACTACTAGCAAAGGTATTTCAGAGCATAGAAAAGGACAGAATGCTCCTAAACTCATTCTATGAAGGCAGCATATCCCTGATACCAAAAAAAAAAAAAAAAAAAACCAGGTAAAAACATCACAAAGAAAGAAAATTACAGACCTATACCCGTCATGAACTTAGATCAAAAAATCCTCAACAAAATTCCAGCCAACAGAACTCAACATCATACCAAAAAAAAAAATTCACCATGACCAAGTGGGATTCATACCAGGTATGCAAGGATGGTTCAAAATTAGAAAAACAATTAATGTAATCCATCATATAAATAAAACAAAAGACAAGAATCACATGATTTTATCAATTGATGCAGAAAAGGCATTTGACAAGTCAAACACCCATTCATTATAAAAACTCTCAGCAGAATAGGAATAGAAGGGAAATACCTCAACATAATAAAGGGCATTTATACAAAGCCAATGGCCAACATCATCCTAAATGGAGAGAGCCTGAAAACATTCCCCCTGAGATCGGACACCAGACAAGGATGCCCTTTATCACCACTGTTATTCAACATTGTGCTGGAGGTCCTAGCCAGACCAATTAGTCTAGATATAGAAATAAAAGGATCCACACTGGCAAGGAAGAAGTAAAAGTTATCTCTATTTGCAGATGATATGATCTTATACACAGAAAAACCCTAAGGAAGCCTCAAGAAAACTACCAAAACTAATAGAAGAGTTCACCGTAGCATCAGGATACATGATAAATATACAAAAATCAGTTGGATTCCTCTATACTAAAAAAAAAGAACATCGAAGAGGAAATCACCAAATCAATACCATTTACAGTAGCCCCCAAGAAGATAAAATACTTAGGAATAAATCTTACCAGAGATCTAAAAGACTTATACAAAGAAAACTACAACACGCTTCTACAAGAAACCAAAAGAGACCTACGTAAGTGGAAAAACATACCTGCTCATGGAGAGGAAGACTTACCATTGTAAAAATATCTGTTCTACCAAAAGCCATCTATAGATTTAATGCAATTCTGATTCAAATTCCAATGACATTTTTCAACGAGTTAGAGAAACAAATCACCAAGTTCATATGGAAGGGAAAGAGGCCCTGGATAAGTAAAGCATTACTGAAAAAGAAGAACAAAGTGGGAGGCCTCACTCTACCTAATTTTAGAGCCTATTATACTCCCAATGTAGTCAAAACAGCCTGGTACTGGTACAACAACAGACACATAGACCAATGGTACAGAATTGGAATCGAAACATAAATCCATCCACATATGAGCGGTTGATATTTGACAAAGGCCCCAAAACAGTTAAATGGGGAAAAGACAGTCTTTTTAACAAATGGTGCTGGCATAACTGGATATCCATCTCCAAAAGAAATGAAACAAGACCTTTACCTCACACCATGCACAAAAACAAACTCAAAACGGATCAAAGACCTAAATATAAAATCTAAAACAATACAGATCATGGAAGAAAAAATAGGGAAAATGTTAGGAGTCCTAATACATGGCATAAACAGTATACAAAACATTACTAACAATGCAGAAGAGAAACTAGATAACTTGGAGCTCCTAAAAATCAGACGCCTATGCTGATCCAAAGACTTCACCAAAAGAGTAAAAAGATTACCTACAGACTGGGAAAATATTTTTAGCTACGACATTTCCAATCAGCGCCTGGTCTCTAAAATCTATGTGACACTGCAAAAACTCAACTACAAAAAGACGAATAACCCAATCAAAAAATGGGCAAAAGATATCAACAGACACTTCACTAAAGAAGACATTCAGATGTCTAACAGATACATGAGGAAATGCTCACAATCATTAGCCATTAGGGAAATGCAAATCAAAACTACAAAGAGATTCCATCTCACTCCAATAAGGCTTGCATTAATCCAAAAAACAGAAAATAATAAATGTTGGAGAGATTGTGGAGAGACTGGAACACTTATACACTGCTGGTGGGAGTGTAAAATGGGACAACCACTTTGGAAATCAATTTGGTGCTTCCTTAAAAAGCTAGAGATAAAACTACCATAGGATCCAGCAATCCCAGTCCTTGGACTATATCCTAGAGAAATAAGAGCCTTTACACGAACAGGTATATGCACACCCATGTTCATTGCAGCACTGTTTACAACAGCAAAAGGATGGAAACAACAAAGGTGCCCATCAGTGGATGAATGGATAAATAAATTATGGTATATTCACACAATGGAATATTATGGATCGATAAAAAACATGAATCTGTGAAATATTTCATAACATGGAGAAATCTGGAAGGCATTATGCTGAGTGAAATTAGTCAGTTGCAAAAGGACAAATATTGTATAAGACCACTATTATAAGAGCTTGAGAAATAGTTTAAACAGAGAAGAAACTATTCTTTGATGGTTGCGAGAGTGGGAAGAGAAGGAGGGGTTTTCACTAATTAGGCAGTAGATAAGAACTACTTTAGGTGAAGGGAAAGATAACATACAATACAGGTGAGGTCAGCACAACTGGACGAAACCAAAAGCAAAGATGTTTCCTGAATAGACTGAATTTTTCAAAGGCCAGCGTAGCAGGGGTGGGGGTTTGGGCACCATGGTTTCAGGGGATATTGAAGTCAATTGGCATAATAAAATCTATGAAGAAAACATTCCGCACCCCACTTTGGAGAGTGGCGTCTGGGGTCTTAAACGCTAGCAAGTGGTCATCTAAGATGCATCAATTGGTCTCAACCCACTTGGAGCAAAGGAGAATGAGGACACCAAGGACACAAGGTAATTATGAGCCCAAGAGACAGAAAGGGCCACATAAACCAGAGACTACATTAGCCTCAGACCGGAAGAACTAGATGGTGCCCGGCTACAACTGATGTCTCCCCTGACAGGGAACACAACAGAGAACCCCTGAGGGAGCAGGAAAGCAGTGAGATGCAGACCCCAAATTCTCATAAAAAAGACCAGCCTTAATGGTCTGATTGAGACTGGAAGGACCCTGGTGATCATGGCCCCCAGACCTGTTAGCCCAGGACAGGAACCATTCTCAAAGCCAACTCTTCAGACAGGGATTGGACTGGACAATGGGATAGAAAAAGATGCTGGTGAAGAATGAGCTACTTGGATCAAGTAGACACTTGAGACTATATTGGCATCTCCTATTTGCAGGTGAGATGAGAGAGAAGATGGGGTTGGAAGCTGGTGGAATGGACATGATAAGAGAGAGCGGAGGGAAAGAGCAGGCTGTCTCATTAGGGGGAGAGCAATTAGGAGTATATGGCAAGATGTACACAAATTTTTTATGAGAGACTGACTTGATTTGTAAACTTTCACTTAAAGCACAATAAAAATTAAAAAAAAAAGACTCCACTTATAACTGATGTAGCGAAATGAAAAGTTCAGATAAGTGATGTTGGGCTATGAAAATAATAATAGAAAAAAAAGCTTACATCAATATGTCACCTGTGATACTTAAATTCCAAATAGATATGAAATTTAAAAGTAAAAAATAAAACCAAATGTAATTACTGGGAATGTAAAGGCAAGAAGGTTACATAACTTTGGGATAGAAAACCAATTTTTACACAAAAGTTAGAAACAATGAAAATTTGACATTCACTACGTTAAAAAACTTCTCCCTGAATACACCTTGATTCTGTTAAAAAAATAGATGATGTAGACTCTGGTTCATGTGGCCCTTTCTGTCTCTTGGGCTCATAATCACCTTGTGTCCTTGGTGTTCTTCATTCTCCTTCGATCCAGGTGGGGTGAGACCAATTGATGCATCTTAGATGGCTGCTTGCTAGCATTTAAGACCCCAGATGCCACTCTTCAAAGTGGGAAGCAGAATGTTTTCTTAATAGATTTTATTATGCCAATTTACTTAGATGTCCCCTGAAACCATGATCCCCAAACCCCTGCCCCTGCTACGCTGGCCTTGGAAGCATTCAGTTTATTCTCATAAGGCCAGACTTAATGGTCTGACTGAGACTAGAAGGACCCCGGTGGTCACGGCCCCCAGACCTTCTGTTGGCCCAGGACAGGAATCATTCCCGCAGCCAACCCTCCAGACATGGATTGGACTGGACAATAGGTTGGAGAGGGATGCTGGTGAGGAGTGAGCTTCCTGGGTCAGATGGACACTTGAGACTATGTTGGCATCTCCTGCCTGGAGGGGAGATGAGAGGGTGGAGGGGGTTAGAAACTGGTGAAATGGACACGAAAATAGAGAGTGGAGCGGGCTGTCTCATTAGGGGGGAGAGTAATTGGGAGTGTGTAGCAAGGTGTATATATGGGTGTTTGTGTGAGAGACTGACTTGATTTTTAAACTTTCACTTAAAGCACGATAAACATTATAAAAAAAAATAAGATGAGACAAAATGAAACAACAACTAAAAACCCAAACAAACTAAAAATACATAAGCAAAGTGAAAAAACAAATGAATGAACTATGGAGAAAATATTTGTAATTGCCTAAGAAGTAATAATAATAACAAACCCAAAGCCAGTGCCGTCTTGTCGATTCCGACTCATAGCGACCCTATAGGACAGAGTAGGACTGCCCCCTAGAGTTTCCAAGGAGCGCCTGGTAGATTCCAACTGCCGACCCTTTGGTTAGCAGCCATAGCACTTAACCACTATGCCATCAGGAATAGGGAAATATTAATTTCCCTGATATGGAATATGCAATAGAGTAGGTTTGGAAAGTATGAAATGTGGAAAAACAATAGATTCCTATTGGTTTGTTTCTCCCTGGGTGGTGCTAACTGTTACTTGGCTGAGCTGTTAAACGGAAGGGTAGAAATTGGAGTTCACCCATAGGCACCTCGAAGAAAATCTACTGGTAATCTACTTTCAAAAAATCAGCCACCAAAAAACCTACGGAATACTCGCCTCCAAACACTACATACAAAGGTTCTGCTATACATTTTTACCAGTGGGCTTAGACTCTGAAAAGAAGTGTCATGTCACATGATTCCATTTGCAGATTAAGAAAGAAAGCCAGAGGAGAAGGACCACCCCCCTGCCCCTCAAGGGCTGAGAGCCACACTGCCCCAAAGGCTTCCAGTTGAGGAAAAAGGAGAAACCGAAACCCAGTCCAGTGGCCCTGCTTGTTTTATTATGTTGGGTCATTTTCAGAGGCTCTGACTGTGTGATTAAAACCTTAGCAATTGGTAGGACTTCCTATTCATTGGTGTTTTGAACTAGAACCGTCCAACTCAGCTATTCCAAGGAGAGAGCCTATTAAAATAACCCTGTAGAAAAAAAAAAAAAAAAAGAAAACCCTGTGGAACACAGTTCAACTCTGACACACTTGCAGTCTCTATGAGTCACAGTTGACTCTGACTGGGTATGGGCTTGTTTATGCGCGTAATATTCCTTGCAAGTAACCCCAGACTAATATAGTTGCCTGGGTAGGCAGAATCCGGTGGAGGCGGAATGAGGAGGAGAGGTCGTGGAAAGAGAAGATTTTTCACTGTGTATAAACTCTTAAGTTTTTGTAATTTGGAAATTATGGGAGTTATATTTGTTTCAAAATGAACATTTAAAAAACATAAAGATTACCCCTTGGACACGAAATACTGTTCTTAGATATAAAGAATAGTGAGAAATGACAATAGTCTCATTTTCTTTAAAAGTTGGTAATTGATCTTAACCTACTATTATGGAGATAAATATCTCGATATCCCGGGGCAATCTAGTTGAGAGAGGTCGGCTGCCAACCAAAAGTTTGAACCCACCAGCTGTTCCTTGGAAACTGCGGGGGTATTTCCACTCTGTCCTATATAAAAGGGCTCGCCAAGAGTAGTAATCAAACCCGATAGCAAAGGGTAGGCTTTTGCCAATGCTGTTCTCAGATGAATTGAAGTTACAATAGAGTTGGCAGCGGCGGGATTCGAACCCACCGCCTGCAGACACTGGAGCCTTAACCCAGAGCCTCAAACCGCCCGGCCACGCTACCTTGCAGGCTAACGACTTCCAAGTCATAATATTTATAAGGATGCAAGATTGTTTCCGTCACGTTAATCTTTTCCTGAAATATTTCTACACGATAAAAAATTGCCCAAAATACCGATAAATAACAAACGAACGTTACTGGAAATTTAGTACGTGCCATGCACTGTCCTTACATTTACTGCCGTTCAATCCCTAAACTGCCTCAACGATAGATACTTTTTACTACGATCTCCATTTTCCTGATGGAGAATATGAGGCACAGATAGTAAGTAACTTGCTTCACGTCACCCAGGAGTAAATAATGTTTAAAGTGGTAGTGGAAAACTTCACTCTGTTGTATATTTATTTACTAAGGAGTAAACTCCTGAAATGACTTTGATCGAGGCTATGTGACAAACAGAGCTGGAGCAAACTTATTGTATGACGTAGCACCAATTCCTTTTCAGGCATGGAGACGTATATAAAAAAGCAATACTGGTTGGCTTATGCCATAGGGTTCCGGAGGAGAAACTGATGTATTGGAACTGCTGGCCTTTTGATTGCCAACCAAGCTCTTAATCACTGCGCCACCAGGGCTCCGTTGGAGGTGTATTTTTAAAAAAACAACAAAAAACCAAACCCCTTTCGGTCAAGTCGATTCCAACCCATGGCGACCGTAAATGACAGGATAGAACTGCCCCATACTGTTGCCAAGGAG
Organism: Loxodonta africana; assembly: GCF_030014295.1. Taxonomy (NCBI): domain Eukaryota; kingdom Metazoa; phylum Chordata; class Mammalia; order Proboscidea; family Elephantidae; genus Loxodonta; species Loxodonta africana. The sequence continues at coordinate 80,033,982 of NC_087342.1, forward strand.
TGTCTGGTGGACTCGCACTGCCGATCTTTTGGTTAGCTACTGTAGCTCTTAACCACTACGCCACCAGGGTTTAGTATATACAAATGGATTATTTCAGGAATTTCACTAACGCTTGAAATCTTTCCAGTTGAGAAATATACTAAAAGGTATTTGAGCTGGTGCCTTCTTAGAGCAGTAGGCAGCACGTCAGTCTCATAACATAAAAAAATAACATAACATGAAGGTCCTAAATTCGAGCTTCAGAGGGGACATGGAGGTTTGTTTGTTTTTAAATAAACGTATTAGTAGGGAAAATTATAACACTCATCAAGGTTTTGAGTATGAAACGCAGATTCCACAAGTACCCCCCAGTAATCTTGCGTGTTGGGATTATAGGTGGGGTGCAGGATCAGTAATTTTTAACACTCTGCCAAGGAATCCTTAAAAAACTGTCGCAGTTTCTTTTGGTAGCCAGCGAGTTTTTCAATACGCTGACTACAGTACAATTTAATACCAAACTCTGGATTAGTTGCCTATTGCTACTGTAGCAAATTACCACAAATTTAATGGCTTAAAAAAAACACAAATTTATTATCTTCAGTTCTGGAGCTCAGAAGCCTGAAATGAATCCTAGGGGACTAAACTCAAAACGTTCACAGAGCTACATTCTTTCTGGAGACTCTGGTGGAGAATTTATTCCTTGTCTTTTCTAGCATCTGAGACCACCCCACATTCCTTGGCTCATGACTGTATCACTCTGACCTCTGCTTCTGTTGTCTCATTTCATTTTCTGACTCTGGCCCACCTGTCTCCCTCTTACAAGGATCTTGTGATTACATTGGGTCCACACAGAAAATGGAGGAAAATGTTTCTGTTACAAGATCCTTAACTTAATCAAGTCTGCAAAATTCCTTTTGCCTGGGAAAGTAACAGGAAACCCTGGTGGCATACTGGTCATGTGCTATGGCTACTAACCAAAATGTCGGCAGTTTGAATCCACCAGGCACTCCTTGGAAACTATGGGGCAGTTCTACTCTGTCCTATAGGGTCGTTATGAGTCAGAATTGACTCCATGGCACTGGGTGTGGTTTTTTGGTGGAAGGTAACATAATCAAACCTTTCGGATATTAGGACACCGATAGTTTTAGAGGTACATTTTTACACCTACTACCGTCTTCCCCCTGGTCTACAAAGATCCACTACTGTTCCACACAAAAAAACATTTACTTCTTCCCAACATTCCCCCAATCTCAAACCTTTATAGCATCAACTCAAAGACCAAAATTCTCATCGAAATCTCATCAGCTCAAAAGTCTCAAATCGTATATTATCTAAATCCTCTAAATTAGGTATGGCTGAGGCTCTGGGTATAATCCATCCTAAGACACATTCCTTGTCTATTTGTGGATCTGTGAAATTCAAGAAACAAATTTTCTGCTCTCCAAAATACTATGGTGAGACAGGCATAGGATAACAATTATACAGATTCCAGTTAAAGAAGCGATGAATACTAAAGTGAAAAAAAGGAGTCACTGATCCCAAGAAATGTTTAAACTCAGCCAGACAAACTACATTAGGTTTCAAGGCCCAGAATTAAAGCTCTGTCGTTTGAGGCTCTGCCCCAATCTAGTGGTTCTAACATTGGAGTCATCCTTCCATCTTCAGGAAGAGTAGCACGTACTTTTCCCAACTTCTGCAGTCTGAAATTCATCAAACATGCAAACAAGATGCATTGATAATTACTGATGTTTGGAATTCAAAAGTTGGAAATAAAGAAAAAGGATCAGTAGTTGGAAAATATGGCCTGGGTGACAGAAACAACACCAGAGATGGCATGATAGAATTTTGCAAGATCAACAAATTCTACATTGCAAATACCTTTTTTTTCAACAACATAAATAGCTACTACACATGTGAACCTTGCTGGTTGGAATGCACAGGAATTAAATAGGCTACACTTGTGGAGACAATGGAAAAGCTCAATATCATCACTCAGCACAAGGCCAGATTATCAATTACTTACATGCAAGTTCAAACTGAAGTTGAAGAAAATTAAAATAATTCACAAGACCAAAATATGACCTTGAGTATATCCCATCTGAATTTAGAGACCATCTCAAGTATAGATTTGACCCATTGAACACTCATGATGGAAGAAGACCAGACAAACTGGGATGGCATCAAGTACATCACACATAAAAAAAGCAAAAAGACATCAAAAAGACAGGAAGAAAGAAAAGACCAAAATGGAAGTCAGAAGACACTCTGAAACTTGCTCTTGAAAGTCGAGTAGCTAAAGCAATTAAAGAAATGATGAAGAACAGAGCTGAACAGAAGATTTCAAAGGGTGGCTTAAGGAGACAAAGGAAAGTATTATAATGTGCAAAGATCTGAAGTTAGAAGACGTAATGAGAAGAACATACTTCGCATTTCTTAAGCTGAAAGAACTGAAGAAAAAATTCAAGCCTGAAGTTGCAATATTGAAGGATTCTATGAGCAAAATAATGAATGACACAAGAAGCAAGAAAACAAGATGGAAGGAATACATAGAGTCACTGTACCAAATAGAATTGGTCAATGTTCAGCCATTTTAGGAGGTAGCATATGATGAAGAACCGATGGTATTGAAGGAAGAAGTTCAAGCTGTACTGAAGGCATTGCCAAAAACCAATGTTCCAGAAATTGAGGGTATACAAATTGAGATGTTTCAACAAATGGATGCAAAGACGGAAGCACTTACTCATCTATGCCAAGAAATTTGGAAGACAGTTAGCTGGCCAACTGATTGGAAGAGATCCACATTTGTGCCCATTCCAAAGAAAGGTTATTCAACAGAATGTAGAAATTATCAAGCAATATCATTAATATCATATGCAAGTAATATTTTGCTGAAAATAATTTAAAAATTGTTAGAGCAATACAACAATCTGGAACTTCCAGAAATTTATGAAATAAAAGATAGTTTTGCTAATGTCAGCCGGATCTTGGCTGAAAGCAGAGGATACCAGAAAGATGTTTACCTGTGTGTTATTGACTATGTGAAGCCATTCAACTTTGTGGATCATAACACATTTTGGATAACATTGTGAAGAACGGGAATTTTGGAACACTTAATTGTGTACATGAGGAACCTGTACATAGGTCAAGAGGTAGTTCTTTGAACAGAACAAGGGGATACTTAATGGTTTAAAATCAGGAAAGGGGTGAATCAAGGTTGTATTCTTTCACAATATTTGTTCAATCTGTATGCTTGGGAAATAACCCAAGAAGCCGAACAATAAGGAGTCTGGACTGGAGGAAGACTCTAGCCACCTTCGATATGCAGATGACACAACCTTGCTTGCTGAAAGTGAAGATGATTTGAAGCATTTTCTGATAAAAAACTGCACCCTACAGTATGGATTATACCTCAACTCAAAGAAAACAAAAATCTTCACAATTGGACCAATAAGCAACATCATGATAAATGGAGAAAATATTGGAGTTGCTAATGATTTCGTTTTACCTGGATCCACAATCAATACCAGTGGAAGCAGCAATCAAGAAATCAAAGGATGCATTGTCTTAGGCAAATCTGCGGCAAAGTGTTATAAAGCAAAACTGTCACTTTGAGAACTAAGATAAGCCTCACTAAGTCATGGTATTTTCAGTCACCTCATAGGCATTCCGAAAGCTGGACAATAAATAAGATTGAGGATGTCTTTGAATTATGATGTTAGTGAAGAATAGTGAATATACATACCATGGACCGCCAGAAGAACGAACAAATCTGTCTTGAAAGAACTACAACCAGATGATCCTTAGAATTGAAGATGCTGAGAGTTCATCTCACTTACTTTGGACATGTTATTGGGAGGGACCAGTCCCTGGAGAAGGACATCATGCTTGGAAAAGTAGAGGGCCAATGAAAAAGAAGAAGACCCTCAACAAGGTGGATTGACACAGCGGCTGCAACAATAGGCTCAAACATAGCAATGATTGTGAGGATGGTGCAGGACCAGGCAGCATTTCATTCTCTTATATTTGGGGAGCTATGAGTTGGAACCAGCTCCAGGGTACCTAACAACAACAACTACTTGCAATGTTATTGAAGAGAAAGGAAGACAGAAAGGAGGAGAAAAAAAGATGATGACAAACATGGACAGAAAATATAGCATCCTTTTCTGACTTCCCTCTCCCTCCTTGCTATTATTCTCCATTTTCTTCTACACAAACTTTATTACAACATTTAGCTTTTGGATCAGGCATTTCCACTTCAAGTTCTGTCATCAAGGTGGACACTACATAGCAGAATCATGCCACTTGCTTTCATTTTAGAGTCTATTATTCATTATTGAATATACCATGGACAAACAGATCTGTTTTGGAAGAAGTGCAGCCAGAATGTTCCTTAGAAGGGAGCGCGGGGAGACTTCGTCTCACATACTTTGGACATGTTATCAGGAGGGACCAGTTCCTGGAGAAGGATATCATGCTTGGTAAAGTGAAGGGTCAGTGGAAAAGAGGAAGACCCTCAACGAGATGCATTGACACAGTGGCTGCAACAACGGGCTCAAATATAGCAATGATTGTGAGGATGGTGCAGGTCTTGGCAGTGTTTCTTTCTGTTACACATAGGTTGCTATGAGTTGGAACTGACTGAAGGACACCTAACAAGAACAACAACAAAGCATGTGTTTGCTGCTGAGTAGTTTTAGCAACCTGTTTCCCATCTGTAGACTGTCAGGAATGTCAGATGGGATTTATTGAGGGAGTGGTCTTCAGAAACGGAAACAGAAAGTAGTCAAGCAATAATATGTGCTCAGGTGAAGTCTAGATTTGGCCTGACCCTTGTGACCGGGGTGCTGGAGTGTAAATCACAGAGCACAGTTGTCCTTGAGTCAAGGGGGTTTGACCTTTGCACATTCCACCCCCTCCCATCATTGGCTGCAGCTGAGAGTGGAGTGGAGTGGTGGCATAATCTACTAGGTGTCTCCAAACCAAGGGCAATTCACTGGAGAAGGTTACAGGGATAAACCATGGGGGGTTGGGTGCAGTGGCTGTAAAAAAAAAAAAAAGTGGGAAAATTAAAGAATTTGGTAGGGGTACTAAGATCACGTAGTAACGGAAAGCAATTAGATGAGTGGAAGATATGCTAGGTTTGTAGTTGTATGGCTGAAATGTGAATGCCCCACATGTCATCTCTTAATTTAGGAAAAAAGAACAGATTTTATTTACTTGTTAGTATAAATCACTTATTTTATGTTAGTGCTTGGAACTTTTATCTGTAGATTTTGTATACTACTCAGGGCTGTTGAAAGGATTAACAAATTATTCAGTAAGGGTAATAAGAATAGTAATAAAAACATGGACCCTAGGTGGCGCAAATTGTCTGGGCTTGACTGCTAACCTAAAGGTTGGCAGTTCCAATCCACCCAATGGTACCTCTGAAGACAGGCCTGGCGATCTGCTTTCATAAAGATTACAGCCAAGAAAACCCTATGGAGCAGTTCTGCTGTGTAACACATGGGGTCGCCATGAGTTGAGATCAACTCTATGGCAGCTAGCAACAACAATAATGATTAAAAACAGCAATGATAGTGAAATTTAATGACTGTTTACTTATGTGCTGGATATCTTTCTAAAGTATTTTATGTATAATTACACGTCAAGTCCTCCCATCAACTCTATTAGACAGGCTTGTTACTATTCCCATTTTACATATGTGGAAATTGAGGCCCCCTGAGTTAAAGCGATTTTCAAAGTTCCCTTAGCAATTAAGAGGAACAGCTGAGGGTTGAATAGAGGTGGTATGACCTAGTTCAACAGGGTTCCATTCAAAATGAACAGAGGTGAGGTCTAGACATAGTTGGGGGATAATTTTCTAATTATAGGCAGCCCTTGGGCTGCAAACATCCTACTTATCTATGACCCATAAAAAAAAAAAAAAAAAAAATGACCCATAGTTATTAACAAACCCTGTAAAGCCTATTACATAAAAATTCAAGGTACATACAACAGTTTGTAAAAAACAAACAGTACTATATTTCAACATGTATCAAAACATTATTACTATATGTTTATGTTAAAGATGTTTTGGTGTATATGGAAGTGTTTCTTTAACGTTTCTTACGCATAGAAAGGTACACTATATGCTAAGACAAACTAACTGATGTTATATATGAACCATACCTAACTGTTCTGATTTATGTATTAACGAGACTTAAAGACAGATTTAGGAATAGAACTCATTCCAAATCTGGGGACTGCTTGTACATTAAAAAAAAAAAAAAGTGATCAGATTTACTAACATGCAGAAGATCTCTGCAGGTGTACAAAGGGTTTTACAAAAACTTCATTTGTTCAGCAGGTCTTGCCCCAGTCCATACCTTCTGCCTCCCATTTTCCTCACTCGGGAGAGGATTTTGATTGGAAATGGTGCAATAATCAATGGGAGGGTTCTCTGTCTTTGAGGCCTTCAGAATCAGGGTAGCAGGGTCTTCTGTTTTCTTTTTGCATCTGGACTTATATTTCTCAAGGCAACTCTTCAGATTCTTCCCTTTGAGATTCTAGCATTTTCCACTGCAGTGCTGACAGCCAGGAGCAATGGAAGGCCAGGCATCCCAGTGTGGTGATGTGGGAAACACCTGGAATCACAGGGCCTCCTCAGGAGAAGGAGCACCCAACCTAGACGTCCTCACTGAAGCTCATGGCCTTTTGCTGTCCTACATTAGGCAGCTTGCCCATGAAGATGAGTAACCCTGGCCATGCAGGAGACAGGCAGAGAGTTCGAAAGTTGTTAGCGTTTTGCTGTTTTCTTCCACTGAGAAAATGGCCCAGAATATTGATGCCCTCACAGATTACCTTGGCTGGTATCCCAATGCTCTCAGAGGGAATGTGAGCAAAGACTTCTTTTTATCTTGTGTAAAAAGAGGCAGAATTGAAGCTCCAGGCCCAGTGCAGTGAGGTTACCTTGAGCTAGAGGAGAAAGCTGGCTGATAAATCAGTGCTTGGGACAATGTTATTGCTATTATTTACTGCTTCTGTGGCCATTTACTTCTGAAAAATCAGCCACTGAAAACCCTATGGAGCATAGTTCTACTCTGATACACGAGAAGTCTCCCTGAGTTTGAATCTACTCAAAGGCAATTGGTTTGAATTTGGGTTTACTTTAGCTAATAATGGTAAAAAATAAATTTAGTGAGCACGCTTGGTTAAAATTAATTACATCTATGTAAAAATAACAAATTATGAAAGTAAATATTTTCTCAAATTTGTATATTCTCTTGAGTTCTATCCATCCAACCAACCTTACAACATCTTAAGTGGCAACACAGCTCTGCTTTTTGACTATTAAGTGCCTAGCACCATATTTCACACACCCCAACCCCTGAAATTGTTTCTACTTTATTTAATAAGAGGAGTCCAATTGTACTGGCATGTCAAATTGATACAAAAGTTTCTAATGCTCACTCAGGTGAAAAACACTTTTTAGACCTGTACCAATCTGCTGGTCACAATTTGAACAGCAATAATGGGGTCGCCATGAGTTGGAAGCAATTGTATGGCACCTAACTACAACAACAACTATGAAGATATGGGGTATCCAAGGAAATCCTTCTTCCTTCTCTTTTCTGTTTGTTTAAATTGAGGTTTAGTTCACATAGAGTGAGATACATAAAATTTAATTACTCAGATTGAGTAATAATACATATGTATACACCATGGAACCAACATCCAGACAAAGATAAAGAAATTTTCACCTCCCAGGAGCTCCCTTTTACCTCATCCCAATCAGTTCCAATCTTCTGACCTCTACTAGCATAGATTAGTTTTTCCTGTGTTTTGAAATATTATAAATGAGATCATATAATATGTGCTCATTTGAGTATGGATTCTTTCACTCAATATTTTTTATTATTATTATTAGATGCTTCATAATGTTTCTAGTAGCAGTATTTATTTCTTATTGCTCTGTCACATTCCATTGTGTGAATACTGGACATCTGACTTTTTGCATTCATTTTACTGTTGGTATACATTTGAAATGGCTAATGCTGCCTGCCCTGAATGTTCTCGCACGTGTCTTTCAAAGACAAGAATCATGCATTTTTCTTGGGGCTAAATGCAACTGTGGAAGTTTCTGGGTTGTAGGGTATAAGTATACTTTGTTTCAGGCAATATTTACAAATAGCGTACCACTGTGGATGTACCAACTGACAGTCTGATCAGCAGTGTATGAAAGTTTCAGTTGTTCTATATCATCAGCAACTCTTGATATCATCAGTTCTTTTAACTCAAGCAATTTTGGTGAAGGGTGGTATTATTTGGTTGGGGTTTTAATTTGCATTTCAGCATTCTCTTTTGCGAAGTACATATTTAGCCTTTGCTCTTTCTTACTGAGGTTCAGTCATTTTTCTTAGTGTCTTGTAGGAGTTCTTCATGTATTCTACATCAGAGTTCTTTTCCAAATATAAGTATTGAAATATCTTTACCCAGGCTGTGGCTAATCCCCTCTTCTCAAGGAGACCAAACCAAACCTGTTGCCATCAAGTCAATTTTGACTCATAGGGAACCCCATAGGATAGAGTAGACCTGCCCCATAGAATTTCCAAGGAAACCTGAAACGTTTTTCTGTTTCTACTCCAGGAGTCTCCTCACCACCCAGGGAGCCCGTGTCAGCACAAGGAAGACAAGGAAAAGGAAGGAAATAGAGAAAACAGAATTGGCTTGCTCAAGATTTCCTCCTTCTCAAGCAAGAACTCCACCACAACATCAATGTGCTGAATAATCCTCCGGGCCCTTTTCCAGTGTTACTGAAGAACAAGATAGAAAAAGAAGGACTGAAAGATGAAAAAACAGGCTCGATCATTTCAACGAAAATTCCCTTAGTTTTCTGAACAGTGTTTGGAGCGTGGAACAGCTTCTGATTACAAAGCAGAAAAGCTTTGCCCTGCTTTACCTATTCCCCCCCTTTCTCGCCCTCCTCTTCCTATACCAACCCATCCTCGGTCTCTGAAAATTGGATCCTATTTTCATACATAGACAGCAACTGAGCCCATATTATTTTGTCTGAGTGAGTGGATAATACAGAATAAAAAAAATAAGTTAAGACTAAATATTTGAAAACACCGGAGCCTTGATAATATTTTGAGGGAAGCACTAAAAAGGGAGTTTCCAGGTAGTCAAAATAGCTCAGCTGGAAGAGCGCTGGAGTGGGGATTTAAATGTCCCTGGTTCGGTCCTGGGTTTCAGCAGCTTCCCGTTAGGCTTGCATAATTACTTTTTCAGAAAACAGTTGCAGTCCAAGGCTTTGTATTCTAATAGTTTTCAGTAGTACCTTTATCCAACACAGAGCTTTGCTTAAAAAAAAAAAAAAAAAGTTTATGTCTAGAATCCCTGGTTGTGCAGTTGTTAAGCGCTCTGCTACTAACCAAGAGATCGGCAGTTCGAACCCACCAGCCTCTTTGCGGGAGAAAGACGCAGCAGTTCGTTTCCGGTGAAAGATTAAGAAAACAAAACCAACACACTGCCCTCGATTCTGACTCATAGCGACCCCATAGGGTTTCCAATGCTGTAAATCTTTACAGAAGCAGGGTGTCATGGTTTTCTCCCTCGCAGCATCTGGCAATTTCAAACTGCCGACACTTCAGTTAGCAGTCGACAGCTTTGACCACTACGCCAGCCTTGAAAACCGTATGAGGCATTTCTTCCCTGTCCTTGTTGGGTGCCATCGTGTAGGTTCCGACTCAAAAAAACCCTATGTATACCAGAAGAAAACACTGTCCGGTCTGCGCCATTCTCGCAATCCTTGTTACCCTTGAGCTGGTTGTTGCAGTCACTATGTCAATCCATCTCGTGGAGGGTTTTTCTCTTTTTCGCTGACTCTCTACTAAGCATGATGTCTTTCTGCAGGGATTGGTCCTTCCTGATAACATGTCCAAAGTATGTGAAACAAAGTTTCGCTATCTTTGCTTCTCATGAGTATTGAGACGCACTTCTTCCAAGACACATTTGTTCTTTCTTCTGGCAGTCCATGGTATATCTCAATATTCTTGCCAAGGGCCCAATTCAATGGTGTCAATTCTTCTTCCGTTTTCCTTATTCATTGTCCAGGTTTCACATGCATATGAAGCAATTGAAAACACCATGGCTTGGATCAGCAGTACCTTAGTCCTTAAAGTGACATCTTTCCTTTTTAATACTTTAAAGAAGTTTTTGCTGCATATTTGCCCAATGCAATGTGTCGTTTGATTTCTTGACTGCTGCTACCATGGGTGTTGATTGTGGATCCAACTAAAATGAAATCCTTGAGATTGTCAATCTTTTCTCTGTTTATCATGATGTTGCTTATTGGTCCAGTTGTAAAGATTTATGTTTTCTTTATGTTGAGACATAATCCATATTGAAGATTTAGGTCTTTGATATGCGTTATTAAGTGCTTCAAGTCCTCTTTCAGCAAGCAAGGTTGTGTCATCTGCATATTGCAGACTGTTAAGGAGTTAATTCTGTTAACCCTGGTGCCACGTTCTTCTTCACATAGCTCAGGTTCTTGGATTATTTTCTCGGCATACAGATTGAATAAGTATGGTGAAAAATACAACCCTGACACACACCTTTCCTGGCTTTAAACCAGGCAGTATGCCTTTGTTCTGTTTGAATGACTGCCTCTTGGTCTATGCACAGGTTCCTCATGAGCACAAATAAGTATTCTGGGATTCCCGTTCTTTGCAATGTTATCTGTAATTTGTTGTAATCCTATCCTATAGGGTGGCTATAGTTGGAATCAACTTGACAACAATGGGTTTGGTTTGGTTTTGAGGTCTTCCATGAAGTGCTAAGAGACATTTGCATATTTTATTTCAAATTTTAAAAAAGGAACTGTAATTCAGTGGGGAAACCTAGGAATTGATAGAGTAAGAAATTCCCATACGCTACATGCTATTGCACTTAAGATTCATTTCTGCTCTGATATTACATATCGTGTGTGTGGGTGTGTGTTGGGGGAAGGGATTTTTTAATCATAAGAAATGTCAAAAAGTCCTGTAGAAAAAGAATCACTACCCTATGCGAAGAGGGTTTTGGGTTGCACAAACGGTTCTCGCTAAGTAATGGTTGTCGACTCGAACTTACCCAGCCAGGCCATAGAAGTAAAGGCCTGGCAATCTGCTTGCTTTAACGTTGTTCGTGGCTGTCGAGGAGATTCCCACTCAAGGTGGCCCCTTATGCTGGCCGTAATCTTAACGGAAGCAAATGCCCGGCACTTTTCTTCAGCTGGAACCAGCGGTCTAGGTCAGCAGTCGAGAGCAACAAACAAAATTCAGTACTGTGAAGTCAAATCGGACTCGTAGCTGTAATCGTTACAGAAGAATTAAATTGCCAAATCCCTCTCCCGCAGAGCTGGTGGTGAGTTCGAACATTTGACCTTTCGGTTAGCAACTTAGCTTAACCACGGTGCCACCAGGTTTCTTCCCTAAAGATTCCGAAACCAAAAACAAAGCCATTACGGTGGAAACCAAAGTCAAAAACCAAACCCAGTGCCATCGAGTCATTTCCGACTCACAGCGACCTAGAACTGTCCCACAGAGTTCACAAGGACCATCTGGTGAATTTGAACTGCTGACCCTTTGGTTAGCACCCGTAGCACTTAACTACTACGACACCAGGGTTTCCAATACGGCGGAGTAGATTCCAATTCATAATGACGCTACTTAAAAAAAAAAAAAAAAAAAAAACCTACTGCGGTCGTGTCGCTTCCGATTCAAAGGGACCCTATGGGGCAGACTAAAAAACTACCTCCTACAGTTTCCAGGGAGCCCCTCATGGATTTGAAGCGCCAACCTTTTGGTTAGCAGCCGTAGCTCTTAACCACTACGCCACCAGGGTTTATATGTACACGTTTATTCAGGCCTAAATTTTACACAAAATGGATCAGAATTGCTCCACCCATAGAACTATTAAAAAAACAACTCTGCTAAGCACAATCTAATACTTGTTTGCCATTCTTTTTGTTTTACAATGAGGACGAAGAGCTGTGTAAAAGATTTACTTGTTATTCTTTAGAAAATACGTTAGATTTATTTGTTTCTATTTATTTGTTTCAGTAATTTTACAGCATTTTCACACACACTTGCGTTAGTTTTACTTATTTATTGGCCTCTGTAAAACATTAATATTTTTCCAAGAGTCAAAAGAATACAGAAAGCTGTATTCAGACAACTTACAAGAGAGTGTTGTATTCCGGGATTTACCCAGTTGATGGATTGGAAGCTGATTCCGGGCAATCTGGTGGAAGACCACCCAATGAGGAGCAATACCTTTCTTTCTAGCACTAAGGTATCCTTCTCTTGGTGTATTCGTGTCCAAAAGAATGCAGTGTAGGGATTTTGAAACAGCAGAATTGAACATTAAATGATTTGATCTTGATGGGTTAGTTCACAAGTACTCAGAGAACAGTCATGAAGCTCAATGGAGGGTTGTCGTCAGAGAGTATAGCTCAGTGACAGAGCGCATGCTTAGCATGCACGAGGCCCTGGATTCAGTCCCCAATACCTTCACTTTTCCTTCTTCACAAAGCACACCCGTAGATCCTTACTCTCACGCACTCACTTCTTTCTTAAGTTGTTGTGGACTTGATGTTTCTTTCTTAACTGACCTGTGGAGATAATGGTGTTCACTTAAGGTTATTTGTTGTCATTTCTATTATCCACAATTCTCTCCAAGCACAATCAACAATCACTGGCACCTGGGCTACCATCATCATGCCCCAAAGATTAAGCAATCTTTTTAAGACTTTTTGAGGAAAAGTTGACTGTTAAGAGGCTAGAAAATCTGAAAGAAAAAAACCTCCTCTCCTGCTTGAGAAAAATGATTGTTCCTTCTTCGGGAGGGAGAACATAGGATTCTCAAAGAATGTCAGGCAAAGAAGAATTCATTCCTGCCAAAGAGGACAGCAGTTTCCTTGTTTCCTGTAATCCTCTAGTATGTTCTAAAACGTTGAGAAGTAGATATTTAACCCAGGTTTGGGCTGAGAAGGCAAAGACTCGCTGCCATGTCTTGTCTACCTCTCATTCGCTGACCTGGATATGGAGCAGATAGAAGCCATCGAAATGTGTAGCAACTTCTTTGTCTATCTGCCCTGAACTCAGTGTCTGGGTGTGATTGGGAGAGTCCCACCTTTAAGGAGGCTGCCAAAGAAGAAATGGAGCACAAGTCCTAAACACTCATGGGTCAAAAATGGAAGGCACAGACACATTAACCCAAAGACCTCAAGTAAGATCTGCATTGTTTCAGGACAGCTCTCACATCCTTATAGAATGATTCTACATTTCCCTATAAATATTTTCAATTATTAATTCTGAGAATAAAAATAACAACCTTGGTGAATCAATGTGGATTGGATCATACAATCCAGAATATGAACTAAAAGGTTTTTTTTGTGTGTGTGTGTGTTTTGACCTACGCCAGGAGAAAATCTTTTAGAGAGACCTTATAGAAGAAGGCTTGAAGGCGAGGAAAAGGCTATTTCTCTGACGGAAAGGGAGGGTCAGTTGTGGTAGAAGACGTGAGAAGCCAAGAGCTCTGGAGGCCTTTCATAATGCATCATCCCCTTTTCTCTCTAAAAGCTATAACTATCCACTTTCTACCAGTCTGTCACAGGCCATTCCTAAGCCAATTTGGAGGTCACCTACTCAACTTGCAAGGGCCTCATCTACGTTGCCTCTGCACCAATACTAGGACTGAGGGAAAGGTGGCTAAGTATGTAATTATTAGCAATTGTACAGGATCTCTGGCTTTCTTTGGTCACAGTTCCCCTCTTCAGACTCCTTTTGAGCTAAGAACAGGATGTGAAGAGTAGAGGAGCCAGATAGAATTTCTTTAGGAAAAAGTTGGTTTTCACTAGGTTAACCTCAAAGCTGTCGGCCCATTCCCCTTCTATTCTCATCACTGTTCCCACCGCATTCGTGGAAATGGGGAAGTCTCTGCTGGTGCAATTGCCTCCTTCATTCCAGAGAGGCTGATTCTGAAAGATGAGCTGTCATCCAGATGGAACATTTCTTATTTTCCAATCTCTTTTTTATTTCCAGTTATGCACTAGGCCTGTTTTCAGATCACAACTTTCTGGCACATATACTATTTGTCTTCTGGCTTCTCTAACCCTCTTAATCTTCTTTCCCCACATGTAAACCAGAGTTACAAATAAATAATATTAATTTTACTTCCCTCTTTAGCAAATGAGACCCCTGGATGATGCAAATGTTTAAAACTTTGGTCTGATAACTAAAGGGATGGAAGTTGGAATCCACCCAGAAGCCCTAGGAAGAAAGGCTGAGCCATCTACATCTGCAAAAAATCAGCCACTGGAAACCCTACAGAGCACAATTGTACTCTGAGACACACGAGGTCACCGTTTGTCAGAATGAACTTGAAAGCAACTGGCTTTTTTTTTGTGGTTGTTTAGCTAGTAATAGTAAAATAGAAATACATAAAGCAGGCTTGATTAAGGTTAACATCATTTTAAAATAAGAAATTTTAAAAATAAATAATAATATTTCCTCAGATTTGTATATTCTCTTCGGTTCTATGTGTCAAGCCAATCTGACTGTATCATAAGCTTCAACACAGTTCTACTGCTTGGCCATTAAGTGGTCAGTACCACATTCCACTCACCCAACCCCTGAAATTACTTCCACTTTATTTAATAGGAGGAGTCCAATATCCTGGCATAGTAAAATTGATGCAAATTTTCTAATGCTCACAGACTGGTAAAACAGTTTTTGGAAGGCACCAATCTGCAGATCACAATTCGAATAGCATTAATGAAAAAATAGGATGTACTGGAGGTGAGAAGATATTCAAGGAAATTCTTCTTTCTTCTTTTTGTTAAAATTAAGGCTTAGCTCACAAAGGGTAAAATGCATACAATGTAATTATTCAGCTTGAAGAGTTATTACATATGTATATCTCATATAACCAACATCCAGACCAAGGTAAAGAATTTTTCAGCTTTGAGAAACTGCCTTATATCTATCCCAGTCAATTTTAATTACCTGAATTCCACCACTGTTTTCCTGTGTATTGAAATACTATAAATGGAATCATACCATGTGTGCTCATTTGAGTATAGATTCTTTCACTCATTATCTTTTTTATTAGAGGCATTCATATTGTCTCTAGTAGCAGAAGTTCTTTTTTTATTGTTGTCATATTCCATTGTATTAATACTGTTGTTGCTAGGTGGCTTACAGTCGGTTCTGACTCACAGCAACCCTAAGTACAACAAAACAAAACACTGCCCTGTCATGCGCCATCCTCACAATCACTATTATGTTGAAGTCCATTTTTGCAGTCATTGGTTAATCCATCTTGTCAAGGGTCCTTCTCTTTTTCACTGACCCTCTACCTTACCAAGCATGTTGTGCTTCTCCACAGACTGGTCCCTCCTGGTAACATGAGACAAAGTCTCGCCATCCTCGCTTCCAAGGAACTCTCTTGGCTGTACTTCTTCCAAGACAGATTTGTTTGTTCTTCTGGCATCCATGGTATATTCAATATTCTTCACAAACATCATAACTCAAGGGCATCAATTCTTCTTCAATTTTCCTTATTTGTTGTCCAACTTTCCCATGCATATGAGGCAATTGAAAATATCACGTTTTGGGTCAGGTGCACCTTAGTCCCCAAAATGACATCTTCATTTTTTAACGCTTTAAAGGGGTCTTTTGCAGCAGATTTGTCCAACGCAACACATTGTTTGATTTCTTGACTGTTGCTTCCATAACACTATTTTCATTCCTTTTGCTGTTGATGTATGTATGAAACAACTAAAAGTACTATGAACATTTTTGTGCATGTCTTTCAAGGGCAGCAAGCACGCATTTTTCCTGGGTCTAAAAACAGCTGTGGAGTGTCAGGGTTGTCTTAGTAATCTAGTGCTGCTATAACAGAAATACCATAAGTGGATGGCTTTAACAAAAAGAAATTTATTTTCTCACAGTCTACTAGGCTAGAAATCTAAATTTAGGGTGTCACCTACAGGGGGAAGCTTTCTTTCTCTGGCAGCTGTGGAGGAAGATTCTTCTCATCAATCTTCCCCTGGACTAGGAGCTTCTTGGAGCAGGAACCCTGGATCCAAGGGTGTGCACTGCTCCTGGAGCTGCTTTCTTAGTGGTGTGAGGTCACCTCTTCTCTGCTGGCTTCCCTTTCCTTTTATCTGTTGTAAGATAAAAGCTAGTGCAGGCCATACCCCAGGGAAACTTCTTTTACATTGCATCAGGGATGTGATCCTAGTGAGGGTGTTACAATCCCACTCTAATCCCTGTTAACATAAAATTAACCAAACCAAACAAACAAACAAAACCTCAGTGCCTTTGAGTTGATTCTGACTCATAATGACCCTGTAGGGCAGAGTAGAACTGCCCCATAGAGTTTCCAAGGACTGCCTAGTAGATTCAAACTCCTGACCCTTTGGTTAGCAGCTGTAGCACTTAACCGCTACACCACCAGGGTTTCCAACATAAAATTACCATCACAAAATGGAAGATAACCACACAATACTGGAAATCATGGCCTAACCAAGTTGACACATTTTTGGGGGGGACACAAGTCAATCCATGACAAGGGTCATATATATATATAGTTTTAGGCAGTATTTATAAATAGTGTGTCAGTGTGTTGACAGTCTCATCAGCAATGTATGAAAGTTTCCGTTGTTCCATATCGTCAGCAACACTTGATATTTTCAGTCCTTTTAACTTAAGCCATTTTGGTGAAGGGGAGTATTATTTCACTGTGTTTTTATTTTGCATTTTCCTTGTAGTTAATGACGTTTCATCGTTGCACCCCACCAGACTTTCTGCATGAGTGGCTCCAAGGGGCACAGGTCATTTCTGGAAAAAAGGGCGGTAAAAGCCATGTTGATCAGACAAGGTATTATTAGAAAATTTACATATTGAGGCTGACACTAAGATTCTTGGGACAGAAAGTGAAGCCCTGTGGGGCAGTGGTTAAGAGCTATGGTGTGCTATGACTGCTAACAAAAAGGTTGGCAGTCCAAATCCACCAGACACTCCTTGGAAATCCTATGGAGCAGTTCTACTTAGAACCATAGGGTGGCTATGAGTAGGAATTGACTCCCAGCAGTGTTTTTTTTTTTTTTTGGTTTGTTTGTTTCTGTTTTTGTTTTTTAGACATACAGAAGCTGACATGAAGATTCTCAGAATGGACAGCAAAGCATAGAATGTCACTTGGGTAGAGGTCCATAGAGGGCAATGTGGGATGTTAACTTATATACTTAGTTCTTCTGTGCAAGGATACTTGCAGGAGGATCAAGAAAAGAAAAGAACATATCTAATCTACACGTTCTTGGGGTTGTTCTTGTACTAGTTAATGGGTTCCCATTACTTTACCATGAAATCAGGTGTTTGGTTTTTTTTTCCTGGTCCAGGCACTGCTCAGACAAGTACTCTGGATTTTCCCCAAAGTCCTTTTTAGGCAGGACCCATCTTGTATTGTTGGTGGCCCTTAAACCAAACCAAAACCAAACCAAATCTGCTGCCATTGAGTCAATTCTGACCCTGGAGGGCAGAGTAGAACTGCCCCAGAGGGTTTCCAAGGAGTGCCTGGTGGATTTGAACTGCTGAGCTTTTGGTTCGCAGCCATAGCTCTTAACCACTACACCACCAGGGTACCTTCTGAAGTTACTTATTGGGCAGTTGGGAATACTCTTGTGAAGCACATGTTTAATCTTCCCTCTTTCCAATGAATTTTTCAGTCTTTTACTGTTTTGTAGGGTTTCCCCATATATTCCACACAAGAGTCTTTTCTCAAATGTAAGTACTGAGATATCATCTCCCAGATTGTGGCAATCCCCTCTTCTCTTTAAGATGTTCCACCTGAAATGCTTTGTAAGAAGAGAGAGAGAGAGAAAAAAAAAAAAAAAAAGAAAGAAAGAAAAAGAAAAGGTAGACAAAGAGAGAAGTTGAAAATACAAAAGTTCTATCATAGATCTTTCCTGGTGAAAAAACGTAGTTATGAAAAAATGCCCCCAGGTGGTTTACTAAGGAGGGGAATTTGGAGTCAGCTGATGGGATGAAATGTCCTAGCAGCAGAAATGTTTATTGGTCTACAATCTCCTTATGAATTTCCTGGTGTAGCAGCATAGGAGAATATAGCTTAAAGGCTTAAGAAAAAGTGGAATTTGAAACAGTGGATTTTCTCTTTGGCCAACTATGGGATCTGCAAAGACCCCTTTTAAACTTAGGTAGTATTTCAAGGAGGAGCTTCATGATGTATTTGTAGTGAGAGAGGTGTGGCACAAAGGAGTGTGTCCTAACCTTGAGAAGGTTCAAAATTATGCACATGAATCTGCTTTGTATGATTTCCAAGAATTCTGTATTTTCCTCCTTTTAAAAACACATTTTGAATACTCATGTGGAAATAAACACATTATCTGATGGATTGCCTTGAAATGATTCCCCATTTATACTCACTGTGTCTCCTCACAGCCCACGGTGGCTGTGTCAGCACAAGGAAGATAAGGAAAAAGGAAGGATATGGAGAACACAGAATTGGCTTGCTCAGGATTTCTCAGTCAGAAGCAAATATCTCACTCCCACATTAATGTGCTCAGTAATTCTCTGTTCTCTTTTCCAGTGTCATTGAAAAGCATGGCAGAAAATAAAGACGTAAAGAACAGACTCAGTCATTTCATTTGGAATTCCCTTAGTTACCTGAGCAGTGTTTGGAGCGTGGAAGAGCCAAAGGCTACCAAGCAGAAAAGCTTCTTCCTCTTCTAATTATTTCTCACCTTTTTCACCCTCTTCCTCCTGTGCCAACCTACCCACTGTCTCCAACAATTGAATCCAATTTTTAGGCTTGGATGACAAATGAGCCCGTACAATTTTGGGTGGGTGAGTGGGTAATATTGGATAAGATAAGGTAAGATTAGGTATTTAAAAACACAAGGGGCTGGCAAATAAAAAGTTAACTAATATTTTGAAAGAGTGGCTAAATTAAGTACCTTCAGGCAGCTGAAATAGCTCAGTTAGGAGAGCAATAGACTGAAGATATAGAGGTCCGTGTTTCAATCCTGGGTTTGGCAGTTGTGTCTAATTTTCCAGAATTACTATAATTTTCTTATAGAATGGTTGCATCTCAAGTCTCTGGGATTCTGAATAGAGCTGAGTAGAGTCCAGTAAAACTTGAAAAAGCTGAAATCTGTGTAAGGTGGAAAACTGTCAGAGAAGGAAAACTAAACATTTTCCATTAAAAGGAGTGTAACTAAGGGGTAAGATTCTACACTGTCAAAGGCAGAAAATTTGTGAGACGTGGACAAACATGGCAATCCTGCTGAATGTGGCTCTCACAGGTTTCACTCTACAGCCATCTAACAGAGAAGTATGTTTAAAAAAGTTACCCTAATATCCATACCATCTTTCAATACAGTTTTTACTGATTTTCCCAACTTCAATCAAGTTGTGTACATACGTATTTCTATCATCCTCTCCTTTATTTACATATTCCTGAGGTCTGCCATGAGATGTTAATCCACATTTTGCATGTTTTATTTTCCCTACATTTAACTCATCTAACAGATAGCAATTTGTTTTAAAATAATAATAGCAATGATATATTGGTAGATTAGAGCTTAAGGGTAAGTGAAATGTATGACAGCAATGTCATAAGTGATGGGAGGGAAGATTACATAATACTCTGTTATAAGGTATTTACACTACTCGTGAAGTGATATAGTGTTATTTGGAAGTGGACTTAGTTGTAGAGGTATATTGCAAATGCTAGGGCAACAAAATGCTCAATTAAACTAGAGAAGGCAAAAGAAAGAAAGAGACAAAGAAGCAAATAACAAGGGCAATGAAGAGATAACAGTTGCCAATATGGTAGATATTAATTAAATATACAGATAGCGCTTAAAATGTAAGTAGTCTAAATATATGTATTTTTAGTCTGGGTGTTCTAGAGGAGCAAAACCAGTGAAATGTATCTATAAACGTATAGAGAGATTTATTTCAAGGAAATAGCTCATGGAATTCTGGGGGCTGGAAAGTTCCAAATTCATGGATCTGGCGGCAGGCTGAAGTTCTCTGCTGCCTCATGGGCTTGGAGGGGCTGGTGAATCCAAGAACTCTAGGTCAGGTGGCAGCCTAGAGACTTCTGCAGGTTTATGTCCCAAGAATCAGAGGCTGGGCGTTGAGAAGAGTGCAGGGTCAAGACAGAGTGAGCTTTGGCAGAACATCCTTTTCTATACTAGAGACAGACCACATTCCCAAGGAAATTTTACTTTCAACTGATTGATCGGTCACACCAGATCACGAAACGGAAGGTGATTACATTATGGAAGAGCACATGCCAAACCACTGAGAATCATGGCCTAGCCAAGCTGACACATAACATTAAGCATTACAAGACCAATCAAAAGACTGACTATCAGAGTGGATTAAAAAAAAAACAAAAAAACTACGTATTGTTTTCAAGAAACCCACTTTATTTTTTAATTTTTATTGTGCTTTAAGTGAAAGTTTGCAAATCAATTTGGGCTGTCATGCAAAAGTTTATAAACACCTTGCTATATACTCTTAATTGCTCTCCCCCTAATTAGACAGCACACTCCTTCCTTCCACTCTCTTTTCATGTCCATTCTGCCAGCTTCTGACCCCTTCTGCTCTTTCATCTCCCCTCCAGACAGGAGATGCCAACATAGTCTCATGTGTCTACTTGAGCCAAGATGCTCATTCTTCCTGAGTATCATTTTCTATTCCATTGTCCAGTCCAATCCCTGTCTGAAAAGTTGGCTTGGGCATGGTTCCTGTCTTGGGCTAACAGAAGGTCTGGAACCATGACCTCTAAAAAAAAAAAAAAAATTTTTTTTTTCTGGGGTCCTTCTATTCTCAGTCAGACCATTAAGTCTGGTCTTTTTATGAGAATTTGGGGTCTGCATCCCACTGGTCTCCTACTCCCTCAGGGGTTCTATGTTGTGTTCCCTGTGAGGGCAGTCATTGGTTGTAGTTCTTCTGGTCTCAGGCTAATGTAGTCTCTGCTTTATATGGCCCTTTCTGCCTCTTGGGCTCATAATTACCTTGTGTCTTTGGTGTTCTTCATTCTCCTTTGCTCCTGGTGGTTTGAGACCGATTGATGCATCTTAGATGGCCACTTGCTAGCCTTTAAGACCCCAGACGCCATTCTCCAAAGTGGGATGCAGAATGTTAATAGATTTTATTATGCCAATTGACTTAGATGTCCCCTGAAACCATGGTCCCCAAACCCTTGCCCCTGCTACACTGGCCTTCAAAGTGTTCAGTTTACTCAGGGAACTTCTTTGCTTTTGGTTTAGTCCAGTTGTGCTGACCTCTCATGTATTGTGTGTTGTTTTTTCCTTCACCTAAAATAGTTCTTATCTACTATCTAATTAATGAAAACCTCCCTCCCTCCCTCCCCCTCTCAGAATCAAAGAATATTCTCTTCTCTGTTTAAACTATTTCTTGAGTTTTTTATAGTAATGGTCTTATACAATATTTGTTCTTTCACAACTGACTCATTTCACTTAGCATAATCAAGAAACCCACTTTAAATATAAAGACACAGAGATTAAAGTAAAAAGATGGAGAAAGATATATCAGGTGTTATGGATTGAATTGTGTCCACCAAATATGTGTGTCAACTTGGCTAGGCCATGATTTTCAATATTGAGTGACTGTCCACCATTTTGTCATCTGAAGTGATTTTCCTATGCGTTGTAAATCCTGCCTTTATGATGTCAACGAGGTGGGTTTAGTGGCAGTTATGTTAATGAGGCAGGACTCAATTTACAAGATTAGGTTGTGTTTTCAGTCTATCTATTTTGAGGTATAAAAGAGAAAAGTAAGCACAAAGACACAGGGACCTCATACCACCATGAAAGGAGAGCCAGGAGAACAGTGCATTCTTTGGAATGGGGGGGGCGGAGTCCCTGCAATGAGAAGCTCCTCGCCCAGGGAAGACTGATGACAAGGACCTTCCCCCAGAGCTGACAGAAATAGAAAGCCTTCCCCTGGAGCTGGCACCCTGAATTCTGACTTCTAGCTTCCTAGACTATGAGAGAATAAATTTATTTTTGTTAAACCATTCACTGGTGGTATTTCTGTTATATCCAAAAACTCAGAATTAGATAATTAAGACACCATGATGACACTAATCAAAAGAAAGTTGGAGTTGCTGTATTAATTTCAGACAAGTCGGATTTCAGGGCAAGGAAAATTATCAAAAGTACAGAAGGACATTAGGTAATGATTAAGGGGTCAGTTCTCCAAGAAGACATAACAATCCTGAATGTGTATGCACCAAATAACAGAGCATCAAAACATATGAGATAAAACTCATATCTGATACCACTTGTGTTCAAGTTGTATTCTGCAACACATGGGTTGCCATGAGTCAGAGTCAACTCCATGGCAACTGCTGCTGGTAGTGAATCTAAGATATACAATAAATTCTTAAAACACACAATAAAAAACACAAGCAACCCAATTAAAAAGTGGGTAAAATATTTGAACAGACACCTCAGCAAAGGAGATATACAGATGACATGTGCCATTAGAAAAATACACCAACCAGTTGCCCCATAAGTAGACTTGTGCTTCATAGAGTTTTTAATGAAGTAGATCCCCAGGTCTTTCTTCTGAGGCACCCCTACCCTTTGCCATCCAGTCGATTCCAACTCATAATGACCCTATAGGACAGAGAGTACTCCCTCATAGGGTTTCTGAAGAGTGTCTGGTGGATTCAAACTCCTAGCTGTTGGTCAGCTGTTGATGGTTTTAAACCACCAGTCTTTCAGTTAATAGCCAAGCACTTAACTTTTTGTAACAGCCAGGAACTCCTATATGCCACTGTTGTTATTAGTTGTTGTTAGGTGCCATTGAGTCAGTTCCTACTCTTAGTGACCCTATGTGCAACAGAAAGAAACACTCCCTGCACCTGTGCCATCCTCATAATCATTGTTACACCTCAGCCCATAGTTGCAGGCACTGTGTCAATCTGTCTTATTGCAAGTCTTCCTCTCTTTCACTGGCCCTCTGCTTTATCAAGCATGATGTCTGTCATGGATTGAATAATGTCCCCCCCAAAATGTGTGTATCAACTTGGTTAGACCATGATTCCCATCACTGTCTGGTTGTCCTTCATTCTGTGATTGCAATTTTACGTTAAGAGGCTTAGGATGGGATTGTAACACCACCCTTACTCAGGTCACCTCCCTGATCCAGTGTAAAGGAAGTTTCCCTGGGGTGTGGCCTGCACCACCTTTTATCTCTCAAGAGATAAAAGGAAAGGGAAGCTAGCAGAGAGTTGGGGACCTCATACCACCAAGAAAACAGCACCAGGAGCAAAGTGCATCCTGTGCCTGAGAGTCTCCTTGACCAGGGAAAGATTGAGGACAAAGACCTTCCCCTAGAGCTGACAGGGAGAGAAAGCTTTCCCCTGGAGCTGATGCCCTAAATTTGGACTTCTAGCCTACTAGACTGTGAGAAAATAAATTCTCCTTTGTTAAGAGCATCCACTTGGGGTATTTCTGTTATAGCAGCACTGGATAACTAAGACAGAATTTGTCTTTCTCTAGGGACTGGTCACTCCTGATAACATGTCCAAAGTACATGAAATGAAGTCTTGCCATCTTTGCTTCTAAGGAGCATTCTGGCTGTACTTCTTCCAGGACAGATTTATTCATTCTTCTGGCAGTCAATGGTATCTTCAATATTCTTCACCAACACCATAATTCAAAGGTGTCAATTCTTCTTCAGTCTTCCTTATTCATTGTCCAGCTTTAGCATGCATATGAAAAAAAAAAAATCCTGTGGAGCATGTCTACTCTGGCCTATAGGGCCACTGTCAGTCAGAATCCACTGGACTGCAACAGGTTTAATCTTTATGGAAGCCAACTGCCACATCTTTCTTTCCTAGAGTGGCTGGCAAGTTCCAATCACTGACCTTTTGGTTAGAAGCTGAGCACTTACCACTGTGCCACCACAGCTCCTTTCAGGATGTCACCAGGGCCATGTTTTTGCAGAGGTTCTAGGGGAAGACTCCGTCTTGTCTCCTCCAGGTTTTGGTAGCCCCAGGTATTCTTGGCTTAAGCCTGCAGCATAACTCCATGGCCATTTTCCTCTGTGTCTCTGTGTCTTTTCTCCTATTTTATAAGGATATCACTCAGAAGGGATTAGAGCCCACCCTAATCAAGTATGAGGTCGTGTTGATTTAACTAGTAACATCTTCAAAGACCCTACCTCCAAACAAGATGACATTCACAGATACTGGGGGTTAGAACTTCAATGTATCTTTTTGGGGGGACTCACAAATGAGTCCATAACACAGATGTACGTATATACCATAGATTATTCAATCAGCCTCAGTTAATTGACATGTGGGTTATTTTGTCTTTTTCTATTATAAAGTTTAAACAGATGAGCCACATTACTGTTTCGTTTTGTATTTTTACCCAGGTGTTTGGAATTGATTGCTAACAAAGATTTGCTGGATGGGAGGATAAATGCAAATAATGTTTTGCTAGCTACAGCTGTGCGCATTCTGAATCTGTGCATATCTCATACCGGAAGCTCAATAAATATTTTTTGGAGAGAAAGAACTGGCATAATTTAATGCGAAAACTTACATGAAGAGTTATTTAGGGCATTTCACTTTTCCTTTGGAAGTGGGAATTCTGCAGCCACAACTGCTTGGGATTAATAGAATCAGAATTTGGAGTACAGTAAGCACAGTAGGGAAACCCTGGGGGGGTAGTGGTTAAGAGCCAGAGCTGCTAACCAAAATCTAGGTAGAATCCACCAGACGCTCCTTGGAAACCCTATGTGGCAGTTCTACTCTGTCATTTGAGGTCGCTGTGAGTGGGAATTGACTAGATGGCAACGGGTTTGGTTTTTTGGTTTGGGGTTAGAGAGGAGATTGGTTTGCAGTGCAGCGGAAAATGTCAAGGCCCTACTGGGATTTGAACCCAGGATCTCCTGTTTACAAGACAGGCACTTTAACCAGCTAAGCCATAGAGCCCACACAGGTGCCTGGGTTAGTACTCGTTCTGTCCTGTCGGATTACTCTTGCTACAAAGTCCACACGATCAAATGCAGTTTACAGTGAGAAAACGGGCAAACTCCAGGAAGAGGCTTTTGCTTACTCATATGTACTGTAGAACTAATAAAGCAGGAAAAGATTCGGGCAGCTGCAGTATCTGGGCCAATAATTCTTTATTTAGTGCAAGGATAAAACTCAGTAACTAAGTCGAGGCTGCCCAGTCGTTCTAAATGGGATAAAGTTTTCTAAAACCAACCTTTGCTGTTACGCCTCATCTTATATAACTTAGATTCTTCTTTCGAATTGCCCAAGTGAGGATCTCTACCAAACGAACTCCACTGAGAGACTCAGACCACCTGTTTTCACATTACTGGGACTCATAGCAAGCAGTGGTTTAGAGGGGAGGGAACCGGAGAGAACAATGCCAAGTCGAGCACTGTAAAGACTCTAATCATACCACTAGAGGTGTAGAGTCTCTTGGGGGAAAGGGGGAGACGAAGTGAGGTCGGCTGGCCACACGGAGTCCCCGAATCCGGGCAGAGTCCTCCTAAGGTGAAGAGCTTTGTGGCTCCAGCGAAATCCCGCTGTACCCCCTATTCACTCAAGACTGGTTTCTAGCTTGGTAGGTCATCGACTCACAAAGAAAGTAACCTCTTCTCGTCTCTAACCCGGCCCTTGCACCCTGCGGCCACCCCAGATCTCCCCCTTCCCCCACCTCTCGTCGCATTCCTGCCCTCCGGGGTTGCTCAGAGGGCTGGGCCCCCTGGCTGTGAAGCTGAACGCAGCTCTGCCCGGCCGAGAAGGTCCCGCGTGGGACTGTAGAGGGACCGTGGGAATCGGGATGAGGCAGCAGGTATGACACGCTGGGACTGAAATGACTGATGGGATGAGAGAGAGGCTGGGCAGGGGAGGGGAGACCCAGGGACCCCACCCAGACAGTGTTGGTAAGATGAAAGCAGCCAGGAGGCGTCATCTCAGGGCACCGGGAAGACGCCGAGGCATGATTCAAATGCGAAAGGATCCCTGCTCTGAGGTTTAGGAATCAAGGCCATCAGCACAGTCAGTGAAAGTGGAAGATCTGTTGCACAACGAGGAAACTCTCAGGCACGCACACCTATGCACAAAACACACACTCACACACCACCCAGACTCGATTTCCAGGTGGTTGGGGCGGGAGCTTCTCTGTTCGCTGGTTGTGGACATAAAGAATAACTTCCCGCTGCGCATCCCTGACCCCCAGACTCAGCTGATAAGAGACTTCGCCTGGTCACTGTCCTGGAGCTGCGTCCTCCCTTGCCTGTGCGTGTGCTTGTGCGTGTGTGTGTGTGTGTGTTTAATAATTTTCTCAGGATTTTTTTTTTCTCTTCTAGAGTTTAATAGATTTTATTCTTTGGCAGTCTTCAGACTTTATGATATTTGGGTATCATGAAGAGATAGCAAAGGAGGTAAACTTAGGTCTCCAGTGTCCCTACTTGATGAATCAAAAACCAAACTCATTGCTGCCGAAGAAGCATAAAAGTCTCATCCCTGAGACTTCCTGCAACATTCCTAGTCCCCCAGTTCCTCCTTGCACAGGCAAACACAGTTTCTTGGGTATCCTCTTGTGGATGATACCTGCTCCACTTTTTTATGCAAATAGGGATATTCCAAACACATTCCACTACATCTTAGTTTTTCACTTCATATATGTTGTAGCGATTTCCAAATCAATACAGAAAGAGCTTCTTGCTCCTTTCCTAAAAAGGAAAAAACAAACAAACAAACAAAAAACAACTCACCAGTGTTGTGTTGATTACACCCATATTGACCCTACAGAGCAGAGTAAAACTGCCCTGTAGGGTTTCCAAGCATTGGCTGGTGGATTTCAACTGCTGACAATTTTTAGTTAGCAGCCAAACTCTTAACCACTCTGCCACCAGGGACCCCTTCTTTGCTTGGCAGCATAGAATTCCACAGCATGGATATATCATAATATATAACTGCCCATACAAACAATGCTGCACTAATACTGCCTATCTGATGTTTCAAATGGTGTGAATACTTTGCATACATGCAAATGCTGAAGCAGTGTATGTGACATGCAGTGGTGATTCTCATTGCTCTTACTTAATAAACATTCCACCAGCATGCCACAATGGTCTGGTTTGTCATACTGTTGCAACCACTTTTTATTGTAATGAAATAATGACAATGACAGTAATAACAAACCCATTGTCTTCTAGTCGATTCTGAGTCATGGTGAGTCCATGTGTTACAGAGTAGAACTGCTCCACAGGGTTTTCTTGGTTGTAATCTTCACAGAGGCCGATTGCAAGGCCTTTCTTCCACAGTCATTTTTCCCACATGTTTTAAATCCTACTCTCAGGCAGTAATCAACCAGGCAAGACTAGATTATGTTAAAGAGGATTAGGGTGGAATACAAAACCCTTACTGAGGTCACAGCCCTCATCGGATGTAAGGGGGGTTTCCCTGGAGTGTGGCCTGCGTAATGTATTATCTTACAAGAGATAAAAGGGGACAGAAGCAAGCAGAGAGATAGGAACCTCAAACCACCAAGAAAGAAGGCCTGGCAGCACAGCATGTCCTTTACACCCCAGGTGCTTGAGTTGAGAAGCTCCTACACTGGGGGAAGATTGGTAACAAAGACCTTCTTCCAGAGCCTGCAGAGAAGGAAGGCCTTCCTGGGAACTGGCACCCTGAATTCAGACTTCTAGCCTCCTAGAATGTGAGAGAATAAATTTCTGTTTGTTAAAGCCAACCACTTGTGGTATTTCTGCTATAGCAGAACTAGATAACTAAGATAGGTGGCAACTCATGTCAGTAGAAATTGGTGAATTATTTGATAAATGATGTTAGGCTATCTGGGTGGCCATCTAGGAAAATAAAAGCTTACTTCAATATATCACCTGTAATACTTAATCAAATTCAAATAGATATAAAATTTGAAAGTAAAAAAAGTGAAAAATAAAACCAAATATAATTACTGGAAATGCCAAGGCAGAAAGTTTTCATACCTTTGGAGGTAGAAAACCAATTTTTTACACAAAACTTAGAAACAATGAAAATTTGACATAATTCACTACATTAAAAAATTTCTTCCTGAACACACTTCCATTCTCTTAAAAAAAACAAAAAAGATGAGACAAAACAACAACCAAAAATGCAAACAAACAAAAAAATACATAAGCAAAGTGGAAACAAAAAAAGAACAAACTATGCAGAAAATATTTGTTATTTTCCTAACATGTAATATGCAACAGAGTAGGTTTGAAAAATATGAAGTGTGGGAAAAAGTAATAGATTTCTATTGGCTTATCTGTCCCTGGGTGGTGCAGTTTATTGGCTGGGCTGGTAACTGGAAGATTGGAAGTTGGAGTCCACCCGTAGGCATCTCAGAAGAAAAGCCTGGTAACTACTTCTGAAAAATCAGCCACCGAAAACCCTAGGGAGCACAGTTCTACTCTGACACACAGGGAGTCTCCATGAGTCACAGTTGACTCCATGGCAACTGGTTATTGGCTAGTTTATGCAAATAGTATTCCTTGCAGGTAACCCCATAATATAGTTGCCTGGGTAGGCAGAATCCTGTGCAGGTGGAATGCGGAGGGGAGGTGGTGGAAGGGAAATATTTTCGCTGTATATAAACCATTATGTTTTTGTAATTTAGAAATATGTGAGTTATGTTTATTTTAATATAAACATTTTTTAATCTGTCCCTTGGACATGAAAGGCTGTGCTGAGATATAAAGGTTAGACAGAAATGATTGCAGTATAGTTTTTATAACAACACTGTAATTGATCTTAGCCTATTATTACAGAGGTAAATACCTTCCTTATATTATCTATAGCCTCTCTTCTGCTATATAGACTCAGGGAGCTACTCCAACTGAGAAAACAGAGCTGGCAACAGTATTGAACCCACATCCCCACAGAGACTAGAGCCTCAATCCAGAGGCCTTAGACCACTGGGCTACATTACCCCACATGCCCTTGGGTTTTAAATTGTAATGTTTTCAAGGAAACAATAATGTTTTCCAACACGGTTATTCTTTTCCTAGAACAGTTCCACAATCTAGCTGTCCAAAACACTGATTAATAACAACTAAAATTTATTAGGAACTTATTATATGCCATGCCCTGTCCTTACAGTTACTGTCATTCAGTCCTCCTAACCGCCTCAAAAGACAGGTACTTTTACTATGATCTCCATTTTCCTGATGGAGAATATGAGGTACAGAGATGATAAGTAACTTGCTGGATGTCACCCAACCTTGATGTTTAAGCCACTAGAGGAAAACTATACTCTGTTGTATATTTATTTACTGAAGGGTAAAATCCTGAAATGATTTTGTCCAGGAAGTCAGAGCAACAGCAAACTTGTATATGAGGTAGCACCAATTCCTTTTGGGGCATAAAAAGCCAAGACCAGTTGCCTCCAAGGGGATTCCGAGTCATAGCGACCCTACAGCACAGAGTAGAACTGCCCCATAGGGCTTCCAAAGAGCGACTGGTGGGTTTCAGCTACCCATTCTTGGGTTAGCAGCCGAGCTCTCAAGCATTGCGCCACCAGGGCTCCCGTGGTGGTGTATAAACAACACCAACAAAAAAACCAAACCCGTTGCCATGGAGTCGGTTGCAACTCCTAAAGACCCCATAGGACAGGGTAGAACTGCCCCACAGAGTTTCCACGGAGCACCTAGTGACTTCAAACCGCAGGCATTTTTTAACTGTCAGCGGTAGCACTTAACCACTACACTACAAGGGTTTCCGTAGCGGTGTATGATATATAAAATCCTATTTTTTTCTGAAATTTCATTGACACTTGAAATCATTCCAATTGAGATGTTTTCTACTAGGCATTTGGAGATATGTCTTCTTAGCTCAATAGGCAGTGTGTCAGTCTCATAATCTAAAGGTTGTGAGTTTGAGCCTCAGAGAGCACAGAATATATACATATACATAGACTCTTCTACATACACTCTCTTGAAAAAGAAACATGTTAGTAGGGAAAATTATATCACTGATCATGTTTTTGATGTGATTATAAGTGGGGCTGTATTCTCTGTGACTTTTAACACTCTGCCAAGGCATACTTCAAGAGCTTTATCAATTTCCTTTGGTAGCAAGACAGTTTTTCAATACATTCAATACAGTTTTTCAATACATTTTCAATACAATGTTTTTTAATACATTCAGTACAATCTAATACCAAATTCTGAATTAGTTGCCTATTACTAATGTAGCAAATTGGCACAAATATAATGGCTTAGAAGACATAATTTGTCCTCTTACACTTCTGGAGGTCAGCAGTCTGAAATGAGCTCTATGGGACTAATCTCATTTCTGACTCTGGCACTCCTGTCTCCCTCTTACAATGACCTTGTGATTACATAGGGTCCACCCAGAAAAAAATTCCATTGCAATGTACTTCATGTAATCAAATCTGCAAAGTCCCTTTTGCCATGTAAAATAACACACTCAGAGATTTTGTATATTAGGACACGGGTGTATTGCGGGGCGGGGGGGGGCATTATTATACCTACGACAGGCTGTCCTCTTGTCTCCAAAGGCTCATATCTGTCCCACATGCAAAAACATCCACTTCCTCCCAACATCCCCCAAATCTCAACCCATTACAGCATCAACTCAAAGACCAAACTTCTCATCTAAATCTCATCAGCTTAAAGTTCCTTATCATCTAAGCCCTCTAAATTAGGTATGGGTGAGGCTCTGGATATAATCCAACCTGAGATACAATTCTCCTCTATCTGTGAATCTGTGAAATTTAAAAAACAAGTTATCTGCTGCCCAAAATACAATGGTGGGAGAGGCATAGGTTAACCGTTATAGACTCCAATTGAAGGGATGAAATTGAAATGAATAAAAGGAGTTACTGGTCCCAAGAAATGTCTAAATCTAGCTAGCCAAACAACATTAGGTTTCAAGGTCTGGAATTAATGCTCTGTGGTTTCTGCCTCTGCCTCTGGCTAGCGGCTCTGCAGTAGGAGTCACCTCTCCAATTCATCCTTCCATTTCAAGAAGGGTAGCATGTGCTTTTACCAACTTCTGCAGTCTGAAGTTGATCAAATATGCAATCAAAATGCATTGATAATTAATGGAGATTGGAAAGCAAAAGTTGGAAATGAAGAAGGATCAGTAGTTGGAACATATAGCCTTGGTGATAGAAACAACTTCGGAGATCACATAATATAGAATTTTGGAAGATCAACAATTTATTCATTGCAAATATCTTTTTCAATGATATAAACCATTACTATACACATGGATTTCTTCAAATAGAATACACAGGAATATAATCAACTGCATAAGTGTAAAGAGATGATGGAAGTGCTCAATATCAAAAATCAGAACTAGGTCAGGGGCCGACTGCAGAAAAGTCCATCAACTACTCGTACTTAAGTTCACGTTGAAGCTGAAGAAAATTAAAACAAGTCCATGCGAGCCAAAGTACGACCTTGAGTATATCCCATCTGAATTTAGAGGCCATCTCAAGAATGAGTTTGATGCATTGAACATTAATGACCAAAGAAGACCAGACAAGTTGTGGAATGACATCAAGGATATCATACATGAAGAAAGCAAGAGGTCATTAAAAAGACAGGAAAGAAAGACCAAAATGGATGTAAGAAGAGACTCTGAAACTTGCTCTTGAACATAAACTAGCTAAAGGGAATGGAAGAAATGATGAAGTAAAAGCGCTGAGCAGGAGATTTGAAAGAGTGGCTCCAGAAGACAAAGTAAAGTATTATAATAAAGTATTTCTAACTCCAGACTTGGAGTGAGGAAATGAAAAGGGAAGAATATTTTTGGCATTTATCAAGCTGAAAAAACTGAAGAAAAAAATTAAAGCCTTGAGTTACAATTTTGAAGGATTATATTTTTTTATATGGCATAGTGGTTAAGAGCTAGTACTGCTAACCAAAAGGTCAGCAGTTTGAATCCACCAGGTGCTCCTTGGAAACTCTATGGGGCAGTTCTACTCTGTCCTATAGGGTCACTATGAGTTGGAATCGACTCAATGGCAGTGTTTTTTTTTTTTTTATTAATATAGGCAAAATATTGAATGATGCAGGAAGCATCAAAAGAAGATGGAAGGAACACACAGAGTCACTGTACCAAAAAGAATTGGTTGATGTTCAGCACTTTCAAGAGTTAGCATAAGATCAAGAACCTATGAGGTTGAAGGAAGAAGTCCAAGCTGCACTGAAGGCAAAACCAAAAAAACCAAACCCATTGCCATCGAGTCAATTCTGACTCATAGTGACCCTATAGAATAGAGTAGAACTGCCCCACAGGGTTTCCAAGAAGTGGGTGGTGGATTCAAGCTGTGGGCCTTTTGCTTGACAGCTGATCTCTTACTAAAGGCATTGGTGAAAAACAAAGCTGCAGGAATTGTTGGAATACCAATGGAGATGTTTAAACAAATTGTTGCAACGCTGGAAGTTCACTTACCTATGCCAAGAAATTTGAAAGGCAGCTACTTGGCCAACCAATTTGAAGAGATTCATATTTGTGCCCATTCCAAAGGAAGGTGATTCAACAGTATGCAGAAATTAGTGAACAATATCATCAATATCACATGCAAATAAAATTTTACAAAGATAATTAAAAAATGGTTCACAATAGTACATCGACAGGAGGATGCCAGAAATTCAAGCCAGATTCAAAACAAGACATGTGATGAAGGATATCATTGCTGATGCCAGATGGATCTTGGCTGAAATTGGAGAATACCGGAAGATGTTTACCTGTGTTTAGTTGACTATGCAAAGGCATTAGATTGTGTGGTTCATAACAAATTATGGATAACATTGTGAAGAATGAGGATTCCAAAACACTTGGTTGTGCTTATGTGGAACCTGTACATAGATCAAGAGGCATTTGTTCCAACAGAAGGGAATACTATGTGCTTTAAAATCAGGAAAAGTTTGTATGAGGATTGTATCCTTACACCGTACTCATGCAATCTGTATACTGGGCAAATAATCTGAAAAGCTGGACTATGTGGAGAAGAACACAGCATCAGGTCTGGGGGAAGACTCATTAACAACCTGCAGTATGCAAATGACACAACTTTGCTGAAAGTGAAGAGGACTTGAAGCACTTACTGATGAAGATCAAAGACTATAATGTTCAGTATAGATTACAGCTCCATACAAACAAAACAAAAATCCTCACAACTGGATCAATAAGCAACATCATGATAAATGGAGAAAATACTGAAATTGTTAAGAATTTCATTTTTCTTGAATCCCCAGTCAACACCCATGGAAGCAGCATTCAAGAAATCAAAGACAATTGCTTTGGGTAAATCTGCTGCAAAGGACCTCTTTAAAGCGTTGAAAAGCAAAGATGTCACCTTGAAGAGTAAGGTATGCCTGACCAAAGCCATGGTGTCCCCAGTCCTAGTGATGCTTAATCTCAAGGCTGCTGGACCATCCTGCTTCTACACTCAACACAGCTCTTACAATACCCATGGAAACTGGGAAACCCCTGCTGGTGCAATTTCCTCATTTATTCCAGACAGGCCAATTCTGAAAGATGAGGTGTCATCCAGACAGCATTTCTTTTTTATTTTCTGTTCTTTATTTCCACTCATGCCCGAGGCCTGTTTTCAGATCACAACTCTCTGGAACATACACTAGTTGTTTTTTTGGCTTCTGTAAACCATTTACCCTTGTTTCCCACATTCAAATTAGAGTTACAATTAAGTAATATTAATTTTGCTTCCCTCTTTAGCTAGTAGAGTCCTTGGGTGGTGCAAACTGCTAACACATTGGTCTAATAACTAAAGGATTGGAGGTTAGAGTCCACCCAGAAGCCCAGGGAAAAAAGGATGGGCCATCTACATCTGAAAAAAAAAATCGGCCATTGTAAGCCCTACAGAGCATAATTGTACTCTGACACACATGGGGTCACGGTTCGTCATAATCAGCTGGAAAGTAACTTTTTTTTTTTTTAAATTGTACCAGATGATGGTAAAATATAACTACAGAAAGCAGACTTGACTAAGATTAATATTTTTTTTGAAAAAACAAATTATATAAACAAACAATAATGTTTCCTCAGATTTATATATTCTCTTGGGTTCTAGGTGTCAAACCAATCTTGCTATATCCTTAGCTACAACACAGTTCTACTATTTGACTATTAAGTGGCCAGCACCACAATCCACTCACCCAACCCCTGAAAATGTTTTTACTTTATTTAATAAAAGGAGTCCAATATCCTGGCACAGTCAAATTGATACAAAAATTTCTAATGCTCATGGACAGGTGAGATACACAGTTTTTAGAATACACTGATCTGCAGGCCACAATTTGAACAGCACTAACGAAGAGACAGGATGTACTAGAAGTGAGAAGATATCCAAGGAAAATCTTTCTTCCACCTTCTTTCTTTTTGTTTAAATTGAGGCTTAGTTCACAGAGTAAAATGCATATAACTTAATTATTCAGCATGATGAGTTATTACATATGTGTATCTCATGTTACAAACATTCAGACCAAGAATTTTTCATCTCTCAGAACTTCCTTGACTTATCCCAATCAACTCTAATCTTCAGAATTCTGCCACCAATTTCCTGTGTTTTCAAATACTATTAATGGAATCATAGGATATGTGTTCATTTGAGTATGGATTCTATCACTCAGTATGTTTTTCATTAGATACATCCATATTGTTTCTAGTTCTTTTTTTATGGCTGTCATATTCCATTGTATTAATACTGTACATCACGCTTTTTTCATTAATTTGTTGTTTTGTACATATGATACAACTAATGCTACTACGAACATTTTTATACGAATTTTTCAAAGGCAATAAGTGTGTATTTTTCTTGGGTCTAAATATAGCTGTGGTGTTTCGGGTTATATATATGTGTATTGTTTTAGGCAATATTTCTAAATAGTGTACAAGTGTGGATGTGTCGGTTGACAGTCTCATCAGCAACCTATGAAAGTCTCAGTTGTTTCATATCATCAGCAGCACTTGATATTTTCAATACTTTTAAGCAATTTTGGTGAAGGGGATTATTATTTCATTGTGTTTCTAATTTGTGCTTTCCTCATAGTTAATAATGTCCAACTCTTGCACCCACCAGACCAGCAACATGATTGGCTCTGAGAGGCACAGGTGGTTTTCAGAAAAAAGGGCAGTAAAAGCCATGTTGATCAGACAAGGCATTATTAGGGAACTTATACACAGAGGATGACACAAAGATTCTTGCGACGGACAGCAAAGCATCGAATGTCACCCAGGTCGTGGTCCATGCAGGGCAGTGTGAGGTGTGGGGTTATATACCTTGTCCTTATGTGCAAGGACTGGTACAGGAGGACCATGAAAAAATGTGTCTAATCTCTGATGAATGGGATTGTTCTTGCACTAGTTAATGAGTTCAAGTTGATGTTACCATGAAGTCAGGTGTTTGGTGTGTTTTATCATTGTCCAGGTTAGTGCTCAGTCAGGTATTCTGTTTTTTCCCCAAAGTCCTTTGCAGCAGGACACATCTTATATTGTTTGTGGCTCTCATACTAGTACCTTCTAAAATTACATATTGGGCAATTCAGTATACTCTTTTGTGAAGTACATGTTCAATTTTTGCTCTTTCTGTTTTTTTGTTTTTTTTTTTCGGTCTTTTTCTTATTGTTTTGTAGGATTTCCCCATATATTCCACATAAGGCTCATTTATCAAATATAATTATTGAAATATCTTCTCTTAGACTGTCAAACTGCCCCCCCCCTTGTTTTTAAGAGAAAGAGCTTGAAAACTTTGTAAGAAGAGACAAAAAGAAAGGGTGTAAAAAGAGAGGAGAAGTTGAAAATACAAAAGTTCCATCATAGACTTTTCCTGATCATTGTGAAGAAATTTCCTCATGTGGTTTACTGAGGACGGAATTTCAGAGAGGGCTTATGGGATGAAATGTCCTAGTAGAAGAAACATCGTTATTTGGTCTGCAATCCCCTTACATATTTCTTGGTGTAGCACTGTAAGAGACTTCTAGTCTCCTAAACTGTGGGAGAATAAATTTCTCTTTGTTACAGCCATATATTTGTGGTATTTCTGTTATAGCAGCACTAGTTAGCTAAGACAACTGCACTCTGCCAAAGGTGGAAAACTTGCAAGACCAAGTAAAACAAGGCAATCTCATCAAGTTGTGGCTTTCATGCTTTCACTCTACACCAATTCAATAGAGAATTAAGTTACATTAATCTCTACATCATTTCTCACTACAATTTTCACTGATTTTTTTTAAATTCCAAGCTCTCAAGGAGATGGTTTATGCAATTGTGGGGGCTCAAAAGTCCCAAATCCATGGGTCTGGCAGCAGGCTGATGATCTCTGCTGGCTCTTGGTTTTGCAAGGGCAAAGTGAATCCAAAATCGGCAGACCAGGTGGTAGAATGGGGAACCCTCCTGGCTCATGGGTTAGGAGGGGCTGGTGAATTCAAGAATTCTAGGTCAGGTGGCAGGCTAGACTTTTGCAGGCTTATGACCCATGAACCAGAGATTGGTGTTGATAAGAGTGCAGGGTGAAGACAGAGAGAGCTTTGCCAGAACATCCTTTTATATACCGAACAGACCACATCCCCAAAGAAATTCTTCTTTCAACTGATTTGTTGCTCACATCAGATCCCAAAATGGAAGGTAATTACATTATGGGAGAGCACATGACAAATCACTGAGAATTATAGCCTAGCTAAGTTAACACATAACATTAATCATTATAGTACCAATTAAAAGACAGACTATGAGGGTGGATTAAAAAAAAAAAAGACCCAACTACATGTTGTTTAAAAGAAACCCACTTTTAATATAAAGACAATGATAGACTGAAATTAAAGAGATTGAAAAAGATATATCATGCTAACACTAATCAAAAGAAAGCAGCTAGAGCTGCCACGTTAATTTCAGACAAGTCAGATTTCAGAACAAGGAAAATTATAAAAAATACAAAAGGGCATTACATAATGATTAAGGGGCCAATTCTCCAAGAAGACATAACGATCCTGAATGTGTATGCACCTAACAGCAGAGCATTAAAATATATGAGGGAAACTCATATCTGGTAAGGACTTGTGTCCAAGTTGCTTTCTGCAGCACATGGGGTCGTTATAACTTGCAGTCAACTCGATGGCAACTGCTGGTGGTGGTGGATCCAAGATACACAAAGAACTCTTAAAACTCAGTAATAAAAACAGAAAAAATCCAATTAAGAAGTGGGTAATATGTCTGAACAGATACCTCAGCAAATAAGATACACAGATGACATGTGCCATTAAAACCAACAACAACAACATCCAGTTGCCCCATGAGTAGAATTGTGCTTCATAGGGTTTTTAATGGCAGTAGGTCATGAGGTCTTTCTTCTAAGTTACCTCAGGGTGGAGCCAAACCACCAGTCTCTCAGTAGCCAAGCACTTAGTGCTTTGCATGACCCAGGGAATCTTATATGCCACTAGGGAATTACAATTTAAAACAACCATGTGATACTGTCTTAGGCTGGATTCTCTATAGAAGCAAAACCAATGAAGCATCTAGCTATTTATCATCTATCTGTCTGTCTGTCTGTCTATCAATCTATCTATAGAGAGAGATAGAGAAAGAGAGGGGAAAGAGAGACTGGGAAGTCTCAAGTCCGTGGGTGGGTCAGGCTGGAGGCTTCTCCTGACTCACTAGCTGCAGGGACTGGCAAACCCAAGATTAGCAGGTCAGCTGCTAGCTCAAGTCCCAAGAACCGGAGGTCAGATAAACAGGAGCCAGCTGCAGAATACATAGCCAGCAAAAGCCCATAAGCCTTGTTACAACCTGAAGGAAACTCCCTTACAACTGATTGGGTATTCACAGCAGATCCCATTATGGAAATGATCACATTATACCATGTCTAATTCTGGAGGTGATTACATCATTATTCAACTGCCAGACTACTTCATAACTGCCACACCACTGAGAATCACGGCCCAGTCAGTTTAACACTCAAACTTAACTACCACAGATGCCATTACACACGTATTAGAATGGCTAAAATCCTAAATACTGATAACACCACATGCTGGCAAGGATATAGT
Source organism: Loxodonta africana (assembly GCF_030014295.1). NCBI lineage: Eukaryota > Metazoa > Chordata > Mammalia > Proboscidea > Elephantidae > Loxodonta > Loxodonta africana. The sequence continues at coordinate 80,072,102 of NC_087342.1, forward strand.
GCAACAGGAACTTTCATTCATTTCTGGTGGAAATGCAAATTTAGTTTCTTACAAAGCTAAACATGGGCTTACAAATTCATATTTGTGTTGTTAGGTACAGTTAAGTCATTTCTGACTCAGTGACCCACGCACAACAGAAGGAAACACTTGCCGGTCCTATGCCATCCTCACAATCTTTATGTTTGAGGCCATTGTTGCAGCTACTGAGCCAATACATCTTGTCAAGGGCCTTCCTTTTTACCAGGCATGATGTCCTTCTGTTATCAAGACTGATCTCTCCTGATAACATGTCCAAAGTTCGTAAGATGAAGTCTCACCATCCTTCTTTCTAAGGAGCATTCTGGCTGTACTTCTTCCAAGACAGATTTGTTCATTCTCCTAGCAGTCCACGGTACATTTGTATAAAGCAAGTGCTTGTAGAGGAGTGGGTCTCTGGACAGAGGTAGAGTGAGCCCTGAAGAAAGCTCACTGTAATTTGAAGATCTGGAGCTCATTAAAGTTACGCATGGAAAACCAAGGGATAAGATTTGCCCCTAGAGTGACCTTGGACTCTGGAGTTCATTCTGATTACCATTGTCTTCCTGAGGTTTCTTAGAAGACCTAAGATGCAGCAATCCCCAGGTGAGATGATATGTATCTCTGCTGATTTCTGGCTCAATAAGAATCTTCTCCATTTTCACAGGAATCACTTGAAGTCCCCTTATAACTTGGGAGACTCGATTTTTCTAACAGAACTTGCATCCCTGCTGACCCACAAGGCAGCTCACCAGAGTAATCGAATGTGAGAGAAGTAAAGAGAAGCAAATGTCTCCTTGAAAGAGACCATTAGACAGATGTCAGACACAAAGATATGCAGTTACTTGAGTACAGGCAGAGCAATAGAAACCAAAAAACCAAACCCAGTGCTGTCGAGTCGATTCCGACTCATAGCGACCCTATAGGACAGAGTAGAACTGCCCCATAGAGTTTCCAAGGAGCACCTCGCGGATTCGAACTGCCAACCTTTTGGATAGAAGCCGTAGCACTTAACCACTACACCACCAGGGTTTTCAGAACAATAGAGTAGAGGTTAATTTGGCCCTGCGTCTTGTGAAGCACAATTAGGATAGTTTTGGGGTATCTGTGAAGTTATTGGTTGATACTGTGACTAGAAAAACCCGGATTCCAAATACACCATTGTAAATTCCAGATATGGGGGGATGCAGGGATGCATTCTTACTAAATCAAGTTGTACTTGAAAGTCTCAAAAGTGCATTTTATGTATTATTTGTGAGAAGGCCCAATGTACTGTGTAGAGCACTATTTGAACACCTCATAGGAGGCACTTTGGCAGAAATTCTTAAATTATAGAATTTTATGAGATATTAGAGTTGAACTTAGTAGAAGAAACATACATATGCTCCCTGTGTTCTATTCAGGAAATCCAAAACCTCTAAATTTTATATATAATACGTGTAGGTCCTGGGAAGAACAGACGCCAATCTGTTTTGGAAGATTCTCAAAAGCGAGTGTATGGAAAAATGTTTTGAAGATAAAGAGTTACATATTATGTTCTGCATTTTACAGACTGCATTTTCTTACATAATCTAGCATCTGTGTACAATCTTTGGCAGAAGAACCGTAATCATCACATCATGGGTTAGTTTCCAGAAGTTAAATCAGATCGCTCCTGTAATTCCTGTAAATCAAAATAGGAAGAGACCAGGTTAAAAAAAGAAGAAGAAGAAGAAAAATTACCAAGAAAGGCCTGGAATTGATGGAGAAGATAACGCATCTATACAAAGTAAAGAGAAAGGAACATAGTGACAACTTCTGATATGAAGTTTCTTGCAATTAGAGTAAGATTCACTAATATCTTGAAGAAAAGACATGAACACCCACTGAAATTTTTTTTGTGTGTGTGTGTGCTTTAGGTGAAACTTTATGCTCAAGTTAAATTTCTCACACAAAAATTTATATATGTATTTTTGGCCCTTTCTTCTTTTTGAATGTGTGCATTTATTGCTATAAATTGACGTCCGAGTGCTGCTTTAGCTGTGTCCCCAAGACTCTGATACGAAGTGTTTTCATTCTCATTTGATTCTATGAATTTATACCTTCCTTAATTTCTTCTATAATCTAATAGTTTTTGAACAAGGTGTTGTTCAGTTTCCATGTGTTTGATTTTTCCCTGTTTTTTTCTGTTATTGATTTCTAGTTTTATGGCTTTATGGTCAGATAAGATGCTTTGTAATATTTCGATGTTTTGGATTCTGTTAAGGCCTGCTATATAACTTGATATGTGGTCTATTCTGGAGAATGTTCCATGTGTGTCAGAAAAGAAAGTATACTTGCCTGCTGTTGGTTGGAGTGTCCTGTATACATCTATGAGGTCAAATTGGTTGATTGTGGCTTTTAGATCTTCTGTGTCCTTACTGAGCTTCTTTCTGGATGTTCTGTCCTTCACCAAAAGTGGTATGTTGAAGTCTCCTACTATTATTGTGGAGCTGTCTATCTCTCTTTTCAGTGGTGTCAGAGTTTGTTTTATGTATTTTGAAGGCCTGTCGTTGGGTGCGTAAATATTTAATACGGTAGTATCTTCTTGGTATATTGTCCCTTTAATCATTATATAGTATCCTTCCTTATTCTTTGTGGCGGATTTAACTTTAAAGTCTATTTTGTCAGAAATAAGTATGGCCAATTCTGTGCTTTCTTGATTGTTGTTTGCTAGATTTATTTTTTTTCCATCCTTTATGTTTTAGTTTGTGTCTTTTAGTCTAAGGTGTGTTTTTCATAGGCAGCATACAGACGGATCATGTTTTTTTAATCCATTCTGCCACTCTCTGTGTCCTTATTGGTACATTTAGTCCATTTACATTCAGCATAATTATGGATAGGATAGTGATGTCATTTTGATGTCTTTTTTTCTGTTGTTGGCCATTTCTCTTTTCCACTTAGTTTCTTTGTGCTGAGTAGTTTTCCTTTATATATTGTCTTTTCCATTGTTGTCAATTTTGTTTTTGCTGAGTCTTTATGTTTTTCTTATATTTTATTTTGATGTGTAGGATTGTTAGCCTCCTTTGTGGTTACCTTATTATTTACCCCTGTTTTCCTATGTTTAAACTGAACTTTTATCTCCCTTTGACTTCCTCTCCATATGAAAGATCTATGACTATAGTTTTTAGTCTCTTTTTATTGATTTAATGTCATCATCTCTTACATAATGACATCTCTGTTTCCCTGTTTTGAGCTTTTTTTTTTTTAATCTTGACTTATTTTTCTCATTTTCCTATCTGGGTTGATAATCTGGTTTTTCTGTCCTGTGTTCTAGTCTTGGGTGGTTATCTGATGTTACTGATTTTCTAACCAGAAGACTCCATTCAATATTTCTTGTAGTTTTGGCTTGGTTTTTGCAAATTCCCTAAACTTCTGTTTATCTGGAAATGTCCTAATTTCACCTTCATATCTGAGAGACGGTTTTGCTGGGTATATGAGTCTTGGCTGGCAATTTTTTTCCTTCAAGGCTTTATATATGTCATCCCATTGCTTTCTTGCCTGCACGGTTTCAGCTAAGTAGTCCAAGCTTACTCTTATTGAACCTCCTTTGTAGATGACTTTTTTGTTTATCCCTAGCTGCTCTTAAAATTCTCTTTATCTTTGGTTTTGGCAAGTTTGATGATAATATGTCTTTATGACCTTCTTTTTGGATCTACATTGTATGGGGTTCGATGAGCATTTTGGATGGATATCTTTTCATCTTTCACAATATCAGGGAAGTTTTCTGCCAACAGATCTTTAACAATTCCCTCTGTGTTTTCTGTTTTCCCTCGCTGTTCTGGTACTGCCATCACTCATAGGTTATTTCTCTTCATAGAGTCCCACACGATTCTTAGGGTTTCTTCATTTTTTAAAATTCTTTTATCTTATTTTTTCTTCGAATATATTGGTGCCAAGGTTTTAACTTCAATCTCACTGATTCTGACTTCCAGCTCCTCAATTCTGCTCCTCTGACTTTCTCTTGAGTTGTCTAACTCTGAAATTTTACTGTTCATCTTCTGAATTTCTGATTGCTGTCTCTGTATGGATTCTTGCAGCCTATTCAGTTTGTAATTATAGTCTTGAATAACCTTCTGAAATTCCTCAACTGCTTTATCTGCGTGTTCCTTGGCTTGTTCTGCATTTTGTCTGATCTCCTTTGTGATCTCTTGAAGAGTTCTGTATATTAATCTTTTGTATTCTACCTCTGGTGATTCCAGGAATACCTCTTCATCTGGAAGATTCCTTAATTCTTTGATTTGGGAATTTGTTGAAACAATCGTGGTCTGCTTCTTTATGTGATTTGATATCGACTGTTGTCTCTGAGCCATCTGTAAGTTATCATATTAATTTATTTTATGTTTGCTTACTGTGTCCTAGCTTCTTGCTTTGTTTTGTTTTGATATACCCAAAAAGGCTGCTCAAGTGAGCTAACCTGATTATTGGAGCCTTTGAAGTTCTAATATCCTGTCACCAGATGGCTAGAGCTGTTACCAGGTGTATGAGCCTAGGAATCCATTCACTTTTCATGTATGGATTCAGCTCAGGTGTCCAGGGAGTGGGTCACAAAGTGTGTGGTGCAGGCTCTCACCTATGGTCTTAGAGGAGCTGTGGTGATTGGTGTATGCACAGGTTTCTGGTTGCAGCAGGAGGTCACACTCTGACCAAGGAAAGGGGCTTACAACCTTCCACCAAGTGTCTGTGAGGAAGGTGTGTCCCTGTGCTCTAGAGCACAGAGGTGGGTGGACTCTGCAGCCTTCCCATTGCACCAAATGCTTTTGGGTGTAAGGACTGGAAGGAACCTCTTATCTTTGGATCCCTGTTGTGGGTGGTTGGGTAGTGTGGGTAGAGCCACCAGTCCTCGGGCTCCTGATGTGGGTATGTGAGGACTCTGCTTGATAGGCAGACTGGTGTCAAATGTCAAGAACCCACATCTCCACTGCACAGCTAAAACAGGTAAAGTCAGACCTCAGGCACATACACCCTTGCAATGTAACAACAGGGGCCTGCTGCTAAAATGGGGCCACATGGGTTCATGCAGTGCTGACAGGCATTCAACGTTTGTGGATCGCTTGTGCCTGGACAGGAGTCACCTCTGCCCTAAGTTCCCAGTTAAGGGGAGCTGGCAGATTATTTTTCCCCTGTTTGTTAATTTGTTCCTCCTCCGAGGCCAGGGGAATGGCTCAGGTTGCACAGCAGAACCTGTCTCTGGCCCAGGGAAATCAACTGTCACTGAAGCCGGCTCAGGGCAAAAAAAGGGGGATCAGATAAATGGGAGAGACTTCCTTCAAAAGGGGAGCTATTACATCTGTGCGATAAATTAGATGCAATTACTTATGCCGAGAGGGCTGTTTTTCACTGATTCTGGAGGCAAGAGTAGATTCTGTGCCACTGGCTCTCTGTAGCTACGGAAACTGGTCCCAAACACTACTGCCAGCCCCACCATGGTCTCACCAGGGGATCGGGACTGAGGGGCACTTATTCCTGCCAAGTCAGGTTGGGCGACTCCTTCCTGCTTCAGAACCACCTCCGCCTTTCCCTGCTGCTCAGTCTGATTTCTTAACTTTGCCTTTGATGTTCAGGGCTCCTAGGTTGTCATATATATAATTGATACACTTGTTTCTTCAGGTCTTTGTTGTAAGAGGGACCACCTGAAGTGTCTGATTACTCTGCCATCTTGGCCCCGCCTCTTATACACGTATTTTATGTGACCCTACTTGCAATCCCTATAATGTGACAGCACACTCCCACTTTCCACCCTGGGTTTCCCTTGTCCATTCAACCAGCTCCTATCCCTTTCTGCCTTCTCTTTCCATCTCCAGACAGAAGCTGCCCATTTAAGTCTTGTATATTTACTTGAACTAAGAAGCACACTCTTCACAGGTATTATCTGATGTTTTATAGTCCACTCTAATCTTCATCTGAAGAATTGCCTATGGAAATGGTTTTAGTTCACACTCGTTGAAATCTTGAAAAGCATTACAAAAAAGTAATAAACTGAAATGGCAGGATGATGATCATCTGTGAGCACACATATTTGCTCCCTTGTCTTTTTGAGGCTTAGCCCATTTTAGATTTCCAAAGCCTCTTTAATGTTAGTTGTCAATTCATGAAAGAAGATACTTCGCCTATATCAATTCTCCCTTCCAGCAACACCTCAGGAATTAGTCACTGAAAGTCAATTCGAGAATCTTCTACTTGTTGCAACATGAGAAATAAACAACCACGAAGGGACTTGAACCCTCAATCATCTAGATCTGAAGCCAGACACCTTACCCATTAGAGCCTGCAGCCAACACTGTGAGGAAACTGTACAAGCATATAAGTGAAAGTGCTGATAAGGAAATATTAAGTTTCTGTTTTCAAATTTTTAACTTTGCAATTGGAGGTAATTTTTACAACATTCAAAAAATGAGTCAAATATTATCTGAAACATTTGAAAACAATTACTTAGAATTAATAAACTGAGGCTGTGAGATGACCACAAGTGACATATTTCTTCAAGGCTGCTCTCATGTAAGTTACTTATAATGATGATGCATTTGGGTACAGAATTATGAGCCAAGAATTGAACTCTGCAATAAAGGGCAGATGACAGCAACAAGAGAAGGATTGCCAGAAGTTGGTATCTTCAGACCAAAGAAAATACTGTGTGGCTCCAGGGAGAAAAGTCTAGAAGCTCGGAAAAGAGCTCCTTTTATCAGAAATGCCTGCTTTTAATGCCAGGAAAATGTTTCACTATAATCCATTCACAACATAGGCTTCAAAAACTTGATCCTCTACCAACAAGTCGAAGAATCACCTGATACAGAGGTGGGATGAGATAGTGGGTCCCAAACCTCCCTGGGAGAGTGGTCCCTATGTCTGAGGTGCAGTTCCTTGACTTCCAAGCTACATCAAATGGATAGAAGACAGCCAAAATAGCTTGGAGGGATGCTTTGCTCATTGAAATGCTAACTAACCCCCCGGGGTATTTTGCTAAATCATTGCCTAGTTTCCCTGTGGATTGATCCACAAAACAATTCTAGGTGATTTTATGTGACCCAACTCTGCATTGTATATTGGTAGGGTAGGAAAGATGAGAAATCTACAAATTCCTAAAGTTAAGTAATCACAAATTCTCTCAGTTTTCACATAATCTTAGTTTTTTGGGAGTGCCAAGTTATTTGAAAGAAGTAAACAATTGTCTTTTCCCATTCCCTGTCCTGTCTTTCCTCCCCAGAGAAGTTAAGCTTTCCTTCACTTCAAAACCTCCCATTTGTTTCCATATCCCTTGTACAGCATTTTCTCCAGGTTTAGGTCAAAACTCAAAAACTGTCTTAGGCCATATTCTGGATGGTATGTCCTAATGGACACTAATTCATTCAGAGAATTATTGTTTTCCTTTGGATATGAATAGCAAACAGCATTCAGGACATGAAGACCTGAAGAAGGAAGAGCAAAAGGAGACGGGAAAGAAGGAGGAGGAGAAATAAAACAAACAGAGGGAAGAGTGGCTTACAGATGGTAGAGAGGTTGTATCATGAAGAAAAGCAAGCATAGAGATGCAGAAGTTTAAACCCATGTGCATTTGCTTGCCCACCATTATGGAATATTCTCGGCAGTCTTAAATTTTTCTCTCCTTCAACTCTTTTCTCCTCTGCCTCCCAAGGCTGCAAGAAAGACGTACAAGACAATGCAGAGGGATGCAAAGAAGAGTAACATGAATGTTACTTCAAGAAAAATAGATGCAGGTGGAAATGAAGCCCTCTGGGTGTAGTAATGTGATCTGAAAGCCAGTAGCGCTTTGTCTAGGCGACCATGTCTGTTTCTGAAAGTGTAAAGAGACGGAAGACAAGATAAAAGGAATGGAAATTCTCCCAGCGATTATAACATCTGTTTGGAACAAAATCTTCTTGGCAAGCAGAAGAATTACAAGGAAGCTATTTGGGAAGAAGGACCTGGAACATATAATCAATTGGCTTACATAAAACCTACATTAGGTACCCAAGAAAAGACCAGTAAAGAGGCCTGGGTAGCTCAGTTGGTATAGCATCAGACTTTTAATCTGAGGGTCCAGGGTTCAAGTCCCTGTTCAGGCGTTATCTTCCTTTTGCCCTAGTTACTGTCTCTTAAAATCCTGTTGACAATCCAGTTCTTCTTAGAGAAACCTGTCCTGACATTTACTGTAGGCTTCTAGTCTCTTCTCTTCCTGCTCTTTGTTCGGTAAGAATGGGAATAGAGCAAGGGGATCAGAGAAAGAGCAAAGGGTTAAGCGATCAATTACTAGCCATAAGTTTGGCAGTTTGAATCCACCCAGAAGTACTTCCGAAACCCTGGGGGCCTAGTGGTTAAGAGCTCCGGTTGCTAACCAGAAGTTCGGCAGTTGGCATCCACCAGGCGCTCCTTGGAAGCTCTATGGGGGCAGTTCTACTCAGTCCCATAGGGTCGCTATGAGTCTGTAATCGACTCGACGGCAGTGGGTTTGGTTTTGGTTTTGGAGGTGTTTCAGAAGACAGGCTTGGTAATTTACTCCTGAAAGGTGAAAGCCTAGAAAACACTATGTAGCAGTTCTACACTGTACCCGTGGGGTCAGTTAAAGTGGAGGCAGCCCAATCCTTCCAAATGAGGTGAAGACTTGTAAAACCAAACTTCGCTGTTACAGCACCTCATCCTTTTTTTTTTTTAATTTTTTTTATTAACTTTTATTGAGCTTCAAGTGAACGTTTACAAATCAAGTCAGACTGTCACATATAAGTTTATGTACACCTTACTCCGTACTCCCACTTGCTCTCCCCCTAATGAGTTAGCCCCTCCAGTCTCTCCTTTCCTGACAATTTTGCCAGCTTCCAACTCTCTCTATCCTCCCATCCTCCCTCCACACAGGAGATGCCAACACAGTCTCAAGTGTCCACCTGATATAATTAGCTCACTCTTCATCAGCATCTCTCTCCTACCCACTGTCCAGTCCCTTTCATGTCTGATGAGTTGTCTTCGGGAATGGTTCCTGTCCTGTGCCAACAGAAGGTTTGGGGACCATGACCGCCGGGATTCCTCTAGTCTCAGTCAGATCATTAAGTATGGTCTTTTCATGAGAATTTGGGGTCTGCATCCCACTGATCTCCTACTCCCTCAGGGGTTCTCTGTTGTGCTCCCTGTCAGGGCAGTCATCGATTGTGGCCGGGCACCAACTAGTTCTTCTGGTCTCAGGATGATGTAGGCCTCTGGTTCATGTGGCCCTTTCTGTCTCTTGGGCTCTTAGTTATCCTGTGACCTTGGTGTTCTTCATTCTCCTTTGATCCAGGTGGGTTGAGACCAATTGATGCATCTTAGATGGCCACTTGTTAGCATTTAAGACCCCAGACGCCACATTTCAAAGTGGGATGCAGAATGTTTTCATAATAGAATTATTTTGCCAATTGACTTAGAAGTCCCCTTAAACCATGGTCCCCAAACCCCTGCCCTTGCTCCGCTGACCTTTGAAGCATTCAGTTTATCCCGGAAACTTCTTTGCTTTTGGTCCAGTCCAGTTGAGCTGACCTTCCATGTATTGAGTATTGTCCTTCCCTTCACCTAAAGCAGTTCTTATCTACTAATTAATCAGGAAAAAACCCTCTCCCACCCTCCCTCCCTCCCCCCGCCTCGTAACCACAAAAGTATGTGTTCTTCTCAGTTTATACTATTTCTCAAGATCTTATAATAGTGGTCTTATACAATATTTGTCCTTTTGCCTCTGACTAATTTCACTCAGCATAATGCCTTCCAGGTTCCTCCATGTTATGAAATGTTTCACAGATTCGTCACCTTTCTTTATCGATGTGTAGTCTTCCATTGTGTGAATATACCACAATTTATTTAACCATTCATCCGTTGATGGACACCTTGGTTGCTTCCAGCTTTTTGCTATTGTCAACAGAGCTGCAATAAACATGGGTGTGCATATATCTGCTCATGTGAAGGCTCTTATTTCTCTAGCGTATATTCCGAGGAGTGGGATTTCTGGGTTGTATGGTAGTTCTATTTCTAACTGTTTAAGATAACGCCAGATAGATTTCCAAAGTGGTTGTACCATTTTACATTCCCACCAGCAGTGTATAAGAGTTCCAATCTCTCCGCAGCCTCGCCAACATTTACTAGTTTGTGTTTTTTGGATTAATGCCAGCCTTGTTGGTTAGTGAGATGGAATCTCATCGTAGTTTTAATTTGCATTTCTCTAATGGCTCATGATCGAGAGCATTTTCTCATGTATCTGTTAGCTGCCTGAATATCTTCTTTAGTGAAGTGTGTGTTCATATCCTTTGCCCACTTCTTGATTGGGTTGTTTGTCTTTTTGTGGTTGAGTTTTGACAGAATCATATAGATTTTAGAGATTAGGTGCTGGTCGGAGATGTCATAGCTGAAAATTCTTTCCCAGTCCGTAGGTGGTCTTTTTACTCTTTTGGTGAAGTCTTTAGATGAGCATAGGTGTTTGCTTTTTAGCAGCTCCCAGTTATCTGGTTTCTCTTTGTCATTTTTGGTAATGTTTTGTATTCTGTTTATGCCTTGTATTAGGGCTCCTAAGGTTGTCCCTATTTTTTCTTCCATGATCTTTATCGTTTTAATCTTTATGTTTAGGTCTTTGATCCACTTGGAGTTAGTTTTTGTGCATGGTGTGAGGTTTGGGTCCTGTTTCACTTTTTTGCAAATGGATATCCGGTTATGCCAGCACCATCTTTTCCCCAATTAACTGACACTGGGCCTTTGTCAAATATCAGCTTCTCATATGTGGATGGATTTATATTTGGGTTCACAATTCTGTTCCACTGGTCTATGTGTCTGTTGTTGTACCAGTACCAGGCTGTTTTGACTACTGTGGCTGTGTAATAGGTTCTGAAATCAGGTAGAGTGAGGCCTCCCACTTTCTTCTTCTTTTTCAGTAATGCTTTGCTTATCCGAGGCTTCTTTCCCTTCCATATGAAGTTGGTGATTTGTTTCTCCATCACATTAAAAAATGACGTTGGAATTTGGATCGGAAGTGCATTGTATGTATAGATGGCTTTTGGTAGAATAGACATTTTTACTATGTTGTCTTCCTATCCATGAGCAAGGTATGTTTTTCCACTTAAGTAGGTCCTTTTTAATTTCTTGTAGTAGTGCTTTGTTGTTTTCTTTGTATAGGTCTTTTACATCTTTGGTAAGATTTATTCCTAAGTATTTTGTATTCTTGGGGGCTACTGTGAATGGTATTGATTTGGTTATTTCCTCTTTGATGTTCTTTTTGTTGATGTAGAGGAATCCAAGTGATTTTTGTATGTTTATTTTATAACCTGAGACTCTGCCAAACTCTTCTATTTGTTTCAGTAGTTTTCTGGAGGATTCCTTAGGGTTTTCTGTGTATAAGATCATGTCATCTGCAAATAGAGGTAATTTTACTTCCTCCTTGCCAATCCCAATGCCCTTTATTTCTTTGTTTAGCTTAATTGCTCTGGCTAGGACTTCTAGCACAATGTTGAATAAGAGCGGTGATAAAGGGCATCCTTGTCTGGTTCCCCTTCTCAAGGGAAATGCTTTCAGGCTCTCTCCATTTAGAGTGATGTTGGCTGTTGGCTTTGTATAGATGCCCTTTATTATGTTGAGGAATTTTCCTTCAATTCCTATTTTGGTGAGAGTTTTTATCATAAATGGGTGTTGGACTTTGTCAAATGTCTTTTCTCCATCAATTGATAAGATCATGTGGTTTTTGTCTTTTGTTTTATTTATATGGTGGATTACATTAATGGTTTTTCTAATATTAAACCAGCCTTGCATACCTGGTATAAATCCCACCTGGTCGTGGTGAATTATTTTTTTGATATATTGTTGAATTCTATTGGCTAGAATTTTGTTGAGGATTTTTGCATCTATGTTCATGAGGGATATAGGTCTGTAATTTTCTTTTTTTGTGATGTCTTTACCTGGTTTTGGTATCAGGGAGATGGTGGCTTCATAGAATGAGTTAGGTAGTATTCCATCATTTTCTATGCTTTGAAATACCTTTAGTAGTAGTGGTGTTAACTCTTCTCTGAAAGTTTGGTAGAACTCTGCAGTATAGCCATCCGGGCCAGGGCTTATTTTTGTTGGGAGTTTTTTGATTACCATTTCAATCTCTTTTTTTGTAATGGGTCTATTTAGTTGTTCTACTTCTGATTGTGTTAGTTTAGGTAGGTAGTGTTTTTCCAGGAATTCATCCATTCCTTCTAGGTTTGCAAATTTGTTAGAGTGCAATTTTTCGTAATAATCTGATATGATTCTTTTAATTTCACTTGGGTCTGTTGTCATGTGGTCCTTCTCGTTTCTTATTCGGGTTATTTGTTTCCTTTCCTGTATTTCTTTAGTCAGTCTAGCCAATGGTCTGTCAATTTCACTAATTTTTTTGAATAACCGGCTTTTGGCTTTGTTAATTCTTTCAATTGTTTTTCTGTTCTCTAATTCATTTAGTTCAGCTCTAATTTTTATTATTTCTTTTCTTCTGGTGCCTGATGGATTCTTTTGTAGCTCACTTTCTATTTGTTGAAGTTGTAGGGACAGTTCTCTGATTTTGGCTCTTTCTTCTTTTTGTATGTGTGCATTTATCGATATAAATTGGCCTCTGAGCACTGCTTTTGCTGTGTCCCAGAGGTTGTGATAGGAAGTATTTTCATTCTCGTTGCATTCTATGAATTTCCTTATTCCCTCCTTAATGTCTTCTATACCCCAGTCTTTTTTCAGCAGGGTATTGTTCAGTTTCCAAGTATTTGATTTCTTTTCCCTAGTTTTTCTGTTATTGATTTCTACTTTCATTGCCTTGTGGTCTGAGAAGATGCTTTGTAATATTTTGATGTTTTGGATTCTGCAAAGGTTTGTTTTATGACCTAATATGTGGTCTATTCTAGAGAATGTTCCATGTGCGTTAGAAAAAAAAGTATACTTTGCAGCAGTTGGGTGGAGAGTTCTGTATAAGTCAATGAGGCCAAGTTGGTTGATTGTTGTAATTAGATCTTCCATGTCTCTATTGAGCTTCTTACTGGATGTCCTGTCCTTCTCCGAAAGTGGTGTGTTGAAGTCTCCTACTAGAATTGTGGAGGTGTCTATCTCACTTTTCAGTTCTGTTAAAATTTGATTTATGTATCTTGCAGCCCTGTCATTGGGTGCATAAATATTTAATATGGTTATATCTTCCTGGTCAATTGTCCCTTTTATCATTATGTAGTGTCCTTCTTTATCCTTTGTGGTGGATTTAAGTTTAAAGTCTATTTTGTCAGAAATTAATATTGCTACTCCTCTTCTTTTTTGCTTATTGTTTGCTTGATATATTTTTTTCCATCCTTTGAGTTTTAGTTTGTTTGTGTCTCTAAGTCTAAGGTGTGTCTCTTGTAGGCAGCATATAGACGGATCGTGTTTCTTTATCCAGTCCGAGACTCTCTGTCTCTTTATTGGTGCATTTAGTCCATTTACATTCAGCGTAATTATAGGTAAGTGTTTAGTGTTGTCATTTTGATGCCTTTTTATGTGTGTTGTTGACAATTTCATTTTTCCACTTGCTTTTCTGTGCTGAGACATTTTTCTTTGTAAATTGTGAGATCCTGATTTTCATAGTATTTGACTTTATGTTTGCTGAGTCGTTACGTTTTTCTTGGTTTTTATTTTGAGTTATGGAGTTGTTATACCTCTTTGTCCTTACATTAATATTTACCCCTATTTTTTTCTAAGTAAAAACCTAACTTGTATTGTCCTATATTGCCTTGTATCCCTCTCCATATGGCAGTTGTATGCCACCTGTGTTTAGTCCCTCTTTTTGATTACTGTGATCTTTTACATATTGACTTCAATGATTCCCTGTTTTGAGCATTTTTTTCTTTTTAAAATTAATCTTAATTTGTTTTTGTGATTTCCCTATTTGAGTTGATATCAGGATGTTCTGTTCGGTGACCTTGTGTTGTGCTGGTATCTGATATTATTGGTTTTCTGACCAAACAATTTCCTTTAGTATTTCTTGTAGCTTTGGTTTGGTTTTTGCAAATTCTCTAAGCTTGTGTTTATCTGTAAATATCTTTTTTTGCCTTCATATTTCAGAGAGAGTTTTGCTGGATATATGATCCTTGGCTGGCAGTTTTTCTCCTTCAGTGCTCTGTGTATATGTCATCCCATTGCCTTCTTGCCTGCATGGTTTCTGCTGAGTAGTCTGAACTTATTGTTATTGATTCTCCCTTGAAGGAGACCTTTCTTTTATCCCTGGCTGCTTTTAAAATTTTCTGTTTATCTTTGGTTTTGGCAAGTTTGATGATAATATGTCTTGGTGTTTTTCTTTTTGGATCAATCTGAAATGGGGTTCGATGCGCATCTTGGATAGATATCCTTTCGTCTTTCATGATGTCAGGGAAGTTTTCTGTCAGCAGATCTTCAACTATTCTCTCTGTGTTTTCTGTCCTCCCTGCCTGTTTTGGGACTCCAATCACACGCAAGTTATTCTTCTTGATAGAGTCCCACATGATTCTTAGGGTTTCTTCATTTTTTTTAATTCTTTTATCTGATTTTTTTTCAGCTATTTTGGTGTTAATTCCCTGGTCCTCCAGATTTCCCACTCTGCATTCTAATTGCTCGAGTCTGCTCCTCTGACTTCCTATTGCATAGTCTAATTCTGTAATTTTATTATTAATTTTTTGGATTTCTGCATGCTGTCTCTCTATGGATTCTTGCAACTTATTAATTTTTCCACTATGTTCTTGAATAATCTTTTTGAGTTCTTCAACTGTTTTATCAGTGTGTTCCTTGGCTTTTTCTGCAGTTTGCCTTATTTCATTTCTGAGGTCATCCCTGATGTCTTGAAGCATTCTGTAAATTAGTTTTCTATATTCTGTATCTGATAATTCCAGGATTGTATCTTCATTTGGGAAAGATTTTGATTCTTTTGTTTGGGGGGTTGTAGAAGCTGTCATGGTCTGCTTCTTTATGTGTTTTGATATCGACTGCTGTCTCCGAGCCATCACTAAGATATTGTAGTGATTTATTCTATATTTGCTCACTGAGTCTTATCTTGTTTTGTTTTCTTTCAATATACGTGGATGGGCTACTAGATTGTGCTGTCTTGATTGTTGTAGCCCTTGACTTACTTATGACCTATTACCAGCTGGTTTGGGCTGTTGCCAGATATATATGCCTGAGTCTATTCACTATTCTTGAGTAGGATGTGATTTTGGGTCATCAAGTGTGTGCTGCACCCTAACACCTATTCACCTTGAGAAGTAGTGGTGATAGTTGTGTGCACCAGATTCTATTAGCAGCTGGGGTTCACATTCCAGGGGGGGCAGGATGCTAACAGGCTTCCCCCAAGTGTCAGTGAGGTAGGTGTGTCTCTATTCCTAAAGCACCTTGGTGGGAGGGCTCTGCAGCGGTACCTTATGCCCCCAATGCAAGTACCTCTACAGACTGGTAGGTGTCACCCTCCTTAGACCCCTAA
Organism: Loxodonta africana; assembly: GCF_030014295.1. Classification (NCBI taxonomy): domain Eukaryota; kingdom Metazoa; phylum Chordata; class Mammalia; order Proboscidea; family Elephantidae; genus Loxodonta; species Loxodonta africana. The sequence goes on from NC_087342.1 coordinate 80,087,550, forward strand.
GGCAAGAGGCTAGGTGGTCTGGGGGGAGCTTCAGCCCTCAGTTCCCTGTTGTGGGTCAGTTAGGGCTCTGTTGAATAAGCAGAGATATCAGACCTGGGAAACTTATTTTTCTAGTAAATCCGCTAAAAAAAAAATGCACTCAGATCCCTATCAGAAATGCCTTTGCATTATAATAGCCATCTTGTTCTCTGTAGGGGTGAAAGCCCGAGATATGGATCATATATGCTTGGCTGGACCTGGTTCTGTGTTTTTAGTCCAATTAGGGAAGCATTTTTGGTCCCTGGGTTTTTTGTGGTTGCTTCTCTCAGGCCAGAAGAATGGGTTAGGAAAAGACCAAAAAAAAAAAAAATGGAAAAGAAAAGCTGGAGCCGTTCTCCCTCTGGCTCAGGAAATTCCAATGTTAATGAAGCCCCCTGGGAAAGGGAGGGGAGGGTTCAGAAAAACAGGAGAGAGTAGCACCCCGGAATATAGCCAAAGTTGCTTATCTTGCTTGGGATGACTATTTTATCTGAGATTCCCGAGTGGCGTGTCGCCTATGTGTGCTGGCTGGGTAGAGATTGCCCCTGAGGGTCAGGCCCGCAGAAGCCACGGTCACATCCGCCGCTGCCAGTCCAAAGCCCGACACCAAGTTTCCGCGGCTGGGATGCTGCACTCCCGGCTCCAAAATCAGTCGCTGCCTCCCAGGGACTTCTCCTCCAGCGGACCGGCTTGGCCCCCTCCCGGGGTCAGTTCAGGGGGGTAGGGCTGCGCCCTGTGTTTGTGCCGTCACAGGATGTTGTGTTCAGCTCCCCTGTGTCCAGTCCTAAGCCCGGCGCCAAGGTTACCTGACTGGGACGCTGGCTCCAGGCTCCGAAAACAGTCGCTGCTTCCCCATAGTTGTTCCTTCTCCGTCTCTGTCACTTAGGTCAACTCTTTAAATCTGTGTTTGTTTTTCAGGGTTCGTAGATTGTCATGTATGTGATCGATTCACTTGTTTTTCCGAGTCTTTGTTGCAAGAGGGATCCGAGGTAGCGTCTACCTAGTCAGCCATCTTGGCCCCCTCCTCTCATCTTTTGTAACTTAGATTCTTCTTTGGACTGCCCTAACTAAGGGTCTCTAACAGAGGAACTCCATTAAGAGACTCAGACAGCCAAGTAGGCATTCAGTCCCACGCACAGCAAGTAGTCTTTTGGAGCGGAGGGAAGGGAAAGGAGAAGTCTGGGAGGGTCCAATTCAGCTACAGAGTCTCCCTTTAAATCGTCGCTTCCTTAAAATGCCACAGTGCCCATGTTGAGATCTATAATGACTCTAAGCATATAACCAAAGGTGTAGAGCCTCTTGGGAGAAAGGGGCCAAAGTGGGTCCAGCTGGCCACACGGGGTCTCTGATCCAGGCACAGTCCTCCTAAGGTGAAGAGCCTTGGGGCTCCCGGGAACCACCTTTGTGCCCTCTACTCACCCAAAGCCTGGTTTCAAGAGCAGTATTTCATTGATTCCCTAAGAAAGTAGTCCTCTCGCCTCTAACCTGACCCTTGCATCCTGCGGTAACCCTCTCGCGTTCACCTACCCCCAGGCCCCCTCGTTGCATTCCGCCCACCCCCATTCCACCCCCTCCGCCCACCCCAGCCCAGGAAGCTCAGAGGGCCTGGCAGGCCGGCTGTGGATCTGAAAGCAACTCTGAGTCCCAGAAGTTTCAGTGTGGGACTGTAGAAGGTCCGTGGGAGTCAGAGTGAGGCAGCAGGGCCCGGGACCCTAGGACACGCGTTGACTGAAACGCCTGAGGGGATGAGGTGGCGGGGAGCAGGGGCCCTAGAGGGAAGACCCAGGGACCCTGCCCAAACTGCCTAGGTGAAGTGAGAGCAGGCAGGACCTGTGCTGTCTAACAGATTTTATTCCTTGGCTGTCTTTGTACTTTATGATATCTGGGTATGATAAAGAGAGAGCAAAAGAGGTGAAGCTTAGGTTTCCAGTGTCTCTGCTTGATGAACCACAAACCAAACCTGCTGCAGCCAAAGAAGTGTAAAAGTCTCACCCCTGACTCTTCCGAGTCACCCAGTTCCTTCTTGTACAGCAAGCATAGTTTCTTGGGTATCCTCTCAAAGATATTATTTCCTTCACTTTTATACAAATAAGGAAATTGCAAACATACTCTACTGCATGTTGTTTTTTTCACTTCTTGCATGTTGTAGTGATTTCCAAATCAATTCAGAAATAGCTTCTTCCTTCTTTGCTTGGCAGCAAAATATTCTGTTGTATGGGTATATCATAATATATATCTCACCCATACAAGTAATGCTGCAATAAGTAATATCCCTATCTAACATTTCAAATGGGTGTATTTTCTATACATGGAATTGCTGAAGCAGTGTATGTGATGTGCCATGGTAATTCTGATAGAACTTGCCTAATATATATTCCCATTAGCATGACACAGTGGTCTGGTTTCCCACAGTATTGCAACCACTTTGTATTATCATACAATAATGACAATAAATACAATAAATAACAAACCCATTGCCTTCTAGTGGATTGATTTGGACACATGGTGACCACATGTGTTACAGAGTAGAACTGCTCCACGGGGTTTTCTTGGCTGCAATGTTCATGGAAACAGATTGCTAAGCCTCTCTTCTGCAGTGCCATTGTGTGGGTTTGAAGCACCAACCTTTAGCTTACTAGTCAAGCACAAACCTTATTGTCTACCCAGGGACATTCATATCAACATACCAAACCAAAAGCCAAATTCATTCTCATCAAGTAGATTCCAGTTAAAAAGCCTTGGGTAAATGACACATTCAGATATCAACCTACAGTAAGCAAGTCATTGTTAACCACTGAAATCATATTTAGTCCAGTGGAGCCACCCAGAATTTGGAAAATAAATAGCTATTTAAAACTGCACTTATCTAGTTAATGCAGCAAACTTAAAACTTCAGATTTGGGCGAAAACAATTATGTAAATGAACATATGATAGAGGTGGCAACTCAAATCAATAGAAATTAGTGGATCATTGGATAAATGGTGTTGGGCTAAGTGGGTAGCCATCTAGGAAAATAAAAGATTATATTGGTTTATCATGTGTGATAAAAATTTCAAATAGATATAAAATTTAAAATTAAAAAATGAAAAATAAAACTACATATAATTACCGAAGATGCCAAAAAGAAAGTTTGTATAACTTTGGGGTAGAAAACCAATTTTTACACACAGCATAGCAACAACAAAAGTTTGACATAATTCACTACGTTAAAAAAAATCCTTCCTGGGCACACTTACATTCTCTTTATTAAAAAAACAAGACTCATACACCTACAGTTACTTGATCTTTGACAAGTCTTTCCCCATGAAATGGGGAACAGACAGTCTTTTTAACAAATTATGATGGCAAAACTGAAAGTCCATCTGTAAAAAAAAAGGAAACAATGTCCATACATTACACCATACACAAAAATGTAATCCAAAATGGATGAAATATCTAAACACAAAAGCAAAATCTATAAAGATCACGGAAGAAAAAATAGGGTCAATGCTAAGGGCCCTAATATATGGCATAAATAGGATACAAACCATAACTAACAATATACAAAGACCAGAGGATAAGCCGGATAACTGGAATCTCCAAAAACTAAACATTTATGTTCATCAAAAGACTTCACCAAAACAGTAAAAAGAGATGGTACATACTCAGAAAAAAAATTGGGGCTATGACATATCCAACAAAGGTCTAGTCTCTAAAGTCTACAGGAAAATCCAGTACCTCTACAACAAAAAGTGAAATAAACTAATTAAAAAATAGGCAAAGGATATGAACAGACACTTCACCAAAGAATAGATTCAGGCAGCTAAGAGACACACAAAGAAATGCTCATGATCACTAGCCATTAGAGAAATGCAAATTAAAACTACAATGAGATAAGATTTCACCTGACATTACTGGTAGAAATGAAAAAAAAAAAAACCGAAAATGACAAATGATAGAGAGGCTTCGGGAAGATTGGGACCCTAATGCACCGCTGGTGGGAATGCAAAACGCTACAACCATTCTGGAAACAATAAGGTGCTTCCCTAAAAAATTAGAAGTAGAAATACCATATGATCCAGCAATCTCATTCCTAGGAATATATCCTAGAGCAATGAGAGTCGTCACCGGGATAGACATACAAATACAGACCCACATTCATTGCAGCATTATTCACAATAGCAAAAAGATGGAAACAACCTAAGTTCCCATCAATAGAAGAATGGATAAACCAACTACATACACACAATGGAATACTATGCAACAATAAAGAACAATGATGACTTTATGAAACATCTCAAACATGGATGAATTTGGAGAGGACTATGTTGAGTGAAATTAATCAATCAAAAAGGACAAACATTGTATGAGACCACTATTATAAAACCTCATGAAAAAGTTTCCACACAGAAAGAAAGACTCTCTGATGGTTACAAGGAAGGGGAGTGGTGAGGACAGAAAAACACTACCTAGACAATAGATAAGTTGTAACTTTGGTCAAGGTTAAGACAGTACACAATACTGGGGAAGTCAGCACAACTTGACCAAGGCAAAGTCATATAAGACTCATAGACACATTCACACTCCCTGAGGGACTGAATTACTGGGCTAAGGGCTGGGGTTCATGGTCATGGGGGACATCTATCTTGATTTGCATAACACAATTTATAAAGAAAATGTTCTAGAGCCTACTTTAAGTGAGCACTGTCTGGGGTCTTAAAAGCTTGTGGGTAATCATCTAAGATTGGTCTACTGGTCCCATCCCGTCTGCAGGAAGGGAGAATGAAGAAAGCCATAGACACAAAGGAAAGATTAGTCCAAAGAACTCATGGACCCCTACTACCACAGCTTCCAGCAGACTGAGTCCAGCACAACTAGATGGTGCCTAGCTTCTACCACCGACTTGTCTGACAGGGACTGGAGCAAATCTGAGATTATGGTCCCCAAAACCCCTTTTAATTCAGCACTGAAGTCACTCCTGAGGCTCACCCTTCAGCCAAAGGTTAAGCAGGCCTATACATGCATCCCTTACCCATCTGTCAGTTTGTCATACTGTGGGGACTTTAGTGTTGCTGTGATGCTGGAAGCTATGTCACCGGTATTCAAATACCAGCAGGGTCATCTGTGGCAGACGGGTTCAGCAGAGCTTCAAGACTAAGACACTCTAGGAAGAAGCAACTGGCGGTTTACTTCTGAAAAAAATTAGCCAGCAATAACCTTGTGAATAGCAGCAGAGCATTGTCTGATACAGTGGCTGAAGATGAACTTCTCAGATTGGGACGTACTCAAATGTTGCTGGGGAAGAGCTATCTCCTCAAAGTAGAGTTGACCTTAATGATGTGAATGGACTCAAGCTTTCAGAACATCATTTGCTGGTGTGGCACACCTCAAAATAAGAAGAAACAGCTGCACAGATCCATTAATAATCAGAAAGTGGAACGTACAAAGTATGGACCTAGGAAAATTGGAAATTGTCAAAAATGAAATGGAACGCATGCAGATCAATATCCTAGGCATCAGTGCACTGAAATGGAGTGGCATTGCCCATTTTGAATCAGACAAGCGTGTGGTCTACTATGCCAGGAGTGACAAATTGAAGAGCCAAACCCACTGCCATCAGTGGTGTTGAATTCATTATCAAAAGAACATTTCAAGGTGTATCCTGAGCAAAATGCTGTCAGTGATAGGATAATATCCATATGCCTACAAGGAAGACCACTTAATATAACTATTATTCAAAGTTACACACCAACCACTAAGGCCAAAGATAAAGAAATTGAAGATTTTTACCAACTTCTGCAGTCTGTAATTGAGAAATCAGGAAACAATGATAATTACTGGTGCTTGGAATGCAAAAGTTGGAAACAAAGAAGGATCAGAAAGTGGAAAATACGGCCTTGGTGATAGAAATGATGCCAGAGGTCACATGATAGAAGTTTGAAAGACCAATGACTTTTTCCTTGCAAATACATGTTTTTTAGCAATGTAAACGGTGGTTATTCACATGGACCTCACCAGGCAGAATATACAGGAATCACGTAGACGACATCTGTGGAAAGAGATGATGGAAAACCTCAATATCATCAGTCAGAACAAGGCCAGGGGCCAACGGCGGAACAGACCAACAATTGCTCATGTGCAAATTCAAGTTGAAGCTGAAGAATATTAGAACAAGTCCAGGAGAGTCAAAGGATGACCTTGAGTATATCCCACCTGAATTTAGAGACCATGTCAAGAATAGATTTCACACATTGAACACTAATGGCTGAAGACCAGAATTGTTTTGGAAGGACATCATACATGAAGAAAGGAAGAGGGCATTAAAAAGACAGGAAAGAAAGAAATGACCAGAATGGATGTCAGAAGAGACTCTGATACTTACTCTTGAACACAGAGTAGCTAAAGCTAAAGGAAGAAATAATGAAGTAAAAGAGCCGAACAGAAGTTTTCAAAGGGCAGCAGGAGAAGACAAAGTAAAGTATTATGACATGAGCAAAGACCTAGAGTTGCAAAACCAGAAGGAAAGAACACACTTGGCATTTCTCAAGCTGAAAGAGCTGAAGAAAAAATTCAAGCCTCAAGTTGCAATACTGAAGGATTCTATGGGCAAAATACACAGGAAGCATCAAAATAAGCTAGAAGGAATACACAGCCACTGTACCAAAAAGAATTGGTCGATGTTCAATCATTAAAGAAAGTAGCATATGATCAAGAATTAATGATAACAAAGGAAGCAGTCCAAAATGCACTGAAAGCATTGGTGACAAACAAGGCTTCAGGCATTGACAGAATACCAATTGAAATGTTTCAGCAAAGAGATGCAGGACTGCAAGTGCTCACTTTTCTATGCCAAGAAATTTGAGAAGACAGCTATCTGGCCAACTGTCTAGAAGAAATCCATATGTATGCACATCCCAAAGAAAGATGATCCAACAGAATTCACAAATTATCAAACAATATCATTAATATTGCATACAAGAAAAATTTTCTGAAGATCATCCAAAAGCTGTTGCAGCAGTACATTGACAGGAAACTGCCAGATACTCAAGCTGCATTCAGAAGAGGATGTGGAAGAGGGATATCAATGCTGATGTCCAATGCAGTCTGGCTGAAAGCAGAGAGGACAGGAAAGATGTTTACTTGTGTTTTATTGACTATGCAAAGGCATTCAACTGTGTGGATCCTAACAAATCATGAATAATATTGCGAAGAATTGTAATTCCGGAACACTTAATTGTGTTCATGAGGAACCTGTACATAGATCAAGAGGCAGTCGTTCCAGCAGAAGAAGGGGACATTGCGTGGTTTAAAGTCAGAAAAGGTGTGCACCAGGGTTGTATCTCTCAGCATATTTATTCAATCTGTATGTTCAGCAAATAACCCAAGAAGCTGGACTATATGAAGAAAAATACAGCATCAGGAGGGGAGGAAAACTCATTAACAACCTGTGATATGCAGATGACACAACCTTGCTTGCTGAAAGTGAAGAAGGACTTGAGGCGCATACTGATGAAGATCAAAGACCACAGTCTACAGTACGGATTACCCCTCAACATAAAGAAAACAAAAATCCTCACAACTGGATCGATAAGCAACTTCATGTTAAACGGAGAAAAGATTGAAATTGTCAAAAATTTCAAAGTAGAGGCCACCTTAATGAAGTGAATGGAATCAAGCTATCAGGACCTATATTTGCTGATGTGGCGCTATTCAAAATGAGAAGAAACAACTGCAAACATCCATTAATAATCAGAATATGGAATGTACAAAGTATGAATTTAGGAAGATCGGAAAATGTCAAAAATGAAATGGAATGCATAAACATTAATATCCTAGACATTAGTGAGCTGAAATAGACTGGTATTGGCCATTTTGAATCAGACAATCATATGGTCTACTATGCCAGGAATGACAACTTGAAGAGGAATGAGGTTGTGTTCATCATCAAAAAGAACATTTCAAGATCTATCCTGAAGCACAATGCTGTCAGTGATGTGATAATATCCATATGCCTACAAGGAAAACCAGTTAATATGACTATTATTCAAATTTATGCACCAACTACTAAGGCAAGAGATGAAGAAATTGAGGATTTTTATCAACTTTTCCAGTCTGAAATTGATCAAACATGCAATTAGGATGCATTGATAAATACTTGTGATTGGAATGTGAAAGTTGGGAACGAAGAAGGATTGATTGTTGGAAAATATGACCTTGGTGATAGAAATGATGCCAGAGACTGCATGATAGAATTTTGCAAGACCAATGACTTCTTCATGGCAAATACCTTTTTTCAAAAACATAAACAGTGACTATACATGTGGACCTCACCAGATGGAATGTACAGGAATCAAATCGACTACATCTTTGGAAAGAGATGATGGAAAAGCTCAATATCATCAGTCAGAACAAGGCCAGGGGCCAACTGTGGAACGGACGATCAGTTGCTCATTTGCAAGTTCAAGATGAAGTTGAAGAAAATCAGAACAAGTCCATAAGAACCAAAGTACAACCCATACATAAACATAAGCATACAGAAACATATGCCATTGTGCTCCTAGGTATTTACTCAAATGAAGTAAAAACTTATTCCACCAAAAACCTGCACACAAATGTTTATAGACACTTTCCTGATTAATTTGCAAAAATGGGAAACAATCAAGAGGTCCTTCGATTAGTGAATAAACAAGCTGTGGCACATCCATACAATGGAGTATAATTTAGCAACAAAAAGAAGTGAGCTTTCAAGCTATGAAAAGCCATAAAACCAAACCAAGCCAAACCTACTGCCGTCAAGTCAATTCCGACTCATAGTGACCCTATAGGACAGAGTAGAACTGCCCAATAGTTTCCGAGGAGCACCTGGCGAATTTGAACCACCAACCTCTTGGTTAACAGCTGTAGCACTTAACCGTTATGCCCCCAGGGTTGCAAACTTAAATGCATATTGCTAAACAAAAGACCCAGAAAAATAAACTAGTCTGAAAAAGCTACATATTGTATGATTTCATATAAAGGACATTCTAGAAAAGGCAAAATTATAGACAGTAAAAAGATCAGTGGCTGCCAGCAATTCAGGGGAGGTTGGGAGGGATAAACAGGTGGAACATTGGGCATTTTTAGGAAAGTGAAACTATTCTGAATGATTCTGCAATGGTGGACACTTGGCATTACGTGTATTATATTTACAGCATCAAACAGCCAAGATACCACCCCGCATTTACACACATATACACATACACACACCCCCATCGGTTTTGTGTGTGACACTCTAGTTTCCTCCTTAAGTGAAACCTACCACACACTGTTTCTTGTTCTTACTGTATAACTCCCATGAGCCAACTGAAACCAGTCTGACAGACAAATCGTGTTCTGCCAATTTCAAAGAAGACTCAATGTTATTTTTATGAGTAGTGGCAAAGCCTCATATATGTGCAAACCAGGATGACAAAAAGCTAACAGGCACTCGAAATCTGGTACCAGTAAATGAATTTTCTCTTAACCTTCATATGCAGGTCAAAGAACTGAGTTTTAATCATGATAAATCTCAGGATTCTGGAAGAGTCTTGGAGAAAGCTAATTTGTTTTCCACAAATATCACAATAAATTTCTAATCCCCAAATCTCCAAGTACATTTTTCCACCCTCCACATGCCTATGCTTACTGATCATTCACAAATCCAAGGCTGGACACCAGAGTACTACCCTGAGTTCACTGTGTAACAATCTCACAAGTGTGTTAAAATATATTTTGAATTCCATATAAGTTTATCTTTTTCCTCTTCTAGGCTTCCTCCCATGCTCCCCTAACCCCAATTTTTCCTGCAGCTACCTCTTGTTTGTCTGAACTCTGGTTCTTGGAGCTTACCTGCCAGCCCCTGCAGCTACATGAATCAGGAGAAGCCTTGTGGTCTTGCCTACTGATCTTGGAATTCATCCATCTTCACAGCCTGTGAGCAAGAGTCTTGTTCTTCAACCTGCTGATCTAGGGTTCACCAGCCCCTGCAGCTACATGAATCAGGAGAAGCCCTATCCTCATCTATGGACTTGGGACCTTCCAGCCTCTACAATCGCCTGAGCTGTTTCCTTGATATAAATCTCTGTCTATTGTTGTTGTTAGGTGCCATCGAGTTTCTTCAGACTCATAGTTACCCTTTGCACAAGAGAAGTAAACACTGCCTGGTCTTGCACCATCCTCACAATTGTTGCTATGCTTGAGCCCATTGTTGCAGCCACTGTGCCAATCTACCTCATTGAAGGTCTTCCTCTTTTTCAATGACCTTCTACTGTAACAAGCATGATGTCCTTCTCCAGGGACTGATCATCCCTCCTGATAGTATGTCCAAAGTATGTGAGACGTAGTCTCAACATCCTTGCTTCTAAGGAGTATTCAGGTTGTACTTTTCTCAAGACAGATTTGTTCGTTCTTTTGGCAGTACATGGTATATTCAATAATCCTCACCAACACCACAATTCAAAGGCATTTTTTCTTCTTTGGCCTTCCTTATTCATTGTCCAGCTTTCAGCATGCATATGAGATGATCAAGAACACCACGGCTTGGGTCAGGCACATTTTAGTCTTTAAGGTGACATCTATGATTTTCAACACTTGAAAGAGGTCTTTAGCCGCAGATTTGCCCAATGCAGTTCGTCTTTTGATTTCTTGACTGCTGTTTCCCTGTGTGTTGATTGTGGATCCCGCTAAAACCAAATCCTTGACAACCTCAATCTTTTCTGTTTATCACCATGTTGCTTATTAGACCAGTTGTGAGGATTTTGGTTTTTTTATGTTGAGGTGTAATTCATACTAAAGGCTGTGGTCTTTGATCTTCATCAGTAAGTGCTTCAAGTCCTCTTCACTTTCAGCAAGGAAGCTTGTGTCATCTGCATATCGCAGGTTGGTAATGAGTCTTCCTCTAATCCTGATGCCCCATTCTTCTTCATATAGTCCAGCTTCTCACATTATTTGATCAGCATACGGAGGGTTGAAAAAGTATGGTGAAAGAAAACAACCTTGATGCACATCTTCCCTGACTTTAAATCATGCAGTATCCCCTTGTTCTCTTCGAATGACTACATCTTGATCCATGTACAGATTCCTCATAAGTACAGTTAAGTGTTCTGGAATTCCCATTCTCTGCAATGTCATCCATAATTTGTTATGATCCGTACAGTCAAATGCCTTTGCATAGTCAATAAAACACAGGTAAACATCTTTCTGGTGTTCTCTGCTTTCAGCCAGAATCCATCTGACATCAGCAATGATATCCCTGGTTCCACATCCTCTTCTAAATCTGGCTTGAATTCTGGCAGTTCCCTGTCAATATACTGCTGCAGCTGCTTTTGAATGGTATTCAGCAAAATTTTGCTGGCATGTGATAATAATGATACTGTTGGATACTTTATGATTTAGGTTAGATCAACTTTCTTGGGAATAGGCATAAATATGGATCTCTTCCAGTCAGTTGGCCAGGTAGCTGTCTTTCAAATTTCTTGTCATACACGAGTGAGCACTTCCAGTGTGTGCATTTTTTGAAACATCTCCATTGTATTCTGTCCATTCCTAGAGCCTTGTTTTTCACCAATGCTTTCATTGCAGCTTGAACTTCTTCCTTCAGTACCATCAGTTCCTGATCATAGGGTACCTGCTGAAATGGTTGGACACTGACCAATCCTTCTTGGTATAGTGACTGTGTATTCCTTCCATCTTCTTTTGATGTTTTCTGCATCATTTAATACTTTCCCTGTGGAATGCTTCAGCACTGCAACTTGAGGCTGGAATTTTTGCTTCAGTTCTTTCAGCTTGGGAAATGCTGAGCATGTTCTTCCCTTTTGGTTTTCTATTCCCAGGTCTTTGCACATGTCATCATAATACTTCACTTTTTCTTCTTGAGCCACTCTGTGAAATCTTTGTTTGGCTTTTTTACTTCATCATTTTTTCTTTTTGCTTTAGCTACTCAGTGTTCAAGGGCAAGTTTCAGAGTCTCTTCTGACATCCATTTAAGTCTTTTCTTTCTCTCTTCTATTTTTAGTGCCCTCTTTCTTTCTTCATGTATAATGTCCTTAATGTCATTCCACAACTTGTCTGGCCTTTGGCCATTAGTGTTCAATGTGTTTAATCTATTCTTGAGATGGTCTCTAAATTCAGGTGGGATATACTCAAGGTCATACTTTGGCTCTCTTGGTCTTGTTCTAATTTTCTCCAGTTTCAACTTGAGCTTGCATATGAGTAATTGATGGTCTAATCCACACTCGGCCCCCGGCCTTGATCTGACTGATGATATTGAGCTTTTCCATCGTCTGTTTCCACAGATGTAGTCAATTTGATTTCTGTGTATTCCATCTGGTGAGGTCCACATGTATAGTTGTCATTTACATTATTGAAAAACAGGTATTTGCAGGGAAGAAGTCATTGGTCTTGCAAAATTCAATCATGCAATCTCCGGCATCCTTTCTCTCACCAAGGCCATATTTTCCAACCACCGATCCTTCTTCTTTGTTTCTTACTTTCTCTTTCCAGTCACCAGTAATTATCAGTGCATACTGATTGCATTTTCGATCAATTTCAGGGTGCAGAAGTTTGTAAAAATCTTCCGTTTCTTCGTCTTTGGCCTTAGTTGTTGGTGTGTTTGTGTGTAAATTTGAATAATAGTCATATTAACTGGTCTTCCTTGTAGGCATATGGATATTATCCTATCATAGATACTGTTGTACTTCAGCATAGATCTTGAAATATTCTTTTTGACAATGAATGCAATGCCGTTCCTCTTCAAGCTGTCATTCCTGGCATAGTAGAGCATGATTGTCCAATTCAAAATGACCAGTACCAGTCCATTTCAGCTCACTAATGCCTAGGTTATCAATCTTTATGCGTTCCATTTCATCTTTGATGATTTCCAATTTTCCTAGATAAATATTTTGTGCACTCCACTTTCTGATTATTAATGGATGTTTGTAGCTGTTTCTTCCCATTTTGAGTAGTGCCACATCAGCAAATGAAGGTCCTGAAAGTTTGACTCCATCCATGTCATTAAGGTTCACTCTCTCTCTATATCTATTTATATGCTTCACTGGTTTTGCTTCTCTAGAGAACCCAGCATAAGACATGTACCTCCTTCTGTCTGGAAATGATTTAATTTTTTTTTTAATGAATAAATGGCTTCACTCACTTTTGTTTTTGCCTTTTAAATCCTGTCTATTTTTCTTCTATCTTACTCTTATAATTCATCTTTCTCTAAATCCTGAAGCTACAGTTTCATTCATGCCTTATGAATTCCTCTTCTGGACTGTTCGTAGGGCCCATGAGTTACCTGACATGTTGAGTCGAAAACAAAAGGCCCTTATAATGAAATGCAGAATGCATCACTATCGGGTTTTCTTCTGTCATTGCTTTCCTCCATCAAATCTGGCACGTACATTCTGATTGAGCAAAAAGCAAATATAATGAAGACTTTTAGGCAGCCAAAAGATTAATTTCTTGAGCTTTGTGCCTCACATTAAGACAACTATAGAGGACATCAGAAGAGCTGGAAATGGGGACTTGATTCTTTGTCACGTGTAATAGAAGACAGAGACTTTTTTGTTCTTTTTTTTTTTTTTAAATTGTCCTTTAGATGAAGATTCATAGAACAAAGTAGTTTCTCATTAAACAATTAGAACACATATTGTTTTATGACATTAGTTAACATCCCACGACATGTCAACGCTCTCCCTTCTCAACGTTGGGCTCCCTATTACCAGCTTTCCTGTTCCCTCCTGCCTTCTAGTCCTTGCCCCAGAGCTGGTGTGCCCTTTTGTCTCCTCTTGTTTTACAGGCCTGTCCAATCTTTGGCTGAACTTCAGGATTGACTTCATTACTGAGCTGAAATGGTGTCCGGGAGCCATACTCTCAGGGTTTTTCCAGTCTTGAAGTCAGAAACTTTTAACAACTCAAGGTTGTGAAGAAGCCACCATGGAAACCTCTTGTGGATATTTCTCTGACACATGTTTCCAATCTTCTGCCTTCACTTTCAAGCCCTATAAAAATTAGCATCCTCCACTAGTTCCTGTGCGCCTCTTGCCTAAAGCAGCTGCTGATGCCTCTTAACACCAAGTAACACTACTGCAAAGCTGAAGGAGTGTGAATCTCAGGAAATAACACTTAGGTCCAGAAAAAATTTAGCCAGCAGCACTTCAGGAGTGGGGCTTACACAGTTCAGTGGTAGAGAACATGCTTTGCATGCATGAGGCCCTGGCTTCAGTTCTCCACACTTTTTCTCTGCTCCAACACTATTTAAAGCCCATCTTGAAGGAACACAAATTCATTTCTAATATTTTTCATTCAATTCCTGCACACATGCACAGCAAAAACATAACCGAACGAACTTCTTTGAATGCTCTTCCATTTCTATGCTATGAGCTTCTATATCCCTTAAGATGACTGCAACAGCAGAAGGAAGACAATAAAGAACCAGATCCTAACAGAATCTCTTCAATCGCCTAAAACAAAAGCCTGTACCTTAAGCTCCCTTTTTGTACTGTAATTAAAGACAGGGAAAGAAGGATGCGGGGCGGGGGGTGGAGGGGTGGGGGGAGTTTGAAAGGGCCCAGCGGACAGTTTTTTGTTTTTGTTTTTGACGAACTAAACCACAATTCCTAGTGAGGCTTCCCGCTGGGCTACCTCGGGATGTGCTGATGTCTAAATTATTTCAGGGCAAAACTGAGTGCATAAGCTTTCCTTCTCTTTGATTCTCATTACCTTGACTCTTTACAGGTGCGCAGCGTCGCCCAAGCAGTGAAACACAGCTTTGGACAATCATCTTCCATTGGGCCAAGCACGGATTCTCCCTACAGACATCGTTTTCCTCTTGCTCTTCACAACTTCGCTGTATTTGGTATGGAGCCCAGATATTGCCTCAAGGAAACTTACAGGCGGCAGGCAAAAACCATAAGAGATAAAAAGTCTCGATAAAGCAACGGGAATCCATATTTGGACATGCTTTCTCAGGGGAAACCAGTTATCCTCAAATCAGTTTTTTGCAAGTAGATCACCAGGCGCTTTCGGGTGACTGGAACCTCCAGTCTTTCAGTTAGCAGCAAGCAAGTGTTAACTATTTACGTCTACCTGTGACTCCTTCCCAGGGAAAACCCAAAAGCCAACTGTCCGGTAGGGTTTCTAGAGAGCGGCTGACAGATTCAAGCTGCAGAGGTTTTACTTATGTTTTAATCGCTGCGCCACCGGGAACCCTTCCAGGGATAAAAAAAAAAAAAAAAAAAAAAAAAACCCAAGCCCACTGGCGTGGAGTTGATTCCATCTCATAGAGACCCTAGAACTGTTCCATAGAGATTCCAAGGGGCACCAGGTGGATTTGAACTACCAACCCTTTGCTTAGCAAAGGTAGCACTTGACCACTACATCACCAGGGTTTCCTTCAAGGAATAGGGAGCAGTTAAACCCTAGGACAGCCAGGGGCATGCATAAAAACCAAAAAACCCACTGCTGTGGAGTCCATTCCAACTCACGGCGACCCCATAGGGTTTCCAAGGCTGTAAATCTACGGAAGCCGACTGCCACATCGTTCTGCACCGGAGCCATTGCTGGTTTCAAACCACCACCCTTTACGTGAGCAGTCGATCAGTTTAACCACTGTGCAATTAAAACAAAAACCAAAACCCGTTGCTGTGGAGTTGATTCCGACTCACAGCGACCTTATAGGACAGAGTAGAACTGCCCCATAGTTTCCAAAGAGCGCCTGGTGGATTCGAACTGCTGACATTTTGGTTAGCAGCTGTAGCACTCAACCACTACTCACTAAGGCTTCCAAATATGTCAAAAACAAAAAGATGTCAAAGTCATGTTTATTTCAGTATAAACATTTTAAAACCATAAAAAATTGCCCCTTGGGCACAAAATGGTGTTCTTCGATATAAAGAATAGACAGGAATGACAATAGTCTGACTTTCCTTATCACTCCAGAAACACTACCTGGCTGCTGGTATTGCGGAACTGCTAAGCTTTCGGTTAATAGCCGACTGCTTTAACGACTGAGCCATCAGCGCTCTGACCTCTTAAGTTAGCAGCATCCAAGCAGTTGTCCCAAGTCAAACTCGCGAAATCTTAGATTCAATTTGAAATAGAATTGGCAGCGCTGGGATTCGAAACCCACGTCCCCGCAGAGACTGGAGCCTAAATCCAGCGCCTTAGACCGCTCGGCCACGCTACCAAACGTGCTGATAGTCTTTGGAACTATTATTTGTAAAGGAACAAGAATGTTTTCCCACACTGTTCCTAAAGCAGGTCTCCATGCTAGTTGTCCAAGACACTGATAAATAACAACTAAAATTTATTAGGCATTTATTATGCGCCATGCACTTTCCTTACATTTATTGTCATTCAACCCTCCTAATTGCCTCAGGAGATAGGTACTTTTACTATGATCTCCATTTGCCTGGTGGAGAATATGAGGCACAGCGATAAGTAACTTGCTGGATGTCACTCAGCAGAAGTGATGCTTAAAGCGGAGCGGAAAACTTCACTGTGTTGTATAATTTATTTGTTCCGGGGTAAAATCCTGAAATATCTTTGACCAAGGTTATTGTGACAAACTCAGAGCAACAGCAAACTTATACATGACGTACCATTAATTCTTTTGGGGCATGGAGGTGTATAAGATGTAAAAACCTAATGCTTCAGAAATTTCACTGAGATCCTTCGAACCAAGAGCCTTGCTGAGATTGTTCATCTAAGTTCCTTCGTATTGAAGTAGGCAAAGCGTCTGTCTCAATCTGAAGGTCCCGATGTTCGAGCCTTAGAAAGAGCGCCTGGGTTTTCCATCTCTTCTACTTCGTGGGATAAGGTTATAAATGGACCTCTACAAACTGTAACTTTTTTCTGTTTTAACACTCTGCCAAGGAGTCCTTCAAGAGCTTTACCTGTCTCCTTTGGTAACAAGACAGCTTTTCAATAGGCTAACTGCAGAACAACTTAATACCAAACTCTGGATTCGTTACCTGTTACTACTGTATCACATTACCACAGATTTAATGGTTTAAAAACACACACGAATTTATTATCTTACAGTTCTGGAGGTCAGAAGTGCGAAATGGGCTGTGTTCAGGCCGGATTAAGGCATGTGAGGGCATTAAACATCGATAATCCGTGGTGCCCCTTCCTTCTACTTACTCAGGCATTCCCACGGGGCATGTGAGTTATCTGTATAAAAAAATGTGTGTGTGTGTCTTAGCTACCCATGTATTTTTAAATACGACGATAACATAAATGAACACAAAAGTGGCCTATGTCGTTTTAGCAGAATGAGATGAACAGCATTATGAAAATTTTAGTGGATGTGGGGTACTAAAATTTTTACTATATAACTAATCTTCTACAAAAAGAATATACTCTGTATTCTACAACAAAGAAAATGAGTCAGCGAGCTTAGTTGTTTCAACACTCAGTGTAAAATTCTATTGATCTTCTACAACCAAATATTGACTTTTACCATTTTTGCTTTAAACAGCTCATCAATTTTGATGCTTGTTTCATAGAAAATGCTATAATTATAAATGAACAAATGAAAAGATGTCTTAAAAGAAAATTTAATGATCAGAAAAACAAATATTAAGACAAATTACTTTTATTTCTAGGTAGATCTTGCATCTCTAACATGTTATAATTAAAAACATTTCTTTCTATTTTTTGCTCTTACAAATTCTTCAATGATTTAATCACAGTTAAGCTGCAGAATAATACCTACTTCCGTACATAATAAAGATAATGGGTGGAGTCTTTCTTGAATCATTGCTGTACACTCAGGGTTTTTTCATCTCTTTAGGTTCCAAAATCAGCGGTCTGTTGTGCAGTTTGTTATCATTAAAGTTAGGAATACGTGTAAAGCAATTTCAACATTGGGAAATACGCATTGTATTTTATCTTCTATTATGGAATCCTACATGCTTGCATGAGTAAAATTTGTCTTTCCTGAACCTGTAAACTTAGTTCTCATGTAAGAATGAGATTGTGGCATTTCTTCATAAAAGTTTGTATTTAAGCCATGGGGGTGAGCCTGCACTAATTTCTTGGATGCCTTCGTGCAGTCTTTATCAGATATATCCTCACTGTTTAAGAAGGAAAATCTATTTGAAAGAACTTCATATACATTCTTCCTCTTTTCATGCAAGATTCAAGTGTGTCAATGATGGTATATTTTGTGGTTAGGAGAAATTGACCTCTGGCACTCAATGATACTCTTGAGGTGCTCCTATGATTTTGTTTCTTTCTAATGCATCTGTGATGGAGAACTGCTGGATAATCAGTATTTGGCAGTATTTATATTGTTGTGTTTTCAAAACCTTCCTCTTAAATTATGTAAATACCCTATTAATGATTGGTAGAGATCTGTGCACGCCTTTAAATGTACTTCTGAATCTTGGAGACCTTGACTCTTCTGATGAAAATGCTGCAATATGTTATTCCACATAACCAACACAGGTACATACTCTAGTGTTTGCATTTTGTTGGCGGTGTCTTCAGTTTCTCTTTCGGCATCTCCTTTTTTGTGTCTGGTCTTCAGCAATACTTCTAAGGCATCTAGAATCTCATTGTACTATTCCGGGATTGCATTCATTGCTACAGCATGTACTTCCCAACATGTTTTAGAAAGAAAATTAATACTCTGTCACTGACTAAATATGTTTTAAGAAATGCCCATTGGTTAGCAGAGGTAGCAAAAAATGTGGAGAGTAACTGAACAGTACAAAAAACCAACTGCTTCCAGACAACAATGTTGCAGCTGCATTCTTCAAGATGAAGTGAATATGCAATACATGGTATGAAAATGGTATATTCATTACCTTCTAATATTTTCTGTTGTATGCCTTTATCATTGGCAGCATTGTCATAGGACTGGCCTCTGC
The DNA here is from genome assembly GCF_030014295.1 of Loxodonta africana. Classification (NCBI taxonomy): domain Eukaryota; kingdom Metazoa; phylum Chordata; class Mammalia; order Proboscidea; family Elephantidae; genus Loxodonta; species Loxodonta africana. The sequence goes on from NC_087342.1 coordinate 80,106,441, forward strand.
ACTTAGAAACATCAGTTTTGCACACTTCACATAAATAGTAAAGTACTTGATTTGTAATTTCTTCACCTGTATGACTTTTTAAGCTAGTAGATGTGATAAATTGCTTAACAGGTTTTCCATCTATGGAGATAAGTATCTTAAAATAATACTTAGCTGATCTGTATGAGCAAGATCAGGAGTGGAATCTACAGACAAACTCAAATATCGAGCTATACTTACGTCGCTGAAAATAATTAATCAAACTTTATCATTTATTAAGTTTATTAATTATCACATGTTGTTTTAGACATATATGATGGCTTGCCCTCTTTAGTGTTCTCATATTTTGAGATGTGACCTGCTAAAAATGGATCAAACTGACAAACAAGCTCAAGTAGACCTTAAAAATTTCTGCTTTGTGGGCCCCAAACACTTTCTTTCTCAAATAGACAGTCCACCTTCAGTGATGGTTTTAATGAAAGCACCAACGCATTGCAAAACGGCTTTCCAGTACTGACGTTCTTCATTAATTTGTGTTACCAGTTTATGAGTTAAGTGAAAACAGTGTCTTCAGTTTAAATATGACACCATACAATCTCTGTTTTCACATTTATCAAACATGTTCAAGTTGCTAAATCCATCCATAGCAAATCGAGAATTAAATGATTTAGGACAGAATAGTTTCCAAACACCTGAGAGAGATTCCTTCTTACAATTGTCACCATTAGCTTTGCACCCTAGAAGTATATTCTGGCTACAGAACCTTGTTTGTTTACCATCCAGATTATTTTGACAATGAATTTTCAAATGGTCCACTGTGATGTTGACAATCACTTGGCCCTCTTTTGATCCAGTAATTACATTAGAAGAAAAATTATTTTGCAAAGTAGGATCTGTATTTCTGTTATTTATGGGATCTGCAGATATGACAATTTCAGATTCTAAAATAGTTCCACTTTCTACACCATTATTAATTTTTTCTTTTAACTACAGCAAGGAATGGATGCAGAATTTAGAACAAATTCTATTATATTCATAATGCTATTAGTAATTTCAGCACTAGAGGTACCAGTACAATGATTTGCACCCATTAAAACCTAATGTTCAAAGGACAAAGTCTCTTCTGATTCATTATGTTTTAAAAAGGAAGTTGATTTTGGAATTGTCTTTAGGAATTCACAGATCTTTTTCTTTTTATCTTCTGTGAGCTTTCATTTTTGCAATCCACTTAGTTTGAATTTAATTTTTTAACTTGCTTGTACCATAGCAAATAAATTTGAATAATTGAAAACAAATAAAATTGATAAAAGAAGTAAAATTTATAAAATAAAAGTTACATTAAAATTTGAATGTTCACACTAAAATTAATATTTAAAAATTAATAAAAATTTAATTTACAATGTGTAATTTTGTTCTTCAGGTCTGAGACAGTCAAAAGAAATAGTACTTACAAGGCAATCAAAAATAATTTCATTCATTTGTGTACAATGTTTGTTGGTGGGCTCTTTGCGTATCTCCACAAGTGTTTTTGTCTTGAAATAATATCTAAAAACTTGCCCACTGACTTTTTGTACTTTGATGTTGCATCTTCACAGTTCATTGTACTACTGTTGATACCTGAACAGGGATAAGAATGATGGCAAAGAGCATGATACAAATACAAGGGTATGCTCAATCTGAAGATACATTTTGGCTCGCTTTGCGCAGGACCAGATACATCATGAGTCACATGACTATAGTGCTGCTGGCATGTTCTCACGTGATCTACAAGAGAGAACTAACTGTGAGGCTATACCTGATCTGTCTGAAATGAAAAGGAAAATATAATTGTTATTGTATGTAAAATTTATAAAATAAATTTATAAAATAAAATCAATATCATTTAACACCCTGTCAGTTCCCTTCCAGCATGGTGCTTGCTTTTCCTTGTGTCTTGTCTGCTTGGCATCTATGGGTCCCTGTTTTGTTTTGTTGATGCCCTAAGCACATGTTTACCATGCTTATTGGGTAATCTGTCCCCGGTCCTATAGGTCTAAACTGAAGATGTTGGCCGAGTTGCTTTCTTTCTGGAGACACTGGTGGAGAATTCATTCCTTGACTTTTCTGGCTTCCAGAGGCCACCCACATTCCTGGCTCATGGCTGCATCATTCTGACCTCTGCTTCAGTTGTCTCATTTCCTTTTCTGACTCTGGCCCTCCTGTCTTCCTCTTAAAAGGACCTCATGATTATATTGGGTCCGCCCAGAAAATCCAGATTCATTTTTCCATGGCAACATCCTTAACTTAATCAAATCTGCAAAGTCCCATTTGCCATGCAAGGTAACATACTCACAGCTTTTGGATATTACTACATGGATGTCTTTGCTGGGGCATTATTACACCTACCAGAGGCTGCCCTCTGATCTCCAAATATTCACATCTGACCCACATGCAAAAACATTTCATCCCAATACCTCCCCAAATCTCAATCCCATTGCAGCATCAATTCAAAGTCCAAAATGTCATCAAAATCTCTTCAGCTGAAAAGTCCCCAATCTTTTCATTTACATTGTCTAAATTAGGTCTGGATGAAGCTCTGGGTATAATCCATCCTGAGATAAAATTCCCCTGTATCTGTGAATCTGTAAAATTCAAGAAACAACTTATCTGCTCCCCAAAATACAGTTGCAGAACAGGTATAAGATAATAGTTACAGACATTCCAATTAAAAAAAGGGATGAAATTGAAAGAAAAAAAAAACAGTCACTGGTCCCAAGTAATGTCTAAATCCAGCCAGGCAATCAACATTAGCTTTCAAGGCCTAGAATGAATGCTCTGTGTTTTGATGGCTCTGCCATCAGAGTCATCCTTTCAGAGTCGTCTTTCCATTGTTATGAAATAGAAAGCATGTGTTTGCAGCTGAGCAGTTTCATCAGACCGTTTCATGCCTGAGGAATATTAGGAGTGTGAGATAGGTATTGAGGGGTATGTGATTTACTGAGGGGGTTGTCTTTAGGATGGGAAAGGGAAAGTAGCCAAGCATTAATATGTCCTTGGGTGAAGTCTAGATTTGGCCTGACCCATGTAGCTATGAGTCGGAATCAACTGTAGGGCAATGGGTTTGTTTGTTTTTATGTGACAGGGGAACTGGGGTATAAGTCCCATGACAGAATTGTCCTTGAGTCAAGGGGTTTGGACTTTTGCACCTTCCATCCCCTCCAGTCAGTCACTGAGTGTTGCTGGGAATGAAATGGTGGCATAATCTCCAAACCAAGGCAATTCACTGGAGAAGGTCACAGGGATAAACCATTGCGGGGTTGGGTGCAGTGGCTATAAAAAGAAAGTGGGAAAATTAAAGAAGTTGGTAGGAGTACTAAGATCATGTACTACTGAAAAACAATTTGATGAGTGGAAGATACTCTAGGTTTGTAATTATATATCTGAAGTGTGAATGTCCCATGTGTCATCTCTTCATTTAAACTGAGGCTAGAATCACATAGAGCGAAATGCAGTTCAATGAATAATACATATATATTAAAAAAAAATTTTTTTTTTATACACCATGGAACCAACATCCAGACCAAGGTAAAGAAATTTTCACCTCCCAGGAGCTCCCTTGTACCTCATCCCAATCAATTCTAAGTTTCTGACCTCTACTAGCATAAATTAGCTTTTCCTGTGCTTTGAAAAATAAGAAATAAAATCATATAGCACATGTTCATTTTAGTTATGGGTTCTTTCACTTAATACGTTTTTTATTAGATGCACCCACACTGTTTCTAGTAGCAGTATTTCTTTCTTATTGTTCTGTCATATTCCATTATGTGAATACTGGAATCAGACCTTTTTCATTCGTTTTACTGTTGCTATATATTTCAAATGGACAATGCTACTATGAACATTCTTGTACATGTTTTTCAAGGGCAATAGCATGCATTGTCCTACAGCTGTGGACTTGCTGGGTTCTAGGTTGTATGTGTATTTTGTTTGAGGCAACATTTGCAAATAGTGTACCAAAGTGGATGTACCAGTTGACAGTCTCATCAGCAAGCTATTAAAGTTTCAGTTCAGTATTGTCAGAGACACTTGGTAAAAGGTAGTATTATTTCATCGTGTTTGATAGTTGTGTTTATGCATTTTTTTAGTGAAGTATATGGTTTTTTTTTATATGTTAAGTCTTTGCTATTTCTCATTTATTTTCAGTCTTTTTTTCTTAGGGTTTCATAGGAGTTCTTCAAATAGTCTAGATAAGGGTCCTTTGTCAAATATAAGTATTGAAATCTTCTAGACTGTGGTTAATTCCCTATTCTTAAGGAGAAGGTGGCTTGAAAAACTTTGTAAGATGAGAAAAAAAAGAAAAAATGGATAGGGAGAGAAGTGGAAAAAACAAGAGAAAGTTCCATTACATCTTTCCTGGTGGTTGCAGGAAAAAATGGGCAGGGCAATTTACTAGGGCAGGAACCTTGGAGTGGGATAATGGGATGGAATGCCCTAGGAAGAGACGGTGTTTTGGGTCTGCAATTTCTTTACTTATTTCCTGGCGTAGTTTAGAAGTTTAAAAATAGTGAAATTTGAAACATTGGATTTTCTCTCTGATCATCTATCGAGTTTACCAAAACCCCTTAGAAATATGGCAAATATTTCAAGGAGGATTTTCATGAAGCTTCTGTCGTGAGAGAGTTGTGGCTTTAGAGGAGAGTATCCTTTCCTTGAGGCGGCTTGAAACCGTGCACGCTCATTCGCTTTTTACAATTCCCAACAGCTCTGCACTTTTCTCCTTTTTCAAGTATGTTTTGCGTACTCATACTTATTAAACACATTACCCGATGGATTCCCTTGAGATGTTTCCCCGTTTCTACTCCGTGTTTCTCCTTACCACCCAGGGCGCCCATGCCAGCACAAGGAAGACAAAGAAAAGGAAGGAAATAGAGAATCAGAGTTGGCTTGCTCAGGTTTTTCTCATTTCGAAGCCAGAAGCCCGCGACGCCGTTAACTGGCTCACTAATGCTCTGTTCCCTTTTCCAGTGTCATGGAAGACTAATACAGAAAAAGGACTGAAAAAAGACAAAAAGAACAGGCTCAATCATTTCGTTTGATATTTCCTTAGTTTTCCGGGCAGTGGTTGGAGCGTGAAAGAGCCAGAGGTTACCAAGCAGAAAAGCATCGCCCCGTTTTACATATTCCTCCCCTTTGTCATCTTGTAATAATGTAGAACAAATTAAGAGTAAATATTTGAAAACACAGTAGCCATGATCATGTTTTACACCAACGATTAAAACAGAACTTTCAAAGTAGCTGAAATAGCTCAGTTGGGAGAGCGTTAGACTGAAGATCTAAAGGTCCCTGGTTCGATCCCGGGTTTCAGCAACTCACTTCGGTTTTGCATAACAGCATTCTTAAAAAACATTGCATTCCAAGGCTTTGCAGTCTAATAGAACTGTACAGCACAAGTATCCGACACAGAACTATAGAAAAAAAAGAAAACTATGTCAGTCTACAAGCATTCCTGGTGCAGCCGTTAACGTTGCGCTACTGACAAAACGTAGGTGGTCGCTCAGGAAGAGGGACATGGCGTTCAGCTTCGGTAAAGATTTACAACCCTTGGAAACTTATAGGGCATTTCTACCCTGTCCTACAGGGTCGCTATGAGTCAGAAGCTACTGGACCGCAATGGGTTTGATTGGGTTTGGTTTTGAGGTCTTCCATAAAGCGCTAACCGACATTTTGCATATTTTATTTAAAATTTCAAAAATAAGGAACTGAAATTCAGTGAGGAAAGCTAGGAACTGATGCAGCAAGGAATGCAATATGCTACATGCTGTTACGCTTAAAATTTTCATTTCTGTCCTGATATTACGTATTATGTGTATGATATGAGGATGCTAAGGGGAAAGGAATGTTTTTAATCACAAGAAATGTTTAAAAATCCTGTGGAAAAAGAATCACTACACTATATGAGAAAGGTCCCCGCGTGGCACACCCTGCGCTCGGTAATCTAACGGTAACTGAAAGGCTGGCGATTGGAACTTACCCAGTGGCACCGTGGACGAAAAGGTCTGGAAATCTGCTTCCTTAGAAATTGTTGTTGGTTGCTATCCAGGCGATTCTGACTCATGTTGACTCCACGTAATCTTAAATGAAGCAGAAGGCAGAGACTTTTCTTCCGGTAAAACCACCAATCTTTAGGTTACCCCAGACTCAAGCCGGTTGCCGTCGACTCATAGCGACCCCATAAAAACCAAGCCAAACCCAGTGCCGTCGAGTCGATTCCGACTCATAGCGACCCGATAGGGCACAGTAGAACTGCCCCATAGAGTTTCCAAGGAGCGCCTGGCGGGTTCGAATTGCGAATCCTTTCTGTCGGGTTGGAACTGCGGATCCTTTGGTTAGCAGCCCTAGCACTTAACCACTAGGCCATCAGCGAGTCCATAGGAGAGTAGAATTGACCTATGGAGTTTCCAATAGAGCCTGGTGGATTCGAACTACTGACCTTAACCACTAAGCCACCAGGGTTAGCATTCAAGTGCAATTGTGCCCCTGGTCATCCGCAAAGATTAAACCAAAACCCCAAAACCACTGTGGTGGAGTAGATTACGACTCACAGGTGTAATCTTTTCCGGAGCCGACCGACCGCCTTCTTTCTGCCGCATAGCCGCTGGTGAGTTCAACCGCCAACCTTTTGGTTAGCAGTCCAGCCCCTAACCACAGGGCACACCTTACATATTACAGCCAAAGAAACCTTATGGAGCAGTTCTACTCTGTAACACATGGGGTCTCCATCCATGAGTTGGATCTATTTGATGGCAGTGGAGGAATACCCATCCAGCATCAACAGGGAATGCTTTACCTTCCCCCATTCCAATTTCGTGTTTTCCCTCTGTCTCCCACAGTGAGAGCCCTGGTTTCCAACAACCTCAATATGTGTACTCATTTTCTCAAGCCTAAAATTTACACGAAATAATATCAGAATTGAGCATTATTTAAATTAAAAAAAAAAAACTACTGCATAGAGTTTAACATTTACTTGCCATTCTTGTTTACAATGAGGACAAAGCACTAAGGTAAACTTTTATTTGAATCTGTTCTCTCTTTTTTCTCCTATGTGGATATGTTATGCTTTTGAAATACGTTAGATTTATTTGTTCCTATTTGTATTTAATTTTAGAGTATTTTCACAAACACTTGAGTTAGTTTTATTTACTTATTTGCCTCCCTAAAACACTAGTATGTTTCCAAGAGTCAAAAGAATACAGAAAGTTATATTCAGACAAGTCCAAGAGAATGTTTATCCTGTAATTCACCCAGGTGATGGAATGGAAGCAGGCTGCGGGCAATCTGGTGGAAGACCATCAACCAGGAGCAATATCTTTCTTCTTAGCACTAAGGTATCCTTCTCTAGGTTTGTTTGTGTCCGAGAGAGCACAGCGTCGGGAGTTTGGAAACAGTTGAATTGAACATAAAGTGAATTTATCTTGACTTAGTCCTAAAAGACTCTGAAAACAGTCCTGAAGACTCCTCTGCAGTAGGAAGGGTCTTGCTGGAGTTACAGTTCTGCGGTAGAATGTGTGCTTAACATGCAACTAAGCCTTGGGTTCAAACTCCGGTATCTCCACTTTTCTTTTCTCGCAATACGCGCCCAAAAATCTTACTCTCAGAAACTTACTTCTTTCTTAAGTTGACTTGTTTTGGCCTTGGTATTTCTTTATTAACTAACTAGTTGAGACGATGATGCTCACTTAAATTTATTTGTTGTCATTTCTACTATCCACACATTCTCTTCAAGCACTCTCAACAATCACTGATATAAGGGCCACTGTCTGCACCACTCAAAAACTTAGTGGTCCCTTGAAAGGGTTTGCGGGAAAGCTGAATGCAAAGAGCCTCGAGAATCTGAAAGAAGAAAAACCTGCTCTGTGCCTGGGAAAAATCAATGTTCCTTCTCTGGGATGGAGAACACAGGATTCTCATAGAATGTCAGGGAAAGGAGAATTAATTCCTGCCAAAGAAGAGAGCCATTTCTTTGTCTCATGTCCTTCTCTGGCATGTTCTAAAACACTGAGAAGTAGATGTTTAACCCAGGTTTGGGCTGAGGAGGCAAAGACTCGCTGCCAAGTCTTGTCAACCTCTCATTCACAGACACGGATATCAGACATGGAGATTGAGCAGGCGGAAGCCATCAAAGATCATAGCAAAGTCTTTGTCCATCTGTTATGAACTCTTGAGGAGGCTGCCAAAGAAGAAATAGAGCGCAAATCCTAAACACTCATGGGTCAAAAGAGGGGAGCACAGACACATTAACCCAGAGACCTCGGGTAAGGTCTATATTGTTTCAGGGCAGTTGCCAAATCCTTGTGGAATGATTCTACATTTCCCTATAAATATTTTCAAGTATTGATCCTGAGAATAAAAATAACAATATTGATGAATCAATGTGAATTCAATCATGCAAGCTATAAAATATGAACTAAAATGCTTTTCGTGTTTTGAAGTAAATTAGGAGAAAATCTTTTAGGGGACCCTGTAGTTTTTTTTTTTTTTTTTGTAGTTGTAGAGGAAGGCTTGAAGCGAGGAAAGGGTTAGTTTCTTCATAGAAGGGGGGATGGGTTATGGTAGAGGAGATGAGAAGCCAAGAGTCCTGAAGTTCTTTTATAATGCATTATCCCCTTTACTCTTCTTTCCAAAAGCTGTAACTATCTGCTTTTTACCAGTCTGTCACAGGTAATCCCTAAGCCAATTTTGAGGTCACCTACCTGAGTTGCCAGGGACTAACCTTCACTGACTCATACTCATAGTGGCCCTATAGGGCAGAGTAGAACTGCCCCCACAGTGTCCCAGGAATGCCTGGCGGATTCAAGCTGCTGATCCTTTGGTTAGCAGCCATAGCACTTAACCACCAGCCACCAGGGTTTCTGAGTCGGAATTGACTCCATGGCACAGGGCTTGGTAATCTTCATTGCCTCTGTGCCTATACTAAAAAAAAAAAAAAAAAAAAGACTGAGGAAAAGGTGGCTGAGTATGTAATCATGAGCAGTTGTACAGTCTTTGGCTTCCTGTGGTCACAGTTCCCCTCTTTAAACTTCTTTTGAGCTAAGAGCAGGATGTGAAAAGTAAAGGGGCCAGAGAGAATTTCTTTAGAAAAAAGTTGAGTTTCAAGAGGTTTCATTTAAGAGTTAGGAATACAAGGAGCAAACAAATGGGAACTTTCTTATTATTATTATTTGCATTTCAAGCAAGACCTAGTAAACTTCCCCAGTCTCAGTGGTGCTTACTATCAAAGTTGCCAGGCCCCTCCTGCTTCTGCTCTCAACACCGCTCTCACCACATGCATGGAAATCATAAATTCCTGCAGCTGCCAGGGCAAAACCAATAGTGAACAAGTCTGAATGACAAAATAAATAAATAAATTCAAACTCGCGTGAGCCCTCCACAGTGCTCAGCCTGTCTACCCCGAGAAGGAAAGAGCAACGAATCACTCTCAAAGGCAAGGTAGTCTTGAGCAAAACGAACTGACTCCTTTTCTGGGATAACCCTGTTTCTCTTTTCCTTGTCCTCTTCCTCTCTCCCATTTTTCTCCTTCTCTTCCTTTATTTCACCCCATTCCCACTCTTTACTCTGCGTTAGCTGATACTCCTCTCTCTTTCCTCATGTGCACTCCAGAATGTTTTCACAGTAGTTCAGCACACTCCTAGGCCCGTGCATGCCCATTTTAATCTCTGTATTGAGATTCACGTGTAGTTGATACCCTTATTAATCCTAACACTTGATGATTTTTTCCCCTGTATGCCCAGTGTAAGCTCTCCACAGCATAGGCTGAGGCTTTTTCAGGCCAGCTGCAGAGCTGGCACAAAGGGAAGGCAAATGAATGTTTTGCTTGTGAGACAGAATCCCCACAGTGCTGTGTTCTTTACCTGGAGTCCCCCTCTACAGTGTTGTATTGGAAAATTGTTTCCTTTGCTGCGCTTCACCTGTCCCCCTCAGCTTTGAATTTGAACCCTGCTTTTTTTTGCTTGGAGGTTATATACAAACCCCATTGCACCTACATAGTATGATTAAGAATGTTGCAGACAAAACTTGTGTGAACTCCCTACTTGTAAACCCTTGATGGATTCATTTGTTCCTATTCGTATTTAATTTTAGAGTATTTTCACAAACACTTGAGTTTTTATGAAACTTGGTGAGCAGTCTTGGGAGCAGTAACCACGGACTGACTCCATTTCCTTGGACAATGAAATAAAGGTGCCTTTTTGTTCACCCATCTCAGTTTCTCATTTACTGGCCAATAAAGTCATGCCAAATAAAAACCCTGGGTTTCCACCTGGTAACACTAGAACTGAGAAGTCTTGGACCTCACGCCGGGCAGAAAGCAGCTGTAAAAGAATCTAAAATATTTTTTGGAGGAAATATTCTAAAAACTTATATCTGAAATTACAGTCACAACCAAAATGTGGTTAAGGCAGAAAGCCTTGACTCCGCTCATCCGAGACTGAGGTTTGAGAACCTGTTCAGGCACATGGAGGACTTTTACTAAAATTCACTTTGTAAATGGTCTTCAGCTGCTGCGATTTCCTCATTCATTCCTGGGAGGCTGATTCTGAAAGATGAGCTGTCACCAAACGGAGAGTTTCTTCTTTATTTTGCATACTCTTCTTTGTTTTCAGTCACACCTGAAGCCCGTTTTTAGACCACAGCGCTCTGGCACATACACTACTTGTCTTCTGGCTTCTCTAGCCTTCTTAGCCTTGATTCACATATGTAAATTAGAGTTACAAACAAATAATATTAATTTTACTTCCGTGTTTAGCTAAAGGAGTCCTTGGGTGGTGTAAATGGTTAACTCACTGGGCTGATAACCCAAGAACTGAATGTTGAAATCCACCCAGAAGCACTGGGAAGAAAAAAACCAGCCATTACAAACCCTATGGAGCACAATTTTACTCTGCCACACAAGGGGTCGCCATTCATCAGAATCACCTCTAAATGACTGGTTTGGGGTTTTTTTTGGTGTGTATTTGTTTTATTTTAGCCAATAATGGCAAATTATAAATATGGATAGCAGACTTGATTAAGATCACGGTCATTTTGAAACAATAAATTATAAAAGTAAATAATAGTACTTCCTCAGATTTTTATCTTCTCTTGGGTTCTAGGTGTCCAACAAATTTCACAATATCATAAGCAGCAACAGAGTTCTACTGCTTGATCATTAAGTGGCCAGCTCCACATTCCACTCACCCAATTCCTGAAATTGTTTCTACTTTATTTAATTGGAAGAGTCCAATATTCTGGCACAGTCAAATTGATACAAAAGTTTCTAATGCCCACAGACATTTAAAACACAGCTCTTAGAAGGCATCAATCTGCAGACCAAAATTTGAACAGCACTAACGAAGAGATAGGATCTACTGGGGGTGAGACAATATCCAAAGAAATCCTTTCTTCTTTTTGTTTAAGTTGAGGCTTGGTTCATGAAGAGGAAAATGCGTACAAGTTATTCAGCTTAATGACTTATTACATATGTATATCTCATATAGCCAACATTCAGACCAAGATAAGAAATTTTTCAGCTCTCAGAAGCTGAAATTGGATTTGTATCTATCCCAATTAATTCCAATCTTCTGACCTCTACCACTGTTTTCCTGTGTTTTGAAATACTGTAGGTGGAATCGTACACTATGTGTTCATTTCAGTATAGACTCTTTCGCTCAGCATAATTTTTATTAGATATATCCATATTGTGTCTAGTTGCAGTAGTTCTAATTTATTGCTGTCATATCCCATTGTATTACTACTGTACATCACAATTTTTTGTTCATTTTGCTGTTGATGTACATATAAAACAACTAATGCTGCTGTGAACATTTTTGTACATAGGGTTCAAGGAAAATAAGCCTTCGTTTTTCTTGGGTCTAAATGCAGCTGTGGAGTTTTAGGGTTATAGGTCTTATATATATTTTGTTTCAGGCAATATTTCTAAATAGTCTGCAAGTGTGAATGTGTCAGTTGACAGTCTCATCTGCAATGTAGGAAAGTTTCAGTTGTTCCATATCATCAGCAACACTTGATATTTTCAATTCTTTTATCTTCAGCAATTTTGGTGGAGGGGAGTATCATTTCATTGTGTTTTAATCTGCATTTTCCTTATAATTAATGATGTTCAGCACCCCACCAGATCAGCTACAGGACTGGCTGCAAGGGGCACAGGTCCAATTCCATGTGGGGAAAAAAAAAAAGTCCCTGGTAAGGCAGCTGTAGTCGTGGCCGAGTGGTTAAGGCGATGGACTAGAAATCCATTGGGGATTCCCCGCGCAGGTTTGACTCCTGCCGACTACGGACCATTTGGGGCCCTGGGGGTGTATTGGTAAAGAGTGGCTCCTTGGAAAGCACATGGGTCACTGATCATTCCGAGTCCTAGTTTGCTCCACTGTGACGGTTTTTAGTTTCTTTTAGTTTTGTTTTGCTTTTTAGGTCTTCTGTGGCCCTCAGCCTTGAACGTGCTGAACCCGCCCTTGACAGAGCTGCCTTCATAAGAGATTTCGAGGCGCTTCTCTCTCCCCGTGTAGTTGATGGTTTGGGCGGTGAAGAGATGGTTGGAGGTGTCAAAATATTTCTCCAGGGCCTTGCCAGGGGAATCAAGGACTCCATCTGGGGTATCTATACCATTTCGAAGCTGGACGCTCCAATACTGTAAAAGAGGGAGGAAAAGCATAGAAGAAGGCTAGTAGCGACCTGACGCAGAAAGAATCCCAGAGTACAGAGCCTAAACAAGACAAGTGAGCCACGTATTGCTGGTAGAATTTTCCAGTGCTGCGCTCGGAATGGAGGAATATTCTGCTTGAGTCTCCTCTTGTTTCATCAAGTGTTTATTCCTGTGATTCAGTCAGTAACAGCACAAATTATTGGTCATCTATCACTATCGAAATGTTTGATCGTGGCTGGAATTCTTCCTCACGTCAATTTTCAGTGCTCTTTGGGTGCTCCCCTGTTCGTGCTTAGCAAATGTGTCAATGTCATTTGGTTCCAAAGTATAGCTGACCAGGCATTTGAGGTAACAGGGAGGAAGCCTCGCCCATTCCCTAGTGTCAGGAAAGCAATTGCTGATATGCTCTTCAACCTCTGCCTCAGGCTCTTTTCCTTCTCCAAGGGAAGTTTGGGAGTCTCTTCATCCATCCTGTTATTCAGCTGGTTTGTCTCCTGCATATGTCCTTTCTATATTCACTACACTGCTTTGAGTAGTACTGATTCAATAAAGGAATTGAAATGCACAAGCTGTTGTCAAACACAGAAAGAAACTGGCCCTCCTAATTTGAATTTGGTTTGCCCTTTGCTTTGCTCACAGAAACGCAGTTCTCATACATTATCAGTGGCTGCCTCTTCCATCCTCTTTCCTTTATTATTTATCAGCACCAATGAAGCAAAGGTCCCTGGCAAAGTGTATCATTTTTAAGTTAAGCCTCTTCTCTCTGGTGGTCTTATTAAGTAACAGACCCTTCCATAAGATGGTCTACTGCAGTCTGCTCAAGCTCTGCAGAGAAGTTCCCTTCACCACGTCCATCTCCTGCCAAACTTAATGCTGCTGCAGGCCACTGACTTCACCTGCCACCCACAGGGAACGGGTAGGATTGGAAGGAGGATGTGGAAACTCTTTTCCCTGTTCACCTCCCCTGACCCAGGGAAGACAGGACTCTTTCTGCCAAGGGCGCTTTACATATTCTGTTCTCTCCGAGGAATTGGAACTTTGTCTCTGGTACACTTAAGCAGAATCTTCCTGACACTAGTATGTGGATTTTAAGGCCATGAGTCTGAAAAGACCACAGGTTTTCCTGTAGCTATTTTCTAGCATTTGCCAGACCTTGAGCCATTTTTTTTTTTTTTTTTTCTGCCTGTGCCATTTACCCTCCCACCTCCCTTCCCTGCCTTCCACCCTTGGATGAATGCATTTTGTAAAGCTAGCTGTTGTAATTTGTGGATTTGTTATTTCTGTTGTTTTTCTGTGAAGCACATACATTGGATGTGGTGGGTGAAGGGGTGTCTCAGTTGCTCCTGATCACTCCCTTTACAGCTGTCACTGTCGTGTTTTTCGTAACTTGGGTTAGGTTTTGGTCTCGCTTGTTCCACTGCAACGAATGAGTCTGAAGAAATGAGACAGGAGGAAAGACCTGGCAGCCAAATCTGTTGGGTTTTGAGGAGTGTTTTTCTTTCTTCCCCTTAAAGAGAAAAGGTTTCTTCACTGGGACATAAAGTTTCCCAACGATAGGGAATTACCAATTCTGGAAAAGTGCCACTGCAACAGAGAATGATCAGAGAACCTGAACTTTTTAACTCTGGAGGTCTGAGGTTTACTGTTGGCCATCGTTGGGTCTGTTTGGTATTTCAAAGGAATATTAACCCCGTGCAGTGGAGTCGATTCCGACTCATAGCGACCCTATAGGACAGAGTAGAACTGCCCCATAGAGTTGCCAAGGAGCGCCTGGCGGATTCGAACTGCCGACCCTTTGGTTAGCAGCCTTAGCACTTAACCACTATGCGCCCAGGGTTTCCAAAGGAATATTGGGTGCTGCTAATAGGAACTGAAGGGGTATGTTTATTAAACCCATTGAACCTGTGGGGGGCAAAAAGCAATAAAAGCCATGTTGATGAAACAAAGCATTATTAGGGAATTTCCATACAGAGGTTGACAGTAAGATTCTCACGAAGGACAGAGAAGCATTGAATGTCATGCAGGTAGAGGTCCAGCCGAGGCAGTGTGAGTTGCGGGCTTATATACCTGGTATTTATGCGGGAGGATGTGTGCAGGGAGACCAGGGAAAACATATTCAATCTTTGATGGATAGGGTTGTTTTTGTACTAGTTAATGGCATCCCCTTGGCAGTTACCATAAAGTTAGGTGTTAATTGTGTTTTTTCCTGGCCCAGGTCACAGCTCAGTCAAGGCCTCTGGTTTTTCATCAGAGTCCTTTGCAGGCAGACCTATCTTGTATTGTTCCTGGCCCTCACACCAGTAACTTCTAAAATTGCTTATTGGGCAGTTGAGTATACTCTTTTGTGAAGCACATGTTTAATCTTTGCTTTTTCTCATCCATTTTTCAGCCTTTTTCTTATTGTTTTGTAGAATATCTCCAAATATTCCATATAAGGATTCTCTGTCAGATAAAGTATTGAATATCTTCTCCCATGCAAGAAAAATTTTGCTGAAGATCATTCAGAAAGGTTGCAGCTGTACATAGATAGGGAACTGCCAAAAATTCATGCAGATTCAGAAGATGATATGGAATGAGGGATATCATTGCTGATATCAGATGGATCACGACGGAAAGCAGAGAATACCAGAAAGATGTTTACCTGTGTTTCATTGACTATGGAAAGGCATTTGACTGTGTGGATCATAACAAATTATGCATAACATTGTGAGGAATGGGAATTCCAGAACACTTAATCGTGCTCATGAGGAACCTGTACATAGAACAAGAGGCAGTCATTTGAAGAGAACGGGGAGATACTGCATGGTTTAAAGTCAAGAAAAGTGTGCATCAGGGTTGTATCTTTTTACTATATTTATTCAATGTGTATGCTGAGAAAATAATACAAGAAGCTGGAATATGTGAAAAATGCAGCATTGCAATTCGAAGAAGACTCATTAACGACCTGGAATATACAGATGATATAACCTTCCTTGCTGAAAATGAAGAGGAGTTGAAGCAATTACTGATGAAGATCAAAGACCACAGCCTTCAGTATGGATTACACCTCAACATAAAGAAAACAAAAATCCTCACAACTGGAACAATAAGCAACATCATGAAAATGGAGAAAATATTGAAGTTGTCAAGGATTTCATTTTACTTTGATCCACAATCAACACCCATGGAAACAGAAGTCAAGAAATCAAAAAATGTATTGCATTGGGGAAATCTGCTGCAAAAGACCCCTTAAAGTGTTTAAAAGCACAGATGTCACCTTGAGGATTAAGGTGCACCTGACCCAAGCCATGGTGTTTTCAATTACTTCATATGCATGTGAAAGCTGGACAATGAATAAGGAAGATCAAATAAGAATTGATACCTTTGAATTATGGAGTTGGCGAAGTATACTGAATATATCACGGACTGCCAGAAGAAACAAAATAATTTGTCTTTGAAAAAGTACAGCCAGAATGCTCCTTAGAAGAAGGATCGCGAGACTTCGCCTCACATACTTTGGACCTCTTAACAGGATGGATTAGTCCCTGGAGAAGGACATCGTGCTTGGAAAAGTGGAGAGCCAGCGAAAAAGAGGAAGACTGTCAATGAGATTAATTGACACAGTGGCTGCAACAATGCACTCAAGCGTAACAATGATTGTCAGGATGGCACAGATCTGGGCAGGGTTTCGTTTTGTTGTACATAGGGTCATTATGAGTCGGAATCGACTTGAAGGCAAATAACAAAAATGACAACTGACTGTAAAAAACCCATCTTCTTAAAGGAAAACAAACAAACGAAGCCCATTGCTGTTGTGTGTCAATTCCAACTCATTGCGACCCTATAGAACAGAGTATAACTGCCCCATAGAATTTCAGGAAGCTGCTGGTGGATTTGGATTTGAACTACAGACCTTTTGGTTAACACTGGTGCTCTTAACCACTGTACCACCAGGGCTCCTTCTTAAAGAGAAGCCCCCACCCCAGACTTGAAAAACTTTGTAAGAAAAGAAAAAAAGGCATCAATTCTTCTTGGTGTTCCTTATTCATTGTCCAGCTTTCACATGCACATGAGAAGATGGAAAACACCATGACCTGGGTCAGGTGGACCTTAGTCCTCAAGGTGACATCGTTGCTTTTTCACACTTTGAAGAGGTCTTTTGCAACAGATTTGCCCAACGCAATGCATATTTGATTTCTTGACTTCTGCTTCCATGGGTGTTGATTGTGGATCCAAGTAAAATGAAATCTTTGACAACTTCAAACTTTTCCCCACTGATCATGATGTTGCTTTTGTTCTAATTGTGAGGATTTTTGCTTTCTTTATATTGAGGTGGGAAACCCTGGTGGAGTAGTGGTTAAGTGCTACGGCTGCTAACCAAAGGGTCGGCAGTTCGAATCTGCCAGACTTTCCTTGGAAACTCTATGGGGCAGTTCTACTCTGTCCCATAGGGTTGCTAGGATTCGGAATTAACTCAATGGCACTGGGTTGGTTTTTGGATTTATATTGAGGTGCAATCCATACTGAAGGCTGTGGTCTTTGATCTTCATCAGTAAGTGCTTCAATTCCTCTTCACTTTCAGCAAGCAAGGTTGTGTCATCTGCTTATTCCAGGTTGTTAATGAGTCTACCTCCCATCCGGATGCTGCTTTCTTCTTCATATGTTCCAGCTTCTCATATTATTTTCTCGGCATATAGATTGAATAAGTATGGTGAATGGATACAAGCCTGACACATGCTGTTCTTGACTTTAAGCCACGCAGTATCCCCCTGTTCTGTTCAAATGACTGTCTCTCTATGTACAGATTTCTCATGAGCACAATTAAGTGTTCTGGAATTCCCATTCCTCAAAATGTTATCATTAATTTGTTATGATCCACACAGTTAAATGCTTTTCCATAGTCCATGAAACACAGGTAAACATCTTTCTGGTCTTCTCTACTTTCAGCCAAGATGCATCTGACATGAGCAATGATCTGTCTTGAGCTTCTGGCAATTCCCTGTTGATGCACAGCTGCAACAGCTTTTGAATGCTCTTCAGCGAAATTTTACTTGTATCTTATATCAATGACATAGTTCAAAAATTTCTGCATTGTATTGGATCATCTTTCTTTTAGATGGGCACAAATTCGAACATCTTCCAGTCAGTTGGCCAGGTAGCTGTCTTATAAATTTCCTTACAAGTGAGCACCTCAAGTGCTGCATCCATTTGTTGAAACATATCAATAGGTACTGTGTCAATTCCAGGAGCCTAGATTTTTGCCATCACCTTCAGTGCAACTTGGATCTCTTCCTTCAGTACCATCAATTCCTGATCATATGCTACCTCCTGAAATAGTTGAATGTTGACCAATTTTTTAGATGAAGTGATTGTGTATCCTTTCCATCTTCTTTTGATGCTTCCCACACCATTTAATATTTTCCCCAAAGAATCATCCAGTATTGCAACTCGAGCCTTGAGTTTTTTCTTTAGTTCTTTCAGCTTGAGAAATGCCAAGCATGTTTTACCCTTTTGTTTTTTTAAACTGCAGGTCTCTGCACATTTCATTATAATACTTTACTTTGTCTTCTCCAACCATCTTTTGAAATATTCTATTCAGCTCTTTTACTTCATTATTTCTTCCTTTCACTTCAGCTACTCTATGTTTAAGAACAAGTTTCAGAGTCTCTTCTGACATGCGTTTTGCTCTTTTCTTTCTTTCCTGTCTTTCTAATGACCTCTTGCTTTTTTTCAGGTATGATGTCCTTGATGTCATCCCACAATTTGTCAAGTCTATTCCTGAGATGGTCAGTTATCTACCTGTGAGTTTGTCGTACTGTGCTCGCTTGTGTGTTGTTGTGATGCTGGAAGCTTTGCCACAGGTATTTCAAATACCAGCAGATTCATCTCATGTGGACAGGTTTCAGTATCGCTTGCAGACTAAAACAGGGTAGGAAGAAGGAACTGGCAGTCTACTTCTGAAAAAATCGGCCAGTGAAAACCTTTGAATAGGAGCAGAACACTGTCCGATATTATGCAGAAAGATGGGCCCCTCAGGTTGGAAGGCACTCAAAATATCCTAGGCATTACTGAGCTGATATGGACTGGTATTAGCCATTTTTATTTGGACAATCATATGGTCTACTATGCAACTTGAAGAGGAATGATGTTTCATTCATTCTCAAAAAGAATATTTCAAGATCTATCCTGAAATACCATGCTGTCAGTTTTAGGATAATATCCATATGTCTACAAGGAAGGCCAGTTAATAGGACTATTATTCAAATTTATGCACAAAACACTAATGCCAAAGATGAAGTAGTTGAAGATTTTTACCAACTTTTGCAGTCTGAAATGGATCAAACATGCAATCAAAGTGCATTGATAATTACTGGGGATTGGAACGCAAAAGTTGGAAATAAAGAAGGATTGGTTTTTGGAAAAAATGGGCTTGGTGATGGAAATGATGCCGGAGATTGCGTGATAAAATTCTGCAAGACCAACGACTTTTTCATTGCAAATGTCTTTTTCAACTACATAATGCTGGATGCTTGACATTACACATGTTGCTTTTACAGCATTAAACAGCCAAGATGCTATCTAGCATTTCCACATACATACACAGACACACAGACAAACATATACACATCCCCATCAGTTTTGTGTGTGACACTCTCGTTTTCTCCATAAGTGAAACCTACCACACACTATGTCTTGTTCTTATTGTACAAATTCCATGAAGCACCTGAAAGAACAAGTCTGACAGACAAGTTATGTTCTGCCAATTTCAAAAAGACTACATGTTATTTTTATGAATATTGGCAAAGTCTCATATATGTGCAAACTGGGATAACAAAAAGCTAATAGGCTCTAGAAATCTGGTACAACTGTAACCTGACCCTACTAATGTCAGTAAATTTCCATTAGTCGTTAAACTAGCCCAAGTCAGAATTGGCCCACCCAGCTCTCACAGAAGGGCCAGCTTTGACCACTAATTGACCTCAACAGTGGATGCAGCAACAGGTGGAACCAATCAGAAGGAAAGTAATCACTTGGACCCTATTCCGAAGTGAGAGGTCTGACAAGAACCATGGCACTTCCTGTTTCCTGGCTGCCTTCTAGAATTTCCTTCCCCAATATGCCTGTGCAACCACCATCTTGCTGCCAAAATCACATAAAAGCTGTGCTTTTCCACAGCTCAGGGAGCCAGATCTGACAAGATTCTTCTTGGATCCTCGCTCTGTGCATTGCAATAAAGTTATTTCTCTTTCTCAAAGGCCTGTGTCCAGAAAATTGGAAAGTCTGAGCACAAGGACCCATCTTCTAGGCTTCCATAACATCAGGAAATGAATTTTCCCTTCGTCTTCTTATGTAGTTGGAAGAACTGAGTTTTCACCATGATAAATCTCAGGGTTCTAGAAGAGTCTTGGAGAACGCTCATTTATTTTCCAGAAATATTACAAAAGAATCTCTTATTCTCATATCTTAAAGTACATTTTTCAGTCTTTATCCACCCTCTCACTCACAAATCCAAGGGTGGAGACCAGAGTATCATCCTGAGTTCACTGTGTAACATTCTCACTAGTGTGTTCCAAGGTATCTTGAATTTCAAATGAGTTTATCTTCTCTCCCTTCCAGACTTCCTCCCATGCCCCTCTACCCCAGTTTTCTCAAAATGCCCTTTTCCGTAACCTCCTTCTGTCTGGAAATGGCTTAAAAATTTGTTTAAACAAATAAATGCTTCACTCGCTTTTGTCCTTGTCCTTTAAATCCTGTCTATTTACCTTCTATCTTACTCTTATCATTCACCTTTCTCTAAATCCTGAAGCTACTGTTTCATTCATGCTTTACGAATTCCTCTTCTGAATTGTTGGTAGGGCCCGGAGTTACCTGATATCTCTAGTAGAAAAGACCCTTATAATGAAATGCAGAATGCATCATTATGTGGTTTTCTCTGCCATTGCTTTCCTCCATCAAATCTGGCACACACATTCTGAATGAGCAAACAGTAAATATAGTGAAGACTTTTAGGCAGCCAAAAGATTAATTTCTTCAGCTTTGTGCTTCAGGTTAAGACAACTATCGAGGAAATCAAAAGAGCTGAAAATGGGGACTTGATTCTTTGCCACCCATAATACAAGCCAGAGACTTTTAACAACTGGAAGTTGTACAAAAGCCACCATGGAAATCTCTTGTGCCTATTTATCCAACACATCTTTCCAATCTTCTGCATTCACTTTCAAGTCCTATAAAGAATCAGCTTCCCCCACTGGTTCCTCAGTTCCTCCTGCCTAAAGCAGCTGTTTATGCCTCTTAACACTGATCAACACTACCACTACGCTCAAGGAGCATGAATCTCAGGAAATAACACTTAGTTCTAGATAAAATTTAGCCAGCAGCACCTCAGGAATGAGGTGTATGTAGCTCAGTGGTAGAGCACATCCTTTGCATGTATGAGCCTCTGGCCTTCATCTTCCACACCTCTACATTTTTTCTCTGCTTCAACACTATTTAAACCCAATCTTGAAAGGATACAAATTCACTTCTCCTAATATTTTCCATTCAATTCCTGTGCACACAAACAGCAAAAACACAACTCAATGGACTTCCTTGAATGCTCTTTCATTTCTATGCTATGAGCTTCTATATCCTTTAAGGTGACTGTGACAGCAGAAGGGGTATGACAAGAACGGGGAGAAAAGAACCAGATGCTAATGGAATCTCTTCAATCACCCAAAACAAAAGCCTGCACCTTAAGCTCCCACTATGTACTATTACTAAAGAGACAGAAAGACAGATAAGGGGTGGGGGGTTTGAAAGGGTCCTGTGGATAGTTTTTTTTTTTTTTTTTTTTTTTTTAACCAACTAAAGCACAAACCCCCTAGTGAATTTCCTTCCTGGGCTACCTCTAGTTATGCTGATGTCTAAATCATTTCAGAGCAAGACTGAGTGTATAACCTTTCCTTGTCTTTGATTCTGCTTTACTTGACTCCTGATGAAGTGACCAAGTGGTTAAGGTGATGGACTGCTAATCCATTGTGCACTGCATGCCTGGGTCCATAATTCCATCCTTGTCCTTCCTTCCTCTTCCCCACTGTGTTGTGGGAGTGAGATTTGGAACTCTGGTTGCACAGTGGTTAAGGGGATCAGCTGCTAATTGAAAGGTAGGCAGTTTGAATCCACCAGCCACTTCCTGGAAACCCGATGGGGCAGTTCAATTCTGTCCTATAGGATGGCTGTGAGTCGGAATCGACTGGACTGCAACGGGATTGGTTTTTTTCTTTTTGACTCCTGACAGGTTCACTGTGTCACCCAGTGAAACACGGCTTTGGAGGGTCATCTTCCATCTGGCCAAGCACAGATTCTCCAGACAGACATCATTTTCCTCCAGCTTTTCATAATCTCACTGTATTTTTTTTGCTTGGAGCTCTGATATTGTCTCAAAGAACTTTCAGGTGGCAGGCAAAAACCGTTAGAAATAAGTCTCCATAAAGTAACAGGGATCCATATTTAAACGTGATTTCCCAGGGGAAACCAGTTATCCTTATGTCGATTTTGGCTCATGGCAATCCCATGTATGTCAAAGTAGAACTGTCCTCTATAGGGTTTTCAATGGCTGCTTTTTTGGAAGTAGATCACTAAGCGCCTCTGAGTGACTGGAACCTCCAATATTGCAGCAAGCAAGTGTTAACTATTTAAGACCACCTCGGAACTCCTTTCCCAGGGAAAAACAAAAACCCAACTGCCCCATAGAGATTGCAGAAACTGGCTGATGGATTGGAACTGCCGACCTTTTGCTTAGCACCCAAGATTTTAACCACTTGCACCACCAGGACTCCTTCCACGCATGGGGAACAGTTAAACTCTACGCCATCGAAGTCTCAGCCACGGGCATGCATAAAAACAAAACAAAACAAAACAAAACTCACTGCTGTGGAGTGGATTCTGACTCCTAGCAACCCCATAGGGTTTCTAAGGCTGTCAATCTACGGAAGCCTAATGATACATCTTTCTACTGAGGAGCCGCTGCTGGTTTCCAACACCAACCTTTCAGTGAGCAGGTGATCAGCTTAACCATTGAGCCACAGTCAGCATTAATTCAAGGGGCTTCAGCTTGAAACTCCAAATTAGTTGCTTTTTTCCCACACAGTTTTCATGATATTAGTTTTCCAATCATCACAGCAGATTCTGGCACCTCCATTACTTCTGGCTACCAGAGGGACAGCAGATAATTCTAGGCTAAGAATACAAAAAAGCAGGACCCAAAAAGTTGTCTCAGGAAACTTAGATCCAAATGGAAAGAAAAAAATAAATCCTAAGTGAAAAAAAAGGAAATATATGGTATCACAGACAATCACTATTCTAGCAAGACCTGGAGTCCAAAACCTTGGTTGGGAAATCAAGCAGTGGCTTTTTCTTGTGAAGCTGCAGCTCTAGTTCTGAGAACCACACAGAAGCATGAGGGAGGCATGTTGGGGGATTAGCAAGAACTGCAAGCATATTAATCTTTTGTAAGAGCCCACTTGTGCTCCTGGACAGGCATTCAAACCTCAGCCATCACAGAGGCTAAAAGAATAAAAACTTCAGCTTCTTGACAAAATTTGTAGTGTCAGTCAACACACATATGAGTTTTAGGAGGTAATCCTTAATCATTGTGTCTTTTCTTGCTTTTAGTTTTCATTTTGATATTTTTTCCCCATGAGAGGTTTATATCTTCCTGAATATTGGAATACATTATATATGTCAACTCTCGGGTTCCTCCCCAGCACTAGTCATCTCCTCTATCCTAAACTCCCATGAATAAGCAACTGGGGCTTAGTTGGTGCTGGGAAGTAGCTGACTTGAGTGCTTAGAGGCGGGAAGTTGTGGTTCCCAAACCTGGGGAACTGCCTGAGAACTTTGTGAATGTATGTATTCCTGACTCCACCTCTGTAGATACTGAACGGACTGAGAATCACTAGATAGGGAAAGGGTGGGATCTATATCACTGAAAAGTCTCCACAGATATTCCCATTTTTCAGCCATGTTTGAGAACTGCTAGCCTCGGAAGTGGTGCAGAGGGAACTGGAGTAAACTGAGCTGTTGGGAAATTTTCTCTAGGAGGAAGCAGTGGAGACAGGATAAGGGGGGCTGGGAAAGTGAAAGTGAAGGTAACACATTCTGTGATGAAGAAAATGAAGGGGAAGATAGGAGGCAGGAGGTGGGTGTGGGTGTGGAAGAACAAGAAAAGAAGATGAAAGAAGGTTTGGAACTAGGTCCTTAGGATGTGTAGAATTTGGATGGTGAGGAGGTAGTTTGAGCCTGCCAGGGTTGCCTATATCTCCTTTGCTGTTTCCACAATGCAGGAAGTAAGATAGTACCCTTCCTCCCAAGAAAAGTGGATTAAGAGTGTTTGCTCCATAAGAAGATGCAGCTCTTTTTGCCCAAGACTTTTGTGACTTTAAGAGAGCTTACTTAGCAGCTGTTTCCTTCTCTGGAAATAATTTTTTCAACTGTAGATTCTGGAAGACTCAAGGTTTCCTGAGAAATACCTTTCTTCTGGATAACGTCTAATTACTTCTTCACCACTAACAAAGAGTTGGGATCACAGCTGCCTGTGGCTGGGATCACAGATCTCCAAAACTGGTGATTGGACTAACTTTTGCTCAGCAAGATTGTGTGGGTGGGTGAGGAAGTGTAGGAGGAATGGGAAAAAGAAAATTGGAAAGAAACTTTTCTCCTGAACTTGCTATCTGTCCATTGACACAGGCACAGGTGAGGGAAAAAAAGAAGATTCAGGAGGAATTTGTCCAACAGTCATTTCTCCCTCCCTCTTTCCATCTGAGTTTTTCTTCCCTACTCCTTAATAAATATGAGAAATTGTAGTAAAGGAGAACAGGCCTTCTTTGATGTGGTGGAATACTGTTGCTTGACGGTCAGCAGATCCTGATTGAGCACCTTCTTTTACTCCGGTTTGTTCCTGACTTCATCGTGCTTAAGTAGTCAGGTTGGGAGGCCCAAGTAGTCTCAAGGACCATGGTCCCAGTAATTATCAAATGATTTCTCCTTTCTGTGAGTTGGAAAAACACAAGAAAAGGTATTCACAAAAAGAAAAATTGTCAAAAAAAAAAAAAATCACCAATATTCAGCTGTGAGTCGATGAGGAAAGAAAACATATATGGGAGATGGCTGGGGACTGAACTCAGGGCCTCGCAAATGCTAGGCGCACATTTTACCACTGAGTTATACCCCACTGCCAGCCACACTTAATGAGACTACTCTTGATACTGACTTCCAGCATGATCTGCAGGCATTTTAAAACGTTGAGTTTTCACAAGTCAAAATTCATTATGTTCAATTCTTATGTTCCTGGATTGGACCCTACCTCGTAGCTATGCCAGGAGAAGGGGTGGGGGTGGGGGGAAGGAAACTCATTCCGGACCAAAAGGCTCTAAGATCTTCCAGCAGGTATTAGCTTCTTTAAGGGGTCTTTCAGTCAAATGCCAGAGTGTCAGTCAGCTCCAGTCCACCATGAGGGAGAGGCGCGGGATTGAACATTCTGAATAGTCTTCTGATTGTGTTCTTGAAAAGTTCTTTTGTGCCTATGAAGCTTGCAGAAAGTCACAACAGATAGTGCAGGGGAATACAAAGATGTGTTGGGTGAGTGCTCGGAAGGAATGAGGATCCAGGTGCGGAGATAAAACTACCAACAACAACAACAACAAAAACCATTGCCATCGAGCCCATACCGACTAAAGCGACCCTATAGGACAGAGTAGAACTGCCCCATAGGGTTTCCAAGGAGCCCCTGGTGGATTCAAACTGCCTACCTTTTGGTTAGCAGAAATAGCTCTTAACAAGTAGTCCACCAGGATTTCCGAAATAAGGCTAAAGGTTAATTAATTCACAGCATTTGACTGAGACAGGAGCTCTGATGGCTCGGTGGTTAGCAGCTATTACTGCTAACCATAAAGGTCAGCAGTTCGAACCCACCAGCCGCTCATTATGGGGTAGGATCTGCTCCATGGCAACGTGTTTATTAGACAACAGCGAAGGGTGACTAGTGCAGCCATGCTTCTTGCAAATGGCTGCGTCCCACACCTGGGTTTGGAAACGTGGTTTTGCCTCCTCAAGGTTGTAGCTCTGATATTGAGAGAGAAGTAAGATGGACGGATGCTCCTGTAATTAAAGCGTATCATTTAAAAAAAAAAAAATTTTTTTTTTTCATTTAGACCTAATTATTTCCTTAAAGAGGAAGCACAAGAGAAGAGCCTAATGGGATAGGCACAAGCTTCAAAACAAATTCGCTCCTTATAAACTTCCCCTACGACTGGGGAAGTTCGAAATTCCTGATGTGGTGCGATGGTTAATCCAGATATAGAGAAAATCCAAGTCCTCCTGGCTGGAGGGAAGGGTGTCCGAAATCTATAGATTAAGTTACTACTTTATCAGAAAGACACCTCTCTGGGAATTGGAATGCGAGGAAGAGTAGGCGCGAGGAAAGAAGTGAATAGGACAGAGTGGCGGAATTTATGACGGGGGAAGGGAGGACACTGAGCAGAGGGGAGAAGCAGCAGCAGAGGGGTAGATGGCAGAGAGAAGAGGAATAAGGTTTGAAGATGAGTCTCTAAAAACGGATAGGATATGGCCCGTCACGGAGGCAGAAAGTGATCAAGCTTTCTGCAGGCCTTCGGGAAGAGAGAGGCTAAAATAAGTGCTTTCAAAGCGTATGTCTCACAAAAAGATAGGACTAGTTTTGCCCAAAATTTCGCTACCTCCAGGTGAAGTCGCTGAGCATTTTGGAATGCGCTCCTGTGGTTCCGTGTTTCTGGAATAGCAGTTGCTGAGATTGGAGTCTTTGGAAAAAGCCACAGGGACCCCAGGTTGTGTGGATTGCCCGTGCTAGCACAGCAACGTGAAGCTTAAAAACAGAATCCCCAAATGACTTTGGGCTACAATCTTGTATTTGCAGCAAATTGGCTTTAGTGTGTTTGGGCTTAATATTCAAAGGAAAGAATGAAAAAGAAAGGTCAAGCAGTGACCAAGCCTTTTTGAATTCAATAGACTCTTACCGAACCCATCAAACTCTTGGAGAGCTCAGTGCTCCAGGCCTCTAGTCTGAGGATCTAGGATTCATGACCCTGTTCTGGTGTAGATGCTTTAAGTTTTCCCATAATTCTTTCTCACTCATACACAAAAGGCTACTGAGCCCACCTTTCTCCTAGAGCAGTTCTGGGAATATTTACAGTGCATTTTACTACTGACATGCTTGCTTTTCTCAATGGGAATCTGAAGAGCAAGACTTCAAATGTGAAAAGTCAGATTTGCAGTATCATTTGAGAGTTATTCATTCAATGTGCACAGCAACCTTATTCTTTGTCCTACTGTCAAATAGATGAGCAAAATAGTGACTTAAGGAATGAGGAGGATGGCACAGTGTTGAGCGGTAAAGGTTGATAATGGAATTTAAATGTGGAAATTTTTAAGAACATCCCCAAGTCTCTGGATTGTGGAGATGCTAAGTCCTTTCATTATGGGAAAGGAGGAGTGGACATTACTTGTTGTTGTTTTCTTTTTCTTTAAGGGCATTGGATAGGATTGGAAAGTGGAGAGAAGAAGTTTGATCTGGGATTTCATTTATTCAGCATACAAATTTAAGGTGCATATTCACCTTAGTGTTTGGTAAGCATGGTGATTCTTGAGACTAGAATGTTACAGAGGTCTCTTATCTGGATATCTGTGTAAAGCACATAGCTATAGAGAAGTGAGTCTCTGCACAGAGGTAGGGTGAGTCCTGAAGACAGTGCATTGTAGTTTGAAGATTTGGAGCTCCTTAAAGGTATTCATTGAAAACCAAGCGATAAGCTTTGCCTCTAGAGTGATCCTGGACTCTGGAGCTCATACTGATTATCATTATCTTCTTGGAATTTCTTAGTAGACCTAAGAAGGAGCAACCTCCAAGTGAGATGACTTGTATGTCTTCTTTGCCAATTTCTGTCCCAATAAGGATCTTCTCCATTTCACAGGAATTGCATGAAGCCCCCTTTTAACTGGAGAGGAGTCCATTTTTCTAACAGAACTTGCCTCCCAGCTGACCCGGAAGGCAGCTCATCAGAGCATTTGAATGTGAGAGGAGTAAAGAGAAGCAAAAGTCCCCTTTGAAGAGACCATTAGACAGATGTCAGCCACAAAGATATGCAATCATTTGTGTGTGGGTAGAACGATAGGAGTCCCCCCCCCAAAAAAACAAACCAAACCCGTTGCCTTCGAGTCAATTCCAAATCATATCGGCCCTAGAGAGCAGGTGTTAATATGGCTCTGAATATTGTGAAGCACAATTAGGATAGTTTTGGGGTGGCTGAACTCAGGGGTTGATATTGTGGCTAGAGCAACCTGGATTCCAAATATACACTCGTAAGTTCCCAATATGGAGAGATGCAGGAATGCATTGTTAAATTAACAATAAAGAGGCTCAGCCCATTTGAGATTTCCAAAGCCTCTTTAATGTTAATTATTGATATGTGACAGAAGAAACTTCACCTATATCAATTCTCCCTTCCAGAAACACCTCAGAAATTAGTAGTCACTGGGAGCCAATTCAAGAATCTTCTACTTGTTCTGCAATAAGAAATAAACAACCACGGAAGGACTTGAACCCTCAATCCTCTAGATCTGGAATCAGAAACGTGATCCATTAGACCATGCAGCCAATACTGTGAGGATATGGTACAAGCAAATAAGTTAAAGTGTTGATACGGGAACATTAGTTTTCTGTTTTCAATTTTTTAACTTTGCAATTGAAGGCAATTTTTACAACATTCAAAAAAGGAATCAAATATCATCTGAAGCCTCTGAAAACAATTTAGAATTAGTAAGCCGAGATTGTGAGATAATCAGAAGTGACGTATTTCCAGGGCTCTCTCATCTAAGTCACTTATAATGATGATGCATTTGGGTGGAGAATTATAAGCCAAGAACTGAACTCTACCATAAAAAGATACAGATCGCAAGAAGCTGGTATGTTCAGATTTTTTTTCTCAAGTATAATATGGTGCTGCTCCAGGGAGAAAAGTCTGGAAGCTCAAACAAGAGCTCCCTTTGTCAGAAATGTCTGCTTTTAATGCCAGGAAAATATTTTATTATAATCCATTTATAACAAAGAGTTTTAAAACATAGCTTTTAAGATACTTTATCCTTTACCCACAAGTAAAAGAATCACTTGATTACAGAGGTGGGATGAGGTAGTGTGTCCCAAATCTCCCTGGGAGAGTGGTCCCTATGTGTGAGGTGCAGGTTGGTGTCTTCCAGTCTACATCAAATGTATAGAAAGCAGACAAAATAGCTTGGAGGGATGCTTGTCTCATTGAAATGCTAACTAACCCCAAGGTATTTTGCTTATACATCTTTCCCTAGCTTCCCTGTGGATTGATCCACAAAACAATTCGAGATGATTTTGTGTGACCCATCCCCAACTCTGCCTTGTATATTGGTAGGATAGGAGAGAGAAGAAATCCACAAATTCCTGAAGTTAGGTAATCACAAATTCTCACATACTCTAGGTTTCATGGAAGTGTTGAGTTATGTGGAAGAAGTAACAATAGTCTTTCCCATTCCCTACCCTGTCTTTCCTCTCCAGAAAGGTTAAATTTCCTTCACTCCAAAACTTCCCCCTTTGTTCCCAGATCCCTTGTACAGTATTTTCTCCAGGTTTGGGTCAAAACTCAAAACTATCTTAGGTCATATTCTGGATGCTATGTACTAATGAACACTAATTCGTCAAGAAAATTATCATTTTCACTTGGATCTGAATACCAAATAGTATTCATGACATGAAGACCTGAAGGAGGAAAAGAAAAAGGAGAGCAAAGAGAAGAAGGAGGAGAAATAAAATGAAAAGAAGTGGCTCACAGATTGTAACGAAGGGCATCAAGAAGAAAAGCAAGCAAAGAGGTGCAGAAGACTAAACCCATACATCTTTGCTTGCCCCACCATTATGGAACATTCTCTTTGGTCTTCAGTTTTTCGCTCCTTTACCTCTTTTCTCCTCTGCCTCCCAAGGATGCAAGAAAAATGTACAAGACAATGCAAAGGAATACGAAAAGAGTAACATGAGTGTTGCTTTAAGAAAAATAGATGCGGGTGGGCATGAAACCCTCTGGGTGTAGCAATGTGTTCTGAAAGCTGGTAGTGGTTTGTCTAGGTGACCAAGTCTGTTTGTGAAAGCCTAAAGAGACAGAAGACAAGACAGAAGGAAGGGAAATTCTCCTAGCGCTTATGACATCTTTTTGGAACAAAAACTTCTTGACAGGCAGGAGAATTACAAAGAAGCTATCTGGGAAGCAGGACATGAAACATAAAACCAACTGACCTACATAAAACCTCCATTAGTTACTCAAGAAAAGTTGGATGTAGAGGCCTGGGTAGCTCAGTTGGTAGAG
Organism: Loxodonta africana; assembly: GCF_030014295.1. Taxonomy (NCBI): domain Eukaryota; kingdom Metazoa; phylum Chordata; class Mammalia; order Proboscidea; family Elephantidae; genus Loxodonta; species Loxodonta africana. The sequence goes on from NC_087342.1 coordinate 80,136,471, forward strand.
CATCAGACTTTTAATCTGAGGGTCCAGGGTTCAAGTCCCTGTTCAGGCGTTATCTTCATTTTACCCTAGTTATTTCCCTTAGAAGCCTATTGACATTCCACTTCCCCTTAGAGGAACTCTTCCAGACATTTACTATAGGCTTCTTGACTCATCTCTTCCTGCTCTTTGCTCAACAAGAATCAGAATAGAGCAGGGAGAACAGAGAAAGGACAGAGGGTTAAATGCTTAATTAATAGTCAAAAAGTTGGGGGGTCTGAACCCACCCAGAGGTTCCTCAGAAGACAGGCCTGGTAATCTGCTTCTGAAAGCTGAAAGCCTAGAAAACACTATGGAGCAGTTCTACACTGCCCACAAGGGGTCAGCAAAAGTTGAGGCAGCCCAGTTCTTCCAAATGAGATGAAGGTTTCTAAAAACAAACTTCAGAGCCAGGGCCAAGATGGTGGAATAGTCACATGCTTCTGGTGGTCCCTCTTATAACAAAGACCTAAAAAAACAAGTGAATCGATTATATATGACAATCTATGAGCCCTGAACATCAAAGGGAAAGGTGAGGAATTGGACCAAGTGGCAGGGGGAGGGAGAGATTGTTCAGAAGCAGTGAGGAGTTGCCAGACCTGACCTGGTGGGAACCAGCACCCCTCAGGCCAGATCTGCTGGCACAAGCTTGGTGAGGCAAGCAGAGGTGTTCAGGACATGTTTTCCACACTGGCAGAGACTGATTGATGGAGAGGTCACTCATGCTTACAGAATCAGTGACAAGTGATGCTCTTAGCAAAAGATAAGGATTGTGTCTAATATAACCCATGGGCCAAAAAAAACACCCGTTTGGAAAAAACTCTCTCCCATTTAACTGATCCCTCCCCACCCTGCACTGGGTCCTAAGCCTGATTCAGTGCTATCTGCTTTCCCTGGGCTGGAAGTAGGACATGCCTTGAGCCCTGAGCCATCCTCCCAGCCTAGGAGAAGAAACAAATTAACAAACAAGGGGGAAAAATAATCTGCCAGCTCCTGTAAAATGGGAACTCAGGGCAGAAACAGCTCCTCTGCCTAAGCACAGGCATAAGTGGTCCATGGACTTTCAACCCTGCATGGACCTGTGTGGGACCATTTCAACAGTGTAGGCCCTCATTAGCACGGTACAGCAGGGTATATACCTGAAGACTAATGTCAACTGTTTCAGCTATATGAAGAGTCAGGTTGGTGACTTCTGACAATGCTCTGCCTATTAAGCACGATCCTCACCTACCCACATCAGGGGCCTGAGGACTGGTGGCTTCACCTATGCGACCTAGCCACCCTTGATAGGGATCCAAGGCTAAGTGGTGCCTCCCAATCTTACAGCCAACAGCATTGTGTGTCCATACTCTGGCTGCAAAACACAGCCACCTAGGCACTCTGGGAACCAGGGACACATTTTCCTCACAGGCACTCAGGGGTTTTTATCAGTCCCCTGCCTTGCTCAGGGCATCGCCCCTACTGCAGACTGATACTTGTGCCTACACCAATCATACCTGCTCATCTAAGACTGTAGGTGAGAGCCTGCTCCACACACTTGGTGACCGACTATCTGGACACCTGAGCTGAATCCATACAAGTGAACTGACTCCTGGACTCATATACCTAGTAACAGCTCCAACCAACTGGTGAGAGGACATTAGAGCTTCAAAGGCATCAATAATCAAACCAGTTCACCTGGGCAACTTATTTGGGCACATATCAAAATGAAACAAAGCAAGAAGCTAGGACACAGTAAGTAAACATAAAATAAATAAATACAATAACTTTATTGATGGCTCAGAGACAACAGTGAATATCAAATCACATAAAAAGGCAGACCATGACAGCTTCAGCAAAGCTCCCAAAATAAAGAATCAAGAAATCTTCCAGAGGAAGGGAAATTCCTGGAATTATCAAAGGCAGAATACAAAAGATTAATATAGAGAACTTCTCAAGAGATCAGGAAGGAGATCAGGCAAAATGCAGAACAAGACAAGGAAGGCACAGACAGAGCATTAGAGGAACTTAAGAAGAGTAGAGAAATGCATAATGACAAATTAAATAGATTGCAAGAGTTCATAGAAAGACAGCAAACAGAAATTCAGAGGACTAACAATAAAATTTCAGAATTAGACAATTCAGTAGAAAGTCAAAGGAGCAGAACTGAGGAAATGGACATCAGAGTTAGTGAGATTGGAAGATAAAGCACTTGACACTGACATATTTGAGGTAAAATCAGATAAAAGAATTATAAGAAGAAATGCTAAGAATTATGTGGGAGTCTATCAAGAGAAATAACCTACAAGTGATCTGAGTACCAGAACAGAGGTGGGTAACAGAAAATACAGAGAGAATTGTTGAAGATCTGTTGGCAGAAAACTTCCCTGATATTGTGAAAGATGAGAAGATATCTATCCAAGGTGCTCATTGAACCCCACACAAGGTAGATCCTAAAAGGAAGTCGCTGAGACATATTATAATCGAGCTTGCCAAAGCCAAATGTAAACAGAGAATTTTAAGAGCAGCTCTCATACGAAAAGTCACCTACAAATGAGAGTCAGTAAGTATAAGCTCGGATTTTTACTCAGCAGAAACCATGCAGGCAAGAAGGCAAAGGAATGACATATTTAAAGCCAAGACAGATTTGTTTGTTCTTTTGGTAGTCCATGGTACATGCAATATTCTTTGCCAACACCACAATTCAAAGGGATCAATTCTGCTTCGGTCTTCCTTATTCATTGTCCAGCTTTCACATGCATATGATGCGATTGAAATCGCCATGCCTTGACTATTTTTGGCGAGGGTCCAGCCTCACCTTAGTCTTCAAGGTGACATCTTTGCTTTTCAGCACTTTAAAGAGATCTCTTGTAGCCAATTTGCCCAATGCAATGGATCTTTTGATTTCTTGACTGCTGCTTCCATGGGTGTTGATTGTGAATCCAAGTACAATGAAATCCCTGACATCTTCGATATTTTCTCCATTTATCATGATGTTGCTTATTGTTCCAGCTGTGAGGATTCTTGCTTTCTTTATGCTGAAGTGCAATCCATACTGAAGGCTGTGGTCTTTGATCTTTATTAGTAAATGCTTTAAGTCCTCTTCACTTTCAGGAAGCAGAGTTGGGTCATCTGCATAAAGCAGGTTTCTAATGAGCCTTCCGACATGTTAGCTCATAGGGTTGCAGGCACTAGGAAATCCAAGATGTGCAAGCCTGGCAGCAGGCTAGAGACTTCTGCAGGCATATGTCCCAAGAACAGGAGATCAGGTGCCCTTAAGAATACAGGGTCAAGAGAGAGTGAGATTTGTCAGAACATCCTTTTATATACTGGAGACAAGCCACAAACCAAAGGAAAGTCCTCTTTTAAGTGATTGATTGTTCATACCAGATCACATTATGGAAGAGCACATGCCAAACCACTGAGAATCAAGGCCTAGCTAACAATAACATAACATTAACCATTACAATGCCAATTTAAAAACATAGACTATCCTAGTGGATTAAAAAGAACCAAAACAACAGACCCAGCTACTTGTTGTTTACAAGGAACACACTTCAATATAAAAACATGGATAAATTAAAAGTAAACAGATGGAGAAAGATACACCGTGCTAACACTAATCAAAAGAAAGCTGGAGCTGCTATATTAATTTCATACAAGTCAGGTTTCAGAGAATGGAAAACTGTCAAAAATAAAGAAAGGATTACATAATGATTAAAGGGTCAATTCTCCAAGACATAATAATCCTGAGTGTGTATGCACCTAACAATAAAGCATCAAAATACATGAGGTGAAACTCATGTCTGAGAAAGGACTTAAGTCCAGGCTGTAGTCTGCAACACATGGGGTTACTATGAGTCATAATGAAGGTGATGGCAATTGGTGATCCTGGTGGATCCAAGATATATAACAAACTCCTAAAGCACAACAATAAAAACACAACCAATCCAATTAAAAAGTGGGTAGAATATCTGAAGAGCTAAGTCAGCAAAGAAGATATACAGAAGAAATGTGCTATTAAAAAAAAAAACAAAACAAAACTGGTTACCCATTGTCCAAATTTCACACACTTATAAGTTGATTGAAAACACTGTGGCTTGGGACAGGTGCACCTTAGTCCTCAAGGTGACATCTTTCCTTTTTAACATGTTATAGAGATGCTTTGGAGCTGATTTGCTCAATGCAATGTGTCTTTTGATTTCTTGACCCAAGTAAAATGAAATCCTTGACAACCTCAGACTTTTCTCCATTCATCATGATGTTGCTTATTGGTCCAGTTGTGAGAATTTTTGTTTTCTTTATGCTGAGGTGTAATCCGTACTGAAGGCTGTGGTCTTTGATCTTCATTAGTAAGTGCTTCAAGTCCTCTTCACATTCAGCAAGAGACGTTGTGTCATCTGCATAACGCAGGTCGTTAATGAGTCTTCCTCCAATCCTAATGCCCTGGTCGTCTTCATATAGTCCAGCTTCTCAGATTATTTGCTCAGCATACAGATTGAACAGGTACTGTGAAAGGATACAACCCTGACGCACACCTTTCCTGACTTTAAACTATGCGGTATTCCCTCACTGTGTTCAAATGACTGCCTCTTGATCTATGCACGTATTTCTCATGAGAACAATTAAGTGTTCCAGAATTCCCATCCTCTGAAATGTTATCCATAATTTGTTATGATTTTCACAGTCGAATGCCTTAGCATTGTCAATAAAACACAGGTGAAAATCTTTCTGGTATTCTCTGCTTTCAGCCAGGATTCATCTGACATCAGCAATGTTATCCCTGGTTCCATGTTCACTTCTAAATCTGGCTTGAATTTCTGGCAGTTCCCTGTCGATACACTGATGCAGCTGCTTTTGAATGATCTTCAGTAAAATTTTCCTTGCATCTGATATTAATGGTATTGTTGGATAATATCTCCATTTTTTTTTTTTAGTTGGATCACCTTTTCTGGCAATAGGTATAAATATGGATCCCTTCCCGTCTGTTGTCCAGGTAGCTGTCTTAGAAATTTCTTGGCACAGATGAGTGAGCACTTCTGGTGCTGCATCTGTTTTTTGAAACATCTCAATTGGTATTCCATCAATTCCCAGAGCCTTGTTTTTGGTCAATGCCTTCATTACAGCTTGAACTTCTTCAGTACCATCCATTCCTCATACACTCCCAGGGAATTACAAACTAAAACAATGATGAGATACCATTACACATCTATTGTTGCTGTTCGGTGGCTATAATCCTAAATGCCAACAACACCACATGCTGGCAAGGATGTGGAGGTACAGGAACTGTCATTCATGCTGAGAAAATGCAAAATAACACAGTCACTTTGGAAGACATTCTAGCAGTTTCTTAAAATGCTAAACATAGGCTTACCTAAACATGTTGTTTTAGGTGCCATGGAGACGGTTCCAACTCATAGTGACCCCATGCACAAAAGAGTGAAACATTGCCTGGTCCTGAGCCATCCTCACAATTATTGTTACAGTCATGCCCACTGTTGCAGCCACTGTGTCAATCCATCTCATTGAGTGTCTTCCTCTTCTTCCCTGACCCTTCATTTGCCAAGCATGATGTCCTTCTCCACGGACTGATCCATTCTGAAAACAGGTCCAAGCATGTGAGATGAAGCCTTGACATTCTGGCTTTTAATGAGCGTTCTGGCTGTACTTTCTCTGAGACGGATTTGTTTGTACTTCTGGCAGTCCATGGTATATTCAATATTCTTCACCAACACCATAATTCAAAGGCATTAATTCTTCTTCAGTCTTCCTTATTCATTGTTCAGCTTTTGTATGCACATGAGGCAATTGAAAACACCATGGCTTGGATTAGGCACATCTTAGATCTCAAGGTGACGTCTTTGCTTTTTAACACTTTAAAGAGGCCTTTTGCAGCAGATTTGCCCAATGCAATGAATTGTTTGATTTCTGGACTGCTGCTTCTGTGGGCATTGATTGTGGGTCCAAGTAAAATGAAATCCTCAACAACTTCAATCTTTTCTCCATTTATCATGATGTTGCTTATTGATCCAGTTGTGAGGGTTTTTATTTTCTTTATGTTGAAGTGCAATCCATACTGAAGGCTGTGGTCTTTGATCTTCATCAGTCAGTGCTTCAATTCCTCTTCATTTTCAGCAAGCAAAGTTGTGTCACCTGCTTATCACAGGGTGTTAATGAGTCTTCCTCCAATCCTGATACTGCATTCTTCTTCATATGTTCCACCTTCTTGTATTCTTTGCTCAGTATAAAGACTAAGTATGGTGAGAGGATACAATCCAGACACACACCTCTTTTGACCTTAAACCAGTATCATCCTGTTCTGTTCAAACGAATGCCTATTGGTCTATGTAAAGGTTTCTCATGAGCACAATTAACTGTTTCGGATCTCCTATTCCTCACAATGTCATCCATAATTTGTTATGATCCACACAGTCGAATGCCTTTGCATAGTCAATAAAACACAGGTAAACATCCTTCTGGTATTCTCTGCTTTCAGCCAAGATCCATCTGATATCTGCAATGATATCCCAGTTTCCATGTCCTCTTCTGAATCTGACTTGAACTTCTGGGAGTTCCCTGTTGATGTACAGCTGCAACGGCTTTTGACTGATCTTCAGGAAAATATTACTTGTGTGTTATATTAATGATGCTGTTCGATAACTTCTGCATTCTTTTGGATCACCTTTTGTAATGGATTGAATTGTGTTCCCCCCAAAGAAGTATAATAAGTGTCAACTTGGTTAGGTCATGATTCCCAGTATTGTGTGGTTGTTCTCCATTTTGTGATTATAATTTTATGCTAAAGAGGATAACAGTGAGATTGTAACACCCTTACTAAGGTCACATCCCTCATCCAATGGAAGGGGCATTTCTCTGGGGTGCGGCCTGCACCACCTTTTATCTTACAAGAGATAAAAGGAAAGAAAAGCAAGCCAAGAGGCAGGGAGCTCATACCACCAAGAAAGCAGTCCCAGGAGTCGAGTGTATCCTTTGGACCCAGGGTTCCTGTGTGAGAAAGCTCCTAGTCCAGGGGAAGACTGATGACAAGGACCTTACTCCAAAAATGACAGAGAGAGATAGCCTTCCCCTGGAGCTGACACCCTGAATTTGGACTTGTAGCCTACTAGACTGTGAGAGAATAAATTTCCCTTTCTTAAAGCCATCCACTTGAGGTATTTCTGTTATAGGAGCACTAGATGAATAAAATGCCTTTCTTTGGAATGGGCACAAATTTGGATCTCTTCTAGTGGGTTGGCCAGGTACCTGTCTTCCAATTTTCTTGGTGTAGGTGAGTTAGCACCTCCAGTGCTGCATCCGTTTGTTGAAACATCTCAGTTGGTTTTTCGTCAATACCTGTGTCCATGATTTTTGCCAATGACTTCAGAGCAGCTTGGATCTCTTCCTTCAGTACCACCAGTTCTTGACCATATGCTACCTTCAGAAATGGTTGAATGTCGACCAATTATTTTTGGTACAGTGACTCTGTGTATTCTTTTCATCCTTTTTGATTGTTCCTGCACTATTTAATATCTTCCCCATAGCATCTCAAACCTTTCATTTTTTCTTCAGTTCTTTCAACTTGAAAAATGCCAAGTGTGTTCTTCTCTTTTGGTTTTCTAACTCCAGGTCTTTGTACATTCCATTATAATACTTTACTTTGTCTTCTCGAGCCACCCTTTGAAATCTTCTCTTCAGCTCTTTTATTTCATTCTTCCTTCCATTAGCTTTAGCTACTCTATGTTCAATAGCAGGTTTCAGAGTGTCTTCTGACACCCAGAGTAGTCTTTATTTTATTTCATATCTTTTTAATGATCTCTTGCTTTCTTTGTGTATGAAATCATTGATGTCATTCCACAAATTGTCTAGTCTTTGGTCATTAGCGTTCAGTATGCCAATTCTACTTTTGAGATGGTCTGTTATGTATCTGTCCATTTGTTGTACTGTGGTGGCTTGCATGTTGCTGTGATATTGGAAGCTTTGTCTCTGGTATTTCAATTACCAGTAGAGTCACCTTCAGTGGACATATTTTAGCTGAGCTTCCAGGCTAAGACAGACTTGGAAGAAGAACCTAGCAGTCTACTTCTAAAAAAATTGGCCAGTGAAAACCTTATGAATGGCAAAAGAACATTTTCCATATAGTGTCGGAAAATGAGCCCCTCAGGTTGTAAGTCACTAAAAATATGACCGGGCAAGAGCTGCAACCTCATAGTACAGTCAACCTTAATGACGTGAATGTAGTCAAGCTTTCAGAACCTTCATTAGCTGATGTGGCACTACTCAAAATGAGAAGAATCAGCTGCAAACGTTCATTAATAATCGGAATGTGTAACGTACCAAGTATGAATTTAGGAAAATTGGAAGATGTCAAAAATGAAATGAAACCCATGAAGATCAATGTCCTACTCATTAGTGAACTGAAATGGACTAGTATTGGACATTTTCAATCAGACAGTCATGTGGTCTACTATTCTGGTAATGACAAACTGAAGAGAAATGACATTGCATTCATTGTTTAAAGTGCACTTCAAAATCTATCCTGAAGTATAGTGCAGCCAGTGATAGGATAATATCCATATGCCTACAAGGAAGACCAGTTAATAAGATAGTATTCAAATTTATGCACAAACCACTAATGCCAAAGATGAAGAAATTGAGGATTTTTACCAACTTTTGCAGTCTGAAATTGGTCAAATATGTAGTCAAGATGCATTGATAATTACTGGTGATTGGAATGTGAAGAAAGTTGGAAACAAAGAAGGATTGGTTTTTGGAAAATATGGCCTTGGTGATAGAAACAGTGCTAGAGATTATGTGATAGAATTTTGCAAGACCAACAACTTCTTCATTGCAAAACCTTTTCTCAACAATGTAAATGAAACCATACATGTGAATCTTGCCAGATGGAATACACAGGAATTAAATCGACTACATCTGTGGAAAGAGATGATGGTAAAGCTCAATAGCAACAGTCAGAACAAGGCTGGGGGCTGACTGTAGCACAGACCATCAATTGCTCACATACAAGTTCAAGATGAAGTTGAAGAAAACTCAAACAAGTCCATAAGGTCCAAAGTACAGCCCATACATAAACATAGGCATACATAAACATATTATGCAGTCATTGTGCTCCTAGATATTTATCCAAATGAAGTAAAAGCTTATGTCCACCAAAAACCTGCACACAAACGTTTATAGCAGCTTTACCGATAATTTCCAAAAATTGGAAACAAGATGTCCTTCAACAGATGAATAAACAAGCTGTGGCACATCCATATAATGGAGTATTATTCAATAACAAAGATAAGTGAGTTTTCACACTATGAAAAGCTGGAAAGGAACATTAAATTTATATTGTTAAGTGAAAGAAGTTAGTCTGAAAAAGCTACATATCGTATGATTTCAAATATATGACACTCTAGAAAAGGCAAGATTTTAGACAGTAAAAAGATCAGTGGTTGCCAGCAATGCAGGGGAAGTTGGGAGTTATGAATAGGTGGAGCACAGAGCATTTTTAGGACAGTGAAACTATTCTGAATGATACTGCAATGGTGGACACTTAACATTACACATATTGCTTTTACAGCATCAATCAGCCAAGATACCGCCCAACATTTACACACACATACACATACACAAACACACAGGCAAACATATACACATCCCCATCAGTTTTGTGTGTGACACTCTAGTTTTCTGCTTAAGTGAAACCTACCACACACTATTTCTTTTTCTTATTGTACAAACCCCATGAGCCCACTAAAAGAACAAGCCTGACAGACAAATCATGTTCTGCCAGTTTCAAAAAAGATTCAGTGTTATTTTTATGAATATTAGTAAAGGCTTGTATATGGGCAAACCAGGATGAGAAAAAGCTAACAGGTAGAAATCAGGTATCAGGGAATGGATTGATTTTTAGTCTTCTTCTGTGGTTTAAAGAACTAAGTTTAACCATTATAAATCTCAGGGTTCTAGAAGGGTCTTGGAGCAAGCTTATTTGTTTTCCACAAATATCCCAAATGAATTTCTAATCCCCAAATCTCAAAGTACATTTTTCAGTCTTTATCCACCCTCAACATGGGTGTACTTACTGATAGCTCACAGATCGAATTGTGGAGACAAGAGTGTTATCCTGAGTTCACTAACATTTCACAGCTGTGTTCCAAGGTAACTTAAATTTCATATAGTTGATCTCTCTCTTCCTCCCATGCCCTTCCATCCCCAATTTTTCAAAACTCCCCTTTCTGTACCTCCTTCTGTTTGAAAATGACTTAATTTTTTTTTAATGAATGAATGCTTCACTCACTTTCGTTGTTGTATTTTAAATCCTATCTATTTATCTTCTCTTTCACTCTTATAGTTCACCTTTCTCTGAATCTTGAAGCTGCTGCTTCATACATGCTTTATGGGTTCCTCTTCTGGCCTGTTGGTAGGGCCCCGACTTACCTGATACCTCAAGTAGAAGACAAAAGACCTTTATAATGAAATACAGAATGTATCACTATGTGGTTTTATTCTGCTGTTGCTTTTCTCCATCAAATCTGTCACATAGATTCTGATTGAAGAAACAGCAAATACAGTGCAGACTTTCAGGCAGCCAAAAGATTAATTTCTTTAGCTTTGTGCTTCAGGTTAAGACAACTATAGAGGAAATCAAAAGAGCTGAAGATGGGGACTTGATTCTTTGCCACCCATAATACAAGGCAGAGACTTTTAACAACTCAAGCTTGTAAGAAAGCCACCATGGAAACCTCTTGTGACTATTTATCCCACACATGTTTCCAATCTCTGCCTTCACATTCAACCCCTATAAAAAATCAGTATCCTCCATTGGTTCCTCAGCGATTCCTGCCTAAAGCAGCTGCTGATACCCCTCAACACTGATCAACGCTACCTCAACGCTCAAGGATTCTGAATCTCAGTTAAAAACACTTAGTTCTAGGTAAAAGTTAGCCAGGAGCCCTTCAGGAATGGGGCTTGTGTAGTTCAGTGGTAGAGCACATGCCTTTCGTGTATGAAGCCCTGGCTGCGAACTTCCGCACATCTATACTTTTTCTCTGCTTCAACACTATTTAATCCCAGTCTTGAAGGAATACAAATTCACTTTTCCTAATATTTTCCATTCAACTCCTGCACCCATAAAGAGCAAAAACATAACCCAATGGACTTCCTTGAATGCTCTTTCATTTCTGTGCTATGACCTTCTATATCCGTTAAGGTGAATGTGACAGCAGGAGTATGATGAAAACAGGGAGAAAAGAAGAACCGGATGCTAACAGACTCTCTTCAATCACCCAAAACAAAAGCGTGCACCTTAAGCTCCTATTTTGTACTATTATTAAAGAGACAGAAAGAAAGATAAAGGGTGGGGGGTTTGAAAGGGCCCTGTGGATAGTTTTTTTTAACCAACTAAACCCCAAAGCACCTCAGTGAGGTTCCCTCTGGACTACCTCCAGATATGCTGATACCTAAATTATTTCAGGGCAAAACTGAGTGCATAAGCTTTCCTTTTCTTTGATTCTCTTTCCCTTTATTCCTGACAAGGTGGCCGAGTGGTTAAGGCGATGGACTGCTATTCCATTGTGCATTGCACACATGGGTTCAAATCCCATCCTTGTCGTTCCTTTCCTCACTGTGTCGTGGAAGTGAGATTTGGAACTCTGGTGGTACAGTCATTTTTTGCTTGAAAAACTAAGTAATTCAAATCTACCAGCAGTGCCTTGGAAATGCTAAGGGGCAGTTCTATTCTGTCCTATAGGATCACCGTGAATCCGGATTGACTAGAGAGCAACAGGTTTGGTTTTATTGTTTTTGACCCCTGACAGGTGCACAGCATCACCCAAGAAGAGAAACACACCTTTGGACTTTCATCTTCCCTTCAGCCAAGCAGAGATTCTCCAGACAGACATTATTTTCCTTTTGCCCTTTTGTAACCTCACTGTATTTGTCTCAGAGGCCCAATATTGCCCCAGAGAAACTTTCAGGAGGCAGGCAAAAACCAAAAGAGAGAAGAAAAGTCTCCACAAAGTAACACGAATCCATATTTGGACTCCCCCCTCCCCCCCCCCCGGGGAAAACCAGGTGTCATCAAGTCGATTCTGGCTCATGGCAACCCCATATATGTCAGAGTAGAACTCTCCTCTCTAGTGTATTCAATGGCTAATTGTTTGGAAGTAGGTCATCAGATACCTCTGAATGACAGGAACCTCCAATCTTTCAGTTAGCAGCAAACAAGTGTTAACTATTTAAGTCCACCTAGGGACTCAATTCCCAGGGAAAAACAAAAATCCAACTGCTCAGGGGATCCGGACAACACCGCATCCGATCATCTCACAATCTCAGGTTATTAATTCTAAGTAATTGTTCTCAGAGGTTTCAGATGATCTTTGATTCCTTTTTTGAATGTTGCTAAAATTTTCTCCAACTTCAAAGTTAAAAATTTGAAAACAGAAACCTAATGTTCCCTTATCAACATTTTCACTTACATGCTTGTACCACATCCTCACAGTGTTGGCTGCGTGGTGGAATGGATAAGGTGTCTGATTCCAGATCTAGAGGACTGAGGATTCCAATCCCTTCGTGGTCGTTTATCTCTTATTGGCCAACAAGTAGAAAATTCTCGAAGTGACTTCCAGTGACTAATTTCTCAGGTGTTGCTGGGAGAACTGATATAGGTGAAGTTTCTTCTTTCACAAATCAGTAACAATAAAGAGGCTTTGGAAATCCAAAAATGGTTGAGCCTCAAAAAGAAAAGGGAGCAAATCTGTGTACCAGTAATGATCATTATCCTGTCCTCTTAGTTGATTACTTTTTTCTAATAACTTTTCAAGATTTCAATGGGTGTTTATTTCTTTTCTTCAAGATATAAATGAATCTTAACTAGATAGCACACAAAAAATTTTTTAGGCAAAGGGAAGGGCAACACATAACACAGGAATAGTCGGTACGATTGGACTAAACCAAAAGCAAAGAAATTTCCTCAATACAACCAAAAGCTTCGAAGGTCAGAGTAGCATTAGCTACATTAGCGATTGAACACAAAAGTGGCATGTGCCCTTTTAGCAGAATGAGATGAACTGGACTATAAAAGTTTTAGTAGATGCAGAGTACTAATATTTTTACTATATAAATAATTTTTACAAAAAGACTATTCTCCATATGCTGCAACAAAGAAAATGAGTCAATGAACTTAGTTGTTTCAACAATCAATATAAAATTCTGTTGATCTCCCACAACGAAAAACTGACTTTCACCTTTTTTGCTTTAAATGGCTCATACTTCAATTTTGATGCTTGCTTCATAATAAGTGCTATAATTTTAAATGAAGAAATGAAAAATGTCTTAAAAGAAAATTTAATGATCACAAAACAAATATCACAGGAAGTTACTATATTTTATTTTTAGGTAGCTCTTTCATCTCTAACATGTTATCATTAAAAATATATCTTTCTATGTTTTGCCGTTATGAATTCTTCAAAGATTTAATCACAATTAAGCTGCTGAACAATACCTACTTCTATATATAATAAGGATAATGGATAGAGTCTTTCCTGAATTATTGTTTTAGGCTGAGGGTTGGGGTGTCTTTAGGATAGAAACCAGCATTCTGTTGTGCACTTTGTGATCATTAAAATTAGAAATACGAATAAAGCAATTTCAACACTGGGAAATAGACATTGTATTTTATCTTCTATTATGGACTCATACATGCCTAAAAAAAACAAAACACAAAAAACATTTGTGTTTTTGTCTTTCCTGAACCTGTAAACTTAGTTCTCATGTAAGAATGACATTGTGGCACTTCTCCATAAAAGTTTGTATTTAAGCCATGGGGATGAGCCTGCAAGAATTTCTTGGATGCCTTCAGGCATTCTTTATCAGGTCTATCTACATTGTTTGAGAAGGAAAATCTATTTGAAAGAACTTCATACATGTGCATCCTTCTTTTCATGCAAGTTTCTAGTGTGACAATGATGGCATATTATGTGGTTAGGCGAAATTGACCTCTAGCGCTCAATGATACTTCTGGAGCACTTCCATCATTTTACTTGTTTCTTTCTAATGCATCTGCAATGGAGAACTGCTTGATAATCAGTATTTGGCAGTATTTGTATTGTTGTGTTTCCAAAATTTTCTCTTCAATTATGTAAATACCCTGTTAATGACAAGTAGAGATCTGTGCATGTCTTAAATTTACTTCCGAGTCTTGGAGAGCTTGACTCATCTGATGAAAATGCTGTAGTATGCTATTCCACATAACCAACATAAATACATACTCTAGTGTTTGCATTTTGTTGGCCATGTTTTCAGTTTTTCTTTTGGTATCTCTTTTTTATGTCTGGTCTTCAGCAATATTTTCTAAGGCATCTAGAATCTTAGTGTACAATTCCAGGCTTGCACTCCTTGTTGCAGCATGGGCTTCCCAACATGTATTAGAAAGACCATTAAATATTCAGTCATTGCCTAAGTATGTTTTAAGAACTACCCATTGGGTGAGCAGAGGTGGCAAAAAATGTGTAGAGTAACTGAACAGTAGAAAAGAAAAACCCATCTGCTTCCAGCCAGCATGTGAATGTGCAGCACACGGTATGAAAATGGCAATTCATTACATTCTAAAATTTTCTACCTTTATAAATTTGCATGCCTTTATAATGCCCTGACATATTGGCAGCATTGTCATAGGACTGGCCTCTGTACTTAAAGAAATCAATTTTGCAAACTTCACATAAATAGTAAAGCGCTTCGTTTGCAATTTCTTCACTGGTATGACTTTTTAAGCTGCTGAATGTGATAAATTGCTCAACAGGTTTTCCACCTGTTGGAGATACATAATTTAAAACAATAACTTAGGTGATCTGTATGAGAAAGACCAGGAGTGGAATCTATAGGCAAACTGAAATACCAAGGTATGCTTATTTCACTGAAAATAATTGATCAAACTTTATCACTTATTAAGTTGATTAATTCTTCACACGTTGTTTTAGACACATATGATGGGTTGCCATTTTTTGTGTTATCCTTTTTTGAGATGTGACCTGCTAAAAATGAATTAAACTGAGAAACAAGTTCAAGTAAACACTGAAAATATCCGTTTTGTGGGAACCCTTCATTTCTTCCCTGAAAAGATAGCCCGTGCTCAATGAGTATTATAATGACAGCAACAACACATTGCAAAACGGCTTTCCAATACTGACGTTCTTCATTAATTTGTGTTTCCAGTTCATGAGTTAAGCAAAAACCATGTCTTTGGTTTAAATAAGACACCATACAATCTCTGTGAATTGAACTGTTTTCATGTTTATCAATCAAATTCAAGTTGCTAAATCCATTCGCAACAAATGGAAAATCAAATGATTCAGGACTGAATAGTTTGCAAGCAAAACAATATACAGAGGCAACTGATGGAGAATCTCTCTTACAATTCTCACCATTAGCTTTGAACCCTAGAAATATATTCTGGCTACAGAACCTTGTTTGTTTACCAACCAGAAAATTTTGACATGAATTTTCAAATGGTCCACTATGATGTTGACAATCACTTTGGACCTGTTTTGATTCAGTAATTTACATCATTAGAAGAAAAATTATTCCACAAAGCAGGATCTGTATTTGTCATTCATGGGGTTGGCAGGTGCAACAATTCCAGATTCTGAAACAGTTTCACTTTCTACAGCATTATTAATATTTTTTTTATTACTGCTGGGAATGAGTGCAGAATTTGGAAAAAAAATTCTGTTTTATTCATATCGCTATTAGTAATTTCAGCAGTAGTGGTACCAATACAATGATTTGCACCCATTAAAACCAAGCATTCAAAGATGTCTCTTCTGATTCATTATATTTTGAAAAGGAAGTTAATTTTGGAATTGTCTTTAGTAATTCGCAAATATTTTAACTTTTTTCGTTTTTGTACACCACTTAGTTTAAATTTAATTTTTTAATTTGGCTGCGTCACAGCAAATAAATTGGAATAATTGAAAATAAATAAAATTTATTAAAAAAATTTACATTCAAATTTGGACATTAACACAAAATTTATATTTAAAAATTAGTAAGCAAAAAAATTAATTTACAACATGTAATTTTGTTCTTCAGGTCTGAGATAGTCAAAACTAATAGTACTTACAAGGCAGTTGAAAATATTTTCATTCACTTGTGTACGATGTTTGTTGGTGTGCCCTTTGCATATCTCCACAAGTGTTTTTGGTCTTGAAATAATACTTAAAAACTTGTGCATTCACTTTCTCTACCTTGATGCTGCATCTTCGCAGTTCGTTGGAAAATTGTTGACACGTGAGAGGGTTGAGAATGATGGCAAAGAGCATGATACAAATACAAGGGTGTGCTCAATCTGAAGATGCATCTTGGTTCTCTTTGGGCAGGAATAGCTACTTCACAAGTCACATGATTATAGTGCTGCTCGCACATTCTTATGTGATCTACAACAGAAAATTAAATGTGAGGTTATATCTGATCTGTCGGAAATGAAAAGGAAAATATAATTGTTATTGTATACAAAATGTATAAAATGGTACCAATTTCATTAGTGCCCTGTCTGTTCCATTCCGCCTTGGCAATTGCTTTTCCTTGTGTCCTGTCTGCTTGGGATCTATGAGTCTTTGCTTTGGAAACTGGTGCTCCAGTTTTGTTGATACCCTAAGCACATGCTTACAATGTTTATTGGGTGATCCATTCCTGGTCCTATAGGTCTAAACTCAAGATGTTGGCAGAGGTGCGTTCTTTCTGGAGACTCTGGTGAGGAATTCGTTCCTTGATTTTTCTGGCTGCTAGAAAAAAAAAAAATTTTTTTTTTTTTTTTTTTTTTTTACCACCCAAATCCTTTGGCTCCCAGTTGCATCACTCTGACCTCTGCTTCTATTGTTTCATTTCCTTTTCTGACTCTGGCCCTCCTGTCTCCCTTTTATAAGGCTCTTACTGTGTGCACCCAGAAAATCCAGGTTAGTTTTTCCACTGCAACATCCTTAACTTAATCAAATTTGCAAAGTCCTTTTTGCCATGTAAGGTAACCTATTCACAGCTTTCGGATATTATGACATGGATATCTTCGCTGGGGCTTTTTTACACCTACCACAGTCTGCCCTCTGGTCTCCAAAGATACACATCTGACCCACATGCAAAAACATTCATTTCATCCCAACATTCTCCCAAATCTCAACCCATGACAGCATCAACTCAAAGTCCAAAATGTCATCAAAATCTTATCAGCTCAAAAGTTCCAAATCTTCTCATTTAAATTGTCTAAATTAGCTATGATTGAGGCTCTGAATATAATCCATCCTGAGATACAATTCCTCTCTATGTGTGAATCTGTGAAATTCAAGAAACAATTTATCTGCTCCCCAAAATACACTGGCCAGATAACAATAAGAAAACACGTATAGACATTCCACTTAAAAAAGGTATGAAATTGAAAGGAAAAAAAAGGATTCACTGTCCCAAGAAATGTCTAAATGCAGCCAGGCAAACAGCATTAGGTTTCAAGGCCTGGAATTAAAGCTCTGTGGTTTGATGGCTCTGCCATCGGAAATCCTCTCAGAGCCATCCTTCCATTTTCATGAAGAGTTGTATGTGCTTGCAGCTGAATAGTTTTATCAGCCTGTTTCCTATCTGTAGAAAGATTAGGAATGTGAGACAGGGATTGAGAGGTATGTATTTTATTGAGGGAGAGATCTTCAGGAGAGGGAGGGAAAATTAGCCAAACAACAATGTGTTCTCCTGTGAAGTCTACATTTGGCCTGACGCATATGACGGGGAGGCTAGAATGTAAATCACATAGCAGAGTTGTCCTTGAGTCAAGGTGTTTGGACTTTTGCACCTTGTACCTTCTGCAGTCAGCCATTGGCTGCTGCTGGGAACGGAGTGATGTCATAATCTACTATGTGTCTCCAAACCAAGGGCAATTCACTGGAGAAGATGACAGGGATAAACCATTGAGGGAAGGGGGGTTGGGTGCAGCCGCTGTAAAAAGAAAGTGGGAAAATTAAAAAAGTTGGTAGGGATACCAAGATTATGTAATACTGTAAAACTATTAGATGAATGGAAGATACTCTAGGTTTGTGATTTTACAACTGAAGCGTGAATGTCCCATACAGCATCTCTTAATTTAGGAAAAAGAACAGATTTTATTTACTCACTAGTATACATCACTTATTATATCTGTAGATTTTGGATAATACTCAGTGTTGTTGAAAGAATTAAGTCCTTGGCAGAAAACAATTGTTCAATCATAAGAATAATGATAAAAATGTGGTCCCTAGATGGCACGTTTGTTTTGCAGTGGACTGCTAGCCTAAAGGTGGGAGGTTCCAACTCACCCAGTGGTACCTCAGAAAAGAGGCTTGCTGATCTGCTTTCATAAAGATCACAGCCAAGAAAACCCCATGGAGCAGTTCTACTCTGAACACATGGTGTCATCATAAGTTGGAATCAACTCCCTGGCAACTAACAACAAAAACAGTGATTAAAAACAACAATGATAGTGGGACTTTAATGATTGCTTATTCATATGCCAGATATTTTTCTAAAATATTTTAGGTATATTTACTCATTGAATCCTCCCGTCAACTCTATTAGATAGGATTATTATTATTTCCACTTCATATATTGGAAATTGAGGCCCAGCAAGCCAAAGCAATTTGCCAAAATTCCCTTAGCTATTAAGAAGAACAGCTGAGGGATGAATACAAGCAGTGTGACCTAGTTCAACATGGTTCTATTTATAATGAATAGAGGTGAGGCCTAGACATAGTTGGGGGACAATTTTCTAATTACAAGCAGTCCCAGGTTACAGAAGTCCAACTTATGTACAACCTGTAGTTATGAACCATCCCCTGTAAAGCCTGTTATATTAAAAATTTGAGGTATATACAATGGTTCATAATAACAAACAGGCACTACTTTGTGATTTACTCCAAAATATTATCATTACTGTGTTATTATGTTAAAGATGTTTTAGTGTATCTGACAGTGTTTAATGGTTTTTACACCTAAAAAAGTATGCTATATACTGTATTATATACAAAGACAAACATTTGACTAGCTGACCTTAGGTATGAACCATACCTGTTTTGATTTACATACAAATTTGTTTCTGCCTTACTTAATAAGAAAAGTCCAATGCACTGTCATGTCAAACTGATCAAGTTTCTAATGCTCACAGTAAGGTAAGAAAAAACTGTTCCTAGATAGGCATCGGTCTGCAGGCCACAATTTGAACAGCACTGATCGAATCGCCATGAGTCGGAATCAACTGGACAGCACCTAACAACAACAAAAACAACGAGGACATAGGATGTACGGGGGGGTGCAGCCCTGGTGGTGCAGTGGTTAAGAGATCAGCTGCTGTCCAAAAGGTTGGCTGTTCAAATCTACCTGCTGCTCCTTGGAAACCCTATGGGGCAGTTCTACTCTGTTCCATAGGGTTACTATGATTCAGAATTCACTCTACAGCAGTTGGTTTGGCTTTTTTTTAGAAATCAGAAGATATGGAAGGAAATACTTCTCCCCCACTTTTCTGTTTAGATTGAGGTTATATTCACATATCGTAAAATGCATAAAACTTATTCAGTTTGAGGAATAATACAT
The DNA here is from genome assembly GCF_030014295.1 of Loxodonta africana. Lineage (NCBI taxonomy): Eukaryota > Metazoa > Chordata > Mammalia > Proboscidea > Elephantidae > Loxodonta > Loxodonta africana. Next base: position 80,156,067 of record NC_087342.1, read on the forward strand.
ATGTATACAAATAGAACCAAAATTCAAACCAAGATAAAGAAATTTTTAGCTCCCAGAAGCTCCCCATATCTCATCCCAATCAGTTCCAATCTTCTGACTTCTACTAAAAAAAAACTACTAAAATAGATTAATTTTTCCTGAGCTCTGAAATATAAAAAATGAATTCATATAGTATGTGTTCATTTGAGTACAGATTCTTTCACTCAGTATGCTTTTTATTAGATGCATCCATACTGCTTCTAGTAGCAGTATTTCTTTCTTATTGCTCTGTCATATTCCATTGTATGAATACTGGATTTCAGACTTTTTCATTCATTTTACTATTGGTATACATTTGACATCGCTGATGACGTTATGAACATTCTTGTACATGTCTTTCAAGAGCAATAAGCGTGCACTTTTCTAGGGTCTAATTGCAACTGTTGCAACTTTGAGTTTTCTGGGCTGTAGGTTGTATGTTTGAGGCAGTATTCCAAGTAGTGTACCAATGTTGATGTACCAGTTGACAGTTTCGTAAGCAATGTATGAAAGTTTCAATTCCGTATGGTCAGAGACACTTGATACCATCAGTTATTTTAACTAATGCAATTTTCGTGAAAAGTAGTATTATTTCATTGTGTTTATTAATTTGCATTTAACTATGTATTTCAGTAAAGTTTATGTTCAGTCTTTGCTCTTTCCCGTTGAGTTTCAGTCTTTTTTCTTAGTGTTTCATAGGAGTTCTTCATCTATTCTACATAAGGGTCCTTTGTCAAACATAAGTATTGAAATATCCTCTCTTAAACTGGTATAATCCCTTCTTCTTAAGGAGAAGGGGGCTTGGAAAACTTTGTAAGAAGAGAATAAAAAAGAAAAAGAGGATAGGGAGAGAAGTTGAAAAAACAAGCGAAAGTTCCATCATACACTTTTCCTGGTGGTTTCAGGAAAAAATGGGCAGGGCAACTTACTCGGGCAGGAACCTTGGAGAGGGACAATGGGATGGAACGTTCGAGGAGCAGAAGGTGTTTTTTGGTCCTCAATCTCTGTACTTATCTCCTGGTGTAGTCTGAGGATTTAGAAATAGCAAAATGTGAAACAGTGGGTTTTCTCTCCGGTCAACTATAGAATCTGCCAAAACCCCTTAGAAAAATGTCTAATATTTCAGGGAGGATCTTAATGATGTTTCAGTCTTGAGAGAGGGGTGTGGTGGCTCAATAGGAGAGTGTACTTTCCTTGAGAGTGTTTGAAACTATGCATACTCATTAGCTTTTTACAATTTCAAACACTTCTGTACTTTTCTTCTTTTTGAAACACATTTTTCGCATTCATAGTTATTAAGTACATTAGGCCAAGGATTGCCTTGAAATGTTTCCCTATTTATACTTTCTGGTCTCCTCACCACCCAGGGCACCTGTATCAGGAAAAGGAAGACAAGGAAAAAGGAAGGAAACAGAGAAAACAGAATTGGCATGCTCTGGGCTTCCTCAGTTCCAGGCAAGAAGCCCGCAATCACATTAACATGCTCACTAATCCATTCTTCCTTTTTCCAGTGTCACTGAAGAGCAGGACAGACAAAGGACTGAAAGAAGAGAAAAAGAACAGCCTCCATCATTTCATTTGAAATTCCCTTAGTTTTTGTAGGAGCAGCGTTTGGAGTGTGAAAGAGTCAGAGGTTAACAAGCAGAAAAGCTTTCCACAGTTTTGCCTATTCTTACCCTTTGTCACCCTGTTCCTCCTCTACTAATCCATCCCCACCTCCAAAAATTGGAACCCATTTTCAGACATGAACAGCAACGGAGCTCTTATAATTTTGTCTGAGGGCATAATACAGAATAAGTTGAGACCAAATATTTGACAACATAGCAGCCATGATAATGTTTTGAAGAAATAACTAAAGAAACCTTTTCGGTTGCTGAAATATCTCAATTGGAAGGGCGTTAGACTGAAGATCTAAACCTCCCTGGTTCGATCTCAACAAACATTTGCATTCCAAGGCTCTGGATTCTAATAAAACTGAGTAGTTCAGCTATTCAATGCGGAACTCCTTAAAAACAAACCAACCAACCCTATATCTGTCTAGGAGCCTTGGTGGTGCAAGCCTTCAGTTAAACCTTTGGCTACTAACATAAGGTCGGTAGTTCAAACCCTCCTGCCACTCATGGCGGGAAAGGCGTGGCAGTCAGTTTTCGTAAAGATTTACAGCCTTGGAACCTCACCCGGCAGTTCTACCCTGTCCTGTGTACAGGGTCACTGTGAGTCGGAGTCGGCTTTGATTTGGCTTGTTTTTGACATTTTGCCTATTTTATTGAAAATGTAAAAAATAAGGAACTGAAATTCAATGAGGAAACTTAGGAACTGGTGGAGCAAGAAATTCCAATATGCTACATACTCTTGTAGTTAAGATTTTCATTTCTGTTCTGATACTACCTATTATGTGTATGAGGGTGGTAGATGGAAAGGGATGTTTTTAATCACAAGAAATGTTTAACAATCCTATAGAAAAAGAATCACTACAGTATATGAGGAAGCCCCCAGGTGCGGCTAATGATTTGCACTCGGTAACCTAACGGTAACTGAAGGGTTGAAGGTTGGAGCTTACCCAGTGGCACTGTGGAAGAAAAGACCTGGCAATCTGCTTCCTTAAAAATTGTTGTTGGTTGCTATCCAGGCGACTGTGGCTCATGGTGACCCCATGGGGTGACCCCACGTGTTGGCTGTAATCTTAAATGCAGGAGGTGGCCCCGCCTTTTCTTCGCTAGAACCACCAATCCTTAGGTTAAAAAAAAAAAAAAAATTTTTTTTTTTAAACCTAATCGTTAGCAAAGCCAAAAACCAAACCCAGTGCCGTCGAGTCAATTCCGACTCACACCGACCCTAAAGGACAGAGTAGAACTGCCCCATAGAGTTTCCAAGGAGCCCCTGGCAGATTTGAACTGTTGACCCTTTGATTAGCAGCTGTAGCACTTAACCACTACACCACCAGGGTTTCCAGTCAAGTGCAATTGTGCCCCCGGTCATCTGTAAAGATTAAACTAAAAATCCAAACCATTGCTGTGGAGACCATGGTGCCTCACAGCCGTACTCTTTCCGGAGCCAACTGACTGCCTTCTTTCTCCCGCAACATTTAGTTAGCAGTCCAGTGCTTAAACAGCAGGACAGCTCCGTACGGATTATAGTCAAAGAAACCTTATGGAGCAGTTCTACCCTCTAACACAGGGGATTTCCATGAGTTGGATTCGATTTGCCCCCAGCAGAGGAATACCCATCCAACACCAGCAGGGAAGTTCTTACCCTCTCCTATTCCAACTGTGTGTTTTCCTCTTTCTCCCACAGTGGGAGCCCTGGTTTCCAAAAACCTCAGTATGTGTACTCATTTTCTCAAGCCTAAAATTTACAGGAAATAATATCAGAATTGCTGCATTCACAGCATTATTTAAAAAACAAAGAACTTCTATGCAGAGCTTAATATTTGCTTGCCATTATTTTTGTCTTACAACGATGACAAAGCACTATAGAAAACATTTACTTGAATCTATTCTCTTTTTTCTCCCATATAGATATATTATTCTTGTGAAATACATTTGAATTATTTGTTTCTATTTGCATTTAACTTTAGAATATTTTCACAAACACTTGAGTTACTTTTATTTATTTATTTGCCTCTGTAAGACATTAATATGTTTCCAAGAGTCAAAAGAACACTGAAAGTTATATTCAGACAAGTTCCAAGAGAATCTTGTATCCTGGTATTCGCCTAGGTAATTGAATGGAAGCAGGCTATGGGCAATCTGGTGGTAGAGCATTGACCAGGAACAATACCTTTCTCTGTAGCACTAAGGTATTCTTCTCTAGCTTTGTCTGTGCCTGAGAGAGCACAGTGTAGGGAATTTGGAAACAGCAGAATTAAGCATAAAGTGATTTTACCTTGACTTAGTCCTCAAAGACTCAAAATCCTCATGAAGATCCCTCTGAGACATCATGCTTAGCTGGGGTTATAGCTTGATGGTAGAGTGAGTGCTTATTCTCTCTGAGGCCCTGGGTTCAATCCCAGTATCTCCATTTCTCTTTCCTCACAAAGCATGCCCAAAAATCTTTCTCTCAGAAATTTACTTTTTTCTTAAGTTGACTTCTTTTGGCCTTGCTGTTTCTTTCTAAACTAACTCCTTGGGATGAAGGTGCTCACATAAAGTTATTTGTTGTCATTTCTATTTTCCACATGTTATCTCCGACTCTCTCAACAATCACTGATGTATGAGCCACTGTCTGCACAGCCCAAAGACTAAGCAGTCTATTTAAGAGGGTTTATGGGAAGCTGAATGTTAAGAGCTAGAGAATCTGAAAGAAGAAAAATCTGTTCTAGTGCTTGGGAAAAATCAATGCTCCTTCTATGGGATGGAGAACACAGGATTCTCAAATAATGTCTGGGAAAGAAGAATTCATTCCTGCCAAAGAAGACAGCCATTTCTTGGTCTCATCTCCTTCTCTGGCATGTGCTAAAACATTGAGAAGTAGATGTTTAACCTAGGTTTGGCTTGAGGATGCAAAGGCTCGCTGCTCCTTCTTGTCTACCTCTCATTCACCAACATGGATATTGAGCAGATAGAAGCTATTGAAGAGCATAGCAACATCTTTGTCTGTCTGTTCTTAACTTAGTCTCTGGGTGGTTGGGAGAGTCCCACCTCTTGAAGAGGTTGCCAAAGAAGAAATGGAGCATAAATTCTAAACACTCATAGGTCAAAAGAGGAGAGCACAGACACATTAATCCAAAGGCCTGGGATAAGGGTCTACATTGTTTCAGGACAGTTGTCACATTCTTGTGGTACAATTCTGTTTCCCTACAAATATTTTCATCTATTGATCCTGACAGTAATAATAACAATCTTGATATATCCATTTGGATTTGATCATACAATCCAGAATATGAACTAAAAGAGTTGTTGTTTTTTGACCTAAACTAGGAGAAAATCTTGTACAGAGACCTTGCAGAGGAAGGCTTGGAGTCAAGGAAAAGGCTCCTTTCTCTGTAGGAATTGGGGATGAGTTACAGCAGAAGAGGTGAGAAGCCAAGTGACCTGGAGGTCTTTTATAATGCATCGCCCCCTTTTCTCTTCTCTCCAAAAGCTGTAACTATGCACCTTCTATCTGTCTGTCACAGGCCATCCCTAAGCCAGTTCTGAGGTTATCTAGTTGACTTGGGAAGGACTAAACTACGTAGCCTCTGCACCTATGCTAAAACTGATGCTAAGTATGTAGTTATTACCAATTGTACAGAGTCTCTGACTTTTTGTGGTCACAGCTCCCTCTTTCTAAGCTAAAAGCAGGATGTGAAGAGCAGAGGGGCCACATAGAATTTCCTTAGGGAAAAGTTGGTGTCATGAATTGAATTGCGTCCCCCAAAAATATGTGTATTAATTTATTGTCCACCATCTTGTCGCCTGGGATGATTTTTCTAAGTGTTGTAAATCCTATCAGCATGATGCTAATGGGATGGGATTAGCGGCAGTTGTATTGATGAAATCTGCAAGATTACATTGTGCTTTAAGACAATTTCTTCTGAGATATAAAAGAGAGAAAAGAGCAGAGACAGAGGGACTTCATACCACCAAGAAAGCAGAGCTGGAGGCAGAGTGCATATTTTGGACCTGAGGTTCCTGCACTGAGAAACTCCCAGATAAAGAAAATATTGATGACAAGTTCCTTCTCCCAGAGCCGACAGACAGAGAAAGAGTTTCTCTGTAGTTGATGTCCTACATCTGGACTTGTAGCCTATTAGACTGTGAGAAAATTAATTTCTCTTTGTTAAAGCCATCCACTTCTGGAATTTCTGTTACAGCAGCAATACATAACCAAAACAGCTGGGTTTTCATAGGCTTCTTTTTAGAGGTAGAAATATGCAGAGCAAACAGACGGGAACTTTTTAAAAATTATTATTATTTGCATTCAAGCAAAACCTAGTGAACCTCCCCAGTCATAGTGGTGCTTAATCTAAAAGCTGCCTGCCTGTACTTCTTCTACTCTCAATACCGCTCCTACCCCTCCATGGGTGGAAATTGGGAAATCCCTGCAGCTGCCACTGAAGCCACCAATACCAACGATGTCTGAATTGCAAACAAAAATTCATCCTCACCTGGAGAAACCCCAAGATTATGGCTCCTGGACACCCCTTTAGCTCAGTAATGAAGTCACTCCTGAGGTTCAGCCAAAGATTAGATATGCCCATAAGACAAAACTAGACCGAATGGGCACACCAGCCCAAGGACAAGGACTAGAAGGCAGGAGGCGATAGGAAGGTAATAGGGAAACCAAGGGCGAGAAGGAAGAATGTTGACATGTCCTGGAGTCATTAGCCAATGTCATAAAACCATATGCGCACTAACTTTTTAATGATAAACTAGTTTGTTTTGTAAGCCTTCATCTAAAGTACAATAAAAAATAAATAAATAAAAACTCAAAATGAAAAAGAAATTTCAGCCTCACATGAGCCCTCCACAGTGCTCAGCCTGTCTACCCCAGGAAGGAAAGAACAGTGAATCACTCTCAAAGGCAAGGAAGTCTTGGGCAAAATGAACAGATTTCTCTTCTGGGACAAGCCTGCTTCTCTTTTCCTTGCCCTCTTCCTCTCTCTCCTTTTTCTCCTTCTCTTCCTTCCTTTCACCCTACCCCACCTCTTGCCTCTCTCGTTCAGCTGTGCACTCCAGAATGAAGTTTTCACAATACTTCAGCACACTTCTAATCCCATGCATGCCCATTTTAATCTCTGTATTGAGATTCACATGCAGTTTGTATCTTCATTTTCCACGTCACTTGATAATTTTTTCCCTCCCCTATACACCCAGTGTAATATCTTCCCAGCATAGGCCCAGGCTCGTTCAGGTCAACTGCAGAGTGGGGAGAAATGGAAGGAAGATGAATTTTTTTCTTCAAATTGAGAAGGCTTGAACCTCACACTGGGGAGAAAGGAATTGTAAAAGAATCTAAAATATTTTTGCAGGAAATACTTTAAAAACTTACATCCGAATTGATGGTCTCACCAAAATGTTAAGGCAGAAAGCCTCGACTCTTCGCTCATTGGAAACTGGTTTGAGAAGCTGTCAGGACACATGGAGGGCTTTTATTAAAATTCACTTTGCAGATGGTCTTCAGCTGCTGCAATTTTCTCATTCCTTCCAGAGAGGCCAATTCTAAAAGACAAGCTGTCACCCAACGGAGTGTTTCTTCTTTATTTTCTTTTCTCGTCTTTATTTTCAGTCATGGCTTGGCCTGTTTTCAGACCACAGCCCTCTGGCACATACACTACACTACTTGTCTTCTGGCTTCTCTAGCCTCCTTAACACACATGCAAATTAGAGTTACAAATAAATTTAACTTCTCTGTTTAGCTAACAGAGCCCCTGGGTGGTGCAAATGGTTAACACATTGGGCTGATAACCAAAAAGTTGAATGTTGGAATCCTCCCAGAAGCCCTGGGAAGAAATGCTGGGCTATCCACATCTGAAAAAAATCAGCCATTGAAAACCCTATGAAGCACAATTGTACTCTGGCACAGATGGAGTCACCATTCGTCAGAATCAACCGAAAGACAACTTGGTATTATTATTCGTTTTATTTTAGCTAATAATGGTAAATTGTAAATATACAAAGTAGGCTTCATTAAGATTAATATCATTTTAAAATAACAAATTACAAAAGTAAATAATACTTCCTCAGATTTGTGTATTGTCTTGGATTATAGGCATCCAACCAATCTTACAATATCATAAGTGACAACACGTTCTACTTCTTGACCATTAAGTGGCCAGCACCACATTCCACTCACCCAATTCCTGAAATTGTTTCTACTTTATTTAATAGGAGGCGTCCAATATCCTGCCACAGTCTAATTGATACAAAAGAGTCTAATGCTCACAGACCGTGAAACACAGTTCTTAGAAAGCACCTATCTGCAGACCACAATATGAGTAGCATTAGTGAAGAGACAGAATGTACTGAAAGTGAGAAGATATCCAAGGAAATCTTTCTTCTTTTGGTTTAAATTGAGGCTTAGCTCACAAAGAGTAAAATGCATATAACTTAATTATTCAGCTTGATGAGTTACTACATGTGTATCTCATATAACCAACATCCAGACCAAGGTAAAGAAATGTTCAGCTCTCAGAAGCTCCTTGTATCTATCCCAATCAATTCCAATCTTCAGACCTCTACCACCATTTTCCTGTTTTGAAATACTATAAATGGAATCATACAACATGTGTTCATTTGACTATAGAATCATTCAGCATAATTTTTTTACACCCATCTTGTGTCTAATAGCAGTAGTTCTTTTTTATTGCTGTCATATTCCACTGTACTAATACTGTACACCACAATTTTTTCATCTGTTTTGCTGTTGATGTACATACCAAAAAAAAAAAAAAAAACAACCAAACCCACTGCCATCGAGTTGATTCTAACTCATAGCAACCCTATAGGACGGAGTAGAACTGCCCCATAGAGTTTCCACTGAGTGCCTGGCAGATTAGAACTGCCGACCTCTTGGTTAACAGGCACAGCAATTATCCACTATGTCGTCATATAAAACTAATGCTGCTATGAACATTTTCGTACATATCTTTCAAGGGCAATAAGCATTCATTTTTCTTGGTCTAAATGCAGCTGTGGAGTTTCAGGGTTATAGGTTATAAATATGTTTTGTTCTAGGCAATATTTCTAAATAATGTACAAGTATGGATGTGCCAGTTGATAGTGTCATCAGCAATGTATGAAATTTTCAGTTGTTCCATATCATCAGCAACACTTGATATTTTCAGTTCTTTTATCTTAACCCATTTTGGTGAAGGGGGTATTATGTCAATGTGTTTTTACTTTGCACTTGCCTTATAATTAGTAAGGTCCAGTGGTTGCAGCCCACCAGACCAGCTTTGGAAGTGGCTGCAAGGGGCACAGGTCCAGTTCCTAGTGGGAAAAAAGGCTATAAGAAAGTCAACTGTAGTTGTGTCCTAGAGGTTCAGGGGATGGACTAGAAATGCACTGGGGTGTCCTGCACAGGTTTGATTTCTGCTGACTACAGACTACCTGGATCCCAGGTACTTTAAGTCCCCTTCATTATCGGCAAGCAAGTTGGAGGTTCACCAACAAAGAGAAAGGCTCTCACTGAGGTGGATTGATGCAGTAGCTGCATAATAACGACTGTGAGGACAGCACAGGACTGGACAGTATTTCTTTTTGTTGTACATAGGGTCTCTATAAGTTGGAAGCCACTTGATGGCACCTAACAACAACTGCAGCAATCTCCTCTTCTTAAAGAGAAAAAAACCAAACTCATAGCGACCCTATAGAACAGGGTAAAACTGCCCCATAGGGGTTCCAAGGAGCTATTGGTGGATTTGGATTTGAGTTGCAGACCTTTTGGTTAGCACCCAAGCTCTTAGCCTCTGTGCCACCAAGGCTCCTTCTTCAAGAGAAGAGGGCTTGAAAAACTTTGTAAGAAGAGAAAAAAAGAAAAGGTGGAGAAAGAGCAGGGAAGTTGAAAATACAGAAGTTCCATCATAGATCTTTCCTTGTCGTTGTGAAAAATGTCACCAGGTGGTTTATTAAGAAGGGGACTTCAGAGCAGGCTGATGGAATGAAATGTCCTAGCAGCAGAAACAGTGTTATTTGGTCTATGATCTCCTTAAGTATTTCCTGGTATAGCAGTTAAGAGAACATAGTTTAAAGGCTTAAGAAATAGTGAGATTTGAAACAGTGGGTTTTTCTCTCTGGCCAACTATCGAATCTGCGAAGACCCCTTATAAATATAGGTGATATTTTAAGGAGGATCTTCATGATGTCTTTGTAGTGAGAGAGGCATGGCCCGATGAGAGTCTATCCTAATCTTGAGAAGGTTTGAAACCAATTCCCAACACTTTTGTACTTTCCTCCTTTTTAAAACACCTTTTTTGCATACTCATGTGGAGATAAACACATTACCTGATGGATTGCCTTGAATTGTTTCCCATTTTCTACAGCCTGTGTCTCCTCGCCACCCAGGGCAGCTGTGTCAGCACAAGGAAGACAAGGAACAAAGAAGGAAATGGAGAAAACAGAATGGCTTATTCAAGATTTCTCCATCAGAAGCAAAAAGCTTGCTCCCATGTTATTGTGCTCAATAATCCTCTCTTCCCTTTTCCAGCATCATTGAGGAGCATGACAGGAAAAGAAGGACTGAAAGAAGAGAGAAAGAATAGGCTCTGTCCTTTCATTTGAAATTCACTTGGTTTTCTGAGCAGTGTTTAGAGCCTGGAATATGCAGAGGGGAACAAGCAGAAAAGCTTCATTCTGTTTTACATATTCCTCCCTTTTTTGTCTTCCTCATCCTCTATGAACTCATCCCCTCTCAAAAAACTGAATGTTATTTTCAGACATGGGTGGCAAAGGAGCCCATATAATTTTGGATTAGAGAGTAGATTATATTGGATACATTAAGATTAGGTGTTCAAAAACACAAGGGCATTGCAAATAAAAGTTAAGTAAAATTTTGAAAGAATGGCTAAAACAGGTACTTTCAGGCAGCTGAAATAGCTTAGTTGGGAGAGGATAGACCGATGATCTGGAGATCCCTAGCTCAATCCTGGGTTTGGCAGTCATGTGTAGTTTTCTAGAATTACTATGATTCACTTTATTACAGGACAATTGCAACCCAAGGCTTTGGGATTCTAACAGAACTGAGGATAATACAGTAAAACCTGCAAAAACCAGAACCAGTGTAAGGCAGAAACCTGTCATAGAAGAAACACTCAAATATTTTCCACTAAAAAGAGAGATAGAAAAGTGGTGACACTGCACCCTGTCAAAGGCAGAAAACTTTCAAGACCAGGAAAAACGAGGCAGTCCCATCAAGTGCAGCTCTCACAGTTTTACTCTACATCTATCCAACATGGAACTATGTGAGAAAAGTTACATTAACATCTGTATCATCTTTCACTACAATTTTTACTGATATTTTTCAACTCCAATCAGGCTGTATATATACATATTTTTATCATCCTCTGCTTCATTTACACATTCCTGAGGTCTTCTACAAAGTGGTAAGTGACATTTTTCATCTCTTATTCTTCTTACTTTTAAGTGACAACAGGTAACAATTTGTTTAAAACAACAATAAATAAAACTAAACCAAACCCCTTGCCATCATGTTGATTCCAAACTGGACAGAGTATAACTGTCCCATAGGGTTTTCGAGGAGCAGCTAAGAAAGGGCAAAAAATCCAGTCATGCAAAATGCCCAAATGCCCAATTAAACTAGAGAAGGCAAAAGAAACAGACAAAGAAGCAAATAACCAGGGCAATGACTAGAAAGCAGTTGCTAATATGGTAGATATTAATTAAACAGTATTGCTATCACTTTAAATGCAAATGATTTAAATATATGTATCTTAGTCTGGGTTTTCTAGAGGACCAAAACCAGCGAAACATGCATAAAAATATTGTCTCAGCCATCTAGTGCTGCCACAACAGAAATACCACAAGTGGATGGCTTTAACAAAGAGAAATTTATTTTCTCACTGTCTAGTAGGTTACAAGTCCAAATTCAGGGCATCGGCCCCAGGGGAAGGCTTTCTCTATCTCTGTCACCTCTGGAGGAAGGTCTTTGTCCTCAATCTCCCCTTGGTCAAGGAGGTTCTCAGGCACAGGGACCCCGGGTCCAAAGGACGCGCTCTGCTCCCTGTGCTGCTTTCTTGGTGGTATGAGGTCCCCAACTCTCTGCTTGCTTCTCTTTCCTTTTATCTCATCCCAGGGAAACTCCCTTTACACTGGATCAGGGAGGTGACCTGAGTAAGGGTGGTGTTACAATCCCAACCTAATGGTCTTAACATAAAATTACAATCACAAAATGGAGGACAACCACACAATACTGGGAATCATGACCTAACCAAGTTGATACACACACTTTTGTGGGGACATATTTCAATCCATGACAAATATATACAGAGAAATTCACCTAAAGGAAATGGCTCCTGTAATAGTGGGGACTGGCAAGTCACAAATCCATGGGTCTGGTAGCAGGCTGAAAATCTCTGACACCTCATAGGGTTGCAGGGGCTGTCAAATCCAAAATCTGCTAGTCAAGCAGCAGCCTAGAGACTTCTGCAGGCATAGGTCCAAAGACTGGAGGTCAGGTGCTGAGAAGAGTAAAGGGTCTAGAGAGAGTGAATTTTGCCACAACATCCCTTTATGTACTGGAGACAGGCTACACTGCAAGGAAATTCCTCTTTCAACCAACTGGTTGCTCACATCAGATCACAAAATGGAAGGTAACTAAATTATAGAAGAGCACATGCCAAGCTACTGAGAATCACATCCTAGCCAAGTTGACACATAACATTAACTATTACAATAACATTTAAAAGACAGACTATCCAAGTGGATTAAAACCTACATGTTGTTTACAAGAAATCCGCTTTAAACATAAAAACATGGATAGATTAAAAGTAAAAAGATGGAGAAAGATACCATACTAACACTAATCAAAAGAAAGCTGGAGCTGCTATATTAATGTCAGGCAAGTCAGATTTCAGAGCAAGGAAAATTATCAAAAATAAAGAAGGGGTTACATAATGATTAAAGGGTCAAATCTCCAAGAAGACATAACAATCCTGAATGTGTATGCAGCTAACAACAGAGCATCAAAATACACGAGGCAAAAGTCATATCTGAGGAAGGAATTGAGTCCAAGCCGTACTCTGCTACACACGGGGCTGCCATGAGTCATAATCAATTCGTTGGTACCTGGTCATTGTGGTGGATCCAAGATATACAAGCCAAGCCCAAGCCCAAGCCCAAACCCACTGCGGTCGAGTCAATTCCGTCTCATAGCGACCCCATAGGACAGAGTAGAACTGCACCATAGAGTTTCCAAGGAGCACCTGGCGGATTTGAACTGCCAGCCCTTTGATTAGCAGCAGTAGCGCTTAACCACTACACCACCAGGGTTTCCAAGATATACAAAGAACTCCTAAAACTCAACAATAAAAACACAAGCAACCCAATTAGAAAGTGGGTAAAATATCTGAAGAGATACCCCAGCAAGGAAGATATACAGGTGGCATATGTCTTAAAAAAAAAAAAAAAAAAACAATTCCCCCATGAGTAGAATGTGCTTCAGATGGTTTTTAGTGGAAGTAGATCTCCAGGCCTTTCTTCTGAGGCAACTCTGTGTGGCTCCAAACCACCAATTAATCAATCATTCAGTTAGTAGCCAAAAATTCAACCATTTCCACCACCCAGGGACTCCCACATCCCACTAGGGCATTACAAATTAAAACAATGATGCGATACCATTACATACCTACTGTTGCAGTTCTTGTTAGCTGCTGTTGAGTCAGTTCCGACTCATAGTGATCCCAGAGGGCAGAGAAAGGCTCCATAGGGTTTCCAAGGAGCACCTGGTGGTTTGAACTACCAGCATCTTGGTTAGCAGCCAGGCTCCTAACTACTACCCCACCAGGGCTTCTACACAGCTATTTGAATGGCTAAAATCCTAATACTGACAACATCACATGCTGGCAAGGATGTGGAGCTACAGGAACTCTCATTCATTACTGGGAAAATGCAAAATAGTACAGCTACTTTGGAAGATAGCCTAGCAGTTTCTTACAAAGCTAAATGTAGACTAACATAAACATGTGGTTGTCAGATGCTGTGGAGTCAGTTCTGACTCATAGTGACCCTATGTACAACAAAATGAAATGCTGCCCAGTCCTGTACCATTCTCACTAGCGTTGTCATGCTTGAGCTCTTTGTTGTAGCCACTGTGTCAATCCACTTTGTTAAGGGTCTTCCTCTTTTTCACTGACCCTCTACTTTACCAAGCATGATGTCCTTCTCCAGGGAATGGTCCATCCTGATAACAGGTCCAAAGTATGTGAGATGAGGTCTCCCCATCCTTGCTTCTAAGGAGAATTCTGCCTGTACTTCTTCCAAGACAAATTTCTTTGTTCTTCTGGCAGTCCATGGTATGTATATTCAACGTTCTTCACCAACACTATAATTCAAAGGTATCAATTCTTCTTCAGTCTTCCTTATTCATTGTCCAGCTTTCACATGCATATGAGGCAATTGAAAACACCATGGCTTGGGTCAGGTGCACCTTAGTCCTCAAGATGAAATCTTTGCTTTTTAACACTTTAAAGAGGTCTTTTGCAGAACATGTGCCCAGTGTAATGCATTGTTCGATTTCTTGACTGCTGCTTCCATGGGTGTTGGTTGTGGGTCCAAGTAAAATGAAATCCTTGACAGCTTTAATCTTTTCTCCATTTATCATGATGTTGCTTATTGATCCGATCCTGAGCATTTTTGTTTTCTTTATGTTGATATGTAATCCATACTGAAGGCTGTGATCTTTGGTCTTCACCAGTAAGTGCTTCATGTCCTCTTCATTTTCAGTTAGGAAAGTTGTGTCATCTGCATATCACAGGTTGTTAATGAGTCTTCCTCCCACCCTGGTACCTCCTTCTTCTCCATGTAGTCTGGTTTCTTGGATTATTTGCTTAGCATATGGTTTGAATTAGTATAGTGAAAGGATGCAACACTGACACACATTTCTTTACTTTAAACCAGGCATTATCCCCCTGTTCTGTTCAAACGAATGCCTCTTGGTCTGTGTAGAGGTTCCTTATGAGCATAATTAAGTGTTCTTGAATTCCCATTCCTCACAACGTTATCCATAATTTGTTATGATTCACATAGTTGAATGCCTTTGCATAGTCAGTGAAGCACAGGTAAACATCTTGTATTCTCTACTTTCAGCCAAGATCCATCTGACATAAGCAATGATATCTCCCCTTCCACATCCTCTTCTGAATTCTTCTTGAAGTTCTGGCCGTTCCCTGTTGATGTACAGCTGCAACTTCTTTTGAATGATCTTCAGCAAAATTTTACTTGTATGTTGTATTATGACATTCTTCAATAATTTCTGCATTCTGCTGGATCACTTTTCTTTGGAATGGGCACAAATTTGGATCTCTTCCAGCTGTTTGGCCTGGTAGCTGTCTTCCAAATTTCTTGGCATAGATGAGTGAGCACCTTCAGCACTGCATCTGCTTGAAACATCTCAATTGGAATTCTGTCAATTCCTGGAATCTTGTTTTTCGCCAATGCCTGCAAAACAGCTTGGATCTCTTCCTTCAGTAGCGTAGGTTCTTGATCATATACTACCTCCAGAAATGGTTGAATGTTGACCAATTCTTTTTGGGACAATGACCCTGTGTATTCTTTCCATCTTCTTTTGATGCTTCCTACACCATTTATTATTTTCCCTGTAGAATTCTTCAATATTGCAACTTAAGCCTTGAATTTTTCTTCAATTCTTTCAGCTTGAGAAATGCTGAGTGTGTTCTTCGGTTTTGGTTTTCTAATGCCAGGTCTTTGCACATTTCATTATAATACTTTACTTTGGCTTCTTGAGCCACCCTTTGAAATCCTTTGTTCAGCTCTTTTATTTCATTATTTCTTCCTTTCACTTTACCTACTCTGTGTTCAGGGGCAAGTTTCAGAGTATCTTCTGACATCCATTTTGGTCTTTTCTTTCTTTCCTCTCTTTTTTAATGACCCCTTGCGTTCTTCATGTATGATGCCCTTGATGTCATTCTGGAACTTGTCTAGTCTTTGTCCATTCATGTTCAATGTGTCAAATCTCTTCTTGAGATTTTCCATCATATGTCTGTCAGTTTGTCATGCCGTAGTATTGTATGTTGCTGTGACACTGGAAACTTTGCCACTGGTATTTCAAATACCAGCAGAGTCACCCTTGGGGGACAGATTTCACCTAAGCTTCCAGACTGAGACAGACTAGGAAGAAGGACTTGGCAGTCTACTTCTGAAAAAATTTGCCAGTGAAAACCTATGACTAGCAGCAGAACATTGTCTGATATAGTGGTGAAAGATGAGCCTCTCATGTTGGAAGGCAAAAAAAATATGACTGGGGATAAACTGCCTCCTCAAAGTTCAGTCAACCTTAATGATGTGAATGGAGTCAATCTCCTAGGACCTTCATTTGCTGATGTGGCACAACTCAAAACAAGAAGAAACATGTACGAATGTTCATTAATAATTGGAATGTGGAATATAGGAGGCACGAATTTAGGAAAATTGGAAGATGTCAAAATTGAAATGGAATGCATCAAGATCAATATCTTAGGCATTAGTGAGCTGAAATGGACAGTATTGGACATTTTGATACGGACAATCACATAGCCTACTATGTTGGGAATGACAATTTGAAGAGGGTATGCGGTTGCATTCATCACCAAAAAGAACATTTCAAGGTCTATCCTTAAGTACAATGCTGTCAGTGATAGGATACTATCCATTTGCCTACAAGGTAGACCAGTTAATACAACTGTCATTCAAATTTATGGACAAACCACTAATGCCAAAGGTGAAGAAATTGAGGATTTTTACCAATTTTTGAGTCTGAAATTGATCAAAAATGCAGTCAAGACACATTAATAATTACTGGTGATTGGATTGTGAAAGTTGGAAACAAAGAAGGATTGGTTGTTGGAAAATATGGTAATAGTAACGGTCCCGGAGATTGCATGATAAAATTTTGAAAGACCAATTAATTCTTCAGTGCAAATACCTTTTTTCAACAACATAAACGGCAACCATACATGTGGACCTCACCATACGCAATACACATGAATCAAGTCAACTATATCTGTGGAAAGAGATGACGGTAAAGCTAAATGTCATTAGTCAGAACAAGGCCAGGGGATCACTGTGGAACAGGCCATCAATTGCTCATATGGAAGTTCAAGATGAAGTTGAAGAAAATTAGAACAAGTCCATCAGGGCCAATGTACAGCCCATACAGACACATAGGCATACATAAATATATGATTCAGCCGTTGTGCATCTAGTTATTTACCCAGTGAAGTAAACGTTTATGTCCACCAAAACCCTGCCCACAAATGTTTATAGCAGCTTTACTGATAATTGCCAAAAATTGGAAACAATCAAGATGTCCTTAAACAGATGAGTAAATAAGCTGTGGCACATCCATATAATGGAGTATTATTCAGCAACAAAAACAACTGAGCTTTCAAGCTATGAAAAGCGGCGGAGGAATCTTAAATGAATATTGCTAAGTGAAAGAAGTTAGTCTGATATGCTACATATTGTATTATTCCAAATACATGACATTCTAGAAAAGACGAAATTTTAGACAGTAAAAAGATCAGTGGCTGCCAGCAGTTCAGAGAGGTTTGGAGGGATGAATAGTGGAGCACAGACATATTTAGGACAGTGAAACTATTCTGAATGATACTGTAATGAGGGTTGCTTGACATTACACATACTGCTTCTACAGCATCAAACAGCCAAGACACCACCCAGTATTTACACACACATACACAGACACACAGGCAAACATATACACATTCCCATCAGTTTTGTGTATGACACTCTAGTTTTCTCCTTAAGTGAAACCTACCACACACTGTTCCTTGTTCTTTTTGTACAAATCCCATGAGCCAAGTGAAAGAACAAGTCTGACAGACAAACCATGTTCTGCCAATTCTGAAAAAGACTCAGTGTTATTTTTATAAGTATTCGCAAAGGCTCATATTTGTGCAAACTATGATGAGAAAAGGCTAACAGGCACTAGAAATCTGGTACCAGGAAATGATTTTTTTTTTTTAATATTTTCTTATGTAGTTCAGAGAATTGAGTTTTCACCATGATAAATCTCAGGGTTCTAGACCAGTCTTGGGGCAAGCTTATTTGTTTTCCACAAGTATCACAAATGAATTTCTAACACCCAAATCTCAAAGTACATTTTTTCAGTCTTTATTCAACCTCTACATGCAGGTGTTCACTGATCACTCATAAATCCAAGGCTGGAGACCAGAGCACTATCCGAGTTCACTGTGTAACATTCTTACAGGTGTGTTCCAAGATATCTTGAATCTCATATGAGTTTATCTTCTCCCTCTTCCAGGCTTTCCCCCATGCCCCTCCAACCATAATTTTTCAGAACTCCCTTTTCTGTACCTACTTCTGTTTGAGAATGACTTAATTTTTTTTAATGAATAAATGCTTCATTCACTTTTGTTCTTTAAATCCTGTCTATTTACCTTCTATCTTACTCTTATAATTCACCTTTTCTAAATCCTGAAGCTGCTGTTTTGTTCATGTCTTATGAATTCTTTTCTGGACTGTTCGTAGGGCCCTTGAGTTACCTGATATCTCGAGTAGAAAAGACCCTTAGAATGAAATGCAGAGTACATCACTATCGGGTGTTCTTTTGCCATTGCTTTCCTACATCAAATCTGACACATACATTCTGATCGAGCAAACAGCAAATATAGTGAAGGCTTTTACATGGCCAAAATATTAATTTTTTTAGCTTTGTGCCTCAGGTTAAGTCAACTATTGAGGAAATCAAGAGCTGAAAATGGGGACTTGATTCTTTCACACCCATAATAGAAGACAGAGACTTTTAACAACTCCAGGTTGTAAAAAAGCCACCATGGAAACCTCTTGTGGCTATTTATCCAACATGTTTCCAATCCTCTGCCTTGCCTTTCAAGCCCTATAAAGAATCAGTATCCTCCACTGATTCCTGAGCACCTCCTGCCTAAAGCAGCTGCTGATGCCTCTTAACACTGACCAACACTACCCCAATGCTCAAGGAGCGTGAATCTCAGGTAGAGCACACGCTTTGCATGTATGTGGCCCTGGCTTCCATCCTCCGTACATCTACACTTTTTCTTTGCTTCAACACTGTTTAAAACCAATCTTGAGGGAATACAGATTCGCTTCTCCTAATATTTTCCATTCACTTTCTGCACACATAGACAGGAAAAAGACAACTCAATGGACTTCCTTCAATGCTCTTTCATTTCTATGCTATGAGCTTCTATATCCCTTAAGGTGACTGTGACGGTAGAAGGAGTATGACAAAAAAGGGAAGAAAAGAAGAACCAAATGCTAACAAAATCTCTTCAATCACCCAAAACAAAATCGTGCACATTAAGCTCCCATTTTGTACTATTATTAAAGAGAAAGACAGATGGGGGAGGGGGAGGTGCTTGAAAGGGCCCTGCAGACAGTTTTTTTTTTTTTTTTTTTAATCAACTAATCCACAAAGCCCCCTAGTGAGGCTCTCCACTGGCTACTTCCAGATATGCAGATCTCTAAATTATTTCAGGGCAAAACTGAGTGTCTAAGTTTCCTTCTCTTTGATTCTCTTTCCCTTTATTCCTGACGAGGTGGCCGAGTGGTTAAGGCAATGGACTGCTAATCCATTGTGCATTGCATGCGTGGGTTTGAATCCCACACTCGTCGTTTCTTCTTTTCCCCACTTGTCGTTGGAGTAAGATTTGGAGCCCTAGGTTGCACAGTGGTTAAGAGCTTGGCTGCTAACCAAAAGGTTAAAATTTTACTAGTAGGAAGCACTGGAGACAGGATAAATGGGGACAGGGAGAGGAAAGGTGAAGGTGACACATAATGGGATGAAGAATATGAAGGGGAAGATAAGAGAAGGGAAGTGGGTTTGGGTGTGGAAGAACTAGAAGAGAAGGTGAAAGAAGGTTCGGAACTAGGTCTTTAGGATGCACAAAATATGGATGGCCAAAGAAGTACTTTGAGACTACCAGGGTTGCCTATGTCCCCTCTGTTCTCTCTACAAGGCAGGAAGTCAGAAAGTTCCCTTCCTCCTAAGGAAAATGGACTATGGGTGTTTTTCCAATAGGAGCATGCAGCTCTTTTTGCTCAAGACTTCTGTGGTTTTAAGAGAGCTTAGCAGCTCTTTCCACCTCTGGAAATAATTTTTCAACTGTGGATGCTGGAAGACTTAAGGTTTCCTGAGAAATCCCTTTCCTCTGGATAGCATCCAAACACTTCACGGTTAACAAAGAGTTGGGATCACAGATCTCTGTGGTTGGGATCACAGATCTCCATGACTGGTGATTGGACTGACATTTTGCTGACCAGGAAGACCTGGTGGCATAGTGGTTAAGAGCTATAGCTGCTAACCAAAAGGCTGGCAGTTCAAATCCACCAGGCACTCCTTGGAAACCCTGTGGGGCAGTTCTACTCTGTCCTGTAGGGTCACTATGAGTTGAAACCCACTTGATGCAACAGGTTGTTGTTTGTTTGCTGACCAAGATTATATGGGTAGGTGTGGAAGTGTAGAAGGAATGGGAAAAAGAAAAGCAGATGGAAACCTTCCTCCTGAAACTGCTATTTGTTCATTGACACAGGCACAGGTGAGGGAAAAAAGAAGACTCAAAAGGAAGTTGTCCAACAGTCACTTCCCCCGACTTTCCATCTGTCTTTTTCTTCCCTACTTCTTAATAATAATGAGAAATTGTAGTAAAGGAGAACAGGTGGTCTGTGACACGGTGGGATCTTGTTGCTTCACCATCAGCAGGTCCTGAGTGAGCACCTTCTTTTATTCCAGTTCCTCCCTACGTCATTGTTCTTAAGCAGTTAGGTTGGGAGGCCCAAAGAGTGTCCAGAACTGTTCAAGAGAGTAACTATCAAGCAATTTATCCTTTCTGTGAGTAGGAAAAACACAAGAAAAGATATTCAGGAGGAGAAAAATGGGAGAAGTCTGAAACAAATCTGACCAGAGTCAAGTGCCAGTCAGTGAGAAAGGGAAATTACACTTGGAGGTACTGGGAATTGAACCCAGGGCCTCGTGCATGCTAAGCACGTGCTCTACCACTGAGCTATACCCCCTGTTACAAGAAAATCATCAGAACAATTCATAATACTGACTTCCAGCATGGTCTGTAGGCATATTAAAAGGTCAGTTTTTGCAAGTCAAAATCCATTATGTTCAATTCTTGTGTTCCTGAATTGCATCAGGCCTCACAGCTATGACAGGAAAATGAAAAAAAAAAAAGCATTCTAACCAAAAGACTCTGAGATCTGCCAACAGCTTTTGGCTTCTTCAAGGACTGCTTTTAGCCAACTGCCTAAAAGTCTGTCAGTTCAGTCCACCACGAGGGAGAGTCTCGGGATTCAAAGTTCTGTTAAGCCTTTTGATTGTCTTCTTGAAACGTCGTTCTTCTCTGCCTATGAAGCTTACAGAAAGGCACAAAAGATAGTACAGGGGAATAGAAAGAAGAGTTCCATAAGTGCTGCGAAAGAATGAAGATCCAGGTGGGGAAAGAAGACTAGAGGTTAACTAATTCACGGTACTTGACCGAAACAGGAGCCCTGGTGATGCCTTCGTTAGTAAGTATGGCTGCTAACCGAAAGGCTTACAGTTCACTCCTTGGAAACCTTATGAGGTCGGGATCGGCTCGACAGCAACGGCTGGATTAGACTGAAACGAAGAGCGACAAGTACAGACACGCTCTTGCAAACGCCTGTGTCCAGCACCTGGGTTTGAAAATGTAGTTTTGCCTCCGCGATGCCGTAGCTCTGGTTTTGAAGAGACGGAAGTCAGAAGTCAAAAGAGAGAGGTGAAAGATGGGCACTTCTGTCTTTAAAACATCTCTTTTTAGAGAAAATTATTTCCTTAATGAGGAAAGAACAAGAGAAGCCCTTCGTGGGTTGGGCACAAACTTCAAAACAAACTCGCTCTTTATAAAGTATCCCTGTGCCTGGAGAATTCACAAATTCCCGATGTGGTGCTACTGTTAATCCAGATATGATGGATAAAATCCAAATCTTGGATGGAGAGGACATGTGCCCGGAATGCATAGATTAAACAAAAAAAACCAAACCCGTCGCCACTGAGTTGATTCCGACTCATAGCGACCCTATAGGACAGGGTAGAAGTGCCCTATAGAGTTTCCAAGAGCGCCTCGTGGATTCAAACTGCCAACCTTTCAGTTAGCAGCCATAGCTCTTAAATTACGCCACCAGGGTTTACCAATGCAGCTGTCAGCAGTGGGATTCGAACCTATGTCCTCGTAGAGACAGAAACCTTAATCCAGCGCCTTAGACCGCTCAGACACACCACCGCTTAGTTAAGTAGATAAATTATTAACTTCATAGATTAAGTTATTACCATAGTAGAAAGACACCTGTCTGAAAAAGAATGCAAGGAGGAGTGAGTGTGAGGAATGGAATCAATAGGAAAGACTGGGAGGGGTTATAGCTGCAGAAAGGATGACGCTGAGCGGGGGAGGGGGGAAGCAGCAGCAGAGAAGTAGATGGCAGAGAGGAAAGGGATACAGTTTGGAGGAGGGTCTGTAAGAAAAGATAGGATATGAACAACCGTGCAGGTAGAAAGTGACCAAGTTCCCATCTTTACTATGCTGTCGGCAGGCCCTCCGGAAGAGAGAGGCTAAAGTAAATTCTTTCAAAGCATATCTCCGACAAAAAGATATGACTGGTTTTGCTCTGGGCTACCTCCTGATATGCTGATGTCTAAATTACCTCAGGGCAAAACTGAGTGTATAAGCTTTCCTTCTCTTTGATTCTCTTTCCTTGTATTCCTGACAAGGTGGCTGCCTGGTTAAGGAGATGGACTGCTAATCCATTGTGCATTGCACATGATAAGATCTCTCAATAAAGTAACAGGAATCCATATTTGGAGGTGTTTTCTCAGGGAAAACCAGTTGTTATCGAGTCGATTCTGACTCACGGCAACCCCATGTGTGTCACAGTAGAACTGTCCTCTCCAGGGCTGTCAATGGCTAATTTGTTGGAATTAGATCACCAGGTGCCTCTGGGTGACAGGAACCTCCAATGTTTCAGTAACCAACAAGTAAGTGTTAACTATTTAAGTCCACCTAGGGACTCCTTTCCCAAGGAAAAACCAAAATCCAACTGCCCCATAGTATTTCTAGAGAGTGGCTGATGGACTGGAACCGCTGACCTTTGGCTTGTCAGCTATGCTTCTCACCACTTGCCCCACCAGGACTCCTTCCATGGATAGGGACCAGTTAAACCCTAGAACATCGAAGTCTCAGGAGGGGGATACATAAAAACCCAAAAAAACTCACTGCTGTCCAGTCAATTCTGACTCATAGTGGCCACGTAGTGTTTCCAAGGCTGTAAATCTACAGAAGCCACCTGCCACATCTGTATCCCGTGGAGCCACTGGTGGTTTGAAATCACCAATACTTTGGTGAGCAGTTGATCCCATTAACCACTGTGCCAAGTCAGCATTAATTCAAGTGGCTTTGGCTCTCAACTCCAAATTAGTTGCTCCTTCTCCACACAGTTTTTGTGGTATTAGGAATTTTCCAACCATCACACCAGGGTTGAGCACCTTCACTGCTTCTGGCTATCACATCCACAGCATATAATTATTGGGAAAGAATACAAAAGCGAAGAACATGAGAAATTGGCTTGGGAAACTTAAATGCAGATGGAGAAAAAAAAAAGATCCTTAGCAAAAAACACTAACTATATGGTGTCATGGACAGTCACTGTTCAAGCAAACCCTGGAGCCCAAAACACTGGTTGGGAAATTGAGCAGTGGCTTTGTCTTGTGAAGCTGCAGCTAGGGTTTTGAGAGCCACACAGAAGTATGTGGAACAAATGTTGGAGGCTGAGCAAGAACTGCAAGCATATTAATCTTCTGTAACAGCCCACTCCTGTTCCTGGACAGGCATTCAAACCTCAGCCATCACAGAGGCTAAGAGAATAGAAGCTTCAGCCTCTTGCCAAAATTTGTGGTGTCAGTCAATCCACATATGAGTTTTAGGAGGTAATCCTTAATCATTGTGTCTTCTCTTGCTTTTAGTTTTCATTCTGATATTTTTTCCCCCATGAGATTTTTTATCTTCCTGAATATTGGAGTATTTTATATATCAACTCTTAGGTTCCTCCCCAGCACTAGTCATCTCCGCTATCCTAACCTCCCTCAAATAACTGACTGAGACCTCGTTGGCACTGGGAAGTAGCTGACATGGGTGTTTAGAGGCATGAAGTTGTGGTTCCTAAACTTGGGGAACTGCCTGAGAACTTTGTGAATATATGTATTCCTGACTCCACCTCTATAGATCCTGAATGGACTGAGAATCACTGGATAGGGAGATGATTGGATCTACATCTTTGAAAAGTCTCCACAGATGTTTCCATTTTTCAGCCGTGTTTGAGAACTGCTAGCCTAAGAAGTGGTGCTGAGGAAACTGGAGTGAACTGAGCTGCTGGGAAATTTTTGCTAGGAGGAAGCACTGGAGACAGGATAAAAGGGGACTTGGAAAGGGAAAGTGAACGTGACACATTATGTGATGAAGAAAATGAAGGGGAAGTTAGAAGGAGGAAGGTAGTTGTAGGTGGGGAAGAACTAGAAAAGAAGGTGAAGGAAGGTTTGGAACTAGGTCTTTAGGATGCACAGAATTTGGATGGCCCAGGAGGTAGTTTGAGCCTGTCCAGGTTGCCTATCTCTCCTCTGCACTCTATACAATGTGGGAAATCAGAAAGTTCACTTCCTCCTAAGGAAAATGATTAAGGGTGTTTTTCACATAGGAAGATGGGGCTCTTTTTGTCCAAGACTTTTCTGGCTTTAAGAGAGCTTAGCAGCTCTTTCCAATTCTGGAAATAGTTTTCTCAACTGTGGTTGCTGGAAGACTTAGGTTTCCTGAGAAATGCCTTCTCTCTGGATAGCATCCGAACACTTCTTCACCATTAACAAAGAACTGGGTCACTATGAGTCAGAATTGACTCGATGGCAGTGGTTTTTTTTGGTGATCACAGATGTCTGTTGTTGAGTTCACTGATCTCCATGACTGGTGATTGGGCCGACATTTTGCTAACCAAGATTATGTGGGTGAGTGTGAAAGTGTAGGAGGAATGGGAAAAATAAAATCATAAGAAATCTTTTCTCCTGCAATCCATCCATTGACACAGGCACAGATGTGGAAAAAGAAGAAAAAGACTTGAAAGGAATTTGTCTAAGAGTTACTTCCCCCTCCCTCTTTCCATCTATCTTTTTCTTCCCTACTTCTTAATAATAATGAGAAATTGTAGTAAAGAAGAAGAGGCTGCCTCTGAAAGTGGTGGAATGTTGTTGCTTCAGGGTCAGGAGATCCTGAGTGAGCACCTTCTTTTACTCTAGTTCCTCCTGACTTTATTGTGCTTAAGTAGTCAGGTTGGGAGGCCCAAGGAGTGCTAAGGACCATTGTTCAAGTGAGTAACTATCAAATGATTTCTCCTTTCTCTGAGTAGAAAAAATACAAGGACAGGTATTCATAAAGAGAAAAACGGTGAAAGTATGAAAAAAATTGCCAATATTCAGCTATGCATCTGTGAGGAAACAAAACATACATGAAGATGTTGGGGGTTGAACACCCCTCCTCCCACACCTCGAACTGCTCTACCACTGAGCTCTACCCCCTGGTAAGCAGAGCTGTGAGACTACACCATAATACTGATTTCCAGCATGGTCTGTAAGCATTTTAAAATATAAGTTTTCACAAGTCAAAACCCATTATGTTAAATTCTTATGTTCCTGGACTGGATCCTATGTGGTAGCTATGCAGGAAGGAAGAAACAAACAAACAAACAAACAAACAAGCTACATTCCGGATCAAATGACTAAGATCTTCTAGCAGTCATTGGCTTCTTCGACTGCCTGAGTGTCAGTCAGTTCGAGTCTACCATGAGAGAGCGTCACAGAATTGAACATTCTGTTAAGTCTTCTGATTCTCTTCTTGAAAAGTCCTTCTTCTATGCCTGGGAAGTTTGCAGAAAGACACAAAAGACACTGCAATGGAATACAAAGATGAGTTCCATGAGTGCTGCAAAGGAATGAAGATCTGGGTGAGGAGATAACACTAGAGGTTAATTAATTCACAGTATTTGACTAGAATGGAAGCCCTGGTGTCACGGTGGTTAGGAGTTATGGTTGCTAACCATAAAGGTCAGCAGTTTGAATCCACCAGCTCTCACTGGGAACCTTATGGGACTGGATTGGCTCCATAGCCACAGATTAATCACACTGAATAGAAGGGCAACAAGTACAGTCATGGCTCTTGCAAAGGACTTCTCCCAAAACCTGGGTTTAGAAACAGGGTTTTGCTTCAGGGATGCTGTAACTCTGATTTTGAGAGAGAAGAAAGGTGGACACTCCTTTCGTTAAGAAGTATCTTTTAGACCTAATTATTTCCTTAGTGAGGAAAGCACAAGGGGCACAACCTTCAAAACAAATTATCTCTTTATAAACTTTCCTTAGGCCTGGGGAAGTCCACAAACTCCTTATATGGGGCAACAGTTGATCCTGATACGATGGAGAAAATTCAAATCTTTTTGGATGGAGGAGAGGAGTGCCCGGAATCTATACATTAAATTACTACTGCATCAGAAAGACACCTCTCTGGGAATTGGAATGGGAGGAGGGGGCTCCCACAGAATGGAGTGAATACAGAGAGTGGTGGGTTTATAGCATGAGAAAGGAGGACAATGAGCAGAGGAGAGAAACAGCAGCAGAGGAGTAGATGGCAGAGAGAACAGGAAAAGGGCAGGGAGAAGGACTTCTAAGAACTGATAGGACAGGGACCACAATGGAGGTGGAAAGTGACCAAGCTCCCATCTTTACTATGGTTTCTGCACTCCCTTGGGAAGAGAGAGGCTAAAGTAAGTGCTTTCAAAGCCTATGTCTCACAAACAGATTGGACTAATTTTGCCCAAAATTTCATGACTGAGAGCACCTCACTGCTATTTCAATCGCTGACCATTTTGGAAAGAACTTGTGTGGTTCCCTGTTTCTGGAATAGCAGTTGCTAATATTGGAGCGCTTTGGAAAAAGCCACAAGGAGGCCACTTAGTCCCGATCCCATGTGCCAGCACAGCAGGATAGAAGCAGAATCCCCTGACGGTTTCAGGCTAGAATATCTTGTATTGTACAGCAACTTAGTTTTAGTGTGTTTGGGCTTAATATTCAAGGGAAAGAGTGAGAAAGAACAGTCAAGCAGTGACAAAGTGTTTTTGGTTTGAATAGGCTCTTACTGAACTCATCAAACTTCTGGAGAGCTCAATGCACCAAGCCTTTAATCTGAGGATCTAAGATTCACACCCCCATCTGAAGTACATACTTTCAATTTTCCCATACTTCTAACTCATTCACGAAAGGCTACTAAGCCCAACTTTCTCCTGGAGCAGCTCTAGGAATATTTACAGTGCACTTTGCTACTCACATACTCTCTTTTCTCAATGGGACTCTGAAGAGGAAGATTTCAAATGTGGAAAATCAGATTTGTAGTATTATTTGAGAGTTATTCATTCAATGAGAACAGCAACCTTATGCTCTGTCCTACTGTCAAATAGATGATCAAAATAGTGCCTTAAGGAATGAGTAGGATAGCACAGTGTTGAGAGGTCAAGGTTGATGATGGAACTTAAATTTGCAAATTTTTAGGAGGATCCCCAAGTCTCTGGATTGTGGAGATGCTAGGTCCTTTCACTTTGAGAAAGGAGGAATGGACTTTACCACTTGTTATGTTGTTTTCTTTTTCTTTGGGGCCATTGGATAGGATTGGAAAGGGGTAAAAAAAGAATTTGATCTGGGATTTCATATATTTGAGATGCTTACAAATTTAAGGTGCAAATTCAGGTGGATGTTTTATATGTACAGTGATTCCTGAGACTAGAATGTTACAAAGATCTCTCATCTAGACATTTGTATAAAGCATGTGGCTGTAGAGGAGAGGGTCTCTACACAGAGGTAGAGTGAACCCTGAAGAAACTCTATCGTAATTTGAAGATTTGGAGCTCCTTAAAGGCATTCATTTGAAAACAAGGGATATGCTTGGCCCCTAGAGTGATCTTGGATTCTGGACTTCATACTGATTACACTATCTTCTTGGACTATCTTAGAAGACTTAAGGAGCAGCAACCTCCAGGTGAGATAACTTGTACCTCTTCTTTGCCAATTTCTGCACCAATAAGAATCTTCTCCATCTTCACAGGAACCATATGAAGTCCCCTTATAAACTGTGAAGTCCCCATTTTTCTAACAGAACTTGCCTCACAGCTGACGCAGAGGGCAGCTCCTCAGAGTAATCGAATGTGAGAGCAGTAAAGAGAAGCAAAGGTCTACTTGAAGGAGACAATTAGATGTCAGACACAAAGATTTGCAGTCACTTGAGTACAGGTAGAATGATAGAGCAGGGGTTAATTTGGCTCTGAGTTTTGTGAAGCAAAATTAGGATAATTTTGGGTAACAGTGAAGATATTGGTTGATATTATGCTAGAACAACCTGGGCTCCAAACATACCCTTTTAAGCTTGTGATATGGAGGAATGCAGGGATGCATTCTTGTAGAATCAAGTTGTACTTGAAAGTCTCAAAAGTGAATTCAGTATGTTATTTGTGAGAAGGTCCAATCTACTCTGTATATCACTTTTGGAACATCTCAAAGGAGGAACCTTTCTTAAATTATAGGATTTTATGAGATACTAAAGTTGAACTTAGTTGAAGAAACATACACACGTTCCCTGTGTTCTAGTCTGGAAATCCAAAACCTTTAAATTGTATGTAAAATCCACATAGATCCTGGGAAAAACAGAAGTCAATGTGATTTGAAAGGATTCTTAATAGTGAGGGTATGGAAAAACATTTTGAGGTAAATTTATATATTATGTTCTGCATTTTACAGGCTACATGATCTACCATCCATGTAGAATCTTTCGCAGAAGGACAATAACCATCACATCACTGGTTAGTTTTCACAAGTTAAATAAGTTGCTGCTATGATTCTTGGAGTTTGGAATGGCAAAAGACCAGGAAAAAAAAAAAAAAAGAAGAAGAGTAACTGTGAAGGGCCTGGAATTGATGAAGAAGATAAGGCATCTACATAAAGTAAAGAGAAAGGAACATAGAGACAACTTCTGATTCATAGTTCTGTGCAATTAGAATAAGATTGGTTAGTATCTTTAAGAAAAGAAATAAACAGCCATTTGAAATCTTAAAAAGTTATTTCAAAAAAGTAATCAACTAAGAGTATCATTGGTGGGTACACAGATTTGCTCCCTTGTCTTTTTGAGGTTCAGCCCATTTTAGATTTCCTAAGCCTCTTTAATGTTAATCATTGATTTGTGAAAGAAGAAACTTCACCTATATTAATTCTTCCTTCCATCAACACCACAGGAATTAGTCACTGGAAGTCAATTCAAGAATCTTCTACTTGTTGGGCAATAAGAAAAAACAACCATGAAGGGACTTGAACCCTCAATCCTCTACATCTGGAATCAGTTAACTTATCCATTACACCACACGGCCAATACTGTGAGGATATGGTACAAGCATACAAGTGAAAGTGTTGATAAGGGAACATTAGGTCTCTGTTTTTTTAAATTTTTCACTTTGCAGTTGCAGGGAATTTTAACAACATTCATAAAAGGAATCAAATATCATCTGAAACGTCTGAGAACAATTACCTAGAATTAATAAACTGAGATTGTGAGATGATCAGAAGTGACATATTTTTTGAGAGCACTCTCATCTACGTCACTTATAATCAAGATGCGTTTGGGTGGAGAATTATGACCCAAAAGCTAAACTCTTCTATAAAGGGGTGCAGATGACAGCATAAAGAGAGGGATTTCCAGGCGTGGGTACCTTCAGACCTTATGGTCTCAAAGATAATACAGCGTTGCTCTAGGGAGAAAAGTCTGGAACCACAAACAAGAGCTTCCTTTGTAGACATATCTAATTTTAATGCCAGGAAAATATTTTATTACAATCCATTCATAACATAGCTTTTAAAAATTTTATCCCCTACCCACAAGTCAAAGAATCAGCTGATACTGAGGTGAGATGAGGTAGTGGGTCCCAAATCTCCCCAGAAGACTGGTCCTGAAGTGGGAGGTACAGTTTAGTGACTTCCGAGCTACTTCAAATGGAGAAAAAGGTGCCCAAATAGCTTGGAGAGACGCTTATCTCATTGAAATGCTAATTAACCACAAAGTATTTTGCCTAAAAGTCATTCCCTAGTTTCCCTGTGGATTGATCCACAAAACAATTCAAGGTGATTTTGTGTAACCCACCCTCAACTCTGCCTTGTATGTTGGTAGGGTAGGAGAGATGAGATATCCACAAATTCCTAAGGTTAAGTAACCACTAATTCTCTCAGTTTTTACGTAGTCTTGATTTCTTGGAAGTGCAGAGTTACTTGGAATAAATAAACAATAATCTTTTCCTGCTCCTCTCCCTGTCTTTCCTCCCCAGAAACCTTAAGCTTTCCTTCACTCCAAAACTTCCCCCACTTGTTCCCAGAGCCCCTGTACAGTTTTTTTCTCCAGGTTTAGGACAAAATTCAAAAGCTATCTAAGGTCATATTCTGAATGTTATACGTTTTAATGTACACTAATTCATCAAGATAATTCTCATTTTCCATTGGATGTGAATAGTAAACATTATCTATGACACACACACAAAAAAAATGGACATGAAGACCTGAAGGAGGAAGAGAAAAAAGGAGACCTAAGAGAAGGAGGAGAAGAAATAAAATGAAACGAAGTAGGAGAGGCTTACAGATGGTAGAGAAGTTGCATCATGAAGAAAGGCAAGCACAGAGATGCAGAAGCTTAAACCCATGCACCTTTACTTGCTCACCATTATGGAACTTTCTCCCCAGCTTTCAGTTTTTCTCTCCTTCAACTCCTTTGGACTCTGCCTCCCAAGGCTGCAAGAAAGGTGTACATACAAGACAATGCAGAGGCATACAAAGAAGAGTAGTAGGAGTGTTGCTTCGAGAAAAATAGACGCAGGTGGGTAAACAAGAAACAAAGGACACTTGGTAAAAATTAAGCCATCTGAGTGTAGCAATGCTATCTGAAAGGCAACAGTGCTTTGTCTAGGTGACCAACTCTGTTTCTGAAAATCTAAAGAGACAAAAGACAAGATAAAAGGAAGGAAAATTCTCCTAGTGATTATAACATCTGTTTGAAACAGAATCTCTTGGCAAGCAGGAAAATTCCAAGGAAGCTATTTGGGGACTAGGACATGAAACATAAAACCAATTGGCCTACCTAAAACGCGCTTTAGGTAGTCAGGAAAACTTCAAACAATGTGCCTGAGTAGCTCAGTTAGTAGAGCATCAGACTTTTACCTGAGGGTCCTGTGTTCAAGTCCCTGTGCAGGCATTCTCCTCCTTTTACCCTCCTTATTTCTCTTAGAATTCTATTGACATTCTGCTTCCACTTGGGGAAACCCATCCCTGACATTTACTACAGGCACCTTCATTCCTTTCTTCCTGCTTTGCTCAAAAAGAAACGGAATAGGGCAAGGAGAGCAGAAAAAGGACAAAGTGCTCAATTACTAGCCAAATATTGGCGGTTTGTACCCACGGAGAGCTGCCTCAGAAGACAGGCTTGGTAATCTGCTCCTGAAAGGTGAAAGCCTAGAAAACAGTATGGAGCAGTTCTACACTGACCACAAGGGGTCAATAAGAGTCCAGGCAGCCCAATCCTTCCAAATGAGATGAAGGTTTCTGAAAACAAACTTTGTTGCTACTGTTCCTCATCTTTTGTTATTTAGACTCTTCGTTTGAATGCCCTAAGTGAGGATCTCTAACAAAAGAACTGCATTAAGAGACTCAGATCGCCAAGTACTCAACACTTGCACTCACAGCAAGTAGTCATTTGGAGGGGAGGAAAGCGAAAGGAGAAGAGAAAGCTAGGAGGGTCGAACTCAGCTGCAGAACCTCCCTTAAAATCGCCTCTCCCTTAAAACCCCACAATGCCAGTGTCTAGGGCTGCAAAGATTCTAACCACACAATCAGAGATGTAGAGCTTCTTGGCGGAAGGGGGAGGTGAAGGGCCGGCTGGCCACAGCGGGTCCCTGATCCAGGCACCGACCTGAGGTGAATAGCGTTAGGGCTCCAGGGAACCACCGCTGTGCCCTCTACTCACCCAAGACCTAGTTTCAAGCACAGTAGCTTATATACTCGCAAAGATAGTAAAGTCTTCTCTTCTCTAACCTGGCCCTTGCACCCTGCGGTGGCTCCCCGTGCTCACCTCCCCGTCCCTCGATGGAATCCCGGCTGGGGCGCTCAGAGGGCCTGGCCGGCTGGCTGTGCTTTTGAAAGCTGCTCTGCATCCCAGAATGTTCCTCGCGGGACTGTAGAAGAGCTGTGGGAGTCAGTGCGCTGCAGCTGGGCTCGGCGCCCCTAGGACACACGGTGGCTGAAACCTCTGAAGGGATGAGGTGGGGGGAGCGAGGCAGGAAAGGGGACACCCAGGGGCCCCGCCCAAACCGCCTGGGTGAGGTGAGAGCGGGTAGAAAGTGTGCTCTTTAATAGATATTTTTTCTTCGGCTGTCTTTATGCTTTGTGATATCCGGGTATCATAAAGAGGCAGCAAAAGATGTGAAACTTAGGTTTCCGGTGTCCCTGCTTGATGGACCAAAAACCAAACTTGTTGTCGCCGAGATAATGTGAAAGTCTCATCCCTCACTCTCCCACAACCTTCCGGGTCACCGATTTCCTCCTTGCACAGGCAAGCCTAATTTCTTGGGTATTCTCTCAGAGATATTATTTCCTCCAGTTTTTATACAAATAAGGAAATACCAAATACATTCCACTGCATCTCGGTTTTTTCACTTCGTGGATGTTGTAGTGATTTCCAAATCAATACAGAAACAGCTTCTTCCTTCTTTGCTTGGCGTTTAGGACACAGAAGCTGCAGCGAAAGAAGGCAAGCCCAGGACACAGCCCTAGCCCCCTGCAGCAATCTCGGCGGGGACCCATCCAGTACACACAAGCAACACATGCCTCTGGAATCTGAGATAAAATAGCGCCTTCTGCACAAGACAAGTGATTTTGTCTAATTCGCAGGTGGATCTAACAGCTCCTACTTTTGAAAGAACTCTCCCTAACTATCTGATCCCTCCTCCCTCTGCCTCAGCAGGCTGCATTAATGGTTGATTTCCCTGGGCCTGAAATAGGGCCTGCTGTGCTCCCTGAGCCATTCTCCTGGCCTTGGAGCATCATAAGTCACATGATTACACTGCTGCTGGCATGTTTCTATGTGATGTACAAGAGAGAACTAAAGATGAGGCTATACATAATCTGTCTGAAATGAAAAGAAAAAGATAATTGTTACTGTTTACAAAATTTATAAAACGGCATCAATTTCATTGAGTACCCTGCCTGTTCACTTCCACCAGCGTGCTTGCATTTCCTTGTGTCCTGTCTGCTTGGCATCTATGGGTCTTTGCTTTGGAAACTGGTGCCCGTTTTGCTGATGCCCTGAGCACACGCTTGCCATGTTTATTGGGTAATCGGTTCCTGATCCTTTGGGTATAAACTGAAGGTAATGGCAGAGATGCATTCTTTCTGAAGACTCTGGTGGAAAATTCATTCCTTGACTTTTATGGCTTCTAGAGGCCACCAGCATTCTTTGGCTCATGGATGGATCACTCTAACCTCTGCTTTTGTAGTCTCATTTCCTTTTCTGACTCTAGACCTCAAGTCATCTTCTTATAAGGGACCTGTGATTATATTGGGTCCACCCAAGAAATCCAGATTAATTTTTCCATGGCAATATCCTTAACTTAATCAAATCTGCAAAGGCCCTTTTGCAGTATAAGCTAACATATCACAGTTTTTGGATATTACGACACGGAAATATTCACTGAGGCATTATTACACCTACCACATCTGCCCTCTGGTCTCCAAACGTTCACACCTGTCCCACATGCAAACACATGCACTTTGTCCCAACATCCCTCCAAATCTTAATCCATTATAGTACTAACTCAAAGTCCTAAATCTCATCAGCTCAAAAGTCCCAAATTTTTCATTTAAATTCCCTAAATTAGGTATAGGTGAGGCTCTGGGTATAATGCATCCTGAGATACAATTTTCCTCTATCTGTGAATCTGTGAAATTCAAGAAACAAGTTGTCTGCTCCCAAGAATACAGTGATGGGACAGGTATAAGATTACAGTTAAAGACATTCCAATTAAAAATGGATGAAATTGCAAGAAAAGAAAAGAAAGGAGTCATTGGTCCCAAGAAATGTCTAAATCTAGCCAGGCAAAAAACATTAGCTTTCAAGGCCGGAATTAATGTTCTGTGGTTTGATGGTTCTGCCATCGGAGTCATCCTTTCATTTTCATAAAGGTAGCATGTGTTTACAGCCAAGTACTTTCATCAGCCTGTTTTCTGTCTGATGACTATTAGGAGTGTGAGACAGGGATCGAGGGGTACGTGATTTATTGAGCGAGTCATCTTCAGGATGGGAAAGGAAAGTAGCCAAGCAATAATATGTTCTTAGGTAAAGTCTGGGTTTGGCCTAACCCACATCATTATGAGTTGGAATCGACTCATTGGCAATGGGTTTGGGTATTTTGTTTGTTCTATGTGAAAGGGGCACTGGGGTATAAATCACATAGCAGAGTTGTCCTTGCGTCAACGGGTTTGAGCTTTTGCATTTTCCACCTCCTCCAGTCAGTCATCGGCTGCTGCTGGGAATGGAGTGGTGGCATAATCTACTAGGTGTAACCAAGGACAATTCACTGGAGAAGGTCGCAGGGGGCTAAACCCTTGGGAGTTTGGGTGCACTGGCTGTAAAAAGAAAGTGGAAAATAAAGGAGCTGAAGGGGTACTAAGATCACGTACTACTGTGAAAGAATTAGATGAGTGGAGTATACACTAGGTTTGTAATTTTATATCTGAAGTGTGAATGTTCCATATGTCATCTCTTAATTGAGGAAAAAGAACAGATTTCATTTATTTCCTACTATAAATCACTTATTTTGTTTTAATGCTTGGAACTTTTATCTTTAGATTTTAGATAATATTCAGTGTTTTTCAAAGAATTAAGTACTTGGCACAAAATTATTGTTCAAAAATAAGAAGAACAAGAATAATGATAAAAATGAGATCTCTAGGTGGTACATTTGGTTTGCACTGAACTGGCGATCT
Organism: Loxodonta africana; assembly: GCF_030014295.1. Classification (NCBI taxonomy): domain Eukaryota; kingdom Metazoa; phylum Chordata; class Mammalia; order Proboscidea; family Elephantidae; genus Loxodonta; species Loxodonta africana. The sequence goes on from NC_087342.1 coordinate 80,190,864, forward strand.
GCTTTCATAAAGTTTAAAAAAAAAAAAAAACCAGCCAAGAAAATCCTATGGAGCAGTTCTAGTCTGTACTACATGGAGTTACCATGAGTTGGAATGGACTCCTTGGCAACTGTCATCAACAACAACGATAATGAACTTTAATGTTTATTTATGTGCCAGATACCTTTCTAAACCATTTCATGTATATTTACTCATCCAGTCCTCCCATCAACTCTATTACATAGGCTTATTACTATTTCCATTTTACATATTGGAAATTGAGGCCCAGAAAGCTAAAGCAATTTGCCAAAGTTCCCTGAGCTATTAAGAAGAGCAGCTGAGGGATGAATACAGGCAGTGTGACCTAGTTCAACATGGTCCCACTCAAAATGGACAGAGGTGAAGTCTAGATATACTTCAGGGACAATTTTCTAATTACAAGCGACCCCAGCTTACAAATTTCCAACTTACGTACAAGTTGTGGTAGTGGACCATCCTTCGTAAAGCCTATTATATTTAAAATTGGGAGTATGTACAATGTTTCAAAACAACAAACAGGTTCAACTTTGGAATTTGCATCAACATATATTATTATTACTGTATAATTATGTTAAAGATGTTTTAGTGTATCTGGAAGTGTTTAATGTTTTTTACACATAGAAAAATACCCTACATACTGTAGTATATACTAAGACAAACATTTGACTAAAGGACATTAGATATGAACCTACCTAACTGTTGCGATTTACATACCAATTTGTTTCTACCTTACTTAATAACTGAATTCAAATGTACCGCTACATGAAATTGATACATAAGTTTCTAATCCTCAAAGTAAGGTAGAAAACAGTTCCTAGACAGGCACCAGTCTGCAGACCACAATTTGAACAGGACTAATGGGATCACCATGAGTCAGAATCATCTTGACTGCACCTAAGAGCAACAACAATGTGGACGTAAGATATACTGGAGTTGGAGCCCTGGTGGTGCAGTGGTTAAAAGGTCAGCTGCTATCCAAAAGGTTGGTTGTTCAAATCTACCAGCTGCTCCTTGGAAACCCTATGAAGCAGTTCTACTCTGTCCCAGAGGGTCACTATGAGTTGGAATTTACTCAATTGCAATGGGTTTGGTTTTTTTGTTTGTTTGTTTTTTGCAAGTGATAAGATACTCAAGGAAATCCTTCTTTCTCCTCTTTTCTATTTAAATTGAGGCTAGATTCACCTCAAGTGAAATGCATAAAACTTAATTTTCAGTTCTATGAATTATATATATATATATTATATACACACACACACATACGCCATGGAGCCAACATCGAGACAAAGATAAAGAAATTTTCAGCTCCCAGGAGCTCCCTTGTACCTCATCCCAATCAATTCCAATCTTCTGACTCCTACTAGCATAGATTAGTTTTTCCTGTGCTTTGAAATATAAGAAAGGAAATCAAAAAGTATGTGCTCATTTGAGTATGGATTCTTTCACTCAATATGTTTTTTATTAGATGCATCCATACTTTTTCTAGTAGCAGTGTTTCTTTCTTAGTGCTCTGTCATATTCCATTGTATGAATACTGGACATCAGACTTTTTTTCATTTTTCACTGCTGGTGTACATTTGAAATGGCTAACGCTGCTATGAACATTCTTGTACATGTTTTTCAACGGCAATAGGCACGCATTTTCCGCAGATCTGATTGCCGCTATGGACTTTCTGGGTTGTAGATTATGTGCATATTTGTTTGAGGCAATATTTCCAGATGGTGTCTCTGAGCAGATGTACCAGTTGACAATCTCATCAGCAATGTATGAAAGTTTCAGCTCTGTATCATCAGAGACAGTTGATATCCTCAGTTACTTTAACTAAAGCAATTTTGGTGAAAGGTAGTATTATTTCATTGTGTTTGTTAATTTGCAATAAGTACATTCTTTAGCGAAGTGTATGTTTAGTCTTCGCTCTTTCTCATTGAGTTTCAGCCTTTTTTCTTAGTGTTTCATAACAGTTCTTCATCTATTCTACATAAGGGTCCTTTGTCAAATGTAAGTATTGAATTATCTTCTCCTAGACTGTGGTTAATCCCCTCTTCGTAAGGAGAAGGGGGCTTGAAAAACTTTGCAAGAAGAGAAAAAAAGAAAAAGTGGGTCGAGAGAGAAGTTGAAAAAACAAGAGGAAGTTCTATCATACGTCTTTCTTGGTGGTTGCAGAAAAAAATGGGCAAGGCAGTTTACTTGGAGTGGGAAAATGGGGTGGAATGTCCTAGGAGCAGAATGTGTTTTTTGGTCTTCAATCTCTTTACTTATTTACTGGTGTAGTTAAGGGCTTTAGAAATAGTGAAATTTGAAACAGTGGATTTTCTCTCTGGTCAGCTATTAGATCTGCCAAAACCGCTTAGAAATATGGATAATATTTCAAGAAAGGTCTTCATGAGGTTTCTTCCGTGAGAGAGGTGTGGCTCAATAGGAGATTGTCCTTTCCTTGAGAGGGTCTGAAATCATGTACACGTACCTGGTTTTTACAATTCCTTAAAGTTCTTTTTTTTTTTTGCTTTGCTTTTTAATATACATTTTGGGTACTCATAGGTATTAAGCACATTATCCAATGGATTGCCTTGAAATATTTCCCTGTTTATACTCCATGTATCTCCTCACCACCCATGATGCCTGTGTCAGCACAAGGAAGAAGGAAGGAAATACAGAAAACAAAATTGGCTTGTTCAGAATTTCCTCAAATGGAAGCAAGAAGCCCGCCAGCACATTAACCTGCTCACTAATCCTCTGTTCCCTTTTGCAGTGTCATCGAAGAGCAAGACAGAAGAAGAAGGACTGAAAGAAGAGAAAAAGAACAGGCTCGATCATTTCAGTTGAAATTCCCTTAGTTTTCTCAGCACTGTTTGGAGCATGAAAGAGCCAGAAGTTACTAAGCAGAAAAACATCACCCTGTTTTACCTGTTCCTCCCCTTTGTTGCCATCCCTGTCCTCTACCTACCTGTCCATGGTTTCAGAATATTGGATTCCATTTTCAGACATGGATGGTAATGGAGCCTTATAATTTTGTCTCTGAGCAAGTGCATAATATAGAATAAGTTAAAACTAAATATTTGAGATCACATCAGCTGCGATAATATTTTGAAGAAAGACTGAAATGACCATTTTCAGACTGCAGAAATAGCTCAGTTGGGAGAGTAATAGACTGAAGATCTGAAGATCCCTGGCTGGATTCCAGGTTTCCACAACTGAAGTCAATTTTGCTTTATTTCTTTCTTAAAAAGCATTTGCATTCCAAGGCTTTGGATTCTAATAGAAATGAATACTGCAGTTATCCAACACAGTAGTATTAAAAAAAAAAAAAAAACTCTGTCTAGGAACCTTGGTGGTGCAGTTGGCGAGTGTTTGGCTACTAACAAAAGGTCGGTGGTTCCAACCTATCAGCTGCTCGGGGAGAGAAAAACGTCACTGTCAGCTTCCATAAAAATTTACAGCCTTGGAAACCATATGGAGCAATTCTACCCTGTCCATAGGTTTGCTGTGAGTCGGAATCGATTGGGCAACAATGGGTTTGATTTGGTTTGGTTTTGAGGTCTTCTGTGAAATGCTAACCGACATTTTGCGTATTTTATTTTACATTTTAAGAATAAGGAACTGAAATTTAATAAGGAAACCTAGGAACTGATGGAGTACAGAATTCCAATATGCTACATGCTGTTGCATTTATGATTCATTTCTGCTCTGATATTATATATTATTTGTGGGGACATCTACCACAGCCTTCACCAGACAGAGTCCAGTACAGCTAGATGGTGCCTGGCTACCACCACTGACTGCAGTAATAGGGATCACAACAGAGGGTGCCAGACAGAGCTAGAGAAAAACATAGAACAAAATTCTAACTCACAAAAGAAGACTAGACTTGCTGGCCTGACAGAGACAGGAGAAACCGCAAGAGTATGGCCCCTTGACACCATTTTAGCTCAGTAATGAAGTAATTCCCAAGGTTCACTCCTCAGCCCAAGATTAGACAGGCCTATAAAACTAAACGAGGATAAAGGAGCACACCAGCCGAGGGGCAAGGACTAGAAGGCAGGGGGGTTCAGGAAAGTTGGTTATAGGGAACCCAAGGTGGAGAAGGGAGAGTGTTGACATGTCGTAGAGTTGTTAACCAGTGTCATAAAACAATATGTGTACTAACTGTTTAATGAGAAACTAGTTTGTTCTGTAAGCCTTCATCTAAAGAATAATAATAAAAAAGTAAATAAGGAACTGAAATTCAATGTGGAAACCTAGAAATTGATGGAGCAAGGAATCCCATATGCTACATGCTGTTGCGCTTGTGACTTTCATTTCTGTTCTCATATTAGTATTATGTGTGTAGGGAAAGATATATTTTTAACCAGAAGAAATGTTTTAAAATCCTGTAGAAAAAGAACCACTACATTATATAAGAAATGTTTCTGGCTGGTACAAATATTTTGTGCCCGGTAACCTAATGGTAACCAAAAGGTTGGCAATTGGAATTTACACAGCAGCCCCATCTAAGCCTGGCAATCTGCTTCCTTAAAAATTGTTGTTGGTTGCTATCCAGGCGATTCTGACTCATGTTGATCCCATGTGGTGACCTCATGTGTTGGCTGTAATCTTAAACGAAGCAGACGGCCTGCCTTTTCTTCCACTGGAACCAACAATCTTTAGGTTAGCAGTCAAGTATAATTGTGCCTCTGGTCATCCTTAAAGATTAAACCAAAAACTCAAAACGATTGTGATGGAGCCAATTTCCACTCACAGCTGTAATCTTTCCCAGAACCCACTGACTGCCTTCTTTCTCCCAAATAGCTGCTGGTTGGTTTGAACTGGCCAACATTTTGGTTAGCAGTCCAGCGCTTAACCACAGATTAGAGCCAAAGAAACCTTATGGAGGAGTTCTACTCTGTACACATGGGGTCTCCATCCAAGAGTTAGAATCGATTTGATGGCAACGGAGGAATGCCCATTCAGCACCAACAGGGGATTTCTTACCTTCCTCCCTTCCAATTTCTAATTTTCCTTCTAGCTCCCACAGTGAGAGCACTGATTACCAACAACCTCAATATGTGTACTCATTTTCTCAAGCCAAAAATTCACACGAAATAATATCAGAATTGCTACATCCATTACCCTAACCATTGCCGTGGAGTCCATTCTGACTAATAGCTACCCTATAGGACAGAGTAGAACTGCCCCATAAGATTTCCAAGGAGCACCTGGTGGATTCAAACTGCCAATCTTTTGGTTAGCAAAGTCAAAGAGCTGATATGCAGAGTTTAATATTTGCTTGTCATTCTTTTTGTCTTACAGTGAGGACAAAGCACTATGGAAAACATTTACTTGAATCTATTCTCTCTTTTTCCTCCTATGTGGATGTCATTCTTTCAAAATATGTTAGCTTTATTTGTTTCTATTTGTATTTAATTTTACAGTATTTTCACAAACACTTGAGTTAGTTTTATTGACTTATTTTCCTCTGTAACACATTAATATGTTCCCAAGAGTCAAAAGAATACAAAAAGTCAATTCAGACAAGTTCCAAGAGAATGTTGTAACTTGTGATTCATCCAGGTGATAGAATGGAAGCAGGCTCTGGGTAATCTGGTGGCAGAGCATTGACTAGGAACAGTATTGATCTTTCTAGTACTAAGATAACCTTCTCTGGTTGTGTCTGCGTCTGGGAGTGTGCAGTGTAGGGAATTTGGAAATCGTGGAATTGAACTTAAAGTGATTTTATCTTGACTTAATCTTCAGAGACTCTGAGAATAGTCATGAAGATTCCTCTCAGATGGGGGGCTAGCTGGGGGCATAGTTCAGTGGTGGAGCACTGTGCTTAGCATGCACAAAGCTTTGGGTTCAATCCCTACTCTCTTTTCTATCCTCACAACTCAGGCCAAAGATCTTACTCTCAGAACCTTACTTCTTCTTGTTTTTTAATTGTGCTTTAAGTGCAAGTTTACAAATCAAGTCAGTCTCTCATACAAAAATTTATATACACCATGCTATGTACTCCTAATTGCTCTCCACCTAATGAGACAGCACACTCCTTTCCTCCACTCTCTTTTCGTGTCCATTCGGCCAGCATTTGACCCCTTCTGCCCTCTCGACTCCCCTCCACATAGGAGATGCCAGTATATTCTCATGTGTCTGCTTGATGCAAGAAGTTCATTCTTCACCAGTATCATTTTCTGTACCATTGTCCAGTCCAATCCCTGTCTGAAGAGTTGGCTTTCGGATGGTTCCTGTCTTGGGCTAACAGAAGATTTGGGGACCATGACCACCGGGGTGTTTCTAGTCTCAGTCAGACCATTAAGTCTAGTCTTTTTATGAGAATGTGGGGTCTGCATCCCACTGCTCTTCTGCTCCCTCAGGGGTTCTCTGTTGTGTTCCCTGTCAGGGTAGCCATCGTTTGTAGCTGGCCACCATCTAGTTCTTCTGGTCTCAGGCTGATGTAGTCTCTGGTTTATGTAGCCTTATCTGTCTCTTGGGCTCATAATTACCTTGTGTTTTTCATCCTCCTTTGCTCCGGGTGGGTTGAGCCCAACTGATGCATCTTAGATGGCCACTGTTTAGCCTTTAAGACCCCAGACACCACTCACCAAGGTGGGATGCAGAATGTTTTCTTATTAGCTTTTATTAGGCCAATTGACTTAGATGTCCCCAAGAAACCATGGTCCCCAAACCCGCGCCCCTGCTACACTGGCCTTTGAAGCATTCAGTGTATTCAGGAAACTTCTTTGCTTAGTTTAGTCCAGTTGTGCTGACCTCTCCTGTACGGTGTGTTGTCTTTCCCTTCACCTAAAATAGTTCTTATCGACCATCTAATTAGTGAATACCTGTATCCCTCCCTCCCTCCCCCCTCCCATAACCATCAAAAAATATTTTCTTCTCTGTTTAAACTATTTCTCGAGTTCTTATAATAGTGGTCTTACACAATATTTGTCCTTTTGCAACTCACTAATTTCACTCAGCATAATGCCTTCCAGATTTCTCCATGGTACAAAGTGTTTCACAGATTCATCACTGTTCTTTACTGATGTATAGTATTCCATTGTATGAACATATCGTATAGATGGATCATGTTTTTTATCCATTCTTCCACTTTCTTTCTCTTTATTGATGCATTTAGTCCATTTACATTCAGCCTAATTATGTATAGGTGTGAATTTAGGGCCATCATTTTGACGTCTTTTTGTGTTGGAGACAGTTTCTTTTTCCCACTTAATTTTTTGCACTTTATATATTGTCTCTTCCTCTTATTTGTTACTGTTACTGTTGTTACTGTTGAGTACTGCTGAGTCTCTATTTTTTTCTTTTATTTTGCTTTGATGTGTAGGACCGTTTGTCTCCTTTCTGGTTACCTTAATACTTACCCCTATTTTTTAAATTTAAGCCTAACTTTTATTTCTATATATCGCCTTGTCTTCCTGTTCATATGAAAGATCTATGACTACATTTCTTAGTCCCTTTGTATTGTTTAATGTTGTCTTCTTTTGCATAATAACATCGCTGTTTCCCTGTTTTGAGCACTTTTTATTTTGATTTATTTTTGTGATTTCCCTGTCTATGTTGATAGCTGATTGCTCTGTCCAGTGTTCTAGTCTTGGGTTGATTCCTGATATTATTGATTTTCTAACCAAAGAACTCCCTTTAATAATTCTTGTAGCTTTGGTTTGGTTTTTACAAATTCTCTAAATTTCTGTTTATCTGGAAATGTCCTAATTTCACCTTCATATTTGAGACATAGTTTTGCTGGATAGATGATACTTAGCTGGCAATTTTTTTTTCCTTCAATTCTTTGTATAAGTCATCCCATTGCCTTCTTGCCTGTATGGTTTCTGCCAAGTAGTCCGAGCTTATTATTATTGACTTTCCTTTGTAGGTATCTTTTCTTTTAACCCTGGCTGCTCTTAAAAGCCTCTTTTTATCTTTGGTTTTGGCAGGTTTGATTATAATATGTCTTGGTGACTTTCTTTTAAAATCTACCATATGTGGTGTTTGAGGAGTATCTTGGAGAGATGTCTTCTCGTCTTTCATGATATCAGGGAAGTTTTCTGCCAACAAATCTTCAACAATTCTCTCCGTATTTTCTGTTATCCCTCCCTGTTCTGGTACTCCAATCACTTGTAGGTTATTCCTCTTTACAGAGTCCCACATAATTTTTAAATTTTCTTTATTTTTCAAATTCTTTTATCTGATTTTTCTTCAAATGTATTGGTGCCATGTGCTTTTCCTTCAAGTTCACTAATTCTGCCTTCCACTTGCTCAATTCTACTCCTCTGAATTTCTATTGAATTATCAAATTCTGTAATTTTATTTTTAATCTTCTGAATTCCTGATTGCAATCTATCTATGGATTTTATTATTAAAATCTTTTGAAATTTTTCATTATGTTCCTGAATAACCTTTTTAATTTCTGAAATTACTTTATCTGTGTGCCTTGGCTTGTTGTGCGTATTGCTTGATTTCCTTCCTTATGTCTTGAAGGGTTCTGTATATTAATATTCTGTATTCTGCATATGGTAATTCCAGGAAGTCACTTTCATCTAGAAGATCCCTGTATTCTTTGTTTTGGTAGCTTGTTGAAGTGATCATGGTCTATTTCTTTATGTGATTTGACATTGACTGTTGTCTCCAAGCCATCTATAAGTTATTAGATTAGTTTGTTTTATGTTTGCTTGATGTATCCTAGCTTCTTGCTTTGTTCTGTTTTGACATGCCCAAATGGATTTCTTGAGTGAGCTAGCGTGATTATTTTCACCTCTGAAGCTCTGACGTCCTGTCATCAGATGGCTAGAGCTTTTATCAGGTATGTTAGTCTAGGAGTCCGTTTACTTTTCTTATATGTATTCAGCTCAGGTGCCCAGGTAGCTGGTCATCAAGTGCTTGGTAGAGGCTCTGTCCTAAGACTTAGAGGGGCAGGGGTGATTGGTGTAGGTACTGGTATCTGCTTGCAGCAGGGGGTCATGCTCTGAACAAGGCAGGGGTCTGAGAATGGTCCCCCAAGTGTTTCTGAGGAAAGCATGTCCCTGTCCCCTAGCGTGTACGGGTGGGTGTGTTCTGTAGATGGAACATGGGCACCCAATATTTTTGCTTGTAGGAATTGGAAGGTACCACTTATCCTTGGACCCCTGTCGTGGGTGGCTGGGTGACCTGAATGGAGCCACCATTCCTCAGGCACCTGATGTGGGTAGGTGAGGACCCAGTTTAATAGGCAAAGCAGTGTCATACATCAAACACCCACCTCTCCACTGCACAGCTGGAACAGTTGTAGCCTGCCAACAAGGGCCTATTCTCCCAAAATAGGCCCAGACAGGTACATGTAGGGGGGAAAGGTACTCAAAGTCCATGGACTCTTTATGACTGAAAAGGAGCCACTTCTGTCCTGAGCTCCCCAGCTTAGGTGAGCTGGCAAATTATCTTTTCCCCCAACTGCAAATTTATTCCCTCTCCAACGTCGGGAGGATGGCTTTAGGCACTCAACTGGGCCTATCTCAGGCCCAGGGAAACCAAGAGCCACTGAAGCTGGCTTGGGAGTGGGGGGCACGGTAAAATATATGCAAGTACTTAGCTTTTGCCAAAAGCGCCATTCTTCTCTGGTTCCGGAGGTGTGAGTAGGCTGCGTTGGTGGCTGCTTTTCCCTGAGAAAACTGGGGCACGACACTAGTACCGGCCTGCCACAGCTGCTCCTGGGAATGGTGCCTGAGGGTTCCTGGGAATTCAGATCCAATAATGCTTCTCTGTTTCTGGACCATCTCTTCCTGCTACTCAGCTTGTTTTCTAATTTTGCCTTTGATGTTCAGGGCTCGGAGCTTGTCAACAATACACTTGTTTTTTTCGGGTCTTTGTTGTAAGAGGGCTTGCAGGAAGTGACAGTCTATTCTGGCATCTTGGCCCCACCTCTAGAACCTTATGTCTTTCTGGAGTTGCTTTGGCCTTATTGCTTCTTTCTTAACTAACTTGTTGAGACAATGGTACTCACTTAAAGTTATTTGTGGTCATCTATTATCCACATGTTCTCTCCAAGCACTCTAAACTATCAGTGGTATATGGGCCACCGTCTGCACACCCATTTTGTAGGGCTTGGTGGAAATCTGAGTGTTAAGAGGCTAGAGAATCTGAAAGAAGAAAAATCTGCTCTAGTGTATGGGAAAAATTGATGTACCTTCTGCAGAATGGAGAACACAGGATTCTCAAATAACGTCAGGAAAAGAAGAATTCATTCTTACCAAAGAAGAGATCCTTTTCTTTGTCTCATCCCCTTTTCTGGCATGTTCTAAAATGTTGAGAAGTAGATGTTTAACCCAGGTTTATGCTGAGAAGGCAAAGACTCACTGCCAAGTCTTGTTGACCTCTCATTCATGGACGTGGATATCGAGGCATGGATATTGAGCAGAAAGAAGCCATGGAAGAGCGTAGAAATGTCTTTGTCCAGCTGTCCTGAACTCAGTCTCTGGGTGGATGGGAGAATCTTACCTCCTGAAGAGACTGCCAGTGAAAAAACGAAGCACAAATCCTAAACACCATGGGCCAAAAGAGGAGGGCACAGACACATTAACCCAAAGACCTCGGGTAAGGGCTACATTGTTTCAGGACAGTTGCCACTTCCTTGTGGAATGATTCTACATTTCCCTATACATATTTTCAATTATTGATCCTGAGAATAAAAGTAACAATCTTGATGAATCAATGTAGATTTGATCATACAATCCAGAATATGAACTAAAAGGTTTTTGTGTTTTGACCTAAATAGCAGAAAATCTTTTAGTGGGACCTTGCTGCCAAAGGCTTGAAGGCAAGGAAATGGCTAGTTTCTCTGTAGGAAGGGGTTATCAATTATGGTAGCAGAGATGAAAAGCCAAATGACCTGGAGGTCTTTTATAATGAATCACCGCCTTTCCTTTTCTCTCCAAAACCTGTAACTATCCACCCTCTAGGACATCCCTAAGCCAATTTTGAGATCACCTACTTGACTTGGGAAGGACTAACCTACATTGACTCTGAACCTATACAACGAATGAGGAAAAGACGACTGAGAATGTAGTTATTACAGATTGCACAGAGTTTCTGACTTTCTTTCATCACAGTCCCCTCGTTAGACTCCTTTTGAGCTAAGAGCAGGATGCGAAGAGTATAGAGGCCAGATAGAATTACTTTAGGAAATCGTTGGGTTTCAATAAGCTTCATTTAAGACTTAGAAATATGTAGAGCAAACAAAGGGAAACTTTCTTTTGTATTATTTTCATTTTAAGCAAAACCTCATAAACTTCCCACGACTTGCAGTGGTGCTTAATCTCAAAGCTGAGTGCCCATCCCGCTTCTTCTCTCAACAATGCTCCCACCACACCCACCCACTGAAATCAGGAAATCCCTGCAGTTCCCACTGCAGCCACAATACCAACAATGCCTGAATTGCAAACAAAAATTCAACCTGGTGTGCCCTCTCCACAGTGCTCAGCATGTCTACCCTGGGAGGAAAAGGACAGTGAATCACTCTCAAAAGCAAGGCAGTCTTTGGAAAACTGAACTGAATCCTCTTCTGGAACAAGCCTCCTTCTCTTTTCCTTGCCCTCTTCCTCTCTCTCATTTTTCTCTTTCTTTCATTTCACCCCACCCCACCTCTTTCCTCTGTCTCTCAGCTGATGTGCCTCTATCCTCCCTCTTCCCTCCTGTGTACTCCAGAACAACGTTTACACAGTAGTTTAGTGCACTCTTAGTCCCATACAAACTCATTTTAATCTCTGTATTGAGATTCACATGGAGTTGATATCTTGCTGATATCTTTACCATATCACTTGATAATTTCTTCCCTGCCCTAATAGACCTAGTGTAACATCTCCTCAGCATAGGCCCACACTCATTCAGGCCAACTGTAGAACTGGGAGAAATGGAATGTAGATGATTTTTTTCCTCTAAACTAAGAAGAATTGGACTTAATGCTAGGAAGAAAGAATTTGTACAAGAATCTAAAATATTTTTGGAGGACATATTTTAAATACTTACATCCAAAATGACTGTCACATCAAAATGTAGTTAATGCAGAAAGCCTCAACTCCTTTGCTCATCAGAGACTAAGTTTGAGACCCTGTCCAGACACATGAAGGGGTTTCATTAAAATTCACTTTGCAGATGGTCTTCAGCTGCTGCGATTTCCTCATTCATTTCAGAGAAGCTGATTCTGAAAGAAGAGCTCTCACCAAAAAAAGGGTTCCTTCTTTATTTTCAGTCACGTCCGAGGCCTGTTTTCGGACCACAACTGTCTAGCACATACACCACTTGTTGTCTGGCTCCTCAGGCCTTCTTAGCCTTGATTCACACATGTAAATTAGAGTTCCAAATAAATAGTATGAATTTTACCTCCATATTTAGCTAATGGAGTGCCCGAACGGTGCAAATGGTTAACATGTTGGCCTTATAGCCAAAGAGTTGGATGTTGGAATCCGCCCAGAAGCCCTGGGAAGAAAGCCTAGACCATCTACCTCTGAACAAATCAGCCTTTGAAAACCCTATGGAGCACAATTGTAGTCTGACACACATGGGGTCATCATTCATCTGCAAACAACTGGTTTGTGTTTTTATTTATTTTGGCTAATAATGTTTAATTACAAATATAGAAACCAGGCTTGATTAAGATTAATATCATTTTAAAATAATAAATAAAAGTAAATAATATTTCCTCAGATTTGTGTATTCGCTTGGGTTCTAGGTGTCCAATCAATCTTACAATATTGTTAGTGGCAACACAGTTCTAGTGCTTGATGATTAGTGGCCAGCACCACAGTCCATTCACCCAATTCCTGAAATTGTTTTACTTCTCTTAATAGGAGGGGTCCAATGTCTCAGCACAGTCAAATTGATACAAAATTTCTAATGCTCACAGACAGGCAAAACACAGTTCTTAGAAGGCATCAATCTGCAGACTACAATTTGAATAGCAGTAATGAAGAGATAGGACGTATTGTAGGTGAGAGGACATCCAAGGAAATCCTTCCTTCTTCTTTTTGTTTAAATTGAGGCTTAGTTCACAAAGAGTAAGATGCATACAACTTAATTGTTCAGATTAATGAGTTATTACATATGTACATCTCATATAAGCAACATGCAGACCAAGACAAAGAATTTTTCAGCTCTCAGAAGCTCCCTTCTATCTATCCCAATCAATTCCAATCTTCAGGCCTCTACCACCATTTTTGGGAGCTTGTTGAAGTGATCATGGTCTGTTTCTTTATGTGATTTGACATTGGCTGTTGTGTCCAAGCCATCTATAAGTTCTGTTGGTGGCAAATTCTCTTAGCTTTCCTTTGTCTGAGAATGTCTTGATTTCTCCTTCATTCCAAAAAAAAATTTTTTCCTGAATTCATAATACTCCTCTTTCAGCACTTGAAAAATCTGCCTCTTAATTATTTCCTCCATGGTTTCTAATGAGATACTCACTGTCATGCAAGTTGTTCTTTCCCATATAGGAAAGGTGCCATTTCTCTCACTGCTTTCAAGATCTTTTTTGTTTTGCTTTACTTTTAGAATTCGTAAGTTTTGATTGACATTGCCCCCATCCCATTCAATTGGCAGACAGGCCTTTCCTCTGAAAACCACACACACACACACACACACACACACACACACACAATTCATACCTCCAGGTCAGCAGTCTATAGAGTTTCAGACTTGTGTATTCCAGTGTTAAGAAAACAACTAAACAAGGCTGTCTCTTAGGGCTGGCAAATTCATCATCTAAACATTCCATAAAGCAAAAAGTAAACAAAGTGTCTATCAGTGTACAAGCAAAACTATACAAACCTCTTTCTGTGCTCAGTGAAAGTCACTGCATCTTTTCTAGTTCCCCAAATGCAAAATATTCCAAAATCCTGACTATCTTTCTCCTTGCTATCTCTACTTTTTGTCTTTTTCCTCTGCATTGCTGCAAGATTTGTCTTATTGGCTAGAATGTGACAAAACAGACCATGACTGGGCAGAGTGCTACTATTTCTTTCCCTGTTCTGGCTCTCTTCAGATTCCTGTAGAGCAAAGAGCAAAAAGAGAGGAGTGAAGAAGGAGGGCTTGTAAGAGAACTAATTAGAGTCAAATGAAAGACTGCCTGAACAGGGACTTGAACCCTGGACCCTCAGATTAAAAGTCTGATGCTCTACCAGCTACACTATCCATGGGCTGTCTAATATGTTTCCTGAGTGCTTAATTTAGGTTCATTTATGTTGCCAATTATTTGTAGGTCATGGCCTCAAATATTCTCCTTGAATTCTCTTCACTGCCAAGAAGATTTTGTTTGAAAGAGAAGTTATAATCCCTGGTAGCATTTCCCTTTTCCTCTCTTTGCCTTGTATCTCTTTAGAGTTTCAGAACCAGAGCCTGATCTCTCGATAATGCACTGCCAGGTTTCAGACCACAGGGCTAGACCCAGACTACTTCACTTCTTGCCGAGCATTGTGATTTTATCCCTTCATTTCTTATTTCCCCACCTGCACCTATTTTTCTTGAAGAAACACTCACGCTACTCTTCCTGTCTCTCTGCACTGTCTTGTACAACTTTTTGCAGCCTTGGGAGGCAAAGGAGAAAAGAGTTGAAGGAAATAGAATTTGAAGACCCACTAGAACATTCCGAAATGGTGGGCAAGCAAAGAAACCTGGGTTTAATCTTCTGCATCTCTATGCTTGCATTTCTTAATGATGCAACCTGTCTGCCATGAGTAAGTCACTCCTCTTTTTCATTTTCTTTCTAATCCTCGTCCTCTTCCTTCTCCATGTCTTTTTTCATTATTTGCTGCTCACACCCAAAGGAAAAGGATAATTATCTTCATAAATTAGTGTACATTAGGACATTCATCCATAATACAATCTAAGACAGTTGTGAGTTTTGACCCAAACCTGGAAAAAATACAGGGAATCCAGGAACAAAAGAGGAAGTTTTGGGGTGAAGGAAAGACTAATCTATCTAGGGTTGGTATGGGGAGGAAAGACAGCTTGGGATATGGCAAAGACTATTGTTTATTTCTTCCAAATAATTCAGCACTTCCAAGAAACCAAGACTGTGTGAAAACTGAGAGAATTTGTAGTTACTTTAGGAATTCGTGATTTTCTCATCTCTCGTACCCTATGAATATATAAAGCATAGATGGGGGTGGGTCATGCAAATTCACCTTGGATTGGCTTGTATGTCAATCTGCAAGGGAGCTAGAAAAAACTTTTAAGCAGAATAATATCTAGGGGGGTTAGCCTTTCAATGAATCAAGAAGCCTTCCAAGGTATTTTGGCTCTCTTCTCCCTACTTGAAGTAGCTTGGAAGTCACCAAACTGCACCTCAGAGATCAGGACCACTCTCCCAGGGAGGTTTGGGACCCACAACCTTGGCCCATCGGCATATCAGGTGATTCTTCTACCTTTTAGTAGAGGACCAAGTTGTCAAAACATATGTTATGAATGGATTATAATAAAATATTTTTCTAATGTTAAAAGCTGGCATTTCTGACAAGGGGAGCTCTTGTTTGAGCTTTCAAACCTTTCTCCCTGGAGGAACACCTTCTCATCTTTGAGACCGAAAATGTCCGAACATACCATCTTATGGTTCTCCCTCTCTTGCTGTAATCTGCATCCCTTTATTGCAGAGTTTAGCTCTTGGCTCATGTTTCTCCACCCAAGCACATCATTATGATCGTGACTTATACCAGTGAGTCCTCAAAGAAGTATGTCACTTCTGATCATGTCACAATCTCACAGTTTATTCATTCTAAGTAATTATTTTCAGAGCTTTCAGGTGACGCTTGATTCCTTTTTCTAATGTTGTTAAATTTTCCTCCAATTGCAAAGTTAAAAATTTGAAAACAGAAACTGAATGCTTCCTAGCAACTCTTTCACTTTCAGGTTTGGACTACTTTTTTGGTGTGTTGGTCATGTGGCCTGAGGGATAGGTCTCTGATTCCAGATCAGAAGCCCGAAGTTTCCAGTCCCTACTTGGTCTCCTGTTTATTGTTGGGCAAGCAGTGGAAGCTTCTTAAATTGACTTCCAATGTCTGGGTGCAGAGTTGTTGCAGGAGGGGAGGGGTGGAGTTTGAGTTAAGTGTCTCCTGTCACAGATCAATAAACAAACCAAAAACTCAAACTAAACCCTTTGCCATTGAGGTTGTGTCGATTCCACAAAGGTTAAACCTGTTGCGGTCCAGTGCATTCCGACTCACAGTGACCCTATAGGACACAGTAGAACTGCACAGAAGTCGACTGCCACATTTTTCTCCCATGGAGTGGCTGGTGAGTTTGAAATGCTAAGTGCTTAACCACTGATAAGTATCACCTGGGGACAATTCTAAATTATATAGATTTATGCCCGCATCATATTTCAGTAAATCAGAAGCTGAGCAGTGAACCCAGGAATCCATATTTTTAAAACGTTCTCAGGCTAGTCCCAAGCTTTGGAGCCAGTGAAATTCAGCCTGTAGCATATACGACCCTTAAGTCTTTATGTTGGAGGATCATTAGTGTTTATCATATTACCTTTTAATATCTTTCTGTCCATGATTGTCAAGTTTAGCTACTTTCCCTGCACCTGCTAAGCCTCAGTGTGGTTTTGCTGAACTGGAGAAGAGGTTATCTGTGCAAGAAAGGACAAGAGAGTTGATATAAACGTTTTCCATTCTTCAGGACAGTGGTAAGTCTTCACAAGGACAAGTAAGAACCAAAATAAAATTTATAAGAGAGAAGATAAACTATTTAGGATTACAGGCAGTCCCAAGATTATGAATTAGGTACAAACCAACCCCTATAAATCCTATTATATTAAATATTTAAGGTACATACGATTCACAATAACAAACAGGCATTACTTTGCCTTGTGCATCAAAACATTATTATTATTATTACAGTATTACTATGTTTAAGAAGTTTTAGTGTATCTGGAAATGTTTATGCATAGAAAGGTACGCTACATGCTGTACTATATACCATAAATATTTGACTAACTGACATCAGCTATGAAGCACACCTAAATGTCCCAATTTGATTAAAAGACATACTAAGGAACTGAACTCATTTGTAAACCGGGGACTGCCTGTATGTAATACAGGACTTTTGCACAAAGTCCAAATCACATAATGCATCCTCTTGCACAGAAAGTATTGTGGTTCTTAAGCAATTCGTGACTGTATCACAAAGTAGGTGGCTTTAAACAACAGATATTTATTATCTCACAGTTTTGAAGGCTAGTAGTTCAGATTCAGGGTGTCAAAAAACCTGTTGCCATTAAGTTGATTCTGACTCACAATCGACTCAGAGCAACCCTATAGGACAGAGTAGAACTGCCCAATAGGGTTTCCAAGGCTATAATCTTTAGTGAAGGAACCCTGGTGACACAGTGATTCAGAACTTGGCCGGTTATTCAAACTTACCAGCAGCTCAGGTGGACAAAGATGTGGCAGTTTGCTTCCATAAATAGGTGCAGCCTTCAAAACCCTGTGGGGCCATCGGGAACTTGGGGACAGAAGCAACTGTGTCATGTACCCCCTCCCCGAAGGGGATGCCAGGCAGGGAGAATCCACCCAGAGCCTGGTCCCCTGACCACACACCCACCTGCAGACAAAGTGACGTGCAGATGCTTTGAGAAAAGGGGGAGCCGCTGAAAGGGATTAAATTCTGATTTGTATATTTTTGTTTCTGTGGCTGTTGTGTGGAGAGAAAGGTGGAGGGTGTAGGAAGCTCTCACCTCCTGTTCTCCTGGCCCCAGACTTTGGCCCTTGAGAAGTGTTTCACTGTGGAGGTGGGGGACTTCCATTGCTCTCTCGCAGTCCCTTGCTCCTCTTTGAACTCCCTCCTCCCTGCTCAGTGGGCAAACACTGTGGGTCCTCATACTCCGAGGTGAGAAACAGTGACTTTGTCTCATCTTCTTGAATTATTTCCATAAATAAGAACTTAAAAAAAAAAAAACTAATTGTTGTTGGGTGTCATCAAGTTGATTTTGACTCATAGTGATCCCATGTGAAAGAGTAGAACTGCCCCATAGGGTATTCTAGGCTGAAATCTTTATGGGAGCAGATTGCCAGGTCTTTCTCCTGAAGAAAAACTAGAGTATCTCTCAGAAGAGATTGAAAAGGTAATCAAAAAACTTCCCCCCCCCAAAAAAAGCCGTGGTCAGACGGCTTCACTGCAGAGTTCTACCAAACTTCCATAGAATAGTTAACACCACTACTACCAAAGATATTTCAGAGCATAGAAAAGGACAGAATGCTCCTAAACTCATTCTATGAAGGCAGCATATCCCTGATACCAAAACCAGGTAAAAACATCACAAAGAAAGAAAATTACAGACTTATACCCGTCATGAACTTATATCAAAAAATCCTCAACAAAATTCCAGCCAATAGAAGTCAACATCGTATCAAAAAAAAAAAAAAAAATTCCCCATGACCAAGTGAGATTCATACCAGGTATGCAAGGAGGGTTCAAAATTAGAAAAACAATTAATGTAATCCATCATATAAATAAAACAAAAGACAAGAATCACATGATTTTATCATTTGATGCAGAAAAGGCATTTGACAAGTCAAACACCCATTCATTATAAAAACTCTCAGCAGAATAGGAATAGAAGGGAAATACCTCAACATAATAAAGGGCATTTATACAAAGCCAATGGCCAACATCATCCTAAATGGAGAGAGCCTGAAAGCATTCCCCCTGAGATCGGACACCAGACATGGATGCCCTTTATCACCACTGTTATTCAACATTGTGCTGGAGGTCCTAGCTAGACCAATTAGTCTAGATATAGAAATAAAAGGATCCACACTGGCAAGGAAGATGTAAAAGTTATCTCTATTTGTAGATGATATGATCTTATACACAGAAGAACCCTAAGGAAGCCTCAAGAAAACTACTGAAACTCAAAGAAGAGTTCACCGTAGCATCAGGATACATGATAAACATACAAAAATCAGTTGGATTCCTCTATACTAAAAAAAAGAACATCGAAGAGGAAATCACCAAATCAATACCATTTACAGTAGCCCCCAAGAAGATAAAATACTTAGGAATAAATCTTACCAGAGATCTAAAAGACTTATACAAAGAAAACTACAACACACTTCTACAAGAAACCAAAAGAGACCTACATAAGTGGAAAAACATACCTGCTCATGGAGAGGAAGACTTACCATTGTAAAAATATCTGTTCTACCAAAAGCCATCTATAGATTTAATGCAATTCTGATTCAAATTCCAATGACATTTTTCAACGAGTTAGAGAAACAAATCACCAAGTTCATATGGAAGGGAAAGAGGCCCTGGATAAGTAAAGCATTACTGAAAAAGAAGAACAAAGTGGGAGGCCTCACTCTACCTAATTTTAGAGCCTATTATACTCTCAATGTAGTCAAAACAGCCTGGTACTGGTACAACAACAGATACATAGACCAATGGAACAGAATTGGAACCCAGACATAAATCCATCCACATATGAGTAGTTGATATTTGACAAAGGCCCCAAAACAGTTAAATGGGGAAAAGACAGTCTTTTTAACAAATGGTACTGGCATAACTGGATATCCATCTCCAGAAAAAATGAAACCTCAAACCATGCACAAAAACAAACTCAAAATGGATCAAAGACCTAAATATAAAATCTAAAACGATACAGATCATGGAAGAAAAAATAGAGAAAATGTTAGGAGTCCTAATACATGGCATAAACAGTATACAAAACTTTACTAACAATGCAGAAGAGAAAGTAGATGACTTGGAGCTCCTAAAAATCAAACAGCTATGCTCATCCAAAGACTTCACCAAAAGAGTAAAAAGATTACCTACAGATTGGGAAAATATTTTTAGCTACGACATTTCCAATCAGCGCCTGGTCTCTAAAACCTATGTGACACTGCAAAAACTCAACTACAAAAAGACGAATAACCCAATCAAAAAATGGGCAAAAGATATCAACAGACACTTCACTAAAGAAGACATTCAGATGTCTAACAGATACATGAGGAAATGCTCACAATCATTAGCCATTAGGGAAATGCGAATCAAAACTACAAAGAGATTCCATCTCACTCCAATAAGGCTTGCATTAATCTAAAAAACAGAAAATAATAAATGTTGGAGAGATTGTGGAGAGACTGGAACACTTACACACTGCTGGTGGGAGTGTAAAATGGGACAACCACTTTGGAAATCAATTTGGTGCTTCCTTAAAAAGCTAGAGATAGAACTACCATAGGATCCAGCAATCCCAGTCCTTGGAATATATCCTAGAGAAATAAGAGCCTTTACACGAACAGATATATGCACACCCATGTTCATTGCAGCACTGTTTACAATAGCAAAAGGATGGAAACAACAAAGGTGCCCATCAGTGGATGAATGGATAAATAAATTATGGTATATTCACACAATGGAATACTATGCATCGATAAAAAACAGCGATGAATCTGTGAAATATTTCATAACATGGAGAAATCTGGAAGGCATTATGCTGAGTGAAATTAGTCAGTTGCAAAAGGACAAATATTGTATAAGACCACTATTATAAGAGCTTGAGAAATAGTTTAAACAGAGAAGAAACTATTCTTTGATGGTTGCGAGAGTGGGAAGAGAAGGAGGGGTTTTCACTAATTAGACAGTAGATAAGAACTACTTATGTGAAGGGAAAGATAACATACAATACAGGTGAGGTCAGCACAACTGGACTAAACCAAAAGCAAAGATGTTTCCTGAATAAACTGAATTTTTCAAAGGCCAGCATAGTAGGGGTGGGGGTTTGGGCACCATGGTTTCAGGGGATATCGAAGTCAATTGGCATAATAAAATCTATGAAGAAAACATTCCACACGCCACTTTGGAGAGTGGTGTCTGGGGTCTTAAACGCTAGCAAGTAGTCATCTAAGATGCATCAATTGGTCTCAACCCACTTGGAGCAAAGGAGAATGAGAACACCAAGGACACAAGGTAATTATGAGCGCAAGAGACAGAAAGGGCCACATAAACCAGAGACTACATTAGCCTCAGACCGGAACAAGTAGATGGTGCCCGGCTACAGCCGATGTCTCCCCTGACAGGGAACACAACAGAGAACCCCTGAGGGAGCAGAAAAGCAGTGGGATGCAGACCCCGAACTCTCATAAAAAGACCAGCCTTAATGGTCTGATTGAGAGTGGAAGGACCCTGGTGATCATGGCCCCCAGACCTGTTAGTCCAGTACAGGAATCATTCTCAAAGCCAACTCTTCAGACAGGGATTGGACTGGACAATGGGATAGAAAAAGATGCTGGTGAAGAATGAGCTTCTTGGATCAAGTAGACACTTGAGACTATGTTGGCATCTCCTATTTGCAGGCGAGATGAGAAGAAGACGGGGTTGGAAGCTGGTGGAATGGACATGATAAGAGAGAGCGGAGTGAAAGAGCAGGCTGTCTCATTAGGGGGAGAGAAATTAGGAGTATATGGCAAGATGTACATAAATTTTTTATGAGAGACTGACTTGATTTGTAAACTTTCACTTAAAGCACAATAAAAATTAAAAAAAAAAGACTCCACTTATAACTGATGTAGCAAAATGAAAAGTTCAGATAAGTGATGCTGGGCTATGAAAATAATAATAGAAAAAAAAGCTTACATCAATATGTCACCTGTGATACTTAAATTCCAAATAGATATAAAATTTAAAAGTAAAAAATAAAACCAAATGTAATTACTGGGAATGTAAAGGCAAGAAGGTTACATAACTTTGGGATAGAAAACCAATTTTTACACAAAAGTTAGAAACAATGAAAATTTGACATTCACTACATTAAAAAACTTCTCCCTGAATACACCTTGATTCTGTTAAAAAAATAGATGATGTAGACTCTGGTTCATGTGGCCCTTTCTGTCTCTTGGGCTCATAATCACCTTGTGTCCTTGGTGTTCTTCATTCTCCTTCGATCCAGGTGGGGTGAGACCAATTGATGCATCTTAGATGGCTGCTTGCTAGCGTTTAAGACCCCAGACGCCACTCTTCAAAGTGGGAAGCAGAATGTTTTCTTAATAGATTTTATTATGCCAATTTACTTAGATTTCCCCTGAAACCATGGTCCCGAGACCCCTGCCCCTGCTACGCTGGCCTTGGAAGCATTCAGTTTATTCTCATAAGGCCAGACTTAATGGTCTGACTGAGACTAGAAGGACCCCGGTGGTCACGGCCCCCAGACCTTCTGTTGGCCCAGGACAGGAATCATTCCCGCAGCCAACCCTTCAGACGTGGATTGGACTGGACAATGGGTTGGAGAGGGATGCTGGTGAGGAGTGAGCTTCCTGGGTCAGGTGGACACTTGAGACTATGTTGGCATCTCCTGCCTGGAGGGGAGATGAGAGGGTGGAGGGGGTTAGAAACTGGCGAAATGCACAGGAAAATTGAGAGTGGAGCGGGCTGTCTCATTAGGGAGGAGAGTAATTGGGAGTGTGTAGCAAGGTGTATATGGGTTTTTGTGTGAGAGACTGACTTGATTTTTAAACTTTCACTTAAAACACGATAAACATTATAAAAAAAATAAGATGAGACAAAATGAAACAACAACTAAAAACCCAAACAAACTAAAAATACATAAGCAAAGTGAAAAAACAAATGAATGAGCTATGGAGAAAATATTTGTAATTTGCCTAATAAGTAATAATAATAACAAACCCAAAGCCAGTGCCCTCTTGTCGATTCCGACTCATAGCGACCCTATAGGACAGAGTAGGACTGCCCCCTAGAGTTTCCAAGGAGCGCCTGGTAGATTCCAACTGCCGACCCTTTGGTTAGCAGCCATAGCACTTAACCACTATGCCATGAGGAATAGGGAAACATTAATTTCCCTGGTATGGAATATGCAATAGAGTAAGTTTGGAAAGTATGAAATGTGGAAAAACAATAGATTCCTATTGGTTTGTTTGTCCCTGGGTGGCGCTAACCGTTAATTGGCTGAGCTGTTAAACGGAAGAGTGGAAATTGGAGTCCATCCATAGGCACCTCGAAGAAAAGCCTGGTAATCTACTTCCAAAAAATCAGCCACCAAAAAACCTACGGAATACTCGCCTCCAAACACTATGTCCAAAGGTTGTGCTGTACATTTTTACCAGTGGGCTTAGACTCTGAAAAGAAGTGTCATGTCACATGATTCCATTTGCAGATTAAGAAAGAAAGCCAGAGGAGAAGGACCACCCCCCTGCCTCTCAAGGGCTGAGAGCCACACTGCCCCAAAGGCTTCCAGTTGAGGAAAAAGCAGAAACCGAAACCCCGTCCAGTGGCCCTGCTTGTTTTATTATGTGGGGGCATTTTCAGAGGCTCTGACTGTGTGATTAAAACCTTAGCAATTGGTAGGACTTCCTATTCATTGGTGTTTTAAACTAGAACCGTCCAACTCAACTATTCCAAGGAGAGAGCCTATTAAAACAATCCTGTAGGAAAAAAAAAAAAAAAAAACCCTATGGAACACAGTTCAACTCTGACACGCATGGAGTCCCTCTGAGTCACAGTTGACTCTGACTGGTTACGGGCTTGTTTATGCGGGTAATATTCCTTGCAAGTAACCCCAGACTAATATAGTTGCCTGGGTAGGCAGAATCCGGTGGAGGTGGAATGAGGAGGAGAGGTGGTGGAACGGGAAGATTTTTCACTGTGTATAAACTCTTAAGTTTTTGTAATTTGGAAATTATGGGAGTTACATTTGTTTCAAAATGAACATTTAAAAAAACATAAAGATTACCCCTTGGACACGAAATACTGTTCTTAGATATAAAGAATAGTGAGAAATGACAATAGTCTCATTTTCTTTAAAAGATGGTAATTGATCTTAACCTACTATTATGGAGATAAATATCTCGCTATCCCGGGGCAATCTAGTTGAGAGAGGTCGACTGGCAAGCAAAAGTTTGAACCCACCAGCTGCTCCTTGGAAACTTTGGGGGTAGTTCCACTCTGTCCTATATAAAAGGGCTCGCCAAGAGTAGTAATCAAACCCGATAGCAAAGGGTAGGCTTTTGCCAATGCTGTTCTCAGATGAATTGAAGTTACAATACAGTTGGCAGCGGCGGGATTCGAACCCAGCCGCCTGCAGACACTGGAGCCTTAATCCAGCGTCTCAAACCTCCAGGCCACGCTACCTTGCATGCTAGCGAGTTCCAAATCATAATATTTATAAGGATGCAAGATTGTTTTCCGTCACGTTAATCTTTTCCTGGAACATTTCTAGACGATAGTTGTCCAAAATACCGATAAATAACAAACGAACGTTACTGGAAATTTAGTACGTGCCATGCACTGTCCTTACATTTACTGCCGTTCAATCCTCTAAACTGCCTCAACGATAGATACTTTTTACTAGGATCTCCATTTTCCCGATGGAGAATATGAGGCACAGATAGTAAGTAACTTGTTTCACGTCACCCAGCAGTAAATAATGTTTAAAGTGGTAGTGGAAAACTTCACTGTGCTGTATATTTATTTACTAACGAGTAAACTCCTGAAATGACTTTGATCGAGGCTATGTGACAAACAGAGCTGGAGCAAACTTATTGTATGACGTAGCACCAATTCCTTTTCGGGCGTGGAGACGTATAAAAAAAAGCAATACTGGTTGGCTTATGCCATAGGGTTCCAGAGGAGAAACTGATATATTGGAACTGCTGGCCTTTTGATTGCCAACCAAGCTCTTAATCACTGCGCCACCAGGGCTCCGTTGGAGGTGTATTTTTTAAAAAACAACAAAAAACCAAACCCCTTTCGGTCAAGTCGATTCCAACCCATGGCGACCGTAAATGACAGGATAGAACAGCCCCATACTGTTGCCAAGGAGTGTCTGGTGGACTCGCACTGCAGATCTTTTGGTTAGCTACTGTAGCTCTTAACCACTACGCCACCAGGGTTTAGTATATACAAATGGATTATTTCAGGAATTTCACTGACGCTTGAAATCTTTCCAGTTGAGAAATATACTAAAAGGTATTTGAGCTGGTGCCTTCTTAGAGCAGTAGGCAGCACGTCAGTCTCATAACATAAAAAAATAACATAACATGAAGGTCCTAAATTCGAGCTTCAGAGGGGACATGGAGGTTTATTTTTAAATAAACGTAATAGTAGGGAAAATTATAACAATCATCAAGGTTTTGAGTATGAAACGCAGATTCCACAAGTACCCCCCAGTAATCTTGCATGTTGGGATTATAGGTGGGGTGCAGGATCAGTAATTTTTAACACTCTGCCAAGGAATCCTTAAAAAACTGTCGCAGTTTCTTTTGGTAACCAGCGAGTTTTTCAATACGCTGACTACAGTACAATTTAATACCAAACTCTGGATTAGTTGCCTATTGCTACTGTAGCAAATTACCACAAATTTAATGGCTTCAAAAAACACAAATTTATTATCTTCAGTTCTGGAGCTCAGAAGCCTGAAACGGATCCTAGAGGACTAAACTCAAAACGTTCACAGAGCTACATTCTTTCTGGAGACTCTGGTGGAGAATTTATTCCTTGTCTTTTCTAGCATCTGAGACCACCCCACATTCCTTGGCTCATGACTGTATCACTCTGACCTCTGCTTCTGTTGTCTCATTTCGTTTTCTGACTCTGGCCCACCTGTCTCCCTCTTATAAGGATCTTGTGATTACATTGGGTCCACACAGAAAATGGAGGAAAATGTTTCTGTTACAAGATCCTTAGCTTAATCAAGTCTGCACAATTCCTTTTGCCTGGGAAAGTTAACAGGAAACCCTGGTGCCAATAGTGGTCATGTGCTATGGCTACTAACCAAAAGGTCAGCAGTTCGAATCCACCAGGCACTCCTTGGAAACTATGGGGCAGTTCTACTCTGTCCTATAGGGCCGTTATGAGTCAGAATTGACTCCATGGCACTGGGTATGGTTTTTTGGTGGAAGGTAACATAATCAAACCTTTCGGATATTAGGACACGGATAGTTTTAGGGGTACATTTTTACACCTACTACTGTCTTCCCCCTGATCTACAAAGATCCACAACTGCTCCACACACTAAAACATTTACTTCTTCCCAACATTCCCCCAGTCTCAAACCTTTATAGCATCAACTCAAAGACCAAAATTCTCATCGAAATCTCATCAGCTCAAAAGTCTCAAATCATATATTATCTAAATCCTCTAAATTAGGTATGGGTGAGGCTTTGGGTGTAATCCATCCTGAGATACATTCCTTGTCTATTTGTGAATCTGTGAAATTCAAGAAACAAATTATGTGCTCCCCAAAATACTGTGGTGAGACAGGCATAGGATAACAATTATAGACATTCTAGTTAAAGAAGCAATGAATATTAAAGTGAAAAAAGGAGTCACTGATCCTAAGAAATCCTTAAACCCAGCCAGGCAAACTACATTAGGTTTCAAGGCCTGGAATTAAAGCTATGCCGTTGAAGGCTCTGTCCCAATCTAGTGGTTCTACCATTGGAGTCATCCTACCATTTTCAGGAAGAGTAGCACGTACTTTTCCCAACTTCTGCAGTCTGAAATTCATCAAACATGCAAACAAGATGCATTGATAATTACTGATGTTTGGAATTCAAAAGTTGGAAACAAAGAAAAAGGATCAGTAGTTGGAAAACATGGCCTGGGTGACAGAAACAACACCAGAGATGGCATGATAGAATTTTGCAAGATCAACAAATTCTACATTGCAAATACCTTTTTTTTCAACAACATAAATAGCTACTACACATGTGAACCTTGCTGGTTGGAATGCACGGGAATTAAATAGGCTACACTTGTGGAGACAATGGAAAAGTTCAATATCAGTCAGCACAAGGCCAGATTATCAATTACTTACATGCAAGTTCAAACTGAAGTTGAAGAAAATTAAAATAATTCACAAGACCAAAATATGACCTTGAGTATATCCCATCTGAATTTAGAGACCATCTCAAGTATAGATGTGACCCATTGAACACTCATGATGGAAGAAGACCAGACAAACTGGGATGGCATCAAGTACATCATACACGAAAAAAGCAAAAAGACATCAAAAAGACAGGAAGAAAGAAAAGACCACAATGGATGTCAGAAGAGACTCTGAAACTTGCTCTTGAAAGTAGAGTAACTAAAGCAATTAAAGAAATGATGAAGAAAAGAGCTGAACAGAAGATTTTAAAGGGTGGCTTAAGGAGACAAAGGCAAGTATTATAATGTGCAAAGATCTGAAGTTAGAAGATGTAAAGAGAAGAACATGCTTCACATTTCTTAAGCTGAAAGAACTGAAGAAAAAAATTCAAGCCTCGAGTTGCAATATTGAAGGATTCTATGAGCAAAATAATGAATGACACAAGAAGCATGAAAACAAGATGGAAGGAATACATAGAGTCACTGTACCAAATAGAATTGGTCAATGTTCAACCATTTTAGGAGGTAGCATATGATGAAGAACTGATGGTATTGAAGGAAGAAGGTCAAGCTATACTGAAGGCATTTCCAAAAATCAATGTTCCAGAAATAGAGGGTATACAAATTGAGATGTTTCAACAAATGGATGCAAAGATGGAAGCACTTACTCATCTATGCCAAGAAATTTGGAAGACAGTTAGCTGGCCAACTGATTGGAAGAGATCCACATTTGTGCCCATTCCAAAGAAAGGTTATTCAACAGAATGCAGAAATTATCAAGCAATATCATTAATATCATATGCAAGTAATATTTTGATGAAAATAATTTAAAAATTGTTAGAGCAGTACATCAACCTGGAACTTCCAGAAATTCATGAAATAAAAGATAGTTTTGCTGATGTCAGCTGGATCTTGGCTGAAAGCAGAGGATACCAGAAAGATGTTTACCTGTGTTTTATTGACTATGTGAAGGCATTCAACTTTGTGGATCATAACACATTTTGGATAACATTGTGAAGAATGGGAATTTTGGAACACTTAATTGTGTACATGAGGAACCTGTACATAGGTCAAGAGGTAGTTCTTTGAACAGAACAAGGGGATACTTGGTGGTTTAAAATCAGGAAAGGGGTGAATAAAGGTTGTATTCTTTCACAATATTTGTTCAATCTGTATGCTTGAGAAATAACCCAAGAAGCCAAACAATAAGGAGTCTGGGCTGGAGGAAGACTCATTAGCCACCTTCAATATGCAGATGACACAACCTTGCTTGCTGAAAGTGAAGATGATTTGAAGCATTTTCTGATCAAAAACTGCACCCTACAGTATGGATTACACCTCAACTCAAAGAAAACAAAAATCTTCACAATTGGACCAATAAGCAACATCATGATAAATGGAGAAAATATTGGAGTTGTTAATGATTTCGTTTTACCTGGATCCACAATCAATACCAATGGAAGCAGCAATCAAGAAATCAAAGGATGCATTGTCTTAGGCAAATCTGCGGCAAAGTGTTATAAAGCAAAACTGTCCCTTTGAGAACTAAGATAAGCCTCACTAAGTCATGGTATTTTCAGTCACCTCATAGGCATTCCGAAAGCTGGACAATAAATAAGATTGAAAATATCTTTGAATTATGATGTTAGTGAAGAATATTGAATATACATACCATGGACTGCCAGGAGAAAGAACAAATCTGTCTTGAAAGAACTACAACCAGAATAATCCTTAGAATTGATGATGCTGAGAGTTCATCTCACTTACTTTGGATATGTTATCGGGAGGGACCAGTCCCTGGAGAAGGACATCATGCTTGGAAAAGTAGAGGGCCAATGAAAAAGAAGAAGACCCTCAACAAGGTGGATTGACACAGCGGCTGCAACAATAGGCTCAAACATAGCAATGATTGTGAGGATGGTGCAGGACCAGGCAGCATTTCACTCTCTTATATTTGGGGAGCTATGAGTTGGAACCATCTCCAGGGTACCTAACAACAACAACTACTTGCAATGTTATTGAAGAGAAAGGAAGGCAGAAAGGAGGAGAAAAAAAGATGACGACAACCATGGACAGAAAATATAGCATCCTTTTCTGACGTCCCTCTCCCCCCTTGCTATTACTCTCTATTTTCTTCTACACAAACTTTATTACAACATCTAGCTTTTGGATCAGGCATTTCCACTTCAAGTTCTGTCATCAAGGTGGACACTACATAGCAGAATCATGCCACTTACTTTCATTTTAGAGTCTATTATTCATTATTGAGTATACCATGGACAAACAGATCTGTTTTGGAAGAAGTGCATCCAGAATGCTCCTTAGAAGGGAGGGCGGGGAGACTTCGTCTCACATACTTTGGACATGTTATCAGGAGGAATCAGTTCCTGGAGAAGGATATCATGCTTGGTAAAGTGAAGGGTCAGTGGAAAAGAGGAAAACCCTCAACGAGATGCATTGACACAGTAGCTGCAACAACAGGCTCAAATATAGCAATGACTGTGAGGATGGTGCAGGTCCTGGCAGTGTTTCTTTCTGTTATACATAGGTTGCTATAAGTTGGAACTGACTGAAGGACACCTAACAAGAACAACAACAAAGCATGTGTTTGCTGCTGAGTAGTTTTAGCAACCTGTTTCCCATCTGTAGAATGTCAGGAGTGTGAGATGGGATTTATTGAGGGAGTGGTCTTCAGAAAGGGAAAGAGAAATTAGTCAAGCAATAATATGTTCTCAGGTGAAGTCTAGATTTGGCCTGACCCTTGTGACTGGGGTGCTGGAGTGTAAATCACAGAGCACAGTTGTCCTTGAGTCAAGGGGGTTCGACCTTTGCACATTCCACCCCCTCCCATCATTGGCTGCAGCTGAGAGTGGAGTGGTGGCATAATCTACTAGGTGTCTCCAAACCAAGGGCAATTCACTGGAGAAGGTTACAGGGATAAACCACAGGGGGGCTGGGTGCAGTGGCTGTAAAAAAAAAAAAAAAGTGGGAAAATTAAAGAATTTGGTAGGGGTACTAAGATCACGTACTAATGCAAAACAATTAGATGAGTAGAAGATATGCTAGGTTTGTAATTTTACAGCTGAAATGTGAATGCCCCACATGTCATCTCTTAATTTAGGAAAAAGAACAGATTTTATTTACTTGTTAGTATAAATCACTTATTTTATGTTAGTGCTTGGAACTTTTATCTGTAGATTTTGTATACTACTCAGGGCTGTTGAAAGGATTAACAAATTAGTAAGGGTAATAAGAATAGTAATAAAAACATGGACCCTAGGTGGCGCAAATTGTCTGGGCTTGACTGCTAACCTAAAGGTTGGCAGTTCCAATCCACCCAATGGTACCTCTGAAGACAGGCCTGGCGATCTGCTTTCATAAAGATTACAGCCAAGAAAACCCTATGGAGCAGTTCTACTGTGTAACACATGGGGTCGCCATGAGTTGAAATCAACTCTATGGCAAGTAGCAGCAACAATAATGATTAAAAACGGCAATGATAGTGAAATTTAATGATTGTTCATTTATGTGCCAGGTATCTTTCTAAAGTATTTTATGTATAATTACACATCAAGTCCTCCCATCAACTCTATTAGACAGGCTTGTTACTATTCCCATTTTACATATGTGGAAACTGAGGCCACCTGAGTTAAAGCGATTTTCAAAGTTCCCTTAGCAATTAAGAGGAACAGCTGAGGGTTGAATAGAGGTGGTATGACCTAGTTCAACAGGGTTCCATTCAAAATGAACAGAGGTGAGGTCTGGACATAGTTGGGGGACAATTTTCTAATTATAGGCAGCCCTTGGGCTGCAAACATCCTACTTACTTATGACCCATAATTATTAACAAACCCTGTAAAGCCTATTACATAAAAATTCAAGGTACATACGACAGTTTGTAAAAAACAAACAGTACTACATTTCAACATGTATCAAAACATTATTACTATATGTTTATGTTAAAGATATTTTGGTGTATATGGAAGTGTTTCTTTAACGTTTCTTACGCATAGAAAGGTACACTATATGCTAAGACAAACTAACTGATGTTACATATGAACCACACCTAACTGTTCTAATTTATGTACTAACGAGACTTATAGACAGATTTAGGAATAGAACTCATTCCAAATCTGGGGACTGCTTGTACCTTAAAAAAAAAAAAAAAAAAGTGATCGAATTTACTAACATGCCAGAAGATCTCTGCAGGTGTACAAAGAGTTTTACAAAAACTTAATTTGTTCAGCAGGTCTTGCCCCAGTCCATACCTTCTGCCTTCCATTTTCCTCACTCGGGAG
This sequence comes from Loxodonta africana, assembly GCF_030014295.1. Lineage (NCBI taxonomy): Eukaryota > Metazoa > Chordata > Mammalia > Proboscidea > Elephantidae > Loxodonta > Loxodonta africana. The sequence continues at coordinate 80,222,004 of NC_087342.1, forward strand.
AGGATTCTGATGGGAAATGGTGCAATAATCAATGGGAGGGTTCTCTGTCTTCGAGGCCTTCAGAATCAGGGTGGCAGGGTCTTCTGTTTTCTTTTTGCATCTGGACTTATATTTCTCAAGGCAACTCTTCAGATTCTTCCCTTTGAGATTCTAGCATTTTCCACTGCAGTGCTGACAGCCAGGAGCAATGGAAGGCCAGGCATCCCAGTGTGGTGATGTGGGAAACACCTGGAACCATAGGGCCTCCTCAGGAGAAGGAGCACCCAACCTAGACGTCCTCACTGAAGCTCATGGCCTTTTGCTGTCCTATATTAGGCAGCTTGCCCATGAAGATGAGGTAAACCTGGCCATGCAGGAAACAGGCAGAGAGTTCGAAAGTTAGGATTTTGCTGTTTTCTTCCACTGAGAAAATGGCCCGGAATATTGATGCCCTCACAGATTACCTTGGCTGGTATCTCAGCACTCTCAGAGGGAATGTGAGCAAAGACTTCTTTTTATCTTGTGTAAAAAGAGGCAGAATTGAAGCTCCAAGCCCAGTGCAGTGAGGTTATGTTGAGCTAGAGGAGAAAGCTGGCTGGTAAATCAGTGCTTGGGACAATGTTATTGCTATTATTCACTGCCTCTGTGGACATTTATATCTGAAAAATCAGCCACTGAAAACCCTATGGAGCATAGTTCTACTCTGATACACAAGAAGTCTCCCTGAGTTTGAATCTACTCAAAGGCAATTGGTTTGAATTTGGGTTTACTTTAGCTAATAATGGTAAAATATAAATTTAGTGAGCATGCTTGATTAAAATTAATTACATCTATGTAAAAATAACAAATTATGAAAGTAAATATTTTCTCAAATTTGTATATTCTCTTGAGTTCTATCCAACCAACCAACCTCACAGCATCTTAAGTGGCAACACAGTTCTGCTTTTTGACTATTAAGTGCCTAGCACCACGTTTCACACACCCAACCCCTGAAATTGTTTCTACTTTATTTAATAAGAGGAGTCCAATTGTACTGGCATGTCAAATTGATACAAAAGTTTCTAATGCTCACTCAGGTAAAAAACACTTTTTAGACCTGTACCAATCTGCTGGTCACAATTTGAACAGCAATAATGGGGTCACCATGAGTTGGAAGCAATTGTATGGCACCTAACTACAACAACAACTACGAAGATATGGGGTATCCAAGGAAATCCTTCTTCCTTCTCATTTCTGTTTGTTTAAATTAGGTTTAGTTCACATAGAGTGAGATACATAAAATTTAATTACTCAGTTTGATTAATAATACATATGTATACACCATGGAACCAACAACCAGACAAAGATAAAGAAATTTTCACCTCCCAGGAGCTCCCTTTTACCTCATCCCAATCAGTCCCAATCTTCTGACCTCTACTAGCATAGATTAGTTTTTCCTGTGTTTTGAAATATTATAAATGAGACCATATAATATGTGTTCATTTGAGTATGGATTCTTTCACTCAATATTTTTTTATTATTATTAGATGCTTCATAATGTTTCTAGTAGCAGTATTTATTTCTTATTGCTCTGTCACATTCCATTGTGAGAATACTGGACATCTGACTTTTTGCATTCATTTTACTTTTGGTACACATTTGAAATGGCTCATGCTGCCTTTTTTAATGCTGCCTGCCCTGAATGTTCTCGCATGTGTCTTTCAAAGACAAGAATCATGCATTTTTCTTGGGGCTAAATGCAACTGTGGAGTTTCTGGGTTGTAGGGTATAAGTATACTTTGTTTCAGGCAATATTTACAAATAGCGTACCACTGTGGATGTACCAACTGACAGGCTGATCAGCAATGTATGAAAGTTTCAGTTGTTCTATATGGTCAGCAACTCTTGATATCATCAGTTCTTTTAACTCAAGCAATTTTGGTGAAGGGTAGTATTATTTGGTTGGGTTTTTAATTTGCATTTCAGCATTCTCTTTTGTGAAGCACATGTTTAGCCTTTGCTCTTTCTTACTGAGTTTCAGTCATTTTTCTTAGTGTCTGGTAGGAGTTCTTCATGTATTCTACATCAGGGTTCTTTTCCAAATATAAGTATTGAAATATCTTTGCCCAGGCTGTGGCTAATCCCCTCTTCTTAAGGAAATCAAACCAAACCTGTTGCCATCAAGTCAATTTTGACTCATAGGGGACCCCATAGGATAGAGTAGACCTGCCCCGTAGAATTCCCAGGAAACCTGAAACCTTTTTCCGTTTCTACTCCAGGAGTCTCCTCACCACCCAGGGAGCCCATGTCAGCACAAGGAAGACAAGGAAAAGGAAAGAAATAGAGAAAACAGAATTGGCTTGCTCAAGATTTCCTCCTTCCCGAAGCAAGAACTCCGCCACAACATCAATGTGCTGAATAATCCTCCGGGCCCTTTTCCAGTGTTACTGAAGAACAAGATAGAAAAAGAAGGACTGAAAGATGAAAAAACAGGCTCGATCATTTCAATGAAAATTCCCTTAGTTTTCTGAACAGTGTTTGGAGCATGGAACAGCTTCCGATTACAAAGCAGAAAAGCTTTGCCCTGCTTTACCTATTCACCCCCTTTCTCGCCCTCCTCTTCCTATACCAACCCATCCTCGGTCTCTGAAAATTGGATCCTATTTTCATACATGGACAGCAACTGAGCCCATATTATTTTGTCTGAGTGAGTGGATAATATAGAATAAGTTAAGACTAAATATTTGAAACACCGGAGCCTTGATAATATTTTGAAGGAAACACTAAAAAGGGAGTTTCCAGGTAGTCAAAATAGCTCAGCTGGGAGAGCGCTGGAGTGAGGATTTAAAGGTCCCTGGTTCAGTCCAGGGTTTCAGCAGGTTCCCTTAAAAAATAATTACTTTTTCATAAAACAGTTGCAGTTCAAGGCTTTGTATTCTAATAGTTTTCAGTACTACATTTATCCAACAAGGAGCTTTGGTTTTTTTAAAAAAAAGTTTATCTATGTCTAGAATCCCTGGTGGCGCAGTTGTTAGGCACTCTGCTACTAACGAAGAGATCGGCAGTTCGAACCCACCAGCCTCTTTGCGGGAGAAAGACGCAGCAGTTCGTTTCCGGTGAAAGATTAAAAAAACAAAACCAACACACTGCCCTCCAGTCTGACTCATAGTGACCCCACAGGGTTTCCAATGCTGTAAATCTTTACAGAAGCAGGGTGTCATGATTTTCTCCCGCGCAGCATCCGGCAATTTCAAACTGCGGACACTTCAGTTAGCAGTCGCCAGCTTAGACCACTACGCCAGCCTTGAAAACCGTATGAGGCATTTCTTCCCTGTCCTTGTTGGGTGCCATCGTGTAGGTTCCGACTCAAAGAAACCCTATGCATACCAGAAGAAAACACTGCCCGGTCTGCGCCATTCTCGCAATCCTTGTTACCCTTGAGCTGGCTGTTACAGTCACTATGTCAATCCATCTCGTGGAGGGTTTTCCTCTTTTTCGCTGACTCTCTACTAAGCATGATGTCTTTCTGCAGGGATTGGTCCCTCCTGATAACATGTCCAAAGTATGTGAAACAAAGTTTCGCTATCTTCTAATGAGTATTGTGACGCACTTCTTCCCAAGACACATTTGTTCTTCCTTCTGGCAGTCCACGGTATATCTCAATATTCTTGTCAAGGCCCCAATTCAATGGTGTCAATTCTTCTTCCGTTTTCCTTATTTATTGTCCAGCTTTCACATGCATATGAAGCAATTGAAAACACCATGGCTTGGATCAGCAGTACCTTCGTCCTTAAAGTGACATCTTTCCTTTTTAATACTTTAAAGAAGTTTTTGCTGCATATTTGCCCAATGCAATGTGTCGTTTGATTTCTTGACTGCTCCTACCATGGGTGTTGATTATGGATCCAAGTAAAATGAAATCCTTGAGAATGTCAATCTTTTCTCTGTTTATCATGATGTTGCTTATTGGTCCAGTTGTAAAGATTTATGTTTTCTTTATGTTGAGACATAATCCATATTGAAGATTGAAGTCTTTGATATGCATTATTAAGTGCTTCAAGTCCTCTTCTCTTTCAGCAAGCAAGGCTGTGTCATCTGCATACCACAGACTGTTAATGAGTTAATTCTGTGAACCCTGGTGCCACGTTCTTCTTCATATAGCTCAGGTTCTTGGATTATTTTCTTGGCATACAGATTGAATAAGTATGGTGAAAGACACAACCCTGACACACACCTTTCCTGGCTTTAAACCAGGCAGTATGCCTTTGTTCTGTTTGAATGACTGCCTCTTGGTCTATGTATAGGTTCCTCATGAGCACAAATAAGTATTCTGGGATTCCCGTTCTTCACAATGTTATCTAAAATTTGTTATAATCCTATGCTATAGGGTGGCTATAGTTGGAATCAACTTGACAACAATGGGTTTGGTTTGGTTTTGGGGTCTTCAATGAAGTGCCAAGAGACATTTGCATATTTTATTTCAAATTTTAAAAAAGGAACTGTAATTCAGTGGGGAAACCTAGGAACTGATGGAGTAAGAAATTCCCGTACGCTACCTGCTATTGCACTAATGATTCATTTCTCCTCTGATATTACATATCGTGTGTGTGTGTTGGGGGAAGGGATTTTTTAATCATAAGAAATGTCAAAAAGTCCTGTAGAAAAAGAATCACTACCCTATGCGAGGAGGGTTTTGGGTTGCACAAACGGTTTTCGCTAAGTAATGGTTGTCGACTCGAACTTACCCAGCCAGGCCATAGAAGAAAAGGCTTGGCAATCTGCTTGCTTTCACGTTGTTCGTTGCTGTCGAGGAGATTCCGATTCAAGGTGGCCCCTTACGCTGGCTGTAATCTTAACGGGAGCAAATGTCTGGCACTTTTCTTCAGCTGGAACCAGTGGTCTAGGTCAGCAGTCAAGAGCAGCAAACAAAATTCACTACTGTGGAGTCAAATCGGACTCGTAGCTGTAATCTTTACAGAAGAATTAACTTGCCAAATCCTTCTCCCGCAGAGCTGGTGGTGGGTTCGAACATTTGACCTTTTGGTTAGCAACTTAGCTTAACCACCGTGCCACCAGCTTTCCTCCCTAAAGATTCCGAAAGCAAAAACAAAGCCATTACCGTGGAAACCAAAACCAAAAACCAAACCAAGTGCTATTGAGTCATTTCCGACTCACGGCGACCCTATAGGACAGAGTAGAACTGTCCCACAGAGTTCCCAAGGACCATCTGGTGAATTTGAACTGCTGACTCTTTGGTTAGCACCTGTAGAACTTAACCAATACGCCGCCAAGGTTTCCATTACCCTGGAGTAGATTCCAATTCATAATGACCCTACTTAAAAAAAAAAAAAAAAAAAAACTTGCTGCGGTCTTGTCGCTTCTGATTCACAGGGACCCTATCCGGCAGAATAAAAAACTACCTCCTACAGTTTCCAGGGAGCCCCCGATGGATTCGAAGCGCCAAACTTTGGTTAGCAGCCGTAGTTCTTAACCACTACGCCACCAGGGTTTGTATGTGCACGTTTATTCGGGCCTAAATTTTACACAAAATGGATCAGAATTGCTACACCCATAGAACTATTTTAAAAAACACACAACTCTGCTAAGCACAATTTAATATTTGTTTGCCATTCTTTTTGTTTTACAATGAGGACGAAGAGCTGTGTAAAACATTTACTTGTTATTCTTTTGAAAATAAGTTAGATTTATTTGTTTCTACTTATTTGTTTCAGCAATTTTACAGTATTTTCACACACACTTGAGTTAGTTTTATTTATTTATTGGACTCTGTAAAACATTAATATTTTTCCAAGAGTCAAAAGAATACAGAAAGTTGTATTCAGACAAATTACAAGAGAGTGTTGTATCCCAGGTTTAACCCAGTTGATGGATTGGAGGCTGATTCCAGGCAATCTGGTGGAAGACCACCCAACGAAGAACAATACCTTTCTTTCTAGCACTAAGGTATCCTTCTCTTGGTGTATCCGTGTCCGAAAGAGTGCAGTGCAGGGATTTTGAAACAGCAGAATTGAACATTAAATGATTTTATCTTGATGGGTTAGTTTGCAAATACTCAGAGAACAGTCATGAAGTTCCTTGTGCAGCTCTCGCCAGGGGGTATAGCTCAGTGGTAGAGCATGTACTTAGCATGCACGAGGCCCTGGGTTCAGTCCCTAGTACCTCTACTTTTCCTTCTTCACAAAGCACACCCATAGATCCTCTTACCCTCACGCACTCACTTCTTTCTTCAGTTGAGTTGTTGTGGCCTTGATGTTTCTTTCTTAACTGACCTGTGGGGATAATGGTGTTCACTTAAGTTTATTTGTTGTCATTTCTATTATCCACAATTCTCTCCAAGCACAATCAACAATCACTTGTACCTGGGCCACCACCATCATGCCCCAAAGATTAAGCAGTCTTTTTAAGACTTTTTGAGGAAAAGTTGACTGTTAAGAGGCTAGAAAATCTGAAAGAAAAAAACCTGCTCTAGTGCTTGGGAAAAATGATTGTTCCTTCTTCGGGAGGGAGAACACAGGATTCTCAAAGAATGTCAGGCAAAGAAGAATTCATTCCTGCCAAAGAGGACAGCAGTTTCCTATAATCCTCTAGTATGTTCTAAAATGTTGGGAAGTAGATATTTAACCCAGGTTTGGGCTGAGGAGGCAAAGACTCGCTGCCATGTCTTGTCTACCTCTCATTCGCTGACCTGGATATGGAGCAGATAGAAGCCATCAAAATGTGTAGCAACTTCTTTGTCTATCTGCCCTGAACTCAGTGTCTGGGTGTGATTGGGAGAGTCCCACCTTTAAAGAGTCTGCCAAAGAAGAAATGGAGCACAAATTCTAAACACTCATGGGTCAAAAATGGAACGCACAGACACATTAACCCAAAGACCTCAGGTAAGATCTGCATTGTTTTAGGACAGCTGTCACATTCTTATAGAATGATTCTACGTTTCCCTATAAATATCTTCAATTATTGATTCTGAGAATAAAAATAACAACCTTGGTGAATCCATGTGGATTTCATCATACAATCCAGGATATGAACTAAAAGGTTTTGTGTGTGTGTGTGTTTTGACCTAAGCCAGGGGAAAATCTTTTAGAGAAGGCTTGAAGGTGAGGAAAAGGCTATTTCTCTGAAGGAAAGGGAGGATCAGTTATGGTAGAAGACATGAGAAGCCAAGAGCTCTGGAGGCCCTTCATAATGCATCATCCCCTTTTTTCTTCTCTCTAAAAGCTGTAACTATCCACTTTCCACCAGTCTGTCACAGGCCATTCCTAAGCCAATTTTGAGGTCACCTACTCAACTTGCAAGAGCCTCATCTATGTTGCCTCTGCACCAATACTAGGACTGAGGGAAAGGTGGCTAAGTATGTAATTATTAGCAATTGTACAGGATCTCTGGCTTTCTGTGGTCACAGTTCCCTTCTTCAAACTCCTTTTGAGCTAAGAACAGGATGTGAAGAGTAGAGGAGCCAGATAGAATTTCTTTAGGAAAAAGTTGGTTTTCACTAGGTGAACCTCAAAGCCCTCGGCCCACTCCTCTTCTACTCTCATCACTGCTCCCACTGCATTCATGGAAATGGGGAAGTCTCTGCTGGTGCAATTGCCTCCTTCATTCCACAGAGCCTGATTCCGAAAGATGAGCTGTCATCCAGACGGAACGTTTCTTTTTTATTTTCCAATCTCTTTTTTATTTCCAGTTATGCCCTAGGCCTGTTTTCAGATCACAACTTTCTGGCACATATACTATTTGTCTTCTGGCTTCTCTAACCCTCTTAATCTTCTTTCCCCACATGTAAACCAGAGTTACAAATAAATAATATTAATTTTACTTCCCTCTTTAGCTAATGAGACCCCCGGGTGATGCAAATATTTAAAACTTTGGTCTGATAACTAAAGGGTTGGAAGTTGGAATCCACCCAGAAGCCCTAGAAAGAAAGGCTGAGCCATCTACATTTGCAAAAAATCAGCCACTGGAAACTCTACAGAGCACAATTGTACTCTGAGACACACGAGGTCACCGTTTGTCAGAATGAACTTGAAAGCAACTGCCTTTTTTTGTGGTTGTTTAGCTAGTAATAGTAAAATAGAAATACATAAAGCAGGCTTGATTAAGGTTAATATCATTTTAAAATAAGAAATTTTAAAAAATATAATAATATTTCCTCAGATTTGTATATTCTCTTCGGTTCTATGTGTCAAGCCAATCTGACTGTATCATAAGCTTCAACACAGTTCTACTGCTTGGCCATTAAGTGGCCAGTACCACATTCCACTCACCCAGCCCCTGAAATTATTTCCACTTTATTTAATAGGAGGAGTCCAATATACTGGCATAGTAAAATTGATATAAAGTTTCTAATGCTCACAGACTGGTAAAACAGTTTTTGGAAGGCACCAATCTGCAGACCACAATTTGAACAGCATTAATGAAAAAATAGGATATACTGGAGGTGAGAAGATATTCAAGGAAATTCTTCTTTCTTCTTTTTGTTAAAATTAAGGCTTAGCTCACAAAGGGTAAAATGCATAAAATGTAATTATTCAGCTTGAAGAGTTATTACATATGTATATCTCATATAACCAACACGCCGACCAGGGTAAAGAATTTTTCAGCTTTGAGAAACTGCCTTGTATCTATCCCAGTCAATTCTAATTACCTGAATTCTACCACTGTTTTCCTGTGTATTGAAATACTATAAATGGAATCATACCATATGTGCTCATTTGAGTATAGATTCTTTCACTCATTATCTTTTTTATTAGAGGTATTCTTATTGTCTCTAGTAGCAGAAGTTCTTTTTTTATTGTTGTCATATTCCATTGTATTAATACTGTTGTTGTTAGGTGGCTTAGAGTCATTCCTGACTCACAGCAACCCTAAGTACAACAGAACAAAACACTGCCCCATCATGCGCCATCCTCACAATCATTGTTATGTTTAAGTCCATTTTTGCAGTCATTGGTTAATCCATCTTGTCAAGGGTCCTTCTCTTTTTCACTGACCCTCTACCTTACCAAGAATGTTGTCCTTCTCCACAGACTGGTCCCTCCTGGTAACATGAGACAAAGTCTCGCCATCCTAGCTTCCAAGGAACTCTCTTGGCTGCACTTCTTCCAAGACAGATTTGTTTGTTCTTCTGGAGTCCATGGTATATTCAGTATTCTTCACAAACATCATAATTCGAAGGCCTCAATTTTTCTTCAGTTTTCCTTATTTGTTGTCCAACTTTCCCATGCATATGAGGCAATTGAAAATATCATGTTTTGGGTCAGGTGCACCTTAGTCCACAAAATGACATCTTCATTTTTTAACGCTTTAAAGAGGTCTTTTGCAACAGATTCGTCCAATGCAATACATTGTTTGATTTCTTGACTGTTGCTTCCATAACACTTTTTTCATTCCTTTTGCTGTTGATGCACATATGAAACAGTTAAAACTGCTATGAACATTTTTGTGCATGTCTTTCAAGGGCAGCAAGCATGCATTTTTCTTGGGTCTAAATACAGCTGTGGAGTGTCAGGGTTGTCTTAGAAATCTAGTGCTGCTACAACAGAAATACCGTAAGTGGATGGCTTTAACAAAAAGAAACTTATTTTCTCACAGTTTACTAGGCTAGAAATCTAAATTTAGGGTGTCACCTACAGGCGGAAGCTTTCTCTCTCTGTCAGCTGTGGAGGAAGGTTCTTCTTATCAATTTTCCCCTGGACTAGGAGCTTCTTGGAGCAGGAACCCGGGATCCAAGGGTGTGCACTGCTCCTGGAGCTGCTTTCTTAGTGGTGTGAGGTCACCTCTTCTCTGCTCTCTTCCCTTTGCTTTTATCTGTTGTAAGATAAAAGCTGGTGCAGGCTATACCCCAGGGAAACTTCTTTCACATTGCATCAGGGATGAGATCTTAGTAAAGATATTACAATCCCACTCTAATCCCTGTTAACATAAAATTAACCAAAACAAACAAACAAAAACCCTGCGCCTTTGAGTTGATTCTGACTCATAGTGACCCTACAGGGCAGAGTAGAACTGCCCCATAGAGTTTCCAAGGAGCGCCTAGCAGATTCCAACTCCCCACCCTTTGGTTAGCAGCTGTAGCACTTAACCACTACACCACCAGGGTTTCCAACATGAAGTTTCATGTATGGTAACATAAAATTACCATCACAAAATGGAAGACAACCACACAATACTGGAAATCATGGCTTAACCAAGTTGACACATTTTTTGGGGGGACACAATTCAATCCATGACAAGGGTCATATATATATAGTTTTAGGCAGTATTTATAGATAGTGTACCAGTCTGTTGACAGTCTCATCAGCAATGTATGAAAGTTTCAGTTGTTCCATATCATCAGCAACACCTGATATTTTCAGTCCTTTTAACTTAAGCCATTTTGGTGAAGGGGAGTATTATTTCATTGTGTTTTTATTTTGCATTTTCCTTGTAGTTAATGACGTTTCATCGTTGCACCCCACCAGACTTTCTGCAGGAGTGGCTCCAAGGGGCACAGGTCGTTTTTGGAAAAAAGGGCAGTAAAAGCTATGTTGATCACACAAGGTATTATTAGAAAACTTACACATTGAGGCTGACACTAAGATTCTTGGGACAGGAAGTGAAGCCCTGGTGGGGCAGTAGTTAAGAGCTATGGCATGCTATGACTGCTAACAAAAATTTTGGCAGTCCAAATCCACCAGCCACTCCTTGGAAATCCTATGGAGCAGTTCTACTTAGAACCATAGGGTGGCTATGAGTAGGAATTGACTCCCCAGCAGTGTTTTGTTGTTTCTGTTTTTGCTTTTTAGACATACAGAAGCTGACATGAAGATTCTCAGGATGGACAGCAAAGCATAGAATGTCACTTGGGTAGAGGTCCACAGAGGGCAATTTGGGATGTTAACTTATATACTTAGTTCTTCTGTGCAAGGATACTTGCAGGAGGATCAAGAAAAGAAAAAAACATATCTAATCTATATGTTCTTGGGGTTGTTCTTGCCATGGCAGTTATGTTAATGAGGCAGGACTCAATTTATAAAATTAGGTTGTGTTTTAAGTCTATCTCTTTTGAGATATAAAAGAGAAAAGTAAGCACAAAGACACAGGGACCTCATACCACCAAGAAAGGAGAGCCAGGAGAATAGTGCATTCTTTGGAACTGGGTGGGGGGTGGGGGGTGGAGAGCTCGGGGGGGTCCCTGCAATGAGAAGCTCCGCACCCAGGGAAGACTGATGACAAGGAACTTCCCCAGAGCCAACAGAGATAGAAAGCCTTCCCCTGGAGCTGGCACCCTGAATTCTGACTTCTAGCTTCCTAGACTATGAGAGAATAAATTTATTTTTGTTAAACCATTCACTGGTGGTATTTCTGTTATATCCAAAAACTCAGAACTAGATAATTAAGACAACATGATGACACCAATCAAAAGAAAGTTGGAGTTGCTGTATTAATTTCAGACAAGTCGGATTTCAGGGCAAGGAAATTTATCAAAAGTACAGAAGGACATTAGGTAACAATTAAGGGGTCAGTTCTCCAAGAAGACAACAATCCTGAATGTGTATGCACCAAATAACAGAGCATCAAAACATATGAGGTAAAACTCATATCTGATACCACTTGTGTTCAAGTTGTATTCTGCAACACATGGGTTGCCATGAGTCAGAGTCAACTCCACGGCAACTGCTGCTGGTAGTGAATCTAAGATATACAATAAATTCTTAAAACACACAATAAAAAACACAAGCAACCCAATTAAAAAGTGGGTAAAATATTTGAACAGACACCTCAGCAAAGGAGATATACAGATGACATGTGCCATTAGAAAAATACACCAACCAGTTGCCCCATAAGTAGACTTGTGCTTCATAGAGTTTTTAATGAAGTAGATCCCCAGGTCTTTCTTCTGAGGCACCCCTACCCTTTGTCATCAAGTCGATTCCAACTCATAATGACCCTATAGGACAGAGAGTACTCCCTCATAGGGTTTCTGAAGAGTGTCTGGTAGATTTAAACTCCTAGCTGTTGGTCAGCTGTTGATGGTTTTAAACCACCAGTCTTTCAGTTAATAGCCAAGCACTTAACTATTTGTAATAGCCAGGAACTCCTATATGCCACTGTTGTTATTAGTTTTTGTTAGGTGCCATTGAGTCAGTTCCTACTCATAGTGACCCTATGTGCAACAGAAAGAAACACTCCCTGGACCTGTGCCACCCTCTTAATCATTGTTACGCCTCAGCCCATAGTTGCAGGCACTGTGTCAATCCGTCTTATTGCAAGTCTTCCTCTCTTTCACTGGCCCTCTGCTTTATCAAGCATGATGTCTGTCATGGATTGAACAATGTCCCCCCCCAGATGTGTGCATCAACTTGGTTAGACCATGATTCCCAGTACTGTCTTGTTGTCCTTCATTCTGTGATTGTAATTTTACGTTAAGAGGCTTAGGATGGGATTGTAACACCACCCTTATTCAGGTCACCTCCCTGGTCCAGTGTAAAGGAAGTTTCCCTCGGGTGTGGCCTGCACCACCTTTTATCTCTCAAGAGACAAAAGGAAAGGGAAGCTAGCTGAGAGTTGGGGACCTCATACCACCAAGAAAACAGCACCAGGAGCAAAGTGCATCCTGTGCCTGAGAGTCTCCTTGACCAGGGGAAGATTGAGGACAAAGACCTTCCTCTAGAGCTGACAGAGAGAGGAAGCCTTCCCCTGGAGCTGATGCCCTAAATTTGGACTTCTAGCCTACTAGACTGTGAGAAAATAAATTTTGCTTTGTTAAGAGCATCCACTTGGGGTATTTCTGTTATAGCAGCACTGGATAATTAAGACAGAATTTATCTTTCTCTAGGTACTGGTCACTCCTGATAACATGTCCAAAGTACATGAAATGAAGTCTTGCCATCTTTGCTTCTAAGGAGCATTCTGGCTGTACTTCCTCCAGGACAGATTTATTCATTCTTCTGGCAGTCAATGGTATCTTCAATATTCTTCACCAACACCATAATTCAAAGGTGTCAATTCTTCTTCAGTCTTCCTTATTCATTGTCCAGCTTTAGCATGCATATGAAAAAAAAAAAATCCTGTGGAGCATGTCTACTCTGGCCTATAGGGCCACTGTGAGTCAGAATCCACTCGACTGCAACAGGTGTAATCTTTATGGAAGCCAACTGCCACATCCTTCTTCCCTAGAGGGGCTGGCAAGTTCCAATCACTGACCTTTTGGTTAGAAGCTGGGCACTTACCACTGTACCACCACAGCTCCTTTCAGGATGTCACCAGGGCCATGTTTTTGCAGAGGTTCTAGGGGAAGACCCCTTTTGTCTCCTCCAAGTTTTAGTACTCCCAGGTATTCTTGGCTTAAGCCTGCAGCATAACTCCATGGCCATTTTCCTCTGTGTCTTTTCTCCTATTTTACAAGGACATCACTCAGAAGCGATTAGAGCCCACCCTAATCAAGTAAGAGGTCATGTTAATTAAACTGGTAACATTTTCAAAGACCCTATCTCCAAACAAGATCACATTCACAGATACTGGGGGTTAGAACTTCAATATATCTTTTTGGGGGACACAAATGAGTCCATAACGCAGATGTACGTATATACCATAGATTATTCAATCAGCCTCAGTTAATTGACACGTGGGTTATTTTGTCTTCTTCTATTATAAATTTTAAACACATGAGCCACATTAATGTTTAATTTTGTATTTTTACCCAAGTGTTTGGAATTGATTGCTAACAAAGGGTTTGCTGGATGGGAGGATAAATGTAAATAACATTTTGCTAGCTACAGCTGTGCACATTCTGAATCTGTGCATATCTCATACCAGAAGCTCAATAAATATTTTTTGGAGAAAAAGAACTGGCATAATTTAATGCAAAAACTTACATGAAGAGTTATTTAGGGCATTTCACTTTTCCTTTGGAAGTGGGAATTCTGCAGCAACAACTGCTTGGGATTAATAGAATCAATTTTTTTTTTTTAAGCACAGTAGGGAAACCCTGGTGGTGTAGTGGTTAAGAGCCACAGCTGCTAACCAAAATTTAGGTAGAACCCACCAGGTGCTACTTGGAAACCACATGGGACAGTTCTACTCTGTCCTATAGGGTCGTTATGAGTCGGAATCGACTCTATGGCAGTGGATTTGGTATTTTTTTGGAAGCATGGTAGAGAATTTAGGGGTAGCTGGGTATAGAGAAATAGAGAGGAAAGCCTGGTGGGTAGGGGTACGAGCTACGGCTGTAACCAAAAGGTGGTCAGTTCGAATCCACCAGGCGCTTCTCGGAAACCCTATGTGGCAGTTCTACTCTGTAGTATGAGGTCGTTGTGAGTCGGAATTGACTCGATGGCAACGGGTTTGGTGTTTTGGTTTGGGGTTAGAGAGGAGATTGGTTTGCAGTGCAGTGGAAAAAGTTAAGGCCCTACTGGGATTTGAACCCACGATCGCCCGTTTACAAGACAGGCGCTTTAACCAGCTAAGCCATAGAGCCCATACAGATGTGTAGGTTAGTACTGGTTCTGTCCTGTCGGATTAGTTGAAATATTCTTGCTACAAAGTCCACACGATCAAATGCAGTTTACAGTGAGAAAACGGGCAAACTCCAGGAGGAGGCTTTGCTTACTCATATGTACTATAGAACTAATAAAGCAGGAAAGGATTCGGGCAGCTGCAGTGTCTAGTCCAATAATTCTTCATTTAGTGCAAGGATAAAACTCCGTAATAAGTCGAGGCTGCCAGTCGTTCGAAATGGGATAAAGTTTTCTAAAGCCAACCTTTGCTGTTACTACGCCTCATCTTATGTAACTTAGATTCTTCTTTCGAATTCCCTAAGTGAGGATCTCTAACAAAGGAACTCCACTGAGAGACTCAGACCACCTGTTTTCACATTACTGGGACTCATAGCAAGCAGTGGTTTAGAGGGGAGGGAACCGGAGAGAACAATGCCAAGTCGAGCACTGTAAAGACTCCAATCATACCACTAGAGGTGTAGAGTCTCTTGGGGGAAAGGGGGAGACGAAGTGAGGCCGGCTGGCCACACGGAGTCCCCGAATCCGGGCAGAGTCCTCCTAAGGTGAAGAGCTTTATGGCTCCAGCGAAATCCCGCTGTGCCCCCTATTCACTCAAGACTGGTTCCTAGCTGGGTAAGTCATCGACTCACAAAGAAAGTAACCTCTTCTCGTCTCTAACCCGGCCCTTGCACCCTGCGGCCACCCCAGATTTCCCCCCTCTCGTCGCATTCCTGCCCTCCGGGGTTGCTCAGAGGGCTGGGCCCCCTGGCTGTGAAGCTGAACGCAGCTCTGCCCGGCCGAGAAGGTTCCGCGTGGGACTGTAGAGGGACCGTGGGAATCGGGATGAGGCAGCAGGTATGACACGCTGGGACTGAAATGACTGATGGGATGAGAGAGAGGCTGGGCAGGGGAGGGAAGACCCAGGGACCCTGCCCAGACCGCGTTGATAAGATGAAAGCAGCCAGGAAGCGTCATCTCAGGGCACCGGGAAGACGCCGAGACATGATTCAAATGCGAAAGGATCCCTGCTCTGAGGTTTAGGAATCAAGGCCATCAGCACAGTCAGTGAAAGTGGAAGATCTGTTGCACAACAAGGAAACTCTCAGGCACGCACACCTATGCACACAACACACACTCACACACCACCCAGACTCGATTTCCAGGTGGGTGGGGCGGGGGCTCCTCTGTTCGCTGGTTGCGGACATAAAGAATAACTTCCCGCTGCCCATCCCTGACCCCCAGACTCAGCTGACGAGAGACTTCGCCTGGTCACTGTCCTGGAGCCGCGTCCTCCCTTGCGTGTGCGTGTGCCTGAGTCTGTTTTTAATGATTTTCTCAAGATTTTTTTTTCTCTTCTAGAGTTTAATGAATTTTATTCTTTGGCAGTCTTTAGACTTTATGATATTTGGGTATCCTGAAGAGATAGCAAAGGAGGTAAACTTAGGTCTCCAGTGTCCCTACTCGATGAATCAAAAACCAAACTCATTGCTGCCGAAGAAGTGTAAAAGTCTCATCCCTGAGACTTCCCGCAACATTCCTAGTCCCCCAGTACCTCCTTGTACAGGCAAACACAGTTTCTTGGGTATCCTCTTGTGGATGATACCTGTTGCACTTTTTTATGCAAATAAGGATATTCCAGACACATTCCACTGCATTTTAGTTTTTCACTTCACATATGTTGTAGTGAATTCCAAATCAATACAGAAAGAGCTTCTTGCTCTTTTCCTAAAAAAAAAAAAAAAAACCCTCACCAGTGTTGAGTTGATTACGACCCATATTGACCCTACAGAGCAGAGTAGAACTGCCCTGTAGGGTTTCCAAGCATTGGCTGATGGATTTCAACTGCTGACAATTTTTATTTAGCAGCCAAACTCTTAACCACTGCGCCACCAGGGATCCCTTCTTTGCTTGGCAGCATAGAATTCCACAGCATGGATATATCATAATATATAACTGGCCATACAAACAAGCTGCACTAAGTAATACTGCCTATCTGATGTTTCAAATGGTGTGAGTACTTTGCATACATGCAAATGCTGAAGCAGTGTATGTGACCTGCAGTGGTGATTCTGACTGATCTTACCTAATCAACATTCCCACCAGCAGGCCACAATGGTCTGGTTTGTCACACTGTTGCAACCACTCTTTATTATAATGAAATAATGACAATACAAGTAATAACAAACGCATTGCCTTCTAGTCGATTCTGAGTCATGGTGAGTCCATGTGGTACACACTAGAACTGCTCCACAGGGTTCTCTTTGTTGTAATCTTCACAGAGGCCTATTGCAAGGCCTTTCTTCCACAGTCATTTTTCCCACATGTTTTAAATCCTACTCTCAGGCAGTAATCAACCAGGCAAGACTAGATTATGTTAAAGAGGATTAGGGTGGAATACAAAACCCTTACTGAGGTCACAGCCCTGATCAGATGTAAGGGGGCTTTCCCTGGAGTGTGGCCTGCATAATATTTTACCTTACAAGAGATAAAAGAAGAGAGAAGCAAGCAGAGAGATAGGAACCTCAAACCACCAAGAAAGAAGGCCTGGCAGCACAGCACGCCCTTTAGACCCCAGGTGCTTGAGTTGAGAAGCTCCTAGACTGGGGGAAGATTGGTAACAAAGACCTTCTTCCAGAGCCTGCAGAGAAGGAAGGCCTTCCTGGGAACTGGCACCCTGAATTCGGACTTCTAGCCTCCTAGAATGTGAGAGGATAAATTTCTGTTTGTTAAAGCCAACCACTTGTGGTATTTCTGCTATAGCAGAATTAGATAACTAAGATAGGTGGCAACTCAAGTCAATAGAAATGGGTGAATTATTTGATAAATGATGTTAGGCTATCTGGGTGGCCATCTAGGAAAATAAAAGCTTACTTCAATATATCACCTGTAATACTTAATCAAATTCAAAAAGATGTAAAATTTGAAAGTAAAAAAATGAAAAATAAAACCAAACATAATTACTGGAAATGCCAAGGCAGAAAGCTTACATAACTTTGGGTGTAGAAAACCAATTTTTTACAGAAAACTTAGAAACAATGAAAATTTGGTATAATTCACTACATAAAAAAAATTCTACCTGAACACACTTCCATTCTCTTAAAAAAAAAAAAAAAAAAGATGAGACAAAAAAACAACCAAAGATACTAACGAACAAAAAAATACATAAGCAAAGTGGAAAAAAAAAAAAGAACAAACTATGCAGAAAATATTTGTTATTTTCCTAACATGTAATATGCAACAGAGTAGGTTTGAAAAGTATGAAGTGTGGGAAAAAGTAATAGATTTCTATTGGCTTATCTGTCCCTGGGTGGTGCCATTTATTGGCTGGGCTGGTAACTGGAAGATTGGAAGTTGGAGTCCACCCATAGGCATCTCAGAAGAAAAGCCTGGAAACTACTTCTGAAGAATCAGCCACCAAAAACCCTAGGGAGCACAGTTCTACTCTGACACACAGGGAGTCTCCATGAGTCACAGTTGACTCCATGGCAACTGGTTATTGGCTAGTTTATGCAAATAGTATTCCTTGCAGGTAACCCCAAAATATAGTTGCCTGGGTAGGCAGAATCCTGTGCAGGTGGAATGCGGAGGGGAGGTGGTGGAAGGGAAAGATTTTCACTGTATATAAACCTTTATGTTTTTGTAATTTAGAAATATGTGAGTTATGTTTATTTTAATATAAACATTTTTAATCTATCCCTTGGACATGAAAGGCTGTCCTGAGATACAAAGGTTAGACAGAAATGACTGTAATATAATTTTTATAACACTGTAATTGTTCTTAGCCTATTATTATAGAGATAAATACCTTTCTTATATGAGCTATAGCCTCTCTTCTGGTATATAGACTCAGGGAGCTATTCCAACTGAGAAAACAGAGCTGGCAACAGTATTGAACCCACATCCTCACAGAGACTACAGTCTCAATCCAGAGGCCTTGACCACTGGGCTACATTACCCCACATGCCCTTAGGTTTTAAATTCTAATGTTTTCAAGGAAACAATAATGTTTTCCAACACGGTTATTCTTTTGCTAGAACAGTTCCACAGTCTAGCCGTCCAAAACACTGATTAATAACAACTAAATTTTATTAGGAACTTATTATATGCCATGCCCTGTCCTTACAGTTACTGTCATTCAGTCCTCCTAACTGCCTCAAAAACAGGTACTTTTACTATGATCTCCATTTTCCTGATGGAGAATATGAGGTACAGAGATGATAAGTAACTTGCTGGATGTCACCCAACCTTGATGTTTAAGCCACTGGAGGAAAACTATACTCTGTTGTATATTTATTTACTGAAGGGTAAAATCCTGAAATGATTTTGTCCAAGAAGTCAGAGCAACAACAAACCTGTGTATGAGGTAGCACCAATTCCTTTTGGGGCATAAAAAGCCAAGACCAGTTGCCTCCAAGGGGATTCCGAGTCATAAAGCAACCCTACAGCACAGAGCAGAACTGCCCCATAGGGCTTCCAAAGAGCGACTGGTGGGTTTCAGCTACCGATCCTTGGGTTAGCAGCCAAGCTCTCAACCATTGCCCCACCAGAGCTCCCGTGGTGGTGTAGAAACAACACCAGCAAAAAACCAAACCCGTTGCCATGGACTCAATTGCAACTTCTAAAGATCCTATAGGACAGGGTAGAACTGCCCCACAGAGTTTCCAAGGAACAGCTGGTGACTTGGAACCACTGACCTTTTTTAACTATCAGTGGTAGCACTTAACCACTACACTACAAGGGTTTCCGTAGCGGTGTATGATATATAAAATCCTGAGTTTTTCTGAAATTTCATTGACACTTGAAATCATTTCAATTGAGGTGTTTTCTACGAGGCATTTGGAGATATGTCTTCTTAGCTCAATAGGCAGCATGTCAGTCTCATAATCTAAAGGTTGTGAGTTTGAGCCTCAGAGAGAGCACAGAATATATATAGAGAGAGAGACTCTTCTACATACACTCTCTTGAAAAAGAAACATGTTTGTAGGGAAAATTATATCACTGATCATGTTTTTGATCTGATTATAAGTGGGGCTGTATTATCTGTGACTTTTTTTTTTTTTTTTTTGAACACTCTACCAAGGCATACTTTAAGAACTTTATCAATTTCCTTCGGTAGCAAGACAGTTTTTCAATACATTCAATACAGTTTTTCAATACATTTTCAATACATTCAGTACAATCTAATACCAAATTCTGGATTAGTTGCCTATTACTAATGTAGCAAATTACCACAAATGTAATGGCTTAGAAGACATAATTTGTTCTCTTACAGTTCCGGAGGTCAGCAGTCTGAAATGAGTTCTATGGGACTAAACTCATTTCCTTTTCTGACTCTGGCACTCCTGTCTCCCTCTTATAATGACCTTGTGATTACATAGGGTCCATCCAGAAAAAAATTCCATTGCAATGTACTTCATGTCATCAAATCTGCAAAGTCCCTTTTGCCATGTAACATAACACACTCAGAGATTTTGCATATTAGGACACAGGTGTATTTCGGGGAGGGGGGGCATTATTACACCTATGATAGGCTGTCCTCTTGTCTCCAAAGGCTCATATCTGTCCCACATGCAAAAACATCCACTTCTTCCCAACATTCCCCAAATCTCAACCCATTACAGCGTCAACTCAAAGACCAAAATTCTCATCTAAATCTCAGCAGCTTAAAGTTTCTTATCATCTAAGCCCTCTAAATTAGGTATGGGTGAGGCTCTGGGTATAATCCATCCTGAGATACAATTCTCCTCTATCTGTGAATCTGTGAAATTCAAAAACAAGTTATCTGCTGCCCAAAATACAATGGTGGGACAGGCATAGGTTAACTGTTAGAGACTCCAATTGAAGGGATGAAATTGAACTGAATAAAAGGAGTTACTGGTGCCAAGAAATGTCTAAATCTAGCTAGCCAAACAACATTAGGTTTCAAGGTCTGGAATTAATGCTCTGTGGTTTCTGCCTCTGCCTCTGGCTAGCGGCTCTGCAGTAGGAGTCACCTCTCCAATTCATCCTTCCATTTCAAGAAGGGTAGCATGTGCTTTTACCAACTTCTGCAGTCTGAAGTTGATCAAACATGCAATCAGGACCCATTGATAATTAATGGAGACTGGAATGGAAAGTTGAAAACAAAGAAGGATCAGTAGTTGGAACATATAGCCTTGGTGATAGAAACAACTTTGAACATCACATAGAATTTTGCAAGATCAACAATTTATTCATTGCAAATATCTTTTTCAACGATATAAACCATTACTATACACATGGATTTCTTCAAGTAGAATACACAGGAATTTAATCAACTGCATAAGTGTAAAGAGACGATGGAAGTGCTCAATATTGAAAATCAGAACTAGGTCGGGCCGACTGCAGAAGAGTGCATCAATTACTCATATTTAAGTTCAAGTTCAAGCTGAAGAAAATTAAAACAACTCCATGTGAGCCAAAGTATGACCCTGAGTATATCCCATCTGAATTTAGAGGCCATCTCGAGAATGAGTTTGATGCATTGAACACTAATGACCAAAGAGACCAGACAAGTTGTGGAATGACATCAAGGATATCATACATGAAGAAAGCACCAGACCCAAAGCAAGAGGTCATTAAAAAAACAGGAAAGAAAGACCAAAACGGATGTAAGAAGAGACTCTGAAACTTGCTCTTGAACATAGAGTAGCTAAAGGGAATGGAAGAAATGATGAAGTAAAAGCACTGAGCAGAAGATTTGAAAGAGAGGCTCCAGAAGACAAAGGAAAGTATTATAATAAAGTATTTCTAACTCCAGACTTGGAGTGAGGAAATGAAAAGGGAAGAACATTTTTGGCATTTATCAAGCTGAAAGAACTGAAGAAAAAAATTAAAGCCTTGAGTTGCAATATTGAAGGATTATATGGGCAAAGGAAACCCTGATGGCATAGTGGTTAAGAGCTAGGGCTGCTAACCAAAAGGTCAGCAGTTTGAATCCACCAGGTGCTCCTTGGAAACTCTATGGGGCAGTTCTACTCTGTCCTATAGGGTCACTATGAGTTGAAATCGACTCAATGGCAGTGGATTTTTTTTTTTATTAATATAGGCAAAATATTGAATGATGCAGGAAGCATCAAAAGAAGATGGAAGGAATACACAGAGTCACTGTACCAAAAAGAATTGATTGATGTTCAACACTTTCAAGAGGTAGCGTAAGATCAAGAACCTATGACATTTAAGGAAGAAGTCCAAGCTGCACTGAAGGCAAAACCAAAAAAACCAAACCCATTGCCATTGAGTCAATTCTGACTCATAGTTACCCTGTAGAACAGAGTAGAAGTGCCCTATAGGATTTCCAAGAAGCGGGTGGTGGATTCAAGCTGTTGGCCTTTTGCTTAACAGCTGATCTCTTACTAAAGGCATTGGTGAAAAACAAAGCTGCAGGAATTGTTGGAATACCAACTGAGATGTTTAAACAAATTGTTGCAATGCTGGAAGTTCACTTACCTATGCCAAGAAATGTGAAAGACAGCTGCTTGACCAACCAATTTGAATTATTTGTGCCATTCCAAAGGAAGGTGATTCAACAGGATGCAGAAATTATCAAACAATATCATTAATATCACATGCAAATAAAATTTTACAAAGATAATTAAAAAACAGTTCGCAGTAGTACATCGACAGGAAGATGCCAGAAATTCAAGCCAGATTCAAAACAAGACACGTGATGAAGGATATCATTGCTGATGCCAGGTGGATCTTGGCTGAAATTGGAGAATACCGGAAGATGTTTACCTGTGTTTAATTGACTATGCAAAGGCATTAGATTGTGTGGTTCATAACAAATTATGGATAACATTGTGAAGAATGAGGATTCCAAAACACTTGATTGTGCTTATGTGGAACCTGTACATAGATCAAGAGGCATTTGTTCCAACAGGAGGGAATACTGTATGCTTTAAAATCAGGAAAAGTTTGTATGAGGGTTTTATCCTTACACCATACTCATGCAATCTGTATACTGTGCAAATAATCTGAGAAGCTGGACTATATGAAGAAGAACACAGCATCAGGTCTGAAGGAAGACTCATTAACAACCTGCAATATGCAAATGACACAACTTTGCTGAAAGTGAAGAGGACTTGAAGCACTTACTGATGAAGATCAAAGACTATAACCTTCACTATGGATTACAGCTCCATACAAACAAAACAAAAATCCTCACAACTGGATCAATAAGCAACATCATGATAAATGGAGAAAATATTGAAATTGTTAAGGATTTCATTTTTCTTGATTCCCCAGTCAACACCCATGGAAGCAGCAGTCAAGAAATCAAAGACAATTGCTTTGGTTAAATCCGCTGCAAAGGACCTCTTTAAAGCATTGAAAAGCAAAGATGTCACCTTGAAGAGTAAGGTATGCCTGACCAAAGCTATGGTGTCCCCAGTCCTAAATCTCAAGGCTGCTGGACCATCCTGCTTCTACGCTCAACACAGCTCTTACAATATCCATGGAAACTGGGAAATCCCTGCTGGTGCAATTTCCTCATTTATTCTAGAGAGGCCAATTCTGAAAGATGAGGTGTCATCTAGACAGAGCATTTCTTTTTTATTTTCTGTTCTTCATTTTCAGTCATGCCCGAGGCCTGTTTTCAGACCACAACTCTCTGGCACATAGACTAGTTGTTTTTGGGCTTCTCTAACCCATTTACCCTTGTTTCCCACATTTAAATTAGAGTTACAAATAAGTAATGTTAATTTTGCTTCCCTCTTTAGCTAGTAGAGTCCCTGGGTGGTGCAAACTGCTAACACGTTGGTCTGATAACTAAAGGATTGGAGGTTAGAGTCCCCCCAGAAGCCCAGGGAAAAAAGGATGGGCCATCTACATCTGAAAAAAAAAAAAAATCAGCCATTGTAAGCCCTACAGAGCATAATTGTACTCTGACACACACGGGGTCACGGTTCGTCAGAATCAGCTTGACAGTAACTTTTTTTTAAATTGTACCAGATGATGGTAAAATATAACTACAGAAAGCAGACTTGACTAAGATTAATACTTTTTTTGAAATAACAAGCTATAAAAACAAACAATAATGTTTCCTGAGATTTATATATTCTCTTGGGTTCTAGGTGTCAAACCAATCTTGCTATATCCTTAGCTACAACACAATTCTACTGTTTGACTATTAAGTGGCCAGCACCACATTCCACTCACCCAACCCCTGAAAAATTTTTACTTTATTTAATAAAAGGAGTCCAATATCCTGGCACAGTCAAATTGATACAAAAATTTCTAATGCTCACAGACAGGTGAGAAACATAGTTTTTAGAATACACCAATCTGCAGGCCACAGTTTGAACAGCACTAACAAAGAGACAGGATATACTAGAAGTGAGAAGATATCCAAGGAAATCTTTCTTTCATCTTCTTTCTTTTTGTTTAAATTGAGGCTTAGTTCACAGAGTAAAATGCATATAACTTAATTATTCAGCAGGATGAGTTATTACATATGTATATCTCCTGTTACAAACATTGAGACCAAGAATATTTCATCTCTCAGAACTTCCTTGACTTATCCCAATCAACTCTAATCTTCAGAATTCTGCCACCAGTTTCCTGTGTTTTCAAATACTATTAATGGAATCATACGATATGTGTTCATTTGAGTATGGATTCTTTCACTCAATATGTTTTTCATTAGATACATCCATATGTTTCTAGTTCTTTTTTTATGGCTGTCATATTCCATTGTATTAATACTATACATTATGCTTTTTTCATTAATTTGTTGTTTTTGTACATATGATACAACTAATGCTGCTACAAACATTTTTATACAAATTTTTCAAGGGCAATAAGGGTGTATTTTTCTTGGGTCTAAATATAGCTGTGGTGTTTCAGGTTATATATATGTATATTGTTTTAGGCAATATTTCTAAACAGTGTACAAGTGTGGATGTGTCAGTTGACAGTCTCATCAGCAATGTATGGAAGTCTCAGTTGTTCCATATCATCAGCAGCACTTGATATTTTCAATTCTTTTAACTTAAGCAATTTTGGTGAAGGGGATTATTATTTCATTGTGTTTCTAATTTGTGCTTTCCTTATAGTTAATAATGTCCAACTGTTGCACCCCACCAGACCAGCAACAGGATTGGCTC
This sequence comes from Loxodonta africana, assembly GCF_030014295.1. Taxonomy (NCBI): domain Eukaryota; kingdom Metazoa; phylum Chordata; class Mammalia; order Proboscidea; family Elephantidae; genus Loxodonta; species Loxodonta africana. Next base: position 80,246,584 of record NC_087342.1, read on the forward strand.
TGAGAGGCACAGGTGGTTTTCAGAAAAAAGGGCAGTAAAAGCCATGTTGATCAGACAAGGCATTATAGGGAACTTATACACAGAGTTTGACACTAAGATTCTTGTGATGGACAGCAAAGCACCGAATGTCACCCAGGTAGTGGTCCATGCAGGGCAGTGTGAGGTGTGGGGTTATATGCCTTGTCCTTATGTGCAAGGACTGGTACAGGAGGACCATGAAAAAATTATGTCTACTCTCTGACAAATGGGATTGTTCTTGCACTAGTTAATGAGTTCAAGTTGATGTTACCATGAAGTCAGGTGTTTGGTGTGTTTTATCATTGTCCAGGTTAGTGTTCAGTCAGGTATTCTGTTTTGTCCCCAAGTCCTTTGCAGCAGGACACATCTTATATTGTTTGTGGCTCTCACACTAGTACCGTCTAAAATTGCATATAGGGCAATTCAGTAGACTCTTTTGGGAAGTACATGTTTAATCTTTGCTCTTTCTGATTTTTTTTTCAGTCTCTTTCTTATTGTTTTGTAGGATTTCCCCATATATTCCACATAAGGGTCATTTATCAAATATAATTATTGCAATATCTTCTCTCAGACTGTCAAACGGTCCCCCCTTTTTTTTAAGAGAAGAGAGCTTGAAAACTTTCAACCCTGACGCACACCTTTCCTGACTTTAAACCAATCAGTATTCCCTTGTCCCGTCCAAACAACTGCCTATTGATCTACGTAAAGGTTCCTCATGAGCACAATTAAGTGTTCTGGAATTCCCATTCTTTGCAGTGTTATCCATAGTTTGTTATGATCCACACAGTCGAATCCCTTTGCATAGTCAATAAAACACAGGTAAACATCTTTCTGGTGTTCTCTGCTTTCAGCCAGAATCCATCTGACATCAGCAATGATATCCTTGTTTCCACATCCTCTACTAAATCCGGCTTGAATTCTGGCAGTTCCCTGTCAATATACCACCGCAGCTGCTTTTGAATGGTATTCAGCAAAATTTTGCTAGCATGTGATAATAATGATACTGTTGGATACTTTATGAATTAGTTTAGATCAACTTTCTTGTGAATAGGAATAAATATGGATCTCTTCCAGTCAGTTGGCCAGGTAGCTGTCTTTCAAATTTCTTGTCATAGACGAGTAAGCACTTCCAGTGTGTGCATTTTTTGAAACATCTCCATTGTATTCTGTCAATTCCTAGAGCCTTGTTTTTCACCAATGCCTTCATTGTACCTTGAACTTCTTCCTTCAGTACCATCAGTTCCTGATCATAGGGTACCTGCTGAAATGGTTGGACATTGACCAATCCTTCTTGCTATAGTGACTGTGTATTCCTTCCATCTTCTTTTGATGTTTTCTGCATCATTTGATACTTTCCCTGTGGAATGCTTCAGCACTGCAACTTGAGGCTGGAATTTTTGCTTCAGTTCTTTCAGCTTGGGAAATGCTGAGTATGTTCTTCCCTTTTGGTTTTCTATCCCCAGGTCTTTGCACATGTCATCATAATACTTCACTTCGTCTTCTTGAGCCACTCTGTGAAATCTTTGTTTGGCTTTTTTACTTCATCATTTTTTCTTTTTGCTTTAGCTACTCAGTGTTCAAGGGCATGTTTCAGAGTCTCTCCTGACATCCATTTAAGTCTTTTCTTTCTTCTATTTTTAGTGCCCTCTTTCTTTCTTCATGTATAATGTCCTTGATGTCATTCCACAACTTGTCTGGCCTTTGGCCATTAGTGTTCAATGTGTTTAATCTTTTCTTGAGACGGTCTCTAAATTCAGGTGGGATATACTCAAGGTATACTTTGGCTCTCTTGGTCTTGTTCTAATTTTCTCCAGTTTCAACTTGAACTTGCATATGAGTAATTGGTGGTCTGATCCACAGTTGGCCCCTGGCCTTGTTCTGACTGATGACACTGAGCTTTTCCATCGTCTGTTTCCACAGATGTAGTCAATTTGATTCCTGTGTATTCCATCTGGTGAGGTCCACATGTATAGTTGCCATTTACATTATTGAAAAACACGTATTTGCAGGGAAGAAGTCATTGGTCTTGCAAAATTCAATCATGTGATCTCCGGCATCCTTTCTCTCACCAAGGCCATATTTTCCAACCACCGATCCTTCTTCTTTGTTTCTAACTTTCCCTTTCCAGTCACCAGTAATTATCAGTGCATACTGATTGCATGTTCGATCAATTTCAGGGTGCACAAGTTGGTAAAAATCTTCCGTTTCTTCATCTTTGGCCTTAGTTGTTGGTGTGTTTGTCCGTAAATTTGAATAATAGTCGTATTAACTGGTCTTCCTTGTAGGCATATGGATATTATCCTATCATAGATACTGTTGTACTTCAGCATAGATCTTGAAATATTCTTTTTGACAATGATTGCAATGCCGTTCCTCTTCAAGCTGTCATTCCTGGCATAGTAGAGCATGATTGTCCAATTCAAAATGACCAGTACCAGTCCATTTCAGCTCACTAATGCCTAGGTTATCAATCTTTATGCGTTCCATTTCATCTTTGATGATTTCCAATTTTCCTAGATAAATATTTTGTACCTCCACTTTCCGATTATTAATGGATGTTTGTAGCTGTTTTTTCCCATTTTGAGTAGTGCCACATCAGCAAATGAAGGTCCTGAAAGCTTGACTCCATCCACATCATTAAGGTTGACTCTCTCTCTATAGCTATTTATATGCTTCACTGGTTTTGCTTCTCTAGAGAACCCAGCGTAAGACATGTACCTCCTTCTGTTTGGAAATGATTTAATTTTTATTTTAATGAATAAATGGCTTCACTCACTTTTGTTTTTGCCTTTTAAATCCTGTCTATTTTTCTTCTATCTTACTCTTATAATTCATTTTTCTCTAAATCCTGAAGCTACAGTTTCATTCATGCCTTATGAATTCCTCTTCTGGACTGTTCGTAGGGCCCATGAGTTACCTGACATGTTGAGTCGAAAACAAAAGGCCCTTATAATGAAATGCAGAATGCATCACTATCGGGTTTTCTTCTGTCATTGCTTTCCTCCATCAAATCTGGCACGTACATTCTGATTGAGCAAAAAGCAAATATAATGAAGACTTTTAGGCAGCCAAAAGATTAATTTCTTGAGCTTTGTGCCTCACATTAAGACAACTATAGAGGAAATCAGAAGAACTGGAAATGGGGACTTGATTCTTTGTCAGCTGTGATAGAAGACAGAGACATTTTTGGTCTTTTTATTTATTCTTTCTTTTTTTTAATTGTACTTTAGATGAAGATTCATAGAACAAAGTAGTTTCTCATTAAACAGTTAGAACACATATTGTTTTATGACATTAGTTAACATCCCCACGACATGTCAACGCTCTTCCTTCTCAACGTTGGGCTCCCTATTACCAGCTTTCCTGTTCCCTTCTGCCTTCTAGTCCTTGCCCCAGAGCTGGTGTGCCCTTTTGTCTCCTCTTGTTTTACAGGCCTGTCCAATCTTTGGCTGAACTTCAGGAGTGAATTCATTACTGAGCTGAAAGGGCATCCGGGAGCCATACTCTCAGAGTTTTTCCAGTCTTGAAGTCAGAGACTTTTAACAACTCAAGGTTGTGAAGAAGCCACCATGGAAACCTCTTGTGGATATTTATCTGACCCATGTTTCCAATTTTCTGCCTTCACTTTCAAGCCCTATAAAAATTAGCATCCTCCACTGGTTCCTGTGCGCCTCTTGCCTAAAGCAGCTGTTGATGCCTCTTAACACCAAGCATCACTACTGCAAAGCTCAAGGAGTGTGAATCTCAGGAAATAACACTTAGGTCTAGAAAAAATTTAGCCAGCAGCACTTCAGGAGTGGGGCTTACACAGTTCAGTGGTAGAGAACATGCTTTGCATGCATGAGGCCCTGGCTTCAATTCTCCACACTTTTTCTCTGCTCCAACACTATTTAAAGCCCATCTTGAAGGAACACAAATTCATTTCTAATATTTTGCATTCAATTCCTGCACACATCCACAGCAAAAACATAACCGAACGAACTTCTTTGAATGCTCTTCCATTTCTATGCTCTGAGCTTCTATATCACTTAAGGTGACTGCAACAGCAGAAGGAAGACAATAAAGGGGAGAAAACAAGAACCAGATGCTAACATAATCTCTTCAATCGCCTAAAACAAAAGCCTGCCCCTTAAGCTCCCTTTTTAAAGACAGGGAAAGAAGGATGCGGGGCGGGGGGGAAGTTTGAAAGGGCCCAGCGGACAGTTTTTTGTTTTTGTTTTTGACCAACTAAACCACAATTCCTAGTGAGGCTCCCTGCTGGGCTACCTTGGGATGTGCTGATGTCTAAATTACTTCAGGGCAAAACTGAGTGCGTAAGCTTTTCTTCTCTTAGATTCTCATTACCTTGACTCCTTACAGGTGCGCAGTGTCGCCCAAGCAGTGAAACACAGCTTTGGACAATCATCTTCCATTGGGCCAAGCACAGATTCTCCCTACAGACATCGTTTTCCTCCTGCTCTTCACAACTTCGCTGTATTTGGTATGGAGCCCAAATATTGCCTGAAGGAAACTTAGAGGCGGTAGGCAAAAACCATAAGAGATAAGAAGTCTCCATATAGCAACGGGAATCCATATTTGGACATGCTTTCTCAGGGGAAACCAGTTATCCTCAAATCAGTTTTTTGGAAGTAGATCACCAGGCGCCTCCAGGTGACTGGAACCTCCAATCTTTCAGTTAGCAGCAAGCAGGTGTTATCTATTTAAGTCTACCTAGTGACTCCTTCCCAGGGAAAAACCAAAATCCAACTGTCCGGTAGGGTTTCTAGGGAGCACTGATGGATTCAAGCTGCAGAGGTTTTACTTATCTTTTAATCACCTAGCCACCGGGACTCCTTCCAGGGATAACCAAAACCAAAACAAAACAAAACCCCAAGCCCACTGGCGTGGAGTTGATTCCGTCTCATAGTGACCCTAGAACTGTTCCATAGAATTTCCAAGGGGCACCGGGTGGATTTGAACTACCAACCCTTTGGTTAGCAAGGGTAGCACTTGACCACTACATCACCAGGGTTTCCTTCAAGGAATGGTGGGGAGCAGTTAAACCCTAGGACAGCCAGGGGCATGCATAAAAACCAAAAAACCCACTGCCGTGGAGTCCATTCCAACTCACAGCGACCCCATAGAGTTTCCAAGGCTGTAAATCTACGGAAGCCGACTGCCACATCGTTCTGCACCGGAGCCATTGCTGGTTTCAAACCACCACCCTTTGCGTGAGCAGTCGATCACCTTAACCACTGTGCAGTTAAGACAAAAACCAAAACCCGTTGCTGTGGAGTTGATTCCGACTCACAGCGACCCTATAGGACGGAGTAGAACTGCCCCATAGTTTCCAAGGAGCGCCTGGTGGATTCGAGCTGCTGACATTTTGGTTAGCAGCTGGAGCACTCAACCACTAGTCACTAAAAAAAAAAACTAGGGCTTCCAAATATGTCAAAAACAAAAAGATGTCAAAGTCATGTTTATTTCAGGATAAACATTTTAAAACCATAAAAAATTGCCCCTTGGGCACAAAATGGTGTTCTTAGATATAAAGAATAGACAGGAATGACAATAGTCTGACTTTCCTTATCACTCCAGAAACACTACCTGGCTGCTGGTATAGCGGAACTGCTAAGCTTTCGGTTAATAGCCGACTGCTTTAACCACTGCGCCATCAGCGCTCTGACCTCTTAAGTTAGCAGCCCCCAAGCAGTTATCCCAAGTCAAACTCGCGAAATCTTAGATTCAATTTAAAATAGAATTGGCAGCGGTAGGATTCGAACCCACGCCCCCGCAGAGACTGGAGCCTAAATTCAGCACCTTAGACCGCTCGGCCACGCTGCCAAGCGTGTTGATAATCTTTGGAACTATTATTTGTAAAGAAACAAGAATGTTTTCCCACACTATTCCTAAAACAGGTCTCCAGGCTAGTTTCCAAAAAAAAAAAAAAGACACCGATAAATAACAACTAAAATTTATTAGGAATTTATTATGCGCCATGCACTTTCCTTACATTTACTGTCATTCAACCCTCCTGATTGCCTCAGGAGATAGGTACTTTTACTATGATCTCCATTTGCCTGATGGAGAATATGAGGCACAGCGATAAGTAACTTGCCGGATGTCACTCAGCAGAAGTGATGCTTAAAGCGGAGCGGAAAACTTCACTGTGTTGTATAATTTATTTATTCCGGGGTAAAGTCCTGAAATATCTTTGATCAAGGTTATTGTGACAAACTCAGAGCAACAGCAAACTTATATATGACGTAGCATTAATTCTTTTTGGGGCATGGAGGTGTATAAGATGTAAAAACCTAATGCTTCAGAAATTTCACTGAGATCCTTCGAACCAAGAGCCTTGCTGAGGTTGTTCACCTACGTTCCTTCGTAGTGAAGTAGGAAAGGCGTCAGTCTCATAATCTGAAGGTCCCGATGTTCGAGCCTTAGAAAGAGTACCTGGGTTTTCCACCTCTTCTACTTCGTGGGATACAGTTATAAACGGACCTGCACAAACTGTAACTTTTTTCTTTTTTAACACTCTGCCAAGGAGTCCTTCAAGAGCTTTATCTGTCTCCTTTGGTAACAAGACAGCTTTTCAATAGGCTAACCTAATACCAAACTCTGGATTAGTTACCTATTACCACTGTACCAAATTACCACAAATTTAATGGCTTAAAAAGACACAAATTTATTATCTTACAGTTCTGGAGGTCAGAAGTGCGAAATGGGCTCTGTTCAGGCCGGATTAAGGCATATGAGGGCATTAAACATTGATAATCCCTGGTGCCCCTTCCTTCTACTTACTCAGGCATTCCCACGGGGCATGTGAGTTGTTTGTATGCCTGTATATATATGTGTGTGTGTGTCTTAGCTACCCATGTATTTTTAAATACGACTATAACATAAATGAACACAAAAGTGGCCTATGTCATTTTAGCAGAATGAGATGAACAGCATTATGAAAATTTTAGTGGATATGGGGTACTAAAATTTTTACTATATAACTAATTTTCTACAAAAGGAATATACTCTGTATTCTACAACAAAGAAAATGAGTCAGCGAGCTTAGTTGTTTCAACACTCAGTGTAAAATTCTATTGATTTTCTACAACGAAGTACTGACTTTTACCATTTTTGCTTTAAACAGCTCATCAATTTTGATGCTTGTTTCATAGAAAATGTTACAATTATAAATGAACAAATGAAAAGATGTCTTAAAAGAAAATTTAATGATCAGAAAAACAAATATTAAGACAAATTACTTTCATTTCTAGGTAGATCTTGCATCTCTAACATGTTATAATTAAAAACATTTCTTTCTATTTTTTGCTCTTACAAATTCTTCAATGATTTAATCACAGTTAAGCTGCAGAATAATACCTACTTCCGTACATAATAAAGATAATGGATGGAGTCTTTCTTGAATCATTGCTGTACGCTCAGAGTTTTTTCATCTCTTTAGGTTCCAAAATCAGCGGTCTGTTGTGCAGTTTGTTACCTTTAAAGTTAGGAATGCGTGTAAAGCAATTTCAACATTGGGAAGTACGCATCGTATTTTATCTTCTATTATGGAATCCTACATGCTTGCACGAGTAAAATTTGTTTTTCCTGAACCGGTAAACTTAGTTCTCATGTAAGAATGAAGTTGTGGCACTTCTTCATAAAAGTTTGTATTTAAGCCATGGGGATGAGCCTGCACTAATTTCTTGGATGCCTTCGTGCAGTCTTTATCAGATATATCCTCACTGTTTAAGAAGGAAAATCTATTTGAAAGAACTTCATATACATTCTTCCTCTTTTCATGCAAGATTTAAGTGTGTCAATGATGGTATATTTTGTGGTTAGGAGAAATTGACCTCTGGCTCTCAACGATACTTCTGAGGTGCTGCTATGATTTTGTTTCCTTCTAATGCATCTGTGATGGAGAACTGCTTGATAATCAGTATTTGGCAATATTTATATTGTTGTGTTTTCAAAACCTTCTCTTAAATTATGTAAATACCCTATTAATAACTGGTAGAGATCTGTGCACGCCTTTAAATGTACTTCTGAATCTTGGAGACCTTGACTCTTCTGATGAAAATGCTGCAATATGTTATTCCACATAACCAACACAGGTACATACTCTAGTGTTTGCATTTTGTTGGCGGTGTCTTCAGTTTCTCTTTCGGCATCTCCTTTTTTGTGTCTGGTCTTCAGCAATACTTCTAAGGCATCTAGAATCTCATTGTACTATTCCGGGATTGCATTCATTGCTACAGCATGTACTTCCCAACATGTTTTAGAAAGACAATTTAATACTCAGTCACTGACTAAATATCTTTTAAGACATGCCCGTTGGTTAGCAGAGGTAGCAAAAAATGTGGAGAGTAACTGAACAGTACAAAAAAACCAACTGCTTCCAGACAACAATCTGTTGCAGCTGCATTCTTCAAGATGAAGTGAATATGCAATACATGGTATGAAAATGGTATATTCATTACCTTCTAATATTTTCTGTTGTATGCCTTTATCATTGGCAGCATTGTCATAGGACTGGCCTCTGCACTTAGAAAAAACAGTTTTGCACACTTCACATAAATAGTAAAATACTTGATTTGTAATTTCTTCATCCATATGACTTTTTAAGCTAGTAGATGTGATAAATTGCTTAACAGATTTTCCATCTATGGAGATAAGTATCTTAAAATAATACTTAGCTGATCTGTATGAGCAAGATCAGGAGTGGAATCTACAGACAAACTCAAATATCGGGCTATACTTACGTCACTGAAAATAATTGATCAAACTTTATCATTTATTAAGTTTATTAATTATCACATGTTGTTTTAGACATATATGATGGCTTGCCCTCTTTAGTGTTCTCATATTTTGAGTTGTGACCTGCTAAAAATGGATCAAACTGAGAAACAAGCTCAAGTAGACCTTAAAAATTTCTGCATTGTGGGCCCCCAAACACTTTATTTCTTTCTCAAAAAGACAGTCCACCTTCAGTGATGGTTTTAATGAAAGCACCAACGCATTGCAAAACGGCTTTCCAGTAATGACGTTCTTCATTAATTTGTGTTACCAGTTTATGAGTTAAGTGAAAACAGTGTCTTCAGTTTAAATATGACACCATACAATCTCTGTTTTCACATTTATCAAACATGTTCAAGTTGCTAAATCCATCCATAGCAAACCAAGAATTAAATGATTTAGGACAGAATAGTTTGCGAACAACTGAGAGAGACTCCTTCTTATAATTGTCACCATTAGCTTTGCACCCTAGAAGTATATTCTGGCTACAGAACCTTGTTTGTTTACCATCCAGATTATTTTGACAATGAATTTTCAAATGGTCCACTGTGATGTTGACAATCACTTGGCCCTCTTTTGATCCAGTAATTACATCATTAGAAGAAAAATTATTTTGCAAAGCAGGATCTGTATTTCTGTTATTTATGGGATCTGCAGATATGACAATTTTAGATTCTAAAATAGTTCCACTTTCTACACCATTATTAATTTTTTCTTTTAACTACAGCAAGGAATGGATGCAGAATTTAGAACAAATTCTATTATATTCATAATGCTATTAGTAATTTCAGCAGAGGTACCAGTAGAATGATTTGCACCCATTAAAACCTAGTGTTGAAAGGACAAAGTCTCTTCTGATTCATTATGTTTTAAAAAGGAAGTTGATCTTGGAATTGTCTTTAGGAATTCACAAATCTTTTTTCTTTTTATCTTCTGTGAGCTTTCATTTTTGCAATCCACTTAGTTTGAATTTAATTTTTTTAACTTGCTTGTACCATAGCAAATAAATTTGAATAATTGAAAATAAATAAAATTGATAAAAGAAGTAAAATTTATAAAATAAAAGTTACATTAAAATTTGAATGTTCACACTAAAATTAATATTTGAAAATCAATAAAAATTTAATTTACAATGTGTAATTTTGTTCTTCAGGTCTGAGATAGTCAAAAGAAATAGTACTTACAAGGTAGTCAAAAATAATTTCATTCATTTGTGTACAATGTTTGTTGGTGGGCTCTTTGCATATCTCCACAAGTGTTTTTGTCTTGAAATAACACCTAAAAACTTGCCCACTGACTTTTTGTACTTTGATATTGCATCTTCACATTTCATTGTACTACTGTTGATACCTGAACAGGGATAAGAATGATGGCGAAAAGCATGATACAAATACAAGGGTATGCTCAATTTGAAGATGCATTTTGGCTTGTTGAAGATACATTTTGGCTCGCTTTGTGCAGGACCAGATATATCATGAGTCACATGACTATAGTGCTGCTGGCATGTTCTCACGTGATCTACAAGAGAGAACTAAATGTGAGGCTATACCTGATCTGTCTGAAATGAAAAGGAAAATATAACTGTTATTGTATGTAAAATTTATAAAATAAAATCAATATCATTTAACACTCTGTCAGTTCCCTTCCAGCATGGTGCTTGCTTTTCCTCGTATCTTGTCTGCTTGGCATCTATGGGTCCCTGTTTTGTTCTGTTGATGCCCTAAGCACATGCTTATTGGGTAATCTGTCCCCGGTCCTATAGGTCTAAACTGAAGATGTTGGCAGAGTTGCTTTCTTTCTGGAGACACTGGTGGAGAATTCATTCCTTGACTTTTCTGGCTTCCAGAGGCCACCCACATTCTTGGCTCATGGCTGCATCATTCTGACCTCTGCTTCAGTTTTCTCATTTCCTTTTCTGACTCTGGCCCACCTGTCTTCCTCTTAAAAGGACCTCGTGATTATATTGGGTCCGCCCAGAAAATCCAGATTCATTTTTCCATGGCAACATCCTTAACTTAATCAAATCTGCAAAGTCCCTTTTGCCACGTAAGGTAACATACACACAGCTTTTGGATATTACTACATGGATGTCTTTGCTGGGGCATTATTACACCTATCAGAGGCTGCCCTCTGATCTCCAAATATTCACATCTGACCCACATGCAAATCATTCATTTCATCCCAATACCTCCCCAAATCTCAATCCCATTACGGCATCAACTCAAAGTCCAAAATGTCATCAAAATCTCTTCAGCTGAAAAGTCCCCAGTCTTTTCATTTCAATTGTCTAAATTAGGTCTGGATGAAGCTCTGGGTATAATCCATCCTGAGATAAAATTCCCCTGTATCTGTGAATCTGTAAAATTCAAGAAACAACTTATCTGCTCCCCAAAATACAGTTGCAGAACAGGTATAAGATAATAGTTACAGACATTCCAATTTTAAAAAGGGATGAAATTGAAAGAAAAAACAGTCACTGGTCCCAAGTAATGTCTAAATCCAGCCAGGAAAACAACATTAGCTTTCAAGGCCTAGAATGAATGCTCTGTGTTTTCATGGCTCTGCCATCGGAGTCATCCTTTCAGAGTCGTCTTTCTATTTTTATGAAATAGAAAGCATGTGTTTGCAGCTGAGCAGTTTCATCAGACCCTTTCATGCCTGAGGAATATTAGGAGTGTGAAATAGGTATTGAGGGGTATGTGATTTACTGAGGGGGTTCTCTTTAGGATGGGAAAGGGAAAGTAGCCAAGCATTAATATGTCCTTGGGTGAAGTCTGGATTTGGCCTGACCCATGTAGCTATGAGTCGGAATCAACTGTAGGGCAATGGGTTTGTTTGTTTTTATGTGACAGGGGAACTGGGGTATAAACCCCATGACAGAATTGTCCTTGAGTCAAGGGGTTTGGACTTTTGCACCTTCCATCCCCTTCAGTCAGTCATTGAGTGTTACTGGGAATGGAATGGTGGCATAATCTCCAAACCAAGGCAATTCACTGGAGAAGGTCACAGGGATAAACCATTGCAGGGTTGGGGGAAGTGGGTATAAACAGAAAGTGGGAAAATTAAAGAAGTTGGTAGGAGTACTAGGATCATGTACTACTGAAAAACAATTAGATGAGTGGAAGATACTCTAGGTTTGTAATTTTATATCTGAAGTGTGAATGTCCCATGTGTCATCTCTTAATTTAAATTGAGGCTAGAATCACATTGAGTGAAATGCAGTGCAATGAATAATACATATATATACACCATGGAACCAACATCCAGACCAAGATAAAGAAATTTTCACCTCCCAGGAGCTCCTTTGTACCTCATCCCAATCAATTCTAATTTTCTGACCTCTACTAGCATAAATTACTTTTTCCTGTGCTTTGAAAAATAAGAAATAAAATCATATAGCACATGTTCATTTTAGTATGGGTTCTTTCACTCAATATGTTTTTTATTAGATGTACCCATACTGTTTCTAGTAGCAGTATTTCTTTCTTATTGCTTTGTCATATTCCATTGTGTGAATACTGGAATCAGACCTTTTTCATTCGTTTTACTCTTGCTATACAATTCAAACGGACAATGCTGCTATGAACATTCTTGTACATGTTTTTCAAGGGCAATAGCATGCATTTTCCTAGGGTCTAACTGCAGCTGTGAACTTGCTGGGTTGTAGGTTGTATGTATATTTTATTTGAGGCAAGATTTGCAAATAGTGTACCAAAGTGGATATACCAGTTGACAGTCTCGTCAGCAATCTATTAAAGTTTCAGTTCAGGATTGTCAGAGACACTTGGTGAAAGGTAGTATTATTTCATTGTATTTAATAATTGTGTTTATGTATTTTTTTAGTGAAGTATATGTTTAGTCTTTGCTATTTCTCATTTATTTTCAGTCTTTTTTTCTTAGTGTTTCATAGGAGTTCTTTAAATAGTCTACATAAGGGTTCTTTGTCAAATATAAGTATTGAAATCTTCTAGACTGTGGTTAATTCCCTATTCTTAAGGAGAAGGTGGCTTGAAAAACTTTGTAAGATGAGGAAAAAAAAGAAAAAATGGATAGGGAGAGAAGTGGAAAAAACAAAAGAAAGTTCCATTACATCTTTCCTGGTGGTTACAGAAAAAAATGGGCAGGGCAATTTACTAGGGCAGGAAACTTGGAGTGGGATAATGGGGTGGAATGTCCTAGGAAGAGAAGGTGTTTTTGGTCTGCAATTTCTTTACTTATTTCCTGGTGCAGTTTAGAGGTTTAAAAATAGTGAAATTTGAAACATTAGATTTTCTATCTGATCATCTATTGAATTTACCAAAACCCCTTAGAAATATGGCTAATATTTCAAGGAGGATTTTCATGAAGTTTCTGTCGTGAGAGAGTTGTGGCTTAAGAGGAGAGTACCCTTTCCTTGAGACGGCTTGAAACCGTGCACACTCATCTGCTTTTTACAATTCCCAACAGCTCTGCACGTCTCTCCTTTTTCAAGTATGTTTTGCATACTCATACTTATTAAACACATTACCCGATGGATTGCCTTGAGATGTTTCCCCGTTTCTACTCCGTGTTTCTCCATACCACCCAGGGCGCCCGTGCCAGCACAAGGAAGACAAAGAAAAGGAAGGAAATAGAGAATCAGAGTTGGCTTGCTCAGGTTTTTCTCATTTCGAAGCCAGAAGCCCGCCACGCCATCAACTGGCTCACTAATCCTCTGTTCCCTTTTCCAGAGTCATGGAAGACAAATACAGAAAAAGGACTGAAAAAAGAGAAAAAGAACAGGCTCGATCATTTCGTTTGAAATTCCCTTAGTTTTCCGAGCAGTGCTTGGGGCGTGAAAGAGCCAGAGGTTACCAAGCAGAAAAGCATCGCCCCGTTTTACGTATTCCTCCCCTTTGTCATCTTGTAATAATGTAGAGCAAATTAAGAGTAAATATTTGAAAAAACAGTAGCCATGATCATGTTTTATACCAACGATTTAAACAGAACTTTAGAAGTTGCTGAAATAGATGAAATAGTTCAGTTGGGAGAGCGTTAGACTGAAGGTCTAAAGGTTCCTGGTTCGATCCCGGGTTTCAGCAACTCACTTCGGTTTTGCATAACTGCATTCTTAAAAAACAATGTATTCCAAGGCTTTGGAGTCTAATAGAACTGTACAGCACAAGTATCCGACGCAGAACTATAGAAAAAAAGAGAGAGTTGTGGCTTAAGAGGAGAGTATCCTTTCCTTGAGATGACTTGAAACCGTGCACACTCATCTGCTCTTTAGAATTCCCAACAGCTCTGCACTTCTCTCCTTTTTCAAGTATGTTTTGCGTACTCATACTTATTAAACACATTACCCGATGGATTACCCTTCCGAAAAGGTCTGGAAATCTGCTTCCTTAAAAATTGTTGTTGGTTGCTATCCAGGCGATTCTCACTCCTGTTGACTCCACGTAATCTTAAATGAAGCAGAAGGCCGTGACTTTTCTTCCGGTAAAACCACCAATCTTTAGGTTAGCCCAGACTCAAGCCGGTTACCGTCGAGTCGATTCCGACTCATAGGGACCCTATAGGGCAGAGTAGAACTGCCCCATAGAGTTTCCAAGGAGCGCCTGGCGGGTTTGAACTGCGGATCCTTTCTGGCGGGTTCGAACTGCGGATCCTTTCTGGCGGGTTCGAACTGCGGATCCTTTGGTTAGCAGCCCTAGCACTTAACCACTACGCCACCAGCGAGTCCATAGGAGAGTAGAATTGACCTATGGAGTTTCCAATAGAGCCTGGTGTATTCGAACTACTGATCTTAACCACTAAGCCCCCAGGGTTAGCATTCAAGTGCAATTGTGCCTCTGGTCATCCGCAAAGATTAAACCAAAAACCCAAAACCACCGTGGTGGAGTAGATTACGACTCACAGCTGTAATCTTTTCCGGAGCCGACCGACCGCCTTCTTTCTCCCGCATAGGCCCTGGTGAGTTCAACCGCCAACCTTTTGGTTAGCAGTCCAGCCCCTAACCACAGGGCACACCTTACATATTACAGCCAAAGAAAACTTATGGAGCAGTTCAACTCTGCAACACATGGGGTCTCCATCCTTCCCCCATTCCAATTTCGTGTTTTCCTTCTGTCTCCCACAGTGAGAGCCCTGGTTTCCAATAACCTCAATATGTGTACTCATTTTCTCAAGCCTAAAATTTACACGAAATAATATCAGAATTGCTACACCCATAAAAAAAAAAAACCCATAGCATTATTTAAATTAAAAAAAAAAAACTACTACATAGAGTTTAACATTTACTTACCATTCTTGTTTACAATGAGGACAAAGCACTAATGAAAACTTTTACTTGAATCTGTTCTCTCTTTTTTCTCCTATGTGGATATGTTATGCTTTTGAAATACATTAGATTTATTTGTTCCTATTTGTATTTTAATTTTAGAGTAGTTTCACAAACGAGTTAGTTTTATTTACTTATTTGCCTCCCTAAAACATTGGTATGTTTCCAAGAGTCAAAAGAATACAGAAAATTATATTCAGACCAGTCCAGGAAAATGTTTATCCTGCAATTCACCCAGGTGATGGAATGGAAGCAGGTTCCGGGCAATCTGGTGGAAGACCATCAACCAGGAGCAATATCTTTCTTCTTAGCACTAAGGTATCCTTCTCTAGGTTTGTTTGTGTCCGAGGGAGCATAGCGTCGGGAGTTTGGAAACAGTTGAATTGAACATAAAGTGAATTTATCTTGACTTAGTCCTAAAAGACTCTGAAAACAGTCCTGAAGACTCCTATGCAGTAGGTAGGGTCTTGCTGGAGTTACAGTTGTGTGGTAGAACGTGTGCTTAACATGCAACAAGCCCTGGGTTCAAACCCCAGTATCTCCACTTTTCTTTTCTCGCAATAAAAAAAAAAAAAAAAAAAAAACCCAAAAATCTTACTCTCAGAAACTTACTTCTTTCCTAAGTTGACTTGTTTTGGCCTTGGTGTTTCTTTATTAACTAACTAGTTGAGACGATGATGCTCACTTAAATTTATTTGTTGTCATTTCTAATATCCATACATCCTCTTCAAGCACTCTCAACAATCACTGATACAAGGGCCACTGTCTGCACCACTCAAAGACTTAGTGGTCCCTTGAAAGGGTTTGTGGGAAAGCTGAATGCAAAGAGGCTCGAGAATCTGAAAGAAGAAAAACCTGCTCTGTGCTTGGGAAAAATCAATGTTCCTTCTCTGGGATGGAGAACACAGGATTCTCACAGAATGTCAGGGAAAGGAGAATTAATTCCTGCAAAAGAAGAGAGCCATTTTTTTGTCTCATATCCTTCTCTGGCATGTTCTAAAACACTGAGAAGTAGATGTTTAACCCAGGTTTGGGCTGAGGAGGCAAAGACTCGCTGCCAAGTCTTGTCAACCTCTCATTCACAGACACGGATATCGAGACATGGAGATTGAGCAGGCGGAAGCCATCAAAGATCATAGCAAAGTCTTTGTCCATCTGTTATGAACTCTTGAGGAGGCTGCCAAAGAAGAAATAGAGCACAAATCCTAAACACTCATGGGTCAAAAGAGGGGAGCACAGACACATTAACCCAGAGACCTCGGGTAAGGTCTACATTGTTTCAGGGCAGTTGCCAAATCCTTGTGGAATGATTCTGCATTTCCCTATAAATATTTTCAATTATTGATCCTGAGAATAAAAATAACAATCTTGATGAATCAACATGAATTCAACCATGCAATCTATAAAATATGAACTAAAATGCTTTTCATGTTTTGAACTAAACTAGGAGAAAATCTTTTAGGGGACCCTGTAGAGGTAGGCTTGAAGCGAGGAAAGGGTTAGTTTCTTCATAGAAGGGGGGATGGGTTATGGTAGAGGAGATGAGAAGCCAAGAGTCCTGAAGTTCTTTTATAATGCATTATCCCCTTTACTCTTCTTTCCAAAAGCTGTAACTATCTGCTTTTTACCAGTCTGTCACAGGTAATCCCTAAGCCAATTTTGAGGTCACCTACCTGATTGCCAGGGACTAACCTTCACTGACTCATACTCATAGTGGCCCTATAGGGCAGAGTAGAACTGCCCCCACAGAGTTTCCCAGGAATGCCTGGCGGATTCAAGCTGCTGATCCTTTGGTTAGCAGCCATAGCACTTAACCACCAGCCACCAGGGTTTCTGAGTCGGAATTGACTCCATGGCATAGGGTTTGGTTTTGGTTTGGTAATCTTCATTGCCTCTGTGCCTATACTAAGACTGAGGAAAAGGTGGCTGAGTATGTAATCATGAGCAGTTGTATAGTCTTTGGCTTTCTGTGGTCACAGTTCCCCTCTTTAAACTTCTTTTGAGCTAAGAGCAGGATGTGAAAAGTAAAGGGTCCAGAGAGAATTTCTTTAGAAAAAAGTTGAGTTTCAAGAGGTTTCATTTAAGAGTTAGGAATATAAGGAGCAAACAAATGGGAACTTTCTTTATTATTATTATTTGCATTTCAAGCAAGACCTAGTAAACTTCCCCAGTCTCAGCGGTGCTTAATATCAAAGCTGCCAGGCCCCTCCTGCTTCTGCTCTCAACACTGCTCTCACCACATCCATGCATGGAAATCGTAAATTCCTGCAGCTGCCAGGGCAAAACCAATAGTGAAGAAGTCTGAATCACAAAATAAATAAATAAATTCAAACTTGCTTGAGCCCTCCACAGTGCTCAGCCTGTCTACCCCGAGAAGGAAAGAGCAACGAATCACTCTCAAAGGCAAGGTAGTCTTGAGCAAAACGAACTGACTCCTTTTCTGGGATAATCCTGTTTCTCTTTTCCTTGTCCTCTTCCTCTCTCCCCTTTTTCTCCTTCTCTTCCTTTATTTCACCCCACTCCCACTCTTTACTCTGCATTAGCTGATACTCCTCTCTCTTTCCTCATGTGCACTCCAGAATGTTTTCACAGTAGTTCAGCACACTCCTAGGCCCGTGCATGCCCATTTTAATCTCTGTATTGAGATTCACGTGTAGTTGATACCCTTATTAATCCTATCAGTTGATGATTTTTTCCCCTGTATGTCCAGTGTAAGTTCTCCACAGCATAGGCTGAGGCTTTTTCAGGCCAACTGCAGAGCTGGCACAAAGGGAAGGCAAATGAATGTTTTGCTTGTGAGACAGAACCCCCACAGTGCTGTATTCTTTACCTGGAGTCCCCCCCTTCAGGGTTGTATTGGAAAATTATTTCCTTTGCTGTGCTTCACCCCTTCCCCCTCAGCTTTGAATTTGAAGCCTGCTTTTTTTTTTTTTTTCCGCTTGGAAGTTATATATACACCCCATTGCACCTACATAGTATGATTAAGAATGTTGCAGACAAAACTTGTGTGAACTCCCTACTTGTAAGCCCTTGGTGGATTCATTTGTTCCTATTCGTATTTAATCTTAGACTATTTTCACAAACACTTGAGTTTTTGTGAAACTTGGTGAGCAGTCTTGGGAGCAGTAACCACGGACCGACTCCATTTCCTTGGACAATGAAATAAAGGTGCCTTTTTGTTCACCCATCTCGGTCTCTCATTTACTGGCCAATAAAGTCATGCCAAATAAGAACCCGGGGTTTCCACCTGGTAACACTAGAACTGAGAAGTCTTGGACCTCACGCCGGGCAGAAAGCAGCTGTAAAAGAATCTAAAATATTTTTTGGAGGAAATATTTTAAAAACTTATATCTGAAATTACAGTCACAACCAAAATGTGGTTAAGGCAGAAAGCCTTGACTCCGCTCATCCGAGACTGAGGTTTGAGAACCTGTTCAGGCACATGGAGGACTTTTACTAAAATTCACTTTGTAAATGGTCTTCAGCTGCTGCGATTTCCTCATTCATTCCTGAGAGGCTGATTCTGAAAGATGAGCTGTCACCAAATGGAGACCTTCTTCTTTATTTTGCATACTCTTCTTTGTTTTCAGTCACACCTGAAGCCCGTTTTTAGACCACAGCTCTCTGGCACATACACTACTTGTCTTCTGGCTTCTCTAGCCTCCTTAGCCTTGATTCACATATGTAAATTAGAGTTACAAATAAATAATATTAATTTTACTTCGTGTTTAGCTAAAGGAGTCCTTGGGTGGTGTAAATGGTTAACTCACTGGGCTGATAACCCAAGAGCTGGATGTTGAAATCCACCCAGAATCACTGGGAAGAAAAAAACAACCATTACAAACCCTATGGAGCACAATTTTACTCTGCCACACAAGGGGTCGCCATTCATCAGAATCACCTCTAATCGACTGGTTTGGGTTTGTTTTTTGTGTGTATTTGTTTTATTTTAGCCAATAATGGCAAATTATAAATATAGAAAGCAGACTTGATTAAGATCACGGTCATTTTAAAACAATAAATTATAAAAGTAAATAATAGTACTTCCTCAGATTTTTATCTTCTCTTGGGTTCTAGGTGTCCAACAAATTTCACAATATCATAAGCAGCAACAGAGTTCTACTGCTTGATCATTAAGTGGCCAGCTCCACATTCCACTCACCCAATTCCTGAAATTGTTTCTACTTTATTTAATTGGAAGAGTCCAATATTCTGGCACAGTCAAATGGATACAGAAGTTTCTAAAGCCCACAGACAGGTAAAACACAGCTCTTAGAAGGCATCAATCTGCAGACCAAAATTTGAACAGCACTAACGAAGAGATAGGATCTACTGGGGGTGAGATGATATCCAAAGAAATCCTTTCTTCTTTTTGTTTAAGTTGAGGCTTGGTTCATGAAGAGGAAAATGCATACAACTTATTCAGCTTAATGACTTATTACATATGTATATCTCATATACCCAACATTCAGACCAAGATAAGAAATTTTTCAGCTCTCAGAAGCTGAAATTGGATTTGTATCTATCCCAATTAATTCCAATCTTCTGACCTTTACCACTGTTTTCCTGTGTTTTGAAATACTATAGGTGGAATCATACAATATGTGTTCATTTCAGTATAGACTCTTTTGCTCAACATAATTTTTATTAGATACATCCATATTGTGTCTAGTAGCAGTAGTTCCAATTTATTGCTGTCATATCCCATTGTATTACTACTGTACATCACAATTTTTTGTTCATTTTGCTGTTGATGTACATATAAAACAACTAATGCTGCTGTGAACATTTTTGTACATAGGGTTCAAGGAAAATAAACCTTCCTTTTTCTCGGGTCTAAATGCAGCTGTGGAGTTTTAGGGTTATAGGTCTTATATATATTTTGTTTCAGGCAATATTTCTAAATAGTGTGCAAGTGTGAATGTGTCAGTTGACAGTCTCATCTGCAATGTAGGAAAGTTTCAGTTGTTCCATATCATCAGCAACACTTGATATTTTCAATTCTTTTATCTTCAGCAATTTTGGTGGAGGGGAGTATCATTTCATTGTGTTTTAATCTGCATTTTCCTTATAATTAATGATGTCCAGCACCCCACCAGATCAGCTACAGGACTGGCTGCAAGGGGCACAGGTCCAATTCCATGTGGGAAAAACAAGTCCTTGGTAAGGCAGCTGTAGTCGTGGCCGAGTGGTTAAGGCGATGGACTAGAAATCCGTTGGGGATTCCCCCCGCAGGTTCGAATCCTGCCGACTACATACTATTTGGGGCCCTGGGGGTGTATTGGTAAAGAGTGGCTCCTTGGAAAGCGCATGGGTCACTGATCATTCCGAGTCCTAGTTTGCTCCACTGTGACGGTTTTTAGTTTCTTTTAGTTTTGTTTTGCTTTTTAGGTCTTCTGTGGCCCTCAGCCTTGAACGTGCTGAACCCGCGCTTGACAGAGCTGCCTTCCTAAGAGATTTCGAGGCATTTCTCTCTCCCCGTGTGGTTGATGGTTTGGGCGGTGAAGAGATGGTTGGAGGTGTCAAAATATTTCTCCAGGGCCTTGCCAGGGGAATCAAGGACTCCATCTGGGGTATCTATACCATTTCGAAGCTGGACGCTCCAATACTGTAAAAGAGGGAGGAAAAGCACAGAAGAAGGTTAGTAGCGACCTGACGCAGAAAGGACCCCAGAGTACAGAGCCTAAACGAGGCAAGTGAGCCACGTATTGCTGGTAGAATTTTCCAGTGCTGTGCTTGGAATGGAGGAATATTCTGCTTGAGTCCCCTCTTGTTTCATCAAGTGTTTATTCCTGTGATTCAGTAACAGCACAAATTATTGGTGATCTATCACTATCGAGACGTTTGATTGTGGCTGGAATTCTTCCTCACGTCAATTTTCAGTGCTCTTTGGATGCTTCCCTGTTCGTGCTTAGCAAAGTTGTCAATGTCATTTGGTTCCAAAATATAGCTGACCAGACATTTGAGGTATCAGAGAGGAAGGTTCACCCATTCCCTAGTGTCATGGATTACACCTCAACATAAAGAAAACAAAAATCCTCACAACTGGAACAATAAGCAACATCATGAAAATGGAGAAAATACTGAAGTTGTCAAGGATTTCATTTTACTTGGATCCACAATCAACACCCAAGAAATCAAAAGATGTATTGCATTGGGGAAATCTGCTGCAAAAGACCCCTTAAAGTGTTTAAAAGCACAGCTGTCACCTTGAGCATTAAGGTGCACCTGACCCAAGCCATGGTGTTTTCAATTACCTCATATGCATGTGAAAGCTGGACAATGAATAAGGAAGATCAAATAAGAATTGATACCTTTGAATTATGGAGTTGGCGAAGTATACTGAATATATCACGGACTGCCAGAAGAAACAAAATAATTTGTCTGTGAAAAAGTACAGCCAGAATGCTCCTTAGAAGAAGGATCGCGAGACTTCGCCTCACAAACTTTGGACCTCTTAACAGGATGGATTAGTCCCTGGAGAAGGACATCGTGCTTGGAAAAGTGGAGAGCCAGCAAAAAAGAGGAAGACTGTCAATGAGATTAATTGACACAGTGGCTGCAACAATGCACTCAAGCATAACAGTGATTGTCAGGATGGCACAGATCTGGGCAGGGTTTCGTTTTGTTGTACATAGGGTCATTATGAGTCAGAATCGACTTGAAGGCAAATAACAAAAATGACAAATGACTGTGAAAAACCCCTCTTCTTAAAGGAAAACAAACAAACCAAGCCCATTGCTGTTGTGTGTCAATTCCAACTCATAGCGACCCTATAGAACAGAGTATAACTGCCCCATAGAATTTCAGGAAGCTGCTGGTGGATTTGGATTTGAACTGCAGACCTTTTGGTTAACACTGGTGCTCTTAACCACTGTACCACCAGGGCTCCTTCTTAAAGAGAAGCCCCCACCCCAGACTTGAAAAACTTTGTAAGAAAAGAAAAAAAGGCATCAATTCTTCTTGGTGTTCCTTATTCATTGTCCAGCTTTCACATGCACATGAGAAGATTGAAAACACCATGACTTGGGTCAGGTGGACCTTAGTCCTCAAGGTGACATCGTTGCTTTTGCACGCTTTAAAGAGGTCTTTTGCAACAGATTTGCCCAACGCAATGCATATTTGATTTCTTGACTTCTGCTTCCATGGGTGTTGATTGTGGATCCAAGTAAAATGAAATCTTTGACAACTTCAAACTTTTCCCCATTGATCGTGATGTTGCTTTTGTTCCAGTTGTGAGGATTTTTGCTTTCTTTATATTGAGGTGGGAAACCCTGGTGGAGTAGTGGTTAAGTGCTACGGCTGCTAACCAAAGGGTCGGCAGTTCGAATCTGCCAGACTCTCCTTGGAAACTCTATGGGGCAGTTCTATTCTGTCCTATAGGGTTGCTAGGCTTCGGAATTAACTCAATGGCACTGGGTTGGTTTTTGGATTTATATTGAGGTGCAATCCATACTGAAGGCTGTGGTCTTTGATCTTCATCAGTAAGTGCTTCAATTCCTCTTCACTTTCAGCAAGCAAGGTTGTGTCATCTGCTTATTCCAGGTTGTTAATGAGTCTACCTCCAATCTGGATGCTGCTTTCTTCTTCATATGTTCCAGCTTCTCGTATTATTTTCTTGGCATATAGATTGAATAAGTATGGTGAATGGATACAAGCCTGACACATGCTGTTCTTGACTTTAAGCCACGCAGTATCCCCCTGTTCTGTTCAAATTACTGTCTCTCTATGTACAGATTTCTCATGAGCACAATTAAGTGTTCTGGAATTCCCATTCCTCAGAATGTTATCATTAATTTGTTATGATCCACACAGTCAAATGCTTTTCCATAGTGCACGAAACACAGGTAAACATCTTTCTGGTCTTCTCTACTTTCAGCCAAGATGCATCTGACATCAGCAATGATCTGTCTTGAGCTCTGGCAATTCCCTGTTGATGCACACCTGCAACAGCTTTTGAATGATCTTCAGCGAAATTTGACTTGTATGTTATATCAATGACATAGTTCAAAAATTTCTGCATTGTATTGGATCATCTTTCTTTGAGATGTGCACAAATTTGAATATCTTCCACTCATTTGGCCAGGTAGCTGTCTTACAAATTTCCTTACAAGTGAGCACCTCAAGTGCTGCATCCATTTGTTGAAACATATCAATAGGTACTCTGTCAATGCCAGGAGCCTAGATTTTTGCCATCACCTTCAGTGCAACTTGGATCTCTTCCTTCACTACTGTCGATTCCTGATCTTATGCTACCTCCTGAAATAGTTGAATGTTGACCAATTTTTTAGATGCAGTGATTGTGTATCCTTTCCATCTTCATTTGATGCTTCCCGCACCATTTAATATTTTCCCCATAGAATCCTCCAATATTGCAACTCGAGCCTTGAGTTTTTTCTTTAGTTCTTTCAGCTTGAGAAATGCCAAGCATGTTTTACCCTTTTGTTTTTTTTAACTGCAGGTCACTGCACATTTCATTATAATACTTTACTTTGTCTTCTCCAACCATCTTTTGAAATATTCTATTCAGCTCTTTTACTTCATTATTTCTTCCTTTCACTTCAGCTACTCTATGTTTAAGAACAAGTTTCAGAGTCTCTTCTGACATGCGTTTTGCTCTTTTCTTTCTTTCTTGTCTTTCTAATGACCTCTTGCTTTTTTTCAGGTATGATGTCCTTGATGTCATCCCACAATTTGTCAAGTCTATTCCTGAGATGGTCAGTTATCTACCCGTCAGTTTGTCGTACTGTGCTGGCTTGTGTGTTGCTGTGATGCTGGAAGCTTTGCCACAGGTATTTCAAATACCAGCAGATTCATCTCACGTGGACAGGTTTCAGTATCACTTCCAGGCTAAAACAGGGTAGGAAGAAGGAACTGGCAGTCTACTTCTGAAAAAATTGGCCAGTGAAAACCTTGTGAAATAGAGCAGAACACTGTCTGATATTATGCCGAAAGATGAGCCCCTCAGGTTAGAAGGCACTCAAAATATCCTAGGCACTAGTGAGCTGAAATACACTGGTATTAGCCATTTTTATTTGGACAATCATATGGTCTACTATGCAACTTGAAGAGGAATGATGTTTCATTCATTGTCAAAAAGAATATTTCAAGATCTATCCTGAAATACCTTGCTGTCAGTTTTAGGATAATATCCATATGTCTACAAGGAAGGCCAGTTAATAGGACTATTATTCAAATTTATGCACAAAACACTAATGCCAAAGATGAAGTAATTGAGGATTTTTACCAACTTTTGCAGTCTGAAATGGATCAAACATGCAGTCAAGGTGCATTGATAATTACTGGGGATTGGAACGCAAAAGTTGGAAACAAAGAAGGATTGGTTTTTGGAAAAAATGGCCTTGGTGATGGAAATGATGCCAGAGATTGCGTGATAAAATTCTGCAAGACCGACGACTTTTTCATTGCAAATGTCTTTTTCAACTACATAATGGTGGATGCTTGACATTACACATATTGCTTCTACAGCATTAAACAGCCAAGATGCTATCTAGCATTTCCACATACATACACAGACACACAGACAAACATATACACATCCCCATCAGTTTTGTGTGTGACACTCTTGTTTTCTCCATAAGTGAAACCTACCACACACTATGTCTTGTTCTTATTGTACAAATTCCATGAAGCACCTGAAAGAACAAGTCTGACAGACAAGTTATGTTCTGCCAATTTCAAAAAGACTACATGTTATTTTTATGAATATTGGCAAAGGCTCATATATGTGCAAACCAGGATAACAAAAAGCTAATAGGCTCTAGAAATCTGGTACGACTGTAACCTGACCCTACTAATGCCAGTAAATTTCCATTAGTCGTTAAACTAGCCCAAGTCAGAATTGGCCCACCCAGCACTCACAGAAGGGCCAGCTGTGACCACTAATTGACCTCAACTACCGATGCAGCCACAGGTGGAACCAATCAGAAGGAAAGTAATCACTCGGAACCTATTCCGAAGTGAGAGGTCTGACAAGAACCATGGCACTTCCTGTTTCCTGGCTGCCTGCTAGAATTTTCTTTCCCCAGTATGCCTGTGCAACCATCATCTTGCTGCCAAAATAACATAAAAGCCATGCTTTTCCACAGCTCAGGGAGCCAGATCTGACAAGATTCTTCTTGGATCCTCGCTCTGTGCATTGCAATAAAGTTATTTCTCTTTCTCAAAGGCCTGTGTCCAGATAATTGGAAAGTCTGAGCACAAGGACCCATCTTCTAGGCTTCCGTAACAACAGTAAATGAATTTTCCCTTCGTCTTATTATGTAGTTCAAAGAACTGAGTTTTAACCATGATAAATCTCAGGGTTCTAGAAGAGTCTTGGAGAACGCTCATTTATTTTCCAGAAATATCACAAAAGAATCTCTTATTCCCATATCTTAAAGTACATTTTTCAGTCTTTATCCACCCTCTCACTCACAAATCCAAGGGTGGAGACCAGAGTATCATCCTGAGTTCACTGTGTAACATTCTCACTAGTGTGTTCCAAGGTATCTTGAATTTCAAATGAGTTTATCTTCTCTCCCTTCCAGACTTCCTCCCATGCCCCTCTACCCCAGTTTTCTCAAAATGCCCTTTTCCGTAATCTCCTTCTGTCTGGAAATGACTTAAAAATTTGTTTAAACAAATAAATGCTTCACTCACTTTTGTCCTTGTACTTTAAAAACTGTCTATTTACCTTCTATCTTACTCTTACAATTCGCCTTTCTCTAAATCCTAAAGCTACTGTTTCATTCCTGCTTTACAAATTCCTCTTCTGAATTGTTGGTAGGGCCCGGAGTTACCTGATATCTCTAGTAGAAAACACCCTTATAATGAAATGGAGAATGCATCACTATGTGGTTTTCTCTGCCTTTGCTTTCCTCCATCAAATCTGGCACATACATTCTGAATGAGCAAACAGTAAATATAGTGAAGACTTTTAGGCAGCCAAAAGATTAATTTCTTCAGCTTTGTGCTTCAGGTTAAGACAACTATAGAGGAAATCAAAAGAGCTGAAAATGGGGACTTGATTCTTTGCCACCCATAATACAAGCCAGAGACTTTTAACAAGTGGAAGTTGTACAAAAGCCACCATGGAAATCTCTTGTGCCTATTTATCCAACACATCTTTCCAATCTTCTGCATTCACTTTCAAGTCCTATAAAGAATCAACATCCCCCACTGGTTCCTCAGTTCCTCCTGCCTAAAGCAGCTGCTTATGCCTCTTAACACTGATCAACACTACCACTACGCTCAAGGAGCATGAATCTCAGGAAATAACACTTAGTTCTAGACAAAATTTAGCCAGCAGCACCTCAGGAATGAGGTGTATATAGCTCACCGGTAGAGCACATCCTTTGCATGTATGAGCCTCTGGCCTTCATCTTCCACACCGCTACATTTTTTCTCTGCTTCAACACTATTAAACCCAATCTTGAAAGGATACAAATTCACTTCTAATATTTTCCATTCAATTCCTGTGCACACAAACAGCAAAAACACAACTCAATGGACTTCCTTGAATGCTCTTTCATTTCTATGCTATGAGCTTCTATATCCTTTAAGGTGACTGTGACAGCAGAAGGGGTATGACAAGAACGGCGAGAAAAGAACCAGATGCTAATGGAATCTCTTCAATCACCCAAAACAAAAGCCTGCACCTTAAGCTCCCACTATGTACTATTATTAAAGAGATAGACAGATAAGGGGTGGGGGGTTTGAAAGGGTCCTTTGGATAGTTTTTTTTTTTTTTTTTAACCAACTAAACCACAACCCCCCTAGTGAATTTCCTTCCTGGGCTACCTCTAGTTATGCTGATGTCTAAATCATTTCAGGGCAAGACTGAGTGTATAACCTTTCCTTGTCTTTGATTCTGCTTTACTTGACTCCTGATGAAGTGACCAAGTGGTTAAGGCAATGGACTGCTAATCCATTGTGCACGGCACGCCTGGGTCCATAATTCCATCCTTGTCCTTCCTTCCTCTTCCCCACTGTGTTGTGGGAGTGAGATTTGGAACTCTGGTTGCACAGTGGTTAAGGGGATCAGCTGCTAATTG
The DNA here is from genome assembly GCF_030014295.1 of Loxodonta africana. Taxonomy (NCBI): domain Eukaryota; kingdom Metazoa; phylum Chordata; class Mammalia; order Proboscidea; family Elephantidae; genus Loxodonta; species Loxodonta africana. Next base: position 80,273,734 of record NC_087342.1, read on the forward strand.
AAAGGTAGGCAGTTTGAATCCACCAGCCACTTCTTGGAAACCCGGTGGGGCAGTTCAATTCTGTCCTATAGGATGGCTGTGAGTCGGAATCGACTGGACTGCAACGGGATTGGTTTTTTTCTTTTTGACTCCTGACAGGTTCACTGTGTCACCCAGTGAAACACGGCTTTGGAGGGTCATCTTCCATCTGGCCAAGCACAGATTCTCCAGACAGACATCATTTTCCTCCAGCTCTTCATAATCTCACTGTATTTTTTTTGCTTGGAGCTCTGATATTGTCTCAAAGAACTTTCAGGTGGCAGGTAAAAACCGTAAGAAATAAGTCTCCATAAAGTAACAGGGATCCATATTTAAACGTGATTTCCCAGGGGAAACCAGTTATCCGTATGTCGATTTTGGCTCATGGCAATCCCATGTATGTCAGATTAGAACTGTCCTCTACAGGGTTTTCAATGGCTGCTTTTTTGGAAGTAGATCACTAAGCGCCTCTGAGTGACTGGCACCTCCAATATTGCAGCAAGCAAGTGTTAACTATTTAAGACCACCTCGGAACTCCTTTCCCAGGGAAAAACAAAAACCCAACTGCCCCACAGAGATTGTAGAGACTGGCTGATGGATTGGAACTGCCGACCTTTTGCTTAGCACCCAAGATTTTAACCACTTGCACCACCAGGACTCCTTCCACGCATGGGGAACAGTTAAACCCTACGCCATCGCCATCGAAGTCTCAGCCACGGGCATGCATAAAAAACAAAAACAAAACAAAAAAAACACTGCTGTGGAGTTGATTCTGACTCCTAGCAACCCCATAGGGTTTCTAAGGCTGTCAATCTACGGAAGCCTAATGATACATCTTTCTACTGAGGAGCCGCTGCTGGTTTCCAACACCAACCTTTCAGTGAGCAGGTGATCAGATTAACCATTGAGCCACAGCCAGCATTAATTCAAGGGGCTTCAGCTTGAAACTCCAAATTATTTGCTTTTTTCCCACACAGTTTTCATGATATTAGTTTTCCAATCATCACACCTGATTCCGGCACCTCCATTACTTCTGGCTACCAGAGGGACAGCAGATAATTGTAGGCTAAGAATATAAAAAAGCAGGACCCAAAAAGTTGTCTCAGGAAACTTAGATCCAAATGGAAAGAAAAAAATAAATCCTAAGTGAAAAAAAAGGAAATATATGGTATCACAGACAATCACTATTCTAGCAAGACCTGGAGTCCAAAACCTTGGTTGGGAAATCAAGCAATGGCTTTTTCTTGTGAAGCTGCAGCTCTAGTTCTGAGAACCACACAGAAGCATGAGGGAGGCATGTTGGGGCATTAGCAAGAACTGCAAGCATATTAATCTTTTGTAAGAGCCCACTTGTGCTCCTGGACAGGCATTCAACCTCAGCCACCAAAAACAAACAAACAAAAAATCACAGAGGCTAAAAGAATAAAAACTTCAGCTTCTTGACAAAATTTGTAGTGTCAGTCAACCCACATATGAGTTTTAGGAGGTAATCCTCAATCATTTTGTCTTCTCTTGCTTTTAGTTTTCATTTTGATATTTTTCCCCAATGAGAGGTTTATATCTTCCTGAATATTGGAGTACATTATACATGTCAACTCTTCAGTTCCTGCCCAGCACTAGTCATCTCCTCTATTCTAACCTACCATGAATAACCAACTAGGGCTTAGTTGGCGCTGGGAAGTAGCTGACAGGAGTGCTTAGAGGTGGGAAGTTGTGGTTCCCAAACCTGGGGAACTGCCTGAGAACTTTGTGAATGTATGTATTCCTGACTCCACCTCTATAGATCCTGAATGGCCTGAGAATCACTAGACAGAGAAAGGGTGGGATCTATATCACTGAAAAGTCTCCACAGATGTTCCCATTTTTCAGCCATGTTTGAGAACTGCTAGCCTCGGAAGTGGCTCAGAGGGAACTGGAGTAAACTGAGCTATTGAGAAATTTTCTCTAGGAGGAAGCACTGGAGACAGGATAAAGGGGGGCTGGGAAAGTGAAAGTGAAGGTAACACATTCTGTGATGAAGAAAATGAAGGGGAAGATAGGAGGCAGGAGGTGGGTGTGGGTGTGGAAGAACAAGAAAAGAAGATGAAAGAAGGTTTGGAATTAGGTCCTTAGGATGTGTAGAATCTGGATGGTGAGGAGGTAGTTTGAGCCTGCCAGGGTTGCCTATATCTCCTTTGCTCTCTCCACAATGCAGGAAGTAAGATAGTACCCTTCCTCCCAAGGAAAGTGGATTAAGGGTGTTTGCTCCATAAGAAGATGCAGCTCTTTTTGCCCAAGACTTTTGTGACTTGAAGAGAGCTTACTTAGCAGCTGTTTCCTTCTCTGGAAATGATTTTTTCAACTGTGGATTCTGGAAGACTCAAGGTTTCCTGAGAAATACCTTTCTTCTGGGTGACATCCAAATACTTCTTCACCACTAACAAAGAGTTGGGACCATAGCTTCCTGTGGCTGGGATCACAGATCTCCAAAACTGGTGATTGGACTGACTTTTGCTCAACAAGATTGTGTGGGTGGGTGTGGAAGTGTAGGAGGAATGGGAAAAAGAAAATCGGAAAGAAACTTTTCTCCTGAACTTGCTATCTGTCCATTGACACAGGCACAGGTGAGGGGAAAAAAGAAGATTCAGGAGGAATTTGTCCAACAGTCATTTCTCCCTCCCTCTTTCCATCTGAGTTTTTCTTCCCTACTCCTTAATAAATATGAGAAATTGTAGGAAAGGAAAACAGGCCTTCTTTGATGTGGTGGAATACTGTTGCTTGACGGTCAGCAGATCCTGACTGAGCACCTTCTTTTACTCCAGTTTGTTCCTGACTTCATCGCGCTTAAGTAGTCAGGTTGGGAGGCCCAAGTAGTCTCAAGGACCATGGTCCCAGTAATTGTCAAATGATTTCTCCTTTCTGTGAGTTGGAAAAACACAAGAAAAGGTATTCACAAAAAGAAAAATTGTCAAAAAAAAATCACCAATATTCAGCTGTGAGTTGGTGTGGAAAGAAAACATATATGGAGATGGCTGGGGACTGAACTCGGGGCCTCGCGCGTGCTAGGCACACATCTTACCACTGAGTTATACCCACTGCCAGCCACACTTAATGAGACTACTCTTGATACTGACTTCCAGCATGATCTGCAGGCATTTTAAAACGTAGAGTTTTCACAAGTCAAAATTCATTATGTTCAATTCTTATGTTCCTGGATTGGACCCTACCTAGTAGCTATGGCAGGAGAAGGGGTGGGGGTGGGGGGAAGGAAACTCATTCCGGACCAAAAGACTCTAAGATCTTCCAGCAGTTATTGGCTTCTTCAAGGGGTCTTTCAGTCAAATGCCAGAGTGTCAGTCAATTCCAGCCCACCATGAGGGAGAGTCGTGGGATTGAACATTCTGAATAGTCTTCCGATTGTCTTCTTGAAAAGTTCTTTTGTGCCTATGAAGCTTGCAGAAAGTCACAAAAGATAGTGCAGGGGAATACAAAGATGTGTTGGGTGAGTGCTCGGAAGGAATGAGGATCCAGGTGCGGAGATAAAACTACCAACAACAACAACAACAAAAATCATTGACATCGAGCTGATACCGACTAAAGAGACCCTATAGGACAGAGTAGAACTGCCCCATAGGGTTTCCAAGGAGCCCCTGGTGGATTCAAACTGCCTACCTTTTGGTTAGTAGAAATAGCTCTTAACAAGTAGTCCACCAGGGTTTCCGAAATAAGCCTAAAGGTCAATTAATTCACAGCATTTGACTGAAACAGGAGCTCTGATGGCGCGGCGGTTAGGAGCTATAACTGCTAACCATAAAGGTCAGCAGTTCGAATCCACCAGCCTCTCATCATGGGGTAGGATCGGCTCCAGGGCAACGTGTTTATTAGACAACAGCGAAGGGTGACTAGTGCAGCCATGCTTCTTGCAAATGGCTGCGTCCCACACCTGGGTTTGGAAACGTGGTTTTGCCTCCTCAAGGTTGTAGCTCTGATATTGAGAGAGAAGAAAGATGGACGGACGCTCTTGTAATTAAAGCGTATCATTTAGACCTAATTATTTCCTTAATGAGGAAGCACAAGAGAAGAGCATAATGGGACGGGCACAACCTTCAAAACAAATTCGCTCCTTATAAACTTCCACTACGACTGGGCAAGTTCGCAAATTCCTGATGTGGTGCGACTATTAATCCAGATATAGAGAAAATCCAAGTCTTCTTGGCTGGAAGGGAAAAAAAAAAAAAAAAAGAAGAAGAGAACGGTGCCCGAAATCTATAGATTAAGTTACTACTTTATCAGAAAGACACCTCTCTGGGAATTGGAATGCGAGGAAGAGTAGGCGCGAGGAAAGAAGTGAATAGGACAGAGTGGCGGAATTTATGACGGGGGAAGGGAGGACACTGAGCGGAGGGGAGAAGCAGCAGCAGAGGGGTAGATGGCAGAGAGAAGAGGAATAAGGTTTGAAGATGAGTCTCTAAAAACGGATAGGATATGGCCCGTCACGGAGGCAGAAAGTGATCAAGCTTTCTGCATGCCTTCGGGAAGAGAGAGGCTAAAGTAAGTGCTTTCAAAGCGTATGTCTCACAAAAAGATAGGACTAGTTTTGCCCAAAATTTCGCTACCTCCAGGTGAAATCGCTGAGCATTTTGGAATGTGCTCCCGTGGTTCCGTGTTTCTGGAATAGCAGTTGCTGAGACTGGAGTCTTGGGAAAAAGCCACAGGGACCCCAGGTTGTGCGGATTCCACGTGCTAGCACAGCAACGTGAAGCTTAAAAACAGAATCCCCAAATGACTTTGGGCTAGAATCTTGTATTTGCAGCAAATTGGCTTTAGTGTGTTTGGGCTTAATATTCAAAGCAAAGACTGAAAAAGAAAGGTCAAGCAGTGACCAAGCCTTTTTGAATTGAATAGACTCTTACCGAACCCATCAAAGTCCTGGAGAGCTCAGTGCTCCAGGCCTCTAGTCTGAGGATCTAGGATTCATGACCCTGATCTGGTGTAGATGCTTTAAGTTTTCCCATAATTCTTTCTCACTCATACACAAAAGGCTACTGAGCCCACCTTTCTCCTAGAGCAGCTCTGGGAATATTTACAGTGCATTTTACTACTGACATGCTTGCTTTTCTCAATGGGAATCTGAAGAGGAAGACTTCAAATGTGGAAAGTCAGATTTGCGGTATCATTTGAGAGTTATTCATTCAATGTGCACAGCAACCTTATTCTTTGTCCTACTGTCAAATAAAAATGAGCAAAATAGTGACTTAAGGAATGAGGAGGATGGCACAGTGTTGAGCGGTAAAGGTTGATGATGGAATTTAAATGTGGAAATTTTTAAGAACATCCCCAAGTCTCTGGATTGTGGAGATGCTAAGTCCTTTCATTTTGGGAAAGGAGGAGTGGACATTACTTGTTGTTGTTTTCTTTTTCTTTAGGGGCATTGGATAGGATTGAAAAGTGGAGAGAAGAGTTTGATCTGGGATTTCATTTATTCAGGATACTTACAAATTTAAGGTGCATATTCACCTTAGTGTTTGGTAAGTATGGTGATTCTTGAGACTAGAATGTTACAGAGGTCTCTTATCTGGATATTTGTGTAAAGCACGTAGCTATAGAGAAGTGAGTCTCCGCACAGACGTAGGGTGAGTCCTGAAGACAGTGCATTGTAGTTTGAAGATTTGGAGCTCCTTAAAGGCATTCATTGAAAACCAAGCGATAAGCTTTGCCTCTAGAGTGATCTTGGACTCTGGAGTTCATACTGATTATCATTATCTTCTTGCAATTTCTTAGTAGACCTAAGAAGGAGCAACCTCCAAGTGAGAGGACTTGTATGTCTTCTTTGCCAATTTCTGTCCCAATAAGGATCTTCTCCATTTCACAGGAATTGCATGAAGCCCCCTTTTAACTTGGGAGGAGTCCATTTTTCTAACAGAACTTGCCTCCCAGCTGACCCGGAAGGCAGCTCATCAGAGCATTTGAATGTGAGAGGAGTAAAGAGAAGCAAAAGTCCCCTTTGAAGAGATCATTAGACAGATGTCAGCCACAAAGATATGCAATCATTTGTGTGTGGGTAGAACGATAGGCCACACCCAAAAAAAAAACCAAACCAAACCCATTGCCTTTGAGTCAATTCCAAATCATATCGGCCTTATAGAGCAGGTGTTAATATGGCTCTGAATATTGTGAAGCACAATTAGGATAGTTTTGGGGTGGCTGAACTCAGGGGTTGATATTGTGGCTAGAGCAACCTGGATTCCAAATATACACTCCTAAGTTCCCAATATGGAGGTAAATTAACAATAAAGAGGCTCAGCCCATTTGAGATTTCCAAAGCCTCTTTAATGTTAATTATTGATATGTGATAGAAGAAACTTCACCTGTATCAATCCTCCCTTCCAGAAACACCTCAGAATTTAGTAGTTACTAGGAGCCAATTCAAGAATCTTCTACTTGTTGTGCAATAAGAAATAAACAACCACGGAAGGACTTGAACCCTCAATCCTCTAGATCTGGAATCAGAAACGTGATGCAGCCAATACTGTGAGGATATGGTACAAGCAAATAAGTTAAAGTGTTGATAAGGGAACATTAGTTTTCTGTTTTCAATTTTTTAACTTTGCAATTGAAGGCAATTTTTACAACATCCAAAAAAGGAATCAAATATCATCTGAAGCCTCTGAAAACAATTTAGAATTAGTAAGCCGAGATTGTGAGATAATCAGAAGTGACGTATTTCCAGGGTTCTCTCATCTAAGTCACTTATAATGATGATGCATTTTGGTGGAGAATTATAAGCCAAGAACTGAACTCTGCCATAAAAGGATACAGAACGCCAGAAACTGGTATGTTCAGATTTTTTTTCTCAAGTATAATATGATGCTGCTCCAGGGAGAAAAGTCTGGAAGCTCAAACAAGAGCTCCCTTTGTCAGAAATGTCTGCTTTTAATGCCAGGAAAATACTTTATTATAATCCATTTATAACAAAGAGTTTTAAAACATAGCTTTTAAAATACTTTATCCTTTACCCCCAAGTAAAAGAATGACCTGATTACAGAGGTGGGATGAGGTAGTGTGTCCCAAATCTCCCTGGGAGAGTGGTCCCTATGTGTGAGGTGCAGGTTGGTGTCTTCCAGTCTACATCAAATGTAGGGAAAGCAGACAAAACAGCTTGGAGGGATGCTTGTCTCATTGAAATGCTAACTAACCCCAAGGTATTTTGCTTAAACGTCTTTCCCTAGTTTCCCTGTGGATTGATCCACAAAACAATTCAAGATGATTCTGTGTGACCCATCCCCAACTCCGCCTTGTATATTGGTAGGGTAGGAGAGAGGAGAAATCCACAAATTCCTGAAGTTAGGTAATCACAAATTCTCTCAGTTTTCACATACTCTGGGTTTCATGGAAGTGTTGAGTTATTTGGAAGAAGTAACAATAGTCTTTCCCATTCCCTACCCTGTCTTTCCTCTCCAGAAAGGTTAAATTTCCTTCACTCCAAAACTTCCCCCTTTGTTCCCAGATGCCTTGTACAGTATTTTCTCCAGGTTTGGGTCAAAACTCAAAACTATCTTAGGTCATATTCTGGATGCTATGTACTAACGTACACTAATTCATCAAGAAAATTATCATTTTCACTTGGATCTGAATAGCAAATAGTACTCATGACATGGAGAACTGAAGGGGGAAGAGAAAAAGGAGACCAAAGAGAAGGAGGAGGAGAAATAAAATGAAAAGAAGTGGCTCACAGATGGTAACGAAGGGCATCAAGAAGAAAAGCAAGCAAAGAAGTGCAGAAGACTAAACCCATACATCTTTGCTTGCCCCACCATTATGGAACATTCTGTTTGGTCTTCAGTTTTTCTCTCCTTTATCTCTTTTCTCCTCTGCCTCCCAAGGATGCAAGAAAAATGTACAAGACAATGCAAAGGAATACGAAAAAGAGTAGCATGAGTTTTGCTTTAAGAAAAATAGATGCGGGTGGGCTTGAAACCCTCTGGGTGTAGCAATGTGTCCTGAAAGCTGGTAGTGGTTTGTCTAGGTGACCAAGTCTGTTTGTGAAAGCCTAAAGAGACAGAAGACAAGACAGAAGGAAGGGAAATTCTCCTAGCGCTTATGACATCTTTTTGGAACAAAAACTTCTTGACAGGCAGGAGAATTACAAAGAAGCTATCTGGGAAGCAGGACATGAAACATAAAACCAACTGACCTACATAAAACCTCCATTAGTTACTCAAGAAAAGTTGGATGTAGAGGCCTGGGTAGCTCAGTTGGTAGAGCATCAGACTTTTAATCTGAGGGTCCAGGGTTCAAGTCCCTGCTCAGGCGTTATCCTCATTTTACCCTAGTTATTTCCCTTAGAAGCCTATTGACATTCCACTACCCCTTAGAGGAACTCTTCCAGACATTTACTATAGGCGTCTTGACTCATCTCTTCCTGCTCTTTGCTCAACAAGAGTCAGAATAGAGCAGGGAGAACAGAGAACGGACAGAGGGTTAAATGCTTAATTAATAGCCAAAAGGTTGGGGGTCTGAACCCACCCAGAGTTTCCTCAGAAGACAGGCCTGGTAATCTGCTTCTGAATGGTGAAAGCCTAGAAAACACGATGGAGGAGTTCTACACTGCCCACAAGGGGTCAACAAAAGTTGAGGCAGCCCAGTTCTTCCAAATGAGATGAAGGTTTCTGAAAACAAACTTCAGAGCCAGGGCCAAGATGGTGGAATAATCAGATACTTCTGGTGGTCCCTCTTATAACAAAGACCTAAAAAAACAAGTGAATCGATTCTATATGACAATCTACAAGCCCTGAACATCAAAGGGAAAGTTGAAGAATTGGACCAAGTGGCAGGGGGAGGGAGAGATTGTTGAGAAGCAGTGAGGAGTTGCCAGACCTGACCTGGTGGGAACCAGCACCCCTCAGGCCAGATCTGCTGGCACAAGCTTGGTGAGGCAAGCAGAGGTTTTAAGGACATGTTTTCCACACTGGCAGAGACTGATTGATGGAGAGGTCACTCATGCTTACAGAATCAGTGAAAAGTGATGCTCTTAGCAAAAGATAAGGATTGCGTCTAATCTAACCCAGGGGCCAAAAAAACACCCGTTTGGAAAAAACTCTCTCCCATTTAACTGATCCCTCCCCACCCTGCACTGGGTCCTAAGCAGGATTCAGTGATAGCTGCTTTCCCTGGGCCGGAAGTAGGACCTGCCTTGAGCCCTGAGCCATCCTCCCAGCCTAGGAGAAGAAACAAATTAACAAACAAGGGGGAAAAATAATCTGCCAGCTCCTGTAAAATGGGAACTCAGGGCAGAAACAGCTCCTCTGCCTAAGCATAGGCATAAGTGGTCCATGGACTTTCAAACCTGCATGGACCTGTGTGGGACCATTTCAACAGTGTAGGCCCTCATTAGCACAGTACAACAGGGTATATACCTGAAGAATAATGTCAATTGTTTCAGCTATATGGTGAAGAGTCAGGTTTGTGACTTCTGACAATGCTCTGCCTATTAGGCACGATCCTCACCTACCCATATCAGGGGCCTGAAGACTGGTGGCTTCACCTATGCGACCTAGCCACCCTTGACAGGGACCCAAGGCTAAGTGGTGCCTCTCAGTCTTACCGCCAACAGCATTGGGTGCCCATAATCTGGGTGCAAACACACCCACCTAGGCACTCTGGGAACCAGGAACACATTTTCCTCATAGGCACTCAGGGGTTGTTATCAGTCCCCTGCCTTGCTCAGGGCATCGCCCCCTACTGCAGACTGATGCTTGTGCCTACACCAATCATACCTGCTCATCTAAGACTGTAGGTGAGAGCCTGCTCCACACACTTGGTGACCGACTATCTGGACACCTGAGCTGAATCCATACAAGTGAACTGACTCCTGGACTCATATACCTAGTAACAGCTCCAACCAACTGGTGAGAGGACATTAGAGCTTCAAAGGCATCAATAATCAAACCAGTTCACCTGGGCAACTTATTTGGGCACATATCAAAATGAAACAAAGCAAGAAGCTAGGACACAGTAAGTAAACATAAAATAAATAAATACAATAACTTTATTGATGGCTCAGAGACAACAGTGAATATCGAATCACATAAAAAGGCAGACCATGACAGCTTCGGCAAAGCTCCCAAAATAAAGAATCGAGAAATCTTCCAGAGGAAGGGAAATTCCTGGAATTATCAAAGGCAGAATACAAAAGATTAATATAGAGAACTTCTCAAGAGATCAGGTAGGAGATCAGGCAAAATGCAGAACAAGAAAAGGAAGGCACAGACAGAGCATTAGAGGAACTTCAGAAGAGTAGAGAAATGCATAATGACAAATTAAATAGATTGCAAGAGTTCATAGAAAGACAGCAAACAGAAATTCAGAGGACTAACAATAAAATTTCAGAATTAGACAATTCAGTAGAAAGTCAAAGGAGCAGAACTGAGGAAATGGACATCAGAATTAGTGAGACTGGAAGATACGCACTTGACACTGACATATTTGAGGTAAAATCAGATAAAAGAATTATAAGAAGAAATGCTAAGAATTACGTGGGACTCTTATTATTATTTTTTTTTCTATCAAGAGAAATAACCTACAAGTGATCTGAGTACCAGAACAGAGGTGGGTAACAGAAAATACAGACATAATTGTTGAAGATCTGTTGGCAGAAAACTTCCCTGATATCGTGAAAGATGAGAAGATATCTATCCAAGGTGCTCATTGAACCCCACACAAGGTAGATCCTAAAAGGAAGTCGCTGAGACATATTATAATCGAGCTTGCCAAAGCCAAATGTAAACAGAGAATTTTAAGAGCAGCTAGGGATATAAAAAAAAAAAAAAAAATTTTTTTTTTTTTTTTTTTAGGGATATACAAAAAGTCACCTACAAATGAGAGTCAGTAAGTGTAAGCTCGGATTTTTACTCAGCAGAAACCATGCAGGCAAGAAGGCAAAGGAATGATATATTTAAAGCCAAGACAGATTTGTTTGTTCTTTTGGTAGCCCATGGTACATGCAATATTCTCTGCCAACACCACAATTCAAAGGGGTCAATTCTTCTTCGGTCTTCCTTATTCATTGTCCAGCTTTCACATGCATATGATGCGACTGAAATCGCCATGCCTTGAGTTTTTTTTTAGGGGGCCAGGCTCACCTTAGGCTTCAAGGTGACGTCTTTGCTTTTCAGCACTTTAAAGAGATCTCTTGTAGCCAATTCACCCAATGCAATGGATCTTTTGATTTCTTGACTGCTGCTTCCATGGGTGTTGATTGTGAATCCAAGTAAAATAAAATCCTTGACAGCTTCGATATTTTCTCCATTTATCATGATGTTGCTTATTGTTCCAGTTGTGAGGATTCTTGCTTTCTTTATCCTGAAGTGTAATCCATACTGAAGGCTGTGGTCTTTGATCTTTATTAGTAAATGCTTTAAGTCCTCTTCACTTTCAGCAAGCAGAGTTGCGTCATCTGCATAAAGCAGGTTTCTAATGAGTCTTCCTACATGTTAGCTCATAGGGTTGCAGGCACTAGGAAATCCAAGATGTGCAAGCCTGGCAGCAGGCTAGAGACTTCTACAGGCATATGTCCCCAGAGAACAGGAGATCAGGTGCCCTGAAGAATACAGGGTCAAGAGAGAGTGAGATTTGTCATAACATCCTTTTATATACTGGAGACAGGACACAACCCAAAGGAAAGTCCTCTTTTAAGTGATTGATTGTTCATACCAGATCACATTATGGAAGAGCACATGCCAAACCACTGAGAATCAAGGCCTAGCTGACAATAACATAACATTAACCATTACAATACCAATTTAAAAACATAGACTATCCTAGTGGATTAAAAAGAACCGAAACAACAGACCCAGCTACTTGTTGTTTACAAGGAATCCACTTCAATATAAAAACATGGATAGATTAAAAGTAAACAGACAGAGAAAGATACACCATGCTAACACTAATCAAAAGAAAGCTGGAGCTGCTATATTAATTTCATACAAGTCAGGTTTCAGAGCAAGGAAAATTGCCAAAAATAAAGAAAGGATTACATAATGATTAAAGGGTCAATTCTCCAAGACATAATAATCCTGAGTGTGTATGCATCTAACAACAAAGCATCAAAATACATGAGGCGAAACTCATGTCTGAGAAAGGACTTAAGTCCAGGCTGTAGTCTGCAACACATGGGGTCACTATGAGTCATAATGAATGTGATGGCAATTGGTGATCCTGGTGGATCCAAGATATATAACAAACTCCTAAAGCACAACAATAAAAACACAACCAACCCAATTAAAAAGTGGGTAGAATACCTGAAGAGCTAAGTCAGCAAAGAAGATATACAGAAGACATGTGCCATTAAAAAAAAAAAAAAGCTGGTTACCCATTGTCCAAATTTCACACACTTAAAAGTTGATTGAGAACACTATGGCTTGGGACAGGTGTACCTCAGTCCTCAAGGTGACATCTTTCCTTTTTAACTTGTTATAGAGCTGCTTTGCAGCTGATTTGCTCAATGCAATGTTTCCTTTGATTTCTTGACCACTGCTTCCATGGGTGTTATTGTGGATCCAAGTAAAATGAAATCCTTGACAACCTCAGACTTTTCTCCATTCATCATTATGTTGCTTATTGGTCCAGTTGTGAGAATTTTTGTTTTCTTTATGCTGAGGTGGAATCCATACTGAAGGCTGTGGTCTGCGATCTTCATTAGTAAGTGCTTCAAGTCCTCTTCACATTCAGCAAGCGAGCCTGTGTCATCTGCATAACGCAGGTCCTTAATGAGTCTTCCTCCAATCCTGATGCCCTGGTCTTCTTCATATAGTCCAGCTTCTCAGATTATTTGCTCAGCATACAGATTGAACAGGTACTGTGAAATGATACAACCCTGACACACACCTTTCCTGACTTTAAACCATGTGGTATTCCCTTGTTGTGTTCAAATGACTGCCTCTTGATCTATGCGCATATTTCTCATGAGAACAGTTAAGTGTTCCAGAATTTCCATTCTCTGAAATGTTATCCATAATTTGTTATGATCTTCACAGTCGAATGCCTTAGCATAATCAATAAAAAACACAGGTGAAAATCTTTCTGGTATTCTCTGCTTTCAGCCAGGATTCATCTGACATCAGCAATGTTATCCCTGGGTCCATGTTCACTTCTAAATCTGGCTTGAATTTCTGGCAGTTCCCTGTCGATACACTGATGCAGCTGCTTTTGAATGATCTTTAGCAAAATTTTGTTTGCATCTGATATTATTGGTATTGTTGGATGATATCTGCATTTAGTTCGATCGCCTTTTCTGGGAATAGCTATAAATATGGATCCCTTCCAGTCTGTTGTCCAGGTAGCTGTCTTAGAAATTTCTTGGCACAGATGAGTGAGCACTTCTAGTGCTGCATCTCTTTTTTGAAACATCTCAATTGGTATTCCATCAATTCCCAGAGCCTTGTTTTTGGTCAATGCCTTCATTACAGCTTGAACTTCTTCAGTACCATCCATTCCTCATACACTCCCAGGGAATTACAAATTAAAACAATGATAAGATACCATTACACATCTATTGTTGCTGTTTGGTGGCTATAATCCTAAATGCCAACAACACCGCATGCTGGCAAGGATGTGGAGGTACAGGAACTGTCATTCATGCTGAGAAAATGCAAAATAACACAGTCACTTTGGAAGACATTCTAGCAGTTTCTTACAATGCTAAACATAGGCTTACATAAACATGTTGTTTTAGGTGCCATGGAGACAGTTCCAACTCATAGTGACCCCATGCACAAAAGAGTGAAACATTGCCTGGTCCTGAGCCATCCTCACAATTATTGTTACAGTCATGCCCACTGTTGCAGCCACTGTGTCAATCCATCTCATTGAGTGTCTTCCTCTTCTTCCCTGACCCTTCATTTGCCAAGCATGATGTCCTTCTCCAGGGACTGATCCATTCTGAAAACAGGTCCAAGCATGTGAGATGAAGCCTTGACATTCTGGCTTTTAATAAGCATTCTGGCTGTACTTTCTCTGAGACAGATTTGTTTGTACTTCTGGCAGTCCATGGTATATTCAATATTCTTCATCAACACCATAATTCAAGGGCATTAATTCTTGTTCAGTCTTCCATATTCATTGTTCAGCTTTTGTATGCACATGAGGCAATTGAAAACACCATGGCTTGGATTAGGCACATCTTAGATCTCAAGGTGACATCTTTGCTTTTTAACATTTTAAAGAGGCCTTTTGCAGCAGATTTGCCCAATGCAATGAATTGTTTGATTTCTGGACTGCTGCTTCTGTGGGCATTGACTGTGGGTCCAAGTAAAATGAAATCCTCAACAACTTCAATCTTTTCTCCGTTTATCATGATGTTGCTTATTGATCCAGTTGTGAGGGTTTTTATTTTCTTTATGTTGAAGTGTAATCCATACTGAAGGCTGTGGTCTTTGATCTTCATCAGTCAGTGCTTCAATTCCTCTTCATTTTCAGCAAGCAAAGTTGTGTCACCTGCTTATCACAGGGTGTTAGTGAGTCTTCCTCCAATCCTGATACTGCATTCTTCTCCATATGTTCCACCTTCTTGTATTCTTTGCTCAGTATAAAGACTAAGTATGGTGAGAGGATACAATCCAGACACACACCTCTTTTGACTTTAAACCAGTATCATTCTGTTCTGTTCAAACGAATGCCTATTGGTCTATGTACAGGTTTCTCATGAGCACAATTAACTGTTTTGCATCTCCTATTCCTCACAATGTTAGCCATAATTTGTTATGATCCACACAGTCGAATGCCTTTGCATAGTCAATAAAACACAGGTAAACATCCTTCTGGTATTCTCTGCTTTCAGCCAAGATCCATCTGATATCTGCAATGATATCCCAGTTTCCATGTCCTCTTCTGAATCTGACTTGAACTTCTGGGAGTTCCCTGTTGATGTACAGCTGCAACGGCTTTTGATTGATCTTCAGGAAAATATTACTTGTGTGTTATATTAATGATACTGTTCGATAACTTCTGCATTCTTTTGGATCACCTTTTGTAATGGATTGAATTGTGTTCCCCCCAAAGAAGTATAATAAGTGTCAACTTGGTTAGGTCATGATTCCCAGTATTGTGTGGTTGTTCTCCATTTTGTGGTTATAATTTTATGCTAAAGAGGATAACGGTGAGATTGTAACACCCTTACTAAGGTCACATCCCTCATCCAATGGAAGGGGCATTTCTCTGGGGTGCGGCCTGCACCACCTTTTATCTTACAAGAGATAAAAGGAAAGAAAAGCAAGCCAAGAGGCAGGGAGCTCATACCACCAAGAAAGCAGTCCCAGGAGTCGAGTGTATCCTTTGGACCCAGGGTTCCTGTGTGAGGAAGCTCCTAGTCCAGGGGAAGACTGATGACAAGGACCTTACTCCAAAAATGACAGAGAGAGATAGCCTTGCCCTGGAGCTGAGACCCTGAATTTGGACTTGTAGCCTACTAGACTGTGAGAGAATAAATTTCCCTTTCTTAAAGCCATCCACTTGTGGTATTTCTGTTATAGGAGCACTAGATGAATAAAACACCTTTCTTTGGAATGGGCACAAATTTGGATCTCTTCTAGTGGGTTGGCCAGGTACCTGTCTTCCAATTTTCTTGGTGTAGATGAGTTAGCACCTCCAGTGCTGCATCCGTTTGTTGAAACATCTCAGTTGGTATTTCGTTAATACCTGGGTCCATAATTTTTGCCAATGACTTCAGAGCAACTTGGATCTCTTCTTTCAGTACCATCAGTTCTTGACCATATGCTACCTTCAGAAATGGTTGAATGTCGACCAATCATTTTTGGTACAGTGACTCTGTGTATTCTTTTCATCCTTTTTGATTGTTCCTGCACCATTTAATATCTTCCCCATAGCATCTCAAGCCTTTCATTTTTTCTTCAGTTCTTTCAACTTGAAAAATGCCAAGTGTGTTCTTCTCTTTTGGTTTTCTAACTCCAGGTCTTTGCACATTCCATTATAATACTTTATTTTGTCTTCTCGAGCCACCCTTTCAAATCTTGTCTTCAGCTCTTTTATTTCATTCTTCCTTCTATTGGCTTTAGCTACTCTATGTTCAAGAGCAGTTTTCAGAGTGTCTTCTGACACCCAGAGTAGTCTTTATTTTATTTCATATCTTTTTAATGATCTCTTGCTTTCTTTGTGTATGAAATCATTGATGTCATTCCACAACTTGTCTAGTCTTTGGTCATTAGCGTTCAGTATGCCAAATCTATTTTTGAGGTGGTCTGTCATGTATCTGTCCGTTTGTTGTACTGTGGTGGCTTGCATGTTGCTGTGATATTGGAAGCTTTGTCACTGTTATTTCAATTACCAGTAGAGTCACCTTCAGTGGACATATTTCAGTTGAGCTTCCAAACTAAGACAGACTTGGAAGAAGAACCTAGCAGTCTACTTCTGAAAAAATTGGCCAGTGAAAACCTTATGAATGGCAAAAGAACATTTTCCATATAGTGCTGGAAGAGGAGCCCCTCAGGTTGTAAGTCACTAAAAATATGACTGGGCAAGAGCTGCAACCTCAAAGTACAGTCGACCTTAATGACGTGAATGGAGTCAAGCTTTCAGAACCTTCATTAGCTGATGTGGCACTACTCAAAATGAGAAGAATCAGCTGCAAACGTTCATTAATAATCGGAATGTGTAACGTACCAAGTATGAATTTAGGAAAATTGGAAGATGTCAAAAATGAAATGAAACCCATGAAGATCAATGTCCTACTCATTAGTGAACTGAAATGGACTAGTATTGGACATTTTCAATCAGACAGTCATGTGGTCTACTATTCTGGTAATGACAAATTGAAGAGAAATGACATTGCATTCATTGTTTAAAGTGCACTTCAAAATCTATCCTGAAGTATAGTGCAGCCAGTGATAGGATAATATCCATATGCCTACAAGGAAGACCAGTGAATAAGATAGTACTCAAATTTATGCACAAACCACTAATGCCAAAGATGAAGAAATTGAGGATTTTTACCAACTTTTGCAGTCTGAAATTGGTCAAATATGTAGTCAAGATGCATTGATAATTACTGGTGATTGGAATGTGAAGAAAGTTGGAAACAAAGGATTGGTTTTTGGAAAATATGGCCTTGGTGATAGAAACAGTGCTAGAGATTATGTGATAGAATTTTGCAAGACCAACAACTTCTTCATTGCAAAACCTTTTCTCAACAATGTAAATGAAACCACACATGTGAATCTTGCCAGATGGAATACACAGGAATCAAATCGACTACATCTGTGGAAAGAGATGATGGTAAAGCTCAATAGCAACAGTCAGAACAAGACTGGGGGCTGACTGTAGCACAGACCATCAATTGCTCATATACAAGTTCAAGATGAAGTTGAAGAAAGCTCAAACAAGTCCACAAGTGCCAAAGTACAGCCCATACATAAACATAGGCATACATAAACATATTATGCAGTCATTGTGCTCCTAGATATTTATCCAAATGAAGTAAAAGCTTATGTCCACCAAAAACCTGCACACAAACGTTTATAGCAGCTTTACCGATAATTTCCAAAAATTGGAAACAAGATGTCCTTCAACAGATGAATAAACAAGCTGTGGCACATCCATATAATGGAGTATTACTCAATAACAAAAATAAGTGAGTTTTCACACTATGAAAAGCTAGGAAGGAACATTAAATTTATATTGTTAAGTGAAAGAAGTTAGTCTGAAAAAGCTACATATCGCATGATTTCAAATATATGACACTCTAGAAAAGGCAAGATTTTAGACAGTAAAAAGATCAGTGGTTGCTAGCAATGCAAGGGAAGTTCGGAGTTATGAATAGGTGGAGCACAGAGCATTTTTAGGACAGTGAAACTCTGCTGAATGATACTGCAATGGTGGACACTTAACATTACACATATTGCTTTTACAGCATCAATCAGCCAAGACACCACCCAGCATTTACACACACACACACATACACACAGGCAAACATATACACATCCCCATCAGTTTTGTGTGTGACACTCTAGTTTTCTGCTTAAGTGAAACCTACCACACACTATTTCTTTTTCTTATTGTACAAACCCCATGAGCCCACTGAAAGAACAAGTCTGACAGACAAATCATGTTCTGCCAATTTAAAAAAGATTCAGTGTTATTTTTATGACTATTAGTAAAGGCTTGTATATGGGCAAACCAGGATGAGAAAAAGCTAACAGGTAGAAATCAGGTATCAGAGAATGGATTGATTTTTAGTGTTCTTCCGTGGTTTAAAGAACTAAGTTTAACCATGATAAATCTCAGGATTCTAGAAGGGTCTTGCAGCAAGCTTATTTGTTTTCCACAAATATCCCAAATGAATTTCTAATCCCCAAATCTCAAAGTACATTTTTCAGTCTTTATCCACCCTGAACATGGGTGTACTTACTGATTGCTCACAGATCGAAGTGTGGAGACAAGAGTGTTACCCTGAGTTCACTAACATTTCACAGCTGTGTTCCAAGGTATCTTGAATTTCATAGAGTTGATCTCTCTCTTCGTTCCATGCCCTTCCATCCCCAATTTTTCAAAACTCCCTTTTCTGTATCTCCTTCTGTTTGAAAATGACTTAATTTTTTTTTAAATGAGTGAATGCTTCACTCACTTTCGTTGTTGTCCTTTAGATCCTATCTATTTATCTTCTCTTTCACTCTTATAGTTCACCTTTCTCTAAATCTTGAAGCTGCTGCTTCATACATGCTTTATGGGTTCCTCTTCTGGCCTGTTGGTAGGGCCCCGACTTACCTGATATCTCAAGTAGAAGACAAAAGACCTTTATAAGGAAATGCAGAATGTATCACTATGTGGTTTTACTCTGCTGTTGCTTTTCTCCATCAAATCTGTCACATAGATTCTGATTGAAGAAACAGCAAATACAGTGAAGACTTTCAGGCAGCCAAAAGATTAATTTCTTTAGCTTTGTGCTTCAGGTTAAGACAACTATAGAGGAAATCAAAAGAGCTGAAGATGGGGACTTGATTCTTTGCCACCCATAATACAAGGCAGAGACTTTTAACAACTCAAGCTTGTAAGAAAGCCTCCATGGAAACCTCTTGTGACTATTTATCCCATACACGTTTCCAATCTCTGCCTTCACATTCAAGCCCTATGAAGAATCAGTATCCTCCATTGGTTCCTCAGCGATTCCTGCCTAAAGCAGCTGCTGATACCCCTTAACACTGATCAACACTACCTCAATGCTCAAGGATTCTGAATCTCAGTTAAAAACACTTAGTTCTAGGTAAAAGTTAACCAGCAGCCCTTCAGGAATGGGGCTTGTGTAGTTCAGTGGTAGAGCACATGCCTTTCGTGTATGAGGCCCTGGCTGCCAACCTCCGCACATCTATACTTTTTCTCTGCTTCAACACTATTTAAACCCAGTCTTGAAGGAATACAAATTCACTTTTCCTAATATTTTCCATTCAACTCCTGCACCCATAAAGAGCAAAAACATAACCCAATGGACTTCCTTGAATGCTCTTTCATTTCTGTGCTATGACCTTCTATATCCGTTAAGGTGAATGTGACAGCAGGAGTATGATGAGAACAGGGAGAAAAGAAGAACCAGATGCTAACAGACTCTCTTCAATCACCCAAAACAAAAGCGTGCACCTTAAGCTCATATTTTGTACAATTATTAAAGAGACAGAAAGAAAGATAAGGGTGGGGGGTTTGAAAGGGCCCTGTGGATAGTTTTTTTTAACCAACTAAACCCCAAAGCCCCCCAGTGAGGTTCCCTCTGGACTACCTCCAGATATGCTGATACCTAAATTATTTCAGGGCAAAACTGAGTGCATAAGCTTTCCTTTTCTTTGATTCTCTAACCCTTTATTCCTGATGAGGTGGCCGAGTGGTTAAGGCAATGAACTGCTAATCCATTGTGCATTGCACACGTGGGTTCAAATCCCATCCTCGTCATTCCTTCCTTTCCGCACTGTGTCGTGGAAGTGAGATTTGGAACTCTGGTGGCACAGTCATTTTTTGCTAATGAAAAACTAAGTAATTCAAATCTACCAGCAGTGCCTTGGAAATGCTAAGGGGCAGTTCTATTCTGTCCTATAGGATCACCGTGAATCTGGATTGACTAGCGGGCAACTGGTTTGGTTTTATTGTTTTTGACCCCTGACAGGTGCACAGCATCGCCCAAGAAGAGAAACACACCTTTGGACTTTCACCTTCCCATCATCCAAGCACAGATTCTCCAGACAGACATTATTTTCCTTTTGCCCTCTTGTAACCTCACTGTATTTGTCTCAGAGCCCCAATATTACCCCAGAGAAACTTTCAGGAGGCAGGCAAAAACCATAAGAGATAAGAAAAGTCTCCATAAAGTAACAGGAATCC
The DNA here is from genome assembly GCF_030014295.1 of Loxodonta africana. Lineage (NCBI taxonomy): Eukaryota > Metazoa > Chordata > Mammalia > Proboscidea > Elephantidae > Loxodonta > Loxodonta africana. The sequence goes on from NC_087342.1 coordinate 80,294,104, forward strand.
ATATTTGGACTCGCCCCCCCGCCCACACGGGGAAAACCAGGTGTCATCAAGTTGATTCTGGCTCATGGCAACCCCATATATGTCAGAGTAGAACTCTCCTCTCTAGTGTTTTCAATGGCTAATTGTTTGGAAGTAGGTCATCAGATACCTCTGAGTGACAGGAACCTCCAATCTTTCAGTTAGCAGCAAACAAGCATTAACTATTTAAGTCCACGTAGGGACTCAATTCCCAGGGAAAAACAAAAATCCAACTGCTCAGGGGATCCGGACAACACCGCATCCAATCATCTCTCAATCTCAGTTTATTAATTCTAAGTAATTGTTCTCAGAGGTTTCAGATGATCTTTGATTCCTTTTTTGAATGTTGCTAAAATTTTCTCCAACTTCAAAGTTAAAAATTTGAAAACAGAAACCTAATGTTCCCTTATCAACATTTTCACTTACGTGCTTGTACCACATCCTCACAGTGTTGGCTGCGTGGTGGAATGGATAAGGTGTCTGATTCCAGATCTAGAGGACTGAGGATTCCAATCCCTTCGTGGTCGTGTATCTCTTATTGGCCAACAAGAAGAAAATTCTCGAAGTGACTTCCAGTGACTAATTTCTCAGGTGTTGCTGGGAGAACTGATATAGGTGAAGTTTCTTCTTTCACAAATCAGTAACAATAAAGAGGCTTTGGAAATCCAAAAACGGTTGAGCCTCAAAAAGAAAAGGGAGCAAATCTGTGTACCAGTAATGATCATTATCCTGTCCTCTTAGTTGATTACTTTTTTCTAATAACTTTTCAAGATTTCAATGGGTGTTTATTTTTTTTCTTCAAGATATAAATGAATCTTAACTAGATAGCACACAAAAAATTTTTTAGGCAAAGGGAAGGGCAACACATAACACAGGAATAGTCGGTACGATTGGACTAAACCAAAAGCAAAGAAATTTCCTCAATACAACCAAAAGCTTCGAAGGTCAGAGTAGCATTAGCTACATTAGCGATTGAACACAAAAGTGGCATGTGCCCCTTTAGCAGAATGAGATGAACTGGACTATAAAAGTTTTAGTAGATGCAGGGTACTAATATTTTTACTATGTAAATAATTTTTACAAAAAGACTATTCTCCATATGCTACAACAAAGAAAATGAGTCAATGAACTTAGTTGTTTCAACAATCAATATAAAATTCTGTTGATCTCCCACAATGAAAAATTGACTTTCACCTTTTTTGCTTTAAATGGCTCATACTTCAATTTTGATGCTTGCTTCATCATAAGTGCTATAATTATAAATGAAGAAATGAAAAATGTCTTAAAAGAAAATTTAGTGATCAGAAAACAAATATCACAGGAAGTTACTATATTTTATTTTTAGGTAGCTCTTTCATCTCTAACATGTTATCATTAAAAATATATCTTTCTATTTTTTGCTGTTATGAATTCTTCAATGATTTAATCACAATTAAGCTGCTGAACAATACCTACTTCTATATATAATAAGGATAATGGATAGAGTCTTTCCTGAATTATTGTTTTAGGCTGAGGGTTGGGGTGTCTTTAGGATAGAAACCAGCATTCTGTTGTGCACTTTGTGATCATTAAAATTAGAAATATGAATAAAGCAATTTCAACACTGGGAAATAGGCATTGTATTTTATCTTCTATTATGGACTCATACATGCCTAAAAAAAACAAAACACAAAAAACATTTGTGTTTTTGTCTTTTCTGAACCTGTAAACTTAGTTCTCATGTAAGAATGACATTGTGGCACTTCTCCATAAAAGTTTGTATTTAAGCCATGGGGATGAGCCTGCAAGAATTTCTTGGATGCCTTCAGGCATTCTTTATCAGGTCTATCTACATTGTTTGAGAAGGAAAATCTATTTGAAAGAACTTCATACATGTGCATCCTTCTTTTCATGCAAGTTTCTAGTGTGTCAATGATGGCATATTATGTGGTTAGGCGAAATTGACCTCTAGCTCTCAATGATACTTCTGGAGCACTTCCATCATTTTACTTGTTTCTTTCTAATGCATCTGCAACGGAGAACTGCTTGATAATCAGTATTTGGCAGTATTTGTATTGTTGTGTTTCCAAAATTTTCTCTTCAACTATGTAAATACCCTGTTAATGACTAGCAGAGATCTGTGCATGTCTTAAATTTACTTCTGAGTCTTGGAGAGCTTGACTCATCTGATGAAAATGCTGTAGTATGCTATTCCACATAACAAACATAAATACATACTCTAGTGTTTGCATTTTTTTGGGCATATTTTCAGTTTCTCTTTTGGTATCTCTTTTTTATGTCTGGTCTTCAGCAATATTTTCTAAGGCATCTAGAATCTTAGTGTACAATTCCAGGCTTGCACTCCTTGTTGCAGCATGGGCTTCCCAACATGTATTACAAAGACCATTTAATATTCAATCATTGCCTAAGTATGTTTTAAGAACTACCCACTGGGTGAGCAGAGGTGGCAAAAAATGTGTAGAGTAACTGAACAGTAGAAAAGAAAAACCCAACTGCTTCCAGCCAGCATGTGAATGTGCAGCACATGGTATGAAAATGGCAATTCATTACATTCTAAAATTTTCTGCCTTTATACATTTGCATGCCTTTATAATGCCCTGACATATTGGCAGCATTGTCATAGGACTGGCCTCTGTACTTAAAGAAATCAATTTTGCAAACTTCACATAAATAGTAAAGCACTTCGTTTGCAATTTCTTCACTGGTATGACTTTTTAAGCTGCTGAATGTGATAAATTGCTCAACAGGTTTTCCACCTGTTGGAGATACATAATTTAAAACAATAACTTAGGTGATCTGTATGAGAAAGACCAGGAGTGGAATCTATAGGCAAACTGAAATACCAAGGTATGCTTATTTCACTGAAAATAATTGATCAAACTTTATCACTTATTAAGTTGATTAATTCTTCACACGTTGTTTTAGACACATATGATGGGTTGCCATTTTTTGTGTTATCCTTTTTTGAGATGTGACCTGCTAAAAATGAATTAAACTGAGAAACAAGTTCAAGTAAACACTGAAAATGTCTCTTTTGTGGGAACACTTCATTTCTTCCCTGAAAAGATAGCCCGTGCTCAATGAGTATTATAATGACAGCAACAACACATTGCAAAACGGCTTTCCAATACTGACGTTCTTCATTAATTTGTGTTTCCAGTTCATGAGTTAAGCAAAAACCATGTCTTTGGTTTAAATAAGACACCATACAATCTCTGTGAATTGAACTGTTTTCATGTTTATCAATCAAATTCAAGTTGCTAAATCCATTCGTAGCAAATGGAAAATCAAATGATTCAGGACTGAATAATTTGCAAGCAAAACAATATACAGAGGCAACTGATGGAGAATCCCTCTTACAATTCTCACCATTAGCTCTGAACCCTAGAAATATATTCTGGCTACAGAACCTTGTTTGTTTACCATCCAGAAAATTTTGACATGAATTTTCAAATGGTCCACTATGATGTTGACAATCACTTTGGACCTGTTTTGAGTCAGTAATTTACATCATTAGAAGAAAAATTATTCCACAAAGCAGGATCTGTATTTGTCATTCATGGGGTTGGCAGGTGCAACAATTCCAGATTCTGAAACAGTTTCACTTTCTACAGCATTATTAATATTTTTTTTATTACTGCTGGGAATGAGTGCAGAATTTGGAAAAAAAATTCTGTTTTATTCATATTGCTATTAGTAATTTCAGCAGTAGTGGTACCAATACAATGATTTGCACCCATTAAAACCAAGCATTCAAAGAAGATGTCTCTTCTGATTCATTATATTTTGAAAAGGAAGTTAATTTTGGAATTGTCTTTAGTAATTCGCCAATCTTTTTCTTTTTTCGTTTTTGTACTCCACTTAGTTTAAATTTAATTTTTTAATGTGGCTGTGTCACAGCAAATAAATTGGAATAATTGAAAATAAATAAAATTTATAAAAAAATTTACATTCAAATTTGGACATTAACACAAAATTTATATTTAAAACTTAGTAAGTAAAAATATTAATTTAGAACATGTAATTTTGTTCTTCAGGTCTGAGATAGTCAAAACTAATAGTACTTGCAAGGTAGTTGAAAATATTTTCATTCACTTGTGTACGATGTTTGTTGGTGGGCCCTTTGCATATCTCCACAAGTGTTTTTGGTCTTGAAATAATACTTAAAAACTTGTGCATTCACTTTCTCTACCTTGATGCTGCATCTTCGCAGTTCGTTGGAAAATTGTTGACACGTGAGAGGGTTGAGAATGATGGCAAAGAGCATGATACAAATACAAGGGTGTGCTCAATCTGAAGATGTATCTTGGTTCTCTTTGGGCAGGAATAGCTACATCACAAGTCACATGATCATAGTGCTGCTGGCACATTCTTATGTGATCTACAAGAGAAAATTAAATGTGAGGTTATATCTGATCTGTCTGAAATGAAAAGGAAAATATAATTGTTATTGTATACAAAATATATAAAATGGTACCAATTTCATTAGTGCCCTGTCTATTCCCTTCCGCCTTGGCAATTGCTTTTCCTTGTGTCCTGTCTGCTTGGAATCTATGAGTCTTTGCTTTGGAAACTGGTGCTCCAGTTTTGTTGATACCCTAAGTACATGCTTACAATGTTTATTGGATGATCCATTCCTGGTCCTATAGGTCTAAACTCAAGATGTTGGCAGAGGTGCGTTCTTTCTGGAGACTCTGGTGAGGAATTCGTTCCTTGATTTTTCTGGCTGCTAGAAAAAAAAAAATTTTTTTTTTTTTTTTTTACCACCCAAATCCTTTGGCTCCCGGTTGCATCACTCTGACCTCTGCTTCTATTGTTTCATTTCCTTTTCTGACTCTGGCCCTCCTGTCTCCCTTTTATAAGGCTCTTACTGTGTGCACCCAGAAAATCCAGGTTAGTTTTTCCACTGCAACATCCTTAACTTAAATTTGCAAAGTCCTTTTTGCCATGTAAGGTAACCTATTCACAGCTTTCGGATATTATGACATGGATATCTTCGCCGGGGCTTTATTACACCTACCACAGTCTGCCCTCTGGTCTCCAAAGATACACATCTGACCCACATGCAAAAATATTCATTTCATCCCAACATTCTCCCAAATCTCAACCCATGACAGCATCAACTCAAAGTCCAAAATGTCATCAAAATCTTATCAGCTCAAAAGTTCTAAATCTTCTCATTTAAATTGTCTAAATTAGGTATGATTGAGGCTCTGAGTATAATCCATCCTGAGATACAATTCCTCTCTATGTGTGAATCTGTGAAATTCAAGAAACAATTTATCTCCTCCCCAAAATACAAAGGCCAGATAACAATAAGAAAACAGTTATAGACATTCCACTTAAAAAAGGCATGAAATTGAAAGAAAAAAAAGTATTCGCTATCCCAAGAAATGTCTAAATGCAGCCAGGCAAACAGCATTAGGTTTCAAGGCCTGGAATTAAAGCTCTGTGGTTTGATGGCTCTGCCATCAGAAATCCTCTCAGAGCCATCCTTCCATTTTCATGAAGAGTAGTATGTGCTTGCAGCTGTATAGTTTTATCAGCCTGTTTCCTATCTGTAGAAAAATTAGGAATGTGAGACAGGGATTGAGAGGTATGTATTTTATTGAGGGAGAGATCTTCAGGAGAGGGAGGGAAAATTAGCCAAACAACAATGTGTTCTCCTGTGAAGTCTACATTTGGCCTGACGCATATGACGGGGAGGCTAGAATGTAAATCACATAGCAGAGTTGTCCTTGAGTCAAGGTGTTTGGACTTTTGCACCTTGTACCTTCTGCAGTCAGCCATTGGCTGCTGCTGGGAACGGAGTGATGTCATAATCTACTATGTGTCTCCAAACCAAGGGCAATTCACTGGAGAAGATGACAGGGGTAAACCATTGGGGGGAGGGGGGTTGGGTGCAGCCACTGTAAAAAGAAAGTGGGAAAATTAAAGAAGTTGGTAGGGATACCAAGATTATGTAATACTGTAAAACTATTAGATGAATGGAAGATACTCTAGGTTTGTGATTTTACAACTGAAGCGTGAATGTCCCATACAGCATCTCTTAATTTAGGAAAAAGAACAGATTTTATTTACTCACTAGTATACATCACTTATTGTATCCATAGATTTTGGATAATACTCAGTGTTGTTGAAGGAATTAAGTCCTTGGCAGAAAACAATTGTTCAATCATAAGAATAATGATAAAAATGTGGTCCCTAGATGGCACGTTTGTTTTGCAGTGGACTGCTAGCCTAAAGGTGGGAGGTTCCAATTCACCCAGTGGTACCTCAGAAAAGAGGCTTGCTGATCTGCTTTCATAAAGATCACAGCCAAGAAAACCCCATGGAGCAGTTCTACTCTGAACACATGGTGTCATCATAAGTTGGAATCAACTCCCTGGCAACTAACAACAAAAACAGTGATTAAAAACAACAATGATAGTGGGACTTTAATGATTGCTTATTCATATGCCAGATATTTTTCTAAAATATTTTAGGTATATTTACTCATTGAATCCTCCCGTCAACTCTATTAGATAGGATTATTATTATTTCCACTTCACATATTGGAAATTGAGGCCCAGCAAGCCAAAGCAATTTGCCAAAATTCCCTTAGCTATTAAGAAGAGCAGCTGAGGGATGAATACAAGCAGTGTGACCTAGTTCAACATGGTTCTATTTATAATGAATAGAGGTGAGGCCTAGACATAGTTGGGGGACAATTTTCTAATTACAAGCAGTCCCAGGTTACAGAAGTCCAACTTATGTACAACCTGTAGTTATGAACCATCCCCTGTAAAGCCTGTTATATTAAAAATTTGAGGTATATACAATGGTTCATAATAACAAACAGGCACTACTTTGTGATTTACTCCAAAATATTATCATTACTGTGTTATTACGTTAAAGATGTTTTAGTGTATCTGAAAGTGTTTAATGGTTTTTACACCTAGAAAAGTATGCTATATACTGTATTATATACAAAGACAAACATTTGACTAGCTGACCTTAGGTATGAACCATACCTGTTTTGATTTACATACAAATTTGTTTCTGCCTTACCTAATAAGAAAAGTCCAATGTCCTGTCATGTCAAACTGATCAAGTTTCTAATGCTCACAGTAAGGTAAGAAAAAACTGTTCCTAGACAGGCATCGGTCTGCAGGCCACAATTTGAACAGCACTGATCGAATCGCCATGAGTCAGAATCAACTGGACAGCACCTAACAACAACAAAAACAACGAGGACATACGATGTACGGGGGGTGCAGCCCTGGTGGTGCAGTGGTTAAGAGATCAGCTGCTGTCCAAAAGGTTGGCTGTTCAAATCTACCTGCTGCTCCTTGGAAACCCTATGGGGCAGTTCTACTCTGTTCCATAGGGTTACTATGATTCGGAATTCACTCTACAGCAGTTGGTTTGGCTTTTTTTTAGAAATCAGAAGATATGGAAGGAAATACTTCTCCTCCACTTTTCTGTTTAGATTGAGGTTATATTCACATATTGTAAAATGCATAAAACTTATTCAGTTTGAGGAATAATACATATGTATACAAATAGAACCAAAATTCAAACCAAGATAAAGAAATTTTTAGCTCCCAGGAGCTCCCCGTATCTCATCCCAATCAGTTCCAATCTTCTGACTTCTACTAAAAAAAAAACTAGTGCCATAAAAGCATAGATTAATTTTTCCTGAGCTCTGAAATATAAAAAATGAATTCATATAGTATGTGTTCATTTGAGTACAGATTCTTTCACTCAGTATGCTTTTTATTAGATGCATCCATACTGCTTCTAGTAGCAGTATTTCTTTTTTATTGCTCTCTCATATTCCATTGTATGAATACTGGACTTCAGACTTTTTCATTCATTTTACTGTTGGTATACATTTGACATCGCTGATGACGTTATGAACATTCTTGTACATGTCTTTCAAGAGCAATAAGCATGCACTTTTCTAGGGTCTAATTGCAACTATTGCAACTGTGAGTTTTCTGGGCTGTAGGTTGTATGTTTGAGGCAGTATTCCAAGTAGTGTACCAATGTTGATCTACCAGTTGACAGTTTCGTAAGCAATGTATGAAAGTTTCAATTCCATATGGTCAGAGACACTTGATACCATCAGTTATTTTAACTAATGCAATTTTCGTGAAAGGTAGTATTATTTCATTGTGTTTATTAATTTGCATTTAACTATGTATTTCAGTAAAGTTTATGTTCAGTCTTTGCTCTTTCCCGTTGAGTTTCAGTCTTTTTTCTTAGTGTTTCATAGGAGTTCTTCATCTATTCTACATAAGGGTCCTTTGTCAAATGTAAGTATTGAAATATCCTCTCTTAGACTGGTATAATCCCTTCTTCTTAAGGAGAAGGGGGCTTGGAAAACTTTGTAAGAAGAGACTAAAAAAGAAAAAGAGAATAGGGAGAGAAGTTGAAAAAACAAGCGAAAGTTGCATCATACACTTTTCCTGGTGGTTTCAGGAAAAAATGGGCAGGGCAACTTACTTGGGCGGGAACCTTGGAGAGGGACAATGGAATGGAACGTTCGAGGAGCAGAAGGTGTTTTTTGGTCCTCAATCTCTTTACTTATCTCCTGGTGTAGTCTGAGGATTTAGAAATAGCAAAATGTGGAACAGTGGATTTTCTCTCCGGTCAACTATAGAATCTGCCAAAACCCCTTAGAAAAATGTCTAATATTTCAGGGAGGATCTTCATGATGTTTCAGTCTTGAGAGAAGGGTGGCTCAATAGGAGAGTGTACTTTCCTTGAGAGTGTTTGAAACTATGCATACTCATTAGCTTTTTACAATTTCAAACACTTCTGTACTTTTCTTCTTTTTAAAACACATTTTTCGCATTCATAGTTATTAAGTACATTAGGCCAAGGATTGCCTTGAAATGTTTCCCTATTTATACTTTCTGGTCTCCTCACCACCCAGGGCACCTGTATCAGGACAAGGAAGACAAGGAAAAAGGAAGGAAATAGAGAAAACAGAATTGGCATGCTCTGGGCTTCCTCAGTTTCAGGCAAGAAGCCCGCAACCACATTAACATGCTCACTAATCCATTCTTCCTTTTTCCAGTGTCATTGAAGAGCAGGACAGAAAAAGGACTGAAAGAAGAGAAAAAGAACAGGCTCCATCATTTCATTCAAAATTCCCTTAGTTTTTGTAGGAGCAGTGTTTGGAGTGTGAAAGAGTCAGAGGTTAACAAGCAGAAAAGCTTTCCACAGTTTTGCCTATTCTTACCCTTTGTCACCCTGTTCCTTCTCTACTAATCCATCCCAGCCTCCAAAAATTGGAACCCATTTTCAGACATGAACAGCAACGGAGCTCTTATAATTTTGTCTGAGGGCATAATACAGAATAAGTTGAGACCAAATATTTGACAACATAGCAGCCATAATAATGTTTTGAAGAAATAACTAAAGAAACCTTTTCGGTTGCTGAAATACCTCAGTTGGAAGGGCGTTAGACTGAAGATCTAAACCTCCTTGGTTCAATCTCAGCAAACATTTGCATTCCAAGGCTCTGGATTCTAATAAAACTGAGTAGTTCAGCTATTCAATGCGGAACTCCTTAAAAACAAACCAACCAACCCTATATCTGTCTAGGAGCCTTGGTCGTGCAAGCCTTCAGTTAAACCTTTGGCTACTAGCATAAGGTCGGTAGTTCAAACCCTCCTGCCGCTCATGGGGGGAAAGGCGTGGCAGTCAGTTTTCGTAAAGATTTACAGCCTTGGAACCTCACCCGGCAGTTCTACCCTGGCCTGTATACAGGGTCACTGTGAGTCGGAGTCGGCTTTGATTTGGTTTGTTTTTGACATTTTGCCTATTTTATTGAAAATGTAAAAAATAAGGAACTGAAATTCAATGAGGAAACTTAGGAACTGGTGGAGCAAGAAATTCCAGTATGCTACATACTGTTGTAGTTAGGATTTTCATTTCTGTTCTGATACTACCTATTATGTGTATGAGGGTGGTAGATGGAAAGGGATGTTTTTAATCACAAGAAATGTTTAACAATCCTATAGAAAAAGAATCACTAAAGTATATGAGGAAGCCCCCAGGTGCGGCAAATGATTTGCACTCGGTAACCTAACGGTAACTGAAAGGTTGGAGCTTACCCAGTGGCACTGTGGAAGAAAAGACCTGGCAATCTGCTTCCTGAAAAATTGTTGTTGGTTGCTATCCAGGCGACTGTGGCTCATGGTGACCCCATGTGGTGACCCCACGTGTTGGCTGTAATCTTAAATGCAGGAGGTGGCCCTGCCTTTTCTTCGCTAGAACCACCAATCCTTAGGTTAAAAAAAAAAAAAATTTTTTTTAACCTAAACGTTAGCAAAGCCGAAAACCAAACCCAGTGCCGTCGAGTCAATTCCGACGCATAGCGACCCTAAAGGACAGAGTAGAACTGCCCCATAGAGTTTCCAAGGAGCCCCTGGCAGATTTGAACTGTTGACCCTTTGATTAGGAGCTGAAGCACTGAACCACTACACCACCAGGGTTTCCATTCTAGTGCAATTGTGCCCCTGGTCATCCGTAAAGATTAAACTAAAAATCCAAACCATTGCGGTGGAGACCATGGTGCTTCACAGCTGTACTCTTTCTGGAGCTGACTGACTGCCTTCTTTCTCCCGCAACATTTACTTAGCAGTCCAGTGCTTAAACACCAGGACAGCTCCTTACAGATTATAGTCAAAGAAACCTTATGGAGCAGTTCTACCCTCTAACACAGGGGATTTCCATGAGTTGGATTCGATTTGCCCGCAGCAGAGGAATACCCATCCAACACCAGCAGGGAAGTTCTTACCCTCTCCTATTCCAACTGTGTGTTTTCCTCTTTCTCCCACAGTGGGAGCCCTGGTTTCCAAAAACCTCAATATGTGTACTCATTTTCTCAAGCCTAAAATTTACAGGAAATAATATCAGAATTGCTGCATTCACAGCATTATTTAAAAAACAAAAAACTTCTATGCAGAGCTTAATATTTGCTTGCTATTATTTTTGTCTTACAACGAGGACAAAGCACTATAGAAAACATTTACTTGAATCTATTCTCTTTTTTCTCCCATATAGATATATTTTTCTTGTGAAATACATTTGATTTATTTGTTTCTATTTGCATTTAACTTTAGAATATTTTCACAAACACTTGAGTTACTTTTATTTATTTATTTGCCTCTGTAAGACATTAATATGTTTCCAAGAGTCAAAAGAACACTGAAAGTTATATTCGGACAAGTTCCAAGAGAATGTTGTATCTTGGTATTCGCCTAGGTAATTGAATGGAAGCAGGCTATGGACAATCTGGTGGTAGAGCATGGACCAGGAACAATACATTTCTCTGGAGCACAAAGGTATTCTTCTCTAGCTTTGTCTGTGCCTGAGACAGCACAGTGTAGGGAATTTGGAAGCAGCAGAATTAAGCATAAAGTGATTTTACCTTGACTTAGTCCTCAAAGACTCAAAATCCTCATGAAGATCCCTCTGAGACATCATGCTTAGCGGGGGTTATAGCTTGATGGTAGAGTGAGTGCTTAGCCTCTCTGAGGCCCTGGGTTCAATCCCAGTATCTCCATTTCTCTTTGTTCACAAAGCATGCCCAAAGATCTTACTCTCAGAAATTTACTTCTTTCTTAAGTTGAGTTCTTTTGGCCTTGGTGTTTCTTTCTAAACTAACTCCTTGGGATGAAGGTGCTCACATAAAGTTACTTGTTGTCATTTCTACTTTCCACACTTTATCTCCGACTCTCGCAACAATCACTGATATATGAGCCACTGTCTGCACGGCCCAAAGACTAAGCAGTCTATTTAAGGGGGTTTGTGGGAAGCTGAATGTTAAGAGCTAGAGAATCTGAAAGAAGAAAAATCTGCTCTAGTGCTTGGGAAAAATCAATGCTCCTTCTACGGGATGGAGAACACAGGATTCTCAAATAATGTCCGGGAAAGAAGAATTCATTCCTGCCAAAGAAAACAGCCATTTCTTTGTCTCATCTCCTTCTCTGGCATGTTCTAAAACATTGAGAAGTAGATGTTTAACCTAGGTGTGGCTTGAGGATGCAAAGGCTCGCTGCTCCTTCTTGTCTACCTCTCATTCACCAACATGGATATCGAGCAGATAGAAGCTATTGAAGAGCATAGCAACGTCTTTGTCTGTCTGTTCTTAACTTAGTCTCTGGGTGGTTGGGAGAGTCCCACCTCTTGAAGAGGTTGCCAAAGAAGAAATGGAGCATAAATTCTAAACACTCATAGGTCAAAAGAGGAGAGCACAGACACATTAATCCAAAGGCCTCGGGTAAGAGTCTACATTGTTTCAGGACAGTTGTCACATCCTTGTGGTACAATTCTGTTTCCCTACAAATATTTTCAACTATTGATCCTGACAGTAATAATAACAATCTTGATAAATCCATTTGGATTTGATCATACAATCCAGAATATGAACTAAAAAAGTTGTTGTTTTTTGACCTAAACTAGGAGAAAATCTTGTACAGAGACCTTGCAGAGGAAGGCTTGGAGTCAAGGAAAAGGCTCCTTTCTCTGTAGGAATTGGGGATGAGATACAGCAGAAGAGGTGAGAAGCCAAGTGACCTGGAGGTCTTTTATAATGCATCGCCCCCTTTTCTCTTCTCTCCAAAAGCTGTAACTATGCACCTTCTATCTGTCTGTCACAGGCCATGCCTAAGCCAATTTTGAGGTTACCTAGTTGACTTGAGAAGGACTAAACTACATAGCCTCTGCACCTATGCTAAAACTGATGCTAAGTATGTAGTTATTTCCAATTGTACGGAGTCTCTGACTTTTTGTGGTCACAGCTCCCTCTTTCTAAGCTAAAAGCAGGATGTGAAGAGCAGAGGGGCCACATAGAATTTCTTTAGAGAAAAGTTGGTGTCATGAATTGAATTGCGTCCCCCAAAAATATGTGTATCAATTTATTGTCCACCATCTTGTCGCCTGGGGTGATTTTTCTAAGTGTTGGAAATCCTATCAGCATGATGCTAATGGGATGGGATTAGCGGCAGTTGTATTGATAAAATCTGCAAGATTTGATTGTGCTTTAAGACAATTTCTTCTGAGATATAAAAGAGAGAAAAGAGCAGAGACGGGGGACTTCATACCACCAAGAAAGCAGAGCTGGGGGCAGAGTGCATACTTTGGACCTGAGGTTCCTGCATTGAGAAACTCCCAGACAAAGAAAATATTGATGACAAGTTCCTTCCCCCAGAGCCGACAGACAGGGAAAGAGTTTCTCTGTAACTGATGTCCTACATCTGGGCTTGTAGCCTATTAGACTGTGAGAAAATAAATTTCTCTTCGTTAAAGCCATCCACTTGTGGAATTTCTGTTACAGCAGCAATAGATAACCAAAACAGTTGGGTTTTCATAGACTTCTTTTTAGAGGTAGAAATATGCAGAGCAAACAAACGGGAACTTTTTAAAAATTATTATTATTTGCATTCAAGCAAAACCTAGTGAACTTCTCCAGTCACGGTGGTGCTTAATCTAAAAGCTGCCTGCCTGTACTTCTTCTACTCTCAATACTGCTCCTACCACTCCATGGGTGGAAATTGGGAAATCCCTGCAGCTGCCACTGAAGCCACCAATACCAACGATGTTTGAATTGCAAACAAAAATTCATCCTCACCTGGAGAAACCCCAAGATTATGGCCCCTGGACACCCTTTTAGCTCAGTAATGAAGTCACTCCTGAGGTTCAGCCAAAGATTAGATATGCCCATAAGACAAAACTAGACCGAATGGGCACACCAGCCCAAGGACAAGGACTAGAAGGCAGGAGGCGATAGGAAGGTAATAGGGAAACCAAGGGCGAGAAGGAAGAATGTTGACATGTCATGGGGTCATTAGCCAATGTCATAAAACAATATGCGTACTAACTGTTTAATGATAAACTAGTTTGTTTTGTAAGCCTTCATCTAAAGTACAATAAAAAATAAATAAATAAAAACTCAAAATGAAAAAGAAATTTCAGCCTCACATGAGCCCTCCACAGTGCTCAGCCTGTCTACCCTAGGAAGGAAAGAGCAGTGAATCACTCTCAAAGGCAAGGAAGTCTTGGGCAAAATGAACAGATTTCTCTTCTGGGACAAGCCTGCTTCTCTTTTCCTTGCCCTCTTTCTCTCTCTCCTTTTTCTCCTTCTCTTCCTTCCTTTCACCCTACCCACCTCTTGCCTCTCTCGTTCAGCTGTGCACTCCAGAATGAAGTTTTCACAATACTTCAGCACACTTCTAGTCCCATGCGTGCACATTTTAATCTCTGTATGGAGATTCACATGTAGTTGGTATCTTCATTTTCCATGTCACTTGATAATTTCTTCCCTCCCCTATACACCCAGTGTAATATCTTCCCAGCATAGTCCCAGGCTCATTTAGGTCAACTGCAGAGTGGGGAGAAATGGAAGGAAGATGAATTTTTTTCTTCAAATTGAGAAGGCTTGAACCTCACACTGGGGAGAAAGAATTTGTAAAAGAATCTAAAATATTTTTGCAGGAAATACTTTAAAAACTTATATCCGAATCGATGGTCTCACCGAAATGTTAAGGCACAAAGCCTCGACTCTTTGCTCATTGGAAACTGGTTTGAGAACCTGTCAGGACACATGGAGGGCTTTTATTAAAATTCACTTTGCAGATGGTCTTCAGCTGCTGCAATTTTCTCATTCCTTCCAGAGAGGCCAATTCTAAAAGATAAGCTGTCACCCAACGGAGTGTTTCTTCTTTATTTTCTGTTCTCTTCTTTATTTTCAGTCATGCCTTGGCCTGTTTTCAGACCACAGCACTCTGGCACATACACTACACTACTTGTCTTCTGGCTTCTCTAGCCTCCTTAACACACATGCAAATTAGAGTTACAAATAAATTTGACTTCTCTGTTTAGCTAACAGAGCCCCTGGGTGGTGCAAATGGTTAACACATTGGGCTGATAGCCAAAAAGTTGAATGTTGGAATCCACCCAGAAGCCCTGGGAAGAAATGTTGGGCTCTCTACATCTGAAAAAAATCAGCCATTGAAAACCCTATGAAGCACAATTGTACTCTGGCACAGATGGAGTCACCATTCATCAGAATCAACCGAAAGACAACTTGTTGTTATTATTTGTTTTATTTTAGCTAATAATGGTAAATTGTAAATATACAAAGTAGGCTTCATTAAGATTAATATCATTTTAAAATAACAAATTACAAAAGTAAATAATACTTACTTGGATTTGTGTATTGTCTTGGATTATAGGCATCCAACCAATCTTACCATATCATAAGTGGCAACACGTTCTACTTCTTGACCATTAAGTGGCCAGCACCACATTCCACTCACCCAATTCCTGAAATTGTTTCTACTTTATTTAATAGGAGACGTCCAATATCCTGCCACAGTCTAATTGATACAAAAGAGTCTAATGCTCACAGACCGTGAAACACAGTTCTTAGAAAGCACCTATCTGCAGACCACAATATGAGCAGCATTAGTGAAGAGACAGGATGTACTGAAAGTGAGAAGATAGCCAAGGAAATCTGTCTTCTTTTGGTTTAAATTGAGGCTTAGCTCACAAAGAGTAAAATGCATATAACTTAATTATTCAGCTTGATGAGTTACTACATGTGTATCTCATATAACCAACATCCGGACCAAGGTAAAGAAATGTTCAGCTCTCAGAAGCTCCTTGTATCTATCCCAGTCAATTCCAATCTTCAGACCTCTACCACCATTTTCCTGTTTTGAAATACTATAAATGGAATCATACAACATGTGTTCATTTGACTATAGAATCATTCAACGTAATTTTTATTAGATACATCCATCTTGTGTCTAATAGCAGTAGTTCTTTTTTATTGCTGTCATATTCCACTGTACTGATACTGTACATCACAATTTTTTCATCTGTTTTGCTGTTGATGTACATACCAAAAAAAAAAAAAAAAAAAAACCAAACCCACTGCCATCGAGTTGATTCTAACTCATAGCGACCCTATAGGACAGAGTAGAACTGCCCCATAGAGTTTCCACTGAATGCCTGGCAGATTAGAACTGCCGACCTCTTGGTTAACAGTCACAGCACTTATCCACTATGTCGTCATATAAAACTAATGCTGCTATGAACATTTTCGTACATATCTTTCAAGGGCAATAAGCATTCATTTTTCTTGGGTCTAAATGCAGCTGTGGAGTTTCAGGGTTATAGGTTATAAATATGTTTTGTTCTAGGCAATATTTCTAAATAATGTACAAGTATGGATGTGCCAGTTGACAGTGTCATCAGCAATGTATGAAATTTTCAGTTGTTCCATATCATCAGCAACACTTGATATTTTCAGTTCTTTTATCTTAATCCATTTAGGTGAAGGGGGTATTATTTCAATGTGTTTTTACTTTGCACTTTCCTTATAATTAGTAAGGTCCAGTGGTTGCAGCCCACCAGACCAGCTTTGGAAGTGGCTGCAAGGGGCACAGGTCCAGTTCCTAGTGGGAAAAAAGGCTATAAGAAAGTCAACTGTAGTTGTGTCCTAGAGGTTCAGGGGATGGACTAGAAATGCACTGGGGTGTCCTGCACAGGTTTGATTTCTGCTGACTACAGACTACCTGGATCCCAGGTACTTTAAGTTCCCTTCATTATCAGCAAGCAAGTTGGAGGTTCACCAAAAAAGAGAAGGGCTCTCACTGAGGTGGATTGATGCAGTAGCTGCATAATAACGACTGTGAGGACAGCACAGGACTGGGCAGTATTTCTTTTTATTGTACATAGGGTCGCTATAAGTTGGAAGCCACTTGACGGTACCTGACAACAACTGCGGCAATCCCCTCTTCTTAAAGAGAAAAAACCCAAACTCATAGGGACCGTATAGAACAGGGTAAAACTGCCCCATAGGGGTTCCAAGGAGCTATTGGTGGATTTGGATTTGAACTGCAGACCTTTTGGTTAGCACCCAAGCTCTTAGCCTCTGTGCCACCAAGGCTCCTTCTTCAAGAGAAGAGGGCTTGAAAACCTTGGTAAGAAGAGAAAAAAAGAAAAGGTGGAGAAAGAGCAGAGAAGTTGAAAATACAGAAGTTCCATCATAGATCTTTCCTTGTCGTTGTGAAAAATGTCACCAGGCAGTTTATTAAGAAGGGGACTTCAGAGCAGGCTGATGGAATGAAATGTCCTAGCAGCAGAAACAGTGTTATTTGGTCTATGATCTCCTTAAGTATTTCCTGGTATAGCAGTTCAGAGAACACAATTTAAAGGCTTAAGAAATAGTGAGATTTGAAACAGTGGGTTTTTCTCTCTGGCCAACTATCAAATCTGCGAAGACCCCTTATAAACATAAGTGATATTTTAAGGAGGATCTTCATGATGTCTTTGTAGTGAGAGAGGCATGGCCCAATGAGAGTGTATCCTAATCTTGAGAAGGTTTGAAACCAATTCCCAACACTTTTGTACTTTCCTCCTTTTTAAAACACCTTTTTTGCATACTCATGTGGAGATAAACACATTACCTGATGGATTGCCTTGAATTGTTTCCCATTTTCTACAGCCTGTGTCTCCTCGCCACCCAGGGCAGCTGTGTCAGCACAAGGAAGACAAGGAACAAAGAAGGAAATGGAGAAAACAGAATGGCTTATTCAAGATTTCTCCATCAGAAGCAAAAAGCTTGCTCCCATGTTATTGTGCTCAATAATCCTCTCTTCCCTTTTCCAGCATCATTGAGGAGCATGACAGGAAAAGAAGGACTGAAAGAAGAGAGAAAGAATAGGCTCTGTCCTTTCATTTGAAATTCACTTGGTTTTCTGAGCAGTGTTTAGAGCCTGGAATATGCAGAGGGGAACAAGCAGAAAAGCTTCATTCTGTTTTACATATTCCTCCCTTTTTTGTCTTCCTCATCCTCTATGAACTCATCCCCTCTCAAAAAACTGAATGTTATTTTCAGACATGGGTGGCAAAGGAGCCCATATACTTTTGGATTAGAGAGTAGATTATATTGGATACACTAAGATTAGGTATTCAAAAACACAAGGGCATTGCAAATGAAAGTTAAGTAAAATTTTGAAAGAATGGCTAAAACAGGTACTTTCAGGCAGCTGAAATAGCTTAGTTGGGAGAGGATAGACCGATGATCTGGAGATCCCTGGCTCAATCCTGGGTTTGGCAGTCATGTGTAGTCTTCTAGAATTACTGTGATTCACTTTATTACAGGACAATTGCAACCCAAGGCTTTGGGATTCTAACAGAACTGAGGATAATACAGTAAAACCTGCAAAAACCAGAACCAGTGTAAGGCAGAAACCTGTCATAGAAGAAAAACTCAAATATTTTCCACTAAAAAGAGAGATAGAAAAGTGGTGACACTGCACCCTGTCAAAGGCAGAAAACTTTCAAGACCAGGAAAAACAAGGCAGTCCCATCAAGTGCAGCTCTCACAGTTTTACTCTACATCTATCCAACAGGGAGCTATGTGAGAAAAGTTACATTAACATCTGTATCATCTCTCACTACAATTTTTACTGATATTTTTCAGCTCCAATCAGGCTGTATATATACATATTTTTATCATCCTCTGCTTCATTTACACATTCCTGAGGTCTTCTACAAAGTGGTAAGTGACATTTTTCATCTCTTATTCTTCTTACTTTTAAGTGACAACAGGTAACAATTTGTTTAAAACAACAATAAATAAAACCAAACCAAACCCCTTGCCATCATGTTGATTCCAAACTGGACAGAGTATAACTGTCCCATAGGGTTTTCAAGGAGCAGCTAAGAAAGGCAAAAAAATCCAGTCATGCAAAATGCCCAAATGCCCAATTAAACTAGAGAAGACAAAAGAAACAGACAAACAATCAAATAACCAGGGCAATGAATAGAAAGCAGTTGCTAATATGGTAGATATTAATTAAACAGTATTGCTATCACTTTAAATGCAAATGATTTAAATATATGTATCTTAGTCTGGGTTTTCTAGAGGAGGAAAACCAGAGAAAAATGCATATAAATATTGTCTCAGCCATCTAGTGCTGCCACAACAGAAATACCACAAGCGGATGGCTTTAACAAAGAGAAATTTATTTTCCCACTTTTTTTTTTTTAGTAGGTTACAAGTCCAAATTCAGGGCATCGGCCCCAGGGGAAGTCTTTCTCTATCTCTGTCACCTCTGGAGAAAGGTCTTTGTCCTCAATTTCCCTTTGGTCAAGGAGGTTCTCAGGCACAGGGACCCCAGGTCCAAAGGACGCGCTCTGCTCCCTGTGCTGCTTTCTTGGTGGTATGAGGTCCCCAACTCTCTGCTTGCTTCTCTTTCCTTTTATCTCATCCCAGGGAAACTCCCTTTATACTGGATCAGGGAGGTGACCTGAGTAACGGTGGTGTTACAATCCCATCCTAATGGTCTTAACATAAAATTACAATCACAAAATGGAGGACAACCACACAGTACTGGGAATCATGACCTAACCAAGTTGATACGCACGCTTTTGTGGGGACATATTTCAATCCATGACAAATATATACAGAGAAATTCACCTAAAGGAAATGGCTCCTGCGATAGTGGGGACTGGCAAGTCACAAATCCATGGGTCTGGTAGCAGGCTGAAAATCTCTGACACCTCATAGGGTTGCAGGGGCTGACAAATCCAAAATCTGCTAGTCAAGCAGCAGCCTAGAGACTTCTGCAGGCATAGGTCCAAAGACTGGAGGTCAGGTGCTGAGAAGAGTAAAGGGTCTAGAGAGAGTGAATTTTGCCACAACATCCCTTTATGTACTGGAGGCAGGCTACACTGCAAGGAAATTCCTCTTTCAACCGACTGGTTGCTCACATCAGATCACAAAATGGAAGGTAACTAAATTATAGAAGAGCACATGCCAAGCTACTGAGAATCACGTCCTAGCCAAGTTGACACATAACATTAACTATTACAATAACATTTAAAAGACAGACTATCCAAGTGGATTAAAAACTACATGTTGTTTGCAAGAAATCCACTTTAAACATAAAAACATGGATAGATTAAAAGTAAAAAGATGGAGAAAGATACCATACTAACACTAATCAAAAGAAAGCTGGAGCTGGTATATTAATGTCAGGCAAGTCAGATTTCAGAGCAAGGAAAATTATCAAAAATAAAGAAGGGGTTACATAATGATTAAAGGGTCAATTCTCCAAGAAGACATAACAATCCTGAATGTGTATGCACCTAACAACAGAGCATCAAAATACACGAGGCAAAAGTCATATCTGAGGAAGGAATTGAGTCCAAGCCGTACTCTGCTACACATGGGGTTGCCATGAGTCATAATCAATTCGTTGGTACCTGGTCATTGTGGTGGATCCAAGATATACAAGCCAAGCCCAAGCCCAAGCCCAAACCCAGTGCCGTCGAGTCAATTCCATCTCATAGCGACCCCATAGGATGGAGTAGAACTGCACCATAGAGTTTCCAAGGAGCACCTGGCGGATTTGAACTGCCAGCCCTTTGATTAGCAGCAGTAGCGCTTAACCACTACACCACCAGGGTTTCCAAGATATACAAAGAACTCCTAAAACTCAACAATAAAAACACAAGCAACCCAATTAGAAAGTGGGTAAAATATCTGAAGAGATACCCCAGCAAGGAAGATATACAGGTGGCATATGTCTTAAAAAAAAAAAAAAAAAAAACTATTCCCCCATAAGTAGAATGTGCTTCACATGGATTTTAGTGGAAGTAGATCTCCAGGCCTTTCTTCTGAGGCAACTCTATGTGGCTCCAAACCACCAATTAATCAATCATTCAGTTAGTAGCCAAAAATTTAACCATTTCCAACACCCAGGGACTCCCACATGCCACTAGGGAATTACAAATTAAAACAATGATGCGATACCATTACATACCTACTGTTGCTGTTCTTGTTAGCTGCTGTTGAGTCAGTGCCGACTCACAGTGATCCTAGAGGGCAGAAAAAGGCTCCATAGGGTTTCCAAGGAGCACCTGGTGGTTTGAACTGCCAGCATCTTGCTTAACAGCCAGGCTCCTAACTACTAGCCCACCAGGGCTTCTACACAGCTGTTTGAGTGGCTAAAA
The DNA here is from genome assembly GCF_030014295.1 of Loxodonta africana. Classification (NCBI taxonomy): domain Eukaryota; kingdom Metazoa; phylum Chordata; class Mammalia; order Proboscidea; family Elephantidae; genus Loxodonta; species Loxodonta africana. Next base: position 80,315,152 of record NC_087342.1, read on the forward strand.
TCCTAATACTGACAACACCACATGCTGGCAAGGATGTGGAGCTACAGGAACTCTCATTCATTACCGGGAAAATGCAAAATAGTACAGCTACTTTGGAAGATACCCTAGCAGTTTCTTACAAAGCTAAATGTAGACGAACATAAACATGTTGTTGTCAGATGCTGTGGAGTCAGTTCTGACTCATAGTGACCCTATGTACAACAAAATGAAACACTGACCAGTCCTGTACCATTCTCACTAGCATTGTTATGCTTGAACCCATTGTTGTAGCCACTGTGTGAATCCATTTTTTTAAGGGTCTTCCTCTTTTTCACTGACCCTCTACTTTACCAAGCATGATGTCCTTCTCCAGGGAATGGTCCATCCTGATAACAGGTCCAAAGTATGTGAGATGAGGTCTCCCCATCCTTGCTTCTAAGGAGAATTCTGGCTGTACTTCTTCCAAGACAAATTTCTTTGTTCTTCTGGCAGTCCATGGTATGTATATTCAACATTCTTCACCAACACCATAATTCAAAGGTATCAATTCTTCTTCAGTCTTCCTTATTCATTGTCCAGCTTTCACATGCATATGAGGCAATTGAAAACACCATGGCTTGGGTCAGGTGCACCTTAGTCCTCAAGATGAAATCTTTGCTTTTTAACACTTTAAAGAGGTCTTTTGCAGAAAATTTGCCCAGTGTAATGCGTTGTTTGATTTCTTGACTGCTGCTTCCATGGGTGTTGGTTGTGGGTCCAAGTAAAATGAAATCCTTGACAGCTTTAATCTTTTCTCCATTTATCATGATGTTGCTTATTGATCCGATCCTGAGCATTTTTGTTTTCTTTATGTTGAGGTGTAATCCATACTGAAGGCTGTGATCTTTGGTCTTCACCAGTAAGTGCTTCATGTCCTCTTCATTTTCAGCAAGGAAAGTTGTGTCATCTGCATATCACAGGTTGTTAATGAGTCTTCCTCCCACCCTGGTACCTCCTTCTTCTCCATGTAGTCTGGTTTCTTGGATTATTTGCTTAGCATATGGTTTGAATTAGTATAGTGAAAGGATGCAACACTGACACACATTTCTTTACTTTAAAACACGCATTATCCCCCTGTTCTGTTCAAATGAATGCCTCTTGGTCTATGTAGAGGTTCCTTATGAGCAAAATTAAGTGTTCTTGAATTCCCATTCCTCACAATGTTATCCATAATTTGTGATGATTCACATACTTGAATGCCTTTGCACAGTCAGTGAAGCACAGGTAAACATCTTGTATTCTCTATTTTCAGCCAAGATCCCTCTGACATAAGCAATGACATCCCCCCTTCCACATCCTCTTCTGAATTCTTCTTGAACTTCTGGCTGTTCCCTGTTGATGTACAGCTGCAACTTCTTGTGAATGATCTTCAGAAAAATTTTACTTGTATGTTGTATTATGACGTTGTTCAATAATTACTGCATTCTGCTGGATCACTTTTCTTTGGATTGGGCACAAATTTGGATCTCTTCCAGCTGGTTGGCCTGGTAGCTGTCTTCCAAATTTCTTGGCATAGATGCATGAGCACCTTCAGCACTGCAGCTGCTTGAAACATCTCAATTGGAATTCTGTCAATTCCTGGAATCTTGTTTTTCGCCAATGCCTGCAGTACAGCTTGGATCTCTTCCTTCAGTAGCATAGGTTCTTGATCGTATGCTATCTCCAGAAATGGTTGAATGTTGACCAATTCTTTTTGGTACAATGACCCTGTCTGTGTATTCTTTCCATCTTCTTTTGATGCTTCCTGAACCATTTATTATTTTCCCTGTAGAATTCTTCAATATTGCAACTTAAGCCTTGAATTTTTCTTCAATTCTTTCAGCTTGAGAAATGCCGAGTGTGTTCTTCGGTTTTGGTTTTCTAATGCCAGGTCTTTGCACATTTCATTATAATACTTTACTTTGGCTTCTTGAGCCACCCTTTGAAATCCTTTGTTCAGCTCTTTTATTTCATTATTTCTTCCTTTCACTTTACCTACTCTGTGTTCAGGGGCAAGTTTCAGAGTATCTTCTGACATCCATTTTGGTCTTTTCTTTCTTTCCTCTCTTTTTTAATGACCCCTTGCGTTCTTCATGTATGATGCCCTTGATGTCATTCTGGAACTTGTCTAGTCTTTGTCCATTCATGTTCAATGTGTCAAATCTCTTCTTGAGATTTTCCATCATATGTCTGTCAGTTTGTCATGCCGTAGTATTGTATGTTGCTGTGACACTGGAAACTTTGCCACTGGTATTTCAAATACCAGCAGAGTCACCCTTGGGGGACAGATTTCACCTGAGCTTCCAGACTGAGACAGACTAGGAAGAAGGACTTGGCAGTCTACTTCTGAAAAAATTTGCCAGCGAAAACCTATGACTAGCAGCAGAACATTGTCTGATATAGTGGTGAAAGATGAGCCTCTCATGTTGGAAGGCAAAAAAAATATGACTGGGGATAAACTGCCTCCTCAAAGTACAGTCGACCTTAATGATGTGAATGGAGTCAGTCTCTTAGGACCTTCATTTGCTGATGTGGCACAACTCAAAACAAGAAGAAACATCTGTGAATGTTCATTAATAATTGGAATGTGGAATATAGGAGGCACGAATTTAGGAAAATTGGAACATGTCAAAATTGAAATTGAATGCATAAGGATCAAAATCTTAGGCATTAGTGAGCTGAAATGGACAGTATTGGACATTTTGATATGGACAATCATATAGTCTGCTACGCTGGGAATGACAATTTGAAGAGGAATGTGGTTGCACTCTTCATCAAAAAGAACATTTCAAGGTCTATCCTTAAGTACAATGCTGTCAGTGATAGGATAATATCCATATGCCTATAAGGTAGACCAGTTAATACAACTGTCATTCAAATTTATGGACAAACCACTAATGCCAGAGGTGAAGAAATTGAGGATTTTTACCAATTTTTGAGTCTGAAATTCATCAAACATGCAGTCAAGACACATTAATAATTACTGGTGATTGGAATGTGAAAGTTGCAAACAAAGAAGGATTGGTTGTTGGAAAATATGGTAATAGTAACAGTCCCGGAGATTGCATGACAAAATTTTGAAAGACCAATTAATTCTTCAGTGCAAATACCTTTTTTCAACAACATAAACGGCAACTATACATGTGGACCTCACCATATGCAATACACATGAATCAAATCACCTATATCTGTGGAAAGAGATGACGGTAAAGCTCAATGTCATTAGTCAGAACAAGGCCAGGGGATCACTGTGGAACAGGCCTTCAACTGCTCATATCGAAGTTCAAGATGAAGTTGAAGAAAATTAGAACAAGTCCATCAGGGCCAAAGTACAGCCCATACAGACACATAGGCATACATAAATATATGATTCAGCCATTGTGCATCTAGTTATTTACCCAGTGAAGTAAACGTTTATGTCCACCAAAACCCTGCCCTCAAATGTTTATAGCAGCTTTACTGATAATTGCCAAAAATTGGAAACAATGAAGATGTCCTTAAATAGATGAGTAAACAAGCTGTGGCACATTCATATAATGGAGAATTATTCAGCAACAAAAATAAGTGAGCTTTCAAGCTATGAAAAGCGGCAGAGGAATCTTAAATGCATATTGCTAATTGAAAGATGTTAGCCTGATAAAGCTACATATTATATTATTCCAAATACATGACATTCTGGAAAAGACAAAATTTTAGACAGTAAAAAGATCAGTGGCTGCCAGCAATTCAGAGAGGTTTGGAGGGATGAATAGTGGAGCACAGACATTTTTAGGACAGTGAAACTATTCTGAATGATACTGTAATGAGGGTTGCTTGACATTACACATACTGCTTCTACAGCATCAAACAGCCAAGACACCACCCAGTATTTACACACACATACACAGACACACAGGCAAACATATACACATTCCCATCAGTTTTCTGTGTGACACTCTAGTTTTCTCCTTAAGTGAAACCTACCACACACTGTTCCTTGTTCTTATTGTAGAAATCCCCTGAGCCCACTGAAAGAACAAGTCTGACAGACAAACCACGTTCTGCCAATTTTGAAAAAGACTCAGTGTTATAAGTATTCGCAAAGGCTCATATTTGTGCAAACTATGATGAGAAAAGGCTAACAGGCACTAGAAATCTGGTACCAGGAAATGATTTTTTTTTTATGTAGTTCAGAGAATTGAGTTTTCACCATGATAAATCTCAGGGTTCTAGACCAGTCTTGAGGCAAGCTGATTTATTTTCCACAAGTATCACAAATGAATTTCTAACCCCCAAATCTCAAAGTACATTTTTTCAGTCTTTATTCACCCTCTACATGCAGGTGTTTTTTTTTTTTTTACATGCAGGTGTTTACTGATCAATCGTAAATCCAAGGCCAGAGACCAGAGCACTACCCGAGTTCACTGTGTAACATTCTTAGAGGTGTGTTCCAAGATATCTTGAATCTCATATGAGTTTATCTTCTCCCTCTTCCAGGCTTTCCCCCATGCCCCTCCACTCACAATTTTTCAGAACTCCCTTTTCTGTACCTACTTCTGTTTGAGAATGACTTAATTTTTTTTTCATGAATAAATGCTTCATTCACTTTTGTTCTTTAAATCCTGTCTATTTACCTATCTTACTCTTATAATTCACCTTTTCTAAATCCTGAAGCTGCTGTTTTGTTCATGTCTTATGAATTCTTTTCTGGACTGTTCGTAGGGCCCTTGAATTAACCGATATCTCGAGTAGAAAAAACCCTTACAATGAAATGCAGAGTACATCACTATCGGGTGTTCTTTTGCCATTGCTTTCCTACATCAAATCTGACACATATATTCTGATCGAGCAAACAGCAAATATAGTGAAGGCTTTTACATGGCCAAAATATTAATTTTTTTAGCTTTGTGCCTCAGGTTAAGTCAACTATTGAGGAAATCAAGAGCTGAAAATGGGGATTTGATTCTTTCACACCCATAATAGAAGACAGAGACTTTTAACAACTCCAGGTTGTAAAAAAGCCACCATGGAAACCTCTTGTGGCTATTTATCCAACATGTTTCCAATCCTCTGCCTTGGCTTTCAAGCCCTATAAAGAATCAGTATCCTCCACTGATTCCTGAGCACCTCCTGCCTAAAGCAGCTGCTGATGCCTCTTAACACTGACCAACACTACCCCAACGCTCAAGGAGCATGAATCTCAGGTAGAGCACACGCTTTGCATGTATGTGGCCCTGGCTTCCATCCTCTGTACATCTACACTTTTTCTTCGCTTCAACACTGTTTAAAACCAATCTTGAGGCAATACAGATTCACTTCTCCTAATATTTTCCATTCAATTTCTGCACACATAGACAGGAAAAAGACAACTCAATGGACTTCTTCAATGCTCTTTCATTTCTATGCTATGAGCTTCTATATCCCTTAAAGTGACTGTGACGGTAGAAGGAGTATGACAAAAAAGGGAAGAAAAGAAGAACCAAATGCTAACAAAATCTCTTCAATCACCCAAAACAAAATCATGCACATTAAGCTCCCATTTTGTACTATTATTAAAGAGAAAGACAGATGGGGGAGGGGGAGGTGCTTGAAAGGGCCCTGCAGACAGTTTTTTTTTTTTTTTTTTTAATCAACTAATCCACAAAGCCCCCTAGTGAGGCTCTCCACTGGGCTACTTCCAGATATGCAGATGTCTAAATTATTTCAGGGCAAAACTGAGTGCCTAAGTTTCCTTCTCTTTGATTCTCTTTCCCTTTATCCTTGACGAGGTGGCCGAGTGGTTAAGGCGATGGACTGCTAATCCATTGTGCATTGCATACGTGGGTTCGAATCCCACCCTCATCGGTTCTTCTTTTCCCCACTTGTCGTGGGAGTAAGATTTGGAGCCCTAGGTTGCACAGTGGTTAACAGCTTGGCTGCTAACCCAAAGGTTAAAATTTTACTAGTAGGAAGCACTGGAGACAGGATAAAAGGGGACAGGGAGAGGAAAGGTGAAGGTGACACATAATGGGATGAAGAATATGAAGGGGAAGATAAGAGAAGGGAAGTGGGTTTGGGTGTGGAAGAACTAGAAGAGAAGGTGAAAGAAGGTTCGGAACTAGGTCTTTAGGATGCACAAAATATGGATGGCCAAAGAAGTACTTTGAGACTACCAGGGTTGCCTATGTCCCCTCTGTTCTCTCTACAAGGCAGGAAGTCAGAAAGTTCCCTTCCTCCTAAGGAAAATGGACTATGGGTGTTTTTCCAATAGGAGCATGCAGCTGTTTTTGCTCAAGACTTTTGTGGTTTTAAGAGAGCTTAGCAGCTCTTTCCACCTCTAGAAATAATTTTTCAACTGTGGATGCTGGAAGACTTAAGGTTTCCTGAGAAATCCCTTTCCTCTGGATAGCATCCAAACACTTGACGGTTAACAAAGAGTTGGGATCACAGATCTCTGTGGTTGGGATCACAGATCTCCATGACTGGTGATTGGACCGACATTTTGCTGACCAGGAAGGCCTAGTGGCATAGTGGTTAAGAGCTATAGCAGCTAACCAAAAGGCTGGCAGTTCAAATCCACCAGGCACTCCTTGGAAACCCTATGGGGCAGTTCTACTCTGTCCTGTACGGTCACTATGAGTTGAAATCCACTTGATGCAACAGGTTGTTGTTTGTTTGCTGACCAAGATTATATGGGTAGGTGTGGAAGTGTAGAAGGAATGGGAAAAAGAAAAGCAGATGGAAACCTTCCTCCTGAAACTGCTATCTGTTCATTGACACAGGCACAGGTGAGGGAAAAAAGAAGACTCAAAAGGAAGTTGTCCAACAGTCACTTCCCCCGACTTTCCATCTGTATTTTCCTTCCCTACTTCTTAATAATAATGAGAAATTGTAGTAAAGGAGAACAGGCGGTCTGTGACACGGTGGGATCTTGTTGCTTCACCATCAGCAGGTCCTGAGTGAGCACCTTCTTTTATTCCAGTTCCTCCTTACATCATTGTTCTTAAGCAGTTAGGTTGGGAGGCCCAAAGAGTGTCCAGGACTATGGTCCAAGAGAGTAACTATTAAGCCATTTATCCTTTCTGTGAGTAGGAAAAACACAAGAAAAGATATTCAGGAAGAGAAAAATGGGAGAAGTCTGAAACAAATCTGACCAGAGTCAAGTGCCAGTCAGTGAGAAAGGGAAATAACACTTGGAGGTACTGGGAATTGAACCCAGGGCCTCGTGCATGCTAAGCACGTGCTCTACCACTGAGCTATACCCCCTGTTACAAGAAAATCATCAGAACAATTCATAATACTGACTTCCAGCATGGTCTGTAGGCATATTAAAAGGTCAGTTTTTGCAAGTCAAAATCCATTATGTTCAATTCTTGTGTTCCTGAATTGCATCAGGCCTCACAGCTATGACAGGAAAAAAAAAAAAAAAGCATTCTAACCAAAAGACTCTGAGATCTGCCAACAGCTTTTGGCTTCTTCAAGGACTGCTTTTAGCCAACTGCCTAAAAGTCTGTCAGTTCAGTCCACCACGAGGGAGAGTCTCGGGATTCAAAGTTCTGTTAAGCCTTTTGATTGTCTTCTTGAAACGTCGTTCTTCTCTGCCTATGAAGCTTACAGAAAGGCACAAAAGATAGTACAGGGGAATAGAAAGAAGAGTTCCATAAGTGCTGCGAAAGAATGAAGATCCAGGTGGGGAAAGAAGACTAGAGGTTAACTAATTCACGGTACTTGACCGAAACAGGAGCCCTGGTGATGCCTTCGTTAGTAAGTATGGCTGCTAACCGAAAGGCTTACAGTTCACTCCTTGGAAACCTTATGAGGTCGGGATCGGCTCGACAGCAACGGCTGGATTAGACTGAAACGAAGAGCGACAAGTACAGACACGCTCTTGCAAACGCCTGTGTCCAGCACCTGGGTTTGAAAATGTAGTTTTGCCTCCGCGATGCCGTAGCTCTGGTTTTGAAGAGACGGAAGTCAGAAGTCAAAAGAGAGAGGTGAAAGATGGACACTCCTGTCTTTAAAACATCTCTTTGTAGAGAAAATTATTTCCTTAATGAGGAAAGAACAAGAGAAGCCCTTCGTGGGCTGGGCACAAACTTCAAAACAAATTCGCTTTTTATAAAGTTTCCCTGTGCCTGGAGAATTCGCAAATTCCCCATGTGGTGCTACTGTTAATCTAGATATAATGGATAAAATCCAAATCTTGGATGGAGAGAACATGTGTCCGGAACGCATAGATTAAACAAAAAAACCAAACCCGTCGCCATTGAGTCGATCCCAACTCATAGCGACCCTATAGGATAGGGTAGAAGTGCCCTATAGAGTTTCCAAGAGCGCCTCGTGGATTCAAACTGCCAACCTTTCAGTTGGCAGCCACAGCTCTTAAACTACACCGCCAGGGTTTTCCAATGCAGCTGTCAGCGGTGCGATTCGAACCCAATTCCTGGTAGAGATGGAAACCTTAATCCAGCGCCTTGGACCGCTCAGTTAAGTAGACAAATTATTAACTTCATAGATTAAGTTATTACCATATTAGAAAGACACCTGTCTGAAAAAGAGTGCAAGGAGGAGTGAGTGTGAGGAATGGAGTCAATAGGAAAGAGTGGGAGGGGTTATAGCTGGAGAAAGGATGACGCTGAGCGGAGCGGGGAAGCAGCAGCGGAGAAGTAGATGGCAGAGAGAAAAGGGATAGGGTTTGGAGAAGAGTCTGTAAGAAAAGATAGGATATGAACAAGCGTGCAGGTGGAAAGTGACCAAGTTCCCATCTTTACTATGCTGTCGGCAGGCCCTCCGGAAGAGAGAGGCTAAAGTAAATTCTTTCAAAGCATATCTCCCACAAAAAGATATGACTGGTTTTGCTCTGGGCTACCTCCTGATATGCTGATGTCTAAATTACCTCAGGGCAAAACTGAGTGTATAAGCTTTCCTTCTCTTTGATTCTCTTTCCTTGTATTCCTGACAAGGTGGCTGACTGGTTAAGGAGATGGACTGCTAATCCATTGTGCATTGCACATGATAAGATCTCTCAATAAAGTAACAGGAATCCATATTTGGAGGTGTTTTCTCAGGGAAAACCAGTTGTTATCGAGTCGATTCTGACTCACAGCAACCCCATGTGTGTCACAGTAGAACTGTCCTCTCCAGGGTTGTCAATGGCTAATTTGTTGGAATTAGATCACCAGGTGCCTCTGGGTGACAGGAACCTCCAATGTTTCAGTAACCAACAAGTAAGTGTTAACTATTTAAGTCCACCTAGGGACTCCTTTCCCAAGGAAAAACCAAAATCCAACTGCCCCATAGTATTTCTAGAGAGTGGCTGATGGACTGGAACCGCTGACCTTTGGCTTGGCAGCTATGCTTCTCACCACTTGCCCCACCAGGACTCCTTGCATGTATAAGTTAAACCCTAGAACATCGAAGTCTCAGCCAGGGGGATACATAAAAACCCAAAAAACTCACTGCTGTCCAGTCAATTCTGACTCTTAGTGACCACATAGGGTTTCCAAGGCTGTAAATCTACAGAAGCCACCTGACACATCTGTCTCCTGTGGAGCCACTGGTGGTTTGAAATCACCAATACTTTGGTGAGCAGTTGATCTCCTTAACCACTGTGCCAAAGTCAGCATTAATTCAAGTGGCTTTGGCTCTCAACTCCAAATTAGTTGCTCCTTCTCCACAAAGTTTTTGTGGTATTAGGAATTTTCCAACCATCACACCAGGGTCTAGCACCTTCACTACTTCTGGCTATCACAGCCACAGCAAATAATTATTGGGAAAGAATACAAAAGCGAAGAACCTGAAAAATTGGCTTGGGAAACTTAAATGCAGATGCAGAGAGAAAACAGATCCTAAGCAAAAAACAGTAATTATATGGTGTCATGGACAGTCACTGTTCAAGCAAACCCTGGAGCCCAAAACACTGGTTGGGAAATTGAGCAGTGGCTTTGTCTTGTGAAGCTGCAGCTAGGGTTCTGAGAGCCACACAGAAGCATGTGGGACAAATGTTGGAGGCTGAGCAAGAACTGCAAGCATATTAATCTTTTGTAACAGCCCACTCCTGTTCCTGGACAGGTATTCAAACCTCAGCCATCACAGAGGCTAAGAGACCAGAAGCTTCAGCCTCTTGCCAAAATTTGTGGTGTCAGTCAACCCACATACGAGTTTTAGGAGGTAATCCTTAACCATTGTGTCTTCTCTTGCTTTTAGTTTTCGTTCTGATATTTTTTCCCCCATGAGAGGTTTTATCTTCCTGAATATTGGAGTATTTTATATATCACCTCTTCAGTTCCTCCCCAGCACTAGTCATCTCCGCTATCCTAACCTCCCTCAAATAACTGACTGAGACCTCGTTGGCACTGGGAAGTAGCTGACATGGGTGCTTAGAGGCATGAAGTTGTGGTTCTTAAACTTGGGGAATTGCCTGAGAACTTTGTGAATATATGTATTCCTGACTCCACCTCTATAGATCCTGAATGGACTGAGAATCACTGGATAGGGAGATGGTTGGATCTACATCTTTAAAAGTCTCCATGGATGTTTCCATTTTTCAGCCGTGTTTGAGAACTGCTAGCCTAAGAAGTGGTGCTGAGGAAACTGGAGTGAACTGAGCTGCTGGGAAATTTTTGCTACGAGGAAGCACTGTTTGAATAGGCTCTTACTGAATGCATCAAACTTCTGGAGAGCTCAATGCACCAAGCCTTTAATCTGAGGATCTAAGATTCACACCCCCGTCTGAAGTAGATACTTTCAGTTTTCCCTTACTTCTAATTTATACACAAAAGGCTACTAAGCCCAACTTTCTCCTGGAGCAGCTCTGGGAATATTTACAGTGCATTTTGCTACTCACATACTCTCTTTTCTCAATGGGACTCTGAAGAGGAAGATTTCAAATGTGGAAAATCAGATTTGTAGTATTATTTGAGAGTTATTCATTCAGTGAGAACAGCAACCTTATGCTCTGTCCTACTGTCAAATAGATGATCAAAATAGTGCCTTAAGGAATGAGTAGAATAGCACAGTGTTGAGAGGTCAAGGTTGATGATGGAACTTAAATTTGCAAATTTTTAGGAGGATCCCCAAGTCTCTGGATTGTGGAGATGCTAGGTCCTTTCACTTTGAGAAAGGAGGAATGGACTTTACCACTTGTTATGTTGTTTTCTTCTTCTTTGGGGGCATTGGATAGGATTGGAAAGGGGTAAAAAAAGAATTTGATCTGGGATTTCATTTATTTGAGATGCTTACAAATTTAAGGTGCAAATTCAGGTGGATGTTTTATATGTACAGTGATTCCTGAGACTAGAATGTTACAAAGATCTCTCATCTAGACATTTGTATAAAGCATGCGGCTGTAGAGGAGAGGGTCTCTACACAGAGGTAGAGTGAACCCTGAAGAAACTCTATCGTAATTTGAAGATTTGGAGCTCCTTAAAGGCATTCATTTGAAAACAAGGGATATGCTTGGCCCTTAGAGTGATCTTGGATTCTGGACTTCATACTGATTACACTATCTTCCTGGACTATCTTAGAAGACTTAAGGAGCAGCAACCTCCAGGTGAGATAACTTGTACCTCTTCTTTGCCAATTTCTGCACCAATAAGAATCTTCTCCATCTTCACAGGAACCATATGAAGTCCCCTTATAAACTGTGAAGTCCCCACTTTTCTAACAGAACTTGCCCCCCAGCTGACCCAGATGGCAGCTTCTCAGAGCAATCGAATGTGAGAGCGGTAAAGAGAAGCAAAGGTCTCCTTGAAGGTGACAATTAGACAGATGTCAGACACAAAGATTTGCAGTCATTTGAGTACAGGTAGAATGATAGAGCAGGGGTTAATTTGGCTCTGAGTCTTGTGAAGCAAAATTAGGATAATTTTGGGTAACTGTGAAGTTATAGGTTGATATTATGCTAGAACACCTGGGCTCCAAACATACCCTTTTAAATTTGTGATATGGAGGAATGCAGGGATGCATTCTTGTGGAATCAAGTTGTACTTGAAAGTCTCAAAAGTGAATTCAGTATGTTATTTGTGAGAAGGTCCAATCTACTCTGTATATCACTCTTGGAACATCTCAAAGGAGGAACTTTTCTTAAAGTATAAGATTTTATGAGATACTAAAGTTGAACTTAGTTGAAGAAACATACATACGTTCCCTGTGTTCTAGTCTGGAAATCCAAAACCTTTAAATTGTATGTATAATCCACATAGATCCTGGGAAAAACAGAAGTCAATGTGATTTGTAAGGATTCTCAATAGTGAGGGGATGGAAAAACATTTTGAAGGTAAATTTATATATTATGTTCTGCATTTTACAGGCTACATGATCTACCATCCATGTAGAATCTTTCGCAGAAGGACAATAACCATCACATCACTGGTTAGTTTTCACAAGTTAAATCAAATTGCTGCTATGATTCTTGGAGTTTGACATAGGAAAAGACCAGGAAAAAAAAAAAAAGAAGAGTAACTGTGAAGGGCCTGGAATTGATGAAGAAGATAAGGCATCCACATAAAGTAAAGAGAAAGGAACATAGAGACAACTTCTGATTCATAGTTCTGTACAATTAGAATACGATTGGCTAGTATGTTTAAGAAAAGAAATAAACAGCCATTTGAAATCTTAAAAAGTTATTTCAAAAAAGTAATCAACTAAGAGTATCATTGGTGGGTACACAGATTTGCTTCCTTGTCTTTTTGAGGTTCAGCCCGTTTTAGATTTCCAAAGCCTCTTTTTTTTTTTTTTTTTTTGTTTAGCCTCTTTAATGTTAATCATTGATTTGTGAAAGAAGAAACTTCACCTATATTAATTCTTCCTTCCATCAACACCACAGGAATTAGTTACTGGACGTCAATTCAAGAATCTTCTACTTGTTGGGCATAAGAAAAAACAACCATGAAGGGACTTGAACCCTCAATCCTCTACATCTGGAATCAGTTACCTTATCCATTACACCACACAGCCAATACTGTGAGGATATGGTACAAGCATGTAAGTGAAAGTGTTGATAAGGGAACATTAGGTCTCTGTTTTTAAATTTTTCACTTTGCAGTTGGAGGGAATTTTAACAACATTCATAAAAGGAATCAAATATCATCTGAAACGTCTGAGAACAATTACCTAGAATTAATAAACTGAGATTGTGAGATGATCAGAAGTGACATATTTCTTTGAGAGCACTCTCGTCTACATCACTTATAATGAAGATGCGTTTGGGTGGAGAATTACGACCCAAAAGCTAAACTCTTCTATAAAGGGGTGCAGATGACAGCATAAAGAGAGGGATTTCCAGGCATTGGTACCTTCGGACCTTATGGTCTCAAAGATAATACAGCGTTGCTCTAGGGAGAAAAGTCTGGAACCACAAACAAGAGCTTCCTTTGTAGAAATATCTAGTTTTAATGCCAGGAAAATATTTTATTACAATCTATTCATAACATAGCTTTTAAAAACTTTATCCTCTACCCACAAGTCAAAGAATCAGCTGATACTGAGGTGGGATGAGGTAGTGGGTCCCAAATCTCCCCAGAAGACTGGTCCTGAAGTGGGAGGTGCAGTTTAGTGACTTCCAAGTTATATCAAATGGAGAAAAAGGTGCCCAAATAGCTTGGAGGGACGCTTATCTCATTGAAATGCTAATTAACCACAAAGTATTTTGCCTAAAAGTCATTCCCTAGTTTCCCTGTGGATTCATCCACAAAACAATTCAAGGTGATTTTGTGTAACCCACTCTCAACTCTGCCTTGTATGTTGGTAGGGTAGGAGAGATGACATATCCACAAATTCCTAAAGTTAAGTAATCACTAATTCTCTCAGTTTTCACGTAGTCTTGATTTCTTGGAAGTGCTGAGTTATTCGCAATAAATAAAAAATAATCTTTTCCTGCTCCTCTCCCTGTCTTTCCTCCCCAGAGACGTTAAGCTTTCCTTCACTCCAAAACTTCCCCCACTTGTTCCCAGAACCCCTGTACAGTTTTTTTCTCCAAGTTTAGGACAAAATTCAAAAGCTATCTAAGGTCATATTCTGAATGTTACGTTTTAATGTACACTAATTCATCAAGATAATTCTCATTTTCCATTGGATGTGAATAGTAAACATTATCTACGACACACACACACAAAAAATGGACACAAAGACCTGAAGGAGGAAGAGAAAAAGAGAAGGAGGAGAAGAAATAAAATGAAACAAAGTAGGAGTGGCTTACAGATGGTGGAGAAGGTGCATCATGAAGAAAGGCAAGCACAGAGATGCAGAAGCTTAAACCCATGCACCTTTACTTGCTCACCGTCATGGAACCTTCTCCCCAGCTTTCAGTTTTTCTCTTCTTCAACTCCTTTGGCCTCTGCCTCCCAAGGCTGCAAGAAAGGTGTACATACAAGACAATGCAGAGGCATACAAAGAAGAGTAGTAGGAGTGTTGCTTTGAGAAAAATAGACGCAGGTGGGTAAACAAGAAACAAAGGACACTTGGTAAAAATTAAGCCATCTGAGTGTAGCAATGCTATCTGAAAGGCAACAGCGCTTTGTCTAGGTGACCAACTCTGTTTCTGAAAATCTGAAGAGACAAAAGACAAGATAAAAGGAAGGGAAATTCTCCTAGCGATTATAACATCTGTTTGAAACAGAATCTCTTGGCAAGCAGGAAAATTCCAAGGAAGCTATTTGGGGACTAGGACATAAAACATAAAACCAATTGGCCTACCTAAAACGCACGTTAGGAAGTCACGAAAACTTCAGACAATGTGCCTGAGTAGCTCAGTTGGTAGAGCATCAGACTTTTAACCTGAGGGTCCTGCGTTCAAGTCCCTGTGCAGGCATTCTCCTCGTTTTACCCTCCTTATTTCTCTTAGAATTCTATTGACATTCTACTTCCACTTGGGGAAACCCATTCCTGACATTTACTATAGGCACCTTCATTCCTTTCTTCCTGCTTTGCTCAAAAAGAAACGGAGGAGGGCAAGGAGAGCAGAAAAAGGACAAAGTGCTCAATTAGTAGCCAAATATTGCGGGTTGTACCCACGGAGAGGTGCCTCAGAAGACAGGCTTGGTAATCTGCTCCTGAAAGGTGAAAGCCTAGAAAACACTATGGAGCAGTTCTACACTGACCACAAGGGGTCAATAAAAGTCGAGGCAGCCCAATCCTTCCAAACGAGATGAAGTTTTCTGAAAACAAACTTTGCTGCTACTATTCCTCATCTTTTGTAATTTAGACTCTTCGTCTGAATGCCCTAAGTGAGGGTCTCTAACAAAAGAACTCCATTAGAGACTCAGATCGCCAAGTACTCAACACTTGCACTCACAGCAAGTAGTCATTTGGAGGGGAGGAAAGCGAAAGGAGAAGAGAAAGCTAGGAGGGTCGAACTCAGCTGCAGAACCTCCCTTAAAATCGCCTCTCCCTTAAAATCCCACAATGCCAGTGTCTAGGGCTGCAAAGATTCTAATCACTCAACCAGAGATGTAGAGCTTCTTGGGGGAAGGCGGAGGTGAAGGGCCGGCTGGCCACAGTGGGTCCCTGATCCAGGCACCGACCTGAGGTGAATAGCGTTAGGGCTCCAGGGAACCACCGCTGTGCCCTCTACTCACCCGAGACCTGGTTTCAAGCAAAGTAGGTTATATACTCGCAAAGACAGTAAAGTCTTCTCGTCTCTAACCTGGCCCTTGCACCCTGCGGTGACTCCCCGTGCTCACCTCCCCTTCCCTCGATGGAATCCCGGCTGGGGCGCTCAGAGGGCCTGGCCGGTTGGCTGTGAGTCTCAACGCGGCTCTGCGTCCCAGAATATTCCTCGCGGGACTGTAAAAGAGCTGTGGGAGTCAGTGCACTGCAGCAGGGCTCGGCGCCCCTAGGACACACGGTGGCTGAAACCTCTGAGGGGATGAGGTGGGGGGAGCGAGGCAGGAAAGGGGACACCCAGGGGCCCCGCCCAAACCGCCTGGGTGAGGTGAGAGCGGGTAGAAAGTGTGCTCTTTAATACATTTTTTTCTTCGGCTGTCTTTATGCTTTGTGATATCCAGGTATCATAAAGAGACAGCAAAAGATGTGAAACTTAGGTTTCTGGTGTCCCTGCTTGATGGACCAAAAACCAAACTTGTTGCCGCCGAGATAATGTGAAAGTCTCATCCCTCACTCTCCCACAACCTTCCGGGTCACCGATTTCCTCCTTGCACAGGCAAGCCTAATTTCTTGGGTATTCTCTCAGAGATATCATTTCCTCCAGTTTTTATACAAATAAGGAAATACCAAATACATTCCACTGCATCTCGGTTTTTTCACTTCGTGGATGTTGTAGTGATTTCCAAATCAATACAGAAACAGCTTCTTCCTTCTTTGCTTGGCGTTTAGGACACAGAAGCTGCAGCGAAAGAAGGCAAGTCCAGGACACAGCCCTAGCCCCCTGCAGCAATCTCGGCGGGGACCCATCCAGTACACACAAGCTACACATGCCTCTGGAATCTGAGATAAAACAGCGCCCTCTGCACAAGACAAGTCATTTTGTCTAATTTGCAGGTGGATCTAACAGCTCCTCCTTTAAAAGAACTCTCTCCTAACTATCTGATCCCTCCTCCCTCTGCCTCAGCAGGCTGCATTAACAGTTGATTTCCCTGGGCCTGCTGTGCTCCCTGAGCCATTCTCCTGGCCTTGGAGCATCATAAGTCACATGATTACAGTGCTCCTGGCATGTTTCTATGTGATGTACAAGAGAGAACTAAATATGAGGCTATACACAATCTGTCTGAAATGAAAAGAAAAATATAATTGTTACTGTTTACAAAATTTACAAAACAGCATCAATTTCATTGAGTACCCTGCCTGTTCACTTCCACCAGGGTGCTTGCATTTCCTTGTGTCCTGTCTGCTTGGCATCTATGGGTCTTTGCTTTGGAAACTGGTGCCCGTTTTGCTGCTGCCCTAAGCACACGCTTGCCATGTTTATTGGGTAATCGGTTCCTGGTCCTGTAGGTATAAACTGAAGGTAATGGCAGAGATGCATTCTTTCTGAAGACTCTGGTGGAAAATTCATTCCTTGACTTTTATGGCTTCTAGAGGCCACCAACATTCTTTGGCTCATGGATGGATCGCTGTAACCTCTGCTTCTGTTGCCTCATTTCCTTTTCTGACTCTGGCCCTCAAGTCATCTTCTTATAAGGGACCTGTGATTATATTGGGTCCACCCAAGAAATCCAGATTAATTTTTCTGTGGCAATATCCTTAACTTAATCAAATCTGCAAAGGCCCTTTTGCAGTATAAGCTAACATATCACAGTTTTTGAATATTACGACATGGAAATCTTCACGGAGGCATTATTACACCAACCACATCTACCCTCTGGTCTCCAAATGTTCACACCTGTCCCACATGCAAACACATGCACTTTGTCCCAACATCCCTCCAAATCTTAATCCATTATAGTACTAACTCAAAGTCCTAAATCTCATCAGCTCAAAAGTCCCAAATTTTTCATTTAAATTCCCTAAATTAGGTATAGGTGAGGCTCTGGGTATAATGCATCCTGAGATACAATTTTCCTCTATCTGTGAATCTGTGAAATTCAAGAAACAAGTTATCTGCTCCCAAGAATACAGAGGAGGGACAGGTATAAGATTACAGTTAAAGACATTCCAATTAAAAATGGATGAAATTGCAATAAAAGAAAAGAAAGGAGTCCTTGGTCCCAAGAAATGTCTAAATCTAGCCAGGCAAAAAACATTAGCTTTCAAGGCCGGAATTAATGTTCTGTGGTTTGATGGTTCTGTCATCGGAGTCATCCTTTCATTTTCATAAAGGTAGCATGTGTTTACAGCCAAGTACTTTCATCAGCCTGTTTTCTGTCTGATGACTATTAGGAGTGTGAGACAGCGATTGAGGAGTACGTGATTTATTGAGCGAGTCATCTTCAGGATGGGAAAGGAAAGTAGCCAAACAATAATATGTTCTTAGGTAAAGTCTGGGTTTGGCCTAACCCACGTCATTATGAGTTGGAATCGACTCATTGGCAATGGGTTTGGGTATTTTGTATGTTCTGTGTGAAAGGGACCCTGGGGTATTAATCACATAGCAGAGTTGTCTTTGCATCAACCGGTTTGGGCTTTTGCATTTTCCACCTCCTCCAGTCAGTCATCGGCTGCTGCTGGGAATGGAGTGGTGGCATAATCTACTAGGTGTAACCAAGGACAATTCACTGGAGAAGGTCGCAGGGGGATAAACCCTTGGGAGTTTGGGTGCAGTGGCTGTAAAAAGAAAGTGGAAAATAAAGGAGCTGAAGGGGTACTAAGATCATGTACTACCGTGAAAGAATTAGATGAGTGGAATATACACTAAGTTTGTAATTTTATATCTGAAGTGTGAATGTTCCATATGTCATCTCTTAATTTAGGAAAAAGAACAGATTTCATTTATTTGCTAGTATAAATCACTTATTTTGTTTTAATGCTTGGAACTTTTATCTTTAGATTTTAGATAATATTCAGTATTTTTCAAAGAATTAAGTACTTGGCACAAAACGATTGTTCAAAAATAAGAAGAATAAGAGTAATGATAAAAATGAGATCTCTAGATGGTACATTTGGTTTGCACTGAACTGGCGATCTGGTTTCACAAAGTTTGCAGCCAAGAAAATCCTATGGAGCAGTTCTACACTGTACTACATGGAGTTACCATGAGTTGGAATGGACTCCTTGGCAACTATCATCAACAACAACAATAATGAACTTTAATGCTTATTTATGTGCCAGATACCTTTCTAAACCATTTTATGTATATTTACTCATCCAGTCCTCCCATCAACTCTATTACATAGGCTTATTACTATTTCCATTTTACACATTGGAAATTGAGGCCCAGAAAGCTAAAGCAATTTGCCAAAGTTCCCTGAGCTATTAAGAAGAGCAGCTGAGGGATGAATACAGGCAGTGTGACCTAGTTCAATATGGTCCCACTCAAAACGAACAGAGGTGAAGTCTAGATATACTTCAGGGACGATTTTCTAATTACAAGCAACCCCAGTTTACAAAACTCCAACTTACACACAAGTTGTGGTAGTGGATCATCCTTCATAAAGCCTATTATATTAAAAATTGGGGGTACGTACAATGTTTCAAAACAACAAACAGGTTCAACTTTGGAATTTGCATCAACATATATTATTATTACTGTATAATTATGTTAAAGATGTTTTAGTGTATCTGGAAGTGCTTAATGTTTTTTACGCATAGAAAGGTACCCTACATACTGTAGTATATACTAAGACAAACATTTGACTAAAGGACATTAGATATGAACCATACCTAACTGTTCTGATTTACATACCAATTTGTTTCTACCTTACTTAATAAGAGAATTCAATTGTACCGCTACATCAAATTGATACATAAGTTTCTAATGCTCAAAGCAAGGTAGAAAACAGTTCCTAGACAGGCACCAGTCTGCAGACCACAATTTGAACAGGACTAACGGGATCACCATGAGTCAGAATCATCTTGACTGCACCTAAGAGCAACAACAATGTGGATGTAAGATATACTGGAGTTGGAGCCCTGGTGGTGCAGTGGTTAAAAGGTCAGCTGCTATCCCAAAGGTTGGTTGTTCAAATCTACCAGCTGCTCCTTGGAAACCCTATGAAGCAGTTCTACCCTGTCCCAGAGGGTCACTATGAGTTGGAATTTTCTCAATTGCAATGGGTTTGGTTTTTTTGTTTGTTTGTTTTTTGCAAGTGATAAGATACTCAAGGAAATCCTTCTTCCTCCTCTTTTCTATTTAAATTGAGGCTAGATTCACCTCAAGTGAAATGCATAAAACTTAATTTTCAGTTTTATGAATTTTATATGTATATATATACACACACACATACCATGGAGCCAACATCCAGATGAAGATAAAGAAATTTTCAGCTCCCAGGAGTTCCCTTGTACCTCATCCCAATCAATTCCAATCTTCTGACTCCTACTAGCATAGATTAGTTTTTCCTGTGTTCTGAAATATAAGAAAGGAAATCAAAAAGTATGTGCTCATTTGAGTGTGGATTCTTTCACTCAACATGTTTTTTATTAGATGCATCCATACTTTTTCTAGTAGCAGTATTTCTTTCTTAGTGCTCTGTCATATTCCATTGTATGAATACTGGACATCAGACTTTTTCCATTTTTTACTGCTGGTGTACGTTTGAAATGGCTAATGCTGCTATGAACATTCTTGTACATGTCTTTCAAGGGCAATAAGCACTCATTTTCCTCAGGTCTGATTGCCACTGTGGACTTTCTGGGTTGTAGATTGTATGCATATTTGTTTGAGGCAATATTTCCAAATGGTGTCTCTGAGCACATGTACCAGTTGACAATCTCATCAGCAATGTATGAAAGTTTCAGCTCTGTATCATCAGAGACAGTTGATATCCTCAGTTACTTTAACTAAAGCAATTTTGGTGAAAGGTAGTATTATTTCATTGTGTTTGTTAATTTGCATTAAGTACATTCTTTAGTGAAGTGTATGTTTAGTCTTCACTCTTTCTCATTGAGTTTCAGCCTTTTTTCTTAGTGTTTCATAACAGTTCTTCATCTATTCTACATAAGGGTCCTTTGTCAAATGTAAGTATTGAAATATCTTCTCCTAGACTGTGGTTAATCCCCTCTTCGTAAGGAGAAGGGGGCTTGAAAAACTTGGCAAGAAGAGAAAAAAAGAAAAAGTGGGTCGAGAGAGAAGTTGAAAAAACAAGAGGAAGTTCTATCATACGTCTTTCTTGGTGGTTGCAGAAAAAAATGGGCAAGGCAGTTTACTTGGAGTGGGAAAATGGGGTGGAATGTCCTAGGAGCAGAATGTGTTTTTTGGTCTTCAATCTCTTTACTTATTTCCTGGTGTAGTTAAGGGCTTTAGAAATTGTGAAATTTGAAACAGTGCATTTTCTCTCTGGTCAGTTATTAGATCTGCCAAAACTGCTTAGAAATATGGATAATATTTCAAGAAAGGTCTTCATGAGGTTTCTTCCGTGAGAGAGGTGTGGCTCAATAGGAGACTGTCCTTGCCTTGAGAGGGTCTGAAATCATGTACACGTACCTGCTTTTTACAATTCCTTACAGTTCTTTTTTTTTTTGCTTTGCTTTTTAATATACATTTTGGGCACTCATAGCTATTAAGCACATTATCCGATGGATTGCCTTGAAGTATTTCCCTCTTTATACTCCATGTATCTCCTCACCACCCATGATGCCTGTGTCAGCACAAAGAAGAAGGAAGGAAATACAGAAAACAAAATTGGCTTGTTCAGAATTTCCTCAACTGGAAGCAAGAAGCCCGCCAGCACATTAACCTGTTCATTAATCCTCTGTTCCCTTTTGCAGTGTCATTGAAGAGCAAGACAGAAGAAGAAGGACTGAAGAAGAGAAAAAGAACAGGCTCGATCATTTCAGTTGAAATTCCCTTAGTTTTCTCAGCACTGTTTGGAGCATGAAAGAGCCAGAAGTTACTAAGCAGAAAAACATCACCCTGTTTTACCTGTTCCTCCCCTTTGTTGCCATCCCTGTCCTCTACCTACCTGTCCATGGTTTCAGAATATTGGATTCCATTTTCAGACATGGATGGTAATGGAGCCTTATAATTTTGTCTCTGAGCAAGTGCATAATATAGAATAAGTTAAAACTAAATATTTGACATCACATCAGCTGTGATAATATTTTGAAGAAAGACTGAAATGACCATTTTCAGGCTGCAGAAATAGGTCAGTTGGGAGAGCAATAGACTGAAGATCTGAAGATCCCTGGCTGGATTCCAGGTTTCCACAACTGAAGTCAATTTTGCTTTATTTCTTTCTTAAAAAGCATTTGCATTCCAAGGCTTTGGATTCTAATAGAAATGAATACTGCAGTTATCCAACACAGTAGTATTAAAAAAAAAAAAAAATCTCTGTCTAGGAACCTTGGTGGTGCAGTTGTCGAGTGTTTGGCTACTAACAAAAGGTCGGTGGTTCCAACCTACCACCCGCTCGGGGAGAGAAAAACGTCACTGTCAGCTTCCATAAAGATTTACAGCCTTGGAAACCATATGGAGCAATTCTACCCTGTCCATAGGTTTGCTATGAGTCAGAATCGATTGGGCAACAATGGGTTTGATTTGGTTTGGTTTTGAGGTCTTCCGTGAAATACTAACCGACATTTTGCATATTTCGTTTAAAATTTTAACAATAAAAAAAAGAAAACTGAAATTTAATAAGGAAACCTAGGAACTGATGGAGTACAGAATTCCAATATGCTACATGCTGTTGCATTTATGATTCATTTCTGTTCTGATATTATATATTCTGTGTGGGGACATCTACCACAGCCTTCACCAGACAGAGTCCAGTACAGCTAGATGGTGCCTGGCTACCACCACTGACTGCAGTGATAGGGATCACAACAGAGGGTGCCAGACAGAGCTAGAGAAAAACATAGAACAAAATTCTAACTCACAAAAGAAGACCAGACTTGCTGGCCTGACAGAAACAGGAGAAACCCCAAGAGTATGGCCCCTGGACACCATTTTAGCTCAGTAATGAAGTAATTCCCAAGGTTCACTCCTCAGCCCAAGATTAGACAGGCCTGTAAAACTAAACGAGGATAAAGGAGCACACCAGCCGAGGGGCAAGGACTAGAAGACAAGGGGGTACAGGAAAGCCGGTTATAGGGAACCCAAGGTGGAGAAGGGAGAGTGTTGACATGTCGTAGAGTTGTTAACCAGTGTCATAAAACAATATGTGTACTAACTGTTTAATGAGAAACTAGTTTGTTCTGTAAGCCTTCATCTAAAGAACAATAAAAAAAAAAGCAAATAAGGAACTGAAATTCAATGTGGAAACCTAGAAATTGATGGAGCAAGGAATCCCGTATGCTACATGCTGTTGCGCTTATGACTTTCATTTCTGTTCTCATATTAGTATTATGTGCGTAGGGAAAGATATATTTTTAACCAGAAGAAATGTTTTAAAATCCTGTAGAAAAAGAATCACTACATTATATAAGAAATGTTTCTGGCTGGTGCAAATATTTTGTGCTCGGTAACGTAACGGTAACCGAAAGGTTGGCAATTGGAATTTACACAGCAGCACCATCTAAGCCTGGCAATCTGCTTCCTTAAAAATTGTTGTTGGTTGCTATCCAGGCGATTCTGACTCATGTTGATCCCATGGGGTGACTCCATGTGTTGCCTGTAACCTTAAACGAAGCAGACGGCCTGCCTTTTCTTCCACTGGAACCAACAATCTTTAGGTTAGCCGTCAAGTATAATTGTGCCCCTGGTCATCCTTAAAGATTAAACCAAAACCTCAAAACAATTGTGATGGAGCCAATTTCCACTCACAGCTGTAATCTTTCCCAGAACCCATTGACTGCCTTCTTTCTCCCAAATAGCTGCTGGTTGGTTTGAACTGGCCAACATTTTGGTTAGCAGTCCAGCGCTTAACCACAGATTAGAGCCAAAGAAACCTTATGGAGGAGTTCTACTCTGTACACATGGGGTCTCCATCCAAGAGTTAGAATCGATTTGATGGCAACGGAGGAATGCCCATTCAGCACCAACAGGGGATTTCTTTCCTTCCTCCCTTCCAATTTCTTCTTTTCCTTCTATCTCCCACAGTGAGAGCGCTGATTACCAACAACCTCAATATGTGTACTCATTTTCTCAAGCCAAAAATTCACACGAAATAATATCAGAATTGCTACATCCATTACCCTAACCATTGCCGTGGAGTACATTCCGACTAATAGCTACCCTATAGGACAGAGTAGAACTGCCCCATAAGATTTCCAAGGAGCACCTGGTGGATTCAAACTGCCAACATTTTGGTTAGCAGCCATAGTCCTTTACCAGTATGCCACCCCTAGCATTATTTAAAAAAACAAAGTCAAAGAGCTGATATGCAGAGTTTAATATTTGCTTGTCATTCTTTTTGTCTTACAGTGAGGACAAAGCACTACGGAAAACATTTACTTGAATCTATTCTCTCTTTTTCCTCCTATGTGGATGTTATTCTTTCAAACTACGTTAGCTTTATTTGTTTCTATTTGTATTTAATTTTACAGTATTTTCACAAACACTTGAGTTAGTTTTATTGACTTATTTGCCTCTGTAACACATTAATATGTTCCCAAGAGTCAAAAGAATACAAAAAGTCAATTCAGACAAGTTCCAAGAGAATGTTGTAACTTGTGATTCATCCAGGTGATAGAATGGAAGCAGGCTCTGGGTAATCTGGTGGCAGAGCATTGACTAGGAACAGTATTGATCTTTCTAGTACTAAGATAACCTTCTCTGGTTGTGTCTGCGTCTGGGAGTGTGCAGTGTAGGGAGTTTGGAAGTAGTGGAATTGAACTTAAAGTGATTTTATCTTGACTTAATCTTCAAAGACTCTGAGAATAGTCATGAAGATTCCTCTCAGATGGGGGGCTAGCTGGGGGCATAGTTCAGTGGTGGAGCACTGTGCTCAGCATGCATGAAGCTTTGGGTTCAATCTCTACTCTCTTTTGTACCCTCACAACTCAGGCCAAAGATCTTACTCTCAGAACCTTACTTCTTGTTTTTTAATTGTGCTTTAAGTGCAAGTTTACAAATCAAGTCAGTCTCTCATACAAAAATTTATATACACCTTGCTATATACTCCTAATTGCTCTCCACCTAATGAGACAGCTCACTCCTTTCCTCCACTCTCTTTTCGTGTCCATTCGGCCAGCATTTGACCCCTTCTGCCCTCTCAACTCCCCTCCACACAGGAGATGCCAGTATATTCTCATGTGTCTACTTGATCCAAGAAGTTCATTCTTCACCAGTATTATTTTCTATCCCATTGTCCAGTCCAATCCCTGTCTGAAGAGTTGGCTTTCGGATGGTTCCTGTCTTGGGCTAACAGAAGATTTGGGGACCATGACCACCAGGGTGTTTCTAGTCTCAGTCAGACCAGTAAGTCTAGTCTTTTTATGAGAATGTGGGGTCTGCACCCCACTGCTCTCCTGCTCCCTCAGGGGTTCTCTGTTGTGTTCCCTGTCAGGGTAGCCATCATTTGTAGCCAGCCACCATCTAGTTCTGGTCTCAGGCTGATGTAGTCTCTAGTTTACGTGGCCCTATCTGTCTCTTGGGCTCATAATTACCTTGTGTTTTTGGTGTTCTTCATCCTCCTTTGCTCTGGGTGGGTGGAGCCCAACTGATGCATCTTAGATGGCCACTTTTTAGCCTTTAAGACCCCAGACACCACTCACCAAGGTGGGATGCAGAATGTTTTCTTATTAGCTTTTATTAGGCCAATTGACTTAGATCTCCCCAAGAAACCATGGTCCCCAAACCCTTGCCCCTGCTACACTGGCCTTTGAAGCATTCAGTGTATTCAGGAAACTTCCTTGCTTGGTTTAGTCCAGTTGTGTTGACCTCTCCTGTACTGTGTGTTGTCTTTCCCTTCACCTAAAATAGTTCTTATCGACCATCTAATTAGTGAATACCTGTGTCCCTCCTGCCCTCCCCCTCCCATAACCATCAAAAAAATATTTTCTTCTCTGTTTAAACTATTTCTTGAGTTCTTATAATTAAAAAAAAAAAAAATTTTTTTTTTTTTTTTATAATAGTGGTCTTACAGAATATTTGTCCTTTTGCAACTCACTAATTTCACTCAGCATAATGCCTTCCAGATTTCTCCATGGTACAAAGTGCTTCACAGATTCATCACTGTTCTTTACTGATGTATAGTATTCCATTGTATGAACATATCGTATAGATGGATCATGTTTTTTATCCATTCTTCCACTTTCTTTCTCTTTATTGATGCATTTAGTCCATTTACATTCAGCATAATTATGTATAGGTATGAATTTAGGGCCATCATTTTGATGTCTTTTCGTGTTGGAGACAGTTTCTTTTTCCCACTTAATTGTTTGCACTTTATATATTGTCTCTTCCTCTTATTTGTTACTGTTACTGTTGTTACTGTTGAGTACTGCTGAGTCTCTATTTTTTCTTTTATTTTGCTTTGATGTGTAGGACCGTTTGTTTCCTTTCTGGTTACCTTAATACTTACCCCTATTTTTCTAAATTTAAGCCTAACTTTTATTTCTATATATCGCCTTGTCTTCCTGCTCATATGAAAGATCTATGACTACATTTCTTAGTCCCTTTGTATTGTTTAATGTTGTCTTCTTTTGCATAATAACATCGCTGTTTCCCTGTTTTGAGCACTTTTTATTTTGATTTATTTTTGTGATTTCCCTGTCTATGTTGATAGCTGATTGCTCTGTCCAGTGTTCTAGTCTTGGGTTGATTCCTGATATTATTGTTTTTCTAACCAAAGAACTCCCTTTAATAATTCTTGTAGCTTTGGTTTGGTTTTTACAAATTCTCTAAACTTCTGTTTATCTGGAAATGTCCTAATTTCACCTTCATATTTGAGACATAGTTTTGCTGGATAGATGATACTTAGCTGGCAATTTTTTTTTCCTTCAATTCTTTGTATAAGTCATCCCATTGCCTTCTTGCCTGTATGGTTTCTGCCAAGTAGTCCAAGCTTATTATTATTGACTTTCCTTTGTAGGTAACTTTTCTTTTAACCCTGGCTGCTCTTAAAAGCCTCTTTTTATCTTTGGTTTTGGCAGGTTTGATTATAATATGTCTTGGTGACTTTCTTTTAAAATCTACTGTATGTGGTGTTTGAGGAGTGTCTTGGATAGATGTCTTCTCGTCTTTCATGATATCAGGGAAGTTTTCTGCCAACAAATCTTCAACAATTCTCTCCGTATTTTCTGTTATCCCTCCCTGTTCTGGTACTCCAATCACTTGTAGGTTATTCCTCTTTACACAGTCCCACATAATTTTTAAATTTTCTTTATTTTTTCAAATTCTTTTATCTGATTTTTCTTCAAATGTATTGGTGCCATGTGCTTTTCCTTCAAGTTCACTAATTCTGCCTTCCACTTGCTCAATTCTACTCCTCTGAATTTCTATTGAATTATCAAATTCTGTAATTTTATTTTTAATCTTCTGAATTCCTGATTGCAATCTATCTATGGATTTTATTATTAAAATCTTTTGAAATTTTTCATTATGTTCCTGAATAACCTTTTTAATTTCTGAAATTACTTTATCTGTGTGCCTTGGCTTGTTGTGCATATTGCTTGATTTCCTTCCTTATGTCTTGAAGTGTTCTGTATATTAATATTCTGTATTCTGCATATGGTAATTCCAGGAAGTGACTTTCATCTAGAAGATCCCTGTATTCTTTGTTTTGGTAGCTTGTTGAAGTGATCATGGTCTGTTTCTTTATGTGATTTGACATTGACTGTTGTCTCCAAGCCATCTATAAGTTATTAGATTAGTTTGTTTTATGTTTGCTTGATGTATCCTAGCTTCTTGCTTTGTTCTGTTTTGACATGCCCAAATGGATTTCTTGAGTGAGCTAGCTTGATTATTTTCACCTTTGAAGCTCTGACGTCCTGTCATCAGATGGCTAGAGCTTTTATCAGGTATGTTAGTCTAGGAGTCC
Source organism: Loxodonta africana (assembly GCF_030014295.1). Classification (NCBI taxonomy): domain Eukaryota; kingdom Metazoa; phylum Chordata; class Mammalia; order Proboscidea; family Elephantidae; genus Loxodonta; species Loxodonta africana. Next base: position 80,342,580 of record NC_087342.1, read on the forward strand.
GTTTACTTTTCTTATATGTATTCAGCTCAGGTGCCCAGGTAGCTGGTCATCAAGTGCTTGGTAGAGGCTCTGTCCTAAGACTTAGAGGGGCAGGGGTGATTGGTGTAGGTACTGGTATCTGCTTGCAGCAGGGGGTCATGCTCTGAACAAGGCAGGGGGCTGAGAATGGTCCCCCAAGTGTTTCTGAGGAAAGCATGTCCCTGTTCCCTAGCGTGTATGGGTGGGTGTGTTCTGCAGATGGAACATGGGCACCCAATATTTTTGCTTGTAGGAATTGGGAGGTACCACTTATACTTGGACCCCTGTCGTGGGTGGCTGGGTGACCTGAATGGAGCCACCAGTCCTTAGGCCCCTGATGTGGGTAGGTGAGGACCCAGTTTAATAGGCAAAGCAGTGTCCAACATCAAACACACACCTCTCCACTGCACAGCTGAAGCAGTTGTGGTCTGCCAACAAGGGCCTATTGTCCCAAAATAGGCCCACACAGGTCCATGTAAGGGGGAAAGGTACTCAAAGTCCATGGACTCTTTATGACTGGAAAGGAGCCACTTCTGTCCTGACCTCTGCAGCTTAGGTGAGCTGGCAAATTATCTTTTCCCCCAACTGCGAATTTATTCCCTCTCCAACGTCGGGAGGATGGCTTTAGGCACTCAACTGGGCCTATCTCAGGCCCAGGGAAACCAAGAGCCACTGAAGCTGGCTTGGGAGTGGGGGGCACGGTAAAATATATGCAAGTACTTAGCTTTTGCCAAAAGCGCCGTTCTTCTCTGGTTCCGGAGGTTTGAGTAGGCTGCGTTGGTGGCTGCTTTTCCCTGAGGAAACTGGGGCATGACACTAGTACCGGCCTGCCACAGCTGCTCCTGGGAATGGTGCCTGAGGGTTCCTGGGAATTCAGATCCAATAACGCTTCTCTGTTTCTGGACCGTCTCTTCCTCCCCCTGCCACTCAGCTTGTTTTCTATTTTGCCTCTGATGTTCAGCGCTTGAAGCTTGTCAAAAATACACTTGTTTCACTTGTTTTTTCGGGTCTTTGTTGTAAGAGGGCTCGCAGGAAGTGTCGGTCTATTCTGCCATCTCGGTCCAGCCTCTAGAACCTTATGTCTTTCTTGAGTTGCTTTGGCCTTGATGCTTCTTTCTTAACTAACTTGTTGAGACAATGGCACTCACTTAAAGTTAGTTGTGGTCATCTATTTTCCACATGTTCTCTCTAAGCACTCTAAACAATCACTGGTATATGGGCCACCATCTGCACACCCATTTTGTAGGGCTTGGTGGAAACCTGAGTGTTAAGAGGCTGGAGAAACTAAAAGAAGAAAAATCTGCTCTAGTGCTTGGGAAAAATTGATGTACCTTCTGCAGAATGGAGAACACAGGATTCTCAAATAATGTCAGGGAAAGAAGAATTCGTTCTTACCAAAGAAGAGATCCTTTTCTTTGTCTCATTTCCTTTTCTGGCATGTTCTAAAATGTTGAGAAGTAGATGTTTAACCCAGGTTTATGCTGAGAAGGCAAAGACTCACTGCCAAGTCTTGTTGACCTCTCATTCATGGGCATGGATATCGAGACATGGATATTGAGCAGAAAGAAGCCATGGAAGAGCATAGAAATGTCTTTGTCCAGCTGTCCTGAACTCAGTCTCTGGGTGGATGGGAGACTCTTACCCCCTGACAAGACTGCCAATGTAGAAATGAAGCACCAATCCTAAACACCATGAGCCAAAAGAGGAGGGCACAGACACATTAATGCAAAGACCTCAGGGAAGGGCTACATTGTTTCAGGACAGTTGCCACTTCCTTGTGGAATGATTCTACATTTCCCTATACATATTTTCAATTATTGATCCTGAGAATAAAAGTAACAATCTTGATGAATCAATGGAGATTTGATCATACAATCCAGAATATAAACGAAAAGGTTTTTGTGTTTTGACCTAAATAGGAGAAAATCTTTTAGACGGACGTTGCTGCCAAAGGCTTGAAGGCAAGGACATGGCTAGTTTCTCTGTAGGAAGGGGCTATCAATTATGGTAGCAGAGGTGAAAAGCCAAATGACCTGGAGGTCTTTTATAATACATGAACCCCTTTCCTTTTCTCTCCAAAACCTGTAACTATCCACCCTCTAGGACATCCCTGAGCCAATTTTGAGGTCACCTACTTGACTTGGGAAGGACTAACCTACATTGGCTCTGAACCTATACTAGGAATGAGGAAAAGATGACTGAGAATGTAGTTATTACAGATTGCACAGAGTTTCTGACTTTCTTTCGTCACAGTCCCCTCGTTAGACTCCTCTTGAGCTAAGAGTAGGAAGTGAAGAGTAGAGAGGCCACATAGAATTACTTTAGGAAATTGTTGGGTTTCAATAAGCTTCATTTAAGACTTAGAAATATGTAGAGCAAACAAAGGGAAAATTTCTTTTGTATTATTTTCATTTTAAGCAAAACCTCATAAACTTCCCCAATTGCAGTGGTGCTTAATCTCAAAGCTGAGTGCCCATCCCGCTTCTTCTCTCAACAATGCTCCCACCACACCCACCCACTGAAATCAGGAAATCCCTGCAGTTCCCACTGCAGCCACGATACCAACAATGCCTGAATTGCAAACAAAAGTTCAACCTGGTGTGCCCTCTCCAAAGTGCTCAGCATGTCTATCTTGGGAGGGAAAGGAACTCAACATCATACCAAAAAAAAAAAAAATTCACCATGACCAAGTGGGATTCATACCAGGTATGCAAGGATGGTTCAAAATTAGAAAAACAATTAATGTAATCCGTCATATAAATAAAACAAAAGACAAGAATCACATGATTTTATCAATTGATGCAGAAAAGGCATTTGACAAGTTCAACACCCATTCATTATAAAAACTCTCAGCAGAATAGGAATAGAAGGGAAATACCTCAACATAATAAAGGGCATTTATACAAAGCCAATGGCCAACATCATCCTAAATGGAGAGAGCCTGAAAGCATTCCCCCTGAGATCGGACACCAGACATGGATGCCCTTTATCACCACTGTTATTCAACATTGTGCTGGAGGTCCTAGCTAGACCAATTAGTCTAGATATAGAAATAAAAGGATCCACACTGGCAAGGAAGAAGTAAAAGTTATCTCTATTTGCAGATGATATGATCTTATACACAGAAAAACCCTAAGGAAGCCTCAAGAAAACTACTGAAACTCAAAGAAGAGTTCACCATAGCATCAGGATACATGATAAACATACAAAAATCAGTTGGATTCCTCTATACTAAAAAAAAAGAACATCAAAGAGGAAATCACCAAATCAATACCATTTACAGTAGCCCCCAAGAAGATAAAATACTTAGGAATAAATCTTACCAGAGATCTAAAAGACTTATACAAAGAAAACTACAACACACTTCTACAAGAAACCAAAAGAGACCTACATAAGTGGACAAACATACCTGCTCATGGAGAGGAAGACTTACCATTGTAAAAATATCTGTTCTACCAAAAGCCATCTATAGATTTAATGCAATTCTGAGCCAAATTCCAATGACATTTTTCAATGAGTTAGAGAAACAAATCACCAAGTTCATATGGAAAGGAAAGAGGCCCTGGATAAGTAAAGCATTACTGAAAAAGAAGAACAAAGTGGGAGGCCTCACTCTACCTAATTTTAGAGCCTATTATACTCCCAATGTAGTCAAAACAGCCTGGTAGTGGTACAACAACAGACACATAGACCAATGGAACAGAATTGGAATCGAGACATAAATCCATCCACATATGAGCAGTTGATATTTGACAAAGGCCCCAGAACAGTTAAATGGGGAAAAGACAGTCTTTTTAACAAATGGTGCTGGCATAACTGGATATCCATCTCCAAAAAAAATGCAACAAGACCCTTACCTCACACCATGCACAAAAACAAACTCAAAATGGATCAAAGACCTAAATATAAAATCTAAAACAATTCAGATCATGGAAGAAAAAATAGGGAAAATGTTAGGAGTCCTAATACATGGCATAAACAGTATACAAAACATTACTAACAATGCAGAAGAGAAACTAGATAACTTGGAGCTCCTAAAAATCAAATGCCTATGCTGATCCAAAGACTTCACGAAAAGAGTAAAAAGATTACCTACAGACTGGGAAAATATTTTTAGCTACGACATTTCCAATCAGCGCCTGGTCTCTAAAATCTATGTGACACTGCAAAAACTCAACTACAAAAAGACGAATAACCCAATCAAAAAATGGGCAAAAGATATCAACAGACACTTCACTAAAGAAGACATTCAGATGTCTAACAGATACATGAGGAAATGTTCACAATCATTAGCCATTAGGGAAATGCGAATCAAAACTACGAAGAGATTCCATCTCACTCCAATAAGGCTTGCATTAATCCAAAAAACAGAAAATAATAAATGTTGGAGAGATTGTGGAGAGACTGGAACACTTATACACTGCTGGTGGGAGTGTAAAATGGGACAACCACTTTGGAAATCAATTTGGTGCTTCCTTAAAAAGCTAGAGATAAAACTACCATAGGATCCAGCAATCCCAGTCCTTGGACTATATCCTAGAGAAATAAGAGCCTTTACACGAACAGATATATGCACACCCATGTTCATTGCAGCACTGTTTACAATAACAAAAGGATGGAAACAACAAAGGTGCCCATCAGTGGATGAATGGATAAATAAATTATGGTATATTCACACAATGGAATACTATGGATCGATAAAAAACATGAATCTGTGAAATATTTCATAACATGGAGAAATCTGGAAGGCATTATGCTGTGTGAAATTAGTCAGTTGCAAAAGGACAAATATTGTATAAGACCACTATTATAAGAGCTTGAGAAATAGTTTAAACAGAGAAGAAACTATTCTTTGATGGTTGCGAGAGTGGGAAGAGAAGGAGGGGTTTTCACTAATTAGACAGTAGATAAGAACTATTTTAGGTGAAGGGAAAGATAACATACAATACAGGTGAGGTCAGCACAACTGGACGAAACCAAAAGCAAAGATGTTTCCTGAATGAACTGAATTTTTCAAAGGCCAGCGTAGCAGGGGTGGGGGTTTGGGCACCATGGTTTCAGGGGATATTGAAGTCAATTGGCATAATAAAATCTATGAAGTAAACATTCCGCACCCCACTTTGGAGAGTGGCGTCTGGGGTCTTAAACGCTAGCAAGTGGTCATCTAAGATGCATCAATTGGTCTCAACCCACTTGGAGCAAAGGAGAATGAGAACACCAAGGACACAAGGTAATTATGAGCCCAAGAGACAGAAAGGGCCACATAAACCAGAGACTACATTAGCCTCAGACCGGAAGAACTAGATGGTGCCCGGCTACAACTGATGTCTCCCCTGACAGGGAACACAACAGAGAACCCCTGAGGGAGCAGGAAAGCAGTGGGATGCAGACCCCAAATTCTCATAAAAAAGACCAGCCTTAATGGTTTGATTGAGACTGGAAGGACCCTGGTGATCATGGCCCCCAGTCCTGTTAGCCCAGTACAAGAATCATTCTCAAAGCCAACTCTTCAGACAGGGATTGGACTGGACAATGGGATAGAAAAAGATGCTGGTGAAGAATGAGCTACTTGGATCAAGTAGACACTTGAGACTATATTGGCATCTCCTATTTGCAGGTGAGATGAGAGAGAAGATGGGGTTGGAAGCTGGTGGAATGCACATGATAAGAGAGAGCGGAGGGAAAGAGCAGGCTGTCTCATTAGGGGGAGAGAATTTAGGAGTATATGGCAAGATGTACATAAATTTTTTATGAGAGACTGACTTGATTTGTAAACTTTCACTTAAAGCACAATAAAAATTTAAAAAAAAAAGACTCTACTTATAACTGATGTAGCAAAATGAAAAGTTCAGATAAGTGATGTTGGGCTATGAAAATAATAATAGAAAAAAAAGCTTACATCAATATGTCACCTGTGATACTTAAATTCCAAATAGATATAAAATTTAAAAGTAAAAAATAAAACCAAATGTAATTACTGGGAATGTAAAGGCAAGAAGGTTACATAACTTTGGGATAGAAAGCCAATTTTTACACAAAAGTTAGAAACAATGAAAATTTGACATTCGCTACGTTAAAAAACTTCTCCCTGAATACACCTTGATTCTCTTAAAAAAATAGATGATGTAGACTCTGGTTCATGTGCCCCTTTCTGTCTCTTGGGCTCATAATCACCTTGTGTCCTTGGTGTTCCTCATTCTCCTTTGATCCAGGTAGGGTGAGACCAATTGATGCATCTTAGATGGCTGCTTGCTAGCGTTTAAGACCCCAGACGCCACTCTTCAAAGTGGGAAGCAGAATGTTTTCTTAATAGATTTTATTATGCCAATTTACTTAGATGTCCTCTGAAACCATGGTCCCCAAACCCCTGCCCCTGCTATGCTGGCCTTGGAAGCATTCAGTTTATTCTCATAAGGCCAGACTTAATGGTCTGACTGAGACTAGAAGGACCCAGGTGGTCATGGCCCCCAGACCTTCTGTTGGCCCAGGACAGGAATCATTCCTGCAGCCAACCCTTCAGACATGGATTGGACTGGACAATGGGTTGGAGAGGGATGCTGGTGAGGAGTGAGCTTCCTGGGTCAGATGGACACTTGAGACTATGTTGGCATTTCCTGCCTGGAGGGGAGATGAGAGGGTGGAGGGGGTTAGAAACTGGTGAAATGGACACGAAAATAGAGAGTGGAGCGGGCTGTCTCATTAGAGGGGAGAGTAATTGGGAGTGCGTAGCAAGGTGTATATGGGTTTTTGTGTGAGAGACTGACTTGATTTGTAAACTTTCACTTAAAGCACGATAAACATTATAAAAAAAAATAAGATGAGACAAAATGAAACAAAAACTAAAAACCCAAACAAACAAAAAATACATAAGCAAAGTGAAAAAACAAATGAATGAACTATGGAGAAAATATTTGTAATTGCCTAAGAAGTAATAATAATAACAAACCCAAAGCCAGTGCTGTCTTGTCGATTCCGACTCATAGTGACCCTATAGGACAGAGTAGGACTGCCCCCTAGAGTTTCCAAGGAGCGCCTGGTAGATTCCAACTGCTGATCCTTTGCTTAGCAGCCATAGCACTTAACCACTATGCCATCAGGAATAGGGAATATTAATTTCCCTGATATGGAATATGCAATAGAATAGGTTTGGAAAGTATGAAATGTGGAAAAACAATAGATTCCTATTGGTTTGTTTCTCCCTGGGTGGTGCTAACTGTTACTTGGCTGAGCTGTTAAACGGAAGGGTAGAAATTGGAGTTCACCCATAGGCACCTCGAAGAAAATCTACTGGTAATCTACTTTCAAAAAATCAGCCACCAAAAAACCTACGGAATACTCGCCTCCAAACACTACATCCAAAGCTTATGCTATACATTTTTACCAGTGGGCTTAGACTCTGAAAAGAAGTGTCATGTCACATGATTCCATTTGCAGATTAAGAAAGAAAGCCAGAGGAGAAGGACCACCCCCCTGCCCCTCAAGGGCTGAGAGCCACACTGCCCCAAAGGCTTCCAGTTGAGAAAAAAGGAGAAACCGAAACCCAGTCCAGTGGCCCTGCTTGTTTTATTATGTGGGGGCATTTTCAGAGGCTCTGACTGTGTGATTAAAACCTTAGCAATTGGTAGGACTTCCTATTCATTGGTGTTTTGAACTAGAACCGTCCAACTCAGCTATTCCAAGGAGAGAGCCTATTAAAATAACCCTGTAGAAAAAAAAAAAAAAGAAAACCCTATGGAACACAGTTCAACTCTGACACACTTGCAGTCTCTATGAGTCACAGTTGACTCTGACTGGGTATGGGCTTGTTTATGCGCGTAATATTCCTTGCAAGTAACCCCAGACTAATATAGTTGCCTGGGTAGGCAGAATCCAGTGGAGGTGGAATGAGGAGGAGAGGTGGTGGAAAGGGAAGATTTTTCACTGTGTATAAACTCTTAAGTTTTTGTAATTTGGAGATTATGGGAGTTATATTTGTTTCAAAATGAACATTTAAAAAACATAAAGATTACCCCTTGGACACGAAATATTGGTCTTAGATATAAAGAATAGTGAGAAATGACAATAGTCTCATTTTCTTTAAAAGATGATAATTGATCTTAACCTACTATTATGGAGATAAATATCTCGCTATCCCGGGGCAATCTAGTTGAGAGAGGTCGGCTGCCAACCAAAAGTTTGAACCCACCAGCTGTTCCTTGGAAACTTCGGGGGTATTTCCACTCTGTCCTATAAAAGGGCTCGCCAAGAGTAGTAATCAAACCCGATAGCAAAGGGTAGGCTTTTGCCAATGCTGTTCTCAGATGAATTGAAGTTACAATAGGGTTGGCAGCGGCGGGATTCGAACCCACCGGCCTGCAGACACTGGAGCCTTAACCCAGAGCCTCAAACCGCCCGGCCACGCTACCTTGCAGGCTAACGACTTCCAAGTCATAATATTTATAAGGATGCAAGATTGTTTCCGTCATGTTAATCTTTTCCTGAAATATTTCTACACGATAAAAAATTGCCCAAAATACCGATAAATAACAAACGAAGGTTACTGGAAATTTAGTACGTGCCATGCACTGTCCTTACATTTACTGCCGTTCAATCCCTAAACTGCCTCAACGATAGATACTTTTTACTACGATCTCCATTTTCCTGATGGAGAATATGAGGCACAGATAGTAAGTAACTTGCTTCACATCACCCAGCAGTAAATAATGTTTAAAGTGGTAGTGGAAAACTTCACTCTGTTGTATATTTATTTACTAAGGAGTAAACTCCTGAAATGACTTTGATCGAGGCTATGTGACAAACAGAGCTGGAGCAAACTTATTGTATGACGTAGCACCAATTCCTTTTCGGGCATGGAGAGGTATTAAAAAAAAGCAATACTGGGGGCGAAGCCAAGATGGCGGACTAGGCAGACGCTACCTCGGATCCCTCTTACAACGAAGACACGGAAAAACAAGTGAATCGATCACATACATAACAATCTACGAACCCTGAACAACAAACACAGATTTAGAGACAGAGAACGAACTAATACGGGGAAGCAGCGATTGTTTCCAGAGCCTGGAGCCAGCGTACCAGTCAGGTACGGCACAAGCACAGAGAGCGGCTCCACCCCCCTGAACTAACCCCGGGAGGGGGACCAGCCAGTTCCACGGGCGGCATGGGACGCAGCCGGTAGGAGAAATCCCCGGGAGGCAGTGACTGGTCTTGGAGCAGAAAGAGCAGGGTCCGAGCCGGGGAACTGTCCCGCAGGGATTTGGACTGGACGCAGGTATGGCATAAACACTGAGAGTTGCTCCACCCCCCTGAACTAACCCCGGGAAGGGGACCAGCCGGGTCGCGGGGGCCGCATGGGATGTAGCCGGTAGGAGAAGTCCCTGGGAGGCAGCGACTGGTATTGGAGCGGGGAGAACAGCGTCCCAGTCGGAACACTCTGTCACGGCACAAGCACGGGGAGCTGCTTCACCCATCTGAACTAACCCCGGGAGGAGGCCCAACTGGTTCTCAGGGGCGGCACGGCCATGCGGCTGGAGGGACAAGAAGTCCCCGGGAGGCAGCGACTGATTTTGGAGTCGAGAGTGCACCGTCCCAGTAGGGGAGCCTTGACGCTGGGCGTGGGGCTGGAAGCGGAGGATCTGACCATGACTCCAACGGGCCAGACCCCCCGGGGGCAATCTCCACACAGCCAGCACACATAGGCGACGCGCCCGCGGGAATCTCAGATATAATAGTCATTCCAAGCAAGACAAGCAACTCTGGCTATATTCTGAGGTGCTACTCTCCTATCTCTCTGTTCCCTCCCCCACCTTCCCCAGGCGGCTTCATTAACATCTGAATAGCCTGAGCCAGACGGAGAACTCTGATAGGGATCTGACTGCATTTTTTTTTTAGCGGATTTTCTGGAAAAACTAGTTTCCCAGTGATGGCTCGGAGACAACAATCCATATCAAACCACTTAAAGAAGCAGACCATGACAGTTTCTCCAACCCCCAAACAAAAGAATCAAAATCTTTCCCAAATGAAGATACAATCTTGGAATTATCAGATACAGAATATAAAAAACTAATTTACAGAATGCTTAATGATATCACAAATGAAATTAGGATATCTGCAGAAAAAGCCAAGGAACACACTGATAAAACTGTTGAAGAACTCAAAAAGATTATTCAAGAACATACTGGAAAAATTAATAAGTTGCAAGAATCCATAGAGAGACAACATGTAGAAATCCAAAAGATTAACAATAAAATAACAGAATTAGACAATGCAATAGGAAGTCAGAGGAGCAGACTCGAGCAATTAGAATGCAGACTGGGACATCTGGAGGACCAGGGAATCAACACCAACATAGCTGAAAAAAAATCAGATAAAAGAATTAAAAAAAAATGAAGAAACCCTAAGAATTATGTGGGACTCTATCAAGAAGGATAACCTGCGGGTGATTGGAGTCCCAGAACAGGGAGGGGGGACAGAAAACACAGAGAAAATAGTTGAAGAACTCCTGACACAAAACTTCCCTGACATCATGAAAGACGAAAGGATATCTATCCAAGATGCTCATCGAACCCCATTTAAGATTGATCCAAAAAGAAAAACACCAAGACATATTATCATCAAACTCACCAAAACCAAAGATAAACAGAAAATTTTAAAAGCAGCCAGGGAGAAAAGAAAGGTTTCCTTCAAGGGAGAATCAATAAGAATAAGTTCAGACTACTCAGCAGAAACCATGCAGGCAAGAAGGGAATGGGACAACATATACAGAACACTGAAGGAGAAAAACTGCCAGCCAAGGATCATATAGCCAGCAAAACTCTCTCTGAAATATGAAGGCGAAATTAAGATATTTACAGACAAACACAAGTTTAGAGAATTTGCAAAAACCAAACCAAATCTACAAGAAATACTAAAGGATATTGTTTGGTC